>NC_090921.1:737768157-740365801 GCF_040938575.1 Ambystoma mexicanum | reverse complement strand
TCCTTTTGTCTCCTTACAGGTGCTGTTTCTCCGAGGTTCGCAGGTATAGCTGGACACGGTGAACGTCACGAAGCGTGTTATCCAAATCGGGTGTGGTGTAAATAGCTTCAAGAAAGTAGTCCAGGTAAAGTAGTTCCTAGGCTACCACACCCAAAACATTATACCGCACAGCTTGGTTCCTAGGAGCCAAGCTATGTGGATGCCTCCATGTTGGCTGGCAGCTTCAAAATAAAGTAGTTCCCCAAACACAGTGGAAGCCGAGGTTTATTGGAGACCCGAGCCAAGACCTCTCCTGGCCCATGGGCTTGCCAGAGGGGTTTTTGGATGTGGGTCGTGACACATGTGCTGGAACAATATCTGTACAGGCCTGATGAAAACCGATTTGTGATGTTTACAGATTGAAAAAATGTAATGAGAAATCAATTATAGAAAAACACAAAATTAAATAGTTTCTTTTGATCAAGTTTATTTTCTAACAATAAAAATTGACACATCATTGATTTTGGGGACAAGTTTAAACACTCCATGAACTAGAAAATGTCTGGAATATTTTAAATTTCTCAGTAAATTGTATTGGATTAATTTATACTGACACTCTTTACACTCTTTGCTACATTTGTTCAATGCAACTGCTATTTCTCATCAGTTAATGTTTATGCGTGTTGTTACAGAAGAAGAGTTGAAGGTGTAGAGAAGGTCCCAAGTATGGCCTGCACTCCAGAAGCCCATTTTGATGTACCAGGAACATTCAAACCAAGATATGTGACATGCGATGAGCAAATAAACCAACAGAGAGCTGCACTAGGGCTCTGTCCAGTGCCAATCAGGAGACCAATACCTATTGAAGCGCCAATAACCAGACAACCATGGGCAGTAGGATATCCTTTGAGGCAACCATATCAGCAAATGACAAGAAATGAAGATTGTTTAAACATTGTCCCAAAAGAAACTCAAAGGGCCTTAATGGAAGACGAATGATGACGTCACAATTGCCCGGACAGACGTACAGATGAAGAACGACAACCAAAAGATAACAAACAAAGACGAAACATCATCAATAAGGATATCACAGACACAGAACAAGAAACGATGTTGAAATATAAAGAAACTTAACTGTACAGCAGGAGGAAAGTATTCAACCAGCTAAACGCCTGTACATAGGCTTGTAACGCAAGAAGCTAAGAAAACAGTGCAGCTTGATATGCTTAGTAGAAGAATAGAGCAGCAAGCGCCAACCATATATCTACCTCAACAAAGCACCTTATATAAGTGCAGTCCATTTTATACAAAAGCAGAATTAACCCATGTTACTAAGGGTCAAACAGGTCAGGATTCTTATTCCAGCTAAAACAAGAAGAGAGACGGTGGAATCGAAACTCAGCAAGGAGCAGGCCGTGCCTGGGAAATCGAGGTCAAACCAAGAGAGGGAGGCGAACAGTAACTTCGGAGAATCGAAACTTAAGAGCAGAGGAGCCTTCCCCGTAAAGGTCGAGATAAGGGGGCCCAGGCAGGTGGCGGCCAAAAAGGAGAATTAAATGCACAAATAGAAGGAAAACGAGGCCGATTCACGGTGTGCTGACACGTGACCAGCCAAGCACAAAGAGGTACCAACGTCTGATGTCACCCAAAGCAGAAGATACCATAACTTTTCCTAACAAGAAGCTACAGTTTCGAGGCCAGCCTCAGCCAACTAATTGACACATAGCCCTAAAGTACTGATTGATGGAAGGGAGACAGGGTGAATCTTGGGGCATCCTGTATCTGGGTGACCATTCTGCTTGCTGCTCATTAAAGTGGAGATTTATGCTTAGGGTTGTAGCTAGCCCAATCACAGTGGGCCAAACAATCTAAGGTCCTATAGATAGTAGAACCAATGAAACGTCATATTTTTATTGGCGTGTGCATGAGTAATGTAGAGGGAAGGGCATAGACGCCCACCCGATAAAGAGTTATCCAATCCTCACACGCCGTTACCATATACAGATATAGCACATATACTTAAGTTACCTTTTCCAACCAATAGAATTGCATGACAAATCTTTGAGTGTTACACGTCAATGATGATGAATTTTTACTACAACTATTGCTGTTTGAATGAAGATTGTGGGAGTTGAAGTGAGACGGGCCATTGCATCATTGCTGATCGCCATGTTTCCCCTTTTTTTGTACTTGTCATTAAACAGACTTCCCTTTGCCAAACCATTGAGTTGTCCTTATTAATTGGTGTTGGAGGTAGAGAATCCTGCACCCCTTCCACCTCAAGGTGCAGCTATCTCGTCGTAAAGTACTCGAGGGTGAGCTCTGATTCTATGGGCCAGCCAGAGGTCACTCCCCCTCCTCTACAAAGGTTTCAGATTCCATTTTTGTTTCATATGGAGCCCCCTTTCTTCGTCCCCTTCTTATGCGTGGTTGTCTTCTTTCCCTTTGAAGGATGAGAAAATGGGGCTAATTGTCAGTTCGCCTGTAAAACATCAGGAATACGAGTCCGACGGTGTTACCGTTACCAACATGGTTACGAGCCATTGGGCACATGCACAAACCGTGCAGTTCCCCCCCCCCCTGCCGGAAACAGTAACGGCTGGCAGTATTACTGTTGTTAACAGCCAATCAGCCAGTAATACTGGCAAAATAAGGCCAGTAATACCGTTTCTGCCACCTTACCGGATGGTATTAGGATGGTATTACCGGCGCTGGAAATAGCGTCATCGCCGGAATGGGAAACTTGACAGTGGCCATCTTTAAAAAATCAATACACCATGAATCACCCATTTCCTGCTGTCATCTAGTCCCCTAAATTGTGGCAACATAATGGCACAGGAAAAAAAGGCATGTCTGCCAGATCTCCACCTCCAGAAGGCAACATTAACAGAGGCTGAGCTAACTGCATCGGATGATGCAGTGATGGAGCAGGCTGATGCCCTATTCGGCAGCAGGCACAGAACTACCTCTTCCCAGACAAAGACAGCCAAATGGACCAACATACAGACAAGGTTCACGGCAGTGGGAACTGTTCCCCGTAGCGCCAGGGACTGTCGGAAGCACTGGGATGACCTAAAGGCGAGGTTCCGCAGCCTCATAGCTAGACACAGGAGGGAGAGCGCAGCACAGGAGGAGGGAGAGCGCAGCACAGGAGGAGGCACGCTGGAACCCCTCCACCTCACGCCCTGGGACGGGACAGCCAGCTACATCCTCCAGATGGAGGACATCAAGGGGATCGGGAGCGTGGAGGCTGGAGCAGGGACCCATGGTGACCATACAAATGTGAGTGTAGTGTCCAAAAACATGCGTCCCCTAGCAGACATGCACAAAATGGGCATGGGAATGGTTCAATACATGGCAGTCATAGCAAATGAACAGTGGGCACACACACGTACCAGGGAAGGTGGGTAAACGTAGCAATGCACATGCACTGTAGTCGAAACGTGCATGCCAACACATGGACACATGAGAAGCACCCATGTGTGTGTAGGGGAGGGATGGCCACGAGGCCCTCCTCACCTACAGCTCCCTCCCCAGGTGAGGACCATGGATCGATGGGCGCACCCTCATGCCACCCGGGCCCAGGTGGAGGAGGGTTCACCCGCCGACGACATTGCCCACACGCACCCTGTCTTTGCATTTACCGAAAAATTAAGTCAGGCCTAGACGCCATCTTGCACAGCAAACATGGTGTGAGTTCAGCACACTGTAACGAGGCCCCCACCTTTGGAGGGCCTTTCATGCATCTCTGCCGCCTCAGCAGCCCTGGCAGATCCGCTGCGAGCGCGTTCCCATGAGAAAGTCGGAGATGAGCTAAACCCGAGATGCCAACCCGGCAACATTATATTAGTAACAATGTGATATTGCACCCCGTATGACCCGGACCGCAAGGCCGGGGCAACGGAAACAAAAAAAAAGCTGAAGCATCACTATCTGAAGAAGGTAGAAAATAATTCAAGTATTGGTATTAAGGAACTACCTCTGTTTAAAATGTGAATGAACCATAAAAATGTAACGTTATATGATATCCCTCCAGGTCTGGACTAATGCTGCTATAACCACGGAGAAAGATGTTGACCAAACGTGTAACCTCTATTTGTAAAAGTGTTTTTCAATAGTATGTAGAAACTTGAACTCATATATGTTTTGAATCACCCAAAGCGGCGAGCATCAATCTCTGTAGGCCATAACCTAGATATCCCTCGTATAACGTCTAATGTACATACAATACGCACACAATGTAGTGAACATAATGTTAGGTAATGAAAAGGTACTGGAACCGACTATATTAAAGAAATGTGTAACGAAATTGAAATGTGTATCTATATATATGTGTCTGAATAACGTTAAAATAAGGCAGAACAGTACAAAACTCCTGCCTTCACTGATCAGCAACGCACGAGGAAAATACCTTTGTGAGTATATGCAAGGTCATTCCCTCTCCCACCCCACCAAGCCTGCCAGATAAAAAAGCTAAGACTTGTGCCGCGCTCCCTCACCTCCCCCAACCAAGCTGGCGTTACTTCAGAGAGTCAGAGGCCCCGGCGCCGCAACCAAGGCCACAGCCCGCCACCTGTGTTATTTACAG
This sequence comes from Ambystoma mexicanum, assembly GCF_040938575.1. Classification (NCBI taxonomy): domain Eukaryota; kingdom Metazoa; phylum Chordata; class Amphibia; order Caudata; family Ambystomatidae; genus Ambystoma; species Ambystoma mexicanum. Next base: position 740,361,234 of record NC_090921.1, on the reverse strand, counting down.
CACGGTAATAAACCCACCGATGAACCCACTGATCTACCAGCACCCCTCATAAATCCCACGAACCCCCCAAGAATCCTGACCCCGTGTAAGGACGACCCCCATCATTGGGACAAGACACAGAGACCCATCTATATAATAACTCCTAACGCAGCAGACAGACATGTATCACTCGGCCTAGGTCCCAGAGCCCCGTCCCGTGACCTAAAATACCGGTCAATAGGACACAGGTAAATCTCACCCCAACCGACAACCACCAGACCTCTCACGAGGTGCATTCCTCATGTGTTGTGTTTATTTTATAAGATAAGCTGGTGAAGCGATTTATTAATGAACGTAAATGTCATTTTCTGAATAACTGTAGTGTGCATGGCCTAGGGCAAATGAGACAGGAAAGGTATTCGTCATTGTCACAGGCTGCCCCAGCACATCAACACCGTACGGATGACCTCAAGCCGGCCTGCCAGGCCCAACCCAACCCACGAGGCTGACCAGTGACGTCGTCCCGCCAAGACCAACCCCGCGGCAGCAACACCTATAGTTAGTCGACACCACCCAATCCCAATTGACTTGTGCCCCCTATAGTGTTTAGGTGTTGATGACGTTTTTTGTATTAGAAATACGCCTGTCTTTGCTATTGTCAGGCAGAGCGCTCTCGTAGGTTGCAGAGTTCTTTGCATGCCTTATCCTTGGATAAACTCCCACTTACGCTCACCCGCACTCTGTCCTGGTCTTATTCCCACTACGGGAGAGTCCCTTATTGTCTCTCATTGCGGGGAGGATCGTGCTGAATTGGGGGCGCTTCCTTTCAGTGGTGACCCCGATAGCGTGATATCTCCAAACTATTTTTCCTAACTCCTTCTTAAACGACCCCCTTGTGGCACGAGAATCTCCGGTCGAGAAGGGATACGCACGGTGAGCCGTCTCCGGGAGGCCGCCCGCCAACGGCGACCGGCACAATAAGAAGTGCGCACTCAATGAGAAAGGGTACGGGATCCCGATTGGAAAAAAATCCCCTTTGAGTGCCGCTCGCCGGAGCCAGGGGCTGACCGTTGAGTTACCGGTGAAGCCGCCTGGACGGACCCAGTTTCGGAGAGTATCGGTTCAAGACGGGCACGTGAGTACCGAGTGCGAGTGATCGTTAAGGGGAAAAAGAAAGGGAATTGGGAATAAAAGAACGGGGACAGGTAGAGGAGAAGAATATCGGGGGTCTACTACAGACGGGTCTTGAAACTTTCTTTATTCTTTCTTTTGCATATGGCCATTAGGAGTAAGAAATAAGTGACGTGGTAGAAGTGACGGAAACCTAGCTCCGAGAGGGGGTGGAAGGCGGCGCCGCATAGTGCTATCTAGACTAGTACTGGGAATATATGAAGAAGTGAGAAATAAGTTATTGGTGTCTAGCAAAAGGAGACACCGGAAATATTTTTAGTGATTGTGCTCTCTCTCTCTATTTCTTCTTTTTCCATTTCCACGGGGTAGGGGGCGAAAATGAGAAGGGTATAAAGAAGTTAGAACATCTTAAAAGGTGGGGACTCAGCAGTGGCACGTACAGACGTGAACACGGTAACCGTAGCAGGAAAACAGGGACAGCTGGCTAGGGAGGAAAGGGAGGAGAAAGACAAAAGAGTGAGTGGAAAGCATTGTGAAGGGTGCGCGCACCGTACGAGTGTGAGAGACGAACGGGTGGCCGCGAGGTGGTGTCAGAGAGTGTGGCCATAACCAGTACTTGATCAATTACAAGTGAGCTCACATAAGAGTGCCTGGGAATGGGAAGGAGATGAGATATGGTGAGTGAGAAGAGATTTGTGCAGTGAATAACGGTGGGTGATAATTTTAAGAGGTCCGCTCTTGTCTGTGCCATAAAGGAATACATACGCATATTTACAGCTGATAAAAAGCAACGAAAGCGAACGTGGTAGCGCTAGCGATTTAAAGGATGGGGGCTGAAACTCCCTTGTCACACATTTGCAAGAGCTTGCCGGGATATGCTGAACGCATAAATAAATATCATGATCAATGGTTAACAGAATTGAAAGGGGAGGGGTTGCCCCAGATTTGGCCAGAAGGAGGGTCTTTTGACAAAAGCGTTCTTGATATGGTATGTACATGTATTCGCCTCAAGTATAAGGGAAAAAAATGGCAGAACAGGAAGGAGATATTAGATCTTTGGAGATTGTTTGAGGAAGTACCCCCACCCAAAGCTCCAGCTCCAAATATTGATTTACCCTCCACCACAGACAATCCACTAATGATCCCGCGAGAGGAAAAGGAACAGTTAAGTACAGAACAGCCTGCGGAAGTGGTTATGTTGTACCCAATATTACCTAAACCAGCCCCTGCAGCAGGATATAGCGACCCGACTTATGTGCCTCCCCCTTCAACCAGCACGCCACAAAGACCAACTGCACCCCCACCATACGAAAACACCAGAGAGCGCACCCAGGGAGGCACACAGAGAGTGGACATAGAGAAGTTAACGAGTGACTTAGAGTCGAGGCTTACAGTGGCACGAGATGAGCTCTCAAGAATAAAAGACATATGTGAACGCACAGCATGCGCCCCCACACAATCTGGACGCACGTCTAGAGCGTCGAGCGAAAGCAGACAAATTGAGGAAGGATGGAAAAAGGGGGAAATACTGTTCAGAATTGAGGAAGAACCGACCAGGATAATAGAAGTAGGGACAGCAGAAGGAAGCATTGGTGATGTCTCGCGAGAGAGAGGGATCAGAGAGGATTTGTTATGTGATGTCAGAGGAGGGGGGGATGAGAGTGATAGATTGAGCATGGCAGTAGGAGGAGAAGGCGAGGAGCTAGATGGGGCCTGTTCACTGGGGACTATAGAAGATGAATGGATAGGACGACTAAGAAATAGGGTGGGGAAGATGGCGTCATTAGAGTCAGCAGTGACTAAGGAAAAGGAAGCTGCAACGGCAAAAGGGAAATTACAACTCCCATTACTCCACAGGGGAGGTGGGAGGCCGAACTATATACCGTGGGCTCAGATGGACAAGGCTAACTTAATGAAATTACTACCACAGCTGTCAGGAGGGGCAAGCAAGTGGATATATGCATTTGAGAAACATACCGCGGGTATACCGCTGGCGGTAGGCGATGTGAAAAGCCTACTAGTGTCCGCAGTAGGGGATCAGGCAGACAGAGTGTGGGCTAAAGCGGGTTTTCCAGCTGTAACTTTAGAGTGTGATCGCCATGATGGGGCTTCTTTTAACACCGTGCGAGCAAGGGTGTGGGACGCACTGCGGGAAACCTTCCCAGATACCCCTGATTTGCAGTCAGTAATGCAATGTACCATGAATGACGGGGAGGACGCTATGGATTACATTCTCCGGGTGCAGGAGATGTGGAGAGCGGAAACGGGTACGCCCTGGCACCAATCCACGTCTCTATTTTACTTCATCATTAAGAGAGGGCTCCCAAAGGAAGTGCAAAAGGCACTAGATAAAATAGCAGGTGTTGAGGCGAAAGGCTGGCCGGAGATCCAAAGCATAATAGTACACCATTGTAAACGGATCAAAGAAAGAGAGAGGGAAGTAGCACAGAAAAGGTTGGCGGATGAGGCGAAGTTGGTGCAATCAAAATTGGTGAAGGTCGCAGCAGCGGTAGCGGGACTCCCACTCATACGGGAGGGAGAGGAAGGAGAGGAGGGGCAAATAGCAATACAAGGAAGAATAGCAGCGAATTGGGCAGGACAAGGGCAACGACAGTGGACAGAGCAGGAGCAGAACGGAGGTCCAACGTGGCAAGAGTGGGCCCCAAGAGGAGGAAGAGGTGGGTACAGGGGTCGAAGAGGAGGACAAGGGTATGGAGGAATGGGAGGAAATGGGTGGCAGGGTCCCAGAGGTCCACAGGGGAGCTGTTGGAATTGCGGGAGATGGGGGCATTACTCAAGGGAATGTAGGAGCAGACAAAACAACGGTTTCCAAGAGATAGAACAGTATGGACACCCCCATCCAGGAAGCCCCTACGGCCTCCCCATGGGACAATACCAGCAACCAGACAATGCAGTACAAAGGAATAACGCACAACTACACGGACATCAATATCGAACACAAACCAGCCCACAGAATAATGACAATGTGCACTACACGCCTGGTAACACTTTCGCCACAGTAGCTAATGGGGCCCCAGCCCCCGCACCTTACAGTGGAGTGTCAGTGGTTTCGGGGAACATTTTCGATCAGGGGGGGGCAATGAGACACCCCGCATAGGACAGCCCACAGAGAGCACTTGCGTGTCCAGTACTATCTACGACCCACAATGCATCAGAGGAACCATTGATAGGAGCGCAGATAGGAGACAAGCAATTTATTTTCATGGTGGATTCGGGAGCGGAGAAATCATGCATTAGAGAGGGCCGGTTCCCGTTATCTAATAGAACATTAGAGACGCAGGGGTTCTCTGGGGCTGTAATTGAAGTTCCTTACACAGAGGTATTGGATGTGACAGTGGGGGGTAAAACAGTGAAAGCACCCTTACTGTACTATGAAAACTCTCCCATCAACTTATTGGGGAGAGACCTCTTGAGCAAACTAAACATGACCATATCATTCACAGGGAGTGGCATCGTATGTTCAACGCCAGGTATATGCCCCCTCCGTATATTAGCAGTAATACACGGCCACACAATAGTAAAAGAGATCAGAGGGGTACCAAGAAATGAGGAGATGTTTGTTGAAGGTATGAGAACATTGGCTCTCATAGTACCAGAACTAAAAAGGGTGGAGTGGAGAATCCCAGCAGAATTCCTTTTTCGCCCCATAGCAAGCCCTGACAGTGCTCTTGGGGAAGTACTATCGTTGGATTTGCATGCAATACATGTATCGGCAAACAGAATATGTGTGATTGGTATTGACATGGAAGGGTGTGAGTGGCGGACAGTATTGTGTACAAATGCAAATATCCCGCTGAGAGAGCTCTCGGACGAGGAGCTATTTTCTGACACTGAGGGAGATGGTGAAGTAGTGATGGAACTGGCAATGCCCTGCGACATTGTAGTTACAGCCAGACAAACTAAAGTTGAACTAATGGCGGTAGTAGGAGCACCGCATACATTTTTTGATGAAGACATGAGTTCAGTACCCGCTAACTTATGGACTAATGGCCCCCACGATGTAGGGTTGCTACATGAAGTTCAGCCTGTGGTGATAAAAATAAAACAGGGAGCAATACTACCCCGGGTGAAACAATATCCACTGTCGCGAGAAGCAGAAGAAGGGATTAGAGAGACAATAGAAGCACTGCTAGCACAGGGTATAATAGTGCCCTCAAACTCCCCATGCAACACATGCATTTACCCAATCAAAAAAGCGAAGGGGGGTTCATGGAGGATGATACAAGATTTACGCCCATTGAACGATGTGGTAATGAAGGAGTTCCCTTTAGTCCCGAACCCGGCGACAATACTGTGCAACATTCCAAAAAAAGCATCACACTTCACAGTAATTGACTTAAAAAATGCCTTCTTTTCGATTCCCTTGGCAGAAGAGAGCAGGTACTTGACAGCATTTACATTGGGAGGAAGGAGGTTCGAACACTGCAGATTACCACAAGGATATTGCGAGAGCCCAAGCATATTTAACAGGGCACTACATGAAGATCTGGGGAATTTGTCTGTAGAAAGCACAGTGATCCAGTACGTTGATGATTTATTGATTTGTGCCCAGGCTGAGGAAGAGTGTAGACAGGACTCGATAACACTGTTGACATTATTGGCAAATAAGGGGTACAAGGTGGACAAGGGGAAGTTACAATACTGTCTGACGGAGGTCCTATATTTGGGTCAGTTGATATCAAAGGATGGAAAGCGAATTATACCAGACAGGGCACAGGCGATTAGAACAATTGGGGAGCCCAAAACAGTAAAAGAGATGCAGAAATTTCTGGGTATGTGTAACTATTGCCGAGCATGGATATTGGACTATGCGGCGTACACAAGGCCCCTGCTACAGGCACTGAAAGAAGCACAACAAGAACACAAACACATAGAATGGACAGAGGTGATGAACACAGCATTTAACTCACTAAAAGAGCTGATATCAAGCGCTCCAGTACTAGCAAACCCAGATTATGGGCGCGAATTCTTCTTATTTTCACACTGCAAAGGAACACTGATGACAGCAGTATTGACACAGAAAACATCTCTAGGGCACAAACCACTCGCTTACTATAGCGGCACCCTAGACGCAGTAATGCAAGGTCATTTCGCGTGCGAGCAATCCCTAGCTGCAGCCGCGTTCGCAATTGAAAAAAGTGCCACGATAGTGATGGGCTGCCCGGTGACACTGTTTGTGGAACACTCACTTTTTGCAATATTAGAGCGAACAAAGAGCACATTGACAACACAACGCGCCACAGCATATGAGATAATACTGTCCAGCGCTAACATCCATATAGTAAGATGTAAAACAGTGAACCCAGCCACATTCATCACAGAGGAATGCACTGTAGAGGACATGCAAAATCACAACTGCGCCACGTACACAGGTGACGAAAGTAAGGATCCAGTAATTTTTGAAAATGCCCTGACCGAGGGTGAGGTGTATTTTGTGGATGGGTCAGCATCAATCGACATGGAGACAGGAGAAAAGCATGTGGGTATGGCAGTGGTACGATTAGAGGAAGATGAATATGAGATACTAGTACAACACCGCCTCCCATCACACTATTCAGCGCAAGCAGCAGAACTAATAGCGCTAATAGAAGCATTGCATGCCGCCAAGGGGTGCGCAGTGACCATATATACAGACTCAGCATACATGACAACAACAGTTCACGGTGGGTTGGCCCGGTGGGGGCGGAGAGGGTTTCGGCGAGCAGACGGAACGCCAGTCCAGCATGCAGAATTATTGAAAGAACTAATTGAGGCCCTGCAAGACCCCACGGCAGTGGCCATCGTAAAATGTCAAGCCCATACCACAAATACAGATTTTGTATCTTTGGGGAACGCGGCGGCAGACGCCGCTGCCAAAGCAGCTTCATATCTACAAAAAGGTGAAGTAGGAGAGTACATGTTGCACCACACAGCAAGCCAAGAGGTCCCCACAGGATACAACATGATGTCCACACAGGAGATAATAGAGCTGCAAGAGGGAGCTAGTGCAGAAGAAAAATTGCTGTGGACTAAGAGAGGATGCAGCAAATCACCGACTGATTTATTGTGGCGACAAGAGAGTTCAGGAAAAGTGGTAATGCCAATTACGCTGGTAGAAATAGCATTTCAACAACTACATTTTCCTGCACACAACACAAAGAAACACATAATGGCAGAGATACAAGAAGATTGGTTTGCACCGTGCCTCCAGGAACACGTCACGAGGTTAGCCCTAGAATGCACGACATGTCAAATTTACAACTCAGGTATGACCTTGCGTACACTAAGGGGTACGATACCAAAACCAAGTGGCCCATTCAGAGAACTCCACATTGATTATGTAGACATGGGAGAAAGGTGTAACGGAGCTCGATACATGATTGTGGTTGTATGTCCATTTTCAAGGTGGGTGGAGGCAGGCCCTTGTGCCCGCCCTGACGCGAAGGGCGCCGCGAAGTTCCTAGTGCGGGAAGTGTTTCCGCGCTGGGGAATTTGCGACGTTATTCGCTCAGATAACGGGACGCATTTTGTTAATGAACTGTTTAAAGAAGTGACTACATTATTGGGAATAAAGCACAAATTATGTTCGATTTATCATCCTCAAAGTAATGGTGTCGTAGAAAAGATAAACGGCCTGTTAAAAAGCAGATTATCAAAACTTTGTTTTTCCCTTAAAAAGACTTGGATGTACTGCCTGCCTTTGGCCTTGTTTGAACTACGAAACCAGCCAAGTAAGGATCACCATTTGTCCCCGCACGAGATCGTCACGGGAAGAAGAATGCACACAGCGCATTCGCCTCTCCGTGAGCGTTCTGATGCACACAGAAGCGCATCTATATTGGGGGAGGAGTTCACAGAATACCTGCGAAAACTGACACGGGCAGCGCGCGTAATTGCAAAGCAACTAGCCCCACCCTCGACAAGAGAGGAGGGGAACGCGACTGAACCAACCAGGTTGCCTGAAAAACCACTACAGCTAATGCCTGGTGACCTTATATATGTTAGAAGTTTTGTGCGGAGGTGGAACGCACCACGTTTCCATGGCCCCTATGAGGTAGTGTTTTGCACGCCTACAGCAGTAAAGGTTAAGGGCCTGCGATATTGGGTGCATTTGACAGATGTACGTAAAGCTTACAGCGCTGCGGAGAGTGAGGTGCAGGATGAGGCACAGGCAACAGCGGACGATGAAGTTGTGCGGAATGAATGAGTGGAATTTTGTGTGCTTCATGAGATGAACAGTGAACACAATTAGCGCGCAGCAAATGTCCTGGACTAAAACATGTACACATGTATATGTAAATTTTCTTTTTTACAATTTTAAACGTTTTGCGTGGGGTACTTTTTTCCCTTCGTGTGCTCTTTAAGATATTTTTATTATTGTCGTGTTTAAAATGTCATGTTTTTTTTTATTATTTATATATATATAGTGAGGTACGAATAATAATGACTGAAAGCTACCTTGTCTGTCAACAAACCCCCTTCCTAACCCAACCCTATATTTTATCACTGAAACGTTGCAATATGGAAATGCTCACATGTTTGTATTTAATAAACTTTTGTGTCTCAAACAGGATTTACCATGGCATCGAACGGGCAGCCTGCAACTAATAGATATATTAGATTTAGAGAAATGTTAGTGGCTAGATTAACATATTCATTTGAATGTGGTTTATCAATGTGTGCTATTGTGTTCTTCATCTCAATGTTTTGTCTGGTGTTACACTGGATTATAGCGTTCATCTCTACCGAGATGAACGAGGGGGGAGGGGGGAACAACACCACCCTTGCTCCTGGAACAAAAACAATTCCGACTGTAGGTATCAAAGAAGGTGATTTCTTGATCTGGGATGGATCACACTTTGTGTGGGGATACTATACTACACCACCCACTGCTGTCCTCTCACACTCAAGAACCAAAAATGTAAATAATGACACAATGTCCCAACCTGGAACATACAACAACCACACGATCCCTCCCGCCCCAATTTCAAACAATGATCTCTTGTTTATTAAAGAAGATGGAAAAGTGATTATGATGACAGAACACAAGTCCCTATATGAAGAATTAGAAAAGGGGGGTGGAAGGGAGGAAGGGGGGCCTGGTTCTTCACCTCCTATAACGAGAAGGTACAGAAGAAGGGAGAAAAGTAGGCGGAGAAGAGAGACTGGTGGAAAAGGGTATGATGAGTATTATGGCCTAGGGTTAGACAGAATGGAAGACCCACGACACCCTCACCAAGCAAATAAATGGTATGCAGATATGAGCACAACAGCCAGACAAACAACCAATGAGAGCTGTTATGTCTGCTCACTTATCCCCCATGCATCAGGCACACCTAAAGTATTGTTGCCACGAGAATTGCCCATTGTGGATGCCCAGTGTCTCCTTCATCTCACGCTGTGTAAAATAAAGAACACTTTCCAAGCACACGATGTCTCTTTCAGAATGTTACAGAGCAACAAAACGTGCTATTCGCAAGCGTCTGGAGTGATCTGTCTTAAAGAACCTTTCTTTGCAATACAAGGGACACTATTTTCCGAAAACAAATGGAAAGATGAAGAAGTGCTGTGCAAGGCAGAAGCATTGAAAGGTGTCCAACCGGACAAGTTGCGGTGGATGGAAAGAACGTGCTTGCCAATATGGAAGGAACACATCCCTAAACTAACATGGGTAACAGCGATGGAGAAACCCTTCAAGCTACAAAGTGAAATACAAAACGAACTATGTTTCAAGGGAGAAGGAAAAATGGCAATGGGAACGAATAAGAACTGTAACAAAACTCTCACCATCCCAGATATGAAAAAGGGAACAGCAGCACTAATGGACACCTACTGGGTATGCGGAAACAAGGCGTACCTGCACCTTCCCCAATCATGGAGTGGTAGCTGCTCAATGGCCACTTTGCATTCAACACTAATGGTGATTCCCGAAAGCCATATTGACAGAAGTAACATGGTGAACGGAGGCTTGAACCAGAATGCAGCGTCTCCAACTACACAAGCGCACCTTTATGTCCTGTCCTCCGGAGGGAAAGGAGAAGAGCTCTCAAGGAACAAGCGAGCCTCGAACTACATATCACAAGCATCATCTGATTTACTGGCACAGATCCCAGACAAGTATCGCCTGTTCAGCTCCGTGGAAACATTCTTTGCTTCGCTAGTATCAAGTGTCCAAGCAAGAGCAAATGCAAAATGGCTCCAGATCACACGGTGGGAACTGATCCAGTTGGCCAATGACACTGAAGAAGGGTTTAACATAATAAAGGTGGAACTACGAGCTCTGCGATTAATGACCATGCAGAACAGGTATGTTCTAGACCTGTTAACAGCAATCGATGGAGGTGTTTGCCGAAAAATAGGAAGTGCGTGCTGCACGTTCGTACCTTCCGAAGACGCAGAAAATGGGTCCCTGTCCCACGTTATTGAAGCAGTACATAACCTGGGCGAGAAGATGAAAATGGAAGGGGGAGCTGAGGATAGCTCGTGGTTCGACAATATCTTCTCTTGGGTTCCCTCATGGCTTGGAGTGACAATGAAGTTCCTGATACCAATAGTGGTGGTCGTCCTTGTGATGTTCTGCCTGTGCCAGGTGGGCCTCCGATGTTGTGCTAATGCAGTTCCTAACGGTGCAATGATGATGGTGACAATGGGCAACTCCGGTGGTACAATTAAAGCAACACAAGAAGTACATGTGCAGACAGGAACAGACAACACCCCCAGGTACCAGTTAGTGCCTATGTGCCGTGACAAGTACATAGTAGATAAGCTATGGCACACCACGATTAAAGAACCACGAGACGTAGAACTGGAATGGTATGAGGAGGTCTGGGTAGATCTGGAAGAAACTGGCGACTGTATATATTTGACATGTACACCAGACGAGTATGCTAGGAGAGGTGAGAGCTTAAGGGGGGTGTGCAGAGCATGGATGCCTATAAAAGGAACCCCTGCATGGGATGGTGCAGTGTTAGAGGAACAAGAATGTAGAAGATTAGAAGAGCTAAAGAAATTCGTTACTTTAAGTAACGAAAGGGGGGAAATGTAGGGGAGGGATGGCCACGAGGCCCTCCTCACCTACAGCTCCCTCCCCAGGTGAGGACCATGGATCGATGGGCGCACCCTCATGCCACCCGGGCCCAGGTGGAGGAGGGTTCACCCGCCGACGACATTGCCCACACGCACCCTGTCTTTGCATTTACCGAAAAATTAAGTCAGGCCTAGACGCCATCTTGCACAGCAAACATGGTGTGAGTTCAGCACACTGTAACGAGGCCCCCACCTTTGGAGGGCCTTTCATGCATCTCTGCCGCCTCAGCAGCCCTGGCAGATCCGCTGCGAGCGCGTTCCCATGAGAAAGTCGGAGATGAGCTAAACCCGAGATGCCAACCCGGCAACATTATATTAGTAACAATGTGATATTGCACCCCGTATGACCCGGACCGCAAGGCCGGGGCAACGGAAAAAAAAAAAAAGCTGAAGCATCACTATCTGAAGAAGGTAGAAAATAATTCAAGTATTGGTATTAAGGAACTACCTCTGTTTAAAATGTGAATGAACCATAAAAATGTAACGTTATATGATATCCCTCCAGGTCTGGACTAATGCTGCTATAACCACGGAGAAAGATGTTGACCAAACGTGTAACCTCTATTTGTAAAAGTGTTTTTCAATAGTATGTAGAAACTTGAACTCATATATGTTTTGAATCACCCAAAGCGGCGAGCATCAATCTCTGTAGGCCATAACCTAGATATCCCTCGTATAACGTCTAATGTACATACAATACGCACACAATGTAGTGAACATAATGTTAGGTAATGAAAAGGTACTGGAACCGACTATATTAAAGAAATGTGTAACGAAATTGAAATGTGTATCTATATATATGTGTCTGAATAACGTTAAAATAAGGCAGAACAGTACAAAACTCCTGCCTTCACTGATCAGCAACGCACGAGGAAAATACCTTTGTGAGTATATGCAAGGTCATTCCCTCTCCCACCCCACCAAGCCTGCCAGATAAAAAAGCTAAGACTTGTGCCGCGCTCCCTCACCTCCCCCAACCAAGCTGGCGTTACTTCAGAGAGTCAGAGGCCCCGGCGCCGCAACCAAGGCCACAGCCCGCCACCTGTGTTATTTACAGCACGGTAATAAACCCACCGATGAACCCACTGATCTACCAGCACCCCTCATAAATCCCACGAACCCCCCAAGAATCCTGACCCCGTGTAAGGACGACCCCCATCATTGGGACAAGACACAGAGACCCATCTATATAATAACTCCTAACGCAGCAGACAGACATGTATCACTCGGCCTAGGTCCCAGAGCCCCGTCCCGTGACCTAAAATACCGGTCAATAGGACACAGGTAAATCTCACCCCAACCGACAACCACCAGACCTCTCACGAGGTGCATTCCTCATGTGTTGTGTTTATTTTATAAGATAAGCTGGTGAAGCGATTTATTAATGAACGTAAATGTCATTTTCTGAATAACTGTAGTGTGCATGGCCTAGGGCAAATGAGACAGGAAAGGTATTCGTCATTGTCACAGGCTGCCCCAGCACATCAACACCGTACGGATGACCTCAAGCCGGCCTGCCAGGCCCAACCCAACCCACGAGGCTGACCAGTGACGTCGTCCCGCCAAGACCAACCCCGCGGCAGCAACACCTATAGTTAGTCGACACCACCCAATCCCAATTGACTTGTGCCCCCTATAGTGTTTAGGTGTTGATGACGTTTTTTGTATTAGAAATACGCCTGTCTTTGCTATTGTCAGGCAGAGCGCTCTCGTAGGTTGCAGAGTTCTTTGCATGCCTTATCCTTGGATAAACTCCCACTTACGCTCACCCGCACTCTGTCCTGGTCTTATTCCCACTACGGGAGAGTCCCTTATTGTCTCTCATTGCGGGGAGGATCGTGCTGAATTGGGGGCGCTTCCTTTCATGTGCCAAGATAGTCCATGTCAGAAAGTGAAGCCCCACCGCTCCCACAACAACAAGCCACCTTGGCAGGCCAAGAGGCAATGTGCACATGCATGCATCATGTACACCCTCGGCAGGCACTACCACCACCTAGAAGTATCAGCACTTATTGGAGCGATACCAACCAAGCCGCCCACAGGAAATGTGCATCTCTGGGACACACACAATGTCACATGCATGTAATGCAATCCTGCAAAAATGTCTACTAGATGACTAACAGCATGTCATTCTATTCCCAAAAGGAACACAGTCCACGGACAGTGACGAGGCCGGTCCGTCCACTTCAGGCACATCTGTCCCCACCTCTGCACAGGCCAGACCCCTTGCCAGCAGGAGCAGACAGCAGGGCAGGGCTGCCGGCCCACCACCTCCACCACCACCTCACCCTACCACGGCTGTGGACACACCAACAAGTCCTGAGGATGGCACAATCCCCATGGCAGCGCTAAGTGGCCCCTCCATTGGCCAGGCAGGTGAAACAGCAGTCGCTAAAGCTGCTATGCCACAGCCAGTACCTCTCATGGGACACAGTGCTGCCATTCCTCCTATATCCAGAAGAGGCCAGGTTTCGGGCATGCCCTCCTCACCATCATGGGCAGTGCAGCCACTGGCCCATTGTGGCAGGGCCGATATGGACGAGGGGATGAAGTGGAGCATGGGAAGAGAGGCGCATCAGCCCTGCCTCCCTGCACAGCCCACCACCTCGGCTGGTGCCCAATGTGTCGGCCATGAGTGCACGCCTGCATGCGATTGAGGAGGGGCAGGCCTCCATCGAGGATATGGTAGGCCAGCAGCTGCAGGAGATGCAGGCCATGCATGAGTGCATGCATGGTTGCAGCCACAGGATGGCCCCGTCACTCGGCCATGCCACCGCTGCCATGACTACAATGGGACAGAGGTTGTAGGTGCACACAAAGACTACCTCTGCCTCCACCGAGACCATGCACCGATGCATGCAGCTTACCCTGCAGTTCATGTGGGCCCAGGGGTAAGAGGCCTCCACCTCTGTGGCACCCACAGAGGGCTCCCTAACCGGTACCTCAAGGCGCCACTCACAGTGCCTCCTCACTGGCAAGGAGCCAGTGAAGAGCCCCATGCCCAAGAGGCACAGAACGTGGGTGTTGTACACTGCTGGGGTGTAAAGAGGGTGGGTTTTTGAGTAGGGTGTTTTGAAGGTGGACTTTTGGGAAGGATGTTTTGAAGGTGGGTGTTTAGGGAGGGGGAATGCCGTTATGGTGAAGGTTGTTACACATTTCACATTGCTACATAAAAATCAATTTCACTAGAAGCAACGACAGGACATTCCTTATTGTGTACAAGTGTTTAATGTGAGAGAAAAATAGGGGGTGGAATGTCCAAATCCAGGGGCATGGGAATGTTCCACCGAATGCAGATGTTATGCAACATTACACATGCAAGCACAATCTGTCCCACCTTGTCGAGCCTATACATTACCGCACCCACAGACTGGTGTAAACATTGGAAGCGAGCCTTCCACAGGCCAAAGGTGTGCTCAACAGACACCCTAGTCTGGACCTGGTTGTATGCTACCTCCTGTTGCATCTGGGGATTCCTCAGAGGGGTCATTAGCCACAGAAGCTTTAGGTATTCAGAGTCACCTGCCAGAGGAAAAGACAATAGGTGTAAATTATGATGATCTGTGGATGTACAGCAGCATCTTGATAGACAGTCTGTGCACACATGTCCCATATGTCATCGCACACCACTTTTGCACATTCCTGTCCTTGCATGTGGAGTCAATTACAGGGGGGGGTGTTCAGTCTATCATGATACATCTTGCACACAGCTCACAGCCAACAGTCATGCTCTACCATTGACAGGGCAGCATGCCATGGTGGGTGGTTTGGCGTGAGCATTGCTCCATGCATGGTTCCTGATGGGAGTATGGGCTACATATGCAGGTTGTCTGTGTGGATTCCATGATGGATTCATATACATTGTGACCTGAGTACATGCCATGTCAAATGCCAGGTCATCTCCCTCAGTTAAAGTTTAGCAGAATGTCATTCCATGTATGGCAGTGTTCTTCAGACCTTGACATAATGGACACCCGAGGAGCTCCATTGGTGTTTGTGGGCCCTACACCTTGTCGTTACCCACCTCCTCTGCTTGCACCAAAGGTGTCTGGGGTGGGCAGGCCATTCAAAACCTCAGAGTGTCGTTGGAGCAACTAATCTCCCTGTGTATTATTGTACTGTGGTTTTACTTTGAATGTACAATAACTTTGGTCAAAGGTTAGGTTGCCTACTGTCATCTTTGCCCTTTTTCCCTGGATCTTGGGGCACCCCTGGACATACTTTGGACACCCTTAGATGGGCCAGTCCCGATGTTTGCATCCCATGTATTTTGCAGGATGTGTGATGTTGCATTCTGGTACCAGTAGTCCAGTGTGTGTGGCTGGCCTTTTGGGTAAGCATGGCTTGGCGATCTTCTTCTGCATCAGGAGTCATGACCTACACCTGTGGGTTGCAGCCTGTCACATGTGGGGTGTGCAGGTGGGTCCTGCATTTACAGGGCCTTGTCGGGGCATGCAGTCGCTGTGCGGGGTCCCCCCCCATTGCATGTCACTTGTACAGCATGATTAGTGTGATGGAACATGTACTCTCCCAATATCCAAGTACTCTTTGCCCCTCTATGTATGCCAGAAGGGTACTGTTCCGCAGGGCCATGGCATCATGGGTTAATCCTGGGAAGCGGGCACTGCAGTGGGTGATGGTGAGGTCGGCATCACAGGTGACATGGACATTGAGTGAATAAAACTGCTTCCGCTTCCTGTAGACCTCCTCCGATGCCTGTGGTGCCACCAACTCTATATGGGTGCAGTCCAAGGATGTTACCACATTGGACATGTGTGCCATGGCGTAATATCTTACCTTTATGGTATTCACCCGTGCCGGGATAGTGGGAAGTGAAATGTGCCGTCTCACATGGCGCATGAGTGCGTCCAGCACCTGACACAGTACTTTGGCAAAAGCCGGCTGCAAGATGCCATGCAGTTGG
Source organism: Ambystoma mexicanum (assembly GCF_040938575.1). Taxonomy (NCBI): domain Eukaryota; kingdom Metazoa; phylum Chordata; class Amphibia; order Caudata; family Ambystomatidae; genus Ambystoma; species Ambystoma mexicanum. The sequence continues at coordinate 740,345,114 of NC_090921.1, read as the reverse complement.
CTCACACTGTGCTGGAACCTGCCTGTGGCAAGGAACTGCAGGGCCAACATCAGCTTTACTAGCAGTGGTATGGAAGCCCTGATGCCAATTTTTTTCCCTATTTCGTCCTGGATCTGATTCAGCAGATGTGCAATCGTCTCCCTGTTAAGGACGATACAGGGTGAGGATCTGGCTGTCAGTCAGGGTTCATGGTGAGGCCCTTGCACAGGGTATCGGTGCACTCCTTGCATGGCATCTCCTCCTCTCCGTCATCATCCTCCTCTCCCTCGTCTTCCCTGTGGTGGTCTTCCAGCCCCTGCAGCTCTATGTTGGGTTGGAGCAGCTGCATGTCAATGCTGACAGAGACCAGTGGCCGCATTGTGGTGTAGGAAAGTGTGTTTGGGGAAGGTGTTGCCTTTTATTCCCTTCCTGTATGCATTGGGTGCACCAGTGGCCTCATTTTCATCACCTGTATTCATTTAATACCTTTTTTCAGTTGTAGGTATCTCTGCCTTGCTTTTGCCGGTATTAACAGCAAAGAATGGCGGTGTTACCACCGTTTCCAAACTTATAATCGGCCGGTAATACCGTTGTGCGGGTAATAACAGCACTGGTTGTTTAGCCATCGGATATTCTGCTGCCAGTATTATCGCCACCAGTATTTCCAGAGCTGCAAATACCTGTGCTGCAAATACTGGTATTGCCGCGAACTCTGAATTCACCAGAAAGGTAAGCTGAATTGCCACCTCTTTTACCTTATACGGGTGAACTCGTAATGAGCCCCAATGATCGGTATTTAAAGTTTTGATTGATGCCTTACCCAACCTCTGAATAGCATTTTTTAAAAAAAGAAATTGGTGTTTATTTTATTTCTGATAATTTATGATTCATTTAGGTTTATGTCCGGTACAATTTCTCTTACTGCTATTTGACCTTTATTTTTGTGGAGTCCCCAACTTTTTGCTTTTGTTTCATCCTCTTGTCCTGACTTTCTGCCTGTGAAGCACAGCCTTCAGCTGCACTCCACCGGGCTTTTGCTCATCGTTCTGGGGAAATTAACTTGTCCTTCTGACAGTCTTATGACTGTATTTCAGTGCGCAAAGTACATTACTGTACTGTGCACTGGGGTCCTTGCGTTTTCAGTCCATAGACACCCCTTATGGATTTTTCGGTAACTGGACAATGTGCCTAGGATTAGACTGGTGGCAGCAGAAGCATTTTGTGTATTTTTATTAGCTTTTACCAAGCCATACCACGGTTACTGCGTTTGGCTCATGATTGTGGCTAGTGTCCATCATGGCCATGCCACAACATCTTTTGTCTTCTCCTTTGGCCATTTTGTCCTTTTGGCCTTCCCCTTGCTCTTTGTGACCCGGGGAGTCTTTATTTGGGCATGCATTCACCCTCGAAAGTCTGCACTTTTGGTGGGCTAATGCATGTCACATGTGTAGGTACCCAGGAATTGGGCTTGGACTGTCTGGTCCCAATTCACACTCCTGATGGCAGGATGTCTGGTGTGCACAAGAACATGAGAGCTGAGGTGGTCCCTGATTGGAAGACCGCTAGCATTCATGAGTAGGGCAGATTTCCTCATTGGCCAGCTGGGGTGCGAGCACTCACTGGACTTTGGAATATGAGGAGGGGCTCTGAGTGCAGACTCGCAGATCGCCCTGAGGTCCGAATTGACCTCTAAACAGAGCCAAGAATCCTGAGAAATCAGATCCAAGGACTGACTGAAACCACTCAGAGAAGGTTTGGCACCCTGTGCCCGCTGTTGTCCCGGTAGAGCCCTGCTTTGCGCTCGATCTCCAAAGACCTGCAACAGTGCTTCAACCCTTTTCAGTGGTGGGACCAATCACTCTCAACATCTCCTTGGTGCCCTGCAAACGAGCCTTATCGGAAGTGTCCATGGGCCCTCCTGTGGACTAACCAGCTTGTCCCTTGGCACCCATGCTGGAGACTTGCTACATTGATTTTCGGCATGAGCTTTGGGAGAACCCTAGTTCACACCGTAAGGCACCTCCTTGCCAAATCTTGTAATCCCTACTGTTTTGAGCCACGAGAAAGGAGGTTGCGTCGGTCCGTGAGACTTGGGTGCTCCAGTGTCACTGTGTGACAGTGGCAGTCGCTGCTGGCGACTTTCACCGCCTTTCTTCAAGTGTCCTGAGACCATCTGCATCAGTGTTTTCTTTGTCCTGCATTTGAGAGGAGAGATACAGCTCCTGATGTAAATCGGACCTGCATCTGCACCCGCAGCGTCTGTGCACTTTGAAGCGTAACCAAGGTGGGGATTTCGTAGTCCTGGCAACCTTCTTCAAACCTGCCAAGTTTGAACCCGGAGTGAGCTAAGGGTGGTGAGTAATCATACCATTTACCGGTGGCCCCTAGTTCATCCATCTCTTTTTACACACAAAGGAACCCATGTGGTCCTTGTTTTGGCTTGGGTGGCTCTTGCTTCCTATAATCTTCCGAAAGTTGGGGACAGCTTTGTTCTTTGTAGCAGACCCACCTCTGACTCTTGGAACCGAATTCCTCACACTTGAGTGTCCTCTTCTAATTTTTCCTTACCATTGAATTTTGTCCATTGTTAGCTTTACGCATCAACGAGCGCTTTTATGCACAAACATAACAATGAGCAATCTTCGTAGGGCGGGACTTTTTAAGTTAGGGATACCCATTTCTGGAGTTGGTCATTGTGTTAAAGTTTGTGTGCTTTCCCTCCCTATAGGATTTGGCGGGAATCTGCACTTAACTGCATTGACCGAAAAGTGACTGTACATATATTGCATCTAGTGTGCCTTTAAGTAGTACTATTACTGTGTCCTGCATTATTTACCTGTGTTTACCAGCCTAATCAATTGTATATTTTTGATATACTACTGTCTAAGAGTTATTCTTGTGTCCTACTGGGTGTGCTCATCCAAGACCTCAGATCACCCCCACTACTCTTGAGACAGCCTTGACTGCCCTCCAAGCTACCATGAATTGTCCTGTATAACTTTGCAGAAGTGTTCCCTGTTTCATTAAACAAGAGTGGCCTCCTGAACATCTGTTCACAGGAGCAGAGTTCAGAATTCCATTACTGTTAGATGTTAGATACATTACACATCCTTATTATGCATTCATTTTTACAGAACTTTAATGGAATTGCAATAGCTATCATATGGCCATTTGCCTGATTGAATATTTCTAAAACATTTGATAGAAGAAAACTGTAATGTATTAGTTTATTAGAACCAATGTTACTTTAAGTTACCATTTAATGAACATTGTAGTTATTGTCCAATTGCATTGTGTTACGTTATGTAGAGATGGTATAGTAAAGTCAATGTAGTTTGAGTCACCATTATTTTTTTTATTTTTATGATGAATTAAATGTTAATAACAATGTATTAAACCAAAAGAAAAACATGTATTCTATGTAAAATAGTATTTGTATGTTATTTGGGAAGCCTTATTGGAGCAACATAAGCTAATGCAATAAGATTAATCATATTTCAATTATTCTTTGCTCTTTTAATTTTCAGGGAAGGTGCAGCGTTGATTCAGATAGATGTGGACACTGAGAAGGGAGGCCTGACTATCAACAAGGATTTTCTTATTGATTTTGGGAAGGAGCCAAATGGGCCTGCCCTCGCCCATGAAATCCGCTTAGCAGGAGGGGACTGCACTTCAGACATCTGGTTGTAGTGGGCAGAGGCCTACGGTGATGAGGGGGCGGTTGGTCCAGAGTGGGGCAACGGGAGGCAGACCTATACTAATGGGAGCGAGGCTGGTCCCAGGTGACTAACAATTATGTCTCTGTGCTAATAAGCTGTGCGTGCTCTAACAATGTGTTATATGTATGCAAGTGGAGCTGGTGCATGGAACAGGATTCTCATGCCCGCCAGTCCTTTATGCTCCATTTGCAAATATGCTACATGCTGGTGTAAAATGAATGGATTCCTATGGGGGAGGCCTTATAGTAAAGAAGGTTTAAAGGTTATTGTGCCTGTTCAAACATTGATGGACGTAAATTGCACAAGGGAGACCAATTTGCACAGACAGACATCCCCCTCTGTGCAATTAGCACTTTCTTGAAAATATGGCCCATGTGTGTTTTAATTTTGGTTGTATAGAGAGTGAAACATTTATAGACATTGCAATAAAAACATTGAATGTGCACATTAATGATTTGTGCCTCCTTGAATATGTGCTTCTGTTTAAATATTGTCTTGTGTGGTGCCTTAAAAACGATATCTTGGTACCTGGTGCTTTGGTTTTTAAGTACTTACAACATCGCTGAGGCAAAGATCACAAGTGGCATCATGGTAAGTGCTGAGGGGGCACATCCTGAGAGGGGCAGCATGCCATTGTCCATCACAATGACGTCACCCATTCAAAGCGGGTCACTAACTAAAAGGAACACAAGTGCCCATAGTTCATATCTGTTTGTTTTAATTTACACTCAAAGTTATGGTTTTCCCATTGTAAATGTAGGCCTAGAAGTACCAGAATACAAAGTGATGTGAGTTTAAAAGATATATATATATATATATATATATATCACCGCTGGAATCTGAAGACTTGAGTGTTCTGCATGCACCGTGACCAGCATGAATCCATCTATCTATTATTCAAAGCTGTCTTCACAAAGCTGGTACCATGTACATCATCACCTTCCATCAGATGTCTTTGCCTGATGGCAGGAGAACCTAACACCAGTGCATAACTTCAGGGCTTAAAATGGACCAAGGCTAGCCAGCACCTTAACCAGGCAGGGTCTAAAACATTTCCCTCGAGGCAGGGCTCCTCAACCTGACTTCCCAAAACTAAAATAAATGAAAAATGATGAGTGGCACTGCTGGCCTTTTCCGGTAGATGTCACCCAAATGTGTATTCTCATCATTAGTTTCAAACATTTGTTTGTTTGTTTGTTTATTTGGTTATTAATTTGTTAAGCGCACCAGACTCGTAAGTAGAAGGGCGCCGCAGTATGAAGATACGAAGCTTACAAAGTATACACAGATATATATACAGGATATGCACAATACACAGTGTACAAGATAATAGCCAAAGCTAGGGTTGGCCTTATCTGCAATGTCTAGAATATTTACCTGCTTACAAAGTATGCAAAATATACACAAAAATATGTACAGAATGTGCGCAATGCACGGTATACCAGATAAGAGCCAGAACTACAGATGGCCTATGTATTACAGAAATAAATAGTGAGCAATATACAAGAAATTTAGGTTGCAGGAGTGAAGCCCCCCATGTATCACTCAGGCTTGTAATAAGTTGCACATGGTCATCAAATGTTAACACACCATTAAACTATTAATGCAAGGTGGGTGGGTCACTTCAGTAGCAGGCACAGCCAGATGGGGGACTAGGGGTCAGTGGCGATGATGTGTTTTATTAAATTTCTTCTAAAGTGTAGGTAAGGTTGGTCAACTCTCAGATCTGGTGGCAGTGAGTTCCAGGATTTAGCTGCCTTTACAGGGAAGCTATTACCACTGAAGTGGGAAGCTTATATTTCGGTATGGTGAGACAGTTACCATTCCCACTTCTCGTGGGTCTAAGGGAAGCTCTTCTCTGGAGTTTGTCTGTAAGATAGCTGGGGGCTGCGTTGTTAAGGGCTTTATGAGTCAAAGAGAGCGTTTTTAATTGTATTTTATTAGACGTGGATAACCAATTATGGTGGCGGCTAAGGGAGGAGATATGTTTTTTTTTGTTTAGGCCTAGGGCTGCTCTGAGGGCATTATTCTGTAATATTTGGAGCTTTTGAATAGTGGATTTGTTAGCTCCACTGTATATAGGGCATTACAGTAATCAATTCTAGAGAGTATTAAGGCTCTGGCTAGAATCAAACAACTATCATTAGATAGGAAAGGCTTACCAACTCTGAGTAACGTGCAGGTGTAAGCCGTGGAGGAGGTAAGGGATTTTACCTGTTTGTCAAAAGACAATGAGGAATCCAAGTAGAATCCAAGGGTTTTCACCTCCTTGGAAACTTTGATAGTGTTTCCGTCAATATGAGCTATTGAAATATGCATTAACCTAATTTGATTTCGTTTTTATTTCATAATATTTGTATTTTAGTTGTTTTCTTTTTCTACTCTTGATTAATTGGATTAATGTGGATTAATTAATTAGATTATATTTAAGATACCTTTTCAAATTACTCCCAGTTGAAACTCGGTATGTCAGACCAATCCCTTTACAAGACTGACATACTGAGTTTCAACTGCACTGCACATACAATGACTGACACTTAACCATCCCCTCCATCCTTTCTGAGAGTCCTCTTACAGGGTGGACTTTTGTTTTCTTTCCCTGCTCTTCAATTCCACTGACCGATGCCCCACTTAACACAGTGTGCCATTTAGACTTTGAAGATCACAATGTGTGGGGAGTTCAACATCCAATACATGCCTCTCTGAGCAAAATGACAAATCCGGTAAAGACGTGCACAGATAACAGGGTATTTGCAGGAGGGACAATTTAAACTGTAATCCTTTGATGTTTTTTCAAAGGTTTTATTCCATCTCTGCCTGAGGAAATTGGGACATTCCACGAAAGCTTGCAAATAACCCAAATAAATTACCTTGTTAGCCTAGATAAGGTATTGACTCATTGTTTTTCTTTTGGATCAACATTGTATATATTCTAAAGGCAAATCCTACCATACACATTGAGATATCTAAATACTTATATAAAACTATGCTTAAACAAATAAATAACTAATCACTATGATCCTGGCCATATTTTTAAAGCAGCACACACAATCCAAAACACTGCGCTTGACAGCAGAATACAAACTGAATTTTTAAAAACAAATAGAACAAAACAGTTGCAAAATACTGAGAGGAATATTTAACCTTTTCATTTCCAGCAGACAGCAGGATGCTCAATACAGTTAATAGCATTTAAAACAAATGTCCTACAAGTTTGAATAATGGAGGCAACAGATGTTGGACCTCATACAAAGCATCCACAGATCTTATAGAAATACTCAGTACAAGTGTAATGTATAAAAACATACTTTTTTTGTATTGATTGAACTAGCATAAGTCAACTTTACGATATATTAAACATTCAATTCATTCAAATCAGTTAACATTTTTTTATTTTTTTTACCATTAAATCGCTTGAGTTCAACCAGCAATAATAAAAGGCAGAGAAAGAAAATCATTATGGCTATCAGAGCAGGATGTCAGCCTTGCAGTCTATAAGACATGAAAGACATAAAGGCCAATACATATGTTTACCGTTAATAAAACAAAGTGCAGAAGTCAACAACAAATAAAAAATAAAATACACACAAAGAGAAAAACACAAGCCTGCATCTGGCCAAAACAAAATAGAGTGTATTCGTATTTTACGAATCACCACTTGATTGATTGCTGTTATGGTACACTAAGACTGTGTATATTTATCTCTTTCAGTTTCAGTTCATGAAGAAACCCAATAGCTCTAATTCTTATGTGTGTAATGAAATCAGAGTGAATGATCTTCCATAAGAACTCTGGAGATGCCTCCCGATAAGCCTCCATTGCCTTTTTAAAGTATTTAGTTTGTTTGATCAACAACCCTACACACTCTACAAACAGATGTCTCAATGTCTCTTTCTGTTCAAGGTTATTACAGAAGAAACAATAATTCTTAGAATGCTTAACAATTCTGCGTCTGGCTAACACCTCTCTAGTGGGCCAAAGATTAAATCTCAATTGCATGAAATCACTTATATGCGACTGAGATGGAGATTTTACAATGTATTGCTCCGGATTGCTATATTTTTTGACTGCAAATGGATTTTCATTAAAATCCCAATATGATTTCCTTTTTTTAAAAAAACATTTTTTTACCTTTCTTTATTTGTCTTGACAACACACCAGAAACCAACAAGGCGCCACATGGCACCAGCAATGAGTCAAAGGAACTAGCAACATACATAATGAGCAACACATCATGCATCAATTACAGTATACACAGAATGAAGCAGCAGACTGGACATTAACAACTGTATCAGGGGAAGACATCATTTATGGGGAGCCCTCAGGGGAGGACATGACAGAGTTTGTGGGTGAGGCCATGGCAGCCATATAGTCCCGAAACTTCCGCCAGATGTCTCTTGGCCTCGAGTGTGAGTGTTACTTTGCATTCCAGGATTCCTCAGTATCATGAACCCATGTAATTGACCTGAGCCACTGTGCATAGGTAGGGGCCCCAGGACGGAGCCAGCACAACAGTATACAGCGGACTGCCAACAGCATGCCTAGACCTGCAAGTTTTTTACAGTCGCGGGGCAGTTGTGGGAGATCATGAAACAGGCAGTGTAATTGGGTGGGGGCTATAGTGTGTTCCAAGATATCCGATAGTGTGGAGCAGACGTCTAACCAGAATTGGGTAAGACGGGGGCAGTGCCATAGCATATGAATGTAGGAAGCCCGATCCATGCCACACCTGGGGCAGCTGGGAGGAACGCTGCTGAACATGCGATGTAGCCTTAATGGTGTATGGTGGTATCTGTGTAGCACCTTGAATTGTATTAATTTAAATTTAGTGTTATAGGATACATTATGGGTGCGGGCACACATTCGGGACCATCTCTCGTCAGTGAGTTCAACCCCAAGATCCTCCTCCCATGCGCGTCTCAGCCCTGTAAAGGAGGGGGCCGTCCCATTGTACAGTAAAGAGTACAGTCTCGACACCTTGCCCCTAAAGGAGAGGTAGGAGCAGAGTTCCGCCACTATAAGCTCGTCAGGGGGTAAGGCGGGGAAATCAGGGAATTTGGATTTGAGATTCTTCCGTAGTGAGGAGTATTGTAGCCACACTGAAGGCCGGCGTCTAAGGGGTGAGGGAAGATCTAGCCACTCAATAAAGTTCTCATGTAGGTAGGCATCTCGGAGTACCAGGAAGCCAGCATCTGCCCAGTGAGATACGACTGATTGTGGGATATGCGGGACATCGGGAAGAAAGTTCCATAATGGCAGGTCTCCGTGGAACGGGTGAGGCGTGCCGACCATTGTCCAAAGTTTGGACAATGCTAAGGACGTGGCAGCAACCTGGTCCGCAAAGTCTGGGTCAGGGGCTGCCGGTCTGAGGATCAGGGAACCTATCACGCGGTCAGAGACCGCCAGTTTTTCCAGCCGAACGTGTGGGGGGGATCAGTGGTATTAAACCAATATGACGCAAACTGCGATTGGGCTACTACCCAGTATCTGATGAAATCTGGAGCGTGAACCCACCCAGTTCCTTGGGAGCGGTCAATGAGGACAGCTTAAGGCGGACAGCCCCCGAATGCCACAGAAAGGTGTTGCTTATCTGGCGCAGTGTTCTGAAAAAAACATCCCCAGGCCACACAGGGAGGTTAGTGAATCGGTACAGGAGTTGGGGTAATACCACCATTTTAAGTATACCAATCCTGCCTGCTAGTGAAATGGGGAGTTTGGACCAGCTGGAAGCCCTCACCGCAAGGCTAGTTAAGTAAGTCTGATAATTATCCTCGCAAAGCTTGGCCACGTGGCGGGAAACCACTACCGCCAGGTAGGTGATGCTGGACGGCGACCAGTTGAATCCACATAAATCTGAGGGGGGGTGCATGGAATCCATGAGCGGAAATAAGGTGGACTGGAACAATTTATTTTAAGGCCAGATATGTCCCCAAAGCGAGCCACATCCGCTAGTATGGGGGCGAGGTTAGAGTCAGGAGACTAGATGTACAGAAGAGCGTCGTCTGCATATAGGGAAACTACATCGGATTGGCCTACTGTGCGCAGGCCCCTATGTGAATGTGATTGACGTACCATGTTCGCAAAGGGTTCCATAGCAATAGCGAATATAAGGGGGGAGAAGGGGCAAGCCTGTTGTGTGCCCCTGAATATCTGGAAGGGAGTGGAGCATCTGTCCTTGGTATGAACTCTGGCCGACGGGGCAGTGTAAAGCAGCCTAACCCAGGCACGGAAGTTGGGGCCGAAACCGCACCTCTCGAGGACTCGCCATAGATAACTCCCCAAGACTGAGTCAAATGCCTTCTGCATGTCTAGGGTGGCTGCAACCGCCTGTGTGGTCGGACTGATTCTGCTGATTACATTGAAGAGCCTCCTCAAATTCAGGGATGAAGACCTGCCCGGGACAAATCCCGCCTGGTTGGGGTGGATGATGTGCGGCATGTATGGGGCTAGGCGGTTGGCCAGAAGTTTAGCATATATTTTAACAATGCTATTAATCAATGACAGCGGTCGGTATGAGCCGCACTGAGCAGGGGGCTTACCCGGTTTGAGGAGCACTGTTATCAGTGCCTCCCGGAGAGATGGAGGGAGTATACCCTTTTCACACGACTCCTCCCACAAGGCCAATAGTTGCGGAATCAGGATTGACTTATATTGTTTATAAAAATCCATTGGGAGCCCGTCAGGGCCAGGAGCCTTCCCTGATGCCAACGGCGCAATGGCCTCGTCAAGTTCCTCTGAGGTAAACGGTCTCTCCAGGAGAAGGCTGGTTTCAGTGGACAGTACTGATAGGGGAAGGCCCTCTAAGTAGGAATCAATTTCCGGAACCTGGGGACCATCGGCAGCAGAGTACAAGGAGGTGTAGAACAGCTGAAACTGGGAGTTGATGTCCTGCGGGGAGGTGGCGAGTGAGCCATCAGGTCTCACTATTGCAGGGATATGGGGGGCACCGAACTCCCGGCGCAATAGCCTGGTGAGCATACAACCTGGGCGTTAACCCTCTCCGTATTTCCTCACCGCCTGAGGGGAGTCTAGGAATTTAACCTCTCGCTGGGCGAGGTCACAAAACTTGTCTAGCTCAGAACCCAGTGCAGCCAGAGTGGTTGGGGAGTGGTCGGGGGTATATTGGGACTCAAGGATAGCCAGGGCCGATTCGCTAGCACCAATGTCAGAACGCATTCCTTTAAGGATGCCGCAGCACTTGGATATGGCCATCCCCCTCACATATGCCTTAAACGATTCCCACAGGACAGCGTGCAATGTTACTGAGTCTGTATTGATCTCAAAGAATTCCGCGATGGAGGATTCGAGATCGGCTGCGAAGGCCTGGTCGAGAAGTGCATATGGTCCCAGCCTCCACTGCCTAGCTTTTTCGGCATCCTGACCCCTGTTTAGGGAAATGAGTACCGGTGAATGGTCCGAAATAGTCCTAGGGAGGATAGCCAAGTGAGACAAGGATCTGACCAGTGTGTCCGTTATAAGCCATCTGTCTATCCTGGAATGGGAATCGTGAACCGAAGAGTAGAAGGAGAATGTGCGGGAATCAGGGTTCATTAGGCGCCATACATCCACAAGTGCCAGACGGGGAAGGGATGTAAGGATAGTGTAGGCTGCCTTGGAAAGTTGGCGAGGTCTGGTGCCTGACCTATCTAGGGTGACATCTAGTATGGTATTGAAATCGCCCCCCCATAATATTGGGAGCAGGTGGTAACTTTCAAGGAGGGCAGCTAAATGTAGGTAGAATTCAGGGTCGTCGATATTAGGACCATATATTTTCAGGATGGCTATCTCTTGGTGGAGCAGTTTGCCCGTGATCAATACGTATCTGCCCAGAGGGTCGATATGCGAGAGGTGACATGTGAATTTCAGGCTCTTGTGTATCAGAGTAAGAGTGCCACGGCTTTGCGTAGAATAGTTAGTATAGTACCTCTGGGGCCCCCATTGCCTCGCAAACCGCTCCGAACGAGCATGGGTTTCCTGTAAACATAAGATTTTCACCCCATGACGTTCCGCATGTAGCTGTACCTGTCTCATCTTTCTGTGATTGCCTAACCCCCAGATATTCCAGCTCATGAAGGTCAGGTCAGTGTTAGCCATACTCGCGTGGGTACTGCTTGTATTCCTGCCACGGGGGCACCAGCCTCAGGTAGTTAGTGGATCCGGCGGTGCGTGGAGACCCATCCGTGTACTCAAAACGCATTGCCTCGGCGCATGGGGCGCCACTAGTGGCTGTCAAGACTTTTTTAACCATAACGTCCCCTCCTCCTTCCCCCACCCGCATCCCTCCCCCAATCGGAGGGACGAGACCCAAACTAACCCATATCAACCAGGAACTTCTAGGTATCAGCGCCTGGGGGACTGTTAGCTGCCGGGCAGTGGCGCACCGGACTGGGGAGAGCGTGAGGAGTGTATGCAATCTAATAGTATTTACCATAGTGTTTGAGGCATGTACAGGTAATAGAGGGGCCATGGCCAAGCCAGTGAAACCGGAGGGAAGCAGCCATGGGTCTCGATATGCCATCTGGGGAGCAAAATGTGGAGCCCGAGTGGTAAGGGTGGGACAGGGGTCCAAGGGCCCACCCTCGGGGGTCTGGTAATAATCATAGAACAGTCACTCGAGATGGGATCTTGTCAGGGAGTAATGCCTCTGGAAACAATGAGTCAGCGTGGCACACAGGGCCACAATTGCATAGGATAACAGGAGCAACGTGAACAAACCAGCAACCAATAAACTTCAACGATAAGGTGCCATCATAGGGGGAGACGCCATCAGGGGTCCCCCGCGTGTCCTAGGCACAGCAGTATGCAGAGTAGGTACACATCCCATCTAGACAGTAAGTGGCTCAGCCCAGGATGTGTTTGTCTATAAATTTGGAGGCCTCCTCTGGGATAGTGAAAAAGAACGTTTGGTTGGAGTGTTTGATTCTCAGCTTTGCAGGAAAAAGCATAGAGTATTTAACCCCTAAGTCTTGGCGTCTTTTTACAGCTATAAAGGTTTTACGCTCCTGCTGCACAGCCACGGAAAAGTCTGGATATAGGTGTATCCTTGCCCCCCCCCAAGGGGCAGCTCCTCCTTGGCTCTGGCCGCTCGTAAGCGGGCATCCCAATCACGAAAATTCAGGATCCTGGCAATGATGGGGCGGGGAGGTGCGCCAGGTCTGGGTTTCAGTTAGGGAGCGACGCGCTCTTTCCACCGCAAATTGTGCTGACAGTTCAGGGTGGTCCAGTAGTGTTAAAAGGGTTTGTTCCACATATTCCTCTATGGGCTCACCAATGTCTTCCTCGGGCACGCCGACAATGCGGAGGTTATTTCGCCTGGAGCCCGACTGGTGAGAGTGGTAACTGCCGCGCGGAGGGAGCCGAGGTCATCCTCAGTAGTGCCAACCCTTGTTTCAATTTCAGCGACCCGGCTATCTCTGGATATGAGCCTTTATCGACGAGATGGTACCATTCATATCGTCTAACTTAGTATGGAGCGTGGTGAAGCCTTTGCGCTCCCTTGGTCATGATGCCAAGTAGAGATTAATTTGCCGGCACCCCGAAGGTGCCAGCTGTCAGGCGTGGCAAGTTTCCCTCCAGATGCAGCTCAGGATGATCTTCTCTGGGCAGGCGAGGACCACTGAAGGCCTGTCCTGTGATAACGCAACGGACCACCGTTGTTCTATGATAGTGCAGGAGGATATGGACGGAGCAGCAATGGCAGTGGCCACGAGAAGTAGGCTAATAAGAGACAGGGAATGATCTTTTCAGTCACTGTGGGCCGCTGCAAGCAGGGTAATCCTAGAGACTAGGGATGGCCCAACCCCAGCCAGGAGCTTGTGGATCTGCGGAACAGCGGTGTTCCCTCAGCTTTACCGAACCCCTGCAAGCGATTCCATGGGTGGTGAAGTCCAGTAATCAATCCCAGATTCAGCTGTGAGCCACTGCGTGGACGATGCAGCCGGCCGTTCACATCACAGGGGGTGGGAACGTGCAGTAGAGAAGTTCAGTAGCAGGGAGCGTTGATGGCGCGTATTATGAGCCGGGTCGAGTCCAAAAAACACAGACAGACTATGGGTACTCCCCCAGGCGTTCAAACACACGCGCGTGTGGCACCGTGTCGGCCAAGGGGCCGTAGTCCAACCGGGGGGGGAGCCGATGAAGAGGGCCAAATCCCGCTCGAGGCAGACCCACTCAACCCCCCTCACCCCTACCTGGTAGCAGGCCTGAATCAGAGCACCTGCGGAGGGTGGCAGGGAGGAAGATGCTGTGCGGGTAAGTGCAGAGCCGCAGACGGCAGGCCAGCCGTGCCGGTAATCTCTCAGTACAGGCGTCGCTGGTGTCAACGGAGGTCGCATCTGCAGTAGTTATGGCGGGCCAACAGGGCGAGGCAGCCCGTCGGGAGGGCAGGAAGAACAGAGTCCGGCTCCGCAGGCCCCTCCCCTGCAGTAGGCCGCAATGCCGCACCCCCAAGTGGCTGGGAGGGCCGCAGTCCACGGAGGGGCAGACGGGGAGATCGGGGAGAAGGAGTCCCAGCAGGGATCGGGGGGCCACAGCTCAGCACCGGGGGTGCGTTTCTCCACGAAACATCCCAGGACCACAGAGGATTGGGGTGTAGGGATGCGCCGTCGATTTTAGGAAGATGCAGTGGGGCTGCGGGCCTGAACGTGAAGGTTCTTTGCTCTCCCCGTCCGGAGCACAACACCTAGGCGGCCATCTTGCTTCGGCGCAACAGTGCCCCCTTTTCCATTTTTTTCTAATGCAAATCCAATCTCTCTGAAAGAGTTTCGTTTTTACTCCCATCGGGTTTTGTAGGAGAACCAATAGTGATGCATCTGCACGTGCCAAAGCATGAATTACCAGATTGCGCCATCTGAAAATGAATTTGCCTTTAAAGGAGAAAACATAGTCAGATAAAACTCCTAGTACGGTAGATGTCTGCAATGCTAAGATGCACTTCCTAAATAAGTCCACCAACTGCCACATGTAGCGGGCATACAATGGGACTAAGCCAAGCTCATTCAGTATCCAGACTACTGGTGTGCATGAAGGTAGTTGTAAAATACTGCACCAATATTTTCCGTAGAGCTTAGTCCATACCTTCTCTGACAATATGGGCTTGGTTTCTGAAGTGTACAGAAGAATAGAATAGGTACGACCTTCTAAGAGTAATATGTTATGGCTGGAACAATATAGTAAATTTGCCATATTTGGCTTGTATGATCTTGTCTTGATAAATGGGGGTTGTTATTTTAGCCTTTAATGTTTGTCTATATATTTCTGCCCCTCCCTGGCTTGCGATGATTGTACCCAGCTAGGTGTAATATTGGACACAATGCAAT
Organism: Ambystoma mexicanum; assembly: GCF_040938575.1. Taxonomy (NCBI): domain Eukaryota; kingdom Metazoa; phylum Chordata; class Amphibia; order Caudata; family Ambystomatidae; genus Ambystoma; species Ambystoma mexicanum. The sequence goes on along the minus strand of NC_090921.1, from coordinate 740,330,098 downwards.
TGGTACCCCTTAAGAGACCAAGTTTGATGTTTATTGTTGTGTTTTCTTGGTGGATTACACTTCATGATTTTAGTTTTTTCCAGATTTTTTAGTTAAGAGATTTTCATCAACATAGGTCGCTAGGGCATCCAATAATCTTTGTAGCACTTTGGGCGTTTTTGAAATCAAAACTAATTCATCGGCATACTGTAAAGATAACACAGTCTTGTTAGCCAATTTGGGAGTGTCAGTAATGATATTCAAGAAGTTCCTCCTATATCTGAGATGAAAACGTTAAAGAGGGCTGAGGCAAGGGTACAACCCTGCCTCAGCCCTCTAGTAGCCTTGCCTCAGCCCTCTATAAGTCTTAATTGGCAAAGTCAATCTGCCATCCAATGCAAGTCTCACCCGGATGGTATTCCTTGTATGTAGATCTCTAATGAGGGAAACAATGTAAGATGGACATCCCTTTTGGATCAATTTCTTTAGTAATAACTCTCTTAAAACTGAGTCGACCGTGGCTCGCATATCGGCAAAAACTAGATAGAGTGGTTGGTTTAAGGTGGCATGGTATGAAATAATAGATGTTAAGGTTAATAAATTCACACTAGTTCCCATACCTAGGATGAATCCAGTTTGAAATGGATCTCTTTTGAAATATTCAGAGGTCCACTCATAGAAGTCCCTCAGGATGAATTTATAGAATAATTTCCCTGGCACATCGAGAAGCGCAATCGATCTATGAATGCTTGCGCAAGACCAATCGCCCTTATTAAAGATAGGAACTATCACTGACGAGCGCCATGACGGAGGGATTATGTTCGTTGTCATAACCTGCTTAAAGATTTGTTACTCAGAATTCTGGCCCAGAGGATGGGATACTATTTAAACATAAAGTTTATAAACCTATCCGGGCCAGGAACCCAAGAGTTGTTTAGTTTGGAGATATAGAACAAAATGTCCTCTTCAAGGATCTGTAGTCCCTCATAATCAGACGACTCAGAGACAATTCAATCTTTATTAGCGGATGGCCTAGCATACATATTCATACATACATATTCATATAATGCATCACCCAGTAATTCTCATTAACTCCATTCAATTTCACGGGTTTTTGAGCTGCATGATTGGCAATATTTATTAGAGCCCATATTTGTGCTGTGTTCTTTGCGGAAATAGTTCTTATATTTCCAATTGAGTCCACAAATAGCCTTTCTCTTTTCAGGGTTATATGAAGTTGCAATTGCTTTCTTCTGTTTACACAACATAGATATCTTCATTTGAACTTGAGCATCGGATTCATGTGTAGGTTTGTAGTGCGTATGGGTCGATATTTGGTCTTGTGTGTGGTATAAGCACAAAAAGGACGCATATACCTTGTTCGATGATGTTTTATCTATGTAGCTACTCTCAACATTGGTGTTAAACGATGTTAAGGCATGTACGTTCCAAGTAAAACGTGTTCTAACGTTATTAACGACCATGTGCTGCTGGAGTCTCATATTGTCGGTGTTGCTTGAGAAATCATTCACAAACCAATTTAATCAAAGCAGTTCATGATCACTATGGAGTTGTTTTAACACATTAAAGCTTATCGCTGCATTAAACGTGTTTGAGTCAACATAGGTGTAATCGAAAATCGAAGCACTCTGTCCTCAACGCCATGTGTATTCAGCGGGTATGTCACCAACAAGAGAACCATTGCACATTAAGAAATTTCTTTCCCTCATGAGTGAGAGCCATCTCAAACAAGACAAATCGATTTTAAGATTGTCAGGAGGTAGCAATTGCATATTTAGATCACCAGTAATATTGTGTTGGTGATTTCCGGTGTCAATAATATGTTGTTCATTAATTGTTCAAGGTCGAGAAAGAACTTGTCGTCCGTTATACCTCTGGGATTTCGATACGTATTGATAATGGCAAACACACCTCCAGGGTGTGTTACCTTTGCCATGAAAAGATACAGGTTAGGGGCTGCCCATGATGAAATAGGCCAAACCTTATGATTCTTAAAAGCAATTATTAAACCTGAAGAGGGTTGTCCTCGGGAGGATATCTTAACAGGGGGTAACATAATAGTGTGGTCCTTCCATATGGGTTTATCAACTAGACAAGTCTCCTGCAGTACTACGATATCGTATACTGCAAGAAAGTCGGCACTGGCCCCGAACAGGTGTGAAAAACCACATGTGTTCCAGCTTATTAAGGATATGGCACGTTTTTCATTTATCACTCTTGGTTATAATTGTATGTCATGGGCTCTCCTCTGAAACTCCTGTTTTGTGGAATGGTCTATTTTGTTTGCCCCCCCATATTCTGAGACCATTTTTTGTCTATCTGGGAGAGAGAGAAAACTTGTTTACCAATCTTTGTTCACCATTGCCATAAATAATCACAGGATCTTGTGCCAAGACAAACCCCAGGGCAAAGATTTCCATGCTGGCTTGCTACAAGGCATTTCTAACGACATTTAACTGTATCCACAACCTGAAAATTGACAAGTCATTATCATTAACAAATTCGATCTGTTCAATGTCTAGTGAGGTGATGTCTTGCAAACTACCCACCTCTTCAAAGATGGCCAAAATGCTTGTTCTATTTAGAACATATGTCGTAAAGGGTTCCGGACAGTACTTGAGAATGAGCCGATGATATTTGTCCCAATATTTTGGCACCTTAAGCCGAATCTCATGGCTATTTGTATTTATTTTACTATTTGAATCCGTCTCTTGCCAGATATTAGAGGCTCTGGGTTCAGATTCAAATTGTACTTGTTTGGCTCGACTGCTAGAACCAGGCTTCTTCTCTTCAACAAGGATTTCCTTGTCAATTGCATTTTGTATCATGCAGTTCTCTACTGGTTGGCAATTTGGACTCTCATGTGGTGGACAACAACATTTTCCACAGCTTCGCTCAGGATATGTGTGGTTACAGTATCAGGTGTGAGTATATTTGTCTTCGATGTCTTGTGCCATTGTACAAGTGATACCTGATGACCCTCTTGTCTCAAATCAATGGGTGCGTCCTCATTCCCTCTTCCTATCGAGGGCACGCCCATTGACTCTTTGAGTCCCCCAACACTTTTCAATGTGAGTGTATCACTAACAGCTGGGATTTTTCTAGCTTCCAAGTTGTACAGCATAGAATCTTGATTCAGAATGCCATTTGATATGGCTGTATTGATTTCCAACTGCACTTTTGTGTTAAGACCTAGCTGGTAGTTGGCTGGTACAATATTCAACTGGCAACCAAGAATTGAGCCAGAATCAAATTTAGGCACATGTTGCAACATTGCATTTGAGCACGCACTCATTTGTTGTAATTTTACATATTTTTCAATAGATTTCGCAATTTGGGCTCCAATGTCAGTCATGATCAAATCTTGCTCCTTGTCATGTTTGTCCATTGCCGGAATAACCTGATTTCAATTGACGGTTGACTATCTGCTGAGTTTAACATTGGCTTATCAATTTCAATTGTAGCCTTATCTCGTGATGCTGTAATGGCAGCAACCGAGTCGTTTAAAGGAGAGTAGTCCTTGACCTGGATTGTATTCCGTACAGGATTTTCCCTCTCCTCTATACTTAGAGTTTTATATTTGGTTGTCGCTGCACAAGTTAGAAGAGCAGATTCGTTTTTAGGTGCTAGTCTCTTAACAAATTGTTTGATGCTGGCTCTGGCTCTTGGTGGCGGCCCCTTTTGATTTTTAGTTTTCTTTACTGGGAAAGAAGAGACTTCATGTTTTTTTCCCCCCATTTTCGTATTAAACAGATTGTATGTGCTTGTAGACCCTGAACCTCAATATCTGGGGGTCTCATCTGATTTGGGTTGGTAAGAGAACCGGACACCTTATTTTTCGTTTGTTCTTCCAGCACTAGACCACTAGTTGGTACATAATCAGGTGACACATGAGCTCTGTTGTTTTGCACTTTCAGGCCACTTAGAGCAGCAGGCTTGGGCCTCTCATTCACACCATTGTCATCTTCCTGCAAGCCAATAATGGACCCAAACTCGGGGACAGCACTGTCGCCACACACACGATTCATCGACCAGTAATTTGGTTAAGTTGTAAATGCTTTTGTCGAGAAAGCAAACACATTTTTAGGCGTGGCCAGTGCGGCTCCGGCTTGTTTCACACAGTTCTTTTCATTAATCATGTCACTCATCCACGCCACAATTTGATCTATTTGTCTGTTTTGTTGTGTTCATTTCGAATCCAAAGTTTTAAACAGTTTTGTGAGTGTCACAATAGTCATGGCATTTAAAGTTATTTCAAGTAAAGCAGTTTGTGATTGCATAGGTGCTTCTGTATTTGGAGAACAATCCTCGCAAATTTCTTCTCGTTGCTGGTCTATTTTTAATCAGACTAATTTTTAATCGGACTAGGAGAGAGCGAGGGTACAGTCTGAACAGAATTTTCAAAGAGGCTGGGTGACTGGTACAAGCTATTGACCTCTGAATCTATGAAAGATGTTGAAGCTATAATGGAGATGTTACCAACAAAATTAGTTCCTCCGTCAACATCAGTTTGAGCTTCAGAAATTGGTAATGATCAGCAATTGAATGGATGCTATTGGTTTGGACAGGGTTACAGGATGATGTACTTCGTTTTGCTTCGCCAAGTCCCTGCACACCTCTATAGGTTGCGACGGATTAAGGGTCGACAGCCCCTGGCCATCCAATGTCATCATCTGGATATGGTGATGGAAATATTTGAGGGCTCTGCACATTCCACCAATAATTGTGAAGCACTGTGATATTTTTGTGAAGGATCGCCAACCTGAATGTTATTGATCATGTTGCTAGAAGGTTTGCAGAAATCACGAATGTCTCCAGCACACATTTTTATCCCTGTATTGTGCGAGCATGATCGAGCATTTTGCGTTTCAAAACATTTATCTGGGACGGTCTTCGTGGTGTTGACCTTAAGACAACTGATGCACTTGATATTTTCAAGTTTTTTCGGCATCCCCGATTTTAAGGAGTAACAAGTGTTAGTCATGAAATAGATGCTCAATTTTGCTTACGTTAAGACCCAATTTCAGTCACATAAAGTTTCTCTCACTCACGCCCCAAGGGCTACTGGATGTAGCGCTTTACAATGATCGTACCAGGAGTAAGAAGTTCAAATCTATACAGCTTTAGTTATGATGCAAAGCTCACTCACGGCTGTTTAAAGAGACTGTAGCTGCAAGTTCGAAATATAGTAGAAACACTTTTGCTTATGTCACTGATCTAACCAATAAATCTCTTGCGACTGCTCAAAGAGCGTGTGCTCCGTAGTTACAGTTGCCTAATATGCAGTGTTTCTCCAAGTTCCCAAAGTGAACCAATTGCAAATGTTTATGAAGTAGCTCAATATATGGGCTTTCGCCCTTGCGGATCAAAGTAAATTGCAGAGGAATTCAGTTCCAACAGTTTGTTAATTCATGGAGTAGAATTATGCTTGGCTTACCAACTTCCAGTGATCTGCGCCCACTCACCAGTCACCGGACACAAGACACATAGCTTCCACACCGTGCAGCGCTCTGCGCATGCGTGCTGTTTTTGAAGGCAAGTTCGAATTTCCCGATGGAAATAGAAAGCAGACTAGATAATCCCAGATGCAAACAGTGCAGATACAATTTGTCACGGAGCAGCGTTGAAATAGGACCTGCCTCCAACTCTCCAACAAGATATGATATTTTATTTATATTGTGCTTGTACCCAGGTGTTTCAGAGTGTGACCAGGCGAAGGGAGGGGAACAGGGGAGAAACAAAAAACAACCTTAATAGGCCCAGTGACATTGAGAACGCACAAGTGCATGATGGAGGGAAAAAGGGGAAAAGTGCATGGAATGGGGGAGGAATTGGAAAGTGCAGAGCATAGGAGAGAACAAAATAAATAATAAGTCAAATAAATTAAATAAAGGTGATAAACAGTGGTAATGCAGCCGGTAGATGGCAAAGTGCTAGGTTAGTCAGATAGGGTGTATCTGATAAGTACAGAAGAAGAGTAGGTGGGGGGATGTATGGGTACAGACACAGGCCCCAGTGCAAGGGGTGGTCGGAGGCAGTGCAGGAGGGTGGCAGGGTGGGCAGGTACCTGGGCCCGAAGGACAGAGGGTGGCCAGGTGCACAGTGCAGAGAGAGAAAGCAGATCAGCAGGGGAGAAGCAGGGCAAAGGCAGAAGTAAAGTGGAGGATCTTGAGGAGTGTCCGGAACCATAGATGGTTCTCCTCAAGTTTCAAGGTGGCAGGGAGTTCTAAAGGGAGGCCCCAGCGAAAGACAGAGATCTACCCCCAGCTCGTTTCTTTGAAAAATGACTGACCCTGAGGGAGTTAGAGGTAAAGGAGCGAAGGACTCGAGAGGGGAGGTATTTACAGACGGATAGTTGAAGGTATTTTGGACCCAGGCCCCATAAAGCCTTGTGGACAATGCAGAGGGTTTTAAATGTAATCCTTGCATTCACTGGGAGCCAATGCAGGGATTTCAGAGCTGGAGAGAGACACACAGCTTGCACACCACGCAGCGCTCCGTGCATGCTGAGTGTTTTTGAAGCTAAGTTCGAATTTCCCTATGGAAATAGAAAGCGGACTAAATAGTCCCCGATGCAAACAGTGCAGATACTCACAGAGCAGCATTGAAACAGGACCTGCCTCCAACTCTCCAACAAGACAAACAGCTTGCACACCACACAGCGCTCCACGCCTGCACAGTGTTTTTGAAGGCAAGTTCGAATTTCCTGATGGAACTAGAAAGCGAACTGAATGGTCCCCAATGCAAACAGTGCAGATACAATTCCTCACAGAGCAGTGTTGAAACAGGACCTGCCTCCAACTCTCCAACAAGACACACAGCTTGCACAACGCGCCAACATACATGAAAAAGAGATTCTAAAGAGACATCCATTCATAAGCTGAGTCTCTCAATTAGGCACAAAGTTCAATAGCACTCACATCATTCAGTAAATAGCAGGTGAAAAAGAATCATAACTACATTTTGTTAATAAAAAATACAGGACCAGGTGTACAAGACACAACACATGTTTACAAACACACATTGTGAAAAGTAGTAAGAATCCAAACTTGCTTCATGACATTCAGGCAGAGAACCGCCTCAAATAAGCCCAATAATTACCCACCCACAGAATTGCCAGGTGCAAATGGTACTTAATGAATTTGAGTTAGAGGACCAGATGTGTAATTAGTAACTAAGACGGAGATTTCCTGAGACCATCTGAATGGCAGTATTCCATTTCTGAGGAGCCATTGACAGAGCAAAATCACAGCCATAATTTTACATGACACGGTAGCCATAGCCATATTTGGAAAGGTGGTGCGGTAAGAGGTCTGATTGGTTGGCATATGCACAAAACCAGTAAGGCAGTATGAGCATTACCTTAGCCTGCGTCTCAGGCACTGGATGAGGTCTTGTTATGTGTAATGGAAACAAAACGCTAAAAGTGGTGGCCTGTGTCACGTGTGTAGGCCGATTAAAGTTGTACAAGTCTTGGACGGTACTGCAAAGGCATGCCCTTCAAAGTTGGAGGATGTTCTGTTAGGAAATTAATGTGTAAAAGTAACTGACTAAATGTTTTTTAATAACTTTCCAAATGAGGCTAATTGCGTAATATCGTATAAAATAAAAACAGAGGATCTGTGTTCAGGGGACACCTTTTTGGGGCAGTGATTCTGTGCCAGTGCTGTCCCTTTCTGCACAGCTGAATGAAAATACATTCTGCCTCTCCCTTTGCTGTCTGAGGCTGCTTATTAGATTACTTGGTGACAGGTTTGGTTTTCTACAATAGTAACGAGAAAAGGTACAAAATTGTTCAAAGCAGGCTTTGATTTGAAAGTAATCCGTGTTTCTGAGAAAAACTTCACTACTGCAGCCAAGTTAGGATAGCGGAGGAAACGGAAACACCAACAAAATGGAGGTCATTACAACCTTGGTGCTAAGTGCACCAACTTTACCACCATGGTGTAAACTACATTTACACCATGGTGGATGGTGGATTTACCGCCCCATTCCAAGGTGAGTGGGGCGGTAAATCCCCATTTCCCATTTTACCCTTCCCCATTCCTATTTTTGCCGCATAGGGCATAATGGGAGTGGGGAAGGCGCTAATTACGGCGCCGTAAATTACGGCGCCGTAATTAGCACCATGGCGGGTTAGCGCCATGGACTTGTGGGAATCCGGTGTTAAGGGTTAACGCCGTCGTTAACCCTTAATGCCGGGGTTGTAATGACCTCCAATGACTTCTGTGATATATGTGCCTATTCTAACCCGCTTTTAAGTGCAATATGCCCAGGGCCAAAGCTTATAGTCACATGATTCACTGATGTTTGAACAAAGAAAAGAAACCATTTTCTTCAAAAGCAACACGAAAACAGAAGCTAATCCTCGTCCTCTGTAAAGCCAAATCCTCTGCAAAGTCAATGCGTCTGCCAAACAAATGCACCTTCTAAGGGCCAGGCCTGCAAAGAGATGCCATTCCAGCATAAGCCTGCAACCAGTACAGAAGACAATGCCATAAATTAGAACAAGCCTAAAACAGTAGGCAGTGTCATGAGCACATATATTTGTATATACTCCGCAATCAAGAATGTTGGGTTCCAGTCAGGCCATGAAAGATCCTTTATTGGTTCCATTCCAGTCCAAATATAAAGCTGGAGTAATATTTAGTTCCAGTCTGGTCCAAAAGCTCCGGCAGACGGAAGAGCCATTTTGGTTCCAGTCCAGTTCACAAGCCACGCTAGATTGAACACAGCAGTCCAAGATGGCAAACTATTGCCTATTTTGCCATACAATTCGGCAAAAGCAGAAAGATGGCAGAAAGGGACAACTCTTCCCATTGCTGAATAGAAGAATAACAAGATGCAAAACTGAAATGATTTCATTGTTTTGGATTCTCATTTGTTTTGGGAAGTCCTTTGCATAGCTAGGATGCTTTTTTTACTTTTTCATCAGACACACTAGATACTAAACTTTATTCAATACTAAGAATACAGCACTACAGGGCGGTGTCCAGTCATAATATCGAAAAAATAAAGTCGAATGACAAAAAAGTCGAATCAATAATGTCGAAAAAAAAAAAGTCGAATTTGTTTTTTTATTATTTATATATTTTTTTTGGGTTTGGTAAGTAAAAAAAAGGGGTAAAATAAAAAAAAATAGAAAAAGAGGGGGGTTGGGGGGGAACCCCCCCATTTCGAATAAAAAACGTATTAAAAAAAAATTCGACTTTTTTTTTTTCGAGATTATTTTTTCGACATTTTGACTTTCGATTTTATTGATTTCGATTTTATGTCTAGGAACCCTACAGGGCACACAACATGGTGCAGTGCGCATGGCGTATACATGTTACAGCACACATGAGAAAATGCAGTACCTGTACAATGGCAAGACACAGTGCAATATTTTTAAACATCAGTAGCAAGACTTGAAAAGCCAGTCTAGGAATACACCGCTTTACAAGCCTCCTGAAAGGTAATGTCAAATAAAAAGAGAAGCCTAATGTGGTCTAATGTGATATTGAAGAAATGTCTCAAATTTAAATTCATTCTAGTCCACTGAACATAATATATAAAGAAAAGGTGATCATCAATAATTGGTCGTTGAAAGGAGGGGCTACAAAAAGCAGAGAAACATAGGAGGTCATGTTCCTCCCAGGTGTACATTGCCCGAATGGGGACCTGTTATATTTACAGTTAGGAGTAAACGCGTCCCATCTGGTCACCCTTCATCATTTGCGCGGTGAATCGAAAAACAAAAGTGTAAATGCAGAGCTAATCGCCTACGCACCTTTTTTTTTGCAGTTGGCAGCAGAAATTGAGTAAACACCACCTGCCATTTACGCATGGCAGCCAGCATTTACAATGGATTCCTATGAAACCTGCCTGCTTTTAGCTGGTATAAAAAGCAGACCGATCCCATATGAATGTCATCGTGGTGTGAAATCAAGTAGTTTTTGGAGCAGAGGGTAAAGGAGAGGCAGAAATGAACTTCATCTTTTTGCCATCCCCCACGTTCAAAAATCACAAAAATGCCTTGAAGCATGAATAAATGTGTTAGGACAGGCGTAACACCTTTTCGACTGCCTTTAGTGGGATTATTTACAGACTTTAAAAGCAAATAGATTTTTAATAACTGAATATTGAATTCTATATTGGGTTTTAAAAGCAGTAGATGAAATACTTTTGCATATAAAATGGGTTTGACATTTGAATGCAGTGTGTGGAAAATGTGGTAGCATGTTAGCACGTGCATGATCCTGGTGGCAACAGTAAAGAGAGACACAAGTGATCACAGTTCAAGGGTGTTTATTATACTGTATAGGAAGGTTGGAAAACCGCCTAATCTAAACCTAAATATAAGATGGGAACAAGCTTCGACTATCAAACAAAAATAAGGCAGTCCTAGTGGCGTCTTGTCAAATAAAAGGGTCTATACTAGGAAAAACCTATTGCCAGTCCTTGCGCTAAATACAAAAGAGTGTGGGATAATGTTCACAAGAAAGAAGGAAGTGTATACAAATAATAAGTCAGGATGCGGTAGTCAAGGTTCACCCTTCCCCACATTTTAAGCACGGGATAAGGTTGGACTCCAGAGCACAACACACGCTCGAGCTTCCCAGCATGAGCGAACAGTCCCACTCTCTGCAATCAGAGCCTTCAATGGTTAAGTCTCTTTTCTACAAAAAGTCGCTTGCCTTCGAGGAACTGAGGTGTTTCAAAATAATAAACAAATGTTCCTTTCTTCTTGTACGTTGGATGATGACTTTGCACCCTTGGATCCCCTTCTTCCAGGCTCAGATCCACAAAAAGTTCTTAATGATATCAGTACCTCTGATAACTGTATTTTCTTGCTTCTGAGGGCTTGACAGGTTCAAAGTATAAAACAAAGGTTCAACAAAAGTTATTTTCTAGTTGCACGTTGGGTGATAATTCCTCCCCCTCTTCCGGACTCAGACCTCTCTCGAATATCAGCTTCCCTCCGTCGGGTTTGCTCGGCTTGCTTTCAATAACTTGGTCTGTTACCTTCACGTGTTGGTGGGTGTCGAGTTCCCCACGGCTTTCATTCACACACTTTCTCCTTTGGCATTCACAAGTCTTGGGGTGATGGCTGTTCACCACTTGGATCCCTGTTTTTCAGGCTCAGACCCTTCTCGAATGTTTGTCTTCTTAACTCAGTCTCATCTGTGACACTCACAAATCTTAATGTGGACATCCCTCTGCTGGGTTCACTCTTGCCAACACACTATATATCGGGAGTTTAGACTTCACCCCCTGTTCATCAGCATCCCTGCGTATGGCTTCACTCTTGCCAACTTTGTCAATTGCATATTTTCTCAATCAACTTTTACAATGCAGGATTCACTTCCCTTAACTTCGCAATCATCTGTCGATCAAAAGACTTTCTACTGTACCGAGGATTTTATTAGACACCTGTATGACTACTTTGACTGGTTTCTCTCCTTTCCCAAGGACTTCTGGTAATGGTAGTTAAACAATCGGGTAATCGCCCAGAGTTTCCAGAGTGAGCACCCACGTGGTGCTGGACTCCTGTGTTGCTGGTGTTCCCCTTTTTTAGTATCAATAGTTCTTTGTACTTTCACAGTTCAATTAGCCATTTGCTACTTTCGTTGAACACAGTTCGGTTTCTTATCGGCTCTCCCCTCGACTCACCGGTTGTGATGAACTGCTTGGCTTTTCTTGTCTTGAGTCAAGGTTTGTACCACATAGAAAAGCGTATCTCCCCGGCTTGGTTATCAGTGGACGAGGGTCCCGTGTACCGGTGACATCTACTGAAACATACGCTGGCTATTTTTTGCAGTCTTACGATTCCTTCCGCTGAGGTTTCACGGGCCTTGGTCGGAAAGGGCAAGGTTGCTTCTCTCTGTAACACCCTCTCGGTTTGCATCATCTTACTCTACTCTCCGCCCTTTACAACTTATCCAGAACATAACTGCGAGACTTGTCCTTGGCCTCAAGCCCTGGGATCGTATCTCTCCAGCTCTGGAATCTCTCCATTTGCTCCCAAAGGATGCAAGGATTACATTCAAAACCATCTGCATTGTCCACAAGGCTTTCTGGGGCCTAGGTCCAACATACCTTCAGCTATCCCTCTGCAAATACCTCCCATCTCGAGCACTCCGCTCCTCTACCTCTAACTCCCTCAGGGTCAGTCGTTTCTTGAAGAAACAAGCTGGGGGTAGATCTCTGTCTTCGGCTGGTGCCTCCCTCTGGAACAGCCTCCCTGCCACTCTAAAACTTGAGGAGAACCATCTCCGGTTCCGGAAGCACCTCAAAACCTTCCTCTTTGCTTCTGCCTTCTCCTCTCCTCTCCCCTGTTGGTTCTACTCTCCCTCGGCACCATGCACCTGGCCACCCTCTGTCCTCCGGGCCCAGGTACCTGCTCATCTTGCCACCCTCAAGCAATGCCTCCGGGCCACCCCTTGCACTGGGGTCTGTATCTGTACCCATACAGCCCTCCCCATTTCTTCCTGCACTTTCAGACCTACCCGGCCTTCTGCCATAAACCCAGCACTTGCCACTTGCTGGCTGCACTCCCATTGTTTGTTGCCTTTTTATTTATTATTTTATGATTATTTTTGTTTTTTCTTTCTTGCTCCGCACTCTCCTTTTTGTTCCCCCTTCCATGCACTTCTCCCCCTTGCCCCTCGAGCCTGCACTTGCGCGTTCTCAATGTCACTGGGCCTAGTAAGATCATTGTTTTTGTTCTCCCCTGTTCCCCTTCCCTTGCCTTGTCGCGCTCTGAAACACTTGTGTATGAGCGCGATAGAAATAAAATATAAATATCAATGTCTTTCTCCCCCTGAACTGCCCTGCCGAGTTAGCTCTCTCGTCGTGCAGTCTGCCCTGCTTGTATTGTGCTCTTGTGCTCCACCTTTTATCCCTGTGGGGAAGGTAAAGGGTTGTCAAGTGTGTGTGATTCTGGTCAATTGCCTGACTTTGCCTGGTGTTGGGACATGTCCGGTAGATGGCTCGGGTGTTAGTCTGTCATCCTATGCGAAAGTATTTGTGTCAGAAAAGGGGTGGGGTGTTTGAGTATCCTACATAATAGGTTGGGGAAAAGGTGTTATAAGAAGGCGGATACTGCATCTTAACCAGCGGTGCCCCATTTCCATTCACTGAAAAACCCCCATCCAGGTGATCCTCCCTCACTGGTACCCCAGGAACTGGATCCAATAGCGATATGACAGAACCCTGCGGACTAGTTAGTGAGTCACCCTCGGGTTTCTCACAATGCACACATACTGCACTGATCGGAGATGACTCCAATTAAAATCTATACACTTCATAGAAAGAAATGTGAATGTGGGCCTGTTTAAGCAAGCTTGGGACAGTGTTCTCCCTAAATGAAAGATAAACACATTTGGTGATCAGAGGCACCAACATCTCTGCACATGATTTGACAATGGTGGCTGGACAGATATCACCCTTGCAGGTTGTGGCTTTGCTTTTCACCAATAGTTCAAGCATGTTGGGTTCTGAGATTTCACAGAACCTGAAAAGAGGCGGGCATGAAGATGAGTATTCTGATCTGACTATCGTGGATGGGTCCTGGGTGACACAGAGCATGGGGCATTGTCCTTCCTTAAACTTAGTAATTTTTTGTCTCAAGAAATTCTTTTTAACTGTGCACCAGATAGCGTCTTTTGTCACTGGTGTGATAACAGGGCATGGATCTTCAAGCTTACTGAGAATTTCAAACAACTCTTTGAAGCTTGATGATGCGTCCTTAATTCTTTGCTTATCGAATCATTTCTTTGCATCCTGAATTGCGAGTTTGTAGGATTTGGCTGCTTCAGAGTATCTAGCTTTATCCACCAGCAATGGTGAAAATCTCCAGCTGCCAGTTTTTTCTTGCACTCAAGAGTTTGAATTTCTAGGGTATACCACAGTTTTGAGGGCTGGGATTTAACCAGTCTTTACTTTAATGGAGCTAGAGACTTAACTGCCACTGTCATCGCATCTTCATAAACTGATACCAGTTTGGTGGATGATTCAAAGCTGTGAAGGGTTTTAAGAATAGGTTCAAAGAATGGACGCAAAGAGGCAGGGGTGAGTTTGCGCAGATTATGACACGTGGCTTTTTAGGGGCCACTCTACTTTTCTGCCCATGCACAGGAGGATCAATTTGAAAGTGTACAGATAAGTGATCCGACCATGGGCACGGTATAGTCTCCACTTTTTCTACTTGCACCCCATGTGCAACTACACAATCCAGAGTCCTACCTGCATTATGTGTGGGTTTCAGGATGTTCTGAGTGAAGCCCAGACTTTGTAATGAGTTTTGGAGGGTTCTGGCATGTATGTCAGATAGATCACCAAAACCTAAATACATCTTCTAGCAGAATAGTCTTAGTGCCTGGTTTCAAATCTGAGGACAACCGCTCAAATATCTGCAAACAAAACTCTGGCATGCTATTGGGAGGGTGGTATATTAGGAGTATGTTGCAGGTATTATTGGGATTAATGGCCCACTTCATCTGTAGGAATTCGCAGTCAGAGATATTAAGTTGCTGTCAATTTGGAGGAAAGGATTCTTTTCTGAACGATTATACCTTCTCAGCTACAAGCACTACGTTTTGGAAGAGCAGGATTTCTTTGCACGGGTGACATTAGTGCCTGGATTGGAGAGAAGTAGCCCTGATGTTGGACTGCTAGTCTGAAATGCATCCAGCATTAAAGATGGCACTGCACACTCTATTAAAGATTGTCACCAAGAAGGCATGAAGAAATGATCGTGTAATATTGTCATAATATGAATATGGTAGTTTTCGCTATGGCGGTTGGTCTCCAGATCTGGTGGTTGATATCATCAGTTTAATCTCACAGTTTCTTTTTCCCGAAAAAGGTCATTTCGGGTGACTGGCTGGCCCCATAAACTGCTAGAATTTGAGCAAAATTTGTTAACGCCAGTGGTGCCCTCCCCAACCTTGTGTTTTATAGCTCCCCATAATGCCTTTCCCACCACACCATCAACATTCCTACAAGCCTAACAAGCCTGAAAGACACCCCTTACAGATACAACCATGTCCTCTACCTCAACTCAACACAATATAAGCTACAACACAAAAACCTACAAGTCCACCATAGCCAGCACGATGGATGCACTCAAACTCTCCTGGAGAAAGCAAATAGTTATCGTTTGAATTCCTCTACCGATACAAGCAGAACCTCATGAAGACCCCCAATCTTCCACTCCACCCAAAGGTTTAAGGGACACATCAATGCCCTGGGGGTGGATTCATGCACTGTCCAAGAGGTTAAGAAGTGTGGGGGGGGAGAAGCACAGGGTGAAGCTAAAACTGACATGTACCCCTTGCTGATGCTCTAAAAGGCAACCCATTAGGCCACACAGAGCGAATCACTGATAGGCAAGAGTAAATCCTTGGCCTCATCCCGGAGGAGAAACATTCAAGAATATGAGGCAAATCAGCAACCAAGGACTTCCAAGGTATGGACAGTGCCTGTGTCTCAAGGTTGACATACCTAGGACTACCATCACTCTGTCCCCTAGCACTGTGCACGCACCTGCCTCACACTGCAGACTACTTAAGGCAAACCTTTCCTTTGCCACAGCCACGCACACATATGTAGGAACAGCAACATATAATGGACAGGGCGGTTACAATGCTATTTCAAAGGTCTGTAGGCAGGGCTGTCACAGGGTGATGTGAGGCCCGGGGAAAACATTTTGTTGAGGCCCCTTTATTTTTTGCACTTGACCAGCGGGCGCCACAAACGAGCAAAGTGAGTAATCTCCATTTGAGTTATGTATGGAAGAACCCATATATGGTTTATTATTATGACTGCAAATCAACTAAAGCAAAGCCATTTTTCTATGCTGAATATTCCAGCCTTATTTTTGTATCGTAGCGGGCGGGGCTGGTTAATGTTAGGGACTAAGCACCCCGAAGCAGGACCCAGGTCATGATACACTTTGAAGTTCACAACATAGACACAATTGCCAAAAGTTTGGGCTTTTGTGTAGGCATGGGAAAGCACTTCCTAGACACAGCCATAATGGTATTAACTGGCCATTGATAGTAGGATGCGCAAAATGGTGTGAGTGTCCTGGGCATCTAATAGCAGTGGCAAAAGCGTACTACCTAGACAAAAGCCAAACCTTTTTGACTTTGCCAATGGTTGGTTTTAACAGGATTTCAGTGAAGGAAACACAGAGTGCTTAGAACTCGAGTGGCTGAAGGCATGCCTGGTCAGACATGTTGTATGACACGAGTAGCACGTTTACAACTCCAATTGAGCCATTAACCTTTAGAAGACTGCTTTGAAAAAACACTGGAGGGCACTTGAGTGCATAGTTTGATGGTAAGACTTGATAAAGCAAGCTCAAATAGTTCCCATGAAGAGGTGGTTTGGGTGGGGAAGGGCAGTAATGGCCATAGGGATTAGCATGGCCATGGGCAGTCAATGGGTGGGCACATAACCTACCGAACAGCACCTACAGACTGCCCCTCACCTCATATGCCATTCCTCCCTATCTTCACTCTAATACAACAGTGGTTGGCTTAATTTTCCTTAAGGGTTAACATTGCCCCCAAATTAGTGGAAATTAGCACAGGTTCCCAGCCTGCCCTTGAGAATTCTGGTGGGTCACACAAAAACATTTTTTTAAACAATGATTTGAAATAATGTATTTTGCCACACAATATGTGATAAACATTGTGTAAATATAATTTACAGTGAGTTTGGTAGGTAGCACACAAAACAATGTAACTGGTGCCAGGCCACCAGCAGTACATAGGCAGCAGTTTAATTATGGAGGCCTAACTGCATAGATGTTATGCCAACTATGCATACAGTAAGGTGCTATGGCGACATATGATCAAATTAAGCGTCTCTCCTGTATGAAGAGAGGGCTTTGAAGTCTGGGCAGTAAGGCACTTTATGCAATGCAAAAATATGTCACCCCAAAGGCAATAGCACAGAAAATGGGCCACTTGGAATTGACAAAATAATTCCAGCCCTTTTACCCAAGACTTTGAAAGCAGTATTGAAGGTGCTGTAGCTCCTTGATTCGAATAAATAAAGCAGAGAACAGGAACTATGGGCCCCTGCCCTTGAAGGTTGTCTGGGGCTTTGGTATATTACCATAAAGTCCCAAGTCTAAACTATGCAACAGGACCACATCCGGATTAAGAGACTGTCACTCACAGTTGGGAACACTACTAAGGCTCAGTTAAAATGCTGGACTTGTCTAAATCAGCACATCTGAGTAACACACAATTCTTAGCCTGAAAAATGATTCCTCTGCAATGTATCCTTCAGCCCATTATGTACATTTCTCTCATGTAAGGGAGTGAGCACACAAAGCACTTTTGTAACCTGAATTGCCTCTAGGCGCTGTACGGCTCTGGTCCTGCTTTTTAATCAAAGAGGCGCAGGCCAGAGAACCACAAAGATGTTAACCAGATCAAGCAAGTGTGGCGTGGAATGTGGTGGGTGCTTCCGGCTTTGGTCACCAATTGCAATGTTAATCTTCTTTGTGAAGAAGATTAACATTATTTGAGCTCATTGGACTTCTCTTCCCTTTGCTTCCAATCTTTTACACCCTCTTCCTGTTAATCTCTATATCTGTCCCACTCTTATTACCTGCTGCCCCCCTCCTCACCATTTCTTTTTCAATGGTCTTTCTCCACCTCTCCTTCCTACATCATCGGTTACCTTCCTCCTCATTTCACTTCACTCGCTGTCTTTTCCCCATTTCCCCCATACAACCTTCACCCACTCTATGCCCCCTCATTATACCATTTTCATTTCACTGTCTTTTCCGCATTCTATGCCCCCACACATACCTGAGCTGTTTCCTGTGTTTTACTCCTGATGGTATATAATGTAATTTAAATGAAGGTGAACCTGGAAAGCTCATCCAGCTGTGCAAATGAGTGCCTGCAAACAGGGTGCACCGATGTCACAGAGGAGTCAAAGTACAAGGCCAGTCCAGGCACCCAGGAATGGTGGAGGGTCGGGTGGGGTGAGAGACGGCTCTCTGCACTAGGTAATTTGGAGTTTTGTAGTCTTTTGAAACTGATACACTGCTTGGAGTAAACTAATAAGACAACATTACTTACAGTCGCACAATCGGAAGGAGACATCGTATCGGGTTCAACCAGGAGGCCACAAAACATGCATATAACCCTGCAAGACCCACCCGAGGCCGAGCCGAGCTGATACCTTCACCTTCATTGCCTGCCTTAGGTTTCCGTCCCTAAATCTCACTTCATTGCCATCTGATGATCTCTCTGTTAATCTCTCTCTCGCTCTCTCACTCGTGTCCCTCTTAACCCCTTCAGTCCAGCTGCCTCTTCCCTCGCAGCACTCTCCATTGCTGGAGTTCTGAAATCAGCTCTCTGTTCTGGAAATAGCCACCGACTGTGCACTGCAGCAATATATTAAGTCATGGCTGCACTGAAGGGCCGGGCCTTCTGGGCAAAATTCGCTACAAAAAGCACATGGGGATTCGTCAGCTCCAGAGAATCTCCATGGGGAAATTTCCAAAACATTCTAGCCCTGGGCCCTGCCCAGGCAGCAGCGTTTCTCCAGGCCACTGCATATACAAACTGACATTTTCGTCAAGAAAGGATGACTGGAAGCAGAGTCACTGAATGTAAGGCCCAGACCGGGGCTCACGCTCTCAGTTTGGCTGGGCCCTGGGGTTTGTGATCATTTTAATCTGTGCCATCTCTGAACAAAAAAGTAAATAACACTGACTGAGCTTCTTGATATGGGTGACAAGGGCGCGAGGCCCCCCTGAGGGTGAGGCCCGGGGCAGTTTGCCCCCCCTGCACCCTCCTCGTGACGGCCCTGTCTGTAGGGCACCTAGCACACAAACCATTGGAATCCATCAAGTGTTCATTGAACACACATTGCCTAGCACATCTCTGAAGCCACCCAAAATATCTTTCCAAAGGGCTAATGTCTGCAGATACAGGACATGGACACAAAGTCCACCAAAAAGGCAGACATGCACAAATCAACAATGTCAAACAGGCCATGCTCATTCGTGTGCAGTATGAACACAAACGACCAGAAACTCAGGCGCAACATCCAATAAAGTACAAAGAAAAGAGCAGTGCCGCAACATCCCAAATATCCCTACAAAAGGTGCATGAAGGATGCACACTGGATGCAGTCGTGAGATAGTAATTACATGCACTGTGTACCATGCATGCACCAACTGCCTCACCCATCCTGGCCTACTTTACTTCAACCTGCCCCAGGCCCCTACAACGCCCTGACAACACAACCCCTATCCTCCATCATTCTAATCTTCCTATTTGTCACTTGAGAATTGGCCAGCAACCACCTGTCATATTAAAGGGCCCGGTCAGGTGCTGGGTACATTCTACACTTGCAATGTGGAAATCTCTCCATCCCAAGGCCATGACGGATTTCTCGACGCCTTCCATTCACGTGAACACACAACCAGAGGCGAACCAGGCGTGATCCCTGTGCATCCACAGCCCTTTGCTGGTAACATCCATGACACTACAAATGTGGGCATAGTCACCGGGCGCACGCCCGACACCCTGGCACACGGGAACAACACTGAGATGGATGACACATCACCAGTAACGTGTGCCATGCCTTGCCACCCACACACACCATTACACACATGTACATAGCACAGCTGATTCGTACACAGCTGCAGCAGAACGAACCATCATGTTATCCAGCACACATGTTAATGGCAACATCACTCAAGTGTTTGCAAACTGAAAAGGTCAACAGACTCCCACCCACACCAAACATCCATGTTTCACAGGAACAACACCACTTCTTTTCAGGAGCGTGACAAAGACAACACAAAAAACCTCCCACAGCAACAACAGGTGTCACTATATAAGCACGCTGTCCAATGATCCATCGGCGGTCCTATATTAATCCACTTCTGGTACAAAGGCTTGTGATAGGATGGGTACTGCAAGCTCTAATTACACACAAGCCATACTGCAATCATGATACCGCATAAGACACACACGTGAACGCCTGACAATGGATGTAGAATACGTCAGACATAGCCCTACAAGCCAAAGATTTGCCTCACAGCCATGACATGCATGTACAGGGTGTCAATGGCCCCACTGACAGCCATGTGAAGAATTAGGTCACCATGGGCTAAGCCGTATTGCACTTTTCTAACTGTCCCAACAACCATCAGGAAGTCTCTTTCGTGTTTCCAAAAACTCCACTCAAACATCACTCCGCTGCCACTTGTGCACCTCCTCAAGAACTGTCCCTTGCATCAAGCACATTCTTCTTCTTCCCTCTTCACATACAACTCCACCTTATGAGCCATTCATAGCCAGCCTCACCCGTTGATTGGATAGCCACAATCAGGTCAGTCTCATATGCCAGACCCATACATGACTGTCCACATAACCATCCCACTGGCCTGCTCACATTGCCGACCGCTTCACGATTGTAAACTTGTTACATCTACCTGGCAGCAAGGAAGGTGGAAACCTGGACCTATGAACAATGACAGGCCCTCTCAGGATAGCTGGTCAGCATGCAAAATAGAGGGTCCATTGTTGTAACCTTGACATCCCCACAAGCACCCTCCATACACAATCATTCCTCCATGACCCCCTGCTTGAACCAGGACCATGACAGTGAGCTTGGGACGCCCTGCCACCTGCAGTTCTCATTCCACTCTTTCACTGCACAGAATACACTCGTCCAGCCACACGATGCACACACAGTATAGTAATGCATGAGCGCAATACCCAGAAAGAAGTGAAAGGGCATATTTGAGGGCAGCCCCAAGTACAGTTGTACATGAAGACATGGCCAGATCATATGACCGTGGAGTGACACACCACCCATCACCTGAGGGAACATTGAGCGGACCCATGGGGCATTGTGCCCATGGGGCATGGTGCGTCATGATTTCAGTGCATGCAACTTCCACTGTTATGCATTACATAATCCATATAGACTGGGCCACGGTGGGCTTTCACCTGCACAGAGTTGAAGAGTGTAGTCGGTGTTTGTGCCTACACCATGTCACATTTTCACCAGCAATGTAAAAACCAAACTGAATGTACACAGACACAGTGAAGACAAATGAGAATGCAGCTCTGGAGAAAAGGAAGCATAGAAACATCGCTAGACATTCAAGCCAACTTAAGACTCAAAAGTGGAACACTCAGAGGCAGAAAAAGTCACCAGCAATACACTAACGGCCTTGAGTTTTGTTCGAAAATTGTTGGTCAATGTGTTTGAGCTGGTGAAAGACGAAGTCCAGACCCACTCCAGTGCCCTGATGCAGATGACTATAGAAATGGCAAAATGCAATTTAGCTGTGGTTGACATGGAGACAACTCTAAATTAAAAAATAATAGAAGCCCTAAAAGACTTAAAAATGGAGGCAATTAAAGAAACCATGAGTATCGGAGAAATGCATGTTACCATAAAAATAATGTGCAAGCACATAGAACTCTTAGAAGGGAAAACAACCTCCCTAGAAGAGAAATCCATCTCATCTCCATCAGAAGGGGTCAACCCATGACCAGTCACAGAAGCCATCAAAAACTCTGATTTGGACGATACTCCGCTGTCAAAATCGGTACTTGAAGAGTTCATGCGGCTTGCTCAAATAGGAGATGATCTTGGCTCTCGGATGAAAAAACAGACTAATCACATTTCCTTAGCAGCCGACAATTTGGAAAAAACCTGTCTCCAACAACATCATCTATATCCAAACAGGCGCAGGCACTATCTAAAAAAAAAAAGAAAAAGAACACAAATAACAAGGGAGTTCACGATAATTTGGACCCTCACGCACAGGAACCATCTGTGATGAATCAACGTCCGGGGCACCAGTGGTCCAGGGATGAATATCGGTTTCAAAACCATTAATTAACCCCATACCTCTAGTACACCTGAAGGGATCCTGACAGATTGGAATACAAGTGAATTATAAGACCTCTCGTCCAATTTTGGTAACGTGGACGGAACGGCAGGCTTCCGTTCCGCAAGGTCGTGGATCGTTGGTTAGTTGCAACACAGCAAAAATACAATTATTACCCAATGATAAAAGGGGTTGTCCAGTCAAGGTTGAATACAACTATCTACTTTATTATTACTACAACAGACAGTTCTAGCACACTACAATTACAACCCACACTGTAAGGGAACACAGAGGACAGAAAGTTTCTCAAAGGAAAGGGTTGCACTCTGGATACTGACAGGAGGGAGAAGTTCAGTTTGGTCAGCGGTTGAACGTAGACGTTGAACAGGACTGGGGAGATAGCAGACCCCTGAGGGTCACCAAAGGTGAGGTCCGCTGCCTGAGAGAGAAAAGGAGGAAAAGAAAGAGTTTGACCGCAGTCCGTTAAAACAGAAGTGAACCAGGCCGGGACGGTGCCCGAGAGACCAGCCCCTGCCAGGCGTCCCAGCAGGATCCCATGTTCGATGGTGTCAAAGGCAGAGGATAAATCAAGCAGCAAAAGAGCGGTGATTCCCTGCTTGTCATGGACCTGTGCTGGATCGTCCACAACAGAGACCAGGACACTATCTGTGCCTCGCCCCGTACAGCAACCAGACTGACAAAAATGAAAAAAAGAAGACTCTTTAAGAAAAGTAGTGAAAAGGACAGACCAAGGATTCCAAAAGCTTCATAGCAAACGGGAGAAGAGAAATAGGCCAGGAATTCAATGGAATAAAAGGGTCAAGTGAAATTTATATATACATATATAAGAAAAGTATACCAGGCAGTTGCAAGTGTGTGCATATAAGAAAGCCATGGCAGGAAAGTATACCAGGCAGTTGCGAGTGTATTCATATAACAAAGTCCTGGCAAGAGAGTATACCAGGCAGTTGCAAGTGTGTTCATTTAAGAAAGCCCTGGCAGGAGAGTATACCAGCAGCTACAAGTGTGGTTATAGGAGAAAGCCCTGCTAGGAAAGCACACCAGGAAAGGACAAGCTGAATAGTGTATATGAAATTCATCACCAAAGGAGGTCCTGATAAGAGCATATCAGGACTAAGAGCACATCAGGACTAGGACAAGGCTGTGGAAATATATTACAGAAGGGAGTAAACTTGTCAGGAGAGTACACCAGGTATCCTAACAAGACAAAAAGACAAGTTGTTTTGTGTATCAGTTGTGTTGTTGATCAAGAGAAATTAAAAGAACTGATATTCTTGAATATAAAACAGAGTGAAGAGAAACCCAGGGGAAGTGAACCACCTCCTTGAGCAGGGAACTCTAGCCTTCTGCAACTTTTGGGTTGGAGTTATACATTTTACTTTTTGGACATTTATTCATTACTAAAGGGCAAATACATTTTCCCTTTACACCTTACAGTTGATTTTTAGTCTGTGGGGGCCAGAATATATGATATGATATGATATGGTATTTGTAACGCGCCTATACACAAGTGTTTCAAGGCGCGACGAGGCAGGGAGGGAGGGAAACAAGGGGAAGACAGACAAACGATCCTACTAGGCCAGGTGTCATTCAGATCGGGCAAGTGCAGAGGTAAGGGGAAAAGGAGAAAGTGCAGGGGGGAGGTGGGGGGGAAAGTGCAGTACACGGTAAGTAGCGTAATAAAATAATAAATAATAAATAAAAGGGCCAGCTGGTGGCAAGTGCGAGGTAAGTGCAGAGCAAGTGCTAGGAAGGGGGCTGTAGGGATACAGTGACAGTCCCACAGTGCAGGGGGAGCCAGGGAGGCAGTGCAAGTGGAGAGTGGCTGGGCCCTGGACCGAGGTCGCTGAGAGTGGCCAAGATGCAGGTTTAGTGCAG
The DNA here is from genome assembly GCF_040938575.1 of Ambystoma mexicanum. Lineage (NCBI taxonomy): Eukaryota > Metazoa > Chordata > Amphibia > Caudata > Ambystomatidae > Ambystoma > Ambystoma mexicanum. The sequence continues at coordinate 740,306,325 of NC_090921.1, read as the reverse complement.
AATTTCAGTGGGGAGTTAAGCAGGTTTAGCAGGGGAGAGGGAGAGAGAAGGCAGAAGCGAAGAGGAAGGTTTTGAGCTGCTTCCGGAACCGGAGATGGTTCTCCTCAAGTTTCAGGGAGGCAGGAAGGCTGTTCCAGAGGGAGGCCCCTGCTGCGGAGAGAGATCTACCCCCAGCTCGTTGCTTCGAGAAGCGGCTGACCATGAGGGAGTTGGAGACGGATGAGCGAAGGGCTCGTGAAGGAAGATATTTAGGAAGAGAGAGTTCAAGGTATTTAGGCCCCAGGCCCCAGAAGGCCTTGTGGACAATGCAGAGGGTTTTGAACTTAATCCTCGCAGCCACTGGGAGCCAGTGAAGACATTTCAGTCCTGGAGAGATACGGTCCCTGGGCTTGAGGCCAAGGACAAGTCTCGCAGTTCTGTTCTGGATAAGTTGCAGAGGGCGGAGAGTGGAGGCAGGCAGATTAAGATAGAGGCTGTTACAGTAATCCAGCCTTGAGAGAACCAGGGCTCGGGAGACAGTGAGCTTCTGGGGGAAGGAGAGGAAGGGAAGAATACCTCTGAGGAGGTGCAGCTGGTAGTGTGACTTCTTAGAGACGTCAGATATATGAGGAGAGAAGGAGAGTGTGGAGTCGAAGATGACCCCAAGGTTTTTAGCCTTGCAGGTAGGGGCAGGAAGGGGGCCAAGGGAGGCCGGCCAGAGAGCTGCAGGGAAGGAGGGAGTGGGTGTGCCGATGAGTCGAATCTCAGTCTTACTGGCGTTAAGGCAGAGGTCATTGGCGGCACACCATTCCTGGATAGCAGACAGACAGTCGGAGATGAGGGAAGAAGAGGAGGAGGCCGAGGGTAGCCTGAAAATGAGCTGGGTATCGTCCGCATAGCACTGGAAGTGGGGGCAGAGAGCGGCGATGCGGTGGGCAAGGAGTGCCAGATACTGGTTGAAAAGCCAGGGAGAGAGGTTGGATCCCTGGGGGACACCACAGGTGGAGAAAAAGATGTCGGAGAGGAAGGAGCCCATTTGGACCTGGGAGGGTCGACCGGAAAGGAAAGAGGTCAGCCATGCCAGAGCCTGACCAGTGATACCCAGGTTATCACGGAGACGGTTGAGCAGGATGGAATGGTTGACAGTGTCAAAGGCAGAGGAGAGATCGAGCAGAATGAGAACACAGGGAGTGTTGGAATCGAGGTTCAGGAGCAGGTCCTCACGGATGTTCAGGAGAGCAGTTTCCGTGCTTCTGGCCGCTCTGAAGCCGGATTGATGGTCATGAAGGTTACCAACATATTCAGCATGGAGGTTAAGCTGGGATATGGCCAGTTTCTCCAGGAGCTTGCCCAGGAAGGGAGTAATGGAGATTGGGCGATAGTTGGCCGGGCAGGAGGGGTCGGAAGAGGGTTTCTTGAGGAGGGGGTGCACAAGGGAGTGCTTGAGGGGGGATGGGAAGACTCCAGAGGCGAATGAGTGGTTGCAAAAGTCAGCCAGGGCAGGAGCCAGGGAGTCGATGTGGTCCTTGATGGTTTTGGAGGAACAGGGGTGAACCTGTTTAGACGAGGCTTTCATAGATCGGACTTGTCTGGAAACCTCATCAGCAGAAAAAGGTGGAAAAGCAGAGAAGGAGGGCGGAGGGGCGGCTGCAAGAGAGCAAGAGGAAGAGCCGGGAAGAGAGGGAGGGAGGTGAGAGGAGGAGAGCGAGGACAGGATGTCCTGAGTTTTTGAGATGAAGTGCGAGGCCAGTGCAGTGCAAAGGGCCTGGGAGGGGACAGGAGAGGTAGAGACTGCAGCAGGGTTGGCCAGCTCCTTGCAGATTTTAAAGAGTTCGGCCGAGTTGTTAGATGCCTCAGAGATGCGGGCTTGGATAAGGGCTCTCTTCTTGGTGAGAACGGAGAGCCGGTATTGCCTTTGGAGCAGGCGGCAGGCCAGTTTGTCAGAGGATGAACATGAAGCACGCCATTTCCTCTCTGCCACCCTGCACTTGCGTTTTAGGGTGACGAGATCCGAGTCATACCAGGAGTTACATTTGGCTTTGGGCTTCAGGCGGATTCTCATGATGGGGGCAAGGATATCGAGAGTATCAGATATAGAGGAATAGAGCATGGAGAGGGCTGTGTCAGGGTGGGAGTCAGCCGAGGGGGGAGAAGGGGGCGAGAAGGTAGCAGCGAAAGCCTCAACTGACACGCGCTTCATGGGTCGGATGACCGAGAAGGTGGGAGGCAGTGAAGAGGGTGGCTTTGCCTGTGGGTTAGGGAGGGAGAGGTAGGAGGATAGGAGAAAGTGATCGCTCCAGGAGAGAGGAGTGGAGAGAGGGAGGGAGAGGGGAAGGTCAGAAGAGATCAGAGCATCAAGAGTGTGCCCTGCAGAGTGAGTAGGCCCAGACGGGAGAATAGAGAGTGAGAGAGAGTTGCAGAGTTCGCGAAAGAGACCAGTGGGGGGACAGGAGGCATCGAGGTGGATGTTGAAGTCACCGAGAAAGAGGAGTTGGGTGGTTGAGGACAGGAGTGAGGAGGAGAGGTCAGCCCACTCAGAGAGGAAGGAGGTAATTTGACCAGGTGGCCGATAGATAGTGGCCACGGTAAGGGAATGGCTAGGAGAGAGAGAGAGTCGGCAGACAAGACATTCAAAAGAGGAGTAGGTCTGCGTAGGAGTGACAGTGGCAGGAATCCACTCAGGGAAGATAAGGGCAACACCACCCCCTGAACGGTTAGGCCTGGGCACGGAGAGGATCTTGTAGCCATCAGGTAGGAGTGTGTCGAAGCTGGTGGCAGAGCTGGCAGTGAACCAAGTCTCAGTGAGACCGAGGACGTCGAGGTCCAGTTCCTCAAGAAGGCGACAGATATCAGAGGAGTGCTTGATGGCAGAGCGAGAATTTAGAGTGGCAATGTGGAGAAGGTTGCCACCCTTGAAAAACTTCCGGGGAGGGGTACAGATCAGAGGTACGCCCTGCGGAGGTGTTGGAGAAGGAGTTGAAGAGGGAGCAAGAGAAGGGGCAGGGAGGGAGGGAAGAGGCAAGGTAGCCGAGGACAGAGGAGGGGGGACAGCGGGAGCGGAGAGGAAGTTGATGAGGCATGGGAAGCGTCTATCAAAGAGGTGAAGGTTGGCCTGAGGGCCTTGGACCAAGACGGTCCCGTTAGCATAGACATTAATGATGGCTTTAGAGGAGTGGAAAGGGGCCAAGAGGACATCCCAACGGGTGCCACCATTAATGGGAGAGGTGGAGAAAGGAGAGAGCACAGCGACCATGTGAAGGGTCCATAGTTCAGGTGAAGGCACGAAAAAGAGAATGTCAGTGAGAGTTTCCTTGGAGCAGGCGCTCGTGTAGGTGTCAGCGATAGGGAGGCCTGGGTTGGAGACCAGGATGTCCTTTTTAAACTTTTTCCTACCGGATTTAGTGAGGAGAGCAGGATATAGTACTTGCAGAATAGTACTTTGGATACACAATGTTTTGCTTTGGACATTCTGACTGTTGACAGACCCTTAGTTTTGGTTTTAGGTAGGGAACCACCTCTTAGAGCAGGGACAGGGAGGCATTTCCCAACCCCCTTTTACTTTAATAAAAGTCTTGGCCCAAAACCATAAATCCCCTGTGTTCGTGTCTCATTCCTGGCTACTCACATACAGCTTATAGATGTTTAAGACAACATAACTTTCTGACTGGGAACACCTCTGTACCTGTGAATGAGTGTTCCCTTCACTGGTCTGCATAGTCAGCGTCCCTTCAATGTGAATGGCAACCGAAGGAATCTGGCACTTTGCACTAAAAGGCAAGTGGCTGGACTCAGGTCCAGGCTGTCCCATAGTATTGTCACTGAGTGGTGAGCTTGCATGTGCATTTCACTGCACCCCCTCAATTTGTATGTCATTGAAGCTATCTTATTTGCATGTTTTCTATTGTTCATTAAACATTGTATTTGATGGTGCAGATCATGTGTGTGTGTGCCTTCTTACTTGAGTATTGCAGGAACATGCAGGTTGCATGACCATAGGTGTGCCAATGCCTTTGTGCACGTGGTATTTCAGTATTTGATGGTAGCTATTCACATGACTGGCCAGGGACTCCATGACCTGTCTACACATGTAGCTGCTCAATGTAGACCTCTATGGCTAACAAGCCTTTACTGCGTTCTCTGCATTCCCTTACTAGTGAAATACTTTGATTCCAATATGACATTTTCTGTCTGTGGCATCCACCACACATGCGTACGTTCCAGCTGACATATAGAGTGTGCAGCAACCTCTGGGGTGGCTGTGTTGGGTCTCTGGAATGTCTGTGGGTGAGTCTGCCATGCTATGTGTAGCCTGGTGCTGTTTGGGCCCTGGTGCACTGGCTTGGTCATCGCCACTAGACCAGTCTGGGTCACTACCTACCGCCGTCCCACACAGTCCAGCTGCAAAGAAGAGAGGACTGGCCAGTCTGCAAAGTAAAAGGTGTTTCACACTTAAACAGGAGATGGGCTACATCCTGAGTTCATAAACAATACATTCCCAACTACTCACTCTTGGTTATTATCCAATTCTTGTAATAAAAACACCAGACATCAGGATGGGGTTTAAAACAACAACAGGGACCTGTATTTCTTTGAGAAACAGGATCTGAAATACACTTCATGTTTCTACCTAAAACTAGATGCTCCCTTAACTCCTCTAGCCCCTTTTGGATCCCTTCCTCGTGGTCCTGCTCCATCTGCCCCTTTTCTCTGCCCACCTGCCACCCTAGTTAAAGTAGAGCTCCTTTCGGGTGACCCCTCAACCAAAGTGCCTTTGCCAGTCCACCTTTCATAACTCTGCATCCCTACAGTCAGGCTGCCTTACCAAGACCTTTAGGGTCTGACCCAAACCATTTGTCGTTCATACTTTGCAGGCCCTACTCTATAGAGCTTGCCCCCTAACGCTCCTATGCATGTAACTAATTAATGGTGCACAGCCAAGAAGCAAAAAAAATCCCATATTTATATCACTAACAAAAACATTGTTAAAGGGATGTTATGGTTAAGTTGCACAAGCAAATACCTATAAAATTCAATGGAAAAATGTTGTTACAGCGACGTTATGGTTACAGATAAAACCAAACAACCCACGAAATTCGACAGTTATGGTAACCTAAGCAACCATAACTCGTGCCACCAGTGTGCACTGCAAGGACTAACACCCATGGCATCAAAGATGCTATCAAAAATCTAATTCATGACATCACTGATCTGGTCAATGCTTCTTGCACAGTGTAAAAGAAAACGGCATTGCCAATGGCGCTCAAATAAATGCCAATAAATGCATTTCTAGGGAACCAGTGTGTATTTTGCGACCTCATGTTCTCATAGTGAGTGGAGAACATGCCAGTAGTCTGCATAAACTGATGCATAATTCTGTTTATAGCACACCTTCTGACCTCTGGCTGCGGACAAATTACACTGTCATGGACCCATACGCCTCTTGGTGTTATGCATGAGAAAATGATCTTTGCAGTAGGAATAATACGCATCACTGCGGTCAGCAACCTCTTCAGGTGACAGATTAATCAACCACACGACATGTAACCCAAATGTAGGCTTCCATAGGGCAGCACGACAAAGTCAACGTTTGTGACGGACACCACATATCTGCAAAGGCAAACGATCCTGCCGAAACTGCAGTCACCCTGACAGGCCCAGAGAGCATCCGCTCCTTCCAACCTGAAATTACCAAAAACGCCTCTTTACACACAACACCTGTGCAGATGGCGTACAAAGGTATCACCAACGGTAAGCACTGTGAGTCTCTCCATCTCGACTACCCTCATGACACAGTATTGGGGGTAAAATGGTACCACCCCTTTATGTAAACCACGCCCTAAAATCCTACTTGCCTACTTCCCACAATTCCATTTTCCTTTCCACCCTGCTCATAATGGCAGGATGTGCACGTCCGCTTTCCCATCTACAGTGAGGGCCATGGCCCAGTAAAGCTGAGACAATACTTCTTCCCTTTGCACGGTCACTTTTTGCAGCACTACCCTATTGGGTGCTGTCAAATTTTCAAACACGCATGCAGCAATTCCATACAAAACCTTGGCATTGCACACTGTAATTTCTATACAACACTCAATACTTACCATTAAACACTCTCAGTACACATTCTGTTTCATTTTAAAGCCCTTCCACCAGAACCCTCTGCTAAATAATGCACAATTGCAGCATCCACAAAGATCCTAAGATGCACCCAACACACCTTTGGCCATGCATACAACAATGCAGCCCTTTCCACACACACCATAACACTATACATCCAAGCAAGCAACCATGTGGGCACCTAACATTATGCACAAACATAACATACATGGCGGCACTTCTACCCAACTTCCCCACACCATAAAACACCCAATCACGAAAATGGGTCACACTTAGCAGAATCCACAAACATACCATAGCCTGCATCACACTTATGCACTGCCATTCACAAAGTATTGTGTCACTGGCAACCTATGCACAACAGCTGCACAATATTGGGCCTACTTCAATAAATCTGCACACAGCAGAGAAACCAACCACATATAAGCTGCACTGCAACCACACCCACTTCCATACTCACATTACGGCCACACTGCACAACCTCTCACTGCACCATCTCCTGCTGCACACCAAATACTGTAGCATTTTGCAACTATCGCCACAACCATGGAATGCACAATACATGCTTTGCAACTCACTTGTGGTGCTACACCCTGTGTCTCATGCACTATCAAACCTGCATTGCTCCAGTGGGTGTGCTCCTTGCACACATTCCCTGCACCATAATGCAATCATGCATGTCAGCATGTCACCAACTACCACTATGCACATACGCACCACTGGCACCAGCACTCCTAACCAACCTTTTACCGCAATGGACATGCACAGCATTACATGCAACAGTTACCATAATGTATACACGTTACACTGTTTCCGGCACCCCTACGCCCTTTCATTCACATACTATTGTCTTACCGAATTCCATTCAGAGGGTATTGTGTCACTGCCAAGATAACCACAAAATGTTTGCAACATTGCCCATACTGCACGCATTGTTCACACAGCACAGTATCCAAGCACATATAAGCTGCCCTTCACCCATACCCTCCACCATACTGACAGTATGCAAACACTGAACCCAGAGCCCACACTGCATGACTTTTCACTGCAGCATCTCCAAACACTGCACACCGCTATGGAGCTATGTAACAACAAATTGCAATAATTACCAAAATGTACAAACAAAATAATCTCTCCTGCATCCCTGTGCACTTTCAATCAGATACTATGGGCTTACCCACTTCCATTCACAAAGTATTGTGCCACTTCCAACCTACCCACAATCTGTTTGCAACACTGGCCTATAACAGCTTAAATGTGCTCCACAACCATTCCTTACATTGATTGATTGATTTATTTATTTATAGAGCGCTTTACAGCAAGGCGCTGTACAATGGAACAACAAAATACAGAGTAATAACAACAAATAACAATGTGAGCATAGTGGCAACTTGAATCATTCAACAACAAAACAGTGCAAAGAGCAATTTACTGAGAGGGGGGAGAAGTGGAGTGCGAACAGGAGAGTGAAGGGAGGGTATGTCACGAACCTCTAACTGATGCACATTCCAAAAAAGCATTACTGCCATGGGTGTCCTCAAGGCCTAGGCTCTTGAGTGCATGGCCTACGGCCTACAGCCTTCTGCCATGCACCCAATAGTCTAGGCCTTGAACACACCCACAGCTCTAGCATACTGACAGTACACAAACACTAAACCCAGAGTCCACACTGAGCGACTTTTCACTGCAGCATCTCCAAACGCAGCGCACCGCCATGGAGGTATGCGGAAACAAATTGCAACAGTTACCATAATGTACAAACAAAACAATCTCTCTTGCATCCCTGTGCACTTTCGATCACATACTATGGGTGTACCCACTTGGGTGTCCTCAAGGCCTAGGCTCCTGAGTGCATGGCCTAAGGCCGTAAGTGCATGGCCTACGGCCTACGGCCTTAGGCCATGCACCTAATAGTCTAGGCCTTGAACACACCCACAGAAACGTAATGCCACCATGCATGTCCCGATGTCAGCAACTACGACAATCCACATACACACCACTGCCACCAGCACTCCTACCCAATCTGTACAGCGCCATTGCGCTATGCAACAACAAATTGCACCAGTTAATGTAACGCCCATGTGGGCAGCTAATATTAAGCACAAACAAAACACCAATGCATGAAAACAGGTCGCAATTATAAGAATCCACAAACACACCACAGCTTCTGCCACCGATACCCACAGCCATTCACAAAGTATTGCGTCACTAACCACAACATTTTCACTACATTTTGCTTACTTGAACAAATCTGCACACAGCATAGGCCATGAACACACCCACAGCAACGTAATGCCACCATGCATGTCACCATGTCACCCACTACGACCATTCACATACACACCACTGCCACCAGCACTCCTACCCAACCTGTGGACCACCATGCAGCTATGCAGCAACAAATTGCAACAGTGAACATAATGTACAAAGAGAACACTCTCTCCTGCACCCCTGTGCACTTTCGTTCACTTACTATGGGTGTATCCACTTCCATTCACAAAGTACTGTGTCACTGCCAACCTACCCACATTGTGGTCACAACACTGGCCTACTGCAACCAATCTGCACATACCACACTATACAAGCACCACCCTTTACCGAATGCAGAGTGAAACATGCGTTCCAGCAGTGGGTATGTTGCAGCCCTACGCTCTTGAGTGCATGCCCTACATCCTACGGCCTACGGCCTTTCGGCCTTGCACACAATAGCCTAATCCTTCCACAGAGCCACTGCACCTTCATTCACCCATGCATGCCACCAAGTGTCCAACTACTGCATTCCATCCGCAGTGCACAGCCACCTGTGCTCCCACCCACTCTATGTCATGTGCAATACACTCCCCTTCTGCAATTCACCTGCCGCCACTCACCACGAAAAGAGGTTGCCGCAAACAGGTCGCAGCAGAAGCTATTGGGCTGATACAACAGCTGCCTCCAATCACCACACACAGTACTCACCTACATATGTCACATGAACCACTTCTCACTCCCCCACCCATTTCCTCCCTTATTGCCGCCAACGCATTCCGTACGGTACATTTTGCAGACCCTTCCGCCGTCGCACTGTCCTCCGATACACCATTGGGGGCTTTCCCAAAAAATGTTGACGCACACCACGCTTCCCTCCAGCTAACCACCGGCCGCATCCAAACCCACAAAAGCATGCTTTCTGACTCAAGCACCTGCCCCTGCTGCAAATTTGGTGAAAATCCATCCAGCCGTTCGGCCTGTAGTCATGCACAAAGTTTTTCCCCATTCAGTCCATGGAGAAAAAAAAAATTCGGACCTTCCCTATAACTTTGCCCGCCCTGTGCGAAAATATTCAGAGCTGACCATATACTTTTTTTGCAAAGTTTGGTGAGGATTCGTCCGGGGGGAGCGAAGTTATAAGCCGCTGAAAAAGTGCTCTTAACCATAACTACACGCCTGCTACCGCGGGCCGCGTAATGTTGAGTATTAGCACATCTAATTAACCACAACTACACGTAACTACTATCCTAGTACACCTATGCAACTATACTTATCTATATTCAAGTGTGGCCACTCCAAAGGGGTTCTGACACCCCAATACACAGTACATTGTCTTTTTTGTTTTCTTTCTGGCCCCCTGGAGCTGGCCCATCCGCTCCCCTGCTGTCTTTGTCATTAACATTCACTGTCACAGCCTGGACAGGCCATGCGCTTGTTTCAGGTGGTGGGGGGTCACCCCTTCACTGCTGCTCCAGATAGGCAGAACCCCTTTGGTGGGTTGAGCAGAGCTGTGGGCCCAGAGGGATCTTGCTTCAATGCAGTACCCCATGCCCCGATGGGGTGCAGCTCTCACCGCCAATGGCCCTGGTTTCACTCTTCATTGTGCTGCCTCATTGTCTCTGTGGGGTGCCACACTCTGAGTCACTGTCACCAGTCTGGGTGGACACACGTCACTCATTAGCTGCAAAATGGGAGCTGGGGTAGGAGGCCCACCCGCGCCTCACATTGTGCCTGTGCGGCATTACAGGCGGATGCCCCACATCCTATGATCATGGGTCAGAGTCTGTAGCGTGCCATGGTCAGAGCCCCAGCCTCTTCACCCGGGCCAGTCCAGACATGTGGCTTGTGGCTTTACTCCCTACATCTTCACCCAGGCTTCCCTCTCGTGCGGCCCAGGCCTTGGACCTTTCCAGCCAGTGTGAAATGGCATCAGACGTAGGAGACAGAGGTGCCATTTATATGAATGATTTATTGAACAATAAAGAAAAGAGCAACATATCCCTATATCTAAAGGGATATCCCTACCAAGAAAAGGATACTCAGGTGTACGTCATCAGAATGTCCAAAGTAATCTCACAGTCCTCTGTCCAAGCTCCTACTCTAGTCCTGTCGCCACTTTAAAAAAGGAAAGACAGAAAAAACAATAACTAGGAGGGTGACTCGCTCCTCCTAGTACAAAAATGAAAAGCCTCTAAAGGTTCTTCCAGTACTGGGACTACTTTGTGAGCCAGGGGCCGGAAAATGCCTCCCTTCTCCTTGTCTGCTCTGATGGCATCTTTCAGCCAACAAAGTTCCTGACACAATTATTTTAAAGTTATTCTCCTTCCAGGCATTCCATGCTGCCCTTCTACCCTTGGTGTCAAGAGTTTGTCCTTAAGACCCCCTTTCTCTCAGCAACTGTCTTGGTAACACAAGATACAACTTGGTCCAGATCAGTGGACCCAATATTGTCACTAAATTGGAGAATCCCACCTCTAATGTAGGTTTTACTGAAGTCTAGTTCAGTGCTCTTATGACTGCCACAGTAATGAGTAAGTATTCCCCTAATGCACTCTTCTCTCTCTCTTGGGTCCGTGGTCTTAAGAGTATTACTGCCCATGACCAGAAGCAGAGACCCTCCCCTTTCTCTCCCCGCCGGTCCGCCTTGGCTCCCTGTTACCTTCTGGGGCCTTCTTGTCGGCCATTGGTGCTGCTAGAGGTTGGTACTGGTCTCACTCCTGCTTTCCCAGGCCTTCTGCTACTTTGGTGAATTCACGGTGGCTCTGTGAACTTGGACTTCCTGCACCGGACCCGACAGTGGTGCTACCCACCTCTCGCCTGTGTTGTTGGACCTCTAGCTTCCTTGATTTCTAGCTTGCTGCATTTGACAGCTTCCTCCCTCTCTGGTACTCCGGGGCTGGTTGGACCAGCTTGACCCTACAGTGAGCCCCTCTTCCCTTTTTATAGGGCCAAATCTTTGTGAATGAATGGTCAAGTCTCTTGTCAGTTTCAATGAGGTGATCTTCATGCCTCCACGGCTCCTACTCTTCCAAATACTATCTATTGAGTTACAATATAGCATTTGAGAGCGTAGAGGTGGCTCTGTGTAGGCAGAAATGGGACAGATACTGTAAAGACATGATGGTTAGATCCTTCTAGGAGGCTTGGACCTGGATGCAGGTGTTGAAATCTCAGAACCACAACCCCCCCCCCCCAAGGCCCAACAATCTTCGGGTTTAAGATCCTACAAGGCATGGGGTATCAGTGAAATTGGGAAATAAGCAGGGCTTTACATGGGGAGGGGCATAGTCCAACGGCAGGGTCCAAAAATTGCTCTCGAGCTGAAGCTCTGTCAGGCCCCCCCGGCCCAAATCTCCCCAGGTGAAAAGTCAATCTAAAGATGAGTGACATTACTGCTCTTCCACAGTAGATGTTGCCATCACCGATGTTTAGAATCACATCGAGTTCACATATTAGGAGTTGAAAATAGGGCAGAATATATACTATTTACCAAGACAAAGTTCAAGCAGTGCACATTCTATACTATTTATTAGGACTCACGATGAGCATCAGTGAGAGAATCTTAGAGGAAAGCTAGACAGCAGTACTCATTGTCTTGGTAGTGAGTACAGCTTTGCTGCATTTTCTCTGTGCACAGGCTACATAGTGAACAATCGCTACTCATTTACCAGGCCAAAGGAAAAATAGCGCACAGTCGCTACTATTTACCTGGACACCACGAAAGCACACAAGCAAATCTTTGGCAAATCTATTTCAGCAGTACATATGTGCTGGTGAACTTCAGCAAAAGTGCACATTTAGCAGGCCAAGTGCAGAATCCCTACTTTTTACCAGAACAAAGGGTTCACAGTGCACATTCTCTGCTATTTCCCAAGATGCCATGGCAACAGCTCTGAGAAACTCTTAAAGGGAAGCCATTCATCAACATCAATTGTCTTTATAAATAGATGCTTTTCTACTATTTACCAGAACGATGGGATACTGGTGCACATTCTCTGCTGTGTACCAGGACACCAAGAAGCCAAAAAGCATCTCTGAAAGACTCTTACAGGGAAGCATCTCTGAAAGACTCTTACAGGGAAGCATCTCTGAAAGACTCTTTTCAGGGGAAGCATCTCTGAAAGACCCTTACAGGGAAGCATCTCTGAAAGACTCTTACAGGGAAGCATCTCCGAAAGACTCTTACAGGGGAGCATCTCTGAAAAACTCTTTTCAGGGGAAGCATCTCTGAAAGACTCTTACAGGGGAAGCATCTCTGAAAGACTCTTACAGGGAAGCATCTCTGAAAAACTCTTACAGGGGAAGCATCTCCGAAAGACTCTTACAGGGGAGCATCTCTGAAAAACTCTTTTCAGGGGAAGCATCTCTGAAAGACTCTTACAGGGGAAGCATCTCCGAAAGACTCTTACAGGGAAGCATCTCTGAAAGACTCTTTCAGGGGAAGCATCTCTGAAAGACTCTTTTCAGGGGAAGCATCTCTGAAAGACTCTTACAGGGGAAGCATCTCTGAAAGACTCTTACAGGGAAGCATCTCTGAAAGACTCTTACAGGGGAAGCATCTCAGAAAGACTCTTACAGGGGAAGCATCTCTGAAAGACTCTTACAGGGAAGCATCTCTGAAAGACTCTTACAGGGGAAGCATCTCTGAAAGACTCTTACAGGGGAAGCATCTCTGAAAGACTCTTTTCAGGGAAGCATCTCTGAAACACTCTTACAGGGGAAGCATCTCTGAAATACTCTTACAGGGAAGCATCTCTGAAAGACTCTTACAGGGGAAGCATCTCTGAAAGACTCTTTTCAGGGGAGCATCTCTGAAAGACCCTTACAGGGGAGCATCTCTGAAAGACTCTTACAGGGGTGCCTGTCAGCAGTACCCATCTGCCTTCCGGATGAACAGCATTTTCTATAAGATAAACATATCTTAAATTCTCATTTAGCCAGGAACGTTTTAAGGGCATTTCCACTGATGAAACAGGCGTGTCTCAATCTGCTAAACCTTCAGTGGCACCTTAACTTTCTCTTCTGTGAACTAAATGCACAGAGAGACAATAGGAAACATGACATATGTCAAATTGTTTACATTTCGTTACATTTCTGTATTTCAGATTTGTTATAGAATAGTGATTACTTTGCTTTTCAGTTCTTAAGCTTAGCATCACGCAATTGCCATCCGGGTCTTCTGTAGACAGTGAAATGCCCACGCCATAGAAACACATTAATCAAATTACTGTGCAAGCTCTTAACAATTCCAAATTTAATTAAATCGAGATCTCTGTACATAGTTTTCATATACTACATTTTCAGCAGTATAAATTAAACACAATTCTCCACTTGGTTTAAAATTAAAGGTTAAAATAAGTCATTGCCCCCCAGAATTCACCAATGTGCTGTGATAAATTGATCCACAAGCTCTGTAAACCTGTTTTAAAGGGGTCAGGCACCACGCAGGTTGTCATGTGTGCCACTATGTTGGTAGTTTGGACTCAGCACTTGTTGCAGTCTATGGCATAGTTTTACAGATAATGAGTGTACCATTTGATGGTGGATGACTGAAAGTGTCGGACACCACTGCCAGACAGAAGTATACGCAGCAGAGACCCTTTTAGAATAAACAACTCTTTCTATAGACAAAACATACCCATTGTGCCAAAGTCCTATGTTTGAGTCTAGGGGAGCCTGGGCTGGTCTTGGGATTTGTGGACCACCACCCCTCCATGATGCAGGTCTCAGTGGGGCATATAGTGGATCCCCTATTCTACCCAGCCCACCCCTTGGCTGGAATGAAGATAGACCTCAGACACATGGCAGAGTGGCACATAAGAATACAGTTCTATGGATCCCCATGACAGACTTTCGTTGGATAGGCAAATATAAGGCCTTGTTCTTCCGCGTATAGGTGGGCACAGAACACCTCACTACACAATTGACCAATGAATGGGGCTAGGATCTTTGTGAACACTTGGGGTGCTGATGGCAGTGCAAAGTGAAAAAATAACGATCACTGCTAACCATGAACAGAAGGGGAATGAGATAGGCCCACTCCATCTGAGAGGTGCGATACCTAATCTATCGATTCAATCTCCATATGCAGTAAAGGATGGAACTGGCTTCTTGACTAGAACGATTATTAAGAAAATATTCCTCTGAAAGGGAACACGAAAGATGAGACTCATTCAAGAAGGCGCTGGATCCATTCTTCTCTGATTGTTTCTTCAACAGGTCTCTGAACACCTGTATTTTCCTTACCTTTGAGTCCAAAGGGGTTTCTATAAATTCCAAGGTGCACCCATTGATAACAATTCTTTGACCCCATGAGTCTGCCACATCCTACAGGCTGGGAGGATTGGTCAGGAGCAAAGCATTTATCTTGGAAGCAAGACAACGCAGAGCAACACCGGTTCAAATCCTGGCCCCGTGCTTAGAGACTGGTCTCCAGTATGTAGTGCATTATAAACAATTCATTTTTATTAATTCATCCTCCCATTCCCTTCAAAATGGTGGCTTCTGCCTAAGCTGGATCGTCCATCATTGCCTTCAATCTGATAGTCATGCCTGGGGCGGGAGAGGGAGTCATGGTTGGTTTCATGACCTTTAGCTTATGCAGTTCAGGCACTGCTACAAATAGGTGTTCCTTACTCCAGTTGATGGAACGAGTACAGATGAACTGCAAGGAGAGCCTCACAGGTGAACAATCATCCTCTACTCCTGTATGGCAAGTCCTGTTTACGATCTTTAAAGGACTTCTTAAACAAGGAGTCCAACTGGGGAGCAAAAACACAGGGACCCAGAAACAATAGGTTTATCAAAAAGGGTCTTAAAGCTGCCTCTGTTTTTTAAGCCGCAAAAGGTGAACTACCACAATAGGTGAACTGCACCCCTGCAATGTTTCTGGACTTATCTTTTATGATCTTCAACAAGGCAATCAACATTCGACGAACAATGAAAGGGCCACATAAGTTGAACAGGATCCAGCTTTCGAAATTAATTTGATAGCAGAATACATTCTCCTAAGGGCGTTTTCGAGCTTGTTACCTAACATAGTAGGCAATACCTTCTCCAGTAAAGAATTAGACTAGTCAATTAGGTCCCCCATTTTGGGGTCTATTTTGCTCTTCCTTGGGTATTTTCATGAAAACCTTTTAATCGGTGCAACGTTTACAGATACTAAAGAAAAGACGGGTTCTCAATATCCATCCACTCTTTCAGAATTAGAATAAAGAGGAAACACGATTTTGGAGCCTCTTTCAAACTATTGGAAGAATGTTTGTACTGCAGGAAGGAGCAGTGAACTCCAGTTTACCTTTCATTTTGGCTGTGATCATTTTCAAACCTTTGCTATTACATTTCCCAGAGGAATTGGCAGCTGCTTCATCTAATGTTTCCTGCTATTGCACTTTCTCCTTCTCGGATGTCCACAGCCATGCCAACAGCATCCTGCACAATCGGCAGGGGGACTGGTAAGTTCAGACTCCTGCAAGGCTTCAGGCACCTTAACCAGCTTCCCTGCTAACAACTGGTTCTTAGAGTGTTATCTACACCTGTGGCGCATTACGCTCTACTTCATGCACATTGATTGGAGGTGGATGTTTCCCGAAATGTGAGGAGGTGATCTGATACAATTGCTCTAAGAGAGGGGATCATGCGACTCATGGCCTGTATGGAGCCAACAGGACCTGGTCTTCTTCTGGCTGGATCTTGCTAAGAACCAGAGAGGAAAGAAAATGGAGGGAAGGCATATAGGACCCCTTGCCAAGGACAAGTTAGGGGAACTTCTTCTCGAAATTCTTAGTCTTAATAGACGAGTACAGCATTACTGGAGCAGTGAATCTGCCTCCGAATTTGATAGATCCAACAATCAGAGACCCCATCTAATCATGAACATGTTGAAGAATTGGCAGTTCAAGACAGTATTACATGGGTGAATGTAATAACCTGCTCAGAGTACCTGTGATGATATTCTGAGGTCTTGAAATGTATATTGCTCCTCAGGGAGATCAGAAGACGTAAGGTGTGTGTGTGCCACCCCACCTTCTCAGGGGTCTATCAGGAGATAATTGTCTCCTTCTTTCGGAATGCTTTCAACATCCTTCCATGGTTTTAGGAACGGAACACACCCTGGCACCATCTTGGAAACATTTATAGTACTGATTCAAATCCTTTTCTTAAGGTGTGTGAGCTACTTGTGCTGGGCACAAGTCAGTCAGCCCTATCAAGTGAGATGAGGGGGAGCGGAGAAGCAGGGAGGTTGTAGGAGGGATGTTGTCTGCTTAGCAGAGCCTGTTGGACTATTGTATCTCGAGACACACAAATACTTGGATAATTCCAAACCGTGATGGCATGGACCTTCAACAATGCAACTCTGGGCACCCGCTAGATAGTGTAATCTTGCCCGCTGCTAGCCCACAACAGCATGGCCGGTGAACCCGGTAAAACAGCGTACCTGAATGAAGTAACCTACAAATGTGCAGTCATACTGCAGATTCCCAGAAGACACTGCAACAGTGTGCGTACTTGCACAGGGGATCATGCCTCTCCCATACATCCTGGATCTGCAACAGTGCAGTACCAAAGGAGGGACCATAAGAACACTTACTGAGCTCTCTAACAGCAGAAGTCTGATCCATGTTGCTCAGGTGATACGAGCAACCACCACAGAGCTAGCATGCACTACACACTTCTCACGAGACATAGAAAAAGAAAAGAAGAATAGGGGTGCTAGAATATGGAACATTAGAGAGGAAAGAGAATTTCTCGATTTTAGCTTTATTAAAAGTCTGGCAAGAAGACTATGACAAGGAAGCAGGATCTGTGTTTATGATTCAAAGCATTTGTTTATGTGCCTATCATTTTTTGAAAACCGCATTACATTCTAAGCAATGTCTTATTTACATTTATTTTTGTTAGTAAAACATAACTTAAGCCATTCAATTTCAGTGAAAGTGAACAATTGTAAATAAAACATTTGTTGCCACGTTAACATGTTAGTGCTACTTGGAAAAAAATAGGATTTCCACAATATTAACTGATCAAATACACATTTAGTGTACTTTATAGCTGGATTTCAACTTTAACCAAAACTTTCAGAAACAAAATCTATAAATAGTATAATCAGATTATTTAAAGGACAAAAGTGAGGTTTTCCCTATACACATGCTGAACATGTATTAGTTTTGTATCACTTGTACATGAACACATGGTGAAACATCACACACACTATGATGTTAGATGCGTTACCCACACACGTGAAACAGATTCCGACACTTTCACTAAATAGACAGCAGGAACACGATCATATACTTTCAGGCATTTGCAAATCCATCCGTTTTTCATTATGGGGGTCATTACGACCCTGCCGTAAAAGGTGTCGGCGGCGTTAAACCCTTAATGCCTGATTACGAGATCCCTTTGCGGGACCCGACCTTAACGGCTGGTTATACCAGCCGTTAAGGTAGGGTGCCGCAAAGGGACCTCGGTGCTAATTACGGTACCGCAATTACCGGTACCGTACTTAGCGCCTTCCCCAGTCCCATTGAGCCCTATGGGGCGAAAATGGGAATGGGGAAGGGCCATGGTGAAATGGGGAAATACCGCCCGCCAACCTTGGAATGGGGCGGTATTTCCCCATTCCACCACGGCGGACTCGTTACAACACCGGCACCAACCATGGTGCTAATAGCGCCATGGTTTAGCGCCGGGGTTGTAATGAGGGCCTATGTGTGTTTTGTTGTTAAGAGGATTTTGTACTGTGCCATCACCACTATAGTGGTCCAACTGTGCAGGAGCTTGTCCAGAAAGTGGTATACTGTGCCCCACCTGGGGGTAAACCAGGTCTGGTCTTGTGAAGATGAAGGAAAGGTGAGAGAGCGGGAAGAGTAGGAGTAAGGAAAGGAGAGAGACAGATACATTGAAGCAATACACAAGGGTGCGAGGGAGAGGGGTTCCATTTGTCATAGTAGGGGTTCATAAGTAGCAGCGTATCTGATGCACTTCTGATCAGAAAAAAAGGAAACTACTGCGCACCCTCTCCGGTTAGCTCCCCGCTCATTTTGTCTCTGCTTCCCTGACTGCGTTCTTCCTCCTATGATTGTAAAGTGCTGCGTTGGTTCCTGAAGCTTGGTCCGCGCTCAATAAATACCCTAGTAATAATAGTAATAAAACTAGACGAACTCGGGATAACAAACATTTTCCACGGGGGGCAGTTTCTAGTACTTGGGAGGTGGTACTAGAATCAGCCTCTGAAAAGTGCTTCGGATAACCCTCAAAGCATGGAGGTTTGATTGCCAGTTAATATTTTAAGTTGTCCCTTTGTCAACCCCCCAGGGAAATAATCTGGGTCTGCCAAGCCAAGTGGCAGAAAGGGACAGAGCCAGAAGATGACAGTGTGAATGAGAGTGCAGAAGAGGCACTAAGCCCAACCCTTCAAGGCCATACTTGGATAGCCTCCAGGTGAGGGTGGCTTCTATGTGCATTGAGAGGTCTGCTATAGCTATTGTTCTGACTTGGTCTGGTGACAAAGCAGGGACGTCATTTGAAGTCGCCAGGGGTAGCACCTGCAAACCCTAAGGTCTCCCTTGCTACCCCATGTGGTCTCCCTTGCTACCCCTAAACAAAAGAAGTGGCTGGCATTCTTGTTCAGGCCTCTTAAATAAACAGGGGGTTCAACAAGTGTAACACTTTGAGCAGTGACCCTAAATAAGAAAGAATAAGAATAGCAAATAATTTGTTTTCCTGGAATCCTACACAATAATTACTAGACTAATTAAACGTTTATTTCAGGCACACTTAAGGGGGCGAGTAACTGATTTAGTCTGTTCTTAAACTCCTCCAATTCACAATGCAGACAAAAACTTTCAAAAAGCATTTAGAGTAGAATAAGCATCCACTTCAGACTATGTATTTTGGTTTTAGCAAGTTGCAGTTATACCATGTTTTTTTTCTGCCATTGTCTCTGTTACGATCATCACAAGACATTCCATCTCGGTGTCCTCGGTCACTTGACAACATCCATGTGCCTAAAAGCCTGTGTACAGTGTAGGAATGTTTGACCATAGCACATAAAGTGGCTCTTGATGTCATTGTGCCACAATTAATGCTTTGTTGTAATCTCTCTATCTTTCCTATCTTCCTGGCATGCTGCTCAGGATGTCTGTTTGCATGTATGAGGTAACGAGTGCTCAGCATACGGAATGCTGTGTAAGTGTGCTGCTTTCCCTGCGCTACTCTAAATTTTGTAATACACAGTTATGAACCCTCCCAATGGTATGCATTTTGCCAACCTCTGAAGCCTGAAAGTAGATCCATGCAGGCTTGACATGTGGCCAACATTGCACTAGACCTGCAGATGAACTGGCCTGCTGTTAAATCTCAGTTACCATTTTAAATGGTATCCACTACAGAGTGTAATTTGCTTTCTGATTTTGAGAACATTCCGACATGTAATTGCTCATTTTACTATTGTGATTGGTTATTTATAGTGCGCTTAATACACAGAGGTTTCTAAGCACGAACCTGAGGATCGAACCTGTGTTGCACCGTGTTGTCTTGCTTCCAAGACGAGTGTGTTGCCCCTGAGCTATCCTCCCGATACAATAGTAGGTAAGACAGCTATAGCCAGTAAGATAGCTCAGTGGGTTGAGCATTTTCTTCTGCGATGTGTGTGTGATCTGCAGGATGCAAAGGCTAATCCCGGCAAGGCAAACTCAGCCTTTCATCCTTATGAGGTTGATAAATGAGTGCCAACACAGGTTGGATGAAATTGTATGTATATTTGTTCTATAGAAATCGCAGAAGCGTAAGTGTAATATAATAACTTATCATTTCGCCTTGGACATCTGCTTCCATTCACTGTAATTTGGTAATATGGGCCTATAAATACTGATATTAACGATACATGATCCATACTTGTATGAAATTGTTGGGAAGGAACCAGGGTGCTCCCAAACCCTGAAGTGCTTTAGAGTTAGGCAAGACATCTTTAAGGCACTAGAATGGACTAGGGAGGAGAAGGGGCACTGGGAAGGCTCGCTCATGCAAACATAATCACATACACATAGGCATAGGCAAGCACTGAAGAATGTAGTTATTGTCTAATATAAGGCGCAATTAACTATTAGTTGGATAGATTTGTAATGTCAGATCACAGGCATTTTAAAAATTTAGCTAGTGCTGTAGAGAAGTCAAAGGGCCTCATTACGACCCTGGCAGTAAGGGGTTAACGCCAGCGTTAGCTGCGCCGACCCCTTACCGCCAATTACGAGGTCCCTTAGCGCCATGGCGCTTTTAACACCTGCTTTTAGCAGGTGTTAAAATCCATGGCGCTAAGGGACCATGGAGTTAATTACGCCACCGTAATTTACGGTGGCGTAATTAACGCCTTCCCCACTCCCATTATGCCCTATGGGGCAAAAATGGGAATGGGGAAGGGTAAATGGGGATTGGGGACTTACCGCCCCGCCGACCTCCGAATGGGGCGGTAAGTCCGCCAACCACCATGGCGTAAACGTAGTTTACGCCATGGTGGTAAAGTCACGGCCCAGGCGGTAACTTACCGCCTGGGTCGTAATGAGGCCCAAACTCCCCCCTCCTTCCCAGAAGGAATGTGGCCTGTGGGATCCAGATAAAGCACAGGCTTTGTGTGCTGTTTTCTTCACTATGACCAGCATGAACTGACTCACCAGATGTCCACTATCCGTCAAGGGTCCATGCAGGCAAAAAATAGGACTCACATGTTTTGTGCAGCAAAATGCAGAATGGGATAAATTATAAGTATAAAGTGTGGAGGAAACTACAGTACCCAGATAGCATGAGCAGGATGAGTGAAATATGGATAGAATTAATGAAAATTGTGTTACGCTCACCTGGTCTCTGCAGAGGCGTTGGGGCACGGTTGCCACCCTCCCTGAACTTGAATCACCCCCTTCAGGCCTCTACCTCAGTAGAAAAGCTGTGAGCGGTGGTATGTGGTGATACTGCTCTGGTATTACCCAAATTGTTTGTTTACAATTGTTCGAATTAACAATTGACCGAATTTAAAGGGTCACAATTGACCTTTTCACAATTGACCCTATATATATATATCGGTTTGGTAATATATATATATATAGGGGTTTTGGGGGGTTTGGCATTGGGTGGGGGGTTCTGGGGGCGTTTCCCCCCACATATATGTTACAATTGAGCTTCACAATTCAGTCAATTGTGAAAATGTCAATTGTAATTCGAACATTTGTAAAACGAACAATTCGTATACAACCATAAGCATACCGCGCTTACTCACCGCATTTCTTCTTCATAACCGGAATCCACACTGAAAACGTTGCTGCACCTAAAAGACACAGAAAAAGAACTCAGTTCAATACAAATATGAAAGGGTTGCATCGCGCATTGCGCTCTCACTCACCTTCCGCGCTACTCATCTCAGCAGCACGTTGCCATCCCTGGACGCCGGCCATCATCTAAAGAAGGAAAGGAACGAAGTTAGAGAACTGTTCAAGAGACTCATTATACTTACATGTCGGACTCTTGCCAGTGAAGTAACTAGGCAGCAACAAGCCCGCATCAATCAACACGCCCCTGCGCTGAAAGCAGGATGGAAAGCACACGTTCCAAGAAAACAAGGTGAGCTGTGGATCAAAGGGAAGGGTTGCACCCCGGGGAAGCACACAGAGACAATAGGGAGTTAAACTCTACCAATCCTGTGTTTCAGGCCCAGTCTCCAGTTGAGTAGACTCCAGGGAAGGGTTTGAGGTCGTAAGAAGTCAGAACAGGCTGAGTGACATCCCCGTGGATACCAGATGAGTGTTACACTCAGAGGTACTCTGCCTTTCCTCTCCTTCCCCCAGAAGCTCATGGTATCCCAAGCTCTGGTTCTCTCTAGCTTCGACTATTGTAACAGCCTCTTTCTAAATCTACCTGCCTCTACTCGCCGCCGTCTGCAACTAATCCAGAACAGGACTGCGAGACTTGTCCTTGGCCTCAAGTCCTGGGATCATATCTCTCTAGCTCTGAAATCTCTCAATTGGCTCCCAGTGGATGCAAGGATTAAATTCAAAACCCTCTGCATTGTCCACAAGGCTGTCTGGGGCCTGGGTCCAAAAAACTTCAGCTATCCCTCTGCAAATACCTCCCCTCTCGAGCTCTTCACTCCTCTTCCTCCAACTCTCTCAGGGTCAGTCGTTTTTCAAAGAAACAAGCTGGTGGTAGATCTCTCTCTCTGACTGGGGCCCCCCTCTGGAACAGCCTCCCTTCCACTCTAAAACTTGAGGAGAACCATCTCCAGTTCCGGGAGCACCTCAAGACCTTCCTCTTTTCTTCTGCCTTCGTTCCCCCTCTCCCCTGCTGATCTGTTCTCTCTTGGCACCGTGCACCTGGCCACCATCTGTCCTCTGGGCCCAGGTACCTGCTCACCCTGCCACCCTCCTGCACTGCCTCTGGGCCACCCCTTGAACTGGGGTCTGTATCTGTACACATACATCCCCCCCCTTTTTCTTCCTGCACTTATCAGACCTACCCTGTCTGCTGCCTTAAACCTAGCACTTGCAAATTTCTTGCTGCACTACCACTGTTTGTTGCATTTACTATTTATTTATTGTTATTTATCTGTTTCTCCTCTGCTTCGCATCTGAAGTGCTATGTCCATAATAAAAGCTTTTTGGTGTTAAATGGTTAAATGGATGTTCTTGTTTACTTGTGTTCATGAACCTGCTGCCAAAGGCGCCAGGACAGTGTCCACCCAGGTCTCCTGTGCATGTGCCACTGACTTCATGACCATGACAGCATTACCCCTCAAGACCCCTCTCAAGGGTGGTTCTCCTCCCGGTCCTGGTTTGGTGGGATTATTGCGATGGAACTGTCTGATTAAACGCAGAGCATGGACGTGTTCACTGGGTTCCCAAGTTCGGTCTTGAGGTCCGCAACCTTTCCAGTCAATTAGGTAATACAATTTTGATCGAACCACCCTGGAGTCCAGGATGGATATGACTTCATATTCTGGTTCTCCGTCTATTACTTTGGGCTCTGGCAGAGAACTAAGCCGTGTATTGGACTTCATTGGTTTGAGGACAGAGACATGAAATACGGGGTGAATTTTCATGTGAGATGGTAACTCCAATTTTGTGGCGACAGGATTGATTATGGACTTTATAGTATAGGGGCCCAGGTATCTTGGGCGGAAAGCTCTTGGTCCCTTCAGGGGAATATATTTGGATGCTAACCACACCTTTTCTCCAATCTGGTAGGCGGAAGCTTCCTTCCAATGTTGATCAGCACTGTCAAACACTATGGCTGCCATTTCCAGGGTATCGGGTGGATCAAATACTGATGTCCTCGGATGTCTTCCAGGCACAGTGTAGAATGGAGTTTTCCCTGTGCTTGTGTGAACTGAGTTGTTGTATGCATACTCAGCTATCCAGAGTATATTTTTCAAAGAATCCTCGGACTGTTGCAACATACACCTGAGATATTGCTCTAAAGTATGGTTGGTTTGTTAAGTTTGCCCATCAGTTTGAGGGTTATGGCTTGTGGACAACCGGAGATCTATTTTGGCAATCGTACAACACTTTCTCCAAAAGGCAGAAACAAATTGTGTTCCTGCGATCAGATACTACTAATATTGATGGAAATCCATGCAATCAAACAATTTGCTCCAGGAACACAGAAGCGAGAGTTGACGCAGTTGGGAGTCCCTTCAGAGGGATGAAATGGGCCATTTTGGAGAATAAATCCACAACGACTAATATGGTGTTGTATCCATTGCACGGTGGAAGATCCGTGATGAAGTCCATCGAAAGGGTATGCCAAGATGCTGGCGATACTGTTAGGGGATGAAGTAAACCAGCGGGGTTCTGTTTCGGAGACTTGTGTTGTGCACAGACACCACAGGTTTCAATAAATTGGGCAATGTCTTTTCGCCAGGTTGGCCCCCAGTAGTTTTGTTTTACCTTAGCCTGAGTTTTGGCTATTCCTGGGTGTCCTTTCACTATTGAATCGTGGTAATTTGTGATGATTTTCTTTGCAGTTTTTGGTCTTGGCCATAGAATCGTCCTTGAAAATATCGTACATTGTCTTTGATGGTGTACTGGTCACCTTTTAACAGCCATTCCTGTTGTGTTGATTGATCCATCGGGTCAAACTGGTTCTTTGGTCATCCACACACGTGGTGGCAGCTATTCTGCTTTGATTCCTTTCCTCAGGAATTGTGGCCACGGGCTCGGATGCTGTAAAAGCCTCTTTTTCATCTCTCATGAGTGATAGAGCGTCTGCTTTCCCATTGCGTACTCCAGGTCTATAAGTGATAGTAAATCGTATTCCGCGAAAAAGAGAGCCCAACTAAGTTGACGCGAGGATTGTGCTTTGGCGGTTTTCAAGTATTAAGGTGGTCTGTGATGACAGTGACCGTATGTCTCGCCCCAAGTAGGTAATGTCTCCAGGCCTTGAATGCTGCTTTAATTGTCAGTAATTCCGTATCTGTGATTGAGTAGTTCAACTCAGGGGTGAAAATTTGCGGGACCAGAATGCGATGGGTGTAGTTGTCATGTTTCAAGGTCTCGTTGTGACTATACTGCTCCCATGGCTATTTTTGAAGCATCTGTCTCAACTATGTAAGGTAGGTCTAGTCGTGGGTGTCGAAGGACTGGTGCTGTAGCGAATGCTAGTTTCAACTTCTGGAAGGCTTCTTCAGCTTATGTCGACCAATGGAACTTTTGATTTTTCTTTAACAAGGAGGTAATTGGATGTACAAATTGTGAAAACCCAGGTATAATCCGGTGGTAAAAGTTGGTGAATCCAAGCACGCTTTACACTCCTTTCGTGGATGTTGGTGAGGGCCATTGGAGGACTGCATCCACCTTTCGTGTATCCATATGTACGCCTTGTGTGTGAGCATGAAACCGAGAAACTCAACCTCTGTTACATGGAAAAAACATTGTTCCAACTTGGCATACAATTGGTGTTGTCAAAGCTTCTCTAAGACTGCCCAGACATGGACTGCATGTTCTTCCATGGAATTTGAGTAGATAAGAATGTCATCAATGTAAACAAGAGCGCAAACGTCCAGTAGTTCACGGAGTACATCATTCATAAAGAATTGGAATGCCGCAGAGGCATTGCATAGCCCGAAGGGCATGACCTGGTATTCAAAAAGGCTGTACTTCATGCGGAAGGCCGTTTTCCAATTGTCTCCCTCTTTTACTCTTACAAGATGGTATGGTCCTCTTAAATCCAGTTTTGTGTAGATTTGAGCATGTTTCACGTGGCCCAGGAGCTCTGGTACAAGTGGTAAAGGATATCAATTTTTTACTGTGATCTGATTGATGGCTCTATAGTCGATGCAAGTTCTTAAATCCCCCTCCTTTTTTAGGTACAAAGAATAAGGGCGAGGAGGCAGGTGACTTGGACGGGCGAATGAAACCGTTCGCCAGGTACTGATCCAGGTAAGTTCTAAGATGCTGATTTTCCTAATCTATCAGAGCGTAAATTCAGCTGCAAGGGATCTGGGCTCCAGGTACAAGATCTATTTGAAAATCATAAGGTCTGTTCAGGGGCAGAAAGTCGGCTTGCTCTTTTTTGAAGACAACCTGGTAATCTTGGTATTCAAGTGGTAAGGAGCTGATGAGGCCCAACACGATTACTTTCGTTGGTTTCAGATTGGTGTCATCTTTTTTGCAACATGTTTTGGCACAATCATGAGGAAATGTCAGAACTCGTTTTCGCCAGTCGATCCTAGGATTGTGGGTCTCCAGCCAGGGCATTCCCAATATCATTTGGAACTGAGGAGCACCGATGAGATCGAAAGTAATGTCCTCTTGACTTTCTCTGTGTATTGTGTCACCGGGCTGGATGATAGCTGAGAACCATCCACAGCAGTGACGTTTTACGATTTCTGCTTCTGTCGGAGAGGAAGGCCTATTCGGAGAGCGAATCTTGGTAAATGTAGTTACCCACAGCTCCGCAATCAATATATGCCTCCAAGGCATGTATTTTTGATGGTTGCTTGTGTTTCACCAAAAGCACTGGAAGGACAAGATGTGAGCTCTGTACGGATTCCTTTTTCATGCTCGACAAGCGTACCCGTACACTTGCCCGGGCATTGGCGTTTCCTGAGATCTGTTGTTCTTCTTCATCAGTTTTGTCTGTTGCCCCAACCGTTTTCTTGGGTGCTTTTACCGGGCAGTCATGGAGGAAGTGACCTGCTTGTCCACAATATAAGCAAAGCTGTTGTTGTCTTCTTTTTTTCCTTTCTGCTTTGCTAAGGGGACTTCATAATCCACCAATTTGCATTGGCTCAGACTGTTCATGTGGTTTAGTCTGATTCTCACAAGTCCGTACGTAAACTGACCGTCCTCCTGATCTAGCTCGATCCATTTTCCGATTCTGCAAACTATGATCGAGTTGCACTGTCAGGTCTATGTAGTCCGCACACCTCTCAGGGGGATTCACCACTTGCGCCAACACATCCTTAAGTTCTCCACGTAAACCTTGGTAAAAGAGTGTAGTCCTCTTCTCTTCTGGCCAGTTGGTCTGGGCTATGAGACGATTGAAGGTTGTAATATAGGTTAATAGATCTTGACTCCCTTGTCTGAGTGACAACTCGTTGTCCAGAGCTTGTCCTTGAGTATGACGGGCAAACAATTTCTCCATCTCATGTTGGAAATTCCCAAAGTTCCGGAGTAAAGGGTCTCATCTTGATTTACCAAAGGTATAGACCAGTCCGCCACACTACCGCCTAAATACGAGAGTACAAATGCCACTTTGGCTTGGTCATCAGGAAAGGCTCCTAGTCTGCACAAGAAATGAAGGCCACATTGGTTCATAAATACAGCAAACTTGTTTGGGTCACCGATGAAGCGTTCTGGAAGGACTAGAGGCACTGCTCCTGGAAGAACCACCTGAACCAGTGTTGATTGTTGTGGTATGTAAGAATGCGAAGAATGGGTCACTCCAGGCAGTGGAACCTTTCCTGCTTGTACTTGTAGCATTTGTCTTGCCAATTCATCAGTTCTTTCTCGAATTACAATAAGATCCCTCCGTAATGCATTGGTTTCCTGTCTTGAAGCATGTACTTCAGCCCGTAATTCCCTTAGTAAGAGGGCTAACTTATCTGTTTCTGAAGTTTCCATAACGCCCAGGCAAAGGGTATTAGAGACTTTGCGTTCTGTTATGCTCACCTGGTCTCTGCGGAGGTGTTGGGGCACGGTTGCAGCCCTCCCTGAACTTGAATCACCCCCTTCACGCCTCTCCATCAGTAGAAAAGCTGTGAGCGGTGGTATGTGGTGATACTGCTCCTGCGTGGAGATAAGAGTGTGTGAGTGCGCCAATCTGGGATTGTTGTACCTCTCGAACCCTTCACCCCAAAGTACGGTTTCTGGGAGCATACGCCAGCCCCTAAAGCTCACCTGTGAATTATGGAAGATGAGCTCTCCGTCCTGCTACGTCTAGCAGGGGCGCATCGAATGGGATCTAGTTCCTTTACTGATCCCTGACAAGGATTAGTCCAGTCCAGCTGCGACTATGCTTCTCCTTATGATTGGTAAGTGTTTCTTGAGCTCTTGTGATGCTATTTGTTCTGTTTAATGTCTTTATATGTTGCTCCTATTTATGCCCGCAATAATGTCTCTCTTCTTTTTTCTTCCCTTAGATTGAAATGTGGCCTCAATGCAGCTGTGAGACGTGAGACACGGCCGGATGGAAGATGGATGCTACCGCAATGTTCGACAGCAGATAAGTGATGGTTCAAGGAAAGCGTGAAGTATGGCGAAGTGCAACCTTAAACTGACTGTTTTTTCAATGTCTAACCTTGTCTTCTGTTTTTCCTTGCAGGTGCTGCTGTCGACGATGGAGCGTGCCGTGCTGCGGTGCCAAGATGGAGATTTTCGCGTTCCGGAAAGTGTAAAGATGAATACTTGGTTCACCGAAGAGATGTACAGGTAAGAACAGCTTCCCCCAGTTGGTAAGTATGCTGGCAGGAAGCAGGATGTCCAGGAAGCAGGATCTTCAAAGGTAAGTCTGACCTCAGGCGACGGTGAGCGTTACGCTGCTTGCAAGTGCAGAATAACGCAAAGCGTCTGTCTTGAGGATTGGGGCAGCTTATATAGCTAAGATCGTGCCGGCTTACCAGCCACACCCGGCCACTCCTAGAGAGTGAGCCCGCGGAAAGGCAATCCATTAGCAGCCACACCCAAGAATACACTTGGGGCTGCTTAATGGATGAAATGTTCAAGGTTAATGCATCTGAAGTGCTATGTCCATAATAAAAGCTTTTTGGTGTTAAATGGATGTTCTTGTTTACTTTTGTTCATGAGCCTGGTGCCAAAGGTGCCAGGACAGGGTCCACCCAGGTCTCCTGTGCATGCGACCCCTGCATGCCTGTGCCCCTGACTTCATGTCCATGACAATTGTTTGTACATAGATAACAATGTTTAGTTTGAGCTAGGCCTCAATGTTGGTAAAAGTCTGCAGGGCTGCAGTGTGTTTTGCATAGTTAGGAAAATGGAGGAAAGCTTGAGCTACAGTGTGTTTTTGCATAGCTAGAAAACTGTAGAACAGCATGCCCTGACAAAACTGCTGACAATGAAGAAAGAAGGCTTTGGAGCATCCCTATTATGGAAAAAGGATGGATTTGGCTGAAGTCATGATCCAGCTCCAGTGACATCACCATGGCAAGTCAGCCCTATATGAACCCCTGCTTGAAACCACTCCAGGAAGGAACGGGAAGAGGGACAGGAGAAGACCGTTCATACAGCAGATTCTTTTGCTACCTCATTTGTAAGATTAAACTTGCTATCTTTACAAGATCGCCTTTTTGCCTTATTTCCCTAGTGGGGTGTATTGATTCTAGTGTGAGCGTAATTAGGGACTCCCTTACAAGTGGTGACTATCCTGATGTGATCCCAGCTTTCCCCGTACCTAGCAGAGTCTCCAGGCCACTTCTCCAGGATCCAGCTGCAACCACCTACAGCGACCAGTCCCCCAAATTAAAAAAAGTGTTTCCTGAGCGGTTTTAGAAGGAGCCATTTTAATAGAAATCCTCTCTGCTCTCTGAAGCGAGGTGTGGCTCCAGAGAGAAGGACAGGCTGGTATTGGACCACATAATGGAGAAACTCGGGGGGAACACGCACATGTAAGTAGACTCTTGTAAGAGATAACAAGAAGGGGACATGTGTGTATGACAGTATGTGAGGTGTGAATGGATGGAGTACAAAGTCAATGGGCCTCATTACGATATTGGAGGTATCCATGCCGCTATTTGCGGTATGGCTACCCCCATTCCATGTACCGGGTCCGGGTTCCCTGAATGGGGAAATGCCGGGCCATTCCGACCTTGGAGGGCCCGGTATTTCCCCATTCAGGGAACCCGGACCCAGTACATCGTCATTCCCATTTGAGCCCCCATAGGGCTCAATGGGAAAGGGGAGGATGCAAACAACGGGCCCGTTGTTTGCATCCTGGTCTGCTCGAGGGACCCGCTAAGGATGCCTGGTTTTACCAGACGTCCTTACCGGGTCCCGCGAGGAGACCTCGTAATGAGGTGATAGGCGGCTAACGGGGCCGGCAGCTCTACCGGCCCCATTAACCCCCTACTGCCTAACGTGTAATGAGGCCCAATGACAGAGTGGATAGGACTTTTGGAGATGTGTTAAGGCATAGGTTAAATAGGATTTCGGTGATTTGTTAAGGTATAGATTGGATAGGATTTCAGGTGATGTGGTAAGGTATACATTGGATAGGAAGTGGGTTATGTATTGAAACTGTCGTGTATTTCTGTTTTTCTACTTTTTATAAAGGAAAAAGTGAGCCTCAGCGTGTGAAGACTGGGAAGAAAGGGAGTCTCTGCGTATAAAGACCGGGAGGTAACGGATCCTCAGCCATAATAGGTTGAGAAGTTAATGCCATGCGGAATTCTTTTATAACAATAAAAGTAATGGGATCCTCAGCATGTGAAAAAAGCTGAGAAGGTGGTACTATGATGATGTAAGGAAAAAATAGTAGGAGCTCGGTATAGGGAATGGGCCTGATTTTAGTCAATCATTTTAGTATATTTTCTCTTGCTGTCTTTTGTGGTAAAAAAGAAGGAAGGTGGATGAGTCGCGGTGTGTGTCTGTGAACAAGTGGGAAAAAAAGGGTGGGGGAAAAGTGGGTTGATTTGTATTTCTGTGTAACATGCAGCAGTTTGTGCAGCATAGCAGTAAGGCCTAAGTGAAGCATCAGGGATGCGCGCAATATTAGTATGGGGGATTAAACACCAATAAGACACATGCATGGGGCCCTGCCACTGTAGTGTGACATGATAGAAAAATATCATAGACAATGGGTGTTGGAAACAAAGGAAGGGGGGATGTCCTGCTCCTGGCCAGAGCAGGGCTGCCATAACAGAAACACACTAGAAAAAATGTCCATCTTTTTAGCAGCAAAATATAAGGGAAAGAAGTTACAAAAAAATAAAAGAGACTTTAGATCTCTGGAGGTTATTCGAGGATATGGAAAATCAGGAAGATAAAAAAGAGATTCAATGAAAGGGTATATACCCCGTAATGCCTAAACCTGTAGTAGGGTATACAAATCCAGTCTATAAGACCCCAGTGGTAGGGTCGACAACAGTATCATCAGGATCAGCAACTAGGGGGGTGCTCAAGAGCTTCTGTACCTCCACCTCCATATAACCCATCCACAAGCGCTGATATGCCCGTAGCATCAGTGTACCCAGGCGGTTCACAAGCAGATATGAACGAGTTAAGAGCATTTGCGTAAAAGGTTGGTCAGGTTAAAAGCACCTGGAGAAGTACCACCAGAAATAAGGGTACTGGTGCAGAAAATAGGAGATTGCAAGTCAGGAGATTGTCTGGTTAGATTCAACCCTGGGGCAATAAGAAATGTTTGTGTCGAAAAAGATGATGGGGAGAGGGTATGGACAGTTCTGGGACAAGAAGTCAAACCAGCAAGGGAAAATGAATGGGAAGATCAAGGTGGCAGAAATAATGAAGCGTCAGGGGAAGAAAGAGATCGAGAAGAGTATAGCTCAGCGACAACGTGCTTGCCTTGGAAACAAGACGACACAATGCAACACAGGTTCGATCCCCGGGTCCGCGCTTAGAAACCTCCAGGTCTTAAGCGCGTTATAAATACGCAACTTAGAGTAGACAGCGAGAAATCCATCCCTGCCACAAGAGGCAGGGGGAAGGGATAGACCAATAAATCGACCAGATTTAATGGTTGTAGTACAAGTTAAGAAAAGTACTAAAAAAGGGGTTGAAAACAAAATAGACATGCAGAGGCCTCTTATACATAAAAGAATAGGGATAATGCATTATGTGCCATGGCCTCAAATTAACAAAAATCATTAGATTAAAGCGTTCCCCCAGCTTACAGCTGGAGCCAGTAAATGGATCTATGACTTTGAGAAACAAACGGCAGGGGTAGCCTTAGCACTAGGAGACCTTAAGAGTTTACTAGTCGCCATAGTTGGAGACCAGGCTGGGGACATATGGGTAAGTGCTGGGTACCCTGGGATATTTCTTGCAAATAACAAACATGATGGAGCATCCTTTAATGAAGTAAGGGCAAGACTATGGGATGCCCTACGAAAGATGCACCCAGATACCCCTGACTTACGTTCTTTAATGCAGTGCACAATGGGTGATGATGAGGACCCAGTTAGGAAAATGTGGAGAGTTGAGACAGGAGGGCAGTGGCACCATTCAGTACCATTGTTCTACTTTATCGTAAAGAGGGGATTACCAAAAGAGGTCCAGAAGGCACAAGATACAATTTTGGGAGTTGAAGCCAAAGGGTGGGCAGAGATACAAAGTATAATATTCCACAATTGTAAGAGAATCAAGGAGCGGGACAGGGAGACTGCCCAGAAGCGGCAAACGGACAAGGCAAAACTAGTGGAAAAGAAACTAAATAAGGTTGTCGTCCAAGCACCAGTGATGAAACCAGCTGAAGAGGAGAGGACAGGAGATACTCAACAGATTGTAAATGCCACAATTGCGGCACTATAGCCGAAGACGGACAGGGAAAATGGGGCGGGGGAACAGTACCCCAACCCACAGTGGCAGTATGGAGGAGCACCAACGGGAAGAGCGGTTTTACGAGGAGCAAGGGCAGGAGGGTTTGGGGGTAGTGCCTAGGGGAGGATGACAGGGAACATCACAGTGCTGGTATTGCTGGAGGTGGGGGCATTTTGCAAGGGGATGCAGGAACAGGCCCGGAATTGGATTTATTTATGGACCGTCACCTCCAGGGCAGGAATTCCAAAGGCCTCAAGGAATTGGACACTCGCAATTTGGGTGAGGTGGTCAAAATCAGTTCCCTTATGGGGCTGACAGGCAAGGGCAACGTGAGTAACAACCACAGCAGGGTGAGGGAACACAGTTTAACAGGATGAAAGGGGGAATGGGTGCCCCGTTTCAGGAAGCTACGATGTTGGGGGGTATCCCTTTTACATTCCCCGGGACAAATACATATTCTGATTAGGACAGCCCACAGAGAGCCCTCACGTGTCCAATCCTATTGACAACCGCACAACCTGAAGAGGAGCCCTTTTTGGAGGCCAGAAATAGGAAACAGGCAATTTATATTTATGATAGATTCAGATGTAATTAAATCATGCATTATGGAGGGGAACTTTCCATTATCAGGTAAAACTCTTGACACACAGGGATTCTCTGGGACTATTCCTATGGTTCCATACACTGAGGAGCTGGATATAAAAGTGGGAGGAAAGGTAGTACGAGCCCCCTTGTTATATTCAGAGAGTTCCCTTGTTAATTTGTTGGGTAGGGATCTGCTCAGTAAACTAAATGTAACTATGTCATTCACAGATCAAGGGGTAGTGTGTTCCACTCCGGGGATATGTGTAGCTCGAGCAATGGTAATAATCAACGCAATGGCAAGGGAGTCAGTAGTCCGTGGAGTTCCTGTGGTCCCGGACATATTTGTCTATGGCATTAAGGTACTAGCAAAAGCAGTGCTTCAAATTGCGACAAAAAGTTGGTGAGTGCCCACAGATTTTATTTTCCGACCCATGGTGCCACCTGAGGAGGTGGCAGGGACAGTATTGTCATTAGATTTGCAAGGACTAGTAGTGTCAGACAAAAGAGTAGTCCTCATTGGAACAGATCAGGAAGGGTGCGAGTGTTGCATGGTACTATGTGTAGATCCGACAGTACAATTGAAGGAAGTGACTGATGAGGAGTTATTTGAGGACAGCAAGCAAAATGGGGAAATAATTTGGGAAATCTACATCCCCTGTGATATCATGGTGCAGTATAGGAAGGTACAGTGCCCCCTGATAGCAGTGGTGACCCTGTCTTTATTTTTTTAGGAGTACATGTGATATGTGCCAGCACAATTATGGACTGTTAGTCCACATGATGTTGGGTTACTGAGAGATGTGACCCCATTACAAATTACATTGAAGTCAGGAGCAGTAGTCCCAAGGGTGCGGCAGTACCCGTTGTCAAGGTAAGCAGAGGAATGGATAAAAAGCACTATTCAGGCTCTTTTAGAGCAAGGGATTGTTGTGCCATCTGTGTCCCCGTGTAATACGGCCATATATCCAGTCAAGAAAGCAACAGGGGGTGATTGGAGGATGATCCAGGATCTACGTCCTCTTAATGACGTTGTACTGAAGTAATTTCTGGTAGTTCCAAATCCTGCAATGATCCAATGTAGCATTCCTAAGATAGCAGCATACTTCACAGTGGTGGATCTGAAGAATGTGTTCTTCTCAGTCCCACTCCACCCTGATTCATGGTATCTAACTGCGTTTACGCATGGACAACGGCGCTTCGAGCACACGAGGTTGCCTCAAGGGTACTGTGAAAGTCTGAGTATTTTCAATAGAGTGCTGCATGCCGACTTGGGAAATATTCAGGTGCCTAGCACGATCATCCACTCCCACTCTGATAGACGGCTCATGACTGCAGTATTGACTCAAAAGAACACAATGGGCCACAAGCCATTGACCTATTATAGTGGGACACTCCACTCCACTCAGTCATGCAGTGAAGTTCCCGTGTGAACAAGCACTCGCAGTGGCTGCATTTACAATAGAGAAAAGTTCCATGATTGTCATAGGGTGCTCTGTTACCTTGTTTGTGGAACATTCGCTATTCGCCATTTTGGAAAGGTCTAAATCGACCTTGACAACTCAGAGATCCTCTGCATATGAGACAATAATATCCAAACCTCATATTCATATAGTAAGGTGTAGGGCGGTGAATCCTGCCACATTCTTGACAGAGGCATCCACTGATGATGACCTAAAATCGCATGACTGTCCTATGATACAAGGGTGAAGAGGAGGGTAAATCTAAAGCAAGAGACAGTGCATTGATGGAAGGAGATAAACTATATGTTTATGGGTCATCAATAATTGACCAGGAGATGGGACGGAGGAACACAGGGGCGGCAGAAGTGCACAGAAAAAGAGGGGCAGCATGGAGTTCTGATCATGAAAAGTTTACCTATGCACTATTCAGTTCAGGCAGTGGAACTTGTTGCTCTCATTGAGGCATTGAGAGCCTCTTAAGGGTTGTGTGTCACCATCTACTCAGACTTGGCATATGACACAACAACAGTGCATGCAGGTCTGTCTCCGTGGAAGAGGAGAGGGTTTCGGAGGGCAGAGGCTTTCCTGTGTAGCATGCAAAGCTGCTGGAAGAACTGATTGAAGCCTTATCATGGTCCCCCTCTGTGGCAATCAAATGCGCTGCCCATACTAATGCCATGGATGAAATCTCTACGGGGACGGGGCTACGCACCAGGCGGCCAAGTTGGCAGCCTATATCCCAGATACAATGTTAACAGAGTGTATAGTGACCACCCCTGTAGAAAGCGAGACCACATTTCCATACACAGCATTTCCCATCTCACAGAGTTGCGAGGGAAAGCACCTGAGGAGGAAAAGGAGCTATGGTTGCAGAGGGGTGCAAACAGTCTCCCATTGATCTATTTTGGAGGCAGGTGAGTTCTGGAAAGGTGGTGATGCCCCAAGAATTACTCTCTGTGGCATTTGAGTGACTACATTTCCCCTCCCACAGCTCCAAACAAAACATATTGTGCCAGATATCCAGGAGGACTGGTTTATGCCAAACCTATAGGAGAGCATTTCGAAAAAAGTAATACACTGTCTGACATGCCAAAGTTTCAGCACAGGGAGGACATTACAGACATTAAGAGGTACATTGCCTCACCCTACAGGGCCATTCCGTGAATTGTATATAGATTATGCAGATATGGGGTAAAGGTGCAATGGATATAGGTACCTTATTGTGGTGGTTTGCCCCTTTTCAAGGTGGGTGGAAGCAGGACCATGTGCACACCCAGATGTGAAGTGTACAGCACAGTTCCTGGTCAGAGAGGTGTTTCCACGATGGGGCATGTGCGAAGTATTGAGATCGGATAATGGCACACATTTCTTTAATGCGCTATTTAAGCATGTCGCTGTGCTATTGGTCATACAATATCGAATGTGCTCAATTTACCACCCTCAGGCTAATGGCGTTGTGGAGAGGATTAATGGGCTTTGGAAAAGTAAACTGTCAAAATTGTGTTCCATGTTGAAGAAAAACTGGGTACACTGTTTGCCCTTAGCCCTCTTCAGTTTTCACACACAGACTAGTAAGGACCACCATTTGACACCACACAAAATAGGCAGAGGTAGGCGCATGCAAACCCCCATATTCCCTGTGAGGAAAGCGTCAGATGCACATCAAGCAGCAACAGTACTAGAAGATGAATTTAGGGAATATTTAACGGCAATAAGATGTGCTATCAAATATATCTCCTGACAGATTGTGCCACCCAGGAGCGAAGGACAGGACACACAGGAAGGGACAGCAACTGCAAACATATCTGCCACAACTGGACCATTATTACCTGGGGAAATGATCTAAGCCAAAAATGTTGTTCGTCGATGGAACACTCCCAGGTTTCAAGGTCCATATGAGGTGGTGTTCTGAAAGCCTCTCGCCAACCGCGTGAAGGAGTTACGATATTGGGTACATCTCTCGGATGTCCAAAGAGCACCTGAGACAAGTGCATTGGAAAACTCAATTGACAGATGAAGGACAATACTGATGAAGAAGGCAATTAGTAAGGGATCATGTCAGGGTGGTGTGCAGTGGCACACCCCGGATTGTCCTTTTTTCTTTTCTTTTGTAATTTTTTCATTTTTTATTGTTCTTTTATTTTTTTTATCTTTTTTCAATTTCTTGATGTTTCAATTTTTGAAGATCTAGAACCTAGTCAGCCCTAGTGGGTAAGGGGTCTCCCTCTCTCTGCCCCTCTCCCTTTCTCTCTCTCTCTCTCTCTCCCTATCTCCCTCTCTCTCTTCCTCTTTCACTCTTTCTTAGTAACCTTTTTTTTCCCCTCTTCAGGGATAAGCAAGGATGCCTGACTGACGTGTTCAAACCTTTCTGTTATGTAGGGAGAATGATAAACTGAATGTAATTCATCCTAGGAATTCTACATTATACTTTCTTGGTAGACCGATAATTATATTGGTTTGTGTGACACTGGTCGTGGTTGTCAGAGTGTATGAAGGTATGTCTGTTATATGGGGTGCCCATATAAAGGGGAGTTATGGACAGTTACATATAAAGGAAAATAATGTTAGTAGATTTATGAACAATGGTATGAATATGTCTATGATAAATAAGAATCAAACAATGCCTCACTTTTTTCCGGCCACCGCCACAGTTTTTTGTTAGATGAATAAGACAGGAAGTATAAATGACGTATGATTTATATAAGGGGTTGGGCTTTGACACCATTTCTGACATTCAGCATTCGGAGTCGTCTAATAGCTGCTACTCCGATATGCGTACTGTGG
The DNA here is from genome assembly GCF_040938575.1 of Ambystoma mexicanum. NCBI lineage: Eukaryota > Metazoa > Chordata > Amphibia > Caudata > Ambystomatidae > Ambystoma > Ambystoma mexicanum. The sequence continues at coordinate 740,269,151 of NC_090921.1, read as the reverse complement.
GAAGGAATGTGATAAATGAAAGCTGTTACATGTGTGCACTCATGCCACATGCGTCAGGGGCTCCTAAGGTTTTACTATGTGTGCGCAAATATGGTCCCAATACATCACAAGGCTGACATGGATTGCAACAATGGAGAAGCCAGTGCGAATACATGGAGACATGGAATATGAACCTTGTTTTAGCAATGAAGGAACAGTTCCTGTTGGCTCAAACACACAAAGAAACCACACTCTTGTGATCCCTGATATGACGAAAGGTACAGCAGCATTGATGGATTATTACTGGATTTGTGGCCGACAAGCCTACTTGCACCTCCCATCATCCTGGAGGGGCAAGTGTTCACTGGCCACCCTGCACTCAGTACTACTAGTAACCCCGGAAGAACACATGAAGGGAAAACAACTGCCTGTCAAGGTGCCACCAATCACTCCAGCACCTAAAGAAGCAGAGAGAGACTTACAGTTCACACAAGAATTTTAAATGCTGGCAGAAAAAGAACTATTTCAACAGCTAAAAAGAAATAAGAGATCGAACTATATCTCAAAAGACTCTTCCACACTGCTCAGAGGTATCGACTTTTTAGTTCAACAGAGACTTTCTTTTCATCTTTTTTGGCTCCTGGTGTCGGGGGGAAATTCTGCCGGGGTCGGCCGGGCCGTCCGCAGACCTTCGGGCAGGGAGGCCCCAACTCCTCCCGTGTATCCCAAACGAGATAGAGTATGCAACACACACAAGAAGCAAGGTGACTTCTGCTGTTTATTAAACACAAACGGCAGGGATGGGTCAAGGAGCGTACGCGTCCGTCCTGACACACACACAATCGTGGGCTCGCAGGCCCTTTTTACTTTAGTATGACGCGCTACTTGCATCATCTTACAAAGTTTAGCAAAAAACCTATTTCCACTCTGGATTGGTTGCTCGAGTGGTAGGGTTAGTATAGCATACGTATAGAGAATAATATTAGTGGGTAAAGTGGGTCAGGTGATATATCTGGGTTGTCCCTACAATTAGATACATGAGAATTGTTACATGAAGACTACTAATGATTGGTCAAGCAAATGGCGTCAGTGATAAGAGCCCCATGTTCTGATTGGTGCGTTCGCGAGCCTCCGAGTCTGGGACCATCGCTGTTCGCAGCTCGCGGTGCACCTGTTATTTGCAACAATGTTTCACTATGAGTACGTGTAGACAATGTGAAGACTTATTCATGAGCTGGAAGGCCGACTACTCCCACTGTCGCAGATGCCCATTGAGCCTTTCAAGTGTATCTGCCTGTGTCTCGTACTGAGGGATCCAGACGCCTTCTTTCTTCTGAGCTTGGCATCCTGTCAGGTTCGGCTTGGTCACGTGAGGTGGGACCGTGTTTGAGGCAGACTTTTCACCATTATTATTGTTTTTCCATTGTGCGCTTTGTTTAATTTTGCAGGTGTGACCTTAACGTTGGTGTGCGGCATGCGGGGTTGCAACATCGTGCCTTTGATAGTCTGCTTTCGGAATGTGGGTTTGCAACATTACGACCTTGGCTGTCTGCTCTCGTCGGGCTCCTTCTGCAGCATCAGCAACTCGACTCTTGTTCTTTTCACGTTCATGGAAGCTCTTGCTTGCGGCCTACTTAGGCCTGGTGTATAGGTAGAACCATTTGGTGCACGGCGCTTTAGGTTATAGTAACATATTGTCTTATGACCAGGATCATGTCTTCGTTATATTTCTCATTATTGAAAAGCGTAGCAAGCTCTTTAGGTGAATTCGTGGTGCGTCTTGCGTTTCTGCATTTAAAAAGCCTATATGAAAAATAATAAAGATGCACGTCCGTGAGTATGTCTGTCGCCTACGTCATAGCACTGAGTATATTCTTCATGTAGATTGGTGCGGGAGTGTCCAGCGTGTATATTTGCACAGGAGCGCTGATCGTTGGCTAGGTCGTCATGGCATCTCTAACGATGTGTTGGCTTTAATCTAGTTGATCCGTGCCGCAGGTGTCAGCATGGGCAGGTCGTGCTGTCGGGCAGGCAGATGGACACATCCGTATGTTCCTGTACCAGGGTATTTGGTCGTCTGGTAGATGGGCAAACTCTTCTCGTGGCGGGTGCCTGGGCCGTGATCCTTTAGGCCAGGCGCGAGAGGACAGGGACGGGAGTCTGTTTTTCCATTCTCCCACTTCAGTCCCCCCTCTGGTCGACTTGTCGACCACAAACATATCCTTTTCGTTATCTCCTCTCACTCTCCATATTTTAGTTATCCCTCCTAGATGTCCATAGTGGTTAACATGATCTTCAAACGACCAGTACATATATTCACAGGTTCCTCCAGGAGTACAGTATACCCATTTCCCTATGTAACTCCTGGGGTTCCTTGGGATTTCGATCTTCACTGAAGGTGGGTCCAGATGGTTGGTGATGATCTGGTTTCGCAGCTTCTCCCTTTCTTGTATTATCATGCCTGTGTGTTGGCCGTCATCTACTGGCATCAAGGGGTGCATACCAACCATTTCAAGCAATTCGTCAGTGGTGCGTGCCTCCCGGGCCTTCCAAAATCTTATTATGATCAGTATAGCTCCAGCCAAAATAGTACAACCAACTATTATTTCAGTCCATCTGACAGCCAAGATGGCATCCATGACCATAATAACGAAAACCAGCTCTCATCCTTTTTTACGCCGTTGCTTTCATCCATCATTTTGGAGTGCATCTGGGCCAATTGTGAAACTGCTTCAGTCAGTGTGCCGTTGTCAGCATCGTTGGCAGGAATGAACGTGCAGCATGATTGTCCAATCTTTGCGCATACTCCTCCTTCTATGGCTGTGAGGAGGTCCAATACATATCTGTTCTGGAGTGCTACCATCCTTACAGCTCGCAACTCCTCTTTGATTGCGTTAAATCCATTCACTGTGGAATTGATGGTCATCATTAATTCCCATCTAGTTATCTGGAGCCATTTTGCGTTTGCGTAAGCCTGCAGTCCTGGGTGTATTATTGAGGAGAAGAACATTGCTGCCCTGCTGAATAGTCTATGTTCTGGCGGAATTGAAGTCAGTGCTGTTTCCGACCTTCCCCATAGATAATTTCCAGTCAGAGGTTCTCCTTGTCTTTTCCTTCTATTCAGGACGGTTTTGTTACCGTTGGTCCTGTTCCCTTGCTCCTCCTGGGGTGGTGCGGATCTCTTCTTTCTCCTGTCCCCTTCATCCATTGTGGGAAAGCTTGCCACATTCACATGCTTCTTGGGTACCACTAATGATGGTACATTGACGTGCACCATTGTGCATACACCATTCCACAGGGGGGGCAGTGTGTGGTATGCTTTTTCTCCGCAGGCCCAGTAATGGTCCATTATTACTGCTGTTCCTGCTCCCCCCTCAGGAAACTCCATCACGCTGGCACAATTGGTGTTGTATCCTACGTCCACTTCCCCTTTATGTTGGTAGCATACCTTAGGCGCAGTCAGCGGCAGAATTGTTATTGGGTCTTCATCTGTCTCTACCCATGTGAGCATTGGTACGTACTTGATCCAAGTTGTCCAACATCTGTGGTTGTGTGCCTCGATAGTTGAGATGGTTTCCTTTGTTACCATGTTGCTTCCAATCACTCCTATCTCCCAATTGTTATCCAAGTACACCTTCCCTGTTATCGTCACCAGTGGCCTCTCCCAGCATCCTAGTTTACCAGGAACTTCAGTTGCATACCAATCACATGGCAAATACTGCAATGTTACTTTCTTTGTTTCCCCTTTTGCAGGACCACTTGTTACGTACCTGAATGCTTCAGCATGTAAACTGCTCTTGTGATAACTCAAATAGGTTTTGAGGAAGTTGTTTTCGTATGGGTATGAATCTCGTGTTTTCCACACCATGTGCACCACTGTCCCTTGAAATCTTCCTTTCGTTTGGAACAGTGCCAAGTATATAATGCATCGTGCTGTCTTTTCATCTATTTCCGTAGCCACAAATGTTCGGGACGCGCTCATGGCGTATGGTATTGATGAGCAGACGTAGCAGCTGTCTTCTGTTGTCTGCTTACCAATGCGGGTCATGTGTTAATACCATATGTTGTTTGAGACATGTGCTGAATCTTGAATATAATTATCAATACCTTTATTATCTGAGTATGTGCTGCGTTTAACTATATTTTGTTTGTGTATAGTTTTACTGACATCACCTGACTTGACACCTGTTGCAGCTGGGGATGGGGGTGTATTAGGTTTGGGTACAGCAATAATATTGATAGCACAGCTGTACTGCCATACAGAGGCAGCCAAGAACCCGGTGATCATCAAAATCCCTATTATTTTTATTACATATGCTAATTTCACCAGCATTTTGCTCTTACCTTTGCTGCGGTCCGGCAGCGTATTCTTGCGACGTTAAAGTTGCCCGCCTGAAAATTCTTAATATGCTTATTATTAAATATTAGTTGTTGTTAGTTAAGCTCTCCCTATCAGATAGTCATTCAGTGCCCAGGCGAAGAGTTGTTCCCACGCCAATCTAAGCGACCTATCTCTTAGGACAGGCAGGTATGGGTGGAGGTGGGGCATTGAATGTTCTATGGCCAAGAGGAATGCTGTGTAGTACACGCGTACCCTTTTCTTTTTCAGATACGTTGGCCTTTTTATTTCATATACAAATTGGTGTGACAATTCTTCTGGGTAGTAGTCGTCTGGGGGTACCATCTACTCCTGGGCAATGAATTTGTTAGTTATCTATTTTCTTAACAGTACAATAATACGCAGTTCCTGCATGTGCGAGAGAAAAAGAGAAAGCATTCACGTGTTTACATGTGTATTTGTGCAATATAATGTCCTTTAGTACAGTTATTACTCGTAGTTGGGGTAGGGGTCAATGGGCAGGGGGTTTTTGTTCAATTGGCTGAAATACTTTTACTCTTGGAGCGTGTGACCATGGGGTGGGCAGTATGGGGATCACCCTTTTCTTCTTCAGTTATTGTCTCTGGGCAATTTGGTAAGTGACAGGGTATGGGGACACTTGGGTCGTTGGTTGTGGTAGAACTCTCTTCTTCCGTTGGCGATGTTGTTGTTCTTCCAACAGACCTGTCGGTGGCGCTGGGGCGGGTCTGAGGTCTGTAGATCTTTACATCGTGTAGGTGATTCCAGGCGCGCTTGTCCTGTAGTTTTACTGCTCTCGTTGATACCTCTTCTACTAGATGTGGGCCAGTAAACCTGGGGTCGCTCCACCTTCTATTGAAGTTGCGAAGCAATACGTGGTCACCTTTAGTAACTTTACACAGTCTTTCTTTGTCCAATTCTTTATCCGCGTCTTCTTGTTGACTGCTGTTAGACCCGCCCCGTGTGCGCTCGAGCTGTTGAGACACAAACACCACACTAGTAATCAAAGAAGACACATATTGGTACATTTCATCTCCAAAGACATCGGCAGTACTTTCATTGTCAGTAAATGCTCTCGATGTTGGCGTTAGGGGAAGGCGCATCTGACGTCCGGTAACCACCTCGTGTGGGGTGAGGTGGTGGTCGGACCCTGGTCTATTCCTTAGTTCGAATAGAGCTAATGGAAGACAGTATAACCAATTCTTATTAGTTGCTTGCTTTATCTTTGCTATAGCCTCCTTTAATAGGCCATTCAGGCGTTCACATACACCGTTAGCCTGTGGGTGGTATGCACATGCAAATTTATGTTTTATGTTCAACAAGGATGTAATATGCTGGAACATTTCGTTTGCGAAATGTGGGCCATTGTCTGATCTTAACACCTTGCACACTCCCCATCTTGGGAAGACCTCCCTCACTAGGAATTTAGCTGCTCTAAATGCATCTGGGTGTGAACAGGGCCCTGCTTCAATCCACCTAGAGAATGGGCATACTACTACGATCATATACCTATTTCCTTGACATATATTGATCATATCGACATAATCAATATGGAGATGCCGGAAAGGTCCCTCTGGCCGGGGTATAGTACCTCTTACCACCTTTAGAGTATGGCCGGCCGTAAACTGTTGACATGTGAGACAATTACTGATAAATTTAGACACATGCGAATTTAGCTCGGGGCAGAACCAGTCTTCCCTAATTCGTGCTGCTATTACTTGTTTGCCTGTGTGGGCTGGATGATGTAGTTGGCTTAGGGCAGTATCCAAAAGTGCCAATGGTATTACAACTTTTCCAGTGCCGCCTTGGTGCCATAGTGCGTCAGTTGGTGACATTATGCATCCTCTTTTTACCCATATTTCTTTTTCGGCCATTGGTGCGGCCGCTTGTAGCTCCATAATCTGCGTGGCTGGGAGGTGGGAATACCCTTCTTTTATCAACATCTCCTTAGCTATTCCCCTCCCTCTCCCTCTCTGTGACTCTGGGGGGTTCCATATCTCTCCGAAGTATGCAGCATACTTCGCATGTGCGTCTGCAGCTGCATTTCCCTTTGAGACGTGATCTTCACCATTGGTGTGTGCTGTGCATTTTACTAAAGCTAATTCTTGGGGGTCGTTTATTACTTCAATTAGTTCAGCCAATAACAGAGCATGTTGCACTGGAGTGCCATCAGCTCTTCTAAATCCTCTCCTTCTCCATTTTGACAGCCCTGAGTGGACAGTAGATGTAACATATGCGCTGTCCGAGTATATGGTTACTCGTTTGTGAAGGCTTTCCTTTAACGCCAAGATCAGTGCAACCAATTCGGCTGCTTGAGCGGAGTAATGCTGTGGTAATTGTACACATTTTATTGCCACACACACCGGTACTTCCATCATTTTTACCACTGCTGCCCCAGTTCTCCTAATACCGTCCCCTTGGTCGATAGTTGATGACCCATCAATAAATAATAGCTCACCACCCTCCAGTGCGTTTTCTTCCACCTTTCTGCTACATGAGTATATTTCAGTTACCTCCGTACAGTCATGGGCATAGTCTCCCTCCTCAATTACTTCTGCTATGAACCTTGCAGGGTTGACCGTGGTACATCTAACTATTGATAGTTCAGCTCTCGATAAAATGATCTCATAACCAGATGCTCTCTGCGTGGTTAGGCTGGACTTAGGTTTATTCAATATCGCAAATAGTGCATGTTCCACAAACAAGGTAGTTGGGCATCCCATTGTTATAGATGATGCCTTTTCCACTGCAAAAGCAGCTGCAGCTAGACCTTGTTCGCAAGGGAAGTGACCCAACATTACAGGATCTAAGTGGCCGCTGTAAAATGCTACTGGTTTGTAGCCCATGCTTGTTCTTTGAGCCAACACTGCCTTCATTACTGCTTAGTCGCAGTGTGAGAATATAAAAAATCTTCTCTCATAATCTGGGGATGCAAGCACTGGAGCAGTAGATATCGCATCTTTTAATTCACCAAAAGCCTCTTTCATCTCCATTGTCCACCCCAGCTTTTTCTCCCCTTTATTAGCTTCCCTCAACGCCTCAAGCAGGGGTCCTATGTACGAGCTGTAATCAAACACCCATGCCCTACAATAGTTGCACAGCCCCAGAAACTGCTGCAGTTCCCTCACAGTTTGTGGCAGTGGGGTGTTCGAAATTGCTTGTGCTCTTTGTGGTGCAATCTTTCTTCCATATTGGGATATGAGTTGACCAATGTAAAGTACCTGTTCTTGACAGTACTGTATCTTTTCCATGTCTACCTTGTACCCCTTTTCAGCCAATATTGTCAACATCTTTAAAGAGTCCTCTCTGCATGTTTTCTCGTTCGTGCTGCATATTATTATGTCATCCACATACTGCAACACTGTGCTTTCCACTTCAATATTACCCAAGTCCATCTGTATCACTCTATTGAAAATTGAGGGTGATTCGCAATACCCTTGTGGCAATCTAGTGTGTTTCCACTTTGTGTTTCTGTAAGTGAAGCTCGTCAGATCTTGTGAGTCGGGGTGCAATGGTATTGAGAAAAAAGCATTTTTAAGGTCGATCACTGTAAATCGTGATGCCTCTGCTGGAATGCCACACAATATTGTGGCCGGGTTTGCTGCTACGGGATATTCTGCTTCTACTATGTTGTTCAAGGGCCTGAGGTCCTGTATGAAGCGCCAAGACCCCCCTTTAGCCTTGCGCACTGTGTACACAGCCGTGTTGCAAGGTGATTCAGAGGGGACCAATATGCCGTTATTTACAAGGGCCGTTATGGTTTTATAGATACCCTCATCTGCTTCTTTTGATAGTGGGTACTGTTTAACTCTGGGAAGTATTGCACCTTTTTTCAACTTTATTCTTACTCCCCCTATACTTTTTATACACCCCACGTCATAGGGGCCGGTGGTCCACAATGATTTGGGTACTTTTGACATATCCTCTTCAAAGAAGGGGACTGGGGTGCATGCAGGTGCCTCAAGTGCCATGGCAATTTTCTGTGCTACTTGTTTGTACGCCACCCTTAGCCATATTTCCACACTCATCATAAACACCATTTCATCTTCTTCCTTTTCATCTGAGAACAGCTCCTCATCTGACACCTGGGTGAGCCTACATCCTTCTGCTAATGCTATTACTGCCCTCCATGCTCTTCCTTCTTTGTCTTGGGCATGTACAGCAATGTAGTCAGCTGTTGCAATAATACTCTCAATGTCCATTAAGAACACCTTCCCTTCTGGTTCATTAGCAGGTGTTTCTGGTCTGAATAGATAGGTTGCTGGCCTCCTCCATATTTTCCCTTCTATCCCTGGCATCCATGCAATCGCCATGTCAGTTCCATACTGGAATAGTTCGCCATCTATTGGCTCCGCCCTAATCGCGGTCTGTCCGCAATATGCCTGCATAATTTGTCGCGCTGTGACCATGTTAATCCCTGGAGTAGAGCAAATTATGCCGTCCTCAGTAAAGGAGATCGTCATATTCAACCTGTTCATTATGTCTCTCCCCAATATATTTACTGGTGAGGCACTATAATATAAAAGTGGAACTGACAGATCATAATCTCCAATAGATAAGGAAATGTTATCAGTAAAGGGAACCAACCCTCTAGCCCCAGAGAATCCTTGGGTGTTCATGGCTTCGCCTGACATCTTAAACTTACCTTCCCTTATGCAAGACCGGGTTGCCCCGGTGTCAACAAGGAATGATAATTTTTTGTCACCTATCGTTACCTCTATGCGTGGCTCCTCCGCACTATTAGGTGTTACTGACAGGATGGGACACACCAAGGCCGTCTGTGGGCTGTCCTATTGGGGGTACAATGATTGGCCATTTCCTGTGTAAGGGTTGTGTCCCAAGACCGTCACCCTACCCAGTTGTGTTTGTTGTGCTTGGGACTGCTGTGTCATCGCTACCTGTTGTTGTGGCAGCGAACACGGCTGTGGCTGTTGTTGTGTCAGTTGTGGTTGTTGTTCATTTCCCTGTTGCAATGCCTGCTGTAGCTGTATGCCCTGCTGTTCCTGTGAGGGTCTTTGTTGTCCCTGTTCACTCCATGATGGTATACCAGGTCTAACTCTACACGTGCGGGACATGTGTCCTAATAGTCCACAACTCCAACACACCGGTGGTTCCCTACTTTGCCATGGAAAGCTACCTGTGTTGTCCTGGTATACTGGTTGCCCTGTGGGGTAGGGGTTTCTAAATCCTCCCACCTGTTGTTGGGCGTTATATCCATATCCTCTCCCTCTCATAAATCCTCCTCTCCCCCTGTTATAATTATAATAGCCAGCTCCAGTCATCGTTTGTCCACCTCCCATGCTAGTCATGTATGGTTGTATTTGTGGCGCCTGTTGTGTTACAGTCTGCGAGGGTGGTATTTGTGCACAATCTTGTGCAGCCACTACTTGTGCGGGGCTTTGGGTCATTGTTGTGGGCGTAGTTATTAGTGCCCCTTCCATCGTATACTTGGTAAGTTTTTTCTGTACTAGTTTAGCCTCTTCTGTTTTCCTGTCCTCTTCTTTTTGTTTCATTTTACCTTGCCATGTTCTGCAATGATGTACTATAGTAAGTTGTATTTCTGGCCATGGTTTCGCTTCCATTCCCACTACTTTCTTTAGTTGTTTCTGAACTCCTTCTGGGAGCCCTTGTACTAGTATATGATAAAATATTGCAGGTGTTTTATCCCATTGTTCCCTCGTTTCCATACGCCACTTCTCTTGAATCTCCTGGATATAATCAACAGGATCTTCATTTTCACGCATCTTACGGGAGGTAATTGCACCTATGTCTGATGTGTCTGGGTACTGTACCTTCAGTGCCTGCCATAGTGCATGTCTGCAGTTTGCGAATGGTGCCCCATCGTGCGATGTGTTTGTTATTGTTACCCCGTGGAATCCCGCTCTCTTCCAAATGTCATCCGCTCTATCCCCTAATATTGATATTAACAGGCCCTTTACGTCTCCTACCGCTAGTTTCTGTCCTGCGGTGTGTTTTTCCATTTCATATATCCATTTACCCACACCTCCACTTAATGATGGGAGCCTGCATTTTATATTTTCTTTATCAGTATGCTTCCAAGGGACGTACTGTGGTCTAACCCCTCCGCTCTCTAAAAGTGGCATCAAGTTATGTCTTGTTTCACCCAGTGTGTTCCACAATACCAAGTCCTCACACCCTTCCTCCTCCTCCCTTTCTTTTACATCTTCAATTTCGTCCGTATTTCCCCTTGTCTCAACTTTTTCTTCTACATTTTTTCCTGCGTTTAATGTGGGCATGTTTATTCGACTTTCTTGTCTGCGACTGGGGAGGTTTCTAAGCCGATATGCATAGGGTGCCAATTCTTCTGTGAATGGCGCGAGTTTTACTTTGCGTAACGAGCGTGAGGTGGTTGAGCATGTAGGGTGCAATTGGTGAGGGTGTGGTGGTGATGGAGGTGGTGTTGTGTCATGTGTTTGCTTTTCCACTACTCTTCGCTCTCCCTCCTCACTTCTTCCCATTTCATCCATTCTCCTACTTATCCATGGTGAATCTACGTTGGTTCGGGTGATGTATAGCTTATCTAAACTTTCCCTTCCACTGCTACTCCCTTCTTTCTCCACTCCTTCTTCTCCCCCACTGCAAAAGTCAGACATAGACGGTAACCCCCACTCGGTTTTTTTTCCCTTTATCGTCACTGTTTCTAGATCTATCAGGTCCAGTTCTCTTGTTTCTCCTCTATCAACCACTCCCCTTTGCGCTGATGTTGTTGCTACTTCTCTATTTCTATATACATTCCCCCATTCTCCACTCTCCCTACTCCTATCTTCTCTTTCTCCTTCATCTCTCTCCTCCATCTCCCTACTATTTTCCTCCCTTTTCCTTTTTAACTCCTCCATTACTTCATTTCTCATCTTTTCTAATATCCTTTCATCCTCCTTTTTTCTTTCCCATTTCATCCTTTCTCTTTCTACTATGCTCTCTATCACTTTTCCTTCTTTGTATTTCTTACTAGTTTCTGATAATACTCTCCTCCTCCATATTGCCATTTCTTTTTCTTTTTCTTCCTCTTCCCTTTTCTTTTCTCGCAGTACTACTCTTGATACCCTTTCTGCTGCTGCTTTTACCCTTTCAGCTTCTCTCTTTTTCTCCTCCCTTCGTTCACGTATTCTCTCCAATTCCTCCATACCTTCTTTTCTTTTCCTCGCTCTCTCTTTCTCCTCCCTTTCAAGCTCCTTAATCAATTCATTCCTCTCATCCCTTAATGTTGCTAGTCGTTCCTCCAAAATCTCTTCCTGTTCTCTCAACAGCTCTTCTCCCCTCATTTCACTATCTCTGCCATTATCCTCATCTGTTTTCCTTACTACCTCCTTCTCTTCTCCTGTTAATGAACCCCGTAGTTTTAATAATATCTGCGCAGCTACCCACTCATCGTTTCCTATTTCCACAGTCTGGTTTACTCCAGTTCCCCCTTCCCCCGCTAACATCTTCTTCTGAGCCACATATGGTGGAGGGCTGTTTGCCGGGTTCGAGTATCCCTCAGCCGCCCTTAACTGTCCTTTTTCTATTTCTCCTAGTTCTCTTAAAGGGTACAACCCCCCTACCTCTGTTTTTTCCCCCTTTGCTATAGGTATTTCGTTGCTCTGTTCCTTTTTTATCTCATCTGTTTTATTGTTCTCTCCTCCTCCCTCTCTTCTGTTCCCCGTGTTCTTTGGGTCCTCACTCCCCTTTTCCCCGTTCTTTCCTTCCTCCTTAATCTCTTTTCCTTCCGGTATTTCCCCCATGGTGAACATTCCATTTGATCCTGGTCTGGACCCCTGGAACATCCTCCATAAGTTAAACACCTCCACATGGTTTGCCAACTTCTTCCCTTTATATGTATTGTGTAGATGGTTTAGTAATGAATGTTGGACATATCGATCGAAGCTACCATTAGGCGGCCATGGTGTTAGCATCTTGTTATCCGTCCCCTGGGTCCATTCTATGCTATATTTAATCAGTTTCTCCCTATGGGGTGGCAGTGTTGTGCAGATGTGTTGTAATGGGGTAGTGAGTGTGTTCCCCCACCCTCCCGATCCTGCCCCATATGACATAGTAGCGCTCCACTTGTTACCCTTCCCCTATCTGGTGTCAGTTTATCTCACTAGCAGATTGCAATATACAGCCTTATATTTCTTACCTGGCCCCGTAGGTTTGGGGACTTACGATAGTCCGTTTAAGAAAAATTACAGAAACTACGGTATGTTACATTTATATATTTCCTTCTGTTTCCCCTACGGCCCCCTGCGGCTGAGGCGCACGTAGCCCCCTGCGGCTGCGTACCCTTTGATACGTTCTTATACAGTCCTATTTCCATGAGCTCCTCCCCCTTCTACACTGACCGTGGCCGGCGTTCTCTGTGCGCGGCCACGTTCCCCCTGTTCGCCTTTCCCCAATTCACTTATTTCCGTTTATCCCCGTTTCCACTTCCTCACCACAATTCTCTCCCTCACCAACCTCACTATTCAATACGCCTTGTGCTCGGGATATCCTATGAAAACCCTACTGGTGACGTCACCGATTTCTTCGAGCTACTAATGAGTTCTTCATATATTCTTTATATTCAAAATACACTTCTAATCTACCCCCGTTAACCCTACAGCTGTCTTCCTGTCACTCCTGGAACAAGGTAATCAAATCAATCATATAATCGGACTGCGCACACTGCGTCGCCTCGCGTGTGATACGCCCCTCAACAGGAGGGCTTAACCAGCCAACTATCTTCCGTATTAAGCAACTAACTAGCTACCGCCTACAGGGAAACGTCATCTACCTATCGAGTTTCTTGCTCGAACAATAGGGATCCTCATCTACTCATTGATCAATAAATGCCAAATCGTAGGAAACCACGCACACCCACACCCTTACACGTAGTCGCGACCTAGGCCAATCAGTGTCTACGAGCGGCCGCACGTGATGTTTTCGTGCTCCGCCCCCTCCTTTCGCGTAACGTAGCCGTCTGCTCTCGCACTTTTCCGGCTACCATTCGCTCCATTTCCAACACCAAATTCTCAACCCTTCGCCACACACCTATGTAACACCTCCCGCCTCCCTTATTTAACTCCTCCCCCCTCCCTTACAATTTCACATTTCTTGTTGTGGGTTCAGATCATTAGATGGGAGCTAGTCTAGCTCGCAAATGATACAGAGAATGGGTTCAACACCATTAAAGTAGAGCTCTGTGTGTTGAGACTCAAGACGATGCAGAACTGCTATATGCTGGATCTGTTAACAGCCATAGTAGGAGGAGTGTGTAAAAAGTTGGGAAGCAGCTGTTGCACCTTTGTACCCCCGGAAGATGCCGATGGGTCACTATCCCACATCATTGAGGCGGTGCACAATCTAGGTGTTCAAATGAAGAAAGATGGTGGAGTTTAGAACACGGATTGGCTATCGCTTGCCTTTGATTGGGTACCGTCATGGCTGGGGGCAGCAGTAGAAATACTGGTGCCTGGTATCGTGTTCTTCTTGGTTCTCTTCTGCACCTGCCAATTGGGTCTCAGGTGTTGTGTCAATATAGTACCTATGCAAAGATGATGGTATCAATTGGGGGTTCTGATGCACCTTGTCATACAGTAAACAGTGAAACTCAAACTGATACTTTTGGGGTTGTAGATATGTCAGGTGGGGATGAGTTCTTTACTGTAGAAGTAACACAAGGGGGGAATGTTGGAAAGGAACTAGGGTGCTCGCGAACCCCCAAGCACTTTAGAGTTAGGCAAGACATCTTTACGGCACTATAATGGACTAGGTGGGAGAAGGGGCGTTGGGAAGACTCTCTCATGCAAACATAATCACATACACATAGACATAGGCAAGCACTGAAGAAGGTAGTTACTGTCTCATATAAGGCACAATTAACTATTAGTTGGATAGCTCTGTAATGTCAGATCCCAGGCATTTTGAAAGCTTAGCTAGTGCTGCAGAGGAGTCAAACTCCCCCCTCCTTCCCAGAAGGAATGTGGCCTGTGGGATCCAAATAGACCACAGGCTTCGTGTGCAGTGTTCTTCACTATGGCCAGCATGAACTGACTCACCAGATGTCCACTGTCCGTCAATGGTCCATGCGAACTAAAAATAGGACTCACATGTTTTGTGAGCAAAATGCAGAATGGGATAAATTATAAGTATAAAGAGTGGAGGAAACTACAGGACCCAGATAACGTGAACAGGATGAGTGAAATGTGGATAGAATTAATGAAAATTGTTTGTACATAGATAACAATGTTTAGTTTGGGCTAGGCCTCAAGGTTTGTAAAAGTCTTCAGAGCTGAAGTTTTTTTTGCATAGTTAGGAAAATGGAGGAAAGCATGAGCTACGGTGTGTTTTTGCATAGCTAGCAAAATGTAGAACAGCGTGCCCTGTCAAAACTGCTGGGATACCCTTACAAAATGTATGACACATTATGATATCGTAACCCTATTTTTCATAGTGTACTTAGGAACAGTTGCTATGTGATGCCAATTCCTGTTTTGTCAAGGAGTGAAAGATTGTGTTCCATTGCTTCCCGTGATGTCACGTTGGGGTGGGGTCACATGACATCACTTCCTGTGGCATCCTCAGAGGTCATGTGCTGTCACTTCCACTACCCCTGTCATTTTAGTGAAATGACGTCCCTGTGGCAAAGAAGCGATGATGGAAACAACATTTCCTAGACTAGGGTGCAGATTCCGAGTTTTCAGAGCTAAGTCGCAGAAAAGCTGTCTCTCCTTCCAACGTTTCCATCCTCCTCTCTAAAGCCCACCCCTCGTCTGCTCCAACTGACCCTTTCTCCTCCCTCCTTATACCTAATATCTACCCTCTTCTCATTCCCTACTTAGCTTCATTCTTCAACACCTGCTTCTCCTCAGCTATCTTCCTCTGTGCTTTCAAACATGCCACTATCATTCCTATTCTAAAGAAACCTTCTGCTGATCCCCGGCTCACCTCTAACTTCCTCCGTCCTATCTCACTTCTCCCATTCCTCTCTAAGCTTCTTGAGCGACTTGCCTACTCACAGCTCTCAACCTTTGTCGCTAATCTCTCTGCTAATCTCTCTCTCCTTCCTCCCTCTCAATCTGGCTTCCATCCTAAACACTCTCCTGAAACTGCCCTCACATCCTTAACTCCCTCCTCTCTGCCCGACACTCTAAGCAATCCTCTGTCCTTATTCTTCTAGACCTCTCCACTGCCTTCGACACTGTCGATCACCCCCTTCTTCTCAACATTCTTTCTTCCTTTGGGTTCAAAGAATCTGTTCTTAACTGGCTTTCCTCTTACCTCTCCTCCCGCTCCTTTACTGTATCCTGGGGAGGCCGCTCCTCTCCTTCCCAACCTCTAGAGTACAGAGTACCCCAAAGTTTGGTGCTTGGCCCTTTCCTTTTCTCACTCTACACCTCCCTGCTTGCCCCTGTCATCTCCTCATTTGGCATTTCTCACCATTTCTATGTCGACGATACTCAGCTCTTCCTTTCCTTCTCTTCCTTCTCTACCGACCTCCACCTTAAACTCTCTTCCTGTCTTACTGCAATTAAAAACTTGATGTCTTCTCGCTTCCTTTCCCTTAACACTGATAAAACTAAAGTAGTTTTCTTCCCCTCCAACTCTCTTCCCCCTCCCTCTCCTCCTCCTTTCATTCACTTTCCTCCTTCTAATCTTCCCATCTCTGACCACGCTCGCAATTTAGGCATCTACTTTGACTCCTCTCTCACCTTTTCCCATCACATCTCTCTCACCTCTCGTGCCTGCCGCTTTCACCTCTTTAATATTCGCAAAGTCCACCCCTCTCTCACTTTACATGCTAAAAAACTTTTAATTTCCTCCCTTACCTTCTCTCGCCTCTACTACTGCTCCTCCTTACTCTTTGGACTTCCTACTTCTCATCTCGCCCCCCCTTAAATCTATCTACCACTCTGCCGCCCGTACCCTCTGTCTCCTCTCCCCCCGTGACTCCATCTCTGCTTCCCGCTCCTCCCTTGACTGGCTTCCCTTTCACGCCCAACTTAAATTTAATTTTCTCTGCCTAGTCTTTAAATCTCTCCACGGTCTTGCTCCCCCTTATCTCGCCTCCCTCCTCTCTTTCTACACTCCCTCCCGCTCCCTTTGCTCTGCTGACCACTTCCTACTCACTGTTCCTCCATCCCCTTGTGCCACATCCCGTTTCCGCTCCTTCCAACTCCTAGCCCCCCAGCACTGGAACTCCTTACCTCTCTCACTCTGCTCTACTTCTACCTTTTCTTCATTCTGCACATCCCTTAAATCTCTCCTTCTTAATCCCCCACTTTGAAACCCCTCCCCCTTCTTGCCCCCCACCATCCTTGCCTTATCACCTTCCTCTTCTCCCTCCCATCCCCCTCTCCACCCTTTCTCACCCTTTACCCCTTCCTTCCCTCCTCCTTCTCTTCCCCACCCCTCCCTCTCCCTCTCACTTCTACTGGACTACACTCCTTCTTCCCTTC
The DNA here is from genome assembly GCF_040938575.1 of Ambystoma mexicanum. Lineage (NCBI taxonomy): Eukaryota > Metazoa > Chordata > Amphibia > Caudata > Ambystomatidae > Ambystoma > Ambystoma mexicanum. The sequence continues at coordinate 740,252,381 of NC_090921.1, read as the reverse complement.
AATTTAATTGCTCTATTTACTGTTTTGTTGGTCTGATTCATAATTGTATCTTGCTTCTACTGTTACTGTTATATTGTTAATGTTAAATGTATCCTGTTGTTAAAATGTGCAGTGCTTTGGAGTAAAGCGCTATATAAACTAAATAAATACAAATACAAATACAAAAGCAAATGGTGCTCTGTCTTTAGCCCACGTTCAAGACTGCAAGAGGCTACATTTTTAGCAACATTCTATGCACTTTTATGCACGCATTATATGCACATGTGTCAAACACAACGTGTCAAATGGCACACCACATGCAATTGAGGCTGACTGGAATCAGTCACAAAGTCACAGGAAAGCGACAAATCAAACCCAGAAGACATGTTAAACAGAGCCACTGCATCGCATGTACACTCTATGGCCTGTGGACTGGTCATTGCTGGGTGGGAGGTCTAAGACTGCAGTCCACACATTTAACAAAATGGCACAATCCTTTAGGCCTTATGTGAGTTGAGACTCTGCAATACTTTAAATTACTTGCACATTTGTTAAACATTATTTGTTTTATGGTTCATGTCACTCTTTCCCCTGCCCTTCAGTTTTCCGATGAGATTTTGTTTATTCCCAGCTGGATTTTCCAATTGCCTGGTTCCAAATGGCTTCCACCGTATACTGCTGTGGCATGTAGATACACAGATCATGTAACCTTATAAGCAAAGTAGGGGGAAAAACGAACATTCTCCTGGTTGAAGCAATACCAAAATGAAACAAACGATCCTGCCAGTAAGCTGTTGCAATATGCAAATGGAATTCCATCTACATAGATCAGTATATGTGCAAAAAAAGAAAAAACAGAAGTGCCAGCAACAGTAAACCCAAGTAAACTAGTCAGTCAGAACCCCCACCAACACCCACTATGATCTGCTCAGGCTCCATGTCATTAGTCTAGCACCTTTGGGTCTCCAGATGCTTTGAACTGCAACTCCCGTCAGGCCATATGGCACAGTCAATGGAGCTGGATCATCAGAGCCATAGTCCAAAACATCCAGAGATCCACAGGGTGCAGGCTCCTGCTCTACGTCAAAAGCAACTCTTGTAAAACCACCAGAACAGCAGCTGTCAATGTTTCCCTTTTAGAAATGGTCGTTGCAGGTGTAGTGAAATTGTTTTCCTGTCTGGTATTGCTATCATACGCCCCAGTACCCGTGTTGTTAGAGATCTTCCAAATGTCCCCTGCTGAGGGCTTAGAAAGAAAATAGCCTGTAGTGCTAGGCAGGGATTACCACCAAGTTAGGCCTGGCTTTGAATTTGATAACGTGAAAAAAGTCGTCTGATTTCACTCTTAGGAGGGCAATGCTCAAAGTAGTTTGTCAACCAAGAAGCACACAATACAATACAGGAAAGCCTGCACAGTAAACTGACTAAAACATGCTCTTCAGTAGACGTAATATATACCAGCAAAAAAAAATCCTTATGGAAACGTAGAGTATATTTACTTTCCAGGAGATTCAAAATATGTATTTATATGGTGTTCATCCACGATAATTAATCATCCCTTAATCCAACAAAACAAACACCAATAAATCCCGAAAAGTATTACATTTAATTCTGTGTACCTACAAAAAGATTCATCACTATTGTATTAAACAAAATGAAAGACAAATTCCGGACATACATATAATAAATATTAGAACATACAAACAGCCAGCACAGCAATACTTTCTTACCGTGGCATGTCATATGTACTGTGCATCAATGGTAAAGAACACATGATGAGTGCTGTTACACAGCTAGACTGGCATACTTAGGTGCAGCCAATCTAGCTATGCTTTCTTACTTTGGCATGGTATTTTTGTTTTACTTGGCATCAAAGGCAAAGCAATCGATGATGGTTATTATGTTTCTAGGCAGGCTTTCATTGGTGGTGCCGCTCTAGCTATACTTTCTTACTGTGGCATGGTATTTTTTACTGGGCATCAAGGGTAAGGCAAACGCAATGAGTCTATTAGATAGCTAGAATGGCATACTTTGGTGCAGTCAGTCTATCTGTACTTTTACTTTCATAATATTTCATGTGTGATGGTAAGGCTTACCATAAATAATCATGAATGCAAATCCAAGGGTATTTATTGACCTTCCATCGACATACTGGTTGCTGGATTTGGGTGTTCTCTGACTTCTCAGGGTTTGAGGGGTTTTGGTCGCTAGGGCCGTCCCTCACTGTCTCTGCTTCCCCAGCCTCTTCCACTCCTGCCTAACCCAAGTGTCTCTAACAGCAATGTTATTTGCTATTTGATTGGTGACACCTAGCTGTCTGTTTCAAATGTATTCTATTTAGGGGCATCCCTAAAGCGATGGCTGACTGGCTCCCTAGGGATCTTCTAGGCTTTGCCTAACCTAGCCCACTTAGTAGTCTTAGGAGTATGGGATGGTACCTTCTTTCACCCAATATCCCTCTTCTGTCTCTCATGGCCGCCCGTTCTCTCCTGCCCCTTTTCTACACTGGTCTTGACAGATGTTCTCCTCTCACCGTACTACTGTCCCTCTGATCTTTCACTACATCTTTCCACCTTCACTCTCTGATCTCACCTCTCTTCTTACTCCTGCTCTTACTATCACTCTGACCTCCAACTACCACTCCCTGAGACCTCAGCTGTTATACTTTCCTCCCTCCTGGCTTCCACCGCCACTACTACTACCATCTCTCCTTCCGCTACTTCTATTTTCCCACTCCCTGTCACTACTACCACTGCTCCGATACCACTACTATCCCTCGCCTCGACTACTGCCTCTCTACTCCAACTACCACTCACTAAGACTTACTACCGCCCACTACTACCAATTACCACCTCCTACCCCATCACCACTCTACTCCTCCTCAGACTTCTAAGCACTGTAATTCAAACCAAGTAGAGTATCTGAGACAGAGTTTCAAAATTGCAAGGTAAGATTTATTTTGCAAATACCATACACTCGAGCGGACTTCGTGTACATCTACTACCAGTATTTCATGGAGAGTGGTAAAGTGAAGTGCCTGAATAATACACGTTATCTCATTTTATACAAAAATGAAGCCTACATCAGTATAGGTCATTTGTTATTCATTTGAAAGAGATAACAAAACAAATATGTTCAGACTGCAACAACAATAATACCTTAATCCAGAGAAGGCAGAACAAATTACTTATCAACAGATGTTATTGTTATGTCAAAAGTCTTCACTTTGCTCATGGCTTTAGTTACAAGCTCTTTCCGCCAGTTCATGGATGGTGACTTATGTTTGAGGCCCTGAACACAGAATCCACTTGCCCTCCATTCAAACAATGGTCACCCTAGTTGCACAACCTTTAAAAGATACCTTCATGCGTTTAACAAAGTGGAAGGGCTAAACACCATGACTCATTGTATAACTAACCTCTGCTTAGTGAAGACAGTCTTTAAATAACATTTAGCTAAGAGAATAGAGCCATATTGGAATAGCCTTTCTTACTTTGCAGAATAGGAGGACCTGTCCTTAAAGTTATTTAACCTCGGTTTATCGGTGAAAGCCAGGTAGCTGATACATGCCCTCTACACGGTCTCAGCCTTTTCTTGCGATAACTGACAGAGGAAGCCATGAACACATTTCTATTTTGTTTCTACTCAAATGACTGACAAATGCTACCCCATTTTGAATATTACTAAAAGAACAGGATTTTACAAAAAAAGAGGTTAGTTTAGGGCTAAGAAAGATGCATATTATTATTATATTCCAACACTCCCAGAGCTACGACCACCTCTGCCACTACTACTGCCCTGGTACTCCTACTCTACCTCTACCTTTCACACTCTCCACCCACTCACAAATACTCCACAGACCCCCTCTCGCCAATAGCTTCTGCAATCCGGTCGCTCTTGCCTCCTATGGTCCCTTGGGTGTCCTCCACTAACTCCTGTCCTCATCTGACTAACCCACAAAAAAACATTCACACACACACACTTACTTATATACCCCACCCCTCCCAGGATTGGTTAGTTACCCTGTTCAATCCACTTACCTGGCTTCCAGGGGTGTGGCAGGCAAAGGCCTTGGAAAGCTGTGAGTCTTCATAAGGGTTTGAAAGCCCCACCCCCACCCCCTGCTGCATATGTGACATGGAGCCTTTACTGGCTCCCATGAACCCATTGTCCTTCCAGGCCTCCCACACTTACAAAATATCCCTGGTGGTTTAGTGTCATGGCCACTGGGCAGGCGCCCTTTACTTCACTTCATGTAGGGTCCCAATGGACCCAGTCTTGGCACCTATGGCACCAAGCACATTTCAAAGTATGCATGGCACACAGAACACCAAAGGCACGTGCAGCAAGGCTGGGCGGGGCCCTGTTATCACAGGGAAGGCACGTGCAGAAGACAGAAGGAGGAGCTAGGTGGGGCCACAAGGCGGGGCCTAAGGGGAGTGGCTTGGGCCAGGCTATATAAGCCGGCCTCACCTGCATACTGGCGCTTCACATTAGTTTGCTGAGAGCAGCATAACGCTTACCGCCGTTCAGAGGACTCTTACCTGATTCATGTGCGCCTTCAGTCTCCGGAACCCTTCAATACCTACCTGGTTCAACACGTGCATCTCCAGTCTCCGGATACCTCAACCATATTACCTACATTCTGCCGGAAAGGCTGCCATCTGCTTCCACTCTGCAGTCGCTGTGCATGCCTTACCTGAAGTCGCACCCATCGGCAGAAGCATCGCCATCCGCTTCTCATTCCGCAGTCGCTGCGCACGCCTTATCTGAGGCCTTACCATCGCTGGAAGCGCGGCCATCTGCTCCTGACTCCGCTGCAGCCGCATCCATTTTACCTGCCTTCCGGAATCTTCCACAGGTATTGTCCAGCATCCTTACCAGCTCTGACCTTCACCAACACAGGGCCTTCATCGGACGCAGCCTCCACGCTGATCTTCATCTCCGACAACCTGAAGGAGTCGGACATCGCTCGCCAGCCATCGCCCCTCTGCTGCGCCTGCAAGAGAATAAGAGACACAAGGTGAGCGGTCACACAGACTTTAAATCCCTAAAGCTGCACTACTCACGAACTTGCTGCAGTTCACAAGCACTACCTACTTACCAGTGGTGGAATATTTCGGAGTGGACTCTTCTCTCCATCACACGCTCCTGGGTCATCTTCGTCATCTACAGGTGAGAGAGAACAATATACCATTACGAACAATTTAACTTGAGACAGTATTACGGACTAAAACCATTATTATAAAAACTTACCGCCAAGACGGAAAAGGTTGCAGCTGGTCTGTACCTCCACCATTTGGACCAGTGACGGAACTAGGTCCATCTGCAGCACCCCTGCTGAAGAAAGCAGGACGGAGAGCTCATCCTTACATACAAACAGGTGAGCCTGCATGGGGAAACATCTACGCACTACATTTTGGCACAATGTTAAGGTGGGCGTCGCGTGAATGTTGCGTACCTGTATTTCCAGGAGATGGCCGAAGTGGAGAAGCCAGGCTGTTTGTGCAGGTAGTCGGATGAAGAGAAGGTGACGTAAGGAAGCAATCTCCACCCAGTCCTGATAGGACAGGTATGGATGGGGACCCACTCCTGACGCCACGAAACACTTCCCTGCGGATTAACGTGACGTCAAGACAGTGCAAGCACTGAGAGGGAAGGTAGATGGTTCCAAAAATGTCCAAGGCAGCAGAATGGAGGGATGGATGACTCCTTGTACTCCCACGGGGCAACAATGGAAGTTGCAAGCATAAAACTTAGTCCTTGAAAAGTTGCTGAGAAGAATCGCCATAAAAATCCAGGAAGCACTGAAGGAACTGCAGCAGCAACCAGGAGCTGGTACCCCGGCTCAGTGGACCACAGATGGGGAATCCACGGAGAAGGCAGGGACCCAAGGGAGAGCTGGAATCCAAGGGAGAGCAGGGACCCAAGGGAGAACTGGAATCCAAGAGAGAGCAGGGACCCAAGGGAGAACGGGAAACCAAGAGAGAGCAGGGACCCAAGGGAGAACTGGAAACCAAGGGAGAACAGAACCCAAGGGAAAACTGGAATCCAGGAAGAACTGGGGCCCAAGGGAACCTGGGACCCAAGGGAAGACAGGAGACCAGCACAGAGAAGGCACGGAGACAGAGGGCCAGGCAGGACACAAGGCAACAGGGAACCCGGACCCAAGGAAAAGGTAGCAGAAACAGGAACAACTCCAAAGGAGGAGCGCAGAGGCGAGTCAGGAACAAACCACGTTAAGACGCGATTCGTTCCTGCACTCGAGCACAATAAGAAGCTCTCGGCATGAGACCGAGGCTTCAAGCGCATGCCGAGCAGCGCATGCGCCGACGCCACTCAGCAGCGGAACGAGGCTTGACACGCAAGCCTACGCTGCCCATGACTGTTCTCCCCGGCGTGCGCCCATGTCTCTCTGTAACGAGCATGGACGCCCATCGGGGAGCAACCCTCCTCGCCAGCTGGAACCTGGAATACAGCTGTCAGGGTCAGGAACATCTGCGAGCAGATCCCCAGGTAGGTACCCTAACACACAAAAGGGCAGAGGAGAACTGCGACTCCACCACACTATCCTTACTGCCTCTCACCTTATCACAGGAACAAGCCCAGCCTTCAGAATCCCCGGCAAGACAGCAGTTGGGGGAGAGAAGCGAACAGAGGGAACCAAATCCAGGAAGGGCACCAACCGTGCCCCAACGTTCCCGCAGAGATCAGGTGAGCGTAACATTTAGGGGGTGGGTATGGCGTCCCTGGAGGCTTGTTTTCATTAAGTGAATCCCTGGTGGCCTAGTGGGTCCCTGTTTCAGAGGGACTCCGTGGTGGGCTAGTGGGGTATCTGTATGCATGAGCTCCAGCTGGCAGTGCTCCCTTCTCATTGCGGCAACCGGTGTTGTCCCGGCCCGTCACACCCCTAGGGAGGGAGTCACCACCTCACTGCAGATGCCCTGATGCTGGCCCCACCACCTCTGGTGCGGGCTCCAGCATACTCTCTCTACTGGAGCCATGATCCTCCGGGTTGTGGCACTGGGCTGGTGGGGCCGGTGTTGTGTCGTCCCACAACACCCTACAGATCTTCTCACCATGCTAGCGTGAGCAAACCTGCTCCTTTTTGGCATCGGTGCTCCCCGCCGCGGCTCCTCCAGGTATCAAGGGTAAAGCCAGCATGAGTGCTATTATGTAGCTAGACTGGCACACTTTGGTGCAACCAGTCTAGCTATACTTTCTTACTGTTGCATGGTATTTCTACTGGTTATCAAGGGTAAAGCAACATGAGTGTTACTACATAGCAAGACTGGCCTTTATGGGTGTAGCCAGTTTTCATATACCACCCTACTGTGGCATGGCATTGTGTTTTTACTGGGGATCAAGGGTAAAACAAACAACTGTTATTACATGACTAAACCGACCTCTAGTGGTGGCTCCAGTCTGGTAATATATTCTTACTTCGGCATGGCATTTTGCTACTGGACATCAAGGCTAAGGTAAACATGATAGGGATTATTACATGGCTGCACTGGCCTACATTAGTGCTGTCAGTTTGGACATATGTTCTTATTGTGGCATGAAATTTATTTGGGCAAAGCCAACAGGAGTATGTTCTTATATGGTAATAATGGCATGTACTGGTGCAGTCTGTATGTATTGGTGCAGTCTGCATGGATATGTACTGGCACAGACAGCATGAAATAGTTTTTTATAGTGGCATATATTGTGGACAAACGCATATGAAAATGTTTTGGTAAAAGCCTAAATGCACTGTTGGTGACTTGCATCGATTTGTTTTTTTCATGTGCTACCATACAGAGCCAACTGCAAACTGTGTGGGCTTTTACCCAATTTTTCACAAAAGATGTGCTATAAAACACACAATTTTAAACCATTATTTTTCTAATGTTATCTTGGGGGCAGCCCCCCTGAGCCCTCTTTCATTCGTTCAGGGTCGCCCGCAACCCATTGTCGCTTCCGCATATTCAAGAAAAATATTTATGCCCCTCAAATAAAATAATTCACAAGACGCCAATGCGTGAGGAAGTAACACACCACCAGACAATTTTCTGGCTAAGGTACAATGACGAGAGGACTGAAAGAGAGTGGTTGCAGAGCTGACACAGGGGATCAGAAGCACACATTGTTGTGGTGACTGTACCCTGGAAGGTGGTCTGAGCACAGAAACACCAAGGACTGAAGATGTCCACCAGCAAATAATTAGAAGCCAAAAGACCCCAAGGATGTGAAGAATACTGTTGAGATATGTGGAAACGGCCAATAGATTGAGGAAGCAGTGTTCAAAAGAGATGTGGGGCTTTGCAGTTCACAATACAAACACCGGATCCAGGCACTGCACACACATTACCTAGAAACAAAAGTATTGTCCCAATAATGCAGATAACATTACAAGGCCCAACAAGACAACCCTAAGGATGGTGGATGACAGTATTTCCAACCACAACAGTGAGTTACAACAGCACTGGTCTTTTAGATGCAAGCCAGTGATGAAACCATGTTTTGAGGACTGGATGATGATGTGTCCCTGAGTAAAGAACGACTGAAGGAGTACAGGCCGAGATGTCCCACAATGGAGCAGAAGAGACTGAGGAGTAGCAACACACAACCTTGTTTCAGCAAGGCATCAGGAGAACCCACTGCTGTCCTACTAGCAGACAAAGGAGGCAGGACCTCAATGGGATGCACACAGAGCTGCATTGAAGGAGGCCCCATCTGTTTCCACCAGATTAGAGAGAGGAGCATCCTTACACAAGATTCGCTAGTATGGAGAGGAGGGTTTAGAGGAAGCAGCACAGACCCCCAGCAAGGATATTCAGGATAGCACCTTCCCTCTGAGCTGATTGGACCTAATTACAAGTAGGTTCCAATGAAAGGCTTGGGATCCCCACTGATACACACAAAGGGCTGGGGCTACCCCAGCCATCCAACTAGCATCCGTGCACTATTCAAAGTTTGGTAGCCCTTCAATCAGGATATTCCAGCCAAACTCCACCTTGTTGGGCATGTACACAACACTGGTATGTAGATTAGAATGTCTGAAAGACCCACATAGATTCAGAACTGGATGGAACCCACACAATAATGTTTTTTGGGTTTGGGGAGAGCACATGTAGGCACACATAGCCAATATTACCAATCCTAATGGTAAGTCACCAAATAAACTGGCTAGATTGAAGGCCTAAGAAAACCAGGTAGTCGCTTTACTGCTACTCTGGGAGCAAGTAGCTATCCACATGGGGAAAAGCCTACAGCGCTTTGCATCAAAAAATATATATAAAGCTGCCACCAGCCTGCAACAGTAATGCATGGTGACAGTGAGGGGCAAACCAGCACAAATGGGGCACTTTTGTAATATGCATGCACTGACCATTTGGGGCACTTAGGGCAGCACTTCAAAACATAACTTCAGTGTTCCAGAGAACATCAGTAGAGGTCTTCATGTCAGCAAACGCTAGCCAGGATTCCAACAAGCCAGAAAAGGGAGAGTCACAAATGACTTTCCAATCTAACATTCATCATGACAGATTTTGGCATCCTATGCCATATAATTCCATCAAATGACAGTGGGCTTGTGTCATCTGCTAGGTAGTTTTTGCCATAAAAAAACAGGTACCGAAACACTTGGCAATTCATTGGAATCAAATTGCAAAGACTGGCAACCAATGTTCAAGTGTGTGTGTGTGTGTGTGTGTGTGTGTGTGTGTGTGTGTGTGTGTGTGTGTGTGTGTGTGTGTGTGTGTGTGTGTGTGTGTGTGTGTGTGTGTGTGTGTGTGTGTGTGTGTGTGTGTGTGTGTGTGTGTGTGTGTGTGTGTGTGTGTGTGTGTGTGTGTGTGTGTGTGTGTGTGTGTGTGTGTGTGTGTGTGTGTGTGTGTGTGTGTGTGTGTGTGTGTGTGTGTGTGTGTGTGTGTGTGTGTGTGTGTGTGTGTGTGTGTGTGTGTGTGTGTGTGTGTGTGTGTGTGTGTGTGTGTGTGTGTGTGTGTGTAGGGTTTCGGAAGTGAGGATCCAAGTCAGAGAAGATCAGTATGAGGTGTAGTGAAAGGTGGAGGGCAAGGCATATGTGGGTGGAGATACTCGTAGGGGGAGGTGAATTGAGAGATATGGAGCGCGGATGGTTTGACTATATGGTGGGTGGTACCAGTGGTCAAATGTGGAGGCTGGGGTGGAGAGTAAGTGAGATGATGGGCTAGGATGAGAAAGGTTGTGTTGCTTGGAGAGGAAAGCGGGAATGGTTGGCTCACCCAGCCCCCACCATTTTCGTATCCAGACACCCACTTGTCAGTTCCCCATCAAGACCTTCCAATCCCAGCTTCCTTGTCACATCCAGACTTCATTAAGTTAGCCACCTTCCAGGTGCCCTCAGTAATCTCCATTGAGAACCTTTTGGAATAACCCTCACCCAGTCTCCTTCTAAGGATCCCCTATCCCTATGTCTTCATTTCAGCTCCATCCAACAGCCTCCTCATTGGCCCATTCCAGATCACCTTTTTAGTGCCCTTTCAAGGCACCCCTCCTCAATACCACATCCTACTACATCCTTATTGCAGCATTTATCACCCTCCATTCAGTGCACTATTCTGAGCCCACTTTTTCCTTCCAGGTCCCTTACTCATTGCCTCCTCCTGGACCCATGTTCACTGCTCCCTCAAGACCTTTTCAGCAGTGCCACTCTTCATGTGCGCATCCAGACCCACTCACCAAAGACCTATGGTTTGCAGCACTACTGGTTTATTGCCCCAAACCAGACCCGACCCACTCTATTGCCTCTTCTAGATCCTCCTCTCATTGCCACCTGCAGACCTCTACATAGCCCAATCTGTAACATCTTTTCATATACATGCAGGCATCCTCTTCATATACCCTGCAGGCCCCCTCTTCGTGTGGTCCCATCTAGACCAAAGCCTATGGGTTGCCTTCCAGCCGTAAGCAACCTATTCCCCATTTAAACCAATCTCCATAGCCCTATCTAGACCCCTCTTCATAGGTCTATCCATCTAGTCTCCCTAGTTCCGAGAGCAAATTCACCCAGCTCTCCCAAACCCAGTCCCCATATCCCTCTCCAAACCCCAATGGGCTCAATCTTCATAGCCGACCCAATCCCTATAGTGAAACCCAGGCCCAATATCCAGTCACTGCAGCCTCAAAATCAAGGGTGCTCCCTTTTGATTTTCACTATGAGGGCAACAATCCCCCATCCAAAAACCCCAGACATTAGAGATAACAGAACGGGTTCCATTGGAAAATGTTAAGGAGTCCCCAACCCCCGGAATGTCTCTCAGAAATTCTCAAAAAATCTGATTGCATGTTTTCTGCCCTTTTGCACCCAACCTACTGGACTGGAAGGCAAGATTCTTTTTTTTAAGTAGCATTCATGCAAATAGAGAAATAAAATAAGAATTTACTCAGAAAGAATGTGCTGCTTTGACCTTGAAAATAAGATTCTTCTGTTATTCTTGGGAGGAGGAGGGATGCTGAAATTCTGACACTTGCGTCTTATTTTCATTTTTTTGCATATATTGCAATATTGCATGCCAACCCTACTGTAAATGATACTGCATACGTGCCATTTGTCTACGATAATGCAGAGCACAATGTGCAGACTCTTGGTGTCCACCATACCTTCAACACAATGAGTGGCATTAAGTGTAATACATCAGCTGTACAAGCAGAAAGGTCTATTCCTAGAACGTTCTCCATTCCAGCAGTTACCAAAAGTGCATTTGGACTAAAGAAAATATAATTTTACAAACAATCCCAGAGTCCTGGTTATGCCACTATTATTGTCACTATCATGTGGTGCATGCCACTATCAAGTACCACAATTTGTGGTCCCTTCTACAGCCCAAAAGAAGTCCCTCAAGCGCTCATATCAACCTCCCTGTAACGTGCAGCATACCCTCTATCCTGCTCCCTCTCCCAGCTGGACTACATATGTAAGTAGGACCGGGGTCTCATCTTCACTCTCGGCTTCCTGACATCCTGGTTAAACTCAAGCTCTGTGAAGACTCAAATAGTCCTGAAGAACCAACCAACATCCAGGAAGGGCCTCCAACTCCTCCCTAACTACCCTCGTCCACTTCAACCCAGGTCTCTGCTCCACCTCACCAGGACTGTCTCCTGCTCCTCCCTAACTGCCTAGGACCACATCTATCCCAGCCCTGCTCCAGCTACCGGAAGAGTTTCCAGCTCCTCCCCAACTACCCTTGGTCCACCTCAAACCAAATCTCCACACCACCTTATTCATTTCTCCCCCACCACCACCAGGTGCAACTTCTCAGCATCAGACACAACCTGAAACCTCGAATCCCAGCCCACCAGCCTTGCTGTCACCCCCCTCTCCACGCCTTACTGAACCTAACTCCAGGCGAATCCACAGCGAAGCAAAACAATATGCAACATAGCTGTGCACTGTAATTTCGCACCTAAAGGGCTCTCAGGCATGCAACAACCCAGCCGCCAGCCCCCTCCTTCTTCCTCCACCCTACCCCGACCCACTGCCTGGCCCTCCTTCAAAGCACTGTGCTTAATCATCATGCCCATCTCCACACTCAACAGTCCCTCAACCAACAACCCTCTGTAGACCCACCGCCCTACTGCCCCAACCGGACACCACAACCTCATCTCTCCAACTTGTTGACACCTCCAACTTCATTGACCTAGCCTTATGGAACGCAAGATCCCTATGCAACAAGACTACTGCTGTTTTGGACCTATTTCTACATCTAAACCTTCACTTCCTCTGCATCACGGAAACATGGATCCCCCTCCCACAACACTACAGTTCCCGCTTCTCTCACTTCCCCCTCCTCTTCATTCACCCATGTTTCCTAAACCACATGTCGTGGTGGCGGCATTGGTCTACTACATCACCCTAAATTCCTATCAACCCCCTGTCCTGTACCTCTTACAGACTTTCCCTCCTTGGAATACATGTACAAAATGTTCACCTCACCACACGCCATATCCTTTCTCATTATCTTACCGTGCGCCTGGCTCGCTTGGATCCTTCTATGACGACATTGACCACCTCCCTGGTCACATCTCACCAAGTCCTTCACCTCTGATCATGCTTGGTGATTTTAACCTCCATCTCACCACCACTCACCTAACTTCCCCCCTCCTCTCAATACTCGACTCCTACCTACTTACCCCTCTCCCTACTCCACCCACTGACACCTCCGACTCCACTCTCGACCTAATCTTTGGTTCTTCTTTCATGGCTTCCTCTGTATCTGGCCTCCCGAGCCATCTGTCTGACCATTCCTTACTCTCTGTCTCCCTTTTCCCCCCTCTCCCCATCCCCCCTTCCCTCCACCTCCTTCTCCCAACGTGACCTGCGTAACTTTAATTCTTCACTCTTCTATGGCACCTGCACCAACTCCCTCACCCTCTCACTCATTTTTCCAATCTCTCTGCGAATGAGTCTACATCCACTCTCACCTCCTTTCGCCCTTCCCGCAAACCCACTCAACCCTGGCTCTCTCCCCATCTCTCCTCTATGCGCCACCTCCTCCGCCGCCTTGAAAGATGCTGGCTCAAACTCCGCTCTCCTGCTAACCAGGTCACTTACTTCTCCTACACCACCCTCTATGACAACTGCATTAAATCTGCCAAACAAACTTACTTTTCAGACCTTGTCCACACTCAATCTTCCCACCCCCGCTGCATCTTCCAAATCTTGACTCGCCTTCTCTCTCCCCCACTCCTGATTCTTCTATTGCCTCACCTTTCTCTACTGATCTCGCTAACTTCTTCTCCTCGAAAGTACACACTCTACGTCAAAACATTCTACAATCTCCCTCATACACTCCCCCCTCCCCTTCTCCCACAACCTCCTCCACCACCATCTCTAACTTCACTGCAGTTTCTGACTCTGAAGTCTCCCTTCTCCTGTCTAAAACCCACCCAACCGCTGCTCCCAGTGACCCCATTCCCACCTCTCTCATTCCTAAAATGTACCTGCTCCTAGTACCTTACCTTACCTCCTTTTTCAACATCTGTCTTGCCACCTCTACCTTTCCCTCTGGCTTCAAGCACGCAATCATCATTCCCATTCTGAAAAAGCCCTCTGCAAACCCCCTCCTGGTTTCAAACTTTCCCCCATCTCTCTCTTATCCTTCCTATCCAAACTCCTTGAATGTCTCGTTTACTCTCTGCTTATGTCCCTAACCTCTCTCCTCCCTCCTACTCAATCAGGGTTCCGCCCCGCCACTCTACCGATACTGCCCTCACCTCCGTCCTTAACTCTCTCCTCACAGCCTGCTACTCCAAACACTCTTCTGTCCTTATTCTCCTCGACCTTTCAGCTGCGTTTGACACAGTAGATCACTCCTTACTTCTTGACTCTCTCTCCTCCTTTGGCCTCTGTGGCTCCGTCCTCGACTGGTTCACTTCCTATCTATCCAACCGCACCTTTGCTGTGTCATGGGGCAGCCGCATCTCCCCCGCCTGCTCTCTCGACTATGGCACCCCCAAGGCTCTGTACCTGGCCCTTTTCTCTTCTCTCTGTACACCTCCCTTCTAGCTCCTATCATCTCTGCCTTCGGCGTATCTCACCACTTCTACGCTGACCATACCCAGCTTTTCCTTTCTTTCTCAACTTTCACCCCTGACATCCATCATAAACTCTCTTCCTGCCTCACTGCCATCAAATCCTGGATGTCCTCCCACTTTCTTACCCTGAACACTGAGAAAACTGAAGTTCTATTCTTTCCTAATACCCTCCCTCCTCCTTCTCCTTCCATTCTTTTTACTCCCTCCCATCTCCCTATCTCCCCCTCTGCCCGCAATCTTGGTCGCCACCTCGACTCTAACGTCTCCTTCACTCACCACATCTCTCTTACCTCACGGGCCTGTCGCTTCCACCTATACAATATACGCAAAATTCGCCCCTTTCTCACCTTCCATGCCACCAAACTTCTAATTTCTTCTCTAATCTTCTCGCGACTTTTCTATTGCTCTGTGCTCCTCTTTGGTCTCCCTACCTCACATCTAACCCCTTTCAAATCTGTCTACCATTCTGCCATCTGTTCTCTCTGTCTTCTCTCCATCCAGGACTCTATCTCTTCATCCCTTACCTCTCTGGGCTGGCTCTCCTTCCACTCTCAACTCAAGTACAACTTCCTCTGTCTTGTCTTCAAATCTCTCTATGGTCTTGCCCCCCCACCTCACTTCCCTCTTCTCCTTCTATTCTCCCTCTCGTTCTCTCCGCTCCGCTGATCCGCTGATCACTTCCTACTCACTGTTCAGCCTGCTCCTTGTACACAATCCCGTTTCCGTTCCTTTCAACTTCTTGCACCACTCCACTGGAACCTTCTCCCTCTCCCTCTCCGCTCCATCACCTCTTACTCCTCCTTCCGCACTTCCTTAAAATCCCACCTACTCCAGTCATCTGCCTGACTTTCAACGACCGATTTTGATCACTGTGCAGCTATGTACTGTCTGCTCATGGTAAATTGTTGTTTACATTATTCTCTGGTACATGATTCATGAAATGTATTCTTTTTGCTTTGTAATGTATTGTTGTTGTTCTATGTAAAGCGTTTTGGCTAAAAGTGCTATATAAAATTCAATAAATACAAATACAAATTGTACAAGCTGTTAGTGAAACTTCCTTGAAACGAAACAGTGCTGCAGCTGCTGAATGACTTGGCAGGTATGGAAGCCAGGAGGATGGCTGGATATCCTACCTCGTTGTAGTTGGGCAGGTTAATTATTATTTTTTTTTTATTGTTATTGTGGTTCATTCAATTATCTGACTTTTCACAAAAGTTGAAATGCGTCAAAACACATTTCATTTCACATTTTTCCTACAAACAAATAAACGAAATGAGTACATATCATAAAACAAGATTTAACAACATTTTATATTTCAGCCCACAAATCCCTGGGGCAAATCTTCATAAAGTTTCAAAATTTTTAGTAATCTGAATCATTCAAAGGACAGAAAGGTTTCGTTCCCCGAGGATAGTCGATGGCAGAAATCGTTGGTGTCTAGCCAACTCTGGTGGTCCACAAATCGAGAGAAGATTTGAATTCTTAAGTCTCTTATTCCCTCACACTCTATCAGTATATGGAACAGAGATTGGCATATGCATAGTTTACACATTTGGCAGTCATTTCTCACAGGTCTACTTGGATTTCTGCTAGCCTGAATTCCTCCCTTGAGCAGCAAATTTAGTCAGAATCTTAGAATGGCGTCTCTACCTTGGCTATCAGGGAATTGCACCAGGTAATGAGGAACCACACCCAAACGTTTGTCCAAAACAGATGGATTACAATGCAGCTTTAAATTTCTCATGGCATTTGTTGTAAGAATCCAGTCCATTTCAAAGAGGGCTTGTTTGCAGCCCATCAAGTTTAAGTTAAGGTCTGTGCTAGATTTTTGTAATGGTTTCAATATCAGATCTACTTTCACTTTCAGTTGGTTAATCAAATTATTAGTACCCTTAAGTTCTTCTTGAGCCCGATCCATATACAAAGTATCATCTTTCGGCCATTTCATCATTTTGTAAAGTTGAGGTAATTTCCATTCTAAAGTCACCCTCAGGGATTTTAACCCCAATTCATATCGCAGGGATACTATAGACTACTATAGACAGGGACTGAGGAAGCCTCAAGGCATTCTTCCATAGTCTTCCCTCAAAATAGTGCTAGTCTAAGTCCCAAGCTTCAGATTCGATGTCCATCACGTAAAGGACAGCAGGGATGAGTTTGCCCTTGTAGAATGTTATTAATGGTTTCAGTGAGAATGTACAGAATTTTGTTTTGATATTTTTTTCCCAGTGCTTTTTTTTAAAATTAGAGCAACATTAGGGTAGGCTGTGAGTCTAATGCCCAGATATTTTGTAACCAGCACAGGTTTAATACACATTAATTCCAGCTTCCAGCTGCTTGTCTGACAATTCTTTTCCTGGTTGCCCATCCTGATGATGTTAGTTTTGCCAGGATTAATTACCAGCTCATTCAACGATGCATACCCGCGCATGGCCTCCAGCAGTCACTGCAATTCCCTAGGAGTGAGGTCCATGAGCAGGATGTCATCGGCTTAAGCTAGCCAACTGACCTTTTGCATTCCAATCTTAGGACTCACGAACGCTGCTCTACTCAGATCTTTTTAAATATCTGCCAGATATAAATTGAAGAGGAATGGTGCAAAAATGTACCCTTGCCTCACCCCTCAACCTGTGGGTATCCGTTTGGAAAGGTGTCCAGCCCCATCTAGCCTCACTACAATATTAGTGTATTCATGGAAATACACTATGATTGTCATAAGTCCAAGAGGGATACCCCAGTCTTCAATTTTTTTCACAGCAATTCCCTGTTGACAGTATCAAAAAGCTCTAAGTAAAGTCTATTAGAGCTATGTAAAGTGGGGAACTGCCCACACACAATGCGTTTTCTCTAAGAACGTTAGCAATCAGTCAATTTAGTGTCCTTCTAAAGCCAATCTGTGCCTCATCAAATATTTTATTTTCGTGGGCCCACTTCTCCAGTTCCTTCAAAACTACACCTGCAAAAATCTTGCTGTTTGCGTCCAAAAGGGCGATCAGGTGATAGTTGTCTGGATTCACCCGATTGCCCCTCTTAAAGATTTGTACAACAACCGCAGACTTCCAACTAGGAAGACATTGCTCAACATCAATACAGTTTATGAAGAGCTCGTAGAGCACTATTGTCCATACATGTTTCAACATTCTCCTTCAGTATGTGATTTGAGAGTCCACTGGGGCCTACTGCTCTTGAATGAGAAGCTTTATTGATCAGATTCCTGCCCGTTTCTTGTGTCACGCATCTCACCCAAGGGGCAATTGCTTATAGGCAGGTTTCATAGAGGAAGTGTCTACAAGTAAATTGTTTGAGGGTCCAGCTGTGTTCCCACTGGCATTTATTAACATGGATCCAGGCAGTCATTCCACCATCTTCACCTCATTACTACAAGCAGCAGAAGAAGGCATACAGTGGGGTCAGTCACATGTGCTGGTGTCTTACAAATAGCTGCTTTTTGCGAAGGTTGTGAAATGATTTTCTGCTTCAGGAAGCCAATTTATGTGTGTGGTTGTGCGCCTTTGTGGATTCCACCAACTACTCTCTTGCGTGTGCTCAGTCAAGTAATGAGTCAAAGTGTCTTGGAAAAGTTGTAGCAGACAGTATATGCCATTAATAGTGTAATCTGTATGCTAAGTGTACAGGCTTATTCAATGTGCCCATTTATGGAAGATGCTGGCTTTAGCTACTCTACTCCTCGGGAAAATAAAGAACACACTTTTGTTGACAGCTTGTGAGAGTGCTACAGTTCCCCATTTCAAAGTACATCAAATCTCCAAGACATTGTTTTCTCCCAGCCTCATTTGGATCTAACAATATTAATGGCGGGCAAACTGCAAAATTGTGGCTTTAGTAGATCAGTATGGTGAACACTATGGGCCTCATCACAAGTCTGGCGGTAACCCTTAATGCGGTGGTAGCGCTATTACCGCTGCATTTAAGCGTCCGCCAGAACATGACCTTGGTGGATTTCCCCCCAGCTCTGAGCTGGGGGGAAATCCGTGGCAAATTCGCCGATTTTCAGCCCTATTATCGCCAGCGGGAAATCCGCTGGCGGTAATAGCGCACATTTTCCCCATTGGGCCCAATGGGGAATGAGGAATTCCCGAATGGGCCCAATGGGGAATGGGCACTAACCGTTCCACCAAACCCGTGATCCGGCGCTAATAACGCCGGGGGGTTGGCAGTAGGGCTAATAGCGCCAGCGGTAATTGCGCCGCTGCCGTTACCGCCCAACTCGTGTTGAGGCCCTATGTGTTTGCTTATCTGAGCTGAGCGCTGTGGTGACTGGAAGCTGCAGAAGTTCAGCTGGACAACCATGCAAAACCAACACACGTGTATCCGCAAGTAATGCCTATACTGGAAGAGAAGATGGATCCAGGTGAAATCCAGAAATAAGCTACACAAGGCTTCTTCATCATTCACAGGTCAAGAAAATTCTGGTCTAGTATTTGGTCATCTATGATCATTGAACAGGTACTGATGAACAGCATTAGCGGACTTACGCTTGGTCACAGCATGTCTTCATCCACCCTTGTAAAATGGGTTCAGTGAATGCCAGCAACCTCAGGAGCAGTGAATGTCACAGAAGCATTTGGCAGAGTGTTGGGTGCATCCTCAGAATAGCACATTGATCTGAGATTGTCAAAACAGGATTGGCACAGGGCTGACATTCCGGCATTTATGAAATGGCTGCATGAGCATCACTCTTTTTAAGGACACTCAACTGAACTTACATCCCTATCCCGCTGAGGGACCGGAGACAGCTCAATATGCTATAATCAAGCTTAGGAAGAGTGGCTGTTATCTCTCAAGAATACTGTTGACAAACTCTTTAGCGGGGTCCACTATCAACACAACGACCAATTGAAGTCTCTACCGACTGTATAAGGTTGGGAGAGCGAACAGCAAACAATTTGTGATCAACCCAAACCAGCAATCCCACAGAATGCTGTGTGTTGTGTGAAGTGTTCAAGAGATGGCAAACTATTGGGTTTATGATGTGTCTGTTCATATGTCATCTTTAGTACATGTTCTTGATACATTATGAACAAGTGAAACATCTATACCAATTAATGCAATGTATATAATCGATGGTGGCCCTCTTTTGCACAGAATTGTATGGCTCGGTCCAGGAACCTTCAGACATACCAGCAATATGCTGCAGTGGGGCAAGGAGCACAACAGAACATGCCACATTGTGCTTGACAGCCGTTAAACGAGAAATCCTATTTTGGGGGCACTTTTTATGGGGGCCCTCAATGTTTTGCTTGTTCCTCCTGTTCTTTTGGTTCCTTGGTCTCTTTTTGGGGATCAAAGGGACTTCTCCTGAAGACCTGGTGCCATTATGTCCTTTTATACCTTATGCCTATCAGGTTCCCTATGTGTGCCCTATTGTCATGGTTTCACTACAAATGTGTTTTAGGGAATAGATCAGTTGTAGCTATGCTTTCACTTTGCCTTCCCCAAGGGTGCAAGCCATTTTACGGCATTGGTAGCCCAATGTACCTTTTTAGTAGCCATTGGCCCATGTTTTTACCTAAAATCATGCTCCTTGACATTATGTTTTCATGTGATTCCCTTTGTCTAGGTGACCGCAAGGAGGCCTCAAAATGTCCATTCTGTCCATGTGGGATTTTTGTGACAGCCTCCATATTTCTCTTAATTGGTTTAGGCCAGTATAAGTCCCTAGACTAGCCTTCTCCCTTCCTGTGGGGGTGACTTTAGCTGAGTGGAAGTCCCAGTGACCAACCATTATCTGGGTCTTTGAACACAACCCTTTTTTGTGATTGATTGGCTGGAGTTTGGCCACGCCCCTTTCAGTGTGGTATTTAGGTCCTGGTCTGCCCCTAACTCTCGCTCTTGCACGGTGGTTACTGTAACTTGGAGGTAGCAGATATGCCGACCTGCTGAAGGAGATTTCTTCCGTAATTCCCACCGATTCTGTCATTTTTAACCATTTACCTGGC
Source organism: Ambystoma mexicanum (assembly GCF_040938575.1). Classification (NCBI taxonomy): domain Eukaryota; kingdom Metazoa; phylum Chordata; class Amphibia; order Caudata; family Ambystomatidae; genus Ambystoma; species Ambystoma mexicanum. The sequence goes on along the minus strand of NC_090921.1, from coordinate 740,231,883 downwards.
CATTCTGGCTCAGAACAGTGGTTTCCGCATATACAGGTTTTGCTGCTAGAAGTCCAGTCTGGATTTCTTGAAGTCTCTGGGTGATTCTGCACATCTGCTGGGTTGAGCCCTCCACTTTCAAACATTACTGAGCCCTTTTACTACTGCATTTGTCATTTATCACAAGCATCTTCCGCTTGATAGCGGCGGGGTCCTGAGAGTTCATCACTCAAGCAGATCATCAATCTGGGACGTCCGAGGGTGCAATCAAGCATTGTTTCCAACCTAGGACTATTTGCTGTCGTGCTGATCCCGTCTTTTGTTCACTCTGCTGCTGGGAGTGGTTTGTTCAGGTTCCCTCTTCTCCTGGAAGTCTCCCTCGCTGGATTTTCACTCCTGGGTTGGCTTGAAGATAGAAATCCTGGAAGGAGTTTCTTTCTGAGGTAGCTTGAGCCTTGGCCCAGGTATCAAGTCCTAGAAAACTGAATCCTGCAACCGCACCTGTGGGAAAGAGCAGGTTACTCACTGGTTTATTTTGCTCTTCTGGGGCCGTTTTTCGAAAAACCACCATTGTGAGTACCTACCTTGGGGTGGTAGGCAGCATGATTATTCACAATATTCTCCCCCTGATCTCCCCCGGGCCCATGGTAGTGATTCCTGGGAGGCGAGTTCCTACTGCGATTTCCCATATACTTGCATTAAGAGGGGTCCTCCTGTTCTGCAACTTCTTCTTCTGGGGTCCATCTTCTGACCTCAGGAACTCTTGCTTGGGGTCTCCTGTGGCCATCACTGGGGTCGATCGTTGTTGCATCTAGACCTGTGAGTAGAACACGCTTACCTCCACTAGTGTGGATGAACCTTTAACTTTGTCCATTACTTCCTATGGAACTGTGAACTGGCACTCTCATTAAAGTGACACTGGGGTACTTACCTGCTCCTGGACATTTTTATCAACTCCCCTAGGGGTTCAGTGAGCACTGGACCAAGAATCACCATTTCAGTACTCAGCTCTGATTTCCTATTCATTTTTAAAGTCATTCCTGTCATTTCTGCAATAGTAAATGTACTTGAAACACTGTAACTGCAAACACATGTTATGTTATTGAGATTTATACCGCCCACCTCTGACATTTTCATGGTCTCCTGGTGCTCAATGGGATCGGAAAAGGAAAACGGGTTGGGAGGGTTAGTTAGTAGGACGGAGAGGGATAGCGCAAGAGAGCTTTTGCTGTGATGTTGGTAGCTTCAGTTTGGAAAAAACGGTCACTTTGTGTTGCGTTTGCTTCTAGATGGTATGGGTTTGGTGTTTTGGTGTGTGAGTCTGTATGGGATGATTTTGTGTGTCTGTGGCATAGTGCTGTAGATTAAGTGTGTTGAGTTCAGTTGCATTCTGTAGGGGGAGTGCCATTTATTGTGTGATTTCAGGTTCGTGCTTTGGTAGAGGTATGTGTGCGTTCTGACTGGTGATTGAGTGCTGAGCTTGTAGGAAAGTGAAAGGTTATTAGTGAGGTTAGTGGTGAGTGAGGTGTGTTGTGTTTTTGTAGAATTCATTGTTTTGATTAGGCTGATTATGGCGCTTGGCGAAAGGCTTTCCTTTTGTTGTGCCATGTTAGTTTGTTTGGTTTGATTTGCCAGCATTAGGGCACAGAATGTGCACTCACCACGAGGCATTGGCTAGTGATGGACTCTTGGCAAGTAAGACATGGTGTAGAATTGAGATGGTAAGTGACTTTTCATGGCTGGCTAGTAGCTTGCAAATTAATGTTTGCCCCTAGCAGCAGCACAATTTAGGTAGGACAACAAAATGAGACCCATTCACACACTGAACGCTAGGACCCCTTTGTGAATATCAAAATATTCTTCATGCAATTAGAAACGTGTTGTGGGTTTGAATTTGTATTTGCCCTAGTGGAAACCTTTTCCTGGACGGCCGAGGCCTATCCCTGTCAGGCTGAAACGAGAATGGCAGTGAATTTGTTAATAAGGGACTTTGGGTCTCATTAAAGGTTTGGCGGTGTGGGAAAGAGGTGGCGGCAATTCCAGTACCGCACTGTCAAATTGTAAATGATGGCAGATTTACCGGCAGATGAACCACCGTCTTTAGACCAATGTGAATATTTTCCCATGAAATGTATCAGGAAGGTAATTCTTACTGAAACATTCCTTGAGTCTTCAAAGCTTTTATGTTCAAGTTTATCATGGTTCCATCCCTTCTGTGACCTTAATATAGTATACTAAGTGACTGGGCATTTATACTGAGATAAGCCCCAAGGAGTGTGTTTTAGGCCTAGGGATTGTAAATTACCTTTTCCCTCAGAGGACAATTGTATTTCCCTTGTTTTTATCCATACTCTGACATATGTGTTAGGTGCTGACCACCAGCTCTTGGGCCTTTCACGTGTTCTAGGGTTATGGTATGCATTTAGGACACTGCACTTAGTTGTGCACATTTCTGGGTGCCTACCTGCTTGCTATTCTTTATGGCTTCCCGGTTCACCCCACCACCTTGTTATTTTATGTTCAGTGCTCACCTCAAGTAGAGGGTCCACACTTAGATATTGGGGTTGGCAGAGTGCTCGTATAGGCATTACTGTTTATATAAACATTCTTGGTATTTGTTTAATGCTGTGCATTTTCCACTAAAGCACTTAGCTGACCTGATAGTTTTATATGCGTAACTTTATTAAAGTATATATGTTTGTGTGTTTCAGTGGGATGTATTTTCTAGATTAATGTCAGTAGACTAATTTAACCTCTGTGTCAACCAACTACACTACCCTAACTGCGACTTAAGCCATGTTGCTCTGACCATGCTACCCACGTTTAAGAGACGTTTGGCTTCCTTTTCTTGTCCGGTGTTTTAGCTCTCCCCTAGATGTCATTGGTGTAGCATCCTTAACAGAGGGTGGTAGAAAAACTGCCTTAACAATGGGTAGAAAGGAGGACCCTGCACATAAACGTTGTCAAGCACCTTCAACAAGGAACATAAGTGGCTTCTTTACTGGTGAATGTTGAGGACAATGTTCTTGTGTCCACCTCCCAACATGACTTTCTCTCAAACCAAAATAGTAAAGCTAGATTACCTATAATCATGAATGAGCACCTACAAGCATCTGGATGTCAGGCTTACCAGGTGGTTGGAGATGCAGACATTCTACTGGTATTAACAGCCACTGAGCTACCATGATCTGGTCCATTTGGGCTTGTGGGTGAAGATTCCAACCTCCTGGTCTTGTTGATCACGCATGCCACAGCTGCGACACAAACACTAATGTTTAGTATGAAAAAAAGGCAGATCAAATTTATATCAGCCAGAAGATGTAGAACAGTTGAATAGGCAAGTTGAAGAAATACATGTTGTTCCCTCACGCATATACAGGATGTAAATACATGTCTGCACCTTAGAGACAGGAGAAAAAGGAGGCATACAAACTGCTTTCTACCAATGTTTCACTTTGTCACCAAATGTTTGTCTTTACTAGTGCGTCATCTTCCAAAAATTCAGTTGCAGTCGCAGCAAAGAAGTTCTTCCTGACCATGTACACCCTGAACAGGCAGCCACATCTTGCCATTGGGCGACAGTACTCCCACTCACCTCTGCTGCAGCATATTAGCATTCCCAATGCATGTTTTTACATGTGCCGCAGTGGAGACTTGTGGATTTACCGCCGTAAGACTGTGGCTGGAAACTCTCCACAGAACACCTGCTCCCAGTACAGAAAGCTGCATCAAAAAACCTTCTGAAACTGGTCATCTGCAAGGCTGCATGCTAAAGGAATTGTGAGCGCAGAAGAAGTGGACTTGAATGCTCTCTTCGGTGTGGTCAGTGCGCAGGTTAGGAATGTGGCAGTAGCCCACTCAGGGACGATAACTTCTAATATGATGATACCAATCAGGTTACAGGGACTATCACTGATGAAGAGGCCATTGATGATGCTGGTGAATCGGAGCCGCCATCTGCACATACTGTCGTAAACATGAAAACATGGCAATGCAAGCCAATGAGATTTGAGGCACATTTAATTTAAGAACACATTTTAAGTGACTGTCCTGCTAATATGTGTCATTTACAAATAAATGCTTATGTTTCGTTCTAACTAGTCTGGACTCACCGGCAAAGGCTTTCATGAGTGGACATTATTTGCCCTGTTTACCATTATGATGTCATTTCTATTTCATACCGATAATGCTTTTTTACTTGAAATAAACCATTCATACTTCATTTGTTAGCTTTTAGTCTAGTTTTGAGGCCAAGCAGCGGTAGTATTGGAAACAAATTCAAAATATTGCTACACTTTTTTTTTTTAAAAGCTATGTTGTTAAGCCACATTGCTCATAAGCTATAATATAATATCGTGCATCTACCCCTTTTTTACACCCCAAAACATTATTTGCCAACTTTTGGGGCAATAATTACCATTTCACAAAAAATAACACATAAATATCAGAGTTCTCCTCGTCCAAAAAAAAGAGGAAACTAATTTTCAATGACCCAGCAGCAGATTATTTATGAGTACAATATATATTTTTTATATTTGTAAGAAAACCTTTTTCAAGAGAAACATTTTAAAAGTAAATTGATTCTAATGAAAGTGTGCCAAAAATCCAAAATAGTGAAATAGATTTTGGGTTATTTTCTTGCAGTAATTCAGGGGGATCCCTTTATTTATTCCCACGGGTCACACTTTGCTGTTTAAATGTCTACCTCAAAGCAAAATTTGACTTCTTTGAGGATTCAAAGTTGGGGGCATTCCCCACCACCAAGAATTCTTTTAAAATAATTGGCCTCATTACGAGTTGGGCGCTGCGTTAAAAATGCGTCAGTAATACTGTTACCGCTGCATTACTGCACCGTCCATCTATGAGTTGGGTGGAAAGTTGGAGGATTCATCTCCAGCTATGATCTGGAGGTAAATCCGCCACCTGTATGACAAATTCCCATGCCATTACAGCCGGCAGAATTACCGTTGTGGTAATTCCACCGAAATCCCCATGGAGCCCTATGGACTCCAAATAAATGGGGACTCCCATCACCACTTGTAATCCGGCGGTAATACTGCCAGACCAAGTGGCAGAAATAGTATTACAGTTTGGTGGTATCTCAGTGAATTTAGTGCTGAAATACCACCAAACTCGTAATGAGCTCCAATGTGACATGACTATGCATTGAAGTGGGAGAATGGGAGAAAAGACTCCCCCCAATCTCCTCGCGCCCCTGGCCTAGAGGATCGAGACCCAGACACCCGCCTCGAGATGAATTTGCCTATCTACCAGACGACCAAATATCTTGGTACAGGAACATACGGATGTGCCCACCAGCCTGCCCACCAGCCTGCCCTGCTCAAGCCGACACCTGCGGCATGGATGGACTCGACTAAGCCCTCCAACAATAAGGAAATACATCGTTATGGATGCCATGACGACCTAGCCAACTGTCAAGACCACCTGTACAACCATGCACACTGGACACCCCCACACCAATCCACACGAAGAACATACTCAGTGCTATGACGTAGGTGACGGACACACCCACTGACGCGCATCTTTATTATTTTTCACATAGGTTCTCCGAAATCGAGAAACGCAAGACGCACAAAGCACTCGTTTACATGCTTGCTGACGCTTCTCCCGACCCTTGCATTGTAATGAAAATACAACGAAGACATGATACTGCCTGTGAAGCAATGTGACACCGCAACTTAAGTGCCATGCATTAAACATCCCCACCTACGCGCCAGGCCCTAGTAGGCCGCAAGCAAGAGCCTCCATGAACACTGGGTGAGCAAGAGTACAATTGCTGACCCTGCAGAATGAGCCCAGCGAGAACTGATAGCCAAGGGAGCGATGTTGCAACTCGTATGCTACCAGCCGTCGCCAAGGTCGCACCTGCAAGCAAAGCCGACACGCAGAGGCAAATACAACTTTAAATGTGCAGAATTCTGCCTCAGCCACGGTCTCTCCTCACGTGACCAAGCCAAACCTGACAGGGTGCCAGACCCACGAGGGAGAAGTCGCCTGGGTCCCACGTCTGGGACACAGGCTGCAACAATGAAATGACCCAATGGACACTTACAGCGATGGGAATGGTCTGCTCTCAGGCATATGAGCAAATCCACGCATTGTCTGCACGAACACATAGTTACATATTGTTGCAAATGACAGGTACGCCGCGAGCTGGGAACAACGATGGTCCCAGGCTGGGGGGCTCGCGAGTGGACCAATCAGAACATGGGGCACTCATCACTGACGCCACTAACATTAGCCAATCATTAGGGGTCTTCGTGTAACAATTTTCAAGTATCTAATAGAAGGGACAACCCAAGCGTACCACCTGACTGACCCTTAACCACTAACAGCGTTCTCTATACGTATGCTATACGAACCCTACCACTCGAGGATCCAATCCAGAGTGGCGATAGGTTTTTTTGCTAACTTTCCCAGGTGACGCAAGTAGCACGTCATACTGAGGCAAAAAGGGGCCTGCGAGCCCCACGAATTTCGAGAGTCTGGACGGACGCGTACGATCCTAGACCCATCCCTGCCGCCATTCAATAAACAGCAGAACCACCTTGCTTCTTGTGTGTGTCTCATACTCATTTTTGGGATACGCGGGAGGAGTTGGGGCCTCCCAGCCCGGAGGTCCGCGGAAGGCCCAGCCGACCCCGGGAGAAACTCCCCGACAAGTTGGAGGCACTGCTGAGATCTGTTTTAGATCTACGTTTTATTTTATTTTTCCGAGTACTCTCGTTGCGAGGAGGCCCGGCGGCGCGGCCCCCTCTGCCGCTGCCCCCTTTTTTGAGGACTACAGGACCATCGCGGAACTGCGAGAAGACCGGACAGCGCAATCCGGATATTGGCCCTCGGGAGCCGGTTGAGAAGTATCCCGCCCGCGGTTGGCGAGTGTCCAGACGTGGTCCAGACGAGGGGAGGTGGCGAGCCGCTTGGAGGGGTGCACGCAGTCGAGCGGCCTCGCATCAAGAGAACTTGGTGAATATGCCACACCCAACAAGCAATGTGAAGTTGTGAGGGAGGGGGGAGGAATGGAATAAGGGAGGTGGGAGGTGTTACCAAGGTGCGCGGCGAAGATTTGATAAATTAGTGTTGACGGTGAAGTGAATGGTAGCTGGACAAGTGCAAGAGCAGTCCGCTACGCTACGAAGAAGAGTGGGCGGAGCACGAAAATATCACGTGCAGCCGCTCGTAGACACTGATTGGCCTAGGTCGCGACCACCTGTAAGGGTGTGTGTGTGTGTGCGGTTTCCTATGAATTGGCGATTATTGATCAATGAGTAGATGAGGATCCCTATTGATCGAGCGGAGAAACTTGATAGATAGATGACGTTTTCCTGTAGGCGGTAGCTAACTGGTTGCCTAATACGAAAGATAATTGGCTGGTTAAGCCCTCCTGTTGAGGGGCATATTACACGCGAGGCGACGCAGTGTGCGCAGTCTGATTATATTATTGGTTACCTTGTTCCAGGCGTGACAAGAGGACAGCTGTGGGGTTAACGGGGATAACTAGCAAAACTTATTTCGAATTTTCTGAAATGTGAAAAGAGCTTACCGGTAGTTTTGGAAGAGGTCGGTGACGTCACCTGTAGGGCTTTCATAGGATACCTCGAGCACACAGCATTGTTGAAGAAGTGGTGGGGAAGCGAATGGTGGTAAGGGAGTGGGCACGGAGGTCAACGGCAATGATTATATCGGGGCAAGGTGGAGAGGGGGACGTGACCGCGCACGGAGAACGCCGGCCATGACGAGTGAGGAAAGAGGAGGAGGGGTGAAGAAAAGTGGTACGGCTGTATAGGCACGTCACACAGGGCACGCAGCCGCAGGGGGCTACATGCGCCTTGGCCGTAGGGGGCCGTAACGGTGTTAGGTGAGAAAAACAAAGACAGAAAAGAATACATAATTGCAAATGTTATATTTCATTACTTTCTTTTAGCGGACGATCGCAAGTCCCCAAAACTACGGGGCCAGGTAAAACATCTGAAATTGTATAAGAGTTCATCATTAGCCAGGTAACCACTACTATATCAAGGGAGGCTAACAACACAGTGCTACCATGTCATACGGGATAGGATCGGGAGGGTGGGGGAACACCCTCACTACCCCGCTACAGCATATATGTAAAACACTGTCACCCTATAGGGAGAAACTGATTAAATACAGCATAGAATGGACACAGGGGACGGACAACAAAATGACGACACCCTGGCCGCCTAACGGCAGTTTCGACCCATATGTCCAGCACTCACTATTGACCCATCTACATAACACATACAAGGGGAAGAAGTTGACGCACCATGTGGAGGTGTTTAACTTATGGAGGATGTTCCAAGGGTCCCGACCAGGACCGACCGGAATGTTCACTGTGGGGGAAACAAAGGAGGAGAAGAAGATTAAGGAGGAAGAAGAGAATGGGGAAAAAGAGAGTGAAAGCACACAGTCCACGGAGAAAGGACAAGAGGGAGGAGAAAAACCTAGCAACATAAATGAAACAGAAATAAAAAAAGGAACAGGGCGACGACATGCCCTTAGCGAAAGTAGTGAAAAAGGAGGAAGGGGGGTTATATCCTATAACGGAACTACGAGAAGTAGTGAGACAACAATTAAGGGCGGCTGAGGGGTATTCGAACCCAGCATACAGCCCGCCACCATATACAGCTACAGGTGGCTACACGGGGGGGAGGCGACAAGTACGGTAGGATCAACCTATACGAAGATGCCAGCAGGGGAAGGGAAGACTAGCGAAGAACAAATTGCAGCCATAGGACACGACGAGTGGGTGGCTGTGCAGGTGTTATTAAAATTGCGAGGTTCATTAACAGGAGAAGAGAAGGAGGTAGTAAGAAAAATGAACGAGGACAATGAGAGTAAGAGCGAGATAAAAGGGGAAGGGGGAAAAGGAAGGAAGGGGAGCTGTTACGAGAAGAGGGGGAGATTTTGGAGGAACGATTAGCGGAGTTAAGGAATGAGCGAAACGCCCTGATCAAACAGCTTGAGAGGGAGGAAAGAGAGAGAAGAAGAGAAAGGAAAGAAAGTAAGAATGAGTTGGAAAAAATAAGGGAACGAACTGAAGAACGAAAGAGGGAATCTGAAAGGGTGAAGGCAGCAGCAGAAAGAGTATCTCGAGCAGCACAGCGCGACAAGAAAAGGGAGGAAGAAGAGAAAGAAAAGGAAATGGAAATATGGAAAAGGAAAATACTATCAGAAACCACAAAGAAATACGAAGAAGGGAGGGTGATAGAAAGCATATTAGAACGGGAAAGAGAGAGATGGGAAAGGTGGAGAGAGGAAGAAAGGATATTGGAAAAGATTAGTAGTGAAGTAATGGAGGAATTAAAAAAGAAAAGAGAGGAAATAGGTGGAGAAATAGTAGAGAAAAAAGAAGGGAAAAGAGGAGATAGGAGGGGGGAGAGTGCCATAAGGAAATATGTACGCAGGGACACAGAAGTAGCAACAACATCAGCGCAAAGGGGAGAAATTGGTAAAGAAGAAATGGGAGGAACGGATTTAATAGATTTAAAAACAGTGACGATTAGGGGGAAAAAGACAGATTGGGGGTTGTCGCTCCTGGATGATTTTTGCAGCGAGGAAGAAGAAGGAATGGGGAGAGAGGGAAGAAACCGGGAAAGGGAAAGCTTAGATAAATTGTACATCACCCGGACCAACAGGGAATCACCATGGGCCTGCAGAAGGAAGGAAGAACTGGGGGGAAGTGAGGAAGAAGAGCAAGGAATAGCGGGAAGGAACACACGTGCAGCTACACCCTCATTATCCCGTCCAACATGTTCCACCACCCCGCAATCATCCCATTCAACATGTCCACCTACACCCGCACCCGCCCCTCACGAACAAACACCCTACGCTGGCAGGCTTAGAGATCTCCCTGGACGCAGGCAGGAAGAACGAACACACACGCCGACATCAAATAAAGGAAATGATAAACGGAGGGGAAGAGATGGAGAGGAAACGGCTATGAGCGGGGGAAATATGGACATAACAGACGATGTAGACGACACGGAAGAAGAAGAGGGGTATACGGTCTCAACACCGCGACACCCGGGGGGTCAGATAGGACACAACCTAATGCCACTTTTGGAGAGAGGAGGGGTTAGACCACAATACGTCCCTTGGAAGCATGCAGACAAAGAAAATATAAAGTGTAGGCTCCCATCACTAAGTGGAGGAGCGGGGAAATGGATATATGAGATGGAAAAACACACTGCAGGACAGAAACTGGCAGTAGGAGACGTGAAGGGCCTACTAATATCAATATTAGGGGATGCAGCAGATGACATCTGGAAGAGAGCGGGCTTCCCCGGGGTCACAATAACAAACACATCACACGACGGGGCGACATTTGCAAACTGCAGACATGCATTATGGCAAGAACTAAGGGTACAATGCCCAGACACCTCAGACATAGGAGCAATTACATCGTGCAAGATGCGTGAGAACGAAGATCCTGTTGATTATATCCAGGAAATTCAAGAGAAGTGGCGTATGGAAACTAGAGAGCAGTGGGACAAGACACCAGCAATATTTTATCATATACTAATACAAGGGCTCCCAGAGGCAGTGCAGAAACAATTGAAGAAAGTAGTGGGGATGGAAGCAAAGGCTTGGCCGGAAATACAACTGACGATAGTACATCATTGTAGGACGTAGCAACAAAAGATGAAACAAAAGGAAGAAGATAGGAAAGCGGAAGAGGCTAAATTAGTGCAGAAAAAACTGATTAAGTACACGATGGAAGGTGCACTAATAACTACACCTACAACAATGACACCAAACCCCACGCAAGTAGTGGCCGCACAAGATCCCTCCCAAATACAATCACCACAAATTATAGCATAACAGCTGCCACCACCCCCACCATACACGGCTAATATGGGAGGAGGATACTCGACCTCAGGAGCGGGATATTATAATTACAACAGGGGAAGGGGAGGAATGATGAGAGGGAGGGGATATGGCTATAACGCACAACAGCAAGGGGGAGGATTCAGAAGCTTCTACCCCACTGGGCAACCAGTATACCAGGACAATTCAGGAAGTTTCCCATGGCAGACCAGGGAACCACCTGTATGTTGGATTTGTGGATTGTTAGGTCACATGTCACGCACATGTAGAATGAGACCCTCCACACCAGCATGGGGGGAACAGGGACAACAACGGCCTACAAGAGAACAGCAGGGTTACCAACAACAGCAGGGACTGCCACAGGGCAGCACGCAGCAACAGTTAGTAACACAACAACAGCCACAGACATATTCACTACCGCAACAACAGGTAGCGATATCACAACAACACCGAGTGGAGCAAGTACAGCAGCCCACTCAAATACAGTACCATAAGGTAACCTCGACCAATACACAGCTACAGCAAACACAACTGGGAAGGGTGACTGTCCTGGGAAAACCCTTACACAGGAAGTGGTCAATCATTACACCCACAATAGGACAGCCCACAGACGTCCTTGGTTTGTCCCATCCTGTCGGAAACACCTAATAGTGCGGAGGAACCTCGCATTGAGGTAACGATAGGTGACAAAAAATTATCTTTCCTTGTTGATACTCGGGCAACCCGGTCTTGCATAAGGGAAGGTAAATTTAAGATGTCAGGTGAGGCCATGAACACCCAAGGATTCTCTGGGGCTAGGGGGTTGGTTCCCTTTACTGATAACATCTCCTTATCAATAGGGGATTATGACATGTCCGTCCCGCTCCTGTATTCAAGGGAGTCGCCAGTAAACATACTTGGGAGAGATATAATGAGCATGTTGAATATGACAATCTCCTTCACGGAGGACGGCATAATTTGTTCCACCCCAGGAATAAACATGCTCACTGCACGGCAAATTATGCAAGCATACTGTGGGCAGACAGTGACTTGGGCTGAGCCAGTAGATGGCGAACTGTTCCAGTACGGAACAGACATGGCATTCGCATGGATGCCAGGAATAGAAGGGAAGATCTGGAGGAGGCCAGCAGCCTATTTGTTCAGACCTGAGACACCAGCCAATGAACCAGAAGGAATGGTGATTTCAGTGAGCATCGAGAGCATTATAGTGACTGCTGATTATATCGGAGTACATGCCCAAGACCAGGAAGGAAGAGCATGGAGGGCAGTGATAGCGCTGGCTGAGGGATGCAGGCTCACCCAGGTGTCCGATGAGGAGCTCTTTTCAGAAGACAAGGAAGAGGGTGAAATGGTATTTATGATGAGTGTAGATATATGACTAAGAGTGACATACAAGCAAGTGGCACAGAAAATTGCCATGGCACTTGAAGCACCCGCATCTACCCCAGTTCCCTTTTACGAGGAAGATATGGCAAAAGTTCCAACATCACTGTGGACCACTAGTCCCTATGACGTGGGCTGCATAAAGAGTATCGGGGGAGTAAGAATAAAACTGAAAAAGGGTGCAATACTCCCTAGAGTGAAGCAGTACCCACTATCAAAAGAGGCAGATGAGGGCATATATGAGACAATAACGGCCCTAATAAATAACGGCATACTGGTACCATCAGAATCACCATGTAACACAGCCGTGTACCCAGTGCGCAAAGCTAAAGGAGGGTCTTGGCGTTTCATCCAGGACCTCAGGCCCTTGAACAACAATGTGGAAGCAGAATACCCCATAGCAGCAAACCCGGCCACAATATTATGTGGAATTCCAGCAGAGGCCTCACGGTTTACAGTGATTGACCTCAAAAATGCCTTTTTCTCAATACCCCTGCACCCAGATTCACAAGACCTGACAAGCTTCACATACAGAAACACAAAATGGAAACACACCAGGTTACCACAAGGGTACTGCGAGTCACCCTCAATTTTCAACAGAGTAATACAGATGGACTTGGGAAACGTTGAATTGGAAAGTACGGTGCTGCAATATGTTGACCACATAATAATTTGCAGCACAAGCGAAAAAAGGTGCAGGGAGGACTCATTGAAAATGCTGACAATATTGGCTGAAAAAGGTTACAAGGTAGACAAAGAAAAGTTACAGTACTGTCAGGAACAGGTATTATACATTGGTCAACTAATATCCCAACACGGAAGAAAGATTGCACCACAAAGGGCACAGGCTATATCAAACACGCCACTGCCACAAACAGTGAGGGAGCTGCAGCAGTTCCTGGGATTGTGCAACTACTGTAGAGCATGGGTTTTTGATTACAGCTCATACAGAGGACCCCTACTTGAAGCATTGAGAGAAGCAAACAAAGGGGAGAAAAAATTGGGGTGGACAAGGGAAATGAAGGAAGCATTTGAGGAGTTGAAAACAGCGATATCAACTGCTCCGGTACTGGCCACCCCAGATTATGAACGACATTTCCTTATCTTTTCACATTGCGATTCAGCAGTAATGAAAGCAGTGTTGGCTCAGAAAACAAGCATGGGATACAAGCCAATAGCGTTCTACAGCGGTCACTTGGACCCTGTTATGTTAGGTCATTTCCCTTGTGAACAAGGTCTTGCCGCAGCTGCCTTCGCGGTAGAGAAATCATCATCTATTACAATGGGGTGCCCAACCACACTATTCGTGGAGCATGCACTATTTGCAATATTGAACAAGCCTAAGTCCACACTAACCACGCAGAGGGCGTCAGGTTATGAGATCATCTTATCTAGACCAGAGCTATCTATTGTTAGATGCAGTAAAGTTAACCCTGCAAGGTTTATAGCGGAAGTTATTGAGGAAGGTGACTATGTTCACGACTGTACGCAGACTACTGAAATGTACTCATGTAGAAGAATGGTTGAAGAGGATGCGCTCAATGGAGGAGAGCTCTTGTTCATTGATGGGTCATCAACAATAGACCAGAGTGATGGGATAAGGAGAACTGGGGCAGCAGTTGTAAAAATGACAGAAGAATTGGTGTGTGTCCCGGTGAAATGTGTACAGTTACTACAGCATTATTCGTCTCAAGCAGCAGAATTGGTTGCACTGATCTTGGCGTTGAAGGAAAGCTTTGACAAAAGAGTTACTATATATTCTGATAGCGCATATGTCACGTCAACTGTTCTCAGGGTTGACAAAATGGCAGAGAAGGGGGTTTAGGAGAGCTGACGGCACTCCAGTACAACATGCTCTCTTGTTAGCTGAATTCATTGAGGTAATCAATAATCCCCAAGAAATAGCTTTGGTCAAATGCCCCGCACACACTAATGGGGAAGATCATATCTCAAAAGGGAATGAAACAGCAGACGCACATGCCAAACATGCGGCGTATTTTGGTGAACTATGGAACCCCCAGAGTCAGAGAGAGGGAGAGGGAGGGGGATAGCTAAACAGATGTTGATAAAAGAACGGTACACCCATCTCCCAGGCACACAGATAATGGAATTACGGGCGGCAGCACCAATGGCAGAAAAAGAACTATGTGTAAAAAGAGGATGTACAATGTCGCCAACTGACGCACTATGGCGTCAGGGTAACACTGGAAAGATGGTCATGCCATTGGCACTATTGAACACCGCCCTGGGCCAGCTCCATCACCCAGCTCATACAGGGAAGGAAGTTATTGCAGCACGAATCAGGGAAGTCTGGTTCTGTCATGATCTCTGCTTCCAAAAGGTCAGGGTTTTCCCAACTCCCTTGGAAGCAGATCCATAACCCAGGTTCCGAGGGCCAACCAGTCCCAATTGGGACCTTTTGGACCCAGTCCTGGCGCCAGTGGCACCAGGCTCATAAATATGCCCAGTCCCAGCGCTGGAAGCGCCGGGCTCATAATGCTTGGGTGGACTTACCTGCAGCAGACCATGCTGCTTACTTGCCTGCCAGTTGAGCCTCTGATCCTCTTCTGTTTGGAACTACTTTTCCTGTTGGGTGGGGCAGGAGCCACTCCCTAGGTTCAGAACACTGGAACTCTTCTGGAAAGCAGGAACTCTTTTCTTACCTAGGCGTGGCTGTGGAAGGAGACACCTAAGCACTACAGGAGGCTATTTAAACCACACCCGATGGATGAATCTTGCTTTGCGTTATTCTGCATCCTCTGCAGCAGAACGCTCATCGTGTCTTCTGCATCTGATCCTGGGCCTAAGGAAAAAGGCTTACCATCCTGAATCCAGTCTTCAGCAACACCTATAAAGACAAGAAAGAACAGGTTAGCATTACGGTCTTCAGTGACAGCGCTTCACTTACCTGATCCATCGGCTGTCATCAACGCCTCGCGCTGCATTCCGGCATCTGAAAGACAAAGGCTTATCTACTCTTCGTGCGCTCCGGAGGTCTTCACACTGCATTCCGGCATCTGAAAGACAAAAGCTTACCAACTCTTCGCACGCTCCGAAGGCCTTCGGCGCTGCATCCCGCATCTGAAAGATAAAACAAGGTGCGTTTAAAGACATTGGGGAACTTTAATACTCACGTGCCATTACTCCTTTCCACATCTAACCCAGTGGGTATTCCGGCACCCTGCAGCCGCTCCGAACTTGTACCTGCAAAATAAAAAGACAGTTAGAGCGCATCGTGAAGCAGGCAACAAGCGCTTACTTACGTGCTTCCAGGCGCTTCTATTCATCACACGGGCTCCATCTTCAACTCACTTCAGCCCGGCGTCCGCCATCGCCGGAACCCTGCAAAACAAGAGACATCATTACTAAAGACGTTTAAAGACATTAGAATTACTCGAAACTTACCGTTCGTGCAGTAAACGACGGACAGCAGTCCTCTGAAGTCAAGAGGCCTGCTCCCCTTATCCAGTGAAGAAACTGGTTACAGCACCCTGCCCCGAGGCAGATGGAGAGCACGGCGTTCACTTACCTAAGGTGAGAGCGTTGACCTTTGGGGTTCTACAGGAGAAGAGAAAGGGAAGAAGAGAGAGACATTCAATAACCCAGTTCATTAATCCCCTATTTTCTATCTGCAGACATCTTACCCTTCGAGTCAGACATACAGTGCACAGAGGTCCAGCCCAAAGAGCCAGCCGTGTGTTACACATCACCTTTGAAGATACGGTATACGCCCAGTCAAGACCGGCGCCTCTACGGGAATCAGGTGAGCGTTACAGAACGCAAAGCCTACCGCAAAACTCCCGTCCAGGCGCTATGGAAACCTCGGATACCGACCAGCTAGCCCAGTTACTTGGGGAACTAAGGGCAGAAGTGCATACAGCCCGTCAGGAAACGAACGCTCTAAGAAGGGAATTGATTATTTCCAAGGAGCGAACAGATGATCTCGCTAGACAATTGTTACAGTCACAAGCCGGACAGACCCCGTTACCCGCATCTGGGGGAAATCTTCCTTCTACATCCTCTATGAATCCAGTGCAGATCAACCTACCTGGGAATGTACCTCTGGCTCCGCCCGAACGATTTTCTGGTGACCCAAAGAGGTTTGCAGTATTTATCAATCAGTGCCGGTTGCATTTCTTATGCCGGCCAGCAGCCTTTCCAACTGATCAAGCTAAAGTAGCTTTCGTGCTTTCGTACCTTAGTGGCAATGCGGCAGACTGGTCGATCCCTCTAGTAAATCAAGATGATCCGGTCCTCCATGATTTTCAAGCTTTTCAGCTCAGTATGGAAAAACTGTTCGCAAGACATTCACAGGGGCAGGCCTTGGACAATGAGCTTCTTTCGTTGCGACAAGGTAATCAAGACCTTTTGGCTTATATTGCGTCTTTCAACAGACTGATAGTGGAAACTCAATGGCCTGAGGACAAAAGGATTACGCTGTTTTATAGAGGTCTACGTGGAGAGCTCAAAGATGTGTTAGCCCAAGTAGTGAATCCCCCACAAGATTGTTCGGACTATATAGACTTAGTCGTTCAAATAGATCACAGACTGCAGAACATGAAGGCCGATCGTTCCAAGTTTGATGCTCGAGTATTTTCCAAACCGCCAACTCCTTCCAAAGGAGTAGACTCCGGGGAACCCATGCAAATAGGGGGCCTGAAAGGTCCTCTAACACAAAAGGAGCGGGAAAGGAGAAAACAGTTGCAATTATGCCTCTATTGCGGAAACTCAGGGCACTTTCTTCGAGACTGTCCGGTGAAACCTGCCAAGAAGGCAGTAGGAGCTGCAGTTACCAAAATTACAAACTCTGAGCAGGGAAACGACCTCGCCCGACAAGAATAGAGGTCCTCTTGCCGAGCGTGAAAACCAGTTCCGTGACCTCGCATTTCGTGATACCTATGGTCCTCATTAGCCCTGATAATTCGGATCGATTACATGCAATTGAAGCTTACGTCGACAGCGGTGCCATCGGCAATTATGTGGATCATGAAATGGTTTTGAGGATGAATCTAACTCTTTGTCCCAAGGCTGTAAAGGACGTCATTACTACGGTGGATGGAACGGAGATAGCCTCCGGACCAGTAACGCATACCACTCAAGAAGTGACGTTAATAAGTCAAGATGGACACCATGAGAAGATCGTGTTCGATGTGATCAAGGCTCCTCAGTTTCAGATTATTCTAGGAATACCTTGGTTAGAGAAACACAATCCTCTGATCGATTGGCGAGCAAGAACGGTCCAGTTTCCAGAATGTGCCTCTACTTGTCACCCTCCACCTGGTGTTGCACTGGCAGCAATTTCTTCAGAGACTCCCCAGTTACCTCCCGAATACCTAGAATACCAAGATGTTTTCCGGAAGGATCAGGCTAACTCTCTACCTCCTCATAGGTCTTATGACTGCCAGATAGACCTGATACCTGGATCTACTCCTCCTTGTAGTAGAATTTATGCCCTCACCGAGCCTGAGAACCTTCACCTTCGACAATACCTGGATCAATACCTGGCAAATGGGTTTATTCATCCTTCCAAGTCCCCTGCTTCTTCAGCTTTGTTCTTCGTTCCAAAAAAGGAAGGAGACCTTATTACTTGTATAGATTATCGCTCTCTGAACCAGATCACCGTCAAGAATAGATATCCGTTACCTTTGATCCCTGAACTCCTGGACCAAGTCAGAAAAGCATGCATATATACAAAGCTGGATCTTAGAGCAGCCTACCACTTGGTACGAGTAAAAGAGGGCGATGAATGGAAGACGGCCTTCCGCACCAAATATGGGCTATTTGAATATCAGGTCATGCCCTTCGGACTTTGCAATGCCCCGGCCGCCTTTCAATATTTTATTAACAATGTCCTCAGGGAGCTCATAGATGTGTGTGTTGTTGTTTACATTGACGACATCCTCGTTTATTCTTCATCGGAATCTGAACATCGGAAACACGTGAAAATGGTCCTCGAAAGATTGCGTCAACACAAACTTTTCGCTAAGTTGGAAAAATGTGTTTTCAACGTAACTGAAGTTGAATTCTTGGGATTCATATTATCACCTAGCGGAGTGCGTATGGGTTCAAAGAAGGTCGATGCAATTCTCAAATGGCCATCACAATCCTCCGTAAAAGGTGTGCAAAGCATGTTAGGCTTCGCTAACTTTTACCGCAGGTTTATCCCCGGATTTTCTCGGATAGTCCAGCCCATCACTGCCTTGTTAAAGAAAAACAAACGTTTTGAATGGTCTACCGAGGCGGAACAAGCTTTCCAGGATTTGAAGACTAGATTTATCTCTGCACCAATCTTAAAACACCCTCGCCCCGAACTCCCCTACATCGTGGAAACTGATGCTTCAAGCCTTGCCATGGGGGCAGTTCTATCACAAAAGGACCCGGTAACCAATCAGTTGCATCCCGTGGCATTTTGGTCCCGCAAATTCTCGCCTCCTGAAATCAATTACACGATTACTGACAAGGAACTTCTGGCTATCAAGTCTGCCTTTAAGGCTTGGCGGCATTATCTGCTGGGGGCCCGACACACCGTTACTGTGATTACGGATCACCGAAACCTGCAATATTTGAAAACCGCAAAAGCCCAATCCTCTAGACAACTCCGTTGGGCATTATTCTTTGCCGAGTTTGACTTCATAATTACCTATCGACCTGGTACAAAAAACGGTAAAGCTGATGCCCTTTCTCGGATGGGAGTGGAAGAACACTTGATCAACCCTAAACCTGTACCAATCATTCCCGAACAAAGAATTCTGGGTGTAATCGCCACACAATCCATAGAGGAAGTTAAGGATAAAGCCAGGCAACTTGTAACTCCAGCAGACATACAGAATTGGCATCTGCAGGGAAAGGACTTTGCAGTAAAGGACAACTTATTGTATTTCCAAGAACGATTATACCTGCCCAGCACAGATTTACAGAAAAAAGTAATCTCGTGTTATCACGATTCTTTAATGGAAGGACATCCCGGTATGGCCAAGACCTCAGAAAAGATCAAGCGCTACTTCTGGTGGCCGTCTTGGAAAAAAGATATCAGAGACTTTATAATGTCCTGTGGAGTATGCGCCCAAAACAAGAGTCAAAAGGAAAGACCAGCAGGCCTCTTACGCCCTATTGACATCCCACCTCGCCCTTGGCATACGCTTTCTATGGACTTCATCACCGATCTACCTCCATGCTCCGGATACAATACGATTCTAGTAATCGTGGACTTATTCTCCAAGATGGCGCATTTCATTCCGCTCAAAGGCTTGCCAACAGCAGCAACTCTGGCCCGAGAATTTCTCGAAAACATCGTCCGACTGCACGGTTTTCCTTCGGTTCTAATTTCGGATCGAGGTAGTCAATTTATTTCTCATTTTTGGCGAAGTTGCTGTCGGTCGGCTCAAATTGATGTGAGACTATCGACCAGTCACCACCCTCAGACCGACGGACAAACCGAGAGGACCAATCAAACTCTGGAACAGTATTTACGCTGCATGCTGCAACAAACTGAAAAAACTTGGAAAGACATCCTTTGGATAGCCGAATATGCCTACAACAACTCGGTCCATTCGGGAACTGGGAAAACCCCGTTTTTTCTTTTATACGGCAGTCACCCTCGAACCTCGGAGTTGGATCCCCTCCAAGATCTTGAAACACCAGCAGTTGACTACCTGCATTCTACAATCACTCAAGCCTTTAAGGAAGCTGTTTCTCACCTTCAAAGGGCTAAAGAACAATACAAGAAAGGAGCAGATCAACATCGGAAGGAAGCCCCTCAATATCAAGTAGGGGATCAAGTCTGGTTATCCACCAAATATCTACCTCTAAAAGGGCCACGCACATTCAACCCAAGATACCTTGGTCCCTATTCCATCACTACCATAGTAAACCCAGTAGCGGTCAAGTTGGACTTGCCCCCGCACATGAAGATACATCCGGTCTTCCACGTCTCTCTATTAAAACCCGTGCAACCTCAAACCCGACTAACTAAATCTCCAAAACCCATCCTAGTTGATGGAGAACTCGAGTTTGAAGTCAAAAGCATTCTGGACTCCAAGATCATCAAATCTAAACTATTTTACCTAATTGACTGGAAAGGCTACGGCCCCCAAGAGAGATCCTGGGAACCTGCTGAATATGTCCATGCTCCTCGCCTAATCAAAAGATTTCACCGAACATTTCCTGACAAGCCAAAACCCCCGGAGAAGCCCGGTTTGGGAGGGGCCTTGAGGGGGGGTACTGTCATGATCTCTGCTTCCAAAAGGTCAGGGTTTTCCCAACTCCCTTGGAAGCAGATCCATAACCCAGGTTCCGAGGGCCAACCAGTCCCAATTGGGACCTTTTGGACCCAGTCCTGGCGCCAGTGGCACCAGGCTCATAAATATGCCCAGTCGGCTCATAATGCTTGGGTGGACTTACCTGCAGCAGACCATGCTGCTTACTTGCCTGCCAGTTGAGCCTCTGATCCTCTTCTGTTTGGAACTACTTTTCCTGTTGGGTGGGGCAGGAGCCACTCCCTAGGTTCAGAACACTGGAACTCTTCTGGAAAGCAGGAACTCTTTTCTTACCTAGGCGTGGCTGTGGAAGGAGACACCTAAGCACTACAGGAGGCTATTTAAACCACACCCGATGGATGAATCTTGCTTTGCGTTATTCTGCATCCTCTGCAGCAGAACGCTCATCGTGTCTTCTGCATCTGATCCTGGGCCTAAGGAAAAAGGCTTACCATCCTGAATCCAGTCTTCAGCAACACCTATAAAGACAAGAAAGAACAGGTTAGCATTACGGTCTTCAGTGACAGCGCTTCACTTACCTGATCCATCGGCTGTCATCAACGCCTCGCGCTGCATTCCGGCATCTGAAAGACAAAGGCTTATCTACTCTTTGTGCGCTCCGGAGGTCTTCACACTGCATTCCGGCATCTGAAAGACAAAAGCTTACCAACTCTTTGCACGCTCCGGAGGCCTTCGGCGCTGCATCCCGCATCTGAAAGACAAAACAAGGTGCGTTTAAAGACATTGGGGAACTTTAATACTCACGTGCCATTACTCCTTTCCACATCTAACCCAGTGGGTATTCCGGCACCCTGCAGCCGCTCCGAACTTGTACCTGCAAAATAAAAAGACAGTTAGAGCGCATCGTGAAGCAGGCAACAAGCGCTTACTTACGTGCTTCCAGGCGCTTCTATTCATCACACGGGCTCCATCTTCAACTCACTTCAGCCCGGCGTCCGCCATCGCCGGAACCCTGCAAAACAAGAGACATCATTACTAAAGACGTTTAAAGACATTAGAATTACTCGAAACTTACCGTTCGTGCAGTAAACGACGGACAGAAGTCCTCTGAAGTCAAGAGGCCTGCTCCCCTTATCCAGTGAAGAAACTGGTTACAGCACCCTGCCCCGAGGCAGATGGAGAGCACGGCGTTCACTTACCTAAGGTGAGAGCGTTGACCTTTGGGGTTCTACAGGAGAAGAGAAAGGGAAGAAGAGAGAGACATTCAAAAACCCAGTTCATTAATCCCATATTTTCTATCTGCAGACATCTTACCCTTCGAGTCAGACATACAGTGCACAGAGGTCCAGCCCAAAGAGCCAGCCATGTGTTACACATCACCTTTGAAGATACGGTATACGCCCAGTCAAGACCGGCGCCTCTACGGGAATCTGGTGAGCGTTACAGGTTCTGCCCCGAATTAAATTCTCATGTAACAAATGTTATCAGCAATTGCCTTACATGCCAACAGTTTACGGCCGGTCACACGCTGCAAGTGATAAAAGGTACTATACCCCGGCCAGAGGGACCCTTCCTGCACATTCATATTGATTACGTTGATATGATCAATGTATGTCAAGGAAATAGGTATATGATTGTAGTGGTATGCCCATTCTCCAGGTGGATTGAGGCAGGACCCTGCTCACATGCAGATGCTTTCAGAGCAGCTAAATTTCTAGTGAGGGAGGTTTTCCCCAGGTGGGGAGTGTGTGCAGTACTGCGGTCAGATAACGGCCCGCACTTCGCTAATGAAATGTTTCAGCACATCACGTCCTTACTGGGCATTAAGCATAACTTTTCTTGTGCATATCACCCGCAGGCCAAAGGTGTATGTGAACGCCTATATGGCCTATTGAAAGAGGAAATAGCAAAGATACAGCAAACAACAAAGAAGAGTTGGTTGTATTGTCTTCCACTAGCTCTATTTGAGCTAAGGAATAGGCCAGGGTCTGACCACCACCTCACTCCTCACGAGGTGGTGACCGGACGTCAAATGCGTCTTCCTCTAACGCCTACATCAAGAGCATTCACAGATTATGAAAACACTGCAACTGCTCTTGGTGATTAAATGTACCAATATGTGTCTTCTTTGATTACTAGTGTAGCATTTGTATCTCAACAGCTCAAGCGCACGCGGGGCGGGTCTAAGAGTTATCAACAAGAAGACGCCGACAAAGAATTGGAAAAGGAAGGACTCAGCAAAATTGCCAAAGGTGACCACGTGCTACTCCGCAACTTCAATAGAAAGTGGAACAGCCCACGCTTTACTGGTCCTCACTTGGTAGAGGAGGTATCTATGAGAGCGGTGAAGTTGCAGGATAAGCGTGCTTGGAATCACCTACACGACTTGAAGATCTACAAACTCCAGACCCGCCCTAGCGTTACCGACAGGGCCATTGGAAGAACAACGACAGCATCACCCACAGAGAAGGAGACGTCGACCACAGCTGACGACGTTAGTGTCACTACACCCTATCACCCCCCAGAGTCCCCAGAGACAAGTACTGAAATAAACACTGGACACTTGCCCACAGCCCATCCCATGGTCACGAGATTGAAAAGTAAACAGACTTCCGCCAATTGAGCCCCAAACATCCTGCCCACTAAGGTCACCCCAGTTGAAGGACATTATTTTGCGCACATACACATGTAAACACTTGTATGTTTTCTCTTTTTCTTCTCTCGCACATGCAGGTACCGTGTGTAATTGTATTGTTAAGAAAATAAGTAACTAACAGCGTACCTTGCCCAGGAGTAGATGCTACCCGCGGATGATAACTACCCTGAAGCCCTATCACACCAATTTGTATATCATATAAGAAGGCCAAAGTACCTAAAAAGAAGGAGGGTACGCGTCTATTACACCGCATTTATTTTGGCCATAGAACAATCAATGCCCCATCTTCACCAGCACTTACCTGCTCTAAGAGATAGATCACTTAGGTTGGCGTGTGTTAAGACGGATTTCTGAACTCTGTCCTGGTGGCGCAGAAGTTCAGAAGGCCAACCTAATTACTTGGAACAGGGTAACCTCTGGACGAGCCAGACCAATCAAGGTAGCGATCGCGGCGGTCAAGACTAGGTCTCAAGAGGGGTGAGGGTGACTGAAAGCCCGCAATGAGCGCACAAAGCAAGAGCACTTACAAACTACTCCAAACAGTTTTTATATCAAAAATATATACACATTTATTTTAAGGCCTTTAAAATAATGACCGTAGCGAGAAAATCACAATATCACAATATTAAGCCAACACATACCATATCAACACAATATATATACAAATACAACAGTCGCAAGCGTTATATGCACGAAATGTGTAGTCCACCTGAAAGGGAAGGAAAACAGGCAGTGCGATAATGCTTTAGACTCAGTTCGCCTTCAGAGGCACCTAACTAGATGGAAGTCCGAGCCCTGCGAAGAGTGGAGCCTTGTGCTCAAAGTACCGGCACGCGCTGGTGGCAACGGGCAAAAGGAGAAGCTCTTCGGAGGAAGTCAGGCAGTTCGGGTTAGTGCACAACAGAAGAAGAACGGGTTCCGCGACTCAAGCGCAGCCTCCACAGTGAGCAGAAGCAGAGCGCGAGTACGGACAAAAGGGTGCTGTTTTTACACAGCGGGGAAAAGCAATGGGCTACTGCAGGAGGGCGACCAGATCCTAGCTATACTACTCACCGGTCCCCGATGCAAGCAGACCCAGGCTTCTCCACGTTAGTTTCAGCAGCTGGCAGGTTCAGAAGAGCCGGGAATGCCTCGTCGTCGTGTAGAGAAAAAAGACGTCCCAATCGAAGAAACCTGCACAGTTTTGTCACCACAGCAGGGCAAAGGAGCGGCCGTGTGTATCTGAGCCAAATGTACTCTACTCACTTCAGACTTGGGAACGCCAAGTGTACGAAGCGTGTGAGAGTGACAAGGACTCAAAATACCACACAACCTGGCGGCGGTTACAGAGCAGGACTCCCGTGTAAGCCGGTCAGTCAACTGGATGGCCCAGAGACGCTTCCGAAGGCTTACTGGCAGGAGATGATGAAGTCGCCGAGAATAGCTGTTCCTGCTATTCCAAAGGTCGAAGCACCAGTACAGGCCTTCTGGTTCGATCAAAGGAGGAAAGGGTTTCACAGGACGACAGCAGTGCAAAAGGAGGAGTCCTTCAGCGGGTCACCAGCGATTCCTCGGTCCAGCCTCGTGGTTGCAGGATACTTGGCTCCTGTATTCCTTCGTTCCTGAGAACTCAGGAGATCGACCTGGTAGTGGTGTTTCCAGCCCCCTCTTATCCACGGTTCCCTTCGCGCCAAAACGGAGGGGAGCCAATGGGAGATCCACTCATCAACACACACACCATTCGTGGACCAATCACGGACCACGGTGGTCCCAGGCATTCACACCACCCTAGACTCTCTGGCACCCAGGATGTGTATTGGGACCAGACATCCCAGCTCACACCCTGGAGGCACACAAAAGACATGTAGAAGCCCGCGAAAGCATCCGTGTTTCGCGGGAAAGTGCATGCCCAAATAAGGAAGGCACCGGGTTGGCTCGACCTGGGGAAGGTGAAGGGAGCAAGACGGTCAGCGGACAGGACAAAGGAGCCTCATGGTCTGGCCATTTTGGGAGCCAGGCCACCATTTTGGGTTAAGCGCAGAAAACGCGCTTAGAACGCCAAATGGAGCTCAAAATACAAAGAAACGATCGCTGCCACCATTCCCGTCCCTGAATCACTTGCACCGATCAAATACAATCCTAAACGAGTATCTAGGGCCTGTAGAAGACTAGAGACCCAAGAGGGCTGTAACTTAGCTTACAGTGCCCTCTTGTGTCATGTTGCACTAAAGCCGCAACATGATAAAAGAAACTACGGGAAACAGCGTTCCCCAGTACTGACTGTCTTAAGGGCATGTCAGTTTCCCCGTAAGAAAGGAGCGAAAGCCCAGAGGAGTGCGGCAGAAGGCTGCACTTCTCTGGCAAAGTCAAGAACAAGGTGGAAAACAACAGCAAAAAGTTTAGGGGTTGCCACATGGAAGGAAAATTACCTACAATTACGAAATCTTTCCTAACACTCGCCCCTCCCAGACTATGGACAGGGGGAACTAATCCACCCCTGGATGAGTCTCTTGTTCAGGTCGGTTAAACATTCTGGACAACCCATCAGCATTGCTATGTTGGACACCTGGCCTATGCTCAATAGTGAAGTCGAAGCCTTGTAGACTTATGGACCACCTAAGCAACTTTGGATTCTCCCCCTTCATGTTCATTAGCCACTTTAACGGCTTATGGTCAGTTTGCACAGTGAAGTGGGTCCCATAGAGGTAGGGCTTCAGCTTCCTTAGGGCCCACACAACAGAGAAACATTCTTTCTCTACCGTGGACCATCTGAGCTCTCTGTCCTTAAACTGGCGACTAATAAAACCGATAGGGTGTTCCTTACCCTTCTCATCTACTTGTAATAGTAAAGCTCCTATCCCAGTGTCAGAGGCGTCCGTCTGCACGATAAAAGGTCTTTGATAATCAGGGGCCCTGAGGACAGGGGCCTGGCACAAGGAGTCTTTTAAGCCATTGAAGGCCTTCTCACACTCGTCGGTCCAAGTTACCTTCTTGGGTTTCTTCGGTGTTGTGAGGGCAGTCAGAGGGGTAGCTATGGTGCCATAGTCTGCCACAAAATTGCGGTAATACCCCGTGAGTCCTAAGAAGGCTCTCACTTGGGTTTGCGTAGTGGGGGTAGGCCAGTCTTGTACTGCTTGTACTTTACTGGGTAGAGGCTGTATCCTCCCTCCACCTACTTCATGTCCAAGGTAAACCACTGAGCCTTGTCCAATCTGGCATTTACTAGCCTTTATGGTCAAGTGGGCTTTCTGAAGAGCCTGGAGCACAATCCCGAGGTGTTTCACATGGTCTTCCCAGGTGGCACTGAAAACTGCTATATCGTCCAGATATGCAAGGCAGAATTCGTCCAACCCATTCAACACATGATTCACAAGCCTCTGGAAAGTGGCAGGTGCATTCTTCAACCCGAACGGCATTACCCGGAATTGGTAAAGGCCGTCTGGAGTAGAAAATGCTGTCTTCTCCTTGGCATGTTCTGCTAAAGCTATTTGCCAATAGCCAGCAGTGAGGTCAAACGTGCTGAGGTACTTGGAGGCACCCAAAGTATCCACCAGCTCATCTGTTCGAGGCAAGGGGTGTGCATCTGTCTTGGTGACAGCATTCAGAGCCCTGTAATCCACGCAGAACCTCAATTCAGAGGTGCCTGCCTTTGGAACCAAAACCACAGGGCTGGACCAAGGACTACTAGAGGATTCAATCAACCCAAGGTCTAACATCTTGTTGACCTCGGTCTTAATATAAGACCGTACTTTGTCTGACATCCTGTATCCCCTACTTTTGGTAGGTACACTGGGCCTCATTACGACCCTGGCGCTAAGTGAAAAACGATGGCGGTAAATGGTTACCGCCATCGTTTTCCGCCAGGTCCGATCATGACCCGTGACCGTTAACTACGATGCCATTAGCGGCATCGTAGTTAACGCTGGCGCTAACTGCGCCAAGGGTGCGCGCACGCGACCGGCCACACCGTACTTAGCGCCATGGCGGAAAGGTATGCAAATGCCGACCCAAGCGGACATGCACCTAACGCCATCACCCAGCCCGTTAAGTACCTTACCGCCATGGTGCAAATAACGCCATCGCGAACCAACCGTAAAGGGCCATGTTAAGTGAATGCAGCTGCCACAGGTGCACAGAAACAGCACAGGTGAAGGCAATACAGACTCAGGGAAGCACAAAAAGAGCACACCCCACCCCTTCCCACACCCAGTCACACTCCACAATGATGCCAATACGACTAGCAATGTTGGGGCTGGAGGACCTGATAGCAATGCATGTGCTACAACAGCAACATCAACAACAACAACAGGCAGCACAGAGGAGACGCAGGAGGAGAAGGAGGGCAAGGCAGGCCCAGCAAGCCCCACCAGCACAGCCAGTGCCACCACGCAGGCAGCCCCCAATCCCACGCATCAGAGCCAATCCATTGAACCTCACTGCTGAGCAGATCCACACCCTGTACCGTTTGGACCGGGACACCATCACCGCCATCGTAGACATGACACACAACGACATCGTCAGCATGATAGAAAGTCCAACCGCCATCCCCCCCCTACTGAAGGTAGTGTCTGTACTCCACTTCCTGGCCACAGGCACCTACCAGCACACAGTGGGGCACCTGCATGGCATTTCACAACCATTATTCTCACGAATACTCATCCAAGTGCTCGATGCCCTCCTCAAGCACACAGACGACCACATCTCATTACCACGGACTGCCCAGGAGATTGCAAACGCCAAAGTGGGTTTCCATGCACTAGCCGGCATACCCGGTTGCATTGGTGCCATCGACTGCACCCATGTGGAATTGGTGGTTCCACGTGCCATGGAGGTACCGTACCGCAACCGGAAACAGTTCCACTCAATCAACGTGCAAATGGTCTGTGACTCCAACAAGATCATCACACATTGTTGTGCCCGATTCCCCGGATCAACCCATGATTCAATGGTCCTGAGGAACTCCACAATACCACGCTACATGGAGTGACATGCAGGCCCAAGATCCTGGCTACTCGGTGAGTCCAATGTCATGGAAGTGGGCAGGTGAATGACGTACCGATGCATACTCCACCTGGCAGAAAGGGGGGGGGGGATAATGCATACTCCACCTGGCAGAAAGGGGGGGGATGATGCATACTCCACCTGGCAGAAAGGGGGGGGTGATGCATACTCCACCTGGCAGAAAGGGGGGGGGTGATGTATACTCCACCTGGCAGAAAGGGGGGGGGATGATGCATACTCCACCTGGCAGAAAGGGGGGGGGGATGATGCATACTCCACCTGGCTGTGAGTAACACAGAGAACGGAGACAGCGGATGGGCACTCACAATGCACACAACCCCTCTGCATACATTGGGTGATGGCATGCAAAACAGGCCATGGGAGCCATGAGCATATACTGGTTGCATTGTGTGAATCAATCAGTGCATGTAGAAGTGAGCCAAAGTAACAGTTGGATGCGAGCCATGGTGGAACATCATGTTCCTGATCAGACAACATGACTGACACATACATTCTCGCCTACATACAGGTGATGCAGGCTATCCCCTGAAGAGGTGGCTCCTTACACCAGTCCGGAACCCGCAGAACCAGCACGAGGAGGACTTCAACCGTGCACATACACGTACTCGTGTGGTCATAGAGCAGACATTCGGACTATTGAAGGCACGGTTCCGAAGCCTCAGCAGGTCTGGTGGCGCACTCCTGTATGGCCATGAGAAGGTGGCAAAGATCGTCATGGCATGTGTCATGCTACACAATATGTGCGTCAGACGGAATGTACCCCTGCCCCCTGACGCAGAACTGCAACCACCTGACGATGAGGATGAGGAGGGTGCAGATGGGGCAGCACCCCATGGAGGAGGCGATGCACAGGAGGGGCGTGCAATGTGCCAAAGTATCATCGACCACTGCTTCTAGCACACATGGCTGGTGTTTATCACATGGAGACTGCACTTGGGGCACTGTGTGTCTCTGGGACATGCACACTGTGGACTGTACACCAATAAAGCACACATACGCAATGAAAATGTCCACACATTACTTTTTTTGAAAGAATAAAGTGTATTGAAACTATGAAATGTCGTGTCACACCCCCTCCCACCTCCCCCTGCACACCCCAACATACCCCCTCCCACCTCCCCACTGCACACCCCAACACACCCCCTCCCGCCTCCCCCCTGTACACCCCAACACACCCCCTCCCACCTCCCCCCTGCACACCCCAACACACCCCCTCCCACCTCCCCCCTGCACACCCCAACACACCCCATCCCACCTCCCCCCTGCACACCCCAACACACACCCTCTAGGTGTCAACAGATGCCTGTGACAGTGGCCACAGGCTGTTACAAGCCCCCTCTCCCGGCCCCCGGGGCACCACTGGCTGTGGAGCGCAGGTTACGACCGGAACGTCGCACGGGGCTGCTCTGCGCAGAACTGGCAGTGGAGGATGTCCCTGGCTGCCCCTGTGCATGCACGTCCTGTCGTGTGTGGGTGAGGCCAGTGACCGCACAACACAAGGCCGCAAGTTCTGCACAGATGTCCCTGGACATGGCCTGCATGGCATCCCTCAGGGTGGCAGTGCTCTGCGCCACTTCGGCCCTTAGGGTCTCGGTGGCCTGTTCAATGCTAGACCTAGCCCCCACACATTCCGCGGCATGCTCATCCAGCATTGCGGACAGTTGATGCTGCCGTTGAGTGATGTCCTGGAGGGACTGCTGGCCGTGCTGGCCCATGGCCAGTGCTGGTGGAGTGATGGAGGGGCTGCTCCCATCCTGTGGAGTGTGGACAGGGCATGGGGTGGATGGCCACTCCTCTACCTCTGTGTGCCCCTGTGTGTGACCCTCATGGGGGCTGGCGTCTGAGAAACAGGGGGAATGTAGTAGGTCAGTGGGGCTTCTGACCTCGTGCTCCATGTCCGAGTCTGAACATGCAGCTGTTGCAGCTGTCTCCCCGATGTTGCTGCTGGCCGCTGACCCCCTGCCTCCTGTGGCAGGCAATGTCGGTGGAGGTGGAGCAGCTGCTGCTGGCCTGCTGCCAACAGGGGTGCTTGCCGGTGGGACCTCCGGTATGCCTGCAGTGGGACCTGCTTGTTGTGGGGTCTGCCTCACTGCAGCTGAGGTTGAGGGTGCCGGGCCGTTGTTGATGGCCTTCTTGGCTCTCTTTGGCGCAGGGGTGTCCTGGTCCTCTGGGTGTGAATCTGTGCCTGTGGTGGAGCAAAGGAGGCAGGGCGTTATTGATGGGTCTGCGTACTTTGGAATGAAATGTTTGACATTATTGTGGTCAGTGGATGAGGAAGATTTCAGGCAGTGCCATGCAGGTTGTCTCCTTTTAGTGTGGAATGTGGATGCAGGTATGCGGGTGCCAGCAGTGTATGCAGGGTGGTGCTCGCATGTGGCTATGGGCAGTGTTGATATGTGTTGCATTTACACTCTAGGGCAACCTTGTGCTACACATGATTGGACTGCTGTGACTATGGCATGTCTTGTTTGAGGCACCTACCTTCATCGCCTGATGTCGGAGCTCCCCTTTCCATCCCTCCGACGCCTTCAATGGATTCCATGCCAATCGTGGTTGCACAGATCTCCTCCCATGGTTGGAGTTTCAGGGGGGATTCCGACCCTCTACCGGTACCCAGGGCAAGGTTGCGGTTTGCTGAGATGACGGCTCTGACCCGTATGCGTAGGTCATCCCAGCGCTTCCTGCACTGCTGTGGGGTGCGGGGTACGGTCCCCACCGCGCTGACGCGCTCAGCCACCAGGGCCCAGATGGCCTTCTTTTTCCCGATCGCTGTCCTGGTCATGTCCGGGGAGAAAACGACACCTGCGTTGTCTTGCAGGGTCTCCGCAAGCATGCAGAGTTCCTCCCGGCTGAATCTCTCCTGGCGCTGGCGGTCACATGCCTTTTTCACAGATTTAGGCATTTTCGGGTACTTGGATGGGTGGGTGATTGGTTGGGACAGGTGTCAGGGATGGGTCTGGTGTTGTTTGGTAGGATGGCGATGGATTGTGTTTTTCAAGATGGCCGACGGGCTGTTTCCCGTTCCGGCGCGATGACGCTATTTCCGGTTCGACTTTTTACGGCCGCCGCTAATTACGGCCGCCGCTAATTACGGCCGCCGCTACTTACGGTGGCCGCTACTTACGGTGGCGGAAGTGCACCTTGCTCACTTAACGATGCCGGTAGGGGCCTTTTCCGCCATGGCGTTAATTGCATTACCGCCATGGCGTAATGCTCGTGCGCGATGGGTCGTAATGTGGCGCTCTTTACGCCATCGTCCCACGGCGTAAACGCTCATTACGCCATGGCGGTAATGACGGGCGATTACCGCCAGGGTCGTAATGAGGCCCACTGTCTCCTGTGTCAATGTTATGTTTGCACCAAGGTGACAAACCAGGCGACTGTGAAAACAGGGGGGAAAACTGCCTAAGCAAACTTTTCACCTCAGCCTGCTGATCAGAAGTCAGGTGAGGGGCCACTCGGACACCCTCAAAGGAGCTATCTGAAGGACCGCTTTGGAACAGGTCGGGGAGAGGTTCAGACTCCTCTTCCTCAACGTCTGAAGCCAGTAGCAGTGCTGCGATTTCGACTCTTGGGACGAAAGCCTTCAGCCTATTCACGTGAAACACTTTTGGAGCCTGTCCAGGCCTTCCAAGGTCCACTAAATAGTTGACCTCACCCAGGGGCTCCACCACTGTGTAAGGGCCTGACCATTTGTCCTGTAAAGCTCGAGGCCTTATGGGATTCATGATCAGGACTTGCTGACCAGGTGTAAAGTTGATGAGGGAAGCTTTCTGGTCGTACCAATGTTTCACCAGCGCTTGCCCTGCCTTCAATTTATCACTAGCCAAGCCCATCAGAAGTACCATCCGTTTTCTGAGCCCTAGCACATAATCAACTACGTTGGTAGTAACAGGGGGAGTGGGCATCTCCCATCCCTCTTTGACGATGGCTAAGGGTCCCCGTACGGGATGACCGAACAGATGTTCGAAGGGGCTGAAGCCAACACCCTCCTGTGGTACCTCTCGGTAGGCAAACAGTAAGCATGGTAAAAGAAGATCCCATTTTCTTCTCTGAGGCTCCTCCAGAGCCCCAATCATGCTTTTTAACGTTCTGTTGAAACGTTCCACCAGACCATTGGTCTGGGGGTGGTATGCAGAAGAGAACTTGTAGGTGACCCCACATTCTTTCCACATAGCCTGCATATACTTCGACATAAAGTTGCTGCCACGATCTGACACAACTTCTTTAGGGAAGCCAACCCTAGTAAATATGCCGAGTAAAGCTTTTGCAACTGACTTGGCAGTTACAGTTTTCAATGGGATGGCCTCAGGATATCTGGTTGCATGGTCGACCAGCACCAGGATAAACCTATTGCCCGAGGGTGTTTGCGGGTCAAGGGGACCAACGATGTCGATCCCTACCCTTTCAAATGGTACCCCCACAACTGGGAGCGGTACCAACGGAGCTTGGATTGTCGCGCCAACCTTACCAGACAACTGGCAGGAGGCACAACTCCTGCAGTGACTTTCTACTTGCACCCCCATCTTGGGCCAGTAGAAGTGCATGGATAACCTTTGCTTGGTCCTCTTCATACCAAGGTGACCAGCAAGGGGAACTTCATGCACCAACTGCAGGAGGAAGGGCCTAACAGCAAGGGGAACCACCAACCTCCTATGGTCTCCTTCTGTAGACTCTGTGGGCTCACTATACAGGAGTCCACCTTCCCAAAAAATCCTATGCGTCCCAGGAGGTTCACCCTCAAGCTGGGAGCAGGCCTGTCTCCTTAGGCCTTCCAGAGATGGGCACTCACGTTGGCCTTTACTGAATTCGTCCCTATCAGGACCTCCTTCAACTAACAAGTCTTTTAGTTCAGGATGATCGTTGGGGTCAAATACTTCAGGCATCGCCACCTCCTCGTCAGGCCCGGGCGATTGACCAACTTCCTCCACCGCAGTGGTAGGCGAGCTCGGGGGAATATTCTCTTTCCCTCGTCTTGACTTGTCGACTCCTTTCGCCTTGGGTTTCCCCTTCGGCTGGGGCGGCGTATTGGACTTGGCCAATGCCGCCCGTGCTTGAGACCGTGTGTAGGGTCTTTCGGCAGTGTCTCCTACGAGCCCTGAAGCTCTGAGATCATTACCTAACAAGACCTTTCCCGGGACGTTTCTCTGAATGCTCACTGGAATCCTGACTGCTGTACCATTTAAAGTAAGATTTACAGGTATTATTGGAAACATACGGAGGGGGCCGTCAGCCAACTTAGTGGGCATCAGAGTAGCTCTGGCAACTTCCTCTGAGTCTACCAAGGTAGAATCCACTACAGTGCGACTGCACCCACTATCCCTAAGTGCTGGAGTATCTACTCCATTGATCAGCACACTGTCTTTAAAGTAGTGCTTGGTATTATCCGGAATCCTAGCATAAGCCTCTGCGACTTTAGGCTCCCAGGAACCCAGGGACACTAAAACTACCTCAGCCTCTATCCCGCTGGGAAATGAGTCTGAGGAGAAGGATGCTCCTGTAATCTCTTCTTCCTCGTAGGAGGAGAAGGCCAGATTAGCGGAGTGGACCCCCAAAGGTCTAACCTTACACCGGGGATCCCCCTTCACATGGTCAGTTGCTCCACAAGCAAAACAAGATCCATTGGGTCTGTTTACATAGGGAGGCTTATTGTAACCAGAGTTCTGTTTCGGAGGCTGACCTCCACTACCCTGTGAGTTCTCTTGTGTCTTACCCTTATTTTTCTTTTTGTGGCCCTTAGTGGGAAGAAGAGTTAGCAGATTCTCCACCCTCCATATCTTTGGACTTTTTCCATTCCTCCTGCTTACCAGGATGAGTTTTGTCCTTATGGGACACTCGATGTGACACCCATAAGTCTGCTGCAATGGCCAGCTTCTTAGGATCTATCTCCTTCGAATCGGCCAAATGCTGCTTAAGCTCCGGGGAAGAAGAAGCAAAAATGTGTTCCAGCATGACAAGATTTATCATGCCTTCGAAGGTAGAAACCTTATAACCTTCGACCCAGCCAGTTAAGTTTTTCAAGGATTCAGTGACATAAGATACCCAAGTACCACCTTCCTTTTTCTTATACTCTCTGAAACGTTTCAAATATTGGGCCGGAGTCTTCCCAAACTTTAAAATGAGAGTTTGCTTTAACATTGCGAAATCAGCTCGCTCAGCCTTCGACATTTCCATAATGGCACTACAGCCAGAATGGGGCAGTCTGCTGAGCAACCATGCAATCTTATCAGCATTGTCAACTTGTTGAACTTCGCATGCATACTCAAACGCATTCAGCCAGTCCATAATGTCATTCCTTTCTTCATACACACTGAGCAGATCTTTCGGAAACCGTGGATGAGAGGAGGCCCCAGACCCATGTCCAGGACCCTTGGACCCATTTGCAACCTGAAGCTTGGCCAGTTCCAACTGGTGATCCCTGTATTTTTGTTTTTCTGCCTGTTCGATTTTTAGTTTGGCTATGCTGAATTCAAGCTCCTGCTGCCTAAACCGCAGCTCTTGCTTCTTGAATTCAAGCATAGCCTCCCCATCAGCACTGGCAGAGGAAGCATTAGACATCTCGTCCGCACTGTCCTCAGAAGTTATAGCGTCAAGCTGCGCTTCTTGCCACGCCACGATTCTTTGGATCATTTCCAATTTCGTGCCTTGAGAGGAAACCCCTCTCTCCGCACACATCTTCTTCAATGTTTCTGATTTGGAAGCATTTAAAGTTAACAAGGTATTTGTTTCCATACTGTTTGATAGGACTATGGCCTTTTTAAAGTTATATTACAACAATTCACTACGTGTACTGGTTGGAATAACCTGAAATGCCTTAGTTCGAGCGCAACACTGGATACCTTCAGTCGTATCCCACCGCTGTACACCAATTTGTTAAGACGGATTTCTGAACTCTGTCCTGGTGGTGCAGAAGTTCAGAAGGCCAACCTAATTACTTGTAACAGGATAACCTCTGGACGAGCCAGACCAATCAAGGTAGCGATCGCGGCGGTCAAGACTAGGTCTCAAGAGGGGTGAGGGTGACTGAAAGCCCGCAATGAGCACACAAAGCAAGAGCGCTTACAAACTACTCCAAACAGTTGTTATATCAAAAATATATACACTTTTATTTTAAGGCCTTTAAAATAATGACCGTAGCGAGAAAATCACAATATCACAATATTAAGCCAACACATACCATATCAACACAATATATATACAAATACAACAGTCGCAAGCGTTATATGCACGAAATGTGTAGTCCACCTGAAAGGGAAGGAAAACAGGCAGTGCGATAATGCTTTAGACTCAGTTCGCCTTCAGAGGCACCTAACTAGATGGAAGTCCGAGCCCTGCGAAGAGTGGAGCCTTGTGCTCAAAGTACCGGCACGCGCTGGTGCCAACGGGCAAATGGAGAAGTTCTTCGGAGGAAGTCAGGCAGTTCGGGTTAGTGCACAACAGAAGAAGAACGGGTTCCGCGACTCAAGCGCAGCCTCCACAGTGAGCAGAAGCAGAGCGCGAGTACGGACAAAAGGGTGCTGTTTTTACACAGCGGGGAAAAGCAATGGGCTACTGCAGGAGGGCGACAAGATCCTAGCTATACTACTCACCGGTCCCCGATGCAAGCAGACCCAGGCTTCCCCACGTTAGTTTCAGCAGCTGGCAGGTTCAGAAGAGCCGGGAATGCCTCGTCGTCGTGTAGAGAAAAAAGACGTCCCAATCGAAGAAACCTGCATAGTTTTGTCACCACAGCAGGGCAAAGGAGCAGCCGTGTGTATCTGAGTCAAATGTACACTGCTCACTTCAGACTTGGGAACGCCAAGTGTACGAAGCGTGTGAGAGTGACAAGGACTCGAAATACCACACAACCTGGCGGCGGTTACAGAGCAGGACTCCCGTGTAAGCTGGTCAGTCAACTGGATGGCCCAGAGACGCTTCCGAAGGCTTACTGGCAGGAGATGATGAAGTCGCCGAGAATAGCTGTTCCTGCTATTCCAAAGGTCGAAGCACCAGTACAGGCCTTCTGGTTCGATCAAAGGAGGAAAGGGTTTCACAGGACGACAGCAGTGCAAAGGAGGAGTCCTTCAGCGGGTCACCAGCGATTCCTCGGTCCAGCCTCGTGGTTGCAGGATACTTGGCTCCTGTATTCCTTTGTTCCTGAGAACTCAGGAGATCGACCTGGTAGTGGTGTTTCCAGCCCCCTCTTATCCACGGTTCCCTTCGCGCCAAAACGGAGGGGAGCCAATGGGAGATCCGCTCATCAACACACACACCATTCGTGGACCAATCACGGCCCACGGTGGTCCCAGGCATTCACACCACCCTAGACTCTCTGGCACCCAGGATGTGTATTGGGACCAGACATCCCAGCCCACACCCTGGAGGCACACAAAAGACATGTAGAAGCCCGCGAAAGCATCCGTGTTTCGCGGGAAAGTACATGCCCAAATAAGGAAGACACCGGGTCGGCTCGACCTGGGGAAGGTGAAGGGAGCAAGACGGTCAGCGGACAGGACAAAGGAGCCTCGTGGTCTGGCCATTTTGGGAGCCAGGCCACCATTTTGGGTTAAGCGCAGAAAACGCGCTTAGAACGCCAAAAGGAGCTCAAAATACAAAGAAACGATCGCTGCCACCATTCCCGACCCTGAATCACTTGCACCGATCAAATACAATCCTAAACGAGTATCTAGGGCCTGTAGAAGGCTAGAGACCCAAGAGGGCTGTAACTTAGCTTACAGTGCCCTCTTGTGTCATGTTGCACTAAAGCCGCAACATGATAAAAGAAACTACGGGAAACAGCGTTCCCCGGTACTGACTGTTTTAAGGGCATGTCAGTTTCCCCGTAAGAAAGGAGCGAAAGCCCAGAGGAGTGCGGCAGAAGGCTGCACTTCTCTGGCAAAGTCAAGAACAAGGTGGAAAACAACAGCAAAAAGTTTAGGGGTTGCCACATGGAAGGAAAATTACCTACAATTACGAAATCTTTCCTAACAGCGCGGGAACAGCTCTTCGCCTTGGCACTGAACGACTACCTGATAGGGAGGGCTTGATAACGACAACTAACCATATTTACAAGCATATTGAGAATTTTCAGGCGGGCAACTTTAACGTCGCAAGAATAAGCTGCCGGACTGCAGCAAGGTAAGAGCAAATGCTGGTGAGACTAGCTTTTGTAATAAAAATGATAGGAGTACTGGTCATCACTGGTCTATTGGCTGCCTCTGTATGGCAGAAAAGTTATGCAATCAATATTATGGCTGCACCCAAACCTAACGTACCCCCTCCCACGGCTGCAACAGGTGTTACGTCAGGTGGTACTAGCAACCCTCCGCATAAGGGAAGTAGAGTTAAACGCAGCACATAATCAGATAATAAGGGTATTGATAATTACATAACAGATTCAGCACATGTCACGAACAACATGTGGTACCAGCACATGACCCAAATAGGTAAGCAGACAACAGAAGACAGCTGTTATGTCTGCTCATTGATCCCATACGCTATGAGCGCTTCTCGAACATTTGTCGCCACAGAAATAGAAGAGAAGACGGCACGATGTATAATATATCTGGCACTATTCCAAACGAAAGGGCGATTTCAAGGAACGGTGGTGAGAATGGTGTGGAAAACACGAGACACATATCCATACGAAAACAATTTCCTCAAGTCATATTTGAGTTACCACAAGAGCAGTTTGCATGCTGAAGCGTTCAGGTACATGACAAGTGGCCCTGAAAAGGGAGAAACGAAGAAAGTAACACTACAATACCTACCATGTGATTGGTACGCCACTGAAGTTCCTGGCACACAAGGCTGTTGGGAAAGACCACTGGTAACAATAACAGGGAAGGTATACATGAACAATGAATGGGACATAGGTGTGGTCGGTAGCAACATGGTAACAAGAGAAAATATTACCACCATAAAGGAACACAATGACAGATGTTGGACGATATGGGGCAAGTACGTACCCATGCTGACATGGATGGAGAAGGATGAAGACCCAATGAGCATACTACCGTTGACCACACCCAAGTTATGCTACCAACACAGAGGAGATGTGGAGGTGGGATACAACACCAACTGTGCAAGCTTGTTAGAGTTACCAGAGGGGGGTGCAGGAACAGCAGTGTTAATGGATCACTACTGGGCCTGCGGAGATAAGGCATATCACACCCTGCCCCCGTTGTGGAATGGTATATGCACAATGGTACACATTAATGTACCATCACTAGTGGTGCCCCAAAAACATGTGAACATGGCCAACTTCCCCCAAATGGATGAAGGGAAGAAGAGATTGGTACAACCACAGAGGGGTTCGGACAACGACAACAACAACAATAATGTCCTGAACAGGAAAAAGAGACAAGGCGAACCTCTGACAGGAAACTACCTGTGGGGAAGGTCGGAAACAGCACTCACTTCTATCCCACCAGAACACAGATTATTTAGCAGAGCCGCAATGTTCTTCTCGTCAATAATACACCCTGGACTACAAGCTTATGCAAACGCTAAATGGCTCCAGATAACCCGATGGGAGCTGAT
Organism: Ambystoma mexicanum; assembly: GCF_040938575.1. NCBI lineage: Eukaryota > Metazoa > Chordata > Amphibia > Caudata > Ambystomatidae > Ambystoma > Ambystoma mexicanum. Next base: position 740,193,258 of record NC_090921.1, on the reverse strand, counting down.
GATGACCATTAATTCAACGGTAAACGGATTCAACGCAATAAAAGAGGAACTACGAGCGGTGAGGATGGTAGCACTACAGAACAGATATGTATTGGATCTCCTTACAGCGATGGAGGGAGGAGTTTGCGCAAAGATAGGACAATCATGCTGCACATTTATTCCTGCTAACGATGCCGACAATGGTACACTCACCGAAGCAGTATCACAACTGGCCCAGATGCACTCCAAAATGATGGAAGAAAGTAAAGGAGTGAAGAAGGATGACAGCTGGTTTTCATTGTTATGGTCATGGATGCCATCATGGCTGTCGGACGGGCTGAAGATTATAGTTGGATGTATAATACTGGTTGGGGCTACATTGATTATAATAAGGTTCTGGAAGGCCCGGAAGGCATGCACTACAGACGAAATGATCGAAATGGTTGGTATGCACCCCTTGATGCCAACTGATGATGACCAGCACACAGACACCATAATAAAGGAAAGAGAGAAACTGCGCAAACAGATCATCACCAACCACCTGGACCCGCCATCCGTAAAGCTCAAAAACCCAAGAAACCCGAGGAGCTACATCAGGAGGTGGGTATACTGCAAACCGGGAGGAAGCTGTGTATATATGTATTGGTCATTTGAGGACCATGTAAACCACTATGGACACCTGGGAGGAGTAACTAAAATATGGAGAGTAAGAGGAGATAAAGAAAAGGATTTGTTTGTGGTCGACAAGTCGACCAGAGGGGGGACTGAAGTGGGAGAATGGGAGAAAAGACTCCCCCCAATCTCCTCGCGCCCCTGGCCTAGAGGATCGAGACCCAGACACCCGCCACGAGATGAATTTGCCTATCTACTAGACGACCAAATACCTTGGTACAGGAACATACGGATGTGCCCACCAGCCTGCCCACCAGCCTGCCCTGCTCAAGCCGACACCTGCGGCATGGATGGATCGACTAAGCCCTTCAAAAATAAGGAAATACATTGTTAGAGATGCCATGACGACCTAGCCAACTGTCAAGACCACCTGTACAACCATGCAAACTGGACACCCCCACACCAATCCACACAAAGAACATACTCAGTGCTATGACGTAGGTGACGGACACACCCACTGACGCGCATCTTTATTATTTTTCACATAGGTTTTCCGAAATGCAGAAACGCAGGACGCACAAAGCACTCGTTTACATGCTTGCTGACGCTTCTCCCGACCCTTGCATTGTAATGAAAATACAACGAAGACATGATACTGCCTGTGAAGCAATGTGACAACGCAACTTAAGTGCCGTGCATTAAACATCCCCACCTACGCGCCAGGCCCTAGTAGGCCGCAAGCAAGAGCCTCCATGAACACTGGGTGAGCAAGAGTACAATTGCTGACCCTGCAGAACGAGCCCAGCGAGAACTGATAGCCAAGGGAGCGATGTTGCAACTCGTATGCTACCAGCCGACGCCAAGGTCGCACCTGTAAGCAAAGCCAGACACGCAGAGGCAAATACAACTTTAAATGTGCAGAATTCTGCCTCAGCCAGAGTCTCTCCTCACGTAACCAAGCCAAACCTGACAGGGTGCCAGACCCACGAGGGGAAGTCGCCTGGGTCCCACGTCTGGGACACAGGCTGCAACAATGAAATGACCCAATGGACACCTACAGCGATGGGAATGGTCTGCTCTCAGGCATATGAGCAAATCCACGCATTGTCTGCACGAACACATAGTTACATATTGTTGCAAATGACAGGTACACCGCGAGCTGGGAACAACGATGGTCCCAGGCTGGGGGGCTCGCGAGTGGACCAATCAGAACATGGGGCACTCATCACTGACGCCACTAACATTAGCCAGTCATTAGGGGTCTTCGTGTAACAATTTTCAAGTATCTAATAGAAGGGACAACCCAAGCGTACCACCTGGCTGACCCTTAACCACTAACAGCGTTCTCTATACGTATGCTATACTAACCCTACCACTCGAGGATCCAATCCAGAGTGGCGATAGGTTTTTTTGCTAACTTTCCCAGGTGACGCAAGTAGCACGTCATACTGAGGCAAAAAGGGGCCTGCGAGCCCCACGAATTTCGAGAGTCTGGACGGACGCGTACGATCCTAGACCCCTCCCTGCCGTTATTCAATAAACAGCAGAACCACCTTGCTTCTTGTGTGTGTTTCATACTCATTTTTGGGATACGCGGGAGGAGTTGGGGCCTCCCAACCCGGAGGTCCGCGGAAGGCCCAGCCGACCCCGGGAGAAACTCCCCGACAGCATTTTACGGTACATGTTTCAAGAGAAATTGGAAGAAAGTCGTAGAATTTCGGATTATTGTCACTCGAATCAACTCTTGAAGGACTTCGCCAAGTGAGGAAAACCATGGTGAAGTGTAAAGATTAAAGTCTGTTTGGAGACCCAGTGCGTGTAGTGAAGTTGCACAGTTTGAGGGCAGCCATGTGTGGAACGTAAGCAGAGTAGCAAAGGTTTAGGCACCCAAACATCATACAGGCATCAAGGGTGGTGAAGGAGGTTCGTATGATGTGAGCTGAGTCATATGGACTGTGTGGATGCTCCTGGCACTCAGCACTCCCCTGCTATTCTGTTACATCAAGTGGAATGGCTGAGAGGGTTCCAGAGTGGGAGGCAGTTGAAGGTGACAGTGGTTTGAGTGCGAGTCTTCTTCTGTCTCTACAGGGCCTTTGGTCTTGCTGACTTTATGCAACAAAGGTTACTTCTGAAACCCAACAGCAAGTGGACATTTATCTTCTGAACGCTTAGAAGATGGAAAATTAGGTTTTAGAACATGTCTCGCATTCTGGGATTAGTATTCCAGGTTTCCCTATTATGAAGTCAGGATTACAAGAACGAAAACACCTAACAGGACTAGACGAGAATCTCCCGAATAGAATATGGCACATTGTCATGGGTGTTGGTCAGGGAACAAGGAAAATAACATGATATTTTGGACAGCGGTATTCCCACTAGATACGTAATGCCTGCTGTCTCTCGCCAGTAATTTCTAGCCTCGTGGCTCTATTATTGTTTCATGTTTCAGTAATTCCCTGACTTCTCTCTCCCCTGGGCCACTGCAGATAGGGCCAGCCCTAGGCATGGGCAGTCTCTGCTGCTGCCCAGGCCTAGCATTAATGGGGCCTGAGCAACAGCACATCATTTCTGTGCTCCTGCAGCACAGCAGTGGCAAGACGTTATCCATATTTACCACTTCTGCGTCAGAGTTTGTGTCATATCTATCATAATGGGCTACCACTGGTTCTCCATCTGGTATCTTTACAGTGATTGCCTTGCTGCTCCCTGAAACCTCTTTGTCACCCAAAATACAGATAATACAGAGTGTAGTGAAGCTGGGCTGCTCTGAATCCAGAAGAGGGGCTCTGTTTTCTTCCTGTCCCAGCAAGCCCGTGCTGTCACTTCCAACCCCCAGTGAACCGCTAGAGACACCCCCACCCAACCACCCCATCTATATTTCCATCTATTTATTGTAAGAGCACACATAAAGCACTAGCTGCCTATCAACATCTATGCCTTGTTTCAAGACAATAAATATGTCACACAACAAAAGTTAGAAACATTGCCTTAATTAAACCTTGCTTTAATCTATGCCTTTCTTACACCAAAAGTCTTTTATACTTTATTGAATATTACATTTTCATGACATCACGTGTGGCATACCTTTGTCAAAGAGTAAAAAGCAAAGTTATCCTTTGTATTTGTATTTTGTATTTTATTGGTATTTATAAAGAAATGTACCCCAAAGTGATGCACAAGAATTAGAATAAACTGTGCAAAATATGAAGCAGATACAAACCAAAATGTGTAGCTGTCAAAAGAAAATGAATTAGCAGAAAGAGAAAAATACGACAGAAGATGATTCTTTTGCCTACTATGAAAAATGTGTAGCGGGACTGTTAGGAGGCAGAGAGTTCCATAGTACTGGTGCCAGTAGGGGGAAAAGAGCTGTAAACGAGAAAGTGCACAGTTGGGACAGAATGTAAATGCAGGTGGTATCGGAGGACACAGATAGAAAGGGCTTGTCCTTTTTTAAGCATTTGAAGACAATAGTGAGAACGTGGAAAAGGAGATGAGATTTGAAGGGAAGGGAGGAGAGATGAGGTGATAGCGGATGGGTAGGTAAAGAGAAATAGAACCTGAACTGAAAAATTAAAGACAGAGCGCAGTGGAGCAAGATAAGAGGAGGGAAGGCCCACTAAGACAGCAGAGCAGTGGACAATTCGAGAGAAAATAGAGGTAGAATGGCTGTGGCATGAAAGGAAAGAACCTATGCTATGCAGATTATGGAGAGGATGGTGATAGATATGGTTGGACGTAAAAATGTGATGTGAAAAGGAGACGAGTCAAAAGTTGCAAGCATGAGGAGAAAAAAGGAGGATAGGAGAAAGAAACCAGACCAGAGGGAGAGTGAGTTGGGAACAGTGATAAAGGCGGGAAGTAGAAAATGTCTGTCTTGGATTGGTGTTGATGAAGACAATGAGAGGATAACCAAGACTGGACAGCAGAAGGACAGGTTGGAGGAAGGGCTTGGCAGCTCGGGTGCAGAGCTCTCTTCTAGGGCAAGTATCGAGAAATAATCAGATGAATTCTGAGACCTTGATGATCATCATGACAAAAACTGATACCAGGCCTGACCAAAGATTGATAGTAGCACATGCTTATATCCTGTCCAAGTCAAACGGACGAATATGTTTAAGGAGGGAAGTCCACTCTCTACAGTGTTAGCTCAAGAGGTGGACGCATGATACTACTGGGAGATTGATACCAGGCCTGACCAAAGATTGATAGTAGCACATGCTTATATCCTGTCCAAGTCAAACGGACGAATATGTTTAAGGAGGGAAGTCCACTCTCTACAGTGTTAGCTCAAGAGGCGGACGCATGATACTACTGGGAGATTGATACCAGGCCTGACCAAAGATTGATAGTAGCACATGCTTATATCCTGTCCAAGTCAAACGGACGAATATGTTTAAGCAGGGAAGTCCACTCTCTACAGTGTTAGCTCAAGAGGTGGACGCATGATACTTCTGGGAGATTGATACCAGGCCTGACCAAAGATTGATAGTAGCACATGCTTATATCCTGTCCAAGTCAAACGGACGAATATGTTTAAGGAGGGAAGTCCACTCTCTACAGTGTTAGCTCAAGAGGTGGACGCATGATACTACTGGGAGATTGACACCAGGCCTGACCAAAGATTGATAGTAGCACATGCTTATATCCTGTCCAAGTCAAACGGACGAATATGTTTAAGGAGGGAAGTCCACTCTCTACAGTGTTAGCTCAAGAGGTGGACGCATGATACTTCTGGGAGATTGATACCAGGCCTGACCAAAGATTGATAGTAGCACATGCTTATATCCTGTCCAAGTCAAACGGACGAATATGTTTAAGCAGGGAAGTCCACTCTCTACAGTGTTAGCTCAAGAGGTGGACGCATGATACTACTGGGAGATTGATACCAGGCCTGACCAAAGATTGATAGTAGCACATGCTTATATCCTGTCCAAGTCAAACGGACGAATATGTTTAAGCAGGGAAGTCCACTCTCTACAGTGTTAGCTCAAGAGGTGGACGCATGATACTACTGGGAGATTTTGATGCTAACTTGGGGAATGCTCATGCTAAATATGAGAAGATGAGAGTAATGGAGGAAGTGAGTGGCACACCGAAAAGAAGCAGTCTCAATGCTGACCAAGACCTCAAAGGCTGTATTACTGGTTGTTTTTCTTAATAAGCATCTTATGGTGAACTTAATGGCAGATGTAAAGGGGATATATTCCACCTAAGCCCGCTTTTAAATAAGGAAATAGGAAATCTGTCACTGACTACAGTGTAGTGGATTGTTTCTCGTTTCACAAGGTGAAATGTTTTATGATCCTTAAGAGGTCGAGAGTGACCACAATCCATTAGTTATAGAGGGGGGAACGCAGGGCAGCCGAGAGTCAAGATCATATCAGCAGAATGAGCTCATGAATTTTCTGACCATAAGGGAAGCTCAGAATGCTGAGTTGGCAAACATCCTTCGTGATGCCAAAAACGCGGGGGTTATGTACCAATCTTGCAAATGATGGTGAGCCTGGGGGGACCGTTTCTTTCTTTGAACAGCTTTTGTGCTTCATTCATAGAAAATAGGAGACTTCTCATGGAGGCAGAAAGGAAAAGAAGCAAAAGGATCCCCCTGGTTTGATTCAGAGTGCAGACACGAAATGTGGGTGTTGCATTCTGAGTCAAAGGAGGGTGGTTTGAATGCTGGTCAATTTTATTCAAAAACATTAGCATATCAGAAACTGTTCAAATACAAGAAGCTACAATTTATTGAACAACAATGGGAGCTGCTGGATGAGGCAATACACGAAAATATCGGTAAAGTATTCAGAAAATTGTTATCAAAAGGGTATGAGGAAAGGGGGAGGGTGATCGGACCTCTATCCTACCATCAGCATGCATAGCACATTTCCAGGAGGTTTTGTTCAAGGAGGAATCTGACTACTCTCTGTATCAACTGAAAGGTTTGATGCCCCATGAAAAGATTCATTTTACAAAAGAAGAAATTGACAACTGCGGGTCCTGAGGCCCAAATGATTCATATAGTTTCATGAATGGTGGGCCCCAGTATTGGAGCAAGTTTTTAATGTAATCTCACTAGTCTATAACTGCCCAGCATCTTGGAAGAGGAGTCTGTTATTTCCTCTGTTTACAAAGGGTGCGGTTGCGGACCCCCATTGCTATCGCCCAATATCGCTACTTGACATCTCAAGCAGGATCTTTGCAGACTGCCTGGCAATGAGCACTGGGCCCTAGAAAATAATGTATTGCCAGATAGCCAAGCTGGATTTAGAAAGGGATTCTCTACGATCAATCAATGTTTTTTGTTGAATAGCATAATTGAGAAATAGACAAAGGTCAGAGACAGCAGGGTATATGCATCTTCTTTTCCATTGCCTTTGACTCCATCAATCGGAATCTGCTGTGGACAAAATTTGATCTAATTGGTGTCCTCTTACGGTTGCTGCAGCTGATCCAACTGTTGCATGAGGATACTTTAGTGGCAGTGTGTTGCTCTAGGGCAGAATAATACTCTGTGGATTTTCCTACTAACAGAGATGTCAAGCAAGGCTGCTCTCTAGCTCCGCTTTTATTCAACTTGTTTTTGTCAGATTTTAATCTGCATGATGCATCAGCCAGGGTTGTCACGCTTCAATTAAATACGATTAAGTTTTGCGTCTGATGTACGCTGATGATACAGAGCTAATTGATGTTACGGCTGGGCGTCTTAAGCAAAATCTCATATATGTAGATTTATATCTTCCAGGGACCATGGTCTGAAATTTTATTTGTCCCAAAAACAAAGATTGTCGTCTTTGGAAATGGCAGGGTATGGAACAAATGAAACATTAACACTGCGGAAATAGAGGTGGTTAAATTCTATAGATATTTGGGGCTGGTGTTTCCAACTTCGGTAGCTGGGACACGCGCATAAAGCTGGCTGCAAAGTAGGCTGCAGTAAGCTTGAGGGGACTTCTACGTCTTCATCATCTCTATGGGGGAAGGAAACTGGATAAATGCCTTTGAATACTAATGGTCAAAACTCAGACGACAGTCTTGCATGGAAGTGAGTTATGGGGGTTCTCATCCTGCACAGAGCTTGGGGTTATACAAAACATATTCTTAAATAAATCGGCATGGTTTTAGCCTGCTACACAGGGAGACGCACTTCGATGTGAGTTAGGTTTTCCCCGTATAGGTTGTCAGGGTCAGAACAGATTCTTAGAGTTCTTTCTTAAAGTACAACTTGATCCCTCAATAAATCTCAGCATAGGGAATGCCGTTTTAGAGGTGGTTACATCCCCCATGCAGGGAAAATGCTATTGGTACTTGCAGGATTGCCTTAATAAAGAGAAGGGGATTAAAAGAGATAGCGCCCCTCAAATATATGTCGAAACTGCAACAGAAAAGATTACTCAAGACGTGCGCTGTAAAAGAAGAATTCGATAGAACCCAGTCCTGCATTGTGAGGCTTTCATCATTAAGGCTTTATAGTGAGGCTTGTATGGATATAGTACCATCCAATTGTATAACCCAAATAAAATTACAGGAGTGTAGAAGGATTGTCCTGATGATTAGAATACATTTGCTGCCTGTGAAGACTAGAATAAGCCGGATGGGTATAGATAGACAATGTACTCGTGGACTGGGGAAAGAGGAGGATCTTATATTTCTTTATTAATTTGTAAAATTCTTTACCGATCTTAGAAGAAGATGGGTTAGGTCACATATTATTAAGAACAATATTAGGTTGTGTACTGATGCTATGTTTCTATTTATGCACTACAACGATGAAGATTGTATGTATGATGATTTAAACATGCAAAAGAGATTATCATGATAGTTAAGATTATCTATGATGCATATGATATTTATGCTATGGTGTGTTATTCATTATTTGCTAATGGCGTACAGCGGATAAAGACTTATTGGGTGAAGCATGTGTGTGAAGAGAGAGAGAGAAAGCCTTGTAGCAAGACTTCCAGCCAAACAAGTTGCTAGATTGCAGACGGGTCAGAATGCCGCAGTCCGAGTGATCGGACACCTTAGGAAATGGGACCATGTCTCTACAATGCAGAGATCCCTCCACTGGCTTATGGTGGAGGATACGATCAAATTCAAAGTAGCCTGTCTGGTCTATAAATGCTTGAGGGGCTGGCCCCTGATTATCTTGCAGAGAAGATCATTCAGTACTGCCCAAATAGAAAGCTCCGCTCTGGAGATAAACTTCGGACCTGTGTTCCAGGGTCTAACTGTGTCTCCAGGGGTGATAGAAGATTTGGAGTGTTTGGGCCAAAAATGTGGAACCAACTCCCACTGGAGATTAGAACATGTGAGACATTGGACCTGTTTAGAAACAGGCTGAAACCTTCCTATTTAGATAAATATAATACTTGGCTATTGTTAAATGCCTGCTTTTTCCATGTCCTGACCTCTAGTTGTCATCTGTGGCCGGATATAGTTTAATCTGTCTGGTGTGCTTAATATATTCTTAACATTTTTTTTTAAAAAGAACGAGATGAAGGGAGAAAAAGTCAGAGAACGGTCAGCATAGAAGTGACATGAAAGATCGAAAGACTGAATGAGTGCAGTAAGGGGAATAGGGGAGTTTGAGAAAAGCAGCGGTCCAAGAACACTGTGGAGTGAGTCTTCGTGTCTTGAAAGTTCATTAAAAAAAACTCACAGTACTGTTTTTAGCCTCACGCTGAATTGCATTCTGGTATTTGTAGTCTTCATTCCAAAGAATCCAAAAAGCCCCACCTACCATCGAAAGCTTCCAAAAAGCCCCAAAAGTACACTCCAATCTGGAAAAGGACCTGGAATACAGACAAAAGCAGTCACTTAGAAGAACAACTAGAATCCTAAAGCCATTGATCTCAACCCCGGACGCAACTGATTTATACAAAAAAGCAGAACTAATCCAGAAATGAATCATGGAAACAATTGACAGCATCTCCCTGGAAAAAGCCCTCATCCAATCACGACAGAAAGCAGTAGCAAGATGGTTCAAGCCCCACATCGATACAATGAAAAGAACAGACCGGAAACTAGAAGAAGAATGGAGGGAAAACCACAACCAAGCTAAAAGAACAACTTATCAAAAACGAATCCGAGCATACAAAAAAGGAAACTCTTAAAGCTAAAAAGAAATACTAGAATGACCAGATCACAAAAGCCACCAACACCCAGAAAGAACTATTCAACATCGTAAACGAGATGAGATATCCCCCTGGATGCAATAACACACTTGTGCATTCACAAAAATGATGCGATGATCTCGCAGACAATTTTAAGAGTAAAATTACTGACATACACCAGATCATACAAAGTAGACCAATTAACCAGACCGTGCACCAACCCCTAACTATCCGAGCCCACAGAAGAGGCTGAACAGTTTCACCCAAATGTCAAGAGAAAGAGTCCTCAGCTTGGTGAAAAAAGCAACAAGGCAGGCTCCCCAATGGATACCTGCCCACCAGATATCTATAAATCAATCCTTACAGAGGGTACACCGTCGGAATGCTACCTAAACCTCTTCAACCTATCACTCTCAATGGGGAGAGTACCGCGACTGTTCAAATCGGCCTACATCAAATCGCTCCCCTAAGATACAACGGGGGATGTAGAAGACTTCTCAAACTACAGACCGATCTCAAACTTTCCTATCCAGCAAAACTATTAGAGACCTATATCTACGAACAAACACTGGAACATGTAAAAAAATCACCAACTATTGGAGAAGGCACAAGTTGGCTTCAGACCCATGAGAGGGATGGAAACAGCACTTCTCTATATATGGGATGACCTGAAGAACAACGCAGACTCCTACACGAACTTGGCACTGACACTACTCGACCTCTCTGCAGCATTCAACACAGTCAACCATAACATCATCATCAAGAGAATGGAAGAAATAGAAATCACTGCATTGCTCTGGATGAAATCTATCTTGTCTCAAAGAACTGAAATAGTATGGATAAAACCATTCAAATCTGCACCATGTGAGACCACCTGTGGAGTACCACAAGGATCCCCGTTATCCCCGCTCCTCTTCAACATCTATATGTCGCAACTAAGTAACCTCATCTAAAGACATGGCTTTACCTACTACAACTACACAGATGATACCCAAATTATCTACAAAATCGGCGACAAACAAGAGGAGAGCAGAACGCTAGTAGACTGTCTGAAAGAACTCTACCAATGCATGAACACTAACAACCTCAAAATCAACCCGGGTAAGACAGAAATCATGATCACATCCAACAACCAAGGAAGCAACCAGTAAATCCCATGGCCCACAACTGGGAACACCACCCACACCATCCAAAGTTGTCAAAAACCTTGGAATCCTAATGTACAACGATCTAACCCTAGAACTTCAAGTAAACGCGATGATTAAGAAATTATTCTTACATCTACACACAATCAAAAACATTCTACCATTCCTCCACTTCACACACAAAACATTGGCCATCATCTTCCTCATCATGTCCGGGATAAACTATGCCAACAGGTTATACCTCGGAATGCCAGACTACTTACTGAGGAAACTGCAAAGAATACACAACGCAGCTGCCAGACTTCTCCTCAAACTCTCACAAAGGGACCACATCACTCCAGCGCTAATGATGCTATATTGGCTCCCAGTCAAAAAACGAATCACCTTCAAAGCAAGGTGCATAACATACAGAGGTCTTTTCCCAGCTTGGGGACAAGAACGGTGAGAGACTCCTCCATGAAGAGGGTAAGGCAGCTTGAGCCCTAAAAAGAATTAAAAAGCGCCATCATGCGAGGCTTCAATATGCTTTAATATGTTTTCTAGAATAAGGCTGTAAAGCCATCAGGGCTTGGGGCGGACCACTTCAGGGTCTTTATGGCAGCTTCCACCTCCGGCTGGACTATCGGAGCTTCAAGGACTCTATACAATTATGGGGAATGTGAGAGGCTGGACACATAGACAAGTATGTCGACTGCAGTTCTCCAGCTATAGGGGGACCCGACATTATGGGCCTCATTACGAGAATGGAGGTAGCCATGGAGCTATTAGCTCCATGGCTACCTCCAATCCGGGCTCCATTACCGGGTTCCTGCTTACCGGGATACTCCGACATAGGAGGACCCGGTAATTCCTCCTTGCAGGAACCCATCCCCATTCCCATTTCAACCCCCATAGGGCTCAATGGGAATGGGGAGGGAGGTAATAACGGGCAGATTACATCTGGCCCCTTATTGCCACCCTCTTCCCCTCGCGGGATCCGGAAAGCACGCCTGGTTTTACCAGGCGTGCGATCCGGCTCCCGTGATGGGAAGCTCGTAATTGGCGCTCCCGGAATGAAGGGGGCCGGTCCCGTACCGGCCCCCTTCGTTACGGGAGCGCCAGCCTTATAATGACGTGCTATGTCTTTAAGGTAGTCAAACATTCTATTCATTTTATCTACCGCTCAGACATGAAAGGTCCTATCCAGCCCTTCAACACCTGAGTATTTTTATTCCGCGTGTGAACCTTTATTAGCTTATACACCAGAAAGCGGTTCGCTTTGTTGCCCTGCGCATAAAAAATTGCTTGGTCTCGGCTAGAGCTTACCCTGATGTATTGGCTAAGTGCAGGTTCTTTCCCCACGTCTGACTGTGCTGATTTTGTTACCTTTTGAAGATCTGCAAAACTGCTAACTCTCACTGCCTCTAGGCCTCCCTGGTAAACAGGCTCTGTTTAGACGGCACTGTAGGGCAACTCTTCAGTGGAGGCACTTTGTTCTGCCTGCCCCTGGTCTTATCCATGCAATTGGGTCCTTGGAACCTGCGGTCACATCAGGAGACCATCTTTAGCTATGTTCATCACCTTATTTTTAGAAAAACATTGTTGGACGATTCATTTATCTTGACGGTCAAAATAATCCTCATCTGTAACTTCTGAACCATGTTGCTATGATGGGCACTATGGGCAAAAATATACACCATACAAAAAAATGTGCGCATTTGGGAGAGTGCCTTTGGCGAGTGCTGTTCTGCCTTACCTGTCCCGTGGATTACACTGATTACAGCTTGCGCCTCGCATCAACCACTGGATCTTGTTTTGATACCTGCATTTACCAGCATAAAAAACTAGATAACTCCTCCCCCTTCCCAACAGCCCTTCAAAAGCACGGGCACGCTCGCATTTGTGCACGCGCATTTGAGAGAGTGCCATTTGGCGAGTGCTGTACTGTTGTTCAGCGGGAGAGCGAGGAGCGCTCACCCTTGGACCCTCATGAGGAGCTATCCATAAAATCCCCATTTTCTCTTTTATAGTGTCAGAGCCTAGCCAGTCATGCCGGCTTCTACACTAAAAACGAACATGCCACCACTTGGTAGTAATGGATCGGACTCTCTCCCATTGGATGAAAGCATTGGCAGAGCCAAGGATTGGAAATGGAAAAACGCGAAAATGGCATGTTCGAAATCCTTGACCACTGATGTAAGAGTAATTTGGTTACGGAAGTCCAAAATGACCTGTGGTACAGAAAAAACTAAAGAAAACTTTGACGCAATGCAACCACAGACGGCATTAGAATCACAGAATGGTGAAGTTTGCAATTGTTGTCAGGTTAAATTCAGATATCATTAACTCAATCGGCTTGAGTACTTTATTTTTAGCAGTGAGCATCTCAGAGCCTGCTTGTGAAGTGCAGGCTAGTATTTCTTTGTCCGATATCTGCAGACCGTTGGTAGTCTGCATAAACATGCAAATGATCCAATAATCAGACAATTGAAAGCTCAAATGAACAGCGAACTAAACAATTTGCCAAAATATCAGAAAGATCAACAAAAAACCAAAACATCTAAAATAAAGCCAATTTACAAAAAATGCACTAAACTTCACAAAGCTATGAAGAAACAGAAAGACAATGGACCTCATTACGAGTCCGGCAGAAGCCGTGCTGGTAAAAGAGGCAGGCTGCCGCCTGACTTGTGGGGATTTACCCGCTCCCGACTTGCTGGAATTACTGGGGCATTACAGCCCTGATGGTCCGGTAATTCCAGAGCCGGCATTCCGTTACTCCCCATTCCCGTGGAGTCCCATAGGACTGCCGGGAATGGGGGCCCTGCAAACACCAGCACCATGCGGTAATGGTGCCAGTATTTCCACGTCCGTCTGCGGCCGGTGGCATTACGCCCGCCAGGTCAGACCCTGTGGGTGTAACACCACACAGCCACATAACTCGTAGTTAGCCGGTTCGGTTTTACCAGCATCGTTAAATCCAGACCGGCTAACTTGCAATGAGGCCCAATGAGTATATGATTAAAGCTATGTCATCAAAGTCAAGTGCTCAGATCTGGCACTCAACAACAACGGAAACTGCTCTCTTCTATTAAACACCATAAGCGAAAAGTCATGGGCAGATCATTTTGCGAAATTGTTTGCTGATCCTGACAATATCAGCTGGGCTGAAAAAAGAGAAAATAATATCCATAAATTAAAAACGCCACCGTAAAAAAATCACCCGGAGATATGGGCGGAGGTCTTACATACCATCTATCAAACCATTGCATGAACAGGAAATATTCCTCCAACATAGCAACAATCCATTCTCATTCCGATTTTCAAAAAAGGAGATAGACCCAGCCAACTATAGACCATTGGCACTAATGGATACTCCCGGTAAAATATATGCTCGTCTGCTACTGAGAGACATGCAAAAATGGTAAAAAGCGACAAAGAGACTGCATCATCTATCTGGATTCATCCCTGGCAAATAGAGAAGGAGAAATACACTCTGCAGGATGTATATACAATGGGAAAAATGCCTAATCTGGTAGCCAAATTGCCCACAATTGGAACAACTGTGGATACCTTGAGGAATTGTATGGCTAGTGGAGGAGAACAAATATGGATTCACTATCAAGCACCTTTGTGGCACAATTTGGGGCTACAGATTGGAAGCAAGACCTTGTGTTGGCAGACCTGGGTAAAGGTAGGCATCTTAAGGGTGTATGATGTGTGGAAGGATGGTCAAATGGTCTCTTTTGATTCACTAAGAAGGAATTTTGGTCTAGGGAAAACAGAGCATAGGCCTTACGTAGTATTGGAATCTCTTATTACGCAAAGACTAAGGGATTTCATTTGTCTCCATTTATGGTTTTGACTTCTCTAAAGTTAATGCCAATGGGACATCATGTGCAACTTCATGGGAGAACCTGAGGCAGATATGGGTGAAAGAGTTGGGTAGGGAAATAGCTATAAAAAATTGGGAGAACTTTGTAAGAGTCGGCACAAACTCAAAAATGAATTTAGAGTTGCGATATATATAATCAAAGGATCTTGTGTCGTTTGTACTGCACCCCAGCATGGATGGTTTATCTACGTATGTCTAATGATGACTCATGCTGGGCTTGTGGCCAAAAAGGGGTACCCTGTTACATATGCTATGTGATTGTGCAAGAGTGGTGGGACTTTGGAGTCAGGCCTTGAATAGTCATACTCAACAATTCTGCTCTCAAATGGTGGGAGATGTAGGGTGGCTCGTGAGCACAGAGGATGGATTAATAGAGTATTGATAGTGGCTGCTAAGCATTTCTGAGGGTATGGAAATTGAGGAAAAAGTCAGAAGTGGAGGGTTGGTTATCGGATCTCCAAATTTTGGCTACTTATGAGAGAGTTATGCTAATAAAGCACGAACGAGAAGGAAAATATTTGTTGACATGGGGACCATTTGATGAACTGTACAGTTGATGCAGGTATTATTAAAATAAAGGGTTGGTTGGAGGTGAAAGGATAATGATATCAAAAAGTGTTTGTTGTTTGTCTATGTTTATTGTGTATGTGTTGTCTAGTTTTGCTGTTTATGTGGGAAGGTTGTACTAAAATATTGGATTAGCTATATTTAATAGGATTGTAGGATGGTAATATGGTTTGTACAATAATTTTATTAGTTGATATTGTAAGTATTTGGATGTTGAAATGTAATCCAAAGACATTATGAAAATGCATATGTTGTATTAAGTTTAAAATGATAAAATAAAGTATTTAAAAAAGATAAAAAAAAATAAAAACAATAAAACTGGATCAGAATGGCATACTGTCACAATCAATAACGACTCAGCAGGGTTTAAAACAAGGATGCATGTTGGCATCCACTCTGTTCAACTTTTACATCAATGACATAAATAAATACTTAATCTCAGCTAACATTTATCCCCCCAAAATGGGTCAGCATCCGACAGCATGGCTTCTCCATGCTGATGACATGGTGCTCGTAGACCAAACACTGATTGGACTACATAGACAACTTCAAACACTTCAGCAATATGCAAGTCAAAACAAACTGGGGATAAATGCATCCAAAACTAACATCATGAAAATACAGAACAAGAGAGGAACGTACAAATGCTTCGAGTTCAAATGTTCTGTAGGTGCTGCCCTATTAACAGCTACAACAGAGTACAAATACCTAGGAGTTAATATCAACAATAATAAAGTGGACACCGTATAAAATGGAAATAAAGCACAAAATGCAGTCACTGTGTTCACAAGGAAAGATCATTCATGCTAAATACAGCACATTCTCCTATACCCCACTATTAATATAGTATAAGCAAATGGTTGTTCCAACAGTGATCTATGGAGCGGAGTCTAAACTGCCCCAACATCAGAAGGCATGTATTGGAAATCATTGCTCCCTGTACCCAATAACTTTCCTAATGCCATGATAAGATGTGAAATAGGCTTAACATCTCTGAAAAGCAAAGTTTGGGGGAATACCCTGTTGCTATACAGAAAATGTTTAACACCAGAAGAGTACTCAAATTCGCTAATTACAATCATCTCAGAACATTTGAGAAGTAATACTTTCAAACATCTTAACACCTGGAAGGACCTTTGTAAAAGAATTATGGAGAATACGCTCATCGATATCGATACCTTTATTTTGAATCCTGATAAAGCTGCTAAAAAGAAAGTTATGGGAATATGATTGGATGACTACTATGTCTCAATGTAGATTATATAAAATATGTAAGATCTCCAACTACCCTTTCAAATGTCGAGGACAAATACCGAAATATCTGGAGAAATATCCAGATCAGAAATATCAAGCTCAAATAATGAGAACAAGATTCAATGTATGGCCTACAAGAGCGGTCCTTGCTCGCGGAAATAAGAAAGCTGAGAGAAATGCCAGATGTAGATTCTGTGAAGCAGAAGGCAATATAGAATTGCTCGAACACCTGCTAGTACAATGCCAAAGTCTTACAGAATTGGGAAAAGATTACTACCATGCATACTTTAAAGAATATTGCATTATGGACCAAACAACAATGTGGATGACGATTATACATTATGACCACTTATCAATGAATTTAGCAGCGATAAGATTTTTAGAGATAATTGGCCCTCATTCCGAGTTTGGAGGTAAGTAACCGTCCTTACCGGCATGGAGCAAATACCTTGTCCATGTAGTCAAGAGCCCGCTAATAAAGGGCTATTACGAGTATGCAAGCACAAGCTTTGCGCCATGCTGGTAATGACATTACCGACATGCCCTAAAAGTTTAAAAAATGGCCCTTAGCGGCATCATGCAAAGAGCAGACAGCACTACCGGCATGATTCAAGACGGCATTTGCGGACTTCGCTATCAGCGGTGACCGCTAATAACGGTCACTGAAAATAAGCAGAACCGGAAGTAGCGTCATCGCACATGAACGGGAAAGAGCACGGCGGCCATCTTTAAAAACACAATTCATTGCCATCCTCAGCAGCCAGGACCTGGAGTATATTGTTGTGTGCCAAAATCTACCCACAACAACTATACAATGCCCAAGGCAGTCAAAAAAGGCGCCCCCGCCAGGACAAGGTGCGCTTTAATGAAGACGAGCTCACCATACTGGCGGAGACCCTGGCTGAGAATGCTGATGTTGTCATCAGAAAGAAGGAAATCTGGGCACTAGTGGTACAAAAAGTCAGCGCGGTTATCAACACCCCCCCGCACAACTAAGGACTGCAGGAAGAGGTGGGATGACCTGCGCCTGCGAGTCTGCAACATCCTCTCGGCAAACAGGAGCCAGGCCATGGCAACTGGCGGAGGAGCAAGCTCTCCGATAAAGCTGTCCCGGTGCGAAGCGATATTGCCAGCCTGATCAGCATAGAGGCCATTGAAGGTGTGGGTGACATGGAGTGTGGCGCCACCTCACCGGCGGAAGGAGGTGAGTGTCCTAAGAAAACACTGTAATGCAGAGTCTGATGGTCGTCCACCAATATGTCTGTCTAAAGAGGCAAGCCATGCCCCAATACACACACATTCCCAGCTTAGTTGTCGTACGCAGCACAGACACAAGCAGATGCCGGCAGCAAGGCAATGCCATACCGTACACAAACCACACTAAGATGCTAATGGCATAAATCACACTGCATGCAGGCCACAATAAATATGCATGTCACATAGCATACGTCTGCCCCAACATGAGTGACCCTGACGGATGCCTGCATTACCCACCTATATGGCAACCAACGTGATCATCCAAACTCCACTGCCTATTACCCTCTATTGTGTAGATGAGCAATTATACAAATGTATGCATGATGCTTCTCAAACCATCACTCATGCCACCCCTCTCTTCGACCCCCACAGGCTCAGATCATGACAGCGAGGCCCGGGACTCACCCCCACAGCCGACCACACCCCGGAAGAGGGCCTGGGATGAGGCCAACAGGCCTTCCACTTCCAAAGCCCAACACAAGCCTTGGCAGGCACCGCAGAGGAAACCACATCCGGATGCCACGGCACTGGTGCTGCCAAGGGCCGTTGACACAGTACACTCCAGTCACACTGGCACAGGACATAGTTGAAGCTGCACACTCAGCAGAGAACAGTTCAGTCGGGGAGGCGGCAGCTACAGCACCCCTGGCTGATGACGAGGCGCAGGGACAGGTGTGGGTGCCCGTGGAGGACGTCTCCTCCGACCTGCCTGGCACACCAAGTCCGGCACCATCCGCCCAGCTCACATCGGTCGACTCCGACCATGGCACCACCCCGGAGCAGTCTGGGGGGGAGGACATCCAAGGGGCCATGAGTCCCATAGGTGACCCAATTGCAATTGTGCATGACACACAAGCACCCTCCACCTCCACAGGTGTACCGGCGGGGGTGCAGCAAGCAGGGCACGCTTAGCAGTGGCAGGAGGAGCTAACTGCCCTGGTGTGACAATTTGTTACTGACAATGCACAAGCAAGGCAGGAGTGGCGCAAGAACACCACCACTCTGGGGAAGATCATTGCCGATAGCACCAGTAGACTGTGCGAGGATGTATCAGCCCTGCGGCAGGTCCTCAGCTGCATTGCTGATGCAATGGAGGCTGAGCATCCGGCCCCCCAAATGGAGCAGGCGGCCACCCCATCATTCTCGAGCTCCACACAGACTAGCCCACTACGCAGGTCGCCACGCACCCTGCGCCGCCTGGACATGCCGCCACCAGGTGCATGGAGTGACAGGAAGTAGACTGGCCAGCCTGATGAAGGCAAAAGACACTTGTTTGGACACCATGTGTGGGGGAGTTTTGGGGGTGGGTGAGGATGTGTGGGGGAGTTGTGGGGGGAGTCGGAAGGGGGGTGAGGGTGTGTGGGGGAGTTGTGGGGGAGGGGGAGGCGGTGAGGGTGGTGTAAGTTTAGTGCACTTTCATCTTTATTGGACATTTAAATACACCTGTTGTGGGAAAAGAATATCTTGAGTGGACATTCATCATTGTGCATGTGTCATTTATTCATATACAGTGCATAGTGTACATATACTCCCACACCCAGGGCCTTCTGTTCAACTATCATGTCACCCTCTGCAGCCACGTTTGTCAGAAATATTGTGCAATCACTGACTGACGCACAGCACGTCCCTCCTGTGCATCGGCACCGCAATGATGTGCAGCCACATCTTCTTCATCCCCTTCATCATCACCAGGTGGTAGCAGTTTGTTAGGCAGAATCCTGTGCAGTTCCCTTGGGGAACACTGCAAAAAGATTAAGACTACAGGAGGAAGCAGTAAACCCAATTGGTAGCAGTCTGCACCACCCAGATTTACCTGGTAGCTGTGGCTGAGCAGTCAGACTTCGCTCAAGAAGAGTAGGGCAGTATGTAGAGTATACACAATAGGGCCAAAAACACAGTAGAGCAAACAAACACTGACCAGAGCTTTGTATAAAAAGTATATAATTATTTATTTAAAACACACTTTATGGCATATACTAGCACTCTCAATCAAAAGCAAGTTAAAACACAGTCAGGTAAAGTATACACACCTCCCTTAATAGTTATCAGACAAGTCAGGGTTAAAACACTACTATTTGTTAGAACAGATGTGAGCGCTTAACCAAGATGGCACTCTGATAATGTAGTTAAAGAGAGAGAAAAAGGCAGAGCATAAAAATAAAACAGTTCCCAACATTTTTAAGAGTTCAGAGCCAGGGGAGAAAGGCAGGTTATACTGTAGAGCCAAAGTTCAAAGGCCAGGCCCACTCTAAATGGAGCAAAGCGAAATGTGCCCAGGATCACATGGTTTAAAGTGCACTGACATTCTTTGCAGAGTGTTCAAAAAGAGGTTGGGGCGATTCAAAAGATATAGTTAGAAGGCCTGGAGCCAACCCAGTTTCGAAGCCAAGGATTTAAGGGTCACCTTTAGCAATCTGTAGAAAGGGAGGCCAGGCAGGACACAGTACCTTAGAGAGGAAGAATGCTCCAGCGGGGGCAGTTGTTCCTAGCAGTGGTTGCAGTTTATTGTTTCAAGTAGGGGAAGAGAGGATCTCGTCAAGAAGGAAACGTGGAGTCGTTGCACTGCACAGGGATAAAACCAGCCGCGGAGTTACCGATTAAAAGGTGCGGTCCTTTTATTTGCGGTCAAAAGTGGTGAACTTGGCTATCTGGCTGCCGGGGTGCTTGGCACGGGTGATTCGACCAAGAGACGTCTTTGGAAGGCGAAAAGGGCCAACTGGTTGATCCCACCAGCTCAGGGGAAGAAGAGTCGTCCAGTAGAAGATCTTCTCTTATCGTCGGGAAAGTGGTGAGGTAGGTGCAGCAGGGCTTCACCAGTGGTGTCGTTGTTGCAGATGGCTCAGCTTCTTCCCTCTTCAGATTCTTAGGTCCTGTGGCGACTTCTGAAGTTCCAGTCCCAAAGGCCCTGCTTTTATGCAGAAAAGCCCCCATTCATCAGCCTAGCTGTCAATCACACATGCCAAGTGGTGAGCCGGGCGGCTCACCACTGGGCCAATCAGAGTAGAGTGCGACTTGGGTTGCTAAGGCAACGCAGTCCAGGGTGCCAATTCCCCCCTCCACCCTTCCTGTGGAACCCAGACAGAGTGGCACCATTTGGAGGGCTTCTGTGGAGAAGCCTGCCAAAATAGTGGAACAAAGGGCTCGACCTTGGTCAGAGTTACAGAGACTGACACAAACGCCATTTTAGAATCGAGTTCTGTCAAAAAGACCCAACCAGTGATTTAATATTAAATACATAAACCGGCGGTATCTTTAGCATTGCACCAAAAAGTGGTGCGTTTAAAATCAATGGGAAAATCCCATAGGGAATATTCCGGTGGAATATTTCTCGTGGTAGCCACTGCCACCAGCCAGAAACTTGGCAAGGTGGGACTGGACAGTGCCCCCTTGAAAACAGACCCAGTGGCAATATAATTAACCCCTTCCAGTACTTCCACAATATGATGGTTTGTACTGGTTCTGTTCACAATTTAGGACTAGTAAAGTCAATGGTGACTTTACATGCCCTGGGAGACAGTAGTCAGTCCCAGGGTATGGAGTCTATGTTTGGGGGTCACTATCACACCCCTGTGTTACTGCACTGAGCGTGCTGTGTAACACACACATAAAAAATAGATGATCCCCTATGGAGCAGAAAGAAAACCCCATAGCCCATAAGCACCCACAGAGTCAAAGACACTCAAATCATGCCTAAGAGTGGGAGGAAAAGAGTCTCACTCTTAGCAGGAGAAATAAACAAACCCCGAAAATCCAGCAAAGCTGCTAGGGGACTCACTAGGTTTGGGAAATTAGCCTTATAAGAGAATTCTCCCAAACACAGTTCAATGTCATGGGGCAGGGCCATGTTCCGTCGGAAACACATGTTGTGCAGCATGACACATGCCATGACCCGACCGGCTAAGGCAGCAAAACCGTACCTTCGACAGGCCAAAGGTCTGCTCGATGACCACACGGGTACGGGTGTGGGAACGATTGTAGTCCTCCTCGTGCCTGTTCTGTGGGTTTCGGACAGGGGTGAAGAGCCACGGCTTCAAGGGATTGCCACTGTCACCTGCATGGGAGGCAAAAAAAGGTATATGTCAGTCGATTCATGATGGACAGATGTACTAGTCACACATGCCTGCAGATTATCGTTGGTCACATGCACATGTCCCTGGTTGTATGCACGCCATTTTTAGGCCTTCAATGTGTCCTGTGCCATGGACTAATGGTGTGGGTTGCATCTTCAAGATGATACACGGTGTGCACTGCCTTCTTGTTGCTCATGCATTGTGTAGGCATACAGCTGTGTTCGTGTCTATTTGTGATGTGTTGTGTTCTGTAAGATTTTCTGACTGGGAGTGTTGGCAGTAGGCTCTGCAATGTTAGGCATTCAGTCTTGTTTTTACCCATGGTGGCATGCTACATTCCTGTGGTTGTGGCAGCCCTGTGACAGACAGTGGATTCCCTTGGTGGTTTTGTTCCATGCACTCCCATGGATGCTTGTCCTGTGTGGTGATTTGCTGGAGACAGCAACATAGTGCACATTCACTGCATGTTGCTGGATGGTGTTACGGAGGGCGAGGTCTGCTGATGAGTGGTGCGTGTGTTGTGGGATGTGGGGTGCTTTACTGTTTGTCATGTTGTGATAGGTGTCGACCTTACTTCATTCCTATGGGATTTGGTTGTCACGTTCTGTTTGGGATGCTTTGGGCACAGTGTTTAGTGATGTGCACATTGTGCTGTCACATCCACATTGACACCATGGTGGTGTGTGCATCTCACCC
This sequence comes from Ambystoma mexicanum, assembly GCF_040938575.1. Lineage (NCBI taxonomy): Eukaryota > Metazoa > Chordata > Amphibia > Caudata > Ambystomatidae > Ambystoma > Ambystoma mexicanum. The sequence continues at coordinate 740,170,691 of NC_090921.1, read as the reverse complement.
CCATTTCAGTGCCATGTGCCTGTCATGCAATCTACCAAGAAGCCAGGCATGTCGTCCAGCATGACGTTCGAAAGACGTGGAGGTGACAGAGAAAAGAAACTCAGACAAACAGAGGCAAAAATAATTTGTAAATTTAATTCAACGGTATTTGGCCTCAACACAAACAATGAAATGGTGTCCTTTTTGTAAAAACTTGATTAACAATTATGCTGTGTTTACTGTGACTTAAAATATGTTTACCATCTCACTTGTATGATGTACTGGGGGCCTTTCCCTTATAAATAAGAACGACATTATTTGATAGTTTTACGCTAAATAGATTACCTCACGTTCACTTTTCCTTAGAAAAAGCTTAATGCATTTCCACAATTATGTGCAGACCTTTAATCAGATTAACTACGTAACTTACCGTAAATTACTACACTTGTCAAATTATCTCTTACTCCCTTTCAATATGGCCGCCTGTGAGCACACGACTAGACATGGAGGAAGGACAGACCAAGGTTTTCATCACCATAGCAACAGATATAATCACAGAGAGGACGCCTAATGGCGCCCCCTTGAGAATTTTAGCAACTTTGCGATCGGACGCTTGTATTGGGATGAGCAGGTAAGAGAGCGTCTGACAATTCATGGCTCGCCACATTCAAAGAAACGTGTAAATTTGCGCACGCGAGCGTGCGCTGTCACTTTCTTAGATTCTGCAACTCGCTAATATGCGTAATTCTTAAGCACGCGAACAGGCATTATCACTCATTAGACTGTGTAAACTATTAATACGCGTTTTCTCGTGCACGCGAAGGTGCGCTTTCACTCACTAGACTGGAAACCCTTTAATCTATATAATTTCTCACACGTGTACGTGCCTAAATACTTACCATTTGCTTTCACTCATTTAGATTCTGTAAACTCGCCAATACGTGCAATTTCGTGCACAGCGAAGGTGCGCTTTCACTCACTAGACTGGAAACCCTTTAATATATATAATTTCTCGCACGCGTACGTGCGTGATTACTTACCAGTTGCTTTCACTCATTTAGATTCTGTAAACTCGCCAATACGTGCAATTTCGCGCACATGTAAGTGCATTTTAAACTTACCAGACCGCTCATTCTAATAATATGTGTACTCCACATACACGAAAGTGCACTTCAACTTGCTAGACGTGGAAACCCAATTCTACGTGTATTTTCGCGCACGTGAACGCGCGATTTTCACTTATTAGACCATGTAACTTAGGAATACGTGTAATTTGGCACATTTTAACGTGCACTGTGATTTAATTGAGTCTGAAACCAAGTACTAAGTGTAAACTTTCAATTTCAAGATTCTCTAATCATGTATGACAGCAGTTTGAATATGATATTATTTTACAATTTACAGGGATTAACCCATTCAATATATGGAAGCTTGTTTTTCACATTGTGTGACAGGGGCATTCACATGATTCCAAGGTAAACCTACTTACACACCTTTTGACATGAGCATATATGAATGAATATAATAGTGTTTATATAAAATATATCGCAATTAATATTTATTTTGCATCTACCTCTCTCCACTTATCACCCCTGCTTTCTCCGCCCCCTTTTCCCCACCCCATTTTTGTCTGTCTTTTTATTTTTGGTATCCATGCATATATTTGTTTCATGCATTTACACTTTGCTTTTGGATGCACAATTAACCGTATTTTGCTATTTTAATTTCGATATATACACATGTCCATAATGTGATTATCTTGTTATGTTTTCATTCGTTTTATGAATATATGGTGTTATAGACAAACTATTAGCCCTGATTTGAAAAAGGTCCTTGGAGGACCGAAACATGTGTCATCGTTTTTAAGGGCATTTCTTTTGAATAATAAACATTTTTCTGCAAAGATTTGGCACAGTCTCTTTCCGGGTTACCTATACCTCACAATATCTTTCAAGGGGTCTTTCACTTGGCTAAACCCTGCACCTTGTGAGACGCGACTCCATGGATTTTATGTACTGATTAAAGCAACTTTGATTTTCTTTCATCACTATCAGATGTCGCCAAGTTTAGACCAAACCTTTTAAGCCAAGACTTTTTGATGGACATGCCAATGGAGTCTGGGAATGTTCACTGAAGGAATGGTATATTGCTGTTTGGGGATAGTATGTAGAGAACCAGTTCACTATGGAAGGATACCACACTGGGTGGATGTGAGTTCAAGTGCATTTTATAGTGAATTAAAATGGGAGGGGGGGCAGGTGCTGAATTCAGGTGTTAATAAGTAAAGGTGCAGACCGAGGGGAGTATAGTTCTGAACTACTGCTACATTGTAAATATTTAGGCTAATTATCATTCTGTAATGATGCGGAATGTTGAGATAAGCTTTCTCTTTATTTGTTTTCTGTGTGTTTTTGTAAGTGTCTTTGTGGGGTGTTGTTATATGTTTGTTGTCTGTTTGGTATATATTTATTTGACACGTCTGAGTGTGGTAATCACATGGGTAAATTTGACAGTGGTTTGGTTTCCATGTCAGATGAACATAATTACACTTGCAGAATATTGGAACCACTAGGAAGCTTCTCAGAGTTATATATACTAAAATTATAAAAGGGGGGAATAGAAGGGAGGAAGAGATAAGGGAAGGTAAAGGCGGATAGATAAATGAGTTGACATTTTGTTCATGGAATGTTAAAGGTCTAAATAATCCCCGGAAAAGGAAAGAAGTGATGCTGAGGCTGAGTCAGGAAAATGCAGATGTCGTCCTTTTGCAAGAAACTCCTCAATTGGAAGATTCGAAAAGTTTAATGATCAATACAAAGTTATATGTCCAAGTCAAGAGGTGTGGGAATACTATTTCGTAGGGGATTAGGTATGAATATCGAGAGGGTAACTATGGATGATGTAGGTAGAGTGATTTTGGCTGATGTAAAATATGAAGGGAGAATAGTCACAATAGGGTCCATTTATGGTCCCTGTCATTCGGGGAATAATTATTTCACAAAAGTAACAGCATTGTTGCATAATATGTGTGGAGAGCACGTTATATTGGGGGTTAACTTTAACTGTGTACTTAATTATAAGTTGGATAGCTCGGCACAGTACAGATTCACAGCAGAGTGCAAGTAGAGCATTTGGAACACTTCTGTATAGTTTTGATTTAGTTGACATTTGGAGAACATTACACCCTGGAGAAAGGGAGTACTCTTTTTGTTTTTACCAGTTCATGACTCGTACTCTAGAATTTATTATTTTTTGATTTCTGATAGACTCATTGATAAGACTAACAGAGTGGAAATAATGGAACGAGCGTTGTCGGATTATTCAATGACTAAGCTGAAGTTAGAACTAGGTGGTATAAGGTCAACCACATCAAGATGGCATTTAAAAACATATATATTACAGATCAAGGTACATTGAAATCTTTATAATCATTTATAAACTCATTCTCTGAAATGAATAGAGGGTCAGCTGACGAGTTAGTGGTCTGGGATAGCTTTAATGCGGCCATTTGAGGAGAATTAATGAATATCACATCCCGTACGAGGAAAACCGGAATGTTGGATACAAAGAGTCTGGAGAACAATTTAAGCAAGTTGCAGAAGAAATTTCAATTGTCAAAAAGTAGTGGAGATAAGATGGAGATGGAGAGGGCACAAAAATCTCTAAGGAGTGAAATGGACAAGAAAAGTGAGAACTGTCTGTTTTATATGAAACAGAAATATTGGGAACAGGGAGACAAGACTGGTAGGCTGCTGGCCAACAAAGTAAAAGGTGTGGTAGATAATGGATATGTTTGGAAAATTGTGAATGAACAGAGAATATCAATGTTGAAAAGGGAGGAGATTTGCGAATGTTTTAGGAAAGTTTATAAAACTTTATATACTGAAACTCAATCTCCAATATTGAACAACTTAGAAGAGGTTTTCAATAAAATTGCCATAGTTGACTGGAGAGCAAGCAATGAGCCTTGATCAACCAATAGGAGAGGATGAGGTATTAAGAGCTATTGATTAGCTTAATATAGGTAAATCCCCAGGCTTGGACTGACAGTTGACACTGACAGTTGAGTTTTATAAAGCTGTTGGATCTGAATTAGCTGCGCTGTTATGCAGTCTATATAATTATTTTATGATGGAGAGAAACGTGTATTTTCTGTAATACCAAAACCTGGTAGGGATCATACTAAGTGTGAGAGTTATAGGATGATATCGCTGCTAAATGTGGATGAAAAAATATTTACTAAGATACTGACAAACCGGCTAGAAAAATACATTGATGGATCGATTGAACCTACCCAAGTGGGTTTATACGTGGGAGACATGGCTATGATCATATAAGAACTATCATAGATTTATTGGGGCTTCCTAAGAATGAGGTAGAGTATATTCTGTTGATCTTCATGGATGCTGAAAAAGCGCTCGATCGAATCAATTGGGACTTTTTAGACTACATGCTTAAGAAAATAGGATTTGGGAATACCTTTTTGAGAGCTAGTTAAGCCTTGCAATCCTCAATCAGTGCATGAATATGGGTAAATGGTGAACTTTCTGCTTCCTTTCCTTTGTCTAGGGGTACCAGACAAGGGTGCCCGTTATCACCTCTTCTCTTTAATTTGGCGATAAAACCCTTGATAGCTTACATTAGGCAAGAACAGGGCTACAAGGGCTTTGAGTTGGGGATAGAGATATTAAAGTGTTATGTTGTGCGGATGATATGACTATAATTTTGGCCAACCCAAAGGAAGCTGGGGATATGCTTAAGAGTATGTTTGAGGAGGTGGCTTGTCTGTCAGGTCATAAGATCAATTGGGAGGAATCAGTGGTTTTCCCTTTGGATGTTACTCATCCACGCAGTTATTTGATTTCATGGAATTGTCCGTGGGCTACAGAAAGTGTGAAATATCTGGGGATTCATCTTGGTCGAGACTTACAGAATATAGGTGAATTTAATGTAGGCAAAATAACAGAGGTACTGCAGAGGGATGTGTTAAAATGGGGTCATTGATGCTTAATATTTGGGCAAAGGTTAATGCGATAAAAATGGTGCTATTGCCCAAAGTTCTATACATTATTCAGTCTATTCCACTTAAATTCACGAAGAAGGTTATCGGGCGCATTGACAACATTTTTCAGAATTTTCTTTTGGGCGAAGGTAAGAGACCTAGGATTCCACAGCATGTTCTAATGCGACCTGTGTGAGAGGGAGGCTTTGGGTATCCCAATTTAGAGAACTACTGCAAAGGGTTTGTGTTAAAGAAATCAGCATTATACTTTAATGGAAGGGGTATTTACATGCCGTTATGGATGATTATAGAGAAGGAGACATTTCTGCAATACACTCTGCAGGATGTATATACAATGGGAAAAATGCCTAATCTGGTAGCCAAATTGCCCACAATTGGAACAACTGTGGATACCTTGAGGAATTGTATGGCTAGTGGAGGAGAACAAATATGGATTCACTATCAAGCACCTTTGTGGCACAATTTGGGGCTACAGATTGGAAGCAAGACCTTGTGTTGGCAGACCTGGGTAAAGGTAGGCATCTTAAGGGTGTATGATGTGTGGAAGGATGGTCAAATGGTCTCTTTTGATTCACTAAGAAGGAATTTTGGTCTAGGGAAAACAGAGCATAGGCCTTACGTAGTATTGGAATCTCTTCTTACGCAAAGACAAGGGATGCTGAACAGTGCTATGAAAGAATGACCGACAAATTGCAGTCTATTTCATTTGTCTCCATGTATGGTTTTGACTTCTCTAAAGTTAATGCCAATGGGACATCATGTGCAACTTCATGGGAGAACCTGAGGCAGATATGGGTGAAAGAGTTGGGTAGGGAAATAGCTATAAAAAATTGGGAGAACTTTGTAAGAGTCGGCACAAACTCAAAAATGAATTTAGAGTTGCGATATATATAATCAAAGGATCTTGTGTCGTTTGTACTGCACCCCAGCATGGATGGTTTATCTACGTATGTCTAATGATGACTCATGCTGGGCTTGTGGCCAAAAAGGGGTACCCTGTTACATATGCTATGTGATTGTGCAAGAGTGGTGGGACTTTGGAGTCAGGCCTTGAATAGTCATACTCAACAATTCTGCTCTCAAATGGTGGGAGATGTAGGGTGGCTCGTGAGCACAGAGGATGGATTAATAGAGTATTGATAGTGGCTGCTAAGCATTTCTGAGGGTATGGAAATTGAGGAAAAAGTCAGAAGTGGAGGGTTGGTTATCGGATCTCCAAATTTTGGCTACTTATGAGAGAGTTATGCTAATAAAGCACGAACGAGAAGGAAAATATTTGTTGACATGGGGACCATTTGATGAACTGTACAGTTGATGCAGGTATTATTAAAATAAAGGGTTGGTTGGAGGTGAAAGGATAATGATATCAAAAAGTGTTTGTTGTTTGTCTATGTTTATTGTGTATGTGTTGTCTAGTTTTGCTGTTTATGTGGGAAGGTTGTACTAAAATATTGGATTAGCTATATTTAATAGGATTGTAGGATGGTAATATGGTTTGTACAATAATTTTATTAGTTGATATTGTAAGTATTTGGATGTTGAAATGTAATCCAAAGACATTATGAAAATGCATATGTTGTATTAAGTTTAAAATGATAAAATAAAGTATTTAAAAAAGATAAAAAAAAATAAAAACAATAAAACTGGATCAGAATGGCATACTGTCACAATCAATAACGACTCAGCAGGGTTTAAAACAAGGATGCATGTTGGCATCCACTCTGTTCAACTTTTACATCAATGACATAAATAAATACTTAATCTCAGCTAACATTTATCCCCCCAAAATGGGTCAGCATCCGACAGCATGGCTTCTCCATGCTGATGACATGGTGCTCGTAGACCAAACACTGATTGGACTACATAGACAACTTCAAACACTTCAGCAATATGCAAGTCAAAACAAACTGGGGATAAATGCATCCAAAACTAACATCATGAAAATACAGAACAAGAGAGGAACGTACAAATGCTTCGAGTTCAAATGTTCTGTAGGTGCTGCCCTATTAACAGCTACAACAGAGTACAAATACCTAGGAGTTAATATCAACAATAATAAAGTGGACACCGTATAAAATGGAAATAAAGCACAAAATGCAGTCACTGTGTTCACAAGGAAAGATCATTCATGCTAAATACAGCACATTCTCCTATACCCGACTATTAATATAGTATAAGCAAATGGTTGTTCCAACAGTGATCTATGGAGCGGGGTCTAAACTGCCCCAATATCATCCCGATTGGAATTATATAGAAGGCATGTATTGGAAATCATTGCTCCCTGTACCCAATAACTTTCCTAATGCCATGATAAGATATGAAATAGGCTTAACATCTCTGAAAAGCAAAGTTTGGGGGAATACCCTGTTGCTATACAGAAAATGTTTAACACCAGAAGAGTACTCAAATTCGCTAATTCCAATCATCTCAGAAAATTTGAGAAGTAATACTTTCAAACATCTTGACACCTGGAAGAACCTTTGTAAAAGAATTATGGAGAATACGCTCATCGATATCGATACCTTAATTTTGAATCCTGATAAAGCTGCTAAAAATAAGTTATGGGAATATGATAGGATGACTACTATGTCTCAATGTAGATCATATAAAATATGTACGATCTCCAACTACCCTTTCAAATGTCGAGGACAAATACCGAAATATCTAGAGAAATATCCAGATCAGAAATATCAAGCTCAAATAATGAGAACAAGATTCAATGTATGGCCTACAAGAGCGGTCCTTGCTCGCGGAAATAAAGAAAGCTGAGAGAAATGCCAGATGTAGATTCTGTGAAGCAGAAGGCAATATAGAATTGTTTGAACACCTACTAGTACAATGCCAAAGTCTTACAGAATTGGGAAAAGATTACTACCATACATACTTTAAAGAATATCGCATTATGGACCAAACAACAATGTGGATGACGATTATAAATTATGACCACTTATCAATGAATTTAGATTTTTAGAGACAATTGGCCCTCATTCCGAGTTTGGAGGTAAGTAACCGTCCTTACCGGCATGGAGCAAATATTGTGTCTGTGTAGTCAAGAGCCCGCTAATAGAGGGCTATTACGAGTATGCATGCACAAGCTTTGCGCCATGCCGGTAATGACATTACCGTCATGCTGTAAAAGTCTAAAAAATGGCCCTTAGCGGCATCAAGCAAAGCGCAGACAGCACTACCTGCATGATTCAAGACGGCATTAGCGGACACCGCTATTAGCGGTTACCGCTATCAGCGGTGACCACTAATAACGGTCACTGTAAATAAGCGGAACCGGAAATAGCGTCATCGCACAGGAACGGGAAAGAGCACGGTGGCCATCTTTAAAAACACAATTCATTGCCATCCTTAGCAGCCAGGACCTGGAGTATATTGCAGTGTGCCAAAATCTACCCACAACAACTATACAATGCCCAAGGCAGTCAAAAAAGGCGCCTCCCGCCAGGACAAGGAGCGCTTTAATGAAGATGAGCTCACCATACTGGCGGAGACCCTGGCTGAGAATGCCGATGTTGTGTTTGCCCAGAGCCTCAAGAGGGAGGCTGTCATCAGAAAGAAGGAAATCTGGGCACTAGTGGCAAAAAAAGTCAGCGCGGTTATCAACACCCCCCCCCGCACAACTAAGGACTGCAGGAAGAGGTGGGATGACCTGCGCCTGCGAGTCTGCAACATCCTCTGGGCAAACAGGAGCCAGGCCATGGCAACTGGCAGAGGAGCAAGATCTCCGATAAAGCTGTCCCGGTGGGAGGAGATATGTGCCAGCCTGATCGGCATAGAGGCCATTCAAGGTGTGGGTGACATGGAGTGTGGCGCCACCTCACCGACGGAAGGAGGTGAGTGTCCTAAGAAAACACTGTGACGTAGAGTCTGATGGTAGGCCACCAATATGTCTTTCTAAAGAGGCAAGCCATGCCCCAATACGCACACATTCCCAGCCTAGTTGTCGTATGCAGCACAGACACATGCAGATGCCTGCAGCAAGGCAATGCCATACCTTACACAAACCACACTAAGATGTTATGGCATAAGTCACCCTGCATGCAGGCCACAATAAATATGCACGTCACATAGCATACGTCTGCCCCAACATGAGTGACCCCGACGGATGCCTGCATTACCCATCAAATAGCAAGCAACGTGATTATCCAAGCTCCACTGCCTACTACCCTCTATTGGGTATATGAGCAATTATACAAATGTATGCATGATGCTTCTCAAACCAACACTCATGCCGTCCCTCTCTTCGACCACCACAGGCTCAGATCATGACAGCGAGGCCCGGGACTCACCCCCACAGCCGACCACACCCCGGAAGAGGGCCCGGGATGAGGGCAACAGGCCTTCCACCTCCAAAGCCCAACACAAGCCCCGGCAGGCACTGCAGAGGAAACCACCTCCAGATGCCATGGCGCTGGTGCCGCCAAGGGCTGTCGACACAGTACCACCTACTCCAGTCACACTGGCACAGGACACAGTTGAAGCTGCACTCTCAGCAAAGAACAGTTCATTCGGGGAGGCGGCAGCTACAGCACCGCTGGCTGATGACGAGGCGCAGGGACAGGTGTGGGTGCCCGTGGAGGACGACTCCTCCGACCTGCCTGGCACACCAAGTCCTGCACCATCCCCCCAGCTCACATCGGTCGACTCCGACCATGGCACCACCCCGGACCAGTCTGGGGGGGAGGACATCCAAGGGACCATGAGTCCCATAGGGGACCCAATTGAAATTGTGCATGACAGACAAGCACCCTCCACTTCCACAGGTGTACCAGCGGGGGTGCAGCAGGCAGGGCACACTTAGCAGCGGCAGGAGGAGCTAACTGCCCTGGTGCAACAATTTGTTACTGACAATGCACAAGCAAGGCAGGAGTAGCGCGAGAACACCGCCTCTCTGGGGAAGATCATTGCCGATAGCACCAGTAAACTGTGTGAGGATGTATCAGCCCTGCCGCAGGTCCTCAGCTGCATTGCTGATGCAATGGAGGCTGAGCATCCGGCCCCCCAAATAGAGCAGGCGGCCACCCCATATCATCCTCGAGCTCCACACAGACTAGCCCACTATGCAGGTTGGCGCGCACCCTTCGCCAACTGGAAATGCCGCCACCAGGTGCAGGGAGTGGCAGGAAGTAGACTGGCCAGCCTGATGAAGGCAAAAGACACTTGTTTGGACACCATGTGTGGGGGAGTTGTGGGTGGAGGGGTAGGGGGTGAGGATGTGTGGGGGAGTTGTTGGGGGAGGGGGAGGGGGTGAGTTGTGGGGGGAGGGGGAGAGGGGTGAGGGTGGTGGAAGGTTAGTGCAATTTCATCTTTATTGGACATTTAAATACACCCGTTGTGGGAGAAGAATATCTTGAGTGGACATTCATCATTGTGCATGTGTCATTTATTCATATACAGTGTATAGTGTACATGTACTCCCACACCCAGGGCCTTCTGTCCAACTATCATGTCACCCTCTGCAGCCATGTGTGTCAGAAAAATTGTGCAATCACTGACTGACGCACAGCACGTCCCTCCTGTGCATCGGCACCGCGATGATGTGTAGCCACATCTTCTTCATCCCCTTCAACATCACCAGGTGGTAGCAGTTCAATGTCAGGGGGCAGCTCCACGTTGCCTCGGATACACATGTTGTGCAGCATGACCCGACCGGCTAAGGCAACGAAACCGTGCCTTCAACAGGCCAAAGGTCTGCTCGATGACCACACGGGTACGGGTGTGGGAACGATTGTAGTCCTCCTCATGCCTGTTCTGTGGGTTTCGGACAGGGGTGAGGAGCCACGGCTTCAAGGCATAGCCACTGTCACCTGCATGGGAGGCAAAAAAAGGTATATGTCTGTCGATTCATGATGGACAGATGTACTAGTCACACATGCCTGCAGATTATCGTTGGTCACATGCACATGTCCCTGGTTGTATGCACGCCATTTTTAGTCCCTCAATGTGTCCTGTGCCATGGACTAATGGTGTGGGTTGCATCTTCAAGATGATAGACGGTGTGCACTGCCTTCTTGTTGCTCATGCATTGTGTAGGCATACAGCTGTGTTTGTGTCTAATTTGTGATGTGTTGTGTTCTGTAAGATTTTCTGAGTGGGAGCGTTGGCAGTAGGCTCTGCAATGTTAGGCATTCAGCGCTGATTTTTCCCATGGTGACATGCTGCATTCCTGTGGTTGTGGCAGCCCTGTGACAGACAGTGGATTCCCTTGGTGGTTTTGTTCCATGCACTCCCATGGATGCTTGTCCTGCATGGTGATTTGCTGCAGACAGCAACATAGTGCATATTCACTGCATGTTGCTGGATGGTGTTACGGAGGGTGAGGTCCACTGATGAGTGGTGCATGTGTTGTGGGATGTGGGGTGGTTTACTGTTTGTCATGTTGCTATAGGTGTCAACCTTACTTCATTCCTATGGAATTTGGTTGTCATGTTCTGTTTGGGATGCTTTGGGGCACAGTGTTTAGTGATGTGCACATTGTGCTGTCACATCCACATTGGCACCATGGTGGTGTGTGCATCTCTCCCCCATTTAAGTGCCATATGCGTGTCATGCAATTTACCAAGCAGTCAGGCACGTCATCCAGCATGTCGGTCCATGTAGCGTGGTAGTGTGGAGTTACACAGGACCATAGAGTCATGAGTACATAGGGCACAACAATGTGTGATGATCTTGCTGGCGTCACATACCATCTGCATATTGATGGAGTGGTATTGCTTGCGGATGCGGTACACCACCTCCATGGCATGCGGGTACATAGGGCACAACAATGTGTGATGATCTTGCTGGCGTCACATACCATCTGCATATTGATGGAGTGGTATTGCTTGTGGATGCGGTACACCACCTCCATGGCATGCGGGACCACCAACTCCACGTGGGTGCAGTCGAAGGTACCTATACAATTTGGCATGCCTGCCAGTGCATGCAAGCCAACTTTTGTATCAAAAATCTCCTGGGGAGTCTGTGGTAGGGATATGTAGTCCCTTGTGTGTTTCAGGAGGGCATCCAGCACTTGGTTCAGAATTCAAGAAAAAAAGGGTTGTGATATGGCATGCATGTGCCCCACTGTGTGCTGGTAGGTGCCTGTGGCAAGGAAGTGGAGCACTGACACTACCTTCAGTAGAGGGGGGATGACGGTGCGTATTTCAATGAGGTTGACAATGTCGTCGTGTATCATGTCCATCGTGTATCATGTCCACGATGGTGGTGATGGTGTCCCGGTCCAGACGGTACAAGGTGTGGATCTGCTCAGGGGTTAGGTTGAATGGACTTGCTCTGATGTGAGGGATTGGGGGCTGCCTGCGAGGTACCACTGGCTGCACTGGTGGGGCATGCTGGGCCTGTCTCCTCTGTGGTGCCTGCTGTTGCTGGTGTAGCAATGCAAGCATGTCCTCCATCCCCAGTATTGCTACTACAATTGGAAACATCTTGGTGTGGGAAGGGGTGTGGTGTGTGGGTGTGCTCCTTTTGTGCTGGCCCAGACTCCATTGCTTCCACCTGTGCTGATTGTGTGCACCTGTGGCAGTTGGGAACACTGCACATAGCATTTTACAGTTGGTTCACGATGCCAGTATTGCCGTCATGCCGTTATACGCTATTAGCGTCTTCATGATGCCGGTATTTGCACATCCGCCTGACTTGTGATGTCCTCCCATTAACGGCATGCTGGTATTGCCGGCCTGAAGGGCCGCGTGCCCGCGCCCTTGCCGCTATTAGAGATACCGTTATTAGCGGTGCCTCTGATACCGGGGTCTTAGGTCGGAATAGCCCGGACGGTATGCGATGCCGGTAATCCTTTACCGGCATCGTTGTTTCATTACCTCCAACCTTGTAATGACCCCCATTAATCTGGAAGTCGAATGAACATTTTAAAACAAAAAAGCTAAGATACAGAAAGCAATCTCGAAATATATTGTAATATAGACAGTTTGCCATGTAATGATTTTTAAATGTATATAGTTGTACCATAGAATGAAAACGTTTGCTCTTGAATAGAAGAAGACCTAACTGTAAGTAACTAACTGTAAATAAGAACATGAATGTACCATTTGTGAAAGATTTTTATATAAACCCAAAACAAAATAAACAAAATAAACAAATAAAAAAATGCAATCACGAAACACAGCAAAAACAACACCTAGCAAAACACAATCACATATTTTTCTACTGCACCCCAAAGGCAGATGGGTTTTTCAATATTTTTTTCTACTGCACCTCAAAGGCAGATGGGGTTTTCAATTGCAATAGGACCTTCAGCAAATAATAGTTTTGCCCACTGCAGCTGGGAAGATATGTGCTCCACTGTCACAAGTCCGGCTCTCCCACTTCACCAGTGTGTGCCCCGCCCCAGAGGCAAATTATTTTCTGTGGAGTCTAAGCATTACATGCCAAAATGGCAAGTCCCTGCAAGTGATTCTGCTCGCAATGTTCAGTGCTCCAAATAAGCCTCTCTTCAGACATGGACCCATTCTATAGCAATTATTCAGATATTTTCCGTCACAGTTTGGCGCTTGGCTCACTTCTTTTAATGTAACCTCCCTGAAATCCCCCCACCACCCTCTGCCCTTCCCCGCCCTCCCCCTGAAAGTATGGGTTATGTTGACTTGACCTGCCTCACCTACGGTTGTATACTAATTGACCTCGGGAGAATTGACCTAATTTAGAAGGTCAATTAGGACATATATGCAGGGGAAACCCCCTGCAGCCCCCATCCAATCCAAAAACCCCTGCAACCCCCACCCAATCTCCGTGTATTATATGTAATACAAAACCAACCCAATACATATATAAAATAAATAATATAAAGGTCAATTGTGTAGGAGGTCAATTAGGACCACTATAATTAGGTCAATTGTGCAAAAGGTCAATTGTAAAAGGTCAATTTGGGTAATACCTCAGCTACAGACCAGTGGCAGGACAGGGCACAGACAATAAACGGTGGCCGCGGCTGCAGTTAAAGGTCCAGCAATTTCTACTGTGAAGCCTTTTATTGTTAGTGCCTACATGCCTAATCCTATGCATTCTTTTTTATGCAATTGAAGTCGTGCTGGGGTGTTAGTACTTGCATTTCAGGTAAATGATTGCAAGAGTGGAGGGAGGGCAGGGGACAGCTCATTCTCACAGCAGTTTTTAAGTGTTTGGTTTAAGGCTGAAGGAGAGTGTTAACTGCTTGTAACATTGAAGATGCACTGGATTAGACTCATTAGAAAGTGTCAAGAAATGACATGCCCCAAAGCAAGTACGTTTGCCCCCAGTCTCCTAAGTTATCCGCTCTTGCAACATTTGTAGGGATAGCCCCTGAAATGGTAGTCTAGTTGCAGTCCTGATCCCATTCCTGTCCGATCATGTTCGCCTCCTCCCCTAATCTGCTACCCCTATGATCGGAGCTCCTCCACGCAGGGGTGGACTGGCCTATAGAGAACTCTGGAGATTTCCCGGTGGGCATCTGCACCCTGGGCCTCTTTTGTGTGGTATTTCCAAATCTTCTTATAGGAAAAGCATTGCGCTTGCTGAAAATGTGTCATATGGGGCCACTTTGAACATTATTTCCAGGGCCTCTTTTGGTCCCCAGTAATTATTTCCAGGGCCTCTTTTAGTCCCCAGTCCACCCTGCCTCCACGGACACGTCGCACCTTCCCTCGGGCTCACACTGGCCCTCATTAGCTCGCTCCTTTGAGCTCCTCCTCCTCTGCTTGAGCTTACCGCCGCAGGTGCTGGTGCGCAGAACATTAAGCGAGTGAGGACGGAGACCGAGTACTTTTCCGAGCTTGCAGAACCCGCCTCAGCACATTATGGGTAAGATGTTGACTATTTCTCGTGTATTTCTTTTATTCTTCGCCCCTTAATACTCGGTTCTATGCAGTTTCACGTCAAATATCAGTGGGGATAAGATTGCATTTTTGGGGGGATTTCTGAAAAGCGTTTAATGCTGGTTGCGCTTTCCGGGCGCTTGCTGCAGCCAGTTAGCAATTCTCATTCGTAAGAATCGTACGAATGAGCATTGCTAACTAGTAAGACAGTCTCATTTTGGACTGTCCGAGCAGTAGAAGAGGAAAGGCGGAAGCGCACGTAGAAGCAGACACGTTTTATCGTAGAGGAGGCGGCTCTTCTGTCGTAACGCTGAGAGCATTTCTGCAGGTGCTCTTCCTTGAAATGGCGGTAATCTGGCGGTGACACTCAAATTGCTGTGTGGTACACTCCCTCGTACCTGAAAACAAGCACAAGTGTGCTTTTTTGAAGTGTACAACACTGGGATCTGCCTCCGTGAAATACAAACAAAAGGGTTGATTTGTATGGACAAGCTGGTACTTAGTGATGAAGAATGTATTTATTTATTTATTTATTTATGTATACACTTATTAAGCGGACATAACCCCAGGGCATGAGGCCTTGTTACACCGAGGTACTTTTACATTATGCAGAAGAGGGAAGGAAGACGAGAATAGCAAATAGCTGGGCTTCACAGGACATTCCCCAGGTATTTTTCAAGTATTTTCTTTTATTACTGGTCTGGGGGCAGCCACAAGTGTGAAATGGAGAGTGCTACTGGCCCCTTTCCCTGACAAGCCACTCCTCACTGGGAAGGGGCAATTAGCACCCCAAAGTCAGTGTGTACTGCACAGTAAATGTCTGCACCCCATAAACCTGATTTCTCCAGCTAGTCTGCGCCGTATCTAATTTATTGACAAGAAAACAGTGTGGTAATAATGTATGCACACTTGCACATTTTAGTCACAAGATGCTTGTGTGAAACAATTCTGTGATGTAAAGACGTGTAGGACAATATACAGAAGTCGGGTTGTCTTGTGCAGGTAAGAAATGTGCAAGCATCATGGGTTTGTCATGTTTTACAGACCCTATGACCCACCCACTCATCGAGAACGTGGATGCTCTGAACATGTCCCAATAGATATCACACCCCACGCACGTAGCAAGACACACCCTCAATGCTGTATTCAGCTCCACAGACTTGATCTCCACCTTGCCTCCCTGTCCTCTAATCTGGACTGACCACTCTGCCATTTTCTTCTCCTGCCTGACCTCCATCCCCTCCTCGTCTCCCTAGCCCCTTCTCTCCCCCTCTACCTCTGTCATGCCTCCCTGGAATAAGGTCATTATAAACCCCAACCTTCAATGCTCCCCCCAGACCTCACACTCCATGAAGAACCTCCCTTTATTGAACTTTGCAACCATTGACTCTCCAATGCCTTCATCCCACTCACGCCGATGAGACGCCCATCCCCCATAACCCCAAATGGTACACACCAACCCTCAAAGCCCTCAAAACCTACAAGCATCGCCTGGAGCATGCTTGGAAGGCAAACCCCCCTCAAAACAGAGCCATTTATGCCAGACAGGCCAGGGTTTATAGGATTGGAATTAGGAAAGCCAAAGGATCCTTCTATAGAAACTGAATTTCCAACTCCCGTAACCCTAGCAGGGAACTCCACAGGATGATCGCAGATTTCAAGATGCCCAGCTGATTCACCCCCGCCCCCCCGTCCCCATTCCCAAACACTATGCAATGCCCTGTCAGTTCACTTTTACAACATCGCTATCACAAGATACCTCTCCATCACCACTATACTATCTTCCTCCTTTCCCCTTTCTTCCCTTCCTCATCCTGTCCCAGCCCCCCTGCCCACTTGACCAATCCTCTCCTCCTTCCCTCCCATCTCTCAGCATTAATTCCTGAAACTACTATCCCATAGCCGCCCCTCTGGCTCCACTGGAGATCCCTGTCCTCCCTCACTCCTAAAGAACATCTGATCCCCAACCTGTGCAGGCAGCATTGAGCGATCTATCATTAAGCATTCTCTTACTTTGGGCCTCTTTTCTGAGGCCTTCAAAACCTCCCCTGTAAAATCCCTTCATAAACTATCCCTCAAACCCTCCTCCTTCCTTCTAACTACCGGCCTATCTCCAACACCCGATTCATTGACAAACTCTTGGAATGCACAGCATACACGCAGCTCTGCCTCTACACAGAATCCAACTGCCTCCTCGACTCTGCCCAATCCGGATTCAGACCCTACCGGGGAAAATAATCCTCCCTCGTCTCCATTTGGGATGACCTAAAAAGAACAGCAGACTCTGGAGGCTGTCTGCACTTATTGTACTGGATCGCTCTGTTGCCTTCGACACTATCAACCAGACAATCCTCACGGAGAGACTGCACTCTCTAGGCATCAGGGATGCCGCTCTAAGAGGGATCTCCTCATTCCTCACCAACCACTCTCAAATCATTCTCCTCCCACCTTTCTCCTCCCTCCCTTGCACTGTTCCCAGAGGGGTCACACAGGGAGCTTCGCTCTCCTCCCTCCTTCTCTCCCCTCCTCTTCAACCTCTACCTTAGTCCCCTCCCTTCACTCATCCGCTCTCATAAGCTAACCTGCTACAACTATGTGTGTGACACAGAGATCATTTTCAAAATTCCCATCGCCAGCCTCCCCCTGTCCTGACATTGCTGACTGTCTCTCTGAATTAGACTGCTGGATGATCGCCAACTACCTCCTCCTCAACCCTGGTAACCCTGAAATCATAATCTGCTGTAAGACATCCTTCCTTCCCCAACCCACTCCCTGGCCTCCCTCCCAAGGAGCACCGCCCACAGCATCCATCTCTGTAAAAAACCTGCAATGCACCTTGGACTCGGACGTATCACTCTCCCACCACATTAATTCAGTGTCCAGAACCTGTCACTTCGGATCTACGTGATCCAACCGCGGCTGATTTTCCCACGGCTGAAAAGTTTGCATGTGAAATGTACGAATCACAAAAGGTTTGTACATTTCCCATGCGAACACACGTTCAAAACCCCTACATACCGACACACCCATGACATACCCCCCCACCCACACCCCCAACATAAACAAACCCTACTTACCTTTTCTTCAGGCTGTGTCCCTGCGACAACTGTTCCCTTTCACTTCCGTGATCGGGAACCGGCGCCGCAGGGTACTTTTCTTTTTTTAAATTTAATTTTTGTCGGGAGCTGAAGGGCTTTCCCCCGCAACGCCCCGCTCACTATACTGTAAAGTATAGTGAGCGGGGCATTGCGGGGGGACACCCCTGCAGCACCTGTTTATTTTCTGGTGTGCTGCGGAGTTGTCCCCCCGCAACACCCCGCTCACTATACCACACAGTATAGTGAGCGGGGTGTTGCCGGGGACTCCCCGGCAGTCTTTTTTTTTATACTTACCTACAATACTACCACCAAAGGTTTGAACTTTCGGTGTTTGAACCTTTGGTGGTAGCATCTTTTGTACTTTTTGTACGGTCAGACCTTTTTTTTCGGTCCGATCGTACAATTCCGATGTCACTTCCACCTACGCATCCTCAGGTGAAAACTCTCTTACCGCTCCTTCCCTCACAGAGCCTCAGCAGTCCTCACTACTGTCTTCTCCCACTTAGACTACGACATCTCCCTCTATCTGGGTGCTCCTGCCTATTAGTTCTGAAAAGATCAGTGAATCCAAAACTCTGCAGCTAGACTCCTCCATGCCCTCTGACTCAGAGAACACATCATACCAGCTCTTAGAGCAGTACACTAGCTTCCACAAGACTGGCCCAGAATTCCTCCAAGACAAGCTAACATGCCACCAACCAATCAGAAACCTTAGATCTGGCTCTGCACTCCTCCTTGTGATCCCCTTTTCAATTCCACTGGAGTTGGAGGATCCTCCTCCATCCAAGCTCCCACCTTCTGGAATTCCCTCGGAGCGAATCCCTCCCACTGAACATCTGCCGCAGCGAGGACTACCTGTACTTCGGGAAGGCCCTCAAAATCTGCTTATTCCCTGCAGCAACCTGACGAGCCTCCCTCCTTCCCACTTTCCTTACGACACTTAGGCATGGTCACAGGCAGTGTCTCCTCAGTTTACTCTGCAGAGCATGGTAAAGTACAATTCTAGGAGCGTACTGGATGACTCAGAACTCGCAGCCACACCAAAAGCAAAACGCTGAGTATAACATCAAGGCACGTAGGTAAGCACAACTTCGGTGGACACCAATAGCAGGCGCGGCTACCCGCTCGCATGCTTTCGCCACCTTCCACCAGACTAATACTTGAGGCATTTAGAAGAGCTATGAGAGATGCCAATATATTTCATTTAGAAGAACTGTGAAGAGTAGCCAATCAGGCCCGGCCCTAGGATTTGTGAGGCCCCGGGCTGCAAAAGATTTGTGGGCACCACTAATTTGCATAAATAGTGGCATCAGTGATATCACAGAATGAGTTTTTAGTACGCAAAGGTATCATTGGAAGTTAAATTAGAAACATTTTGCCATGCGTAAGGTAGTAGACAAATACACTGTCACGTCCAGTATATTAATTATAAATATTAATATTTACCTATGTGGCAAAATCGGGAGAGAGGATTTATTTTGAAGTAGCAGACAGCTGAATACATTGTACAGACTTTTGGTCAAGTGGAGAAGCCCGGATTTGCGACCAGTCTGCAATTCAGGAACTTGAGCACATGTTATGTTATGTTCTGTTATGTTATTGAATTTGTATAGCACAGCCAGGTACCCGAAGGCTTAAGGGCGCTGAGACATAGACAACCATCAATGTACAATACACAACATCAATAAGAAAACAGGATATCAGGAAAGTCCCAGGAAGGGCAGATCGTATGCGACAGGGTCACAGATTATGAGAAAAGGACAGTTCTCAACTCTTTCTTAAAGACTTCAGTCGATGTAGTGGCTCTTATCGCAGGAGTGAGAGAATTCCAGGAAAAGAAAGGCAGCATCCCTGGACTTCTTCGTTTTAAGAAGTATTAAGATGTAATTTCTACCAATTATATCTCTTCCCAGATGTAATTGGTAGAAATACTGTTTACAAAAGGTATTTTGGTTTGAAAACACTATCTGTGGAAGGCATTGAAAACATATGGTGATTGTGTTTTGCCAAATGAAACTGCTGTTTTTACAGAAGTTTCACAATTGTTTTAATTTTTATTGTGTGTATATATGGGCAACACTAGCGCCTAGATAACTATGGGCTTAGTGCGCTTTACAAATGTAAAAATAAAGAAATGAAAAATAAATGTTGGCCAAATTAGCAATATGTTTTTATTTCAGAAGCTACAGATGAGGATTATTTTGTCTGTAAACAAAAAAGCAAATAATAACTATGTTTATCAAGTGTTGCTAACTACAGAATGAGAAGGGAGCCTCAATAATGTACCCCCCGAGCCTTGATTGGAGGGGGTGAGCAGGTCAAAGATGTTTGCCAGCAGGGGCGTTGCTAGGGGGGGGCTAAGGGGGCTATAGCCCTGATCTTTTGGTTGTAGCCCCAGATAGAATCTCAGGAGCTACAGCCAAAAGACTAGCTAGACCCGAGTCCTGACAGTTCCGACATCAGCTTAGCCCTGGGTCTTTTCCAGACCTAGCAACTCCCCTGTTTGCCAGTGTAGAATAGCTGGGGATCCTATAGCAGAAAGTTGCAAAGGCAGCTGAGCAGTTAAGGCGACTGCTGCTAGGATGTTGTACGTTTAGACCTTCCTGTTTATCATATGTCTTCCTTCCTTTTTTCTGCGGCAACATGTGCTGTAAAACGTGGTGTTTTGACATGGGGATGAGTATGCTCCGTCCCTTCACTCAGTGTGGGAATGTATGCTCCCAATGCGAAAATCAAAAGCTGGCACCCAAGAATATACACACGGTGAGTGAACATATCTTAAAGTGAAAGATACACTTTTAGTTTATTTGACCTTTCCCCTTAGAAGAAAGTGCATTAGACAAAACGAGCATTGTCGTTTTGTGCTGGTCAAGTGGCACAGCGAGTAGAGCGCTTGCTTTGACATCCATGCAGAGCTTGCTAACGCAGGTTCGAATCCCGGCAGGGCCAAACTCAGCCTTTCATCCTTCCGAGGTCGATAAATGAGCACCACACACCGTGGGTAATAATAAGCAGTGCTCAGATACCTGAGGGTTCGTAGCGCTATATAAATGCCAAATTATTATTATTATTATTGGCCTTTCAAAAAAAGTAATGAACAGAAAAATAACCTGAGAGAGGACATGTTCCAATAAATACGCTGGGAAAGTATAAAAGGTGCTCACCTTTTAAACCCAGCAGTATGTAGTGAAATATTCCCTGTATAACAAAATCCCAATACAAGCATGTGCTTTGATGATAATTGTGTGTCTGCACTGGAAACATGACAAACTGGGTGAAATCCTGGTAGCCAAATGCTTGAGCAAGTTTGCCGACCTCAAAAACACCCAATGGGGTTGCGTCCACTCTCTGAAAAATGTTATGCTGTCCACCCACATGTATCCTTTACTTATGCCCTGAATAGCAGCACATGGCCACAATCAGGGAAAAATAACTGTACCAGTCGCCAGGATTGCAACCTCTCTTGTCACATCTTGGGCAAATATTCATGACTCACTTGCCTCTCATAATTTCCGCTCCTCAACCCCATGTCTGACTTTCAACAATGCACTGCTTTATGAAGATGACTTGAAAAGTACACATACCATAGTAAGGTACCCACTCAAATATATAAATCCTGACAGAAATATGTTAAGCAAAAAGTGTACAATTGTGACATTATTCCCCCATCTTGGCTGGGAGACTACAAAAAACAGAATGAAATTCAGCAAAGGCAAAAAATTGCCCTTTTATTTTCAAGACGTATAACAACATGTAATGTGTGTAAAGGTTGCCAATTGTGTGTAAGTGTTTGACAAATGCAGAGTTCATATATGATGTGATGAAAAAATCACATTCTACCAAAAATAAACACTTTTTGGTGGGTTAACATCTGAAAATAATGCAGCTAATTTCAAACTGTTTTGTGGGGCATTTTGCAATTGACATGGAAGAGAGCATAGATCTAGGCAGCTCACTGGTGCTTTGTGTGTGCTTGCAGAATGAAAATACCTTTTTGCATTTCTTAACAAAGAAACGTTAGATAAGTCCACTAACCAGCTGAGAAGCTATGAGAATGGTCAGAATCTAGGTAGTAACTGGAGTTAGCCAATGTATTTAAACCTGTGGCAATCCATACTTATGGAACTTGAGTCGCAGGCACAGCCACACTCCTGCACGCACTCACCTCTGAAGCACAACATCCTGCCATCCGAATGCAGCTACAACCTACGACAAAATTCGATCCAGCTGGACACATTCCGAGTCTCCTGCATTACAATGCACCGATGACCTACAAAGAAAGCTCAGTGCAGCGGGACACATAGCGAGTCTCTTGCACTTGCGCACTCTCCTGTCCACATCCCAGCGCCCAAACACATGCCTGCCCATCATGGGTAGCTTACTTGGGCACGCTCAGCCCACCCAACTCCCCCATCTTGGCTTAGTGCGTACTCGCATCTCATTCTTACTGACAATTTCCCCATACATTGGACTACCGTCCCCTGAGGGCATTCAGCCCCAAAAAGCGTGTTGAGGCTATATTAATGGAATAAAGGCGCCATATTAATGTCAAACTACTACTACTAAACACACATTTTACCAAACTGCCTGTATTTATTAAAAAGGGGGCTTCTGAAAGTTAGAATAGGGTTAAGACAAGTAAAGGTAGACATGAAGTCAATGCATAGCCTAGCATGGTAGTTAATGTCAAATTGTAAAAAGACAATCAAAAAGGGCATTTGGTTTTGTACATGTGTGCTATACATTGCACACGTGCAATAATCTATGATGCTGCATTAAATCCAGTAACGGAAAAAGCAGAAAAGTAAATGGCTTGCAATAACAGTCACTGAGCCTCATTATAAGCATGCCAGTCTGGAAACAACGGTGCCGGTAGTTCCGTAACGGTACCTTTTTCCGGACTGACATAGTCTGAGTTGAGATGCCGGTAACACCGGTACCGCAAGTGACCCACTGCATCTGGCAACACCATTGCCGGTATCTGTGGAGTGACACGGCAGCCGTGCCTGCCATACCACCATGGCGTTACTAAGTGCACATTACGAGCAGCATGGACATGCAATTACCCGCATTGACATGCCGGTATCAACGTGAAATTGATGCCAGAAACACTGGCATTGCGGACCAGGCGTTAAGTAGATTCATGTGTTTAGAAACATGCCACAGGTGGAAAAAATCAGCACAGGTGCTACAAATCAGCAGTGCTACAACACAAAAGGACCACTCACACGCCCCTTACAACACCACAATGCTAGCAGTAGCAGTACTGGAGCTGGAGGCCATGCCTGCAGGACTATTACTTGAAGAGGCAGGGAGGCAGATGATGCAGCGGATGCGCTTGAGGAGAAGGAGGGCCATCATCGCCCAGCAAAACCTCATTGTCCAGCCGGTTGCACCACGCCGACAGCCACCAATCCCTCGGTTAAGGGCCACACCATTAAACCTGAGCAAAAGTCAGATCCACACCATGTACCGGCTAGACAGGGACACCATCATTTTTATAGTGTACCTGATCCATGATGATCTGGTAAGCCTCATAAATGTACGCACAGCCACCCGCCCCCCCTTGCTCAAGGTAGTGTCTGTGCTACACTTCCTTGCCACAGGCACATACCAGCACACAGTTGGCGAGCTGAATGCGATATCGCAACCCTGTTTTCGACGTGTCCTGTTCCTGATGCACTACTGCGTCAAGGTCGAGACCACATCAGTCTACCCAGAACAGCAGACCAGGTCAATGTCACGAAAATAGCCTTCCATGCCCTTGCAGGCATGCCGAATGTCATTGGTGCCTTTTGACTGCACACATGTGGAGCTGGTGACCAAGCATGCTGTGGAGGCTGTGTGTCACAACAGAAAACATTATCATTCACTGAACTTGCAGATGGTGTGCGATGCCCGCCTCTTCATCACCCATTGCTCTGCCAGATTTTCCGGTTCCACCGATGACTCATGGTGCTGAGCAACTCCACGCTGCCTCAGTACATGGCAGGTCACAGTGGACAGTGTACCTTGCTGCTGGGTGAGTCTAACTACAAGACCATGTGCACAGTTGAATTGGGGGGGGGCATCAAACAACATAGTGTACCTGGCTGCTGGATGAGTCTAACTACAAGGCCATGTGCACAGTTAAATTGGGGAGGGGGGCATGAACCACCTGTACCACAATGCACCACAACAGAATCAGAACAAGAAGCAATAACACAGTCAAGCAAACACACAACATCTGATGCACAGACAGAGAACACTTCTGCACCCACCCACATAACAGTGTTGTCAACATACCAATTGTCCATGTCTCCACCCTGTTTGAACCACACAATCACACATGCATCTCATTTCAAATCTAAAAGTACGCTAGTGCATCGGCATCTTTTTAACTTTTACTTCATAACACAATAATGATAGATCCAGCATTTCAATTTCTGTCTTTTGTACTAAAAAAGGTCAGAGGTCATGTTTTCTGTGAATGGCCCAAGTGAATGCCACTGCAGACCACCCACCCCACACGCATTTTGACATAGTGCATTTCAGGTACCTGATAAAGGACATATGGTTGTGGAACTACATTTTGCATGTGCATGTCTGTCCACGCAAATGAACACTATAGAGCCAGTGCCAACATGACATGGACAGAAGAATGACATCGTACACTTTGTGTTGCCCTTGTGCAGGTGATGCTGGTTACCCCCTGATGCCATGGTTGATGACACCCATGAGGCAACCACACAACATCCATGAGCGGGCATACAATCCTGCACATGTACGTAGTCGGGGCAAAATTGAACAGACATTTGGCCTGTTGAAGGCGAGGTTCTGCTGTCTGAGCAGGTCAGGGCGAGCACTGATGTACAGCCCGGAAAAGGTGGGAAAGATAGTGCTTGCCTGTGCCAAGTTGCACAACATGTGCATCAGGCGCAATGTCCCCCTGCCCCACCAACATGGACATGCACCCACTAGAGGCTGAGGATGACTGTGATGATGATCAGGCAATTGGCCAGCGCCGTGAAGGCATGGATAGACGTGTTTCACGTGATGAACTTATACAGCACTACTTCTGATCACCTGTCACACACGCGGCACAGGACACCTTGCACACTGGGCACTGCACGTAAATAAATACATTCACACTGAATAATTCATGAATGCCCAGTCATTTCTTCTGTTTGCCACACCAATTATATTTTGTGATTTGAAACTATGTACAATTGTGAAATGACTACACTACTAATACTGTGCAACCCAACTAACCCTCCCCACAGCCCCTCCCCAACTATCCCTCCCCGCAACCCCTCCCCAACTATCCCTCCCCACACCCCTCCCTGAACTGTCTATAGCCAACTCCTATCCTGTATAACTATGTACATTTGCAAAATTCTCTGACAGGGCACCTATGGGCCCATGGCCTATTTGCGGCCCCTTTTATGCTCCAGTGTGCGGCTATGTGCAGAGTGAGACAGCTGCGTGGAGCGCCGCCTTGTGCTGCTCTGCACTGAACTCCCTGGTGTGGTGCTAGTTGAGGAAGCCAGTGGTGGTGACAAGGGCCTTCGGTCCAGGAAGACCTGGAGCAACATGGCTATAGTTGCTGCAGTTGAGGACATGACGCTGTTGCCCTTCCTCACCCTGCGTGACATTTGTACTATGACATGTGTGCATCGCCCAAGTGCCCATGCATTCCATCTTGAACTGCCCTGCACACTCTCCCGCATGAGCTGTGACTCGTTAAGGTGCTTTTTGTACCCCAGGGGGACTACAACAGAGTATTAAGGCCCTAGATGAATATTTAACGAAAAACGGGCTTAAGATGAATGCTGTGAAAACAACTATTATGATCCTGGGAGAGAAGAACGCTGAAGTGGTTCTTTAAGCAAAGCCCGTAAACAGAGGTTGATCAAGTGACCTACTTGGGCGTGTTCATCTAAAACAGTAATATTTATCTGTCACGCCAAAAGGGTCTACGAGCTAAACTGACCACTTTGAACACCCAAGGGAGATTGCTACACAGAAAGTTTAGGAAGTTTTCCTTGGAGTCCATTATGATCTTCTTCAGGGGAAAAGTCACACCTGTTCTTACCTATGGAGCCGAGGGTGTCCCATTAACCTCTTGGAATCTATGGTTTACCCTGCAATGAGTCTTTTGGCAGAAGACTCTTAATCTTCCCAATTCGATCCCAACGGCAGTGATTCGGTTTGAACTGGATTTGATATCATTAAACGCAAAGGTGACCTGGAAGACTCTTTCCTGGAAGGACACCACAAAACCTTACCAAATATTGGAAAGAGTATTGAGTTCCAAAAAAACGACTTTCCTATTGGAATTGATATTGATAATGATATTTTATTTCTATCGCGATCGTAAACAAGTGTTTCAGAGCGTGGCAAGTGACGGGAGCAGGGGAGAACAAAACAGCGATTTTACTTGGCCCAGTGACATTAAGAACGCTCAAGTGCATGGGAGAGGGGGAGGGGGAAAGTGCATGGAAAGAGGGAGAAGTGGAAAGCGCGAATCAGAGGAGAAGCAGATAAATAACAGTAAATAAATAGTAAAGGCAACAAACAGTGGTAGTGCAGCCAGCAATTTGCAAGTGCTAGGTTTAAGGCAGCAGACAGGGTAAGTCTGATAAGTGCAGGAAGAAAAAGGGGGGGGCTGTATGGGTACAGATACAGACCCCAGTGCAAGGGGTGTCCCGGAGGCAGGGTGAGCAGGTACCTGGGCCCAGAGGACAGAGGGTGGCCAGGTGCACGGTGCCAAGAGAGAAAAGTTCAGCATGGGGAGAGGGGGAGCGAAGGCAGAAGAAAAGAGGACGGTCTTGAGGTGCTTCCGGAACCAGAGATGGTTCTCCTCAAGTTTTAGAGTGGCAGGGAGGCTGTTCCAGAGGGAGGCCCCAGCCAAAGACAGAGATCTACCCCCAGCTCGTTTCTTTGAAAAACGACTGACCCTGAGGGAATTGGAGGTAGAGGAGCGAAGAGCTCGAGGGGGGAGCTATTTGCGGAGGGATAGCTGAAGGAATTTTGGACCCACGCCCCAGAAAGCCTTGTGGACAATTCAGAGGGTTTTGAATTTAATCCTTGCATCCATTGGGAGCCAATGGAGAGATTTCAGAGCTGGAGAGATATGATCCCAGGGCTTGAGGCCAAGGACAAGTCTCGCAGTCCTGTTCTGGATTAGTTGCAGAGGGCGGAGAGGAGAGGCAGGTAGATTTATAAAGAGGCTGTTACAATAGTCCAAGCTAGAGAGAACCAGAGCTTGGAATACCATGAGCTTCTGGGGGAAGGAGAGGAAAGGCAGAGTACCTCTGAGGAGGTGCCGTAGGAAATTTGATTTTTTAGAGACCTCAGAGATGTGGGCGGAGAAGGAAAGGGTGGAGTCAAAGATGACCCTGAGGTTCTTAGCCTCGCAGGTGGGGTAGGAGGAGGGCCATCGGAGGCTGGCCAGAGAGTGAGGGGAAAGGATGGTGAAGGTGTGCCGATGAGGAGGATCTCCGTCTTGCTGGCATTCAGACAAAGATCATTGGCGGCACACCAATCTTGAATGGCAGTTAGGCAATCAGAGATGAGAGAGGGAGAGGAGGTGGCAGAGGGCAGCCTGAAAATGAGTTGAGTGCCGTCAGTGTAGCACTGGACATTTGAGCAGAAAGTGGCAATGCAGTGGGCCACAGTTGCCAGGTATTGGTTGAAAAGCCAGGGCGAGAGGTTAGACCCCTGGGGAACACCATAGGTAGAGCGGAAGATAGATGAAAGGAAGGACCCAAGTTAGACCTGGGAGGGTCGATCTGAGAGGAAAGAGGTCAGCCAGGCCAGAGCCTGATCAGTGATACCCAGGTTGTCACAGAGACGGTTGAGGAATGGGAAAACAGCTGTCTTGCCCTGCTAACCCATTTGGAAGTCCGGCTGGAAGATCTGTTTTCCAACCCAGCCAGGGTAAAATGGAAATTATGGCAGGATGATTGGGTAAAGACTATCAAGGAAAAAAATCTATACAGACTGTCAATTGCGATGAAAACAGAACACAAGACGTAGGTGTTGGATTCCTCAAGGAATTTCAGACGTCTGACGATTCTGTCACCTAGAGGGGACACAAGAAACTCTTAAAAATCTCACTCTGTTTTGTACGGGCTTGACAGAGAAGAGAACTTTATACCTTGGCCCTCTACTGATAGGAAGACAATCAAAGGTGGCGGAAGATCATTGGTGCTGGAGGGATGCGGCTGGGGTAGCACTTTCACATCTGCCTGTAGAGGCTGTGGAGACCTGTGTCGATGTGGTGGTGGTCCTTCCGCGGCGAGGCCTGGTGCACAACGATGTACTAGGCTGGCCATCCTCATTGCCAGATGATTTGCCTGAGGGAGTCAGAAAGGCAGGGCATCAGTGATGCGTGTGAATTGATGAGACAGATATGAATGTGTGGACTTTTTGATGACAGTGCTGTGCCAGGGACATGGTGGGGGACATGGCATGGTGCACACATGCTTGTGTCATGGATACTGTGAGGGTGGATGTGTGATATCCCTGCATGGTGTGTGCAGTGCCAAAGATACTTCTGTGGTGTACTTGTATTTTCTGGGTAGGGTGTTAGGGGTGTGGCCCACAAGCCGTATGATGTTGTGTTGTGGCGGGCTGTGCCATGGATGTGTTACACCTATAATGCTCTCCGAGCTGCTCTCAGTATCCCCAGGAGAGAGCATATCTCCCAGGCCAGACAAGATGCCCACTGGCTCCCTATCAAAGAGCGCATACTGTTCAAGGCGCTCACAATCACACACAGATGTATCTCCCAATCAGCGCCCCAATACCTAGCTGATCGGATACACCCTTCACAATCACTCAGACCCAAGCGAGAACTCTACTCTGACTAACTCGCGGTCCCTGTCTTTAACAGAGCCAAAGCCGGCGGTACTAGCTTTGAAGTATTGGCACCAAAATCCTGGAACCTACTACCCCCAAAGTCAGGAAGGAAACATCACTCCTAGCCTTTAGAAAGTCTCTAAAAACCATATTATTCAAATAACTGTTTGTTCCACTGTAACCAAGGAACTGTCTATCGCCTAATATGTATGACCCTCTTATCGCCTAATACGTTATGACCCTGAACGGGAACTGTACACTGCTTTTTGCCTGCACCCAAGTGAATATGATGTAACAGCGCCACGATGCCCTAGGGCAGTTGCGCGCCTTATAAATGGAAATAAATAAAAAATAAAAAATAAATAAACACCTGTGCCTGTGGCACTTACTGTGTCTGTGATAATTTCTGCATCTTGGGTCCTGCTGGATGGGACGAGGGGGTCACATGTTTCCTTGGTGTGTGATGCTGGTCATTTGTTGGTGGTGTAGGTTCTTGGCACTGACGTGACTTTGGACCTGTGCTAGCACGGCAGAAACAACACAAGTTATTCTGGTGTAGGGGGATGTGTGTCTGAGTTCCAGCAGGAGCATGTTGTGAGGGCGATACAGGGTGCCTGTGATATGTTCACTGTGTGAATGGGGTATGAGTGAGGTTTGGGGGCAAGATGCATGTTGATGTGTACGACCAGGTTGCTGGGGGGTGCTCTGCAGGGCTGTACTGGTGTTGTGCACAACGTACTTGATGTGTTGGGAAACTACTCTAGTGTATGCAGGGTGGACAGGGAGGTTGATGTGACATTGGGGTTATGGGTATTCACTAGCCTCCTCGGATGTCACGCCTTTGGCCTCCACAGCACCAACTCCCTCGATTGATTCAAGGTGCAGCACACTGCTGCAGGTCTACTCCCAGGGGTGCAGGTGGATGGGGGATGCAGTACCGCCTCCTGTGGCCATGCCCTGGGTGCGCTGGGCTGACAGGAGGTTGCACACCCTCATGCGCAGGTCATCCCACATTTTATGGCAGTCACGCACAGTCCAGGGTGTTGAGCCAACTACAGTGACCTTCTGTGCCACCTCCTCCCAGATGGTCTTTTTTCTTATCTGCCTTCGTAGGTCTGTGCTGAAGAGTTGGTCAGCATGTTCCACAATTGTATTTGCAAGCATGTTGAGTTCTGCCCCGCTAAAGCGTGGGTTGCGCCTCCGGGTTGCAGGTACCCTTGATGTCATCTCTCTTTCTCAGGATCAGTGCTCTGGATGTGTGTATCCCCCCTGTGCTCAGAGGATTGCAATGGATTGTGTTTTATAAATGGCCGCCCGTCAATTTCCTGTTTCCGGCGAACACTGTATTTCCGGTCACGGTAATAACGGCACCGTTGTTAACAGTGGCAGTGGTATCGGGAGCGTGGTGCCAGAATCAGACTCACTGGTACCGAGGGTGGCGGTGTTGGGATTTTGGGGGGAGATCGCTGGAAATACTGGCATGCCAGTGCCACAGTTTCCGGCATGCCGGAAGGCATGTGCCTGCCAACGCAGAATCAACCGTTGTTTCTGGCAGCAGTGCTTCACGTACATGGTAGCACCGGCATCCCAGTAATTAAGATAATTTTACCGCCAGACCCGTAATGAGGCCTACTGACTCTTAATAAGGTACCTTCAAGCTGTGCCTCTCCCTCTGCACCCCCCAAACCTGTGCTACACCTGCTGCATCGCAAGTTGATGCAGTTCAGTGGTTTCCCTTAAAGTGCCCAAGGCGTGCTTTCAAAGAGTCTTTGGGTGCACACAGGGCCAGCAGAAGGTCTATGCGGACCTTGGTTCAAACAGGGAATGGGAAAAATGGATTCAGTGCAACAAAGCTGAAGGACTTCGGTTGGGAGGCAGCTGTGGTGCGTTATAACGCAGAATAGGTTTCTAAATGCACATTACAATGGGTGATTTCCCTGATTTTATGTTGGAGCCTTTATACTGTGCTAAATTGCCACTGTGGTGGTCTCAGGATTGTCTGAAGGTTGGCGTATTGTCTTCCCATTAGGGTTTTCATAGGCGTTGTGTGGAAGAAATAGATGGCGGGGTGCATAAGAAGAGCCCACCTTGAACTTCATTAAGCTCCAAGCATATTCTCTGCCTTACACCAACCAAAGGGCTGAAAGCAGGGGAAACATGTCTCTGAGGATTACATGTCTTTGGTGAATTCTGTTTTCGTACAGCTTTTGCACGTTTGAATTGCCTTTTATTTGGCTAACACTGATGTCTCTTAGATAATACGTGCATGCTATCAGCACCCTCCTTCCCCCACCCCCAGCCGCCTTGGGGCTTTGTTCTTTGACCTGTTCACAGCATAACAGAGCTAGCCAGCAGAGAGGGGGTATGGAGGAGGTTGGGAGTGGAAGGGTCGATGGCGGGGTGGATGGGCGCAGGGGTGTGGGGGTAGCAGGGAAGCTGAAACCCTGAATTACTAATTGAGGAATTCCGTTTCATTTTGTCTGGGCCACAGGGGGCTCCCAAGGTGTGAGGGCCCATTTCAATTGCGAAAGATGAAAGGACCTAACTCTGGGACTTCTATCCCAAAGGTGTGTCCAGTCAAACCTTTCCTCATTTTTACAAGTTATAAATGAAATTACTTATTTCACCCTGTCCCTTTGCACCTCCTTTCCAATATGGTGGCTGTCTCTCCAGTGGGGAAAAGTGCAAATGTGCTTGTCTGCCCCCAGGATCAATTCTTTCCAAGTGCTTGAAGCTAACACTTTGGTGAGCTCTTTCCCCTGGGGCCTCTGGGACATTTTCTTAACAGCTAGGAGAGATTTAGAGGTCGATGGGCCAGACAAAGCAGTGAGTGATCCATTAGGGACGGGGGCTATTATCCCTGAAGACATGTACATAGTTTGCCTATTAAATGAAAGGGGTGCCTAATGCTGCATGAAATATTAACAACAGTTTTAAAATAAACATGTATTAGGCTCGCAATGCTTTGCCGTTCCAAGTGTTAATATCACCGCAAAAATATCGCCATACAAAAATATTGACATATTTTTGTAGCAATATTGAGCCATGGACACCCCCGCAATCCCCATCATGTTTTTAATGGAGCGGGGCACATCCCGCAACCCCCGGTCCCAATAATCCCTTAAATTAACTCCACTAATATCGCCTATGGCCTTTCCCCCACAACCATACATATGGCAATATTATTGGTGGGGATAATATTACCTGATACCTACTTTGCATGATGATACTGCAATCTTTCATTCTGAATGTGGAAAATAAATCTAAAACCAATCTTCCCCAACAATTTTTTTCTCCAGGGGAGAATGGGGGTTCATGTTTACATTATAATTTATCTATTGTTGGGTTCATTTGTTATTTGTGTAGTTTTCAAGGGAACCCATGAAACAAAGTATAATTTATGAAATCTCATGAAACCCAAATAGGGCTATATGAACTAAAGCTTGTAAACTATGTGGTCAAATGCTTAAATCACAGACTGCAGCCAAACCGCAGATTCACTGGGGTGTGTAATCCTAGGCCAATCCATAGTGCACGTTTTCTGTGGCAACGCGTGAGAAAGCAGCCCAGTCCTGTTCTTTCCTTTGCATTCTGGCACTCGTAGTTTTTTCCCCCATTTGAAATATAGATAAACTTCAGGTCACAGAAAAAATGGGACTGGATGGGATAGAAGAAAGATCATCAATAGTAGAAACATCCACATAGAAAATGGGAAACTAGAACGAGATAGAGTAATGATCTGATCCAGCAGAG
This sequence comes from Ambystoma mexicanum, assembly GCF_040938575.1. Lineage (NCBI taxonomy): Eukaryota > Metazoa > Chordata > Amphibia > Caudata > Ambystomatidae > Ambystoma > Ambystoma mexicanum. The sequence continues at coordinate 740,138,175 of NC_090921.1, read as the reverse complement.
CAGGAGATTACAGCAAGACAGAGGAGAGGAATAGGATGCAGAGACCGGGAGGCAGAGCGACAGATCGCAACAGGTGGCATAGAAGACTTAATATTGGGAGGTAGAGCTGACAGAGTAGCAATGGCAAGGAGAGACAGTAGAACGTGATGAAGGAGCAGTGAAACAGAAGTGTGGCAGGCAGCAACAGTGGGAGCCAGCGGCAGAGAAGTAATGCTGGTAGAGGTTGGTACTTACATCTTCTCTACTATACCGATGTCTGCCTCAGTTTCTGATCTTTCTCGCTGCTGCTCGGACCATTTAAAATCTCTGAGTCTGGCTACTACAGATGTTGAGTATTTGACAGCGGTAAAGAGCGAGAGACAAGATGTTAAACCGTAACCATATATTGTCTCCTTATTATGAATATTGGCCTAAGCCCATTCGCGTTACGCAGAAAACCGCGTTTGCAAAGTTCCGATTTTGGGTTAACTTCACCGCCATTTTAACACTCATTCGCCATTTTGATTTCGACTCATGTTCCATGTTCTAAAATGGTGGTTCTAAAATGGTGGACTGTGTTTTTGACTTGCAATTGAGCCGAACGACCTTTGAGTTTCGTTAATGTTTAGGTTGACCGAGAGCAGACTGTTTAACTTATGCAAAGAAACCTTGCACTTCATACGAACTGTCATTGTCTGCGCTTGCAAGCCTCATCCTTGTATAAACACTGAAACAATGAAGAGTAAACTCTGGTTGTATGCTTTGGCTGAGCTGCATTGTAGCGACTCTTGGAATAAGGCTAACCGTGGATTCGAGAACCTAAAGCCTCATTGTATCTTCATGGACATGTAAACGTGTTTAATCCTTTGTATAATATTGTAACATCTGTCATGTGAACTAGGCACAAACTCTAGCCCATGAATTATTAACTTGGAGAGAGGCTGGACAATATTGCTAAAATGGTATAAATATGTCTGTGTTTAGATGTCCAGCACTCTCACTCCTCACTGTGTCTGCTGGTACACACTGCAAGGTGTTGATAGCCAGATAGCTATCTGTTTTGCTTTGTAAACTGTACAGTAATAAAAGATGCGTGTATCTTTTCAGCCCGTGATTGGTGTATTTCTTTTGTAGTACTAAACCTCGATATTTCTTTGGTCTTTCAAGGAGATATAGTGGTGGAAATGGAGAGTAAAGAATCAAAAATGTCACCCATGTTATGGGCAGAGGAGGAAATAGACAAAGTGCAAGGAGGAAAGGAGATTGAAAGAGGAGAGTGGAGGAGGAATAGTGTTACTGGGAAGGTTCATAGGGTTAAGGTGGTGGTAGTGAGCGGGCATCCAGGTTTGTATTGTGAGGAGACAGGCAGAAATAAAGGTGTGTATACAATCAGTAAAGGAGGAGAAGTACAGAACGATTTGAGATCATCAAGATATAAGTGATCGGAGAACCCAAAAGAAGAAATGACAGACGCAAGAGGAGAATTATCGAGAGAAGAGAGGAGAGGACCAAGGACTGAGTCTTGTGAATCCCATGAGAGAGAGAAAAATTCAAGAAGGACGAGCAGCCCAGGAGACTGAGAAGGTGCAGCCCGAAAAGGTAAGATTGAAACAAGTTAAGAACAGAATCGCATAAACCAAGATCACCAAGAGTTTAAAGAACGATAGAATGGTCCACTGGGTCAAAAGCAGCCGACAGGTTTCGTATAACAAGAACAAAGAAAGTTTGGAGTAACATGCAGAAACGGGTGACTTAGTGAAATATATACACATTTGCTTCTATATTTTTCGAAAACAGTTTTAACTTTATGCATGCATTGGGAGGATGTCAGATACTCTTTACTCCCTTGTGAAGGAGAAAACACATTTTCAGTCTCTTGAATTTGGATTTACTCTCTAACTCAAAAATAGGGAGGAAAATACTCCCACCTCCAAGTCCTATCTGGATCACTGGTTACACGTGTTACTACCCAAGTTAATGGTACTTCGTTCCTGATGGCTAAAAGGCTGAGTCTGCCCTGCTGGAATCAAATCTGTGACTGCAGGTTGGCACACAGCTGTCCGAGGAGAGCAGTTAAATAGCCAAAACACATGGATCCAAATTTATCCTTGGTTTGTAAGAATCTGACTGCACAAATCCTGCTTTCCACTCTATAAGGACACTTGTTGAAGCAAAGGATCATATTTGAAGTTTCTGCCCGACAAACTCGCAGAGCATACTGATCTCAGGCCCCCAAATATAGAATCTGAAACCCACCTTGGAGGGAAACATCCTTCTGGTTTCATTTAAGCACAAATGTTTGGCGGGCAAAGCCATGGCTGTAGTTGGACTAGTTTCATGGGAAGGACTTTGCCCAACACTGTGTGAGTGGATCAAGAGTGAGTGACTCGGGCACCCTTGCAACTGCACCTGCTCCTTAAGTGAGAACAAATGTGTTTACGCTGCCCATGACTTACCTGTTCTCATTTTGAGGAGGCTTTCAAATGTGATGCACTTAACTTATTTTAGTTTTGGATGGTTGTGTGGCTTTTAGTAATTCTACCTGTGTCACACAGCCCTTTACCACCAATGACATCACCGGAAGTGATGTCATTTGACCCACGCCCACAAGTTACATAATGGGAAGTGATGGCACACAACCGTCAGATGCGTCTAACATCTGTGTTTCCAGGTGCTCTCATTTCAGCCAGATACAAGAACCGAGGCACAGAGGTGAGATTTATCCACGATCACACATTTGGGGAGAGTCATTTTCCAGATTCGACGTGGAGCCTAGATGTAAAACATACATAATGCAGTACTTGTAACAGGGTACCACAATCTCTAACGCAGGCTACAGCTAGTGTATGAAATATTTATAGATCAATGGACACAGAAGTACTCGACTCGTTATCTGTGGCATTGATGTGTTAAACAAGCCAAAAAAGCACTGACCTTGGGAGGTGTGCGCTGACGGTTTACCCAGGAGACAAAGGCTGCATGAGCAAGGCCTGAAAATTAAATCATTGACCAGGATTTTGTATCAACAAATGAGTCAGCTACCACTACGATAGAAGAAACCTGTTGTGCAGGTGTAAGCTGAGGCCATCTGTCTGCGTGTGCATTTATCTTTAAGTTATGTGACAAGCAACCACATGTTGTCCCCCACAACCCAGTGCCGAACATAACACCTTAATGTCCTAGGCTTTGTTACATGACTCTTTTTCAATCCTTTTTTAACATGGTGAGGTGTGGGGAAGGGGCAGCTGCACTTCCTTCAAGAGTGGGGCTCAATGCATCTACGATTTTCAGACCTCTATGTGCAAGGTGCGTTATTCAATGATGCTCCCCAGGATCGGCCCATGAATAAAGCTTCCACAAAGACCTTTTCAAGAAGGAGTTTGAGTGGGGAGGCGTGGGTCACTCCATGGCTCTCTCCCTTCTGAGACTCCATGTTCAATGCTTATTTTCCTAAACGGTGTTGCACCAAAGCAGGGTCCTTGTTGAGTTTGCGGCCCCTCTCAACCATTCACTTCACACTTGAATGCATTGAAGGTGAGCAGAGCCCAATTAGTGGTGTAGCACAAAATCTGGGTGGCCCCCTGCAAGCCAAGCTGAGCCCCCCGCCAAGAAGAATAGATTTCAAAATACCATCTATTCACACATTTTATGGAAAATGGTCACTCAGTTGCTCAAAGGCAATTTGTAATATCAGAGGTTGGTTGGTGTTTTGCCAATCAAGGGGACAACATATCTAAACGTCTAGCACAAAGAGCGATTTTGGACTGATGAATTCTCTTTTCCACAAGGACAAAAGTGTTGATTGGGGCCTTGAATGTACTATTTAAATTCAATAGATTTTCACAATGATTTGCTTGAATGCTCAACAGCGTTTTACATTTTACAGTAAGAGCCAACCAAGGGTTTCAATGATTTGGGTGGCACTTATAAACATGTTACATATCTGAGTGCATGTTGTAATGTGAAGTTCAACCAATAAACCAAAACAAAGACACAGGGAATTTTTACGGCAATGGACTTTGATCCCAATTGGAAACTCTGGACATTCACTGACAACAGAACCCCATTGCCTCTATGTTGTCTCTTCAAACCCTGGACACCGTGCTAGCAGTTCATATAAAAAATAAATAAAGAACTGTTACATAATATTAATACAACACACCAAATATGCCTATTATTGGCTCACTCAAGCCAATATTGTGCACTACTCATAAATCACGTTGGATAGCGGATAAAGTACCTATTGTAATAATGGTTATTCTACCTTCTCATATATATAGAGAGACATGTGGGCAAATCCTTTTACGCAAAAAAAGTTCTGACTTAACTTAATATCTTTGTATAGAACACTGTTGACAAATATAATGTTACTTTGAACCCAACATGTTTCGTTCTTCAATAGTTCTTACACAATCCACAAGAACTTCTTCAGGGGACCAACAGTTACGAATATTAGTACATTCAATCTTCGGATTTGCAGAAATCACAACCTCTATTTAAACGCTTGTGTCCAGTTTCGTAAAGTATTGTTTACTAAACATTCAACGGTTAGGTGTGGGTGTCTCCTGTGTTGACACAAATCTTTTAGCCTTAAGGCGCCATATCGCAACGAGTGCAGTGTTGTTATAACGTCTGGCAGCTCACATTCCACGTGCTCCATCACCGGAAATCACATAGATATTCTACAAACACTGCACCGATAAAGTAATTGCTCAGTAATGATTGCAATCTCGCATCAGGACACTTCCCGTCATGAGGTTCCACTCTCCTGACGTGAAGTTCATTCACTGGTGTCGGTAATACAATTGTCAGAATTGTTAGTGATATTAAATTAATCTTTTTCCTTTGCATCATTCATAGGTACCGACATCTTGTTAGATTTAAAACTGGCCTCTTAAGAGAGCAGCTTGAATAACATTTTGCATGATAGCACACATTCAAGGAATCTTTTGGGCTTCAGCTTGATTTCAAATATGGCACCTGCAAGGGGACACTGAATACTGCACGGACATAGCCACAATGAGTAAGCAGAGTGGCTTGACCCAAGAGTGTTCACCTTTATAAGGAGAACACTCACAAACCCAGATTATTTGCTAGTTGTGGGTCAGTTGGCTAAAGATCATGCATTTTACTGTTTGGGTAAACAGATGATGTTTTTTGTTAACATGGGAATTGAATGTGTTTCTTTATACACGATTAATGTGCTATAGTTCATTATTTTTTTGCGGAGATGGCATGGTTACCTGAAATGATTTTAGATGGGTAGTGCATTTAACAGATATAGTAGCGTATTGTGATTCATGGCCGGCTAAGACTGTTGCTGCCCTAGCTTTTTGAATCCTTAGTATAATTCATTGGGATTGTTGGATTGATGCAGGTATGTGGAATGTATTCCCTATAATGGTAGAAGGACCACATGATTTTATTGAAATTCCTAAGCTACCCTTTTCTATTTTTGTGTCAGATGAATTGCTGGAAGTACCTGAATTGCTGGAAAATCTCAGTGTACGGTAGGGTTACGTGTTGGTTTGTTAGTTTACACAATCGATTATTTACCTCTTAAGAATTTCAGTGGATATGTGTTGGGTTTGGACCTAGGGACTGAACTACAAGGTCTATTGGAGATGCAATGGGAGTGGTTGTGTTTGGAACTGAACAGACGTTTCTCCTAAAAAAAGATTTTGGTTGTACTAATCTATTATTTACAATATTCTTGTATTGCCTACATTGTGTCAAGGTTAGTGGACAGATTTCTCTCAATAGAGTATTAGAAAAGTATGGTCAGATTACATAATAGTTTTTCTCATGTTTTTGTATATTCATGAGCATAGGTTCCTTATCTCCTGAAGAAGGGTTTCTTTCCCAAAACAAGTTGAGAAATATTGCTGGGTACTAAACGTGGATGAACTGCGTACTCTATATATTCTTTTCATGGAGTAGCTTGATTGAGCATGCATTGTTTGTTTCTGTCTCTTTCCACATAATATTGAGAGGAGAATTGTTTTTTAAAGTTGCTAATTTGATGCTGTATATTATCTGCTTTACATTGTTTTCATTTTAAACTGCAACATTTCTTCAGAATATTGATGTTAGTATTTACAACTATTAAACATCATTTGTTTTAATTTTTTCTATTAAATACTATAAAATGTTCATAATTTACTTTGGGAAAATTGCCAGGGATAGTGCTACACTGATCCTACAGAGTTTTCTGTGGGACGTTTCCTTTCGTATTGCGAGATTGAGGAAGATGCCAGGAAGAGAGAGGTGTCATGTCACGTGGGAGACCGGAGTCTGCTGCTCCCTTTTCCTCCTGGCGAGTCTACCCGCGCGTTCGCGTCTGGGGACTCGCCAGGGGAGGAGCGTTGGGTGTTGGGCCCGGCGGCCTACGGCGCATGCGCGGGAGACCTCTGTCGCGGTTCTGCACATGCGCCGTGGACTGGGCTCGCCTCCTTGGAAGGGCTTGCCTTCCAGGCCTCGTTATGGGTTTGCCGGTGCCCGGAGACGAAGTGGCTTGCGTTCCAAGCCTCTCGGGCGCCGGCGACCCATAAAAGAGGCCACGAATCGATGCAAGCCGCGTCTCAACGCGGTTTGCTTCGCTCCACTTCGTTTGTTCCTGTGCTCCTGTACTTACCTGGGTCCAGTCCTGGGCCAGCCTTCTACTAACCTGAGACTTGCCCTGGGCCTGTCTGCTTACCCCTACCAGGGTCCTGCCCTGGGCCTGCCTGTTTACCCTTACCTGGGTCCTGTCCTGGGCCAGCCAATTGCTTACCTGAGACCTGCCCTGGGCCTGCCTGCTTACCCCTACCTGGGTCCTGTCCTGGGCCAGCCAATTACTTACCAGGGACCTGCCTTGGGCCTGCCTGCTACTCTTACCTGGGTCCTGTCTTGGGCATGCCTGCTCACTCCTGCTATAATCCCGTCCTGGGCCTGCCAATCACTTACCTGGGTCCTGCCTTGGTCCTGCCAAGCAACTCTTCCGGGTCAACCCTAGGTCCGCCTACTCGGCTCCTTTTAGGGCCAGTCTGCTAGTTATATCTGGTCTCCCTCATTCCTGTCTGGCCTGCTCCTGTCGGACCACCAGCATCTGCCAAGATCTCTTCTTTCTGCGGTATAGACCTGTCTTGCCGCGTCGGACATTTTGACTACTACTGCAGTTCTTGAGCCTTCGGAGTATTGTCATCGGACTTCGTCTTGCCAGCAATCTTCACCAAGACTTTGGCCTCACCTGTCTGTGCTTGCACAGTCCCACTGTCACAGTTATCAGAAGAGTGCCTTCGTGACATTGGGAGTCGGTCCATCCTCCACCCATTTCAAATCGTGGGTGGTGGAGAGGCTGGTTCTTCGTGCCACTTGTTCATCTTTTCACGAGCTCCAGACTGGCGACCTCTGCGAGATCGACCTCCAAGACATCAGGTACGCGGCCCTCTCGGGCTTCCCAACTTGACAAGAGGTGAGAGATGGAAGCAATCAGGCTGGGTGGCGGGGCTTGGGGGATCCTGTTAGTCAATTTTAAAATTTGGAAAGCTTGTAGATCCCCGCTCCCCAATCTCACCTTGCTCCGTTAATTTGGGGATGTTGTGGAGCTTTGGAGGCAGGGCAGCTCCCAGAACATTTGCACTACATTGTCCTCAAACTGACCACAATCCTATAATGCAGGTAATGTGTGCTCTTGGTTCTGTTTTCTGCCCATAAAAATTGCCGGTTGGAAAAAAAAGGAAAAAATAAAATTCAAATAGCCCCTTCACGCCCTTTAAGTGTTTTGTATGTGTGTGGCGGTTGAATTAATTTTATATACAGACAATCCTGCTAGCTGCTTCTGTATATAGGCACAGCTAACTTTTTTTTTACCACAGGAGGACGGGAATCCAGTCTGGGCAACACAGGTGTGATACCTGTGGCTAGTTTCACTGGCTCTTGTGGAGAACCACCTGTATTGTTTACCTGTACACTTTAATTCCTCCGCAGCATGGGTGGAAGCTGCTGGCATGTAGCATGGCACATGCATATCAAATGTTGGTTTATGCCATCACAAGGTGCCCTTATTTCTATGAAGTATCCTAGGGGTGCGGGTTGTCATATGACCCAAAGGTAGAATTGTCTTTTTGAGAGGTGGTTAAACACTCCAAAGACCAAGCCTACGGCGCTGACCAAGTCAAGTAAACCAAAAATAATCAATATTTGGTATATGATATGATATTTTATTTATATCGCGCCCATACACAAGTGTTTCAGAGCACAACGAGGCAAGGGAGGTGTACATGGGAGGACAAAACAACGATCTCACTAGGCCCATTGACATTGAGAACACGCAAGTGCAGGGGAGAGGGAAGGGGGAAAGTGCAAGGGGACGGGAAGAGTGGAAAGTGCTGAACAAGTGATCAAAAACAACAACAGTGCGGCCAGCAGGTGGCAAGTGCAAGAATTCAGCGCAGACAACGGGTGTCTGATAAATACATTTAAGGGGACTGTATGGTTGCAGATACCGACCCAAGTGCAGGGGTTGCCAGGAGGCAGGGCTGGTATGCAACTGGGTGGGCAGGGAAGTCGACCCGAAATTTAGAGGGTAGCCAGGAGCCCAGTGCAAAAACAGGCAGATCAGCAAGGGAGAGGAAGAGAGAAGGCAGAAGCAAGGAGGAATGTCCTTAGGTGCCTCCAGAACCGAAGATGGTTCTCCTCAAGTTTTAGAGAGGCAGGAAGGCTGTTCCAGACGGAGGCTCCAGCCAAAGAAAGAGATCTGCCATCAACTAGTTGGAAGTGGAGTAGCGAAGAACTTGAGTAGGAAGGTACTTCCGAAGGGAGAGTTGACAGTATTGCTGATCCAGGGCCCAGAAGGCCTTGTGGACAATGCAGAGGGATCTTGAACCTAATCCTTGCCGCCACTGGGAGCCAACGAAGAGCTTTTAGGGCTGGAGAGATACGATCCCTGGGCTTGAGGCCAAGGACAATTCCTGCAGTCCTGTTCTGGATGAGTTGCAGAGGGTAGAGTGTAGTAGCAGGCAGATTTAGAAAGAGGCTGTTGCAATCATCCAGCCTAGAGAGAACCAAAGCTCTAGAGACAGTGAGCTTCTGGGGGAAGGAGAGGAAAGGAAGAATACCCCTGAGGAGGTGCAGTTGGTAGCATGACTTTTTAAAGACGTCAGAGATGTGTGGGGAAAAGGAAAGCGTGGAGCCGAAGATGACCCTGAGGTTCTTAGCCTCACAGGTGGGAGTAGGAAGAGGGCCAAAGGAGGTTGGCCAGAGGGTGATAGGAAAGGAGGGTGCAGGAGTGCCGATGAGCATGATCTCAGTCTTATTGGCATTAAGGCAGAGGTCATTGGTTGCACACCACTCCTGGATTGCAGACAGTCAGAGATGAGAGAGGGAGAAGAGGTGGCAGAAGGGAGTCTGAAAGGGAGCTGAGTGTCATCCGCATAGCACTGAAAGTTGGAACAGAGAGCAGCAATGCAGTGGGGGAGGGGTGCAAGGTATTGGTTGAAAAGCCAGGGAGAGAGGTTAGACCACTGGGGAACACCACAAGCGGAGAGTGAGATAGAGGAGAGGAAGGACCAAAGTTGGACCTGGGAGGGTTGGTTGGAGAGGAAAGGGGTCAGCCAGGCCAGGTCCTGATCAGTGATATGCAGTAGGATGAGGGCAGAGGGTAGATTAGAGTCAAGGTTGTAGAGTAGGTCTTCACGGATATTCAAGAGAACATTTTCCGTGCTTCTGGCTGCTCTGAAGCCAGACTGATGGTCATGGAGGCAACCAACAGAATCAGTGTGGAGGTTAAGCTGAGAGATGGCCAACTTTTCCAGGAGTTTGCCCAGGAAAGAGGGGATGGAGATGGGGCGATAGTTAGCCGGGCAGGAGTGGTCGGCTTTGGGTTTCTTGAGAAGAGGGTGCACAAGATAATTCTTCAGAGGGTAGGGGAAGCCTCCAGCAGCAAAGGAGTGATTGCAGAAGTCAGCCAGGGCAGGAGCAAGGGTTTCAATATGGTCCTTGATGGTTTTGGACGAACAAGGAAGAACCTGTTTTGACGAGACTTTCATAGATTGGACTTGTCTAGAAATCTCATCCGGGGATAACAGAGGAAAGAAAGAGGATGAGGGAGGAGGGTCAGCTGAGGGGTGGGGTGCAGCAGAGAGAGAAGTGGGAAGAGGACTAGAGGGTGGACAGGATGTCCTGGGTTTCTGAGAAGACATGAGAAGCCAGGGCCATACAGAGGGCTTTGGAGGGGACAGGAGAAGTAGAGACTGCAGCAGGATTGGCCAGCTCCTTACAGATTTCATAGAGTTTGGCCGAGTTGTTATATGCTGCAGAGACACAGGCTTGGATGTGGGTTCTCTTCTTAGTGCGGACAGAGAGCCAATATGGAGCAAGCAGGATGCCAGTTTGTCAGAGGATGCACAAGATGCCCGTCATTTCCTCTCTGCAACCCTATACTTGCGTTTAAGGGTGACATGGTCAGAGTCGTACCAAGAGTTGCACTTGGCTTTGGGCTTCAATCGGATCCTCATGACAGGGGAAAGAAGATCGAGAGCATTAGAAATAGCAGAGTGTGGCTTAGAAAGGGCAGTACCAGGATGAGAGTCAGCCAGAGGTGGGGAGGGGATGGGGAGACAGGGGCAGCAAAAGCCTCAACTGACACACGTTTCATTGGCCGGATGACCGAGAAGGTAGGTGGCAGTGCTGGAGCTGGCTTGGCCTGCGGGGTAGAGAGCGAGGGATGGGAGGAATGGAGAAAGTGATCGCTCCAGGAGAGAGGAGTGGTGAGAGAGTTAGAGAGCGGTAGGTCAGTGGAGATGAGAACATCCAGAGGGTACCCTGCAGAATGAGTCAGGCCAGAGGGAAGAATAGAAAGAGAGAAAGGGTTGCAGCGGTCGTGAAAGAGTCCAGGGGAGGGACAGGAAGCATCCAGGTGGATGTTGAGGCCTCTGAGGAGGAGAAGATGAGTGGTCGAGGCCAGGAGGGAGGAGAAGAGGTCCACTGACTCAGAGAGGAAGGTGATCTGACCAGGTGGCCGGTAGATAGTGGCCACTGTGAGAGAGTGGCCTGGAGAGAGAGAAAGCCTACAGACCAGGCATTCAAAGGAGGTGTAAGCCTGCATAGGAATGATAGAGGCAGGAATCCACTCAGGGAAAATCAAATCTACACCCCCACCGGTGCAGTTGGCTCTGGGCGCAGAGAGGATCCAAAAGCCGAAGAAGGGAGAGACGGGATAGCAGGAGGTGAAAGGAAAGGGATAAGGCATGGGAAACGTCTATCAAAGAGAAGGAGGTTGGCTTGAGGGCCTTGGACCAACACAGTGCCCTTGAGGTAAACATTAATGATGATCTTAGAGGAGTCGCAGGAGTCAAGGAGGGCCTCCCACCGAGTTCCACCATTAATGGGAGAGGAAGAGTAAGGAGAGCGCACAGAGACCATTTGAAGAGACCATAGGTCTGGTGAAGGAACGACAAAGGGTATATCGGTGAGAGGCTGTCTGGAGGAAGCACTGGTGTTTGGTTAGCAGTGATAGGGAGGCCTGGGTTGGAGACCAGGATATCCTTTTTGAACTTCTTCCTACCAGACTTAGTGAGAATGGAAGGGTAATCAATAGAGAAGCAGTTGGAAAAGATAGGAGAGACAGAGAGCACCAGAACTGAAGTGAGGGGATGGGGAGAGAGGGAGGTGGGTGGGACAGTGAGGGAAGAAATAAGGGGGAACAGAGACAAAAAAGAGGGGGGAGTGCAAGCAGAGGAGACAAAAAGAGATAGGGTGGGAAAGCACAGCAGGTAAAGCACAGTGGTCACTGGGCACAGCACAATTCGAAAAATGTGGGAAGGCAGGTGAAAAGCAGTGGTCACGGGACAGGGGCAGATTCAGACATGAAACAGGGCAGGCTAAACTCGATTTTCAGACAGCGAAGGCTAACATAACTGCAGGGCCAGCTGAATTTGATTTTCAGGCAGGGCAGCTGAGACATGAAAACAAGCAGGTTAAATTAGATTTTTAAGAAGGGCAGGCAAACACATGAAAACTACAGGCAGGCTAAAATCTATTTTTAGGTAGGGCAGCTAACAAATGAAAACAGGCAGGATAAATTTGATTTTCAGACAGGGCAGACTAACATAACAGCAGGGCAGGCTAAATTTGATTTTCAGGCAGGGCAGCTGAGACATGAAAACAGGCAGGCTAAATATGATGTTTAAGTAGGGCAGGCAAACGCATGAAAACAACAGGCAGGCAAATTTCACTTTCAGCAAGGCAGGTGAATGCAGTTAGTGACTGGGCAATGCTAGTTTAGGTGGAAGTCCAGAGTGAGAGGTTGAACAGTCCTGGTGTGCAGGAAAGGATTGATGAGGATATTTAAAGCAAATGAATTGCAGAGAAGTGTTAGGTGGACCATTTCTTACCGTGTGTCCCGGTAACATGGAATTATCCTCAGCGTTCATGTGAGACGGGGGGGTTGTAGAAGAGGGCACCCAGGCCCAGCCAGGTAACTGACAGGGACCAGACATAGAAAGTGGGCCTTTTTTGATGAGCCAGTACCCAGTAGGCCAGTTAGGAGATCCCCTTAGCCAATAGGCATGCAGGGAGGCACTCGGCCAGCCTTCACTGCCAGGCAAGTGCGGCGGCCATCTTGGAATTCACAGTGAGGACGGCAGGCAAGTCTTAGTGAATGGGTTTCCCCCGCACTCGTGTCCCCAGATGAAACAATGGGCACGGTGGGGAGATTTATTTATTTAAATGTATAGAGCGCACAAACAGCATTGAGGCACTGTTACAAGGAGATGACTTAGTTACATGAGGCATACATCATAAACAACAGGGTGAGAGGAAGATGCAAGGCAGCGTGATGGGGCACTGAATTAGAGGAATCTTAAATTAAATAAAAATCATATTTCTTTAAAATTGCAGACTTTCATTATTTTTTCATAAATCAAAGATGTGTGATCCTCGCCGGTCCTGGGTGCCCCTACCTTTCAGTGGGGCTGGTGTGGTGGCATGCATGGCCTCTGGCGTGCAAACAGCTGCTGCTGCAGAGCGTGTGTACTTGCGTCCGCTCCAGTGGATAGAGAAGGCACAGTGTATGCAGGCATGAAAGCTGGCCTTTTAAGAGGGGGTTGGCTAAATCTTGCCCGTCCCCAATAGGCCAGTTAGGAGATCCATGTAGCCAGTAGGCATGCAGGGAGGCCAGAGAAAGGGCACTCTGCCAGCCTTCACTGCCAGACAAGTGTGGCGGCCATCTTGGAATTCGCTGCGAGGACGGCAAGCAAGTCTTAGTGAATGGGTCTCCCCCAGACTCGTGGCCACAGATGGAACAATGGGCATGGGGGGAGATGCAGGCAGCGTGAAGGGTGCACTGACTTAGAGGAATCTTAAATTCAATAAAAATTATATTTCTTTACAATTGCAGACTTTCATTGTGGTGAAAACACTCAAAGGGGTAAGTGTGGGACACTAATAAGTTAAGTGCCCCAGAGAAGAGAACGACCTTGTGGGTAGTCCTTGAAGCTACGGACAATGTCAAAGGAACGAAGAATTAAAATCCTGTAAAGTGAGAGTGCGGCCATGGTAAACATGGCAAAGAAACTGGAGATGGAATCTCTTTTTGGGTATTGTGATTATTTGGTCTTGTGATTTAGACACAAGACCGAGCACACAGTAGCTGGCAATGTTAAGTGAATCGGAGAGGAGTGTATCTTGTGAGTCCTCCGTTTTGAATACCCTAAATATTCAGGAGGAAGACCAAGGAGACCTCAAGTGAGCTTGAGAGGAATTCTCCTGTAATAACGCTCATGATTCAATGCACCAAAGATGGAGCCCAGAGGGCTGACTGTATCAAGTGAAGAAGACGAGAATGGTCTTGTTGGTGCTGGGGTTGAAACAACACAGGAGGTTTGGATGAAGATGCTGACAATGACATCCACAACAAAAAGGTATCCTGTTTTAGAAGCTGTGGTTCAACAGTGAAGACACCATTACAAAGCAATGCGACATTTGCCTATTGAGAATTGGAATTCTTGTGCATTGTCAAATCTGGGCAGGAGCCTAGGTAGGAATGACAAAACCAGAGATGGATTGTATCAAACCAAGAGATAGGAAGCTCAGTTTGTTAAAAGAAAAACTGTCTATGCACATCCAAAGAGGCTGAGAAGAAGCCTGGTGATAATTTTACATAACTCCCGATGGAAGACCTGTTTGAAGTCCAACAGATTTACAAGTTATCGCAGTCAAGAGACTGTGTTTAAAAAAAATCTTATTGAAAGATTAATTTGGGGCTGGTCCTGATGAAGTGGAAGGTGCAAGTTGTTTTTTAACATCATTACTTATGAAAGGTGACGCTACACTGCGCTAGTGGCGCTGCCTTCTCAGCTGGGTGTAGTAGGACAACCGCTGCAAGGACCTGAGAATAGAAATACAACAAGTGCATAAAAGCCTTCCCATATTTGCATACCCTCAAATTGTATACCCTACTACAGGGCAGCCACAAGTCCATTGATGCACTCGCCAGTCCGCCTGCCCTAACATGCCATTCCATGTGACTTGGGGTCAATTTACAGACATAATGGTGAAATACATGTTCAATGATCACTGCAAAGATCTTACAGACAAGAGAAAATGCTCAATGTTGAGAAACCCCCACTGGAAGTAGTGCTTACCAGAGATTGAACAGAAGAAGAATCGGCTGGAAGGAGCAAGGAATGGGAGAAATACCCACAAACTGCAGAACTGAACAATCGAATACCTAAGACGGGTGAGAAAAGTCCAACAAACTAAAGGAGAACAAACCAGGGCACTTCATTCCTGCGAGTCTGACATGGAATTGACTTTGTTCCAGCCTTCTTGGCCACTGGGATGGAGTAGCCCCTCAGGAAAGATTCCCATTGCCATAAAGACTAGTCCACTTTTATACGCACTATAAGTTGCCACATTCTTTAATTTCCATCATTTTTAGATCCCCTTTGCATTGGACAATAGGAGATGCAACAGAAAAAAACTTGGCTAAAAGGTGACGATAACATTAATCCATTATCAACCACACACCACAAATAGAATTCTCTTTGGGCTTAATTAATTGTTTCGTTTTTTTTTGTACTTTTATTTTCTCCTTTTTATCCAACTCATTGACCCTCTTTTTATGGACCTTGGAAAGTGAAAGTTTGAGTCGGGAGATTCGAACCTATAACTTTCATAGTGCACTCAGCTCTTGGCGTTCAGCAAGTGCTCCAAATTGCAATGAATGTTGCACACCTTCCCTCAATAGCAATGGTAGAGCCCTAAATCCTCTCCTTCACCAGCCACATCACTGTGAAGTACTTCCACTGTGCATGCATTAACCATAAAGACAATGGCCCTCATTACGACCCTGGCGGAAATCGAAAAACGATGGCGGAAATGCAATACCGCCATCGAATAGCGCTCGGTGCGACTATGACCCGTCACCGCAAAGTACGATGCCATTAGCGACACCGTAGTGAACGCCAACGCTAACTGCACCAAGTACGCGCGCGCGCGCCATGCCAAACCGTAAATACCACCATGGCGCAAGGGTACGCGAATTCCGACCCTAGCGGACATGTACCTAACGCCATCAAGCACGGCGGAAAGTACCATTCCGCCATGGTGAGAAGTACGGCATCGCGAATCAACCGTAAACGGCCCCACTGAGTGCCTGTACACCGCTCCCTGCCCACAAAGTACAACTCCCCGTAGGTGCAATGAAGTCACAATGCAACCAGTGAAATGTACAAGTCACCCATGCATGCCAACGAACAAAAGAATCACAAGAGGGGCCAATGGGAGCTGCAGGGCACAGATGGCACGAATACAGAAGCCATTCCAATGGACATGACCACAGTCCCCCACCAAGAAACGCACGCAAACACAGGCACCTGTGACCAGCAATATTCCGAAAATCACATCTTTCCACCAGTCCACCTGGCTGACCGGCATCTGTTACACAAAACCTAATCCCCCGCCCCTGAGCATGACATCATTCAAACAGTCATATTGGCAGCCCTCATCCCTGACCTCACTGGGCTTCGTAGGCAAACGCGCCCAGCACAGTACCACGCAACTAAACTCCGAAGCTGGAACCCAATGCAGATCTCCTCACAATACATCGCTCCCCAAATAGGAATATGCCACATCACTTGCAAAGAAGAACGCTACACGGCCCATATCAGAATAGAAATTTAATGCACAACAAAATCACCAAGCCCATACAGCCATTAGGCCATGAACTCCAAAACACATTTCACCATTGTGGGCTGCATCCGCAAGAAATGACCAGCTACTACTTGTGTGACGCCCTGTTCCATCATGGTACACAGAGCCACATTCACGTACGAAAAGGCAACATGGAAGCGCACAGAACCGCAGGGCCGTCCCAATGGGGAGGCACTAGTCCAGCTGAAAGGCCGAAATGTTGCTCCGAGCCACTAGTACTGCGTAAGGGCATGTGGCCCATTGGCGATCGTCCCATAAGATCGTAATGCTGCTCCACTGATTAACACGAAGCAGCAGGTGTCGGGAGTAAAAGCCATCTGCAGGAGTGGCATACAGATGGCAGTGGCAAAAGGGGAGGAGGTACCTGTCAACCAAAAGAAAAGAAAAAGAACAGAATGGCCATCAGAACTACATTCGAACAACTCACCTCAATGATCACACTAAATCCACAGCCATATGCATGCTAGCCCACTCCAAAGGATCATCACCACCCCAAAACCACTTGCGACTCATAACTATCTATATCGAGGTGAAAACACCATCACAAACGAGTGTACCTGTGCATGCGTCTGTGAAAACAGAATCCATCTGATGGGATTGTTAACGTGCATGGACACAAGTGTCTGAAGGCGCGTCGAGACAGGGAGGGCTCAACAAGGCCAGATAGACGATGGTCCCACTATGGCAGCCCTGCATCACATAGCGCAGGGGAGGCGGACAGATTCCAAGAAGCCCTGTACATGGCAAACTCTGTATCAAATCATCTGCCCATGCATCCATTCATCATTCCCTCATCCCGGTATAAAAACGCCTGAATATTTACTCACATAACATTAGAAATATCCATTGAGTCTGTGCG
The DNA here is from genome assembly GCF_040938575.1 of Ambystoma mexicanum. NCBI lineage: Eukaryota > Metazoa > Chordata > Amphibia > Caudata > Ambystomatidae > Ambystoma > Ambystoma mexicanum. Next base: position 740,121,143 of record NC_090921.1, on the reverse strand, counting down.
TTATGCAGCCTGCAAAATCCACAGTGCCCCAGCCCGTAATTCCAGTGTTGTGAAGTAACATGTATTTGGGAACGTCCGGCCTCATCGCCCACGTCGCTATTGCGCATCCCAAACTATTCATATCAATCATTGCATCCTCGCCATGGCCCCTGTCTCAAGGACATTGAACAATAGAACGTTATATTTGCAGTCAGACCTGTGGGCATCTCCTCGCCGCTAGCTGATAACCGAAAGCGCCGCCCTTCGAATTCCTCATTTGCAACATCACGTCGAAAAGGCATCTGTGGCCGCTTGAAATCACAAATTAATCCATCTAGTGCGGCTGTGTGTGAAAATGGCAACTGCCTTCACTCACAAATGGGACACCCCGCCCGTCGGTGCAACTCGGTACAGTGATGCATGAGGGCCCACCGTTACTCGAGTACTACGTTCCACTGACCCTTCACAAGTCTGTTCGCGACTGCAAAGATTGTATGTGAAACAATGGGACCATAGCCGAATGAACATATCAACCAATGTTACACGGCCATCGGGTACAAATACATGATTGCAATAGCAAGATGCCATTCCTCGAATTGCAGCGTTGTGTGCGGGACGTGCTCGGCCAAAGGGGAGAGCAGCTTGCACAGGTGGAATGAATCACCACAGGTGGAGGCCATACAGCCTGAAAACACATAAATTGCACACCCAGTCTCCTCCCACAACCACACCCACTCCGAAATGCTACCGGCAGGACTCGCGATGTTGGCCCTGGGGGACCTGATAGCACTGCAAGTACTCCAACTCCAAGAAGAAGACGAACACCAACTACAACCGGCCGCACGGAGGAGACGCAGGAGGAGGAGGAGGCCAAGGCAGGGCCAGCAAGGGCCGCCAGCACAGCCACTACCACCACGCAGGCAGCCCGCAATCCCACGCTTCCGAGCACATCCGTTCAACCTCACTGATGAGCAGATCCACACCCTCTACCGTTTGGACCGGGACACCATTGCCGCCATTGTGGACATGACACAGGCTGACCTTGTCAGCATGATAGATAGCCCAACCGCCATCCCACCCCTACTGAAGGTGGTGTCTGTACTCCACTTCCTGGCCACAGGCACCTACCAGCACACAGTCGGACAGTTGCATGGCATTTCTCAGCCACTGTTCTCACGGACACTATTGCAAGTGCTCGATGCCCTCCTGCAGCACGCAGACGACTACATCTCTCTACCATGCTCGGAGCAGGAAATTACCAACACAAAAGTGGGATTCCATGCACTTGCCGGCATACCGGGTTGCCTTGGTGCCATCGACTGCACCCATGTGGAATTGGTCGTCCCACATGCCATGGAGGCCCAGTACCGCAACCGAAAACAATTTCATTCCCTGAATGTACAAATGGTGTGTGACTCCAACAGGATCATTACACATTGTTGTGCCCGATTCCTTGGATCAACCCATGATTCTATGGTCTTGAGGAACTCTACAATACCACGCTACATGGAGCGACACGCAGGGAACAGATCCTGGCTACTCGGTGAGTCTCATTTCATGCATGATGATGTGGGGTATGTGATTCGGCAATCACCTGGCAGGAAGGGGGGGGGGGTGTGCGTACGTAGCAATGGCATTCCACATCATACGTTTATCGTCCACATACAGGTGATGCTGGATATCCACTGAAGAGATGGCTCCTCACACCAGTCCGGAACCCATGGGACCAGCATGAGGAGGACTACAACCATGCCCACTCACGTACCCGTGTAGTCATTGAACAGGCATTCGGCCTACTGAAGACTCGTTTCCGCTGCCTCAGCAGGTCTGGCGGGGCACTCCTGTACCGCCATGAGAAGGTTGCAAAGATGGTCATGGCATGTGTCATGCTCCACAACATGTGCGTACGTAGAAATGTGCCCATGCCCCCTGACGCAGAACTGCAAGCACCTGAAGATGGTCATGATGAGGGTGGGGATGTGGCAGCACCTCAAGGAGTCTGCGAGGCACAGGAGGGCCGTGACATTCGTCAGCATCTCATTGATGCATGCTTCTAGCACTCACGCCTGGTGGCTGATACATGGACACGGGACTCGTGGCACTGTGTGTGTCTGGTACATGCACAATATGGACTGTACGCCTATGATGGCCTAGTACACGAAGATCATTGTCCACACATCTCATTGGTTGATCGTGCATTGTTTATGGCATATGTGATATCATGTTGAACACCCTATCGACCCGCCACCCAAGTGAGCCCAACACACCCCCTCCACCCTCCTACCTCCCCCCCGAACACCAGTGTCCAAAGATGCTCATTGTCAGTGGGCAGTCGCTATTGCAAGCCCCCTCTGCGGGTATCAGGGGCACCCCTGCCTGTGGAGCGCAGGTTCCTCCCAGATCTACGTTGGGGGCTGCCCTGGACGGAACTTGCAACGGATGATGTCTCTGCCTGCTCACGTCCATGCATGTCCCTAAGGGTTTGTGAGAGCTCAGTGAGCACACGGCGCACTGCGGCAAGTTCGGCACATACGTCTTTGGACGTCGCATGCAGTTCCCCCCTCAGGCTCTCGGTGCTTCTCTCCATTTGGACTCTCAGGCTCTCGGTGCTACTCTCCATTTGGACTCTCAGGCTCTCGGTGCTACTCTCCATTTGGACTCTCAGGCACTCGGTGCTACTCTCCATTTGTGCCCTTAGTGTCTCTGTACTTCTCTCCATTTCTGCCCTAAGTGTCTCAGTTGATGTTTCTATGTCTGCCTTAGTGCCCCCACATTCATCGGCATGGTCCTTGAGGAGCGTGGCCAGTTGCTGCTGTTGCACGATTAACTGGTCGAGGGACTGTTGCCTCTGCTGGGCCATGGCCATTTGCGGTGGTGTCACAGAGGGGCTGGTGACCTCATGTTGCCTTGCCACAGGGCTTGTGGGGGATGGCCAGTCGTCGTCTTGTGGGTGCCCCTGCGTGGTATCCTCATGTTGTACGGGATGGGACAGACAGGGGGATTGGGACAGGTCATGGATGGATCTGACTTCGACATCCCCGTCTTCTGTGTCGGAGCATGCTGCCATCAATGGGGTGTCACCTATGGTGCTGCTGCCACCAGAGGCAGTGCCTTCTGTGGCATCCATTGGGGGGACCTGTGGTGCTGCTGTTGTGGGCATGCTGACTGCTGGGGTGCCTGTTGATGTTCCCTCCTCTGTGCTGCCACCTGATTTGTGCTGCTGCCGTGTCTTGATGCGTGCAGCTGAGGTGGAGGGTCTTTGGCCGTTGGTCTTGGCCCTCTTTGCAGGTGTGCTGGTAGGGGTGTCCTGAAGCTCGTCGTTTGGATCGGACCCTGTGGTGGAGTAAAGGAGGGCGAGGGTTATTAATGGGTCTGTGGGAATTGGAATGGCATTGTATCACATGCATTGGGGTGGTACCTGAGGGTGATTTGGGTCGGGGCCTTGGAGGTGCTTTCATTTGTGTGTGGAGTGAGGGTGCAGTTGTTTGGCAGCCTGCAGTTAGGGTGTGCCTGCTGCACGTGTAGTGGGTGTTTTTGGTGTTTTTAATTATTTATGTATTTATTGTGAGTTTTAAAGTGCGCTATCAGGCCAATGTGTGTGGACGTTCTCCTGGACATGTGTTTCTGTTGCACTATGTGGACACATGGTACTTCACATGATTGGACATTGTGGATTTAGCTTTGTTTCATTTGGGCCACCTACCTGATTCTTCGGATGTCTGCACTCCTTTCTCCATCCCTCCGACTCCCTCTATGCTCTCCATTCCAATGGTGGAGGCACAGATTTCTTCCCAGGGGGTCAACTTGATGGGTGATTCCGATCCTCCCCCGGTGGCTGTGGCAATGTTGCGGTTGGCAGAAAGTATGCTACGGACGCGTATCCGCAGGTCGTCCCATCGCTTTCTGCATTGCTGTGGGTTGCGGGGTGCGGTCCCCACCGCACTTACCCGCTGTGCCACCAGAGCCCATATGGCCTTCTTGTTCGCAAGTGCCGTCCTGGTCATTTGCGTGGAGAAGACGGCGGCGGCATTCTCCTGGAGGGTCTCTGTTAGCACGGTGAGTTCCTCACGGGAGAAGTGGACCTGCCGCTTGCGGTCGCACGCTTTCTTCGCTACTTTTCCCATTTTTCTTGGTTTCGCTAGGGTGGATGACGGGTTGGGGTGTGTCTCAGGGTAGTGTTTTTAGTGGTTGTGTGGATTTTGTGGTTTTATAGGTGTACGGCGGGATGTTTCCCGTTCCGGGCCCATGTTTTTACTTCCGTTTCCGTATATTTACGGTCACCGTACTTTCCGGTTGGCGCTCACTGCGGTGTCCGCTAAGATGGGTGGCGGTATTGCACCTAGGGCGCCGTACGGCGGCGGTGTGGGCCGTTTTGGGGTGATTTCCGCCATCGCGGACTTTGCACTTCCGCCATGCCGTGGTGCTCGTGCCCGATGGGTCGGAATGGGCCGCACTTTGCTCCATCGTGCAATGGCAGAAACGCTATTTACGCTGTGGCGGTCCGGTCAGTCACTTTCCGCCAGGGTCGTAATGGGGGCCAATGACATTTGATGACGACACCTGGATATTAAGGGGGGACCTTACAACGACCTCAGATGACTCCTAGGTTACATTGCCTCCTCTACCACAGCCTCCTTGCACTTTGATGGAACACTTAACATGGAACATGGACCAGAGTTCCAAACCTATGATTGCCATCAAAAGTAATAGTATCCTGTTGTTTTCACACCTAGTAAAACGAATTCAAGCCAGAAACTGGCTTGGCAGGTAACTAGCATGGAGTGGATAAATGATACGAGGTATCGCACAAATGGAATGAATGATTAGTTCTGCACCGATCCTCCTTATTGGCGCGATGAAGGATTGGGTTTCTGGTAATGCAAAGCTTCACAATATCCATTTACGAAAAGGGCTGAACAAGAAAGGGATTAAAAGGTTTAAGCTTTAAGCTCTAATTTCAAGATGTTTGTGAAAGGAAGAGGGGGATTAAAGGTTTCAATTGAAGTGCAGTGTGGACAGGGAAAGGAATATTGGCGTGTGTGTTTACCAATGTTTGGGTCCTGTGAACGCTCTCTACCTACAGGAAAAGATCTGATTTGCCAGTTACGGTCAGTTTAGTGTCAAGAAAAGTACTTTAACTGCCTTTTCTGGGAGACAGTTCTCCTTTTCCCTCTCTTTCTTGCTACTAGTGAGGCTGAGCCGTGATTTTGGAGCACTTCCACCTTTGTATTGAAGCATTTTTAACTGCACAGATCGTGGCAATCTTTTCAGAGGGGGTCATCTGCCATGATGTTGTGTGAGCTTTCCCTATTTTGTGAGGGCTACCAGCCACTGCTCCAACACCCACTCTTCCACAGCTGTGTTGGTCTTTTCGGCTCATTGCTGAACCCTCTCATCAAGCCACGTCCGGCTTGCTATTTACTATTTTTAACATATTAAACCATGGTTAATTATGCGCTGCACCACCTTGTCTTCACCCCCTCCCCTGCTCTTATCCCTTCAAATTACTAGGCAGCTCTCCCCTTCACCGGTGTCCTTCAGTCTCTTTGTGCATCATTATCCTCCCACCTCTCAAAAAATTGAGATGCCAGTCTAGGTCTGACCACAGAGGAATTGCATCGAGCTTAGGTGGGTTCAGGCAGCATGGACAGCGAGGAAGGGGTACTGTGACCAGTGAGTGTTTGCTCTTATGCTGGTGGCAGTGCTGGCATAATCGCCATGTTAAGCCAACCTCTTCTGCTCTCTTTGTATTTGCAGATGGCAAGCCCAAACAATTCCTTCAAACCGTCCTTCTGCAGGCCTTTCTCTCACACACTGAGATCCTTATAGCAAAACCCCTCGGGATCCCGCAGTTTGCAGCCTGGCCTTCATGAAAAGCCTAAGACTGATTTATGGCGCAAATGAGCAATGATTAAGTCCCAGCTCCAAACCCATGACCCATGACCAATGCTGTTGGCTACAGTGACTGTGCAAGATAGGATGAGGCGCACCAACTGTATTGTTCTGGCACTTTTGATCTGTCTGGTATTCTTTCTTGCCAGGGTTTTTCTTTTCTCCTCTGTATATATTCTTGAAGCTTTTAACTTGCCTGGTATATTTTCTGCCATGCCAGGACCTTTCTCAGGAGTATATTGTTGTAACTTTTATCTGTCTGGTACACACTCACAAACTTGACAACCTCTTTAGTTCCCTCTTAAATCGACCTAGTATACTCTTCTGCCAGGGCTTTCCTTATATATGTATTGCACACCCTTGCAGTCTAACAGTTTTTCATATCTGCACTGTCCTGTCTTGAACCCCCCTGTTCACTATCCTGCCAGGGTTTCTCTCATGTGTATTGCATACACTCACAAACTTGATAGTCTTTTCTGTATATTTCACTTTGCCACTTTAAGAGAATTTTACTTGCTCGTTCTTCCTTATGTGCTTTACTTTTATCTGTTTTGGTTTGGCAGGCATGCCGATACAACCCGGTGTCCCTGCTTCCCTTGGGTGCACTCACTGGCTTTGGCTGGCGTACGTCGCGTCTCCTGTTGCAAGTCTGTGGCAGCCTTCTGGGTTCTGCCTTCTCTTGCTATGCCTGCTTTTCAGCTCCACGGCATCTTGCGGCTCCCGCTTCTGTTCTCTGTGTCTCTCTGAGCTTCGGTTCGTTGGAGGCCGCCTGTTCATACCGGTGAATGCCCAGAAGCTCTCCAAAGCCTTCTGACATTCTCGCCACATACGTTCACCTTCAGTCTGCTTTTCCTTCTCTCTTGGAAAGCCACTTCGCTCCACGGACACCACTCCAGCCTTGCGGTTCCTCGGTCAGCACTGAGGGAGTCCGTAGCTTCCGCTCCGGGCCTCTATTCATCCACATTACTTGGTACCTCTTCCTTGTTACAGTACTTTCACACTTAGGAAAAAAAGTCTACATAAATGAGGGTTTTGATAGTGTTCCTGGTGATAGTGAAGGGTAAGCCAGTCCTTGATGTTTTATGTGCAGAACCTGGGCAGATAAGATGTTTTCAGTGTCTTCCTTGGGTCAGTGAGGGAAGGGATGACGGTATGCCATTGGGGTATGGGGAATGGCAGGGGTATCCTCAAACGAGAAAGGGCATACCATGTCTCATCCGATGATGCCATAACACCCCCCAAGTGTCACCTTCCTCCATGTAATCCTCACTCATATAGCTGCCCCCAAGGTCAGGATCAGGTAGTGGCTGCCATCCCCTGGCCACATGGGGAGGAGCCACCACCGGAAGAGAAGTGATAACAGCATCAGATTCATCACAGAGCATTTGATGCCACTTTAGAATTTAGGGAGTGTGAAACTAAGAGCACAGTGATGGTCACCGAAAACTAGTGAAATTTGCTCTATTAGGATGAGCAAGCTTGATCAAAATCACCTGGAGCAAGTTCTAATGATTGATGCCAGGCAGATGGTGGACATTGAGAGAGCAGAGGGTGGAATAACAAGCTGGGCAAAGGAGGTCATTTAAACATCCCACTAAATTTTTTCTACATTGAAGTGCATCAAACTGAAGGAGTTTGGTCAAACAGTCGTAGACAATGTCAGAACAATACAGTTGGTTCTTCAGTCTCTTGAGTTCATTTATAACTTCAGACTTATCAACAAAAAAGTGATCTGTGACATAGTCTTAGTACGCAAAAGCAATGGAACAGTAAGACTATGAATTGACCTCAGAAAGAGATGTTTTCCCTGCCAAAAATTGAAGAATTGATTGCAGACAATGCAGAGGCACTAATGTTCTATTGGCTGGACCTTAAATCTGCATATCACCAGGTCAATCGCCATCCTAAAGCAATGGATCTCACGACGTTCATACTCACCCTCCACTTTTTGGGTTATTTATACGTAAATAGATGGTGTTTGGCTTGGTTTTGGCAGCGGGTGTATTTCAGAGAATGCATGCATTACAGGGAGTTTTGGAAGGTGGTAGGTTCTACCCAGATGATCTACTAGTGTGGGGAGGGACAATGAATTGAGGTTGAAAAGAGGATTGCAGGTTTTGGGTATGACAGGACTAACAATTACTCAAGACCAATTTCAATTTACATTGGACAAAGTTGGTTTAGGTCATGAGTTGACGCCCTTTGGTATTAGACCAAAGCATGATATAGTCGAAGCAATATCTTTGATGCCAGTACCTAGTATCAAATCAGAGCGGTTATCCATTTTTGGGAAGGACACGGTCCAGTTTACAAAAAAATTGTAAAGAACCTGTCAAACAAAATCAAAGGTATGAGATTACTCCCTAAGAAAGGATTACAATTGTGCTGGTCTTGGGAATGTACTGAAGAATATTATAAGAACACGAAATGAGAAATCAGATGCTTCAACCGTCAAAGCTTTGAAGGAAGGACCCAAAACAGTAGTATACGATGATGCAAGTGAAATAGGGTTGCAGGTAGTTATTATCCAGAACCAAGATGGAGAAGAGAACACTGTAGCCTTTGATTCTATGTCCCTCAAGGATGCTGAGACTGGTTATTCTGTAATAGAGAAACGGGCATTAGCATGTGTGACCACAGAGCAGTTTAAAACATATTTACAGGGAAGCTAATTTGTACTTTGGGCAGAACACAAGCAATCTCCTTCTTTAATAGGCAAGGCTGGATGGGGTGTATAGGAGAATAGTGAAATGGATTACAAGTTTACCAGGGTTGGACTTTTCAGTAAAACACATAATCGTAAGCAGGAATGTAGTAGCAGACGCTTTGTCGACAAATGCCATATCAGATACTGGGAAGGTTGAGGACGTAAATTAAAATGGCTGGGAAATATTCCAAATTAATAAAATGCTCAAAAAGGATGAGTGGGATGTGGCATGCAGGGAAGATGACATGTATGAATCAGTTAAAATGTATGTGAAGGCTAGTTAGTCGAGTGAAGTCACAAACGTGTTTATATAGGATTATTAAAAAAAATTAAGATTAACATGGAATGAGAGGGGAATGTGTGCTCTGAGGTCATAGATTGTTGGTTCCGGAAAGGATGGTTGAGGGAGTTGTGGGGGCATCTGGGACTGGTAAAACCAAACTGAATATACAATCAGACTTTTTCGCTGGCCTCGTTTGGGGAAGGTGGTGAAGGGGATGCTGGGTGAGTATGAAGAATGTGTGATCAGTAATTAGGTATTTCAAACCAGAGAGCCTCCGATGGAGATCACGAAGATACTTGTGGGAAGAGATTGCGGTGGACTGGTTGGGACCATTTTGCATTAGAGGTCTGCAAGATTTATGGTCCAAGTGGCCTGAGTTATGTGTTCAAGGACATTACGCCTCTGGGCATTATCTGGTTCTTAGAACCTATTTTGTTGGGAAGGCTTCCCTCTGAAGTTAATTTTGGATAATGGACCTCAGTTTTGGATGACAGTGGTTTAGCTCATGTGATCACTTCCTCGTATAACTCAAAGAACAATGGGTGCGTGGAGCGATTCAATCTCACGTTGATGGATTGTGGTGAAGTCAAAAGGAGATTGGGCCCGAGCCATTATGGAATGGGTATTTCATTATGGAATCTCCTCCCACAAACCTTTGCAGAGAGACGATGATGACTTCGGGAAGTGTGATCAAGATGTGATTGCCAAGTGTTGTTAGGAAAGAGGAGTTGCGGTTTTCAGGAATGAAAGTAGCGAGGAATAGTTTTGGGTGTGCAGGATGAGGAGTAGAATGGAACAAAGAGAGAGTAGCCATTTTGTCCATGGAGAAATGTCTAGGAAAAACTGACAGGTCATAAACATTTGATGTGACAATGGTGCAAGAGGAAGAGGTGTTGTAGTGTGCTAAAATGGAGATGTTTGTGTACTCCGGTCAGTCCCTCTGTTCTGTGCCACTCCTAGTGTAATGCCATCGTTCTGTGTGTCTAACCTTCTCAGTAGCCTCATGTCTGCCCTGGTGGAGAAGCTTGCAGTGGGGGGGATCATATTACACCCCTTATTGGGAGACTGGTGTAGGCGGGCACACAAAACACATCTTAGCCCTTAATTTATAACTTGACCTGCCTCTTACCTGTCTCCAAACCCTGCTCCCCTGGGTTCGAGATCACCCCAGTGAGCCCCGCTGTGAATGTGGAGAAGTTAGGAAAAGGCAGAAGGTTAGGTCAGGATTTTCCCTAAGGGAATAAAAACACTAGATCAAAGTTACTGGCACACAAAAGGAAAGGCTGACAAAGGAATGCTGGTGTATGGTTCTTGTAGTTGTTGTATGCTTACTTATACTTTTCTCTTCCGGTAGAGCAGCAAGGTTTTGAGAGTTGTATTTTTTTTTTAAGAGGAAACCACAAGCCACTATATACAATTAACTTAACACTAAGCGGCTGCGTATCTAAAAACACCTCCACTAATATAAAAATAGTTGTTTAAAATTGTTCTCTAAAAATGTGAAAAAGTCTTTAAAAAACATATACAAAGTCCATACAGTGCACTGTATCCACAATCTACATATAAAAACACCTTAGTTTGGCGACAACCTGGCCAGGTCCTTGCTGTGGCTCTTTCTTGATGTTCTTCCTGGTCTTGAAGCCCTTGAGATGGTTCTGGCAAGCAGTTCTAATTTACAGGCAGTAGGCAGCAGGCAACAACAGTGTGTGTAGGGTGACCAGATTTTCAAAACAAAAAACCGGGACGGCCAACAACATAAAAGAGGGACTACCCCATCACAGCCCACCAATTACCGCCCCTCCCCCAACACGCCCCCACAACCACCCCCCAACCATATTTCCAGCACTTCTCCTTTCTATAAACTGTATATAATCTCATTTGTGCAGTTTTGTCTGTGAATTGTGGCATGTTGATTCAAAACGAGCGTTATCTCTAAATGATATAACATGGCTTGCTGTACACTAATTTCCAAGCCAGTCTCTGCGGCACAGTCAGTAAGTGTTCTAACTGGTACCGGAGAGGTTGGGGGTTCGAGCTAAACCTCCAAGTTAAAAATTCTGATAGTGTTGTGAAAAATAATTATGGTTTTAATTACCGTAGCCCCCCAAACGTGCAAACCCCGGACGGGGTTTCAAAAATGAAAAAACTTCCGGGACCCCGGGACGGAGGGTGATTTCCCCAGACTGTCCTGGGAAAACCCGGACGTCTAGTCACCCTAAGTGTGTGGGGCTTCAATGTCTTTTATGTGGCTGGGCTGCTTATGCTAGGAGCAGCCCAGCAGGTGGCAGCAGCGGTTCCATGTGATTTCATTGCCTGCTTTTACATCACCAGGCTTTTAAACGTGCACATTCCATTGAATGTGCTCATCGTTTTCAAACCCACCACCCACACAAACCCTTATTTGCCCTTTCCCACCCCCCCTAAAAAATTCGATGAGCACATACGATGTTATGTGCACGTTTAAAAGCCTGGTGATGAAACAGCAGGCGATGAAACAACGTCGTACCGGCAGCAGCATAGGGAGAGTCCCTTATTTTAAGTTGGCCAGGCTGCATATGTCAGATGCAGCCCATGTTGTCTGAAGCAGTGGGGTGGGGGACCCCCACAACACTACTCCTCCAAATGAAGGAGGTTCTCCATTATGATACTTGAAAATACGGTTTGTTTGATCAAACTTGTCTAAATAGTTAATCATGGTAAATCGGAGGCACTCACTGCTTTTAAGACCTGGTTCTTCCTTGCTTGCTTGCGCTTCACAGCATACTGTGGAGAACACCAGGTACAAGGAAGGATATGTTTTTTAAAAAGTGTTTTTATGCAAGATATGATATAGAATAGATAACATAAAGTCACATTAATGTATAAACCAGATGTTGTATATGAAAATAAACAAGTCATTATATGAAAATAAGCACATCATTAAGTGCGAGGATCTTGTGGTGTATTCTCATCATTCTTTTGTTAGGAAGGAGGATAATACATCACAGATTAAAAAAAAAATGTCATAACATTTTATTAGATTTTACGAGTATACACAACATCAACAACATTGCAATATTCAATGATAATACAGTACAGTAATACAGTTTACGCCGTAAAATAGCCCTGTTTCAATGGTTGGGGCGCTGTCCCGATTTATCCGTGTCCATGCCTTTTCACAATATCGAGGGAGGCCCCATATGCCCTGGGTTCGCCCCTCCTACTTCTTTGGCTTAATAGTTTGTGCTGCCTTGGAGCCATCTAGTAAGTGGAGGTCTTCTGGTGAGAGCTGGAAACTTTACTGCGTAGGTCATAAATGGACATCACAGATCATTTAAACCTAAGCCCAGAAACTGGATTTATGCTGTAGGATCGATTGACTTTTTGGAGTTGATGTAAAATTCAGAGGAGAGATTGTCAACCTTGGATGTAAGAGAAGAAGTTGAGTGCCCTGCACCATAAGAAGCATGTCGTCCAAATAGATGATTGCCCTTGCGTCACCTTATTCTGAGATGAGCCATCACAGGGCAGAGTGGTTTTGTAAAGCATTAACGGGCTGAGAATAGAAAAGAGAGAACTGACTCCTGCATGTCTACAAAAGGAACTGGGGGATACACCCGATTGGGGAGCTGAATTGAGACCACCAGATGGGCCTCTTTCAAATCCACCTTATCCATGTAGTCTCGTAATAGAAGAGTGTGGCACAAAAAATGGATCCCAACCACCATGAATGTTGCAAAACTGCTATAAACCATTAAGCAGTAAAGGCCTTCAGATTAAAAACTAGGCATTATTCCTCAGCCACCTTTGCAAACAGAAATATTGTGCTGAGAAAGTGGACTGCACACTGAGTTGCTGGGAATACTGCCCTTTCCTTTCTTTGAGGTCTTCAACCTCCAAATCTAACGATGACTCTTTCAGTATGAAAAACCAGAAGGAGAATAGAGGGGGAACCCAGTGACAAAGGGGGAGAGGGAAAACTCTATGGTAATCTGATATTGTTTGTAGAACCCAGGGATCTAATGTGAGAGTATGCCAATTTTGGAAGAAAAGGTTGAGGTGAGTCTCCACCCAAATTTTCCTGGGGAAGGAGCTTCAAATGTGGACTTCTTTTCGGTAGATGGACATGAACGACCAGATCCTCAGCTGAACCTGCCTCTCCCGTGACCTCTGCTCTAGGGGAAGAAAGTTGATTCTCCTCCACTAAGGAAAGGTCTGGAATATGTGCTCCTGGAAGTCTGGGGGAGGATAGCTCAGGGGCAACGTGCTGGCCTTGGAAGCAAGATGACACGGAGCACACAGGTTCGTTCCCGGGTCCGCGCCTAGAAACCTCAAGTTATTTAGAACGTGCTTAATACCCAATCATATCAAGTAAGATTAGAGAGGTGGCATAAGCCCTGGTCTGGAGAGCAAGAGGAGTGGGTCCTGCCCCCCTTTGAACCTATTAAACACTAGACAAAAACACCTTTCTCAAAATTGTTTGGGCCTAATCTAATGCGGTAAACATCTTCATTACTTTGGGGTCTACATGCATGGGAAGCTTCTTCCTTCTCTACGCCGATAGGGCTGTCTTTGCATCACTAGACCCATCCACTTTAGGTTTCAATGTCTGGCAGTAGACCTCTTTTGCCAGTTAATTCAGATATCTTGGTAAGACAGCACCAATGACGCTAGTTTTGTAACACCTCGGTGCTTTGTCTATATCCTTCTTGCGATTGTTGTCTATTGTTTTGAAGACAACTAGGGATTGATCTATCTTGGGGGTCTGGGCCACTGCGTCTGCTAGGACAGGTCGAGGACACACTGAAAGTCATTTATTTCGTTCTTCACTCCCTGGGCGGGTTCCTAAACCAATGTCTGATTTTAAAAACAGAAGTCCGCTCTGCTCCAGAGCGTGAGTGTATAATATCTGCAGGCTGCAGAAAGGGTTCTATGTCATTTCATCGACAGATTTATTTGGATGGGGTTTTTAATTCATATTTTTCAATGAAAAAACTCATAGAAATGTATTTTTGAGGGGTTTCTCCCCAAGCCCCATCCCCTATTGTGTTCTCTCTATTCCCGGCCCCCACCTCCAACCCTCTATATGCACTTTCCCACCCCCCCCCCCCCCTATATTTTCGAAATCGTTTTTTCGTCAAACATTTTAGTTAAAAAACCCATCGAAAAAAAAGTCTTCGATGAAAGGATGCTGTACCGCAAAAAGTCCACAGTCCCCAAACCTTTTCTTTTTTCTCTTAGGAAGGCAGTTGGGCTTCTCATAAGGAAACTGTGGAGTCTGAAACTGGAAACACCTGTGGGGACTGCAAGGCTCGCAAGGTTTTATCACCCACAGAAGCACTCAGATCCACACACTCGCCCTTCCTCTCAAGGGGCCATTTCAATGCCTGGGAGAGAAAAAGCTCAATCTCATGTTTGTAGCAATATCTTTGATCCCCGTGTGTTTTCCACACGGGGATCAAAGATCATCTTGCATCTGTCACAAGGGTTGGGCTGATGGAGGCTGGGAAGCCTGTGCAATGAATATCCACCATGTTATCAATCGGGTGGTCAAAGGCATCAGCCGCAGCATTGTTTAGGTCATACTTGGTTGCGTTCTGTACCACTCAGAAGATGACAACACTCTTACTGCCTCATCACGAGTTTGGTGGGGACCCTTAAATGCGGCAGTAACGCTATTACTGCCACATTTAAGTGTCCGCCAATTCACGGGTGTGGCAGGATTTACCCCCTGTTCTGAGCTGGAGGCAAATCCGCCTGCGATTTTGACCACATTTTTTTCAGTGCTATTATCGTGCTAATACAGCCGGCGGTTGTAGCGCTGAAAATTCCCCATTGGACCAAATGGGGAATGGGGAATTCCCGAATGGGCCCAATGCGGAATGGGGACTTACTGCTTCGCAAACCTGGTGCTAATAGCGCCAGGGGGTTGGCGGTAATGCTAATAGCCCCAGCGGTAATACCCCCAGGGATATCATCCAACTTGTGATGAGGCCCTTAGTCAGAGAAGCTGACTGCATAAGAGGAACCCCTGTATCACTATTTTCAGAAGGACTCAAATTAAACTATGTAGTGGGAGCACTCTTCCCCAAAGGACCATCTCCATCCTGTAGTGGACCACTTCCTGGTGTAGAGGACGATGTTGCTCCTTCCAGTTACTGTAGATTTTTTTTTCTTTTATTTAAAACATCCCTTTCTCTTTCAAAAAGGCTCGAGCAGAGGCACAACCCGGGCAGGGAACTAGGAGCCACCCTCAGCCAGTGTCACAGTAAAGCCGAGGCCAGGCAGACTGCCAGTGAGAGGGCGGGGGCTCCAGGAAGAATGCGATGAGAGCAGGAAAGCCTCTGTGCTGGAGGATATTTATTGCTACACCACAGAAAATATGTGTGGGGTGAACCTCCTAGTGCAGCGCAAGCTCCTCCGCATAACCGAGCAGGAGCTAGGCCTCTGCCAGGAAAAGTTTGGACCAAGTTCAGGATTATCATCCAACCCCCGTGCACTTGCTGGTCCAGCAGTAAAGGGGATGAAGGACTACCTCTGGAGGGCTTTATGCTGCTGTACAGCCTGATTGGCTGATTGAAGAACATGGCCTGCACCCACCCCCACGTTCGATTGGGGGTACAGTTTTCTAATTACTTCTTTTTTGCGGGGAGGGGTGTAGAAGAATGTTTCTATCAAAAGTTCTTTGGAAATTTTTTTCTTTGCTGCTGGTTGGAAGCAAAGATGTGAATATAGCAATCCCCCCCCCCGCCTTCGGGAGTGTACAGGTGTAACTGCCCACCAGCCTGAGCCTAAGTGAGGCTCAGGGGCGTTTACTGGCCCTATATGCCCCCTGAATGTGTGGGTGATAGCTAGTCATAGCCCAGGCCTCCTTCCAGGGTGCAAACAATTTATGTGTTGGTTTTATGTGTTGGAGTGTTTTGTCCCTAAAATGAGACTGGCTGCGCATGTCATGCGTATTCCCAATTGTCCATCAAAAAAAAAGAATGGCTGCCGACATATTGCCTTTTCCATTTCCAAGGTGCGGACGGTGAGGCAGATCTGCTGGGAGGAAGAGGCCTCCCAGTGAGCAGGTAAGTGGGGAGGGGTTGTGGGCTGTCAAGGAGCTATGGGGATGTATGGGGAGGGGCAGGACTGGTGGAGGCCATGGGCTAAGCACCCCGGCGAAGGAAAAACTGGCCGATACTTGCACGTTTCCAGCCACCTGACTGGCCGAGCACCCTTCTCTGGGTGCGAATACATAATAAGCCTATGGTCTTGACACAGAAGGGCAACGTTTTGTGTTGAAGAAGAGGTGTACAACTTGAAACCAGGATCGCTAGGTTCCAATCTCCGCTCCGCCCACCAGGGCATAGGAGACCCATAAAATCTGGGAGGGACAGGGGACACCTTGGGGACTAGGCTTTATTTATTTATTGTGTTTTAATCAAAGAACTCGACTTTTCACAAAGATAAAATAGCAGTACGTATTAAATTAGATATATCATCACTGTATAAAACAAGAGAAAAGAAGAAAAGAAAACAGAAGAAAATTAAGAAAAAGAAAAGCAGTTCAGAGTATAAAATCCTTCAATTTGGCGTCTCACTTCAGAAGGCTCAGTTCACGTAAAAAGGTTACCACTTCCCAGGTCAAAAGGCTTTCTAGGTCAAAACAAAATGCCACCAGCACAGCTCACTAACAATATGAACTCAGGGCAGAACCGCTAGGTACAGAAATACACAAGAGAGAGTAATAATGATGCAAGCCCCGCGCGAGGGCCTTTCATTATAAGTATTCTTAGCAGGGAGTGGGGCATAAGGACTGCCTCCCACATTCACCTGCGCAACAGGAACTTCCTCGTGTGAGAAAACTAAGCCCAACTCCCTTGTCTCCAACAACTAGCCATTCTCTTATTAAAAAGAATACGTGCATTGATGCTACCACCAAAAGATAACTGTAAAGTTTTAATCGCACGCTGCACGCACCAAAGGAATAGATGTAAAATTACTAATCATTGGGCCCGAAGTGAGATTGGAGCCCGGCCTTCTGCCACCATTCCCGTGCCCCCAACACAAATGTTAAACTTGGTTCCCTTGCCTTGCATACACAACACCACACAAGCAGCGCTGTTTGCAGCCACCCCCAGGGTGCAGACTCACTTTAACTGGTCTGTGGGTATATATATATATATATATATATATATATATATATATATATATATATATATATATATATATATATATATATATATATATATTACACGGCCACGCTAGTGGCCATGTAGTTATGGTTAAGTTGCTGTTTCCATAGGAAGAGCACTTTTTGGGCGGCCTATAACTCTGCTTCCCCTGGACGAATCCTCACCAAACTTTGCAAAAAAAGTATATGGGCCACTCTGAAATATTTTGCAAAGTTTGGTGAGGATTCGTCTAGGGGGGGGAAAGTTATGGGAGGTCCCATAGACATAATGGGGAACAACTTTGCTCATGCCTACAGCCCAAACCGCTGGACGGATTTTCACCAAATTTGGGGCCGGAGCAGCGGCTTGGCCCCGAAAGCGTGCTTTTGTTAATTTGGTATAAATCCGTCCAGTAGTTTTTTTTAAAATGACGAAAACATAAAGCAAAACAATTAGTGATAGCTATGTCCGCTCCGCGGTCACACTTCCCTGTTCGCTCCGCGGACAAGATACCGATTGACTAAGGGGCTGGCATCATGACCAGGGACACGCGACAGCTCTGCCGATTGGCTGCAGTGAGCCGTGTTCTGCATCCATTTGTTTGGATGAGCCCGACATCTTGGATCCGCCAACAGCGCAGCGGCCACCAGTAGCAACATGCTATTTCGAAAACTATTTTTCTGTGTCAGAGTGCTTAGGGAGGTTCAGACAGAAAGAGATGGGTGAAAAACTGTATTTGTTCAGGTGGTAGGTGTTAATGATGTATTCCCTGTGCCCGCCTTGTTCGGGATGTTTGTAAGTACAGAAAATGAGGGGTCTCATAAGGGTAGTATTTCAGTCCGTGCTGTGCACGGGCAACTTGAAACTGTTCTAAGGACATGCGTGGTGTTAGCAAACATTGAAATTGAGTACATGCCGTAATTAAATTATTTTTTTTCTATGGGTGTGCTATTCATTTGTATGCCGCCATGGGTGTGACATGCTGCGGTGGTTGTGGCCAGGGCCTAGAGTCTTGGATGCATGGCCGTAGGCTAAGGATTCTGGGACACGTTACCATGCTGTACACCAGCATATTGTCAAGTGGTATTCTCCGCAAGGTGTTTAAATAAGTCAGAAATTGCTTTACATTATGGTTACGTGACACTACTGTAAACCCATCATCTTTGCAAGAGGGATGGTATGGTTAGGTTGCTCTACTGAAAACCTGTAAAATTGAGTAAAAAAACGTTGTTAAAGGGACGTTATGGTTAAGTTGGCCTACTAAAAACCTGTAAAATTCACTAGAAAGAACTTTGTTTGAGGGACTTTATGGTTAAGTTGCACTACTAAAACGTGTGAAATTCACTAAAGAAACTTTATATACGTGACATTATGGTTCAAAGTACAATCGAAAAAAACCCTGAAATTTGACAGTTATGGTAGGCTAAGCAACCATAATTGCCCGCACCACTGTGCACTGCTAACACCCAGGACATCAAAGATGACATCACAAATGTCAGTGATGACATCACTGATGACATCACATGTGTAACACCTTCGTTTTTGTTCAGTGCCATATCTAGGCCAGGTGGGTTTATTTACTGACAGTCAGAAACTTCACTTTTAAAAGGTATTACATTTACTAATGTTGCTATTTTCACATGTTCTTACACTACTTTCTTTAGAATGTAAGCACAGCGTTTGATGTACATATATAGTGGAAGAAGCAGGCCTGAAACACAGCAATCATTTTTGTGCGTGAATCCTATCATGTACATTATACACATTTGCTAATGATACTGCCTCTTGTATGTTTACTTTACTCTCCACATATAAACCCCATCATTGTATGCATTGTAGTCTATTTATGTTGTGTGTAGTACTAGATATATGTAGTAAGTGATGCATTATTAGCAACTTAGTACATGTTTCACAGACCACAAAAGTTTGATACAGAAACATTTTTATTATACAACTTTGGAAAGTACAAACTTAGCACCTCTGTGGTGTACACTGCAGCCAATACCTACATTTCTGTATGAGTAGGTTCCTGTACTAGAAAGAACACTGCAATGGAATTTTCTTTATAACACTACATTACGTGATGAAGTATGTACTTTATTACACATGTCTTGATAATCCCTGATATTTTTTTGCTAAAATTACATTCACAACCCCTCGTCTGAAATGTAAATGCACATGTGATGTCATTAGTGATGTCATCAATGACATTTGTGATGTCATCTTTGATGTCCTCGGTGTTAGTCTTAGGAGTGCACGGTGGTGGTGCGAGTTATGGTTGCTTAGCTTACCATAACTGGCGAATTTCAGGGGTTTTTCGGTTTTACTTGTAACCATAACGTCCCTTTAACAAAGTTTTTTCATAGAATTTCATAGGTTTTTATTAGTGCAACTTAACCATAATGTCCCCTTAACAAAGTTTTTTCATTGAATTTCATAGGTTTTTATTAGTCCAACTTAATCATAACGTCCCGTTAACAATGTTTTTTCAATGAATTTCAAAAGCTTTTTATTAGTCCAACTTAACCATAACGTCCCCTTAATGTTTTTTCATTGAATTTCATAGCTTTTTATTAGTGCAACTTAACCGTAACGTCCCTTTAACAAAGTTTTTGCATTGATTTTCATGGGTTTTTACCAGTGCATGTTATTTTAAAAATATTTAAATAAAAATATTCAGAGTGGGCCATATACTTTTTTTGCAACGTTTGGTGAGGATTCATCCAGGGGGAGCGGAGTTATAAGCCGCCCAAAAAGTGCTCTTCCTATGGAAACAGCAACTTAACCATAACTACACAGCCACTACTGTGGCTGTGTAATATATATATATATATAAAATGCCAAGCGTGTCATTTAACGCAGGTGCGGCCACTGGCAGTCGCCCCCTCCAGGTGCCGTTTCTTGGGCTGGGTTCTGTACTAACAGGAGCTTTTTACAGAAGCAAGCACAGGTCATGGTCACCTGGGGTTGGGCATGAAAGCTGCGGCAGTCTGACGGCACCCACGTCAGACACACAGTTTATTACCAAAGCTTTAAAAATGTGCTGTTAAGCAAACTCTAAGCAGGTTTTTGTCACAACCGGGACCTTGCTCTTGCAAATGCCTGGATTGTTGAGAGCTGCCATTTAAGATGTACAGTTAGATACTCCCCAGATTTTGAGAATATATGTGCCAAACTTCAAGGTTCGGTGGCTAAACCGTCAGGACCAAGTTGGACCAGAGGGAAGGGGCGGGTGCCCAGAGCAAATAAACCCGACCATTAATGACTCTTAGAGCTGGGAGAGGACTGCCCTCCATCGCACTCAGATGCAGCCTTAAGCAAATAAACATGCAGCCTGGCCCAGATGGTGGACCTTACACATTATAGCTGGTCCCTGTCAAGAGAGCGAGGCCTGGAGAGTCCCCAACGAGCATGTGCCCGCCTATGGAAGGATGGGATGGGAGGGCTGAGAAGGGGTCAGTCACACCCTCCAGGTGCAGTGGGGCAGAGTTAGCTGCATGCCAGGCTTACCTGGGAGAAAGTCGGGCTCTAAAGGTGGGTAGGTTTTACCTGACCCCTACTCCAACAGCACTCCGGACACTGTGCGCGCAACAAAGCATGCAAGAACATCTGCCGCGTTGGCAGAAAACAACAGAAAGACTGCCGCCAGAGCCCTGCATTCACAAGACAGAACGAGCCACAGTCCAGATAGCCTCCCCTGCTGTGTTTACCGTAAACTCGTAAACGGTTTACGAATTACCTGATTACAGAAACCAGAATTACACTTCACTTTAAGTCAATCATTTACCTTAGGTACGTAGATAGACGTAGTAGCTGAGGAGGTTGACTCGAGTTGCTGGAGTCTCACTCTGTCTCTCTCCCTCGATCAGCACGAGCATGCGTTGTTGCCTGGCTTCTCCTTCATTCTGGGAAAACTAAGTCTGAGGCTTAGGCTGCGCAGCAAGGCACTGCGCAGGGGCATGTGCAGTTTGTTCCCCGGCCTGGGCACATTCCAAATGCACAGGCGCAGGGCACGCATGAGTGAGCAGTAGAAGTACTTAGTTCCAACTTTTGCTGTTGCACACGCTCCTGTATCAAGTGGACGATCCGTACGATCCATACGCTCTGTGCCTGCAGATCATCTATCTGTTCTCCCTTGTCCCCACCCCTTGCACTGGTATAATCTGCAGAATCGCAGTCAGACCTATTTGCAGTATCTCAAACGGTTTAATGTATTGTAAGCACTTACTCTGCCTGTGCAGACTATTATCGTCTCAGAATTACAAGGGCTCTGAGCGACTGTTGTTTTTTCCCCATGTTCCCACCCTCCTTGAGCACTTTGAAACACTTTGAAACGCCTGTGTATAGGCGCTTTATAAATAAACAATACCATGCCATACCATACCAAGTAAAACAAGGATTTGCGTGCCATTCTGCACGCAAATCCCCATTCATCAAACAGTGATTTGCGGGCAGAATGGCACGCATATCCCCATTTTACACGGGAATAATTCCATGAATCAGGTTCATTGTGTTAACTAGCACACTAACAGTGATTTTAATTACGATCTGCTGGTGCAATGTTTAAAACTGGTGTAATTTGTTGGTGTCATAGGATTGTTGAATGCCATTCATCGACCACCCACCATTTGCCCCATTTTTGCCAGTGTAGCAGTGGCACACTGAAGTGCATATATGTAACTAATCAAAGGAGCATCCAGGATTTCTTTCTGGTGGAACATACTCTGAGAGGCACATGCATGGCTTTCTGCAGCATGTGAACCTCATTTATGTTAAAGTTATTCACCATTACATTTAATTCAACCAGAGGGTCAGAAAAGTGCTGTAAAAAGAGAGTTCTAACATCCTTCCACATTCATAAAATATATTTGAACAAAAAAATATTACAAATAGGAAAATAATACTACGCCTGGGAAGAACAAAACACCCCATGTCTAAAAAGAAAATGCAATTCTCAAAAATAACATTTAAACCCCTGATGAAACAACATCAGGTTGTCTGATAAACCGAGTTCCAAATGCGCAGGCGCGGGGCAAGCATGAGTGAGCAGCAGAAGTACTTAGTTACAACTTGTACTTTTGCTGTTTTGCACCACGCACGCTGACAGCTGCAGCCTAAAGACGGTGCAGGCTGCCTGCAGACGTATAATTTTATACGCTGCAGGCCTGTAGCAGAGACACAATTTTGGGGGTGAGGGAGGGGAGGGATAAATGCCATTATATCCCCCCGCTTAAAATAGTGGGGGAGATTTGTCCCCCCTGTTCCCTCCATGTCCTACACCCATGCCACCCACGTCACAGACGGAAATTCATTGATGCTGTGCAAACCATCTCATTCTTTGTCCCTGAATCAACCTTTCTGCCAGAAAACAGTGATAACTATAACATCCAAGTGCAGCAATGTGCTTTGCTATTCTATTTTCTCGCCATTGTTCAGGGATTTTGAATATGCCACAAGGTTGTGGACGCTGATATCATGGAGATCAACAAGAAAAAGGATAGCTATAGGGCATGCCAATTACACATAAGGCCACGCCGCTTCTCATTGCTCGCTCGCGAGACTTCGTCTCTGGGGGATAATGGCAGATGGTGCTAAAACTCTTAGGTGGTCTCTCACAAATAACTCGCTGAGGGGGGCGGGAGAGGCACCTGCAGGGCTTTAAGTGGGGTAAGAAACTGGAGGTCAGGGGGCTCTCATCTGGGGGCGTGGCTTGCATGAAGGGCATGGCCTGAAAAGTACACAAACCATAGTAAGGTACGCAAACAAATATATAAATATATGTAAGCATTTTTATATTTGTATGTGTACCTTACTATGATTTGCAAGCCATCTTTTATAAATATAGAAATGTCTAAAAGATGGCTTGCATAATAAACAAACCATAGTAAGGTGCACGCATAAATATATAAATGGTTACATTTACATAATTGTTTGCGTGCCTTACTATGGTTTGTGCACTTTTCAAGCCTTCTTTATTAAACAGACATATGTAACTTATTTCGAGGTTTATAAAAGATGGGTTGAAAAGTACACAATTCAATCCATCTATTATAAAGCTTTGTCTACGGACAAAGGCATCTTTTTCCGTCGGCAAAGCATTATAAAAGATTGCTTGAATTGTGTACTTTTCAAGCCATCTTTTATAAACCTCGAAATATGTCACGTAGTCTGCAGGTTTGCTGAGGGTTAAAGCCGCCTCAGTGACCTGGGGAAGGGAAACAAAAGGACAGTAACTTCCTCTGGTGACCCTTCGCGCAAGGGGTCACCGTTAGGTACTGACCCTGAGGTCATGCGGGCCAGGCAGACCACTGCTGAGAGCACCCAGCCGACCTCCAGTGACGGGGAGTACCTGTCCGGTCCGCACGTGATCACATGGGCGCTTCAATGGTTTGGGGGCCCCCAGGCCATCACTACAGACTGTGCCGGAGTTACCCAGCATGGGCACTGGCATGTAGGTGCAGAGTTGCCCGGTGGGGGCTATTTGGGCATATAGGTGCAGAGTTGCCTGGCAGGGGTTCTGCTGACATGGGGGGGGGCATCACAGACAACGTGGCCTAGCAGGGGCACTGTTCGGGTGGAGGGCCCTGCAGCAGCAGGCCTTCTGCCTGCTACACAGTGCCAGCATCTCGCTGCAGCAAATAATACATAGCAGGCAGGACTCCGTTAACATCGACTGATAAGCTAGAAATGGCTCATCCCTTTTATTTCTTAAATCACATGGTCACAGACATGTGACATTAGCACGAGCCTTGTGAGGGACTCGTTTCCTCAAAAGGCATACTTGCCAACCCTACTCATTTAGGCAGTAGGCTACTGCTTTTTAATCAGCCCTACCGCCTGCAGATTTTGTTGACAGATCCTACTGCTTTTTACAAGGGCAGGTAATGTATGTGACTCTGAGGCAGGCTGCTTGAGACTGGCCCAAGACAAAGCATGCAACACATTAGTTAGTCTGTCTGTGCAGTGGGCGGGTAAGTGACTACTTTGAGTGATGGGCTCAGACCAATCCAGTCACCTGACAGTAACATGACTCTGTCCTGCACTCTGGCCGGGACAGGCCTTAGGTGAACCACCAGTGAAGGCAAGTGGCAGCGCGTGCCACCATCACACAGCATCTGCCTATCAGACTGAGGGGGGTATCCGTCTCCATGTCGTTCAGTTATTCATCTTGCACTGCAGGAATACATATCTATTGCCCAGGCTGCTGCTACAGAGCAGAGCAGTGTCAAACGTTGCCTCCTAGCTCTGTGTGATTAATTTCTGTGAAGTTAGGTAATTGAATTCAGTGTTAACTTACCATTCAGAATTATACATTTTAAACATTTGAACCTTTTTCCATGTTGCGCTGTTTGATGGGTTGTGTATTTTCGTGTGATGTAATTGGTATACTAAGTATTAATTTTGAAACATGAAAATTCCTACATCTTTTTGGTCCCAGAATGTTGGCAAGTATGAAAAGGGGTGGCACACCACAGTCACCAGAGCAATTTACAGTGACTGACCGAAGTGCCAGACAGCCAAAGCAAGCTGTGGCTGGCTGGCACGACAGGCGCATCTCCCATCGCGGCTGCAGCCGTGGCAGGATAATGTGATGGGGTGTGTGGGGGGGGGGTGGCACGGCATGGCCAGGCCCACTTAAAGCACTGGGGACCTGTGTACAGATAGACACATATGGGGGGGTGGGGTTCTGTAGAATGCCTCTTACCACAAGGACTTTGTAAACGGAGACAGCCCTTTCTGTACTGGAACATTCTAAGAGGAAAGCCAAATGCAAAAGGGCTGCCCATAGACTCTGACTGGCCTGTAAACCAATCCCAGACCAGGCACTGTGATCCAGCCTAATTACTTGCTGCACTATGCAGCTGGTAGTTTTGACCCATGCTTTGCTGGAAATGAGGTGGGAAATTGTGGGAACTTGCCACCACAGGTACCTGGGTTGATGGATTGTGGCAGGGTTACAGGTGGTGCCATGGCATTTTGGATATTCGAGGACTGGGAATGAGCTGCCACACCGCCACTCTGCGGCCGGACCAGTACACTTGTAGCTTTATATACTGCATGAGGAATGGAAGCCTACAAGTACCAGAATACAATTTGATTTGAGCCTTAAAACAATGCGATGTTGCTATTATACAACTGTGTGTGCAGGCCACGGGCCCAGTCATCATTTGGCAGAGTAGTGCATGCAGTTTGTTGATCATGATGTGAAGTAGTTTGCGCGGGAGTTCAGATCCAGGTGCGCTTATCGCGTTTGTAATCACATGGCCATTCTCACCTATTCAGAGGAATCGCCACAGAAAGTGAAACTCCGAGGTGCATTCAGTGGTGTGTAGATGACGTAAAGGTGTAGACAGAGACAGAGGGACCGGTGGTGCGTCCTAGCTGCACATGACGCTGCTCAGTCCTGTCTCCTCATCCTTGGATCCAGCAACCAGGTGGAGGGTGGGGTGGGTGATTTGGGCGAATTTTGCTTGCAGGGCGGTTATCTGCCAAAAAAGTTTCAACATTCTGCCCCTTAGTACTCCGCTTTGTCCGAGACCGACCCAGGCTGTCTGTGAGTTTCTCCCCCAGGAAATAAATGAAAAGACAAACAATTCTGTAAATGGTTCCCAATTCTACAGATGTATGATACACTCACTGTAAAATGAGTTTCAGTGCACGAGGCCCCCATGCAGAAGTGCACATTTAATATTCCTTTTTTCTGTGTTTTCTCTTTCCTCAAAGCGAAGTGTGGAGCATGCGGTCCTGGCTACAAGACTCCCCTGGATGCCATGAAAGGTATTTCAATAAAGATGTTGCTTATTGTTAAAGGAACTGCATATTCCAGCCACTGCCATAGTGGTATTAACTGGCCAACGAAGGTAGCAGCTGCAAAATGGTGCAAGAATAAGGGCATACATTAGCAGTGCCTGGCAAATGGCTAATATATATACCCAAGCCAAAACTGTTGGTTTTGCCAATGCTTGTTTTAACAGGACTTCAGTGAAGGTCCGGCATAGTGCTTACAAATAGAGTGGCTGAAGGCAGACATTGTTACACACGTTTTATTACACCAGTAGCGTGTTTACAGCTCCACTTAGCCATTAACTCTCTGAAGAAGGCTTTGAAAGAACGCTGGCAGGCACTTTGAGCACACAGTTTGATGGCAAGGCTTGATTAAGCTAGGAGGATGTATTTTGGCCGGGGAGAGGCAGGAAGAGGGTGGGAATAGCCATAGAATTAGCATATTAGCATGGCCATGGGCAGTCAATGGGTGGGTATATAACCAAACATCTTTGTGTTCCTCCTCATTGCCATTTCTCTCTAGCTGTTCTCTAATGCTATTGTTTAGGCTCAAGTACCACCTAATAGCCAAAACTAAAAATGAAGAAATACAAATATTATAGATCCTGGAAATAGATTGCAACCACACAATATCGCCACTAGATGGTAGTGTACTTGAAAGTACACAGTGGCCCTCATTACGACCCTGGCGGAAATCGAAAAACGATGGCAGAAATGCAATACCGCCATCGAATACCACTCGGTGCGATTATGACCCGTCACCGTAAAGTACGATGCCATTAGCGACACCGTAGTGAACGCCAACGCTAACTGCACCAAGTACGCGCACGCGCGCCATGCAAAACCGTAATTACCACCATGGCGCAACGGTACGCGAATTCTGACCCCAGCGGACATTTACTTAACGCCATCAAGCATGGCGGAAAGTACCATTCCGCCATGGTGAGAATTACGGCATCGTGAACCAACCGTAAATGGCCCTACTGAGTGCCTGTACACCACTCCCTGCCCACATTGCACAACTCCTCGTAGGTGCACTGAAGTCACACAATGCAACCAGTGAAATGTACAAGTCACCCATGCATGCCAACGAACAAATGAATGTAGGGGCTCCAAGTGCCTTGTGAGTGGCCATCCATATTTGGCATGTCACCATTGCCGTACTGATGCAGCACAGGCACGTGAAGGTTCAAGTACAGCAATATGAACTGAAATATGAGACAAAACAACAACAGGCCCCCATCGCTTGACACCAGTGTAAGGCAACATTCAAAGCAGTATCCTGAGGGAGACTGCACCAGCCCTGTACTCTTGCCAGTAAACAAACCAACCATCAGCACAAGCATGTACCACACAAGTTGGCAGAGTGACTGAGCAGCCAGGCTCATCTCAAGAGGGGCCAATGGGAGCTGCAGGGCACAGATGGCACGAATACAGAAGCTATTCCAATGGACATGACCTCAGTCTCCCTCCAAGAAACGCACGCAAACACAGGCACCTGTGACCAGCCATTTTCTGATAATCACATCATTCCACCAATCCACCTGGCTGACCGGCATCTGTTACACAAAAGCTAATCCCCCGCCCCCGAGCATGACATCATTAAAACAGTCATAATGGCAGCCCCTATCCCTGACCTTACTGGGCTTCGTAGGCAAACGCGGCCAGTACAGTACCACGCAACTATACTCAGAAGCCGGAACCCAATGCAGATCTTCTCACAATACATCGCTCCACAAATAGGAATATGCTACATTACTTGCAAAGAATAACGCTACACGGTTAATATCAGAATAAAATTTTAATGCACATCAAATTCACCAAGCCCATACAGCTATTAGGTCATAAACTCCAAAATATTTTTCATTACTGTCGGCTGCATCCGCAATAAATGACCAGCTTCTTCTTGTGTGACGCCCTGTTCCTTCATGGTACACAGGGGCTACATTCACGTTCAAAAAGGCAACATGGAAGCGCCTAGAACCGCAGGGCCGTCCCATTAGGTAGGCACTAGTCCAGCTGAAAGCTTGATATGTTGCTCCTAGCCACTAGTACTGCGTAAGGGCATGTGGCCCATTGGCGATCGTCCCATAAGATCGTAATGGTGCTCCACTGATTAACTCGAAGCAGCAGGTGTCGGGAGTAAAAGCCATCTGCAGGAGTGGCATACAGATGGCAGCGGCAAAAGTGGAGGAGATACCTGTCACCCAAATGAAATTAAAAAAAATAGTATGGGCATCAGAACTTCATTTGTATTACTCACTTCAATGATCACACTAAATCTACAGCCATATGCATGCTAGCCCACTCAAAAGGATTATTTCCACCCAAAAATCACTTGCGAATCATAACTATATAAATCGAGGTGAAAACACTATTACAAACGAGTGTCTGTGTGCATGCGTCTGTTAAAACAGAATCCATTAGATGGGATTAGTAACGTGCATAGACACAAGTGTTTGAAGGCGCGTGAGACAGGGAGGGTTCAACAAGGGCAGATAGACGATGGTCCCACTATGGCAGCTCTGCATCACATAGCGCAGGGGAAGGGGATAGATTCCAAAAAGCCATGTACATGGCAAACTCTCAATTAAATCATCTGTCCATGCATCCATACATCATTCCCTCATCCCGGTATAAAAACGCCTGATTATTTACTCACATAACATTTGAAATGTCCATTGAGTCTGTGCGTAATGCAGTCTGCAAAATCCACTGTGCTCCAGCCCAGAATAATAGTGTTGTGAAGTAACATGTATTTGGGAACGTCCTGCCTTATCGTCCACTACGCTATTGCGCATCCCATACTATTCATATCAATCATTGCATTCTCGCCATGGCCCCTGTCCCAAGGACATTAAACAATAGAACGTTATATTTGCAGTCAGACCTGTGGGCGTCTCCTCGCCGCTAGCTGAAAACCGAAAGCGCTGTCCTTCGAATTCCTCATTTGCAACATCACGTCGAAAAGGCATCTGTGACCGCTTGAAATCACAAATTCATCCATGTAGTGCGGCAGTGTGTGAAAATGGCAACTGGCTTCACTCACAAATGGGACGCCCCGCCCGTCGGTGAACCTCGGTACAGTGCTGCATGAGGGTCCACCGTTAATCGAGTACTACATTCCACTGACCCTTCACAAGTTTGTTCGCGACTGCAAAGATAGTATGTGAAACAATGGGACCATAGCAGAATGAACATATCAACCAATATTTCACTGCCATCGGGATTAAATACATGATTGTAATAGCAAGATGCCATGCGTCAAATTGCAGCGTTGTGTGCGGGACGTGCACGCCCAAAGGGGATTGCAGCTGGCACAGGTGGAATGAATCACCACAGGTGGAGGCTATACAGCCTGAAAACACATAAATTGCACACCCAACCCCCTCCCACAACCACACCCACTCCAAAATGCTACCGGCAGGACTAGCGATGTTGGCCCTGGGGGACCTGATAGCACTGCAAGTACTCCAACTTCAAGAAGAAGACGAACACCAACTACTACAACAACCGGCCGCACAGAGGAGACGCAGGAGGAGGAGGAGGGCAAGGCAGGGCCAGCAAGGCCCACCAGCACAGCCACTACCACCACGCAGGCAGCCCGCAATCCCACGCCTCCGAGCTCATACGTTCAACCTCACTGCTGAGCAGATCCACACCCTCTACCGTTTGGACCGGGACACCATAACCGCCATTGTGGACATGACACACGCTGACCTTGTCAGCATGATAGATAGCCCAACCGCCATCCCACCCCTACTGAAGGTGGTGTCTGTACTCCACTTCCTGGCCACAGGCACCTACCAGCACACAGTCGGACAGTTGCATGGCATTTCACAGCCACTGTTGTCACGGACACTATTGCAAGTGCTCGATGCCCTCCTGAAGCACGCAGACGACTACATCTCTTTACCACGCTCGGAGCAGGAGATTACAAACACAAAAGTGGGATTCCATGAACTTGCCGGCATACCGGGTTGCATTGGTGCCATCGACTGCACCCATGTGGAATTGGTTGTCCCACATGCCATGGAGGCCCAGTACGCAACCGGAAACAATATCATTCTCTTAATGTACAAATGGTGTGTGACTCCAACAGGATCTTTACACATTGTTGTGCCCGATTTCCTGGAGCAACCCATGATTCTATGGTCTTGAGGAACTCTACAATACCACGCTACATGGAGCGACACGCAGGGAACAGATCCTGGCTACTCGGTGAGTCTCATTTCATGCATGATAATGTGGGGTATGTGATGCGGCAATGACCTGGCAGGAAGGGGGGGGGATGCGTACGTAGCAATGTCATTCCACAAACATCCTTTATTGTCCACATACAGGTGATGCCGGGTATCCACTGAAGAGATGGCTCCTTACACCACTCCGGAACCCACAGAACCAGCATGAGGAGGACTACAACCATGCCCACTCACGTACCCGTGTAGTCATAGAACAGGCATTCGGCCTACTGAAGGCTCGTTTCCGCTGCCTCAGCAGGTCTGGCGGGGCACTCCTGTACCGCCATGAGAAGGTTGCAAAGATGGTCATGGCATGTGTCATGCTACACAACATGTGCGTACGTAGAAATGTGCCCATGCCCCCTGACGCAGAACTGCATGCACCTGAAGATGGTCATGATGAGGGTGGGGATGTGGCAGCACCTCAAGGAGTCCGCGAGGCACAGGAGGCCCGTGAAATTCGTCAGAATATCATAGATTCATGCTTCTAGCACTCACGCCTGGTGGCTGATACATGGACACGGGACTTGTGGCACTGTGTGTGTCTGGAACATGCACAATGTGGACTGTACGCCTATAAATGCCTCGTACACAAAGATCAATGTCCACACATCTCATTGGATGATTATGAAATGTTTATAGCATATGTGAAATTATATTACACACCCCATCGACCCGCCACCCAAGAAAGCCCAACACCCCCCCTCCACCCTCCTACCTCCCCCCCGTACACCAGTGTCCAAAGATGCTCATTGTCATTGCAGACGCTATTGCAAGCCCCCTCTCCGGGTATCAGGGGCATCCCTGCCTGTGGAGCGCAGGTTCCACCCAGATCTACGTTGTGGGCTGCCCTGGACGGAACTTGCAACGGATGATGTCTCTGCCTGCTCACGTCCATGCATGTCCCTAAGGGTTTGTGAGAGCTCAGTGAGCACACGGCGCACAGCGGCAAGTTCACCACATACGTCTTTGGACGTCGCATGCAGTTCCCCCCTCAGGCTCTCGGTGCTTCTCTCCATTTGTACCCTTAGTGTCTCTGTACTTCTCTCCATTTGTACCCTTAGTGTCTCTGTACTTCTCTCCATTTGTACCCTTAGTGTCTCTGTACTTCGCTCCATTTGTGCCCTAAGTGTCTCAGTAGATGTTTCTATGGCTGCCTTAGAACCCCCACATTCATCAGCATGCTCCTTGAGGAGCGTGGCCAGTTGCTGCTGTTGCACGATCACCTGGTCGAGGGACTGTTGCCTCTGCTGGGCCATGCCCATTTGCGGTGGTGTCACAGAGGGGCTGATCACCTCATGTTGCCTTGCCACAGGGCTTGTGGGGGATGGCCAGTCGTCGTCTTGTGGGTGCCCCTGCGTGGTATACTCATGGTGTACGGGATGAAACAAACAGGGGGATTGAGACAGGTCATGGATGGGTCCTACATCGACAGCACCGTTTTCTGTGTCGGAGCATGCTGGCATTAATGCAGTGTCACCTATGGTGCTGCTGCCACCAGAAGCAGTTCCTTCTGTGGCATCCATTGGGGGGACCTGTGGTGCTGCTGTTGTGGGCATGCTGGCTGCTGGGGTGCCTGTTGGAGTCCCCTCCTGTGTGCTGCCACTTGATTTGTGCTGCTGCCGTGTCTTGATCCGTGCAGCTGAGGTGGAGGGTCTTTGGCCGTTGGTCTTGGCCCTCTTTGCAGGTGTGCTGGTAGGGGTGTCCTGAAGCTCGTCGTTTGAATCGGACCCTGTGGTGGAGTAAAGGAGGGCGAGCGTTATTTATGGGTCTGTGGAAATTGGAATGGCAATGTATTACATGCATTGGGGTGGTACCTGAGGGTGATTTGGGTCAGGGCCGTGGAGGTGGTTTCATTTTTGTGTGGATTGAGGATGCAGTTGTTTTGCAGCCTGCAGTTAGGGTGTGCATGCTGCACGTGTAGAGGGTGTTTTTAGGATTTTTAATTATTTATGTATGTAATGTGACTTTTAAAGTGCGCTATCAGGCCAATGTATGTGGACGTTCTCCTGGACATGTGTTTCTGTTGCACTATGTAGACACATGGTACTTCACAGGATTGGACATTGTGGATTTAGCATTGTTTTATTTGGCCCACCTACCTGATTCTTCGGATGTCTGCACTCCTTTCTCCATCCCTCCGACTCCCTCTATACTCTCCATTCCAATGGTGGAGGCACAGATTTCTTCCCAGGGGGTCAACTTGATTGGTGATTCCGATCCTCCCCCGGTAGCTGTGGCAATGTTACGGTTGGCTGATAGTATGCTCCGTACGCGTATCCGCAAGTCGTCCCATCGCTTTCTGCATTGCTGTGGGTTGCGGGGTGCGGTCCCCACCGCACTTACCCGCTGTGCCACCAGGGCCCATATGGCCTTCTTGTTCGCAAGTGCCGTCCTGGTCATTTGCGTCGAGAAGACGACGGCAGCATTCTCCTGGAGGGTCTCTGTGAGCACGGTGAGTTCCTCATTGGAGAAGTGGACCTGCCGCTTGCGGTCGCACGCTTTTTTAGCAACTTTTCCCATTTTGATTGTTTGAACTAGGGTGGCTAACGGGTTGGGATGTGTCTCAGGGTAGGGTTTTCAATGGTTGTGTTGGGATTCTGATTTTATAGGTGTACGGCGTGCTGTTTCCCGTTCCGGCCCCATGTTTTTACTTCCGTTTCCGTATATTTACGGTCACCGTATTTTGCGATTACCGCTCATTACGGTGACCGCTATGATGGGTGGCGGAATTGCACCTAGGGCGCCGTACGACGGCGGTGAGGGGCGTTTTGGGGAAATTTCCGCCATCGCGGACTTTGCACTTCCGCCATGGCGTAATGCTCGTGCCCGATGGGTCAGAATTAGCCGCACTTTACTCCATCGTGCAACGGCGGAAACGCTATTTACGCTATGGCGGTCAGGTCAGTTACTTTCCGCCAGGGTCGTAATGAGGGCCAGTGAGATGGTGCTGGGTGGCGGAACAGGACATTTCGGTGCGGCCGGTTTGGCGTAATTTCTCACTGAATCAGTGTCAGTGTAATCGGCCAGTGCCGAACTGGCCGCAGAGAAATGGGGTGTGGTGCCCCCCATTTTGGCGTGCCCATAGTTGTGTTAAATAAGGAAACAAAGAGATGCAGTGTTGCCCAGAAGACTGATTACCAGCCATAAACAAACAGCAACTGAGAGGATAAAATGACTAGATACGCAACCCGTGTTAATATCAGAGGATGAAGGGTGCTGCCAAACAGGATCAGTGTGGCAGAAAGGGGGTGCCACCTGAACGAAACAATACGCCATGAGACCCTGCAAGCACGTGCTTGTCTTCCCGGAGCACCTGTGTGAGGGGGAAGCATACGCACCTGTGTGAGAAGCATGCGCACCTGTGTGAGGGGGAAGCACATGTGCACCTGTGTGAGGGGGGAAGCACATGCACACCTGTGTGAGGGGGAAGCACATGCGCACCTGTGTGTGGGGGGAAGCATGCGCACATGTGTGAGGGGGAAGCACATGCGCACCTGTGTGAGGGGGAAGCACATGCACACCTGTGTGAGGGGGAAGCACATGCGCACCTGTGTGTGGGGGAAGCATTCGCACCTATGTGAGGGGGAAGCACATGCGCACCTGTGTGAGGGGGAAGCACATGCGCACCTGTGTGTGGGGGGAAGCATGCGCACCTATGTGAGGGGGAAGCACATGCGCACCTGTGTGAGGGGGAAGCATGCGCACCTGTTTGAGGGGGAAGCATACGCACCTGTGTGAGGGGGAAGCATACGCACCTGTGTGAGAAGCATGCGCACCTGTGTGAGGGGGAAGCACATGCGCACCTGTGTGAGGGGGGAAGCACATGCACACCTGTGTGAGGGGGAAGCACATGCGCACCTGTGTGAGGGGGAAGCACATGCGCACCTGTGTGTGGGGGGAAGCACATGCGCACCTGTGTGAGGGGGAAGCACATGCACACCTGTGTGAGGGGGAAGCACATGCGCACCTGTTTGTGGGGGGAAGCATTCGCACCTATGTGAGGGGGAAGCACATGCGCACCTGTGTGAGGGGGAAGCACATGCGCACCTGTGTGTGGGGGGAAGCATGCGCACCTATGTGAGGGGGAAGCACATGCGCACCTGTGTGAGGGGGAAGCATGCGCACCTGTGTGAGGGGGAAGCATACGCACCTGTGTGAGGGGGAAGCATACGCACCTGTGTGAGAAGCATGAGCACCTGTGTGAGGGGGAAGCACATGCGCACCTGTGTGAGGGGGAAGCATGCGCACCTGTGTGAGAAGCATGCGCACCTGTGTGAGGGGGAAGCACATGCGCACCTGTGTGAGGGGGGAAGCACATGTGCACCTGTGTGAGGGGGAAGCACATGCGCACCTGTGTGAGGGGGAAGCATACGCACCTGTGTGAGAAGCATGCGCACCTGTGTGAGAAGCATGCGCACCTGTGTGAGGGGGAAGCACAAGCGCACCTGTGTGAGGGGGAAGCATGCGCACCTGTGTGAGAAGCATGCGCACCTGTGTGAGGGGGAAGCACATGCGCACCTGTGTGAGGGGGGAAGCACATGCGCACCTGTTTGAGGGGGAAGCACATGCGCACCTGTGTGAGGGGGAAGCACATGCGCGCCTGTGTGAGGGGGGAAGCACATGCACCTGTGTGAGAAGCATGCGCACCTGTGTGAGGGGGAAGCACATGCGCACCTGTGTGAGGGGGAAGCACATGCGCACCTGTGTGAGGGGGAAGCACATGCGCACCTGTGTGAGGGGGAAGCATGCGCTTTTTGTCGATACCCTGCTGCTACTTTGTCAGTGTGCGGACATAGGGACGCCGTCATCTGACAGCTGATACTTGGTTGAAAATATTCGCGGATGCGCTCGACAGGACTGGTTGTTTGATGCGGTGGGTAACGTACAGTCTTTCCCCATTGTAAGCATGATACGTTTTCTTTTAAAATGCTGTGACATTTATTTACAGAACAGCTGAAATTATCGTTCAGAGAAGAGAAACAATACAAGTTCAAATAAGCAGTAATCGTTTCACTACAACTGGCGAGGCCAGTCTAACAGCGCTATTTTCTCTGTCAAAGGACACCTCAAACTGGGCTGTTCCCGCCAATGTACTCAAGTTCTTATCTGCGCCTAAACATTCCTGCGCCGGAACATCCCTGCGCAGGACTGGTCACGCCAAACTGGCTGTGCCAAATCGGCCCACGCCGAAATGGGGAGTACCGGCTGAATGGTGACACAAGCCGACACAATTACATGGGGAGATGGGTGACGTAGGCTCATGAGAGCGCACCAGGCAGTGCTGGGCGGGCACACACCGACACAGAGCTTGTAGCATCCTCTCGGAGGGCCGCCTTTGGCCTGTGTCATTCATCCTTTGCAATCTAGCACCATAATGTGCATTCAACCATGCCGCCCTCTAGTGGGGGAGAGTGTTCTTGCAACCGATACTCTTATCCTGCCTCATTCTCTGGCTCTTTCATACTTGCTCTAGATGTGTATTTCTGGCGAAAGCCTCCGCAGTACAAGGGCACAATTGAGCACGTCTCAAACTTAACACACCAACTACATTCACTATCGTGCAGAGGCTAGATATTGCCATTACAGTAAAGCCTTTCTTTAAAACCAAACTTTCCATTTCCTCATGCTTACGACTAACTAATCACAATTAAGAAACGTGCATCCCTACCACCACAACCACATCACTTCCCTTTCATCCCATATACCTTTGCTGTGTTGTATTTGTTAATCTAATAGCTAACCCACCTATGATATTTGATTTTATGATAGGTTATTTATAATTCAGAGGATTCTAAGCACGGGCCGGGATCGAACCAGTTTGACTCAGGATCGTCTTCTAAAGCGAGCACGTTGCCCATGAGCTATCCTCACGAGACTTATCTCAGTGTCATCCCAACCAGGGGTGTTGCTAGGTCTGGAAAAGACCCGGGGCTACACTGATGTAGGAGCTGTCAGGACTGGGGGCTAGCCAGCCTTTTGGCTGTAGCTCCTGAGATTCTATCCGGGGCTACAAATAAAAGACCAGGGGCTATAGCCCCCTTAGCCCCCCCCCCTCTAGCGACGCCTCTGATCCCAACCCTCCTTTTTACAAGACACAGACTGAGGTCTGGCCACAGTGTAATGGCGTCACGATTCACGTAGCACCTCTCGGACACTGTTCAGGCGCCGAGAGACCACTACAGCGCTGATGTGCACGTATAAACCTTCCATAACATAGAATGTACATTACATAAGAAGAACCCATCTTAAACGTTCTCTCCTAAATCAATCCAGGTGTAATATGTACTTTGGTATAAAATGGCAACATATTCTAGCTAATTAAAAAGGGTAAGCCATTGGTGTAAATACTGCAATACATTACGGCTTCGCACTTTTAAAAATGATGGACGAGATTTCCCGAAAGCCACTGAAGTGCGGAGCACAGATTGCCTTTGTTGATCATTTTCATACTAGTTGTGCTTTTCATTTATTTTGGGTCTAGCGAGCTAGTGGGATATTTCGCGCGTTCGTTTTAAAAACAGATTATGGTGGTTGTTTGGGAGATGGGTTTTTTTCACAATCCACTAAGGAAATGTTTTACTGCATTTTTCTTTTTTTTTTTTAAACAATAGGGTTTGGTGTTTTGAGGGACGGGCTAGCAGGCGTTTTGGGGCATGCGTTGGATTTCCTTGTATAGTTTTTATAGCATTTTCTTAAGTATTTTTGCTAGGGTGGGATTAGAGTTTAGGATGTTAAATTGTGCTAGCCTTCATTTACTTGACTTTGAAACGGCATGCTTCTCTTTCCAACGCCATAGCCTTCTTCTGTTCTGTGAAGCGGGGTTTCCTGTAGTCCAAAGATGTGGGGTTTGTATAGACGAGTCTGTGATAACTGTTCTATCCTTCTGTTTGGGTGTGAGCAGTTAAAAGTCAATAAAATGACATACTTTTCGTGCGCAATTTTATCTTAAAATGTTCCAAGTCGGTAAAATGGCCTCCAAGACTGTCGCTGCTGTGAGGCTCTTTCCGCTTATTCGCCTGTGATATTCACATGTGCATGCTTTTTCCGGGGTGCCCTCCTTTCCCAGGAGTGGGTATTAGTAAGATTGCTCTGTGTTGCTTATGGCTTCTTTTCTCTGCATTTCTGTCCGTGTGTTGGTTGTGAAGTCGTAGTTTCGTAATGGTTGGTGTTCATTCTCCTTAGGTCCCAGGGAGGAGATCCTCTATGTGGCATGCATCTACCGCAACACCGGCATCGAAAAGCCGGATTATCTGGCCACAGTGGATGTAGACCCCAAATCTCCAACCTACAGCCAGGTAATGTGACCCCCCCAGCCCCCAATCTCCCTCCCACAGTAAAAGTCACCCTTGTGGGTAGTTGCTTGCTTCAATGTAAGCAGCATTCTTTTTCAACACAATCCTAGTTGAATTTAAGAAAGTCTCCATGACAACCTAATCATTTACCTGATGCTGAACTTAATCCAAATTCTACTGGAAATGGATAAGACATTGGTTATCACTTGAATAGGCTACCATCCCTCATAAGGATTTCCCTTAAATGGCAGTGTTTTTTTGTCTGCTTCTCAAACAAATTATATAAATGAGTCGGATAAATCGCTAATTCTTAATTGAACAAATTGAATAATGGGCCTCCTGAATGTGATACTCCTTTTTTTGCATTAATTGCTCCTATGCTGATTTTATTATTGTGAGAAGGGTTCCACTTCTATGCCACCGCTGCTGCACGTAAAAGGGTGCATTTCTCAGTGGCAACCTGCTCTCCAGGGAAACCGTAGACCACCCATCAGGCTGGTGCACCGGGAGGGCACCCAGCAGCTATTGAGAAGTTTCAGTCTGCTGTAT
Organism: Ambystoma mexicanum; assembly: GCF_040938575.1. Taxonomy (NCBI): domain Eukaryota; kingdom Metazoa; phylum Chordata; class Amphibia; order Caudata; family Ambystomatidae; genus Ambystoma; species Ambystoma mexicanum. The sequence continues at coordinate 740,083,275 of NC_090921.1, read as the reverse complement.
AGCCTTGCGTTTGCCTATGAACAGCCTGCCTCGACCACTACCTTGCTATAGTGTAAAGTGGTTTTAACTCATGCCTTTCTGCCATTTTGTTGGCCATGCGGGATGCCTCGATGATGATTGGGGCACATCTAAGAGCCTCTTAAGTTTATCTCCTCCTTTCTCTGCAGGTCATCCACCGCTTGCCGATGCCCAATATGCGCGATGAGCTCCACCATTTGGGCTGGAATGCCTGCAGCAGTTGCTATGGGAATCCCTCCAAGAAGCGGGACCGCCTAATCCTGCTCAGCCTGATCTCCTCCCGGATTTATGTGGTGGACGTGGGGATGGATCCGCGGGCTCCAAGACTGCACAAGGTAGGCAGGCCATCCAGACGACGGGTTGTCCGATTTTGGAACCGTAGCACATCCTTCCCACCAAAAGCCATGTGCTCTAATGCATAGTCCAGAATATGGTGAAGGAAAAGGTTAATTGGCAGGGAATGGCCATGGGATAAAATTGTGGTTGGATGCATGGAAGGGCTCATAAATGGAGAAGATTTGATATTTGCTTAAGATAGAAAAGGGTGAATGGCTAACCAAAGAGACATACCTCCTCACCTTTTCCCGAAGTCCTTTGTAAGCTACCTATCAATTTCTTGGGTGCAAGAGGGAGGGAGCATGGGGACTGCTTCATCTGATGTGTTCTCATCTCTACTGCGTTTGATTTGCAATTACCCTGTGTCCAGGCAAGGTATAGCAGTGAGAGTGTGATACAATGTGACTCCTGCAATGCAGAAAACTCTAATCCTTTTCTTCACAGTGAAAGGCTTCAGCATTTCTGTTTGAAAAACCAATAAAAGATCCCAATTAATGGGTGGCACGTGCATCACGTGATCCCCTTTGGTCAGCAAAAGGCAACGGGGGCAAAATGTCCCCGAAATAGGGCAGCAAATATTCCTGCACTGGTCTGGTTTGTAGGTCTGATCCCCTGCTGCAGGACTGCCCCTAACTCGTGTTTGATTCCCCCAGCTTGGGACTGGACTGGCCATTGCAGAGTGGGAAAAACACATTCTGTTGACCTCTTCAAGTACGCCTTGCCCTTGTGAATTCCATTGTACATTTTGCTAAGGCCTAATAGCTAAGCAGCCATTCTGTTAAAACCGTGCCCAGACCCTCCATGACATCCTCCAATACCAAGGAGAATCTGGCTGGCGTGATCCTTTCCAGTTCTGGACAATTAGTGGTGGGCTCGACCTTGCCTGTACTGGATGCGGATTGTCTCTGCCGACCAATTGACCAAGGTAGATGCTTATGTAGCCACTTACACTTTCTTCATTGAAATCAAGCTAGCACATGTTCTACGTCAATAATCCATCAAACTGTGGCGGTAGTCTGTGATGCTGATTAACCAGAACATTTCACTGGTCGCTGGAGAACTGCAATCACCCGCCATTAGGAAGCATTCTTGAATCTGAAATATGTAACTATGCATTCACACAACCCTTACAGCACTGACCGTGACCTCCATAATACAGCCCAGTGCCCTTCAGTTCATTTAAGCCTAATGCTTTCAGTGGAGGCAGGGTCACCCTGCTGCCACCCCCACCAACCCCCAGTACATGATGCCAGTGGTTCTCAGAAAGGGCTGTGCATCTGATTTCCTTATTAAATTAATCTAGCTGAAATCCAGTATGGTGATCTTAATCAATGGATATGACTAAGAACTGTTCGATGCTGTTACCTGAGGAGTTGCTATATTTCCAGCAATTACCTGGCTGATGTCTGGCACGCGGACTTGGCGTGACGCCAGTTATATACTTTATTCTAGACTGGTGGTTGGCAGTTTCAAAGACAAGTTGCTTGAGACTTGGAAGCCGAACTTTCTCCCTACCAAGTGGACGATTGGGAACTGCCATGGGGATGAGGGGTGCCGAACAGAGCGCTTACAGAAGGCTAAGAACAATGGACTACAAACCATGTCAAAATTCAATTATATCAACACGTAGGCCAAGACGGGAACTACAGTAGCCCCTTTGTTCATAAACTGTTCCTGACGTCTGCTGTGGTTGTACCATAGAAATGTGTTTGGTGGTCTGATCCTGGCTCCTGGTGCGCGAGCTGAGCTTATTTATGTGTACGTTTGCCCTGTCACAAACGTGACCCAATAAACAATAACATCTAGTAACATTATGAGGAGACTATGGTATGCTAGGGCTTCTAGTGAAGATCAGGAATGTGGACAAGCCCAATGCCATTGGTAATGTGTAAATGTGTATTAGGGCCCAGTCTCCACTATCTGCCTCCTCTACACTGCATACTTAATCTCTCTTCAATCCCACATGGTAAGAATGTATACATTGTTTCTGTATAAGCCACAAAAGTGTGTGCAAGAAAATCACCATATTGGTGTGAACCTGTAAAAGTGCCCTCAAAGTATTGGCAACCACCAGCCATGTGGCCTTTGGGATCAACCTACGTCCAAGAACTAAGAGCATTCTCAAACCAAGGTACATAGATTTGAATGCCAATTATAATACCTACAGATAATAAAGTCAAACTTAAAAACCAATAACCAGAAGTTCCTTTTCTGCTTATGCATTTTGATTTTTGCATCTCTGTAATATAGCCTTTAAATTCTAATCATATTTCACAAGAATTATTCAAAGTGTTAGATGAGAAAAAAAATCATACACAGCCCTTTGTAAGCAAAATTGCCCTGCCCCAAATACTTTGTCATGAAAGAACATGGCAATCTCATCGCAAAGTTCTGTCCTATGTGCCTGAGGTAGCAGGCTTTGTATGCAGCTCCGCTTGGCTTAAGCGGCTCCCTACCTGATCATGTTACACATACGCGCAAGTGTGTAGTTTGCATTTAAAGCTATACTAATGTGATTTGGCATTTTTGAGATTAAGATGGCATAGTCCACATAAGAGCTGCCAACCTATGGCCACCTAGCTTCACAGGATCTACACCCAAATGTAGAATATTAACAACTATACCATTTATGTACAAGGAGAACAGCAGGTGTGCCCAGACCCAATCTTGTCTCCCTCTACGTTTATCTTAAATAGTTGAGTGCAGTCAGTGCCCGACCCCCTCTCACTTCTTAAAAATTATCTCTGTAAAGTAATCCAATTCCAGTAACTTGGTTAGCTGGGATTGATAATTTCTCTAACAAAAGCCAAAGTTTGTTGTGGGATAACATAAACGGCCATTTTCATATCAATAAAGGCCAGATAGATTGGTTGCTTCATCAGAAATAAGAATTGATATAAAATCAAAAATAATAGATTCAAATGACTGATCAATCGTTGAAATATTTCTCCTAAAGTCTGCCTGTAAAGCGGATAATAAGACATATGGGTGTCGCATGAGATCTTAAAGGAATGGTTCGGTCAGAAATATTATTGTCCCTATGGTTCGGCCATGTGTTTTTAACCATAAGTCGATCGATCGTACAAACATTTCCTATGCACCTTACCCGAGTTTTCGTCTCTTGAACACAAGCAAAATCAGGCAGCAGGGCGCGGCCATCTTGTGATAATCTTATCACTTGCCACATTGCCCTGGATGACCTGCGTTTGCAGCACTAAATCATATCCCCCGCCCCTGAGCCTGACATCACCAAATCATTGATATTCTCTGCCTCTTTCTGTGACGTTACTGGGCAGCGTAACCAAACGCGCCCAGCCGTCTCCTACGCGACTAGACGTGGAACCCGGAAAACAACACATTGTCTCACAGCACAGCGCGTCACAATTATGAATATGAAACTATACTTTAAAAGAAACAGCAAGACTGTACAATTGGTAAAGAACATGTATTTCACATTAAATGTTTTGATAACATTCGGCATCTGACATAATCAATCGAAATGGAACTTATTTTCTTTGCTCTCGTTCTGCAAATCTGCAAATGTTTACCGTGAGTCACGCGCTGTTCCTTTTTGTTACACAGGGTGTTCCTTTTGTCTAATTGAAGCACTTTGGTCGCACAGTGAATTGCAAAGATGGTGCATGAACTTGGCACTAGACCACCGTAAAGGTTGTTATGTTGCTCCTAATCGCTGGTACCGCGTACGGGCAAATTGGACCTTGTCTGTCGTCCCAAAAGACGGTTAAGTAGATCCAGTGATTGACATGTAGCTCCAGCTGGCGGTTGAAGAACCCATCAGTCGGGTTCTGGAATAGATGACAATCGCAGAATGGCACAATGTACCTGTTTGTAAAAGATAAAAATAGAAATGTGTCTCAGCAGCCGATCTTAATTACAGTTAATCATTTTCTTTATTAGCGCAGAGGTGACACAATGTGAACCGAGAGAATACAACGTGGAATCTCAAAGTACTCCGCTATTTGCTTCTGACGATAGTGCAATGGAGTATGTTAAGCTCTAAACGTAATGCGTAAACTGGGGCAAGAATTCGAGGTGCACAAATTATGTAATGATTTATTAACGTAGAACCAGGGAGAAATGAGAGGTGGTCTTCATGCATCTCGATGCTGGCCTGCCTATGTGCCCGGTAGATAGCCCAGCACACAAAGGTTGCACTAGCACTTTATTGCAATATACAACACAGAACGCACAAGTACAATGTGACCCAGAAATAACAGTCAGCTATTCGTATTTAGACTAGTTCTGGTATGAAATCGTCTAAAGAGAAACTTACATTATATTCGGCATTTCCATTCTCTTGGCACAATGCAGACCGTAATGCAGATTCCTTCGTTCGTGTCAACGATTTTTCATAAACTGAACTTATATGTAGCTAGGTCCAGTTTCGGAATGGGCAACCTTATCATCATACGTTATTACACACCCCCTTCAATTCAATCCCTTTTGGAATGGTCCCTGCCTCTCAAGGTCAAAAACCAATAAAACCTTATACTGTGCGCAGGATGCGTGGGCCTCCCAGCTCCGAAGCAAAAATTCAAAGCTGGTGACCTTCACTCAAAATGAACATACGTTCTTACTTTGCAACATCCCGTGTCAACGCATCCATGAGAACATGAATTTTGAAGCACGGGCACAGGAAATTGGGGGCTGTCACTGCTCGTTGTTCGTGGCGCTGCTGAGCTGTAGGTGAAATTTGCCAATGACAGAATGCCCCCTATTCCCAAATTATAGTTTGTGTAACACAAAAACTGAGTCAAAACGTGTCAAGTAATAGGGCCACCTCTGCTTATCTCATGCCCTCCTACCCCATGGAATGTTTTCACAGTCAGTACTGCGTGCCTAGAATGTTTTGTGGCCTAGGTATAATACCTTTTCTAGGATGAGCAGATATTCAGCTTTTTGCAGAACTTTATGTCAAGGCAACTGCCAAAACCCAAAGATTCTAACACACTGTTATCCATTGGTCATTAGCACGAAAAATGAAGGTCCCACAGTAGCTCGACTAAACTGTGAAATGTGAAAGCAATCGTAATAATTGTGATTTATTTTTAGTAAAAGGACTAAGAGGATAGATTTCAAAAGACAAATCGCATACTTTATTTTTACAGTTTATAAAAAAAAGTAGCAAAAATAAAAACAAATGGTAATCATTTATACCGGGTTTTGAACGATTTAACAAGCTCTTCTTTGGGTGGACATGGCACTTTGGCAATGTTTGGTGGCAATGTATGTGTGCTCTGAACAGATTTGTGCGCAATTCCATGAGTATACATCTCGACGACATTAACAATAAGATCTTTCACAAAATCAAATTCCATTTTCTCATACACTGCTTTGACAACCCATTTTTTGCTTCTTTTCGTAAAGGCCATGTAGTAGCGAAGCATCCCTAAGTTTCCTGCAGTCCTAGATTGTTCTTGGCCTACATTCTCGTTATGCGCTAATACCGCTAGTAAAGTCCTCGCTTTCATCCCTTGGATGCCGAAATGCAATCTCTTTGGCCTGTACTTTAGGCACATAATGTGGAACACCTCCAAATCTCCAGTGTGACAGAATTCTGTGAGTCCCTTCAGATCTCTTGATAGAGTTTTATCAAACACAATCTTCTCAAGGGCTTTGTGTGGAGGTGAAGATGGGATCAACCACTTCTTCTTCCGTGCCTGCTCTGGGGACAAAGGGCCATGTTCACATTGGTGGAAATGTTGGTTTTCTGTCCAGTGGTGAATGTTGGAACAGTGGTGCATTAGAGAGCGCCATTTTTTCAGTAGAATTTCCACAGACCCATCACATGTTTTGGAGCTCCACCAAAGATGGTTGCTGAAAGACTAGGACCATTGTGAATTACTTTCAAAACCTTTTTTTTCCCCTGCCGCCGAGATTTTTTTATTTATTGATTTGGCAACATGCCGCAGATCAAATTGATGTTTAATATTTGGATACTGCTCTCTCATTGTCTTGGCTATTGAAACGTGTCTGTCCGTGGCTATGAGCTCAATTTGCATTCCCCTCGATTGTAGATCTTCCATTGATTTTATAAAACCAAGTTTCTTCATGGCCACTGAGGATTTACATTGGGACACCTGCACGTCAACCGAACTCACAATTTTCTTGCTTTCCATGTCCTGAAAATGGTAGGTGCAGTACTTAGCAGAAAATCCAGGGCTGTCACACTGTCCATCGCCTGCTAGCCTGAACCGTTTGTCGGCGAATGTAGTTTTAATAGCCAATTGTTCAATTTTCCAAGCTTCACTAATGGAAGGGAATAGATAATCACGTTGGTATTTGTAGTATTGCGTTTTAGAAATGAAATGTAGTCCCACAAACTGAAAGAAACTGGATAACTTTGTGAAACCATAGCCACGAAAAGTAAAGCTGCTGCACACAGTAGATTGCCAGCTGGCAGTTTCCCCAGCATCGGTTGAGAGGACCATGAAAATGTTTTATGTGACTTTTCACAGGTGGCATGTATTTTGAGGTTACTGCCTTGTGTTAGACAAGTCACGCTCACCAATGGCTTCCCACATACTTCCCCTTGCACTGAATGCACACAGCTCAGCATCTTTATAAGCTCCATCAAGCTGCTGTCGAATACTATGTATTTGGCCTCTTTTATTAGACTGTCATCCGGCAACACTGTTGTTTCGGACGGAACCGTTGTGGACATATCAGCCAAACTATACATACTGTAGTCGATATCTTTGTCTGTTTCATCGGTCAATAGTGTTGATGCTTCATTCTCTGTCATTTCAACATCTGTTACTTGAGCATGGATAGGAGAAAACATCAATGTGGACTGTTTTTTGGGGGGCATTTTTTTGGCTGGTGTCGATTGTGTCAAGTGCTCATCTAGTAATGTTAAACTATCATCTATAAATTCAATTTCACCTTCCTCTGGCGGAGCAGGCGCATTGTAGCAATGGTCCAAAAACACTTTGCTGGATTCGCTGGTCATATTAAATCCATTTTCTGGCCATTGGACATAGGCATCTCGAGTGTGAACACGCCACGCCTCAATTAATAGTTCCTCCATGGTGAAAACAGTTTGGCAAGCAGCATCTGTCATTTGTATCGCTGTATGTGTCTGCATAGTCCGTACTCCATCGGGCAACTACAGGACAGATAGGAAAAGGGATGTTCAGTATAAATCCTACATACAGTGTTGTACACTTTACATTAAAAAAACATATAATGAAGGCCTCAGCACAAAACAATTGCCAACAATATAAAGTGTTTATAACTAACCTTATTTTTATTTCTTTTCTTTGAAACCTTCTTTACTCTAACATCAACATCAGCAAGCTGGCGCACCGACTCAGATCCACGTGCCTCCGGTTCAATATATGGATCTTGTATACATCCCTACAAAAAATAGTATCCATATAAAATAAGTCATTTGCATTACACATACAATTAGACCGACTTTCTTTCATTAGATGGTACTGTCAGTACGCATACCTCTAGCTCCTGATCAACTGCAAGGTCTAGTTCCGAGACAACTACAAGGGATAATGTAATTGTAGAGGACGCCTCAGCATCTCCCTAAAACACAGTACTTGCATTAGTAAGGAGAAAATATTGGAAACTGGACACACAATTTGGAAAGACGACAAAGGTACATATCAATAGTAAAGTACAAATGAAAGATTGAGTAAAATAATTACACGATATGTAAATATGATCAGATTATCTCGTCCAATTGAACTGTGAAGACACATACCTCTGCCACCGGATCTACTACGAGGGATGTTGTTATTGTAGTGGACGCTTCAGCATCTCCCTGAAACACAGTACTTGCATTAGTAAGGATGAAAATATTGGAAACTGGATACACATTTTGGAAAGACAACAAAGGTACATATCAATATCAAACCACGAAAAACATTGTGTAAAGCAATGATACGTTGTGAAAATATGATCACGTTATCTAGAATTCCGTGCTTAAAGCCAGTCTGGAACAGAATAACTAGGTAAGATTACCCGATACGCGCTAGAAGTGGTTGATGACTCCAGGCAAGACATGGATGTTGAATCTTGTTGCTTCATATTCGGTGGATAGTCATGGAGTTGTAAAGGGAAAGTATTATTCGATTTAGAAATTCCAACATTAAAAAGTGGCATGTAAGGAGAACGAATACGAGAAAATTATGCTTATGTAAATGTATAATATAGCATGGTTATTCGTCCACATTAATCCATTTTCTGTGTGGGTTCTAAAAAACAAGGACTGATGTTTAGCAAAATAGTCATTATTTAAACAGCTATTCAATCACATAAATATCGGAAGTATTATAAGTGACATTAACACCGAAAATACTGGCGTAAAGCTACATCCGGAAGCGTGTCTCACCTGTGGCGGCATGTGAACGGATAAAGTCGAAATAGCGTTTGGTAGCAATTTTCGAGTTCTCAGTTGATTCCTCTTTGTGGACAAGGATGTGTCGTACATATCCGGGTTGAAGTGCAGGCTGCAGATGCGGTATCGATGACCCCTCTTGTCCTCCAAGACTTGTTTGACTCTACTTTCAAGCTCTTCCGGTGGATATCTGCAATATCGGACCCATTCTCTTATTCGATCAACCGTTTTAGGGAATATATGCATTGTAATGCCTTCGGATTTGTCATGGGTCTTTGAAGGGCAACCAAAAATAGAACATGCAGGCATTGTTGTAAATTCTGCTAAATAAAGGTCAACATGATTTGAAAATTATTTTGCATAAACATGTGAGAATGAATGAATTGGACCATACATTGTTCATTGCACGCTTTCTCTTGGACACCACAGCAAAACCAGTGCAGCGTGTGCGGCTGTATTATTGGATACATTTCGCAAACGATTCACTGATATGTTGAAAATCAGAGCATATTACTTGCCCCTTGAATGTTCTATCGTGCACGAAAAGGAAACATGCTTATCCTATAGACACGCTCCGCGAAGGATGCAATAACATGCCAATTGACATTGATGAAAAATGATATATCGATAATATAACAAACGATACTCAAATTAATAGCAATGAGACAAATTAACATAGCACTACTGAGTACGTTACTTCGAAATAGATATAAAATTTACAAACGAAGGAGATATGATTAGGATACATGCCCTTAACTTGACCAACAAACAGTTAGATTCAGCAAGCAGAGTAATTAGTGGCAGGAGAACAGGCAGATGTTCACAGGTAGCACACTGACGAGTTCACTGCAAGCGGTCACAGAGTAGCACATTCACAAGTTGACTTGCAGTGCTCAAAGATGTTCTCATGGTAAATATCAAGTGGTTTATAAAGAATACCAAAAAGGGGTGTTTTACTGAATGAATGACGTGTATATGTCATGGTATTATTTGTATTGCAGGGGCGCGGCGTCCTTGAAGGGGAGCCTGCCTGGAGACACGGGGTCTGAGGAGGCCATGTGAACAATGGCCCCTGGGCGTAAGATACCTTTTGAAGTGCACATGGTGTTTGGCACCTTGGCCGTTCGCGCCCCTGACAGCATCCCATGGAAGCGCACATCCACTGTTGCGAACTGCCTTTGATAGTGGATGGGGGATGGATGGGCCGGGGGCGTGCAGACAAGGCACCGGAACACTGCGGAATGGAGACACACTTGATTCACTTAAAAAATGAAACAACCATTGATAAAAAATATGTTGTGTTTTATTTGGTTTGTTATTTTGATGGCACAAAAATACTAAACATTGTAAAGGTCTGGTTGTAGCTCAGCGAAGGAAAATCCCCTGTACTGACCGCTGTCACTGGGGAAAGTTTGTCTAATGGCACCAACGACACAGGGGGGTATTACTCGTCGAACGCCGCGTCCAAGCCTCCCATGAAGCCACTATGTGTACGAACGATAGGCCACCAGCCGGTACCACCTGTGAAAGAGAAAGATACAAACTGTTTTTAAATTACCAAGATAAGTGTATTAAACCTTAGTTGTCAATGACAAATCTTGTATCCAATAGCATTATTGCCAGGACAAATGTGAACTAGACACATTATTACATTACATGACATTGCATTTGTTATGTCGCTATTGACCCTTGGGAATAAAGGCGCAGACAACAGAAAAAAAAAAGCATACAGCACAAGGAAGATGTCCTTAAAGAAAGAAAGATCATAAGGCTCCACAGAAGTTTTTCCGCTATCCCCAGTAATATGAAACAGCGCTATTGGAGAAGTCCGTATTTTTCAGTAAGTCAGGCAAACAAGAAGGTCTTCAATTCCTTCTTAAAAGATAGGAGGGAGGAGTGGCTCCTCAAACCTATGGGAAGATTGTTCCACAGAGAGGGGGCCTTCATTTTAAATGCTCCCTTTTCCGCCTTTGATGTCTTGCATCTTGGCTGTGTGATCTGATTTAAGGAATCTCCTTCATTAACTCCTTAAGTGCCAAGGACGAGCTATCTCGTCCTTGGCACTGGGGAGGTAATCCCAAGGACGAGATACCTCGTCCTTGGCACTAGCAGGGTAAACTGGCAGACACTGGGCTGATGCTTGCGCACTAACACACAAACTTAATTACATAGAGGTTTTATACCCCAATATGCGTCATCTTTGACATCATGCTACGTGGCAAAATGTAAAACCTATTGACAGGAGGGATTGATTAGGGGAACACATCTACATATAGAATACATATGGGTTAGTGCTTCATTGGCTGTCTCTTATCTGTAAGACGCCTCAAAATACCTCTTAATACGTAGAATACTGATTATAACAGACAAAATGGCAGCAGATCGGTCTATGCAACATTGTATAGCAGGTTGCCCCATAGAACCACTCATTGGTTGATATTCCCACCCAACCTTTGACCTTCGGCTCGGCTAGCAGCATGTAAGCAAAACAAAACCCAGGTGCTTGAGTCACATCAGATTACTCCCCACTTTCCCAATTAGTCCAATATCTCTCATCAGTCCAACCGTAAGCCAAAGTTTCCCGTCTGTAGTTGAACTTGTAGCCTGCTCTCTGTTCTGGGACATATCAGGGAGTGTAAGCACATCACTATCTTAGTCCAAAGCTTAATAAATAGCCCTTGTTTTCGACTTCTGACTTTCTGAATCACATGTGAGGAGACCGCACATTTGTCTATTTCGGCCTCCTATTTACTGCTATTTGATTTACTTCTGCTGGGTATTCTTGCTCCTTTGGCCTCTAGAGACTTGCTCACTCCATCTTGTAGGAGCATTATATATTGTTAATTGTCCAATACTTGGCTCTTGCAAATGTATGTCTCACGTTCATGGCTTATCCGACTGTACCCAGTAAGTTGTCCGTGGCTTGCCTTCATTCTGCACAACACCAGCCTATATTCTATGGTTTCGTTTTCTTTGGCAATTGGTATATGGATTGTGTAACAAATGGTTTAATGAGAGATACTATTTTGATATAAAAATCCAAAATGTTACATGCTGACTTCGAAAATGAATAGTTAAGCAATGTTGGAAGTAGTTTATCATTAAGGCTGGGATATCGCAGTCTTTATCAAGTGAAGACTACTGTAACCTTTAGAGGGTTAGCTCTGACTTTGTCCTCTGATTGCCCATTTAGATCTTCGCAAGGAGTGGCCAACATTAAAAGTCAGGGACCATGGGCAATCTCACATTGTTGTCCTATTTTGAAATGTATTCAGTATTGCCATGATCCAAAGTCCACTAGGACATGATCTTCATGTGGAGATTTGTCCGGTGTTCTATCGGTGGGACCGGCTGGGGAATCTTCCCTCCATTCTGCCATTGCTACGTTTTCGTCCCAGTGATACGTTTACAATAAACGGAGCATGGGGAACGTGGCGAACACAGTGGTATCTCCCAGATCCTCAGATTCTATTAAAGTGCATTGTTGGTAGGGGTGCCATTTGAAGATTAAAATCACCCACAACTAGAATAGTATCAAAATGATTGCTACTGCCCATCTCATACAATGATGTTTTGACTGGATGTAACTTGTGCAAGGTATTAGACTCAGGTCTCCGATCAAGAATGAACAGTAGCTAAGTTCTATTACATGGTAATCGAATCAAAAGAGCCATAATATCCGGGGATGCTACTCCCACAATAAGACAATGTGCCTTCAGTGCGTAATCAACCCAAATTAATAATCGTCCACTGGATCATCCTTTTGGATGACCCCTTGCTGGGATACCATATGTACTGTAGCCCGAAAGGTGTTTAGGTTGCACTGGCTAGGTTTCGTGAAGGTAAATAATGCTGCCAATCACAATCGTCCACTTTGCTACCTAACCCACAAATATGCGAAATATACAAAAATTGGAGAAATTCCAGATGTATTACTTGCAAGTGATTTAATAGCCTTTGGAGAGGAAATTGTACTCTAGCGCATCTCTTTTATAGCAGTGGGCACTATAAATCCATCCACATATTTAAGATGTTGCATTGATGTAACTGCTGTGTGGTTTGTAGTAATCCAACCTTTTACTGAGTGTGCACTTATGATTCGTTGCCTTGATTTTGGGTCGGTCACAGATGTAGGCAAACAAACGGGGCCGGAGGCAGAGATTGGCGTAATTTGATCAAAGACCTAGTAGGAGGTAAAGACCTGAGTGAATTCAATAACCACTTGGCCTTCTGCCATTTCCCAAAGGTGAAAGTTATTCAAATGGTGTCCATGTTTAGTAGGTACTGGAGGGTAATCTCTCCACTTCTGCTATGTCTGACCAGGTTACTCAGAGGTAAACCTTTTTGTCATTGTAACCAGTGTATACATTTATTTTTGAGTGAGTTGTCTCACTCCTTAACTTTTGGTGGTATTTTCAGTACTTTAGTCATATTGGCCTCATTGGTAAATATCCTCCTTTTTACACTCCATAGTTTAATTGGGGTTGCGGTGCAAATTTGATTGTCTGTAGTGGAACTAGACTCCTCACAATTCCCTTCAGTGCACATATTCATGAGCCTGTGGGTTCTTTTCTCCCCCATAATTTGCACCTGTAAGTGGAGGTTTATTTAAATGTACCAATGGTTTCACCTGTAGATACACTGAGTGGGACTGCTGACGGTGGCAACTTTGCCTTGACGCCTGTGGGCTCACATTGTTTTTTAATGATACCAGACACCTGGTCCAGAGCATGGCTTTCTAAACTGACCTATCACACGGATAGGTTTCATTCTCAGTGCTGTCATAGATTCATTTAGTAAGCCTCATTTGGAGCAATTTTCCACTTGTACTGTGTTACTCCCCCTGAACACTCTGGTGCTGTATTAGATACTTATATTGGGAAGGAACCTCATGTTCCACCTTCCTTGAATTTTCCTGGTTTGACTGTTTGGACAGCTGCTCTTTTACATAGTTGTCAGTATTCAGGAGTGCACATGTATCACCAGTTGATTGAGGGGTGAACAGCTAAATGTTTCTGCCGCCACATGGAACAGGCAGTATTTCAGACATGGGCGGTGGTAGCATTTCGTTAGTTGTGTGAAGGCCACTGCTGTCCTTTCTAGGCCTAATGCCATTTATGTGGCTAATTATGGATTCTTTGGCGATGAGGCTGAAAGACTAGTGTTAAATTCATTAGCTGCTCTCGATGCTCGAGAGGCTGGCTGGTTAACTTTTAAAAAAAATATATATGTTTATTTTAAACCAAGGCATAGTGTCAACAATACAAAATAAGTTGGCTTTGTACTTAAGTCCCAAAGCAGTAAAAATTCCCTCCGGACCCCCAGCCATCCCCTCCCCTGCAGCCCACGGTTAGACATTTCTCTCAGTAGTTTATGCACTGTCTCTATTCCGGTCGTGTCTCCCCCTCAGGAAGCGTCCCTGTCTCCCAGGGTCCACCGGATGTTCGTAGGCTTATAAGTCAGAGATGGGAATTTTAGATCATATTCCAATATTGGGGCCCAGGTGTTCTGAAAGTGATGGAGGACCCCGGCCTTTGCTGCTGTTACCTTCTCCACGATCAGGATGTCCCATATTTTCCCCCACCACTGGGACATGAAGGGGCCCTCTGGAGCCTTCCAGGAACAGGCTATCACTATTTTCCCGGCCAGGAGGCATTGAGTTAGCAGTTTGGCTCGAGTTCCTTAGCGCGGGTAGGCCTCGGGGACCGGGACCCCCAGAAGGATGGGTCCAGGCTCCAGGGGGAGGGTGGTTTGAGTGATCTGTTCAATGGTGGTTAAGCATGACCTCCAGAATTGTAGAATTTTTGAACATGTCCACCACATGTGAAAGAAGGAGCCCGGCCTGCCACACCCCTTCCAGCAAGTGTGATCGAGAGAATGGTTCATTTGATGGAGTCTGAGAGGGGAATAATACCAGCGCAGCAACACTTTGTATGCGCACTCTCTTTTGGTAACACCGCTGGAAGATGTATGTGCTTAAGTCCAAATGTCCACCCAAGTTTGGTCCTCGATCGGGTGTCCCAAGTCCGCCTTCCTCTGGGCCATGCATTGGGTTTTTGAGATGAGAAAGTCTCACAGAAATTGCCTGTATAGAGAACAGATCCTGCCCCGAATTGGGAGGTCATTAAGAGTTAGGTCGGGGGGGGGTGAGAGGGCGTGTGGCTGCTTGGAGAGTTTGTGGCTGAGAACACCAATGCCGAAGCTGAATGTATGTGAATCTGTCCCTTTCCTGGAGCTGGAACTGCTCCTTGCATTGTGCGAACGTGCAGGGAAGGTTTCCCGCATACAGCTGATCTAGGGTCTCAAGGCCTCCCGCAATCCAGTTCTGGAAGCTCTGGGGGTACGTTCCGGGCGAGAAGGTTGGATTATGGAAGATTGGCGATAGGGGGCTCAGGCCCCTCGGGATTCCCTTATGTTTTAGTGCCCAGTCCCAGGAGTTCAGGGTGTGCTTGGTCGCTAGCAGGAGTCCTTCCCAGTGATCCCTGAGGGAGGGTGGTATGTGCGGAAGGAACCGCAGGGGGAGCGGTAGCCGTGATTGTTCCAATTCTACCCATCTGGGGCGGTCTGTGGATATTTGCCATGCACGGATGTGTGCTAGTTGCGCTGCCATCCTGTAGGATCACAGGTCGGGGACCCCCAGTCCACCCAATCTTGCATTGCCCAACATTGTTTTTGAGGGGATCCTGGCCTTTTTTCCCCTCAAGATGAATTGGAGCATTTTCCTCTGTAGGTCGCAGAGGGTGGCGGCAGGGATTGCAACAGGGAGGGAGGAGACGTCGTAAAGAAATCTTGGGAGTAAGTTCATCTTACATGCCGTTATGCGTTCCATCAGGGAGATTTCCTGGGTCACCCAGTGTTTCAAGTCGTCTTCCAGTTCTTTAAAGAGCTGGGGGAAGTTGGTTTGATATGTGTCTTTCGGGTTCGCGAGTATGTAGACCCCCAGGTAGGGAATCGCCCTTGCTTTCCATGTGATAGGGCACATCTTGATCAATGTCTCCCGCTCCCCTGAGGAGAGGCCCACCCCAAGGGCCACCGATTTATTGAAGTTAATAGAAAAGCCAGTGACCTCCCCGTAGCTAGTTATTTCAACCAAGTCGTGTTTTAGTCAGGACCGGGCCTCTGAGTTTGTGAGTAGCACGTCATCTGTGTATAGGGCAATTTTATGTTGGGATGGGCCAACCTGAGGACCCTTGATATGGTCATTCAGTCTTATTTTCTGGGCGAAGGGCTCCATGATGAGTGCAAATAGCAGCGGGGACAAAGGGCAACCCTGTCTGGTACCGCTGGTCAGGGGAATTGGGGCAGAGAGCGAGCCATTGATTCTTAGGAAGGTTTTAGGTGATTTGTAATTGGCCAGGACCATCGCTCGGAATACCGGGCCAAACCCAAAGGCCTCCAGGGTGAGGCTCATGAAAGACCAGTCCACCCTGTCGAATGCCTTGGTAGCATCTAGGTCCATCAACACAAGTTCCTTAGAGCCCCTAGAGGTGAGGTCCACCAGATCCAGGGTTCTGCAGATATTGTATCCCGCTGATCTATTCATATTAAAGCCTGCTTGGTCAGGGTGGATTACCTCGGGTAATATGCGTGCCAGTCGGTTAGCGAGGATTTTGGAATACAGGTTAGCGTCAATGTTCAGCAGGGCTATTGGCCTATAGGAGGCTGGATCTCTCGGGTCTTTCCCTGGTTTGAGAAGGAGAACTGTGATTGATTCCTGCATTGAAGGTGTCACTGTGCCTGTTTCCCTAAAGGAGTTGAAAAGCGTTACCGGGAGGGTGACCAGTTGGGGTTTGAAGATTTTATAGAACCTGGGGGAGAATCCGTCCGGGCGCAGGACCCGGGATTTAAGGGATTTAATAGCTTCCTCAACCTCCTCACCTGTGATCGGTGCTTCTAGGTTTTCCCTGGCCGAATAATGTAGCTGAGGAAGGGCCGCTTCTTGCAGATATTTTCTTTGCTTAGTCTGGTCTCACGGTGGCGCTGTCATGACCTGAACCATGTGGTCTGCCGTCCTCTGCTGTTTTTTAGATTCTGTGTATTGTATTACTCCGCGTGGATCGCAGCGCCCTATAATACTGCTGCTGCGTTTTGTCTTAGTAGTTTGGCCACCAGCAGCTTGTTCGCCTTGTTGTTCTTCACAAAGTAGAATTGTTTAGCTTTGGTCAAAAGCTTTGTTGTGTGTTTGGCTTAGTGGGCCTCTAGTTTCTTCCTGGCAATATGGATGGTTCGCTGTATTTTGGGGGACCAGCCTTTTTCTTTGCGGGCTTCTTCTGCTGTTTTAAGTTCCTCTTCAAGGGCCAGACGGGCCTGTCGCCTGTCTCGATGGAATGCTACTCCTTGTGCGCTCAACTCCCTTCTGATCACCGCTTTCAGGGCATCCCAAATGTTAGGCAGGGAGGTATCTTTGGCCGGGTTTTCCCTGAGAAAGTTTGTGATTGCAGTGGCGATCTTGTCCTGTAGTGGCATTTAGTTGAGGATCGGATCATAGAGGGTCCATCTGTGTGGCGCTTTGGGCTTAGGTTCATGTGACCGAATCTCAAGGATTACCGGGCTGTGGTCAGACAGAATCCATGGTCCGATGGACACTTTGTTGGTGTAGGCAAGCATCTGAGGGGACGTCTAGAGGAGATCGATCCTCGAAAACGTTTGATGCACATAAGAGTAGAAGGAGTAGTCTTTTTCAGCGGGGTGAAGTACTCGCCACGAGTCCACTACTTCCAGGGATCAAAACAGGCGCAGCAGGTTAAGCGTCTGAGTGAAGTCTCTGGGGGTGGGAGGAAGAGATTTGTCTTTAGTGGGGTCTGGTACTCCGTTAAAGTCTCCCCCTACTATAACTTGTCCCTCTATGAAGGGGGCAAGGGAGGAACCCAACGAGTCGTAGAAGACTGCTTACCCGGAATTAGGGGCATATACTGATACAAAATTATAAAGGTCTCCCAGCAGTAGGCATTTGACTGCCACAAACCGGCCCTCTGGGCAAGTTTTTGATTCTGGGGGTTCAAACCTCTCCTGATAAGAATCGCCGTGCCACCCTTTTTAGAGCCGCTTGAGGCGAAAAGCTGAAGCGGGTAGAGTTGGGAGCGGAGGCGCACGAATTCTGCAGGCAGTAGGTGAGTTTCCTGAAGCAGGGCCACCGCTGCATCTTCATCTTGCAGCTTTTTTAGTATCGACTTCCGTTTGGCTGGGGGAGTTTCATCCGTTTATGTTGAGGGTAAGAAACGTCAAGGTCTGATGCTCTTGGGCTAGGTCCCCCCTTGTTGCTGCATCTGGGGTGGGGGGGCAGAGGGGAGCGAGTTAACCACCATCTTGAGGAAAGGCTATGGATGTGTCAGTCTGCTCTTGGGGTTTTGAAACAAGCCCCCAACGGGGGGGTGTAGCCTTAACTGGTGGGGTGCCAACATTGTGTGTACAGCCGTTCCCCTGGCCAACCAGGCTACGTGAGAAAATAGTCTGGGATTCCAAGGACTTGTAGGTGGTATGTACCTTGGAAAAGGGCATGGGCCGTGAGTGGGGCCCGCTGTGTTGATTATGAACGTTCTTGGCTTGGGTCTGGGTCGGTGAAGTTTCTTCGAGCTCGGGCTGGGGGTGTCCACAGGGACACAGAGACAAAGCCGCCAGCTGCAGTCCAGTACCAGCTTACCTTCTTCTGTTGCTTCTTGGCACCTTAGACCAGGAGGATCGTCTGGGTTTCGTAGGGGAGGTAACTCTCACACCATGGGTATCCTCGGGGCTTGGCGAGGTAGATTCCTCGAGCGAAGATGGATGCATGATTTTATTAGCATCTATGAGATGGCTGATTTTGCGCAGGGTGCCGTTATATGAGAACTGCAGGGCAGTTGAGAAGAGCCACCTGTATCGGATTTGATGTTCCTGCAAGAAGAGGATCAGAGGCCGAAGAGATCTCCTCTTCTGAAGTGTAAGCAATGAGAGCTCCTGATAAATCTGGAGGGGCGAGCCCTGGAAGGAGAGCTCATCTTGGGAGTGGCTGACTGCTGAAATGGCCTCCTTTGTGGTGTAGAAATGAACTCTAGTTATGATGTCGGCAGGGAGGTCTGAATCGACACCCCGACGAGGGGGCAGTCTGTGAGTGCGATCCAAGAGGAGTTGGGATTAGACCAATAACGGGTGAACGGATTGGAAGAAGTCCCCCACATATTCCGCCAGGTGTTTATCCGGGACAGAGGTTGTAATCCCCCGAATTCAGAGGTTGTTGCGCCGGGCCCTATTTTCAAGATCCTCTTGTTTGAACTCGAGGATTTTGCACCTGTCTTGCAGGGATCTAATCGAGTGTTGGACCTCCCCCAGTGTGGTAGCATGATCCAGGGAGCGGTCGTCCACCTCCCCTAGCCTCTGTTCCATCACAGTCACTCTTTGATCGGTTAGTTCCAGCTTGGTAGTGAGCTCTGTCATGCAAGATCTAAATTCCGATTTGATATCGGCCATAAAGGCCTGTATGTCCTCTTTGGTGGCAAGGCTTCTCTCTCCTCTTGGGATTTCTGTGGGGTAAGCTTGGAAGGATCGTGCTTCTTTCCCTTGTCGGATGATGTAAGCATTGTGGCGATGTCTGCGTTTTTGCCAGCTTTTGATTGTTTCGCCATCATGCCACAAAGGAAGTGGGGCAGATAGCCCAGTGATCACTTGGGATGGTCGGGTGGGGAAGACTATTGGTTGGAGTCAGTATGAGCAACTTATTAGGGAGCGGGGCCAGCTTCCTCGATTAATTCTTGCGGGGGTAGTTATTCCTGTAGTGTGAAGGCTCTCAGAGCTATGTGTAGAGGAGAGAGGAGGGGAGCCTGGGACTCTCAGTGAGGCGTAGGATTATGGTGTTGTTTACGTCCTCTCAATACGGGCTCAAGGGGGAAAGGGGAGTGGAGAGTGGGCCGGGGCGCCCCAGGAGGGAAATGAAGGAGATAGTGAGGAGCAGAGCAGTCACAAGTGAGCCTCCATTCAATGCTGTAGCTTGTTAACTCTAAAATGAAAGTGAGGATTTGTTGAGTGAATTATGAGTGGTGACCGCTGTTAAGGCAGCCGTTACGGCCCGTGTTTCCTTTTTAGGTGTTCACAACGGAAGATCGTTTGCCTTTCTTTTAGTCATAGTACTCCATTTCAATATTTGAACATCTTTTTGAAAGAATATCTCTCTTTAATATATGACCACTAGTTCTGAGGAATTGGGGGGGGGGTTGTTGGGCATGTGGCTTCCCTGTTCTGGCTGCCGGCAAGATCCCTTGCTAGAGCCACTGGCTGCTCTGGCGGTTTATTGGTACCCCTTTCTCTAACCCGATGCCCTGGCCATTTCCCTTTCTCTCCTCTTTAAGACAGTTCCCGAAACATTACAGCTACCAGAATGCACCAGACTCCAGCACCTCGTATGGATAATGGCTCCTGGGATACAGTACCGTGCAGAGAAAAACTACAAGTGCCACAATGCACCGGAACCCAACTGACAGGCCCTGAATTGAAACAGGACGGAGAAACATTTTGCTCAAATAGAAATGTATTTGGCTTCTCCACTCAGGAGCCGAATGGGAGTCCCGTCAACTACCCCACAAACACAGGAGAACAATCTGGCAGCTGAGGCAGAGCAGGAACTAGAAAGAGACTCAGAACTATGAACACCCCCGAACCCTGTTGGACCACTTACTGAGTGAAAGGGAAACACAGAGATCAAACAACCGCAGTGACTGCATGGCTATGATGGAGGCTGAAAAGAGAGCATTGCTAAAGACTGAATTGTGGAGGGGTGAAATGACAAAAGGAAATTGGCGCAATTCGCCTGCAAATACATTTTATGGGTGGTTGGTGCTTTTCATTTTTTCTGTTTATTTCTTGTTCTACCACTTTTTCGGAAATTTCGTTTTGTGACCACAATGTGTTTTTGGTCCAGAAATGTTTTATAGCACCCAAAAGCTAAATTGTATGTAAACAAATTTTGTCAGGCAGGAAAACATCAGGAACTGTGGGTGTTTCCACAATTTTATTTTAGCCTGAAACATGTCACTGCCTTTTTGCAAAAATCTGAAAAAAAACAAATTGTAGGTAGAGGGGAGGGAAGTTGCGAAAAGGCTGAAACAGGAAATTTCGCTTCATATGTTAATCTTGCGCATAATTTTCCTGTAGAATACAATTTGTCAGTTCCAAGCATTCCTAGGGGATGTTCCAGGATAAGACAGAGTATCCCAGGGAAGCAGTTGACTCGAGTAACTGTTGGGAGCTGAAGGAAGCTCCTAGACGGGAATTAGTCTTTCTCTGATGTTGGAATGGTTTGCTGGACCAGTGCTGGCAATTTCAATTCCTTTGTGAAGCCGGTGGTTTCAATCAGCAGAGTGTGGCGACATTAATCTGCTGCATGGCCTCCTGGGAACGGTAGTCCTGAAAGGAGACAAATGGAACTCTGGCCAGAATAGGGTAGGCATGCATTGAATGAGTCATGGTGCGATCTTTCACAAGCAATGTGAGAGAGGAGGAGGGACAGGGAGAATATGAGAGTGTGTGTGAGTGAGAGAGAATAGGAATGCAGGTGAGAAACTGAATGTTAGGGCAATCAAACTACCCTGTTAAGTCACCTAGGAAGTCCTGTGGGAGATAATCGAATAATAAATATCAAATAACTGCACACACCTTCACATTAATCAATAAATCTATACATTTTTTGAAACAATGCATCCATGCTGGCATTCAAAGGTCTTCAGCTATGAACCCCATTTACTACCATGAAATGATACACTAACCAAGTCTTTGTAAACAATGTCCCTCTTTGTGCAATAAATACAAACCAATATTGTCTTTAACAGCACCATGTTAAACTGCACACACACACTTCCAAAGTTCTGAAAATATGAATCTATATTAATGTACAAAAACTTCAATATTTCGCATGCAACTCAGGAAAATACAAGACAAATACTAAATGCATTCTTTAGATTGATATTTTATGAAACATAGATTACATAACATAACATTTCAAATGTACATCTGTTAGATGTCCCGTCTTAGGGTTGCAAATGTCTCAATGTGTTCCGGGCGTTCCAACACCATTCTTCAGGAGTAACAGGATCTAACTTCTGTCAATATTTACAAAAGCATACAAATATAAAAAACGAAAAATGTGTACAATTAAATACATAATCTCAGGTCCATATGACTAAAAAATTAAGTCACAGACCTATTTATCAACAGAAATTCCAGAACCCCACGTGCTTCAGTAATTGTCATCATGTCTTCATGACTCCTATGTATATTTGTGTCTCAAATCCATCATTGTTTAACCATTTTTCTAAACTAACCAGAATACTTCATTGGTGTTTACCACCGTCTTTCCATGGGACCCTACAATTTACAAAAATGAACAAAGTCCTACCCTCTGCACTTGAGTGTAGAAAAACATTGTAAAAAAAGAAGTCGGAAATAGAAACTAGCTAAAAATCATAAAGTATCTGTATACCCTTGGGTATAGGCTCCAAAAACGATCAAGTATATCACTGCTCACCTATAATGCAGGGAAATCTGCGAAACCAGATTTGCATATGCAACCCTACAGCGTTAAAACTGCCGGAATACTAGTGTTCGCCCTATATAGAAAGACCTTCTATTGTGACTCGCAACGGACAGCTCAAAACACTAGCCTGTCACCTAAACCACAACTCTGCCCTTAATCATCCACCATATTTAAACAGAGAACAGCTGTATTCCAGTTTCTATGGCAGCTGAAGAAGGAAAATGAAAAGAACATCACAGTTATTCGGAAAGCAGTATCAAGATTCTTATGTTGATCAGAAGTAATTCTACACAAATGTAAATGAATACCATAGCTCGGGACATTTAACATGAAATGTTCACATAGTTAATCCGCTTATTTTAACTATTCAAAATATCTTAGATGGAATCATTAGCATGTGTAATTAACAGAAAGTAGTCATGGTTACACAACAGCATGTCACTCATGGGAAACACCCCAAGTCCCAATCAGTATGGAGTCTTTCTGGTGCAAGTGAAGAAAGTTTCTGTATCCAGTACATTTCACATTGTGCAAGTAGCTTAGACAAGTTCCCTCCTGGTTTGGGTGTTTTTACAGATTCCAACATTTTATAAACTGCATTTGTCCAATCGGGTGCCTATATTCTATATATTGCATTGCAACAGAAGATTTTATGTTGGTGGTACTGACAATAGACTTATGTTTGGACCACCTTAGTTTCACCTCCCTCTTAGTTAATCCCACATAATATAGCCCACATGGGCATTTGGCAGCATAAACCGAGGCGTGGACACAGTAGTGACTGAGTGGGCAAGGCCCATCCAAAATCTGCAAATGCCCACTCGGCAGCCCTAGGAGGGCCTTTATAGAGTTCCATGCCGCAGCTGAGCAGCAGGCATCTCTCTCTGGCTCGTCCGTGCATGTCAGGAGCCAGGAAGCTCTCCCTGCTTCCTGGTTTCTGTCTACATGGAGCCGGAGGCCTAGAGAGCAGCTGAATAGACGGTGGAATGTGGATTCTGGAGGGAAACGAGTAAGGGATAAAGAAACAAGCATTTTTGTCTGCGTTTGTGCGAGGATTGTATGCATCTATGAATGCGTGCATGCAGGCATGAAAGGGGGTGCCCCTGCATATGTATGTATGTGTGTATGTATGTATACTATGTATGTGTGTGGGTGTTTCTGTGTAAGTGTGGATGTATGAATGAATGAATGCAGTGTGACTGGTGTGAATGGGTGCATGTGCGCGAGTGAACGCGGTTGCTCTGGGTGCTTGTGTGAATGACAGACCCTGTATGGGTGCATGACCTGTGGGTGAATGTGTCTGTGTATGCGAGGCTGGGGCCCAGGGAGGCACTGGAGCATTAGCATTTTTTGACTGGAGCATGGCATGCTTTACTGGCATCTTTGGGCAAAGCAAAGCCAACCTGATGATTGTTATTCCGTGGATGAGGGTTGGGGGTGGGGAGAAGTTACTACAATGGGGCTGGAAGCCTGGATTTTTTCCTACTATGGCATCGCATGTTTTAATGTCGTCAAGGTCAAAGGTAACATAAGTGTTCGTGAGGGGTGGGCGGCAGACGCTCTGCCCTCAAGGCAATGTTTTCTTACTGTGGCATGGGATTTTATCACTGGTTTTGTGGGGGCAAATACAGCATGATGAGTCTTCCCATGTGGGGGTGGGGGGGATTTGTGTAGCCAGAAAGGACATGGTTTCTTAATGTGGCATGTTTTGTTATAGTATAATTGCTACATTATGAGCAACGCAAACATGACTATGTTCTTATGTGGGAATACTGGCATATATAGGTGCACCAGTATGGGCATGTTTGCGCCCAATCAGCATAAACATGTTTTCTTACACTGGCAGAGGACTGTCAGGGTGGGCAAATGTATTATAAAAATGCATTGGAAAATGCTCCTGTGTATTGCTGCTGGCATCGCATCTAATGGATTTTGTTCATGTCTTACCCTATACAACTGATTGTACCCTGCAGCTTTTTACCCAGTGTGTCACAGAAAGTGGACTGTCAACAGCGTCATTTTATCCTATTATGTAAGAACATTTCCTGGGGGCAGAACCCCCTCTCGAAGTCTCCATGGTTAGTTTGTGCGCCTTCACAAAGTTCGGCTACTCCTACACAATAGGCTGGCAGCAGAACAGACCGCCTCCCCTATGCAGACTCCCCTTGGCATTGGCCCAAATACATTAGCTTCAGACCCACTTGTTAGACAATGCTAGCTATGCCTCTGAGCATAAGCCACATTGGTGGGGTCACAGGGGGCAAACTCCTTAAGGCAGTATGAGGACGTTTTTATCATATTGCTCTTAATCATATGACCGTGTTGGCGACTAAGAGCTGGAAAAGTTCAATTCCTCTTCATCTTCTGAATTCTTGAAATCTGATCCACTTTAACAAGTATATTTTGTAAAGAGAAGGTCGTCCTATACCCAATACAGGTGGTTCAGGAAAAAGTTCACGTGTAGGATTATCCAACTGTAGAATTCTCCAAATTTTCTTGATTATGTTCTTTATCTTTTGACTTAGCATGTAGAAAGTTGTAACATGTAATAATAATAATTAAGCATTTATATAGCGCTACGAAGCCTCGGGTATCTGAGGGCTGCTTATTATTACCCACAGTGTGTGGTGCTCATTTATCAACCTCGGAAGGATGAAAGGCTGAGTTTGGCCTTTCCGGGAGCTCGGCACAGATGTCAAAGCGAGCGCTCTACTCGCTGTGCTATCGGACCGGCTTAATAATAAATCGGGTTGGGCTTTAGTGCTACTGAATTCTAAAAGGGTCTTTCAACTAATATGTGAAACTTTCTTAAGAGACTCTCTTAGTATGTCCTCGCTGTAACCCCTCACTTTTAACATATTCTTTAGGGCATGATTCGTAATCTCTAAACCTTCAGGTTTAGAACAATACATGTAATCCGTAAGAATTGACTGAATGGTAAGCTTTGGATCATGCGATCAGGGTGAAAGCTCTTTGCATGTAGTACATTGTTCCTATCCATTGATTATTATATGTAATGAACTATTTCGGAGTGCTCATAGTGTACAGATTTCTTATTTAGATTGTTATATCTCTGTAGAAATTGACAGAAGTTAGATCCTGTTATCCCTGAAGAAGGGTGTTGGAATTCCCAAAACCAGTTGAGATAATATAACCATAAAACAAGACCTTGAAATTGAATGTTATGGAATCTGCTTCATGAAATATGAATATAATGAATTTGTTTACTTTGTGTTAGATTTTCATGAGTTGCATGAGCAATCTTGAAACTTATTTCCATTAATATATTACTTACATTTTACCGAACCTTGGAAGTATGCTTTCAGTTTAACAAGGTGCTTGTTAAATGTTATTAAAAACAATATTGCTTTGTATTATTATACAGCATAGTCTGACAGATAGACCACCGCCTTTAGGACCTCACTAGGATATTGATGGGCCATACTAAAAGGGCCACCCTTGCTATAGTAAATCAGCACTGCAATAATACCTGTTGGAGTAGGCATACTGGGCCAGGGAGGCGAGATCCCCTTCAAAGGATGAGGGCACGATATACAGGGACCCCCAGCTAGATTGTGAAGCCGAATAGCCTGTTTTTACACACAAACATTTTTTTCACACAGACTGAACTTTGGGGATTTGTCCTATGACTCATTAAGAACGTTGTCACAGCCTTAAAAAGGTACACCTATTGGCAGGGTAATGGGTGTTGCCCCTCACCTACCCTAAACCGTCCCTATCACCTCTCTGGCTACCCATCATCCCCAAGTGCTCTTTTTGCATCTGTTGCACCTGCCAGATACCTACTGAAGTCCACCAGGTAGGTCTTCTCCTGGCACTACAGGGTCACCTTCTGATATAACACTGCTCTAGAACAGCCCGTATAAATTATCGACATCTTAAGTGCCAAAGGAAACGTCTTCCCATTGTGTGGGTACTCCAGAAGTCATTAACCTATATTTTTGGAACCAGGATTATTGTGACAAAAGACCCTACTTTTTACAGATAGTAGGTGTAATGGACAACAAGTGTTTAAGATGGAACACATTTCTGAAAAATTCTTTAAGGTCACCGTAATGAGAGGAAGAGATATTGGTCATCTGCATCTGGAAAAGACACAGGATGGGTTGCCATCTCGAATTTAGTTGAGGGATGTGTGGGGAAAACACCTTCCTCTGACCCGCTCAGAGACTGTTTTGTTTACTACCTCTGCATTCCGTCTGTGCAAGGGGCAGGGTGTGCCGGTGCATGAAGGCCTCTGGTAATGTGCTGGGCTGTTCTGGAGAGACCATTTGCAGAGAGTGCCTCTCTAACTTTAAATGATCTGATTTGTTCAGATCAATTTAAACTATCCTATGAATAGAAAGGTACAGTAGCTTAGAGGTTTTGCATGATGACTTGTGCATTGAAGAAACAGAACAGCACTTTCTTTGTGTCAAGAGGTGTTGTTGGTATACAAATTAAATAAAAACTGGGGGGCAGCTTCAAATCCTCTTTACCACAATTCAAATGCTACCAAGGGCACACGTGTCCAGCAGTGAGCCCAAAGGTGAACCACGCCGAAAACCAAGACATGGCGGCAGGGGCCTCCATGTAGAGAGAGTTGGTTACGTGAAACCTCAAAAATCCTGATTAACGCCAGATAACTAAGTGTCCCCACAACACTGGGCCAACAGTCATGAACCAACAATCCCACCTAACATTCCACTCCCTCACCAAATCTTCTCCTCCGCCCTCTCCAACTTAGACTCTTCACACTATCAAAGTTCATGCAGCAGCAAATCCCTACAAACATACTAGGTGAGCAACTCCACCAATTGCTCCTCTCGCATCACCGACACCCTCACAAATGTACACAATTGGAAAACTAGTTCCTTGCAGCGTGGATTCCAAAAAAATTTACTTGGGCACTGTGAAGACATCATGGAGTAAGAGACACAGACAACGGAATAACTTTTCTGTAAAAAGGGTTTATTTTTCTTATATGTCAGGATGGAGTGAGGCCTAACTTGCCCTATCCTAAGGTGGGATTTCCCTACCTAAAGGAACCAAGGACAGTCTGTGTCATTGAGTTAAACTCAAAAGTCTGCCTGTGTCCAAAACGTATACTTGCCCTCACAACTAAAGATATACAATGTGTAGGGATGTCAGCAATAAAGGAAACAGTGTTTAACATAATGTTCTGAGTTTCTTCTAGCTCCTGGATTGCTTTTCAGCTTTCCCTTCCCCAAGTTCAAACAGTTCCAAAAAGGCTCTGTGGTTTCCTTCCCAAGTTCAAAACAACTCCAGAAGATCTCGGGGATCCCTTCCCTAAGGTCAACACAGTTCACAAAGTCTTGGGGTGTCCTTCCCCAAGAAGGCAGCTCTTCCAGCTTCAAAACCACAATCAATTCAAATCTTGCAGCTTTCAATAATGATTCCAGCTCAACTTTGTAACCTATCAGGATTTCTATTAGTTCACATAGACTGCTTCTTTCTTCAATTACTTCACCACTTATACACTTATTAGACAAAACAGCCTCTGTATCTTGACATTCTGTGGCGCTTCCCAAGTAAGGGTTACTCGGGCTAGGCGCAGTTGTCAGACCACATGGTCCACCCATTACAGGTCACGCAACCAATAGCCCCTGGCACTTTGCTACATGCTTTGCTTTCCTTGGTTATTTTTAAAAGGGGGGGGGGTTCAGTCAGTCTAGGCACAGTTGTTGGACCACATGGTCCACCCACTAGAGGTCACGCAACTGATAACCCTGGGCATTTGGTTACCCACTTATGTTTTCTTGCTTCAGAATCTGTATCATTAGTCGGCATTCAATTCTGCGTTTCTCTCAGTCTCTTGGCTTTGCCATAACATGCTTTCCAGTTATCTCTGCTCTCGCATTTATTTCAGGTTCTACCTGACAAAACGTATCTCATACAATCTTCCAGGCCTTCTGGCCAAACACAGGTTTTCTTTCTTTAAATTGGTGTTCTCAATTCACATTCAATTCTGTTTCTCTTTAGCAGTCTCTTTCTTACGCCACAATATGGCTTTCACATAATTCATTATGTGCATGTATTTCTTTTCACCACCTTGCTTTCATATGGTTCATTAGTACATCTCACTTGCTTTTCACTTAGTTCATAAGTGCTCATTACTGGCGTTCACTTTGTTCATACTTTCACATTGTATATCAATGCGTATTACTTGTTTTCATATTACTTGTTTTCACTGTGTTCATAAATGCACATCACTTTCTTTTCACTTGTGCAGTATTTTCATATACTTGGCATATCTTTTCTCTGGTTCACTATTCAATAATACTTGTAGCATTTCAAAAGTATTTTGCAGCTTATTCAATATTATTTCATTCAGTTTTCAAACCCATTCATTATAAGTTTCTGTTCTTTTGGCATTTCCATCTGCCCAATTCCGGCCCCTGGAGTGCCCTGGTGTGAGGGTTCCCTTTCTTTCACTCACCATTGTCCAGCCATTCCTCTGGGCATCTTTGAACCATGCTGCAGCGGTCTGTCGGGCACTGTCGTCTTCTGTGTCCCACAGCGCCGTCTGTGGACACACAGCACAGGGTACTGCAGGGATCTCAACTCCCTCATGGCCTGCTCGGGCCCCGTCTTCTCTCTCACCTCTCTGCAATTTTCGGCATCCTTTTCACCGCCCCCTCTCCAGCCTGCTCCACGTCGGTTTGCTGCGTTCTCCTTCCCATGCGGGTTGCTCTCATGCTCCTGCCTGTCTCTCCTTTTTTGCACCTGTAGACTCTCAATTGGTTGCAGGTGCAAGTCCTTTGCCTGACCATAGTTAATTATGTTAGTGGGACATGCCTGGCCATTGTAATGGTACTCCATAGTCCTCTTCCCAGTACCAAAGTGGTGTGAATGACTGGAAGTGTGCATAACTCCCAGTTGCCTCTTCCTCCTCCCAGTATTAAAGGAGTATGAATGTGGGACAGATGATGTGTGTGAAAGAAGAAAAAAGTGAAAGGAAGGCGGGCCTAGTATCACACTAGCACATAAGACTTTGGCATCATCCCCACAGGAGTGGCATCACTCTCAACTTCTAGCCCATTCATACACCCCTCTGTATTTTGTTTCAGACCCGTGCACCGATACTGTCAAAATAGCAGATGTGTGCTATACCAGACCACTTTTCATTGTATGGGAGGGCACAGTGAACCGAGGCAGCGGCATCACAGTATTGAAACCAATCTATAAGGGGGGCTGGGACTGGGCAGGGAACCCAGCTACACAGGAGATCCGGCAGTGGCATCACAGATGGAGGCAACCATGACAAAGGATTATGCAGGAGAGTGCTGCGGGTACTGGCTCCAACACACTTATGTTGGTTCCCAACCAATCGACATGAAATGTCAGTCATCCTGTCCCCTGCCTTGACTACAGTTACTTTTTCAGAACATTTCACAGACTTGCAATTAAGAACACGATCAATCCAAACCATATTCTTAGAACTATCTGCCCTCTCTTTGCTTTCTACCCTGCTTGTTGGTGGTGCTTTGGGAGCTGAAAGCTCCGGGACATCTGTAGGGCTGCAGAAATTGGATAAACTCTACAATTTCACCTTGATGTACATATGATCCAAAATGCATTGGCCAGCTCTGTATCTCTGAATCGTTGCTGTGGAAGAAGACGAAAAGATCCAAACATCACAATAAAAAAAAACAATTGTCTCTGCATTATTGTTTACTACAAATAGACTTCTTTCTGTAACGGAGGTAGCTTGGGCTACCTCGGTGCATCTGATACGCGGGCCATTTCTCGCCTCTGTCTTTTTTTCTCTTACGTGCATCAACGGTGTACAAGATGGTTTACCAGGATGCACCAAATACTGATTGTTAACAAATACTTTAACTTGACAATACTGTAAATTGGGGAGCTGGTGCCCACTGTTAACTTTTCTTTTTTCCACTCACCCCTCGGCCCCTCCCATAACCCTAATGCCGCAAATAAAAATAAGGATCAGACCGAGCCACCATAGTAAGAGCCCTAACAAACCTGCATCTGGAGCATACCAACTCTCATCACTGCAGCTTTCCAGCCACCACTTACCAGAAACTACAGCTCATCCTGACCTTTGATGTACATCATTCCTTAGGACCTGCTAGAAGATCACACGCCACTGCTGCTTGGACCTTCATTCACTGGCTTACTGTATTAGACATTTTGCAGCTCAAAGTGCTCTGTTCAATCCAACTTGTTCGTGCACAATGGTGCACAATACTTATCTAACACAATTTACCTGTTTACCCCCCAACGTGCTGGAAAGTCACGCTGTGAAAGGTGTCCTTGGTATTCTTTACTCCCTGCTGCACCAATGCAGGCAGAACATTCTGTGCTTGTTGCCCCCCAGCACTGAAATCATTTGCAACCCCACCAGAGAGAGCTCAATCTGTGCAGGTTCCGATCTGTATGTACACATCCACCATTTTCGGAGGTCTGTTTTCCTCCTCCAGGGAGATTACAGTGATGACTAGAGGCAGTTTTCTGCCACAGAGAGGCAGTTTTCTCTACAGTGCAGGCCACAGGAATGATCACACTCCCTGGTTTGACTTGAGCCTTGTTCGAGTCCCACTAGTTGCATCACAGTTGTCCTTCAAGAGGAACTTTGAATTGACTTTTTCAAGCTTCCTCTTCAATACCATGAATGATTGCTCAACCTTACTGTTTCCCACTTGTGAGCACTAACATGCAGCAGTGTTGTGAGTGTAAGGTGTGCCTTCGTATTATGCGATTCCCAACGCTGCCAAAATTGCGAATTGCTTTCAATGAGGACCATGATGTGACATTTCCAATGTCTGGTGCATTGATCAGGGCGGGATTCCGTGCATACTCTTCTTGAAGCCAATGTAGTAGAACCTCACATTTCCTTTTCCCTATGTGACAAATGTTCCGCGTTGTTTTTCGTTTTATTTTGTGACTATTAGATGATGTCTTTCAGACTTCAAAAACGAATCTATTTCGTCATAATAGTTTGAGTTTGTCCAATAAAAAGTATCAACTTGGATTTTTCTTTTGTGGTACTGTATCTTTTTAATATCCAACATGCTAAAACCTTACAGACTTGCGGTTTGTACCACTCTTCAACTTCACCCAGATACCACTTGTTGGCCAAAGATTTTGCTATTAGTGTAGTCTTTGCGACTTTGTGAAAAGGTACTACCTTTTCCCACTGTCTAGGGACTACAACCATAGTTGTCCCACCATTTTACTGCGGGAATCTGGTGTTAACCCCAAGTCTGGTCCCAACAACATTTAAGGACTATGTTGAAAGGGTATCTGGTCTTTACATCTAATGCATTACCATCGAATGCCTTTCCATCGAGGCAATTGCACCGAAAAAATATGCATCGAATGCATGTTTTTTTAAAGGTAAAGGGTTTAGTTTAATATTAATGGGCTTTAAAGGGTAAAACACGGGGGGGGGGGGACCACCCATTAAAAACTGTTTAAAAAAAATGCATTTGATGCACATTTTTTGGATGCACATTTTTCGATGGAATGGTCCCTCGAGGCATTGACCATAAACCTGCTGAAAGTTGTGAAGGAGGCATGATGCAATGACCAGGAGGATGGTATGAATGATTAGCAGCCCATTGGGCAAAAGAGGTCACATTAAACTTTGGCAAAATAAGAGTCATAACACAACTGTAGGTGTTGTAGGGGACAGCAAGTGGTCAGAAATGATTATATGCTTTGACTTTAATCTTTTCCTAGGCAATCGAACCTACTGATGTCTATTTCAAGTGCAACCTGGCAAACCCGCACACAACGCATTGCCTGGGCAGCGGTGAGGTTATGATAAGCAGCGTGGGCGACCCATCAGGCAATGCCAAAGGTACCAGCTGCCTCCCTCCCTTGCTTTGGGGTGGGCACTGCTTGCAAAACTCAAACTACGCTCTCCTTCCATGGGCTGGGACAATCCGGCCATTTGTATTCTTGTTATTGTGGTCATTTGGCAAGGTTTGGGACTTCAATCCAGTTGTCCCTAAGGAGCATTTGGCACACGAGACGGGACTCATCCAGGGCTGGACTGGGAGCAAAAAAAGGCCCTGGAAACAATTACTGGGGACCAAAAGAGGCCCTGGAAATAAACTTCAAAGTAGCCCCATATGACCAATTTTCAGCAAGCCCAATGCTTTTCCTATGAGAAAATTTGGAAGTACCACAGAAAAGAGGCCCAGAGTGCAGAGGCCCACCGGGAAATCTCCAGAGTTCCCTATAGGCCAGTCCACCCTTGGACCCATCGCACCCCAATTCATATCACATAAATAAGATACATTTATGGGGCCTTCTTTGAAGTATAACCTGCCAATTTCCTGTGATTTTAACAAATAATAAATAACGAAAAACAATTACAGAGAAATGATTTCGTCACAAAAAATACCGAAAATTATTTAAATGGGCGAGGGGCAAAAAAATGTTTTTTTTTTTACCAAATTACTTCACTGTAAATGTTTTCGTTATTTTCGTTTTCGTTAAAATCACTTAACCGCCCTTCGCCAAGCGAGCCTAACCGCCCCGCGCCAAGCCAGCCTAACCGCCCTTCGCCAAGCGAGCCTAACCGCCCCGCGCCAAGCCAGCCTAACCGCCCTGCGCCAAGCCAGCCTAACCGCCCTGCGCCAGGCCAGCCTATCACTGTTCTTATTTAGATGGTTACGGATTTTGAACACCACGTACCTGACCCACTTTTATTTGCAATGACAATAGCAGCACTTCATAGCAGAGCATAAACAGGCTTCCACAATAATACCACAAGACTAGCAGCGATGGTGTGTGTGCGAATGACCAGTATAAGCACTGCTTAGAAAAGCTTCTGTACATTTGAGGGGATGATATCAACACATTTGTTAAGAGCTTCCTTCCTATTAGAGACAGTGCCATCATTTCTCAGGGGGGCTACTGAACGTTTATTTGCCAGAACATGGAGGTCTCGGTAGGACAATATACTGTTAATGTGGCATTAGCTTTCAAACTGGCACTTCTACGCCCTACTTGCATGACTCCCAGATGCCATCTTGGCCATGCAGCATGCCTCATTAGAGGACCAGGCATATTCAACCAAATTCCTTCATGAGGGGGAGCTGCTCTGGCTTCCCCCCCACGCATGCATCGTGTTTAACACTGCCTGCGTCACCTACAAAGCAGTCACAATCAAAACACCACTTCACTTGGCTGAGAAGCTCTCCATCTCCAGAGGCGAGGGCACCACCAGAAGCCACCTCTTTGCCAGGCTGGACAAGAAGAGCTGCAAGTGGGCGGGTGACAGGAAATAAGCCTTTTTTCCTGCTGTGCAACCTTTCTCTGGAACAAGTTCCAATGCAGCGAATAATGCCCCATGCCATCCTACCCTTCAGGAAGGGCCTCCAGACCCTACACTTCAAATTTCATTTCACCAGTTGCTGATCACTCCACTCAACTCTGGAGTCAAACCCTCGCTTGATTCCCCTTACCCATTCCAGCTCCTCTGCTAACCCTGCCCCCTACTTGTGATGCCCCAGGCACATCCCCTGTGTACCCAGCTAGGTTTGCGATTTATAAATTCCATTCATGCAGAGGCTTTGAATAGGACACATCTTATCAGAGCTGCTATCATTTTAATGGAGCAGTAATATAGCTTTCATGCCTCATGGGGGGCCGACATGGACTTTAACGGCCGGACACCTTGAACTCTGGTTGCCGACCGTTAAAGCCCATGGAGGGGAGGAGGGGGGAAGCTTTTCTCACCCTGGGATTTACTGGGGTGCAGATAGTTTTCGTTTTTACCCGTCTGATGGGAGATCAGCTCAGCATGAGCCCATCTTCAGTTGAATGGAGAAAATAAAAACGTAAACAAATATTGCCACAGCCATTAAAATGGCAAAGGCCTTTTCAGATGGCGGCGGCCATGAAAAACATGTTCCAAAATGGACACCGTCATCCGAAAAGGGACCTAGTCCCTTTTCTGATTTAATGGTGGCAGTGTGGGCGGTGAAAGCATAATTGCGCTCAGGAAAGGCAGATTGTGATTCGTCAATCTGTCTTTCCTGGGTGTGAATGGCACTTCTCAGCATAGCTGTTATACTGTTAGTCACATATTTAAGGGAAGGCTGCTATACTTTGGTGTAGTAGTACAAACATGTCTGGCAGGTCTGCTATTGTTTCATACATGCACCCCTACACCTAAATTAACATTTGGGGCCTGATTCATGGAACGTTTTCCTATGGGATTGCGCCATCATAAAACACGTCCATGAATCAGGCCCTTGGAGTGTGCCTGGTCCCAAGAAATCATTTTGGTACTATTTTGACACTTAAGTGCTAATGTCCGGATGGCAGGATACAAAAGCCAGGATATTGAAGAGGGCTGAGTAGTAGGACAGATTGGTTGAGGCCCAACATAAGGAAAAACACAGGAAATTCCCTACTCAAGCTGGAGAATTGGCTTATACAGCAAAATGAGTCTTGTCCCCGTTGGAATTACAATTCAATAAATGATTTAGAGTGTATGGACATATCAATGTGTAAATCGAGGCAATCAATATCTCATGTCGTGATATGTCTCAATTGACAATATGTTTCTTTTTATGCAAGAACAAATAGTGTAGTTAAAATGAGAAGCAAAACTGACAGACCTGCATAAGTGCTTAACGCAGATCAACTTAATATAAAAGAAAACACAACCAAATGCAGTGTATATATAGAGTCGCATAGTTTATAGGCATGGCGAGGAATACAAACCCATATTTTAACCGAAAAGGGCAAATAAGCCCAATTCAACCTATTCTTTAGATGAGGAGGCACAGAAAATAGAATACAATTTTGTTCACTTATCCTCAAGAGGGTTGTGTAAAGCGATGGCTTTACTGTGCACAGTACTCCAATTAAGGGTAAAGGAATGGGAATGCCACATGCCAGTAATACATACCACATGCCAGTAATATATACCAAGCTCCTAATCTTGGGTGGCAGATAATGGCATTCCACTGGTTAGGGAAATGTCAACATTAATGGGAGACATGGCTGTTATAATGTTAATGGGACAAAACCAGCACATCCTAAAAATACACTCCTCTGCTTTAAAATACTAGAGGACTAGTATTTCTTAGCAGGCCTAT
Organism: Ambystoma mexicanum; assembly: GCF_040938575.1. Taxonomy (NCBI): domain Eukaryota; kingdom Metazoa; phylum Chordata; class Amphibia; order Caudata; family Ambystomatidae; genus Ambystoma; species Ambystoma mexicanum. The sequence goes on along the minus strand of NC_090921.1, from coordinate 740,047,943 downwards.
TAATGGGGGAAAAACACACGTTTTCACAGGACAGTTCTGCTTTTACTGGGCCAGTACCAGCAGCAGATTTGAGAAGTGCTGATCTCATTTTAATTAGAGAGTAGTATTAGCAGCATTTCATTGCAGGCCTGTTACACCTAGAGATTTAGAGTGATTGTATGGTGGGCAAGATCCAACATTTGGCGTGGAAGGGGTTACATTCCATTTCTGTAAAATAAAAAAATGGTCACCCTTTCAAGTAGCTACCCCAATTTAATAACCTGTCAGAAATGTTCACCCATTTGAACGAATGAATTATAAAACTCACGATAAGCTTATAAATAAATATGTAATTTGAACCGGTGGAAGGCCAAATCAGATTAACGAATCTACCGCACAATCTATCAAAGGTACACCACGCTATTCATGTGGTGAGACATTTTGAAATGTCCTATATATATTTTATAGGATTCACAGCCAAGGTTCCTGGTTGCTTGTAACTCCCCCTGCCTGTTTCTTGCAGGTGGGTTCATCTTGCTGGATGCAGAGACCTTTGAGGTGAAGGGGAATTGGGAGAAGGACGGCCATGCTGCCCCTTTCGGCTACGATTTCTGGTACCAGCACCGTCACAACGTACTGGCTAGCACCGAATGGGGGACTCCAAAACTTATGTTCGATGTCTTCAAACCAGAAGATGTGAAGGCTGGTAAGATTATATGAATCTATGTATGTATATATAATCTAGAACGCTTCATACACAGATCACACAACAACCTCCAATGGCCTTTCAAGAACCATTACCCATTGTTTTATTGCCCTCCATAAGAGGTAAGGCTAAGTAACCCAGCTTCAATTCAAACGTATGCACCGCAGGTTATAGACAGAATTATGCAGCTAGCGCTTGATCCACTCGGGGCATATTTATTGCAAGGGGATAAATTACCAATTGTTCTCTGAGACAGGGGTTTGGGTGTGCAAATAAAGGATACAGGAGTACTTTACCCCAGCAACCATTTTTGTACCTGTCGGTAGACATGACTACTGTGATATCCATCTACTCTACTGCTCTATTAGTCTGATAGAGCAATTTAACACCACCTGGCTTCCTGGTGCTTGCTCCAAGAAGAGAATGAAACCTCTAAACCGAGAAGGCAGATGCAAGCAGCCAAACGATCTATCTGCCGTATGAGAGTTTAGGCGAAGCGGGTTGGTACTCTTGCAGCATGATATTGCAGACATGCAAGACCGAGTACAGGAATCTGTGGCCCCCACTTCCCTGTTCTGCCGAATGAAGCGCTGGGTGTCCTCTGCATAAGTGTAAAAAGAAGCACAAACAAGATACAAGAGCGGTCGAAGTTTGAACATAGGGTGGAAAGAAAGCCAAGACCCTGATTAGAAGGAAGCACGTTTTGGAGTGGAAGCAGGGGATCCACTCAATTTCTAAGTTTTCTATTTGACAGAGAATCTGCATCCACAGTATGTCCATGAACAGAAATTGAGTGTTGTACAGACAGCACGCTGAAGTTGGTACAACTGAGTCACACAAAGGGTACGCTTAAGAAGGCTTCATTTCTTCAATCACAGCATAAGGTTTATTAAAAGCCTTTCAAGTACATTACGGACGAGGGGCAGCCACCTTACTCACTCCCTCCGCTAAGAACCCACACAGAATGCCACTTTTTTAGGGCTGACGGCACACATTATTCATAAACACTCTGGGCCTCATTACGAGGCTGGCGCTCCCCTAATGAAGGGTGCCGGTACGGGACCGGCACCCTTCATTACGGGATGCCCTATTACGAGGTTCACTTTGCAGGACCCAGTAAGGACGCCTGGTAAAACTAGGCATCCTTAGCGGGTCCCGCGAGGGGTCCAGGGAGCTAATAACGGGCCCGTTATTAACGGGCCCGTTTATTAGGTCACTCCCAATTCCCATTGAGCCCTATGGGGGCTCAAATGGGAATGGGGATGGGTTTTTCCAATGAGGACTTACCGGGTCCTCCAAGGTTGGAATAGCCCAGTAAATCCCCATTGGAGGAACCGGGTACTGGACCCCGGTATGGAGGCCCTCTATCTCCCATTCAGTGGGGCCAGCAGGACAAGCGAACAGAACGCAACACATCCCTTTTGCTCACATGTACACATCTCCAGCAGACCCAAAACTCACTGAAAGCAGACACAACATTGAGCTTGGAGATGTATTCCGACTTCAAGACTGTGCGAAAACTAAGAGGACTGTGTGGAAGCCATAGCTGACTACATCTAGGCACGACCGATCTGAGAGTCTCTTTCAGTATCTTCAGACCCCTAAATTCACAATCGACCAGACAGAGCCAGAGAAGCAGCGCTCACACCTGTTGGGGAGGAGCTAGCGCTTTGGCTACTGCCTTCATGCACCCCTCAAGCGCCTTACAATGAGGTAAGACTTCTCTAAGCACTATAGCACTGAGAAAGCTTTTTTCATGCAAATATAATCACATACAGGCGTGGCCAGACACTAAATGAAAATAGTATTAAATATAAGGCACAAATAATTGTTTAGCTGAATATATCAGTAAAACTGTTAAAGGGTAGTTAGCTTTGCTTAAAGCACACGTTGAATGCAGCCTGTGCTAAAAATAGACTACATGCATTGTGTGGGGCCCGGCTAGCTCTAGCAGAAAGCACAAGGTAACTCAGTAGCTGTTCCTGTCCATCACAAGCCAATGGAGACTAAAAACAATGCAGCACGACATACAGAGTACTATGGGAAAACAGGGTTTTTTGTAGAAATGTCAGGACCAGATCAAATATTTATGTTCAGTGAAGTGTTGAGAGAATGGCGGGAAGATGTGTTTATGTATGAATGTTTATAACATAGCGAAGTATGCTAAACAAGAGCGACAATGTATTCCTGCAGAGGCACCATTATGTTAAAGTAGTCTGTCCCAAACGGAACCCAAACATGCCAGAAGGAAGAACTACAGCATCTCTTGAAAGGCAAGAGGGACAATTTTGGATGAGCTCTGCCGGCATCCAGTAACCAAGTCCAAGAATATTTAAGCCCCAGGCCAAGCACCAGTCTTCAGGACCTGGGAGCGGATGAGGGACAGAATATACCACTCTGGGGCAGAGTTCTTTGCCAATCCTCACTTCTGTACAGATTAGATTTGTTATCTTTTGCAAGATAGACTCATGGCCTTAATTCCTTAGAGGGGTGCATTTACTCTGGTGTGAGCGTGATCAGGTGGTACCCCAAAATATTTAAGGGGTGCTCCTGTAAGTTGGGTTTCACTTTCAGTGGTGACGACCCGATGTGATACTTAGTTTTTTGCCCCTGTAATTTGTGAAGCCCAAGGCAGGTCAGCCACGCCCGTCTGTAGTGATCAGACCCCTAAATTAAAAAACCCATGTATCCTGAGCGACTTTAGTAGAAGTCATTTTTAAAGAAATCCTTTCTGCTCACTGGAGCAGGGCGTGGCTCCAGAATTACAGGCCAGCATGGGACTTCGTAATGGAGGGAAACTCAAGTGAAGCACGCCCAGGTGACGATACTCTTGCAAGTGATAACAAAATGGGAACAGGTATGTATGATATGGTAATGTGAACAAAATATTTGGTGATGTGAATGCTATTATGATGAAGTGAAGGATGTTGTACGAGGTCAGTGGAATAGATGGAATAGGACTTGGTGATGTATTATGGCATAGGACATTTGGTGATATAGTATTGGTGATTTAGTATGAAATAGGACTTTTGGTGATAAGGAATAGATAGGATGGATTGGATTGGATTTCAGGTGATGTGTTGAGGAGTAGATTGGATAAGAGGTGGGGTATATATTGAAATTGTCACACATTTCTCTTTTTCTACTTTTTATAATGGAAAGGGAACCTCAGCATATAAAAGACTGAGATGAAAGGGATACCCACCTTATAAGGACTGGGAGGTAAGGGATCCTCAGCCATAACAGGTTGAGAAGGTAGTACCACACATTATTCCTCTTATGACGATAAAAGAAATAAGTGGTATTACAAAAGTAGTGGCTCGGTATAAAGGAATGGGCCTGGATTTTAGTCAATTATTTTTTGTATATTTTCTCTTGCTGTCTTTTGTGGTAAAAAAAGAAGGAAGGTGGATGAGTCGCTGTGTGTGTGGGTGAAATCAAAGTGAGAAAAAGTAAGGGGCTGGGGGAAAAAGTGGGTTGATCTGTATTTTTGAAGCATGTGCAGCATAGCAGTAAAGTTTAAGTGAAGCATTAGGGACGCGCGCAACATTATGGAGGAAGAAACTCCAAGAAAACGCATGCATAGGGTTCTGCCACTGTGTTGTAACAGAATAAATAAACAATTGATATTACAAAAAAGGAAGGGGGGGACGTCCTGCTCCTGGCCAGAGCAGGCTCCCATAACAGAAACATGCTAGAAAAAATGTCCATCTTTATAGCAGCAAAATATGAACGGAACAAGTCCCAAAAAAGAGAAGAGATTCTAGATCTCTGTCATTTAGTTGTGGATCTGGAAGATCATGGAGGTGAAAAAGAGATCCAATGTAAGGGGATATACCCTGTAATGCCTAAACCTGCAGTAGGGTATAAAAGCCCAGTCTATAAACCTCCAGAGGTAGAGAGAGTGTCAACAGGATTATCAGGATTAGCAACTGGGGGGGGGGACTCAAGAGCTTTTACACCTCCATATAACCCATCAACAAGCTCTAATATGCCTGTAGCATTGGTGTACAGAGAGGGTGCACAAGTATACAGCCAGTTAAGATCATTGCAGGAAAGGTTGGTCAGGTTACAAGAACCTGACGAAGTATAACCAGAAATAAGGGTACCGGTACAGAAAATAGGGGATTGGAAGTCAGGAGATTTTTTGTTTAGATTCAACCCTGTTTGTGTTGAAAAATATGATGGGCAGAGGGTATGGACGGTCCTGGCACAAGAAATGGAACAAGCAAGGGAATAGAGGGGAAGATCAAGATGGTAGAAATAAGGAAGAGGCAGGGCAAGAAGGAGATCAAGGAGCGAGAAACCCGTCCCTGCCACAAGAGGCAGTTGGGAGGGACAGACCAATAAATAGACCAGATTTAATCATGGTAGTTCAAGATCAGACAAATACTAAAGGGGTAGAAACCAAAACAGATATGCAGATGCCTCTAATACATAAAGAAGTTGGGATAATGCAGTATGTGCCATGGCCTCAAATGAACAAAAATTATTTGAGTAAAGCTCTCCCCCAGCTTATAGCCGGGGCTAGTAAATGGATCTATGAATTTGAAAAACAAACGGCAGGGGTAGCCCCCGCACTAGGAGACTTTAAGAGTCTACTGGTCACCAAAGTTGGGGACCAGACTGGGGACATATGGCCAAGGGCTGGGGTAAGTCTTTCAAATAATGAACATGATGGAGCAGCCTTTGATGGGGTAAGGGCAAGGGTATGGGCTGCCCTAAGAAGAATGTACCCAGATACCACTGATTTACATTCTTTAATGCAGGGCACAATGGGTGATGATGAGGACCCAGTTAGGTTTATTCTTAAGTTACAGGAAATGTGGAGAGTTGAGACAGTACAATTGTTCTATTTTATTGTAAAGAGGGGACTACCAAAAGAGGTCCAGAAGGCACTAGATACAATTGTGGGAATTGAAGCCAAAGGGTGGGCAGAGATACAAAGTATAATAGTCCACAATTGTAAGAGAATCAAGGAGCGGGACAGGGAGACAGTCCAGAAGCGGCAAACTGAGGAGGCAAAACTAGTGGAAAAGAAACTAAATAAGGTTGTTGTTCAAGCACCAGTGAAGGCACCGGCTGAGGGGGAAAGGACAGGAGACACTCAGCAAATTGGGAATGCCACAACTGCGGCACTATGAGGTGAAAGAGGACAGGACAATGGGGTGGGGGTACAGTACCCCCCAACCCACAGTGGCAGTATGAAGGAGCACCAAGGGGAAAAGGAGGATTTTGGGGAGCAAGAGCTGCAGGCTTTGGGAGGATAGGGCCTTCAGAGTGCTGGTATTGCGGGAAATGGGGGCGTTTTACAAGGCAATGCAGTAAAAGGCCTGGGATGAGATTTAATTATGGGCCATCACCTGCAGGGCAGAGATTCCAAGAGCCTCAAGGAAGAAGACAACAGAAATTTGGGCCAGGGGGTCAGAATCAGTCCCCTTATGGGGCTGACAGGTAAGGGCAACATGGGTAACAACTACAGCAGGATGAGGGAGCACAGTTAACAGAATGGCAGGGGGAACAAGCGCCCCATTCCAAGGAGTTGCAATGGCGGGGGCGGCCCTTTTTCATTCCCCAAGCCAAATACATATTCTGATTAGGACAGCCGACAGAAAGCACTCGCATGTCCAATCCTATTGATAGCTGCACACCCTCAAGAGGAGCCCTTGGTGGAAGTGGCAATAGGAAACAGGCGATTTATGTTTATGGTAGATTCAGGTGCAACCAAATCATGCATCATCAAGGGGAACAGTGGTAGCCTACGGACTACTTTACCTGGACTATTTTGTTGGGTCTATTTAAACCACACCCGAGCAAGACAACACGCTTCGCGTTACTTTGCAGCTTGCAACGTGATGCTCACCGTGTCCAGCTATTCCCTCGAACCTCGGAGAAGCAGAACCTGCGAGGAGACAAAAGGAACATCATTAGCAGCAGCATCTTACCTGCAGTCTTCATCTTTAAACACTTCCAGCTACTGAGAACAGCTTCCTCGGATCTGCACGCCTCCCGGACAGAACGACCTGAAAGAGGAAGATAGAGGCAACATTAAAGAAAGCAGTAGAGACATTTACAAATTACAAACTGCTCAAAAGGCTTACCTGGCTGGTCGCCTCTCGGCTGGCACCACTCCGGACATTCCACTCATGCTGAAGAACACTGCGACCTACAAGGAAGGAAATCACAGGTTAGCAAAGGCAAGACTTTGCAGCGCTGCACATAGCGCTTACTTACCGCATCATAGCGCTCTTAATGCGCCATCATTTACCAGTGGGGCTCAACCAAACAAGTTCGCCACCCTGAAGCTCTGCATACCTAAGGGAGAAAAAAGAGACATTTTAAACAAAGATAAGCATGCAGGATAGCAACAAAACTAAAGAACAGCAATAAGACCTACCTGAACAATATCAAACGGGCCGGCGTCAGTGAAGTAACTGGACCGCACTCGCCCATGAAAGACAACGTGCCCCTGCAAAGAAGGCAGGACGGAGAGCACGCCTAATTCTACCACAAGGTGAGGAGAGGGCGCCAGAGGGACTGAAATCATACGGGGGTGAAGGGAGGATACTTACCCCAGTCGGTCAGTCTTGAACACAGTCCTCCTGTATTTTCAGGCAGATCCTTCCCCGCAGACCACATCAGGGCAAAGCTGAGAAGCATACCAGGGAGTAACCCGGCTGGGTGGCGTCCCTGTGGATACCTGGTGAGCGTAACAGGTAGTGTGTTCTACTCCATGGATGTGTGTAACTCAAGCAATGGTAATAATCAATGCAATAGCAAGGGAGTCAGTAGTACATGGGGTTCCTGTGGTCCCAGATATATTTTTTGTTAAGGTATTAAGGTATTAGTAAATGCAGTGCCTCAAATTGAGACAAAGTGTTGGCGAGTACCTACAGATTTTATTTTCCGACCCATGGTGCCACCCGAGATGGTGGCAGGGACACTATTGTCTTAGATGTATAAGGACTAGTAGTATCAGACAAAAGAGTAGTCCTGATTGGAACAGACCAGGACGGGTGCGAGTGGCGCACAATAGTATGTATAGACCCGACAGTGTAATTAAAGAAAATGACTGATGAGGAGTTATTTGAGGACAGTGAACAAAATGGGGAGATTATTTTGGAAATATGCATCCCTTGTGAAATCATGGTGCAGTATAGAGAGGTACAGTGCCCCCTGATGGCAGTGGTGGCCCAGTCGTTTTTATTTTTTGAGGAGGACATGCAATATGTGCCAGCATAATTATGGACTGTTAATCCACATGATGATGGGTTACTGAGAGCTATGACTCCTGTAAAGATTACATTGAAGTCAGGCGATTAGCACAATCATCCAGTATGTGGATGATCGGTTGGGATGTAGTGAAAATAAACATCAGTACAGGAGGGATTCTGTTGCATTATTGTAATTTCTGGCTCACAAAGGGTGCAAAAAATAATTATCAGATAGGGCGGCGGCAGTACGCACCACCCCTAGGCACGGTACTGTGAAGGAAATGTAGCAGCTTTTTGTGCTTATGTAATTATTGTAGGGCATGGATCCTAGACTACGCAGTCTACACAAGGCCAATTTTACAAAGTCTCAGGGAAGGGCAGAGGAATTAAAAGCACATTTGAATGGACTGACAAAATGACTAGACAATTTGAGGACTTAAGCTATTTCCACGGCCCCTGTTTTCGCAACTCGGGATTATATACAGGAGTTTTATTTATTTTCCCACTCTGATGAACGGCTCATGCATTGATGGAAGAAGACATATTATATGGTGATGGGTCCTAAAAAATTGACCAGGGGACGGGACAGAAGCACACGGGGGCAGTAGTGGGGCGCGGTAAAGGGGGGGAGAAATAGTGACCACCCCTGTAGAAAGCAAGTGGACCATTATTATCTTGGGAACTGATCAGCCCCAGGTTTAAAGTTCCATATGAGGTGGTGTTCTGTACTCCTCTCGCCGTCCGTATGAAGGAGTTAGATATTGGGCGCATCTCTCAGATGTCCTAAGAGCACCTGAGACAAGGTAAAGTTTAGTAAGGGCATAGCCAAAGAAGAGACAGTTTTGAGGATCCATGCCAGAGTGGTGTGCAGTGGCACACACCTGCTTTTTTCTTTCTTTTTCATTTTTTCTTTTGTCAATTTTTATTTGATTTTTCAAATGTTTTTTTTTTTTTTTTTTGGTCCAGAACCTAGTCGGCCCTGGTGGAAAAAGGGTCCCTCTCACTGTACCTCCCTCTCCCTCCTTCTCCCTCCCTGTCTCTCTCTTTCCCTCTCTCTCTTTTTCTCTTTCTCTCTCTTTCTTTTTCTTTCTATTTCTTTTTCTCTTTCTCCTTCTCTCTGGTTCTTTTTCTTTCTCTTTCCTACTCTTTCTTTTTCCCTTTCCCTCTCTTTCTTAATAACCTTTTTTCTCCTCTACAGGAATAAGCAAAGATGGCTGACCGACCTCTCTGTTATGTAGGGATTAGATTAAGACAAAAGTAATTTGTTCTAGGAACTATGTATTATATAAAGTACTAGGTTGTTTTGTACGACACTGGTTGTGGTTGTTGGAGTGGATGAAGGTATGTTTGTTATATGGGGTGGCCATATAAAGGGGGGGATGGACAGTTGGAAAAATTGCTAGTATAAATATATCTATGAAACAAAAACACTGTCCCAAAATGTCTCACTTTTTGCCGGCCACCCCTACAAGTTTTATTAGACAAATGAAATGGGAAGTATGAATGACATATGATTTATATAAAGGGTTGGGCTTTGACACTATTTCTGACATCCAGCGTTTAGAAACATTGAATAGTTGGTACTCTGATATGCGCATTGCAGGAAGGAATATAATCAAAGAAAGCTGTTACATGTGTGCACTTATCCCGCATGCAGCAGGGGCTCCTAAGGTTTTTAGTTGCACATCCAGTCCCAATCACAGAGGCACACTGTTGGGTACATCTTGCATTATACAGGATAATGGGCACATTCCAGGCACATAGTGTGCAGGTGAGAAGCATTGATCTAGACCCAGCGTGATATAATGGCAACACAAAATACCGCTAGCATCTAAAAGGACCATATTTCTCCTTGGGAGGTTACTGAAATGACAATGACAAATGGCAGGTCACCACAGTGATGTGCCTGGCAGATGGGCTGATCGAGTAAAGCGGAGAAGCAATATCGCAAATAGAGACTATGTGTGCACAAATATGGTCCCAACACATCACAAGGCTGACACGGATTGCAACAATGAAGAAGTCAGTGCAAATAGATCGAGCCAAAAATGTTGAACTTTATTTTAGCAATGAAGGAACAGTTCCTGGTGGCGCAAACAGACAGTGCAACCACACTCTTGTGATCCCTGGTATGACGAAAGGTACAGCAGCAGTGATGGATTACTACTGGGTTTGTGGCCGACAAGCCTACCTGCAACTCCTACCAACTTGGAGGGGCAAGTGTTAACTGGCTACCCTGCACTCAGCGCTACTAGTAATCCTGAAAGAACACCTGAAGGGAGAAGAAATACCTGTCGAGATGCCACAGCCACTCTAGCACCTTAAGAAGCAGAAAGAAGCTTGCAGATCACACAAGAATTTGGTATGCTGCCAGAAAAGACGATTTCAACGGCGGGGAAGAAGGAAGAGATCAAACTGTCTCAAAAGACTCTTCCGCACTGCTCTTTTTAGCTCAGCAGAGACTTTCTTTTTCATCTTTTTTGGCTCCTGGGGTACAAGCAGCTGCTGCACTTTTATACCCCCGAAGGATGCTGAGAATGGGTCACTATCAAACGTCATCAAGGCAATGCACAATCGAGGTGTTCAAATGAAGAAATAAGGTGGAGTTTAGAACGCAAATTGGCTATCGCTTGCCTTTGATTGGGTCCTGTCATGGCTGGGGGGCAGCAGTAAACGTACTGATTCCTGTAATCATGTTCTTCTTGGTTCTCTTCTGCACGTGCCAATGGGGTCTCCGATGATGTATTCCTATAGTGCCTAATAGTGCAAAGATGATGGTATCAATTGGGGGATCTAAAACACCTTGCCATACAATAAACAGTGAAACTCAAACTAATATTTCTGGGGTTGTAGATTAGTCGGGTGGGGATGAGTTTGTTACTGTACAAGTTTCAAATCTGGGAATGTTGGGGAGGAGCTAGCGCTTTGGCTAGCGCCTTCCTGCACCCCTCAAGCGCTTTACAATGAGGCAAGACTTCTCTAAGCACTATAGCACCGAGAAAGCTTTTTTCATGCAAATATAATCACATACAGGCGTGGCCAGCCATTAAATGAAAATAGTATTAAATATAAGGCACACAGTGCTCCAGATAAAATTTTGAGGTGGGAGTATTTTACGCATGATTTTTCAAATTAGAGAGTAAATGCAATTCAAAGAGAGTAAAAATGATCTTTCTCCTCTACAAGAGAGTAAAACATATCAAACACATACACCCAAGGTAGATGTAAAATCGGACCCGTAGACTAGAAGAGTTGTAGATTAAAGTTGTCTGGCTTACCTTTAACCATTTTGTTACACTTATTAAAATTATTCTGCCATTAAATAACTTGCAAACACATGCTATATACACAGCTTCATTTTCAAAATTCTGGGGCCTAGATTATTATAGATTGAGACTAATGTATTGCTTGCAGAGGGAGTGTGAGTAAGCAAGTTTTAGGGATGTATCTATGGGAAAGGAACTTGCCAGGCATAGCCGTAGTGGTATTAACTGCCCGTTGATAGTAGCAGGTGCAAAATGGGCCGAGTACCTGAGCATCTAATAGCACTGCCTGCCAAAAGCTTAATACTTAGGGCCTCATCACAAGTTGGGTGGTATCTCAGCGGTAATACCGCTGGGACACTGCCCAACGCTACTAGTGCTACCGCAACTTGGTCCGGTGCAATTTGCGCCAGATCAGGAGTTGCTGGGTGCAGTAAATCCCTTATTGGGTCCTGGAGCACTATTACCGCTGGAGGTAATTGCGCTGGCGGTAATACGACCGAAAACCACCCGTAAATTCTCATTTTTACCTCCAACTCATGATTTGGCCAGCCGTTAAATGCAGCAGTAATACCGTTAACGCTGCATTATTGCTCAGGCCAACATCGTGATGAGGTCCTTAGACACAAGCCAAACCTATTGGCTTTCCCAATGCTTGTTTTTAACAGGACTACATTGAAGGACATAGAGTGCTTAGAAACTGAGTGACTTAAGACAAGCCTGGTAAGACATTTTCATTACACAAGTAGCATGTTTACAACTCCAATTAAGCCATTAAATCTCAGAAGACTGCTTTGAAAAAACACTGGAGGGCCCTTTGAGTGCATAGTTTGATGTTAAGGCTTGATAAAGCTAGCTCAAAGAGTTCCCATGAGGAGGTGTATTGGGAGGGGCAGGAATGGTAATAGGAATTAGCATGGCCAGTAATGACCCGTTCTGTCAGTGGTGTCAAGTCCTTAAGTTTCTCCACACAGCCTGACCCACTGGCCGATGGCCTGACAATAAACGTGTCGTCTGTGATCAGAGACACATTAATATCAATCTGTGGTTTCCAAATATTTCTCAGCAGGGTTGAACTGACCTATAGGGAACTTTGGGGATTTTCTGTTAGGCCTCTGCACCTTGTGCCTCTTTTTTGTGGTAACCTATTTTATTTCCAAATTTCCTCATAGGGTTGGGGTTGTTGAGCCTGAAAATGCATAATAATGATTTCCAGGGACTCTTTTGGTTCCCATTCTACCCCTCCTGCTTCCCAGTGCATCTTGGAACCTGTAGTGTAGTTTTGGTGAACATACTTGGCAGTCATAAGGCTGGAAAATGTCAAACCTGTGCAGGATTTCTGTGCAATGCCACTAGTAAACTGCGTTAAATGTGAGCAATGAGCTCTGAACACTCTGCAGAGCTAACAAATGTGTTATGATTTTGACAGAATGGCTTGTGACTATTTGCCTTTCACCTGTGCAAACATGTATTACCATCATTTTTGTTATAAAATAACAACTTTGGCGACTCTTGTGCGTGGCATTCAAATGATAAAATATTTGTTTTTAAACGGCCATCGCATTACACATATTAGACCTAGAGAGTCTAACAAGGGATTTATTGTGCACAGTGCATTGCATTACCACGTAGAAAACGCACAAAAAAAGCTTTGTTGTGAGCAAAGTGGCAAAGACAATACTGGGGAATGTCGGAATAAAACAAGTGGACCCCTCGTCCCCCACCTCAAACCCTTAAATAGGGATGTGTGGGTCGGTGGATATAACATTTAAGAAGTTGTGTAGCTTCATTTAACTGCAGCACATTTATAAACATTGTGTACTGTTATTTGTTATAATGGCGGAAGCCGAATTAAATAGTGGTTCTCAATATGAAGTCAGGCCTACTGGGGATTTGAAATCACAAAGTGCAGGCTGACTCCATGTGAGAGGCCGTTATTTAACTTGAAACTATCCACTCAGGAAGTGTTTTATTCATTTTCCAAACCAATAACCATGACCTCAATTACCTGTGGAATTATGCAGTAAAGATGAATAATTTGCAAATGAAAATATAGAAACAAATGTCACTTCACTTTCAAATCAAGTTTGCATTAGTATATACCTCATTTGCAATTTGTTTTCATTACGAAGGTTGGGGTTTTGTATTTCTTAGGTTCCAACAGCATAGCACAACACCTTTGTCGTGGTAAGTAAGCTTGTAATTTTCATCCCAGGCAGCAAGACACGCAAGATAGTTTTATGAAATGTGTGCTTAGCATCACCCAGTTCTCCTAATGCTCCAAAGGGCATATAGATACAAGTCAAGTGTTGTTGCCAACCGGAGCAATGGTTGAAATTTTTCAAGCCCTAATTGTCTGTGCATGTTTAGAGGGGTTGAAACACTCAGAGGAAGGGGCTGCTGGTTGTGGAGATTGCAGGTGAGGGGTTAAGACTACCTTTCTACTCTACATTGCAGAGAGCAGACCAACATTGGGAGTGAACACATGCATCGTATGCTTTTATTTAGGCAGTGGGGTGGGCACCTCGGATTCCATATCTAAGAATTGGTTGCGCAAGTGAATCTGCAGAGCAAACAAAGTAAAAGGTTACATTAAGTCGTGTGAGGGGGCGGGGAAGGAGGGAACATGTAGGAGGGTTTTCATTTAAATAACGGGTTGGGGCTGTCGAGCGGGTCCAAGCGCAGATTGCATCTGCCCGGATGTAAAGGCAGCATTTAAAAGGAGTTTTTCAGCTTATTCACAAGCACAAGAGCCAACAAAAGAACACTAAAACGGCAGCTGCATCACACATGCGGATGTGTATGAACTGCTAGGATATGTTAGGAGGTATAATATTGCACAACGTTCACCATTTCCGAGTATATTTGGAGGGGGAAACACACATTTTACACCTGGGTGCAAGAGGTGCAACTGTCACTGCACATTCACCTATGAATGTAAGTGTTAGAAAAATATAAAAACAATGTCAGACCCTCACTGGGCAGGCATTATAGATTTATAGTATATAATACATGCACCGAGCGAAGTGACATGATGTGGGCTGTCAGTCACTCCTCTGGGTGCATGTGTTATATACTAATGAGCACTGCACACAGTCGGGTCCCACTGGTGCGGCCTGACGGGCCAGCAGTGGACTGGAAACACACCAGCAACGAGGCTGACACAGTGGCATCTGACCCCAGCTGCAAGGCTTCCCCTGTGGGCGAGGGCTGCGGCAGTCCCCCCTCCCCCCACCGTCCTAGTAAAGGCCATGAAAGACACTGCTTTCCCCTACCATGCCAGCCAACTCGAAAGGAAACTCGGGTGTGCTGTTGTAGAGTTTAAGGATGCAGACTGTAGTGCCATCTAGTGGAGGAAATAGGAAGCTTTTTTATGAATAAATACTCTGAAAACCCAGCGTAAAACAATACACAGTGCAACAAGAAATGTTCCGTATTTCCAATAATGAAATGCGTAAAAGGGGATGATACACAACTTATCTGGAGGCCTGAAGGCACAAATAATTATTTAGCTGAATATATTAGTAAAACTGTTAAAGGGTAGTTAGCTTTGCTTAAAGCACACAGTGAATGCAGCCTGTGCTAAAAATAGAATACATACAATGTGTGGGGCCCAGCTAGCTCTAGCAGAAAGCACGAGGTAACTCAGCAACTGTTCCTGTCCATCGCAAGCCAATGGAGACTAAAAAAGATTCAGCACGACATACAGTGTACTATCGGAACGTTTTCTGTAGAAATTACTGGACCAGATCAAATATAAATATGTTGAGTGAAGTGTTGAGAGAATGGCGGGAAGATGTGTTTATGTATGAATGTTTATAACATAGCAAATTATGCTAAACAAGAGCAACAATGTATTCCTGCAGAGGCAGCATTATATTAAAGTAGTCTGTCCCAAACGGAACTCAGCCATGCCAGAAATAAGAACTGCAGCATCCCTTGAAAGGCAAGAAGGACAATTTTGGATGAGCTCTGCCGGTATCCAGTAACCAAGTCAAGAATATTTAAGCCCCAGGCCCAGCACCAGTCTTCAGGACCTGGGAGCGGTTGAGGGACAGAATATACCGCTCTGGGGCAGAGTTCTTTGTCAATCCTCACTTCTGTACAGATTAAATTAGTTATCTTTTGCAAGATAGACTCATGGCCTTATTTCTCTAGCGGGGTGCATTTACTCTGGTGTGAGCGTGATCAGGGGGTACCCTAAATATTTAAGGGGTGCTCCTGTAAATTGGGGTTCACTTTCACACCCCTTGACCCTGGTGCGTGCATTCTGTTTGCCATCCTTAATGACTCTCTCAATCAAAGTCTTGCTGCTCTCCCTGCTTCGGCCCAACACAGAAGCAGGATCACTGGACAACCAAGGCATTAGTAACAGACAGAGCTCTAGGCCTGATAAAAGGGAAAGTAAAAAGCAAAAGCTGGCAAACATTTGAGCCTTGAAAAACCATGATCCTACTTAAATTGCCCTGCTTAGCTCTGACTGCATTTACTGGTAATCTGAACTGTCACTTCTGCTGAACTGCTCCCCAACCCCAGCAGTTCACTTTAATCCAACACCTTCTCCAGAGGCACTTCCAACAAATCTTCATTGCCCCTTGAACTGTTTCTTTACTACCAGGGATCGGAAACAGACTTTTACTTCCAACTTTGTGAGGAACTAAAAGATTGGCTGCTAGTAGCTAGAAACATCCAAGCATTTCCAGCCACGAGTGTTACAAAGTACATGTAAAACATACATTTGTGCCTATTCTTTTCTAAATTTTGTCTTTTGTCTTTATTTGTACTTTCAGCCCTAACAATCCTTGCCTGCATTTGTGTTCTGTTTTTGAACAGAATTAATTTTTGTTCGATTCCCCCAAGTCCCCCATATGGTGTGGAGAGGGGTCAAGCCTCTCCCCACTGCTCTTTAATCTTTATGTCAGGCCTCTATGCTTACTACTGGATGACACAGGTGTGTTTTTCACGATCTATGCAGACGACACACAGCTGGTTATTGAAATTACAGGAGATTATGAAAAAGATGCTGCTACATTAGCAGCAATATACCGTCTCATAGAAACCTGGATGTCAAACAACTGGCTTTGTATAAATAGGGAAAAAACATAGCCTCACATACCAAATTGGACTCGGAGTACTCTGAATTCCAAATTGGCGCAAATAGTATCCCCGTCCTTGAAAATCCTTTAAAAAGTGAAAACACTAGGAATCCATCTGGAGGCTTCTCTGGCATCGGACGCACATGTAATTATGCAGCAACCATAACCCAAGCCACAGTATTATCCAAATTGGATTACTGCAATTCCCTGCCTCAGTTATATACTTGGGCAAATGCCAAGTGACACAAAACAATGCTGTGTGCATTGTTAACAAGGTGTCTAAACACGAGCATATTACGCAGCATAGGAAAAACTTGCATTGGTTAGCCGTTCAAGACAGAATCCTTTTTAAAACTGGATCAATTGTCCACAAATGCATATATGGCACTGCAACTCTACACCTAAACAAACCTGAGCCCCCAATACCTGCCGACCGGAGCATTGCATTTGGCTGGAAAAAAAACTGATCAGATGTACAAGATATGAATGAGAAAAAGACCTAGGAAAATCCTTCACCATCAAGGTGGCCAAATTATGGAACCCTTTTCCTGCCTCGCTGACGGAAGACAGCAATCGGAAAACTCTTCAGAAAGCACTGAAAACTCACCTGTTTAGGTCCCTCCCCCATCGCACCAATTAAATTCTATCTTCATCACTGAGCCATCTGATTCTACCCACCTTGTATCGCTTTAAATGGATCATCTTTTTGTGTTTTTGTTACAGTGCCCCGATGCCTGCGGGCTTTCAGCGCTTTAGAAATACATACATTTTAAAAAAATGTGATCGCTATGTGAATTTGTCTTTGAGTATTCCAGATGAATTTATCCTGAAAGGTGGCATTTTTTCTTTTCCTGCTGTTAGTCTTTCGCCTTTTGAGTTGTTGTGGCATTTTAAATTCCTCTTTATGTTTACCTTTTGTATGGGGTCTTGTATCAAGTATAGGAATTCCAAGCTCTGATCAAAGAGTTGCGTTCACGTCAGCATTTTGGTTTCTGCCACCTAATCCGTGTTGGGCCCCCAAATTCAGGCTGTGTAGCATTTCTTTTCATGCAAACTTTCCAGACCTGGACCCTCCTGGACTCTGGTTTGAATCCAGACATCCATTAAAGCTGGTCCTATCTGGTCTTGGCCCCTGCAGTCCTTGGAAATGTGACAATATTTGTCTACATCCGTATCTCTGTTGGGGTGGTCAGGAAAAGTTACCCATGATTACGAGGGGTTCATGTTGCGCGCACCGTAACTGGGGGTGGCAGCGAGCTGGGCACCATGTTGCAATTTCATAGGTATCAAAGAGTAGTTAATTATGGATGGGATATGTTACTTTAGCGTTACTGTTTTGTTTAGAAATGGATACATATTAGCTTGCACGCATGTAGAAAGATAAAATGCTAAACCACCAAATGTAAAAAAATACATGCACATTAATACAAATACATGGGGAATTCATGTATCTCAAAATAGTGGGCCGTTGCAAATGAATCAGACCCACAGTAGTCCGGATTGTCTGCAAGGTGAACTTTGACTGTTTTGTGAGGGTTAGAAGCCAGGGGAGCGGTAAATAAGTAACCCCACAAGCGCCACAGACAGGAACTGGCCAATGAAAAAGTAGGAATTGGGAAAAGATGGGATTTCTTTGAAGAGGATTTTGTCCAATCATGTTGGGGGGGGATTGCAATAAAATATCTGGGAGTGTTTTAACTGTTGGAAAATTGTATGAAAGATGTGAACTGATGTGGTTTGTTGAGACTTGGGTTAGTTTGGTCCTGCAACACCATCTAACTGCTCCATGGAGAATTGTACAATAAACTTGCTTTATGTACAACCGTGTGCTCACTTCTTAAGTGGTGTGTCTGTTTGGGTTAAGGTGATTGAAGGCCCATCCACACATCTCGCACATTCTTAAATTGGGACAAGACCTGGCTGCAGAGATTTGTGTGAGATTTTGCACAAGGATAGTAGGCAGCTCATACCCAAGGATGTAATGCTATAAATTGATTAAAGGCTTTCATCATCCAGTAGAGCTATGTGAAGTTCCTTGCTTGGGGGCAAATGTGATGTCTAGTGCAACATGACCTTCAAGGACTTTAGGGATCCTCTGAGAGTCTTATCGCGGTTTCTTTTACCCAGTCATCTGCTCTAAGATTAGACCTTAGCTCGAGAAGATCGGTAACCCAGCATAGGCAGTAAAAAGGTGTATGGATGCTGCATAGGACCTTTGGTCTTGCACTTTCCTTCCTGGAAACTTCTGGTGTACTACATGCCCTTGAGGTTGCATATTTTCAGTTCTTTAATGACAGTCCATTGAAACTACTCTTCATTTAGGTGCCCAATTCATGCACTTGTGCCTTACGGTTGGAGGAACTGGGTATTCTGTTATGCACATCCCCTATTTCTTTCGCGTCCATCAGAAGGGTTCAACACTTCTCCTTTCAAATCAGTTTCCTTAATGTTTTGTATGGTGTCCATTTCAAGCAAGACCTTCTCCTAATCCGGTCAACCATTCTTGTGATGCACCCGCTGGATATGGGGCAACTTGTGAAAGTGTATCATACTCATGCTGCCACTTCAGGGTTTCAGAATTCTTGTTTTTTCCTAACCATTACATGGTAGGCCTATCTAATGCACCCTCTGGCCTATGTACAAGCACTGGTCCTTCTGCCTTCTATTGGTTAAAATCATTCCACCAGGAGCATGACTACCTCTTGTGCAGCATTTAAGAGGTGTCATGCCGATATTTGCAGGGGCGCAACTCTGATATGAACTATGTGCTGGGAGGATTTTCTCTGCCTTTGTTCTGATGGTCAGAGTCACTTACCCAAAGGTAACCTAAGGGTTTCGTGCAAGTTTTCATTGCAGCTCCTCATGGTAGCGATGGCTGAGCAGTCAAGGTGACCTCAAGAGGAGAGCTCTGTAGTTGTAAGGTAAAGTGTTACACTTAAACCATTACACAAGATCATCCCTACATGGATGTTAATACAATACGTTATCCTCTATGAAGTCAAGTAAAAGAATGTGCAGGTAAATTGACATCATTTAATATTTTACATCTTCTTTTCAGAGCCCTAAATCTACCCATTAGGGTCAGTGAAAATGTCCAAAGACAAACTGGTCCTTTAGTTACCATGTCCATTGGTAGTACCCAAGGTGTATGTTGACACCTGTTTTGGCTCAACAAGGAGTTAGTCTCTGATGGAAATGCTTGCTAGGCCAGCCTCTGACTGGCTAAGCAGTATACTGGTCATGATTGTGTGGTACCCACATAAACTATTAGCTCAATGTTAAAATTAGGGCTACTGTTCTCTGATATCAGGATACCTCACCAGAGGGTATCGGATGCAGTTAAAACTTGATGTCTAAACTCTTTGGGCACCAGTTGGTAATGCTTCAAGTCCTGGCAAGGTTGGAGTAGAACAGTGGTGGTTCCTGTTCTCCTGTGGTGGTGTGCAGTTTGGTGGCGCTGTAGGTCTGCATGCTAGCTTTTCTGCTGAAGAGCCACTGGAGATGGTGATGGTTTGGAAAGAAAGTCGGCTGTTGATTCTGGGTAGTAGTGCAGCTTGTATGTAGGCAGAAGTCAATTCCAATTACTGACCCATCCTGTTGCAGGCCAGCATTTGCAGTGCAGATAGCTCTTTCAAATCCCCAACAGTTTGTTGGCTGGTGTAATTTACTTGTGGGCTGACAGGCCTCAGGCACTATATGGTACTGTTGATCCAGTTGTCCAGTGAGTCCAATTGACCATCTGGTTGGTTGAGAAGCCTGATGCCTGCAGACACTGGTAAATGTCTGATGGGTCTTAGCAAGATGCAGCTAGGCAAAATGTACACACAGTCCTCAAATTCTGCACTGTATTCTCATCAGAACATGTTCCAGAACTCCATTTCCCTTCTTTGACCAATTAAGGATGTCAATCTGTCAGGCAGGGAACGGAGTGCAGTGCGCAGCAAGGAGGAATGATCCAGGAACAAGGAGAAGGAAGGGAAGGACAGAATAAAAATGAGCGCTGAGTAAGGGAGCACTAGCCGTAGCAGAACAAGGCTGGTACTGGCAATCATTGAGACGCAATGCTCTGAAGTACGTCCAGCGCATATGAACAATGTCGATTGACAACTAGACAGCGTTCAGAGCTAACCAGGAACACCTGCAGCAGCTATCTTGGAGGAAGAAATGGCTGCCGTGAGCGAAAACGAGAGCTCCAGGCTTGCCAGAATGGTCGAGCTCAGCAGGTCATGACATCATGCCCCCTCCAAAGACCTCGACCACCAGGTTTACCTGGATGGAGAAGATGAAAACGACAGACATGGCAAGGAGCATGGACATTGGTTGCAGCTTCCCAAGAACATTCACTACGTCGGTATCCTTTCCAATCTACCAAGTATTGCAGCCGTCCCCTTCGACATCTCAAGTCACATATCTTGGATACCTCATATTCCAGTTGTTGGTCATCAGTGAAAACTGTTGGAGGAATCACAGCCTTCCTTGTGGATGAATGAAATGGTTTAAGAAGAGAAGTGTGAAACATGGGATGGATGCGTTTCCAAGATGTAGGTAACTTAAGACGAAATGCCACAGGGTTAACTGCTTTGATTATGGGAAAAGGACCATAAAAACGTGGCGACAGCTTGTTAGGTCGCAAATGCTTGGGGAGGTATTTATAAGAAAGCCAGACCTCATCACCTACAGAATACAGGGTGGGAGAACGTTATGATATGATATGATATGACATTTGTAACGCGCCTATACACAAGTGTTTCAAGGCGCGGCGAAGCAGGGAGGGGGGGACAAAGGGAAGACAGACAACGGTCTTACTAGGCCAGGTGTCATTCAGATCGCGCAAGTGCATGGGAAGAGGGGAAGGGAAAGTGCAAGGGGAAAGGGAGAGGGGAAAGTGCAGTACAGGGGTAGTAGAATAACAAGATAAATAATAAGGGCCAGCTGGTGGCAAGTGCAAGGTATGTGCAGACAAGTGCTGGGAAGGGGGGGCTGTAGGGATACAGAGACAGTCCCGCAGTGCAGGGGTTGCCAGGGAGGCAGTGCAAGGGGAGAGCGGCTGGGCCGGGGACCAAGATCGGTGAGAGTGGCCCAGTTGCAGATTCAATGCAGTTTCAGTCAGGAATTAGCAGGGGACAGGGGGAGAGAAAGCAGAAGCAAAGAGGAAGGTTTTGAGGTGCTTCTGGAACCGGAGATGGTTCTCATCAAGTTTCAGGGAGGCAGGAAGGCTCCAGAGGGAAGCCCCTGCCGCGGAGAGAGATCTATCCCCAACTCGTTGTTTGGAGACGCGGCTGACCCTGATGGAGTTGAGGCGGATGAGCGAAGAGCTCGAGAAGGGAGATATTTAGGAAGAGAGAGTTGAAGGTATTTTGGCCCCAGGCACCAGAAGGCCTTGAGGACAATGCAGAGGGTTTTGAACTTAATCCTCACAGCCACTGGGAGCCAGTGCAGAGATTTCAGTTCTGGAGAGATACGGTCCCTGGGCTTGAGGCCAAGGACAAGTCTTGCAGTCCTGTTCCAGATGAGTTACAGAGGGCGGAGAGTAGAGGCAGGCAGATTTAGATAGAGGCTGTTACAGTAGTCCAGCTTAGAGAGAACCAGGGCTCTGGAGACAGTGAGCTTCTGGGGGAAGGAGAGGAAAGGAAGAATACCTCTGAGGAGGTGCAGCTGGTAGTGTGACTTCTTAGAGACGTCAGATATGTGAGGAGATAAGGAGAGTGTGGAATCGAAGATGACCTCGAGGTTTTTTGCCTTGCAGGTAGGAGCAGAAAGAGGGCCAAAAGAGGCCGGCCAGAGAGCTGCAGGGAAGGAGGGAGTGGGTGTACCAATGAGTAGAATCGCAGTCTTTCTGGCATTAAGGCAGAGGTCATCGGCGGCACACCATTCCTGGATAGCAGACAGACAATCAGAGATCAGGGAAGGAGAGGAGGAGGCTGAGGGTAGCCTGAAAATGAGCTGGGTATCATCCGCATAGCACTGAAAGTTGGGGCAGAGAACAGCGATGCGGTGGGCAAGGAGTGCCAGATATTGGTTGAACAACCAGGGAGAGAGGTTAGATCCCTGGGGGACACCACAGGTAGAGAAAAAGATGTCAGAGAGGAAGGACCCCATTTGGACCTGGGAGGGTCGATTGGAGAGGAAAGAGGTCAGCCACCCCAGAGCCTGACCAGTGATACCCAGGTTATCACGGAGACGGTTGAGCCGGACGGCATGGTTGTCAGTATCAAAGGCAGAAGATAGATCGCGCAAGATTAGAACACACAGAGTATTAGAGTCAAGGTTGGAGAGCAGGTCTTCACGGATGTTCAGGAGAGCAGTTTCCGTGCTTCTGGCAGCTCTGAAGCCAGACTGATGGTCATGAAGACAACCAACAGATTCAGCATGGAGATTAAGCTGGGAGATGGCCAGTTTCTCCAGGAGCTTGCCCAGGAAGGGAGTGATGGAGATTGGACGATAGTTAGCCGGGCAGGTGGGGTCGGAAGAGGGTTTCTTAAGAAGAGGGTGCAGAAGGGAGTGCTTAAGGGGGGATGGGAAGACTCCAGATGCGAAGGAGTGATTGCAGAAGTCAGCCAGGGCAGGAGCCAGGGAGTCGATGTGGTCCTTGATAGTTTTGGAGGAACAGGGGTGAACCTGTTTTGACAAGACTTTCATAGATCAGACTTGTCTGGAAACCTCGTCGGCAGAGAAAAGGGGAAAGGCAGAGAAGGAGGGAGGAGGGGTGGCTGCAGTAGGGCCAGAGAAAGAGCATGAAATAGATGGAGGGAGGTGATAGGAGGAGAGTGAGGACAGGATGTCCTGAGTTTTTTAAATGAAGTGAGAAGCCAGTGCCGTGCAGAGGGCCTGGGAGAGGACAGGAGAGGTAGAGACTGCAGCAGGGTTGGCCAGTTCCTTGCCGATTTTAAAGAGTTCAGCCGAGTTGTTAGATGCCGCAGAGATTCAGCCTTGGATAAGGGCTATCTTCTTGGTGAGAATGGAGAGCCGGTATTGCCTTTGGAGCAGGCAGCAGCCCAGTTTGTCAGAGGATGAACATGAAGCACGCCATTTGCTCTCTGCCACCCTGCACTTGCGTTTTAGGGTAACGAGATCCGAGTCATACCAGGAGTTACATTTGGCTTTGGGCTTCAGGCGGTTTCTCATGACAGGGGCAAGGATATCAAGAGTATCAGATATAGCAGAGTGGAGAGTGGAGAGGGCTGTGTCAGGGTGGGAGTCAGCTGAAGGGGGAGGGGGCATGAGAAGCTGGCGGCAAAAGCCTCAACTGACACGCGCTTCATGGGTCGGATGACCGAGAAGGAGGGTGTCAGTGATGAAGGTGGCTTTGCCTGAGGGGTAAGGAGGGTGAGGTGGGAGGATAGGAGAAAGTGATCACTCCAGGAGAGAGGAGTGGAGAGAGGGACAGAGAGGGGAAGGTCAGAAGAGATCAGAGCATCAAGAGTGTGCCCTGCAGAATGAGTCGGCTCAGACGGGAGAATAGAGAGTGAGAGAGAGTCGCAGAGGTCGTGAAAGCGTCCAGAGGGGGGACAGGAGGCATCCAGGTGGATGTTGAAGTCTCCAAGAAAGAGGAGTTGAGTGGTTGAGGCCAAGAGTGAGGAGGATATGTCCGCCCACTCGGAGAGGAAGGAGGAAATCTGACCGGGTGGCCGATAGATAGTAGCCACAGTAAGGGAATGGCTAGGAGAGAGAGAGAGTCGGCAGACAAGGCATTCAAAAGGCATTCAAAAGAGGAGTAGGTCTGCATAGCAGGAATCCACTCAGTGAAGATAAGGGCAACACCCCCACCAGCACGGTTGGGCCCGGGCACGGAGAGGATCTTGTAGCCGTCAGGTAGGAGTGTGTTAAAGCTGGTGACAGAGCTGGCCGTGAACCATGTCTCAGTGAGACCGAGGACATCAAGGTCCAGTTCCTCAAAAAGGCGACAGATATCAGAGGAATGTTTGACAGCAGAGCGAGAGTTAAGAGTGGCAATGTGGAGAAGGATGCCATCCTTGAAGGACTTCCGGGGAGGGGTACAGATCAGAGGTACGCCCTGTGGAGGTGAAGAAGGAGCACGAGCGGGGGCAGGGAGGGAGTGGGAAGGCAAGGTAGCCGAGGACAGAGGAGGGGGGACAGCAGGAGAGGAAAGGAAGTTGATGAGGCGCGGGAAGCGTCTATCAAAGAGGTGAAGGTAAGCCTGAGGGCTTTGGACTACGACGGTCCCATTAGAGTAGACATTAATGATGGCCTTAGAGGAGTGGAAGGAGGCCAAGAGGACATCCCAACGGGTGCCACCATTAATGGGAGAGGAGGAGAAAGGAGCGAGCACAGAGACCATATGAAGGGTCCATAGGTCAGGTGAAGGCACGACAAAGAGGATGTCGGTGAGAGTTTCCTTGGAGGAGGCACTGGTGTAGGTGTCAGCGATAGGGAGGCCTGGGTTGGAGACCAAGATGTCCTTTTTAAACTTTTTCCTACCAGATTTAGTGAGGAGAGCAGGATAGTCAATGGAGAAGCAGTTAGAGAAGGTAGGCGAGATAGAGAGCACCATAGAATAGGAGGGAGAGGAGGGGGGAAGACAGGCGAGAGCAAGTGGACAAGATAGCGAGCGGCAAACCAGTAGTGCAGTAGGACGGACTCTCAGAATTAAAGATTTCACAGTGCTCAATATGGAACCAGGGAGAAGCAACCTGAGTTTGAGAATCCTGAGAGGGGAGGAAAAGGCCTAGTTTACCACAGTGCAAGAAACAACAGTAAATGCGTATTAGGTAACCAGTGGAGAGGCCACCTAAGTTTGAGAATCCTGAGAGGGGAGGAAAAGGCCTAGTTTACCACAGTGCAAGAAACAACAGTAAATGCGTATTAGGTAACCGGTGGAGAGGCCATCTAAGTTTGAGAATCCTGAGAGGGGAGGAAAAGGCATAGTTTACCACAGTGCAAGAAACAACAGTAAATGTGTATTAGGTAACCAGTGGTGAGGCCACCTAAGTTTGAGAATCCTGGGAGGGGAGGAAAAGGCCTAGTTTACCACAGTGCAAGAAACAACAGTAAATGCGTATTAGGTAACCGGTGGAGAGGCCACCTAAGTTTGAGAATCCTGAGAGGGGAGGAAAAGGCCTAGTTTACCACAGTGCAAGAAACAATAGTAAGTATTAGCACAATGCGTAATTAAGTAACACGGGTGTAGATGGGGTGGGCCCGGGAGAGCAGGTGGAGCTAACAATGATGATAACTGGTGCCTGGCGTCCCCTGCGGACACCTGCAGACACAACGGGACACACAACCGTAGGAGCCGCCCTTTGCCTAAGGGGCCCTTATCCGAGGGGGCTGCAGGGCAGGGGGTCTGCCCAGGAGGGTCAGTTCTAAGACAGAAGGCACCCGGGAGGAGGAGAGGATGGGGCGGGGGTGTGGGCGGGCAGGGAGGCGGGAAGGGAGAGGAAGACCAGGTTGTACAATGGACGACACATTTTTAATGAAATTTCAGTAGACATTGGCCAGTCCTAAGAAGGACTGAATATGTTTCACTGTAGTGGGTACAGGCCATGACGTGACAGCCGATACTTTATCAGGATCTTTGAAGACACCCTGTGGACTTAGAACAAATGAGAGATAATGGATGGTTCACACATGGAATTGACGCCTCTCGGGTTTCGCCAACAACCGATTCTCACGTAGTCGAGTCAGGACATTGGCAACAAGTTCCTGATGAAGTTTGGGATCTCGGGAGAAAACAAGTATGTCATCTAAGTAGATGATCACGAAAAGAAACAACATGTCTTAAGATCTGATCCATAAAGCGCTGAAACACCGCGGGTGCATTGGTCAGGCCAAAGGGCATTACCATGGACTGTAAATTGTCAAAAGGAGTTCAAAAGGTGGTCTTCCATTCGTCTCCTCCCCTTATCCGAGAGAGGTGGTCATTTAGAAAAAGGTATCAACCCTTTGAGAGATTCCAGAATATCTGAAATGAGGGGTAAAAGGTAGCCTTTACCCCTCATTTCAGATATTCTGGAAGCTCTGTGACCTGATTAAGACTTCGATAATCCAGGCATGGACGTAACTCATTGGTATCCTTCTTGGGAATGAAGAATAGGGAGGCTGCCGCAAGAGATTTAGATGGTCGAATGGTTCCGTTTTTGAGATTTATTTTCAGGTAATCTTTCAAGACCGTCGTTTCGGGAGTGGATAGGATAAACATTCTTCCAAAAGGAATGATGTCATGATCCGCTGTCTCAATGGCACAACCCTTGGGACGATGAGGGGGTAAGGACGGAACACTGGATTCAGAGAAGTCATCAACAAAGTTCTGATATTCCTGTGGCACATGATTGAGATTAGAGACAGAAACAGGATGGTCTTCAATCATCCAATCAGAGCACTCTGGGTAATGTTTGAGTCTTTCGATAAGCAATGTGAAAGACAGTTTTCTAAACCCAGAAACAGTGAGCCTGCAGACGAGTTTATATAAGAGTTGTGACGATGGAGCCATGGAATACCCAAGACCACAGGGTAATGGGCTGCCTTGATGATATCAAAGCAGAGATATTCCTGATGGCTATTTCTAGTCAAGAGAAGAGGCTTTGACTGCTGCGTAATTGGTCCAGAAGGCAAGGGGCGTCCATTGATTCCTTCCACTGCTTGAACCTGTTCTTTGTTTTATCAAGGAATCTGGTGTTGTCGAGCTCAGTCTTCATAAAGAAATATTCCCATGGCACCGCAATCTGCTAATGCGAGTACTGAATGGACTTTGTCTTGGTCAGACAACAAGGAGACTTGAAGAACCACCAATGATGAACGCAATGCTGGTCCTAGAGAAGCAGAAAAAAAGCAGCAAGTATCAATCTCCCGAACCTGGGCTCCAATTAGGAATGGGAGTTGGCATTTCCCGAACGCGTAGGAGGCACAATGGGACAGTTGCGTACCATGTGTTTTGCAGACAAACAATACAAACATAGTTCCTTCTCCACTCTTCGATTCCATTCTTCAGTGGCAAGGGGTCCTCGTAATGAACCCATCGGCATGGGTTCAGGTTCTCCCACAGAGGATTGTGGTGCTTCACGAGGACTCGGATAGACGGAGTGGGAGTATAAAGAGAAAGTTTTTCTCCTTTCAGCTTTCCTTTCCTGAAGACGGTAGTCTATTTGCATAGCCATGTCAAGGAGGGCCTGGAAAGAGCCTGGTCGAGCAACACATGCCAGCTTATCTTTAATCTCCTCATTTAAGCCTCTCCTACACAAGGTAAAAAAAGTATTAGCTGACCAATCGATTTCTTTAGCCAACTGCTTAGATCTTGTGAAATAGGTAAGCATATCCTGTGTTCCTTGTTGGAACTGGAGCAATTTCCCTTGGGCCGTAATAACTACATCGGGTTGATCAAACATGGTTTTGAAGGACAAAACAGACCCATCTTAGTTATCCAGTTGTGGGTCCCCGGAGACGACTAAGGGGGTAGCCCAGGTGAGAGCATTGCCAGTAAGGTGTGATATAATAAAGCCCGCCGGGGCGTGGCCTGACGCGCATGGAGTGAGGACGGAGCTTCCCTGAGCTCTGCCCGGGCCGCGCAATCTGATCCTGTTTTCGGGCGTTACGCGTGTGGGTGTGCCATCCACCCTAAGGTTCAGCCGCACATAAAGCGATTCCCTGGATGTCGCACCTTTGTCCGACAAAAATCGGAGACCGGGTGCTCACTAAATCGACCCGGCCCGGCTCCCTCTACCACCCGAGGGGAGCTCCCAAGATGGCGGCCGCATTGCGCGGATGACCCCGGAGCGCTCAAAGAGGCTGGGACCCCACAGCACCTCCGCCTAGCTGACCACGCACTACTCCCGCTGACTGCTGCCACCCAGAGACCCACACCGTCCCTCGGAGCGGACCCGCGAGGTCCCGCGAACTTCAGCTGGGACCATGGGACAACACCGCGGGAGCTCCCGATTCGCGCCCGGAGTCTGCGCCCCCGACCCAGACGGTGCGGGCGCCCAACCAGCTGGCGCAGATCGGACACTGCCGGCTCCACGGATCCTGGGGACCGCTAGCCGGGGCCCCGGCCTGAGGAGCGCCCGATCCACTCTCCACCAGCCAGGAAGCCTGGCCGCCCACTTAAGTGGACTCCCACGCCGCCGCCGCGACTGGCGGCCCCCACGCGAGATCGACTTGAGGACACCTCGCCCGGAGTGAGTAAATCACAGACCCCCTCACTCTGCACGCCCATTGTTTACTGCCCCAGCTGAACCTCCTCCGGAACCCATACTGGATTTGTTGCGGGGGCCGCCCGCCCCACCTGAAGGCCGACCCCATCAACTCTGCAGGCCCCAGGCAGCAGCCCACTAACCGGACTACGGGGCCTAGCCGCCTCCCCCAACCAGCATCGACTCTTCCACCACCACCACCACCCCACCCAAGTCTTGGGCCGCAACGACCCGCGAGCCCTCACCTTGGGACACCTACGCCTCCCGCACACTCGACACAGGGGGTGCACCAAGACTGGCGGCACAACACGCTTAATTGATACGCAGTGGCGAGCTGTGGAAAGCGGCACGCTCCCCACCCTGCGAGTGGACATTGGATCCCCTGAGTCACCCACCAAGGCCAAGACACTCCACTATGGCGGCCGCAAGAAACAAGGCCAAAAACGCCACCATGGACCCTTTTGTCACATCTAAGTCTCAGCCCGCCTCCCAGACCACATCGACAGGCTCAGCAACGCAAGACAGCTCTGAGGAAGACACCGGGCACAACCAGGTACTGGATGCGATCGCAGCCCTAAGATCATCCATAGAATCGAAGATAGGTGAAGTCAAAGCCGATATCCAACTAATAAGACAGGACGCCCGCAACTTGACGGAACGTGTCACCGCAGTTGAATCTTCCCAGAAGGACGGGTCCGATGACACGGCAGTCCTAAAGTCGGAGGTTGCAGTCCTCAAAAACAAGGTGTCCCTCCTAGAAGCAAGGTCTGAAGAGGCGGAAGGTCGCGCTAGGCGCAGTAACATTAGGATACTGGGTGTACCAGAGGGGACAGAGACTATGGACCCGACGGCCTTCGTGGAATCCTTAATACAACAGGAGATTGGGGTAGCAAGCCTCTCCCAGGGCTTCGCCATAGAGAGGGCTCACAGGTCCCTCCAGAAGAGGCCCCCCCCAGGCTCCTACCCTCGACCCATCATTGCGAAGGTACTCAACTTCCGGGACCGGGAGGTAATCCTGAAATTCTCGAGAGAAGGCGGAGTAATAGAGCGGGGCAACTCCAAAATCACCATATACCCCGATTACACTCAGTCGGTTCAGAAAGCTAGGAACTCTTTCGTCCCAATCAAGGCTAGACTGAGAAAACTAAATCTGAAATACATGCTACTTTACCCCTCTAGACTGAAAGTGATTCACAAGGGAAGGGCAATATTTCTGGAGACACCGGCGGCGGCCACTATGTGGATGGAACACAACAACCTGGCCGAGGTCCCCGCCGACTCTCCCCACGGACAACACAATGCTGACAGCCAGGGTTGACTCACGGATACCCTGACTAGGGAATCCACGCCCTCCTCAATAAACTTGAACTGCGAAGAAGAGCCCCGATCTACCTGAAGCAAAACTACAAAAGAACATGCTAAATGATTGCGCGGCCCACCGGACCCCCCATGCATGGACACGGACCACGTTCCCGCGAGGGACCAGTGCAGGCCAGTTGCCAGCGCATACCCACTCGCGCTAGACACCCGGATGGGGACAGGCAGCGCGAGAGCACCCGAGCACCACACTGTTGTGACAGGAGCTGGGTGCACCAGTTATAATTGTTTCCTTCAAGTTACTGTTGTTCTAACGCCCCTACCTCTGAGAACTCTTACCTGCACCAAAACGAACCCAAAATCAAACATCGAAACAGCTCGCCCCTCACGGTCTGAACAGGTCATGGCTCGCGACAACAGACAATCAAGCCGCAATAAAGTGTGGGCAACCCTGCTGATAATCAGTGTGATCACACAATGGCATCAAAACCCAAGGTGATCACGTGGAATGTCAGGGGGATGGGGTCCTACCTCCGAAGAAACCGGATACACTCCTACCTGAAGAGGAAGAGAATATCGTTTGCTCTGCTGCAGGAAACGCACCTCTCCGCAGACTCTGCAGATAAGCTGACGAAATATTGGGGCGGCCAGGGAAACGGCTCATCCCATTCGAGATATGCACGAGGGGTGTACACGTGGGTGAGCCCGGACACCCCATTTCAACAACTGGGCATGGAGAAAGACAATGAAGGAAGATATCTGATAATGTGGGGCATGCTGGAGAACACTCGGCTATGCATAGTGAACTCATATTTCCCCCCACACGGTATTCCCTCCCACCTCAATAATCTATGCGCCAAAATTATGCTCCACAGAGACCACACTCTAATATGGGGAGGTGACTTCAACTGTGTCATGAACGCCGAATTGGACAGGTCAACCACGCCACGCACACCCAACAACCTTTCCTCCGGAGCCCTCCGCAGAGCGGTGGAGGACTTCCACGTGACCGACATCTGGCGGGACCTACACCCAGATGACAGATCCTACTCATTTTACTCGGCCCCCCACAACCTCCACACCAGGATAGACTACTTCTTCATTGACAATGAGCTAACCCCACAGGTTGAATCTGTTAACTACCTGGGTAGATCAATATCGGATCACTCCCCACTAATACTGCAACTCTGCTTGAGAGGCCCTAGACCTCCTATCCCGATGTGGCGCATGCCAACAGAGGCCTTGTCCGATCCTGCATTCAAACAAACCCTAGCTGAGAAGCTTGAGGAATACATAGAATTTAATAAGGGCTCAGTCGTCAAATGGAGTACATTTTGGGAAGCAATGAAGGTGGTGACGAGGGGACAGGTAATCGCCGAGGCAGGAGGGATCAGGAGGCAATTGAGACAGGAACTAGAGTCTGAGGAGGAAAAGATCAAGCACCTCGAAAACACTCTCCCCCCAACGATTGAGACGGAAACCAGGCTGAAGGAGATCAGGGAAGACTGTAGAATCGCATGGGAGGGGCTCTCGAAGTTCGACTTCTCTGCACGATCCGCGAAGGCACACAAAGAGGCGGACAAACCAGGCAGGATGCTAGCCTGGCTATGCAGGAAGGAACACCCGAGGATGGCTCTAAACCTGATTAAGGATAGCAAGGGCACCCCCCACAGGACACAGCAAGCAATAAACAACACCTTCTCTGACTACTACGCTGATTTATATGCCCACACCAACCGAATACCCGAGGCAGACATAAAAGACACCTTGGAGGAAGTCGGGCTACCCAAATTGAACCAGGACCAGAGAAGCACGCTGGGAGAGCCCATCACGCCCGAGGACATATCAGAGGCGATCAGATCCCTCTCCACGAACAAAACCCCCGGAATAGACGGCCTTACCCCGGAGTTCTACAAGGCATATGGGGACCTCCTATCCCCCATACTGCAAGAAGTTTACGCGGAGGCATACGAAACTGGAATATTACCGAGCAGCATGAGAGAGACCCTTATAGTCCCAATGCTTAAGCCTGGCAAACCACCCGAAAACTGCGACTCATACCGCCCGCTAGCGCTCCTGAACTACGACAGCAAAATACTAACGACCATACTGGCAAAAAGGCTTTCGAGAGTAATAGGAACCCTGGAACACGAAGATCAAACTGGCTTCGTCCCAGGACGCAACACCACGGCAAACTTGAGAAGACTTCAGCATGTGATAGCACAGACAGCCGAATCCACCGAAGACCTGGCTGTGCTGTCGCTAGATGCCATCAAGGCCTTCGACTCGATCTTCTGGGAGTGGCTGATCGAGACCCTGAGGGAATTCGGACTTGGCGAACAATTTGTCCGATGGATCGAGGTACTTTACAACAACCCAGTCGCGAGAGTGAAGACTGGCGGCACGATATCGGAGGCGTGGGCCATCCAGAGGGGAACCAGGCAGGGATGCCCCCTCTCCCCAATGCTGTACATCCTGGGCCTGGAACCGGTGGCGATCTACTTCAGGAAACAGCTTTTTGACGCAGGCATCAGCCTGGGCGGAACATACAATATCATCTCCCTATATGCCGACGACGTCCTTTTGTACCTACGAGACCCCCAGAGGAACGCCCCTACAGCCCTGGACATCCTAGACAATTTTGCGAAATACTCTGGGATAAAATTTAGCAGCCAGAAATCATGTTCCTTCCCCCTGGCTGGACTCAAAGGCAGGAACGCAGAGGAACTCCCTGTGATCGGGATCCAATGGCAAGTGGAGGCGTTCCGCTACCTGGGCCTCACCATCAAGCATATGCCGGTCTCCACCCACGAATGCAACACGGAGGCGGCCATGTCCAGAGTACGCAGATCCACCAAATTCTGGTCGAAACTACCGCTATCCATGATGGGCAGAGTAGCAATAGCCAAAATGATAATATTGCCTAGATTTCTCTACTATTTCACTAACATAGCATACTATATCCCACCACCCTTCTTCAGGAAGCTAGAATCCCTGCTCAGGGATTTCCTTTGGGGTCGAACCAGGCACAAGCTCACGCTGAGCACCCTCACACTTCCCTGCGCCGAGGGTGGCGTCCAGCTTCCAGACTTCCAGAGGTATTACCTGGCGGCCCAGCTGACCCATGTCGCAAAATGGTTATGTGATGACCCTTCGGCAGAAACGAACCTCCTGCACCAACTAACATCACCCATGCACCCTAAGGAACTAATATGGCACAAGCAAGCTGGCCCCTCGAACCTACCCATGATAGCACAGTTGGGGCGACAGATATGGGCAAAAGTCACCTCTATGCTTGGCCTACGGCACTCATACGCACCCGAGATCCCCATGCTGGCAGACGTATGCAAAACCCCCAGCGACCTATTGGCAATGAGGAGATGGGAGCACTATGGCCTTTACTCATGGGGAGACATGTTTACCGAAGGGCTGTTCAGGGAGTTTGAATCGCTCCAACAGATAGACGGACTCGCCCCAGGACAATTCTTATGGTACCAGAAGGTGAGGCATGTTGCTAAAGAGAAATGGAACGTATGGCCTGAGGAGCCGGACACACACCCCCTTGTGCAGGAGATGTATAGTGTCGGTGACGGCTGGAGACCGATGTCGAGGTTATACATCCAAATAAACGACAGGCCCAACCCAAGAAGCGCACATCTGAAAGAGAGGTGGGAGTCCGACTTAGGAGCCGAAATCACAGAGGGGGAATGGACGAGGGCCCTATCATACCCGAAGGAGATATCCAGGAATGCGAGGTTCAGGCTAATCCAACTTAATATCCTCTATAGAACCTACATGACCCCACACAGGATAGCCACATTCTCCGACAAGGTCGCCCCAACCTGCCCATGGTGCACTTCCGATAGTGCCGACATGATCCACATGTTCTGGTCCTGCCCTAAAGCACAGAAACTCTGGTCCGCCTCTGAACGGACCTGCAGGAGGGCCGGGCTGGAGATATACGAATGGACACCTAAGGAATGCCTCCTGGGCACCCATCCGAGGCTGAGTAAAACCAAACACTTGGTGAAGTTTATGGACATCGCATGTGTGCTCGCGAAGAGAACAATCGCCATGGCCTGGAAATCCCCGACTGGCCCCAGGTATGAACACTGGATTAAGGAGATGCTAAGATGGACGGCAGCCGAAACCAGAGCGTGGGAAGAAGGGAATAGTCGAGGCGGAGAAGACCCGAGCACCACACTGGAGGCCTGGAAAGCCCTCCTGAGAGACTTGATTTTCTCAACGAGCCACAAACCCCCTTGAATCCACCCCTCCGAACGTTCTATGCAAGCTCGACCGAGAATCTGCGAAATCAAACTCACACTCCCCCCCACACCACGCCCCACTAACTCCAGCCAGACCCCACCAGACCCGAGACGAGGGTTCGAACAGGAACCAAGGAGCCCAACAACTCAGAGGACATATGTACAGTTAGTGTTACTATTGTTGTTTATCAGTTGTTTAATCTTACCAATGCTCAATACTGCATATATGTTATATACCATGTGACTCAACCCTCACCATGTACATGATGTTTCTAATGCACATATATACATAAATGCCAATAAAAATATTTAAAAATAAAAAAAAAAATAATAATAATAAAGCCCGCCTTGGCCCTGTCTGTAGAATAGAAATATGGTTTAAAGTTGAAGTGAACCATACAGGAGTACAGATCTGCCCGCAGCATTTTAGGGGAACCATTGTACTTCTCTACCACACTCCCCATAGATACTCCCCCCTGCATGAAGGTATCTCTGGACAAAACCAATTCTCTTAAGGTCGCATTTTCGGGTGTTAAGTTCTAAACCTCGGTGGAGAGTTCCTGCATATCGCGCAACAAATCTTGAAAAGCGGGACCCGTATGCACAGGTGTAGTGGTTAACTGTCATCTCAAACTGACATGTTTTGGAGACTGCGGATCAGGGCTCACCTGTGGAATCTCGTGTGAGGACTTCTTAGTTGCCTTTGTCTTGGAATTCTTTTTTTTTGGTTCTGGTTTCATGTAGAAAAGGGTGGGCCTCCCCTGACGCCACCCTGCCAAGTAAGTAATCCACCAGGCAGACTGACCCCGGGGAAGAAACCCAGAATTCAGGAGAAAAAAAACAAAAGGGGGAAGATGTTGTTGTACCTGTAGATGGCCCAGGGATGAGCAGGGCAGGTAAATCCAAAGGAATATAGCCGGGGGATGTTAAGCAGGCTGATCCAGGCAGGTGTAGTAGAAATAATTAAAGGTAAGGACCAGGGTCTGTAGCAGAATAAGGCAATGTCAGCAGATCCAGGGAGGGGAAGGAGAACAAGGAACAGGACAATGAGAGGAGAGGAAGGCAGGAACGGAGAGCAGCGCGCAGTAAGGAGGAATGATCCAGTAGCAAGGAGAAGGAAGGCAAGGACAGAAAAAAACAAGCGCTGAGCAAGGGAGCACTAGCCTTAGCAAAACAAGGCTGGTACCGCCAAGTGTTGATACGCAATGCTCAGAAGTGCATCCAGCGCATATGAACGCTGTCAGATGACAACTAGGCAGCGTTCATAGGTAACCGGGAATACTTGCGGCACCCATCTTGGATGAAGACTGAATGGTCGAGCTCGGCAGGTCATAACACATGGGTGTGAAGATTAGTCAAAGTTTGAAGTTCCGGAACCAGTGCTGCAAGGGCTAGGATGCTACATCATCATCCCAGATATTACACTGGTAATCCCTACCATCTACCTCTTGCCAAAACCTTGCAAGTATTAATCGTGTCTGCAAAATTGCAGAAGACTTTTTTAAAAAATAACTCTTGCGCAAACACTAAGGTGTAGACCTTTTTCAAATTCTTTATAAGTTTTGTTAGCAGAACACTACCAGCTACACCTTAAATTGGCAGCAGACACCCCTATTACAATCATGAAATACTTCTACACAAAGCTCCAACCGCACAAAGACATTATCCGACACCCATCTAGGGTTTCACGAAAAAAAGGAAAAGCACTGGGAACTCAACACAGAGGTAAACCATGAGATATTTTGGTTTCATGCTACATTTGCGTCACATTAAGCTTCCTTTGGAATGGGTGTAGTGGAGGCCGTTCCTCATTAAAGTGACACTCCTTTGCTTCACTAAGCTTACATGGATTTAGCATTCTGTTCACCTCTGTGTACTGCAATAAGTTGCTTATGCACTCCTTGGCATGTCCTTAATTACGAAGATCTCTGATGATGAAGAGGGCCTAAGTGGTGTGGTTTGCTCTTACTTGGACACAACATTAATTTTGCTCCTGTGTTTTCTAGTTGTCATTTTCAGGGTTGACCAAATACATCTTAAGCACTATGAATCCACAGGCCTGTTGTGACATGCAAGTTGGTAGCGACCTCATGATGCTCCATTACAGAATGTTATTATTAGAAGCTGAAGGTTGTCAGTTGGAAGCCCATGAAAAGAGGGGAGAGACTGCAGTCTTTATGCTGTGAAGTTAATAATGATCTGCAGGTACCTGGTGGTCCTTGCAGATTTATTATGAAGTTCACCAGAACAATACAGACAAAGTGCTGTTCAACACCCTTATAGATTCAGCAGGGTGAGTTTGGATACAGGTTTTCATGGTTGGGTGTTTGTCAAAACAAAAAAAGGGATATGATCTGATAAGATATTTTATTTATATCGCGCTCATACACATGTGTTTCAGAGCGCGACCAAGCAAAGGTAAGGGAACAGGGGAGAACAAAATACGATCTTACTAAGCCCAGTGACATTAAGAACGTGCAAGTGCATAGAAAAGGGAAGAGGGCGAAAGTGCGTGGAGGGGGAGAAGTGGAAAGTGCGGACAGAGGAGAGAACAGAATAAATAATAAGTGGGATAAATAAATAAGTGCAGACAAAAAGGTAGTGCAGCCAGGCACGTGGCAAGTGCATGATTAGTCAGTTAGGGTATATCTGATAAGTGCAGAGGAAGAGTGGGTATGGGTACAGATACAGATCCCAGTACCAAGGGAGGCCACAGGCAGTGAAGGAGGGAGGCAAGGTGCACAGGTACCTGGGCCCGAAGGCCAGAGGGTGGTCAGGTGCACGGTGCCGAGAGAAACAGATCAGCAGGGGAGAGGGGGGGCAAAGGCAGAAGCGAAGAGGAAGGTCTTGAGGTGCTTCCAGAACTGGAGATGGTGATCTTCAAGTTTCAGGGTGGCCGGGAGGCTGTTCCAAAGGGAGGCCCCAGCCGAGGACAGAGATCTGCCCGCAGCATATTTCTTTGAAAAACGCCTCACCCTGAGGGAATTAGGCGTAGAGGAGCGAAGGGCGCGAGAAGGAAGGTATTTACGGAGGGATAGTTGAAGGTATTTCGGTCCCAGGCCCCAGAAAGCCTTGTGGACAATGCAGAGGGTTTTAAATTTAATCCTTGCATCCACTGCGAGCCAATGAAGGGATTTCAGAGCTGGAGAGATACGATCCCAGGGCTTGAGGCCAAGGACAAGTCTTGCATTCCTGTTCTGGATTAGTTGTAAAGGGCGGTGAATGGAGGCAGGTAGATTTAGAAAGAGGCTGTTACAATAGTCCAGCCTGGAGAGAACCAGGGCTTGGGAGACTGTGATCTTCTGGAGGATGGAGAGGAAAGTCAGAGAACCTGTAAGGAGGTGCAGTACGGAGTTTGACTTTTTAGAGATG
Organism: Ambystoma mexicanum; assembly: GCF_040938575.1. NCBI lineage: Eukaryota > Metazoa > Chordata > Amphibia > Caudata > Ambystomatidae > Ambystoma > Ambystoma mexicanum. Next base: position 740,010,582 of record NC_090921.1, on the reverse strand, counting down.
TCAGAGATGTGTGCGGAGAAGGAAAGTGTGGAGTCAAATGTGACCCCAAGGTTCTTAGTCTCGCAAGTAGGGGTGGGAGAACGGCCAAGGGAGGCCGGCCAGAGCGTGAGGGGAAATGAGGAGGATCTCAGTTTTGTTGGCATTTAGACAAAGATCGTTGGCGGCACACCAATTTTGAATGGCAGAAAGGCAATCAGAGATGAGGGAAGGTGAGGAGGTGGCTGAAGGAAGCCTGAAAATGAGTTTGGTGTCGTCCGCATAGCACTGGAAATTTGAGCAGATAATGGAAATGCAGTAGGTGAGAATTGCCAGATATTGGTTGAAAAACCAGGGTGAGAGGGTAGACTCCTGGGGGACACCACAGGTAGAGCGGGAGATAGCAGATAGGAAGGACCCAAGTGTTACCTGGGAGGGTCGATCAGAGAGGAAAGAGGTCAGCCAGGCCAGAGCTTGATCGGTGATACCCAGGTTGTCACAGAGATGGTTGAGCAGGATGGTATGGTTGATCGTGTCGAAAGCGGAGGAGAGATCAAGAAGGATGAGGACAGAGGGAATGTTAGAGTCAAGGTTAGAAAGCAGGTCTTCACGGATGTTCAGGAGAGCAGTTTCTGTGCTTCTGGCAGCTCTGAATCCAGATTGGTGGTCGGGGAGAGAGCCAATAGAGTCATAAAGAAGGTTAAGCTGGGAGATGGCCAGTTTTTCCAAGAGCTTCTCCAAAAAGGGAGTAATGAAAATTGGGCGGCAGTTAGCCGGACAAGAGGGATCAGCTGTGGGTTTCTTGAGGAGGAGATGCACAAAGGAGTGCTTGAGGGGGGAAGGGAAAGATCCAGAGGCAAAAGAATGGTTGCAGAAATCGGCTAGGGCCGGAGCGAGGGTATCAATGTGGTCCTTTATGGTTTTAAAGGAACAGGGGTGGACCTGTTTTGATGAGGCTTTCATAGATCAGACTTGTCTAGCAACCTCATCCGGAGACAAAAGAGGAAAGGAGGAGAAAGGCGAAGGGGGGGCAGCTGAAGGCGGGACAGAAAGCCGGCAGGGAGAGGGGAGAGGAGGTGAGGTGGAGGAGAGGGTGGACAAGATGTCTTGGGTTTTGGAATGAAAGTGAGAGGCAATGGCATTGCAAAGAGCCTGGGAGGCGGAAGGGGTGGGGGTGAAGACTGCAGCAGGGTTGGCCAGCTCCTTGCAGATTTTAAAGAGTTCGGCCAAGTTGTTAGATGCCGCAGAGACGCATACTTGAATGTGAGCTCTCTTCTTGGATTGAACAGAGAGACGGTATTGCCTTTGGAGCAGGCGACAGGCCTGTTTGTCAGAGGATGAGCAGGAGGCCATCCATTTCCTCTCAGCCACCCAACACTGGCATTTGAGTGTCAATAGGTTAGAGTCATACCAGGAATTACACTTGGCTTTGGACTTCAAACGGATCCTCATGACAGGGGCAAGAACATCAAGAATAGAAGAGATAGAGGAAAGAGAAGGGACAAGGCAGTGTCAGGGTGTGAGTCAGCCTGGGTGGGGCGAGGGGAGAAGGTGGCAGCAAAAGCCTCAGTTGACACGCACTTCATGGGCTGGATGTCCGAGAAGGTGGGTGGCAATCTTGGGGAAGGCTTGGGGGGAGGAGATAGACAGCTGGGAGGAGAGGAGGTAATGATAACTCCAGGATAGAGGTGTGGTGAGGGGAGTAGAGAGGGGGAGGCCAGATGAGATCAAGACATCAAGTGTATGACCAGCAGAGTGAGTAGGGCCGGAAGGGAGGATAGAGCGGGAAAGTGAGTTGCAGAGGTCGCGAAAGAGTGTAAATGAAGAACAGGTGGAATCCAGAAGGACTCTAGAGGGGTCAAAGAAAGCCATGAGGACTTACCAGTGGGTGCCACCATTAATGGGAGAGGAGGAGGTAGGGCAAAGCCCAGAGATCATATGAGGTGTCCATAGATCAGGCGAAGGAACGAAAAAGAGAATGTCAGTGAGAGTTTGTCTGGCAGAGGCACTAGAATAGGTATCAGCGATGGGGAGGCCAGGGTTGGAAGCCAAGATCTCCTTTTTGAATTTCTTCTTACCAGACCTGGTGAGAAGGGAAGGATAGTTAATAGAGAAGCAGTTGGAATAGATAGGAGACACAGATAGCGACATGAGTAAGTAAAGAGAAGATGGCAGTATGAAGAATATGCAAGAAAAGAAAGCTGTAAGGAAAAGTCACTGGGCTAGCAGGTACAGTTGAGGTCACCAAAAAGTAATGTGAAAAAAACACTCCCAAATTGCAGTTACTAAAACACACCTAAATTTGACTTTCAAAAACACTCCCAAATTGCAGTTACAAAAACACACCCATATTTGACTTTCAAAAACACTCCCAGATTGCAGTTACTGAAATGCACCCAAATTTGACTTTCAAAAACACTCCCAGATTGCAGTTACAAAAACGCACCCAAATTTGACTTTCAAAAACACTCCCAGATTGCAGTTACTAACATACCCAAATTTGACATTCAAAATCACCCCCAGATTGCAGTTACAAAAACGCACCCAAATTTGACTTTCAAAAACACTCCCAAATTGCAGTTACTAAAACACACCCAAATCTGACATTCAAAAACACTCCCAGATTGCAGTTACAAAAACGCACCCAAATTTGACTTTCAAAAACACTCCCAGATTGCAGTTACAAAAACGCACCCAAATTTGACTTTCAAAAACACTCCCAAATTGCAGTTACTAAAACGCACCCAAATCTGACATTCAAAAACACTCCCAGATTGCAGTTACAAAAACGCACCCAAATTTGACTTTCAAAAACACTCCCAGATTGCAGTTACTAAAACGCACCCAAATTTGACTTTCAAAAACACTCCCAGATTGCAGTTACAAAAACGCACCCAAATTTGACTTTCAAAAACACTCCCAGATTGCAGTTACTAACATACCCATGTTTGACTTTCAAAATCACCCCCAGATTGCAGTTACAAAAACGCACCCAAATTTGACTTTCAAAAACACTCCCAAATTGCAGTTACTAAAACGCACACAAATCTGACATTCAAAAACACTCCCAGATTGCAGTTACAAAAACGCACCCAAATTTGACTTTCAAAAACACTCCCAGATTGCAGTTACAAAAACGCACCCAAATTTGACTTTCAAAAACACTCCCAAATTGCAGTTACTAAAACGCACCCAAATCTGACATTCAAAAACACTCCCAGATTGCAGTTACAAAAACGCACCCAAATTTGACTTTCAAAAACACTCCCAGATTGCAGTTACTAAAACGCACCCAAATTTGACTTTCAAAAACACTCCCAGATTGCAGTTACACAAACGCACCCAAATTTGACTTTCAAAAACACTCCCAGATTGCAGTTACTAAAACGCACCCAAATTTGACTTTCAAAAACACTCCCAGATTGCAGTTACAAAAACGCACCCAAATTTCACTTTCAAAAACACTCCCAAATTGCAGTTACTAAAACGCACCCAAATTTGACTTTCAAAAACACTCCCAGATTGCAGTTACAAAAACGCACCCAAATTTGACTTTCAAAAACACTCCCAGATTGCAGTTACTAAAACGCACCCACATTTGACTTTCAAAAACACTCCCAGATTGCAGTTACAAAAACGCACCCAAATTTGACTTTCAAAAACACTCCCAGATTGCAGTTACTAAAACGCACCCACATTTGACTTTCAAAAACACTCCCAGATTGCAGTTACAAAAACGCACCCAAATTTGACTTTCAAAAACACTCCCAGATTGCAGTTACTAAAACGCACCCAAATTTGACTTTCAAAAACACTCCCAGATTGCAGTTACAAAAACGCACCCAAATTTGAATTTCAAAAACACTCCCAGATTTCAGTTACTAAAACGCACCCAAATTTGACTTTCAAAAACACTCCCAGATTGCAGTTACTAAAACGCACCCAAATTTGACTTTCAAAAACACTCCCAGATTGCAGTTACAAAAACGCACCCAAATTTGACTTTCAAAAACACTCCCAGATTGCAGTTACAAAAACGCACCCAAATTTAACTTTCAAAAACACTCCCAAATTGCAGTTACTAAAACGCACCCAAATTTGACTTTCAAAAACACTCCCAGATTGCAGTTACAAAAACGCACCCAAATTTGACTTTCAAAAACACTCCCAGATTGCAGTTACAAAAACGCACCCACATTTGACTTTCAAAAACACTCCCAGATTGCAGTTACTAAAACGCACCCACATTTGACTTTCAAAAACACTCCCAGATTGCAGTTACAAAAACGCACCCAAATTTGACTTTCAAAAACACTCCCAGATTGCAGTTACTAAAACGCACCCACATTTGACTTTCAAAAACACTCCCAGATTGCAGTTACAAAAACGCACCCAAATTTGACTTTCAAAAACACTCCCAGATTGCAGTTCTAAAACGCACCCAAATTTGACTTTCAAAAACACTCCCAGATTGCAGTTACAAAAACGCACCCAAATTTGAATTTCAAAAACACTCCCAGATTTCAGTTACTAAAACGCACCCAAATTTGACTTTCAAAAACACTCCCAGATTGGAGTTACAAAAACGCACCCAAATCTGACTTTCAAAAACACTCCCAGATTGCAGTTACAAAAACGCACCCAAATTTGACTTTCAAAAACACTCCCAGATTGCAGTTACTAAAGCGCACCCAAATTTGACTTTCAAAAACACTCCCAGATTGCAGTCACTAAAACGCACCCAAATTTGACTTTCAAAAACACTCCCAGATTTCAGTTACTAAAACGCACCCAAATTTGACTGTCAAAAACACTCCCAGATTGCAGTTACAAAAACACACCCAAATTTGACTTTCAAAAACACTCCCAGATTGCAGTTACTAAAACGCACCCAAATTTGACTTTCAAAAACACTCCCAGATTGCAGTTACAAAAACGTACCCAAATTTGACTTTCAAAAACACTCCCAGATTGCAGTTACAAAAACGCACCCAAATTTGACTTTCAAAAACACTCCCAAATTGCAGTTACTAAAACGCACCCACATTTGACTTTCAAAAACACTCCCAGATTGCAGTTACAAAAACGCACCCAAATTTGACTTTCAAAAACACTCCCAGATTGCAGTTACTAAAACGCACCCAAATTTGACTTTCAAAAACACTCCCAGATTGCAGTCACTAAAACGCACCCAAATTTGACTTTCAAAAACACTCCCAGATTGGAGTCACAAAAACGCACCGAAATCTGACTTTCAAAAACACTCCCAGATTGCAGTTACAAAAACGCACCCAAATTTGACTTTCAAAAACACTCCCAGATTGCAGTTACAAAAACGCGCCCAAATTTGACTTTCAAAAACACTCCCAGATTGCAGTCACTAAAACGCACCCAAATTTGACTTTCAAAAACACTCCCAGATTGCAGTCACTAAAACACACCCAAATTTGACTTTCAAAAACACTCCCAGATTGCAGTTACAAAAACACACCCAAATTTGTCTTTCAAAAACACTCCAAAATTGCAGTTACTAAAACGCACCCAAATTTGACTTTCAAAAACACTCCCAGATTGCAGTTACAAAAACGCACCCAAATTTGACTTTCAAAAACACTCCCAGATTGCAGTTACAAAAACGCACCCAAGTTTGACTTTCAAAAACACTCCCAGCTTGCAGTTACAAAAACACACCCAAATTTGACTTTCAAAAACACTCCCAAATTGCAGTTACAAAAACGCACCCAAATTTGACTTTCAAAAACACTCCCAGATTGCAGTTACTAAAACGCACCCAAATTTGTCTTTCAAAAACACTCCCAGATTGCAGTTACAAAAACGCACCCAAATTTGACTTTCAAAAACACTCCCAAATTGCAGTTACTAGAACGCACCCAAATTTGACTTTCAAAAAAACTCCCAGATTGCAGTTACTAAAACGCAGCCAAATTTGACTTTCAAAAACACTCCCAGATTGCAGTTACAAAAACGCAGCCAAATTTGACTTTCAAAAACACTCCCAGATTGCAGTTACAAAAACGCACCCAAATTTGAATTTCAAAAACACTCCCAGATTTCAGTTACTAAAACGCACCCAAATTTGACTTTCAAAAACACTCCCAGATTGCAGTTACTAAAACGCACCCAAATTTGACTTTCAAAAACACTCCCAGATTGCAGTTACACAAACGCACCCAAATTTGACTTTCAAAAACACTCCCAGATTGCAGTTACTAAAACGCACCCAAATTTGACTTTCAAAAACACTCCCAGATTGCAGTTACAAAAACGCACCCAAATTTAACTTTCAAAAACACTCCCAAATTGCAGTTACTAAAACGCACCCAAATTTGACTTTCAAAAACACTCCCAGATTGCAGTTACAAAAACGCACCCAAATTTGACTTTCAAAAACACTCCCAGATTGCAGTTACAAAAACGCACCCACATTTGACTTTCAAAAACACTCCCAGATTGCAGTTACTAAAACGCACCCACATTTGACTTTCAAAAACACTCCCAGATTGCAGTTACAAAAACGCACCCAAATTTGACTTTCAAAAACACTCCCAGATTGCAGTTACTAAAACGCACCCACATTTGACTTTCAAAAACACTCCCAAATTGCAGTTACAAAAACGCACCCAAATTTGACTTTCAAAAACACTCCCAGATTGCAGTTCTAAAACGCACCCAAATTTGACTTTCAAAAACACTCCCAGATTGCAGTTACAAAAACGCACCCAAATTTGAATTTCAAAAACACTCCCAGATTTCAGTTACTAAAACGCACCCAAATTTGACTTTCAAAAACACTCCCAGATTGGAGTTACAAAAACGCACCCAAATCTGACTTTCAAAAACACTCCCAGATTGCAGTTACAAAAACGCACCCAAATTTGACTTTCAAAAACACTCCCAGATTGCAGTTACTAAAGCGCACCCAAATTTGACTTTCAAAAACACTCCCAGATTGCAGTCACTAAAACGCACCCAAATTTGACTTTCAAAAACACTCCCAGATTTCAGTTACTAAAACGCACCCAAATTTGACTGTCAAAAACACTCCCAGATTGCAGTTACAAAAACACACCCAAATAATTTGACTTTCAAAAACACTCCCAGATTGCAGTTACTAAAACGCACCCAAATTTGACTTTCAAAAACACTCCCAGATTGCAGTTACAAAAACGTACCCAAATTTGACTTTCAAAAACACTCCCAGATTGCAGTTACAAAAACGCACCCAAATTTGACTTTCAAAAACACTCCCAAATTGCAGTTACTAAAACGCACCCACATTTGACTTTCAAAAACACTCCCAGATTGCAGTTACAAAAACGCACCCAAATTTGACTTTCAAAAACACTCCCAGATTGCGGTTACTAAAACGCACCCAAATTTGACTTTCAAAAACACTCCCAGATTGCAGTCACTAAAACGCACCCAAATTTGACTTTCAAAAACACTCCCAGATTGGAGTTACAAAAACGCACCGAAATCTGACTTTCAAAAACACTCCCAGATTGCAGTTACAAAAACGCACCCAAATTTGACTTTCAAAAACACTCCCAGATTGCAGTTACAAAAACGCACCCAAATTTGACTTTCAAAAACACTCCCAGATTGCAGTCACTAAAACGCACCCAAATTTGACTTTCAAAAACACTCCCAGATTGCAGTCACTAAAACACACCCAAATTTGACTTTCAAAAACACTCCCAGATTGCAGTTACAAAAACACACCCAAATTTGTCTTTCAAAAACACTCCAAAATTGCAGTTACTAAAACGCACCCAAATTTGACTTTCAAAAACACTCCCAGATTGCAGTTACAAAAACGCACCCAAATTTGCCTTTCAAAAACACTCCCAGATTGCAGTTACAAAAACGCACCCAAGTTTGACTTTCAAAAACACTCCCAGCTTGCAGTTACAAAAACACACCCAAATTTGACTTTCAAAAACACTCCCAAATTGCAGTTACAAAAACGCACCCAAATTTGACTTTCAAAAACACTCCCAGATTGCAGTTACTAAAACGCACCCAAATTTGTCTTTCAAAAACACTCCCAGATTGCAGTTACAAAAACGCACCCAAATTTGACTTTCAAAAACACTCCCAAATTGCAGTTACTAGAACGCACCCAAATTTGACTTTCAAAAAAACTCCCAGATTGCAGTTACTAAAACGCAGCCAAATTTGACTTTCAAAAACACTCCCAGATTGCAGTTACAAAAACGCAGCCAAATTTGACTTTCAAAAACACTCCCAGATTGCAGTTACTAAAACGCACCCAAATTTGACTTTCAAAAACACTCCCAAATTGCAGTTACAAAAACGCACCCAAATTTGACTTTCAAAAACACTCCCAGATTGCAGTTACTAAAACGCACCCAAATTTGACTTTCAAAAACACTCCCAAATTGCAGTTACAAAAACGCACCCAAATTTGACTTTCAAAAACACTCCCAGGTTGCAGTTACAAAAACGCTCCCAAATTTGACTTTCAAAAACACTCCCAGATTGCAGTTACAAAAACACACCCAAATGTGACTTTCAAAAACACTCCCAGATTGCAGTTACAAAAACACACCCAAATTTGACTGTCAAAAACACTCCCAGATTGCAGTTACAAAAACGCACCCAAATTTGACTGTCAAAAACACTCCCAAATTGCAGTTACTAAAACGCACCCAAATTTGACTTTCAAAAACACTCCCAGATTGCAGTTACAAAAACGCACCCAAATTTGACTTTCAAAAACACTCCCAGATTGCAGTTACTAAAACGCACCCACATTTGACTTTCAAAAACACTCCCAGATTGCAGTTACAAAAACGCACCCAAATTTGACTTTCAAAAACACTCCCAGATTGCAGTTACTAAAACGCACCCACATTTGACTTTCAAAAACACTCCCAGATTGCAGTTACAAAAACGCACCCAAATTTGACTTTCAAAAACACTCCCAGATTGCAGTTACTAAAACGCACCCAAATTTGACTTTCAAAAACACTCCCAGATTGCAGTTACAAAAACGCACCCAAATTTGAATTTCAAAAACACTCCCAGATTTCAGTTACTAAAACGCACCCAAATTTGACTTTCAAAAACACTCCCAGATTGCAGTTACTAAAACGCACCCAAATTTGACTTTCAAAAACACTCCCAGATTGCAGTTACACAAACGCACCCAAATTTGACTTTCAAAAACACTCCCAGATTGCAGTTACTAAAACGCACCCAAATTTGACTTTCAAAAACACTCCCAGATTGCAGTTACAAAAACGCACCCAAATTTCACTTTCAAAAACACTCCCAAATTGCAGTTACTAAAACGCACCCAAATTTGACTTTCAAAAACACTCCCAGATTGCAGTTACAAAAACGCACCCAAATTTGACTTTCAAAAACACTCCCAGATTGCAGTTACAAAAACGCACCCACATTTGACTTTCAAAAACACTCCCAGATTGCAGTTACTAAAACGCACCCACATTTGACTTTCAAAAACACTCCCAGATTGCAGTTACAAAAACGCACCCAAATTTGACTTTCAAAAACACTCCCAGATTGCAGTTACTAAAACGCACCCACATTTGACTTTCAAAAACACTCCCAGATTGCAGTTACAAAAACGCACCCAAATTTGACTTTCAAAAACACTCCCAGATTGCAGTTCTAAAACGCACCCAAATTTGACTTTCAAAAACACTCCCAGATTGCAGTTACAAAAACGCACCCAAATTTGAATTTCAAAAACACTCCCAGATTTCAGTTACTAAAACGCACCCAAATTTGACTTTCAAAAACACTCCCAGATTGGAGTTACAAAAACGCACCCAAATCTGACTTTCAAAAACACTCCCAGATTGCAGTTACAAAAACGCACCCAAATCTGACTTTCAAAAACACTCCCAGATTGCAGTTACTAAAGCGCACCCAAATTTGACTTTCAAAAACACTCCCAGATTGCAGTCACTAAAACGCACCCAAATTTGACTGTCAAAAACACTCCCAGATTGCAGTTACAAAAACGCACCCAAATTTGACTTTCAAAAACACTCCCAGATTGCAGTTACTAAAACGCACCCAAATTTGACTTTCAAAAACACTCCCAGATTGCAGTTACAAAAACGTACCCAAATTTGACTTTCAAAAACACTCCCAGATTGCAGTTACAAAAACGCACCCAAATTTGACTTTCAAAAACACTCCCAGATTGCAGTTACTAAAACGCACCCACATTTGACTTTCAAAAACACTCCCAGATTGCAGTTACAAAAACGCACCCAAATTTGACTTTCAAAAACACTCCCAGATTGCAGTTACTAAAACGCACCCAAATTTGACTTTCAAAAACACTCCCAGATTGCAGTCACTAAAACGCACCCAAATTTGACTTTCAAAAACACTCCCAGATTGGAGTTACAAAAACGCACCGAAATCTGACTTTCAAAAACACTCCCAGACTGCAGTTACAAAAACGCACCCAAATTTGACTTTCAAAAACACTCCCAGATTGCAGTCACTAAAACGCACCCAAATTTGACTTTCAAAAACACTCCCAGATTGCAGTCACTAAAACACACCCAAATTTGACTTTCAAAAACACTCCCAGATTGCAGTTACAAAAACACACCCAAATTTGTCTTTCAAAAACACTCCAAAATTGCAGTTACTAAAACGCACCCAAATTTGACTTTCAAAAACACTCCCAGATTGCAGTTACAAAAACGCACCCAAATTTGACTTTCAAAAACACTCACAGATTGCAGTTACTAAAACACACCCAAATTTGACTTTCAAAAACACTCCCAGATTGCAGTTACAAAAACGCACCCAAGTTTGACTTTCAAAAACACTCCCAGCTTGCAGTTACAAAAACACACCCAAATTTGACTTTCAAAAACACTCCCAAATTGCAGTTACAAAAACGCACCCAAATTTGACTTTCAAAAACACTCCCAGATTGCAGTTACTAAAACGCACCCAAATTTGTCTTTCAAAAACACTCCCAGATTGCAGTTACAAAAACGCACCCAAATTTGACTTTCAAAAACACTCCCAAATTGCAGTTACTAGAACGCACCCAAATTTGACTTTCAAAAAAACTCCCAGATTGCAGTTACTAAAACGCAGCCAAATTTGACTTTCAAAAACACTCCCAGATTGCAGTTACAAAAACGCAGCCAAATTTGACTTTCAAAAACACTCCCAGATTGCAGTTACTAAAACGCACCCAAATTTGACTTTCAAAAACACTCCCAAATTGCAGTTACAAAAACGCACCCAAATTTGACTTTCAAAAACACTCCCAGATTGCAGTTACTAAAACGCACCCAAATTTGACTTTCAAAAACACTCCCAAATTGCAGTTACAAAAACGCACCCAAATTTGACTTTCAAAAACACTCCCAGGTTGCAGTTACAAAAACGCACCCAAATTTGACTTTCAAAAACACTCCCAGATTGCAGTTACAAAAACACACCCAAATGTGACTTTCAAAAACACTCCCAGATTGCAGTTACAAAAACACACCCAAATTTGACTGTCAAAAACACTCCCAGATTGCAGTTACAAAAACGCACCCAAATTTGACTGTCAAAAACACTCCCAGATTGCAGTTACAAAAACACACCCAAATTTGACTTTCAAAAACACTCCCAGATTGCAGTTACTAAAACGCACCCAAATTTGACTTTCAAAAACACTCCCAGATTGCAGTTACAAAAACGTACCCAAATTTGACTTTCAAAAACACTCCCAGATTGCAGTTACAAAAACGCACCCAAATTTGACTTTCAAAAACACTCCCAAATTGCAGTTACTAAAACGCACCCATATTTGACTTTCAAAAACACTCCCAGATTGACGTTACTAAAACACACCCAAATTGGACTTCCGTAGGCTATGCTGACGCAGCATAGGTGGGTGGAAAGAGCTTTGAGTTAGAGGCAGGTGCTAGGACGTAGGTATTTAGAGATCATACAGGGAGACAAGTTAGAGCAAGCAGATGGGGGAGTGCAGGTCAGCAAGGGAATAAGAAAGGGCAGGCAGAGGAGTATCCCATTGAGAGGAGAGAGCAAGAGTCTAGGTTGTCCAGAATCATGGCTGAGTGAACTGACCACCCCCCGGAGGGTCAGGTTGTGGTAGAAGCTTCCTGGACAAGTAGCGTCATTGTAGCGGACAGGGAGCAGACAGGGGCCTTAGATATGGGCCTTTAAGACAAGGGCCGGCTCTCGCCTCCGGACCAGCCAATGGCAGTAAGACTACCAGGTTAGCCAATGATCAGAGGGCAGGGCACCAGGAAAACCATGAAGACCACGGGCCGCCATCTTGGTGTGAGTCAATGGCCACTGAAATGGCACATCTTTTTTTCATTAGTATAAGTGTCTAGGAGGAGTGTGAGGAATTGCTATCTGGTAAGGGTGTAGACGCTCTAACATTTTTGATTTGTATTAAATAATATAATAACGTGAGACATTCAGTCTCAGAAAGGGTGGTCTACTAATCAAACCCCGTTTGAGAAAACTCCATGACAAAAGCAGTGTGTACCTGTGCCGTGCTGCATCAGTCCCCCTGATATGTAGCCCCTGCTTTTCAGTGGTACCGAATGGGTTCAAAGGTCACAAGTGGCCTGTTTGACAGCTACTGTGACAGCAAAATCACTGCAGACAGGTTGCATTTATATCTTCACCTATGTCTAAAACAAAAACAATTATGATAAACCAGGGGTCCGCAACCTCTAGCTCTCCATATGTTTTGGACTACAGTTTCCATGATCTCTCAGCATTGTCTATTCTGGCTAGGGCTGATGGGAGCTGTAGTGCAGACATCTGGTGAACCAAATCTTACAGACCCCTGTGATTAAACTATCACCTTCTGGCAGGGTAATCTTGAAATATAAGCCCTTCCTGGGTTTTGATATGCTGGCTGGTAGCTCACCTAATTATTAAAGCCGCAACTTATTTGTAGCATGCACATGCACTTGTGAACACTGTGAGCCCAGGCCAGCCATGGACAGCCTATGTGTTTGTTTTTCTGTAGACTTTCCGGCTCTGCTTCAGCTAGGATAATATGCCTCTCTGTGATCCTTTGTGAGGTCTGGTAACACTTCTCTCCAGCCCAGAAAGCTCCCAGCCCCCTGGGAACCAAGCTTTAAAGTGGCACACACTAAACAAAAGGGTAAGTCTCACACTAGGGTGTTGCATACCAAAGGGCCTTTTAAGTTGCAAACATTTGAATGGGACATGGCTAGACAATCTGACACAGCAGAATGGGAAAAAAGAGGAAGGGTTCCGCCATCTTGTTTTTTTGTGGGCTTCTCTTTTCTTCCTGTCGCCTCCACTTCCTGTGCAGCAAAGCACTTTGGTTATGATGCAAGAAGGTAAAAGTCCCTTTTTATCTTCATATGGACATGGCCCCTTTAAAGCATGCTTGCTTTCATCCAATCCCCTGTGGACATTTGCCCACTTCTTCTTTTGATTCACTTTGAACCTTCAAGGACAAAAATGTGTTTGGAGCCTGCTGGGAGATCAGTCTTTTCCAAAGTCCTTTAGTTGTGAGGTGAAGGCAGGTGTTCCATGCCAGAGGCAAGCTCTGGTCACCATGCAGCATCAGCGCACATCCGGGGTGAACTGCTATCGGATCAAGACCTGCACTCTCTGCCAGCTGCGCTGGTAGCCAGGCTCCAACCTTTAGGTGAAGGACTCCTGGAGGTGCTAGCTAGCCTCCCGTGGATGGGAGTCAAGACTATTCCGACCAATCTTGTCTCTGAGCCATTGGATTGGGACGCACAGCATCAGAACTAAAGCAGCTGAATGCCTGCATTGTACAGTGTTGAGGCATCATCGAACCAGAGTTGACTGCGTTTGAACTCCTTTGAACCGCCAGGACCTGCGGTGCTGCTTTTGGCACTTTGAAACCATGTTGCTGTATACATCAACCGACACAATGCTGTATCATACTATGCAGGATATGTCACCTGTTCAGGCCGAAAACCAGCTCACCACAGTGGATGACTGCAAACCACCACTGCTTTGAACTTTGCATTCAACCACTGGGACTACAGCATCGAACCAGACCTCGACTCGAACTGCTGGAAGCATCTTAGTTACTCGTCGACTCTACCCAGCGGTAAGCAATGTCTCGAAACAGCTAGACCCTCGATCAAATTCTGGTGAGCCTATCGAACAGCATTGCTCGAACTTCAAAGAGCTTCCACTTTGAACAGACTCTATTCTATGCCAGCTCACTGTTTGGGCCAGCATGACTCACCACATCAGAGCCTGGTTCGACGCAGAAAGACAGCATCCAGAAAGCCTAGTTTGATGCAGTTTAACCACCCAGAAACTGAGTATGGTACTGTTGAGAGGTCCCTGACCCCTTAGCCCACTTTTAGGACCCAAGTGGCTGCTAAGCCACCCATGTTCACTTTTTTCAACAAAACATATCCTTTCTTTGTGACATTGTTTGCGATGTATTGCCTTTCATCCCACCTACATTAAACAAAGTGCTTCCATTATCTACATTCTGAATATTCTGTGTTCTTTCCACAGGGGTGGGGGGTTGTAAGTGTTTTTCTAGTACAGTTAATTGAATACTGGTGTGTTTGAAGTGTATGTATCTTTAAAGAACCTTGATTGGAAATGTATTCATTTTGGACGTTGCACTATTGCTGTTTGGGTTGCTACTGTGATCAACTTCACATCACTCTTAAGAGTATAGCTTGCCCTCAACCCACATTACCACAAACGGCGAAGCTGTAATATCTCTTAACTCTGTCTGTTTTCCCTTTATGATTGGCATCACGTTTGATATTATTTGTAGTAGTGTGAGGGCTTATCAGGTGGTTCAACCACTACTCATCCTTGTGCGCCTGCAGGACAGTAGTCATTTCATCGAAGCGGGTTTCAAGTGAAAAGTGTGGCGATTAGTAGGTCTCGTGGCATCTCTGGGGCTTACTAGGATAGAGTCCATGCCTTACAAATGCTTCCCAGGCAGTCGTGTAGTCCGAGTCTCAGATAGGGATTGGGATGAACAACTATAGGGTCTCTGGGTTTGAAATAAACTCTAAAAAGACAGTTTCAATGACCAGTGTCAGGGTATAGAAAAGCCAAAATAGGTGCAAGGGCCTGTTGTGAAAGGGATCTAATATCCCTAGTCTACTATTCATAGTTCCAGGATTCTAGCACCCAGCATGCTTCTTGTTTTAATCACAGAAAAGGGACGCAACACCTAGTATACCTTTGCTTCTCTCTGTCGCAGTCTCTGCTCTCCTGGCCTCGAGGTGGCTTTCCCAGGCTCATCAGTGTAGTCATATTGTACCCG
The DNA here is from genome assembly GCF_040938575.1 of Ambystoma mexicanum. Classification (NCBI taxonomy): domain Eukaryota; kingdom Metazoa; phylum Chordata; class Amphibia; order Caudata; family Ambystomatidae; genus Ambystoma; species Ambystoma mexicanum. The sequence goes on along the minus strand of NC_090921.1, from coordinate 739,995,272 downwards.
GAAGTCTTTCTTCTCCCGCGCAAGGATACTAGTATTCTCACCCTTCTGCCAGTGGTTACAACTCTGGACTTGATAAGACTATGATTGGCTTCTTCTAGTCAATGGACAGTGCTTTGGATATAGCCCAAGTAGGCTAGCTGTTCTCGATCTGGTCTCTACCAGTGGCTGGGGTAGTGTCCTCTGCCGACTATTACCCACACACTTCCTACCCGCACTGTTCTGTGTACCTAGAGTGACACACAGCTCACTGCACCCCTTGCCTATATCGTTTGATTTGCTGCAAAGCCTTCCTATACCTGTGGCAACCCAAAAAAATGCATTCATTAACGCTCACGACAAAAACGCATGCATTATTATCCATCCTTCACAATTCCTGACCGTCCAGCGGCATCCACGGCACATCCTCTATAGTGATCCCCAATGTGCAGCTCGGGAGCAACATGTTGCTCCCAGTACCCTAAATTGTTGCTCGCCATTTGCCCTGGGCCATGGTTTGGAGGCCTAGAAGGAGGTGCTGAAGGGATGATACCTCAGAACTAAAGCCAGGACTGAGCAAGAGGTTTGGCAAATAAGCCTGTTGTTATTCCAATTGACTTATTTTTATGTATGCTAGATTTTAGTTTGTCGACACCATGCACTTTCTTTTTCAGTTAATGTCCTTACTTATTATATCAGTGTCATTGTAAAAACCTTGTCATCTTCAGATATGTTGGTCAGCTAACAAATGAGTTTATAAGCAAAGTAAGTGAACCATGTTTCCATGTTTGTGTCCTGGAGAAAATTGTAATTTTCTGTTCCTTTGTACAACTAGTAAGAGTATAATGGACCAATAAGTGGCATGCATACCCAACCTTGCTTTATTAAATAATTTGCATGTACTGCTTTTTGTACAAGTGAGGTTTGTGTTTGATGCCACCATGCATCACATTGATCAGAAATCTTACTTTCAGTGTCACCTATATATATTATTGCATAGTGTTCTACTAGAAAAAATGTAATTGTTTGATACTCTGCCCATCTGGCACGTGGATGATTGGTAGATAAGACAAATGCATACCATATTTTTCATAATTCATTTGTTCTATATTCAAACCCAATTAAGTTACTGTTAATACGTTTAGATTAACAAGCCTATTAATGAATCCAAATAGGAAGGCTGGGCCGCTGTCGAGCCAGCCCATGATGAAGACGTACTTCAACAAACTCCTGCACGGCCTAATTTATCCTGCAAGATAGACTTCATTGGCCGATAGTATCCTGATACCCTGCCACCTGCTGGAGCAGGGAAATGACTCCAGATTACCTTGCCACAATTCTGGGCCAAAACGGTGCCAGAACACCTGTCCTTCCTATTGCAGCCTGGCGGCCCTGCAGACCAGGAGATGCAGTGCTCCAGGAACCCGCTGTGCTGCCTCTGGTGGAGGAGCCGGCATGACGCTGGGGAAACATCCTGGGCTGCGCACCCCCACTGGGTGCCTGATTGCTCTGTGCCCACCCTTGGGGGGTTGAGTGCTGGTGAAAAAACAGCAGCTGTGGGCAAATCGGGGCACACTCCACTGAAGAGGTAAGGAGAAGGACACCATGGGGCGCCTGACTGCCCGGGCTCCCATTGTGGCTGCAGGGAAGGGAGAACTCTGCTGCAACTTATACTGGGAGTGGCATCCGGGTGCCCGCTTGCTCTTGCTGGTGGCGGCAGACCTGTGAGATCACACACCTCCCACCTTCTCCTTTACATTTATCCTCCAAAGCATCAGCATCAGGTCACTGGACAGTTGCTGGTGTGGAGCCACAAGTGCTGTCCTGCACTGCACTGTTGGACTGCACTGCCCTCTTCTGGCAGGGGCCCTCGCAGGACAGCCCGCACTCTTGCTTCCTCCTCTGATCCTCTGGTGCTGCTGGTTGCTCCTAGTGTCTAGTGGGGGGCCGGTATATAGCGTCACAGTGGTGGCACTCTGCTGGCCCTACCACCTCTGCTCTCTTGGCTTGCAGCGGGCTGTGCTCATACCACCGGAGCCACAAGCCCACTGCAGACCCATAACTGTACCCCCATCCTGCCTTGACTGCCGCTTTGAAATACTGCCATTCCCACAATCGGATCTGGTGGTTTCCAGGCGGGGTGTGTCGGTCTCTGCACCCTGCAGACTTCTATAACTGTCAGCATTCTGGTACACTGCTAGGTACTATAGAGGGTGCCCGGACCTGTCTTGGCCTCGCTGATGTGGAGGACGGCTTGTACCCTGAGTCAGTCAGCCACAATGGTCAAAAACAAGAAAACGGGTAATCAAAACAAAATGGACCAATACATGGTGTCCACCCTTGGGGCCTCCAGATCTACCCCCTCAGATGCCGGTGCGGTGGAGGACAACGCTCATCCCGCTACCCTCTCCCTGGCAGATGTTATAAGTTCTATTGCGGACTCCAGGACCTCAATGGAGAGGAAGATCGATGGACTCCACTCTGACATCTCACTCCTTCACCACGACTTACACACGCTTGCGTCCAAAATGGGTGAAGCAGAACCACGAATCTCAGATTCTGAAGACACCCTCCATGCAGCAGAGCGCCGTCTGTATGCGGTAATCCAAAGGATGAAGGCCCAGAGTTGAAGATGGCGACGGATGCTCATGTAGGAACAACCTCTGTATTTTGGGCATGCATGCCTGAAAAGTCTGAAGGCCCCAGCATTTAGTTTTTTTGGGAATCCTGGCTGACAGACTTCATGAAACCCAAGACCCTCTCAAACTTCTTCTCTATTGAAAGGGCGCACCAAGTCCCCACTGGGTCCCCAACTCCCGGGGCGCCGCCCCACACTGTGATAGCTACGCTCCTTAACTATCGTGACCAAGATGCCCTGATGCAGATAGCGTGAGTTAAAGGACCCATCACATCCATTGGCACCAAGATCTCCTTTTTCCCCGACTACACCAAGGAGGTCCAGAGGGCCTGCCAGTCCTTTGATGCAATCAAGAAATGTCTCCATGTGCACAGAGTCAAATTTGCCCTCTTCTTTCCTGCGCTTCTCAAAATACGCCACAATGGGACGATACAGACCTTTGCAGATCCTCAAGCAGCATGGACATGGGCAGAGACTCACCTGGGAAAGGATTCCGGGAGGCACAGGTGGGAGAGCACCCTGATGGAAATACCTGACCGACCATGACCCTCTGATTCATCACGATTTACATCACCTGTGGCGCCCCTCCCCCGGTGGACGCCTCACAGTGGTTAAGGCGCTATATAAAGCAATAAATACAAATACAAATTGTGGAGTGCAGACGGAAGCCTCCTGTTCCACATGGAGTCCAGAGGCATAGGCAGGGTAGGGCCTGAGGGGCAAGGCCCACCCAAAATCTGTAAATGCCCATACAGCGCTACAGATATTTTTGTCAGTGCAGTGGGCCCAACTACATTAGCATCAGGCCCCATTTGCTAGACAATCCTGGCTACGCCTCTGATGGAGTCATTGCCCGGATGGAGGCCGATGGGAAAAATCTTAGCCTCTGCCCATCTGCACAGCAGCAAATCGACCGCTATGGCCGTGCTGGAGAATTTGGAGCCCCCCTTACTGGCTTGCTTTTTTCTTACCTCCATGCCTCTTTATCATTGCTTTTCTTACTCCTTTTGACCTGGCTCTCGGGGCCCTTGACATTGCATTCTCCCTTTCTTAGCTAGGCTGGTGACGAGTTCGTCACATGTTTGGGTGACAGGTACTTCCAGTTTGGGTGAAGTATGGGGTGGGTGGGGGTTGGTTGGGAAGTTGGGTTTTGTGAGGTTTGTTATGCAGTACAAGATGTGGATGTGAAGATGCGATGGTGGGGGTTGCATCTCGGTTGTATTCGGGGCTCCGCTCTGGATAAGACGATATTTTCCTCCTCATGACATGACATGGGCCACTGATGTAAACAGAACACTCTGGTTGATATCCTGGAAGGTAAATGTCCTGTGCTCCTCGGTTAAACGGGACCTGACTCTCCAGTTCCTGAACAGGTACTCCCCAGATGTAGCTTTCCTCCTCGAGGCACACTTGGCAGGTTCAGACTGCAATTTTTTTCGGCGAACTAATTACACATATGCAACACACACAGGATTTTTCTGGGGTTCCTGTGGGGTGCAGGTACTCATTCACAAGAGGTTGCCCCTTCGGATACTCCAAGCCAAGAAAGACCCTGGGGTAGATTTGTTTTGATGCTTGGGGAACTATGGAGGACAAGTGTTGGTATCCTGGACGTTTATGCCCCACCCCCGCTGTCCATGGACCACCTAGACACAATTCAGAGCCTGCTACTTTCCCACCAGCCCGACCTGCGAAGCCTGGGGGGCCACTTTAATGAGGTCATGGATCTGTCTATTGATTGCACTCACCTTTCGGGATCTGGATCCAACTATGCCGACAAAACTGCACACCTTCACGTATGCGTTTGACTTGTGTGATGTGTGGAGAACAGTCAATTAACACTGCAGGTGTTACCCCTTCCACTCTGGGGTGAACATCTCCATGGCTAGGATAGATTATTTCTTGGGTGAACGCCTCCATGTCTAGGATAGATTATTTCTTTTTCCCACAACTGAAGGCACACCAGATTGTGTCAGCCAGATTCCTGACATGAGGAATCTGACCACTCCACTCTCCTTATGGAACTGTAGAGTGGCAGGTCCAGACACCGAATGAGGTGGCGCTTCAACAACTATTACCTTACCTTTACAGATATTTTGTAAGGGATTGTGTCCAAAACCGAAGAGTGTTTCACTCTTAATATGGGGTCAGTTGACAGTCCAGTGGTGCCCTTGGAAGGTTTTAAAGCAGTGCTGAGGGGCGAGCTAGATCCCTGATCTCGGCAAAATGCAGGGCCCACTCACAGCCGATAAGGGAGGCTGAACTTGCAGCGGAGACTTTGGGGGAGGACTTCCTTCTGTTGGATTCCCCTGTCACGCACAGACTCCTCTTGGCGGCTCAGGAAACACTGCAAAATATCCAATTAGATAACACTTGACAGGCACACAGGGATAGGTTGAGCAGAATCTACGACACTGGAGAAAAGGCTGGGAAGATGCTAGCTTGGCTGGAATGGTGCCAGGAGGGGAATATGCATATCCGGGAAATACTAGACGAGGGAGAGGTGGGCCACACTGATGACTCTAAGATCGCAGAATGCTTTCCACAGTACTACGAAAGGCTATATCGAGCCCCTTTGACTGGCGAACAGGTTGGTTGCAACCCTCTTAGCGATGTTGTGCTCCCCCGCCTCTCTCTAGAGGCGGAAATTACAAAAGATTGGAGGAGATTGCAGAGGCCATATCCCAGCTGCAATCTGGGAAATCCCCAGGTCCCAATGGGTTCCCGGTGGAGGTGTGGAAAAAAGACGAGTGACGTGATGGTCCCACACCTACTCAACCTGTTCCTATTTAGTAGAGAGGAAGGCTCCCTCCACTGGACCTATGGCACGCTACCATAATTGTTATACCAAAGAAAGACGAACCCCCCCCACCTTGTGCTCATCCTACCGCCCTATCTCTCTTTTAAACGGCAAGGCCAAGATACTATACAAGGTGCTTGCTGACCGGTTGCTGCAGGTGATCAACTCACTGGTACACCCATAACCAGTGTGTTTTCCTATCAGACAAGTCCACCCGCATGAACATTAGGCACGATATCTGGCAATGGATTGCACTTCGGTTCTCCCCCAGCCTCTAGCACTCCTTGCCGTAGACTTTGAAAAAGAATTTGACTCTCTCTTCTGGGGGCACCTGTGGGAGGTGCTGGCAGGGATGGGCTTTGCGGAACAGTTCATACATTGGGTAAAATCCCTATACACGGCTCCTGTTGCTGAGGTTACGGTGAACGGGGCAACTTCTAGATCCTTCCCATTGGGGCGGTGGACCCAACAGGGTTGCCCACTCTCCCTCCTTTTGTTTACAATGGCAGTGGAGCTGCTGGCTATATGGCTTCGCACAGACCCGACACAGAGGGGATTCCTCTGGCCCACAGCCATGAGCATAGGGTCTCCCTGTATACTGATGATCTGTTGATATTTTTGGGTGACCCGAATGTCTCTTGTCCCATCGTGACTCAGTGTCTCAGAGACAGTGAAGGAGTTACGGGCCTTTGGGTTAATTGGCACCCATCAGTCCTGTTCACAATAAAGGGTGGTGACTGCACCTATGAGGTTTCACGGACCGGTTTCCAATACCTGCGGGTTCACATCGGTCCCAATCCCCTCGAGTTTCTCTCTTGCAATCTGCCTCCAATCACAGAGAGGTTTTGCAGGATGTGCGACACTGGCACACCCTCCCAAATGCACTTCTGGGGAAGGCATCGCTTTTTAAAATGCTCACATTGCCCAGGTATCTATACATCTTCCAATATCCCCCATCCCACTACCCTAGACAGAGTTTGCAGGGTGAACCAGCCCTTAGGGACCTGCTGTGGAGTGGGAAACAACCTAGGATTGCCCTGTCTACACTACAGCGTCCATTTGCGAAGGGGGTATAGAATTGCCGAATATGCTGCACTATTACTGGGCCTCCCAAATGGTGGTGATAAATGACTGGCTACACAGGGACCTGGACTTACAGCATGTTAATGCTAAACGGGTATGGATGGAAGAGGTCAAGCCAATCCAATTATTGTATGGGGTGGTAATGGCAGGGATCTACCAACGTCAACTAAGCACGTGGTTAAGGTTTGGGGGTCAGCACTTCGAGACATTGGGTGGGTTGGGAGACCAGCACTGGCCCAGCCTCTGTGGCGAAACTTGCTCCTGCCCAAAATCAACAAGATCCGGGTGTTAGGGACCTGGGCCCGAATTGGTATTCTGACACTTGGCCAAGTATTGGACTGGGGGAGTGTGGTTCCCTTTCCTACCTTACAGTTCTCCTGTGGGCTCCCAGCGGTGGAGAGCTTTCACCATATTCCTCTTACACACGCATTACATGCCCAGTTCACTGATATACAGGCTGTCCCACCATGCTCTCTCTCTCCTAGAGGCCAACATTGTAGCACAACGGCTTGATAGAAAGGTTATCTCTGTTATGTAACAATGCAGCTCCTCACGGTTTCACTTGATCCAAATCAAGATCCTACACCAAACGTATCATTCATACACGCTGCTCTTTAGATGTGCCCAGGCCGCCCACCAGCGATGCTTGAGATGTGACCGAGCAGACGGTACCTTTTTTCATATATTATGGGAATGCCCGCTGATACGCTGCTTCTGCGAGAGAATTCTGAACAGACCGAGAGGAGCGCTGGAAGAACCTGTACCTGTTGAACCGGAACTATTGTTGCTGGGAATCTGGGGCACCCAATCCTATAGTCGATATGATAAGATGATGATATCCACTGCAGACATTCTTGCAAAGAGAAATATAGCAATGATGTGTGGCAAACCAGATATATCCAGGTTTAGCAAATGGGTGGCTGACATGGATATCTGCATGTTCTACGAAAGACGGATCTACAATGCATGGGGATGCCCCAACCAGATTCCAGAAAATATTGCACAAATGGGAGGCGGCCTGGTGAAGAGGACCTTTAATGGGCGTGAGGTGTTGTTTGCTTTGTTTGTGTTTATTTTCATGATTTTTACTTGCCTTGTATTCTGCTCTTCCATATGCCCGGACCCTTTTGAAATGTATCACACAATGTGCTGCTTGGTTTCAAAACATAATAAAATGTGTTATATATAAACAAAAAAGAAATCCAAATACCTATTTAACACCACCACACCCCTCTATGAAGTGGTCCAATGCTGAAAGTTTTGACAAATGTTTCCCACTAAGTTTTGTGTACAAATATTAAGAAATATGTTATGTGTATTCCTAACCACTTTTTCACCAATGTAATAGGCCCCAGGTGCTTTCAAATACACCATTTCCATTACATGCCGAAATAATTCCTAGAAGGTAACCTCCAAAGCACCACTGAAGGGATCTGTAAAGCCTGCCATGTAACGGCAGTATTACCCAATCCATTTTTTTTAATAGAATATCTCCATTAGGTTAGCAAAATTGAAAAACATGTACCATATTTCATAAAATTCACAAACCAGCTCAAAATAAAAAAAAGCTGTTTTAACATATTCAAACAAGCTATGTATAAAACCCTGATCATTACAATTCATATTATAAAACATAGCTTCCATGCATGTCCATGTTTACACAAAACAAAGAAACAACACCAAATTAACAGAAAATGAACCAAATCTTCATCGAACCAAATGTTCATCGACTCCCATTTTGCAGGCACACTTTGTGCTACCTCCTGCACACCTACATTTATTGAGTGATGGATAAATTGAAACATGCCATTATGATCAGCCTCCTGCATTCTGGGGATGTTATTTCACTGATTTTTCCTTGCCATCTTATATATTTATGTATGTCTACATTTAAAGCTAAGAGACAGCTTATGTATATTTTGTACATCTGCCTCACTCCCCATCGCACAAGCTCTAGCTTTAAGAACTATTTTTCAGTTGACTTAATGTGCCAAATTTAGTTATAGCCCACCACCCAATCCAAATGGACAGTGCCTTACAACCACCCGCTCACTTTCCCACAAGTATTTTTCTTTACCAGGGGAGTTTGCAATCATTCTTGTACTGAAATTCACTTTATGACTAGCAGAAAATCACAGAGGTGCTTTTAAATAATACGTTAAAAATCTCAATTTGGTCGACACCTTCAAACTGAACACCCCCAACTGTGCTCATATGGCACTACCAAGTGTACCTGGAGGGAGACTGCTATTTGGCACATTCATTATTTTGCAACTCCAGGACATGACAGTTTGAAACAACCCTAGATTCTGCTACCATAAAAAGTAATGAAACAGACCTTTGCTTTATATACCTCCAGGCACTTGTCAAATCTGAAGGCCTCAAACTTGAAATAGAATTTCAAAAAGCCCTTTAACACTGCATGATGCCCTTTCAGCTGTCTTCTTAAAATTATAGACCCAAGCACGCTCTTTGAGAAGAGTAGGCTCAAATGAAAATGATACTACCTCCTCATCTCTACATTCATTTTAAAACCAGCTACAAGGATTCCCCCTTTTACCGAACACCATCATTTTGTTTTTGATGATTAATTTCAAACTATAGTTCCCAAAATAGCAATTTGTATATAGCAGGACCTTTTGGAGACCTGCAGGGATTACACCCAAAATAGCTGTTTCATCGCACATAGAAGCATGCTATAAAATGTACTCTTCAAAGAAGGTGTATTACCTTTCCTTACGGGAATTGCTAGAGTCAAAGTCTGAAAGGAATACATTGAGACCAACTAATATCCCTGCTTTTCCCATTTATTGGTTGGGAAAAACAATGTAAAATTGCCCGATCTTGTCTATCTGACAGACGTTGAGATGTTGCCTTTCACATATGGATAAGATTTATATCCAGTGTGGGATAATGTTCACCAGAAAAGAAAGAAATGTCCACAAAATGATAAGTCAGGATGGTATGGCTGGGTCTCCCTTCCACACGTTTTAAGCACAGGACAAGGCAGAACTTCTGAACACAACACACTCCTGGGCATCGAAGCACGAGGTACACCGTTCAAGTTCAATGATGTCAAAACATTCAGAGACTAAGGGGGTAATTACGAGTTAGGAGGTAACCATGCCACAATTAGCAGCATGGTTACCCCCTTACCGGGTACCGGGTCCAGGTTCCTTGAATGAGGAATTACCAGGCCATTCCAACCTTGGAGGGCCCGGTAATTCCTTATTCAAGGAACCCATCCCCATTCCTATTCGAGCCCCCATAGGGCTCAATGAGAATGGGGAGGTAGCAAATAACAGGCCCGTTGTTAGCACCCTGGCCTGTCCACGGGTCCCGCTAAGGGCACCTGGTAAAACCAGGCATCCTTAGCGGGTACCCGCGAGCAGATTCGTAATGCGGCAGTAAGGGGTTGACGGCTCCGCCACCTTTACCGGCGCCGTTAACCCCTTACCGCCACACTCGTAATGACCCCCTAGGTCTTTTTCCTGCAAAGGTCTCTTGCCTTAGAAGGCCTGCTGATTCACAATAACAAGCTTACAAACAAAGGTTCCTTTGGTGGTTTTGCACCTGGGCGATTGCTCTTCACACTCAATTTAATCAGAAAGCGTAGGTTCCCTTCTCCTAGCTTTCTTTCGGAATCCCTCTGTCAGGTTCAAACTTGGCTTTTTCCACAGTTCACAATCTTATCAGAAAGCAGGGTTTCCTTCCCCTAGCTTTCTATCTGCCGTGGGTCAGAGACTTTCGATTGTACAAAGGATTTGATGTGACCTTTGTAGGACCACTCTGACATCTCACATCACCCCTTTCCAAAGGCTTTCTGGTACTTGCAGTTTTTAACACACAAGGGGATAACGAGACTCCTTCGAATGAGCACTCCTACAGCGTCTGACCACTCTGCAGCTGGCTCTCCTCTGGGCTTTCACATAAAGTTCAAACACATACATGTTCTTTGTTCAGGTTCTTGTATTCATCTAATGTTGCCACTTGCAACCTTGAGCTCAACACACAACGGTTTGCTATCACCTTTCTCCGATTCACTGGCTGTGTTGAACCTGTTGGCTTGTTTTGCCTCTGGAGCCAAGGATGGTCCCACGGTAGCCAGCATGCTTCCCCACCTGTGCTATCAATGCGGGAGGCCCCTGTGCACCATTCACAAACTTGTACTGTGCACGTCAGCTGTAACTCCTGGTCTTATGATTTCCCTTTCGGAGGCTACGCAGGTCTGAGTTGAAAAGGGCAGGGGCAGTTACCTCTTCATTAAACTTCCAGGTCTCACCGCCTTGTGTTGCAATCACTTTTCTGTCAACTGTGCACTGAGCACCAATATGTTCCGTCAAAGAATAGAATTTGCTCACCGTTTCATTTGATGTGCACATTTTGCTCATTGAGCACAAAAGGTTGGGTACCCCTCCTCTATGCCTTACAGGTATGGCCCACCACTCAACCTACAAACCTGCCACACGTTGCCAGAACAAGACACGCTCGTCCAAACTATTGGCACACCAAGCTCTCACATCCACACTGCATGTACTAGCACTGTGCCACCACCGTGCACTACTTATGCATATCTTCCACACCCAACACCATTCTTACCACCAGAGCATGGTATACTGCCATGCCTGGTTAATCCTGTCCCCAGTTGCCAGGAACCTTAGATACCCACGCCTTTACTCACCCCCCACCAAACATTATCCTCAACCTACCCTCCTCCCACACCCTTTCTACCCGCTCTTTCATTAGGGTTGACACCTCACCCAGCACATACTCACCCACCACATTTGGGACCACACTCTACAGGACTTCTAACCCACTGCGAAATGATGCACTGACTTCACCCCAGCACTATTACTAAATCCCTCCATTCAAAGGGATCTAGTACTAATCATCACTGATCGTGCCATACCCCAAATGGCAACCATCCAAAGGAGCAAAGCCCCTCTCACAAGTGCCTTTTCTCTCCAGTGACCAACGCCTCCCATCTGCTGCATATTCCACTACAACCACCCCATAATTTAAGACCCTCTCAGCCTTGTGTAGGCGCTCAACGGCTAAACAGACTACAGGCCAGAACCTCATGCCTAGTACTCCTGACCTGTGAGATTATGTACCTGACTGTAGGGGTGTCCAGAAATGAAAGACTCAGCTCTTACACCAGTCGCCCTTCTCCACCTCCCTTCAGTGAGATGCAACAGACCCCCATGCCTCCCCTAGCCCCCGGCATCACATTAAATTGTCAGGTAATCTAAATTGTGCACTGATTAGTGTACGCTCGCTAGGAGGGCATGCTATTGATGGTATTGTACAAAATTACCTACTGCCAAAAGTCTGACCTCCAAAAGTTCGACACCCAATTTTCCATATATATATATATATATATATATATATATATATATATATATATATATATATGATACATTACTCACCGTAATCGTATTTCTGATGCTTGTATCTGCTTAGATTCACATGCTGTGCATAGGCCGACATCTAGTGGAAGCTGCAGAGTATTACAGTTTGTTTTTCGAAACTCGAAAATGGGCGTCGACACATGCGTGCCAGTAATACTATCCCTAGTGTGACGTCCACTGTACCCAAGATCCCTCACGCGTCTAGGATCCTCAGATTGTATTTTTTCTGACATGAGGAAGCATGAGGAGTAGCGTGAGTACAGATAATCCAAGCAGATAGACAGAAAGGTAAGACTACAAGCAATCATGCGCCTTCTCTCGGAGGGGAGGAAGGGTGGGTCGCATGTGAATCTAAGCAGATACAAGCATCAGAAATACGATTACGGTGAGTAATGTATCCCTTCTGAGGCTTGTGGAAACTGCTTAGATCACATGCTGTGCATAGATTAGCGAGCAGTACCAGAAGAAGGAGGTGGGATGTGAGAAGGGTCATGAGCAAACAGGTGTCTTAGAACCGCTTGTCCCACTTGTGTATCTGTCTTGGAATGAGTGTCAATGCAGTAATGCTAAGTAAAAGTGTGAATAGAGCTCCAAGTAGCTGCTTTGCAAATGGTGTCGAGGGGAACATTTGCAATGAAAGCCAGAGTGGCCCCAATGCCTCTAGTAGAGTGGGCTCTTGGCGTAAAAGGCAGAGTTTTTTCAGAAAGAGAGTAACACAGCTGTATACAGTTGATAATCCACTTCGAGATAGCGCCTTTAGAGACACGATCTCCCTCTCTGCCTGTAGCTACGGAGACAAACAGTTGATCTGTTTTCCTTAGCGGTCTGGTTTTATTTACATAGTAGAGGACCGCCCTACGCACATCTAGGGTGTGTAGTTTCACCTCAGCCGAGCTTTGCGGGTTCTGGAAGAAAGCCGGAAGCTCGATGGACTGGTTTACATGGAACTTTGATATAAATTTAGGTGAGAACCTAGGGTGTGTGCGTAAAACCAGTTTGTCTTTGTGGATAGTAAAGAAAGGATCCTGCACTGACAGAGCCTGAATTTCACTGACCCTTCTTATAGAGGTAATGGCTACTAAGAAGGCCGTTTTATAAGTCAGGTGTTTGAGACTACTTTTATGCATGGGTTCGAAAGGGGGGCCCATGAGCTTAGCTAGCACCACATTAAGGTCCCATCCTGGCGGTGGGTTTGAAATAGGAGGGTGAAGTCTCTTTACTCCTTCCATGAAGGCTTTAACTACTGGTACTTTCCACCACGACACCCTGTCATGGGATGTGGTGTAAGCCGAGAGGGCTGCCAGGTGTACTTTCAGAGAGTTAAAAACCAATCCTGCATCCAGCAGGTGGAGCATGTATGTCACAATGTTGGAAGGAGTGCAATCAACAGGGTTGATTTGTTTATTCTGGCACCAAATAACAAATCTCTTCCACTTGTCAAAGTAACAGTGCCTTGTGTTTGGTTTCCTGGATTCCTTTAGGATGTCCATACACCTCTGTGGTAAATTGAGATGTCCAAACTCTATGACCTCAGGAGCCATGCTGCCAGGTTCATTGAGTTGGGTTGCTGGTGCACTGTTTGACCTTGTTGCTGGGACAGTAGGTTGTACCAGGCTGGAAGTTTGATGGGTTCGCACACCGCCATCCTGTGTAGGTGTGGAAACCATGGTTGTCTCGCCCACATGGGAGCAACTAGGATGAGCGTCATCGATTCCTTGTTCATCTTGTACACCACCTTCCTGATGAGAGGAGTTGGTGGAAAAGCATACGCAAACATCCCTGACCAGTTCATCCACAGGGCGTTCCCTTGGGAGTCTGGCTGGGGGAACCTGGATGCAAATCCTGGGCATTGTCTGTTTTCGCTTGTGGCGAATAAGTCTATAGTGGGGAAACCCCACTGAAAGAAGAGATCTTCTACGATCTTTCTGTGAAGGACCCATTCGTGCTCTTCTGGGAGGGAGTTTCTGCTTAGAGCATCCACTAGGGAATTGAGCTCCCCTGGAACATGTTGCGATGACAGGAAGATGTTCCGTCTGAGTGCCCATATCCAGATTTTCTGGGCAAGCTTGGACAGATTTGGCGAACGAGTCCCTCCTTGCTTGTTCAGATAGAACATGGCTGTCGTGCTGTCCGTCCGGATCTGCACCGACAAGTTTAGTAGATGGGGCTCGAACGCCCGAAGCGCTCTGAATACTGCCAGAACCTCTAGCAGGTTTATGTGGTTCTTGGCTACTGAGTGAGACCAGAGACCCTGAGCTGTGTGGTGGAGATGGTGAGCTCCCCACCCAGTCAGGCATGCATCTGTAGTCACCACTGCCTGTACTTCGGGATCGTAAAAGGTTTTCCCCTTGCGAGATTCTCTCTTGTCCACCAGTGTAAGCTCTGTACAAGTGTTGGCGAAACGACCACTAGATCGTCCCACTGACCACTTGCCTGAGACCACTGTTTCGCCAACCATTCCTGCATGGGACGCATGCGCAGTCGCGCGTGGGGGACCAGGTAAATGCATGACGCCATCATGCCCAGTAACCGCATTGCTTTGCGTACCGTTATTTGTTGACCGGACTGATAATGTGGAATTTGCAGTAGTATATTCCGAATTCTCTCTTCCGAAGGGAAGGTCAACCCTTTCTGAGTATCTAGGATTGCTCCTAGGAACTGTTTTGAGGTGCTTGGCACCAGGCTTGACTTCTTCTCGTTGATTGAGAAGCCTAATTCGTGGAGGAGGTCGATAGTCCTTTGAATGTTTGTCCTGCAAATTCCTGGGGTTTCCCCCGTTATGAGCCAGTCGTCCAGATAAGGGTACACTGGGATTGCCTCCCTGCGTAGGTGTGCAGCTGCCACCGCCAGTACCTTGGTGAATACCCTTGGTGCTGAAGCTATCCCGAAGGGCAGTACCTTGAATTGGTAGTGGCGACTGTCCACCTTGAAGCGCAAGTACTTTCTGTGCGCCGGGGGCATGGAAATATGAAAATAAGCATCTTTCATATCCAAGGTTGCCATGTAATCCCCCTTTTTTAGGAGGGGGATTACCTCTTGTAGCGTGGTCATAGGGAATTTTTGGGGCTTGACATACTTGTTGGCAGGCCGTAAGTCCAATACTGGGCGCATTGTCAAATCTTTCTTTGGCACAAGGAAGTAAGTTGAATAGATACCCTTGTTTACCTGGTGTCCTGGGACGAGTTCTATCGCGTCCTTTTCTAGCAGAATGGCGATCTCCTCGAGAAGGATCTTCTGATGTTCTAAGGAGTGTACTCTTTGTCGTGGAGGATGGTTCCGGGGACGCTGCAGTAATTCTATACAATATCCTGTGGACACTGTTGACAGCACCCATCTGTCTGAGGTGATCCCTTCCCAAGCCTGGGTGAAGTTGGAAATGCGTCCCCCTACTGGGGTTGCGTGAGAAGGGACCCTGAACTGAGCGTCACTGCTTTGGTGGAGGCGTGCCACCTCCCTTGTTGGGGCTGCCTCTGCCTCTCCCACGACCTCTTTTGTTACCCCTGCCGTAACTTTGGGTAGACTGCTGGCTGTTGTTCCACTGTGTACCCTGTCCCTGGGCATAGTTGCCTCTTTGTGAATTTTGGCCGCGTGGGCGACGAGAATTACTGTTCCCCCTCTGGTTAGGGGGTTTGTTGGTTAGTTGGCCAAGGGATTTCAGTGTTTCGTATTTGTCCTTGGCGTTTTTCAGTGCGTCTTCGACCGCTTTCCCAAACAATAGATCGGGTTCCACCGGCTTGTCTATTAATGAAGCCTGAGTTTCTGTTTTGAACCCCGACTGCCGTAACCACGCATGTCTTTTGATAACAGTACCTTCTGCTATCAATCTCCCTGCGTTGTCCGCAGCGTCGAAAGTTGCTTTCAATATGCAACCAGACACGGCTCTCCCTTCTGCCGAGATCCGAGCCATTTGGCCCTTTAACGGTTCAGGAGCCGAGGCTATGAGTGCCGCAACCTCTTCCCATTGATGGCAGTTGTAGCTGGCCAACAGGGTGGTGGAGTTAGCAATCCTTGCTTGGTAGGCAGACGTTGAGGCTACCTTCCTGCCAAACCCGTAAAGTTTCTTGCTCTCCTTGTCGGGAGGAGCTTCTGACGAAGATAAAGGTGTTCCAGCCCTCTTCCGAGTGTTGGTAACAACTTGGGTGTCTGGTTTAAGATGTCCTCTTATATAGAGAGGGTCAGACTGGGCTGCCCGGAAAAGTTTTTCGACCCTGGGGTTGACTGCTCTGGTGAGGTTTGGGTTCACCAGGGACGGATCTATGCTTCGTTGGATGGATTTAAGGATAGGGATGGTCTGAGCGACCGGCCTCCTCTCTCCCACCAACTCTTCTGCGAAGTCCCTTTCCTCCTGTACACCGTGGGTGTCGATGTGAAAATGTTCTGCCGCGCGAGCGAGAACCTCATTAAGGAGGGGCTGGTTATCGACTGGCGAGTCGGTAATTGGGGCTTCGTCCTCTACCGGGGAATCTACTCTGTAAATTTCCTGCTCATCTTCTCCCTCCTCCTGGTCCTCATCATCCGCATAGTATTCCGTCCCGGTTTGTTCCTCCATAATTTCAAACTCCTGGTCCCCCTCAGGGAAAGGCTCTCCTTGGTACCTGGGGTGTGGATTAGAGTATGGAGTAGAGTAAGGCTGCACCTCAAAGGGTTCAGGTCTTTCGAACCGGGCCTTTTTACTTAGGGGGATAGGATCAGTGGAACCTGAGGGTGTGGCCCCCTGAGGGTCATACGAGAGGAAATGCTCTGGATTCTTGTCGTAAAAATCTGCCAAGGAAGGCATCCTTGACATGACCCTGTCTACGTCTTCACTGGACCATTCTTTGGAACAGGGGATGACTTTAGTAGTCAACTTAGGGGACTTTTCAAGGGTACCCTTGCTGGATGTTGATCTCTCAGTAGACTTGTATTTGTCTGTCTGCTTCGGGGGGAAGGATGGTCTTACAGGAGTGGAAGAATGTGCTTTCCGCTGTTTCCCCCCCTCCCCGTGCGTGGAAAAATGTTTTCCCTGTCCCTTGGAGGCCCCGGAGACTTTCGACGCCTGGCGTCGAGGATCGGAAGAGGTATCTGTGTTTTTCGAGCGTGGGGCCTCGCTGGTGTTAACTGCGGGCTCCGTCTCTTGGAGCGCGGCCTGGGGGTGGAAGTCGTCTTCGTCCTCCGACGATCGAACTTCCGTTAGTCTAGGGAGCGAGGCACTCTTGGCAAGAGTGGAGGATTGCCTTGTGTCATGAGGCGATCTCGATCGAGAGCGCCCAGAGGACACCGAGTCGGACCGTTCTATCTGTGCCTCTTTCCGAGAAGTCAACGTCGTCGAGGTTCGGTTGGACTTAGTGTGCTTAGTGTGTGTAGGGTGTGTAGCGCTTGCGTCGCCGGGGGTCTTCCCCATAGCCGCCCTGCCAGACGACCTTCCGAGGTCGGGGACCTGCGCTCGACTGTCTTTCGACGCCGTAATGCCCTCGCCGTCCGAAAGTACGGCGTCGCTGCCATCGCTGAAGGCGCCCTCCGCTGCCATGGCCGCCTGCCTGGTGTGGTGGGCCCAACGCTTTGTCGAACGGTCCTTAAGTGTCTTAGGTTTAAACCTACTACACGCTCTGCAGTTCGCTTCGGGGTGGTCCCTCGGCAAGCAGAGATTGCACGTGGCGTGCCTGTCGACCCAAGGGTATTTGCGGTTGCACTTGGGGCAGAATTGGAAAGGGGTACCCTCCATACGCACCTTGAGGCAGCAGGCTGGTAAGTGTAGGAAATATATAAGGTGTACCTATATACCAAGAGTGAAGAGTATGTACCACCCCCCACTCTCCCTACTTGCAGGGCCGAGGCCAGCGGCCTACCAGGCCCGGGCCGAGGCCAGCGGCCTTCCGAGGCCGAGATCCGTCGTGCAGCAGCCGACGGTCGATGTCTTCTCCAGCCGTCGTCGAGTGTCGAGGGTCGACGTTGGGGTGGGGAAGGATGTCAATAAAGAATTATAAATTAGCAAAAGTATGGCTAAGGCCAGGAGACTCCGCAAAATGCTTCCGACCAGTATGGCGGAAAAAAACAATCTGAGGATCCTAGACGCGTGAGGGATCTTGGGTACAGTGGACGTCACACTAGGGATAGTATTACTGGCACGCCTGTGTCGACGCCCATTTTTTCGAGTTTCGAAAAACAAACTGTAATACTCCGCAGCTTCCACTAGATGTCGGCCTATGCACAGCATGTGATCTAAGCAGATTCCACAAGCCTCAGAAATATATATATATATATATGTGTGTGTGTGTGTGGGGGTAAAGTGAATAAAAAATGTATAGGGGTAAGGTGGGGGGTTGTGGGAGGTCTCCCCCTACATATATATTTGCAGAAAATTTGGGGGGGGGGCAGACTTTTGGGAGTCAAACTTTTCTGTTCAGTAAAATCACGTAGATCCCTATTGACGTCCACAACCTCATATTGGAACATCACCTTGACATCTTAGCCATTACGGAAGCTTGGCTTCACAATGCCTCAGGCCCGCCCCTATCCCTAGCTATACCTCCCAATGACACCATCTTTAGGGTAGACCGCCATAACGGTATAAGAGGAGGTGTAGCCCTCATAGCCAAATCCTCTATCTAGATGAGAGCTTCACCCACTCCCACCATCCCTTTTTATGATGTATTGCTACTGAAGCTCACCACTAATCCCCAATCTATGTATAAACTGCTTATGCTCTACCGGCAACCCAATCGACCAGGCTGCCCTGACCTCGAAATCCCCCTTTGATCAACCCACTCATGAAACCCATGACAAAATTAATTGTCCTGAGGTACTTCGATCTTGGTTTTAATGATGCATCTGACCACAAAGCTACTGCATTGACACAAGCATTAGAGTACTTGAACCGCTCCCAGTTAATTGACTCACCTACACATACCAAAGAGCTCATCCTTGATGATCCTCACAGCTAATGCTGCCTTTGACATCTTGTCCATCAGTACAGTACCCTGGTCAGACTGCTTCCTTATACACTTTAATCTCTCACTTGCCAAAACTCCTATTGCTCTCTGTCCCACCCTGAGTCCAATATTAGTGCAAAACACTCACAAACTGACACATGATGTGCTGAAACCCTTACTCCAGGAGTCACTAAACGCATCCTTTATGCCTAGTCACAAGAAACTGCAGGATATAGCTAACCACTACCACTCCTGTCTCCTCCACACCATGGACTTGCATGCACATATCAAAGACAAAACGGCCAAACCCCACAAACCTAGCAATATATGGTTTACTGAAGACCGTGTCACCCTACGAAGGAAGAAAAGAGCTATCAAACACCTGTGTATAAATCACCCTTCCCCCAAGTAATTGCAATTTTCTCGATACTGCCTCCCTCTTACAAAAAGCGGTTGTCACCCTTAAAGGTAACTCCTACAATGCGAGAATTTCCAAAGCAGGCTCTAATACTAGAGAATTATTCTCCATTCCAAGATAACTTCAAGCCCCATCCCCACTATCTCTATGATCCGCACAGATGAAGCATGGTGCACCACTATACAAGACGCCCTATCACACAAAATTGAGATGCTTCAAAACAAAATCAATGTTAAAAGAAGCCACCCTCGTCTTCAAATCCCCTTCGCATGATGCACCAGAGCAACCTTCATTTGGACCACTCTGTCTCTATCCCTTCTTTCTCGTTCTGCCAAGTCTCTCAGGAGCAAGTCCTAGCGACCATCCTAGCATTAAAACCTGCAAAGATGATGCATGCCCCTCCCATATGTTGAAACATCTGTGCACTCACCTTAGCTCCTATCATTACTGACTTTGCAAATGCATCCTTCCTGACTAACGAAGTCCCCACTAGCATAAAAGGTGCGTGGATCACTCCACTCCTTACAAATCCCTCACTAGATCTGTCTATTTCTACTACTACTGCTCCATAACTATGGTCCCTTTTCTGCTTAAAATACTGGACCACCTAGCCTACCCACAGGTTTGACTGTCCTAAAACAAAACTACCTGCTCAGAACGAGTCATACAGGCTTCCGACCCAAGCATAGCATGGAAACTGGACCTGAAAATCCAAATGGGTAATATCTGTGACTGAGGTAACTTAGTCATCCTCCTCCTGTTAGATCTCTTTGCAGCGTTTGATCTTATTAACCAAGACTTACACTTCTTTCCTGAGGCCACTAGGTGGATTAAATAATTCCCTAGGGAACGCACCACCAGAGTATTCATCATCGACATGGCTGCTGGCCCTATCCCAGATCTGCTAGGTGTCCAGCAAGGCTCTTGTTTATCGCCTAAACTATACAATACGAACACAAAGCCCCTGCTTGACCTACTGGACTACCAGGGTATCGTCCATGCTAACTTTGCAGACGATACCCAAATACTCATCCTCAAAACAGGTGACCATTCCTGTGACACTAGCACCATCAACAAAGTATACAGCACCATACAAAACTGGATGGCCATTTCTAACCTCTACATAAATGGTGACAAAACTGAGCTCCTCCTCATTGGCTCCCCCCACTGACTCAAAAATCTCAACACTTATTCTGCCACCTTCTGCACTGATGGAACCACCATTTCGGTCCTAAAACAAGTCCAAACACTGGGTGCCCACCTGGAAGCAGATCTGTCTTTGTCCAGGCACATCAACGCTTAGCTTCTGCCACTGCCTATACATCTAGGCTCATCTCCCTAAGCAGGCAATTCCTTTCCCCCTGCAACTGTCTTACACTTGCGAGAGCACTTATCCTCACCAAACTTGACTATTGCAATGTGCTCTTTATGGACACTTCAGCTGCCAATTTATCCAAACTACAGCTACTGCAAAACAAAGCCTTGCCATGCAGCCCTCGGTCTTCAGCGCTCCGACCACATTTCAGCCACTATTATTAATCGCTGTATATACAAGGATGTCCCCCTCTACCTCAACAACAGCATTATTCAGAAACGCCCAGTGCACGCACTAAGATTCGATACCAGCATCTCACTGCTCACCTCTTGCTTCAAGAGCAAAAGAGCAGGTGGCGTCTGTTTCTATGTTACCGCACCAGCTCTCCGGAACTCTCTCCCTGTCGCCATCCGTAATGAACAATCTTACTCCGCCCTTCAAAAAACATGTCAAAACTTGGTTGTTTTATAAATATAAATAATGCTTGTATCAAATGTACCAAATGTTTTCTGTATATGTAACAAACGCTGTGATACCCCAGGGTTTGGCCGTTACAGAAATTCTATAAATAAATCGAATAAATATTAGTGTCTTTTGCTTCTTTTGTATTTGTGTTTATGGGTCACAAACCTAGCTCGGGAGCACTGTGCATCCATTGGAAAGAACAAGATGAGTACATTTACAAGACAATCTCAGAGCATTAGTAATACAGGGACAGTAGATTCAAAGTCAAACCTAGGAATCCCCTAGAAAGCAGTGTCTTATGTTCTTTACTGAACTGCAAGAGTGTAAGATCAGTCCTTGCACTCTTTCTTTGGTCAGTGACTGACCTGTAGATTAGTTAGCTTTGGCTTCTTCTACTCTCCTTCTCGGGGTACGCCTTCTTCCAGGATCACCGCCCTCACTCTGCCAAAACCTGTTCTCGCTCCCTTCTACTCCCTTTTTGTAGGGCTCAGGATTTCTCAGCGGGCTATGATCTTGATCCGAATTCCCTTTGCTCACCTTTCCCCATGCATTTCTCTTTCCCGTTACCATTTTCAGTTGTTGAGTTTTCCGCCTCTTTGTTCTGGGGATTGATTGATTGATTGCCCATCAGAGCATGGGCCCCAAAACGTCCCAATCTACCATTTTGGGGTGGTCGGAGCTATCCTGTAGTTCTGTGCCTCAATTGTCTGTGCACCCTGGCAAGCAGTACTCATTGCGCCCCGGATCTCCCTGCCTCTCCGAAACACTGGCGACTTCATCTTTACTCAGGTGTGCACTAAACGCTGGTTCACAAGCCACTTGCATGCTTGTTTATATGCACTCAAAAATAGACTTTACTCCTTGCTGCAGCCTTTGACCTGCCAGCAGAGTGGTGTACAGATCTTGCTCAGCACTTTTTGCTCTAAAGGCAATTTGGTTGTGTAAATCTATGTACGCATGCACAAGGTGGATCTGACGGCAGAGGCGCGCCTGTGCGGCCACTCACTTAGTGAGTCTGGCCTAGGGACCTCTAGATGCAAGCCATCCAGGGTCATCCTTGCACAAGGGGTTGTGGAGGGAAGAAAAGCTCTAGGTAATCCCTCAGGCAGCTCTTCGCACTACTTGGGCCGAGGCGGGTTGTGGTCCTGGTCCCCAGCGTCTCCATGGCTGCCCAACTGCTTTTCCTCATGTAACTTTATAGCACTTTACTTTATAAAGGTTGAATTGGCATAAATCTAGGATTTGTGAGCGCAAGGCATCAACACTTATTGCAACAACAAAAACAAAAATGCAAGGAGGCTCGGAGAGACATGATACTGAACATTTCAACTTGAACATTCTGTTCCAGTGTCCTTAGAGGAAACTTGTTCACAGAAGACTAAACTCTTCTGTGAATTATTATCGGTAGACACTTGGGGTATCAGACAGTAATGTGTGTTCACCAATGCTATTGTTTCTACCGAATCCGCTCTGATGATTGACACAGAGTTCAAAATGCATTGGCTAGAGGTTCTGCCATGCGAGCAATGGTGAAGGGACAACACTGTTGTGGGGCGGCAGGAGTCATGCGGCCGGCCTCCTGGGTGCTGGGGGTGCCCAGCACCATGCTGATATAGCAGGGTCACCCGGACTTACAAGGTGTTGCTGGGCAGGGCCCTGAGAGGCTGTGGGGCGCAGCCTGGGTGCCAGAGCACAGTGGATGCCTTGAGCATCCTGGATGGTGGGTGCCTGGGCTGGACCCAGGGCACCATGCCAGTCTGGGGGGCCCAGACACGCAGGGACCTGCAGGGCCATGGTCACACGGCGTGGGGTCTGCTGGACAAGGCCTCAGGACCGTGATCACGTGTTGTAGGCCTGCGGGCACACAGTGAGAGACAGGGACAACAGGAGTTCCATAGTTGGAGTCTGCGGCCGTTCTGCTGCATGCGCCTGCAGGGGCTCCTTTTATTAGCTTGGCCCATCTTCAAAAGGCAATACACATGGGAGGGACACATCCCCTTAAAGGGGTAATACACATGGGAGGGTCAGACATAACACTCTCCTCCTTTCTCATGAGGAACAAAACAAATGTTGCTGAGACATACATGATTCCCCCCTCCCCCGTTAGAGAACGACAATACTTATCACTTGGGATTTGTGAGGTAGACAGGCAGTAGGATATGCCACTAACACATACATGGCTACTCAGATGGGTACAGACCGAGTATGTACTAACACATTCTAAATATACTCAGCGGGTGACAATCGTGGTCGGTGAATTACCGGTGGAATCTACGCAGTTCTACCACAGTTTACAAAACCCTCCATTAACCTGGGGTTCGGAACTGCAACCACTGAAAAAGACGCCATGGTTGGCGACTGGCACGATATGCACAGCTACTAACTGCGGATCACAGCTTCACATCACTGTTCTTTACTGAGACCACTTTAAGCATGTAGCTAATATGCAGGTGGTTCACAGCTTCAAAACACATGTACACTGAGTCCTCTTAAAGCAATTGCAGGACTGCAGGAAATCAGTTCACTTCCCATTTGTGTCGTTCTGGAGTCACTTCCCTGGGTGCAGGTCCATTGATGGTACAGTTCACAGCCGGCAACGCCGCACCTGGCGGGTAACAGGGGCCACATTGGCATAGTCCCTTGATGTTTGGGGCAGGGCAGCGAGACACAGATTGGACGGGCGCCCAAGCTGCTCCATGTGCTGTTGACAGGGCATGGGGTGACAGGACATCACTCACCCCCCTTTTTGACCATGTTCCTCCAGTCAGGAACGCCACTCTCTCCAGGGGCACAGGAGGGCGCACAAGCACTCCTGAGGAGTTGCTACCCTTATCTTGCCCGATGCACCAGTGGCGTGTGTCAGGGCCTTGTGCGTTGTTGGTCAGACAGAAAAGAAAGTTGCAAGCTATCTGGTGCAACTCGCCAACCGACAACAACAAAGCCAAACTAGCCCAACTATCCAAATGCTATAAGAAAGAAATCATCAACACAAAAATAAACTATTTGACGACAGAATCACAAAAGCCAAATCAAACACGAAGGAACTCTTTTCCATCCTCCGGGAAATGGAATCCCCCCTACAACCAGTAGACCCGGTCCCAAAAGAAAAGGTATGGTGTACTAACATACAAAATGCCCTATCGAATAAAATCTCCTCCCTCCAACTCAAAATAACCAAATAAAGACTCTCTGCCCCTCTCCGATCAACAAACACCACTGCCTACTGAGCATAATACTATTCCGCCTTTCAGTTTCAAAACCATCTCAATCATTGACACTGAAAAGGTCATTCTCTCCTTGAAACCCTCCAACTGCAAGGGTGACAGTTGCCCAGTGGAAATAATAAAGGATGCAGCTAGAGACTTGGCCCCTTTTATCTTGAAGCTCATAAACTCCTCCTTTAAATCAAACACAGTACCCACTAACCTGAAAGAATCCTGGGTCCTCCACTTACTCAAAAAAACAAACCCTCGATCCATCCACCCCCACTAACTATAGACCCATCACTAACGTACCTTTCCTACTCAAAATTATTGACAGAGTAGCCTATTTACAAATTCAAGACTACCTGGAAGCTAATCATCTGCTAGGCTCTCAGCAATCGGGATTCCGCCCTCTACATGGTAACGAAATAGCCTTGCTAGACCTTAAGACAAAAATTGAGGAGTTAAAGGATAGTGGCAAAACTGCTTTGCTATTGCTACTGGACTTGTCAGCAGCCTTTGACTTGGTGGACCATGCAGTTTTATGCAGCAACCTCAGGCTCGCTGCCAACTTCACAGGAAACGCCATAGCCTGGGTCCAATCCTTTCTAGCAAACCGGACTATGAGAGTTTTCTCTACTTCCACCTGTGCTGATCCTATCCAAATAACATGCAGAGTCCCACAGGGATCCTGTGTCTCGCACACCATGTACAACATTTTCACCAAGCCACTGTTTGACAAGTTGGACAGACTGGGTGTCACCTACACTAATTATGCAAATGAAACCCAGATCCTCATACCCCTTTCGGGCAAATATGAAGTGGACCTGGCCTTGGTGAATATGATATACATCCTCATTCAGGCATGGATGGCGACCCACGGCCTCTGCCTGAATGACGATAAAACTGAGATTCTGCTCCTTGGATCTGACTCTAACCTAAAAAAATGAAACCCAAAATACGAATCCTTCAATATTGACAACAATAGCATCAAGGCTAAAAACTCTAGGATTCTATCTGGACTCTTCTCTTACCCTGAAAAAGCAAGTTAACTCTCTCTCCTCCACAACAGCTTACACCTGTAAATTAATCCGAGCGGCCAGACCATTCCTCTCCATTGCCAGCTGTATCACATTGGCTAATGCTCTTATCATGTATAGACTAGACTATTACAACGCTCTGTACTCAGGAGCCAACAAGTATGTCACTGACAAACTCCAAAGATGGCAAAACAACACCTTAAGAGCAGCGTTGAACATTCCATTTAGAGAGCATATCTCTAAATTCCGGAAAGAGGCCCATTGGCTTAAAATAAAGGACAGAATCCTCCTCAAACCCATATCTATTACTTCCAAATGCCTAAACAATCTAGCACCTCCTTACTTATCGGAAAACCTTTCCAGGAAATCCACAACCCGATCTTTGAGATCTGCCAACACATTCTTGCTCGAAATCCCTAGATTTAAACTGACCACGGCTGGAGGAACCAGCTTCCCAGTCAAAGCCGCGCAAGTATGGACTACACTCCTAATAACCCTTAGACGTCCTCTACCTTATGCCAGATTTAGAATCTACACTCTCAAATGGCTTCGCTCCAATGACCCATAACTACTGCTCCCTGAATTGCCACTACACCCTGACAACCACTGCACCTAACACTACTACTGCGACTTACACACCGGACCTGTTTGTCCATAGCCGTAGCCGTAGGCACTCACTGATTTACCCATGTTAAATCTGACCCTTGCCCCTGTATCTGATCAGTTATACCATTCCATGCTCCACAAATAGCAAATGTCTATATTGCTTCACTTATTGTACTCACATTGTACTCACCTGTATCCACGAATGACAAATGTCTGTACTGTCTCATGTACTGTACCACACACTGTATTCACATGTATGCACTAGCCTGTGACAGGCACTGTAACTAAGCTTTGAGAATTCTTGTACTGTTGCGCCCAGCTGCCCAAGGGCTTGGTTGCACATTATCAAATTAATAAACAAACAAACAAACACAAGTCATTGGCCAAGACTCAGGGGGCCAGCAGGTATCTCCCCCAAACCCCCATTGGCCTGGCCCTTAGATAACTTGGCGGGCAGGGTGACACTAATGGTAGGGAGTCAGGGTCACTAGCTCCCTGGTTCTTCAACAGTATAGTAGGGGACATTAGTGGTCTAATGTCGAGGCCACTCGTAGGGCAGGCAGGGTGACTGTAGCGGCACAATGTTGGGGCCGCCTACAGGGCAGGCAGGTTGATTGTGGTGGCACAGTGTGCTTACAGGGCAGGCAGGTTGACTGTGGTGGCACAGTGTTGGGGTCACTTGCTGCCTAGTTCTCACCACTGCAGCAGGGGGAAGCCCTTGGTCCTCAGCAGTGCACAGGGTGCAGGAGACTCACATGCTCATAGCTTGGAATTCTGCGGAGCATAAGGGTGGCAGATCCACCTTGGCGTTGCTGGAACACTCTGCTTTGGTGACACATTGCTGTCTTCAGTGCGCAGGGTACTTCCTTTCACTTTCTCTGACATGGAACACAAATGTCCCTGTTACTGCCGTTGGGGCCCGGGGTCTGACCGTATTGCTCCGATGATAGGAGCACATTATTTGCCTGTGCTGGTATGGAGCAATTTCATATTACTGCGGGGGCTTCTCGTTTGCAAGAGCTCCTACCCGGAGCATTTAAGAGGATCACTACCACGCGGCCCGGGCTTTTTCGTGGGCCAGCCAACTGCTTTTGTTACATTACCTCCGGCATGGAGCATTTATATTTTCACCGCCTCCAGGCCTGGGCTCATACCCTGATTGTCGGCATGGAGCGCACTTGTTTCTTCTATTTTTTTTCTTATTCTACCAGGGCACAGAAGTACTCCCCGCCAGCGACCCGGGATGTTGTACGGGTGCTTCTTTCTTCTGCTCCCGACCGGAGCACTTCATCTACTTCACTGCCGGGCCTGGGATCATGGGGCTCTGACCTCCAGTCCTTCGCTTCAGACTGGAGCATCCACTCATCTACTGCCCGGCAGCCCAGGACTTCGTTGGGGGCTGCCGGCACAGTTGACTCCTGACGTTGGTGCCGCCTGTGGGGTGGGGGCGGGCACTTGCTCCGCACTGCAGCACATTTACTTCCTTCTCCTGGTGGTGGATGCCGCAGAGGGCTCCAGGCTGGATCCTCCCCTGGCTCCACGAGCACCCTCCTCGCAGAGGGCCGCGGCCAGGGGTGGATCCACGGCAAAGGCTGCCCCTTCTCCTTGCATCTCTCCTGGGGGCGGGGTAGCACCACTCTCCCTGGAGGGAGGTTGTTTCATTGCTGTGACTGCGGCCGCACCATTTTTGCTCCCCCCTATGGTGGCCGATGCTGCAGGGGGTCTTGCAGGCTGGCTCCCTCCTCCGCAGCATGGCGGGGGGGCGCCACTTCTCCTCTTTAGTCCCCTGAGGGGGGGCGAAAGCAGCACCGCTCTCTCCCCAGGTGGGAGATGTCACTTCTTGTGGCTGCAGCCGCTCCATATCTTCTCCCCTGGGGGGCAGCACGACTCTTCTGTTTGCGACGGATGCCGCGGGGGGCAGCACAACACTTCTTCGTGCGGGGAGGTTTGCAGGCATACTCCGATCCCGGCTGCATGAGCACCCTCCTTACAGAGGGCCGCGGCCGGGGTGAAGTCATGCAGGGTCATCATCCCCACTTCACCGCGGCAGTGGCCTTCCGTTCCTTCTCCCTCCCCCCTCCTCTTCTCTCCCATGGAGAGGGGAAAAACGAAATTGAGAGACAGGGACAGAGCGGAGGCATCACAGGGTCTCTCCCCACTCGTCACCATTGTTGTGGGGCTGGCGGTGGTCAGGCGGCCGGGTTCTGGGGGGCCCAGCACCATGCTGATATGCCGGGGTCACCTGGACTTACAAGGTGTTGCAGGTAAGGGCCCTGAGAGGCTGTGGGGCACAGCCTGGGTGCCGGAGCACGTGGCTACCTGGAGCATCCTGGATGGTGGGTGCCTGGGCTGGACCCAGGGCACAGGCTGGCCTGGGGGGCCCAGACCAGCAGGTTCCTGCAGGGCTGTGGTCACACGGCGTGAGGCCTGCAGGCCAGCGCCGAAGGACCGCAATAAGAGACAGAGACAACAGGGGTTCCATAGTTGGAGTCGTGGCTGCAGGGGCTCATTTTATTAGCTTGGCCCATCTTCAAAAGGCAGTACACGTGGGAGGGACACATCCCCTTGAAGGGGTAATACACATGGGAGGGTAAGACATAACAAATACCAGTAAAGACGCTATTAAGAAAAAGAAGTACCAAGTTCTATTTACTAATGTATTGAACTGCGGTAGTGAACACTACAAAGGTGTTACCAACGTTGGTAGGGCGCCACCAGTTTCTGTACATATTTAAACTTAGGTCAGCATATTTGCAATAGACATCTACTCCATATGCAGGAAAACTGTCTATCTGGATGTTGCTGGGAGTGTGTGGCATGTGAGCATCAGTGAGGACTAGGGGTGTCTGGGGCAGAAGTGATGTTGCATTGCTCTTGTGGATTTTGCACAGATGTTTAACAAATCTATCGTTCGCAGGACTCTTTGGTCACAGCCTTCATTTGTGGGACTGGACCAAGCACACCCGAATCCAGACCATCGACCTGGGTGAAGATGGGAGCATCCCAATGGAAGTCAAATTCCTTCATGACCCTGATGCGGCTGAAGGGTTTGTTGGATGCTCGTTCGGAAGTGCTGTGTTTCGTTTCTATAAGACTGAGGTAAACTCATTGGAAGCAAAAGCCATTTGTAATTCCTTTTGACTGCATCAGGTGGGCTGGAAGAGTTCAGAGGATCAGCAGTGATGTGCAGGTCTTTATTTTTTCTCGGAATGGAACAGTCCACCACATCCCTACTAGGGGGCCGACTCAGGAGCATCAGCTTACATCAGAGGCCTCATTACGAGGCTGGCGGTCCCGTAATGAACGGTGCCGGTACGGGACCGGCACTGTTCATTACGGGCTGCATGATTACGAGGTCCCCTAGCGGGACCCGGAACAGACGTCTGGTAAAGCCAGACGTCCTTTCCGTGTCCTGCGAGGGGACCAAGGAGCTAATAACGGGCCCGTTATCAACGGGCCTGTTATTAGGTCCATCCCCATTCCCATTGAGCCCTATAGGGGGCTCAAATGGGAATGGGGAATGGTTCTGTGCATGAAGAATTATCGGGTCCTCCAAGGTCGGAATGACCAGGTAATTCCTCATTCACAGACCCCGGTATTGGAGCCCGGTATGGAGGCAGCCATGGTGCTAACAGCATCATGGCTACCTCCATACTCGTAATGAGGCCCCGGGTCTTTTATTGGGTAAACCCAGCCTTGCCTTCCTTCCAAATTCAACAAGAACACATTGGGCCTCATTACGACCCTTGCGGAATGGGTTTACCGGCACCGGTAATGGTACCGGTGCCAGTAAACCCATTCCGCCCGGTAATGGTACCGGTGCCAGTAAACCTATTCCGCCCATTCCGCCCTATTACGTGGTTCCCTCGCGGGAACCCGGAATGGACGTCTGGTAAATTCCTCACCACGGACCCGGACACGATTTAATAGCACCATGGCTACCTCCAAACTCGTAATGAGGCCCTATAGTCTTCATTCACTAGGATTTTTAGTTATGGGCCCTCATTCCGAGTTTGGTGGTAAGGGATACCGGGCACCGGTAAGGAGACTGGTGCCGGTAATCCCTTACCGCCCAATTCCGAGATCCCTTAGCGGGAACTGCAAAGGACGTGTGGTCGGACCACACGTTCTTTACGGGTCCCGCTAAGGGACCAGGGTGCTAATTACGGGCCTGCTATGAGCAGGCCCGAGATTAACGCCTTCCCCATTCCCCTTGAGCCCTATTTGGGCTCAAATGGGAATGGGGAATGGTCGGGTGAATGGGGACTTTCTGGGTCCGCACAGGTCGGAATGTTCCAGTAACTCCCCATTCAGCCAGACTGGACACGGACCCGGGTTTGGAGGCAGCCATGGCGCAAATAGTGCCATGGCTGCCTCCAAACTCGGAATGAGAGCCATGGTCTTGGCACATGGTTTAGAGGCCTCCATTCCTATGACTGGATGGAAAAAGGAATTGGCATGTTGAAACGGAGCATGTTAAATTTTGGGCTGAAGTCACCTAAGGAGCGTAATCTACTGGACTACAGAGAAAGTGTTGAATTTCCTGACCGGCCCATTGAGAAATATGCTCACTTGTCTATAGCCCAGATAACCTCTGCTTATGGGCTTGGCACAAATCTATATAGAGCCTTTTTTCCTGCATGGCATTATATAGACTTCAGGCCTTTTCACTCCTAAGGCTAAATTGTTCACATGATTGCTGACAGAGGTCTAGCCTGTCATCTCTCTACTGAATGGGTCAGGTGATTGGCCCAAAGATACAAAGCCTGTCCCGTCCATGAAGTCCATGGGCTCGACGCAAAGTGTCTTGTCCCTTTTTAGTACTGGATTGCCCGGTATTGATCCTAGGAGGCACAGCCAAGGACTGAAAAAGCTCTGATGCGATAGCACACGGGTTGCAGGGTCTTTAGGCTCTAGGACAGGTTTGCCACTGGCATGGAGGGCTGTCTCCTACGCAGAAGAAGTCTGATCGCTGGGTATTATATAATCCCACCAGCAACTGTTGACCAGGCATATTTAATTATATGGGAATACAAAGTAAACTCATTCCAAACACCCTTTTCTTTTGTCCCACAGGAGAAGGGGCCAGGGACCGGATTCTCGACCTGAAGCCCCCTCTTCCCACCCAAGACTAGTAACGGATTGGTTACCCCACAATAATCACAACTTGTAGGTCACTTAATGCTTTGCAAATCTGAAGCCATTACCCGGATCCATGCCATCCTAGAAATGTTACAATGCTGGCCCATTATCAAAGAAATGAATATGTGTATAAAACCATCACTCTCATACTACACCCTCTTTCTAATCACTTGGTACTCTCCTGCAGTACCCCTCCTTGCACCGATGCACTCTGCTCCCAGATACTTTGCTGCACGCTCATGCGCTCCTTCACCCTCTCGTGTGGTCCTTAACCCCTTCAGCAGGGACCTTACCCTCTCTTGCAATACTTATTCGTGTTCCAAGGCCCCTCTATCTTCTGTGGTATTTTGCCCCAGACCAGGACACCTTAACCTATGTACTTGAGAAATGCCCATGCCTTCACTCTATTCCCCTGCCCGCCACTCTAACCTACATACCACAACTGCACCCCATTAATGCCACTGATGCCTAACCCCGATGACCACTCCACACACATTCCTCTCGCCATCTCCGCATAGGCACATCCATCAC
This sequence comes from Ambystoma mexicanum, assembly GCF_040938575.1. Taxonomy (NCBI): domain Eukaryota; kingdom Metazoa; phylum Chordata; class Amphibia; order Caudata; family Ambystomatidae; genus Ambystoma; species Ambystoma mexicanum. The sequence continues at coordinate 739,963,736 of NC_090921.1, read as the reverse complement.
TCCACTGGCTAATTCAAGGCCCACTTTCAGCAGCAATCTCCGGCTTCACCTGACATGCACCTCCACCGGCACCGCCTCTTTGGAGCCTTTTGACTTGTGACAAATGCAAGCCCTTCCAGTAGCAACTATCCCTCCGTTCTGGGCAGGGGGTTGGTGGAATTGCTTAAATGGGTGCCACCCAGCACCTTCAACAGGAAAGAAAGTGGTTGATAACGTTTTGCATTCACTAACCCCAAATGCATTTGTGCCCTTGTGTGTAAATTGAAATGGTCTAGTTATCCGTTTCTCTGTGCATAGTTCTTACAAAGCTGTGACCTGGTTTCTTGCCTTTGCTGTTCAGTATTGCTGTGCATCTCTCCTCAAGCCTTTCAGAAGCCTGACTTTCTTTCTTCTTCTTCTTGTCCACTCCCCCGAGCAGGGCGCGATGAAGGGCGACGGCGACTGGGTCACAGAGAAGGTGATCAAAATTCCCTACAAGAAGGTGGAAGGATGGTCTCTCCCTGAAATGCCAAGTGGGTACTGCTTCTCCTACCACCCAGGATCTTCAGAATGTGTTTATTAAATGTCATTAGCCCCTGGGGGATGTTATTGGCTTCATCTAAAACAATCAGAATGTTACTGATTACTTCCAAACACCGACTTCAGGGACAGCTGAACAGAATATCATTGCCTACACTATTTCATGGCAAAGGGCTGGAGTAGCCTTCTAGATCGCAGGAGGGGCCATTATCACTTGCAATAACGCCGGGCCCTTCCCCTTCTTATTGTAGGCAGGGCTCCTGATTGGAAGAGCAGTAAAAGGGACCTCAGCACTCCACTATGTACATGAAATGCGATGGTAGTGGACTGGCTCCTGGAGTCCTCCCTCGGCGGTACTGTTGGCTCCTATTCGGGCTGAGGCATGCTACTCCCTGCACAAGAGAGCGCCTTGCCTGGCATGAGCATGCTCTTAGAAGGCCTGATTGGGCTCCCAGTTGCACTGGAAACGGTTCTTGGTTGGTGCAATTTCCACGTTTCGAGATATTAGCAACACGTTGCCTGGCCACAGAAATGTGTAAGGTTTAGTTGGGGACTGGTGACTAGAGAGCCAGTATGTTTTGCTTCTTTAATGTAACTGCATGTGTATAGTTCATAGGATTTTCGTGTATACATTCTTTGGCTAGAGATTTGCTACCACTCCGAAATTTCTAAAATTCCACTGTCTAATCGCAGAAATATGAGTAGGGCACCCTCAGGCCTCTTACCACGGAGACCCTGTAGTTCTACTCATACAATCAGATTTGAAGGGAACGCAACGTGGCAATGGGAGATTTTCATTTTTATTAAGTGAAAGGCAAAACAATCATGTTTGAAACAAACATGAGTAGGGGTTGTTAAACTAGTGACGCTTTCCTGCTTGTTGCTGCAGGCTTGGTGGCCTTCTTATAATATGATAGGCCATTTATGACACGCTTAATACCCAGAGGTTTCTAAGCGCAGACCCGGGGATCGAACCTGTGTGACTCCGTGTTGTCTTGCTTCCAAGGCGAGCACGTTGCCCCTGACCTAAAAACTCGTGCTAAAAACTAAAAACTGAGCTAAAACGAATGCTCTTCCACTACTCTCTCCTTTCTTCCAGTACTCTCCTCCTGTAGTAATATGCCTTGCAGGACTCCCTCCTGGTTGCTGGAGAATGGGATATGTGCTTCTACTCTCCACTGTATCCTGAGTATCCTTCCGCAACTCCCGGGCTCCTCTATTATTCCCTCTGTGGGGTGAGGGCAGTGGTTGCCACTACATTTTACTGGTTGGGGAAAGAATAGGATGTTTCCACTTCTCCCCTTTGTCAGACATCTATCCCAGGTTCTTTTTAGTCATCTGAACTGGTTGGGGCACATGGGCAGTGTGTGAAGGTTTAAATGCTTTGGGTTTATGGACTGGCTGTGAAGATTGGTGTTAGATGTAAAGAAAGTGGGAAGTATGTTGTCCCACAGGCACAGAATGAGAGGCTCCTGAGGCATTTGACTATGCAAGGCTTTTGGGATGTAGGGACAGACAATGAGGCACAGTTAGGGCACGTGGACAGGCAGTGTCAGGGCTTGGGCTACAATAACCAAATCCTAGGTGGCTGACTAGGGGGTCACCAGCAAAGGGCGAGCAAGGGGACCCTTCTAGCATTGAAAACCGCAATTCTGGCCACATTCTGAGGAGCGCCAAAAGGCACTTTCCCTGGGGCAGCAGAAATCACTGCACCAGCCCTGGGCAGTGTTATGAGCGTTGGCCACATACATTGGCAGGAGCTATGGGTATATGGACGGACTGTGAGCAGCTTGCTTGGACATGGTTAGTCTGTCCGCACGGAGGTGGTAGGCCTTTGTCCTTAACTCTATATGTTTTACTTGCTGAAGTGTGCGATATGAGAAGTGAAGTCTTTCTTGCTGTGCCTTTGCTCTCCCTTGCTGGGCAGGGTTATGATTGATGCCACTAAAAAAAACCTCTATGAACGGTTCCACGTTGCTTTGCCGACACCAGTTTCACATTTTTTATTTGGGGGGGGGGGTTCTCCTGCTGCTTTGGGGGGGTGGGTTCGCCATAAACCCACTTCCCTATATTATAACCTCTACCCCAACACCCTCCCCCACTCCTTTTAACCCCGTACCCGCACCACCATATATTTCTATTCGTTTTTTCGGAGTAATTTCTTCAGAGAAAATTATTCAAATAATCTGGTGTCGGCAAAAGAACGCGATATGCTATAAACAATAATGAAATACTGCAATGATTCCTGGGAAGGCACTACCATTCATGAATGGGGTTAAAATTATCTTTCAGGGTCTTAGAGTCTTTCTTCTCCCTCCATTAGGCCTCATCACCAGTCTCGTGTTCTCGCTGGATGATCGCTTTCTATACTTAAGCAACTGGTACCATGGGGATGTGCGCCAATATGATATGACCAACACGAGCAAGCCCAAGTTGGTTGGACAGGTGAGTATCTGCCTCATCACTGGATACTTGAACTTAGGAACTATTATTTCTGTCTGGGTTTGGGTAGCAAAGAATAAGCTGCATGTGAGACTCTCTGCTTCAAGAAGGATGGTATGGCTGTGGTACACCTGGCTCGGGAATGTGTCAGGTGAGTCAGAGCATGAAAGGCAGTATGGTGGGGTGGAAGGCTGGTATGGTGGGGTGGAGCTTCTCTAATGTCGGGTGGAGTGACGTCTGAGAGGCCAATGGGCTGAGATGGACCCATTTGTGGTGGACATGTTAGTATGGGAGGCTTTCTGAAGTGCCTGATCCACTTCCACTGAACTTTCAAGTGTCGCAAATTAAGCTTATATAGCAACAGGCTCAAAGTACCTGTTTTCTAGAAGCTTGTACCGGCATTCAGAAGATTGCAACATTAATTGTTGTCGAGAAATATCTCTGGGTCTGCAATAATTTTTGGGGCTCATGCCCAAACCCTCAGCCGTGCTCTGCACACCCTAGCCGTACAAACCATGCCAGGCTCTGCATCTCCTAATCCTAGCTCCGCAACCCCTCGGCCATACTTTGCACACGCTGTGCAAGCACGTCTCACCAATTCTCTGCACACCCTCTGAGATACTCATTTGTGATGGGGAGAACATGTTTGCGCTGGTGGAGCGGGTTCAATCAGAGGGAAACTCGGCAAGCATAACAGGTCTTTGTGTTGATTGACTCGCAGAGGAAGAAAAAGTGGCGTGTTTGTGTGGACAGGGGGCTACAAGAAAGAGAATAGTGTACCTTCTACTTTGGTGTTTCCTGCCAGTGTTTGGTGACTGGACGTCACAGGCTGCTTACAATATATACATCTCTTACCCCTACGTTCAAATAGTCCAGGGTTCAAAGCAAGGAGAGGTCAGGAGCAGGAGGAATGTAAGGAGCCTGAGAGGCCACCTGCAGCGAACCATCAGGATTACTACTAATTTCAAACACTGGGCCTCTCAGAAGCGGTCTTCCCTGCTCCAGCACTACTGGCCTTTCAGAGGTACTTGGATGCCTGTCAGGATATATGGCTTCCTTACTTTGCTAAGTGTCCCAAAAGTTCTCCCCTTAGCAGTGGCTCTCCTTCTGTTATTTATTTTCCTTTTTTGGGGGGGGGCAAGGGGCTCTCCCTCTTTGTTCTTTTACTGAGGATATGGTGCCCTGCTCACCCTTCTGCACCCAGGGATATAGTACCCTTCGGACTCTCCCAGGGATATAGTGCCCTGCTCACTAATCTGCATCCATGGATATAGTACCCTGCTGACTCTCCCAGGGATATAGTGCCCTGCTCACTAATCTGCATCCACGGATATAGTGCACTGCTCACTCTCTCTCTCTCTTCACTGTAGCATAACTCTCTTTTGGGTACACAGGGCTTTCCCCTTTTCTAGAGCCAAAGTCACTCTCTCTTACTACCTCTCACCCCTCCCTTCTCAGATGTCTGGGGTCTCCTACTTTTGGTGTCAAGAAACTTTCCTCATCTTACTGAACATCCATCCTTTGAGGCTCAGGGGGGGTCCTGCCTCCCTGACTGGAGCAAACCTCGCTCTTCCTAAATTACTGGCCTTCCGCAAGGCACCAAAGACTTCTGTTGACCCCTCTCATGATAGGTTCCTTTGTGAAATGTGCCTTTATAAATACAAGAAATGTCCACACAATTGGGCATACATTTTACTTGTGGATTGTCTGAAGGCACAGCCATCTGTCCTAAAGCTCCCCTTATAGAGAAATGCACCCACCTTTCAATCTCGAGTTGCCATTGAGGGATAAATTAGAATGTTATCAGCGCAATTTGCAAACCACTGTATCCCATACTGCCTGAACAATATACACAAATGGTTGTTTGAAAACAACCTTTGCCTAACAGTAACAAGGCTGCAATCCAAGCAACCAGCTACCATATCCAGACTACACTACAAACCATCAACCAACCTGGGTGACCAACCCATTGAGGCAGATAAACAAACAATTCTAAATCGAATCCTGCAAATGAAACATATATTCACCAGTCTGATCAATGCACTCATCGGGGATGCCCACTTTCAGTTACTCCTGTCATACAATTTCTCCTTTCCTTATGATTTGTAAAATTGATATGGTTAGATCAATAATAATGTGCTGTTTGCAAGAGTCTTTATTGTGATAAATCACTGATCACGCCCAGAGAACAGATCTAGGCAGTCTTTAATCTCTGTGATTTGGTCTCATAAAAATATATGCCCAATGAAGGTGGGATCACCATCATCTTGTTGTGAGCAGGTGTGCAGCGAGGTTGCAGAGCAAGAGGCAGTACCGGTGAAAACAGGAGAAAATCTAAAAATGCTGTCTTGTTTCTTGTGCTTCTGGGTCAAATCACAAGGCTGATTGGATGTCTGATAGGATATCTGGTGAAGAAGAAAGCAAGATTAACCCCAGGAAAACGGGTAACACATATTGCTGTCAGGAGCAATGTCAGACAGACACAAATTTGTAGTTTATTCAATGTTTGCCATTTTATTAAAAGAAAAAAGGGTGAGATAAACACCTACCTTTCCCTATCCTAACGAGAATGTTCATACCTAGCAAACTAAAAACTAAAGAAAGATTACCTGGTGCCCAAAAGTATCTGACCCTCACACTTATACATATAACCAAAGTGTAAAAGATACATTTGTCTGTCTTCCGGTCAACAAAACAGTGCAAAGGTTCAATCTCATCATTCTTAGAAAGTACTCCTTGTGACCAGGGTTGGGCTCCCTTCCCTTGGATCAATTCAGCAATACCTCTGGAAAGGTTCTGATTCAACAAAGTTATGTTCAGATGAACACAAAATGTATTTTCCATCCAATAAGTTCTTCCACTCGGTAAAGCAAATGTCTCTTCCACAAAACACCTGTTCAAAAACCAAAGCAACTGTTTTCCTTCACACAATATCCTTCTTGGTTAGGCAAATGTTTCTTTTACAAACACTAGTTCATAAACCAAAGCAGATATTAGAATATCACAGCTTTTATTCTAATGGAATACTTTTGTCAGGATAGCACAGTAACTCTCTTTGGTAATGCAAAAGTTTGTCAGGATGATAAAGTTATCAAAGTCTTTCTATAACACCTTTTACCAAAACCACCTTTCTTCAAAGCAACTGTCTCTTTCCTGGCCTGCCAGGACTAACTACAAGTGATCCCTTTCCTGGTTTACTCTCCTGCCAGGAAGAAAGAAAAATCATACTACTATAGTTGGTCTCTCCTGTTAGTGCCAATATTTGTTCTAATATTTTCCACAACAGTATACCATGTGAGGAGGGTTGAACAATGGTTGCCTATCCTTAGAGTCCCTTGTCTGTTGGCAATATGGGTTACAGATTTCCCCAAACCGGTGTCTCAGAAAGGAGAATTGCACCCTTGTTGCCCTTTTATTTCTTTTGTACAGTCTCTGTGCTGGCAATGTGGGTTACAATTTCCCTAAGTTGACATCTCATAAATGGAGAGTTGTGCTCTTTTTGCCCTCTTACTTCGGTATAACCTTTTGGCTATTGTCAATGTGGGTTACTGGTTTCACCAAGTTGACATTTCATTAATGGAGAATTGCGCCCCTGTTGCCCTCTTGCTTGTTCTTTCTGGCCTCTTGGCTGTTGGCAATGTGGGTTACAGATTTCCCCAAGTTGACGTTTTATAAATGAAGAATTACGCCCTTTTTGCCTTCTTATTCTACGTGTTATGTATCCAAAAATGTTTAGCCTTAATAAATGTTCTACTCAGAGTGTCCCGGGGTTACCTTCTCTTGCAGGCCAACTCACCGGCTTCGTTCTGCATCTCTGCATTACTCACTGCTGCTGCAGCGGACCCTCTGCGGGTTGGTAGTCCGGTTGACAGCTCTTCCGCACCTGCCACCGTCTGCACGGCCCATCTCTTGAGCCCCACCGGCTTGTTTGGGTCTCTGTGTCCTCCAGCAAAGCTGGACTTCCCATCCCGCTGCTCAACACGACTCTGCTTCCTACTGTGCGTACCCTGAAAAGTTGCATGCCTTCTCTTCCCACGTTGGCTTCTGCTGGTGCCCGCACTCCTGCTGCAGCTCTGACCGCTTCGGTCTCTCTCCTTGCTGCTTCTGCCTCTGCTACTCCTTCCCACATCAGTGATCCATTTTCAGGTTTAAATGTCCAGCACAGGTGCCTTGCCTCAAAACAACTGGATCGCACATTCCCTTCAGTAACACCTTTGATCCTCATTGATTCCTGTCCCTCTTGCTCGTCCCAGTACCACAGGCATTATGGATCTTGAAGTCCATAATGGGTTTGAGTCTTTTATGTTAATTCATTTCTGTTTGATTGTTGAACTGGATTTCTATCAGAGTTAGGAGATGTTATATGAATGATAGGTGACTTTTAACCTTAGGGCTAGGATTACTACCCAAAACAGAATCATAGTAGTTAGAGAAGGTTACATCTGATTCAGACACTCCCAAGGTATACAACTTATTCTGTCTAAGTAACTTTCTAGAGAAGGTTCTTTGGGTTTTCTCACGAGAGGGACTTGTACAATAACAGCATGCCATCATAAATCTGGGAATTGTAAGACTCTCATCCTCACAAGAAGATGAATACTGTGCCTCTCCCAAAAGAGACAGCTATCTCGTCCCATGTGATCCTCCCTCATGATACCACCCCCAGGGTTAGGATCAGGTAGCGGCTGCCTTCCCCAGGACACATAGGAGGAGACCTTAGACTGGGGTTCAGTTATGACTCTGCAGGATTCATTACAGAGTCTAACCTGTAGTCAAGTCCAACCAGCTGCTCCTCTAGTCGGAGGGGTGAGCGACCTGAGGAGAGTGAAAAAGAAGAAAGTGAAGATCACAATCTGTGCATGGAAGAGAGGCCAAGCCTGCAGATTTGCACTAAAAGAAAGAAGGGCCTGAATCACCTTCATGATAAATAAAACACCTAAGGGAGATACTTGCTGGATCAGTGCTGCAGGCTTTGATATGGAGTCTGAGAATGAAGTGAGAAAACCACTTGTCTGGAGATACTCCTTCTCTATACTGGGAAACTGAGCTGTAGCAAAGAACCCTCAATCTCAGAAAATAAAACTGCTACTCAACCCACATCTCATCAACCTTCTTGCTTCAAGTTTTATCAGCCCTTAGTCAAGGCTTTCACGGAGTGACTGAGAAAAATAAAGATAGCCAACCTAGCTTAAATCGTCTACCCTTCGCTGTCGTCTGACAAGAAGCAAAGCTAAAACTCCCCCAGATCCAATAGAATTAGAGAGTGAAGGAAGCTCGTGGCCAATCAGATCTCCAGAGTATGTTGCTTCAGCTCAAATATGCCTGTAGGAAAGTCTTAATTTTCCATATTCGGGGTCAAAGCATTCATATCATCTCTTGTAATCACTTCTGAACTTCATACCCTTCATATAGTTTTCCATCTCCCTTTATAGTATGCTTTGTATGCCAGCGGTTTGCCAGAATGCAGCATCCAATCTCTGCACCTACAGTCTTTTAGTTCTGGGAATTGTAGTTCAAGTACCAAGTATCTAAGAAACAGAGCTCTTCTTCACTCTGAGTTTTTATGGGCTGCTTTGGCACTTTTATTACATTTGCCGCAATGCAGCATCATGCCCAACTCTTGTTGTCATACCTCTAGACTACTGGACTTCTCCTACTCCTGCATGCTCCTCCTTGGGTTTACTTGAAAACTTCCCACATCAGTCTCTTCCTACTGTATACTGCTCTGCTCTCCAGCTATCCACCCTATCTCTCCAGCTCTTGCAGGACCTTTTCTGTTGATGTTTCCACGTTCCCTTACTCCTCAGATGACCGGTTCCTAGATTCTCTGGAAAATTCATGCCGCTGCCTCCAACACTCAGCACCCCTCCGAAAACCTGGTTGCTGTGGTTTGGCTGGATGCAGGTGTCTTACTGTACCAAACTCGGAGAGCCTCCTGCTCACTGAGCTCTCTGTGGGTTGTTCTTCAGGCTACTTGTCCTCTGCTGTCATTCTCTTCTCCTACATCTCATGACTTGGACCCATTGGTCCACTTGCCTTTGGCTCCTCCTTAAGTTCCAGCATTCTCAATTTCTGACTAGTGACAGAGACGAGTGAGAGGTATCCTTAAAAGCTTGAGCTGCCCCCCCTGGGCATCATTGCCTTTTATTGATGGAGCAAATTGGTCGCACTGTGAAATTTTCCCCATTTATCTCAGATGTTTGGCTGTGCTTCTGCTTCCAACTGGGTTTGCACGCAACAGGTACATTCATTGTTGTGTGTAATTTTGATGTTGTAGGCACACTTAATAACAGACTAGAATTTAAGGTCATTGAGAAGTATGAAAGGGTGTTTATAGTCTCATTGACATGCTGCAAACCTGAAAGTATGTGAGCCTGAGAAGGACTGTGAATTATTAAAAGCTTGGAAAGGTGTTGAGCTAGCAGCTAGAGGCTGGTGATATCAAGGAAGGACCAAAGAGGTGAAAGAACAGACCTGAGAAAGTAATTAATCCTGACAAAGTGAGGAGAAACATTAGTGTAGGTGAGAAATTAGGTGTTTTAAAATAATAAAGAATGCCACTTTGTGGCAAGTGGTGGTAGTAGTAAAACAAGACAATGGGCCTCATTACGAGTCCGGCGGTAGCCATGCCGGAAAAACCGACAGGCTGCCGCCGGACTCGTGGGGATTTACCAGCTCTGGACTTGCTGGAATCACCGGGGCATTACAGCCCTGGTGGTCCGGTAATCCCGGAGCCGGCATTCCGTTACTACCCATTCCCGTGGAGCCCCACAGGAATGGGGGCAGTGGAAACACTGGCACCATGCTGTAATTGTGCTGGTGTTTCCAGGTCCGTGTGCGGCCGGTGGCGTTACGCCCGCCAAGTCAGACCTGGTGGGTGTAACACCACACGGCCACATAACTCGGAGTTAGCCGGTATGGAAAATGGTGCCAGTACGGTTTTACCGGCACCGGTAAATCCAGACCGGCTAACTCGTAATGAGGCCCAATTACTTTCTCTCAAATCCCAGAGCAAGCTACTATTTAGTGAATTGCTTATTATGATGGCACATGAGCCCAGACTCCCAAAGAGAACTACTTAGGACCACCAAGAATTACTAGATGTGAAAGCATTATATGCTGGGATATTGAGTAACAAAAGCCCAAAAGAACCTAAAACTGATCCTGAATTGAAGAATGGCTTGCAAAGGACAGCCCTGACCACCCCCACAGCTATTTAAATATATATCTTTTTACAGCCTTATTACACAGTATAACCATTAAGAGATAAAAAAAATACTAAACTGTGACACTGGTATTGTTCGCTGACTGGTTATTGGGTTCCCCTGATGGGTTCTAACCAGAGGCCTCATCAGGAATGTGAATGCAACTGGTTGTCTTCTAAATAGTCTCTAACTGGCTGTAAATACCCCTCTGATTTATGGTAGATACCAAATTGAAATTTGGGTAAAATTGGTGCAGCGGTGGATGCTCTTCTGCAGAGTATCCTATTGCAATCCAGTACAGTGTACTGCAGGTGGGCCTAATTGCCCACGTGAAGGCAATTGTAATACAAATGGTAACATGCTGAGGGGTCTGCTCTCCTGCACTGATTGTTGTCAGACAGGCGAGAGAGCCAGCTTTGCATGGTCAAAATAGATCACATGGATTAGCCTTTTGAGGCCGTTTCCTGACTGGCACTAGTTGCTGGGTCATTTCAGATTCCAATGCAAAAGGTTTCATTGGGCTTTGACTGGCAATATAGTTTCCAAACCAAATCCTGGGAACACGGAGGCAAAGTTTCAATGTGGCAGCCGCCATTCATAGCCACCAAAATGTTTGAATTGATTCTTATCAATGATTAGAAGCTTAGCTTTTCCACTTCAGCTGAAAATATACTGTGAACTTATTTAATTTCAGTAAGTCTCTAAGACACTAACAGGATGCCTTGACTGAAGGACTGCAGGGAAGCTCTGTCATATTTACTGGACTGGGACCCTGCATTGTTCCTTTGTTCCCTTAACTCTGTTGAACTAATGAAATTGCGTGCTCTTGTGACTCCCTGACTCCCAAGAAGCTTCAATGTTTGAATATGTGAAAACACACTGAGCTAATGATACAAGGGCTCAACACAAGGAACCAGTCAGAGCAGCAGATTGTGTTATTTATCTATTTGAATTCATGTTTAACGCTGGCCCTACCCAGAGGGTCTCAGAGCACCTTACATCGTTCAAATATCAAAAAGGTGGGAGTTGAAAAATTAAGCTACAAAATGTTTTTAGGATAGACACATGATCGCAGTGCAGGAGGGCAGGGTTATGTGTGGGGACACAGGTATGTATTGAGGCTCTTTCTGAAAGTGGTGATTGAGGGAGCAGTGTGTATGTGGAGATGTAGGATGTTCCATGCCCGGGGTGGCCAGTGTGTAAATGTTTGTTTTTGTGTGCATGGCATGTGAGTTTGCAGAGTGTGATGTGTAAAAAGTGTTGCTTGGTTTGTCTGGTGTTTGTGTTTTGTGTGGGTGATGAGTTTGAGCTTGTCATGAAATTAAGATGGCGTTTTGACGTGGATGGTTTTAAATACAAGGCAGAGTCCTTTGAAGGCAATTATCTAGGGTGTGGGGTGCCAGTGAAGCTGTGCAAGAATGAGGGCAATGTGTTAATGTTTGGGTAGGTGGAGGATGAGTCCGGCTGCTGTCTTTTGTATAGCTTGCAGGGGATAAGGGTGTTGTTGGGGAGTCCAATGATGAGAGCATTTCCGTAGTCCAGCTTAGTGAGAACCAGTGTTGGACTGCAGTGCGGAAGTCTTCAGGAGGAAGGAAATGTCTGATTTTGCATAGGTGTAGTTTTTTTAAAATTTTTAATTAAAAGTTTTTTATTAGTTTGATAAACAAACTGTTACAACATAAGTTTCATCTATACAAAATGGAATAAAAATTGAGGAGAATATTTCCTCTAAAACATGAAGTTTCATTCCATTTGAAGTAATTACGAATTTCAATCCATGTCAATACGCTTAAAAGTATTTCTCAACACTATAACAAATTGTTTGTCTTCAAAACAATTTCAATAACAAAGTAATATTTATAAACAATTCTTGTACTCACTATACATAATGAATACTAAAGACTTTACCGTATAAAGGTAGGTTATACATCATTAATCAATGCACAATTAAGAAGAGATTGTTTCAAGAACATCCTATCTTATTTCACATTCACCAAGTATTTGGCGTCTAATTCTTGTTCCAGAATAACCAAAAATGTGGTCAATGCTAAGTTCACTTTGGGCGAAACACCCCACATGAATGTTTTCCAACACCATTCCCTCCAGTTCAGAGTGGTTCCAAGAAGTTGGGTCCCAAACATTTCAGAGAGCAATACCTCGAAGAATTGACATTCCAATATTAAATGCTTGAGTGTTTCATTGATCGTGCCATCACTGCAAAAACGACATAATAATGTGCCGTTTGAGTCACAATCCTTTTTCCATACTGCAATTTTTTCTAAAGTGTGTAATTGATTAAGCTTAAATCTTAAGTATAGGTTGCGTAATTTTCTAGATGGAAATTTCAGCAAATATGGTCTGCGCGGTGTCCTAGCTGCAGCAAAGGTCAATGCTTCTGAATACGATTTTGTAGTGTGCATTTCATTCAAGGTTTTTGCCCAGTCAAGCTCAAATAAACGTTTTTTCACATATGCACAATGAAATTCAAGATCTATAGGTTTTGGTGCAAGTTGATCGAGAATATTGGTCATCCGCTGTAGGAACATTCCAACCGAGACTGGATTTCTAGTGCGAAGCATAATACAGAAGTCCTCGTATAGCAAGTTTGCTGGTGGATATAATATTTTTGCGAGATTGGATAACTGTCTCCACTGGTATCTGGCTGATAAGGCAGTCAGACCAAGCTCTTGTCTTAAAATGCAATTTGGAAGTGATTTGGGCATTCCTAAAGTGGTCTTCCATAAAATACCCTGGATCTGATCAAAAATTCCCTCAATATCCAGCAAACATAAGTCCAGCCCATACAACAGAATGGCTTCGACTTTTAAGAGGTACAATTAAAATAATGGTCCCATTGAGAATTTGCAAAATTTCGCATATACTATCCTCATCTGAGAACCAAGTACAGGAATCTTTGAATTTAGATTTTTCCTCCATAGTTTTTTTGAATTAGAGTCAGAAACGTCATAACCCAGATATTTTAAATTTGAGGCAATATTTATTTCATGACTATCAATGGACCATTTCACAGAATACTTCTTCTTTTTCAAGTTTTTAAATATTAATATATTTGATTTATTCGCATTACACTGGAGATTGTGTTTGAATAAGTATTCCGAGAAAATGTCACATTTTTTCTGAAGGCCATATGGAGTTTGATCAAAAATCAACACGTCATCAGCAAATGCCATCCATTGTAATCTAAGATGCCCAAGCTTAGCAGGATAGCAAATTTCATTGTGCCAGATTTGTTCTATGTCACAGAGGTAGAGGTTAAACAGGGTGGCCGCCAGATTGCAGCCCTGTTTAACCCCCACCTCGGTGGCAATCGGTTGTGTAGTAGCCCCAGTGCCATCAATTCGTACCATATAGCAGGTATACTGGTGTAATTTTGCAATCATTCATGTGAGATGAGAAGGGATACCTATACTCTCGAGCTTTCCCCACAGGATAGAACGAATCACACAGTCAAAGGCGGCGGAAAGATCAACTGATAACATGTATAAGGTGGCCACTTTAGGCAATTTTGTTTGCTTAAGAATGTGGGCTAGGACAGTTGCATTTAGTGCGGTGCCCATACCTGCACGAAAGCCAATCTGAAATCTCGATAAGATAGCATTTTTCTGAATGTATGCTTTAAGTTCTTGAAGTAGTAAGATGGCAAATGCTTTGGCCCCTGCATCAAAGAGCGCAATCGGCCGAAAGGTGTTAGGTTCATTTTTTGGCCCTTTTTTATAAATGAGCACATTGATTGATTTAAGCCATGAGCTGGGCATTGCCATAGTTATGCAAATCTCATCATATTGTATTTTCAGCATTGGCCCCCACAGTTCAGGGTTAGATTTTAGAGCACAAGGCGGGACACAGTCGTGCCCAGGAGCTTTTGAGTTATTTAGTTTGTTGATTCCCCATATTATATCCTCCAATGACCAGCCCTTTAAGCCTTTCATATCCTCCTCACAAGTCTTGTATTTATGATTCTCAAATCTCTTGGGAAGCGCAAATTTGGTCTTAAAATATAAAGTCCAGGCTTCTTCAGAGATATTAGAGGATTGTTTACATCTTACTATGGCATCATCACCCCTTAGTAGAGCCCAAGTTGATCGTCTGTCGTTCCGACATACACTCTTAATCATTTCCTGGTTGGTGTAATTGTGTAAAAACCTTCTATGATTCTTAATACTATTATGACATTTGTTTACAATTTTTTTTTAAAGTTTGATATTCTGATTCTTTGAGCTGACACCGTTTGAGAGTCCTAACATCAGCATTCTTTTTATTAATCAATGTTCTAATCGTATTGGTGGTTAAGTGTGTTTGATTCTCTGCTTTATTATGTTGCTTGTATATGTACACCAAATCAATAATTGCAGCCTTAATGATTTGCACGATTTCACCAGAGGTAAACAAGTTGATATCACCAGTAATACATAAATTTGTCATTTCATTAAGACGCCTTGCGATAATCACATTTAGTTTTGTACATATCAGTAGATTCCACCTCAGAGAGGCCCCTGGCCAATCCCCTTCAATGAATATATGCGTACGGTCACTTTCTAGAGTTGGAATCGGTATTTGAATTTGTAGCTGTCGTAATACATGATAACTAATGTCCAAAATAGTGCTTTCAACTTCGCTAGATAACATTGCTAGTTCATTTGTCATTGCAATATAATCAATGCAAGAAGTCATAAGATTTTGTTTCCAAGTGTAGCCACAACCTTTGCAATTAAATGGAATTAGTGCAATGTCCCACTGACTCAAAAAATTGTAAATTGATTCACCTCTCCTGAATGCAGGAGATACATTGTCCTTCCTATATGAGTTCGCTACTGGATTGGTATACCTTGTACAATCTGCATTAAAGTCCCCACCCAAGATTACATTCAGGATACATGGGAAATACCTCACAAAATAAGTTTTGCAAATTTTCCAGAAAAGTGTCGATAGACATCTGAAGGGGATTAAAGTATATCGATATTATTGAGAAAATTTCACAGTTACCTGTTCCCATCTTCATAATTACAGCCACAAATCCCTGAGTTTTGTGAGTCATTAAGATAGAGAATTGAAGTCTGTTACTAATAAAGACCGCAATCACCCCTGACGGTCTCCCTTTTGCACCAACTTTCGCTTCCATTTGAAAGGAAGTAAAACTATTGAGCTTAATTTGCTTATTTGACATTGTTTCTTGGCACAAGATAATGTCATAGTCTGGCGGGTCAGGAAAGCTTTTTGCCCAAGTTAATAGATTCCTGCTTCCGCACGAGTTCCACGACATCACTCTGAGCCCAATATAGCTACTATAAGGGCACTATTTTTTGTTCTTCCTAAGCATTTAGCATCACTGACAGACAAGACCAATCTTTTGTGGTAGCGGAAATGGCTGCAAGTTGTGATATTACTGAAGCCTCTAAATTTTGTAGAAAATTAGTATCAAGTGACGCAATCTTAGGAGTCTGTGTAGCTACAATAGGAGTTTCATTGAACATCTTAGCTTCATCAATTGAGGTTAGGGAATGCACGGCTAATCCTAGCATTTTTAGTTCCCTTTTATGAGCCCAAATTAATTCGGCAATTATTGTTGACTGCAATTGCAGTACCATTCTATAATTGTTAATGGGAGGAAGTGTAATCCACATAATGTCACTAGAAACTAGAGTTCTAAGTGCTGGAATTTTCTGAAATGTGTGAAGCATAAAAGATCTGTTTAAACTCTTTTCTCCGTTTATTTCAGGCGCACTGATCCATCCTAGGATAGAAGAAACCTGTTTAAGTTTAACGGAATCTTCTTCGTTGGCTAATTTCCTTTCATCGTTCATTGATGTAGCATCCACCTTAGTCTCTGACATTTGGTGTGCGTCGAAAGTCGGTTTCTTGGTGTATTTATAGGGAGAGACAGATTTATTTTTGTCAGTTAACTCCTCTCAGTCTGGATAGTCATTGGATGGATGATGCTGTTGGTTAGAAGAGCGTTCCATTAAATCTTCCTGAGGATTTGTCGATGCGATCATCTTAACAAATGGTTTCTTGCTAGCATGATTTACGGCGTCCCCAACAGTGGAACCCGAGTGAATTAGACTTGGATTTGTTTTTTTATTCAAAGTGGGTTTGTAGAAAGTAGATAAAAATGGTTGCTGTGGGATCGTAGGAGGTAGTGCAGCTCCAGCTTGCCTTTCTTTATTTATTAGACAAGGTGCTGGTGCACTTGTGTTGTTACCCCTACTTGTATCCATAGTGGATTGAGCTTGCAATGCGATTCTACTTTCAGAAGTTAATTCTTCTACATCAGTCCCCAGGTCGATGTAAGGCGAGCTGGAAGGATTAGATTGCAGACCATCACTTGTAATATTATGCTTCTCGATTGTCACTCTCTTAATGTTCTCTTCATCCCCACTAGGCTTAGAACTTGTAATTATTGTTTTGGTTTTTTTCTGATCATTTCCCTTTTTAGCTTCAGCAGCCTTACGTGTTTTAAGTCTATTCATAGCCCGTATGAATAATCTTTTTTCTTTGCGTGAGGCAAAATATTTTTGAGGTTCAGGGTCAGCATTCTCCTTCTTCAACACTTGAGCATCAATCCATTCGAAGAAGGATGATACAGAATGGCCATTAGTGCCGAAGGACTATCTCGATGTGGGAAATTGAGCTTGTTAATTACATTATCATGGGGTATAGTTGGTGAGATAGAATCTCCCTCATTTACTTGATTGAAGAATAGCAGTTGCTCAATTTTTTCGGCATGAGCGGCCACAGTCTGACAAAGCTGAGAATATGGAAGAATTTGAATTGGGATAATAGGTTTTGGTGCATTAAGCGTTTGTGCAAATGATTGGGGAAATTGGAAAACTTGAGGTTGTTCTAGCGAGCTAATCGCTTGAGGTTGTTCTACAGTGCTGATCACCGGCTCACTCAGTGTGATTGCTGAGTCTGTTTGAGTTGCTATTGAAAAACCGTTGTTCGTAGCAGAGACTGGAGCGATGCATCCTCCTTCCTTTCTATAATTCTCTGCAAAAATAAATCCCTCAAGTTTATTCAGTTTGGCTAACATCACTGCTTGAGCAGTCTTGATGTCGCGTAACTCATAATGAGTGTAATCGTGGCCGCGATCCAATAAATTTAATATGCGTGAGATCACTGGAAATGATGTTTCAAAGATTTGTAGATCCTCTGATAGAGTATTGGAGTTTGCGCTTTGTCCCAAAGAAAGCCCCATACCAGAGGAGGTAGGTTGCCCATCACTCTGTGTTTCAGGAGGGGAAGATGCAGCATGATTCACAACAGGTGAGATAGAATGTGTATCTCTCTGTATCTCAGGGGAGGAGGCTAATTGTAGCTCTTTGCCCACCAGATTTTTCATTTTGCCTTTGTTGGGCAATGTCATATTTTTGGCGGGATCTTCAATGTCCTGCTTAAATGGCACTACTGTTGTTTGGGGTTCGAAGTGCAAGTGAACTCTGTCCTTGCAACCCACTCTGGCAGTGACAGGCATTGATGGTCCAGCGGAGAGTAAGACCCTCTTTTCTAATTCAATCAGAACAGCAGGAGCCACGATAGATACATCAGAGGGGGAACCCGTAGGAATCTCTTCTATAGCACCAAGAGTGGTGCTGTCATCTGCCTCAAGCATACTCAGGAAACTTTTTCTTAAGTTAGCTTGGGCGGTATATCCTATATCCTTTTCTACAGACATATTTTCAACTTTGTATACTGAAGCGTCAGCCCTATTGAATGTTTTTTCAGGCTGTACAGTATTCGCACTGTCTATATCATCTTTTTTACTCATGGGCTTACATACTTTAATAGAAGATAGTGTTTCAATGTGGCCGTTACGTAATCGGCTGGCCATTTCGCTTACACCACAACAAAAAAGCAAATTGCCCCACAAAGAAAATACAATTATGATGGATTTATCAACTACGAGCAAAACTTCCTAACAATGTTTATCCAACATACACCCCCACACCCACTCACCCGCTCACCAGCCAAACAGCACAACAGCACGGCACTTCCGTGCACTTCCCGGATGCGCGCGCGGATGCACACGCACGCGGGTATTGTAACGTGCATGGGAGAGAGGGGCTAGATGCCGCAGGGTGTTGCTGGAGAAAGAAGAAGAAAGTAACGTAAGTAGCGTCCTCCTTTGCGACCTACTTCGGAAAACAAAGAAAACAAATGGCAAGAGGTCCCAGTAAAGTAATTACTTGATATGGTAGTTCCTTGTCGGCGTTTCGCCGCAGCAGTGAAAGCCTGTGTTTCCTCTTGCGCATACAGTCCGCGAGCCGCGGGTAGAGCGATAATTTCAGATCACCCAATTCCAGAGCCCAGAGTCACCAGCACAACAGCACGACACTTCCGTGCACTTCCCGGATGCGCACGCACACGGGTATTGTAACGTGCCTGGGAGAGAGGGGAGAAGCTAGATGTCGCAGGGTGTTGTTGATATGGTAGTTCCTTGTCGGCGTTTCGCCGCAGCAGTGAAAGCCTGTGTTTCCTCTTGCGCATACAGTCCGTGAGCCACGGGTAGAGCGATAATTTCAGATCACACAATTCCAGAGCCCAGAGTCACCAGCACAACAGCACAGCACTTCCGTGCTCTTGCCCGATGCGCTAGGAATGTGTAGGAGGTGTAGTTGTAGATTGCATATTTTGGTGACAGCGGCTATGAGGTGTCTGAAGGAAGTGTGGAGGTCGATAGTGAAGCCAAGAGATTTAACAGGAGTGGTTACTATGGAAATGAATTACAACAGAGACATTATTTCTTCTACAATTATTGGTACCAGAGAAAGGTACACCAGGTTATCTGATGCCTCTAGTGCACAATCCTGCAAACAAAGCAATGTTCCCCTGGACGGAACAGCCCTCAATGATCCCGACTAGAAGAAAACACTTTCTGTAACCTCATTTGGTGGCCCTCCATCTTACAGTAATGTCTGGGGACCCACAACATCACCGGAACCACCACCAGAATTGAAAGGTTCCACAGCCATATCTCCTTTTGTAACAGGAGACCGGTATAGGGCCTTTGTGCAGCATTGTGGACAGCTCCACATCAGGACCAGTATCCTGTGCAACCAGTCCTCCTGAGGGAAAACTTGTGGTGGAACTTGAAAAGAGCTAATATCTGGGCTAAACATCTAGGGTCACATGCTAGTGACCATGCAAACCTCAGCAAGAACATTCACCCACAGAAATACATATTGTTATATAAACGTTATATAAACGTTCCTACCCCCATGTAACATTGGATAAATACCGTATAGAACTGTAACTTCTGAGGACATTTCTTCATTTGAACGACATGGTATGCTAATGTTCTGTCACCTAATAGCTCTTCTGTAGAAGTGCACCTTGGCTACGTTACCATACATTCCAAGGTGGACCAATGACATTTGGAAAGTGCTGCAAGCTTGCTTGGATCCGGGTGGTAATCTGGGGACTTGAAAACAAGCTCAGAACATTCTTCTCGACAATCATTTATTTACACAAATATTTCAGTTAAATGATTAAATATGTTCAATACTTCTTTTTGAATCTATCAGCTCCTGACTAGAAATAGTGTCCATGCCATGAGCGAAAGAGTGAATATTCATCTTTGCCCAGCAACGTTTTTCATGCAAAAAGCGCAACTCCATGCATGTCTTTAAAAGTTCAGCTGATTGGTCCGTTTTTTTTGTAAGAAATGATTTCATAATTATACAAATCTTTTACTCTGGCATGTTATTCTTTGTATTTAAATCAATATATTCTGCACACGGCCTTTTGTCACAATATGGGCTGATGCCCTGATGCAATGCTAATGTTGATGTGTTATTTTGTAGAGTTTTGTCTCTTTGTGTATCTTGTATTAGTCTTTTGTTTTACCTTTACCTGTGATTCTAAGTAAGTGGGCACAGCCTTTTGTCAATGGGCCTCATTACGACCCTGGCGCCCTTTTACAGCGCCGTTAACCCCTTAACGCCTGGGTCGTAATGAGGCCCAATGTCTGTTCTCCTTGTTTCTCAGAGCCTTTAGTCTGTTAATGCTGGAAAACCGAG
Organism: Ambystoma mexicanum; assembly: GCF_040938575.1. NCBI lineage: Eukaryota > Metazoa > Chordata > Amphibia > Caudata > Ambystomatidae > Ambystoma > Ambystoma mexicanum. The sequence continues at coordinate 739,943,533 of NC_090921.1, read as the reverse complement.
TGTCAATCTCCTCGTTCCCATGGGGCTGACAGCTCACCATGTGCACATTTCTTTAGAGAAAGCATGATAATTGAAAATATTTATTAAGACCTGTTTATTTTAGGCTTCATCTACTGGATCCAGAAGCTTTTAATATTTAAAATGTTTTGATGGGGTCAGCTTCTCAGGATTGGCTACTTTTTCTAGAACCAACTATTGCTGTACTGTGTCCCTTTATAAATTGTTTTCCTTTAGGCACTTCAATTTGTTTTGTTTGAAACTAAGGTTATCATCATTTCCATACTTCATCTCTCCTACATAAAAACGTCCACATGGGCATATATTGAACTAAATAACACATTTACTAATGCAGGTTGCATAATGTTGACATTCAATAATCTCCTCTGTCATTGGGTGCTTCATGTCCATTCCTCTTTATTATGAAGGCAAACAGACATGTATTTTTTTCTGCGTATTTTCTTTCTTTTTATTAAAGTTTGTTTCGGGCAAAACGTCCCTAAAACGTTATACATACTAAAATTCTCAAATATTCCAGCATCTCAATATACATAATACCTATAACAATTCCAGCAAATATTTACTACCTCTCAAGAGATAAAAACCTAGTCATATATAACATTAATAATACGCAGAATTGCTCTATAGTGAAAATAAAAGAAAATGTCCCATATGTTTCACAGACTTCGATCATTACATAAACTGCTCAAAAACAAAACACATTAACAAATATGCATATTTCAATAGAACTTATCAGTTTCCTAAAATTAAGATCAATTGGGTTAATTTCAAATTAAAATGCATAAAACATATTCTAAGACAAAACTGCAAGAAAATTCAGAGTCCACAAGTCATCATGAACCCCTGTTTCTTAAATGATTGAATTTTTGTTGCACATGAGAAAGTGTTCAAGGTTCCAGCATACATTATAATGATGAGCTTACATTAGAAAGAAAAACATTTGGTCCACACTGGGCAAAATCAAGTATTCTGAGCAATAGAAGGATACTTCCTACGAGGAATCCCATACCACTTTCAAAAAAAGATAAAATACATATTCGTTACCAGAAAGACATTTGCACAATTAGAACTTAAATTATTTTTCAAGTTCCATAATGCTTGATTAATAGATGTATAATAGGGTAGTTGATTAACGCATACGCGAGTGATTAATGTGTACCTTGATGAATTATAGGCACATGCCAAATAGAACTCCTTATGTAATTGCCTATGTAAATAATGCAAATACACTTTCACTGTGCTGTTAATCAGATAGTTAAATATTAACCTAATTTCAGAGAGTTGGCTAATATAGGTCCAAATACATTTTCTTTGGTTCGGGGTGTAACTGGAATTCTTCTTTGACAGATAATGGAATAGACAACTCGATCATAAATCGGTATAGGATGACCATCTTGATTTTCCTGGACTATTCCTACTTATCAGATCACCAATCATGGTGTGTAATAATTGTTACAAGTTGAGTACCAAAGTACTATTGTAGCAAATTTAAGTTTAGTTACAAGAGATTCTACACCAGTTTAATAATGTAATCTTTCACTGGTGGTTACTATGGAAATTCCCAGCAGGCAGGGTGCATACACATTTGGGATCCACCTTCTCAATCATTAGCAATTGCACACACACCTAAACACCTTCTGCAGACCTATCACATGTGTTTCATCTGGTTCATCTCCAAAGTAAGGGCTACATCACCACTGCCACATTTGTTTGAGAATTGACGTATTCTTGCAATTGACTGGTTCATAGGATTCACTAGTTTATCTAAATGTTGATGCCAATTGTTGTCATGAAATGTAATGCCCAGATAATCAGAGGCGTTGCTAGGGAGGGCGGTGGAGGCGCTATAGCCCTGGGTCTTTTGGTTGTAGCCCTGGATAGAAGCTCAGGGGCTACAACCAAGAGGCTATAGCTAGCCCCGAGTCCTGCAAGTCCCAACATTAGCTTAGCCCCTGATCTTTTCCAGAACTAACAACACCCCTGCAGATAATCAAACTCTTGGCCTGTCGTAGGTTTTCATTTGCAACCCAAAGAATGGTCAATTTCCAGTATTTCTATTCAGAATTCTCAGCCATGACTTTTTCATGTTTATTTTCATTCATTTCTAGGACATGAATTACACACACTCATTGATTAACCTTTGCAACGCCAATGGAGTCTTTGCCATAAGAACTAAATCATTTGTGTAAGCTAGATACAGTGTAGGACAAGAAAATATATAGGATGTTCAATGCAGCCTGTAGATGACTCCCTAACCCAGTAACATATAAATTACTATATTGTAAATATGTTGCAATACATTTACCAATACACTCAAAAAGTGGTGGTCCTTACACACATAGAATTGTACATTACTAGTGAATCTATTTTTGTATTCCTTATGTGACAGTGTCCATTAAACACAGGCTGTGAGACTTGCCAGACTGCTCTGTTCACACTGTGCTTAAACAGTGTGAGCACCATCCTGCTCTGATGATGGCACCAGTTAAGAAACATGGGCCTTGAGACTGCCAAGTGGTTTAATGAATTTAAATCAGTTCACCATACAGATGCTTTCACCAAATTGTCCAGTTTCTTTCTGTTTCATATTGTACCATAGGAGATTGCTTGAGTTTAAATTTTATTGCCCATTTGTAACATCGTCCATTCTTGTGTTAAAAAATAAATTGATCACTTTGATATAAATGGAATATTTGCGCAGAAACTCAATTCTATCTTTTTATTTTTATTGGTTGTTTAGAAGAAATAAAAGTATGTTAAGAGTTAACAATCTGTTCCATTTCCAATAATACTTCTCATTTACTTTGCTTTGCCTTCAGTCTGTGTCATTTCTGTTGCTTGTGTTTAAAGGCAGTATCCTCTGAAATAATGTCTTAGTCTAAGGTATTTACTATAAGGTAATTGCAGTATGCCTCCTGGGTGTAAACTCTTTGCATGCAGAAAACTTTCCCTGTCAGAAATCCTACGGGGGGCATCATACATGTTCTAATGTAATTTGAGTGTCCAAAAAATGCATGTGTTTGACACTAATGGTCCTAGTGAATTTTATAGTTTCATGAACCAAATTATTGTTGGAAAAAATACATGCATTTTGAATATCATCCATTCTAAACAAATATCATCAGTAAATCTGTAATATTGCATTCGTTTTGTGTGTGTGCATAATTGTGGTGCTTTACTCTGGCCTGTAACGTTGGTCCCAAGCTCTTACTTGGAGATAATGCCCCAAAACGAAGGGTTTTTTGCTTAAGTAATAGCCAAAACATTACAACAAAAGTGTGATTGGCACTGAAAATCTCATGTGCTGAGGTGTATCTTAAGTGATACCGATATCTTCCTGTGGAATATTCGTGTACAGCTTCATACATCAAAGGTTAAAATGATCATATTTTATAGCATAGTTCTTTTTTAATTAAATCAGTGGTATCTTGAATGCAGGTTAGTGTTATTGTACTAATGGATTAAACATCGAGTACGTTTGGCTAGTTGTGGGAACATTACCCGCTTGAGACTAAGGGCCTCGTCACAAGTCAGGTGGTAACCCTTAAAAGTGGCGGTAATGGAATTATCACTGCCAATACCACTCTGCCGGATCATGAGTCGGCGCAAATACTGCTGACTGTAAAATCAGCCAGCACTATTTCAGCCAGCGCTATTACAGCCAGCCACACACATTGTGAACACAGCTGCATCACAAGTCCATGTTCGTCAGAATAAGCGCCAAAAACCAGCGCTAATACCGCAGAAAACACAGCGCAGTTACCTCCAGCTTAAGGTAAACAAACACAGGTGCCAGAAATGAAGCCACAGGTGCTTCCAATCCACCGCAGAGTGCTATATAAGGCACTCACCTACCCCAAACACTGTTTCGAGGGGATTGGGTCCTCTGACGTATTCCATATCTATGACATGTAATCAGCACAGCTGTGCTGCTTCAGAAAATCTTCAGCGTCTGCGTCCTGCGTCGATGACGTCGATACGCCGCCCTCGAGGACCTCTTCCGACGGCCAACGTCACTGGATGTTATAAGTAGGATGCACGATGCCCGTAGCCTCAGTTCCGTTTTTTCTGCGAACGTGTCCGCTTCGGAGATCTCGACTCTTTGGAGTTTCTGTTCTTTCTCGGTTCTTCGAACCGGTTCGTATTGTGAAGTATATTCTTCGTGAAGATGTCTACCTCGTCTTCCACCCCGCGTCCGGGCTTTAAGAAGTGCGGGGACTGTGGGTCCAAGATGTCGATGACGGACTCGCACGACGCCTGCTTCTGGTGCCTCGGGGAGGCCCGTGACATGGATGACTGTGTCGACTGCCAGTCGCTCACGTCCAAAGCCTTGCAGGAGCGTAAGAAGAAGTTGTCAGTAAGTAAGGTGTCCAAGCCACGGAAGTGGAGGTCTGCGGGGCTTTCGACGGATGATTCGAGGGGCGACGCTCTGCATCGTCGTCGGAAGTCCAGTAGGTCTCGGCCCCGGAGTCGGTCCCGCCACTCCTCTGCCTCTTCGAGGCTCTCCCGGAAGTGCCGTCATCGGTCGCCTTCCCTGTCCTCATCCAAGGACTCTGCCCGTCGGCGGTTCGCTTATCCCACCAAGCATGCGACGGCGGAGGAATGGGCTTCATTCGGGAAGAAAATGTTAGCGATTCTCGAATCGCAGGGCACTGGTCCGTCCGCGCCTCCGAGTGGGGTCGGTCGTGATCGGTCGAGAGACACTACTCGCACGCCTTCGGGCTAGGGTGGTCGGCATGATTCGCGGGAGAGGTCCCGCTCAGACAAGGGGAATCGTTCTCGTCATGCCCGATCCAGGTCCCGGTCCTCGACGCGCTCGAGACCGTGTGCACCTGTGGTGTCTTCGAGGAAGACGTCGACGCCGGTGGCGCCGAGGGGGCTCCGGTCTCGAGGCCTATGTCGACGCCATCGATGCTGTCGGCGTCGCGTTCGGCTGCGACGCTGATTCACTCGACACCCTTGACGCCTTTCGAGGCTGTTTCGACAGGGGTACCCGGGGGCTCGGTGGAACCCCCTAGAAAGGCTCTGGCCAAGGTCAATCACTGCTTTGTTCCACATTCTGTGCCTTCTTACAGCCATCTTGAGTTTATTTCAGAGGTGGATGAGGGCTCTGATGATGGCATGGTTCCTGATACGGTGGCAGACGAGATTCTCTCGGGCCATAGCCAGATTGAGGACCTGCGGCAGTCCCTGCATGATGCCAGTTGGCTGAAGACCTCTCCGAAGGTGGAGTTTTGTAGGCCTGAGCCTGGCACTCATGCCGACTCCTCGTACCGGCGCCTTATGTCTAGGGTCACCGAGTACTTGGGATGGTCTGCTCCCCCAAGGGATTTTCTTCAGGATGACCTTACGGATATCCTCGACCAAGGTCCACCAACTGACCCGGTACTGCCATTCCATATGGCTCTACAGAGAAGGGTGGCAGCGGCTTGGACTGCTCCGGAGAGTCTCCCGGCAGTGGGCAAGTCTTTGCCGTGAAAATACAGCCCAGCCAGTAGCGACCCCTGCTACTTGACCAAGCACCCCACTCCGGAGAGTTTGGTGGTGCAGGCGGCTACGGCCCCGGCAAAGCAGGCGCTGTATCCTACCATCCCTCCTGATAGGGACGACAAGCGTTTTGACGGCTGGGCGAAGTAAGTGTTTTCTTCAGGGGGTATGGCGCTTCAGGCGGCCATCTCTGTATGTGCCTTGTCACGTTTCACACACACTATGTGGAACTGTGTTTCCTTAGCGGCTGAACATATTCCTGAAGGGGCTCGAGCTGCTGCCTCTTTGCCCTCAGGCAACGCCTCAGCTGCTTCATCTCAGTCATGAGGCTATGTCCCATGGTTCGCCGGTTGGGGGAAGGCTGGCGCAGCATCTTGCAGAGTGGCGCGCCATTACTTCAGATGTGTGGGCTCTGGAGATCATAACCCATGGCTACTGTCTTCCTTTCCGGCAGAGACCTCAAGACAATCCACCGGGGAATCTCTCTTTGAAGAGTCCGGATCCGCTCCTTGTGCAGGAAATTCAATCCCTGCTGGAGAAAGGCGCCATAGAACTGGTGCCTATAGCGGATAGGAACAAGGGATGGTATTCCCCTTATTTTTTGATTTCCAAGAAAGACAGGGGTTTGAGACCCATCATGGACTTGCGCGGTTTGAACAAACTCCTCAGGAAGGACAAGTTCAAGATGGTTACTCTCTCTCAAGTCCTCCAGGCCCTTCAACTTCAGGACTGGTTGGTGTCTCTCGACCTCAAGGACGCTTATTTTCATGTGTCGATACATCCAAAGCACAAGAAGTACCTGAGGTTCGCAGTTGGCGACTCGCCCTTTCAGTTTCGGGTCCTGCTGTCCGGATTGACCTCCGCCCGAGGGTCTTCACCAAGCTCATGGTAGTGGTGGCAGTGCACCTCAGGAAAGGGGGGAATTCACGTCTACCCCTACCTGGATGATTGGTTGATCAGGGCGCGCTCTCCCGAGCAAGTCCTGGATCATCTGTCAGTCACCTGCCTCTCCCTCCACAAGCTGGGCTGCTCCCTCAACTTCAAGAAGTCCCATTTGACTCCAACTTAGAGGCTCCAGAACATCGGAGCTGTGCTCGACACGTCCCTGGGGCAGTGTTTTCCTCCCCAGGTGAGGGCTCATCACATTCAGCAGATGGTGCACAAGTTTCAGCTTGCCCAGAGTCTGCCAGCGTTCGAGTTCTTGAGATTGCTCGGCCTCATGGCATCCTGCATTCTTCTGGTGCCAGAGGCCAGGTTGCGGATGAGATCTTTGCAATGGGCACCCAAGCTCCAGTGGTCTCAGTCCTCCGGCAGGTTGTCGGACCCTGTTCAGGTGCTGTCCTCGGTCACCCAGGACCTTCTGTGGTGGGCCATCGAAGACAATCTGATGAAGGGGGCTCCATTTTGGCTACCCTGGCCGGAGGTGACGATCTTGATGGACGCATCCCTCACGGGATGGGGAGCTCATGCCAACGAGTTGACAGTCAGCGGTCGTTGGTCTCCGTCGGAGTCCACACTCCATATCAATCTGTTGGCGCTGAGGGCCGTCAGGCTAGCCCTGAAGACTTTTCTGCCGACTGCGCGAGGGAAGAATGTCCTGATCCTGACGGACAACACGGTGGCCATGCATTACCTCAACAAAAAGGGGGAGGCAGGGTCACTTCCTCTGTGCAGGGAGGCGATGCAGCTATGGTTCTGGGCAATCCAGCAGGAAGTTTCGATCTCGGCAGTTCATCTGGCTGGAGACGAAAACGAGACAGCGGACGCTCTGAGCAGGCAGAGCGTGATCTCTCACGAGTGGGATTTGGCTCAGGAGATTCTCCCGGAGATCTTCGCCCTTTGTGGGACCCCTCAAGTGGATCTCTTCGCCTCCAGTGTCAACCGGAAGTGCAAGAGGTTCTGCTCGCTGGAATTTCGTCCAAAAGGAGCCTTAGGAGACGCGTTCGTGGTGGAGTGGTCATTCCCACTGCTGTACGCGTTTCCTCCAGTCCCCGTCATCCCGCAAGTACTGCGGAGGTTACGGAGGTTCGGTTCCCGGATGATCCTCATTGCTCCGGCGTGGGCCCGGAGGACGTAGTACCCGGACCTTCTCGACTTGTCCATCTGCCCTCCACGTCGTCTTCCCTACCGAGACGATCTGTTCTCATGGGAGGGGGGTCAGGTTCTCCATCCAGAGGTCAGATCCCTCAACCTTCACGCTTGGTTTCTGAAAGGTTGAGGTATAAGGATTGGGACCTCCCTGAAGACGTGATGGAGGTGTTGCTCTTGGCCAGACAGCCCGCAACAAAGTCCCTGTACCGTTGCCATTGGCGTAAGTTCTGCGACTGGTGCAGGGTTAAGAATGTGTATCCTTTTGCATGTGACGTTCCCATGGTTCTGTCTTTTTTGCTTTCTTTGGCCCACAGGGGCTTGCAAGTGGGTACCGATAAAGGTTACCTGGTGGCGCTGTCCATATTTAAGCGCTCGTCTGAAGAGTGTTCCTATTTTAAAATTCCTTTAATTTCTCAGTTTCTGAAAGGGCTCACTAATGTGTTCCCTCTGTCACCTTTCCAGTTGCCCGGGTTGGGATTTGAACCTTGTTCTCAAGTTTCTGATGGGTGCTCCGTTTGAGCCTTTGCATTCATGCCCTTTGAGACTGTTAACTCTTAAAACTGTATTTTTGGTTGTGGTCACCTACGCTCACAGAGTGAGTGAGTTACAGGCACTTTCAGTTAAGCCACCCTTCACTGTGTTTCACAAGGACAGGGTTGTCCTTAGAGTTCGTCCTTCCTTTCTTTCGAAGGTGGTGTCGGAATTTCATTTAGGCCAGAAGGTTGTTCTTCTGGCATTTTATCCTCCTCCACATCCTGGTAAGGAAGAGGAGAGGCTCCATAGGCTTGATCCTAGGAGAGCGTTAAGCTTTTATATTTCACGCATGTCCCGGGTCAGAGTGGACGATCAACTCTTCATTGGTTATGCTGGAAAGCATTTGGGGCAAGCTGTGACGAAACAGACTTTGTCTCGCTGGATTATTTTGGCTATCTCTGAGTGTTACCGCTGGGCGGGTAAGGACCCACCGGTCGGCTTGCGGGCCCATTCTACCAGGGGTATGGCGGCCTCTGCTGCCCTACAGAGGGGTGTTCCTATTCGTAACATCTGTGATGCAGCCACTTGGGCTTCGGTACATACTTTTGTACGTCACTACTCCCTCGATTCCATCCGCGGGCAGGATCTGACCTTTGGCAAGGCGGTCCTTTACTCCACAATTTGATTGGGCATTCTAAATTTTTGTTTTCTAAATTCTTTTCCCACCTCCTTGCATTGGTACTGCTTTGGGAGTCTGTCATAGATATGGAATACGTTGGAGGACCCAAACCCCTCGAAGAACAAGTTACTCTCTTACCTGGTAACGTTCTTTCGATGGGATGGTCCGACGACATATTCCATATCGCTCCCTCCCTGCCTTCCCCGCTACAGAATTTTTTATGCAATTGCAGCTTATGTTTCCGCAAGGCTTTGTGTGTCAGACTGGCAGAAGACTGGTCCCACACGTTCTAGGAAAAAACTACAACTGAGGCTACGGGCGTCGTGCGTCCTACTTATAACATCCAGTGACGTCGGCCGTCGGAGGAGGTCCTCGAGGGCGGCATATCGACATCATCGACGCAGGACGCAGGCGCTGAAGATTTTCCGAAGCAGCACAGCTGTGGTGATTACATGTCATAGATATGGAACACGTCGTCGGACCATCCCATCGAAAGAACGTTACCAGGTAAGATAGTAACTTGTTCTTCCATTACCATGCTGCCGCTAGACACTATGAGCTGGGACAGGCAGCTGCTCATGCTGCTGCTGAAAATAGAGAGGCAGGACAAACAGACCAGGGAACATGGAGCACAGGTGGGTGGGGGGGTTGAGAGGGGAGGAGAAGGAGAGCCCATGCAAGGCGTGCACTGATCCCCAGGTTAGTCCTTCATCCTGGACCCTCACCGACAGCTAGTTGGTCACCCTGTACCGCCTCAACAGGGAGACCATAACAGGGCTGCTCACCACAATACAGGACGACATAGGGAGCAGGATCAACATCTGGATAACATCCGGAGAGCTGTGCCCCCACTGCTGAAGCTAGTGTCTGTCCTACAATTCCTCAGAACTGGTACCTTCCAGCACTCAGTGGACATGATGCACAGCATGGCACAGCCCACATTCTGTGCAGTGTTGGGCCAGCTGCTTGAAGCCCTCCTGCGGCACATCTCACTGCTTACCAGCCCAGGGAATGCCATGAAGGCACAGTTCTATGCTGTTGCCCAAATGCCAAATGTGATTTCTGCCCTGGACTGTGCCCATATTGCACTGGTGGCCCCCCGGGCCACAAAGCAGTTTACCGTAACCGCAAGCACTACCACTCCCTGATGGTACAGGTGACCTGCAACCCCAACCTGTACATCACCCACTGCTGTGCCCGCTACCCTGGTTTCACTTACCGAGATTCAGCTGCAGCTTTCCTGCTCTGGTCTCCGGTCCCCGTCCTCCGCCTACAGCACTAATGAAGGGAAAGCCACCCAGCGGTAGCCTTTGTTTACTACAGCTGGCTGGCTTTTCCTTCATTAGTGCCGCAAAAGCAAAAGCCAGCACAGGAGGGCCTCCATTTCACAAAATGGCTGCGCCCCTGTGCTTGCTTTTTCGAATTTTGAGCTTGAATAGCTCAAAATTTTACATAGGAAGTTTTAAAACTGAGAAAATTTTACTAGACCATCCCTTTAAGTAATATTAAGTAATATTTTCACTGTCTTTACAAATCCATCACTGCTTGCTTTGAAGTAGTGTCCATAGAGAAAGTCTGACCACTCACTCTTGGTGCAGCACACAGCTTTGTGCAAAATGTGCAACACCACAGATGTCCATGTCCAACTGATTGTGACATGATTTTCTTTCTGTGTTTAAATCGACAGCCTTCACTAGCCCTTTTCTATAACTCAGGGGCTACGCACTCCTCTTGGAAGCAACACCATGCAGGGCAAGTTCCAATCCCGGGCCCGTGCTTAGAAACCTCTTGGGTATTAAGTGCGCTATAAATAAGTACATTATAGCAACTAGTTATTGATACTCCAGTAAACCAAGAATGCCATCTTTATATGCATGTGATCTCACCCTCTATCTCCTATCATAGCATCCCATTTGCCACCCGTGCAGTGCTCATGTTGGCATGTTCCTGTGTAGCATTTTGTCTCTGCATGTAATGTGGATGAATCCCTCTGTCTATGTCTTTCCCATACCCATGACTCTTGAGAAATAGGCCTTGGCTTGCCTCAGTGTCTACTACTGGTGTTTTGGAGTCTTGCAAAAGGAGACTAGTTGAACACAAAAGTGGCATTCGTCAAGGAAGCAATAGCAAAACAATGTATGGAGACTGCACACCCCGCGACAACTGTTCGGTTCGTGGTTCTAGAACAAGTATCCAAACCCCTGAGAGGTGGAAATCGGCAAAGAATTAGAAAACGGCAAGCAGGCTTCTGGACTGTTTGCCCACGGTGAAAAGCCTAATACCCATGGGTCTTATTGGCTGGTCTGAATTAACACGCTTTCCTTGAAATAATGTGCACACCGTGGCTGGCCAACGAAAGCAAAGGGGTCATTCTGGGCAAAATGGGGAAAGGCAGCAGGTGTTCACAGGTTTTGCAGTAATGAAGGGAGGAATAGAACTGGTAAAAACATTTTTTTTAAAAAAATACAATGAGACAGTTTGAGGGGAAATGGGCCAATGCATCAATTTCATGCAGATGTCTCCCCTGAAATGGCTGCATTAACTTGGCCTTAATGTAAGATGGCTTTTATTGAGGAGTCATAGATACATTTTGAGGAGTCGCTGTTGGAATGCTTCACACAACTCTTGTTATCACTCAAATGGTGCAGTTTGCATTTCCTTTGGAAGGCTGGCATGCAATTGATTTGCAGGTTGCACACAGGGTCGACTGGGCCATAAAACGGTCTCGGGCACCAGTAAAAAGTGACCCACAGTTGCAAATGGCTATTCGTTCCTTTAGTACCCAAGGGAGAGTTTTTTAATAAAATGTGATGCAAATTGTGCATTTTAAAGAATATGTATTCCGCAACACTGGTCAAAACTACTATCCGCATTGTGAAGTAACTCCTCAAACTGGCCCACATTGGACAAAATATTCCCCACTTTGACCTAAAAAAACGGGCCCACGCCAGCATTTTACGTTTTTGGTTGGTCCACGGGCCTATTGCCCTATAGGCTAGTCCAAGCCTGGTTGCGCGCACAGATCTCTGATGTGGGCACTCAACCCATTGCGGCGTTTCAGCAGCGTTGTCGTTAACGGATCATGAGTTCTCATGCACTCAGCTGTCAATAGTAGGTCCGAAGAAGGATGCACATGATCTAATTGGGTGCATGTTGTGTGTTGCAGGTCTGGATTGGCGGCAGCATTGTTAAAGGTGGACCGGTAACGGTGGTAGGTGATGACGATCTGAAGAGTCAGCCTGAGCCGCTTGTTGTAAAGGTGAGTGCCTATTCCCTTTGCTTCTTCCGCTAGTCCTCTGCGCCCTTTTCCCATGTGTTCTTATTGTTAACAACCCACTGCTCCAGGGGCAACTTCCTTTTCTAAAATCTACCATCTCAATGGTGGCAGAACTCAAGAACTGTGGCCTTCAGCATGGTTTGCGGGGAATTACCTGCCACTTTAGTTTGCCATATGCTCACATGAATCTGCCATGGGCATAGGCCAGTCCCAGGATCTTAGCATTCTTTCTTTTTTGTGTTTTAACGCTTCATAGCAGAATGTAAGGCCTTTCAAAATAGTGCAGTGTGTTATTTTAATGCTAAAATATCTGCAGGAAATGGCTTGTCCCTGTGGGCAGCGTAGTTTTGTAATTGAACAATAAAAACACTGCCCTCTTTCCCGTGCCTTCACTTCAGCTCCTGCCTTTTAGCCCTGGCGTAGGTTTTGGCAGGGACTGGCGATGTCATGGAGAGCCCTCCCTACATTTGCTTTTCCGGCTAAAGCAAAATGGTGTCACAGGAAGATGCCAGGAATAGAAAGGGTATTCCACCTCCTATGTGGGACCAAGCATGCTTGCCAACTTTTGTGGGGGTTTGTTTTTGTTTTTTTGGGTATTTTCTGCTAGAGGCAAATATTTTTGGGTTGTATTTATGTATTTATTTTATGTATTGTTCTCTTGTTAGGCGCTTAGACAGCAAGTCAATTATGTTTCAAAGCGCCCGCAGGCCAACAGGGAGGAGACATGGGAATGAGACACAATAAAATACATAAAACTATTAAATACAGTGGCGAGGAAAAAAAAGCACAAACCTACTATGCCTTGTGAGTATTCAGAACGTACAAGTGCAGAAGGGTGGGGGCATTGGGGGTAGGTGCTGGAGTGCCCATTCTAGTTGGTGAGCAACAGATGAAGTGCAAAGAATGGTAAGTGCGAGGCTCCAGGGTGGAGGTTGTGCAGAGGCAAGTGCTGAGGATAGACAGAAGCTGGGGTGATTCGGTGTGGGAGGTCAGGGCCCGAGGATGCATAAGGGCCCTGGACACAAATCAAAGCAACTGTGAGCATTAGCAGAGGAGAGAAGGGGGAAAGGTGGCGATAAAGAGAAAAGTCTTGAGGAGCTTCCAGAATTTCAGAAAGTCCTGCTCAAGACACAGAAGGAGGGGGAGGATGTTCCATAGGAGGGAGCCAGCTGAGGAAAGCGATCAACCTCCTGCCCTCTGTTTAGCGAAACTCTTCACACAAAGAGTTGATGCCAAAGGAGCGCAGAGGTCTAGAGAGGGAATATTTAGCAAGAGAGAGTTGCAGATAGTGTGGTCCCTGGCCCCAGACAGCCTTGTGGATGATACAGAGGGATTTGCATTTAATCCGTCAAGCAACTGGGAGCCTGTGAAGACTTTTTAGGGTGGTAGAGATACGGTCTCTGGGCTTGAGGCCAAGGATAAGTCTTGCTGCCCTATTCTGGATTAACTGGAGAGGTTGCAGAGTGGAAGAAGGTAGATTCAGGAGGAGGCTATTGTAGTAGTCAGACCGAGAGAGAACCAGGGCTCGGGTAACATTGAGCTTCTGAGGGAAAGTGAGAAAAGGTAGAATTCCTTTCAGAAGGAAGAGCTAAAAGTGTGAGGGAGGAAGGAGAGAGAGGAGTCAAAGAGGACTCCAAGGTTTCTGGCAGCAGAAGATGGAGCAGGGGCAGATCCCATGGAGGAAGGTCAGAGTGAAGGGAAGAAGGCGGGAGCAGGGGTCCCAATGGGAAGGATCTATGTTTTGCTGGCATTGAGGCAGAGATCATTGAAAGTGCACCAGACCTGCATGGCAGCTAGGCAGTCAAGGATGATGGAAGGTTTAAGAGGGTCAGCAGGAAGTTTGAAAAAGAGTTGTGTGTCATCTGCATAACACTGCAAATTGGAGAAGGAGGAGGACATGAGGAGTGCTAGCTGAGAAAGGTAGATGTTAAAGAGTCATGGTGAGAGGATAGAACCCTGGAGAATGACACAGGTGGAGAAGGAAGTACGAGAGGAGAAGGTGCCCAGGATGACTTGGGACGAGCAGTCAGATAGGAAGGAGGTCAGCCAGTCCATTGCCCATTCAGAGATACCAATGGTATCGTGGTGCCTATGTATGAGGATGGAGTGGTTGACCGTGTCAAAGGCAGAGATGAGATCAAGTAGGATGAGGACAGGTGGGGAGTTGGAATCCACAGATGCAAGCAGTTCGTCACGGGTGTTCAGAAGAGCAGTTTCCATGCCACTGGATGCCTGGAATCCAGATTGATGGTCATGGAGAGCACCAACAAGTTTAGTGTGAGAGTTGAGTTGGGGCAAGCCCAACTTCTCCAGCAGTTTCCCCAGGAAGGGGGTGATGGAAATAGGGCGGTAGTTGGCTGGACAGGTGAGGTCTGCTGATGGTTTTTTAAGGAGGGGGAGCACAATGGAGTGCTTGAAGGAGGAGGGGAAAGATCCAGTGGCAAAATAGTGGTTGCAGAGATTAGCGAGTGCAGGGGCAAGAGAACCAATGTTGTCCTTGATGGTTCTGGATGAGCAAGGCGAAACCTGTTTGGAAAAGACCTTCATGGAGCGGACAACTCTGGTGACTTCTTCAGGTGAGACAAGGGCGAAGGAGGAGCAGAAGGAAGGAGGAGGTGAGGGTCCACGGGAGGCAAGGGGGTGTGAGATGGTTAGGAGGGTGAGTAACAAGGCTGTTCAGGATGTCCTGAGTTTTGGTGGTGAAGTGAGTGGCCAGCGCATTGCAGAGGGCCTGGAAAGGAAGAGGGGAGTTCAACCGTGTTGTTGGAGGCACCAGATATCCGTGCCTGAATATAGGCCTTTTTCTTGGCACAGATGGAGAGTCTGTATTGACTTTGGCAGGCCAGTTTGTCAGAGGGTGAGCCTGAAGTTTACTACTTCCGTTCCACCGCTCTGCACTTTCGTTTCAGGGCTGCAAGTTCGAAATTGTACCAGGTGTTATGCTTAGAGGCTGGTTTCAGGCGGATCCTCATGACTGGGGCAAGAATGTCAGGATTGTTGGTGGTGGACAAGTGGAAGTTGCTGAGAGCAGTGTCAGTGGTAGAGTCTGAGTTAGGGGGAAGGGGGGATAAAGGTGGAAGCGAAGGCAGCAGCTGACACTCGTTTCATTGGCGGATGTCCGTGAATGAGGTTGGCAGGGCTTTTGGGGGCGCGGTCAGAGGGCCAAAGGGGCCTAGGTGGGAGGAGAGAAGAGAGTGGTTTGACCAAGAAAGAGGGGTGACAAGAGGAGATGAGAGAGGGAGGTCAGTGTGGATGAGGGTGTCCAGAGTGTGTCCAGCAGAGTGGGCTGGACCAGAAGGAAGAATGGAGAGGGATAGAGAAGTGCAGAGGTCAATGAAAAGAGTGGATGCTGTGCCAGGGGAGACCAATTGGATGTTGAAATCACCCAAGAGGAGCAGATTGGAGGAGATTGACAGTAAGGAGGAACAGAAATCAGTCCATTCAGAGATGAACAGTGGAGTAGCGCCTGGAGACCGGTAAATGGTAGCAATGTACAGGGTGGAGGAGGGAGAGATGACCAACTTGCATACCCGGCTCTCAAAATTAGAGTAAAGCAGAGTGGGTTAGATGGAAGAAGGAACCCACTCAGAAGATTAAGGCAACACGACCGCCAGCGCAGTGAGTTTGAGGATTGGAAATGATCTTGAAGCAGTCAGGTAGGAGGCAGTCAAAGGCAGTGACTGAGCTGGCATTGAACCATGTCTCAGTAAGAGCATGAATGGCGAGGTCAGTGTATTCAAGAAGGAGGCAGTTTTCAGCAGAGTGTTTGTTGGCTGAGCGGGCGTTAAGAGTCGCCAGGTGAAGACCGTCTCTGCCTTTGATGGTTTTCTAATGTGGAGTACAGGGGCATGCTACTCCAGGCAGAGGGGGAGGGCAGAGAGAGTGGTAGGGGGTGAGGCAGGAGAAGGAAGAAAGTTAATGAGCGGCGGCAGTATTCGGTCAAAGAGAAGGAGGTTGGCTTGAGCACCCATAACCAGGATAGTGTCAGTGTGGTAGACATTAATGATGCAGCGTAATGAGAAGAAGCCCGCCAAGAGGACTTCCCACTTGGTGCCACCGTTAATGGGAGAGGATGTGAAAGAGAAGAGAGTAGAGATGAGATGAGAAGCCCATAGGTCTGGAGATGGACCGTGACGATCTCTCTGGAAGATGCGCTGACATAGGTGTCTGCGATGGGAAGGCCAGGATTTGCTCCCGGAATGTCTTTCTTGTGCTTTTCTCATCCAGACTTAGTGAGAGTGGGAGGATAGGTGATAGTGTAGCAGTTAGAGATGATAGTGGAGATGATGAGTGCCATCTCAGTGGCAGAGGATAGATGAGAGAAGGAAAGAGGGGTATGGGGGCTACACTGCACAGTCCTGGCCCTTACTCCAAGGTGGCCTAGTAGTAAAGAAGACACAAATACAAATGCAGAGCAATAGGTGGGGTGCAGGATGCAATTGTAAAAAGGATCACAATACAGTGGACAAAATGGATACAAGATGAAAAGCACACCCATCAAGATACGATTTTAAAAAGGATCACAATGCAGTGCACAAAAAGGATGCAAGAAAGAAGCACAGCCTGAATGCATTTACCAATCTAGAACACAGTGTGTAGTGAAGAAAAACAGGTGGTTGAGAAAGATAAGGCAGAATTGGATTGGCACAGTTATGTTTCAAGGAAATAGGTGGAGGAGGCAATAGGACAGTTCAGCCATCCCTCAATCCCTCACTTTTGAGCAGAAGGGAGCTGGAGGTGCTGGGGTCCACTAAGTTTGTGCAAGAGCAAGACATCCACAGGAGGCTGCTGCAATGTTTGTAGAGGGGCACGAAGGTGGGGCCCTCCCAAGCCTTCCAGGCTGAGACAGGCTCAGTCAGGTGCCTTAGGAGTGGGCCCGGCTTTGCCTGCAGATGACCCTGATTGGCTCTGATATCCTGGGTGTGGCCTATTATAAGGCCCCCAGGCATACAACCCGCCAAAGCACTGCGATGTTAAAATTAGGTGGCCATCTTGGAGCGGTCAAGGGTCCATGACTACTGGTGCAAAGTGCACAAAAAGGTGGATGCAGGCACACAATTCAATGTGGCAGTGAAGTTCGGCAGTAATCATGCAGTAAAAAGAATGGATGCTGAGTCTAGTGCTGGCTGGTGATTGTGGTTTGTTTTGTATTTTTAATTTATATGGTAGTATCATAAACCTTTCTCATAAATTTGCATGAGCAACCAAGCACATTGCGGTAGCCCAAAGTGGTTTTGGTGCTTCTCCCTTCTGCGCCATCATTTTAAAAAAAATAGGTTTAAATTGTTCATTTCAAGACACTGTGAAAAATTGTGTAAAAAGCCAAACAGTTTGCAATCACATTTTTGGGCAACACATGAAATAATCTGGTAGATGCTTGGCCGCCAACAGTGCACATGACCATTTTACACATTACATGCAGGCTGTGCTAATATATGCCAGTATCACCATACAACTGTTTGCTTTGCCCATAACGCTAGCAACTACGCAATAGGATAAAAAAAACTTCCATGTTGGCTGCATGAATGTAAGTGTGTATCCCCACGGATGAACACTTATTTTGGCATTGCCCATAATGCAAGAATAAAAGCCATGTCACCGTATCAAAACATGTCCATACTGGTTGCAGCAATACAGGCAGCATCCCTACATAAGAATACTCAAGTTGGCTTTGCCCAAAATGCATGCTCTTGTTGGTATAAATAATTGCATTTTGGCTTTCAAGAACTACAATAATAGCATCTTTTAGAGTTTACTTGCAAACTACACAATTGACAGTAAAACAACTTGACAATTTGTAAACCCTTATAGAAGCTTAAGTTGAGTATCACTCTAACATTATTTTCCACATCCTTCAATGAACTCTATAAAGCCCAGAATTCAAAGTAATGTGTGTCTGACAAATCTGTGTTTTACACCAATTAACTTTTTAGCACTTAGACACACAATAAAAGAAACTGTGTGATAAGGTCATCTTCGTACAGTGATTGGCGCAAACTTCCAGCTTGTTGTTATGCACGAAGTTAAGAGTACTTGAATATACACATGAAAGCAAACCCTTTTTTACATGCCAAGCTTGTAGACATCCTGGGTACAAACTAAGCTTTAAAAGGGAGATTTATTTTGCATGTCTCTTTAATTGTTTTGGAAGTAGATTCCTATTTGGAAATTAACTGGAGATCTATGGGGCTTCTAATTGCCTATACATTTGTGAAATTGTGCTGCTGATAAGATCCATGTTCAAAGTAATTGCTAGGCCCGTCTTTAGGTGCTGACTGCACTGTGGTGTCCATTGTTTTGTCTGTTGCACCCTGCAGGGGCATAGGAGACCCTTGTGACTTTTTTATTTATTTATTGTGTTTTAGTCAAAGAACTCGACTTTTCACAAAATGAAAATAGCATTACGTATTAAATCACATATATCATCACTATATAAAACAAGAGAAAAGAAGAAAAGAAAACTGAAGAAAATTAAGAAAAAGAAAAGCAGTTCAGAGTACAAAATCCTTAAATTTGGCGTCTCACTTCAGAAGGCTCAGTTCACGTAAAAATGTTACCACTTCCCAGGTCAAAAGGCTTTCATGGCCTGAGCATAGCACATCCCAAAAAGATTGGGTGCCCACCCACCATCGGGTGACACTGTAGCAGAGGAGGGCGATGTAAAAGAGCAAGAATGGAAAGGGCTATGAGGACAGTGGGAGACTATAAATAACCGCAGTTCGGTGTGAGGCAGAGTCGCAAACTGGGTGTGTCCGAAAAGCACACGGCCATGAATACTTTTTTTTAAGAGCATTGAAGTAGTCATCATCAGTGGCACATAGGAGAACACAAAACAAGACTTGTAACATTAGGTCACCGAGTCCAAATTTGGCCCATGGAGGCCATCATCTTTCCTACTGCTTTGGATGAGGCCATGGCAGAGGCGTAGTAATGTTTGAAAGTAGGTAAGCAGTGATCGGGCCGGGGTCAGGGACTAAGTCAAAAGCCGATAAAAAAACGCCAATGGGCTGCTCTTCGTGCTTGTGAGTCGTGTAAGTCATCCTCCCAACCCATGCCGGCCTGGCCTGCACTGTACCTGGGAGGGGGGCCAGCCAGGGGGCCACTTGACTTACCTTAGTACGATAGTATGCTGAGTGAGGTCTCTCAGGAGGTCGAGTCAGAGTGCTAAATGTCCTTCATCAGCTGTAATCCTTTTGGGCCCGGGGAGCGCTCATTAGGGCAGTATCTAGCTCGGACTGGCCTATAGGGCAATAGGCCCATGGCCGACACAAAATGCTGGTGTGGGCCAGCTTTATGGCCATATGGGCCAGTTTGATGAATTACTTCACTATGCGGCTAGTAGTTTTGACCAATGCTGCTTAAGAAATATTCTTTAAAATGCACAATTTGCATCACATTTTATGAAAAAACTCCCCCTTGGGTACTATTCAAACAGTGTCAGAAAATGAATTAATTGCCATTTGCAGCTGTGGCCCACATTTCCATTGGTGCCAGAGACAGTTTTATAGCCCAGTCTGACCATGGGCAGTTCCTAACCAATGCTGACGAAAAACACGAACAGAGCTAGTTTGGAATCACCGTCAAGTGCACTGCTTCAGAGACCCCCAAGAGCATTGTGCGTCACCGCTCTGGCATTGTGCACTACTCCTACATTTATTGGTTAACTTGCCCCTTTATTGCACCCCAGCACGCCCACTTTGACGGACTGCCACTTTATCTGCCATTGCACGAAGAGACATTAATTTAACACTGAAAAGCAAACACGCTATGCATTTTTTTTTTTTTAAAAAAAGGTCAATGTGGTTCTCTGCAATGGTTACAGCCGAAAGGTGAGTGACTACACAATGATTGTTTAATGTGCCCCGTCTTTCCTAGAGGCTTTTCTCCTCGGAGTTTGTGCTCAACACAGTGTGGTGCCTCAATAGTAAGGGAGGCTTCCTTTGCCTCATTCCCATTTAAAACAGAGATGCAGGCCTCACTGCTGACAATGTGTTTATAAGAAAGGGCTTCCTTAGTCATAGTTCTGATGGGGCAACCCACCTTCTCTGGCGCACTATGATCGTTCAACATATGAACGTGGGTCACTTGGCGATTAGTCCAGGTATAGTGATTTAACCTACACGTTACAACGTTCAAGCACCTCAATCCTGGCTTTGGACCCTCCAAAGCCAGGTTTGAGGTGCTTGAACCTTGTAAGGTTTCAAACCTGCAAGTGGGACGTTGGACTGGCATAACGGCCAGCATGATATACACATGAAAATCGATGCCATGCTAAAGCATTGTGCAATCTTGACAAACAAACACTTGTGGTGACAGCCTGAACTCTGTATAACTACCTAGCCGTGCACTGCCTCCAGAGTAGCATTACACGGAATGTAACGCACGCACTCATGCTTCTTAGTATACTGAAAGGTGCATCACCAATGGTCGCATTATTTAGGCTTAATGTCGCCCTTTCCAACACATTGCCCCAAGCTGGAGCTCATTGCAGTGAAAAGAAATCCTGTTTATTATTTTTACGAGAAGGAACCAGGGATGTACGAAACCTTTGCTAGTCTGAAGCACACAGGTGAACTTTCACATGAAAGTGATGGCATTAACAGAGGCACCTAAAGACAGATAATGTTCGTTGTTGTGAAGGGGGCAGGGTTCCATCGAACAAACCGGAACAACGCAAATTGCATCTATCAATATGTTATCTTGTCATTATAATTACCAACAACATTATTTTTTGTAGGTGTACCAGGTTCAAATGTGTACTTTAAAATCGAGCGACTCACTGTGTCCTTTACCCCGACCTAATCACTACATCTGCAGTGTCTTTTATGATCCTTGGCATGCACTTACACGAGAATGTATATTCACAGTCTGTTCATTTATAATACTGCGAAATGAGACGGTACCTGATCTGAATGTCCACAAACGCTTGTCTTTGGTTGGTTCCGTAAATCAGGGGGCAAAACCCTGTGCTAGGCCCTCTTTACCCCCGCCATTGGGTAGAAGCAGTGGAAGAGACGGTCATGTCTTGCCGTTAAACCTTGCCAGCATCTACTGCTGATTGGTAACACTGTTCTAGTGCTCGACCTTAATCCAATAGCCACCAAGACGCTAGAAGCTCTCAGGGACCAGCCCGCTGCCAGCATATGCGCGGCAGTATTCCGAGTCCTGCTATGCCACAGAGGCGACTGGCACGGGTCTGAAGCTTCAATGCATTATCTTTCCAAGTTTACCTGGGTAACAATAACCTTCTTTACAATTACCTGTGCCACTGCTGCTGCTGCTGTCTGAAGTTTCAAGTTTGCACGCATCACTGCACAGGCAGGCTGCCAACCGTAATCTACACACTGCAGACACAACACAAACTAGACACAAACTGGGGGAAACTATGGGGGATAAATGCCATTGTATCCCCCCCACTTAAAATTATAAGTGGGGGGATTTGTCCCCCCTATGTCGCCATGTCCTACGCCTATGGCATCCTGCCTCCTACCAACAAAGCTCTGGAGGCAAAAGAGTGGTGGAGAGCGGAGGCAGTTTAAAACACAATGGTGTTCCACGCTTCAACAGCATTTACTACAGTGAACTCTGAATGGAATCTTCCTACTTTTACAAGATGTTCACAAGGGCAAAGTGATGTTCCTGCCCCCGTTACTCAAGAACAGCGGAGGCAGTTGCTACCTTTTCTCCATGTACTGGGCCCCCATGGCACCAGGAAAGGTTTTATTTTCTATATGGAGAGTCTGGCATTTGTTTCAATAATGGTCTGATAGCAGTAGTGACTGTTAAAGCTGGCTTTTTCGTTAGCGATCCGTGGCTCGGTACTGGATCTCCAACTTGGGTTGGTGGTCATTTATGCCTGAACCATTCTCTAACATTAGAATGCTAAGATTACCTGGTGCAATGTATACAGTAATGAAAACCAACCTTATGTCTTCTATGTCACCATGGCTACCCTTCTGCTAACTATACACTCTAGACCTAGCAAAAGAAAATCCTTCTAGCATGGCTGTGTGTACGGCGCTGGGTATCTCCTAAAGACTCGCTTGCATGAGATGCAAGGCTCCATTTAACACTATAAACAAATCACTGCATACCTCTCTCTCTGTAACTTTATTTCAGTCATAAAAGTACAACAGCACACATATTTACATCAATATAAATAAATTAAATTAATTTCATCTTATTACTTTTTGAATTGTTACGATGACCCTAGGACCCAAAAGCAGTCCGGATACAAAATTACCAATGATTATTCTCTTCAGAGACATTTTTGGAAGCAACTAGCACCTCGAGTACACCTATATATAGGAAACTTCATCCCAACTGACTTAACCAGTAGCCTTTGCCCCAAAGGAACTACATTTGCACCAGTAAGCACTGGACAGTGACAATTAATTTCGAGGGGGCAACATGTGTACTTGGAGACAGATTAAAAATGTCACTCAAATTCCAGTGAATAACAGTGTCATGCAAGAAATAGGCACAAACTTGAAATTCTACTGCTAAGCATGGGGCACCATCTCCAGTCTGTTCCCCAGTCAAACAGGCTGCCATTCACCACCCTACGCTCCCCAAATTCAATCTGCATGGAGTCGAGGTTGGATCCCCTTTGGGAGCGCAGCCTAAGGCAACTTAAGATGTCATCCCGAACTACTGTAGAGCAACCCCTAACTTCTCTAAGATGGTGGGTGCATATTCACAAGACCTTCATTCATTTCAATTTGGTTTGGGGCCAATTTAGGAACCATATGCAGGAAGAGTACCTCCACCCAAACCCCCACAGGGCTGGCTGTCACCTCATTAGTCAGGGCAGTGGATTTAGATGCTAGATAACCAACTCTGCTTCGTTTCTTTGCAGCCGTGGGACATGGTCTACGCACACTCTCAGCCCGGCGCATAGAAGTCGGTGGAATAGGTGGGGGGATGAAATTGTGTTTCCCCAAGATGTTTGTACAGGGCCCTAGGGACGTTGGAGCTGTGTTTCTGTGTACAAGGGGTGCTATTGTGAGCTTAATTGGCTTAGCTGGCTCACTGCTATTACTAATGGGCCTTACCCCAAACAGCTTCGCGCCAGCCATTTGGCAGATTGCAGGATTGGTGAATTTTGCTGCTATTTCTTGTTTAAAACCTTCTTTTTGGTCCTCTTTGTTGCCCTCAAGGATGGTTACTTGCTCCACCATAGGCCCTCCCTTTCCTAGTACTTCGAGGAGGCTTTGCAATAGTTTCTTAATTAATACCAATTCTGATATAACTCTATTGCATTTGCACACTGCCCCTGGTAGTGCCACCTTCCCGGATAGATCGGGGGTGGGGGGCATTTGCTTTTCCCCTCATTAGAATATTGAACAGGGGGCCAGACCAAGCTGGGTGTCGCTATTTACACCCACAGTGAAGGACCAAAAGAAATATCGAGGCTTAGTACCACCAAAAATGAAATACGCCAGTCACGAGTTCAGGAGTGCATACACAATTTATTAATAGGCAGATACAGATAGCTATCTGGCTCCCAACACCTTGCAGTGTGTACCAGCAGACACCGTGAGGGGAGAGAGTGCTGGACATTACAAAGCATGCATCTTTTATACACAATCACGGTTACTTTGTCCAGCCCTTCTCCAAGTTA
Organism: Ambystoma mexicanum; assembly: GCF_040938575.1. Taxonomy (NCBI): domain Eukaryota; kingdom Metazoa; phylum Chordata; class Amphibia; order Caudata; family Ambystomatidae; genus Ambystoma; species Ambystoma mexicanum. Next base: position 739,919,884 of record NC_090921.1, on the reverse strand, counting down.
ACAATTGGCTAGGGTTCATACCTAGTTCACATTACTAATACAGAATCAATGTTTTCTTCAAACATTAGATATGTTTTCCTACACACATAGCACAATGGTAACATCTGTTTTTCGAGCTTAAAGTAAGTCCAGTTTCAAGAATGACCACAATGGATTTCTACAAAGGCACACAGTTTCAGCTATTCAGCATTCAGTTCCATTATTTTAACAAGGATAAAGCTATTGGTGCAGACAACATCTAAATTGAGGTTCAGTTCAGCTCCAAGGTTTCTTAGTGCAGGACAAATATTCTGCTTTTGGCAGCCTCAACATGTTGACACAGTGCAACATTCATTTTTCTCAGCCCGAGCCAAAAACATAGTTCAATATGAGACAGAAAACAGGAGTTTAAGCGAAATGGCGGATGATTCTAAAATGGTGGCGTAGTCCGCTTTGTGTCAGGTTCATTCGGATGCAGTTTTCAGTGCAATGCAAATGTGCTTAGGCCAATGTTCATTATCATGCAATATTATGTGAAATATGGTTTTACACCAGTCGTAGTGGATTTGTTCCAGGAGGATGTCACTCCACCCTCAAGTCCCACAATATCCCTGTTATAGTCACTGCCCCACAGAGACAGTCCGCCCGTTAAGTCAGTAGCTTCATCAGTGCTCAAAATGGGCTTGCCTGGGAAATCCATCATGGTCATAGCTTTAGTTCTGCCGGGACTTGTTGTAGCCACTACAGTGTTAGGGATAACATGAAAGGTCATGGGATGCAGGCTATTGGTGTCCATCACTAGGCCAGCCATACCATTAAGACCATTTCCATTCAGACAAGATACTTGTCGAGCTAAATTAGAGATGACAGAGGTGACAGTGTTGACCAGCAGGCTTAAACTGTTAGTCCATACTTGCAGCTCCTTGGAGGTTGGGTTTGTGACACTGGAATCATTACCGCCCCCGTACCTCCTCCAGCAACACTTGGACATGGGACCCCCAAGTTAGGGGCACTTTCGTCTGCGAACCCCCGGGGGCTAATGACGACTGTACTGTTCCTGCCACTACAAATGATTCCCCCCTTCCCTATCTCCTGCACTTCTCTTCACTGCACTTACACGTCTGAATGTCACAAAGCCTAGAAGGACCACATCTGTATATCACTGTTCTGCCACTGTTATTTACTCCCCTGCTCCCTCCCCACTTTGTCTTGTGGCGCCTGGAAACACCACTCGGTTGTATAGGCGCCTAACAAATGCTCAATAAATAAATAAACACATTTCTTCCTTATTTGGCTCTTGCAAACCCATCACACCTGTGTCACTTCTAAGATCCAAATCGGCAGGGAGGGCAAAGGATCCAGGGAATGGGTGGATCCTGTTAATCAGAGTGTAGTCCTCACCCACGGGTTTTGGCAGACTAGGCAACCTATTTTTAGCGTTACCAATTTGAGCATTTACTTTGGGAATTTTACTGCATCTCCGTACTATCAGGACCTCGCGTTTGGACATGTTAGGTGAGCCGGGAGGTGATTACATGGTCCTTGTAACTGTCTGTTTGTCCTTGTGTTTATCCATGTGTTTTTCACCAGTAAGGCAGAACAATGCACTAGCAGTTAACACTTAGCCAGGGGCTACGGGCCAGGGGAGTGCTGAAATTGGCAAAAAAATTCCAATGGGCTGCTCCCACCCCACATCCAAATCCTCACCTTCTTCGACCCTCCTGCGTTCTTCTTGTTTGTGCCTCAGCAGGTCTATGAAACCTGCACTATGCAGTGGGCTCCCTCCACGGTCACCGAACACCCTTAGGCTGCCAAACACCCACATCATTTTCCGTAGGCTGCACGCATTCCGACATGCCGGAATCAGTGACACCGTCATCAAGGAAACACTGTGAAAAATGGCAAAATACAGCCGCACTGTCACCCTGGGTGCTGGTCCCCTCGGTTCTTGAATGATGATGCCGAACGCAGCAGTTCCAGACACAGCAGCACCAGAAACAGCGGTACCAGTAATACCGTGACCGAAAATAAAGTGATCGCCAGAACAGAAACAGGCCAACGGCCATCATTAAAACACAATCCATTGCAATCTGCAAGATCCAGTAGAAGTCCACCCCTCATGACTGCTGAAATCAAAACTGGAGCATGGCATCAAACATCCGTGAGACCCAGCAGCGCAAGCTGCGCTTCTCAGAGGCGGAGCTACACATGCTGGCAGAGACCATAGTCCAGCATGCCGGGGAGTTGTTTTCCACAGATCAGCGCTGCAGAACCCATCAGAGGAAAAAGGAGATCTCGGAGGAGGTGGCACAAAAGGTGTCAGCAGTTGGGAGGACCCAACTCACAGTGAAAGACTGCCACAAGCAGCGGGACGACCTCTGCCTGAGGTTTCGGAACCTCCTGTCTGCGCACCTCAGACAATGCATGGGCACTGGTGATGGACCATCCTTTCTAATCCACCTCATGCCCTGGGAGGAGAAGTGCAGCAGCGTGCTGCACATGGAGGCCCTTTAAGGAGTGGGCACTGCGGAGGCCGGAGCCAGGACACCCATCGAGGCTGGTGAGTACATGAGCCTGAATATAAATAACAACCCCTCTGCCCACCCTGCCCTCACCATGGTACCACTACTGCACTGAAATGGCAATTGCAGAGTCCCATTCCCCAAATCACACCCTGCAGCCACACTAACACAAACCTGAATCAACACCCAGGGCGCTGCTGCAGCCATACACCAAGGCCCCATCACAATGACCCATGTCTGAAATCCCTAAGGAACACTGCACAGGCACCCTGTACTGCCAAGTGAACAAGTATGTCCCCCAACACAGACACAAGGCACCCTGCCACCGCTTACTGCATGTGTGCCTGCCGTGCCATCACAACAAGACAATGCCGGCCCTCTCCTGCACCTACACATGCCCACCCTTCCATCCAATAGCAAAGGCATGGGCCTTTCACGTCCCTGTCAGACTGACCACAGACCACCAATACACATACTGCGCCTGCAACTGGGTCAGCCATCAACATTTGCCTTGCACCTTCCAAACTCCCCCTCAATACTCCCCCTTCACATCCCAACACCCCACACCCTGAAAGACCCCATGCCACCGTCCCCAGCAAATGACAGGTCATCACGCCAGTAGTCACAGTACATCTGTGTGGCATGTGCCAACATCCCACTACCTGCAGATGAGGCCGCACAACACAAGCAAGAGTGCACCATGCCATGTGCCACAGTATGTCCCCTCAACAGCCCACCTCACGACCAACACATTGCATGTATCAGAGTCTGTTAAAACCACACTGGTTTCCAACATCATGCCTTTCTTCAACCCTCAGGGACATCATCTGACAGTGATGGAGTCCAACCAGGCACTTCAAGGGGCACCAGACGTGGAAGGTGGTCGACTCCATGCACCACCACCACCCAGGACATGTCCGCGCACACTGTGACTGTCACTACTGCCTTTCCAACCCAGGCAGCCATCACAAGAGCTGCCCCTCCAACCCAGGCAGCCCCTGCAGTGGCCACAACAGTTGCCCCGCCAACCCAGGCAGCTACAGCCATGGCGAAAATGCCTACAAGGGCGAGGGCAGGAGGACGGTCACTAACCCCACCCCAGCAGCCTCCGCTATATGTGCCTGAGTACAGCAATGAGGAACCTGCTGATAATGCAGGTAATACCACAGGGTACACCACGAACAATGCCACATATGAGAGGCCGGTATTCAGCCCCTCGAACCTGACAAACACCCCACGCCCGCCCTTTCCCAGTGTCAGGGACATGGAGGGCCTTCTGCACCGCATCGAGGAAAGGCAGAAAGGATTGTTGCCCCTGGTGCAGCAGCGCCTGGAGGAGTGGCACCTTATGCGGAGGGAGGCAGCCCTGCACTGCGGTACAGCTCATGCGGGAACGCTTGCAGGCCACTGACACCGCACTGAACCTGCCCTTGGACGTGCAACATCCGCAATTGTACTCATGGCCAGGAAGGTCCACGAGGGCAATAGCATTATGTCGGGCATGGCAGAGTCACTGGCAATGTCTGTGCAGGTGGCCCTGGATTGACGGGCCAGTGAGCATTCCCACACGCCATCCACAAACTCCACACCCGCTAGTTCTCACCAGAGCAGCCCAAGACAGGGGTCAATGCGGCTGTCTGCTACAGGGCACAAGGGCGGGCCAGGTGGCAAGCAGCCATGAAACTAGGCCCTGGTCAAACATGTGCCATGGGTGTGTCTTGGACTGAGACATTATTGACAGTGTGACACAAGTTGGGGAGGGATAGTTGTGGAGGGGGAGTTGGGAGGGATAGTTGGGGAGGGGGAGTGGGGACAGATAGTTGGGGAAGGGGTGTTGATCCACCTGTACATTTTTCCATTTGTGTAAATACACTGGGTGTTGCATTGCAAATCATGTCTGGACATTCATTATTTACGTGAGAGAGTGCTTTATTTGCTGTACGGTCTTAATTGTGGTGTGTGGCCTAGGCCATGTGCATGTGCTCTATGCTCAAAGTAGTGGGTGATTAGTTGATAGTGCCTCAACCCCATCAATGGCATCCCTGCAATGGGGCAATGGGATTTCAGCATCAGTGTCACTGTCGTCGTCCCCCTTCGCTGGAGACATGCCTATATCTGGGAGAAGGAGAATGCTGTGCCTGATGCACATGTTATGCAATATGGCACAGGCCAGGACAATCTTGCCCACCTTCACGGGACTGTACATGAGGGCACCACCAGATCTAATCAGGCAGCAGGACCTTGCCTTCAGCAGTCCAAATGATTGTTCAGTGGTGCACTTTGTGTGTGTGCACAGTTGTAGGCATGCTCGTGCTGATTTTGTGGTTGCCTGGTGGGGGATATAAGCCATTGCATCAAGGGGTATTGGGGATCACCTGTATGGGAGGGACACAAGGGGGACAAAGTCATTGGGCCTCATTACGAGGTAGGAGGTAGCCATTGTGCTATTAGCACCATGGCTACCCACTTACCGCATTCCGGGTCCGGGTTCCCGAAATAGGGACTTACCGGGTCATTCCAACCTTGGAGGACCCGGTAAGTCCCCATTCCGGGAACCATTCCCCATTCTCATACGAGCCCCCATAGGGCTCAATGGAAATGGGGATGGAGCTAATAACGGTACCGCAATTTGCAGTACCGTTATTAGTTCTAAGTCCCTTAACGGGTCCCATCCATAACGCCTGGAAAAACCAGGCGTTAAGGAAGGGACCCGCTAAGGGACCTAGGAAAAGGGTGGTAAGGGATTACCGGCACTTGTGTCCTTACCGGTGCTGGTAATCCCTTACCACCTACCTCATAATGAGGCCCATTGTGGTGGAGGTGTCAATGCAGCCATGTCTGGATGTTGGTCAGTGTCACATGGGATTGACTCAAGACGTAGGGAATGGCACAGTTGTCTCTGGTTTCTTGTGTATCGTAAGGCAGGAGGCAGTGGTTTGCGCCCACATTCCCCATCCCATATGACTCCCACATTGCCCATTACCCCTATGGCGAAACAGCTATCTACTTTTTTAATGTCTGCCATGTATGTTTTAGCATTTGCATGCTGTACAATGGTCACCTCTTCCATTCGTCATTCTGTGTTACACCATTGTTCAGATTTTTGTCACATGCATATGGGTATGTGTGCTTGTGACAGGCAGGTGACCTGGCATCATGCTGTGGGTTATGGTGCTGATGGGGAGGTAGGTTACCTTTGTCTGACATGGCTGTAACATAGTCAGTGGGTGATGTGCACAGTGTGTACATGCTGGGGTAGGCGGCATTGTTGTGATGCATTCTGGCACCTGCTGTGCATGTGTTGTGCCTGTCCTTCTGTGGACTAATTGCAATGGAGTGTGCTCCATTTGCCCATGCACCACATGCCAGACATGCGCTCCTGCTCATGCATGCAACATGTGGACATGCTGTTGCATAACGCACATGCACTGGTCAGAGTGGTCAACCCCCCCATTCAACAGTGCACATTCTATGGGTCGGTACTTTCACTCACCCAATAACCAGGTCCGCTCTCTGCTGTATCGTGCCATGTACCCTGGGAGTGTGGAGTTATGCAGCACTATGGAATCATGCATAGATCCAGGGAACCATACACAGCAGTGGCTAATGAGGAGGTTACATCACCCACAACCTGAACATTCAAGGAGTGGTACAGTTTCTGGTTGCGGTAGATGGCCTCATTGGCATGTCTGACCACCAGCTCTACGTGAGTACAGTCCAACGCACCTATCACGTTGGGCATGCCTGCAAGGGCATGGAACCCCACTTTAGGCGCATTGACCTGGGCATGTGTTCAGGGGAGGGCTATGTGAGCGACACGTGCCGCAGGATGGCATCCAAGATCCGGACGAGCATCATAGAAAAACAGAGTTGGGATAACCCGTGCAGCTCTCCCATGGTGTTTTGGAAGGTGCCAGTGGCCATGAAATGCAGCACTGATACCAAGTTGAGCAAGGCGGGTATGGCGGTCCTGATGTCGATTGAGCTCTGGATGTCATCCTGGATTAGGCCCACTATGGAGGTTATGGCCTCCCTGTACAGCCGATGCACACCAGTGCCGGTGTTCCCTACGTGGTATTCACACTGGGACGGCCTTTTCATGTCAGTGTTTCCATGTTGGCGGTACTCGGAATGAAGCCGTAATACCGCTGTGCCAGTGTTTCCGGCACGGCCCCCGGTAGCAGCCGCTGCTGGTGTTCACGGTGCAGGCAGCAACGGTAACACTGTGAGTCGGATTTGGGGTGCAGAATTTCCAGCATCATGACTCGTAGTGTGCAAGTCCGGAAAAGGGTGCTTGTATGGTGCGACTGGCACCAGTATTTCCAGACCGCCACACTCGGAATGAGGCTCATTGTCCACTCAGCTTGTATGCAAGATTTCTCCCGAGCGCATATATATGGATTAAGGATTCTCTTATACCTTGTCTTCTGTAATTGCTGTTTGGTCCGGTGCCCATTTTACTGCAGGACAGTACGCCTCGATGGCGATACGTGTGCTTTTTATCCTTTATACGTTCTTTTAGAATATACTTTTAATACTATTTGTAAAGAGCAAATTGGTATAGAAAGGTTTTGTCTAGAAAACACACTGCACTGTCCTATGGGGACCGGTTGTTTATGAAGACATTTTAATAATTAAAACAAACTGCACTGTTCTGTGGGGGGGACCACCCCAAGGCTTAAAAAATTGAAACATGTTTTTAAAAATGTGCATTCTAACTCTTTCACGACACCACGCATGTAAATCATATTAAATGCATTTAGTTGTAAAACATCATCCCTGCACTGTAACAGATCTGGAGCTGGTTTTCCAGGAATGGGTGTTTATTAGGAGTGGTGGGCTGATCCAGTAGCAACAACCAAAGGGAAACAAGCCACCTTAGAAAATCTCCATGTTCGAACATGGAAAAGCTGCTAACTTTGTTGCAATGTCGCTCCATGTCATATGATGTCAGCTTCGTATTACACATTGCATGCTAGGACATGAGGGCCCATTTTATCAATAGGGGGAAAATAACATTACAAGTCCCAGATAGGAATGCTCAAAACCAGAACTGGCTGAAGTCATCACACATGCTATCAAGCCACCCCTCTTTGGGAAGAGAACATTTATGAAGGTATGCATCTCCTCCCAAGGTTGGCAGTATTTGAATACCAGGGTTACTTAAGCTACTAAAAATATCTGGGTTTCCCCATAAAACACGATAAATCCACAATGGACCCAGTTAGGCGAACCAGGCCAAGAGTGTGTACCCAGAGGACAGTCAATGGAAACACAACAATGAACCTCTAGAAATAGTAAAAATCACACAATAAAAGTAAGCGGTACAGAGGCCAGCTGCGGTACAGGGTGGAGTTGCTGTGGGGATAAGCACCACTAATCGAGCCAGATAGGTGATAACTGACTCTACTTGAACTCTGGTGGAATTGAAGAGGCACAGGCTGGTTGCAGTCTTGCACGGGTTACCTGCAGACAGTAGTTTGTCACATTCTAAAGGGAAGGTAGGGCCTGTTGAAATCCTGCCTTTTACAGCTTGCATATTTGTTTATTTTAGGGGAAGAGGATCCAGGGTGGACCCCAGATGCTCCAGCTCAGCTTGGATGGGCGGAGGCTGTATGTGACCACCTCGCTGTACAGCGCCTGGGACAAACAGTACTATCCGGACATGATCCAGTAAGAGCCCGACTCTATTGTGATTTAATATTAAAATAGAAAAAAGTAAGACCTCAAACGAGTACCAATAAGAGTAACCTACTTATAGTTGTAGGAACCGTTCCAGTCTCTTGACTGCACATTGCAAAGTTACTGTGTGCTACTAAGGAGCTCATCTGAACTGTTCAAGTCGTTTAGATGCTCAGTGTTAGCGATTCCTCTGGAATTTCGCATTGTAGGTTTGCATCTCATCAAAATGGTGAAACTGGTCCTCCAGCAGCAAATTGTGAGGTTGGAAGCTGTTTCCACATTCAGTATGGTAGACTTGCAAACAACTTGGGCATAGTCTTTTATTCATTATATTTATATGTTGGTAATTTGTTAAGTGCCAACTTCATCAAGTAGCTTCTTGGAGAATTCGGAGTAGGATGTGGTGAGATCAATGAAGAACAATCAAAACCAATGTGCAAGCTGTTATTCTTGAGCCCCAGTTACCCACCCCACTGCAATTGTACCATAGGTGCCCACCTATAGAATGTCTTTACTGTAGTTTCTCGAGTCTGTGGAGACTTATGAACAGTGTGGGTCCTCTTTTAGAAATATGCAACCATTTGTAATCGGAAACGCCCAATGTAATCTCTTCCTCCAAAGCAAATGTCAGATTCTTCCATTTGCCGCTATGTCATGTTAATCAATAGATATCCTGCGCCCATCATCACCATAGTGGTGGTCTGAAAAGGTGGCATATTGTAACATCACCATGGTTGTTGCTAGACCTTATTCTCTGGGAAGGAAAAAGGGGATTGGCGTTTGAAAATTTGACCAGTGTTTAATCCAGGCAAGATTGAATCCAACTCTTCTGGGGGAAAAGAGTTAGATGGCTGAATATAGTTGAATATGAGGGTACTCGTCCGATGGGTAATCCCTGTTTCAACTATACATGTCTATGGGGGAAGCCTTTGCTCTTTCGATGTACCTTCTATTTTGCAAATTTGTATTTGCCTAATAAAGCCGATCCTGTTGTTCTTAAAATGGGGTTGGTGCATAGATTGACTTGTTTATCAGATGTTTATTGATATTCTTTTTTGACAACGTATGAGATGGGCAGCCTACATGTAATGCTGTATTAACCCTTTTTGGTAGCTTTGGTAGATCTTGCAACCCTGGTGTGCTTTGTAAAGTAAGAAAAGGGGTGGAGTAGAATTTAAAATTTGATGGAACACTCTAAACATCTTTTTGTTTTTAGCAGTTGCTGACATACGCAGAGACTACATTCAATTTATTCAAAACAACATGTAAAGAAAGTTAGGGATTGCATGTTGTGTGTCTAGAAGAAATGTAATAACAATAGGTTTCCTATTATGAAATTAGATGTGACCATTTTTTTTACAATTTCTGAAACATACTTTTCTTTGCAGTTGTGCCGTTTAGTATGAAAGTCTTGCAAAAATCTTGAACAAAGATGAAAAGTATTTGGTTGTCAGCTAATTGGAACATTTTCCAAAGGGTTCCTGGTAACGAGTACATTTATGGGCACAGATTTGAATTTGAGCTTATTCAAGGTATATCCATACAAACTATTAGGATCCTCGTACATTGTGCCAAGTGAGTGTGGTAATGGAAATTCACAATCAATGTTGTCGAGCAATTGGCAGACGTCTTGACGTCTTGTATGTATTATTTATAGTTTCAACTTCTCATTCAGCATGGTGTTATCCCAGATATTGCTGTAGAATAGTTACAGAGATAGGAACAAAAGATAGTGTTGGTGGACATATTAGAAGAAATCAGCAGTGATCAGTCCATTCTCTTTCAAAAAACTGAATGGTGTAAGATCTGAGAAGACAAAAACTCCTAGCATCATTCTAAGTGTCAGGGTTTAAGAGTTGCATTGACAATTGGAATCTCAAATACTCCAAGGATGACAGGGGTTTGTTGTTAGCCATTAGGTTTGATGGTCGTAGCACCCAGTTTGTTAAGGACATACTGCACATTGCCAAAATGTCAATGAGATGGTACATCCAAACCACTTTCAAACATTCTAAAAGCTCTCATTGGTGCAAAGGGGCTTGCCTGGGACCTGTCTAATGGGTTCATTTTTATCTTTAGAGCTAATTTTACACAACACTGGTTCGGGCGGAATGTGATCAGAAATTGTGTGCATAATATGTTGAATATGGGAGTGGATATGATTGGGCGTTTCCCCCAAGGGATTTTTCTTGGTCCGCTCATCATCACCCCGTAGTCCTCCTAACTTGGCAAACTGGCCTCATCTTTCGTTTTCCTGGCTCACCTTTTTGATGATGACAACCAGATCGTTTTATTTCGCTCCTACACGTCTAAATTATCCTCGCCTATATCCAACTGTCTCTCTTCCATATGGCACTGTATGGAACATCAGTTCCTCATGCTAAATTCCTCTAACTGAATTAAACTGCTTCCCTGCGTTATCTGCCTCTCTCCTCCTCCAATGCCCCATAACACTTGGCACGTCAATCTCTTTCAATTTCTCACATCAAGTACTACTGTTGCTTCGATTAAAATATTGAATGCAAGGAAAATCCATCTCTGCATCCCATATCCCCCCACAAAACCTTGATTCCACCCTTGTTCTCAGTCACCACTACATTTGCTGACACCTCCTCCTCTTTAGCCTACCAGCTACACTTTAGCTCACATCAACAAAGTTCAGTTTTTTGCTACTCATACCCTCTACAATATTTCTATACATCTGTCCACGTATTGCCCCTTCCATCCGTAATCTGGCTAACTCTGTTTCCTGCTACTCTACTTCAGGGACTACAGGCCCTCAAGCACTGTTATCTGTGTGTTCCCATCCACTGTGCAATTCCTCCCATTTCTACTACTCCTCGTTCCTGGTGCCCTTCCACTGGAACCTTCTACCACCAGACAATAAAACCAGCTTTCTCCCTGGAATGGAGACCCTGATCTACTGTGATGCTCCTTAACTCCGCTTCTCCATCCTCTACCCATGATCCCCTCTATGTCCAGTGGTATATCAATCTTAAATTAAGCAATACAGTCACCTGTTCTGTAGGGTCTGAATTTAATGTACCAATGTATCTCAACCCTCACCTGATCCAACTCGCCCTACCGGCAAACTCTACCACTGTACATTTCCCATTTATGGGACTAATCCATTTTTTGTATGGTTGCTACTGTAGTGTTTCATGCAGAAGCATTGTTTTCAGTTTCTAATAAATACAAATATGGTAGTAAGGTGAATAGAAAGAACCTACATTGGCAATTGGATTTAATCACTAAGGATACCATAGCGATTTCTGTAACACATCTAGCAATGTTTTATGTTCATGATTGCTGTCCCTCACTCTGGCGTGATCGTTGAGCACATGGTAAGTGCGGTGCCTCTGGCCCCATTTGGAGCCTCTCTTCACCCCTTCACTCCCCGGCACCAGTGGCCATGTGGTAGGCCAGCCCTCCCTCTTACCTGCTCCTGTGTGTGTTTTGTGTTCTTCCTTTTATTTATGTTTCTCATTTTCCTCCTGTTTCCTGTGTCCTTCCAATCCCCCCTCCCTGTCCCCCCTCCACCCGCCTCCCATCCCTCCCTGCACCTTCCACTGGCCCGTAGAGCCCTCTTAGGAGCCCTTCCGGTGCAGCCCTCTGCCCGGCAGCCCCTGCGGCTAAGGGCCCAGAGGCAAAGGGTGGCTCCAACTGAGGCGGATCCAGATAGTGTCTGCAGGTGTCAGCAGGGGAAGCCAGGAGCCAGTCGTCAACCAGCAGCAACAAAGAAGGTAGGGGTGGCCAGGGTGGGGAGTAAAGCAATCACTCTATTCTGGAAGCCCTGCCACATGACAAAGCTACCTAAATTGTGATGGTACTGTGATTATTAGCTTGTGCCTTCTAGATAGGATTGTAAATGTTAGCAAGTGCCACTCTTACAACTATGAATGTTAGCAAGTACCACATTTAGACCCAGACAGAACTGTGAATGATGGCAAGTACCACATTTAGTTAGAATTGTGAACAGTAGCCTGCGCCGACCCAGACAGAATTGTGAATGATAGCAAGTACCACACTTGGATAGCATTTTGAATGTTAGCTACTGCCACACTTGGATAGAATTGTGAATGTTGGCAAGAGCCACACGTGGATGGAATTGTCAACATAGGCCTGCGCTGGACCCAGACAGAATTGTGAATGATAGCAAGTACCACATTTAGTTAGAATTGTGAACATTAGCTTGCGTCGCACCTAGATAGGATTGTAAATGTTAGCAAGTGCCACTCTTACAACTATGAATGTTAGCAAGTACCACATTTAGATAGCATTGTGAATATTGGCATGCGTTATATATAGACAGGATTGTGAATATTAGCCAGTGCCGGATCTAGATAGAAATGCAGAGATATTCACACACCACATCTAGAAAGAACATAGACATTTAGCACATATCACTTCTAGATAGCGAGGCCAATAACCAACCCACTAACAATTTCACCCCTCTGCATACACCTCTTAAACTCTAACCAAACACAACCCTAAAGCACAACAAACTGCACAAACCTCACTACACTGCAACAACAAAACAAACCACACAACAGCACACAACGGCTACCGACCGGAAAGCACCCCCAAGGTCAGCGAACAGTGTTAACCGAACTGAAGCTGCCAACAGCACATCACTGCTCTCTTGAACTTAACCCGCTTGTTCCCACTAACTCTCCCCCCACCCCCTTTCCTTTTCAGATCCGCCGGAGTGCCAGGGGACCACTCCGGTGGTGATAGTGCGCAGTACAAATATAATTTAACATTAACATGATGTTTATGCCCCACAGGTTTACCTATAGACAAGCCTTTTCAGGATAACGTGGAAAACTAAGACCTCCATCTCTTCTGAATCAACAATCACACTGAGCATTTCTGATGACCTCTGGGAATTGGATCTAGGCGGGCCCTTGACATTTACTAGGCACTGTCTTTATGATGTGTATGCATGTTAGTGATGATATTAAAAGAAGCCATTAAACATGTCTGTGAACAGTATCACAGCAGATCTGGAATCCAGCAGCTATTGGTGAGACCGCACAGCTTCTTGTGTACAAAGCTAGTACGGGCTTCCCTATCAACTAGTTGACATTTTATCCACTCCCATATGTCTGAGCTTTGGCACTTTGATAGCTCTGGGCAAAAGGCATACTTCAGTGATCTACTGGCTGCCTGAATAAGGGTCAAATCACACAATGTTTGAGTGAGCTAAACACTGATTTGCATACTTTAAGGTCCGAAGGAGGAAGCCTTAGAAACAAGTGGTACATTTTAAAATTAAGATAAAACAATCCTGCTGGTGAGAATAATATAGAAACAAGGTAGATCGATTTAGTCAGTTTCCCAGGCCCTGGGTCGGTTACTCATACATGCCAGAAAGGGAACCTTAGCGTCCCGCTGCTTGGATATTGGTAGCGGTGGTCAAGCAGTAGAGGTCAAGTTCTCCAGAAGAAGAGGTGGACAAGAACCCGAGAAACGATCAGTGTTAATTAGCGGAAAGTCTAAACGGGGATATAGTTGGGATTCTGTAAGATAAGTAGAATAAGTAGAGATGTTCTAAGACAGTTGTGGTAAGTGGAGTCAGGAGATGGACAACTCATTCTAGTTTTGGCTTTAAACTTTTATTTATTCAGAATATCTCCCTACTCTGGCTCCATCACTTTGTTCCCTGTACTAAAAGAAAGAGAAAAGGTCGGAAATGGTGATGTCACGAGTAATGTGGTGGGTCACATCGGGGGTGAAGACGTCATTGAACGTGGCGCTGCTTGCATAAAATGACATAGAAGCAGGCGCAGTGCGAGAAGTCCCAGGGTGGAACTCAATGAGGGGTGGGTGCTTTGGGGGCTGTGTGACGTAGTTGCATAGAGCGGGCACAGGGTGGGGATGAGAGATGTTGTATGGGGCTTAGGGTATGGGGGTTTTCTTTGAGCAATATGTGAACAGTAGAGAAGCCATTTTTGTTGTAGGCCCATGTTCAAGAAGCATTTCTCGCAGACCTCTCATAACAAAAGAGATGCATGCCCTTGTGTGACAAGCAGAATGTATTTCTTGAACATTCAGCAGAAACATTATGCTGAAATGTTGTACGGCTGAAGGCTCCCAGGAGAACGCAGCTACAGCTAAGCTATTCTAAAAGATACTTTCGAGGCCAACGAGATAGGCACCTGGGTGCATGAGGAGAATTGGCAGAGAAATAGAAATTAAATGAAGTTAATTAAACTCCAGCCACAGTGTGGTCAGACTACACTTGGCAGCAAGGCGTGAGAAGGGAGCTGGGGGGCCAGAACATTGGGGTTGAGGCTATGGGGCATGGGACGGGGAGTCAATCAACAGAGAGAGGTTTCGGTGTCCTGAAGGTGCAACAGTGTTCTCGCTGATGTCCGCGGGCCACATTATTGGCCAGACTCTGTGTGAATGTCTCGCCCCTTGGCATCTCAAGCTGTTTTGTATATTGGACTTTGCCAACCAATGCCGAGCAAATGTTTTTTGACGGTTCAGCACACTCACATAATTGAGGGACAGTGTGGGAAAGGTTGTGATGTCAGGGTGTTATTGTGTGTCAAAAAAGTTGTAGCAACCAATTGGGATCATTGAACATATATTTTGATAGGGGGGACTGACGTAGTCCCACCAATCGGTGCCTGTGACCTGCCCTAAAAACGTAACCAAAATGTTGTATGGTCATTTCACAAATGTAGTATTAAAGGTTTGGCCACAGTGGGCGGTGTTGACAGCTCACTTAGTACAGTCCAAGGCGCTGTCTGAACCATGCTTCCCTGCTGTTTGGCTCCAATAACTTAGAGTTACATATTGCTTGGTGTATGTACTTTTTTGGATGACTTATTCTTCCTTTGCATTACTTTTGACAGAGGTTCCCTGGTGCAGGCCTCTCAGCTTCTTTTAGCGTTGTGTTTATCTTAACCCCACATGGGGTGTCCAGACTTTTGCCTCTTCTCGGGCTGGCTAGCGGTTCTGCCTCGCTTAGGCCTCCCTGCGGCCTGGTGGTAGGGAGTAGCACTCCATAAGCTCCCTCGCTGCCCCACGCTCCATGCCTGATGCTTGGGACGTCTCCCTGACTCCAGCTCAAAGGGGAACTGCCTTTTCTCTCTGTCTTGGCTCTGCAGGCTTGTAAGTCTCCTTCGTGCTTGGTCTCTCATTCCTCTTTGTGTCAGTAAAATGCTCCTTTTATGTCTGTCTCTGGAATGAGAGGAAGCCAACCATTGGTTCTGTGAGGACGACCGCAACGGGTCAGAAGCCAAGCACAACATTTTTTCAATGTCTTGAGGTATTCTCAAATTGCCAATGAAGACATTGGCTGTCCATGGAAGGGGAGGGTGGCACATATCCCTACTAAGAGTTGGCCTGTCCTTCAGTGGGTACCATGTCCCCTAGGGATGTGCAACTTTGCTGGCCCACCTCCCGAGTCCCAAAGAGGTTGTCTCCCTCTTGGGGAGATGTGACTAATTTCCTGGATTTGTCGCACAATGCAAAACGAAATTCCCAAGCCTTTAGGCAGAAGATTTCGATCTCCAGTAACGGTCTCAGTTAGTGCCAACAGTGGGATTGGTTACAACTTTATGCTATTTAGTGGTGCTCCTAGAAAAGGTAAGACGCTGGACCACTCTTCTGAATTGTTATGCTGGCTCTTTAGGATTTAGGTTGGTTGCCAGGAGGTGAAGTATTGGCTGGGTGAGAGATAATCCTGATAATAGGCCAATTAAGTGGGAGGGTGTAGGTATGCTAGGTGGTCAGGTTTTACTGTACCTGCAGAATTCTTGGGTGCTAGGTCACTTGAGGTTACATTTTCTCGGTCCCCTTGCAAATGTCAGATACCCAAAGGAAGGTCTTTGAGCATAGAAACTTTTGGTTAAATACCAAAAAGCCAGTAATGTGCTTTTATGCAGGCTCAGGATGGCCTATGGGGCATTACCTGAAGTGCAGGCCCAACAAGCAAGTGCAAGCTGTTTTATGGGGGTCTTAAGTGGGCCAATCTGATCAGTTTCTTCACTGTGTGACTGGTAGTTCTGACTAATGTTACTCAACAAACATTCTTTAAAATGCAGTATTTGCAACCCATTTTACCAAAAACTCCCATTTGGCTACTACTCAGTTGTCATGAAAGCGAAATATTGCCATTTGCAACTATGGCTCACTTTTTCATTGGTGCCTGAGCGAATGTTATTCCCCAGTCCCATCCTGCTTATCTGTGAAGCCCTTTAGGTCCCTCGGGAAGATTTGTCATTGGGTGCATCGTAGTCAGGGATTTCCAGATGGTTTTTACCAGGGCAGTCCTGTTCCTTGTGTCCCTAAACCTCTTGGTGGTCAAGGTCAGCTGCAGGATGTTCTCCCAAGCAGAGGAGTCATCGGAGGGCACAGATTATCCACAGAAGGCCGGGAAGATTACAGAACAGCCCAGTGGAGGAGGGGTGCAGCTGAACTCCAGTGACAATGAGCAGGTAACACAGAACCATGCCACAACTCCCGGGAATTCTTACTTAAGTTCATCTTGGGCAACTTCAAGTCTCTGGCTTGAGGCTAGTGGCAAGGCTGGTCCTGAAAAGTCACTAGAAGCAAGCACCTTATTGGCCTCTCTTTGGTAGTTAGAAGGGCAGTTCCTGCATGTACCAAGCAATGCAAACGTTCATCGTCTGGAGAGTTGCGAGTTCAAGCAGGACTTGATGACATCCAGTGTTTGAGTTACCGTCTTGCAAATCTAAATCTTGACGGGGTAATTTTAGAAGACCCCACCACATTTAAAGGGAACTGGTTCCCAACTCCCCATCACAGGGTTGCATCCACTCGAGTCTCTTGGTTCCCCCCAAAAAGCATCTCCTAGCGTCCGATCTCCTGCCGACCCACCCCTATTAATAGAGCATCACCAACCTCCTATGGTAGGTCCAGGGCAAAGCATCTCTGAATATTGCCTCATTTTGACAGTCAATTTTTGGTCTATTTCTAAAGCATTTACTTTTGAATTTTTCACTAATTCAATTGGTCTTTTCTCCTACACTGCCTCCCTTCAAGCATGCTACAGAATAGCCTTTGAGATGCATTGGTTGCAGCTGACCAACATGGGTCCTGTGTGACGTGCCACGGAAACCTACACCAAGTGCATTCCTGTGTGGTCTGTCTGAGAATGGCACAGAGGTATTGGAGGGCTAGACTACAGTTGACAATGAAGAGTATGTCGTCGGGGTGCAGATAAGCAATGGGAAATCAGTACTGGGTACCAAATCAGGCTGTGTATTCTGGTGCAAGTGCAAAGGTCACCAGCCCCAGTGCTGGGCCTTTCTGGTTCAGGAACCATGGTTCCTGACAATCATGCAAGCATGTACCTTACCTTCCATCCCCAGTCCAGAGATCCTATGGTAGCAGTTGACCTATTCACCCCCGATAGTGTGAAAAAATAACATCAAAGGCATGTTCTTAAAATACAGAATAGTTACCATGCAGTCCGCAGTTGACAAGGCACCTTCAAGTGCCAAATCCTGTAAACCTGTGCTTCATTTGGTTGGAGAGTCACAACTGAGAACAGTCTTATTCCTCAGGGGGTTCTGGCACCAAAACATTGGTAAATATTTGTATCCCAAGGTTGCATTGTCAAAAAAGGAACCAATCATCTCCTGAGAAGAAAAAGGAGAGAGGGGTATAATAAGTACTTCTCTTCATCTTCTGTACCAGTGTCAGTACCGCGGTCTTATGTGACTCGCAGTACCGCTTCTAAGCACAATAAATGTCACCACAGTGAGGAGAGACCTTCAAAGGCAGATCCGAAAGGTCAAGGCAAAGTCTTTCTTGGTACCAACACAGTCTGGGCTTCAGGATAACAGTACTAAACAGATATCCCCCTGGTACTGGCATAAAGTACTATGGTTGTGTCTGAAAATGACAAAGTTGACGTGTGAAGTATTTTGTCTTCACCCCCAAGAATCTGATTTGCAGTCTCAGGTTTTCCGCTTCTCAGGTCTCAGGTTTTCTGGGACTGGGACTCGTGATTTTGACCAAGGTTATTTCTTCAGTGCAGAGAAAGGCTCTGGTATCATCTCCTTCAGTTCAGCCTGCTTTGTTTTTATGCTAATGTTCAGGTCCATAGATCATCAGTACTCTGAACATATACTAAGATAAACCTGCTGCTGCTGACGTTTTAAAGGGTGTATGGTCAAACTTGGTTCAAACTTGTTCGGATTTTGGCATGGAAGATTGTGTGGTGAGAGTTCACCTCGTGGTTCTAAGTTTGCGTATGCTTTTGTGTCTCCTATTAAGGAGAGGTTGTCCCCATTGGGACAGTTGAATCTAGCACTGGATGCTCCTTTAGCCATTGGGGACACTGTTCCAGTACAGCCTGCTTTGGCTCTGCCAGGCCATAGAGAACCAGATACATCTCCTAAAGTTCCAAGAGTTGACAGACCCAGATCCTGACTCTGAGGAAGAAGAGCTTTCAAATGTGCATCCTATCAGATCTTTAATTCTGTGTAGAAAAAGACAATGCAAGCTCTTGATTTGTTGCTGACACTGAAGCCTCTATCAGAAGGCCTTTTTGTCTATGCTGAATTTAAACAGACTGGCGAGGCTTGTTCTAGGTATGGACCCTTCTTTCTTAGCACAATCATACAAGATTTGGAAGAAAGCTCCCACTGAGCATCATATTTACAAGACTTCGGATAGGCAATTCAAAGTTCCCAGAGACAACCCCTTTGTAGTTTCTGGTCACCTCTCAGCTTAGTCAGCTGTTACGGCTACTCTAGGTAAGGGCTTAGGTCTGGCTTCTTCCACAGCTGTCCTTTCTAAAAAAGGTAATGCAGAAACCCACACCACATCACTAGATAATGGTGACGGAGGCAGACAGCAAAGGTAAAGACAGAGTTTATTTCCATGCAGCTGTGCATAAATAGGTTCAGGAACCAGCATAGTATCCCCTTTCTAAAAAGGTTGGCCCTGAGCTCAGAAACCTTTTCTGGAGCTTCCATTACACCTAACGGTACAAAAATGGTAGACTCAGCATTCACGTGCTCAGCATTCGGTCAGTTTAATTCTCCTTCCTAATCTAATGCAGAGCATGGAAGTAGGTGCACCTGCGACTCGGACGGTGGCTTACTTCATACTCGCACAGCATTGACACTTGTGTGTTTGCCAACAAATCACTATTTGTGCCAGGTTACCACCCCTAGTGTGGGTGTGGCTCCGATGTTATTTCCACAATGATGGCTGCTGTTCAATGCCACATGAGGCTCACCATGGACCTAAAGTACAATATCACCGCTTCCACAGTAAACTTCTAGAGTCTCAGGATAACAACCAAAGCTTCATCAGAATGTGACTGTCGTTGCACCAACTGAATTAAGTTTCTCTACTAGCATGATACCTATTTCTGAACTGAGATATCTTAAATATGATCTGTGGTCTTTTGCCTGCGATGCAGCAGACATATTTGCTTTTCGGTTGGCTTGAGGGCAAGGAAACTGCCTTAACAGCAACTTTGTATCACCAAATAGCTTTTGGACACCTGTTCCAGAGCAGTAATGTCGGCTGTTTATATGAAGTGTCAGGCTTATTTAGATACCTCCAATTTGTACTATGTTCAAGAAAGTCTTTGTTCTCTTATCTGAAAACTGTTTGCACCCAACACAAACTAGGTGCTTGAGAGCCACAAAAGAGGGCTTTTTACAACAAAGTCCATTTGTACCATTACAGCATCAAAACGTGGTTATATGCTCGGTAAGCTTGTCAGGTTTTTAAAGCTAGACAAACTGTGAAAGGTAAATCATGGACTTCTCAACAAAGCACCTAGCGGAAGGTACTAATTCGTTTTTTCACCCCCACCTCCACAATTTCAAAAATGGACACCAGACTGGTCTCTGTTAATTCAGAGATTACAACCCCAGGTCCTTTTTTGTACATTGATGTGTTTTTCACTTTTATACTGAATTTCATTTTAGTTCCTTTTTTTCTTACCAACCTTAGTAAGTTTTTTAGAGCATCATAGACATGTATACATCAATAACCAGTTAATGACAAACTTACATTGTTTTGTTCATGCCAACTCTTCCTTGCCCCATCTTGGGGTTTCAGTGCAATTCAATTCCATTGCTCATATATATTAACCATACAAAATAACCATCAAACTATCCCCCCCAAACATTTCCCCAATTTATGGGTGAAAAAGTGTTCTGTTCAACCGGTAGATTCACTTTTCAGTTAATGTTCGCGTTTATCAAATGATAGGTATTGCACGGACCAACCTAGGTTTAAAGTACATCTGTTCTTTATCGTCTGTAAATTTGTGTAGTGGTAGCCAAATATTCAGATACTTTGAGTAAGAGCCGTGGGCTATTGCTGTCACCTTTTCCATGGCCATCACTCCCCACAGCCTCACCCACCACATGGCTGCTATTGGTCCGTCCTTATTCTTCCATGCTTGTGCAATCATGAGTCTGGCCGTGCTCAGCATGTGAGTGAGGAACGTGGCTGTAGGCCCTGAGTTTGCATAACATCCTTCGACCGCCTCCCCCAAGAGCACCACTAGCGGATTGAAGGGAAGTCCAACACCCGTTATTTCTTTAATGTGGCTTAAAATCTCTTTCCAGTAGGTCTCTGCTAGTGGGTAAGACCACCACATGAGATCCCCAGGCTGTCCACAATTCCTCCGGCAGGCTGCAGGGTATTCTGGGTTGATGGCATGCATACGTACGGGCGTCATGTACCAACGGAGGCAGAGTTTGTATGCTGCTTCTTTAATTGAGGTACATTTAGAACTCCTGGCGGATCTATGCCAAATGCGGCCCCATGTATCCCCAGAGATTGGTCTCCCTAGATCTGTCTCCCACTTTTGCATATAGGTGAGGTTCTCTTCAGGGTCTATCACCCCTATTAGACGGTATAATGTAGTTATTCCCTTGACTGGTTGGCCTTCTTGTATTGTTAGCTCCACTCCTGTAGGGCTTCTAGTTGCCTCCTCTTTCACCTTTGCGTTTGAGACCCAGTGCCTAAGCTGAACATAGTGATATCGTTCCCGCTCCGGTATGTTAAACCTGGTCTTGTATTCTTCAAACGTCAAGGGTGACCTGTCTGCGTAGAGATCTTTTAGGACCATGTTATTTGTTATTTTCTCTGCCCCCCCAGTGTGTCCAGAAATTAGCCTGCATTCCTGGGGTAAAATCCGGGTTATAAGCAATCGGAGTGAGTGGTCCCCTCCCCACTTTGATCTTCTTATTTCTCAATACCCTATCCCAATACCACAGAGTAGTTTTGGTTGATTCTAGTAACTGACCTCCTTTTTTCCTGTGTCGTGTGGCGAGGAAGCCTAGGTTCCCAAGGGGCGTCTTGGTCGCTGTTCTTTCCAGTATGACCCACTGATTTTGATCTTCTCCAGATGTCCATTGTAGCATCAGGGCTTCTTGTGCTGCCCATAGGTATCTACGCAATTCTGGGATCCCCAGTCCCCCCAAGGCTTGTGGTCTGAATAGTACTTTTTTGGGGATTCTCGGTTTCTTCCCCCCCAGATAAAAGTAATCACTTCTTTCTATAATGTTTGGATGGCTGGGCCCGGGATTTTTATTGGGAGGGCACTAACTACGTATAGGAATTTAGAAATAAGGGTCATTTTAACCGCTGTGATGCGTGCCAGCCAGGACAATTCCTGCAGTTGCCAAGATTTTAGATCCCTTGCTAGTGTTTTCAGAAGGTCTGGAATATTAGCCCCGTATACCCTGTCATATCTGGGGGTCAGTTGTATCCCGAGATATTTCACTGCCTTAAGTTCCCACTTCAGGGGATATTGATTAACCCATTCCGGGATTTGTTCTACATTTTCGGTAATATTAAGCGCTTTGGATTTGGGGTAGTTAACATGGAATCCTGAGACCTTCACAAATTCCCCCAGGAATTGTATGGCTGCTAGTAAGGAGTTTGAGGTGTCCCTTAGGAACAGGAGAATGTCATCCGCGTAGAGTACTACTTTTTGAGGTCCTGCAGTGCCCACTTCAATCCCTTGGATTCCCGGGTGGTTACGAACCCTACATGCAAATGGCTCCATAGCAATGGCAAAGATCAGGGGTGACAGTGGACACCCCTGTCTTGTGCCTTTCTGAATGGGGATACTCCCTGTAAGCTTTCCGTTGACCATTAGTCTAGTGGATGGGTTAGTGAAATTGGCCATTACCATGCAGGTAAAGGTTGGTCCGCACCTGAATCTTTCAAGGGTTAGACGTAAAAAACCAAGTGTGGGCTATCGAAGGCTCTAGAAGTGTCCAGAGCTGCCACTGAAAACTTCTGACCAGTCCTCCGTCAACAGTCTATTGTGTCTATGTCTCTGCGGATATTGTCATATGTGTGCCGCCCCTTCACAAAGCCTGCTTGATCTGAGTGGATTATTTCGGGAAGTACGATTGCTAGTCTCCGGGCTAGTACCATGGAATAGATCTTAGCATCCCCATTTAATAAGAAGATTGGGCGATAGCTTGCACAATCCGTTGGATCTCTGTCTGGTTTCAACAATAATATTGTAGTTGCTGGACCCATGTCCCCGGATGTACGCCCCTTGTCTCTAATGAGGTTAAATAGGTGTGTCACGGGGCCTGTTAAGATGGTCCTGAATGTTCTATAGTATGCACTGCTTAACCCATCTGGGCCTGTTTTTTTTGTCCTTTTAATGCTCTTATTGCCTCCCCCACTTCCTGCTCTGTTATATGGCCTTCCAGTTGTTGCCTGTCTGCCTCACTAATTTGTGGTAACTCTATCTGATTTAGAAATGTGACTTGTGCCTCCCCCTCTAGGTTTTCTTTTTTTAGGTTGTTGGTGTAGTATGAGATCATCGCCTCTTCCATTTCTTTCACCCCCCTCACTATTTCCCCAGTACCGTCATGAAGTTGGGTTATACGGTTCCGGAGTTTCTGGTGCCTTAGTTTAGCAGCAAGGAGTCCGTTAGCTTTACCCCCATGTATATAATAAAATTGTTTTGTTTGTACCAGAAGGCGTGCTGCATCATCTGCTAGGTGGGTTTCTAAGATCGCTCTGGCCTTTTTTAATTCCTGCAATGCCTTCTGTGAGCCCCTGTCTTTGTATTCCACCTTCGCCTTATATATATTGTCTTCCATATTGCGTCTCACTCTTTCCCGACTTTTAATAAAGTTTGATGTTTGCGCGATAAACTCCCCCTGTACTACCACTTTGCTGGCATCCCAGATAGTCGACCAGTCCACCCCCGGTGTCATGTTTTCCCAGAAATAGTTCTGTAAGGTTTGCTCGATGCTTATCTGGACCGTTAGATCTTTCAATATTACCTCATTTAATTGTCAGGGTTTGTGGGGTTGTTGTTGCGGATAATTTGGCTCTATTTTTAGAAGTACCGGAGCGTGGTCTGATAGGCAACGCACTCCAATTTCTAAGCCTGTGACCTGTGGGACAACTGTTTCAGAAATAAGTATCATATCAATATGGGAGTAACCCCTGTGTACTGCTGAGTAGTGGGTATATGTTCTATCTTGTGGGTTAAAAAATCGACAGGACTCTAATAGGTGTAGTTCCCTTACAAATTTGGGCAGGGCTTGTCTGAATGTGTGGTCATTGAAGGTGGCTGGGAGGGTTTTATCCATTGCTGCATCCATCACCCCGTTAAAATCGCCTCCAATCAGAATTTTCCTCATTCCCCATTGTGCGACTTTGGGTAATAGGTTTGGTAAGAAATGGTCCTGTTTCTCATTAGGGGCATACATTGAAATCAAGGTCACCAGTTGGCCCATCAGTTTCCCCCCAACATCAAATAACGGCCATCCGGGTCTTTTTTAACAAATCGTTTCTCAAAGGTGATATCTTTTGCTAATAAAATGCCCACTCCCCGCTTTTTAGTCCCACTGGAGGCTAGATATTGTGTGGGGAAGGCTCTATGTCTCAACCTCTGTTCATCCTCTGGGAGTAAGTGTGTCTCTTGCAGCCATACCACCGAGGCGTGCATATCTCTCAACCTAGTCAACATAGATTTCCACTTGATTGGGGAGTTAAGCCCCTGGACGTTTAAGGGGTCCCCCGGGGTCGGATGGAGTCACAGAGCTCGCCGAGGAGCCATCCGTTCGGGTCCTCGGCTGGCCATGCCCCCTTTTAGTTCCTTTTCTAAAACCTTTCCTGCACCAAGCCAGGTGCATTGGCTTTGCCAATACTTGTTTAACTCCCTCTTTCTCTTATGTATTTGCTTAAAGCAAGGCTCACAATTTGAAATTACTAGCCAGACAGTCACTTCCCATCATTTGTACAACATGGGAATTGGACCCTTATTCCCATGCATTTATTAAACTTGGCTGACAATTTACTGTGTTTGACAAAGACACATTCAATTCAGGCCGCATTTGTTAATACACATTTGTTTTTTTAAACTCCATATTCAACCCCACGTTTATGTGAGGCCCCATACTTTCCTGCTATTTGGAACACAAAAAAGTCTCTGCACAACATTTATTACATCATAAACCAGGGGATGCCAGAGTCCATGACTGCCTGTTATCAGGATGTGACTGAGGACCAAAAGAACACACAAGCCATACATTTAAAGTTCAAAACCTTTATTAACTTTGCCGGGATGGGTGGGTTTAATGCTGATGGGGCAAGAAGACCTGAACAAGAAATGAGGACCACTGTGCTAAAGGTGTATAGATGGGTCCACTCGGTGCCATAATGACCTTACTTTCAGAATACTGATGTTCCTCCGAATTTCCCAACTAAACATTCTAATCACTCGAGGCCTAGGGGTGTAGTGGCCGGCTTGCTTCTTGGAAATCTCCCACAAGCGCGCACTACTTCTCACTTCCTTAGGATAATGCTCAGGTTTGGATGGTCTCGCCCCCTAGCCACGGTTCGCCCGCTGGGATTTATGGAAATACGGCTTCATGCACTCCTACCAGAGAGAGTGTATCTCACCTTTTGATTGGGGTTTCTGTAAGGCTCTGATATGCTCACCCTCTCAGAGGCTGCTCTCGTGGCCTCTTGTTCCTCCCTGGTAAGTTAGACATTCTTGGACAGTTGGGATGCTTGTGCTTGGTGGGTTCCTAGGCAAGGACCAAACCTTCTTGTACCTCTTCCTTCCTTCTCATAACTCTTTCTCCAGGTTTGTCTCCTGGTCGGTAACCTGATCATTGCCAATTCCTGCAGAGCCCTCGGGCCTGTATAGTACTCTTAATTAACATGGTTGCCCAATCAAGGTTTCATTTGGCTATTCCCAGGTTTCACTCTACTCCCAGAAACGGATTGGTTAATCTTCCCTTGTGGACCTTCAATGTCACATCTCTTCCCTTTCCCTAAATCTTACCAGCTTTTGCATATTATCCTCTTCCTGTTGGTAACTAGTTGCAATTAATGTATCCGGCAGCAGATGATCGCTTAAAGCTCTGCTATTCCGAAGGCAGGTGGACGTGAAGTGTAGGTCTCGTGGATCTGCAGTGCCAGGACGTCTCCCCATCGGCTCTGCGCCAGAACACAGCCCCTTGGGAGAAAAGGGAGTGTGGTCTTGTCTGAACCACAAGCGTGCATGACAACAATGAGATGTGAAGGAGTGATGAACCGTGCAACACTTAGTGTGGCTTTAGTTTTCATAAACCTTTCAGTTGACAAATAGTCATTTTGGATGTAGATTTGTTTCATAAAACCACCCAGTTTGTTGCCTCCCCAGTGGCTTTTTTGTCCCAAATATTTTTTTAAAATGTTTATAGAGGCCACCGCTGACAAGGAGCTCAAGCTTCATCTGATTCTCTTCCCACAATGCATGATTGTAGTGTTTTTAGATGTTTGAGGGAAAAAAGCTCTGGATGCAAAGCAGTAGCTGGGGATTCAACTAGTAAAGGAGTAGTAAATACTTCATGACTGCATGCTTTCCCAGTGCTGCAGCTGCGAGGATCATGGCTAGCCCAAGATGTGGTTTTCCCCTACCCCCGGAACAGATCCTCAATCAGCTTTTGGTTTTTGGTCTTTGATTTGGCATTTTTTGGTGGTGTAAGCCACCAAATATCGCCAAAATATTGCTACAGGAAGAAAGGGGTTCTAAGAAGCAGTCTTTGTGGTTGCCATGAGAATTGCTGTGACATACAATTGCCAATGCACCAAGTGTTAATTCCTGTTGTATTACGCGGATGTGATCCAATAGTGGCTTGTTTAACGTATTTTCTCCCAATGAGGCGTACTGTCATATGTCACGTGTCTGTGTGACTTTCAGAGCAGTGGAGTGATCTCTATTAAAGACAGAAACTGAGGTAATCCTCCCTTCTCGCGACTGGGCAAGGGCAGCCATCTTGCATATGTTAGAGAAACCCTGCCTTCGTCGGGCGCCAGATGCTGTAGATAGTTTGTTGTTAAGATCAAGGCAGGATGCTACAGGGGAACCCTGGAACTACGCGTTTTGCGCTTCCCTGAGCGCTTGCTCACGTAAGGGGAACACAGGCTGCAATGTTAATAAAAAGGCAGGCATAGTCCTACCACTGATTCAACCACCTGCAAAATGTGACACCATGTACAGGGACCGTGGCGGCCACCTTACAAGGTGTCGGGTATAGATACTGTTAATGGAACATAAACTGGCCAAGGAGAAATAAGGCAAGATACGGGTCAGGGATAAGAGCAACGTAGTAAACCCAAAGTGAGAAAAACATGACCTGAGGAAATGTTACTAAAAATACCTTAGAAATGTGACAAAAAAGTCTGTCAATTATGGCCAGCCACGGCTTATCACAATAAACATAGATAGCAATGTTGTTAAACAAAAGGCCCTGCGAAAAGTAGAGGACCCACAATATAGTGCGTAGACAGCACTATAATACATCTAATGCAAGCAACAAAAGTGTTAAATTTCCAAAAATAAAGCACATATTAGCTAAAATACAAAAGTAAATGCATAATACACAGAGATAAAGAACATTAAATGTCACTGAGCATAAAGTGCTAATGCAGATGTAAACGCATGGACATAAAGTGCAGGTGCAAGTGTGTTCATACAATCACAGGGAAAGTACAAATACAGCCATTGATAATAATAAAGTGCAAATGCATTTGTAATCGCAAGTCCCCCGATTAACAAGGTATAGAAGAAGGGGAAGCATACAGTACTATTAGACGTAAAGTGCTGAAACAGATATATCAATGGAACTATTCTGTAAATGTAGCCACATAAGCGTAAAGTGCAAATGCAAATGTAAGATTGTAGCAGCAACACAAATACAGGCACAACAGTAATGCATAACAAAGTGCAAGTGCATTACGGTACATTATTCTCCCAGTCTGCAATTCAAAAGCCTTGGGAATAAAGTTCAAGTGCAAGTCTGCCTAGTCAGTCGTATCCCAGAAAACATGTATAATGATATAACGAGGGTCCTAACGGTGTCTGATGCCAAAAAAATGACAAAGAAGACACGAGTGGTAAAAGGGGCCAAAATGTTAGAATACTGAAATGAAAGTGAAACAGTTAACAGTGTTCCCCAGATGTGAAGGAATAAGAAAATAGCCATAGGAGCAACAAATGGGATCTATTGTCAAAGACAAGAAAAAAGTTAAAAGGCAATGCCAGACCAGGAAGTGCCACCTTAAGCCACATAGGAACGGAATTTTATTGCTAAAATATAGGAGGGACAGTAATGAGAGAGGAGACAGCCAAATTAAATACCCAAAAATGTATGTAACTCCTCATCAACATTCTGGCCATTCGGATATTTCGTATCGAAGTCCAAAATTAACCTTGTTTCCAGTTGTCTAAGTCTAAGGGTTCGATCACCTCCCCTTTGGTGAATGGGGACATGAGCCACAGCAAAAAATGTAAGCAAATGGAAATCATTGTTATGTTCTTGTTTAAAATATTTGGCCATCGGGTACATGGGGTTAGAATTTTTAATGGCTCTAATGTGCTGCAAAATTCTGAGTTTTAATTTGCATGTGGTACTGCCAACGTACCACTTCAAGCAAGGGCATGAGAGGACATAAACAACAAATGCGGTCTCGCAATTGATAGAATGTCTAATCTCAAATTTGATGCCCGTGATCGGATGCAAGAATGATTTCCGTACCATGGAATGGGGGCAGGCCTTGCATTTAGAGCACTTGGTAAAGCCAGTAGGTGAACCCGATAGCCAGGTGGTCATAGGGGAACTCTTTTCTAGGGGAGGCAGATAACTAGACACCAGCTTGTCCCTTAGTGAAGGTGGTTGCTTATAAGTTAATACCAGACTTTTAGGAAGGGCAGGGCCCAGATCTTTATCGAGCGTAAGAATACGCCAGTGTCTCAAAATAATTTTTCTGACACCATGTGAGGCATTGTCAAAAGTAACGATCAATCGAGGATCGTCAAGGTCAATATTTTTGATTCTCCTCATCCCATGTAAGAGTGTTTCCCTTGAAAGTGCATGTGCTTTTAGAAAGGCCACTTCGATAGTTCTTTTATCGTAGCCTTGTTGCAAGAAATCAGCAGAAGCTGCAGTACAGCACCGATCATACTCAGCAACATCAGTGCAATTGCGGCGGAAGCGGATAAACTCGCTGTACGGGATGCTTTTCTTGCAGGAAGGCGGATGGCAACTAGTGGCGTGCAAGGGAAGACCTGTATTAGATGTTTTTTTTGTATAATGACGTATGCACACCCAGAGTGTCGAGCTTTACAACAACATCCAAATATACTATTTCAGTAGAGCTATGACATTCAGTAAATCTCAGATTCACATTATTGGTATTTATGTTTTAGATGAAAGATAGCCAATCCATTTCAGTGCCCTTCCAAATTATCAAAACATCATCAATATACCGCCACCAGGAAATAATCTGTGTGGGAAAACTCAACAAAAATAAGTCAGATAGAAATGTTGCCTCCCACCACCCCATGGTCAAGTTGGCATAAGTCGGAGCGAAGGTATGATAGAAAGAGCCTTCAAATAAAAAACATTATTGGTCAAACAGAACAATAACATGTCCAAAATCATAGTGCTGTGTCCCAAGAAGTTAAGAGAACATGTGTCCAAAAAGAATTTACAAGCTGCTAACCCAATTGTGTGGTCAATAGAAGTATATAAGGAGACCACATTGAGTGTAGCCAAAAGTAATCCTTCCTCCCAAGGTATATCAGCGACATGTCTGAAGAAATCCCTGGTATCCTGCAGGTAAAAAGGTAAAACCGACACCAGTGGGAACAGAGTTTCATTGATGAACTGTGCCAGATGTTCAAGTAAGGAGCCACACAAGTTCACTATAGGCCTACCGGGGGGATGAGTAAGAGACTTACGAGTATTCGCTAGAAAATATATAGTTGGAATGGTGTGGTTAGAAGGAACAAGGAACTTGGCCAGTTCATCCTCAATCAGACCTTCTTCAGCCCACTTAGTGCAAAGAGAGGTAAGTTCACATAATATTTGGCCAAACAGGTTTTTAGTCAGTTTAGTGTAACAACAGAGGACATGAAGTTGATGATTAGCTTCAGCAACATAACTCACCCTATCTTGAATGACAATGTCGGAGCCTTTATCGGCCGGTTTGATGACAATACTAGTTACATTTTGTAATTCACTTAACACTGAGCGTTGTGAGATGGTCAGATTCTGTTTAAAATCAAAAGTTTTCCTGCACAGTTTACGTAAATCATTTACACAGAGGTCATGGAAGGCTTCAACACAACCCCCCACTGCAAACTGGGGATTAAATCCAGATGTATTCTTAAATTTGGTACGAATGCCCCAATTGGTATCGATATCAAAGTCACAGGTATCAAAGGCAGAAGGATCAAAGGACTCGTCAACGAGGCAGGCCAGGTCAACCAATGTAGGAGTTTCAGAGATACAGAGGTCGATACGGCCAGTACCTGGTATGGAAGGCTTAACCGCTGGTGGATTAATGGAAAATAATTTTTTGAGTCTGATCTTACGTAGGAATTTATCAAAATCAAAACGTGACCGGACATAATCAAAGGTCGTGGTAGGGCAAAAGGTAAGGCCCAGTGAGAGTAGTGAAGATTGTGGCCCCGTAAGCACATGAGAAGACATATTAATAATTTGATGCATCTTCATAGCTTCTGTGGTTAATGTTTTGCTCCGGAGCGCATTGATCTGCTCTGTTGATGTGGATCAGAGCCGCTTCCCATGACGGCCTCAGCAGGTTTTTGTCCCTTCTGCGATTTCTGGCTGCTTTTTCTTCCTCTGCTGCGACCTATTCCCCTCTTTTGATTCTTGCCGTCCTGGCACAAAAGTCTAATTTCATCTAAAAAATGTAGTTTTACTGAAGGCTCATCCACTTCTGAAATGGAACCATCTGACTCTGAAGAAATAACGTCCACATCACCCGCTTGAGTAGATAGTTGTTGTGCAACATGAGTTTTTCAAAGAGATTCAAACCGTCTTGCAAAAGTAAAGATACACCCTGACTCATAGTCTACTTTGTCTCTAATGAATTTCCTGTGCTTGCGCTGTTAAATTTCTTCCTCGTACGTTAGTAAACCTTCTTCAATTTTGGTCTGTAATTTCTTGCCCTCCTCTGTGCTTGGGACATTGGTTCGTTCAGATTCAATCCGCTCCAGCTGTTGGAGCGCAGTGGCACAATCTAATTTAGCATATTTAACAAGAATCTTCAGGAATTGTGCAGAGCAATCATTGCTAACCTCGCCCCATTCTTCCAACATGCGTGGATCCTGATCCTCGAACGCTGGTGTTGTCATATTACGTAATCCACAAGGCACACAACCAACATCAAGATAGTTCTGAAGTGAGTGCTCTTCCCACCATTTAGAAATCTCCCTCTTGTGAAGCTTTTCCATTTCTCGAAGTAAAGTTAATTCAATGCTGATATTAACAGCATTTGATTTGGCTCCAATACTCATTGGAGCCGGTGGCACATCGTTGAACTGATCCCTGGCCTGGAGTAGCCGGACTGCCACACAAGCGTCTTGCATGTCTGCGCGTGCTGATGTCAAATACATTTTTTTTGTATATATATCTTTTAGAGAGAGTTGGGAGTGACCTCAAAAATACATGCCAGTCCAAAGTGTAAAAACACAGACCGGCGTTCAGAGAGAAGGGAGAAGCCGGTGTGTAGAGAGTGTACAGCACAATACCATCAAGTGAATCTTAGAGAGAAAAAAGAGACAAAGCATACACCCTCCTGATAGTCATGGCCCGTGCGTCCTCCGGCACACGTCGCAAAGGCTAACAAAGGAAGGCAGCCAGCTCCAACTCTCTGAGGGGTGCCACACTCCAACTCCAATTCACAGAAAATCTGCCATCAGCGGCTGCGCTACAGTTCACAAAAACGGCCATGAAAGAAGGCGCGCCTAACTCAAACCAAACAGAGTATTATTCCCAGTGCTGGTTTCAAACATGGAACGCTCCATGTGAAAAATATCCAAACAAACAGAGGAAAGAAACCGCACTCTTAATGAGGCATATAGCAACTCCCATGCTCCCAAAATTAGAGTCATGAAAACTCTTGTCTAGAAATAGATAGGAATTTATTTTAAAAAATGACATGACATGACAGCAAATATAAGGCAGACAGAGGCAGGACGCCATAGGGGAATCCTGGAACGACGCATTTCGCGCTTCCCTGAGCGCTTGGTCACGTAAGGGGAACACAGGCTGCAATGTTAATAAAGAGACAAGCATAGTCCTACCACTGTTTCAACCCCCTGCAAAATGTGATACCATTTACAGGGACCGTGGGGGCCATCTTACAAGGTGTCAGGTATAGATACTGTTAATGGAACATAAACTGGTCAAGGAGTCAAGGAGACATAAGGCAAGATACGGCTCAGAGATAAGAGCAACGTAGTAAACCCAAAGTGGGAAAAACAACATGACCTGAGGAAATGTTACTAAAAATACCATAGAAATGTGACAAAAAAGTCTGTCAATTAAGGCCAGCCACGGTTTATCATACTAAACATAGATAGCAATGTTGTTAAACAAAAGGCCCTGCGAAAAGTAGAGGACCCACACTATAGTGCGTAGACAGCACTATAATAAATGTAATGCAAGCAAAAAAAGTGTTACATTCCCACAAAAAAGCACATATTAGCTAAAATACAAAAGTAAAGCATA
This sequence comes from Ambystoma mexicanum, assembly GCF_040938575.1. Classification (NCBI taxonomy): domain Eukaryota; kingdom Metazoa; phylum Chordata; class Amphibia; order Caudata; family Ambystomatidae; genus Ambystoma; species Ambystoma mexicanum. The sequence continues at coordinate 739,887,669 of NC_090921.1, read as the reverse complement.
ATACACAGAGATAAAGAACATTAAATGTCACTGAGCATAAAGTGCTAATGCAGATGTAAATGCATGGACATAAAGTGCAGGTGCAAGTGTGTTCATACAATCACAGGGAAAATACAAATACAGCCATTGATGATAATAAAGTGCAAATGCATTTGTAATCACAAGTCCCCCGATTAACAAGATATAGAAGAAGGGGAAGCATACAGTACTATTAGACATAAAGTGCTGAAACAGATATATCAATAGAACCATTCTGTAAATGTAGCCACATAAGTGTAAAGTGCAAATGTAAGATTGTAGCAGCAACACAAATACATGCACAACAGTAATGCATAATACAGTGCAAGTGCATTAATGTACAATAATCTCCCAGTCTGCAATTCAAAAGCCTTGGGAATAAAGTGCAAGTATGGCTAGTCAGTCGTATCCCAGAAAACATGTATAATGATATAACGAGGGTCCTAACGGTGTCTGATGCCAAAAAAATTACAAAGCGACACGAGTGGTAAAAGGGGCCAAAATGTTAGAATACTGAAACGAAATTGAAACAGTTAACAGTGTTCCCCAGATGTGAAGGAAATAAGAAAATAGCCATAGAACCAACAAATGGGATCTATTGTCAAAAACAAGAAAAAAGTTAAAAGGCAATGCCAGACCAGGAAGTGCCACCTTAAGCCACATAGGAACGGATTTTTATTGCTAAGATGTAGGAGGGACAGTAATGAGAGAGGAGACAGCCAAATTAAATACCCAAAAATGTAGTAACTCCTCATCAACATTCTGGCCATTCGGATACTTTGTATCGAAGCACAAAATTAACCTTGTTTCCAGTTGTCTAAGTCTAAGAGTTCGATCACCTCCTCTTTGGTGAATGGAGACCTGAGCCACAGCAAAAAATGTAAGCAAATGGAAATACTTGTTATGTTCTTGTTTACAATGTTGACCATCGGGTACATGGGGTTAGAATTGTTAATGGCTCTAAGGTGCTGCAAAATTTTGTGTTTTAATTTGCATGTGGTACTGCCAATGTACCACTTCACGCAAGGGCATGAGAGGACATACACAACAAATGCGGTCTCGCAATTGATAGAATGTCTAATCTCAAATTTGATGCCCATGATCGGATGCAAGAATGATTTCCGTACCATGGCATGGGAGCAGGCCTTGCATTTAGAGCACTTGGTAAAGCCAGTAGGTGAACCCGATAGCCAGGTGGTCATAGGGGAACTCTTGTCTACGGGAGGCAGACACCAGCTTGTCCCTTAGTGAAGGTGGTTGCTTATAAGTTAATACCGGACGTTTAGGAAGGGCATATATACATATATGGAACAGATTGTGAAGGGAGGTGATTGAATGGGGTGAGATAAGGTAATGTGCGTGTATGGCAAGGATAGGTGAGTGAGGAGGTCCTATGTAGTGAGAGTGCATTGATTAAGCAAAGGGTCAGATATATTGCGGTCTTATGAATGGCTGTTACTGTATTGTAGTGACTAAACTGGTTAGACGCAGGATTTGGTTGCCAGATTTGCTGCCTATTCAGAAGAGTGAAACGAGTGCAAGGGGAAGGCAAATCATGCCATATTTGCTCTCACCCTAAAATGGATCTGCAGTCCTTCCAGATTAAGTAGATCTAGCACTGTGGCTGTGTGATGCCCCAGTATGTTGCAGTGTACAAAGCACACCATCGAGATTTGTTGTCTGTACACACCATGTGTTATTGCTAATCTTGCTGCTGCTGCTGCCTACCTCTCTCCCTATATCTTTAACTTTAAGATCTAACCATTGTTCTTGTCCCGATTGATTTCTTGTGCCCTGCTGATAAGCAGGGAAATGGAGGAAAAGATCGAATCTAACAGGCTGAGTGCACGTTTAGTGTGCAGTCTGTATAGTAGATTAGATCGAAGCCCATAAAATCGAATTACAAAATGCAGGCAAGTGCGCTCCGTAATTTTGTAATTCGATATTTTGGAATACGTTCTTTTAACTCACATCCGATAAACATTACCTTCTTAATTGTGATTTAACCCAAGGAGAGCATAATCACATTGATTTGTAAACAGTAAAGGGCCTTGCATTGTGAAGGCCGACGCTTGAGTGTTTTGTGATAGAGGCTTTCTGATACTTATCACCCAGTTAAGTTTCCCCCCACTTTTGGTTTGCTGAATGTTGGTGGCAATGCAGGCCTCTGACTCAATCACACAAGGGGCGCATTAAAGCCTTACCCAATGCCTGCACTTGTGTGTTGTACTTAGCAACCTACGCCCTTCATTTCCTTACTATGCTACCCTACTACACCGGAAACACGATTAGAGTATTTTTACTCCCAGGTGAAAAGCCGTTGGTGCCCGCAGGTTTTGTGCTTGGGAACAGCAGAGTTGTTTAAAGCAGTAAGATAGCTCTGTGGGTTAAGCGCTTACTGTGGTGATGTGTGTGAAAGCCCTGATCAGGGTTCATACCTGCAGGTTATGTGCTGGGGTTTGGGAACAGCAAGATTGTGTTACAGAGGTGAGATAGCTCAGTAGGTTGAGCGCTTGCTGCAGCGATGTGTGCGGGATCGGCAGGTCTCAGGTTCAGATACTGTCAAGGACAATTGAGCCATTCAATTTTCCAAGGTCGATAAATGAGTACCGGTTATGGTTGGAAGGATAATTGTATGTGAATATGTGCTAGGTACAGCACTTCAGAAGTTCCCTAACAATATCTGCTTCAATTAGCAAGCTTTGCAAGAAGCAAGTCAGGCGCCTGGCTTTCCATTCCCCAGCTACACTTAGTTCATATTGGGCTACGACACTATTCTCCTTCCTTCTCATTCTCTTGCACACCAGCGACCCTTATCGCATCCTCCTTTTCATTTTGCACCCTCCTCCTTGCACTCTATAAATGCAAAATGCAAATAACTTCAGTAAACGCCAAAACTATTGGCACTGCCAATGCTTGTTTTTTAAGGTGACTTTCTAGTGAGCTGTAGTTTTTTAATGTATTTTATTTTAACATATACTATTTCAATTAAGCATCAACGGTCTCATTTCAAGAACCTGTTCTGTATGCCTTATAGCTACTATCAGCAGCTCACTGAAAAACCCTTTGCAGGCGCAAAAGTCTGTTCTCAGTATATGTTGATATGATATGATAGGTTATTTGTAACGCGCTTAATACCTAGAGGTTTCTAAGCGCGGACCCGGGGATTGAACCTGTGTTGCTCCGTGTTGTCTTGCTTCCAAGGCGAGCACGTTGCCCCTAAGATATCCTCCCAAGACAATGTGTGAATTGCACACATTCACACAGCTCATTATAATACTCCATATTTGGCCCTTATAAGCACTTCGTCCTTAATGAAACCAATAGTCTCTGCAACGTTGACATTCACTCGGCTCTTAATAAAATCTCGACTCAGCATAATGTTCACATTTGCTCAACTCCTAGGAGTAGCCAAACTCAGAATAATACGCGCATTAACTGTGCTCTTGATAAAGCTCTGTCTTATTATGAATCCTACAGTCCTTCTTGTACTAAAGCTCAGGCACAGTAATGGCCACATTCACTCTACTCCCAATGACAGCCACACACAGTAAACTATTCTATTCCACAGTTCTTCATGTGGTCCTTGCTTCTTGTATTGCCCACATTTAGCTGAGTGCGTAATAGAGCTCACTACTTTTAATGCCCACATGTTGTCAATTCGTAATGCCCACCTTTACTCAATTCTTAATACTGGCTGCCAGTTGAAAAATGTATAACCAATACTTGGAGTTATCGTACTGCTCCAACATAGGCCATCCCTAATCTCTCTCATAATCTCAGTCTACAGCCCCCTCTCAGCCAAACCTGCCTGAATCTTTCAATGATGCTACTCGCCCACCCCATACACACTATCGTCAGTGACTTCAATGTGGGTGGGATCTTGGGGAGACCATTTGACAATTAACTTGGTTTTTATCTTTCCTAAACACCACTTTCTGTTCCGTCTCACACCCGTCCTTCCTCATAGATGAAATCTCAACAGGATCCCTATTCTGGTCTTCCCTCATCTTCTGGGGTGGGGAAAGCCAAAACCTTGGACAGCCTTGATTCTCCAAAAACCTTCGACCACCAGACAAAGAAGTATGCTACTCTGTTCAACTCAGAGAACAGCACGCTCCAAAAAACATAACTGCACTCCAAGGTTCAAGTGGCTGGAACAACTCAAACATGCAGAAAAAATAACAGGCATCGACATTGGCTTATTGGACAATGGCATGAAAACATTTTGCAACAGGACTCAGTCTGCATACTCTTCAATGAAGATGCCTTACAAATTAATCTTTCAGATTTGAAATTATTCAACGCTTGAGAACATTATACCCCCATCCCAAGGACTCCCTTACTGACCCCTTCCATTACAAACCCTCTTTCATGGTTCAAGATAGGGCTTCAAAACAGGTGGTTCCCGGACAAGTGTCTCCCTCAACCTGCATGCATAGCAGAAGGCTAGGTAATAAACCGAGCCACGCCGTCGCTCTCCTTTGGGTCCCAAGCGGGATGTGGAAATTTAAAGTATTTAATCAAGTGTTAAGTTACTCATTATCAGGTATAGCGGTCTTGAATGAGGGTTTTGCAAATCATCACAAATTACAGTGTTCTTAGTTTCTTTATAACCAGTTTTATCTCCAAAAGGTGAGTTTTCAGAAAAAAAAATCACTAATAATTTCTTAGTGAGGAAGCAGTCATAAGAGCCTTAAGATATTGACTTCATTTGCCAATGCATTTCGGAGATTATCTCCTTCATTAGGGCGAGTCAAATACTTAATTGAAATGATTCAATGACAAACACATAAGGAAAAATGTCATTTGTACAAAATATTTGTGCAAAAGTAAGTATAACATAACATACCAATTGCAGGTTTTTTCAATTCTCATTAAGGAAAAGTGGAAGAAGGACAAAAAGCCAGAAAATAATAAAGAAAGATAAATTAGTAAGGTGAAAGAAAATCACTGACAAACAAGAAGACTGGGATCTACTTAGTAGAATTACCTGAGTGGTGAATGACCTTGCAAAAAACAGGACGAATCCTGTGTGTACTCAGAATAGCTGCTGAATCCACCTTGAACTGGCGGTAAGTGGTGACTTGACAACATCTGCTGGCCAGAGATGTTCATATCAATACATTTATAAGCTCTGTGAGCAATGGTAAACAACAGTGGACTACTCTGTGAAACGTACCAGGCTGTCAATAGAGTTGACAACTCGTGTCTGCGTTCTGCCGAGCGTTCGGCGCGTGTGAGGAGCCGGAGGCTTCCTTGTTGTTTAGTTGTCTAGGGAACGGGACTACTTTCTTGTATTATATGTCACGTCACGTGCATGAGAACGTGGCACGGAGGGAGTAACGAGATTGCACTGTGCTGAGAGCACAGGATGCGTGCAGAGTGCGGAAGGCTGATTTGTTTATCTGTTGCAAAGCAACAGGGCTGCTATGATAGCATGGAGCCGCGTTGCACACTGGTGGCACGCTGCACAGTGAAGAGGATACTGAAAGTAAATAAAAATAAGACGTGTCTAAGCTTTTTATTCAGGTAATTCTAAGTAGATCCCAGTCTTCTTGTTTGTCAGTGAATTTCTTTCACCTTACTAATTTATCTTTCTTTATTATTTTCTGGCTTTTTCTCCTTCTTCCACTTTTCCTTGATGACAATTGAAAAAACCTGCAATTGGTATGTTATGTTATACTTACTTTTGCACAAATATTGTGTACAAATGGCATTTTTCCTTATGTGTTTGTCATTGAATCATTTAAATTAAGTATTTGACTCGCCCTAATGAAGGATATAATCTCCGAAATGCATTGGCAAATTAAGTCAATATCTTAAGGATGTTATGACTGCTTCCTCACTAAGAAATTATTAGTGACTTGCTTTTTTTGAAAACTCACCTTTTGGAGATAAAATTGGTTATAAAGAAACTAAGAACATTGTCATTTGTGATGATTTGTAAAACCCTCATTCAAGATCGCTATACCTGATAATGAGTAACTGAACACTTGATTAAATACTATAAATTTCGACATCCCGCTTGGGACTCAAAGGAGAGCGACGGCGTGGCACGGTTTATTACCTAGCCTTCTGCTATGTGTACATTTGGGGTTAGGGTGTCTCCAGACTCTTCGCGGTCAGCTGCCAATAAGATTTCCTATAAAGGTGCAAACGCATAAATCTTTGTTAGACTTACTCAAGTTGAACTTAAACTAATTGTGTTCAAGTGGTGCCCACTGATTTTGGCTTTTTTCCCTCTACCTGCATAGACATTTAGAAAAAAAGAACATCTGTGGGAGACACCTGTGTTTTTCGTGACTCTGACCAGCCATTTATCATAATCATTCTCACTCTGTCACACTCCATTCAAAAATGTGCTACTTGCATAAACATTACCATGCTCAATAATTTAATGTACAAAAAGAAATGTTTTTATTGTATGAAAACATATTTAAAAGCTCAAAAGCACCAAAAAACGGTTTCAAGTCCACTCTCGGTGGGTTATTTTTCGCAAAATTGGTTGATGGGGTTAGTAAAAGTAACTCAGAAAAAAAGTTTAAAGCAGAAATAATACACTTAACAATGAATTCACTTTTCTTATTACACAGACAGCAGTCTAGACTTGTCGCCTCAATGCCTTTCCTATGGCTGTTCATAATATTCACACCCTACTACAAAATGTTCTTCTGGCCAAATAACAGTGGCAGGCACATGACAATCTAAACTGACTTTCAAAGGTCATGTGTTCCGTCTCAGACCTGCATATCTTTTTTTAATGCACTGTGCATTAAACAAACAAAACTGTCGAAGATGTGTGTTTTGGCCTCTTTTAGGGGAGGTTCTATCTTCACCACCCCTCAATTTGACTAGGTCTTCATCGGGACGGACATCAATTGATTCACCATGACGAAACTGAAAGGTATACATGGCACGGGTGGACCCTTATCTTCTCAGGTGTCTACCATTGGGACTCTAAGTAGCTTTCCCTGTTCCATGCTGGAAATGCTGCTCTATCTGTTTTTTCAGAGCACACAGATTCCCTTATCAATGGGTGTATCTTATCAGAAAATGAAGACTTCCCGGTCATAAACACAGATCTGGGGCTTCATGAAGCCAAATTTCACACAGCCTCTAACTTGTTGAGGTTGTTTCTGGTTTGCAGTCCTTTGAATTGTATTCTTTTTTTTCAAGTTTTGTTCTTTTCAGGGGAACACACTCGCATCTATTTAAAGGCTTGTGCAGAGACTGTAATTGAATTTCCAATTCCCTGTCGCTGCGTCCCTCACGCCAACTCCATCTGCGTCTGCTAATCAAGAGAGGGCCTTACACCAGAAGTCCAGGAAGAGTTCAAAGTATTTTAGACTGTCCCTGACCTGGATGTGTCTATACCATGAACACCTGTTTAAATCCAATAAAGAGTCCAGTAGGCAGACATTGCTTATACTAAAGAGTGGATATGGGTGTTGCCATATATGGTCATGGTTACTATCTGCCTCTGAGAGCAAGGGCTATGCTGCCAAACCTAGATATATATCCGGTTTGTGAGTGGTGTATAGCTTTGAGCTAGAATCCACACCTGGGAGGAAGACTGGAAGGCAGCCAGTGACACCACAGTGATTTGTTGTAGATACCATGGGTTTTCATGACTATAAGCTTGTGATTGGAAACCATGCTACACCCTCAAACCCTAATCTCCTATTTAACCCGAGGGTCTTCAGCTTTAGATTGTCAAATCTTGGTACAACCTCTGAGGCACTGAAGATAACACAAAAGTAAAGGTGTTGTGAGAAAACTCTCCAGATACCAGAGTTGTATTGTTTACTGAGAGATCAAGACATAATGATCTGTTCTCTTGACATGGCAGGACCAGCCAAGCTACAAGTTGCTAAGTGCCTGCGTGAACTTGACTCGAAGAGGCAGCAACAATGGTAACAGGCAGAGCAACGTCTGTGGTTGCTACTCAAGACAGAGCATGAAACTACAGCCAAGTTGCAAGCCTCAAACCATGTGCCCTCTACAAGCCTTACTTGACCCTGTCACTGCAGTAACCCAGATAAGGTGAGAGTCCATGCACAGAGACGGCATGCACTTACAAACCTTAGCAAGGGTACAGCCAGAAAACGACAGCACAACTGGTGCTCTCATCTTGCCTGGAACATACAACGTGTGTCGCCTGCTTTGGCGCCCACACTCTGCTGAGTGCATCTATGTCTTCTTCTTGACTGATGGGCCTGAGTGTGCTAGATCATTTACCAAAACTGAGGCACAGTCCAAACCGGAAAGGACTGCATTGCACCACAGCACTAATATTTTCCTGTGACTCAACCTACCTGTGATGGGAGTTTGTCGTATATGCCACAATAGTACAACATGTTCATGCGGGCAAGACTGGCCCTTTATAAAAGCAGAACCTAAGCAAAGATTTTCAAGAGCAGAAGTACTGTGAATCGGGACTTTATTAACATCAGAGGTAACGTGGGCATTATGATGTGTTTGCGCTTTACTTAACAGAGTGTGTTTTGTTATTTTATTGAGGCTACGTTTTACTTGGAGCTGAGTGAATGTGAGTATTACACAGAGTCTGGACTTTGTTAAGACAGTTCGAAGTTGGTCATTTTGTCACAGATGGTTCAAAGAATACTCCAACTCTTTCAAAGGTATTTATTGAATTGCTTTTCAGGGTGCAAGGGCCATCCCTCTTGCCTAAAATCACCAATCCTTCCCTAACCCAGGTTTTCCTAATCACTAGTTTAGTATAAACTGCAGGTGTCTCCCAACTGCTCAGGTTCTGACGGTATCAGGCAATATTATCCCCTTAAATAATGTCGCCATACATATAGTCGCCGGGAAATGGCATAGGCGACATTATTTAGGGGGCTAATATGTGGGGTAAAGGGGAGGAGGGGTTGCGTGCGGGGGTGACCCACGCTCCATTAAAAAAAATGTGGGGGTACCTGGGGTGTCCCCCGCAGGTTCCATGGGGTAATATCGCCAGAATAAAACGGCGCCATTCTTGTTTGGCGATATTTTTGCGGGGATTTTATCACATTGAACCCTTCTGACTTCACTAGATGGGTTAATCTGAAGGTCAATGCCTTATGTGTCTAAACTCCCTATGGGACTTCCTAGACTGACCCTACACCATCAGCGTTGTTTGTGGATGACAAGGCATTTTAGGGGGTGCCTTTCTGACACATTGTCCGACTTGGTCCTCTCTCTATCATGCCCACATACTGTTCTACCTCTATCCATCTGATGTTCTCCTTTCACTAATCTCCATCTCCACCCTCCTTCACTCCTACTCGCTGCATCCTTTCCCTCCAATGCCTCTCACCCCTTATCCTTGCCTCCACCCTATAATCTTACTGAACCCTCCTCCACACTTTTCCCAGTCACACTCCTTTCACTCACAAGCACTTCACATTCGCTTCATTTTCTCCTTCCAATAATTCCACTCCCTAGTCGTACACATACACTCACACTCACAACACATTACCACTTACATTTGCCAACCAATACCGCACCTGCTCTACAATTCGCATGCTCTTGCCCACCAGCCTTCCCCCTGAGGGTCTGCCTCCTCCTCCTCTGACCTCACCTGAATAACCCACATCCTACTGTTTCCTGGGAGTTTCTTATAAGCCCCTCCCCAACCTATCGGTGGTTGTCTGGGCCTGGCCAATCTGGCCCTGTCTTCCCCACCACGGGAAGTGTTCATTACAGAATTACGTCCCAGTTCATGTTAGGAGGCCTTGGCCTGGTCTCCCCCGAGGTGAATAGAGCCTTTGTTAGGGATTGAGAATCTGGTTCCCTCTGCCGGTCCGGTGCTAAAAAGATTATGGCATGAGATATGGGTTCTGCTTTCTCCGCTGGTCACTTACTTAGGTTGCTGCGATGATTTAAGGTCTCAAATTGAAAGAGAGAACTTGGCGAGCATTTTGAATATGCATGGAGTGATGCATATTAGTACTGCCCACGTGTAGGGAGGCACTATGAGAGGGGACAGAAGATTGGGCCCTCCTAACTGCCACCACCCCCCACTGGGGAAGGACTGGCTCTGGCGTCCACCCTGGTAGGCCTCACAGCCTAGGCTGAGGGGGCTATTATCCCTTTTGACAAGGTCAGGTTAATGACCCTGTTACATCTGTTCTACTCCTCCTTTGTCACGCTCCTTCACCTCTTTCTTTGTCCCAATCCTTTTCTCTCGCTGCTACTCACTGAAGAGTGTGGTGTCATTTGGGGAGAGTTGACAAAGCAAAGGGAAGGGCAAGAAAGAATTAAAGGTTGTAGGCACTGTGTTAGTAGGCTGGATGTTGAAAGCATGGAATATGATAGGAGAATTTCCCTCTGCCGTGTTGTAACAACCCATTCTAAGGCTCTGTATGTATTGCTACATCTCGCAAGTAGGGCACTGCCTTGCTTTGAGGGATGCATGGAACGTAAGCTCTGTTAATCATCAAATGTGCTTGCAAGATGAGGTGCTTCATTTGTCTGGTGGGTACGTGGGAAAGCACGAATGCTGCTCCATTGTCAACCAGAAATGGGCATCTGGACTTCACTCCATTTGACCTTTTTCTACATCAGTTATAACGGATGCTGATGCCTTATTTGCATGGTCATGGCTGGTAAATCAAGGTTTGGGCTTGCTATATAGGCAGTATAACCCTCGGAGGGGGGCATTACCGTTTGGGTAATGCCCCTGGGGTCATAGTTAGAAGCCCCGGGGCATTACCCGACCAGTAATGCCCCCCCCTCTGAGGGTTATTTTGCCATTAGTACACCGGCACATTATACCGGGGTACTAATTGGTATTTTTCTCGAGTTGAGAACAGCACTGCGACCGTTTCTTGACTTGAGAAAATGAAAATGGCTGCCAGGGATCGGGGAGAAGGGACTACACGTAGTCCCTTCTCCCTTTCCATGGTGTCCAATGCGTTTGAAACGCAATTGCGGAAGTGGGATTATCTTTGGGGTAAGGCTCGGAAATGCGCCAATGGATGCACAGAAATACATACAGGTACGGAGTGCCGGGTACTAATGCAAAATATTCTCCTCTTGCTTCAAACAATAGTTCTCATCAAGTGGTGCATGTCCTCCTATGCATGGTCTCATATTATTGTCGGCATTCTTTTCGGAGTGGTGTCTTCTTTTTTGTCCTGTAATAAAAGTATTGCTAGGCATTACACCATGTTATTCTTCATAGTTTACGATCCTCTGCAACCGGGTCTTGTAAGTGTTTTTTTTAATCAAAAACCTTTATTTAACATACTGTGGGAAATGGCATGTACAAAAAAACCATACATCGCATATACGTTAGCATGGGTTACACAGAGCATATAATTCCATACAGCATCCCGCAGTCCCTCACAACCCTTGCTCTCCCCTGCCTCCAGAAATCCATGCCCACTCCCCTCAACGAGAGCATAACAGTAGTGAAAACTATTGAATAAGCAGAGGTTTCTCAACCATGACCCGGTATTTCTTCGCATATTAAAAAAAGGCTTCCAAATAGAGACATACTTGGCATATCTCCCTTCGCACAGGGCGGTCATTTTATCTGCAACCAAAATGTCCCATATTTTCACCCACCACATCTGGGATGTCGGGCCTTCAAAGTTCTTCCCATTGCTGGAAATGTTCAACTTGGCTACTAGGAGACAGTGCCCAATCAAAGTAGCCATGGGCCCCGATAAGGGGAACACCCCATCTCCTGTATCCCCAAACACCTCCCGGGGGCCCATTGGCAGCGATAGGCCCGTAATTTCTTTAATGTTCGCCATCACCTCCTTCTAAAAATGTCTGCTTTCCTGCAAGTCCATATCATGTGCAACAGAGACTCCACTTCATTCACCCCTGCCAGCAATTAACAGGGTACTCGGCTGACATATGATCCAATCTCTCCGATGTAAGGTGCCATCTATAGCATAGTTTGTAAGAGCTCTCCCTATCTGTTGCCCATTTAGAGGACTTGTGCATCCGAGCCCATATACGCAGCCATGCCTCATCCTCAAGCCCCAAATCTTCTTCCCATTTACGCATGTAAGGGAGACGCATTATTGGCTCCCCTGTGTCCAGTAACTTGGACAGTTGAGAGATTTTGCCCTTGGATATCCCTCCTGAATAGATAATTCAAGCGGGTTCAATTGCCTGGTAGCTCCACGTTTCGTGGGAGGGTGAGAAGACCAGTGACGTAATTGGGCATGGCGAAAACGCTTAGTTTTAGGTACAACAAAAACCTCCTTAAACTCCTTAAAAGTTAGTGGTCGCCCATCTCTACATAGCTGCTATAACCGCTCCATCCCGTTGGTCAAAGCCTCAACCCTCCCCTATTCACACAGTGGATGAAAATCTGGATTATTCCAAATGGGTGCAAGAGGACCTATTCCTTGTACTGTTCCCCATCTGCGAAGCGCCCCCCCATGCAGCCGAGCCTGCACCACTGACGAGTAGGCCTGCTCAATCAATTTCCAATTGGGCATTGAGTCAGTATCGCTCCAGGTCAACACATGCGAAATCTGAGTAGCCAAATTGTAGCTAAAGACATCAGGTAACCCTAGCCCCCTACCTTCAATGACCTCAACAATACTCTCCTGGAGTTCTATGCCTGTTTATTTCCACATATAATTCTGAGACTCTTTCCCTGAAGTGCCTGCAGCTCTGAATCTTAGATTTTAACAGGTAATGCTAGGCAATAATAAAGCAGCCTTAGGACCATGTTAACTTTAATCGCAGCAATTTTGCCAAACAAGGACACTTCCTGTCCAACCCAGCTTACTAATTCTTCTGACAGCTCCCTAAACAACGGCGGGAAATTTGTCAAAAAAGTCTACATGGAATCTGCATTCCCAAATATGGGATGGCTATCTGGTTCCATTTTATCTGAGCAAGTGTACTCAAAAGAGCCCTATCCGGAGGTTGCACCAAGACGTCCAACCCATGCGACTTATTATAATTGACATTAAAGCCTGAGACCTGACTTGCCTAAAGTCTGCTAGCTTCCCCAACACTGCCATCAGGGAGGCACAAGAGTTCCGCAAAGACAGCAGAAGGTTGTCTGCATAAAGGGAAAGTTTGTACTCTGCCCACCTTTATCCCTGAAATTGCTGCATTATTTCTATTGAGTCATGCAAGCGGCTCCATTGTTAATGCCAACACCAGGGGGACAATGGGCAACCTTGTTTGGCCCCCCTGATTATGGTCAGGTTAGGACAGTATCTCCCATTGACCCTAAGGGAGGTTGATTGTTCGTGGTAATTGACCAAGACCAATGTGATGAAACTAGGGCTAAAACCAAATGCTTCCCGGGTGCGCCAGATATACCCCCAGTTCACTCTGTCAAATGCCTTGTGAGCATCCAATGTCACTATCCCGATTTCTACCCCCATCGTCTGCCCCACCTCAAGTAAAATCAGAATACGCCTCACATTATCATGGGTACTGCGCCCTCTGATGAACCCAGTCTGATCAATATCTATGACCCTCGGGAGAATTTAGCCACCAGAAAGCGATTAGCCCTATTTCCATTGGCATAATAGTATTGTTTGGTTTTAACATTGCTTGTGCTGTCCTATCTGCTAGTTGTTCTTTCAATTTCTTACGCACTATTCTCAGTTTATGCAGCAAAACGTGTTATCCCCCCATTTTATGATCCTGTCCGTCTGACTTTGCTTCCTCCTCTAGTGTTTTCTGGACCAACTGTCGCTCTCTATTATAGGCTCCAGCCTTGCTAAGTAATTCCCCCCCGCAGCACTGCCTTCATTGCATCCCAAATGATTTCTGGTGAGGGGCCTGAGTCACTATTCTCCCAAAAGTAATTATTTTATAATATAACCAATGTCTTTACACAGCACCTGATCTCTCAACACTAGGTCATACAGCCTCCAAAGGTGTCTAGTCGGCTACGGTCTGCCTTCAATTGCCACAGTGAGTGACACAGGTGGATGACCTGAGAGCGTCCTGGTACCTATTTCCAATCCCCTCACACAACAATATAGAGCACTAGGGATCAGCAATAAATTTAATCTGGAGAAGCCCCATGAACATGTGAATGGAAGGAGAAATCTCTGCCCTTCCTATGAAACAGCCTCCATGCCTACACCAACCCTAGTTCCAGAAGCAGCGGCACAAAGGAAATTGCACATTTAAATCCAATCTAGATGCCGGTAAATATTTATCCAGCAGATGGTTAGGCACCGGATTAAAGTTACCCCACCCTCCTCCTATCACAATCTCACCCTCAGCGAAGGCCAATGTTTGAGATAGTAAGCCTTCCAAAAAGCTATCCCGTCCCACATTTAGAGATATTAGAGTGAACAGGTGCTCAAAGATAATGCCTTTGATACATACATAGCTCCCCTGGGGGGTCCCACAAAATCTTAACCCTGGTCATTGGGACCTGTTCACCCAGCAGAATTGCTACTCCCTATTTGTTCTCCCCACCAGAGGCAAATAATAGTCTCTGGAATGCTTTGGTCGCAGCTGCTTTTCATCCTGCAAGAGAAAGTGAGTTTCCTGAAGGAATACCATGGACAGAGTCATTTCACTCAATATCAACACGTGAACATTCCACATTCCCACCTGGACACAATCCTCCCCCTCTACTTCCGACTCATCCCCTGACATGACACCCAATCAGCCCAGCCTGGCATACCAAGGGCTCCCCACGCCAAACGCCCCCATATGCAATACGAATACACATAGTCATCCCCACAGTAACCATTTGTAAATTAAATCCTGCAACCCCCTTCCCCAAAAACAACCAATAAACATTTGTCAAACAAATTCTTAGCTTCAACCACAAGATATATGGTATGGGAATCCGATTTGGAGGGAACCTGAACTCTCCTTCAAAAGCTTCCCCATTTCCCCTGTAACCCAACACAGCCCAGAATTATCGCCCAACACTGCCCTCTAACAAGCTCTATGAGCTAAAGATAACACAGCCCAGCAAATAACACCAGACACCCAAAATACACCTACTGATTAACAGGTTTCCAGGTCGGACTCTTCACTTTCCTGTCCCTACCCACTTTCAGCCATTTCTCTGATCCGCCCTGGCTAGGAGCTGAGCTCGGCCCCTACGTCTCGCTTGACGGTACAGAGATCTAAAGAATTTGATGGGACTCTGTAGCTGGCAGTGTAAGTTGCAGGCTTCATGCTTCCACTGCCAGTTCTAGAAATAGTTAAAAGTAGGAGATTTCAGTCATGTGTCGTCTGGGTAGGTGAGCTTCTTCAGAGCTCCCCCTGTTGATGTGATATCTGGTGTGCTCCCTCGCCTGTTAAGGCTCAATAGCTCCTTAGAAACAGGTTTGGGCCCTGTCAATGACAGAAGGTAACTTGCCCTTTCTCTTAAAGCCTGACAAAGACACAATAGTGTGTGCTTACCGCCACATTGCACTCTTTAAGATGCAAACTAAACTTGGAAACACACAACATTCTTGGAAAAAGGCATTCAGGTTTCCGACCGCGCCATGGCACAGAGTCAGCCCTACTCGACCTTAAGAACCAACTACTGAAGCCATGGACAAAGACAAGACCTCACTCCTCCTACTCCTAGACCTCTCGGCGGCCTTTGACTTGGTTGACCATAAGATCCTGTGCAAACACCTCGCCGACACAGCATACTTCTCCCAAGAAGCCACCGCCTGGATCACCTCCTTCCTGGACGGTCGAGCAATGAGAGTGTTCTCAGACCAGGCATCCGCCCTGTCATCACCCATCAGTTGCGGAGTCCCACAAGGCTCATGCAACTCCCCCACCCTCTACAACCTCTTCACTCTCCCCTTATTCAGTGACTCAGAATACTTCAGCATAGCCTTTACAAACTATGCCGAGGACACCCAAATTCTCCTACCCCTAACAGGTAACTATGAGCAAGATCTTAAGACACGCCAAGACACATATGCACATATCCAGGCTTGGATGGCGGCAAATGGTCTATGCCTAGAAGGGGAAAAAAACAAAATATTGCTATTAGGCCCCAAAGAAGCCTTAAAAAAACTAGGCGACAACTATAGTTCCTTCAGCATCGAGGACACCATCATTAAAACTTCAGACACAGTCAAAACTATCTGGACTCCATCCTATCAATGGACAGGCAAGTCAGCGCCATCTCATCAGCGGCAGCACTTACATCAAAAATCATAAACGCTGTGAGACCATACCTATCTCAAAAAAATTGCCTCAACATCGCAAGAGCCACAACTGGTGCAAAACTCGACAACTGCAACATTCTACTTCTAGGCACTTCCAATAATAATATCAACAGATTACAAATCGCTCAAAACAGAGCCCTCAGAGCTGCACTAAGCATACCCAGGAGAGAGCACATCTTCCAGGCAAGGAAAGATGCCCACTGGCTCCCGGTCAAAGAACGTATAACATTCAAAGCTCTCACAATCACACACAGATGCATCACCCAGTCTGCCCCAGAATACCTAGCGGAAAGAATACACCAATCACCAGCCCACAGACCGAAACGTGACCAATACTCACAGCAACTCTCTGTCCCTGCATTCAACAGAGCTAAAGCAGGCGGCTCTAGCTTTGAGGGACTAGCCCCCAAAGCCTGGAACTCACTTCCACTCAGTCTAAGAAAGGAAGAATCCCTGGCAACCTTCAGAAAAGCTCTAAAAACAAAGTTGTTCAACTAGACTGCCTAATGTCATGCACGTTCGCTTAGCACTCTTCCTTTGTAACCTGTAACACCTCTCTACAATGTCATCTACTGTCTATATCTGCTTCTGTAACAATGTATAACCTGCACCAAGTGAATACCCTGTATAACCTGTATAGCATGCACCAAGTGAATATCCTGTAACAGTGCCATGAGGTCTCCGGGCCGCTGGGCGCTTTATAAATCCAAATAAATAAATCATAGCCGCTCATCTAAACCCACTGATGCCTTAACTTCTCTAATGAGAAAAGGTTTTTTTTTTTACCACATAGGCAAACCTATAACAAAAATAGACTGGTTGTGGATATAGTGAACTTTACTGGTAAACTCTTTAAACCTTTGCAATGGCTTTTCACTTTGGACGGCGAGAATGTGTTTGATCATCTCAATTGGCATTATATAAAACACATTTGGCTCTGTAATGGCTAGTACAAATTGTCCAACTTTAAGCATTCGTCTGCAGCATGTGGGGTGAATGGTTACCCGTCCACTAAGTGTGATACGGAAGAAACAAGGTTGCCTTCTTTCCCCTTTGATATTCACTTCAGCTATAGATCCCTCTTCAAGCAGTTGAGATCGTATTTTGGGCCTCAAGGCCTTCTATCATCACAAAATCACTCTCTTGAGGGATGGGATTTTCATAAGCTACTTGAAATCCATCATACCTGCGACAGATATCAAATTGAAATCATTCCAGACAGTTACAACAGTCTCTTCCATTCATTTGGAATGAAAAAGACTGGGATTCTGAAAGAAGTTAATTCCATTAAGATTCACATAACAAAATCAACGTTATAATTTCTTGAAGGTTTCATTTTAATATTAACTGTGAACTCAAATTTCCCAAAAATGAAGAAAGCAGTACTTTATAGTAAATTTATA
The DNA here is from genome assembly GCF_040938575.1 of Ambystoma mexicanum. NCBI lineage: Eukaryota > Metazoa > Chordata > Amphibia > Caudata > Ambystomatidae > Ambystoma > Ambystoma mexicanum. The sequence continues at coordinate 739,870,106 of NC_090921.1, read as the reverse complement.
CCTAGCATTATGCCACATCGTTCTGTAAGAAATTCCATTCTTGAAGTAGCAGGACTAAAATAGCTACCTGTGGAAAAAGGGTTGATGGCTAGTATTGTTCCCACAGCTGACCTATTGTTTAAATGCATTATTCCAAAATTGTTTGTCATGTTTATCAATTCTTATCACGAGAGTCCCAGCTTGAAACACCATTAACTCTTCAAGCTTAAGAATTCATTTTATGCTCTCGTTTTATTTGTTGTACAGACCCTGTTGATCAAGATAATTAAAGCCACTTTGTGTCACATACAGGGTGAAATTGACTTATGTATCTGGAAGAGTGCGCCGCTCCGAATTTCGCATAATTTCTACAGCAAACAAGACTGGGTGGGCATTTTGGATCCAGTCATCTACACATATTCATTTGCAGCACAATTACAAACTACATTGGGGTGGCGACCAGCACCTGCTGATTAAACTGTGGATTCAGAGAGAAAGAAGGGTCCATGTTTAATCTGGATTGTGGCAAGATCATGTTTCAGTCCCATGGCAATCCTTCCCTCCAACAGCCTCACTAATGTGTTGCAGGAAAAGCTATTTTGCAACATAAAATTACAACTTGCATTTCTCCTCGACTGTCTTTGCTAACCCTATTCTCCTGTGTTAAAGGGCCAGGTCTTTCTTCAATGTTGATTGTCAGTGTTGACAACGTTAGGGCAGTTCTACCAAGAGGGTACGCCCCTTGAATTTATGTCATCATGGAAAGCATTTGCTTTTGGGTCGATAGATTCTTTTATAAACTCCTACATTTCTGGGTAATGCAAGGGAAATCGGAAAAGTGAGTCTTTCGCAAACCATGCAAGCACCCGTTAGCTGCAGCAATTGGACCAATTTCGCTAATCAATCTGCGCATGAAAATTCGTACACAGATTTGAGACTATGCAGATTCATAGGAAAGGTTATTGGTTCAACTCCGAGGGGCTGTGAGACGGCACAAAGGAAGCTCTAACAATAGGCACGTATTTGACATAATGCATCATACCGAGCGTCCACTGCGTCCAAACCTTCTTGTAAGCCTTGACTGCGTGCAATGGGATTGCATGTTTAAAGTCGTAGAGAGATTTAACTTGAGTGATCTTCAACTTGGGAAAACATGTACAGCCTTCTTATGGCCCCATCAAACTGGAAAGAGGTTCTAAGAAGGGTTGCTCTCTGTCCCAGATTCTTTTCACCATAGCCCTGAAGCCACCAGCCATTTCCATTAGAACCTCTAGAAACATAGACTGGGATCATGTGGGAAATGCTGAAAGCAAAATGCTGCTTTTCACAGAGGACATGCATGCTGCTTGTACTGCTTGCACTCCTAACTGGAAGAAAAGCTCACTCACTTACTAGATCAAATATACTCTTTTGGTTCCTTCTGGTGCTCAGTATCGAGTAGGATGATTATCTCCCTGATGGTGAACAAGAGCCCGGTCAGTTCCCATTGAAATAAGGAAAATAAATTATAAATACCTGTGGGTCCATCTCCATAAAGAACCTAGTAACTTTCTGTCCTCCGGCATAGACCTCCTAAATGCATTGATCGACCTTGACATAGAAAGATGTCAGAAACAGAATCGAAGTTATCACATATGGCCTAGAGAGCACACCAACTCTCCTATGAGTTTGGGGGTTTTACATTTTTTTCAGTAGAGCTCACTAAGGGCTGCCCTGCACTCTACTGTGGACTTTTCCCTCCCTTACCCCAAGGCTGCCACTAGAAATCGGTAACCCCTAGTATCAACGATCAAACGTGCTGGTTTTGATGACCGAAAGGGAAATGCCTTGTCTATTTGACTACTGGGAATTCTTGGTAAACCCTAGCCGTTCACGCTCCCAAAAATGAACTGGCTCAAATGTTCTACTCCAGATGGATTAACACGAACAGTGATAGAGCCAAGCCCAGATAGGAGCGGCACCCTGCTACATATGCTGCAGCACTCATAAAATAAGAGGAACCAAAGAGACGAATCGGATTCTGTGCACAAAGAACACTTATCAAGGAATATGTGGCAAATGGGACCATCACACTTGTCTGATGCTTTGTTTCCTGATATGTGGATACACCCTTCCAAAGATATGCCTGCAAAAAGAACATTGGGAGCTGTGGTGAGAAAACTAAGGGACCATGTGAAACCAGAGTCCAGGATAGGGCCAACTGATAACATTAAAGAAGTTGCACTCAACATATCCCTACCATCTAACCAAAGGACACTGTATATGCTTCATTTTACACAGTAGTGATCCGTGGATTTAGATAGTAACGCCCATCGCTGGAAATGACGGCCTAATCTAGGCATCAATACCTATAAACACAGGTCAGAGAGAAAGACCTCAGAAAATTATGACGAATGCCACTCTCAGCAAGATATGTTAAGATGTAACTGCTGCACGCAATTGAATGGACGAGATTTTATAAGCTTGTCAAATACAGAATGCTAATTAATCTTGCTTTCCACAACGTTGTTCCTGCCCCTGCCGCCCGTTTATTACCCATCACTTATTTGCCAGAGAGAAACGCCATGTTTATCTTTGGTTAATAATAGAAACGGTCTATATTGGGGTTCATCAATATGTTTATGCCTGTGACATGTATTTTTCATAGAGATATGTTAAGAAAGAAAGACAGGAAAGCGTGGTTAGGAGGGTTTATGGTCTTTCCATCGGTGCAAACGCATTGAAATGCAAATCCATCAATGGAAATCCATCGAATGCCATTGCATCAAAATGCTATCTTTTACATGTAAAGGTGCATTTCCATTGAAACCAGTCCATTGAATATATAAATGGACACGTTTAAATGGAAATGCGTTTTGTTGAAACGTTACATGGAGCTGTCCAGTGCTGAAATTTTGGAACTGGCCATCTCCTTGTAACGTTTAAAAGTTTATTGTATATTTGGGGGGTTGCCCCCCAACCCCACGCACCTCCCCACCCTAACCCAACACCAACCCTAATCTAACCCTTAATCTAATCCTAAATCTAACGCTAGCCCCAACACTAAACCTAACTCTAATCTAACCCTTAACCTAACCCTTTACCTAACCTTAAATCTAACCCTAGCCCCACCCTAACCCCTAACCCAAACCCTAATCTAACCCTTGTTCCTAATCTAACCTTACCCCTAACCCTAATTATCCATCAAAATTAACCATTGAAAATTATTCAATGAATATGCTTTTCAATGGAAAGGCAATTCAATGAATAATTTTTTCGATGGAAGGTTATTCGATTAATAAGTTTTAGATGGAAAGACCAGACACCGGTCCAGAGTATTGACCCCATTTCCCTCCTGGTCTGCCTCTATAATGTGCTCAATTCCCATAGCAATAGTGATCTACTGCCCAGCATGTCCAAACGGGTGGAGGAAATGTAATCTTGATGCCAGAAACTACATGGTCTCACAATTGGGAGAGGGCAGCAAAGTCATCTTATTGGATTCAATTGCAAAAACATTTTCTTTGTTTGTACTTCGCTCCAACGCGATTTCACAGGGTTTATCCGACTACTTGTCGGTACTGGTGAAACTGATGCTCCTGGGTCCCTAGCACATATTTGATTGTTCTGTTTCTGGATACAAAGATTTTGGAAGGAGATTGATCATGTCTCTAATTAAAAGAATAACGAAAATGTGTTTACCATGGGATTCGCTCGCTATCCTTCTAGGGGCAACAGACGAAGACGATTGTTAGCTATTGTGAACTCTTAAGAACAAATCTACAAATTACATTTTGCACACATTTCCATAGTCCATTGATTGAAGTAAGTTGTCCACTCCCTCCTCCATTGTGCATAGTTTGGCATAAAGTGTGGTATGAATTGTGATGGACAAATTAACATATTTATTATAAAATTCATAGACATTTGGTTCCCTTTAATTGACTGTATTCATGCCAGCGAAGACTATGTTACTGGACCGGCATACTCTGAGTTCAGCGAGCGGGTGCCTTTCCGCCTGCCTGCCTGGCGGGCGGAATGGCACCCACTCAAAAGCAGACAGGGAAACAATGCACTTTCCAAACAATATTTCTTTCAATAAGACACTTCCTTGTTTAACAGTATCTATGTACACAAACCGAACTCAGTCAGGGCTTTTTCCTTGTATTGACGACTGGTTGGTGCCGGCGGGGGTAATTATAGTGGTAGGGAAATGGTGTTGGTGTTTATGCTCTCACGTCTCTTTAGCCATTCAACATTATCGGAACTGCTATTCAAAATGCCTATTTGTGTTACTATTGCCTCTTACTTAGTGTGCTCGATTGTGCTGGTATGTTTAGTTCTACTTTTCGTCTTATTGGCCAACTGGGGGCAATGGTGTTTACTTGTGTGACACTGGTTTTGTCCAAACTCTTGGTCATTTTATGCTGGAGTGATAGTGGAGGACCTAGCAGAAATGAGCAGATATAGAACAACGTTCAGCACTGATATGTTTGTCAATGTATCATCAGAATTCTTTGTTGTGCCATCAAATGTAATCTTTTTCACTTGATGACCTGCCCTTCAGCTTTCATGTTCTTTGAGCAGGGCCTTTTCTTTATGGGGCAAACATAAATGTGTCCCTATAAATGTCAAATGCCAAAACTATTGGATGTGCCTTTCCTTGTTTTCCTTTGCGTTCTGTTACTTGTAGTTTTGATTTTCTCAAGGACTACCACTGCCAGAATGCAAAGGAAAAAACAGTGTAGGAACTATGTACAACATATCTGCCACAGCATGACTTTGATGCAGATCTTTGTTTGTACCACACTATCTGCAACTCTCTCTTACTAAATATTCCCCCTCTAAACCTCTGCCACCAACTCTTTGTGTGTAAAGAGTTTCGCTAAACAGAGGGCAGGAGGTTGATCACTTTCATCAGCTGGCTCTATCCTCTGGAACAGCCTCCCCCGCCCTCTTCGTCTTGAGCAGAACTTCCGTAAATTCCGGAAGCTCCTCAAGACTTTCCTCTTTACCTCCTTCTTCCCCCTTTCTCTCCTGTGCTAATTTCACAGTTGCTTGTTTGGTGTCCAGGGCCCATATGCATCCTCGGGGCCCTGACCTCCCACACTGAATCACCCCAGCTTCTGTCTGTTCTCAGCACTTGCCTCGGCACACCCTCCACCCTGGAGGCTCGCACTTACCATAAATTGCACTTCGCTGGTTGCTCACACACGAGCACTCCAGCACCTATCGCATTCCCCCTCCTGCCTGCACTTGCACGTTCTGAACACTCACAAGGCATAGTAGGTTTGTTTCCCCACCCTCACTGTATTTAATATTTTTATATATTGTAATGAGTCTCATCCCCATGCCCCCCTCCCTGTTGCCCCGTGGGCGCTTCGAAACGTTATCGACTTGCTGTATAACCACCTAAAAAGCAAACAATAAATACATCTATTTTGCATTGAGTTATGAAATGTTAGATCAGAGTTTGTACCAGGGGATCAATCGTTTGTAGATTTGGAATAATTTCTTTGAGGTGCCTTCCTCCTTATTTTTTGTGCCCAAAACGGATGTGTTCTCCTTTGGTACGCCATTTGTGTTTGCTCTAGAAAAGTGTATTGCTTAGCTTGCAGGCTTTGAAAAGACTAATAACCGATACAACACTCACCTGCATGTTGCACTCTGTACACTCTCAGCGGCACTACCTTTGTCCTTCCAACAGAGAAACCTTTATTGCCTGCGATGGTGGCGTTGGAACCATCAAATGTTTCTTGATCCACACTTTTTTTAAAGTTGCATGTTATGAGGGGCCGTTGGAGATCATTAGCACATGGGCATTGTTATTGATCTCCTCTCTGCCAATTAGAATGTTTAGAATGCAGTCAATAACTACTGGTATTGGCTGTATTCTGCATATTCTGTCTTCAAAAGCAGATAGGGAAACAATGCACTTTCCAAACAATATTTCTTTCAATAAGACACTTCCTTGTTTAACAGTACCTTCTTTTGCTGCAGTGACCTATTTAACACACCAAAGCGAAACCTATACTTAAACAATAATCTCTTAGCCGTCATAGTTACAGGCCTGAGAGAAGCGAGAGCCTTAACGAAAGCCCTGGTGCATTACCTGACTCAGTAATGCCCCCCGGTGAGAGGATTATTGCTATTAGTACCCCGGCCCGATGGACTGGGGTACTAAAAGCAATTTTCTTGGTTGTGCATTTCGCAACAAAGAATTATAAAAAAAAGGCCATCAAGGACGGGAGAACATAGTCCCTCCTCCCTTTCCATGGTGGCCATTCAAAAAATAGAAAAAAATGTTTATAAAAAAAATGGCCGTCATGGAAAGGAGAAGGGACTACATAGTCCCTTCTACATAGTTCCTTCTCCTTTCCAGGGTGGCATGTCGCGGATCGGGGTGGACATGCTGGAAACAGAAGTGTTTCCAGCGTGTCCACTTCCGATGAGGAGCCAAAAAAGAGGTAAGTGGAGCGAAGGGGTTGGGGGAAAGGGAAATCTGGGGAGGGGTAAGGAGAGTGGGCAGGGGAACACTTACCTGATTTCCCCAACGAGGGGAGATGGTGGCCGCCAGCCCTGAGTAGGCTTAGGGTGGCGGGATTATCGTCTAGTAACTGCTAACGCCTGCGTTTCGAGCCTCCTCATTGGCTGGAAGGCCACCACACCCCCCGCCCCTTTGCTGGGTACTAATATGGGAAAATGCTTTCACTTTCTTATACAGAAACCGTTTACTTTTACAGGACGCCTAATGAATGATCATATTAAACATGTTCCAGTTATATCAAGTTTGCAATTAAATTGCCTACAAAATGAAAACAACCTTCCTATTTAAATACTACAGAAGGAAACCACATTTTTTACTAACCTAGTTTGTCGATTTACTTTACTCACAATTCAGCTTTTTTTGTTTCACCACCACTACAAAACGTGTATTGCTACCACCACTATGTGCCAATCGGCTTACAGACCTCGGGAGGGAGTCATTATGATATGGGGTAATCGATAAATGTTTGTTTCAATGTATTTTATCTACCATAAATTCGATGTTCATTTTATTTATTTTTTGGGAAGAATTGCATCTAATTCGTAAAAAATGTATTTAGTATAATCTGATTTTGCAGAGTGGAAATTTTAGGGAAATTATTCGAAATTTGCCAGCCAAGCGAGGATGAAAATCCACTGCATTTACTATACATTCAATTACCTCCCCTGCTGTTGGCTTTGTCAATCCTATTTGCGCGTGCAATATGTGTTGTCATAGACTGGTGCAATAGTTTAAGCACTTTTTTTCCAAAATGTGTTCTGGAAGCAAAAGAACCTACTGACAAAATGTACATTTTCAAACCATGTTCAACTCTTGTTTTCAGGGAAGGGGCGGCGATGGTTCAGATCGACGCAGACACTGAGAAGGGAGGCTTGACCATCAACCAGGACTTTCTTATTAATTTTGGGAAGGAGCCAGGTGGGGCTGCCCTCGCCCATGAAATCCGCTTAGCTGGAGGGGACAGCACCTCAGAGATCTGGATGTAGGGGCCTTGGGAAAGGGGAGGCTGGTCGGCAGTGGAGCAGCAGGAGGCTGATCTGTAGTGATGGGCGGGAGGCTGATCTTGTCCAATTGTAACTCGCTTTTTATTACCATTCCCTGATTTGTTAGTGATTTTCTAAAGCGTGATGCAATAAATGAAACAATCGCATAAAAACAATCCAATAAACCTGTTTATGCATGGCGACGTGTGGTTACTTCAATAAGTGCTTTGGTTTACCCCATTCTGTCTCATGGTCTGGCTTGAGAACGATATCTTGATCAGGTTTGTGTTTTAAAGTGTGGTCGAATCAAACCAATGGCAGACGTATGCACAAAGCGGAGTCATGCACGGCATGCACTGCTCCTTTTTTTCATTCAGAGGCTCATAGTTTTGCTTTTCCTGTTATAAGCGCAGGACTAAATGTACCCGAATGCAAAATGAGTTGACTACTATGCAAATGACATCGGACATCTTGAGGGTTCTACATACACTCTGCATAAACTGTGATTGCCCCCAAGTGAAATGGGGCTACATGGATTAGGGGATGGGAGAGGGCCCTTGACTGACAAAGTCGGTTATTTAGGGTTTCAGCGCACCACTGGCCGCCTTTCTTTGTTCTGCTGTGCAGAAGCCAATAAACTGGTATCCTGATAATCAGCAGCTGCTTGCCCCTCACGCCATTGCTTTATCTTGGACTTCGCCATAGAGTGACGAAGCAAGGTGAGGCTGATGGTAGAGGTAGGCAGGCCAATGAAAGCTTGAGTCTGACTGAAGCCAAATGTCTGGCTCTTGTTTGGTTCTCGATTTCCAGGGGGCTTGGAGCCAGACAGGAGCCTGGACTGATAAGTGTGCTTTCCTTGCCAGATATTTCACCCGGGAGGAGGCAATAAAGATGCAGAGATGATTGAGAAAGAACAAGAGGGCGTGAGGGGGGGGGGTGTAATGTGTGCAAAGCAAAGTGGGAGAAGAGCAGGCCCAGCTCCAGGAACTTTCATCTGGGTAGGCTAGGTTTGTGATCAGGGGGGCCCAATTTACATTGGGGGTATGAGTACCCTAAACAAAGTGCTGCCATTAATCCAGATTTGCCAGATCTGTGATCCAGCAAAAAATGCCTTACCAGATCCAGACAATACATCCGCACCGCTCTGTAAAAAACTGTAAAGATCAAAAGAGAAACAAGGAAAATAGTGTTGCAACATCAGTCTACCTATCTTTCCTTGACATCTGCTCCTCCCGTTTCTATTATTTCCACTTCTCCTTCACCTTTCACCCCCCAGTCAGCGTCCATGAGGCCAGGTCCCCTGACCACCATTCCATTTACCACCAATCCCAACTACCCCAAAAACCCACACCATGACTTTCTTGGCCTGGTTGGGTAGAATCAAGGGTGATACTTCCTCCTCCTCTGTGAGATCTGAGCCGCAAGGCCACCAGTCTTTGTTGCATCTCAGATGGTGTTCGCTCATCAATGCCACCCTGAACAATGTGGCTTCTCCCAGAAGGCCCCACAGGAGGTGCTTGTGGACGGCCATGTTGTTGTAAAAGACAGGCCCCCCTCCAGAATACTGAAGCAAGGAATAGGACATTATGTTTCTTACAAAATGACGTTTCGAAGCACATTTTATTTTTTGTTGCATTTTTGCAGAGCATTTTAATTGAGTTGAGTGCATAAGGGAGCGCTAGCATGCAGGAGAGAGAGCAAAGGTGGGAGGGAGTGGGATCAGGATGCAGACAGTGCAGGTTGAGGGATTTCCGGCTTCCTGGTATCACTCACAGTGGGGTTTGGCAGGGAGGAGGGGACCTTGGATCCCCTGCGATGTCCCTGTACATCATTGTCTGGCACATACTGTTTATATACTGGTAATGCAATTGTTGATGATGGCTTTTTGTTTGATGTGTTTGTTCAATAATGTGGCCTGAAGAAAGGTGTGTGTGTTCTTGGCAGGTCCTGAAACATGCTGTGCCCATCTATTTAACCATGAGTGAGGCATTTTTGGAATAGCTTATACTGTTAACTAAATCACTTCTAGAGAAACCTCATTTTTGCAGCTAAGGGACAGTGTGATTAAATGATTTGCCCGGGATCACACACTTTGGTTAAATGGTAAAGCCAGAATTTGAGACTAGCTTAAAATGTAGATACTTGACCATGCATCTTACAAGCTCAAGATAGTTAAAATATATGTTGAAGTTTGGATTTGAATACCTAAAATAATACTCAATTATATACAATCACTTTAAAAGTCACATGATAAACCAACTTGACTTTGAGGGAATGTGTTGATGAAAAAAAGTAAAGGTGTCAATTGGTTTTTTATCCTAAATTGCACAGAGGGGACCACTTGTGTTTGTAGTATTTTTCATAAGGGCCCCGTCATGCAATTTGAATTGTTTCCACCAAGTACTGGTAAAGCAAATATAGCCTTTGTTCTTCACTTTTTCACTATGTGACTGGAAAAGTGTAAATCCCTCTCACAATTAATGATTGTGGGAGCCACCATAATGGTTTCTTTTCTAATTTGTCTGCTTTTACCAGCGTGTAAAAGTCAGGTGGATTCCATAGGAATCCATTGGTGTTCTACCAACATAAAAATACATGCAATCCAATCGGATTTGGCAAGGGCACATGTAAGAACAGGCAAACATGTTAAGTCTGATCTGGTCTCCAACTTAGCCTACCAAATCTTACAAAATCCTGCAGTGCATAAAAAGTGATGATTAATACTTTTAGCACCACTTTTTCCACTCCCCTTGACTTGGAAAAGGACTCCCTATGATTGTACCTTTATTTTCCTCATCCCGAATAGAAGCATACAAGCTCCAGCATAGAAAATAACGAGAACCTACAAAAAATGTCATGAGAGACAAAGTGAAATGAAATGCATGACCAGGTCATTGTTTAACACAGTTTGTTCTGCTTGCCCTTAATTTCTAATCACCCAACAATTGCACCTTATATAATTTAAAGAAAAAAGAGTTACAGCAATGGTCACTGCCAGTTACCTTTTTGCAACTCTAATCACTTCTTGTTGTAAATAATCTGCCTCTGAGACACATTAAAAAGATATGACCTCACTGGGAGGGCCTATGCAGCCCTGGCTGTTTGTGTTTGAGGGGAGAGAAGCAGAGCAGGGGGAGGGGCCATGGGCATTTGTCCCTTGTCCAAATGTTAAATCCACCTCTGATTGCATTGTTTAGGAAATATTTAAATACGGCTTTTTAGTTTTAAAAGATGCATCGTTTATACTTTGCCCAATGAAAACGCTCTTTTGTTGTATTATTTTCCAGGTGCTCGTGATTAATCTTGAGAGGCAAATGTTTATTGGGGGGGGGTTGGAACAATCCTCCCAACCCACTCCCTTCCCCATCACTGGTGGGGTCCCACAGCAAAGAACTTCCATTTCCGGCTCTGCTAAAACACCCAGCAACCTGGATGTACATCATACTTTCCAAACAAGACCCACAATACACATGATGTATTCTGTTTGCATGCAAACTGTTAAGTTGCTCAAACAGCACGAGGTTATCAATTCAGTACTTCATTTGAATCATTAAAGGTTCTGTCAGTTCAGGTTAGGCTTCTACAAGCTACATTTATTTAGGTCAGAACCCCACTGGCAAGTACTCATGAGAAGAAGATCTGAAACTGGTCCATACTGGCTATTCTAGCCTTGTCATTTTCAGGTAGGGGCCTTGTCATTTTTAGGTAAGGGCCTTGTTGGACCAACTCAGTGAGGTGCAGTTTAATTCGCTAGACATAGCAAACAAACCATCCAAATCTGGGCATATACATTTTCACTTGGGTAAACAAACTGAAACCAACATGCATTGGCAAAGCCATCAGTTTTGGCTTTTCATTAGGCATGGATAGGCATTGGCCAGGCACTGGCACAAGGGTATCACCTGGCCATAAGATAGGAACAGCAGGGGAACTGTGCGAGTACCTGTGCATATGATGTCATTGCCTGGCAAATGTCTGTCTAATACCCATACACAAGCCATAACTATTTACTTTGCGATTGCTTGTTTTAGACAGGACTCCGGTGCAGGCAGCAGAGGCATTGACATAGATACTGCTTATAAAATCAACTGGCTGAAGACACACATTAAGAGATTTTTATCATGCTAGGAGATCATTTACAGAGCCAATTAAGTAATTAAACACTCAAAAGGATGCCTAGATATAACACTGCCAGGTTGTATAGAATGCAAAGATTGGTGTTACTTTGTGTTAGAGCTTGCTCAAAGACTTCCTAAATGTAACATTTTGGCGGTGAGGGGCAGGTAGTTGGTAGTAATGCCGTAGGCAATCACATAGCCATGGCTAGTCAGTGGTTGTGTAAATGACCAAATACGTCTGTAGGATGCGTTTTTCTCCTCACTGTCAAAATCCTATCTGTGTTCCAATGCAAAGGTTCTGGCTTACACCTAGTAGGCAAAACTAAAAAAGGATGATGCAAGTCTCCAAATCAATCATAACCACTGGCATTGCTCTGTTCAGCCTTCCATACCACTGTCTCCAAATCAGCCTTGGGCCTGTCACTGATGTGAGCAGCCTTGTCCAATCTGCTACACTGCTAGACCACAAGTCCTAAAAATGCCTGTGGTTGCTTGCGTTCCAGCACAGAAGGTAGCTGGCCAAGCAATTGAGACTGCACCTTTTGGTGGCAGAACCAAGAGTCATATGGCTTGTGCCCTTCTGTAATGGCACAGACTGTTATGAACCAAAGGTCCTTATGGCAACGCTGGAGAAAGAGACATCCTCAGGGACTTCTTTCTCCCTCAAGATGGCGCCATGTTCGTCCACGAAATCGAATCAGAATAAGCAGTCTAGCTTATTCCAAGATGGCGACCGAGGGAGTCGGCTGAGTTCTGCACGGTACCCGCTGGTCAGAAGCTGCATAAGGAGCCTCACAGTGGTAAGCTCCTTGCGTCAATTCTTTTCGGCAAGCATTCCTGTAGGCGACGGAATCAGAGCCCTTATCTGAGTCTGACTTACCTACCTTCTTTCTTGCATCACTGTTCCCAGCCTGCTTACCTGCATTGATCTTTGGTGTTTCCGAGGTGCCTATCCCACAGCCGCAGTGTTATACTCCATTGACATCGAGGAGTCGGCAGAACAATCCATCATGGCAGCAATTTATTTTTCACCCCAGAGGGTTTTTCCCTTGGGCTCCACCCCTTCGGGCACACGCTAACCTATAACCTCATGGAGGTTGTTGTTCATTGGGGTTGAGTCCACTTTCAGTTTACCCAGCCGCTCAGGAACCTGACATTGACAGAACACATCTGCCTCCTGAGCAGGTCAGTCCTTGCAAACACAGACATCTTAAAGAATTATGTTATGGAATGTTGTGCAGAGCAATGATAGTGGTAATGTTTAATTGAAATCCTTGCATCTATCACTTTTTGATTTTACTACTCTCCCCTCCAGAATTACATTTTTGTTACTACCAACCTTATTTTTTCACTTATACTTAAGTTGTTAATGCAGCAGAATAAATATATTCAATGTAATTTGTAAGGGCCCTGTGATGAATCTTTGAATAAAATCAATTTTCCAGATGGGGGAGCCATTCCCTGTAAGGCTAGGGTGGTGCGGCCGCTAACCAATTCTCCCCCTAAGGGTGGTAACATGCAGTAGGATCTTCCAGGGGAGGGCTCACCTCTTGGGGAAGAGGACGTATATTCTGTCCCACAACCACCTTATTCCCTTAATAGCCCCATCATCCAGCATACCAGTACACCACCAGATATACCGTCCCGTACTCAGATGCTATATTGTAACTTGTTAAAGTCCAGTAGTACTAGGACGCCCCGATGAGGTATAGAGATTGCCTCAGTAAAATAGACAAAAGACTCTTGTAATTCTCTAAAGATGAATACCCGTATAAAAATGGAAGTAGGACTTGCCTTGTTGTCAAACCCAGCTGGGAGAGACAACGGGTGAAGAAACCAGTGGGAGTTTCAAACGCTCTGGGCAGACCAGAGTTGTAGGAGAGTGGAGGACACCAGCAAAGCATGAAAGGAGTTCTCCTTGGGTCCAGAGGACGCGGCCCTGAACGCGAAAGCAGAAGAGAAGCGCCGAGCAGCATACCAGAGCATGGAGCTTCTGCAGTGCTGTGTAAACTGGACAGAGAACCCTGGTGCGTTGGAGAGAAGAACCCCAGTCCCAGGAAGTACCAGTGGTGTGCTGAAATCCCTCAGAAGGTAACAGGAGATGTGAGAGACCCAGAGGGGACAAGGGAGTGGAAGATAGACATGCCGTGGACTCTTAACACTTGTATTCGCAGCATCCGAGGAAGGTTTCGTCATCGCAGTGGCGATAATAATCCCACTGACCACCAGAAACGGGTGAGAACCTAATCAGTACAAACCAAGCAACCGAGGAGAGTTTCCTCATTGACGTGGTGACAATAAACCCACTGACCACCAGAGATAGGTCGGAGACACCAACTATTGAAAACCAAGCATCCAAGGATAGCTTCCTTGTCGCAGTGGCAGTAATACGCCCACTGACCCCCAGAGAAGGTCTGGGACCCCAACAAATGGGAACTGAGCAAAGAAATTTGTTGTGGGTGTTTGGAGAAGGTAGTTGGTTGGAATGAGTTGGAGGATGTTGCAAAGCATATGTCAGCCGCTTGGTAGTGTAGGTTAGAGATGATGGGGAAGAGAAGCTGGTTGGGGAGAGTGAGGAAGAGAAAGGGAAGCATCTTAAGGTGGGGCTTTTTTTGTATAGTGAAGAAGATGGTTGGAGAGACTGAGATAGAGGAGGCGGAACATCTTGAGAATTGGCTTGGTAAAGAGAAAAGCAGTTGGAGAAGTTCAGGTAGTTGTTTGGGAATACCACAGGGAGGAATTACCTTGGGGCCTGACACATTAGGAAGGAAAGAGGAGGTCCGGTTGGCCGAAGGCAGATACTGGAGGAATGAGCAGGGGAGGAAGGCAGAGGTAGTTTAGAGAAGGGGAGATGCCGGTATCACAGGTGGAAAAGGCAAAGCGGCCCAAAATATGGACCTGTAGGAAAATAAGGTGCATGGCTACAACTCACTCTTGTGAGGAATCTGCTACTGTATTTCAAGCTGCTGGAGGTAATAAGTGGTTTGTCCAGGAGGACAGACATGGAAGATTATTGATGAAGTTATTGTCAGGCTGTTTCTGGTGAAGCTTAGGTGAATAAAGGTTGGTAAGGCATTCCTTTGAATACAGCATGTGTGTGCTATATCCTTGCCATATGACATAGAATAATAGCACTTGCATAATTAAAGTTTACCATTACAAAATTGCTGGTGTACACTGTTCTATTACACAATTTTGTTATACTCTCAGTAATACTAGCAACATCATTCTAGCAAACTTCTAGAAAAATTACATTCCAGTCTGTATACTGCCCTTGTGCAATCAGCTTGCAATGATACCACAAGAGAACATGTTGATGCTTGCTCTGCCAATATATGCTAGTATCCCCATGTAAGAATATTCTCATGTTGGCTTTGCCCTTAATGCCAGTAAAAATGTCATGCCACAAGAAGAAAAAATGTTCTTACTGGCTGCACAAATAATCTTTCCCCAGACTGCACCACTATGTCAGGACCCTCAGGTTGACTTTCCATAAATGTTAGTAGTAAAGTGGGATATCTTTCATCAAGTGTTTCAAATGACCCCTCTTTACCCCTTATACATTTGATTGAACCCCTATAATTTTAATGCCCCCAAAAAGCTTTGTATACATTATATATAAACTTGATAAGAACCCCACTGTAATATATGTAACGTTTGATAGAGATGTATCTGAACTGCTATACATTTAATTGAACCCCAATCAATTTGATGTCCGCAAACAAATTATGTAAATTTTATATGAATTTTATATAAATTTGACAACCCCCAATGTTCTTTCATAAATTCGATATAAATTTGACCCCCAATAAATTTGACTCCCAAAAATGTGTATATAAATTTGATAACCCCAATAAATGTGATGACCCCCTAAACATTTTATACACATTTGATGTAAATATAAGAACCCCATTGAATCTGATATAAAAATACAACTTTGAGAGCAACCCTATCTGTTGGTATTGAACTATAAAATTTTAAAAAGCACACATGTAATACACACTATTGCTATCATCTGACACATTTCACAGCAACATTTAGCTATTTGGTCGCTGGCCACCAAGTTCAGGATGTTATACATATTTGTGCAGACTTCATAGAACAGCGTACAGCTGTAGTTATGTATCTCACAACAGATCAATAGTCTTTATATTGATGCGTAACTTTCATAACTGTTGTTATAGATGATAGCTGTTAACAAATGTGTGTGTCTACCAGTATTTAGAGTATAACAGATTTGTGTAATATAGTTTACTTTATAGTTTAGTGTATTTTACCGTAAATAACCGAACATGCAGTGTTTATGGTTTACAGGGTGGGATCCACTTTTTAAAAAAACACACAAAAAACAGCTCAAGCTATGGCAGAGGGTCATGGGACAGTAGCATGAGACAGCACCATTTTTTCACACCCCTTGAATGGCACATGGGCACAATCTGATAACCCTTAACAAGGCATTAACATAGGCTTTCAAGACGACTTGGGAGCATGGGGTGGCACACCGAGACAGCAGTTGAGCTGGTCCATGTTGATAACAAGGAGATGGGCTCTTTGAAGAGCAATGCCTTATCAGCGCTGAGAACATGACCTTCTGCTGGAGCACATGTGGAAATAAAACAGCCCCTCTGCAGGACAGCGCTGCACGACTTGAACGGCAACTGCCAAGGTTCAAACCTTCCAGTGGGAATAGGTAGGACGATCCTTAAAATAGCCAGATACTCGATTGTGTGTTATTCATTTATGGCTATTTGAAACTTTTAAAGAGAGTTGCCCTCTAGACATGATGAGATCGCATTTTTGAAATCCAAACCTTCCTTGTCTCTCTGGGCATTGTTATTGCAATAGGGAGTCTGTTGGGGTCTGTGAAGATAAAATGCATTGCACACGTTTGACCACTGTGCATGATGCAGCGTTGATGCACATGTACAGATAAAGCTTGGTAGCACCCCACTTTAACCGGACATAGCTGTACGACACATGCGCCACATCTATACTGGACAACTCTATTATAAGCATGGGTACTAGAATGTTCCTTCGAGATGCCATGCCTTATGTTATTAGCCTGTAGTCTATAGCTATTTTACATTTTGAAAGACAACTGTTTTATTGACCTGTTGAGTGTGTCGTTTAAATCCAAATTCTCTTGTACTCTCTTTAAAGGTACAATAGTTTCCATTTGTGGGGCTGCACCGCCTTCAGTGGGGGTGCACAGAAGGGGGCTAACAACAAGAAATTAAGCCTATCCATCGACAGCAATCCTAGATCTTTTAAAAGAAGTCGAAGAGTACCTCTGGTGTCTCTTGGTTACAGCTGCAGTATAAAGAATGCTATAGTAGATCAGAACTGCTTTTTTGATGCACCAAGGGCCACTGGAACCATGGTCTCTACAACGGATCAGAGGGCCTTTTCCATGGGGACTGATCTGCACCATGGGTACGCTGTAGGTCGCAGCCTTGCTTCATCAAGGGGCCCTGGAACCGGGCCCCCTACAATGCCACAGGATGTCTTTATGTCAAGCACTACGCAGTGTCCTAACATCAAAATACCCAATTGTTGTAGAATGAAAGCTCATTCACACATGCAACCAGCTATTGGATGTGTGGGACTGGGGCTGGGACAGCTTGCAAGGCCTGTATACTGCAGGATGGCAGATCATTTGGGCTTAAAATTACACTTCAAGAGCATTCAACAACCTCAGGTGGGAATGGAGCCATCACTGATCCCCCGGCAGTAACCTCCTCCCATGTGGCCAGGGGACGGCATCTTCTACCTGATCCTGACCCGGTGGTGGCTATACGGGAAGATCACATGGGCGGAGAGAGCCTCCGGGTAGATGTCATGGGTCCACATGGTATCCCCCATTTTCCCTTGAAAATAACATCCCCCTGTCTGAAACCCCCATGGCCTATTGTCATGCATCTATTCCTTTTCCTATGAAGAGCACGGAAAACCATTTTACCAAATGTATGGTCCAACCTTGCAACTTTGATCTACCTTTCCCATCCAATAAAATCACCTTTTTCAATTCCACTTGTCAATCAATCAGAACTGACTTGCCATCAAAACCTTTTAAAAATGTTCATCCAAATTCCATAAGTCAATTGTTAACAATGGACTTCTGTTAACGTGGACAACACACTGTGCATACCTTGATTTGGACGATCTTATTACATATAGATTGTATATTTTTATATATATCTAGAGATATTAAACAAAGTAAAGGTGCGGGGGAGAGGTGCTCAGACTTGGTACCCAGGCTGGAGATAGAGGACAAAAGAGAGTGTTTTCCTATTAGGAAAGCTTTGCCCCCTGCACACTATCTAAAAGGCCAAAGCCTAATGGTGATTAGAGAATCGTTAAAGATGAAAAGTCTTTTAGAGGCATTTTAGATATATATTAAAAATTTCACTAAATGATTACATTTTGACAACTTGAAGGATAAATTCATAATCAAAACAATTTATTATTCATACAGGATGGTAGGCCCAATGCGTTTCGAGTAGCAAACAACTCTTCATCAGGGGCATTTTTTCTTTAAGAATAACATTTCTATAAAGAAAAGAAACATTTTAAATTTAAACAATATAATATTTTTAGACAATAAGCTATTTCGAAAGCAACAATTTCAAAACAACCTCAATTCAAGGACATCTCTGAGTTACATGCCAACACTAAGATCCTGGACTTAAAGTGTACAGTGCATAGTTCAAATGAACTTAATTGTTTTAGAGTGTCTAACCGCCTTTAGAGTGAAACCATTATCAAAAATTGACAAAGACTTAAAACTCTTAATTTGAATCAAAACAGATACATTTTTTCGTATAACAAGGTTATTGCTGGTGCTAAATGCCTGTATATGCTATTCACGGAGAGAATAATTTAATGCTCTAAGTGTTTTTGAACAAAAATAGATAAACTGAAGTTTGTCACAAAAGGAACAATTACAGCAAGTTGTTCTTACCTATTTAAAATAGGCCAAAAAAGATGGAGTGTCTTGTATGGCCATAGATGAAAGTGTTCCTGGGATGATTTCGCAAAGTTTCTTCTTGACCTGTTGTGAGATCTGGTCTAAGAAGCAATATTTAGATAAGGAAAAAGACGCTGTCTTAATGACAAGAATATAGGTATCTGGTTGTCATGTTTATGCATAAGTGAAAAATACACTTACAAGTCTTTGGTTGAACAACTGGTCCAATGGTAGAGCTGACCAGTCACAGGTCACTGGGTATCTTAATCTGGTAAACGGTTAATCGATGAAAACTAATCCAAATCAACTGTTTTCAAGAAGAGTAACCTAAAAAAACCAAGGTGGTAGAGGTAAGTATAGGGGAAGCGGGGTATTTTTTATAGAAGCTGTCACGGATCAAGTAAAGGCTATGTGACTAGAATGGAAATGGTTAGTCTCTTATTACGATTCTACATAAAAGTATTTGGAAGAAGCAAAGCTTTATTCCCAAAGTACCTGGCATAGAACAAGTTAAGGCTATGTGGCCAGATTGAAAATAGTAAGTATCTTATTTCAATTCTACATAACTAAGTGATACCAGGAAAGTGATAAAGTCCAAGTCAACTTACTTCTCTTCCTTTTTTAAAGGTCCCAAAATGGAGCAACATCCAGACCGGCGAAGGCTGTGGAGGCGTCTGCCATTTTGTGATGGAACTTGTCTTTTCGCGAAATACTGGGAAGAAAAGGGATCAAACTATGTGGAGCAAAAGAGACTGCAAGCTCAGAGAGTGCTCTAGTGTCTTCTTGCACACAGCTGTGTCTGGGAAATTTAAGCGGCCCAAACCGAGAATGGAAAACAGCTGCTGTGACAACTGGCTTGAGTGAGCTGCACCTCTTTACGAGGAGCGGAGAACCGAGAAGCTGGGACCCGTGTGATACATCTAGTGGCTCACCAACAGAGGAAAAAGGTACTGCTGAGCCAAGAGACACTGCAGGAATGCCAGTAGCCAGTGAGGAACTCTTGGGCATTCAAAGACCAAGGAAAGCAGCATTTCACTTACCGGAGAAAGAGGACAGCAGGCGTGTCGAGTGGAAGCACGGAGGACCGGCGAACGAAAGAAAGGCAGCTGTGGGAAGGTAGAAGACAGGAATACTTCACCAGCTGACAGCGAGTGAAGATACCAATGTCTACAAAAACTGGTGAGTCGTCCCAGAAGCAGCAGGGATACTGGGTTATCGGTGAACACGCCGAGTGCGAACAATTGAAAGGTACTTACCTGAGAGAGAGAAGAGACATGAACATTTTGAAAACATGGAACTTAAGTCACAGACAAACCCTTTTCTAATGTGTAAATGCACACAATGCACATTCTTAAGAAGCAGAGAGAAGATAATATATCAGGAAGATACATTAACCATTACGATATACAAACTACTTTGGGAGCAGGGTAAAACCCAGAATGAACAGAGGTTCTGGCAGGGGAGTATACCAGACAGTGACAAGTATGTGGACATTAGAAGTCCTGGCAGGAGAGCATAGCAGGAAATCACAAGTGTGTGAAAACTGGAAGCCATGGCAGGAGAGTACACCAGGCAATCTAAAGTGTGTGAATCAGAATTCCTGGCAGCAGAGTACACCAGGCAATCTCAAGTGTGTGATTTAGAAGTCCTGGTAGGAGATTACACCAGGCAGTTTCAAGAGTGTAAAACAGAAGTCCTGGCAGGGAAATATACCATGCAATTTAAAAGGATTGCGTTAAACAAGAAAGAAGAGGCAACACCACCTGATAGAGAGAAATACCAGGTGTCTTGAAAGAAACCAGAATTGTTAAGTCAAACAGTTTTGTGGGCAGTGTTATAGTTGGCCAGGAGACCCCCAAATAACTGTTGTGTATGAAAACTTCAAGGAGTAAAGAAGAATTCAGGGGAAGGGAATTACCCTCTGGAACCGAGAAGTCTATCCTAGAAGAATCTTTGTTTGTCATTTATGCTTCCTTTGAGAACACTTTTCTAAACCACTCAAGGTTAAAGACATTTACCTTTTTCACCTTAGAGTTAGGTTTATAGTGTGAGGGTCAGAATAGAGCTTCGGACACAGGACAGTTTTGTTTTTGACATCCTGACACGAACAGATCCTTAGCTTTTGTTTATGTAGGAAAATACCTCTTAGAGCAGGGTCAGAGAGGTCTTTTCCCAACCTCTTATTTTCAATAAAAGTCTTTAACCAAAAACATGGCAAACGTGTGTCCGAGTTTCAGTCCTGACTCCTCACACCACTCTCACAAAAGACAAAAGCCTCAAGCCCCGGTAGACCATGGTGTTACAAATGAACATGTTGTTGAAGTAGGGTCAAGGTTTAGAGGGATACACTTAAACCGTAAAAGAAATAAACATGAGCCATTGCCGTCACATGTGCGGGTCCCAGTATAGTGCAAAACATGTAGATGCCCCCACCTTAAAACAGAGCTATAAAAACAATGCTGGCTGTCATGAAAACTTTGAAGCCCTATTGTAAAGGGGATCTTTTCAATATGTGGAGTAGGTAGTTTCTACATTAATACAAGGGCTGGATAATAGCACTACAGCCTTAGCAGCGGGATGTTGTACGGCATCCCTGGTAAACCAGCTCAACTATCCTAATAGCGCAACATGCAATGCTCAAAATGTGGAACACAGCATACTCATGGCCGAGGGGCCCAGTCAGTTTGAAACAACAAATCGTCTACACCACTGATATCCACTAAAAATGATCTTATAGTGGACCCGAGCCCTAGTATAGTTGCTACTCCACCAATATCCTCTGAAGGTGCATCACAATCATCAGATGTAACAGGGTCTAATGACAGCAAATGAGTGTGACTAGTAAATAGCTCACACTTGAAAATGAAATGGCCCATTCCAGACACAAGCACTGTTCCTGTAGGTACGTCTTGTGAAGTCATCATGAAGTAAGACACAGACAACAGATTCAACTTTCGAATCGAAAGCATTTATTCTACTTAAATCTCTGGATGGCGTGAGGCCTAACTTGCCCTATACTAAGGTGGGATTTCCCTACCTAAAGAAACTGGTAAGTCCAAATCAAAAGTCTGTCTGTGTCCAAAACCTATAATTGCCCTCACAACTTAATGTATACAATTTGTAGGGATATCGCCTATGGCCGTTCCCGACGACCATATGTACGGCGATATTTTTGGTGGCGAAAATATTACCGTACATATGGTCGTCGGGAACGGCCATAGGCGATATTTTTGGTGGCAAACATTTTTGGGGTAAATGGGTGGGAGGTAAATATATATAGGTGTTGCGGGGATGTCCCCCGCAGGTTCGATGTGATAATATTGCCGCAAAAATATGGTGACATTTTTGTATGGCGATATTTTCGCGGCGATATATTATCACATGGAACCATTGGATTGCCGTCTCTTTATCCAGTATTCACTGAGCCACTATAACAGAATATATGGCCTGATAAAGCAAACCTATATACTGGTCGAAAAATTCCAAGTGTACAAACTCAGAAGTCCTAAAGAAACATTCTACAAATGGGGAATTAAACTGACCTTCTAGCAAAATGTTTCTATGTCCTGAAGATGGCCCTATATTCGCAAAAGTGATCACCCCAGACAAGGGTGGTATACATTTAAGGGCCGAAACATATGTCGACCGTGAAAGGGAATTCAATGCAATTTCCCTATGTCTCAATGCATAATTTATTGGTTGTTATGCTCCAGTAATAATGAAGTTGTAACACCCCAAGATCGTATTTGTCTATGTTGAATGTAAGCAATGAATGATAATCAAAGGATCAAATGTCAAATGTTTTTTAATATGTTTTTTATGATAAACAATTAAAGAAGAATTGTGTTTTGTAATAAAAGCTGTTGGCTTGAAACACCAACCTACTCAGGTGACCCTTCTACTTATTAATAAGGTAGATCACTTTTTTCCCACCCTGCTTTCCATCAAGGAATTCTAGAGAGGGGTAGTCTGTCTTTTTATCCTTTTATAGTACACCCTCTCCCACTTAAACAGACTTGACCCCCCGACAACAAAAAATTGGGAGTACCCAATTTGATACTCTGGCTTCCATGTCATACACAATATAACCCTCCCTTTTCTTTTGAGGTCTAACTGGTGTCATATAACACAGACGTTCAGCATGTTGACAGCACTTTGCATATCGGACAAATTAACACATTACATTTATGACTCTTGGGGGTAAATTTCCTGCACGTGGGACAGTCAAAACATGGCTCATACACAATAGCCCCCATGGCCGCTTTCTCAATGTGACTGTTTAGATAAACACATGACCTCGCAAAGGTGTGACATTGCAGACATTTTGAAGGCACTCCTTAAGCGCTTTGCGCTCGTCTCTTAAGCCGAAGTGACAGTTATGTTTATTTTTGTTGTTGAAAATATGTAAAACATACATATTTTTTGCTGTTTTAGCCGTTAGTGGGAAGTATCACCAGACAACTCAGTTGAAGTACATTATTTTGATGGCTCTAGCGAAATACTGCTCAAAGAGAGCCAACTGTCCAAAATATACAGGTGTGTTCATCGGAAATACCTAGCTCTCAATGGGCTTTCAATGCTTTGCTACGTATACCTGTGTCTGTACAACTCTGTGGTTATATTAAACCTATAAGACTAGACACAGATATAGATTTTATGGCTCGTGATTGAAATTTAATAGCCATCTGCTCTTAGATTTTATCATATGACTGTGAATAAGTTTGTTTAAAGGTTTGTAAATACCTCTGGAGCGGGGTCTGACAACTACTGCAATGATTCTTCATGGTGCAAAACACATCATTTCAGTCTTAGTCTGCATGAGCCTCCTCAGACTTTCCAGAAATTGTAAAACGCCAAAGACATCATGCTAGGATCGCCTTGTAAATAAGGGCCTGGTTAAACCATCAGCATCTATGCACATCTAGCCGGTTAAGTGGCACGACTCGCTTTGACATCCGTGCCGAGCCTGCTAACGCAGGTTTGAATCCCGGCAGGGCCAAACTCAGCCTTTCATCCTTCCGAGGTCGATAAATGAGCACCACACACCGTGGGTAATAATAAGCAGCACTCAGATACCTGAGGGTTCGCTGCGCTATATAAATGCCAAATTATTATTATTATCTGATGGAAATAATTTTTGGGTTTGTGACATTTTAGTATGATCATGTCTGCATATTACCAACCTGGCCTTTCTGAAGATTTTAAATAACCGACGCCGCTCGGCTCTGGACATTCTGAACTGGGTATCCACCTCCACTCTTTACAGACTGAGAGGAATCTGAGGGCGTCCTCACTTCTTCACCCCCTTGGCCTTCATCTCAGGTGTCCAGAGAAAGGCCATTACTTTTGGATCCCGACCCTGGGGGTGGATATGCGAGGGAGGATCACCTGGGTGGAGCGAAATTGGGGAGTGGGGAGAGGACATCTTTTGGTGAAGCATGGCATCCCACTTTCCCTTGTTAAAGTAAGCCCCCTGCTCCCCATGCCTTTATAGGCTACTATTGATCTTTGTCCCTCCAATATGTCTCACAGACAGTTCACCTTAATACTCGGGCGAGGAGGAAGCAACCGGGAGTATGCACAAATCCATTAATTCAAACCTCCCTAAACACCACTTTGGTACTGAGACGAGGAAGAGGGCACTGGAGGAGTTCAGTTGTAATGGTGAAGCATGTCCAGTTAATAGGTTTCACCATGGTCAGGCAGGCTGGATAGAGTCCGTACTGAGCAGGAGACCGAGAGAGAGAGAGATAGATGCCGTGGTCAAGGCTGGCCTGCTATCCTCTCTGCTCGCTGTCCACAGCAGGAGCTGTGGGGCACCAAAGCCTCCCGAGCGCCACATGAGAGCGAGAGGGGCTCCAAGTATCTTCCAGGACTGTGAGCGTGAAAGGAAGGTGGAGCAAAGCTGGGAAATGAAGCAGAGAAGCCCAAAGGACCAAAGGAGCCGCTGCACACTACCAGTGAGTGTAAAGAAGAGAGCACTTGTACTCAAGTACTCTGCGGGTTGGGAACCAGTGGGTTTAAGTGCCGAACAAAATGAAAACTGTTATGAATACTATGGAAGGCCAGAGCAAGTATATTCTAATACCAAACAAACTGTAAACTATCACAAACACATTGGAAAGTTGAAACAAGTAACATTGAATAACGAAGCGAATGGGAGACATTAAGATAACATTTGAATATTGTACGATACAAAAACAAGTGATGAGCCTTTATGAAGGAAATACAAGCAAGGTGGTTAAAAGGGAAAATACTACATAATAAGATGTGTGAACCACAAGTGGTGGTAGAGTCAAATGAGTATAAAGAAAGATATGAAACAAGCACCCAGGTGTTGGCTACATGCAAATGAACCCAAGGAACTTCAGGTTAAGAGAGAAAACCTGTGGTGGCACAAATCAGAAGAACACAGAAAGCATAGCAAAATGCATAGGGGAACCGGTTGTGTGACCTTTAATGGGTGGACCATGTGGTCCGACCACAACGAGTAGACCGAGAGACCGCTACTTGAAAAGAGCCAAGGAAAGCACATGTAAAG
Organism: Ambystoma mexicanum; assembly: GCF_040938575.1. Taxonomy (NCBI): domain Eukaryota; kingdom Metazoa; phylum Chordata; class Amphibia; order Caudata; family Ambystomatidae; genus Ambystoma; species Ambystoma mexicanum. The sequence continues at coordinate 739,844,992 of NC_090921.1, read as the reverse complement.
GAACCTGTCTTTTTGCAACAGTAGTTGAAATGAGTTATCAAAATGAAGAAACAGAGAAATGTATGTGAACAATTGAAAAGCCTAGATGACCAAAGATTTGAACTGGTATGGTTTTGAAAGCTAGAAGATTTGAACTGGTATTGGTGTTGAAAGCTGGAAGATTTGAACTCTTGGGGAAGCGAACCCCGAGACTTTGTGAACTGTGTTGAAATATTGGGGAAGGGAACCTCAGGCCTTTTTGAAACGGTTTTGATCTTGGGGAAGGGGAAGCTGAATCAGCCAGGAGCTGGAAGAAGCTCAGAACCTTATTTTGAACACTATCTCTTTGGCTGCAAACATCCCTACAAATTGTATACATTAAGTTGTGAGGGCAATTATAGGTTTTGGACACAGACACACTTTTGATTTGGACTTACTTACACAGCCTATCCTTAGTTTCTTTAGGTAGGGAAATCCCACCTTAGTATAGGGCAAGTTAGGCCTCACTCAATCCAGAGATTTAAGTAGAATAAATGCTTTCGATTCGAAAGTTGAATCTGTTGTCTGTGTCTTACTTCATGATGACTTCACAAGACGTACCTACAGGAACAGTGCTTGTGTTTGGAATGGGCCATTTCATTTTCAAGTGTGAGCTATTTACTAGTCACACTCATTTGCTGTCGTTAGACCCTGTTACATCTGATGATTGTGATGCACCTTCAGCGGATATTGGTGGAGTAGCAACTATACTAGGGCTCGGGTCCACTATAAGATCATTTTTAGTGGATATCAGTGGTGTAGACGATTTGTTGTTTCAAACTGACTGGGCCCCTCGGCCATGAGTATGCTATGTTCCACATTTTGAGCATTGCATGTTGCGCTATTAGGATAGTTGAGCTGGTTTACCAGGGATGCCGTACAACATCCCGCTGCTAAGGCTGTAGTGCTATCATCCAGCCCTTGTATTAATGTAGAAACTACTCCACTCTACTCCAATTACCTGATACCAATCCAATGACTTAATCCGGCACTTCAGAGATGATTCTGGAGTATTATATTGGCTCGCATGTAGCGCCGTGTTTTTATTGGCGTGTGACAGTATGGGTCCAGAAATGGCAGTCCGTTAGTTCTTCCGAGGAAGTATCTTCATTTTCGTCTCCGCGGGACTAAATGCAGCAACCTCACCGATCCGTTGCGTCGTGGAAGCCAGCCAGGCGGATATAACGCACCAGCCAAGCAACATTTATGCCAGACATTTAACAAGTGATAGTTGTTGGGAGTTTGAGGGTGATTCGTGTGTGAGTGATTTTGTTAGCACCTTTGTAACAACTACATTCATGGGGTAAATATTTTTACCTCATAATGCCAAAGGGTAAGATGGCTACTTTATACTGAACAATTGGTGAAGGAGTGACTTGGAGTGAAACCTATCACACAGGGTTCTGTAAGGAAGGCATGGTAGCAAACAGTAAGACAACCACAAGTGATCGCAGTTCAAGGGTGTTTATTGATCTTCAATTGGGTCTGAAAAATGCCTATTTAATCGTACGTTTAAAGATGGGAGCAAGCTACGACCATCACATAATAATAATGCAGTCCTAGTAGAGTCTTGTCAAAATAAAAAGGGCCTATACTAATAGGCATATTGGCAATGCTTACTTCTAAATACAAATAGTGTGGGAAACAATGTTATACACAAGAAAAGTGTTCAAGAAATGATATGTCAGGATATTCGAGGCGTTGGCTTCCCTTCCCTACGTTTTCAGCATGGAACAAGGTGGGACACTCAAGCTTAGCACATACTCTGGCTTCTCTAGCATGAGGATGCAGTTTAAAACCTCAACATCAGGGCCTTCTGTGCCAAAGTCTCTTTGTCATTGAAAGTTTCTTATTTCAGAGTGTCTGTTGCAACACAACAAACATTAACATTCCTTTCTTCTCAGGATTTCACATGTATAACTTCTCGGGTGATTTTCTGTTCACCCCGGGTCCCACTCCGCCGGGCTCAAACCCACTTTAACACAAAACCTTCAAATGGTCTCCCGCCGCTGGGCTTGAACCAAATGTATCTACTTTAATACAAAACCTTCAATTGGTCTCCCTCCATTGGGTTTGGACCACATTTATCTACTTTTCCAATCTTTCTTTACTTCATTAAAATCAAAGACTTTCGACAGTGCGCAGGATTTTGCTCGTTCCGTCGATGGATCACTTCGATTCACAATTCTTTGTTCTCTTCTTAATAGAACTCATTTAACTTTCACTTCTGCCACTTCTCAGCTGGATACCTTACAGAAACCTTCGATTGAGCACCCACGCAGTGCCAGACCACTCTGTCAAATGTATTGTATCGTGCTTTTAAAGTTCAATCACTCATCAGAAGTTCAACTTTACTTGTGTCTTTTATCACACACGTTTTAACAATGTTCATTCCAGCGCTCGCCATACAATGTTGTTGCTTGCAATCTTCTTTTCAACACAGAGCTGTCTTGTATCGGTCTCCCGAACTCACCAGCTATGTTGATTTCACTGACCTTGCTTTGTTTTTGGAGCTAAGGATGGTACCACGATGGCTTCTGCTCCTCCCTGTCTTGATTGACACAGGAGGGCCCAGGGTATCTCTGACACACAACACAGGATTCTTAAGCCTGGTTTCCTGGTCTTACGCTTTCTAGTCCTGAGGGCACTTGAAAGTAATGGTTTCTTGTCGGAAAGGGCAAGGGAATTTCCCTCCTTGCAATCCCCTCCTGTTTTGCCATCTTTCTTCTCTCATTAGGCTGCCGTCTTTAAACTGCTGTTTTCTTGTGTGCTTTGTCTCACTCCGGGTGTGCTCTCGTGCTCCGCCTTTTATCCGTGTGGGGAAGCTTAATGGAAGTCAGGTGTGTGTGATGGTTAGTAATTGCATGACGTCACCTGACCATTGCATTGGGACATGTCAGATGTACTGCTTGGGTGTTAGTCTGTTTTCTCCCATAACGGGCTTTCCTTGTGAAAGTGTTTGTGTCGTAAAAGGAGGGGCAGAGTTCCCAAGCATCCTAACTGGTAGAATGGGGTAAAGGTGTTACGAGGAAGGGGATACTGCCTCTCACCATCTGGTGTCCTACTCCCCGAAGACCCGTCACCCAGGTGAGCCTCCTGCACTGGTCCACCCCCAGGAACTGGATCCAAAAGCGATGGCTGTATCTGGCTACCTGGATGACAGATCCCTGGGGAGTAGTGGGTGAGACACCTTCTGGTTTCTCACAGTGCTAAACTCCTGTCAATACTTGTGGTAACATTGAAAATACATGTTATTGACTCCTTGAACTTCCTATCCATGAAACTCAGTAAACTCCCAAATGTTTTTTGTTTAAAAGGCTTAAAGGGCTTCTTTTCACATCTTTTCAACACGGCAGCTAATCAAAACTATGTAGGCCCAATCCCAGTCCAGGATCAATATGGCGTTCAGTACATGATGCCTAGCAAGAAAGACCAATTCATGACATGGTATAAGGTAACTGAGCATAGCGTATTTGACTTTTGTCAGGAATTATGGGCTTACTGTGAAGATGTCAACATTTTAAGACAGGCATTTCATTTGTATAGAGACGTATCATTCAAAGTAACCATCAGGAAACACCTAAACAGGGGGGGGAGGTTACACGTATCTTACCTCGATCCTTTTAAAAGTGTCACGCTGGGTAGTTGCTGGATGCAGATCAACAGACAATTGTACCTGAGGCCTGAAACTATAGTGCTGCTACCCCAGGATTAATACCACTGTCATCAAAAACGTTATTCACCAGCAGCTATTCGATGGCTCTTATACATAGCAGAGACCAAAAACATTGTGATACAACACTCCCTAACTGGTAGAGGTGAGAAACGCTATGGGAAATACTGGCTGGACATATATGCTTTGGTTCAGAGTGTGGAAACAGCCTACGAATTCAACAGTTGTTTTTATCATGGGTGTCCTGAATGTTAACCCATCAGGGGTTTCAATACTCTGCCAAGGACCACTTACGAACAGTTGTATAGACGCACCCTGTTGAAACAGACGTTCGTATCCAGTCAGGTAGTTTGCGCTGTCAATATCTGGGCACATGAGTGGCGAGCACTGGTACAAAGCAATCTAAAAGTGGGTAGTTTTCTTAAAGAGAAGAAACTGCCTGACCCCTTACAACCCCGAGATGCACTGTACATGGGTTGTACAAATGCTTTAAAGTTACACGATCGCATCTCAGAGGGTAAACAAATATACTATTTAGATTTCATCAGTCTATATCCGGCTGTGAACAATGAAAAACCAGATCCTCAAGGACACCCAGAGATTATCTCTGCAAATTCTGGACATATAAAACAATATTTTGATTTGATCTGGTGTGAGATCTATCCACCCTAGTCCTTTACTTACCCGTGTTGCCCTGTAGATGTGGTGGCAAGCTAATATTCCCGCTTTGTCATACGTACGTCGAGACAAAACAGGCCGGGTGTAAACACACGGATGAATAGTGGGTGCTGACAGGCGCTTGGTGTACAATTCATTTACAAGCCACTTTAAAACATGGCTATTGACTGGGGTGCAACACAAGATATGGCATTTTGAAACAATCACCCTATAACTCTTCTGTGAATACATTAAAATGTTCCTACAATAGAAACAAGGGGTCTCTGGTTTTCCATCATGGTGTGTGGACGATGCCACTTAATAGGCGTACCTGGATTATTATTACAAACATCTGCGCATTTGATTACGTATGGAACACATCGAGGAAAACCCTGCTCAGCAGCTGTTAGCAAAACTGTTTTAATTTGCATGGGGCAAGGTTGCACAAATAGTTACTTTGTCAAACATAGTGATCCTCACAGACTGATGAGCTTCATCCTTATTTATTCCATAATTCTTATGATGTGAGCAGCTGCGTGTTCATAGATGATGAACATCTGACAATACCAATATATTCATAGCCACATTCACTGAAGCTCACGCGCGTTTGAAGCTGTATGGTGTGATGGAGATTTTGCAAAAGAGGATTCTGTATAATGATACAGATAGTGTTTCATTTGTCAGTGCCCCCCCAGAGATTACCTAGGGGATCTAACTTACAAGTTAGCCCGCCGGTGAATACATTGTGAAGTTTGTATCTGCAGGGCCTAAAACATACACCTACCGAACATATTGTGTAAAAGGCACAACATTAACAATACAGCTGAGATACATTTTTACAGCTTGAATCAGTCGAACACACAAGGAGATATGCGTAACAGCCCTAGGGCTATTACCGTTATACAGACGTGCATCGTGCGTGATACAAAGCAATCGGAAGTAAGCACAAGTACTCTACAGAAGACACTCTGCGTCATGTTTTATAAATGATGTTAGCACCAGGAGGCTTGACACAACCCTACAGCTATTGATTACCAGGTGTTATGATGACCAGACTACAACACATGTGTGTGCTGGCCAGAACCTCCAGCTGCAGCAAGAGATATTTTGTCAGAAAACTTTTATAAAATGCCAAAATGTCATTCAGCTAATGAACATTGTCTGGCTATACAGCTGTTGGCAGCCACTCTATACACCTTTACTACACCAGTTTAAACCCCTCGATTTGTAGAAGGTAAGCCAGACAGTCTCAGCGATGATCATTTACTACCACTGAGTATGGTGAATATGGTCATCTTTGATGATTTGATGACAGAGGGTGGTGTGACAAATCGGTGGATGTCATCTCTTCTCCCCTAAGGGGAGCCCCTTCCCATGAGGCCAGAGAGGTGAGGTCGCTACCCAATAGTCCCCCTGGGATCTAATGGGGAGGGATCACCCCCTATTGGACTAGGGGCGACTATCTAGGAAGAACGCGTTATACACAAATCATATCTCTACCTTCTTCATCCTCCTACCCTATAAAGCGTCCCATAATCCCATACAATTCCATGTGTCTTTTTAGTGTAGATGACCTGACCTCCCTAGAAAGACCTGGGATGAGGAAGCGTAACGATTAACTCTGTGAATCACCTGCAGAAACAGGGATGAAGAAGAACACACGAAACCCACTTGAGAGTGAGAACATCAATACTGAAACAAGGAGGAGACGCTACACGCTGAGCATAGAAAGGGAAGAAGGACTTTACGACCAGTCTGATCCTTCCTGGAGGAGCCTGGAAATATGAACATAGGCAAAGAAATGAAGATTCCAGGAGTGCAGATGCCGAGACACTTGGCCAGTAGCAGAGGAGTCCACAGTAACTTTGCTTTGCTTGGATGAGAGAAGGAAAAGAGCAGAACAACCAGCCAATGAGGGGAGCTGGTAGATGCGGAGAGCGGGAATCAGCTGTACAGACGCAAAAGAACATGGCGAGGTGGAATGAGCGTAAGAGACCCAAAGGTGGGGGAGAAGCCCAGACAACTCAAGGTCTCTGATAAGGAGCATGGAAAGGTCTGGGTAGCTGGAAAAGTTGGTGGGAACCCAGAGGGGCGGAGACGGGCAGAGAGGTCATAAGGAATGGTAACAAACTCCAAAGCCATCTTCATTGTCATCGTATCTGGCAGGGTAGTGAACCAGGTGTGCTCTGAACATTAAGAAAGCCTGACAAAGTCATGGGGACGAAGCATATCCTATGGCATTTTAAACTGCAAGCCTGAGAGAGGCCATGGGAAGAGGCATACCCCATGATATTGTGAAAGGGTCTGGGACATGCATCAGAAACCAGTGTGAAGGGGTCTGAGACCCGCATAAAGAGAGCCAGTCTAAGGGAACATTCCCCTGGTGTCTGTGAACATTGTGACAAAGGCTAAGAGAAGGGAGTCAGTCTGTTGACATTATGAGAACCCTAGAAGAGAGACCAAGAGAAGCAAATCATTCTCTTGCCATCTAGGTTTTGCAGTTGAAACATTACTTTATTTGTGAACATTGTGAGAGACCTGGAGACGGGAGTCAATCTCTTGGTACCAACGCTTTGGAACTGGAACTTTGCTTTTGAATAGAGATTTTTGTGAGGGGTGAGAAATGAAAGCCGGACACAACATCGTCATATTCTCAAAAGCAGACAGTTTAGTAAACAAAAAAGGAATTGGGATAATACATCTCTAGCCCTATTCCTAAGAGAAACTTCCCTACCTAGAAACTAAAACTAAGAGCCTGTCTGTGTCAGCATGTCAGTTATTAAAGAAAGCTGTCCTTGTGTCCAAATCGTCCTATTCTGACGTTCATACTAAAAGAAAACAACAAAGGGTGCAAGGAAATGTCTGTGTCTTGATGCTGGCAAAGTGTTGAAAACCAAAAGCATAAAGGATGACTCCAATGAAAATGTTCTCCAAGGTTAAGATCCTTGGACCCAGAGGTTGTTCCCCTTCCCCATGATTCTTAAATAGATTAGCAAAATGTCTCTTTAGCTAATAGTCCCTTTGTGTCTTCAATGGACTCAAATTGTTCTTGTTTAAACATTAGGCTCTGTAACCATCTTTCTGTAGTATGTCTGATAACTTTGCAGACCATCTGGTATACTCTCCTGCCAGGAATCTTTATACAATTTCATCTGCCTGGTATACTCACCTGCCAGATGTTCTTTATGCGTTTTACAATTTTTTAATTATCACAGTTCCTTGATAATACCACAACAGAATATACGGTGAGGTGCTTGGTATATCTGTCTGTGGTAATATGTTTTCAATCTTCTCCCCACATTGGCATCTCATGCATCTATACATGATCGAGTTTGCCTTCATACTTTACCTTGTCTGCATTCAAACATTCTTCTTATTGAGTATTGAATTTATACTTTATCTTATCTACATTCAAACAAACTTGGTCTTTGAACTTTCCTTTGTTTGCATTCAAACATTCTTCTTAATGGCTGCTGAATCTGTACTTTGCTTTGACTGCATTTAAACATACTTGTATTTTCTGCATGAGCAGGACATTTGTTGCACTTAAACACCTGTTGGCATGCTTGTTGGAATGCCACGGGCTCCCCAACTGCTATGGGCAGACTCACCAGTTCCTTCCAGCATCTCTGATGCTTCTCACACCTCTGAGGTGTGATAACTTCACCTACCTTCCAGTTTGGAGTGTGTGGACGTTCTCCCTGCGTCCTGCATGGATCTCTGGTCACACGCCAGCTTTCCTTCTCGGCCCAGGCTGGAGAATGCTGTCACATCGAGCAGCACAACCTCAAGGAGCTCCTGTGTGGCTGCTAGCATCTCCACGGCCCTTCTTGCTTGTATGCGGTACATCTCCACTTGTCCCAGTGGTTCTCTCTGTTTCACCAGCTCCGTCGGTGTGCCCTGCATTTGTGAGCCTCAGCATGTGCGGCAATGCCTCCTCCTGCACTGCTCAAATTGACAGTGTGGTTTCCGGCTTTAAATGTCCCATGCACTGAAGGTTTGGAAAAAACAGTCTGCATGTTGAACGTCTAGCACCTGTCTCTTTGTACAAACTCCCTTGTCCTCCTCCTCGTCTCAGTGCCTGGGTGGATATGGGAGTTTGAGTCCATAGTTGTCTTGGGACTTTTAACTCTTAGATGCTTTTTCTTATGGACTTCATATAAAGGCACAACAGAAACAAAAGAGGTTGTGTCTGAGTTGTGAGTGTTTGGGCCAAAGGTGGGGGCCTGTCTAGAACAGTGTAAAGAAAAGAATTCTTTATTTCCTCTACAGGGAGGAACCATTAGTTGACAATAGGCCATTAAGGTTTTGTGTGTCAGATGTCTTCCTCATGGGGAAGGGGGTGAGGGATACTGTGCCTCATCCAATGAAATCATGACATCTCCCTGGTAGTTGTCTCCTCCCATGTGATCCTCCCTCAGAAAGCCACCCCAGGGTCAGGTAGTGGTTGCCGTCCTCTGGTCACATGGGAGGAGGTCACTGCCGGGGAATCCGTGATGACTCCATTGGATTAATCACACTTTTCAATCTGGAACTTTGTGTGCTGTCTTTGACAGGAACTGCAACCTGGGGAACAAATCCATTCTCCAGGAAACAGTCCTTCCAAACTACTGGCATAGTACTCTGCTTTCCAGAAGAAGGGAACCATTCTTCTGCATTAAGAAGACTCAATTACCTTTTACTTTACTTAGAGATGTAAGGGAAGGAAATAGGTTTTTGGCACAGGACGGTGGACTTTTAAGCTACGGACATTCTGACACATCCTTAGTATTGAGTTGAGGCAGGGAAAACCCTCTTAGTAATAGAGTCAGGTAGGGTTTCCTTTATTTTTTACAAAAGGAAGGTCTTTAATAATAATCATGAGACCTGTGTGTCAGTCTCCTCCTTTCACACCCTTATATATGGTGTTACAGTGGGATCTGATCTAGTTTACACTAACGTGGGGACCCTAAGATTCACTTAACTAAGTGACCGAAGCTCCAGCCCACTTGTTGCCACTGCAGAATCTATTGGGTTCAACCTCTCCTGCAGCCATGACCTAAGCATAGAGCTCGGAGAAAGACATGTTGTACCCACTGACCTAGTCTTGGCCGCTCCCGAAGGTACTTACATCCAACTGGTTTGCAAATCATGGCTTGTGTGGCAATATGGGTTGGATGTAATTGAGGAGATGTTAAGGTCTTACTTCAGAATAATGGTAAACATGTGTATCATGTTACAACCAAAGAAAAGATTGCTAAAGGAATTCTAGAGATACTAGATTATGCTACACATTACCCTGAGGCCTTTCCAATGTTAAGTAACACATCGCAGAAAATTCTAAAATATCTTATTCCCTTTTTGCCACGGGTTGGCTTCCCAGACGATATACTGACCGATCAGGGAACAACCTCCCTGCTCCTGCAACAAGAGCCTGTGGCCTGCTCCTTGCCTGACCACCTACCCACCTTCAGCACCTCCTCATCTGGTTCTTCTCTAAGACCATGTAAGGGAAGTGCAGGAAGGCATTTTTTTCTGATGATCAACAATATTTCTTATTTATTTATTTACATTTTATTTAATTTTATTTATAACGCGCCTAATACCATAGTTGAGTTTGGTTTCTAAGCGCAGATCTGGGATTCAAAATTCTGTTGCTCTGCGTGGTCTTGCTTCCAAGACCAGCACGTTGCCCCTGTGCTATTCTCCGTTGATGGCGGTTCCATGGGGCCACAGAGGAAGGGGATGGGGATGCGACGGAGGTGCAGCAAGGATAGTGAGGTCATGTAGTGGGGGATAACTTAATAAAATAAGTGAAAACAATATGTTGCCTATTGTTTATTATTAGCTCATAGGATTTAGTGTGAGAAAACTGAAGGTGCCTCACCCGCTAGTCCCCGGGGATCTGTCATCCAGGTGGCCAGGACACAGCCATCACTTTTGTATCAAGTTCCTGGGAGTGGACCAGTGCAGGAGGATCACCTGTGTGAGGGCTCTTCGGGGAGTGGGATACCGGATGGCAAGATGCAGTATTCACCTCTTTGTAACACCTTTACCGCATCCTACCAAGTAGGATACTTAGAGGTTCAACCCCCCCACCCCTTCCCCAACACGAATACTTCCTCGCGGACAGCTCACTACGAGAGAAAATGGACTAACACCCGAGCCATATGCTGACATGTCCCAATACAATGGTCAGGCAGGGTCAGGCAATTGCTGACCATTACACACACCTGACTTTCATTACACTTCCCCACACGGATAAATGGCGGAGCACAAGAGCACACTCTGAGCAAGGCAAAGCACACCAGGAAGCAGCAGTTCCAAGATGGCAGTTTAATACAAGGTGAAAGACGGCAAAACCGAAGGAGATTGCAAGGAGGGAAGTGTCCTTGACCTTTACAATTAAAGACTGTTACTTTTATGAACCTTTGAGAATAGGAAACATAAGACCAGGAATCAAGGCTTAAGATTTCTGCATTGTGTGTTGGAGGTCCAGGGGCTCTCCAGCGTTGATATTCAAGGCAGGGAGAATCACTTGGTGCTGTGGTACTGTCCTTGCTACCTACAACAAAGCAGCGCCAGTGAAGTCAGCACAGCTGGTGAGTTGAGGAGACTGATACCAGGCCAGTCTGTGTTGATGCCAAGGTTGCAAGCGGCAACATAGTATAGTGAAAGCTGAACAGAACAGTGTATGAAGCGTATGTGGCAAGCAACGCAGACAAAATGAAACAGATAAGTGATTGAACTTTGAAGCCAAGATATGATACCTTAGACAGAGTGATCCGGCACCACGTGTGTGCTCGTTCGATAGTCTCCTTTAGGTATCCAACTGAAAGGTGGCAAATGCTAAAGAGTGAGAAATGGAAAATTGAAGTGGTCCTGCAATAGGTCAAGCACAACCCTGTGCACATTCAAAAGTATTTTATAGTAATAGCATAAAGAAAGTTGATGACAAATTAAATTGAAGTTGGCCCGAGCCCGGTGGAGGGAGATCAGCTAAGAGCTTTTTGGTTAAAGCAAGTTTATGTTGAAAAGCTAAATTGGTATTTGTCGAGCCCGGCAGGGGAGACTAATTGAACATTGTGTTAATAGGATCTGAGCCCGGCTGAGGGGGATTCGGGGTCTGAGCCCAGCTGAGCGGGATCCGGGGTAAACCATGAGTCAGTTGAGAAAGAATATTCTACAAAAATTAGGAAATCACATAACATTATTCATGACAACTTGTTTGACATCACATGACTTCACTTATAAGGTCAGTGAAAACTACTAATTTTATTAAAACATGTGTTGCTTGAAACAGATATCAGAAATGCTTGATAGGTGTACATGTGACCTATACTAACAAAGATGTTGTAAACCCCATGAGATTGTTAAGCATAGTTATATGTAAAGGGGAAAATATTGTTTAACATCAATATGAAAACATTCCTTATAAAAACATTGTTGTGCTCTATGTATTCTACACTTGTATATACATTATAAACACCACAAGCTCAGTCAGTGCTGTACCTAACCTTCTTTTGTCGTGATACCGTTTAGCCATAAAGCATGTATAGTAACTGCATTTCATTATAATTGGTCTTTGCAGGTCACCCAAGTATGACCGTTTCCCAGGGGTGGAGGCTACCCGTTCAGTTGTAAAAGTTACACTATGTGATATGTTAGGAATTCTGAAAACTATTCCCTCAAATGTTTCTATCCTTTCATAAACTGCTGCAAAGTACTAGTTATAAATTATAATATTTACTTAGTTGCATTTTATGTTGTGTAAGAGTACAATGTACATGTTCCACATGTATCCCCAGTTATACAGACCACAGCAGAAAATATCCTGTAAGCCAAAGTTACACATTTAAGAACACACGTGTTAAGCAAACCACTGTATAGGGTCTGGAGAGTATGACACAGGTGGAGAAATCACATAGCACTGTCAAGCTAACACAGGGGCCTAATGTTCATGGAAAAGCAGCAAGCAAGGGAGACCGGTTGCGTTGCCTGTAATGGGTAGACTGTGTGATCGAACTACTGTCCCAAGGCCCAAGGCACCCATGTGTAGAAAAGCCACTGAAAACTCTGATGGAGAAGATTGTGTTTTATACTACAACAAACTCTTTTGTAACTTCTGAAGTTAAGAAACTGAACTGCCTATATGAATTGGTGGAAAGTGATAATATTATAAAAGCTGGGAAGTGTCCCAAGGAATTGTGTTGTTTGAAAAGCTGAAAGAAGTGAACTCTTGAGGAAGTGGGGAAGGGGAAGCTGACTGCAAGCCAAGAGCTGGACGAAGCTCTGAATTTTACTTTTAACACTATTCATTTTGATGCTGACATCCCTACACATTGTATACAGTTAGACGTGAGGGCAAGAATAGGTTTTGGACACAGACAGACATTTGCTTTGGACTTCCAGACACATACTATCCTTAGTTTTCTTTAGGTAGGGAAATTACACCTTAGCATAGGGCAAGTTACTCGGTCCTACATTTTAAGTTCATAAAACTTTGTGTACGCTCACCTGGTCTCTGCGGGTGTGTTGGGGCACGGTTGGAGCCCTCCCTTGACTTGGCTCCCCTTGATCGCCTCTCTCTCCATGTTGCTGCAAAGCCTGCTGTTCTGGATGCTGGTATTGCCCCTGAGAGAAGATGAGAGGCAATGAGAATGGCGTGGTGGTGTCATGACTTCCCTCGACCCTCTCGTGCCAAAATGAAGTGCGCATGCGTTTTCCCATGCAAGCTCACCTGTTGTGTTGTAATGTTGAGCTATCCGTACTGCTTCTTATAGCAGGGGCGCATAGAGTGGACCTAGTTGCTTCACTGGTCCTTGGAAGTGTTGATCCACACCGGCTGCGACCAATCCACTTAGAAGGTAAGTCTTTTGGTTATGATTATAGTTTGTTTATTACAATGTCTTTTGTCTTGATCATTAAGAGTAATTCTTGCAATGTCATATCTCTTCCCAATAGGTGTGAAAATGCAGATCGGAGTCGTAGAGCGAATCCGGGGATTCCCCTGAGGATGATGGAGCTCCTAAATTAGCTGGTAAATTGGCCTTTATGATGGAACTCCAGTCTCAAATATGGCGCGGCCAAGCGTTCATTATCTATATGATTTCTAACCTGTTGTGTTCTTTCTCCCTTGCAGGAGGAGGCCGGCGGCGTAGAGCGAAGTCTGGATGTTCGACGCAGCTCCGCGGTTGCAGGATTAAGGTACCGCGAAGGAGAAGAAAAGAAGCGGAGCTCCGAGTAGCTGGACGCCCGGATCAGGTGAGAAGAAGGCTCCGACTCCGATAGTGATGGGATGCAGGTAAGAGGCGCAGTGACGTCATTTCACCAAAATGCCAGGGGTAGCGGAAGTGACATCACACAACCCTTGATCTCTCATGACATCACAGGATGTGTTATTATATAGCACTTATGCTTAAGCGCTTTACATAGAAGAAATATAAACCCAATATCACCCAACCTGTGCTGATACCCATTTATCGACCTCAGAAGGATGAAAGGCTGAGTTGAGGCGTTTAAGAACAGACTAAATCAGTGACTCACCCCCTGAAGTGTGCCTGAAATAAACCTTCAATGAGTGTAGCAATTATTGTATAGAATTCCAGAAAGACACATTTTTTGGCATTCCTATTCTTTCTTATTTAGGGTCAGTGCTGAAAGTGTTAGACTTGTGGCACTCCTGTTCTTATTTTTCTGCTTTTTTAAAGTTTTTAAGGGGCCTGAACAAGAAGCTAGCCACTCCAGAATTAAAGAGCCACATGGTGCTGGCCACAGCCCAGGAGCTTGCATTACAAAAATATATATATATATATATATTTTTTCTCAATTAGAGGTTGCAAGGGAGACCAGAGAGGTTGCACTTGCGACCTCCCCCAAATGACGTCCCTGAAGAGGCGCACACAGCGATGGAGCGCCTGGAAGCAGGTAGGGTGTGCCTTCAGCGATGGAGTAGCTGGGTTCAGGTAAGAGGCGCCTTCAGCGATGGAGTAGCTGGGTTCAGGTAAGCGGCGTCTTCAGCGATGGAGTTGCTGAATCCGGTAAGATGTCTTCAGAGATGGAGCAGCTGGAATCAAGTGGATGCACAGGTAAGGACATCGGTAGGCGTTACACTGCAGAAAGCAGACTAACGCGAAGCGAAGGCACGTGGATGGGTTGGCCTTATGTAGGCTGGCCCTGGCCCCTCCCTTTAGCCCCGCATAGTGGCTCCACCTTGCCCCTCCCAGGGACTCTTGCACGTGCCTTCCCGTGATGTTCTATGGCCACGCCCGGCCCTGCAGCACGTGCCTTAGGCACAGAGTGTGCAAGGCACACTTTTTCATGAGCCTGGCGCCAGAGGCGCCAGGACTGGGTCCATTTGGACCCTCGGGGTGAAGACGGACTGGACCCTTGTCCAGTGTCCATGACCCTTTGAAGACAAAACTTGATTCTGTTGTCTGTGTCTGCTTCTTGATGCATTCACATGAAAGACTGGCCTGTTGCCTGTTCCAAAGGCAGGACAGACTCTCCATCCGCTCGAAGAAGAAGGCCTATATCCAAGCCTGCATCTCTGGGGCCACTAACAACACAGCTGAACTGTTCAAAATCTGCAAAGAAATACTGCAGTCTTCACTTATCCTCTACCATCCCTGACCATCTGCACTGCACTGGCCTCCCACTTCAAAACCAGAACTCAGGACATCCTGTCCTCTCTCTCTCTCCTCTACTCCCCTCCCTCCTCTCACACCAGCTCTCAGACCTCCCTTAACCCCCTTTCCCCTTCCCTCCTACTCTCCTCTTTCTCACCCATAGCATCGGATGAGGTCTCTAAACAAGTCCTCTGTATGAGATTCTCCTCCAAACAGGTGCTCACCTGCTCCTGGACATACAAAGCATCTGTCGGAATCCAGACCGCATGACGCAGGCAGAGCATGTTGGAGTGTCCTTTCTCTCTCTAATTTCTGCTATTGTTACTGCACTTGCACGATCTGAATGATACAAGGCATAGTAGGACCGTTATTGTTATTTTCTCCCATGCCCCCCTTTTCTGTCTCGTGGCGCCTTGAAACACCATTTGCTGTATAGGTGCTTTATAAATACCCAATAAATAATAAATAAGCTATGGCAATGATACTCAAATCCCCCTTCCGTTCTGACAATTACCACAAAGACTCCTCCATGTTGAACTCTGTCTACTCAACTATTCAGGAGTAGATGGCCAAGCATGGCCTCTGCTTGAATGACAATAAGACTAAGCTCCTCCTCCTTGGTCCATCGGCGGTGATCAAGAAACTCATTCCCCAATACTCTTCCTTCAATATTGATGACATCTTGATCCCAGTCTTCCCCTCGGTGAAGACACTGGGAGTCTACCTGGATGCAACGCTCTCTCTTACTAGGCATGTGAATGCCATTGCCTCCTCCTCAGTCTATTCCACAAAACGGATTAAGACATCAAGACCCTTCTTAACCCCTGACAGCTGCCTCATAATTACCCGGGCAGTCATCTGATCGAGACTGGACTACTGTAATGTGCTGTTTGCAGGCAACTGATCTTTCAACATACAGAAGATGCAAGTGATCCAAAACAATGCTCTGCGAGCGTCACTTAATCTTCCCAAACGAACACATCTCATAGGCAAGAAGAAATGCTCACTGGCTCCCAATTCGGGAATGAATTATGTTCAAGACCCTCTCGATCACTGACAGATGCCTCTCCAACGTTGCACCCAGTACCTTGCAGAGAAATTCCAGAAAGTCCAATTCACCAGACCAACCAGGTCGGCCTCCGCACGCCAATTGGTCCAACCGAAATTCCAAAGATCTAAAGCATCAATTGCAGCAAAACAATGGAACTCTATGCCCCCAGCATTTGCGATCTCAGCAATCTTACTGGGCCTCCAGGAGAGTGTTGTAAACATGGCTCTTTGCATAAAGCGGAAGGGGAAGAGGAAACAACCCCCACAAATGCCCTTACCTGATTTCTTTGCATAACATGTAATGTAACAGCGCCTTGATGCCCGTGGGCTTATCATGCTTTATAAATGGAAAATAAATAAATAATTGTAACCCGCATTACCAAAGCCACAGAAGAGTGACATTAAGGCAAACTGGGCCCGACTCTCCTAACCAGTGATTGTAAATAGGGGATAATTGTCACTTGCATTGCCAAAGCTGCAGAAGAGGGATAACAAGACATACTGGACGCAAACCTCCTGATAAGGGATACCACTAGATGGTGATTGTAACCCGCATTGCCCGCAGCCAAGAGGTTGCACAAATAAAAAAATAGACTGCAGGAGCAAAGCCCTCCTTGTATGAGAGACCAAGGAGGAGAGAACTGTAACTTGCATTGCCAACAGTGAAGAGGCGTGAAAAGAGTAATACACAAGCAATATCAATTTGGGGAGAACTATAAACCCTTTTGTTAAGAGTCAAGAGACTATTAAGAGAAGCAGTTGGTGTTTGAACCTCCTCACGTAGAATCCTGGTACGGATGATTGTGGAACAAGCATAACCACAGAGTACAATTGTAGTAGTAGAAGTTTTATCCTGGCAGATATGTAAACCGGGAAAGGGACCATTAGTAGTTAGTCCTGGCAGGCGAGTATACCAGGAAAGAAGAAGATAATTTCAAGTACTCTAGTTGTGGTAAAGAGGTGTGTTTGAAAAAACATGTTAAACCCATCACTGTGTCTTGTTAAACTGTTGCATTTCCAGAAAGTGTCTCCTTTAAAGAAGAAGTATGATTATAAAGCTATCTTGACTGCCGTGTTTCTTCTGAAGAAGGAAGATGATGTGCTAATAATTGCTTGACTTTTGCGAAAGAACATTTATCCTATGTTATGAACTTGTGTTTTGAGGAAAATACTTTTTTTTTGCCAAGCAAGATACTGTGGATGATTAATAGTTGTTCTGAGTTGTGAACAAACCTTTGGAAAGAAAGATAGTCACTTTGCCAAGTGGAAGACTCTATTGCATGGAAGAGACCTTTGGGGCTACGTTGAATGGAACTTTATTATTGCACAAAACATTTTTGAACTAGAACTTTGTATTTATCCCGGAGAAAGGAAGTCAGACGCTAGTTAAGCAGAGTATTTCTAAAGCTTTTGAGTTTGAAATTATATGTTATCTTGTGAAACTTAAGACAGACAAAAAAACCATGTATAGTTTTGTTGTGCATATTAGTGTGAGGGTCAGATACTTTTTGGACACTAGGTCATTTTTCTTTAGTCTTAGTTTGTTAAGCAGGGACCGCTTTGTTAGCCTACAGAAAGATAGGCATTCATCTCAACCCCTTTCTGTTTAATAAAATGGCATCTTGTGAGAAAACTCTACATTTCGGTCTGTCTCGCATCTCACTCCTCACAAGACCACTTTTGAATGTTTTGCTGATGCAATATTTCCTGGTTAAAAGGGCAGTCAGCGGTTAGCTCGGGGAACCAGCAGACGACGATGGTCAATGGATGGGTAAGAGGGAGGATAAAAGGGAGGACATGAAACAGAAAGTTGTATGGGTGAGTTTGAGGGAGGAGCAGAAGGACCAAGAGACCAGGTAGAGCAAAAACTGAGCAGACAAGTGTGGACACAACTTGTTAAAGAGTGTGCAAGGGGAGGTATTGGTTGGTGTGATGAATCCCGTGGAATCATCACTGATTCCCCAGCTATGACCTCCTCTCATGTGGCTAGGGGATGGCAGCTGCTACCTGATCCTGTCCCTGGGGGTGGTAATATGAGGAATGAACACATGGGAGGAGATGATTGCCGGGGGAGGTGTTGACTCTATTGGAAGAGATGCAGTATTCTCCCCTTTCTCCTGAAGAAAACCCTATGATACCCAAACTTCTAATGGCATACTGTCAATCTAGTCAAAATCCCATTACCACAAACATTTACAGCACACATACAACATCTCCTGTTTCTGATGTTACTCTATATACAACTTTTGAACAACATCATTTTAAAAATCCACTTCAGCTCTCATAAAGCCTCAAGTACTGAGACAGAGAAGAGGAGGGAGGAGTTGATGGAGATTAAGAGAAACCCAAAACCTAATGTGCAGACTAGTTATCTGGCTGAACCGCAAATGGGAGAGACATTTAAAAATGGCATCTGCACTCAACGCTGGGGCAGACAGGAGAGAAACATGCCAGAGAAAGAAGAGAGAGAGAGAGAGAGAGAGAGAGAGAGAGAGAGAAAGAAAGAAAGAACAGGCACATCCATGCGGCGGCTCACGGATATGAGTCACACATACCAGCACAGCGTGAAAGAAGGAGAAATGTAGCCGGCACACCTAAATGGGCCACCTGATCACTGGGAGCCACAGCGGAGCTCCTGTAGGTAAGGTTGTGCTGAGTAGCAGCCTTCTCTAGTCCTGACTAGCTGGCTAGTGAACGGAGAGCTGTAGGAAACGCTGGAGAAATGAGCGCATTGTGGAAGAAGCCGTCCCAGGGGAGAAGCTTCACTGCAGTGGTATGTCGGAGACGCTGCAAACTACCAGTGAGTCTGCCCAAAGCCATTGGGCACCCCGGAGCGTACCAACATGCATGCAATCAAGTGAATGAATTTTGTGAAACTTCTATTACGGACAATGCACAAAGGCGGTTTAAATGCAGACAAACCCCTATTTTAAAGCAGTGCCCAAAATATAGTATATTTGAATACCGACACGATACAGTGCAGCAACAAAACCTGAATAAATACCCATGTATGAGATGTTCTTGTGGAGGAAAGCTGGAGCAAGTATTACCCTAAGTAAACATATTGAACCACAACAAAGTTGATGCAGCTGTGGAATAGTAAAATGGACGGTGAAACCACTAAGAAGTCCTGGTAGAAGGAATACACCAGGTGGTTGACATTTAGGGAGGGATACCTGGCTGGGAAATATACCAGGGGATCTGCAGGACCCCAGAGAAGGATTCCTGGCAGGGGAGTATACCAGGCAATCCACCAAAGTTGTATAAAGTCTCTAACATTGTGGCAAGCCTGGCAGGGGAGTAAATCAGGGGATTGAAGAAGTCCATAAAGGAAGTCCTGTCAATCAAATATATCAAGCATTTTGAATCTGTATAAGAATTGTGACACTGTGGCAAGATACCTGGCAGGGGAGTATACCAGGAGATCTGAAGAGCCCACAAGAGTATTCCTGGTAAAGTACAAGAAAAGTTAAAGAAAACTTAATATGGAATGTGTTATACAAATAAGAGCTTTGTGAATCCAATACAAAGAAACCAAGGACATGTTCGGCATTATGGAATGTATTGTTTGCACAAGAACTTTCTAAACCTAGTATAAAGAACCAAAGGAACTGTTGGACAAAGAGAGACTTTTGTAATTCCAAGAAACTGTTGTTCAAAAGAAACACTTTTGCCAACCTACCTAAACATCCAGGGGAAGGGAATCATCCTCTGGATCGAAAAGATATCCTCCTTGGAGAACACTTTTTTATTAGATCTATCTTATATTTTGATTATGAACACTTTTTGCTAAACATAAATCTGAGCTATTTCCTTTCACCCTTATTTGTTTGTTTCTAGTGTGAGGGTTAGATTAGAATGTGTTGGACACAATGACTGTTTCTAATGACTTGTCACAGACTGCTCTTTAGTTTTAGTTTCCTAGGTAGGGAAACTCTTCTTAGAATAGGGTTAGAGAGGCGTTTATTCCACCCATTTCTGTTTAATAAAAATGTCTGACATTGAGAAAATTACAACTTTGGATCCGCCTCTCATTTCTCACCCCTCACATTGCTGAGAGTGGTACTGGAGTTTAAGTGTGTGTGAATGGTGTGTGAGGAAGAATGTTAGTGGGAGAGTAGAGAGTGCAAGAAAGGTGACTGGGGAAGTGACAGGAGGGTGATTGATGGAGAAGGTGTGAGTGTAATAGTAGTGTGGAGAGGAGTCGTAGTGTGGAGGAGAGAGGAGTAGCAGTCTGGAGAGGGGATTCATAGTATTTGTATTTATATTGTGCAAAAGAACCAGGCAGAATAAACTGCATCTGGGTGCAGATATTCAGCAATCCTCCAAAAGCCAAGGAGATAAACCAAGAGGGGAGTCATTTTTAAAATTATAAAGAGGAGTCTTAAAGGTTTTGCGGAAGAGGTGAAGAATTTTAATTTCATGACATTTGTAGGGGAGTGCATTCCAGAGAAGGAGCCCAACACAATGAAGCACCCATCCTCACATGAGACACAGCATGACCTTGGAATAATAAGGAGAGGTTGATGTCTTGTTCCCTTCCAGTCCCATTCCTCGGACTTAGCAGGTGGACTTGCTTCCCCTGCATGCTCTGCATTCCCCTGGCCCTGTCCAACTGACCTCCCCTGGCACTCTCTTAACCCACGGCCCTTCTGCCCAGACCGGCACTTTCCCCCTCTCCCCTGCACTTCTTGTTACTGCACTTGCACGGTCCGAATGTTGCATGGCCTAGTAGGACCGTTTTTTTTTGTTGCCTTCCCTGTCCCCCCCTTGTCTTGTTGCGCCTTGAAACACATTGTGTATAGGTGCATTATAGATACCCAATAAATAAAAATGAAATAAAAAATAGTGGTAATGTAGATACAAATTGTGAAAGATTGTGAAAGATAAGCATCAAAGGACGAATACTGATATTAAAAAGAAGAGGCGACAGTGAGAAGCCCTGGGGTACACCACAGTACACAGGGAGTAAATCAGAAAGACAACCCTCATAGTAGAAGTGGACAAGAAAGAGAGAAGTAATGAGTAAGATCGTAGGGTGGAGGTAGAGAGAGAAACATCAGAAGAACAGAAAAGGAAGCGTAAGAGAATAGATGCTGGGTGGAGAAGGAGGGAGAAGAGTAAGAGGAGACAAGGGAGAGTGACAGCTAGATCCAGGGAGAGGAATAGTCAGGCATCTAAGGGTAATACCAAGTGCAACCAGAGTGTCTGAAAGGCACTCAATCCACAGCCTAAGTATTCTTGGGACTTTAGAGTAGGGTCCACCTACTGAGGGATATTTGGATAGATCAGGCATTCCACCTTTAGGACATCACTGCTAGATAGGATACAACTTTTATAATGGGTTTCACCGGTCTTTAGCAACCATCCTGTGGCTGAGGGACATCTAGGTTAGGGAGTGAATGCCCATTTCCAGATGAGAGAAAGAGAGAGCGGGATGACCCTTAGAGATCCACTTGACTTCAAAACCAACAAAACCCATTGAACTGTCTTTGAGAGTTTGTGTGTTCTTGAGGCCATGTCTGACAATATATTTCAGTCTACACATAATCTACGCAAAAGGGGGTTCGGAGTTAAACATGTTTACCTTGCCTAAAGTAACAAATTCCTAGGATTTCCTTAAGTTTTATAATTGGGCAACAGCACCATAGGTCCCAGACAATGCTAAGGATTTGGTGTCTAGAAACCCTGACTTGGACATCTGGGCGACTCAAGGACCTTTATGGTCTGAGAGTACCTGCAACCAAGCATCGCCTGGCCCTCATGGGTGTTATTATTATTATTTATTATTACTTTATTATACAGCGCAACACGCACATGGGCCTCAGTGGGCAAACAGACAAACAGTACACATAACACAAATAGAACATCAAGGGCTAACAGGAAATCAAGGGCCAAAAGGAACAACCATATACTACACAGAACTAGTCCTTAGAGTTCAAAAGAAAAGTTGTAATTACTTTCTTAAAGCTAGCCAGGCCTGTGATATCTCTGATGTCACAGGGAAGCAAATTCGACAATGTTGGTGCACAGACGTCAAAACAGGTACCACCAACATTTGTCAGTTTAAACGTGGCACAATAAGTTTGCCGTGAACATCAGAGAGTAAAGCACGCATGACTGGGGCCTTCTGAAGATGCTGTGCCAGATAGACAGGTGCTTGATCAGTCAAACACCTATATGTAAGGGACAAGATCTTGTGCGAAATCCGGTGGTAGATTGGGAACCAATGTAAAGATTTCCTAGCCTGTATAATGTGTGCTGCTCCGGCCTACCAACACAGAGCTGTAACAGCCCCATTATGGGCTACCTGCAGGGTTTTAATATTGCCCTTTGCTGTACCAAAGAGGATGCTATTACAGTAGTCGATTCTGGAATTTACCAGAGCCATGGCCAACATAGATATGTTGGATGTGGATAGGTATGGCTTAATCTGCCTAATCAGCTTGATCGTATAAGCACATGATGACTTGGTGCGAAGAAACTGTAACTTCATAGAAAGGTCTGCTTCTACGTAGACTCCAAGAGTCTTTACGCAGGGGCTGACCAGAATATTACAGTCAGCAATCATGAACTGCCTATACTCGGTGTCAAGCCTTTTCATACGTTGGCTGGAGCCCACCAACATAAGCTCTGTCTTACTACTATTGAGGGCCAATGAGTTAGAGGCCATCCAAGTCTGAATCAGCAAATATATCTGATTAACCCTGGCTGCATCGGTCTTATATTCCCCTGTACGTGCAAAGAACACCTGGGTGTCATCAGCATAATTGGTATAGCCAAGGCCAGCGGCATCCAGTAGAACAAAAAGAGGGCACGTATATATGTTAAACAGAACAGGAGGAAGGCCGCGTGGAGTTAAGAGCGTGCTGTTTTCTGCTGTGCGGCTGTGTAGCTGGAAATTACTTTTTGCTGCCTGATTCTCCTTACCTGGCTGAAAGACTGCTCCCGCTACAACTCGTGTAAGACTATCAGCTGGTGCTGATAGCAGTTGAAGCAAGTGGGTCCTGGCACAGAGTTCCTGCATCATCACGTGACTCGTGTCTCGTGACAACTTGAGGCCACTCCTCTGGAATACTGACTGAGAAGCAGAACAGCGCGACACTTGCGGCGTGAAGCCCGCGTGGAGTTAAGGGCACGCTGTTTTCTGCTGTTTGTGGCTGGTTTCGGTAGTAAGTGCTTGATTCTTTGAGGTACTACTACTTCAAAATCTATTGCAATAGTTGAGGACATTAAAAAACCTATAAGAACTGACGGTGGCAAAGAAATACTAAATATAGAAGCTATACCTAAAACTGTAGATTCCACTGTACTGTCGCATCGGAAAGGTCACTTACCTAAACAAGATACTCCGGTGTTAAACCATGTAACAGAATTGAACAAAACAAGTCAACATAACAATCTAAAATCTATTAAGCTGAATGTTTGTGCAGAGGATGCTCCTCCCCTCGAAAACAGTTGCTTATTGAAACCACAGCATATGGCCATATTTAACAACATGCAAGACAATCTGGCAATGGCTCAAATAATTCCTTCTGCTGCTACTTTACTGCCAGTGCAATCCATAACTAAAATATCTCAAAAAGTAAGAGAAGATGACAGTTGCTTTACGCCAACTCTGCAAAATTACACTGGCAGTCAACATATTTACCAAATGCCTCAAGAAACAATGATCATAACAAACCCATAGCAGTCCGAATTGCTTGTCTCTCTCTGGATATCACAGAGATAGACGCCATCATGGATTCCCAGGAAAAAAGAAATGAAGTCTTCAGTGGAGTTTTCACGCCCAATCCACTAGGAAATATCGAGACATCTACGCCAATTGCACCATCAAGATCTTACTCTCCTCTGAAAGAAAGTACAACGCCCTTGTACAAGTTGACACCCAAACATAAAATGGATGACATAGAATTGTTTTCTTCAAGCATAACAACTGAACATCCAAGTGATTCGCCGTAAACCCAACAAAGACTCCGAACAACAATGCTCGATTTACAAAACACATTAGTGGCGGTATTATCTACTGCAATGATTCCATTTCTAAAGATCCAAGAATATATGGTTGACTCTACAAAAGATCAAGCGACGCTGCTAGCAATGACAATGACCAAACAAACTTACCTGGAAACTTTTATAACCACCATCCAGGAACGCCTTAAACATGAAGCAGAAACATCTAGAATGTGGCAAATGCGATTAGCAGAATTGGCAAGAGTGGATCGAGTAGATAAACAGAATCTTTTGGAAACCGTTTCAACAATTACCAAAAAATAGATTGATGACAAAGCAAAAAAACAAGTACAAATGGTAGAACGAAAACAATATATAACAAATCAAACACAAACTGAGATTTCAAATAACATAGACGCTATGAAATCAGACCAAACTACACAATATGAAATTCAGTCACTCTCGGCTGCACCAAGTAATTTGACAATGCCGATACTACAGGTTAATGTTGAACCACCTTCTTGTACTCCATTTGACATTTTTGATCTTTCAAAACGCGGGACAGTAAGTCAAGAAATATCAAGCAAGCCAAAGAATAAAAAAGCTACAAAAAACCCACAAAATGGTTCTCGTGCATTTCTCAGAAAAATGCAGTCAGTTCAGAAATTATTACCGGAAGGGTCAAAGAAGAGCATGAGCACTACTCCCGAGGAGCCAGGACTGGCCCAGCGCCCCCGGAAGCAGACCCTTCTTCCACATCTCCGGACCCAGCAGATCCCTAGAGGGGCCCTTTGGACCGTGTCCTGGCACCTTTGGCGCCAGGCTCATAAAGGACTTCAGTCCTGGCGCCATAGGCGCCGTGCTCATATTGATAAACTGTGTAATAATGCTTGGGTGGACTTACCTGAGGCAGACCATGCTGCATACTTACCCAGAACAATCCAGTCTGGCTGAAGTCCCCAGCCATCAGGGCTGGGAGGAACTATTTCCTCTATTCAGGAACTCTTTTCTTACCTGGGTGGGGCCGGTGGAAGAACACACACCTGAAGCACTTCTCTGCTATTTAAACCACGCCCGATGGAATACACGTGCTTCGTGTTATTCTGCATCAGCAGCAGGACGCTCACCGAGTCGGCTCCTGCATCCTGACTCCTGACACGCCCGCCAGCACCCGGAACACCTGCAAACAGACAAGAAAAGAGAAGGTGAGCATTAGAAATTACTTACCGGAATCCGGCCTCAGCAATCCTACCTCCGACGATCCTGCAAAGGAAAGGTACAAGATTAGCAGCGCTCTCAAACGCTCGCAGCCGCGCCGCCTTGCCTTACCCATCCGTGGCCTCGCCGAACTCCACCGCGGCCACGACGCCGGCAGCATCTCGGCACCTGAAAAACAGAAAAAGACAGTCATTAGAGGTGCCCGCTCTAAAGCGGCCACATTTCTTCCACTTACTTATGTGCCTCATCACGCGCGACAGCGGCTGTGTCGCCGGCAGCATCTCGGCACCTGTAAGCAGAAAAAGACAATCATTAGAAGTAAGCAGTCGCTTTTCTTTCACTTACCTTCCTCCACCGTGGCTACGACGCCAGCTACATCCCACCACCTGCATAAGAGGAATACATGGTGAGCACTAACTAAGCACGGAGAACAAATACTCACCAAGAGACTTACCAGCTTTAGGTTTCTGGGCCCCGGCTCCTGTGGAGAAAAGACACTCATACTTACGGCTACCGCAGGAGAGACGAAGGACACAGTGTCCGCAACTATTTCCCATCCAGTGACGTAACTGGATTCTACGCACCCCTGCACCTGAAGCAGGATGGAGAGCTCATCTTTACAATACCTAAGGTGAGAGCTCACAGAAACCAAGTTGGGGGTCAAGAAGAGTGAGAAACGGGAGATTGGTGGGAACACATATCCACCCCAGCTGGTAATCAATCCCTTTTCTTCCACCTGCAGAAACCTTACTCTACAAGCCAGGCAATCCAAATTCGGAGGCCCCGTCCAGAGCATCTTCCGGGCCCTGCGCCTCACGATAGAAGGAACTGTAGCAGTCCAGTTCGGGTCAGCGTCTCTGTGGGAATCAAGTGAGCGTTACAAATAATCAACTTGCTATCAAAAAAATGCCTATGCAACAAACTACGCAAAAAACAAAAACGATAAATGCACAAAAAAATGTCACCAACTTGGACAAACAAGCATTGATGGAACCATTGGATGTGCTGTTGGAGGTAATCAACCAAGAAACGCTTTACAAACCGGTAAATTCTATTCCGATGATGAGATTTATCAACAGCCGACGATGTCAGCGAGTGTAATTCAATCTCTTTAAACTCACAAGATGCTACTTCGATCATCGTAAACGAATGTCAATATACGGTTACAGATCAATCTCAAAGCGAACATGAAGAAGAAGATTTTTCAACCAACTTCTCCTTGGAATATTCAACAGTATCCAATGATGAATCTTGGTCAGCAGTAGATACGCAAGCTGGCTGCACAAACACCAAAAGCCCTACGGCTCAACCAAGTCCTTTACTAGTTAGACGAATATTACGAAATCCACTGAGGGCTTCTTGTGACTATAGAATAGCTTTATTTCCGACGACATCAAACATAGATGAGCCGGTAATAATGAACAGATCTAACATCTTACGATTGTTCAAAGCTATTCCTCAATTGGCTAAAATTAAATCTGATGACTTAGAAGTAGTTCTGTTTCCAAATAAACGATATATGGAAGAAGCACATATTGACTTCTACAAACAAGACAAAATGCAACGTGTCTTAGCTACCAAACATCAGTTTGCAACATTGGGTTTTGAAATAGAAGAAATCTTTGTTTCTAGATTGATGGCTGATAAATAAACAAAGAATCTTGCACTGTTCAGGCAACATGCATCTAACAATAATCTTGAACAGAGCAAATAGCTAATATCTGCACACAATGCCAATGATTCAAGAACAAAGTTGCAGGCACAAGACTATAGAAACACCCAAATTCTATGGCATGATTATCGTGAGACATCACAGCTGAAAATAAACTTGAATGGCGATCAAAGTGGAAGGAAAACTTACCTTTAACAACGAAGCGGTAATGATTCCCAAGAGAGTAAAACATCATTAGGCTCTTGGAACACGAAAGGACATAAGCATCTCTTTCAAAAACATTCATCAATTTTGGATGAATTGGATATTATTTGCTTGCAAGAAACTTGGCTGAGCGAAGAGATAATATGTGATTGGTATAGTACCTTAATGAACCCAGCAATAACTTCACAACAGGGAAGACCAGCAACAGGAATGTTGATATTAACAAAATTATTGCCGGCGTGGAGAATAATTTCAAGTAAGACCCTTGGGCACAATACCTAACTATCAGAATGTCAACAGATAATAATATCAAAGTGTCTTTGCCCACGGCTGTTAATCGTATATCCATTCTTAACCTCTATTGGAATCCAAACGCAATGTCCGAGACAAGATTCATAGATTCAATATGCGAAGAAATGGACAACTTGGCCATCCACAATAGTGGAATTGAATTTATTAAAGCAGGAGACCTCAATTTTCATCTCTTCGATAAAGAAGGTGATAATGTAGACCCTAGAGAGATGTCAAGTAGAGCTAAAAAATGGACTAAAGAAGTAAATCTTCGAAACATCTTTTTAAGTGATCAGCCAGTAAATAGCAAAGGTAAACCACTACCAACGTGGTCACGAGAAAAGTCCAACTCAATAATCGATTACATTTATATATCAGAAGGGATTCGAAAAGTGACAACTTCGACTGGTAATTTGATACAGCCGGACAGTGACCACCATTTGATACAGATTGAATGGGCCACACATGCAGTAAATGATCGACAACTAACTCTACCTGAACTTGAACTTACCAACGGGCTGAATAGACTCCGAATAAAGCAACATCAAATATCGGAATTAGTCTCAACTTTTGAAGACGCGCCAATTCAAGCCAAACAGAAATTGAATTATGGATGGATCTTAGAAAAATATCAACAAGTGGGACCAAAGCAGATACAAAAACAAATTCATTCCCATCACTTTAACATGGAAATTCAAATGAAAAAAAAGCAACATTATAAATGTTTGCGAAAACTAAGGAAAAAGAGGGAATTAGACTGAAATAAAAAAGGAAAAACGCAAGTATTCCAACGCAATAAAATCAATCAAAGCTTCTATAAAGCAAAATGATGCAGAAGCAATTTTAAAAGCACTCAATCAAACAAATACGCGGCAACTATGGTCTTTGTTGAATGTCTCATCCAAATCACAGAATATGATTCAGGAAGTTGAAGCAGATAGATGGGTTAATTATTTTCCACTCTATATAAAAAGACTGTACAACCATACACAAATGACATAGAAAAAGATGCTGATTCATGGGGTCTCAATTGGGACATAGAAGATATCATTAGTACCATCAAGTCACTCAAATCTTCGCGAGCACCGGGCCATGATGGCCTAGCAAACAGTAATCTAAAAGCGGCGCCAGAAGATTGGGCTAAATTCTTTATTTTCCTTTTACGATTAATAGAAAAGACAAAAGAGATACCTCATACTTGGACAACAGCTGTTCTGATTCCTATCTACAAGGCAGAAGATCGAAAAAATCTGGCTAATTATAGACCGATAGCCTTATTAGATCCTTTGGGAAAATTATTTGCCGGTTACCTCCCAAAAAAAACTGAATACATGGGCAACAGATTAAACCAAAAAAGCTAAAAGACAAACAGGCTTTGTAAATAGAATAGGCACTAATGTCAACCTTTTCTGCTGAATATGTTAAAACATGAAGCAATGGCAAAATCATATCAAGTATATGCAATCTTTATAGATTTAAGGACTGCTTTTGACTCAGTCAATAGGCAATTACTATGGTCTAAGCTAAGATCTTGGGGATGCCCTTCCAACTTCTAAATCCAATAAAACAACTATATTCGAACACCTCTATATGCGTCCGACTTACGAAGGACGGAAGAGTGACAGAATCCATTCCTACCTGGAATGGGCTAAAACAAGGGAGCCCCTTAGCCGCGTGCCTCTACAATCTGTTTACCTATGACTTTGGAGATAAAATTCAAAATAACATGGCAAATCCACCAAAGCTCGATAGTGAAACCATTCAAACATTAATTTATGCTGATGACATCATTATCCTAGATAAAACCTTGAAAGTGAACAAAGCTCAAGTTTACATGACAGAGAATAACTTATAAATTAACATCGACAAAACTAGAATAATGAAACTCATTACTCAAAAAAATAAGATCCAATGTAATATAAAGATTCAACTAGAAAACAAAGTGGTCATGGCAACCAAAAACAATAAAATATCTAGGTGCTCTAATCAATCCGTCAGCGAATGAAAAAGAATGTAAAGAACATATTGAGGGGAAAGCGAGATCTCTGGCAAGACAAGGACGCTTCTTTCACTTAAAATACAGGACATATTCAGCAAAAGCCACAATTCTGCTCTATAAACAAAAAGTAATTCCAATCTTGACATATGCGAGCGAATCACTTATTCATCAACAACTAATGAGATGCTCTTATTATGAAGCAATATTTTGGAGGAAAACCCTTGCATTGCCTAAAGCATTTCGTATCTCTAGAATACGATTTGAATTAGCTCTACAATCTATTCAATCCATAGTACTTTGGAAACAAATGGATCTCTTTCGAAAAATAATTTCCGAGGAAAAAATACCAGCATTGGAAATCTTAAAAGAAAAAAAAGAAACATTCCAGACATCAGCTCTCTTGAAATAGTCTAATGAGATAAAATCCAAAATGAGAAAGGAAGATATCAATGAGGAAATGTTGCTTAACAGACCTCAGTATGCAAAACGGAAAATTCAAACGAATGACTGGATAAGAACTGTAGAAGAACAGAAAAATTATAAACGTCATCTCAATGCTGAAAAAGCACTCAACGAGTTACCATCATACTTGTCACAATTTCCGTGTTGTAACACCCGTGATCTTTTTTTGCGCTTTCGATTTAATATATTACCCACCCGAGACTACCTATCTTTGATAGACAAACAGATACCAGTTCCTCGGTTTGTCGATTTTGCAGAGATCAAACCAGAAAAGAAACTCTATTTCATCTAATTATGGTCTGTCCAGCTTTGAAAGCAAAAAGAGAACTATATAGAGACTTCTTCAAAATCTCTGGAAAACAGTCGACAACCGAGGAAAGATGGGCTGAACTTTCCGAAAGCAAAAATCAGCGTCTCATATTCACTGTGATTACATTTTGGAGTGACATTAATAAGAACCTTAGATGAACAATAAGAGTATACCTTTGTAAATATTTTTGTAAAAATTATGTAAATATAAATGAAAAGTTTGTCAAATCAAACAAAGCATTTAAAAAAAAAATAGGAGAAAGGCAAGCTCCTTGAGGCACACCACACGTCAACAGCTCGGGAGGCCACTGGAACCCATCAATAGCCACTCTAGTTTGGCGTGGGCCTAAAAATGAAGCCAACCAAGAGATAGCCAGATCAGAACAGTTCAAAAGTCTTTTCAATTTCTCAAGTAGAAGGCCATGGTCCACCAAATCTAAGGCCACTGAGAGATCCAGCCGCATAAGTAAGGCGACCTGAACTCTGTCAACTATATGCGCGTGATTGACTCGTAAATCCAACATAGCAGTCTCTGTACCATGACAGGCCCTAAAACCTGATTGACGGGCACTCAGCAATCCATGTCTATCTATATGCTCTTGGAACTGTCGATAGGCCACTCTATGAGAAAGAGACCTTAGTGATGGGGCGGTAATTACCCACAACCACTGTGTCTAAAGATTCTTTTCTCAAGATACAGGATATCCACACCTCTTTGAGCGATGCAGGCACCAAAGCTATAGAGAAGAGTTCGCAATTCTATGGTATGAAGCAGCCAACTGGGTGGGCTGGACACCAAAAAGAAATGAAAGAAAGATGAATTATGTTACCATGAACTTGAGTCAGTGGACTGCACCACCTAGTGGAAGCAGAATCAAAACAATTATCTAGTGCTGTGGAAGCCTGGCATGGAGAGATGGTGACAAAAGGAGTAGGAGCGGCCAGAAGGCCCAGTGGTGAGACAGGGATTTGTCAGGGTGAAATTACCGGAAGCTGGTGTATCTGGGAGGACAAAGAGAGTGTCCATGACGGCATTGCATAATGGATGGAGGAATTCCGGGCAACTACCAGCTAATAGTGTCCTGAATTCCTGCATCCTGAATGGTTGGGCTCTGTAAGTATTATAAAAAAAGGGTGCCAATTATATTTATATGTATTTAACTCAGTCAAAATGCATACTTGCCAACCCTACTGATTTAGGCGGTAGGATACCACTTTTTAAGCAGTCCTGCCGCCTATCGATTTAGTGGCAACAAATACCGATTTTTTTTTAAAGAAAATAAATGTTTTTTTTTTTGGGCATGGCTCCCTGAGGCCTGGCACAGCATGATCAGTATCCTCTGTTGCCATTAGCCCTGCCACCCCAGCTCGGGGGAGTCTTTCAAGGGCCCCCCCTAGCTGGCATAGCAGGAGAAGGCGCGATATGCAGGCTTTTGATGTAAAAGGCACCCACGGCGGCGGGCTAAATGCGCCCCTCAGCCGCGGGTGCCATTTTCCCCGCACCACGCCAGCTCTGGGGAGTCTTTCAAGGGCTCCCCCTAGCTGGCGTGGTGGCAGAAGGCGTGGCAGGCGCCTCATTGTCATTGAATGCACCTGCGGTGGCGGGCTCATTCAATGACAGTGGGCTGCTGCCGCGCCCTATTCCTATCATTACCTCCTCGCCGGACTATATTTGAAACTTGAAGATTCCTACAGATTTTTGGTCACAGAATGTTGGCATGTATGAAAATGCAAACATGCATAGCATAACATGGCTGTTTAAACCCAACCATACTGGAAAATAGAGAAGGGAAGTGGTCTATCAACATAATTAAAGACATTGAAACAAGAGGGTATTGATTAAACTCCCAGCTTCGCCAACAAACCAGAACTGTGTTATCTCGGGCACAGACCAGACTCCAATTACCTTAGCTGAGAAAATTAGGAGTATGTAGACATTAACTGTAAGTATGGGAAAATGTATGAAAATAAAAGAGTGTATCAAAAGTATGTCAGAATGGCAATGAAAGTGGGGCACCACTTCCTTCCCAAGTTCCGTTAATTGGTGTGGTTCTTACAAAGTTCCTTCAAGGTGGGTAGTATGCACAGTTCAAATATTTCCCCTAAATCTGTTAGGCTTCCATCGCCTATTTCAATGTCAATTTAATATGCATTACAGTTCTCTTCAATGGATTCTTTCAGGCTTCCCTCGCCCGGTTTCACACTTGTCAAACAAACAGATATTCACAAAGTTCCTTCTCAGTTACTTTCACAGGCGCCCCTTGCCTGTCTTCAAACACATATACATTGCTGAAACACTTTCCAGCTAACCCCTCCGCTTCATACAGCTTGGGGAGAACTCCCTTCCCCAACCTTTGTACTTCTCTTTCACAAGGTTCACCTGTCAGAGACCTTCGCAACCACATGGTATTATCACCCCCATGCATGACCACTCCGACAGCAGGCTCCTTATTATTATCAGTTTGCCAGAGACCTTTGCAACGGCACAGTATTCTCACCCCTATGCATGACCACTCTGACAATAGGGTTGGTTTCTTTATATCTGTGCCTCTTGCAATTGGTTTCATAGAACAGGCCCTCGGCCACTCTGTTCCTTTTTCACAACATCATATGGTTCATTAGGACGGGAAGAGAAAGAGGAACTCCAAAACAACGGGAACAGAAATGGTGCAAGCTAGAGTACACAAAAAGGTGTTCCCGTGTATGAAATGAGTTAACATTGTAAGTACAACGTATGCTATTTAGATGTTGCCTTAAGTGGTGATTTAATCACATATTTTTACAGATCTATGGTACCTGTATATACATTGTAACATAAGCCATGTGAGTTTTCAGGGTCTCAATGATGCCAAAATCGAAAAAAAGAAAAGAAAAACTAAATAGAGTGTACAACAAATTGTTTTTTAATTTTTTTAGTGCAAAAGAAAATTGTTTGAGATTCATAGACATTGTGGCTTAATATAGCACAGATAAATCAAAAAGTAATACAAAAGCTAAATAAAATATAGCCACTTATGGTATACAGGTACCATAGATCTGTAAAAATATGTGATTAAATCGCCACTTAAGGCAACATCTAAATAGCATAAGTTAACTAATTTCATACATGGGAACACCTTTTTGTGTACTCATTAGGATGGGGTCACGGCCACTCTGTTCCTAGTTTCACAAAAATATCCATTCACTTTCAGATTAGCCTTTCAGGATCTCTGCACACTCTCTTTCCCTCGTGCCCCTACCTTCAATGGCTTTCAACACATTTGGCTTTCATTAGTCACTGTTCTGACATCTTTCAAGAAGCGTTTAACAACGTGCCTTCTCACATGGCACTGCTCTGTTACTTTGTTTCTCACTGGCTCCCTCGTCGGCCAAATACATTCAAGCTTTCAGTTCAATGTCTTTATCCTCCAATGTGTAGCCTTGCGTGTAACACTATAGCCTTCCACAATCGTACATATCACAAACCGGCTCTCCCTTTATTTGAGCTCGTCGGCTGTGATTGCTTTCACGTGTCCTTCTGCTTTCAGCTCGTCTAGGTCAGGGTCTTGCCCACGGCCCAGGAGAGGAAACAAGATGTTTGCTGGCACATGGAATAAAGGGACAAGGCGGCCCCTCGGCTCACTTCTCTGAACTCTCCTGGCTTCTTGGAGAGATGACGCCCTTGCCATGCTTTCTCCTGCCTCAACTCCCAGCCTGTCAGTGTCTCTGAGTCCCGTTTTCCCCGGCCTGGTTTTCAGCAGCTCTCTCTCAGCTACTCTTCTGTCTCGTCACCCAGCTTGCCTTCCTTCTTGGCCCCTGTCTCGCTCTCCATGTCTTTCTGTGCTCCACCTTTTAAAGTTTTGAAAATGGTTCATGAGTTTCAGGTTGTGGGACAAGGCCAGTACATGTTACTAGCGATAATCCACCTAGTCTGTCTTCCTCTTCCTCATCTCAGTAGTTGGGCTGATAAGGAAAGGAGGGGAGTTATGGGAGTTGTGGTATCCCATAACAGTAGAGGGAATTTGGGGTAAATAACTGTCAGTAACTGGGGGATACCATGTCTCACCTTGCAGTGTCTCCTCCCCACTCCCCAAGGACCTCCTACCCAGGTGATCCTCCCTTGCTTGTCCGCCCCTAGGGTCGGGATCCAATAGCGATGGCCCTTCCCTGGGCCACCTGAATAAGGGATCCCCGGGGATTGAGTCGTGAAACACCTTCAGGTTTTTCACAGACTGGAGAACACTTGGCTAAATGCCTTGGCCTACGGTGCAGAGATAGGGACGCATAGTGTGTGGATGTGGGGTGACCGGACTTGATGCGAAGATGAAAATGGACTCAGGTACAGCAAACAGGACATGACGGCATGGGATCAGGACCGGATGCTAGTCCATAGGAGAGGCTGGGGAAGGACACATACAGAACGTTTGGAACATCTATGCACATGTTTACAGTGAGCATCAAGTTTTAGAAATTGAGTTATTTTACAGCGTCCCATTTTTTGTGCCTTTGGCCCCAGCTCCTATAAAGAATTCCAACTCACACTCTCAAAAGCTGTGCTTTTCACCATGTGTACTCTGCTAATTTCTTTGTACCATACGCGCAAGCACCTCTTGTACACCAAGATATTAGATTTCAATACAGAAAAGCTGTTGGATAGTGGGGCAGGTATTTTATCCTTTTCAGTGCAATTGAGTCCATGAGTCACGTGTTGGTAAGGATATATACCCGCCTGACCTTGGCTCCCTTGCTTTCTTTTAAACTCTTTTTTTTTTAAATGCCACAAATTCATTGGCTTTGAATTTATAATGGGAGGTGATTTTAAAACTATATAAGATTTTGGATCTTGACCACTTCAATTCCAGAATTAGACCGCGTAGTAGCTCTTTGAAGATTTTTTAAGATATTCTACCTCCCACATCATGACAGGCCTTTATTGTTCTTTTACTTAAAAGTGGGAAGGATAAAACCTGGTGTACATCATGCAGTCC
This sequence comes from Ambystoma mexicanum, assembly GCF_040938575.1. NCBI lineage: Eukaryota > Metazoa > Chordata > Amphibia > Caudata > Ambystomatidae > Ambystoma > Ambystoma mexicanum. The sequence continues at coordinate 739,809,912 of NC_090921.1, read as the reverse complement.
GCTGTCTCTACTAAACGTGGATAGTAACAAAACTGGCAAAGGTGCCAGCACCCAGGCTTATGCTCCTGATTAATTTACTAAGCCTCCTGGATAAGTTCAGATTCATCCGTGGAAGGCCCACGCAATTGAGTATCCACTCATGTTTTGTTGCTGTTTCCCAAATTAAGCCGGAACTGTATGGCCACAGATAATAGTGTTTGATTGCCTAGAATTGCTCTTTTTGTTTACCGCCCTAAAGAGGATACAGAATGGGAGACAGAATCATTGCTGTGAGTCGGGTGCTATAAGCCAGACCTTTGGCTAGAGCAGTTATGAACAACTAGCATTACCACCCGGCGTTGCCCGGGTCTGTAGCTGACATACACGTGGGGGTCTGCTATAGCCTTGTGTATGGTTAATTGTGTCATAAGTTCCTATTATTAAAAAAAAAGAAGAAAAAATAAGAAAAAATAAATTTTTTTAAAAATCGCAAAATCGTAAATCTCCCGAAATCGCCCATACTTATAGCACAGGGCCGGACCCCGCTCCACCCCTGTGCAGAGCGAATTGGTGAGGGTTGGTCAAATTTCACTATCGCCAGTACACCCTAGACTGGTATGCCGACCTTGTGTCCTAACGTTTTTGGAAAAGTCGCAAAATCGTCAATCTCCCGAATTCGCCTATACTGATAGCACAGGGCCAAACCTCGCCTGTTGCAGGTCAAATGGGTGGAGTTGGTCAGATTCCGCTATTGCCAGTACATCCGAGACTGGTACGCCGATCTCTGGCAAAATTCACACCCACCAACTGTTGTGGGGCTGGAGCCAACAAGCGCAAAATTGACAATCTCACGAAATCGCCTATATTGATAGCACAGGCCCTATACAGGGCAAATAGGTGGGGTTGGTGATGCCAGTACACCCCAGACTAGTATGCCGACCTTGGGCCAAAATTTCAGCCCACTAACTGCTATAGGGCTGGAGCCAACCCCGAACATACAAACAGACTTTCACAAATATATATATATATACAGATTATATCACTGAGCTGATTGAGGCAACAGAGCTGCACCACTACCCTCCTGTTGTTTTCCCGTGGAATTGAACCACTGGCATTTATTTTGCCCATTTTATTTTATTTTCATTTTGGATAGGGGAATTCAAATCCATCCGCAGTGTCTCATGACCTGTTATTGTACCTTGGTTCTCGCAGAAGAGGTGGTTGTCTTTGGTGCCCTCATCAGCCTAAGAATTTACTCAAATTAATCAGAATTGTTCCCTTGGAGATGAGTGGGGTTTCCAGTGGTGTCCCAAGATGGTTCACCATTTGGGGGTTCGGATCTCGCACAATGCATGGTCTTTACAGTCATCATTATTTGGTGGCACTGGAATAGCTTAAGAAAAGATCAACAGTTGGATCGCTTTACTTTTCTCTTTGCTGGTTAGTTCGCTCATCACGATGGGAACCTTGCACAAATATTCATATTTATTTTTTGCAAACCATTTCCATTGACCCAGTTTTTTTTTCAAATGGCTTAAGCCACTGCTCATCAAGCTCAACTGGGCTGGCTGTGACGTGCAGTTTTGATGAAGCACACTGACGGCTACCATAAATTTGGGGAATCGGCTGTCCCTGATAGACATGCTTTTCCATGACATCGACCCACAAATCATGGTCATGTTTCGTACTAAAGAGGGCAATGGTTCCCAATAACCTAGCTACTGCCTTGTGAGGCGTGCACCATTGCAGACGAAAAGAGAGACGTACACGTTCGCATAGACTTCACCACAAACACGTGTAGTCTGACCCATATCACCAAGTATGTACCTAGACAGAAAATGGCGAATAGATTGCCCTTGTGACCGCAAAATTCGCAAAATGTGGGATAAATTGATGGCCAACCGATTTTATGAAAACACATTCGTGTCACGATCAATTACAGGAACCCGGGTTCATCTACTGCAACATGACTGCTGATGTATTTCAGACTCTGTGAGGAACAAACGCAAATCCGCCGAATCTTTCCCAGTGCACCTTCAGTAAATTACATTCTCAGTTATGTAGTGCTTGATTGCTCTCAATGTAATGGTTGCAATGCCACTTTATCCATAACAACATCAGATCAGACTTGGAGGCTATGACGTTTGTTTTGTCGTGTACCTTGTGTGTACCTAGAGTTGTTTTGTATCTGACCTGTGTGAATAAATCAATGCCTCTTTTAAACGTCTGGTTAGGAAATGTTAACGCCGTTTTCTACGTGAGAAGTAAACCATAACAAGACTCAGTAGATTGTACAATTTTACCAGGTTGCACACTTTAAAACTAAAAAAAAATTAAATTTTGTATTTGTAACTGTGGTTGCACTGTTTTGTACCATGTATTTATTCTACTTTTTTATGTAAATGACAGAAGCCAACTAAAGCATTCTCTCTCTCAATGTAATGCTATATCAGGATTGGATGGGCAGATGATGTCCTGGCGTAAAGGTTCCTCTCTAATTTCTAGGCGCAGGTGGGAGTTCTCCCTGGCAGCGGAAACTGATGATGAAACCTCGGATAAGATATGTGCGCCAAACATGCACATCTTCATGGACTATAGCCATAGGATATGTTTGATTTAAGTACTTGCAGCAGGCCTACTAAACCCTTCAAAAAATGTAAAAGATTTGCTCGAATAGCCTCTGGTGCATGACCGGGATGCAAGATGGGTGACGCCAACTTTGCACACCTAGCATAGTGAAGGGCAAGTCCTAAGGTTCATGGCTTCTGGGGTTAGGTTGCCAGGCTAATTTCCATAATCACTGAAATCAAATGTGCTGCTGCAGACTTTAATCTGGTGGTTGAGGTGGGTGGATTCTTCCAAAATCTGTTAGGAAATTACTTAGCATTGCTCTCTTGTTGGCCAAGAAGCAAATTGCTTTTTCTTTGATGATGTCTAAACCCCTGTTGTACTCTGCTTGGTAAAAAGGAACTTTCCGGGTGGAATGGACAAGAAATCTCTTGCAAAGGAATAGCCTGTTTGAGCACCAGGGACTACTGGTCTTGCTCTCCCATTCATTAGCTCAGGGGCTTAAAAGACGCCAGTCATACCTGCTAAGTATTTGTTTGTACAAATATACTTGGGTCTGATTTGTTGTGCTCTATTTATAACTGCTGCACGTCCTTCTTTACATTCTCTATTCAGTTCAATTGATGACTCTGTAGTGTACCATCAAGGGTACTTTTAGCCTGCTGCAGTTGGATCCATTGTGAACTGTTTATGCAGGTACCTTAGTGTGGTGTTTGTTGTAAAACAACATTCTCATTTGACAAAATATTTCTCTTGTGGGGGGCGTGGCTAGGCAGCACACCATGCGGCTGTGTCTGCCGTGAGCTCCATTGCAAGGCGCCCGAACTTATAAGATGCTGTGGTTTTAGGACGAGATTTTCTTACCATAATTATTTCGCCTATTGTTTGGGATGTCCTGCGCCTCTGGTGCGTAAAAACCATGACCAGATCGCCTGCGAAGTGGAGGAATTCTTCTTGGCTGAGTTGATGGCTTCTCTGAGGAAAATGGCGGCGCGCGCCAAGCTGAGAACACCGGGGTCCCAAGGTGCTGCCGATCCTGACGGGGTTGCCCATCCGATGCCATGAGCGTATGAGGGCTTGCCAAGTGAGCGGACAGAGAAAGCCGGGGTGCCACGGCACGGATCCCCGGGTGGTGTGAGCGGCGAGGCTCTGGGCTGATGATGACAGACGGAGGAGATTGGGCAGCCGACGGGGGTTAAGCAACTTCCCCCGATCCTGACGTCTGTGCAGCGGACTGGCGCCCGGCCCTCCTCCTTCCCGACGCACCTCCTTGCTGGCATTACGGGACCCAGAGCGCCGGAGAGTGCAGCGTCTGGGGAGATGCTCTAAAGAGCGGGGCACCCGCTAAGGGCACCACATTTGCCACAGTGTTGTTGCTGCCATCGGCGGGGGGCTGGCCTGGGTGCCCTCCGGCGGAATTTCCATCCGGCGCCGGACCACCCTGGGCCGTGCTGAGCTGCGGGCCCCCTGCTGGATCCCCTGTGCTTTGCTGGTCTGGCTGGCCTGCTACGTGAGAAGAGCTGGGCTAGGGAGCCTTGGGGTCGCTGCTGAGCCATTCCAATGTCCCTGAGGCAGGCAGAGAGAGGGAATGACCGACCTCCAACTCTGGTCAGCTTGGACCCCCGGCGCCGCGACCCAGAGCGGTGCTGAGGGACATCATTGAGCAGAACTTTCAGGGTGCGGAGAGAGATGTTGCACCCTTGTGGGTCTGGGCTAGGAGGTCCCCCCTGGCAGGGGGGACACTGTTTAGATCCAGCAGTGGCGTGGAAGACATCGCCCAGGCTCCAGCACTTATAAGACCTCCTCCTGGGGGCTAATCTGACCGGAGACCTTGAGGGTGGGTTGAGCCCACGGCAGCCACGAGTTCCGGGGGCGAGGAGCCTTCTGCTGCCCAGGGGTCCAGCAGGAACCATATTTTGAACTAGCAAGGTTCTTCCATACGGGTTCTTTCCTTATGCAATTGTGCTGAACAACTACATTTGCTCCTCTGGCAATGCCTAAAACCTCAGGGAAGCAGAAATCGCACGACATCAAGTCCTTCTTGTCTCCACAGTTGACAACTGTCCCACAGGCGCAAGTGTTGACTGCTGACATTCACCCGCCCCCAGACATGGCATGCACTTGGAGTGACTTTGAGGAGATGCTCAAGGCCCTCAAGCAGGATATCACTCAGGAAATCAAAAAAGAAATCAAAACTTCAAAAGACTCTCTGGCCCAATCGCTTGCTGACTCAACGTCCCATTTTGGAGGGCTTGAAGCCAGGGTAAACGAGTTGGAAGACATAACCTGTGAGCAAACGCACGACTCTGAGGTGCTTACAGAAAGAGTAAGGGTCATCGAGGAACATTTAGAAGACATCTGGGCAAAGCAGGCCGACCTTGAAAATAGATTAAGGAGAAATAACGTGCACCTCCAGGGGATCCCCCGGCAAATCTCAGATCAAGAGCTTCCTGAATATGTCGGGGCACTCTTAATTCCTTCTGGTCCTCCCATCTTCTGAATCATTGATACTTGACAGGACCCACCGTGTCTATTCCTCGGCCCAACAGAGGAGGAACCTGCTTCTGGATGTCCTTACCCGAGTACACTTCTTCCGTCAGAAAGAAGAGATCATGGTAGCGGCCAGAAAGTCTGACTCAATTCAATTTAGAGGATCAACCTTACAGCTGTTCCAAGACCTCTCGACATACACCTTGGTAAGTCGTAGGAGGCTACAGAGAGTGACAGCCTGGCTGCAGGCCAAGAAGCGTCGCTACCACTAGGGATTTCCTTGAAAACTAATTTTGATCTCCACAACCAACACTACATAATCTCTTTGGAGAAAGAGGCGAAGGGTTTGATGGCTGAAACTAATGGAGAAGCTACCTCTGAGCCCCGTTCCCAGGAGTCGATAAATCCACAATTCAGCCCTACTCCAAAGGACAAACGGAGAAAGCTCCGGGGATGGCGTCAGGTGGGATTACCCCCACGACAGGAGGCGGAAGCCACGGAGGACATGGACACTCGGGGTACTCCAGGGGCTCCCTCTAGCTCGGAAGGTGATAAGATCAACGCAGGCTGAACCCTGGAACGGTCCCGGGATATGGCAAGAGCCATCAAGACTGTGGATGGGGATCCCCATGAGGTTGTCCTGAACCTGTGGAGTCCTCTTTGACGGTGGCTCCTACGGAATTCTGCTGTTTGTGAAATCCCCTCGTACTGAGTCTGGTTTCTTTTTTTTTCTTTTTTTATTTTTTTCGGGTCCTGTTGGCCTGTTGATGCTTTGTTATACCCTTAGGAGGTGTCCGGGGCTGGCATGTTCTGCCTAGGGAACTGAGATGAACCATATATGATCAAGGCACTGAGCCTGAACACTAAATAAAAGAGTGACACTTTGGAAAATCAAGATCTTGTAGAAAAGCGGACATGGGCGCCTCGTGCGGAAGGCGTCTGTTACTGTTTGACGGTTTAATAATGTTACTTGGAAATATGGGGCTGTTACGAGGCCGTATTGTCTTACTTTGCATTTTTTTTTTGGAACGCTTTTTCTTATGTTGTTTTTTAATACAATGCCACAGGGTTCTATTTTTGACCCCTCACAGCTAATTCCACTTATGGGTCACAAAAAGATCCTTATCCCCTGAGAGAAGCCCTTGATTGACCCCTTACCCCCTGCCTCTCATTTAGCCCACGCTACATTGCTACGTATACTTGTGGTGCAATGGGGAGGGACTGTGAGCGAGCAACGTTCTGGGCGATCTCCTCTTTTGCGAGGAATACAGTATTTTAGCAGACCACAAGTTCCTAAGCGATCTCAAAATGGTGACCCCAGACATTAAATGCAGTACCCTTAATGTGCAAGGCTTAAATTCCCCTCTGAAGCGTAATGCATTGTTCCATAGGCTAGAAACCCTAGATGCTGCTGTGCTATTCCTTCAGGAAACTAACCCCCAGCCTGCTGACGAGATTCACCTCAATAATAGGCCATTTCCCACAAAATTCTTTGCTTCCAGCGGCTTGAAAAAACATGGGGTCGCCATTTTGGTGCACAGGGGCATTTCCTTTAGGACAATAGAGGTGATGCGGGATGGTGAGTGGAGGTTTCTTTTGGTTGTGGCTATGCTAGAGGGGCGGAAAATCACTCTAGTTTCCCTATATGCACCGAACACCAAGCAGGATTCGTTTTTTGCTAGGCTGTCCAAATCCTTGACTGAGCATGCAGATGGAGAAATAATTTTGGGTGGGGATTTCAACGCAGTGGTCAATACCTTAATGGATAAAACATTGCCCCCAGCGACCAACGATAAGAGCAATTTTCAAGCCCTCACCACTCTGCTTCGGGAACATTCTCTTATCGAGGTTTGGCGGTACTGCCATCCGGAAACACGGGAATACACCTTTTTTCAGCGGTTCATAAGGGTTTCTCCAGATTAGACATGCTCCTCCTTTCTGACTCGCTAATCCCCCTAGTGGTAGATACGGAAATCCTTCCGAAGGTTCTCTCTGACCATGCCCCGGTGAGGTTAACACTGTCCCCTCTCCAGCCAACTCCTTCCCAGAAACAGCCCTCGAGTTTAAATGACTTTTTGTTAGAGGCCCTCTCCATTCGAACTCATATAGCGGAGACCATCAAACTCTACTTTAGTGACAACGATACATGCAATGTATGTTGGGATATTGTATGGGAAGCCAGTAAGTCAGTGATTAGGGGGCACCTGATTGAACAGGCTGCACAGAGAAGGAGGGCCAGGAGAATTTTGCAGGCCCAACTAGAAGGAGAAGCCCATAGGCTGGAAGTAATTCATAGGGAAAAGGGTTCACGATGGTCCTTGAGAGATTTGCAAGTAGCCAAAAAAGCATTGTAGGCACACCACATGGGGAGGGCGGTGCACCATATGATGCTTACTACGCAACTTTTTTATACAAAAGGTAACAAAGCTAACAAATTTCTCGCAGCTAAATTGAAAAAACAAATAAAACGGAATAGGATAGATGTCCTACGGGACGATAAAGGCAGACTTATTTCTTCAGAGAAGGAAAACTACAGATTGTTGAAAACTTTTTCATAGAGCAAGTAGCCCCGCACACTGGGGACCCACAAGCTCCGAGAGACTTTATAAAAAGGCTCATCTTCTGCAAGTTCCAATAGACTTAGGTGTCCCTTTAGAGGAACCCATAACTGCGCAGGAAGTAGAAAACGCTATCAAATCCATTCCCCTTAATAAAACCGTGGGCCCAGATGGGTTTACGAACACATTTTACAAAACCTTTAGTGGAGAACTCATACCCCATCTCACAAGGCTCTTTAACTTCTTATGGGAGGCTGGATCTGTAATGCAGATGATGGCAGAATCAGCCACGTCCCTGATTCTAAAACCTGGGAAAAACCCAATTGAATGCACCTCTTACCGTCGTATAGCTTTACTCAATACAGAGGCGAAGCTTTATAGCAAAATTATAGCCCGACGCTTAGGGGAGGTATTGCCATTAATCGTGGATGGGGACTCGACTGGGTTTATTCAGGGTCGGTCCCCTCATGATAATATTTGTCGAGCTGTAGACCTAGTGGCTCTGGCCCCCACAATCCCGGGTACCCTATCGCTACTGTCTTTAGACTCCCATAGGGCTTTCGACAGCATCTCTTGTGAATATCTGGACTTGGTGTTAAAGGGCTTCGGCTTTGGCCCGAAATTCTCTAAACTAATCCTGTCAAATTTCCAGATCCCATCAACTCGGGTGTGAATCAACTCATTATGGTCGGCTTGGATAGTGTTGGGGAGGGATACTAGGCAAGGGATACTAGGGATACTATCACCACTGGTCTTCGCCTTAGCGATGGAGCCTTTAGCTCAGCGAATTCACCTTCATCCGGAGATTCAGAGATTCGAAATCGGAGGACAAAAGCACAAAGTTGCGTTATACGCAGATGACGTGCTTTGTTATCTGAGGGAAGCTCGTAGTTCCCTCCCTGCACTTATGGCCTTACTAGCTCAGTTTGGAGAGATCTTGGGGTTTACGATAAACACGGCTAAATCGGTGGGAATGAATCTGTCGGAACCCCCTAACACTATATCCAATGGGTGACTACATAAATCACCTTGGGCGTGTGATTGACTCCAACGTACGCTGGACTATTGAAGGTCAATATTCCCAATCTCCTTAAAGAATCTAAGGAATCATTGCATAGGTGGGTCTCGCAAGAGATGCCCTGGCTAGTGCGGGTCAGCGCCGTTAAAATGTCCCTTCTTCCAAGACTGTTATATTCGTTCCATGCACTGCCAATACTGATCCAAGAGCGGACCTTCTTGATTTTCAAAAAGAAATAGGCTGCGTTATATGGCAAGGGAAAACGCAGAGACTCCACGCAAGCTTCTTACCCGGGGAAAGGCGCTAGGGGGCCTGGGGCTCTCCTTAATTTCGCAGTATTATCGGGCAGCCCAAATTGCGGCTATGCTCAGGTGGGCTGACCCAACGGAGCCGCCTAAATGGCAAGACATCGAACAACTAGCCACAAAGATCCCTCTGAATTATTTGCTGTTTCTTCCGGGGGAAGCACGTAACTCTCAAGGTTCCATTTTACCGACTACGCTGACTTCACTCTGATGCTGGGACAAGGCCTATGCACAAAGAGGCTTTTCCTCGGGCCTTGGCCCACTCTCTCCCATTACACAGAATCCGGCCTTTACTCCTGGGCTTCAACCTAATTCCTACCGTGCTTGGTCATCTGAGAAACCACTGAGGTTGCAAGATCTTTATTCGGATAACCTGCCCTTGACCTTTGACCAATGTAAACAAAAATTAAGCTCCCAGAATCCGAAAGATTCAGGTATATACAACTGTGCCATTGGATAACTAATCCAAATATAATACAGGCAGCTTCAAGACCCCCCCACCGGTCTGGAATTAACATTCCTAGAGGGCCAATACTCTCACAAAATTGCCACCTGTTACCGTCTCCTGGAAAATGTCCCCGAAGATGAGAAACTCCCTTATGTGTTAGCTTGGAAAAAGGGAATTGGGGGTGGATATCCCTCATGAATCCTGGCAGAGGATATGGAACAGAGCCCACAAGAGCTCGAGATGTACTACAGTGAGGGAGGGAGCCCTTAAACTCTGTCTTCGTTGGTACTTCACTCTGCAGAAACTATATGCAATTAACCCAGACTATCCAGATACATGCTGGCACGGATGTGGAGAGAAGGGAGATCTGAGTCACCTGTGGTGGTACTGTTCTATCATACAATCCTTTTGGTTGGAGATAAGATCAAGGATCAGAGAGATAACTGGCACCCTACTTCCCATGGACCCGCAAATACTATTGCTGGGCGATGCTCCGGAGGATGGGTCCTATCGAATATCGGGCCCTAGAGCTGACTTGATAACTCAGCTGCTTATGGCAGCGCGACTCACTCGAGCCCACTTTTGGAAGGAGGTAGACAGCCCCTATAAAGCCTACTGGTGGGTGAAGGTTTGGGAATTGTTAGGAATGGAAAAACTTACAGCCACAATTGAGGGGAAGTTGCCTAGGTTATACCGCATCTGGGGCCCATTTTTGGAGTACGCGGACGAAAGAGAACATATGCTGTTCCAGCCAAGAATGATCAAATATCTCCTGCGCCCATGATGAGCCTGGTTATATATGACCCAGACAGATTGACTGTGGAAGGGTGTAAAACATGCCTTTTGGAGTCGATGTGGCGTTACATTTTTTTTATTCTTCCCTTTGTTTGTTTGTGGTCCCCTCTCCCTGAAATCTTACACAATGTTAACTGCTTTAAACCTATGTGCTTGAGCGTTAGGATGCTTTTATGAACATATGATGAATTGTTTCTTAGTTAAAATGAAATGTCGTGAGTTGGCTTTGAAGGCTGTTAACGCTTTATTACTGCTATGCTTTACATAATGAATTCTATGTTGATTGAAATTTCAATAAAAATAAATTGGAAAAAAAATATCACTCTTGCATCCTTCAATGGTACTAAAGGAATATGCGTGATCTATGTTACTTTTAATTTTCTTTCTGGCTCTAATCAAATTACATTCTATTCTGTAGGGACTTGCTATTGGGTACTTAGGTAGTAAATATGCTAAAGATCTACAGGATATTCCACAAGATTATGTCTGCATGTTGCTTTTAATTTCTCATCCCATTATTATCAATTCGCTTTGTATTCTGTGATTCATTCAGTTTGCACCAATTGCAAAGGAGTTTAGGGTTTTAGGCACTTGCCTAAACAAAAAACGAAGTAGGAAGGGTTCCCTCCAGTAGACTCACAGCCATGATTGATAGCAAAAACTTTTGTTTCCCATTATATGTTCTTAGAAGTTAATTTTGTAATCCCACAACAAATACAGCAGCTAGGTATATGGTTATTAGTAGTGGAAGTGGTCCAGAGCAGGACTAGAGGAGAGGAACAGGAAACCTGACGGCAGTATTGAATAAAGATGTTTTTTTAGTGTACTGGTAGCATGTCAGTTTCCTATCTGATGGGAACGTCACGGGATGCTACGGGATGGGGGTAGTTTAGACCAGCAAACAACATTTCTCAAGCAGACTGCTTTCAAGTATCACTGTAAGATCCATTGGTGTTTTTTTAAAAATAAATTCAAAATGTACTGTTAAGTCTTGCTCAAATCTTCTACCTCTCTCTGTTTCTAGATTAAACTAGTGTCTTAAATTGAAATCCACAAGTTGAATCCATAACTTTCATTTTGTTGTGGAAAAGTAGTTTGCATTCACATCACGCCTAACAAAAAGATGCAAAACAAGGACTAAAAACATGTTATTTTATCACGCATTTAGCCCAAAAGCAAGATTAAAGACATCTCAAGTTGGCCCACAGAAATCCTGGGGCCTCATTACGAGAATGGAGGTAGCCATGGAGCTACAAGCTCCATGGCTGCCTCCTTTCCGGGCTCCATTACCGGGTTCCTGCAATGGGGACTTACCGGGTTACTCCGACATAGGAGGAACCGGTAATTCCTCCTTGCAGGAACCCATCCCCATTCCCATTTGAGCCCCCATAGGGCTCAATGGGAATGGGGAGGGAGGTAATAACAGGCATATTACATCTGGCCCGTTATTGCCTCCCTCTTCCCCTCGCGGGACCCAGAAAGTCCCGTGATGGGAAGCTCGTAATCGGCGCTCCCGGAATGAAGGGGGCCGGTCCCGTACCGGCCCCCTTCATTACGGGAGCACCAACCTTATAATGAGGCCCTTGATCTGCCAGGCCTGGAAATAAGGATCCTATTACATTGCATTATGTTACTTGCAGCCCTGCATTCATTTTAGTAAAATAAAAGTACTAATACTATACACACAAGAATAAAGAATGTATATGAGCTGAAATGTTAGTATTTGCAATGCATCTCTACCCTTAAACAGGACACATCTGAAGCTTAATTTCTACATATTTCTGAGGAAAAGGAGGGTAAGCATGCAGCACGGTCAGTGGGTTAGTTATTACTTTCTGTTCCTACAGAATGTTGGGCTATTGTCTGTAGGTTTCTTTCTTCTAATTCTATTTTTCTTATTTCTTATCCTCCTTTTCCAGGAGCCGTCTAAGCATGGATCCTTTCCCCTTTCCCAGCTTTTCCTTTCTCATCCATCTTTCAATGTAACATGATTAATGCTATCTACAGGCATCCTTCATATTTATGCAGGGAGTTGGTTCAGCAGATTGCCTCGAAGGGGGTGGGGGGCGTCAACTTATAAAAGGGGAGTGGAGAGTGTCCATAGTATTGCTTTTTGATGGAATTTGGAAGGATTTCCCCAACTGTGTGCAGCATGCTCTTATGTGTGTCAGCATCCCCGAAATATCTGCAATTAAGAATGACCATGTTTGAAAGAATCCCCAACATGTGTATAACTGATCCCCCTATCTGAGTTGCCCTGTATCCTTTGCAAACAGCCCTCTTACTTCACTCTGTATTTCTCTCATTTTAACTCTCAACTCATTCTCAGTCTTACATATTCACTGTTGCAAAACACGGAAATTCTAAGCTAACTCGATATAATGAACTGGCAGAGTGGTGCTCATCTGGCACAATAAAACGTGACCCTGGTCTGGAAACTATGCAGTAGGTAATTAATCTGGGCATTTTGTGCCAACTGGGCATACGGTTATCTGGCACTGCTGTGAAACCTGGCATAATAGAAACTGTACTTGCTGTCTTAAATGGGCCTTCTGGTATTTTTGCTTCCCTTGTTAAGTCGACAAAAAAGAAATTGGTATTGGTATGCTAACTGGGGAGAACAGTATCTGGCCTCACTGTCCTTATTGGGCTTAATGCAGTCAGGCACTGCTATACTAACTGAGCATGCAATCAGGCACTGCTATACCAACTGGGTATAATAGTATATGGCACTGCTGTACTAATCGGGGAGTATCCCCATTCTGTGGTCTGGATTTACTTCTTTTTGGTCTTCTCCCATCCACTCCACCGCTGGCTTTAATTGGTGATTTAAATGTTCATCTCCTGTCCGACAGGTCTGTTTGCCCAATTCCTATTCTTGAGTCATAATCTTTAACCCAAATACCCTCTCCTTCCTCCCATGTTTCTGGTTCCTCATTGGACCTAATCTTTTCTACCATCACCATCTTGTCCTTAGTATCTGCTATTTCTCTTGGATTGCTTTCTCTTATCTTTCACAATTCCCACGCCCCTTACTCCTTAAGCTTTCTTCGTTGTGATTTTAGAACATTTGATAGCTCCACTTTCTCATCTGATCTTACTTCTCTTCCATCCTGACTTGATACATTTGCATCTCTTTAAACAGTCTCTCCTTCTTTACTCGTCTCTGACAGTTTAGTGAACACCCTGGATCATCTGCATCCTTTTACTCCCTTCTGAACCTCATATAAGCCATCTCACCCCTGGATGACCCCTTCCCTTCGCGAGGCTCGCTGGATTCTTTGCCAAGCCGAACGAAGTTGGCTCAAGTTCAGGGGTGCTACTGATCTTGATCTTCTAACTTCTCTTTGCTCAACTTACTACTCCTTACTACTCTCCACTAAACAATAATATTTTAACACTCTTTTTGACTCTCTCTCTCTTCTCATCCCCACCGGCTATTCCTTAATCTTAACCACATTCTTGCCCCTTTCCCTCCCGATACTGCTTTGCTCTCATTGCATTCAGCTGTGGCTTTTGCTAACTACTTTTCTTCCAAAGACTCCCTTCTTTGGCCTTCAATTTCAGCAGGCACTTCACCTTCTATCCCCATTTCCCTGTCTGAACTTGTCTCCTTCATATTCTGCTCTGATGACCTCCCTTCATCCTCTTTCCAACTTTGAGATAACTGCTGTTCTAGTTAAAGGTCATCCCACTGCTGCCCAAGGTGATGCCTTGCCTTTCTTCTTAATCCCACCAATCCATCCTACCATTCTTTCCTATCTTACTGCCCTCTTTAACTCATTACTATCCTCTGCTACTCTTCCCACACTCTTTAAACACTCTTCAATTCTTCTTATTCTTAAAAAACGTATGCTCAATCCCTCTTGTCCCTCTAATTTCCGTCCCATCTCCCCCTTACCCTTATTATGCACATTTTTGGAACGTGTGGTATTAACCAGCACTCTCTCCTTCTCCCCTTTCAATTTGTTTTTCGTACCTGTCACTCTATAGAAACCACCTTTATGACAGTCTCTGAGTCTCTCCTAGCCTCACGCTACTCTAAACTGTCCTCTCTTTTTGTTCTCCTTGATCTATCCCCTGCATTCGACTCTGTTGAACACTCTGTTCTACTCTTTACTCTATCATCTTGTTTTACGGGGTCCTGTACTTAAATGGTTCCACTTTTACCTTTCTGACCGCACTTTCTCTTTCTCCTGGGCTAGTCAATCCTCCCAGGCTCTCCCACCTTCTCACTGGGTACCTCAAGACTATGTTCTTGACCCTCTCCTTTTCTCTCTTTACATCTCCCCTATCAGCTCTATTTCTTCTTTTAGGTGTTCCTATCATCTTGATGCAGACGATTCACACATGTTTGTACCTTTCTCATCCTTCTCAGATTCTATTCTCTCTTTCATCTCAGCTTGCTTCTCTTTTCACCATTTACATCTTAACCCCTAAAAAACTGAAGTTATTTTCTTTCCCACTTCTACCATTCCTCCCTATCTCCTCCCATATCTCTTTGATGTTGTAGAGGAGGTCCCAAATACAGCCTGCACTCCAACCATCCATTTTGAAGTACCAGGAACGTTCACACTGAGATACGTGACGTATGATCAGCAAATAAACCAGCAGAAAGCCACAGTGGGGCACAGTGGGGCTCTGTCCAGCAACTATCAGAAGATAAGAACGATGTACCAGTACCGAGGAAACCATGGACAGTAAGGTACCCATTGAGAAAGCCATATCAACAAATGAGACGAACCGAAGATCGTCTAAATACAGTCCCTGAAGAAACCAAAAAGGTCCTAATGGATGACGAATGGTGACATCTCGAGAACCCGGACTGACTCACCTATAGAAGAAATGACGACCAGAGAATGACATAAAGAGACAAAATGCCATGAATAAGGATAGAGTGTGAAGGCGATGTCAAATGAAAGAAGCTTAAGCTGTAAACATGGCAAAGATATTTGACCAGTTTACACGTGTACATATGCTTGGAACCGCAAGAAAGCTAAGAGAATCGTGCGGCTTGCTATGCTTGTAGAGGGATAGTGCGGCAAGCGCCATATTCATATCTACCTCAAATAAAGCACTTTATATGAAGTATACTTCCACTTCGCACAAAAGCAGAATCAACAAAAATCACTAAGGCCATTCGAGAAAGGTTTCACATTCAATGACATCAGGAGCTGAGCGGCAGAAACGAAACTCAGCAGAGGCAACTCGTGCCTAGGGAACCAAGGTCGTATCCAACAAAATGAATGAGCAGTAGCTACAATTAACTGAAGCAAGGACCAGAATATACTGCTTTGAAGGGGCAAGATAAGAAGGCAAAGGCAGGTGGTGGGTGAACATAAAATCAAATACACAAATTGTTGAGGAAAAGGCAAATCCACAGTGTCCGAATCACATGACCAGCCGAACAAGCAAAGCAAGCCCCCCACACCTACGCATGGCTGTGAGCCAGGAGAAGATATCTAGGCGGAAGATGCAGTCTCGAGGCCAACCACAGCAAAATAATTGACACATAGCCACTAAAGTGATGATTGATTGAAGGAAGGCCGAGTGAGTGGAGGGGCACCCTGCACCTAGCCAACCATTCTGCGTGCTGCTAAGCAAAGTGAAAAAGTATGCCTGGGGTTGATGCCAACCCAATCACAGTGGACCAAGTAATCTAGGGTCATATAGTTAGTAGAACCAATGGGACATCGTACTTGTAGTGACGGCTGCAGTAGTCATTTTTGAAGGAAAGGCTTAGATGCCCACCTGACAGTGTTTCCCAATCCCCTCACTCTGTTACCATATACAGATATAGTACCTATAGTAAAGTTACCTTTTCCTAACCAATAGAATTGTATTGCAACTTTTGAGTGTTACACTTGGATGATGGCGAATTTTCAGTATAAATGCTATAATTTTTATGAAGTTTGTTGGAGTTGAAGCGAGAAGGAAGATCGCACCATTGCTGATATTCATAACTCCCAGTTTTTTGTACTTGTCATTAAACAGACTCCCTTTGCCAACCCGTTGAGTTGTCCTTATTGATTGGTGTTGAAATAATACATCTGCACCCCCATCCATCTCACGGGTGCCGCTATCTTGTCTTAAAGTGCTTCTGAGCAAACCCCGACTCTATGGGCCAGTTAGGGGTCTCAGAGCACACTTGGTAGCAGAGGATGGTTATCGATTATCGATTAGAATAAGACACCCATTGACCATTGACATAAAGTAACTCTAGGTCCTCTGCAATATCATATCCTTTGCCATTCGGCTGAGTAGACTGTGAAACTTCCCGTAGACAGTGGTAGAATAAAAACAAAAATTAGCAGAACGAGGTCTGAAGGGACCTTTGTTACCCACATAACCCCTTCCCACTCCTACGAGCAGCTGAGCGGGAGAAAAGCCAGAGAAGGCGGTGACGAAGGCGGTGATCCCGAGGATCCAGAGAGGAAACATGCGAACGGTGAGTGAAAAAGACTAATGCTTTGGCAAAAGTGCATGCCTTAGAACAAGTGAGGGAAAAGGTAATGGAGGGAGGCGGGAAAAACTTAATATAGTTAGAAGTAGAGAAGAATGTATATATGTATATATATGGGGAAAGGAATAATGACTTGAGAATAATTAAGTAGACAAAAAGAAGATAACGGGGAGGACACCCGAGAAGAGAGAGGATTTGCCTTATTCCTATGCTTTTATACAAGCGGCTAGAAGAAACTTGTATCCAGAGTCCCAAATAAAGGGGAACGAATAGGCCACCACAGCGATTAAAGGCGCTGTGAAAGGGATACGTTTAAACTCCATGTCGGGGTAAATTTAAAGGCAGAGATACATGTGACCGGCTGGAGTTCGTCTAGTCTGTTAAACGTCTGTCTTATGTGTTGATTGTTGTGACGTCCTAGGACAGAAAGTTCTCCTTCAAGGCACTAGCATAAAAACTGTGTGATTGGATATTTGGCAGGTTGTAGAAGGTAACCTGATGTTTATTGAGTAAAATAGAAGATATAACATTTTGTAGAAAAATCGGGATTGGAGCTTGCAGTTATTGGTGCTCGCTCATATTGTTGGAATTGTCACGTAAAGTATCGACCAGATATATATACATAAGGGAAAGGGAACAGATTTAAGCATGGAAGACATAACTCCTTTAGCACACATGTGCAAACAGTTGCCGAAACATGAACCTAAGCTGAAAAAATACAGTGTAGAATGGGTTAAAGGCACCGCCCACAAAATGGTTATGCCATGGCCGCAAGGTGGGTCATTATCTAAAGCAGTTTTGCAACATATGAGGACATACTTGCACGCCACATACACAGGAAAAAAGTTAGACAAACGCCTAGCTAGTCTAGAATTGTGGAAAATGTATCAATGAGACAAGGAAGAGGAACCGCCATCAGACTGGATACTTAATGTATGCACAGAGGGGGGTGAGACGCCCACAGCACCACCTGCCCCCTCTGAAACAAAGATTGAGAATGATAAGGAGGAAGGGTTATATCCACTGAGAGAATTGAAAGCAGCCACAGGGTATAGCAACAAAGCATATGAGTCACCTACGCAAAGTAGTGACGAAAATCAAGATAAGGATAGAGATAATATCACCTCCAAAGTCCCAAGGGACAAGGAGAGACACAATGACGAGAGAAGAGACCAGATACAGGCAAGTACATCTCTCGACAAGGAAAGATAAGGAAAAAGATATAAAGGAAGCAAGGATAAAACTGATGAGATAGCACTCACACAGGACAAATGGATATGAGGGCAGATTTGATTGAAACTTGACGGCAAGGGCATTGATGACGCGAAACAAAAGGAGAAGTTAGACGATGTACAGAGGAAAGAGAGGGAAAAAGAAAAAGGATTGAGAGACGAAAGAATAAAGAAAAGAGATAGACAGATACAAGAACAGTTATATCGTGAAGAGCAAGAAAGGCATCTCGACCGTAAACAGAGAGCAGCCAATGATCAAGACAAACAGGAGCAGCAAAGGTTAGCGGAAGAACAAAGGATTCGAGAGAAAAGAATAAAGAGAAGAAGGGGTGAGGAGATCCGAAGGGCAACCGAACGTAGGGATGAAAAGAAAAAGGAGGAAGATTGGGTCACACAGGAAGTGAGGAAGTGCAGAGAGTTTGATGACGATGTAGAACGTAAACGAAGACAGAGAGCTCACGATCTTGAATGTCTGGAAAGAGAGGTTAGAAAACCTGAGCCAGTAGTAGATTGGGGAGATATAGAAGAATTCTTCCCTGAGTACGATTCAGTACCGGGTACATCTAGGACGAATATTGAGGATGACTTCGACACCAGAAGCATCAGAGAAACGATTGATAGAATATATGACGAAATGGGGCTAGAACAAGTACCCCAAGGGGAGGGGGAAAATGAGCGCTTGGAGAGCACTCAGCTTTAGGACACTGAGCAGGTCTCCCGAAGCAGTGGGAATAGAGAACTGTTCCTGGATAAATTGGAAATAAGCAGGGGCAAAGAGGATGAAAGAAGTTGTACAAGTTGGGGGCAGACAATGTCTGACACCGAAAGAGAGGAGCGTGAAGAAACAGAGAAGGAGAGAAGATGCGAAAAGAGAGTCTCCGGAGGAAAAGGGATAAGATGGTTAGATTCTAGTGGGTCTGCACCGAGGACATCAGAATTTGCCACATAGTCAGATCGGCACGAAGTAGTATCTCACGGTCACTGGGGGGTGTCACCACCACCCTACATGAGCCGACTAAGGTCATTGAGGGTCATTCAGAGGTTGGAGGTAAGGAATTGCCGGCACCGGTAAGGGTGCCGATGCCGGTAATCCCTTACCTCTGTATTCCGAGGTCCCTTTGCGGGTCCTTCCTTACCTCCTGCTTTTAGCAGGAGTTAAGTACGGGACCCGCAAAGGTACTTTGGAGGTAATTACGGTACCGTAATTTACGGTGCCGAAATTACCTCCTTCCCCATTCCCATTGAGCCCTATGGGGTAGAAATGGGAATGGGGAAGGGCAAAAGGTGAATGGGGAATTACCGGTCCCTCCAACCCTGGAATGGACCGGTAATTACTCCATTCACCATGCTGGATTTGGGACGGTTTTGGAGGCAACCATGAAGCTAATTACTCCATGGTTAGCTCCAAACCCGGAATGAGGCCCATTGCCTGGTAGACGGTGATGCAGGAATGTTACGCCTGCAATAGACAGAAGATCAATGAGAGAAGAGGGAGAGGACTGCGCGTCCCAATTTCCGTTGCTCGAGAAAGGAGGGGCGAGACCACAGTATATTCCATGGCCACACATGAATCGAGAAAACTTGAAAAACAAGCTTCCAATGTTGACATCGGGAGCCCGAAAATGGATACACAAGCTTGAAAAAATGACGGGAGGGAACACGTTAGCTATCAGGGATATCAAGGGTCTCTTAATCGCCATACTTGGTGATAGAGCAGACGATGTGTGGACACAGGCAGGCTACCCCGATGTGACCACAGTTAACACCGCGAATGACAGAGCTCCATTTAACAATTGCAAAGCCGCGGTATGGAAAGCACTACGAGTGCTATACCCAGATACTTCCGATATGGGAGCGATCATGACACGTAAAATGAAGAAGTCGGAAGACCCGTTAATTTACATACAGAATTTTCAAGATGCCTGGGTACTCAAGACTCGTGAATCTTGGGGGAAATCTGTACCCGTGTTCTACCATATATTGTGCCACGGGCTGCCAGAACCAGTGCAGAAATAGCTTAAGAAATTGGTGGGAATTGAGGCCAAGCCATGGTCAGAAATACAGTTGACCATTGCACACTATTGCAGACTGCTGCAAGAAAAGAATCGCAAAAAAGAAGCTGCACGAAAGGGCGAAGAGGCAAAATGAGTGCAGAAGAAATTATCAAAATATGCTCTCGAAGGAGCCATGATAACTAACAAAGCTGAGTGAAGCATGCCACAAGTTAATAATCCACAGCAGAATAATCAGGGCAATAATGGGTTTTACCCCAAGGGAAGAGGATTTAGAGGAAGAGGATGGCAGAGTAATTATGGAGGTTTCCAGAGTAATCAAGGAGGCTTTCAAAATATGCAAAATGCCAATCAAGATATGTTAAATGGGCAAGTGATCCGACCACCGCCAGTATGTTGGTTGTGTGGGATGACAGGGCATTTAGCGCGCACATGCAGAAATCAAGGCATGATGCAAAACGGCCAAGGAATAGGAGCAGGCATGGTGAATCCACCTGCGTTTGTACAGCAGGGAGTTGCACAGAATCACACGGTGCAACAGCAAACGTCAGGAGCACAGAAAAGCCCACAACCTCAAAATGTAGTGAGTTTTCCACAAGGACAGTCCCAACAGTCACTGATGCAACTGTCACATACAATGAGTACAGGATAGGCTGCGAACCCTAGTATGATGAGTAACACCGGCGATGGGGGAAGTCCATTAGCCCAAGGGGAAAAAAATTATATATGGACTAGGAGAGCTCAATGAAAACCCTGATGTGTTCTATCCTATCAGTGACACCAGACCCTCACCGGGAACCAAGGGTGGATGTAGTTATAGGGGATAAAGAACTTTCCTTCTTAGTTGACACGGCTGCAACACGTTTGTGTACACGTGAAGGCAGGTTTTCCTTGTCCGGCGATGCCATAAATACTCAGAGTGTCACAGGAGCTACAAGTCGTGTTCCCTTGACAAACGCACTTCCAGTCTCTATAGGAGAATGTGAGATGAATGTGCTTCTATTATATTCACGACAAACCCCAGTAAACATTTTGGGTCGAGATCTAATGATGAAGTTAAATATGACAATCTCGTTCACGGAGGAGGGCATAGTATGTTCAACTCCAGGAATGCACTATTCAAACGTATGCAAAATGTTTTATAGTGATAAATTTGAATGACATTGGGCCTCATTACGACCCAGGCGCTAATGGGTTAACGGCGCCGTAAAAGGCTGCAGCGCCGTTAACCTATTAGCGCCTAATTACGAGGTCCCTTTGCGGGACCCGACCTTAACGGCTGGTGTAGACCAGCCGTTAAAGTAGGGACCCGCAAAAGGACCTTGGTGCTAATTACGGTGCCGCAATTTGCGGCACCGTACTTAGCGCCTTCCCCATTCCCATTGAGCCCTATGGGGCAAAAATGGGAATGGGGAAGGGCCATGGAGGAAGGGGGAATTACCGCCCCGCCAACCTTGTAATGGGGTGGTAATTCCCCCTTTCTCCATGGCAGAGTCGGTAACTTACCGGCATGGACCATGGTGCTAATGGCACCATGGTCTTCCGCCAGGGTCGTAATGAAGCCCATTATGTCGAAAGTCATAATGTCGAAAAAAAAGTCAAAAAAAAATATCGAATGTCTATTTTTAATTGCTTTTTGTTCGAAATGGGGGGGTTCTCCCCCAACTCCCCTTTTTTACATTTTTTGTTTGTTTTACCCCCTTTTTTTACTCGCGGAACCCAAAACAAACATGTAAATAAAAAAATAAAACATTCAAAAAAAATGTTCCGACATTTTTTTTTTTTACATTATGTCTTTCGACATAATGTTTTTGACTTTTTCACTGCCTACCATGCAAAATGATCGGAGCATACGCAGGACACACAGCCATGAGGGCTATATCATTAGAGCCCGAAATATTTGCATATGGAATACATGTGTTATGGCAGGGCTGCCAGTTCTTACAGACAAAATCATGAGGACTCCAGATGAATTTCTATTCAGGCCAAGAATACCTATGCATGAGGAAAAGGGACAAGTGTTTCCCTTGGTGATAAACACAGCTGCAGTACGAGGGAAAATGGCTCTGATTGATGGTTATGACGATGAAGGCTGACAATGGTGCACAGTAATTGCCATTGAAGAAGGATACCGATTGACTGATGTCACTGATGACAATCTGTTTGATCAGCAAGCAGATATGGGAGACACAGCAGTTGAAGTGAGCCTCACCTTTTGGGTGAGAATGATCAAAAGAGAAGTGCCTCAGAGAATGATGTTAGCACAGAACCGCCCCTAATATTTTGATGACGGCATGGCCCAGGTGCCTGTCTCAGCATGGACTACAGGCCCCTATCACGTGGGCTTATTCAAAGGAGTCATAGAGGTGACAATCAAACTGAAGTCAGGAGCAATTTTACCAAAAGCACGGCAATATCCCACGTCCAGGGAGGCAGATTAAGGGATTTTTAAGACAAAATCAGCTATGATGGAGCAAGGCATCTTAGTGACGTCAGAGTCGTCATGCAATACCATGGTTTACCCTATCAAAAAATCAAAAGGGGGGCCTTGGAGACTAATTCAAGATCTAAGTCCAATAAATGATATTGTTGAGGCAGAGTTCCCTTTAGTCGTGAACCCCGCTACAATTTATGTAATATACATGTTGATGCAAAATATTTCACAGTGATTGACTTGAAAAATGCATTTTTCTCAATCCTGTTGCACTGTGACTCACAATATCTGACGTCATTCACATTCAGATAGCTGCATCTGAAAAGCACGAGGCTACCCCAGGGGTACTGTGAGTCTCCTTCTATCTTCAACAGAGTCCTGCAAATGGACTTAAGCAATATTACATTAGAAAGTGTTGTCTTACAATATGTGGACAACATATTAATTTGTAGCACAACAGAGGAGCAATGCAGACACGATTCTGTCCAGCTATTGACTACATTGGCTGAGAAAGGATATAAGGTTGACAAAGAAAAGTTACAATATTATCAGCAAGAAGTGCTATACATAGGCCAGCTGATCTCTCATGAAGGGAAAAGAGTTACCCCAGAAAGAGCTGAAGCCATACTAAACACTGCCAAGCCACACACGGTAAAGCAAATGCAGAGTTTCTTAGGCCTGTGCAATTATGTCAGGACATGGGTCTTCGACTACAGCTCTTACACCAAGCCTTTCCTTCAGGCCATAAAAAAGGCACAAGTGACAAAAGAAAAGATTGAATGGTCTGAGACCATGGAGGAAGGATTTACTGAGCTCAAAAGAGCAATGTACACGGCACCAGTTTTAGGGATCCCCAGTTATGCAGAGGAATTTTTCCTGTTCTCGTACACAAATGGCAGTGTTATGACGGCAGTGTTCACACAGAGAACCACATTGGGGTATGAGACCCTGCCATATTATAGTGGAAATTTGGACCCAGTGATGAGAGGCCATTTCCCGTACGAAACAAAGTTTAGCTGCCGCAGCGTTCACCATAGAGAAGGCTATAACCATTGTGATGGGATGCTCAATGGCGTTGTTCATCGAGTATGCACTATTTGCCATTCTAGAGAAACCGAAAGGCACATTGACATCTCAGAGAGCTTCTGCATATGAAGTAATCATATCAAATCCATCGATTAAAATAGTCCGATGTAAGATAGTGAATCCAGCTATGTTCATAGCAGAGCCAGTCACTGAAGGAGAGCCAATACATGACCGTGCAAATTATGAAGAATTCTATGATGAAATTCCCAGAGTGAAAGAGAATGCATTGGCAGAAGGAGAAAGTGACTACATTGACGGTTCTTCGAGAATCGATCAAAGCGATGGGCAAAGATATATAGGCGTCACTGTAATGAAACACACTGCAAATGGAGAATTTTCGAGTACTCCTTAGTGCACGAACACCATCTCATTATTCAGCACAGGATGCAGAATTATTGGCGTTGATACTCGCCATTGAGAATCACGTAGACCAGGAAGTAACTGTGTACAGTGACTCCGCCTATGTGACGTCGACAGAGCAGGCAGTCCTAGCGCGCTGGAAAAGGAGGGGCTACCTCTGAGCAGACGGCACGCCAGTGCAGCACGCAGCCTTATTGGACAGGCTGATCAAGGCACTACAGCTCCCAGTGGGCATAGCTGTCGTGAAATGCGCCACCCACACAAAGGGGTCAGATTTGATCTCCCGAGGAAATCAAGCAGCAGACACGGAAGCCAAGCGTATGGCATCCAAGAATGAGACGATCATGGATATTGAGGTTATTAACACTAATGAGAGATTGAGTGTTGCACGAAGTACACCAGAAAGCTACAACAATATGGGACAGGCACAGTTAATGGAACTCCAAGGGGAGGCCCCACAGGAGGAAAACAAATGTATGGAAGCGGCGAGGGTTTTCTATAAACCCCTCTGACAGCTTGTGGAGACAAGACAGCACTGGTAAACCAGTAATGCCTATAGCCCTGTTAAAATGCCAACAGTTCACAGCTGGGCACACATTGAAGGTAATTAGAGGAGTCATCCCAAGGCCTAACAGACCTATTCAACACTTGCATGTCGATTATGTCGATATGATTCAAGTATGTAACGGGTACAGGTATTTAATTGTTGTGGTGTGTCCATTCTCTAGATGGATAGAAGCAGGTCCCTGTACACACCCAGACTCTACCTGTGCAGCCACATTTCTAGTGAGGGAGGTATTTCCCAGGTGGGGGGTATGGGAAGTCATGAGATCAGATAACGGGACCCACTTTGTAAATTAGGTTTTCGAGCAGATCAGCTTGTTGCTTGGTATAAAGCAGTTCTCGTCAGCGTATCATGTGCAAGGTAACGGGATATGCGAGAAGCTCAATGGCTGATTAAAGGAAAGGATAGCCAAATTGAAGCTTGTTCTAAGAAAGGGATGGTTGCACTGCCTTCCTTTGGCATTGTATGCACTCCGGAATCAACCCGGTTCCGACCATCATCTTACGCCGCACGTAATAGGCACAGGAAGAAGAATGCTCACTCCACTGACACCCCGAGACAGAGCTAGATGTGATGCCCAGTCAACAGGAGAAATCGTAGGGTCTGAAATGCAAAATTACTTGAATTGCATGACATCTTGTCTTACTGTAATTTCAGGCCAGCTGCAGCAACAACAGAAATGATGCAGGGCAGCACTGAACACAGAAGGAGATATTACTGAAGGCACAGCTTAAGGACTTTGTGTTCCATCTGTTTTCCCTGGAGACACTGTGTTGGTAAAAAACCATACAAGGAAAAGGTGGAAGACTGCACTCCCTGTGCAGTAAAACTACAAGGAAGAAGAGCTTGGATCTTTTTGGGTGACGTCAAACCATACATCGGAGAAGGCCCCCTGCCTGCACCCCAGAGCAAAGAGACAGACGACGGGGAAGAACCACAGCACGTGCAGACGAGATCCATGACGAGGAAGAAGGATGCATGAGCAGCAGCAAAGCAAAGACAAAGAAGCTTTTGTGCAAAAGTTGTGGTTTTTATTTTGGACATTCCTCCGAGCAAAAAATAGACGATAGGGACAAATAAACGGACACTCTGTGCATCCTAGTTGCAGGGTGAAGAAGAAAATTGCATTTATAAACCACAACATAGCCTGCCGAATTTGAACTTTGGACTGAGGCACACCGAATCCTTAATAAGGAAAAGAGAACATGCAAAATTTTGATCGATCGAAGACACATAAGCTGGAAGAAAAACCAGTATCCGGACTCTTTCCGCACAATAACCTTGATAGGAATCACTTATGGTGTCCCACAGTAGCAACATCACCAAAGATGTGGTGACATACTTCGATCTAGTGCTAAGATCGTACCTGTCAGTGGTGGGGAGGCTCACCACTGTCACTGACTTTCTTCAAGATCCTGAAAACGAAAAGACTATAAGGAGATTGCTCACTGTGATTGCCGAGCAGTTCTCCTACTTCCTGAGTACAGCGAGGAAAAACCAAATGTCCCAAGCGGAGAAGGAAGCGAATGAGCCTATCAACGTATTGTTCTTTTGCCTAATCGAAGAGTGTCCAGAACTTGTCGGGAGAACGACAGACGTACTAACTTTTCTTCTAGATCCAGCAAATACAGAACGTCTGAGCATCATCGTAAATAGTATAGTTATACAGGTGGCTCTCCACGCAAACGGAAATTGCAGACACAGTTCACAGTGAAGTGAAAAACAAACAGTCCCAAAATCCAGCAAGGACAGGGAAAATGTCCTTGTCACCAGAAGACAGCAGCTTGGCGAGCAACGTGTTCTTCTGCTTAATTGAGGATTTTCCAGAGCTTGTGGGGAGACGATCAATGTTGATGTCCTCACATACATCAGAGACCCAGCAAATTCCGCACAGATGGGCATACTCCTGCATGGAATTGTGATGCAAATCGAACTTTCTAACCATCAGCAGAATTATTTGAGAAGATTTTAAACTTTCTGCCGAGGGACAGATCGAGAGAGAGGTGTCAAAGACTTCATTTGTTTTAGTTTTCTTTTCTTTTTGTAGTGACAAGGACACAACATGTCATCGGGAATGAAGCAGGTCAGAGGCGTATACTGGGAACTGATACATTTTGAACATGCACAGTAAAGAGACTTGTTGAATTATTGCTTGATTTTGACACTCCTCATAGCCTAAACAAGAAAACTGTATCCAGAACTAATAGACAAATCCAGTGGTCTGACAAGGAAAGACAATCACTTAAGTTCTACAGCTCACAAATAGAACAAACAGGATCTAAAGACAATATTATTTAGAATTGTATTAAAAGTTAACACATTTTACAGATGATTGAGATGGGGGTCCAGAACAGTACTCTAGTCCTCCCACAGGAGGAGAGACGGTCACAGTTCCCTGGACGTAAATGCTGCCGCCTAACCTATAGGGGCATAATGTATTTGTGTATCATATTCATCATCATTTTACTGTCATTAACGATCAGAACTGCATTTTTTATTGGTGTACGAAGTGTTCCAACTCCAGTACATCCACCTATTGATAAACGTATGACACCCACAAAAGCACCCAGGCCCTTTATAATAATTCCAGTCCCTAGGAGATATGATAATGGAGAGAGTGAACTTGAGATCGATGTGATAAACAATGACACACACACACTTGTGGTAACAAGCATATCGAAAAGCTGGAGACAGCGTCGGCAGAATGTGAATGAAAAAAGGTTAGTGACAACCACACTCATGCAAACATTGAATGCACATACAGCAGGGCTAGTGTCAATGACTGCAGAACCACAATCCCGAGCATGGGAGAAGAAAAGACTGCCTACTATGGGAAATCTCACTACAAGGAAAATAAAGAGCCAAATGAAGGAAGCAGACATTGTGAAAAGACAAGAAGAGTTGGAAAGAAAGCCAACAGAAACAGCTGTATCAGAAACTCTTGAGAAGTATATAAAGGGCACCTGGCGGAGTCCTGATTTGCCCAGGAAGGTACCTGTATACAAAATGCTAGAAATCAGGGTGGGAGATCCGTAGAAGCTGTCAGGTTTGGATGCTTTTTTATTTTGCCTCTAAAAAAGTTAAGCACAGATTATAAAATTAAATATTTACATGACTTTCGATAAGCACGAAAGTAGAACGGACAGATGTTGTTTAACACAGGAAATACAGGTGAGTATCGACCTCTTTCTTGTCGAGGTACACTTTCCAAAGTGATGCACAAGTATACAATACAGGTAAGTGAGAACATAGGATTGTTGACGAGATGCAACCCAAGACTGTGGTAAGTCCGGGGATCTAAACAGGACGGTGTACACAACACTAACTATAAACACATTAACACAGGGGTTGTGTCACAGAACATCGACACTGGAGTGTTTCGGCCATGCAGGGCTAGGTAAGGTGTAGGTGGCCTTCATCAGGATGATCGCTGATCGTGATGCTGTACGTGTGTGTAATCGTCTGCTAAAGTTGCAGCGGGGTGCTGTGCTGGAAAGTCCTTTAAGGAGTGCCGGACTGTGAGAACCCATTTCAAAAGGTAACATGGGATGACGTGGAAAAATCAGGTCATGGGGGCTGGAAACTGGGTCTGAAGCGTCTGGGAGCGGTGTGTGAAGATTTCAGCTGCACTCTTCTCGGCAATGGTTGCCCACACGGACAACCCCTGTGTTAATGTGTTTATAGATAGTGTTGCACTTTCGTGCTTATCGAAAGTCATGTAAATATTTAATTTTATAATCTGTGCTAAACTTTTTTGGAGGCAAAATAAAAAAGCATCCAAACCTGAAAGCTGTCTATAGATCCCCCACCCTAATTTCTAGCATTTGTATTCAGAAACTCTTGAGCCAACACCAAGAAAGACAAGAGCAAACTCAGAGAAAATCTCTGCACAAGCACAACTGATAGCAGACACAGTATGGCCATTCATAGCCAGAGAAAGCAAAAGACTAGAGGAGTTGAAGAATAAACCCACAGAGACAACATCGCTGAGTATATGTGTTCCAGTAACAGGGACAAGTACAAGTTCTACAGTAGAACCATATACTGAACCCAAGCCAGAGTGGATGCGGACATTTATAACCAGAAAGAAAAAGACACATGAGGACAAGGAAAGAACTGCCAGACTTCTGTCTACTCAAATGGCACAGATGAAGAGGCCTGCACCATGGACCAGGATACCTGGGAAGCTGTCATGATTCCTGCCCCCAGCCCCCCAGCAATTCAGGCTGGAGCCGGGCCAAGGCCACCTAGTTGGCCCCTAAGGGCCTCTCCATCTCCCGAGACACCTACTTGGACTCAGGCTTGGCGCCTTTGGCACCAAGCTCACACACAGTCCTGAGATCCACTCAGTATTGGACTTGCAATGTATTATGGGGCAATGGATGCCCGCATGTATTTCAGTTCCTTGAACTGGATGAGCGGTCTAGTCTTTCGGGTGTGGCTCAGCCCAGGGATACCTGGGATACCTACAGACTATTTGTATGTGCTTGGATCTCCTGAAGAGGCCCACTTCTTTCTTCAGTGCCAGCGCACCTGCAAGAATAAGAACTTTGTTGCCAATACTCACCTCGAAGAGCATCCAACTTCTGTCCAGCTCTTCCCAGTCTTGCGGATTCCTACGGCAGAGTCATCTCCATCTCGGCACGCCGCGCCCTACCAAAGGGGAGAAGAATAGAAGAAGAGACGTTAGTAAGCATTCTGCAATACTTAGCTCTCTCGAATTTGCAAATAGAGTTTAATCCTTACCTGAACTCCCGTCGATCGGACAACTTCTGCTCCAGAGCATCCCGCCAATCTGAAAAAGGGGAAAAGGGGAAAAGACACATCAGTTTAGCGCAAAACATTTAAGAGGCGCCGCACATCGCGCTTTCTCACCGCAGCTCATCTCCTCAGCTCGCTTCCATGATGGGTTACTGCGGCATGTAAAAGGACACGGAAAAGACGAACATTGGTTAGTGCTAAGGAAGCCAATAAGCATCACGCTCCACATTCCTACTTACTTCAGCAGCGCATCACCATCCTCAAGACCTTCATCACCTAAGGAAAGAAAAACACAGTATTAAAGGGACTAGAGCCATCAGAACTTTTGTAACGGTCGGGCTGAAGCCACAGCAAGCCCCGTCCGCCAGGCCCGTGCCAGTGAAGCAACTAGGCACCCTCCAGCCCGCATCACCCAATGCACCCCTGCATCGAAGGCAGGACGGAGAGCGCCCCACATCAAAAAACAAGGTGAGGAGATGTCCGGGGGAAGGTTGGGACCGAGAGAAGAAAAGGGGGGCCAGACAAGCAAGACCAACAGGGAATTGACCTCTGATAATACTGTGTTTCAGGCCCAGTGCTTGGTTGAGCAAGTCTAGGGAAGGGTTCGAAGTGGTCGGAAGTCCGGACCGGCTGAGTGGCGTCCCCGTGGATATCAGGTGAGAGCTACAAAACGCAAAGCCTCACACCAAAAATCCACCTGGCGTCATGGAAACGTCAGAAACCGACCAGTTAGCCCAAATGGGACAGTTACGCTCTGAAGTACACGCAGCCCGGCAGGAGACCAACACCCTGAGGAGGGAGTTGATAGTTGCTAAGGAACGAACAGATGACCTAAACCGACAACTTCTCCAGTCGCAAGCGGGACATGCACCATTTCCGGGAAACGTGCCTACAATGCCAGTACCATCAGCCAGCCCTGTTAAGATAACCCTTCCTGGGGCAGTTCCCTTGGCGCCACCAGAGCGATTCACTGGGGATCCTAAGAAATATGCCACTTTTATGAACCAGTGCCGTCTGCACTTCATTTGCAGGCCCGGGGCCTTTCCAAAGGACCAATCACGTGTCGTATTTGTGCTAGCTTATTTGAGCGGAAGTGCTGCAGACTGGTCAGTACCATTTGTGACTCAAGACGATCCTCTATTACGCGATTTCAGGGGTTTTCAACAGGAAATGCCAAAACTTTCCGCCCGTCGTACTCATGGACAGGCTCTAGACAACAAACTTCTATCCCTTCGTCAAGGGAACCAAGACCTATTGACATACATCGCCACGTTCAATAGACTTGTGGTTGAAGCTGAATGGCCTGCAGAGAAGAGAACCACGTTATTTCATAGGGATCTGCGGGGAGAGCTAAAGGATGTCCTCGCACAAGTAGTGGACCCCCCTCAAGACTTTGCAGAATTTATTAACCTGGTGGTTCAGCTAGATCAAAGATTGCAAGACCGAAGAGCAGATCCGATCAGACCAGACTCTCGCCCTATTTATGTGCGTTCAAGGGACAATGTTTCTCGATCAACAGAAGGCTCAGGGGAACCAATGCAGATTGGAGGCGTCAGGTCATCCTTGACTAAGGCGGAAAGAGATAGGACGAGGCAACAGCAATTATGTTTGTACTGTGGAAAATCGGGTCACTTTCTAAAGGAGTGCCCAGTGAAGCCACGAGAAGGATAGTAGGAGCTACGGACAAGGAAGACCCCACCAAACAGTTGGAAAACTGCCCAGCCCGGCAAGTGTGGGGGGCCACTTGTCGAGTGAAGAAAGTGAACTACAGACCTCCCATTTTGCACTACCTGTGATCCTGATCGATCACCAACAACCATTGCGGATGCATGCAGCAAGAGTGTACATAGACAGTGGAGCTGTTGGGAATTACATAGACCAAAATATTGCAGCAAAGATGGGACTTCCTTTATGTCCAAAGTTAACCACAGACACTGTAACCACAGTCGATGGTACAGAAATAGCCTCTGGTCCAGTATCCCAATGCACTGCAACATTAACCCTTATGTGCCAGGATGGGCATCAAGAATCTATCGCTTTCGACCTCATCAAGGCACCTCAGTTTCGACTGATCTTAGGGATGCCCTGGTTGGTAGCTCATAATCCTCGAATAGATTGGCGAGCAAAGGAGCTGGCCTTCTACGAGACCTGTGCTGAAACGTGTTTTCGTCAAGAGAAACAATCAATCGATGCCAGAACCTCTACGCTGGGAACAGTGGTGGCCGGGACCCTACCAAGACAGTACCAGGATTTTCAAGACGTGTTTCAGAAGGAACAAGCTAATACCCTACCTTCACACAGACCATACGATTGCCAGATTGACCTAATACCCGGCGCCCAGATCCCTTGTGGACGAATCTACGCACTCACAGAACCAGAAAACCAGCACCTGAAGTCCTATCTCGACCAATACCTGGCAAACGGGTTCATCCATCCCTCGAAGTTCCCGGCGGCCAGTCCTCTGTTCTTCGTACCGAAAAAGGAAGGGGACCTAAGAACGTACATCGACTATCGCGCATTAAACCAGATTACTGTCAAAAACCGTTACCCCCTCCCATTGATTCCTGAACTGCTTGACCAAGTCAAAGACGCCCAAATCTACACAAAACTGGATCTAAGAGGAGCATATCACCTTGTCCGAGTTAAAAAGGGCGATGAATGGAAAACCGCCTTTCGTACCAAATATGGCCTGTACGAATATCAAGTAATGCCCTTTGGCCTTTGCAACGCGCCAGCTGCATTTCAATATTTCATGAACGATGTTTTAAGGGAATTAATTGATGTCTGTGCTTTAGTATACATTGATGACATCCTAGTGTACACCGCATCAAAACAAGACCACGTCAAACACGTTCGATCCGTACTGGCAAAACTCTGTCAGCATCAGCTCTATGCCAAGCTTGAAAAGTGTTCATTCCATGTTTCCGAGGTGGAGTTCCTTGGTTTCAATCTTAGTCCGAAGGGTATCCATATGGATGTACACAAGATAGATGCGATCCTAAACTGGCCATCACCAAACTCGTTCAAGGGAGTAGAGAGCATGTTAGGTTTCGCAAACTTCTACCGCCGGTTCATCCCGGAATTCTCACAGATAGTACATCCCATCACATTGTTACTAAAAAAGAGCAATAAAAAATGTCAATGGACAGAGGAAGCAGAAAGAGCTTTCCAGGAACTTAAGGCTCGATTCACTTCGGCCCCAATTCTACGCCATCCTCGCCCAGAACTCCCATACGTGGTGGAAACTGACGCATCAAACATGGCCATGGGAGCCGTCCTCTCGCAAAAGGATCCTGAAACGGGTCAGTTACACCCGGTTGCCTTCTGGTCACGTAAATTTACACCCCCCAAGCTCAATTACGCCATCACAGATAAAGAGCTCCTAGGCATCAAGTCTGCCTTTAAGGCCTGGCGCTATTACCTTCTGGGTGCAAAGACACACCATCACTGTCATAACAGATCACTGAAATCACCAGTATCTAAAAACTGCTAAAGCGCAATCTTCACGACAGTTACGTTGGGCCCTATTCTTCGCTGAATATGACTACGTGATTACATTTCGACCTGGAGTCAAAAACGGGAAGGCCGATGTCCTTTCCCGTATGGGTATTGAAGAACAGGACTACAAACCACCGGACCCGATACCTATTATCCCATGTGATAAACTCCTGGGAATTACACCAACCATCACTCAGAAAGAACTGCACAAAAAAATCAAAAACTTGATGAGTCCTAAGCAATCACAAGAGTGGTGCACACAAGGGGAACATTACACGATAATGGACCAGTTGCCCTACTTCAGAAACCGCTTGTTCTTACCAAATCAGGAACTACAAGAACAAGTCATGTACAGCTATCATGATTCCTTAATCGAAGGCCACCCGGGGATCGCAAAAACGTTTGCCAAATTAAAACGGAATTATTGGTGGCCCACGTGGCGTAAAGACATTGTTCAATTTATCCGATCTTGTGGAGTATGCACTCAAAACAAATCATCCAAACAGAAACCGGCAGGACTCTTGCAACCGTTGGATATCCCACCAACACCCTGGCACACGTTATCCCTCGACTTTATTACTGACCTACCATCCAGTCAGGGATTCAACACCATTCTAGTAGTTGTGGACCTGTTTTCAAAAATGGCACACTTCATCCCTCTAAAGGGGCTCCCAAACGCTTCCACTCTAGCAAAAGTATTTCTGGAATGCATCGTACGGCTCCATGGTTTCCCCTCGGTACTGGTTTCGGATCGTGGTACTCAGTTCGTGTCCAATTTCTGGAGGAAGTGCTGCTCTTTGGCTCACATTGACATCCGACTATCCACCAGTCACCATCCCCAAACGGATGGTCAAACTGAGCGAACGAATCAGATGCTCGAACAGTATCTACGCTGTATGCTCCATCAAGCTGAGGAGAGCTGGTCAGATATATTATGGATTGCTGAATATGCCTATAACAACTCCCTACACACCAGTACATGGCAAACACCCTACTATACCATATATGGCCGACACCCACGCACTTCCGAGTTGGACACCCCTACGACCTTAGAAATGCCAGCAATTAAAACCTTACATACAACCATTTCACAAACCTTCAAAAGGGCAGCAGAACACCTACTCCGAGCTAAGGATCGTCAGAAGAAATTTGCAGACCAACACCGAATCAAAGCCCCTAACTACCAATTGGGAGACAAGGTCTGGCTGGCATCCAAGCATGTACCCATTAAAGGGACCCGAACCTTCCATCCAAGATACCTAGGCCCATACACTATCACCTCCGTGATAAATCCAGTAGCTGTCAAACTAGACTTACCAGCTAATATGCTAATTCATCCTGTGTTCCACGTGTCTCTCTTAAAGCCTGTTCAACCTGGGACACTAGCACCGAAGCCAATAGAGATCGCAGGAGTGCCAGAATTCGAGGTCAAGGACATCCTGGATTCCAAGTATGTCAGATCCAAACTATACTATCTAGTGGAATGGAAAGGGTACGGTCCCCAGGACAGAACATGGGAACCCTGTGAATACATCCAAGCACCTCGTCTGCTTAGGAGGTTCCACCAAAACCACCCAAACAAGCTGGGACCTGAGGGGAAAGCCACCTTCAGAGGGGCCTTGGGGGGGGAGTGCTGTCACGATTCCTGGCCCCAGCCATTCGGCATATCAGGCTGGAGCCAGGTCACGGCCACCTAGTCGGCCCCTAAGGGCCTCTCCATCTCCCCAGACACCTACTTGGACTCAGACTTGGCACCTTTGGCACCAAGCTCACACACAGTCCTGAGATCCGCTTAGTATTGGACTTGCAATGTATTATGGGGCAATGGATGCCCCCATGTAATTCAGTTCCTTGAACTGGATGAGCGGTCTAGTCTTTCGGGTGTGGCTCAGCCCAGGGATACCTGGGATACCTACAGACTATTTAAACCACACCCGGCCTGAGAAACATGCTTTGCGTTTCTCTGCACCTGCAGCGTGACACTCACCGTGCTCGGATCTCCTGAAGAGGCCCACTTCTTTCTTCAGCGCCAGCGCACCTGCAAGAATAAGAACTTTGTTGCTAATACTCACCTCGAAGAGTATCTAACTTCTGTCCAGCTCTTCCCAGTCTTGCGGATTCCTACGGCAGAGTAATCTCCATCTCGGCACGCCACGCCCTACCAAAGGGGAGAAGAATAGAAGAAAAGACGTTAGTAAGCATTCTGCAATACTTAGCTCTCTCGAATTTGCAAATAGAGTTTAATCCTTACCTGAACTCCCATCGATCGGACAACTTCTGCTCCGGAGCATCCCGCCGATCTGAAAAAGGGGAAAAGACACATCAGGTTAGCACAAAACGTTTAAGAGGCGCCGCACATCGCGCTTTCTCACTGCAGCTCATCTCCTCAGCTCGCTTCCATGCTGGGTTACTGTGGCACCTAAAAGGACACGGAAAAGACGAACATTGGTTAGTGCTAAGGAAGCCAATAAGCATCACGCTCCGCATTCCTTCTTACTTCAGCAGCGCATCTCCATCCTCAAGACCTTCAACACCTCACAGTATTAAAGGGACTAGAGCCATCAGAACATTTGTAAGACTCATTCCAATTACCGGTCGGGCTGAAGCTGCAGCAAGACCCGTCCGCCGGGCCTGTGCCAGTGAAGCAACGAGGCACCCTCCAGCCCGCATCACCCAACGCACCCCTGCATCGAAGGCAGGACGGAGAGCGGCCTACATCAAAAAACAAGGTGAGGAGAGGTCCGGGGGAAGGTTGGGACCCAGGAAAGAAAAGGGGGGGCCAGACAAGCAAGACCAATAGGGAATTGACCTCTGATAATACTGTGTTTTAAGCCCAGTGCTTGGTTGAGCAAGTCCAGGGAAGGGTTTGAAGTGGTCGGAAGTCCGGACAGGCTGAGTGGCATCCTCGTGGATATCAGGTGAGCGTTACAGAATCCTCCAGTAAGAAAGAGCCATATAGATGCATTCAGGGATGTAGTTATAGTGAATTAAATGAAAACTTTAAGAATCAAGAGAAGCATGCAAGGAGACAACAACGAACTAAACGATTACTTGGACAGCACAGCACATTTGGGAAACAACATTGGTACCAACACATGAAAGAAGTTGGAAGACGAAGTTCAGAGGGGGAATGCTTTGTGTGTGCTCTCCTACCATAGCATGGGGAAGTTCAAGATCTTCGTAGCTGTAGAAATTGATGTCCAGACAGCACACTGTCTCTCGCATGTAGCAATGTTCAAAACCAGAGGCCAGTTCATGGGTAGTGATGCCTCACTGAAGTGGGCAACTGAAAAAACTGATCCTGATGAAGATGATTATGTTCAAGATATAAAGACAAGAGACAGAGCTCATACGAGGAATCATGTGAAACGAAATGTCCAAGAAAAAACTCCAGAAGAGGTTGAAAGTAGGAAAAACAGAGCTCAAATGCAGATTTGGGGACCAGTACTTTCACCAGACGGATGGGAGAAAGGAGTAGTAATTTGCAGGGCATGGATGGTCCTCGGAGCCTGCAAGGAAGCAATTGAAAATTCACAAAGAATATGCAAGCCATTAAGACCAAGGCTTCCAAAACTGTTGACATGGGTTGAAGACAGAGGAGGACCCTTGCAGATAGTACCACTGGAGAGCTCAAAATTGTGTTTCAGGAATGGCACAAGGAAGATGGGAGAGAATCAAAACTGTGGACGAATCTTTGATGCTCCAGGAATGATGAATGGAACTGCAGGGATTATGGATCATTATTGGGCATGTAGATCCAAAGCATACATCAGACTGCCGAGAAACTGCGGAGGCATATGCACAATAGTAAATGTCCACGTTCCAGCGTTGGTGATCCCAAAAAGTGACCTGAATATTGACAGTTTCCCAAATGCAGATGCACACCTGAGGAAAAGTAAATCGGTGGAACTGTTGACCCGAATGAAAAGGGAGAATTACTTCTCTGCCAAATCAGAAGAAGCCTTTCATGCAATCCCATATGAACACAGGTTGTTTAGCCTCACCTCATCAGTGTTCGCAACAATCTTCATGCCAAGAGTTCAAGTTGGAGCAAATACTAAATGGTTACAGATAACCAGATGGGAGTTACTGCAAACCATCAACACAACCATAAAAGGATTCAACCCGATCAAGGAAGAGTTAAGAACTGCCCGACTGATGACTCTCCAGAATAGATATGTGCTTGACATGATCACAGCCACGGATGGAGGAGTTTGCGCAAAAGTCGGAGAATCATGTTGCACATTTATACCTTCTCACAATGAGGAAAATGGAACCAGATGATTGATGAGAAGGACGAATTTGATGATGACAGCTGGTTTGAATCACTATTCTCATAGGTTCCACAATGGAGCCCTGCTAGTGATGATATTACTAGGATTCTGTGTTATCAAGATAATAATATCTCAGTACCATAAAACTGCAAAAAAAGCCGTAGGGATGAAGATCATGATTGATGTCAAGCCAGGATGGAAGCCCAAAGACTTGACTGATGAAGAAATAAAAGATTTTGTGAAAGCCAGCATTCATGCACCAGAAGGAACAAGGTTTCTATATCCTAAGCAGCATAGAAATTATGTGGGAAAATGGGTTTACTGCAGCCCAAATGGACAGTGTCAACTGATGGCATGGAATAAAGACGAACACGTGAGAACAGCAGGAAGTTTAAAAGGAGTCATAAAAATATGGACTTCAAAGAGACATTTCCTCAGACCATCATGTATAGACACAGAAGATGAAGAAAGAATGGACCCAGGTGATGAAGTAAAGGTGAATACAGAGGAGCCGAAGAAGATGGATCCAAAGAAGGAAGTGAAAGTGGTCGATGATTCGCCCAGAGGGGGGAGTGTAGAGGAGGTCCCAAATACAGCCCACACTCCAACCGTCCATTTTGAAGTACCAGGAGCGTTCACACTGAGATATGTGACGTATGATCAGCAAAGAAACCAGCAGAGAGCCACAGTGGGGCTCTGTCCAGTACCTATCAGAAGAACGATGATGTTCACGATGACGGTGACGTCACGCGAACCCGGACTGACTCACCTATAGAAGAAATGATGACCAGAGAATGACATAAAGAGATGAAACACCATGCATAAGGATATCGTAAACTTAGAGTGTGAAAGCGATGTCAAATGAAAGAAGCTTAAGCTGTAAACATGGCAAAGATATTTGGCCACTTTACACATGTACATATGCTTGGAAATGCAAGAAAGCTAAGAGAATCGTGCAGCTTGCTATGCTTAGTAGAGGGATAGTGCGGCAAGCGTCATATACATATCTACCTCAAATAAAGCACTCTATATGAAGTATACTTCCACTTTGCACAAAAGCAGAATCAACAAAAATCACTAAGGCCGTTCGAGAAAGGTTTCACATTCAACGACATCAGGAGCTGAGCGGCAGAAACAAAACTCAGCAGAGGCAACTCGTGCCTAGGGAATCAAGGTCATATCCATCAAAATGAACGAGCAGTAGCTACAATTAACTGAAGCAAGGACCAGAATATACTGCTTTGAAGGGGCAAGATAAGAAGGCAAAGGCAGGTGGTGGGTGAACATAAAATCAAATACATAAATTGTTGAGGAAAAGGCAAATCCACAGTATCTGAATCACATGACCAGCTGAACAATCAAAGAAAGACCCCCACACCTACGCATGGCTGTGAGCCAGGAGAAGATATCTAGGCAGAAGATGCAGTCTCAAGGCCAACCACAGCAAAATAATTGACACATAGCCACTAAAGTGATGATTGATTGAAGGAAGGCCGGGTGAGTTAAGGGGCACCCTGCACCTGGCCGACCATTCTGCGTGCTGCTAAACAAAGTGAAAAAGTATGCATGGGGTTGGTGCCAACCCAATCACAGTGAACCAAGTAATCTAGGGTGCTATAGTTAGTAGAACCAATGGGATGTAGTACTTTTAGTGATGTCTGCAGTAGTCATGTTTGAAGTAAAGGCTTAGATGCCCACCTGACAGTGTTTTCCCAATCCCCTCACTCCGTTACCATATAAAGATATAGTAAAGTTACCTTTTCCTAACCAATAGATTTGTATTGCAACTTTTGAGTGTTACACGTCGATGATGACGAATTTTAAGTATAAATGCTATAATTTTTATGAAGTTTGTAGGAGTTGAAGCGAGAAGGAAGATCGCACCATTGCTGATATTCATAACTCCCCGTTTTTTGTACTTGTCATTAAACAGACTCCCTCTGCCAACCCATTGAGTTGTCCTTATTGATTGGTGTTGAAGTAATACATCTGCAACCCCATCCATCTCACGGGTGCCGCTATCTTGTCTTAAAGTGCTTCTGAGCAAACCCCGACTCTATCGGCCAGTTAGGGGTCTCAGAGCACAATGTCAACCTTCTTCACTCTCCATCAGCTCGTAATTTAGAAGTAATTTTACAAAACTGTCTTCTTTTCGCTCCACATCTCCCCGTCTCACATTCTTTTCGATATCATCTATATAACATCTGTAAAGCCTGCCGGTTTCTGACGTTTTATGCTTCTTAGCTCATCAACTCTTCCTTAATCTTTTCCCGTCTATTCTATTGTTTAAGTCTACTCCTCAGTCTCCAGGCAAATCACTTTGCCCCTCTTCAATCTATCTACCGCTCATGTATTTGTGTTTTTTGCACCCTCTCCCCATATGATTCCATTTCCATATCCCTGAACTATCCGAGATGGCTGTCCTTTGAAGCCAGACTTCTATTTTCCTTTCTATGGGCCTCATCACGACTTGGGCGGTAACGCCGGCGCTATTAGCGCCGGCGTTATCTGCCCTACCGCCGAACTCCCCGGCGCTAATAGCGCCGGATCACAAGTTCGGCGGTAATGTTAATCCCCATTCCCCATTGAGCCATTCGGGAATGCCCCATTCCCCACTGGGCTCAATGGGGAAATTTCGCGCTAATACCGCCAGCGGATTTCCCACCGGTGGTATGAGCGTGAATTTTCAGCGGATTTCCCCCCAGCTCAGAGCTGGGGCGAAATCCACCGAAGTCCTGATTTGGCGGACCCTTAAAACCGGCGGTAATAGCGCTACCGCCGGATTTAAGGGTTACCGCCAAACTCGTGATGAGGCCCTATGTCTAGTATTGAAATTTCTCTACGGTTTGGCATCCTCTTATCTTTCCTCTTGGATGGCTTTCTATTCTCCATCGCGTCCTTTGCGCCCTCAGTCTCTCTTTTTCTTAACTGTTCCACGTCCATCCTGTGCCACGACCCAAAGCACTGGAATGCCCTTCCCCTTGCTATCAGGTCTCTATCCTCTCCTTCCCTTTTCAAAACACCCCTGAAGGAGCCTCTGCTCTCTAACTAATTGTGTTATCTCTCATTTGTTTTATTTTTTTCCCTTTATTTTTATTTATTTGTTTATAAAGCGCCAAAGCCTGAAGGCATCAGGATGCTTCATTAAAGCGTGATGTTTGACAGCACAGGATGGTGGAAGCTGAGTTATGGTGGTTGATCTTCACACCAGTGGGTCATATGGGGATCACTGAGGGCCTGCTCTTCTGCTTCACAGGTTGGAGAAAGGTAAGTTACAGCGACGGTCTCTGCACACAGGCAGCGGCAGGTGGCCTCTTCAAGTCGCAGTCACAGTAGCTGCTGCAGGACAGGGTCACTTGATGATGGGATGCTTCAATTAGGAGAGAATGCTACTTGTGGCACAAGCTGCTGACCACGGAAATTCCGGGCTTCAATGAGGAACAGTGATGCTTCTAGTGAGGTAGCCCACGAGAGAGCCGGTCAGTCCACCAGGCAGCCTGGGATACTTCTGAAGGCTCAGAAGGGCAGGATCCTCGAAAAGGCATAGACTAGTTGAGGCCACTTTAAGGTAAAAAAAAAACATTGGCGGAAATCCCCATGGATTCAAAAAATTGGCGTTAACACTGTCCTACCATCACTTGTAATCTCATGCTAAACCCAAAGGACAAGGTGGCAGTAACGGTGAACAAGTTAGGTGTTAATTTGGTGAATTTATTGCTGCATTACTATCAAACTCGTAATGAGGCCCTAAGTCCCATACCTATCAACTCACACGCTTTTGGCAGGTGACATCTGCCATTTAAGCAGCTCTCTCACCCGCCAGCCCACTATATGCCCATATAAGTGAAAGGGCTTTCACCTGCCAAAAACGAATTCTGTTTTTTTCACCCGCCCAGAGCCACAAAAGGTTGAGAGCTCTGAAGTCATGTATTTTCACCCACTGTGTTGACTGAAAGGTTTAAGAGGTGCAGTGAGTAGGGGGGTGTCCAGCAGCCATGCTGTAAAGACGTGAGCCCTGAGAGCTCCCGCCGGATCTGTTAAAGTCAGATAAGTCCTTCCATGAAATATAATCATAAAGAGCAGAAATCGCTACATCCCCTTCCCTGGAAGCCAGAGGTGTGGAGCGAGCAGACGGAAACGTGTGGTGTGCCGGGGACACGGAGTACAAGAAGCCAGCAGAGTATGAAGCCTATAATGGGAAAATGGCGTTGGACGCCGTGAGGAGGAGCGAGTAGGAGCGAGTGCTGAGGGGGCGGTAAGGACAACTGAAAGCCCGTCAAGTTGTAAAGCAAGGCGACTGTCACTGACTGCGAAAGCAGGCAGTACTGTGCAGAGAAGAATTTGGATCCAGGTGTGGGTACTAGACACAAGTGTGCAGCTACCACAGCAAAGCAATGGCCGATTGGCTCAGCAGGAGGCAGCCGACTGGGAAGACGGCTCAGCAGGAGGCAGCCGACTGGGAAGACCGGGAAGACCCGGGGAGCCGGAGGTGAACGGACATCGCAGCGGTTGCGGCCGCAGAGGAAGGAAAAGGAGAACGAGGCCCCCGGCGCTGGAGGCGACCGGGAGGAAAAAGCCCAAACATCCCGGGCGTCGGCAGCGAGAGCGAGTTCCGCAGAGGATTACAAGGCAGCAGAGAGAAGCTAAATTAGCCATGGACTGTGGCGGCGCATGAGGGAGTGGGGCTGGCAGTGCCAAACGCAGGGAGCTCATGGGGGATTGGAAAACCCAGCTCAGGAGGGCATTTTGGACCCTGTGGAGGGCACAGGAAATAAGACTGGATAAGGACACTGAACCACTGAGAGAGAGCAAACAGCGACCAGTAACCTCCGATTGGGAGACTGCCAAGAAACAATTAATAGTTGCACAAGCTCAGCAAAGCAAAGATTGGAGGCCCGGCCCCCTTGGGGGTTACTGGTATTAGATAAGCTCACAGTGCAACCTCAAGAAGGGAGCTCAGCCTCTGCCCGCATAGCCCAGGGAAGAGTTGGACACTACAACAGCAAGAAGGGGCAGTCCCGGGAAGAAGTACATCCTGGAACCTGCGCAGACTAAATCACATAATAGATAAAACCAGGGGGGAGGAAGATGAGTATGCGGTGGCCTCGCTTGACATAATTAAAGAGTTTGACTCAGTGTGATGGGAATGGCTACATGCTGTATTGAGGAGGTTTGGGGTGGGCCCAGGGTTTAGGCAGTGGGTGTAATTGCTATATAGAAAACAGATGGCCAGAGTTAATTAGGGAAGGCTCATCTCAGAAGCCTGGTAACTGAGCAAAGGGACCAAACAGAGATGTCCGCTTTCCCCATGCTATTCATTTTGGCGCTAGAACCTTTGGCGGCCCTTCTCCGGCGATTTCAAGGAAAATAGGGGGCAATACGCATGTGATCTCGCTATATGCAGACAACATGCTGCTATACATGTGGGACCCCAAAGTAAACCTACCGTATATATAGGAGGTCCTGGACGGGTTGGCAAGACTGTCTGGCATTACCATCAGCAGATAGAATCAAGTTTGTTTCTGCTAGTGGTCCTGGCAGGGTTGGAACAAGAGTGCCTACCAAATCTGGGGCTGAGATGGGCGGCGGAGCCTTTCGGTACTTGGGAGTGGACGTCTACCGAGAACCCGAGAGGGAGCATGAAGGAAAAACACTAAAAGTGCTGAAGGGGGTTGAAAGATCCATGCACTTCTGGCGACAATTGCCATTGTCTATGAGGGGCAGAGGAGCAATACTGAAGATGGTGGTACTGCCCCATTTGTTGTATCACTTTGTTAATATTCCGCACAAGATACCGAGGCAGTTCTTCCACAGACTGGACTCGCTGGCGAGGGGATTCATCTGGGGAGGAAGGAGGTGCAAGATCTTGCTGGGCACACTGTACAGGGACTATGGGGCTGGAGGGATCAGACTGCCTAATTTTGATGCGTATTATCTGGCTGGGCAACTACAGTTTGTAATAACATGGCTAGCAGATGAGGTCTCGCCGGACATTGGTTTGTTGCAAGAGGAGGTTAGACCGTACTATCTAAAGGAGGGGCTGTGGGTGAGGGAGGCCAGTATGCGGAAGACATCAGCGCTCATACATCTGGGAAGTAGAATCTGGCACAGGTTATGGACGATGGTGGAGATGCAGGATCCGCTCTCCACTAATATACCCTTGACAGCTACATGTGGGAGGAACCCAGAGGTGGTGCGCATCCTCCGGCTACACTTGGAATCGAATGGGATAGTCACATGGGGAGATCTATATAAGGAAGGGAAGTGGGTGAGCTTTCCAGAACCGGTGGAGAATTACGATATCCCCAAAGGGCAATTTCTGGAGTACCATAGGATGCTGAATATACCGTAGGACAGATGGCCGGGGCTGAAAGAGGAGGAGGAAAGGGACGCCAACATCGACACGCTCTAGGCTGTGGCAGAAGGGGGACATGCGATTTTGAGGCTTTATGAGGTTGTACTAGATAAAATAGGATACAAAGGGCTATGGGTGAGAGCCAAGGGAGAAAGGAACCTAAAAAGGACTTTTACGGATGAGGAATGAAACACTAGATGAAAAAAAAAACACAGTTACAAGTCACACACAGGGCTTATATGACCCCAGAGGTCATCTCAGGGTTCCCTGGAGCAGAACTGCAGAGATGGCCCAGGTGCGCAAGCGATACGGCGGGGATGATGCACATGTTCTGGTCGTGCCCAGTGATTGAAGCCTTCTGGCAGAATGTAGCAGGATGGGTTAGAGGAGGGGGTAGACATGCGAGGATGGACACCAGGGGCATGCCTACTGGGACTGTTCCCACAGCGGAAGGGAGAAGCGCACCTGACTAGGATGAAAGACCTCAAATGTGTTGTGGCTAAAAGAAGCATAGCACTGGCATGGAAGGCGGCGGAGGGCCCTTGCATTGAGGCATGGTGGGCGGGTTTAAGGAAATGGGC
The DNA here is from genome assembly GCF_040938575.1 of Ambystoma mexicanum. Taxonomy (NCBI): domain Eukaryota; kingdom Metazoa; phylum Chordata; class Amphibia; order Caudata; family Ambystomatidae; genus Ambystoma; species Ambystoma mexicanum. The sequence continues at coordinate 739,766,130 of NC_090921.1, read as the reverse complement.
AGAGGCTGAGACTGTGGTGTGGCACAGGGCGGTGCATAGAGGCCAGAGGGAGGTTAGTAGTGACGTGACAGCATGGAATACACTAGTGCAGGCAATGTTTGCGACCCCTGGGAACAACAGGGTGACCTAGGAGACAGTCCACATGTAGCTACAAGCATAGGTGAAGGGGCAAGTGGGAGGGGGAGGGGTGGTATGCTCGGTTGGTGTTGTGTTTGTTGTTAAAAGGGAAAAGAAAGGACTATAACGGTGACATCATTGCTGGTGACATTGGTGACAAAATGATTACAGGAGACGGTTGGATCAGGGGAAGCATGGAACGAGATTTTTTTTTATTTAACATTTATAAAGCGCTCACACAGCCCACAGGCATCGAGGCGCTGTTACAGGAATTGTTTGTTTTTCTTAGTTGTGTAATTGTGTTGTTTTTTTTTGTCTTAGTTACGTATTTATAATGCGCTTATTAAACACCCAGAGGTTTCTAAGCGCGGACCCGGGGATCGAACCTGTTGTTGCTTCGTGTCCTCTTGCTTCCAAAACGCGCACGCTGCCGCTGAGCTATCCTCCCGGGACAATAGACGCAAAGGACAATACACTCCTGAGGAATACTACAGAATGTGTACAATGGTAAATGTTTGCATTACCTTTCCGATGTGTCGCTGATAGATGTCAATGTTCCGCATGTTTATTGTATTGTTGACTAAAGGTAATAAAAAAAGAATCAAACAAAAAAGAGGTGCAGTGAGTACATGGGATTTTGGTGACAAGTATTCAACACATTCATAAAGAGTCCACTGGGTAAGCCAAATGTATTTTACCATAGCTGCCAAGTGGCCCCATGTCAGCACACTTTGAGACAGTCTTGTTTTCCCCCACTGCCATACATGTCAACCCTCCCGATTTAAGCGGGACACTTATGATTTGTCCCCCTCGCCCCCACCTGCCATGCTACAAAATGTTGGCATGGATACTGAGACTTGTAGTTTTGTTTTTCCATTGTAAGTATGGGCCTACACATTTAAGTAGTAAAGTCGGGACTGGCTTAAGGTGTCAAGCATGACATGGGGGCACTTAGAAGCTGTTTCAATCGTATTTAATGTATCCCTGTAATCCTACTCATGGACACGAGCTTGGCTATCCAAATTCACATGCATTATACTAAATTACCTATAATGACAAAACCTGGGAATGTTGTGGGTACTTAAGCATGTGATGCTTATACCTATGCATCAGCCAACACTATTGGCTTTGTCACTGGTTATCGGTGTTTCTGCTGCAAGTGCCAACGACAATATGTGAAAATAAAAAAAAACCTAGTCCTAGCTAGTGCATCAACCTCAGTTTGTGACCGGGGTTAATACCAGAGCACGTACGGTGCCCAATTTGTTTTTCCTTCTAGTAATTGTTCCGAGAGCTGCATTTCTAACTTTCCCTCTTCCGCTCCAAGCTGGCGGCAACACTAAGGCGCAGACAACCTCCGCGCTCACGCAAGTCTTTTCTTTCTTTAACTTCTGACAGCTTAAAGCCCAGCCCTCTCTAAACCACGCTTTCCAAATAATAGACGTTGGCCAATCAGAATCCTGTTGCTAGGCAGACTACAGCATTGTGCTCAATAGAGAGACCCGATGCCTTTGTATCTGGGCAGAATTCAAAATTTGAACCAATCATATTAAATATGGGGAAAAAGGAAGCTAAACATCGGTATTTTCTTTCGTAGCCAATCAGAAATTATTTCAGGGCGGTGGCGTTTTGTGTGTGCCTAGGTGACCGGTAGGTAGTGGTACTTGTATTTGTGTTTTGGGAGGGAACTTAAACACTGGTGGTGTTTTAAAGGATGGGTGGAATGTGTACACGTACACAAGGGGAGGACACATCCTCGCCTTGCCTTGCTGACAAGGAGATCCTCATTGAACAGGCAGAGTAACCACCAAAGAGGCGCGACGCTCAATGAGTAACCGGGAGTAAGCATCACAGGAGGGTCTTCCCCCCCCCCCCCCGCACATTTTGAAGCAGGCTGGGCCCCCATGCAGAATAAAGGGGTTTCGGACAAGAATCGACATAGTTTCTAAGTGGCCCTCTGCCTCTCTCTTGGCATCTTCAATCAGTGGTGGAATTTTAGACAAACGCGCCGGGCATGGTGGCTCTCTTAAAGGGTCGCTTTTATAATTCTGCGAACAGCACAATTCCCAGAATGGAAAGTGTACTGAATACATATCCAGTGTTTTCTGAAGCGGTCGCACACGTGGACAGCTTGGCACGACTACCAACGCTGCGGGAAGGATTGGTGTATTTGGAGCAGTCACAGATAAAGCGGGCGGGCGGGCTTCGTCGGCGGTGGGAGGAGTCACTCACCAAGGATGACAGTATCTCCTTTTAAAAAAAAAAACAAGGTTCAAGAACAATAAAAGATTTATGGGCATGGCTAAACAGCACACGTCGTGTGAAAGCAGTGATGGGTCCTATCTATAACACACTTACTCAATATTGTCCCTGAGTGTGGCTTTTAATCATATTTTGTTGTGTCCATACTGAATGTATGACGATTTCGCAGTGAAAAGATGTATCGCCTTAAAGTAGTTGCTTAAAGGAGCATACTGGTACGGTTTTGTAGCATAGTGGGTGTCACTCTACATGCACAGTATCTGCTCAGTATAAGAATGCTAACGACAACCAAAGCTAATAATGACAAACCACTGCCCACTTTGCTCACCTAAAATCCGTGGCAGTTGGTGAATTTTTGATTTGAGTGACTGAGCTTGCCGACGGTGTTCAAACCAGCCTTGGTTGAGGGGAGGGTGTTCCTAGTGAAAACTTTTTGAATAATGGGTTAAAAGTATGCTTTTCTACAACACACTTTGAGTGAAAGAATCGGGCAAAAGCCACAATGTTTACAATCTTTTTTTATTTTTATTGTTATAGCTGATCAACTTTACAATATTTTTTTCCTTTGTTATGTTACAAAAGCGATCAAAACTAGCATTCATATATCAGTTTAGCAGCATTTTAACAAAAAAAAGAAAAAAATCAAGCATAAGTTACAAATAAAAGCCTCTTTTTTCCCTTCTTAAAAGTTCAAGCCAAATAACATATTATACAATACCATTTGACAATTCTGTACCTATTGTGTTTCTCGTTCAAGAGAACTATGTATCAGGATCTAACAATTTAACATTTAGAATTTGATCATGTTTCAAACACTGCTTCCAGAAAGTTGCCATCAACATTCGAATTGTTGAAAAAAATTAATTTCATCTATCATCATCAATAGTTTTAAGATACATATGTTTGTACAAATATAATTCTCTTTTTTTATGTTACACCAAAGCAGTCTAAGGTAATGTGTCGTAGTGTTTCTTTTTGCTCCACATTTTTACAAAATCGACAGAAGTCTAGCAGTCCTCTAATTACACAACGTTTTACCATTACCGCTTTAGTTGGCCATAGATTATATCTAAGCGTAAAAAGGCTGAACGGAGTGCTACAGAAGGGTAACGGATCAAATAAGTTTCATATACCCCGAATCTTTTGCTTGCAAATGGGTTCTCCCTGAAATCTTTGTGTAAACCACACTGGTCTCGTGTTTTTATCCAGTCATAAAGGTATATTTTCCTTTTAGCTCTATCTGGATTATCTAATAAGACATGTAATGAAACATCTGCAGCAGTCATTATGCTGAAGACTGCATTTCCCCAATTAACAGCAAAGGCATGTTTTGATTTTAACATGTAGCAAGACGACAGAAGTAAAGTATTCGGGATGTTTGCTAGAATACATTTTCTCAATAGAGCAATCGTGATTCCAATATTTCCAAGCGTGCTCTATTGAGTTGCTGATTGTCAATTTGCATGCTCAAGTAAGTGTATTGGTCTACCACCTCTATCTCTGAGCTTTGCAATACCCAATTATACTTATTCGATCTCATTTTGGGGGCATTACAAATCATGATTTTGTTTTTTTATATTGACTGTGAGTTGATTGATGTTTATATAAGAAGATGGTGAATGCAAGGAATTTTGTAAACCAATAGGAGTTTTTGAGACCAAAATTAAATCGTCGGCGTATAATAATGACGACAACTTCTCTTGTCCCAATCTTGGAGCATCCAAATTCACATTCTGAAAAATCTCAGGCGTATCATGGATGAAAAAGTTAAAGAGGGCCGAGGCAAGAATACATCCCTGCCTCAACCCTCTTTTGACCTGTAATGGCATTGAAAGCAACCCTTCAACGTTCAATCCAACTTGTAATGAGGTATCCGTATGCAATTCATGTATAAGTCCGTGATGGTATCTGGACATTTTGCCTTCTGTTACTTACCAGCTCACGAGACATAGAGTCAAAAGCAGCATGGAAGTCGATATATGCGAGATACAGCGGCTGCCTTTCAATATGGAATTGGTGTTTGATAGCATATAAAGAAGTTGATACAAGTTCCCATTCCAGCCACAAATCCAGTCTGATGTGGATCTCGCATGCGATGTTGTGTGGTCCATGGGTTAAAATCCCGCAACACAAAGCGTGCAAAGATTTTCCCTGCTACATCAAGCAATGATAATGGTCTGTAGTTTTGGGCTGCAGACCGATCCCTATTTATGTAAATTGGAATTACACTCGATCGGCACCAGGATTTAGGAATGGTTTTCTTTTCAATGATGTTAGAGAAGATGTATAGTATTATGGACCAACTATGTGGATGGGCCTTTAACATAGCATTGCTTAGCCCATCTGGTCCTGGGACCTGCAAACTAGAGGATTTTCTGATTAAATGTTCGGTATCCTCTATGGAGATGTGTAGCTGCCATGAAGAACATAAAATAGAAGTGGTTCGTATGGCATTCCATGAAGTCGTATCATACAAGTTGCGAAAATGCTGTAGCCACTGCTGTTCTGTTACTCCATTAATGTGGGCAGACAATTGATTGTTGCCAGAAGCTTTGTTAAGCATTGACCAGATACCATCTGTGTTTTTGGAGATGAAAGTTCGCAACATATTTTCGCTGTCTCGTTGGTACTTCATAGCTCTCTACACACGGGTCCAATTTCTATACCTACATTTCGTAGATCGTAAAGCTGCTAGTCTATCAGATTGAGGTAGCAATTTAATCGCTTTTGTCTCCCGTCGCATTTCGGCCTCCTTTATTCTTTTGGGACGAATCAAAGCAATGAGCCTTCTGTGATTGTTTGTTAGTAGTAGTTTTAATGTTGGTCCGGAAGAACACGAGAGCAGTTATGTACAGGGTATTCCAACGAGTCGCTAGATTTATTTAACAAAATGTCATTTAGATGTAATCATTTCGCTCACTCCATTGGAATCGTGTTGTAGCGTTATTAACATTTTTTTCTTGCCTCTGCTGGGTTTCCAAGATTCCAATACCAATGTAACGTTAGCATTTTGTGGCCACTGTGTGTCTGGTCAGCCACTTCAAACCTGTCAGCTTGGTTTTGTAAGGTAACAAATGAAAAAATCCAATATATGCCAAGCCACCAACAGTCCACATGAGTGTTGTCCAAAACATTTTCATGATGTAATTGCCCAAAATATGTCAGTGTAAAAAAACTTTTTCATGCTGGCTCTGTCCATGCTGGCTGCACCTGTATATGCCAGCATTCTCGCGTAAGAACATATTGTCACAGATTTTCTTTATAAATCCGAGTCCTTCCTACTGAAAGGTAAGGGTTTTATTTATCAAAATAGCACAGGGTCTGTCGATTGTTCTGATCAGCTGTTTCAGGACTAAGAGTGTTGAATCAATTGTCATACAAGGGCTCAAGTCGAGAGTATGGAGGGGTGGGCGGGATTCCCTCTCCCTGCCCCACTTTGTCTTTTTTCGAAATTATGATTTTAAGCTTGACCTGGAGATTTGAACTGCGTTTGCCAGGTTCACATAACCTGGTGAAAAATAATGAACAACTTAAGATGAAATGACACATTAGGGGACTGCACTCTTCAAGGAAAATATTGGCATCGATTCTTGGTGTTTAAAACATGCACACCTTTTAACATTTTCAAACCCTATTAGAAGAAAATATCCTCTTAGTTTTTTGTTTATGTTGATTTTATGAAGGGCAAACGTCCATTTGTTCTGTGCAATTTATATGGTTATGCAAAGCCAATTGATTGAAATTGGCATATTTCACCTTTTTATATGCATTTCTGGTGATGTCACATCCCATTAAGTGTGTTAATGAGCCCCCTCTACTTTTATTTTTTTTTATGACTGGGCCTCCGTACAAGTGGCCAATGTAGAGAATATTGAGATGGAAAAGGGGTTTGGAAAAGTGGTTCTAGAACCATTCTCTCACTTCTCGGGGGGGATTCCAGCCCTAGCCCCATGGTCCCTAACACCTGGTTAGTGGTTCCGAGCGTTAACCCATGCTGTCTAAACAATGATCTTGCACTATTGATGTTTTTTCCCTAAAAGTAGGCTCACTGATTCCATCAGGCACTTTCTAACTGGCATTTTGTGGTTAGTTTTTAAAAAGGTTGGTTGTAGGTTTGTGCTATTTGATCTTCAAGCCCCTCTATCTCCTTACTGCTCTTTTCCTCCTCCTGACCAACTCCACCCAACTTCTCTCCTCTCCACATCCTTCTCTATCTCTGATGTTGCTCTCTCTATCTCCACCTACCGCCACACTATAATAGTTTCCTACTACTCTTCCCACCCTTCTCCACACTATTGCTACTCTCCCCACACTACCACGAATACTTCTACTACTAATCTGCCTTTTCACTACCCTCTGTTGACTTCCGCAGTACTAGTCCTTGGCTCCACCCTTTTATTTTACTTCTCTGTCCATCCTACTCCTACCACACCCTCTGCTCTTCTACTGCTCTCTTCTCCATCAAACAAATGGATATGGGGGTGAAATTTGTGTGGGGACCTGTCACGAGAGTCGCCTAGGGGACTTGAAGATCTTTGAAGCAGCATATAAACAAAATCCAGGAATAGTCAAATGGGCACCATAATCCAAAATCACAGATCTATAAGAAGTCCATTAACAAAGTTCCAGAGAAGCAGGGGCAAATCAGTCCAGGCAAACAAATTCAAATCACGGTCCAGGAGAGAAGTCGAGTGGTCAAAAAGGTCAGGAGACAATATTTCGAAAAATGTTGGGAAAAGATCTGAGGCAGCACAACGGGCACAGCAGCAGTTGTAAAGCACCGGATGCAGGTCAAAGTGGTTCTTTTTGGAGAACGATGAGCACCGAGCCGTTTCCAGGCAGCGCTGCGTCACGTGATGCAACGTACGCGATGATGTAGGATGGGGCACGGTGTGCTGAGGCATCTTGGGTTTGCAGTTTCCTGCAACCCGATTGCCACTGCAGCAAGCACCAAAGTAACCCCCAATTGCACAGTGGCCAGCAATTTTATTGGGAGGCACTGGGGGGTAAATAGTGGTACCAGAGTTGACACTTTCAGCACATGGGGATTGTTTGGGGGCTGTGACCACCCCCTGCCCTCAACTCCTACTTCACATACCTGCGCCAGTGATGGTTCTGACTTTTGTTTCAGCAAGCCTCCTGCCCCAGATTAGGAAGGGTCTCCCCCCCAACTCCCCCAACGGGGTCATGACCCAGACCTTGTCATAATATTCATTTTTACTTTACTTTACTTTGCCCTTAATTCCGATAATGAAACTATAAGAAAACATGTCTATCTGGCTCTGCCAATATCTGCAAGTATCCCCGCGAAAGAACATACTCCTGTTGGCTTTGCTCATATTCCCAGTAAAAAATGGCATGTCGCTTTATGCTGGATGCCCCAATGTAGGCCAGAATAGGCACTTAAGAACACTCCTCAGGCTGTCCTTACCCATGATGTCAGTAAAACATGGTATGCCACTGTAGAAAATACCCATACTGGCTGCACTGATGTAGGCCAGTATTCCATTTAAGAATATCTTTGTGGCGGGAGGGAGTGGAGGTGAAGCGTCCATAATAGCAATAAAACATGCGTGGCCATGGTAAGAACGTTTCAACACTGGCTGATCCAATGTGCCTCAGTCTTGCTTCACCCCCTCACGCACATACATTTATAACCATTCACACACCACAACATACACCCTTCTCTCATTCACAGATTAACAAGCAGAACCTTCACTGCGCTCACATTAACATACTTACACAGCATTCACACTGCAGGCTCATAAATGCCTGCTCTACCCCTCACGTGCATGCATGCCTACAAACACACGTATAAACCCTTGCATGCACACATATACATAAACCGTGTTTTTTGTCTTACCTACTCCTCTAGCTAGAGACTTCGTGCTGCCTGCAAGCTCCCCTCCAGGACATAGTGCTCCAGCATAGTATACAGACAGGAAGCAGGTGGGGAGACCCTGTCTGGTTACTGGCATGCTTGATAGAGCCAAAGTGCCAGAAACTGGCACCCCAGGAGTTCTCAGTGTATGGGGAGGTGACGGCTCATTGGCAGTGTGTGGTGGGGAAATGTAAAATATGATGGGAAACTATTCCCTGCTTTTGCTGGCTCGGCCCTAGGTGGCCAGTGTATGATGGGTGTTATGTCAGAATCACTGCTTCATAAATACTCTTGATTCTAAAGCCATTTTTTGTAAATCTTGTCAATTTTAGCGCAGGAGGTTTTACATTCCTGTACACATTATAAATGCCTGATTACAAATACCAGAATGCAACATAAGATTCTAAAAGCTATAATGGTTCATTATTTCACACCTGACTTTGGACAACTCGAGATCGCCATAAACTGTCCTATAGGACTTAACTGAATTCAAGACGTATGCACCCTCAGAAGAGACTATGATAAACAGACCTGCTTGTATTCACTGTTTGAAAAAGGGATGCATTTTGTTATGTCTAATGTGCGCAACAATTTACACATCAAACTATCAGGTTGACACTTTAGCAGAGCTACGATGTTGAAAGAAAGGTCCACTCTTACACTGTTCAAGGTGTCTTCTGCTGCCCATCAGAAGTGCATCGTGGAAACACACAATGTGAATAATAAAGGATATGCCACTCAGGATGGCTGCCTCAAGCGCGCTGGGGACAATTTCTAACACTTGAAGGGCCTGTTTAATGAATTTCGCAGAGGCCGGGGAAGAACATGTCCACACGTGGCTGTACAATGGCCTTCTCTTCAATGAACAGCGCATGCAGAATGCCTCATCCAAACTTACAGGGTCTCCATGGGGGCAAAATTACGTCCCTGCCCTCTTTGCCCCAGTGTACTCGGCACCCATGGTAGTATATTATTTGTCGGTGTTTTGTCCACGCGCAGCACTACTCCGGGAGCATGCATGCATCAAAACAACAGCAAAGCTGTCTTGTATTTTCTCCTCCCCGCAACTAACCTGACCCCCATTTCAGATATGCCAGAGCCCCGGGTGACCATACAAATGGCAGTGAACTGCAGTATAAATAACCAGTGGCATCTCTAGAAATCAATATTAGGCAGAGCTAAAGCTTTCCAGTTCCATGCGTGAGAAAGGCATCCATTCTTGTTATTTTTTTTCTTGGAATTCTGAGACTTGTAGTCCAACATTTAGAATGGAAAAGACACACCAACAACTCTCTGCATTCTAAGATAAACAGGACTGGGTGGCTTGCTTGCTCGTTGAACTGGGAAACATGAGATCTCTGTATTGAGGTGGGCGGGGTTGGTTGCGCGTGCAAAAACAAATAATGGTCTGTTAAGTCTGCATATTGTTGTCCCTCTAATTTCACCCCCTCTTCCCCTCTCCTGCTCTCCTTGGCCCCTATTTTGTATCACCTCACAGACCACACCGTCTGGCTGCCATCCTGGGTGGGGTAACATTTTGTGTCTACGCGGGTACGGCTCAGCGCTTTTAGACCCTACGTCGGTGATGTGCACAGTATAAAAGACTAATGATTTAGCTGGTCAAATTGGTTTAAGTTTGCGTATATTTTCCCAAGCTGTTTGTAAAATGTTCTAAATAGGTTTAAGTTGAGAAAAGGTCTAGGTCAAGTAAATACGCAGCCTAGTGAAGTATGTTTTTGTCATAAGTTCAAAAGACATAAAAAAGTTCAACGCGATTTGATCTTCATTGTTTTAATGTGTGTCTTTCATTAATGAAAAATGAACAAAAGAAATTAACACTCTGCAAGTACCTTCTCCTTTTTCCCCTTAATAGGGTATCTTCAAGCCCTCACCACAAAAGCACCGTAAATGGCTCCTCAGCCACATATACATTTTACAACTCCAACATAACAGGACAGTTTATCAGTTTTCCTTACGTTGCCTACTTGGTGCTTTGAAGTAGTCTTCCGGTTCACAAATGCCCCCAAAACAATGTGCACCTATCAAACCCATCTCCAATATTACAAGTTTAGCAATATTTATAATATCACATTGTATGTAATACTTTCAGGTGGATACCTCCCTCTTCTAATTGCTCTCATTTTTATTATTACTATTTTTATTATTACTTACCAGTTTAATTGTACTCAATTTATCGACCTGGCAGAATTCAAAACAGTGACTGCAAGTTTCACACGGATACAACTCCTTAATTAATCGAAAAACTTGCAGCCAAACTTATTCTTGCTTTGAACAATATCTGACCACACTATCACTGCTCTGGATTCCCTATAATGGCCTCCCAACTGAACAGAGAATCATATTTCAAACTTTGTGCTTGACTAACTCACAGGGAGTTCTGGGCTCGGGGCCCGAAATACCTATGGAAACTCAGAATCTGAAATCCACGTTGGAAGGAAAAATCACTCTCTAGCATCATTCAGACATAAAACCTTTGAAAGACAAAGACTTGGGTGTAGTTGGATTTGATGTTTTGAAAAAACCTTTTCCAAGATTAAGATGACAACAGGCGTGAGTGAGTCAATGCATAGAGCTTTGCTGTACATGTTCCATATGAGTGAAGCTTGATATTCTGCTGTCCAGGCTGTACCTGTTCTGTGGGGTGTCCACCGTTAAGATTAGATGGTGCCCAACCTTATCATGGCCCATCTACCCTTCTGGTGTCTGCTTTATGCTGTCTGACCTGCAGCAAACACTATGTGGAAAAATGTGATGAGCACTTACTACAACCACTGTAAAGTGTCCATCTCTAGTTAGGGGGGCAGAGAATCAATGGGGAGGGGGTGAGAATCAATGGGGGGGGAATTGTCCCCCATTGCCCTACACGAGGGATGCCTATGCCAGTAACAAAACATATTTCACTAGGTCTCAATGTCTGCTTAGGGTTGGATCCTACTGGGTGGTTTAGGGTATTTGGGTGTCTTATGGTGTGACATACTGCTAGTTTTGCTGCCGCTTTTTCTACCATCTCGCTGTTTTCACTGAATAAAGGTTTCATTTTCTGTTAATCCTTTAGTTTTGAGTTTATGATCTTGTCAAGTTCTGCAAAATAGCGCCTTCTTGTGGATTGGGATTTAGTGCAAAGAAGGAGTAACTGGGTTTCGTCCTTGATAAATTCCATGCTGCACTGGTTACATATGTGGTTTTCAAGTTTGTCTAATCGGCCATCACTCACCATGTATCTGGGCATTATTTGTCTGTTTTAATATTTGTAACTTTTAATACGTACTCTGCATCCTCTATAACACTTCGTTTTGTCTCTTTCTGGGGTTGCCTGTGGATTCCATGGAATTCATTATACTGGGGTTGTCTGAGTTTGTTTACTGGTTTTCTTCCTGTTCTGTTTTGTCAGGTGTGCTTCGTTATTTGCTTTAAAGTGGTTGGATCGAATATTGCTTTCTTTGAGATGTGTCCAAAACATCTTCGATGGATGTTTTAAAAAAAAGGTTTTTTTGGATCCTAAGTATCTGTTTGCATAATAGTAGGTGCATGTTTTCTGGGAGTCTTGCCCTGTTTGTATGGGTCTTGGCTGAGAATTGACGTCCAGTCCTCGCTGCTATGTAAAATAATTGACTTCATGATGTACTCAAATCATATTACCCAGAGTTTTGTAGATGGTCTGAGTTTAAGCAGTTTCCATTCCTTGGCATAGGATGCCTGTCATCCTTTCTCAAATTGTGCTTTTGTGGTTTGCTTGCAGGAAATTTCCCAAGGCCCTAAAGATGGTTCCCACATATGTTCATGTAGCATGTTGTTTATCCTTTTAATGCTTCGTTACTAATTCTGTTTATTGCTTTGAAATATGTTTGTTAAATGTTTAATTGAATTTTAACCAATAAAACAAAACAACAAAACAAATATGTACATGCCATTTATATTCTAGGATTTCCTTTTTAAAATAGAAATGCTGAGGTTTACTGTTTGTTCCTATCTTTCTTTTGTTTTGGAAAATCATTCTTTTGGTGTCTGTTAATTTGTATGGAACATTGGCTGCAGTGTCATTACAGAATAAGGAAGCTTTGTTTTGTAGACTCACGTGTGGGTGATGGATGGACCAAATCCTCAGCATAGAGGAGGCAGTTTGTGTATTCACTAGTAACAGGCCAGTTGTTAATGATTCCATTGAGATCGGTACAGAATGGGGCTCGGGCAACATCCCAGTTTAGCCAGCTTCCTCTGTTTGAATGAGTCTGGTTTTCATGTTACTTCACTTGGCTTGGGACCACGTTTCCGTGATTGCCATGTGTCTTCCCTCCAATGCCTCATTCAATGGCTTTCTGTGATTGCCCTGGTCGCCAGGCGAATGCTTTGTGTAAGTCCAGGAAACCGGCAAATGTATTACTTTGAGTGCTTTGTGGACGTATTTGTCTGTCATTGTGTGCAAGGTGTAAATGTGATCTGTTCTGTGTATGGGGAGGAATCCTATCTGTCTCCTGTGTAAAATATCTTTTTCCAGGATATCCTTTCATTGAGTATGCTACAGAAAGGTTTCCATGTTGTGCTTTCCACACAGATGTCTCCAAATATTTTGGGTTAATGCATATTTTGTGTTAATGCGGTTGACACTTTTGTGCGGTGGAGTCAAGGGGTGGGAGGGGGGTGCTTTTAATCCATGCTGCTGGGAAAGTGGCGCTGTGCAAAGAAAACAGTAGAGGCGGGGCTACCCCACAGCCTCTAAAAGGTGAGAAGAGTTGATGTGGCAGTGCCCGGTTTGGGGTGGTTTTTGGGCCCGGGGTATGTGAGAAATGATCAATGATAACGGAGGCACGTGTTACCCCGGAACCTAGACTGTCTATTTAGCTGATGTGCAGACATTCCCAAAGGCAAACGGAAATGTATAAACCTGGGCCTCTTGCTAGCCAAAAGATGTATTTGGCGTGTGGAAAGATAAAACTCCCACCTAAGGTGGAGAGCTGGTTGAGTGATGTCACATGGGCTAATGCCAATGAAGAAACTAACTAGAGTGGTGAGGTCGGCCAAGCCGAAGGATATTTGGGCTGACTTTAGGCGATATTTGTTAAGCATGAGGATACAAGTATAGAAGTAGACCAAGTTCATCTGGTGAGCCAACAAAATCCTGTAACATAATGTATGTTTTTCACAGGCTGGATGTTGTAAAATGATATGAAAGTGTCGAGCAATAAATACAGGTTTAAAAAGAAATAGTGAGAGGCGCACCAAATAACAGCCATGCCACATTCAGGGGAGAACACCGAAGACTGATTCATTGTAAAGGAGTTGAGATACTTGCATGGGAATAGAGGGCTCTTAAGATGCCCCAGAGTAAGCGTGGGTAGCTTACTCAGCCCTGTTTTGTTTTAATGATCCTTTTATTAAAAATGCTTGCCTACAAGTATCAGAATGCAAATTAAAAACAGATCTGAATATGCTGGTAATGTCTGTGGTATGGGGCAATTCTAGAGGAGGAGTAGAAATGTGAAGTTGCAAGCTACTACCCAGACAGGCCTAAAAGTCACTCGCTCCCTCAGTTCTCCACATGCACCAACAGTCCGTTATCACTACACAATGGCTAGCTATACGTGCTGTTGAATATGAAAATTTAAAGCACACTGAAGACCACTGCACACATTGTTTTGCTTAGCCCCACTACTTCGTTCACAATCTTCTCCCCCGAACTCCAAAAGTGCAATTCTTACTAAGTCATTTTGCATTCTTGTTCACCTAAGTGCCGGGCACTACTACTAGAATGTAATGCAAGGGTCTGCAACATGTTTCTCTACAGATGTTCTGGACTACAACTCACTGTTGATTATGTTGGCTAGGGTTGGTGGGAGATGGAAGTTCAAAACATCCAAATGTTGAAGACCCTGATGTAATATAATGTGTGTATAAAAGATAGGAGTGGTTATTTCATGGTACTAAGTGAAAACATAGTTTTCAAAAGAACGAGAAAAAAAAGCTTGATTTAGAAAGACCGCTCTGACCGCACAGAGCGGTCTTTCTAAAACGAACTTTCATGCCCCTGCCGCACACGAATGCGCGCACAGACTGATGGGCACATCGGGACCAGGAAGAGCTGTTGTGGAAGAACATGTAAGTGGGTGTGTGTATGTGCGTGTGTCTGTGTGAACTTGTTCCGTGTTTGTGAGTGTAGCAGGTTGGGGTATGCTTGGGTGTGAAGGGATGCAGGGGCAGCTGAGGAATGGGGCTTTGGGGGGCGAAACCCCCGATTATACAGACATCCTGTAAGTGGGGGTGGAGGACAAAGGGTTGTCTTATTTTTGCTTTTTGCAGGCTGCCTAAAATCGGCCGGAAAACAGTCTTTTTGTAAGGCGACCTACAAAATAAGAAAATATGACATATTTCATACCTGAAATACCACTTGAGATCTATGCCATGGGTCTTCAAGCTTTGGCTTGTCAGAATTTTGGACTACAAATCCCATCAGCCCCAGCCTGCATAGTAAAAGGTGAAGGATCATAAGAATTTGAATCAAAACGCCCTTATACCCCCGGGTCTGGCGTGCACTACAAATGAATAAACAAACGAACAAAACATATGACGAGCCACAGGTTACATATCCCTGATCTATGCAAACTGTTAGGTCAGGCAGTAGAAATGTAAAGTGGTCTTGTATAGCACCTTTCTCTCATTTTTGCTCGACATGCTATGTGTGGCACTGTAATAAAAGGGGAAGGAACTCTTTGTGAGATATAGGGAATGGCAGGTGTCAACCCTGTGGTGTTGATGGGCGCAAGCTATGTACCTACATATCAAGTGCTGGGTTGGTTCCATGGGTATGGCGGAGACACCTGAGTATGTGTTTTTCCAGACTCGAGGGCCCACATTCTGATCAGTCAAAGCACTGCCAATCTCAGTTAGCCATTAATGTGGAGATCTTTGATGGGGCTACGTAGACTAGCTTTGTTATAGCTTCCTTGTTTGGTTGATCTTTTTGTGGAGGTCTGTTTCTGCTGTTCGTTAAATAGGCAGGTTGTGGGCCTTTTCCTGAAGTTAGTATTCTTCTGTGCAACAGTGTTTTTGGCAGAGAGTTCCAGAGTTTGGTTGAGGGGTAGGATTGTGGCATAAAAGTTTGAGGCAATTACAATGGTATTTTTGTTGGATCAGATGCTCTTGATAGTTGGTATCGGGTGAATTTCCTTGTGATGGATTCTGGGCCCTTGCCGGGGAAGTGCAGTAGGGTATGCATTCTCAATTTTTTTTTTTTTTTGATTGGGAACAAATGGGGTATTTGAAGTGCTGGAGTGATGTCTTTGTATCTTTCACATCTCAGAAGCAATATGGCGGCTGCAATTTGGTCTCTTTGTTGCTGAGTATGTGTTCTAGGAGCCCAAAGTAAAGGCTGTTGGCATAACCTGTTCTTGAGAGTAGCAGTGCGAATACTGCCATGGTTCTGTATGTGAAGATCAGACATAGCATGATGTGTTGGGAAGTTTATATCTGGAAAAAACAAATTTTACGATGGGTTTAACCTGCTTTTCCAATGTAAGTCCCAGGATTGTGACAGTTGTTATATGCAGAGGTCATGTTCCATTTCATCAGGCGTAGTGTGGTTGGGTGGTGTGGTCCCACAGATCATGAATTTGGTTTTGGGTGGTTGGGTTGAGTTTTATTCTTTTTGTAGTAATCCAGAAGTCCACATTTGCAAGGCATGTGCTGTGATCGAATGAGTTAATTGTAGATTTGACAGTGAGTTTGTAAACCATTTGGATATCATCCGTGTAATCTAAGCATGTGAGGCCTGAGGTGTTAATGTGCTCTAGATTAGGAGCCATGTAAATATTAAACAGCAACGATGATAGGCAGGATCCTTGTCATGTCAGGTTGTGGGGGCGTGAATTTAAAGGGGTCGTATATATGTATAGTAAGGAAGGACTTGAGCCAATGTAGAGATATTCCTGTTAGTCCAGTGTCCTCTAGTTTTGTTCAGTAGAATCTCGTGGCTGATTGTGTTGAAAGCATTAAAATATCTAGCAGGATTGAATGTGCTAGGAGAATTGGTGACTGCATTGTTTAAGAGTGTCTAATATTGAGCATAGTGTTGCTTTTGTTCCCATCGTTGTTCTGAATCCGTGTTGTGACTCGTGGAGGATGCTGTTTTCAAAGTTTTCCCACAGATACTGGATATTAATTTCTCAAGGATCTTGGCGGTGAGTGGTGTGTTGGAAATTGGTTGATAGTTTGCTTGGCCATTCGGGTCAGCTGTGGGTTTTTTGAGCAGAGGTTTGACAAATGCTGTTTTGAAGTTTCCTCAATGGAGGTGGTTTCTTCAGTGTTGTTTCCCTTGTTGACAGTGGTAGAGCTGGTCCTTTCACTTCCAGGTGATTTTAGGTTACTATACTTGTGGTGTTTTAATATGTCACTATGGAGTCAGACCGTTTGAGATGGTGCTGGTACAATGTCACAAGCTGAAGGGTATTGAATCCATGGATGATTTTAAATACTCTCCTCTGTGTTGTTCTGACTCTATTCACTTTGTGTTATGGGCGTTTTTGTTTGCTTTGTTTCCGCACTCTAGAGCTGTAGCTGCCGATAGTAACCTAGTTTTCTGTTGAGAGGTAATTTCCCCGGCATATTTTCTTGAGTCCCCAGTTTACTTTTTTAAGGAGATTTAGTTTAAGGGTTTAGCAAATTGTTTCTTTTCTGAAAATTTGAAGGGCTCTTTAGGGCCCTTGTTGTGAAAAGGAGCCATACGTGGAGCACTCAGGAAAGGTTCTAGTGTGTGGTGAAGTGAGAGAAGCGTAGGGAAAGTTCAACACTTTAAAGGAAAACATATTGAAGTTTGAAGAGGGGGAACCGTATATGGGAAAATGAATTGATCGTGTTTGGTGGAAGGTTGTTGGATTGAGAAAGGAGGGGGTTTCAGGTGAAAGATTGAGAGCGAGATATAATTAAAGACAGATTTTGATTGGATGTAAGGCAGAGTCAGAATTGGTAAGGAAAGGTTTACTCACCTTTGGGAGGGCTAGAGTTGTAAACCGAGTGAAAATGATCTGGTTTGGAAGAGAGATGCCGAGTTGGAGCAATATGAGGAGTTAATAAATGAAAGGAAGGGAGATTTGTTTGGAGCGACCGAGGGTTACCCCTGTGATAGAGAGAGTTGTGTTGTCACACGTAAAAAAGCCTAAAGGACCTTAGCACAGTAGGAAGAGAATATAAGGGAGGCAGAACACAGTTGTTGTGAACAGCAGAATGTTAACAGCCTGACGGGAGAGAAGAGCGATATTGTTCGAGGTGGATACTAGAGAAGAGAGAGATACGGGAGAGAGCACAATGCAATAATACAGGTACATGGGATATTTGTTCCATTTTGGATTTCCTTTTTTAAATAAAAGTCCATATTGCTGTATGCACTTTGTCGTATCTGGTGACATGCATTGACCTATTTTGCTGTGCTCCCTACTAAGTCTGGTGCTTCTCTGAGGATGATGCTGAGCTGTTCTTGTGCTGTTTTATTTACTCATAAAGTGTAATGGAGAGACTAAAGGCGAGGGTTCTATCTAGGAGAAGGAGAAAGAAGATATTGAAAGAAGATAGTTGCAGTGAAAAAGGGGTGGGAGGGACGATAGGAAGTTGAAATAGAGGTGGCAGGTAGTAGCAGTAACATCAAAAGAGGCTTGGCCAAGTTAAACACAGAAGACCGGGAGGTCCAGGAGGACCACTCTGAATCAGTGAAGAGAGAAAAGGCTGGTGTGGGGGATTGAGAAGGCAATACCATACCGGGGGACATGAAGGACAGAATGAGACTAGACCGAGCAGGAACAGGCCCTAGAGTGAACGTAGAGAGGAGTAGAGGGAGAGAAAGGAGAGTTGGTGCACACTTTTTTATTTTTATTGTTTAAAGTGCGGACCTAGCTCGAGTGCAGCTGAGCTCTGTACAGTGTGGGTAGCCAGCATTTGGGTATCTTTTAACAGTAGCGCAATACTGTGAGGACTGTGTGTTGGTACGTGCGTCCATTGAAATTAGTCCATGGTCCGGGGTTGTTGAAAGGGCCGTGTTTTGAAAGATTTGCAAGATTGGGGAATTGTGGGGGCATTCCGAGCCGATACCGGGATCGAGTTCCACAGGGTGGGTGCATGACAAGAGAAGGATTGGTTGCGGGTCCTCTGTTTGCAGACAAATTGTAATTCAAGGTGGTTGGTCGATTTGCTGCGTGAGGTGCGTTTGCCACCAGATAGTGGAGCTTAGCCACCAGGTACGCTGGTGTGCTACTCGTGACTGCTTTGTAGATGATACATGCAGTCTTGAACAGTATCCTGGTTTGGAGTGGAAGCCAATGTAGTTTGCGTAGGATGGGGGTGATCCGAGCAAATGTCTGTGCTCCGTTAACAAGATGTGCTGCAGCGTGGTGGACTGCTTTTAGGGGAGCCAAGTGAACAGCTGGGAGCCCTGTCAAGAGAGCATTTTCCCCATCGACGTGTGAGACCACCTTGGTCTGCACTACTGTCCGCAAATCTTGCGGGATGAAGCATTTGATTTTTCAAAGGTTAGACATTCTGTGCCTGGCTATTTGGGCCTTCTTGGCTATGTGTTTCTGGAAGGACAGGCTGTTGTCAATGTTAAAGTCTAAGGATTTTGCTGAGTCTGAGAGTTGTGGATCAAATCCTTCTAGGTGCATGTCATTGAGCCATTGCTGGACGCGTTTTTTAGCAGAGGGATCGATGAGCATGAATTCAGTCTTGCATGAGCTTAGTTTGAGGTAGCTGGTCCCCAATGAACCCCACCAGGACAGAATACATGTTTGTAGAAGTGCCAACCTGAGACCCAGCCATGAGCCTGGCTGTAAGCCTTTGCAGGTCCATCAGAAGATTGCCCCACTGAAACCGCCTAGGCAGCGAGTAGGTGGACCCCGCAAGCGTCTGACTTCACGAGATCTGTGGGTCCATGTTGAAGAAAGTTTACAACCTGAGCTAAAGGACCCTGGGAAGTGCGACAACACCCTCTGTGAAGAATTAACCTTTTGCTTAGACTTTTTCCTTTGTTGAGACTGAATTACATTTTTTGACATTTTGTCTGACATCCCTTCGCTAGGCTGCGATGATTATGTGAGTCGTTTCTAGAACTTGATGCAACTTACTATTGCTTTGGTGGACCCCTTTGGAGCAAGTGGAGAGGAACCTATTTTGATGTGATACTGGCCCCTTCCACAGAACATCCTGACAATTGGGAGACACGATCATCCTAACACTGAGGCATGCACTTCCAGACACTGAGTTTTAGCACTATCATGATGCTTTCTACTTTACTGCACATAAACGACTATTTAACCCTTTTAAAACCTAACATTTGTAACTGAGTTTCCTTTCTGAGAACACTGTGCTGAACTGACAACCCTACACATACTCCGGCCAATTTACCACAACAGACATATAACATTACGGTTGGAAAAATATTTGCAATGCCAGCAGTACTTACAATTCTATTTTCAGAGTCCAAAATTGTATATAGCTATGCCCAAAAATGAATCGGTTGCAATCAGGTTTCATATCCTCCATAAAAAATGTATGCATCTCCCAGGCAGTCATAGCCATGTAATCAATCACCTGCTGTTACATCTTAAGAATGGCACACCCCTTGGTTGGAACTAAAGCATTTATTCAGAGGTAAGTATGTGTTTTGCAGCCTCTATGCAGTATCGGGGCCTTTATAGTGAGTTAACTGCAGTTAGTTATGCATGCTGCCTTGCATGTTAAGTGACCAATGCAAATTGTTTCAATGGTGGCATGTCTAAAATTCGCTGTGTGCCTACCATGGAAAGGCACATCAAGCTTTACAGTGTGTGCTCGGGGCTTTTTGGAACAATTGCTGATACTTGAGGCATCAACGTGTTAATTCCTGGCGAGTAATAATGGGCAAAAGTGCACTGCTACTGAAACTGCCAAAAACGAAAGCCATTTGCTTGAATCACTGGGGTTGCAAGCAGCCACACAGATGTAGTGATTACTTCTCAAAAATAATACCCAAGAGTTTAATCCAGATATTCTGTCTTCGTATTCTATGATTTAGCCAATAGACGACACCTTTCATCGCCAGTCTTGTCAGAGTAATAGTCTGCTGGATACTGTTAAAAAAATAAATGAAGGTAAGCGCTTCCAAATGTAACCGATATGGGATGACCAGGAAGAAAGCGTTATTTGGCCTAATCAAACCATTTTGATCAAAGGGGGAAAATCGGGGAAGGGGGGGCTGCTGGAGTTGGAACCTGCTTACATACAAAGTCAGAAATGCTGCTGCTGCTCCACATGTATCAGATAAGGAAACTATAGTAGAGGGAGCTCAAGTGTTTCCAGGATCTCACAATTTAATTAATGTGGGGAATCTGGGATAAGAATAAATATCTATATTCCTAAAGTTTGGTGTTCAGCCATTAGACCATATCCCCTGCTCCCTCCGCCAGTTCTTTCGGTTTAATGAATACTGGTGTTCAGTTTCTTTAAACACATTCCCCCATCTAGCAAATTAGCAGGCAGAAGTAACGGAAGACAGAGATTTGCTCAAAATCACACTCTGGATTGCAACAAGGCTTGATTCCAAAATTGGCAATATATCCATTAGTGCTCTTCCTTTCTTCTCCCTTTCCAATATCACATTTCCCTCTACCTGGTTTTCCTTTGTTCCCACATACTTCCTCGCCCTTCCCTGTATCTATAGTATTTTATGAGTGACACAAACACTGTAATTTAGTTCAGGGTTATGTATTAGTTCATTTGTTATGGTCATGGGAACATTCCCCCAGTCTCCATAGAGAGCCTGCTTTTTCCAGCTGAACCAGATTTATCAAATTTCAGATTATTTTGGAATTCTCTCAGACTTCTTTTATCCCGAGATCATTGTTCAGGTGCTGAATTCTCATATTACTCTGTAATTTTTTGATCTTTCTCATTATCCCTCCCCCCCCACCCCTCTCTCTCTCTCTCTCTCTCTCTCTCACTCTATAACTCTTCATGGTATTTCTTTGCCTGGGTTTTTCCGGAGCTTATTTGGGGATCCCTTACTGTTCTGTTCCTTGATTCTTTAGGTTTCTCAGGCCCTTCAATCTGGGTCTTTAGGGCTCTTGGCTTCACTTCTTTTTATTTTGCTGTACTTCCATTCTCCCCTCTCTGGGGTTGTCTCTTGCTGTGCCCTCTTTGTTCTGAAGGGTTTGAGTCTCTGGTTCCTTTTCCCTACAGTCCTTTCAGGACTTATCCCGCTGTCTTATCCCACAGGTGTCCTCTGGGGTCTGTTAGTTTCCTACTCCTTGTGAGTTTTCTTTGTTCTTTCCTTCCCTCGTATTTCAGATGATTCACAACAACCCCCGCATCCTTTTGTTTCTTATTCGTCTGGCCAATGGTGTTTCCTACTTTCAGCAACGTCTTCAGCATCTTCGCTTCGATGGGTGTCCCTGCTCTTCTGTTTCTACCTCTCGATGGGTATCTGTCACCAAGACTGCACTTCCTGTGCCCTCCTCTTGGTCTGCTATGCTCCCTTATACTTCTCTCCTTCCTTTTTAGTTTTGGCTAATAAGTGGAACGCCACTTATATGCCAGAACTATTACATTAGAGTACAGCTAGGGAGAAATTGCATTTGAGGAGGGACACAACGCTTGTAGGTGTTGTTTGGTCATTTACCCACCCATTTACTGCCCGTGGCCATGCTAATCTCTATGGCCAGTCCTACCCACCTCCTGCCGCTCCACGCCTAAAACACATCCTCCTCAGGTCTCTTTGAGCTCAAGTCTTACCATTAAACTGTGTGCTCGAGGTGCCTGCCAGCGTTTTTATAAAATGGTCTTCTGAAAGTTAATGACTTGATATGAGCTGTAAACGTGTTACTGGTGTAATAAAATGTCTTAACCTGGTATAATTTTTATAAACACTATGCATGTCCTTCACAGTAGTCCTATTAAAAACAAGCATTGGCAAAGTCAGCAGTTTTGGCTTGTGCTTGATTATTTGGCGTTTGCCAGGTACTGCTATTATATGCCCTGGTTCTAGCATAATTTTGCAGCGGCTACCATTGATGGCCCTTTAATACCACTACGGCAGTGCCTGGCAAATGCCTTTCCCATGCCTACACAAAAGCCAAACGTGTTGGCATTGCTAATGCTTGTTTAAAGAGCCTCCTCATTGGTGATTGGTGTCTGGACCACCAATGTGATCAGTAAATTTGTATGTGGGGACCCCTATGGTCTCTGCCATTGTGTATGGATCTTGGCTCCTGAAGCGCTATGCATTCCCGGGGATTGGGAAAACGAAGTGGGACCACCTTTCCTCTCAGGGCTATGCCCCTTTATTCTGCCACTTAGCTTTCCCATCTCTTTCTCACGGTGCAAGGAAAAAAGATTCCCCCCCCCCCCCCAGAGTTCACTTTCCACTTTTCTTTTGCAAGTCCTGAGTCAGACCCAGCATTGGCTATCTCAAGAGATTCCAAGATTGCTAGCTAGTCAAGACATCCTTTAACCGGTTTGGTTCTGGATTCCTGAATCTCCCGGGACCGCTGCACCCTCCTTCGTTCCTAGACCCAACATAGACTTCTAGACTTCCGAGACCATTGTCACTGTTCCCTATGGCTGACCTTTGTTCTCCCAAGAGGGACTCAATGCCAGGGTCGTCTTCTCCCTCGAGCCAAGGTGATTTTGTCACAGTTGATGGTATAGAAATGTGCAGGTGAGTCTGTGTGGGAGGATGGCGATGGATACCTGAGCAAAGCAATTTCCGTTCTGTCTACTTTATGATTATTGCTGACACTGCATGAGTGTCTTATGCCTAGTCCCGTTTCAAGGCCTCTCTTGCTAAATCTGCATAAGGCCGGTATTGCCAATCTACTGTCAACTGACCATTACTGCTCTCTGAATGACAGTTATGTTGGGCCAATTCCCTTGAGATTAAAGTGCCATAAATGGAGTGTTTTAAAAAAACATATCTAGGATCCAATCCTTCTTCCTTAAACTCTCCCTCTCTCAACTAAATAAAAAGTGAACCTCAAAACACCTAGTAAAAGCTGGAGGAATCCGGTGGCAATAAAGTGGAGGACAAGTCATCCAACATGGGATATGAAAAGAAAAAACAAAACATGATCAACCAACCTCTGAAAACAAACTAATGAGGTAAGTGCTTCAAGAATCGGAGCAAAAACAAGAGTGAAAAATAAAATGAAATCCAAGTGATGTTATTCAAAAGAAATTATCTTAAAAACATGCAAAAAAGTAAAGTTGAGAATTCATAATTGATGAAAAACTGAAGATAGATGGTTGATTGATTTTGAATGCATCATAACCACTAACATTGTCCTCTACACAACCCTCCAAAGCATTATGCTGTTCATCCTGCCAAGCCCTTACAGAAACAGGAAAGACCGTGCGCAAATCAGTCCATCCCGAACTGACAGGTTGCATCCGTTTTGCTCAAAACCAAAAATAATGCCAGACCTATTTCGTCCATCAATGGCGAGGAAGAGCCTGAGTCTAGGTGCAACAAGCCCGGGACCTACATCTGGGCATAACCTTCCCGTCCGTTTTATGCAACTCTCCCATAGTGGGAGGGGCTATGCTCAGACATGGGTCCCTTGCTCGCTGTGGCTAGAGCACAAAGCTGCACCTCACTGATGATGAATTCTGTCTGGAGCTGCTACTTGTATATCTGTGCATACGGGCCAGCAGTTCCGGCTGGACTGCTCCAATTGATGGCAGGCCCGACGCACCTTTGCAGAAGGCTGGTCACCATCTGTAAATGTGCAAACTGGCCACAAAACTATAAAATGGAAGCTTCCCAGGACAATAACAGTGCTATCAATTAATACAAAGCTTTTCATTCATCACTTTTCGGTGTCCTATGTGAGTCTTCATAAGTGGAAGGGGGATGTTCCCAGTGTGACGGGGTGGGACGTACGAAGAGGCTGACATAAGGGGATGATTTTAACAAAAACAAAGGCTTTATTCTGACAAAAAGTAATCGCAGGATGCTTTTCCGCTCAAAGATTGTAATGAAAATGAAAAATTTCTCTTAAATTCCAGGAGTTGTGGTACATCTGTGGTACGTTTAGGCCCTCCCTGGTCGATGCTTTTCTGGTTTGGAAAAAGTCTGAAGGTATCCTCCAGGAGAACAAGGCACCAAGTGAGTATTTCCAGCCCTGACTCACTCCCCCATGTTCTCCGGGTCAGGTCTGGGGTGCCCTCTGTCTGATGGCCACCTCACTGCACTAGGGACCTGGTCCCCTGGGCCCCTCCTGTCTGATCACTACTATGGTGTAAGCTCCCTGGCACCAACTGAATACACTGTCCAATACCTTCTCCCAACCTCTCTAGATTCTTCCCTGGTCCCTGTGACGGGTTCGGAAGAATGAGTCGGACACTTTAAGCCCATTTTTGTGTTTTTAATGACAGCCCTAACTTTTTCTTTAAAGATATGCCGTAGGCAGCAAGTCTTTACATGCTTTCTCACACTCTTTTGTCTCTCGTTTTATAGTGTCTCAATTCACCCTTGGTTATATTATGTGGAACTTGATTCCTTATTATATTCTGTATCTCCTGGTGTCTGCCTTTAGTGCTTTCTCTTCTATTATCATACTGTCTAGGCACTAACATACCATATTTCTTAAAACACAGCTTTGGGTCATGCTTTCTCCAGTCTTCCGATTTTGGCTTTTGAAATGGTGTCCCTTCCCCCCAGGGTAGCTATCTCCAGTCTCTCTCTATTACTTTTTTGGGGTTGTTTGATATTCGCTCTACTCGCTCTTCACATTGCCAGTTGAATAACTTTAGTCCTCGTGTCTCCTCTTTGGGACTGGGACGAGTTACTCTTCATGCACGTTTTTCTCCTCGCAGGGTTGCTGGGTATTGGCTGTATACACCTTTCGTGGTGATAATTC
The DNA here is from genome assembly GCF_040938575.1 of Ambystoma mexicanum. Lineage (NCBI taxonomy): Eukaryota > Metazoa > Chordata > Amphibia > Caudata > Ambystomatidae > Ambystoma > Ambystoma mexicanum. Next base: position 739,740,981 of record NC_090921.1, on the reverse strand, counting down.
AACAATTGTGTTCCTCTTGACTCGTCTTCATAACTAGCATGAGTTGTACTCTTTCTATGCTCCTTGCCCGGCTGCCTCCCCTTTTCCTCTGTAACTTCAGGTGAGTATGGGAACCTTGCGGGGGTCGGCATTCACTCAGGTATTCTTCTCATTGTGCGGTTTCTTCTTTCTTGGCTGCTGCCTGCTACTGATAAGGCGGAGCTCCGCTCGCTCCTAGCAGTGATGGTCTTGGCATAGTTGCATGGGTGCTCTACCCACCATGATTTGCTTGTGGTCACGCCACCTGGACACCTCTTCTCGCTGGGGGAACAGTTTCCCCGTTACCTTACTCGTCAGCGTCTCACTTTGGCAATCCTCTCTAGTGCAAAAGTCGCAAGCTCCATGTCTTGCCTAGACTCTGTCCCTTGGAGCAATCACATCAAGGAGCTTCCCCTGCGTCCAATACTCTCTCCTCCTCTCCTCGTCTCGGTTAAGTGCAAGACTCTTAAAGAAACATCTTCTTTAAACTTCTCTGTTAGGTTTGCTTTAGCATTGTCTGCAGCCACATATACGCATGGTGCATTCTTCTTCCCAGAAGGCAGACCCATATAGGCTGATAGTCTGGCTGGTCCAGGGAGTTCCTCACAGGGACGGGAGTCCTTGTCCCCTAAAGGGGAGTCACTCTCAGTGAGGCCCCACTTGCCAAGACCCCAGGGAGGGTCTTGCAGAGTGTGCTCACCTCCCTAGCTTCAAACCGGGTGACTCCCCCCTTGGGGAAAAGGGACAAATACTCTCAATTCGTCACATACCCCCAGAACCTCTCTGGTATGTGTGCATGCTTTTCTCTCACTTCTTCTCTCCTCTTTGTTTCACTCTTATTACCCCGCCTTCTTCTTTCCTTCTCTAGTCTCTCCTCCTACCCTCTCTTCTTCTCCTCTTTTTTTTCTCTCTTTCTCTCACAAAGGGGTACCTGTTCGCCTCTCACCTCCTCCGGTCTAAGAGCTGAGGAGCTGTAAGACCCCCTCTAGCTGCTTTCTCACCTTTGACACAGGTAAAAACTGCTTTATTTTCCTCTAGCCATTTTTATTAGCAGTAGACCATCCCAAAAACGCTGATTCATATACTCCTCTTCCCTTTCTGTGACGGTAAAGACAGGAACAAAACAATGAAATGAAATATGCCTACATCAGTGGCAGTGCCTACAATAATTTCAAAGACTTCCATTTGTTACGTTTTGGTGTCTGTAGTAATAGTTGTGAGTAATGTTTTTAAAAAGAAGTTATCACACAGATCGATGTAGAAAGGTTATCCTATCTTGATTAGCCGTCAGATACTTTGTCTCAAAGTAGGAATTATTTCTCATCCATGGTTTGTGAAAAAATATTTTGTTTGGTGGATAATTTTGCAGGGCGTGGTGGCAATACCTGGTATTTGATGTGAGTAGCTGGGCATATCGTGGCATTCCCTGCTAAATGTTGTCCTGCCCCGGATGTTGGACAAACCGAGCGCTCCCAATCATTTTTGTGTGGTAGCAAGTACATAGATTGCTTTATTGCCTTGCAAGACAATCCACAGAGCTACATGTTCACTCTACCATAATTCCAGCAACAATCTGACCTGCACACGAGATCACAGCCTCTATATAAGTAAGGCCCTCAAACACAATAATCCACTGTCCACTGTCCATTGTCTGGGAGGAGGACAGTTTGTTCTAGAATGATCAGAAGTCTGTTGATGCAGATGTCTTTGCCACACTGATCACCTGACCTGGATCCTTCTGGAAGGTTTGTGCCCAAATGACGATCAGGGACGCCATTTTCCACTGCTCATAATTCCCACTCAATTGGAAGACAGTCTGGGTATCATCTGCGTAGTTAGCATATTGAGCTCTCAGTGCATCCAGCATGTCAAGCAGTGGTCGAATGTAGATATTAAATAATGTCCACTATTATTAGCTGAAATGGAGAGTGACTATTCCATACATTGTCAGAATGAATGAATGAATAAATGGCACAATGAGATCACATGATCAGTAATTAAGGAATAATACATCTACATCCGTGAATATCAGGACATATGATGGCAGTGCATCCTATATATGGCCACGCTGTTCTACCTGCATACGACAAGATGATCTAGGCATTTTGTGGCAACACCCAGGCATATGATGCCAATTCTGATCAACAAGCTAACTATTCTGCAAAAGTGTGCAGCTGGATTTGCTCATAAACAGTGCACAGCCCTTTCTATTTAAACTTTAGTTTTTATTTGAATGTGGACAGTGAATCACAACACAATTTTTTCTTACAACCTTACCCAACAAATATAGTCCCTTCCCTCTACCCCCGTCAACCAATCGGCGCGTTCAGGGAACAGGCGTTTGTTCAAAAATAGAACCTCTCAGGGATGGATGTACAGTGATAATATTTACATTGAGTGGACTAGAGTGTATTGGATTGGCTCTGCTCTGTCGGGTCACAACAACGAACTTCATCAGCACCTTCACAGCTTCTCTGTCAATCTTTAACACATTCCATTCTGGAAAGTAACAGCCCCCATTCCTCTAACATTGACTCCCTGTAGTCATTTACAATGGCTGTTGGCCTCTCCATTTCAATTATGGTATACAGTTTACATTCCCATTCCCGTTTTATGGGCAATCTCCCCACCTTCCAGTGTTGGGCCACTGCCAGTCGCCCAGCCCGTAGCATCGCCTCACACACCCTAGGCAACTGGTACTCCCCCCTGGTCGGGATTCCTAATCGGATTTGGAGCGTGTCGAGGCTCAGCTGGACCCCTATGAGGTTCTTGATCCAGCTTGGGAGCTCCTGCCGAAAGATGCACATTTTGGGATATCCCCACACATGTGTGCGAGGGATCCCACCCCACCCCGACCTCTGGGGCACATGGGTGATGCCCCCACAAATATTCTTGATATTTTAAAATTATGTTTGACTGTGGAGAATACATTACCGTGAAATGTCACCCGGAAGAGTCTAGCCCAGTCCTGATCTGTGATTGCACCCCCTGCTAGTTCCACCCAATATCTCTTGACGGTCTATTTGCCCCCCAATCCCTCTCCTGAGTCGATACCAGCATCTTGTATATGCTAGAGAGGCCGCCTTTCTGGGTGGTGGTTCCGTCTAGCCATTTCTCAAGCTGGGTTAGGTCCTTGGAGAGGCGGGTATCCCACTTTGTGTTGGTAAACACCCCTTTCAGTGTCAATTATTCAAAGATCGATATCCCCTTCCACCCCAGTCCCACTTGGATTTCCTCATAGCCCCAAAGCAACCTTCTTTAAACAACTGTCTCACCCTCTCCAGCCCCTCGTCCGACCACTGCTGGGTGCATCTCATCCCCTGCTTTGTCAGGTGGAATGGGGGGCCCCAGACTGACGCCATAGGTGCGGGCCAGGACGAAAAGATCTGTTTGCACCACTGTTTTTCCACAGATCACCACAGAACGCTGAGTGTCGGGTGTTCTCTTGGTTCTCTCGGAACGTCCCTAAGTGGGGCCCATAAGTAGTCCCTCACCTAGAACGGGTGCATTTCAAGGTCCTTCAGGTAAGACCAGTAGGTCCTGAGGTTCTCTCTCCAGGGTTCCAGCAGGACGCTCAGCTGGGATGCTTTATAGTATAAGTACCGGTCTGGGAAGCCAAATCCCCCCCTGATCCTGTGGGAGCGTCAGGGTAACCCACTTCACTCGTGGTCTCTTATCCTGCCAGATGAATTTAGATAGTACCCCCTTCAGCTCCCCAAAGAAAGCTTCTGGGAGTCTCAGCGGGAGGGCGGTAAACAGAGCAGCCTGGGGAGGGCGTTTATTTTCCCTGCCACCATCCGCTCATAACACGATAAGGTCAGGGGTCTCCATTTGTGGAGGTCTTCTTTGATCTTAAGTAATATCGGGACAAAGTTCGCTTTTGCCAGGCCCGAGAGATCACCTCCCCCTGCTGTACCCCAGGTAGAGCCAGGGCGTCCAAGAACGTAGCTCTTTGCCTCTCGTCACCTTCGAACTCCGAAGTATAGAGTCCTTCATAGAACTTGCAAATTCCCACCCTACTCCCTTCGGGTCATGCACTGCCACCCCATCCTCGCCCCTTATAGTCCCGATCAACTTCTTTTTTCCTCTCCTCCTGCAGTCGCCAAGCAAGTATTTTATCCGCTCTCTCCCCTCTCTCTCGTGGTATTTTTGCTTTAGGAACAGTAGCTTCTGTGTCCTGTACTAGGATCGCCCTAAGCTTCGCCCTATGGCACCTCAGCTCTGCCGCGCTGGACGGTGTGAGAGACATCCCCCTGGTCCACCCGTCTGCAGGACCCATATCTTGGGGTCATACCAGGGAATAGGTTTTTAGTTCACAGTTTACATACATTGGCACAACAAACATTCAGGTTCTAGATTCTTTAAAATACTGTCCTGTATGAATTGAAAAACTGAACCTTTCTATATATGCGGTTTTGTACGTGTATGCTTTTCACTTTTTTGCACAACACATCAATGTGGCGTTTTTGTACACTGTTTAAAAACTTTTATAAGAATAATGAATTGTTTATGAAATACTTAGAAGTACTTTTATTGAGTTTTTAAAAAACATTTTCTAAAATAAAGAATATATTATTATGAATTGAAATTCAGCACTGACCCATTGCATTCCTTTATCACTGTCTGAGCCCGAATGTGAATTAATTGACTGAATTACAGTTCCGTGAGGCATCATTGTTCGTAGTTTTCTACAGCATCCTAACCCATAGATATCTATACGGGACACATCATACACACCATTCTTCTGTATCATTATCGCAGACCTCTCCGTACCACTGCAATTCCATTCTTATTCCATACCTGACCACCTTTCATCCTCACAGCTCATCTCAAAACTGCCTCCCTTGAACAGGTTCGGCATATAACAAGTGTCCCTTTCTCTTTACAACACCTTTCTTAATTCTCATCCAATCGCCACACTCCACCCTCAATTCCTTCTTCCCACACCTTTCATTCTCCCTCATCACCCACACTTCTTTATTCTTTCACATTTTTTGTTTAGCTCTTCCACAACGCAATCAGACTGCCTTGCCCTCCCAAGCCACACAGGCACCACAAGGGTATTTGCTTTGCCATGCCTCATGAGTTAAAATGGACTTGCACCTGTGGCCGCGTGGGGCGATGTATGCACAGCATACATCTTCTCCTGGATGGCTACCTTCCTATCCGTTCCACAGACACCAGCCATCTAAGCAGCCTCTGTGATATATCATCTATTCACTCTTTCTACCATCTCCATTTCCTTCATTGTCGGTCCAAACACTCCCCAGCACACCCTCTCTTGCAAAGATTTGAAAAAAGTCAACAACACCCACACCACTTATTTCACGTACAATTTTTGTATTCAGTCCACGGTGGCAACAAATCAATAAGAACAATAATATACTTGCCACATCCTCCACCCAACTCCACCGGCCCTAGGATATCTATGACTAACTCATCCCAAACTTACTTTGGAACATTGACTTCTACCATGGGCTGTTCCTTGGCAACCTCGCCCTTGCCAACCTTTGCACATTCAATACAACCCGCTAACCTCCTCTCTACATCCTTGTCAAAACCAGGCCACCAATACTCGCCTCTCAAAACCGCCTTGGTCTGTGTCACACACACATGTCCACCATGGGTCAAATCCATAATCCTCTCCCTTATTTGTTTAGGAACAATGGCACATTCCCAACAAAACACAACCTCGTAAACAACACTCAACTCCTCTCGAACTTCCCAATATGGTCTCTCTTCCTGACGTAGCTCACTCTTGACATGCCCAACCGAAACCACGTATCCTTTAACACATGTCAAAATCTAATCATTGTTTAAGGCAGCCAACCATTCTTCCCTAATCACCATACACTCATGATTCACAAATACCATTTCTGAAATATCAACAACACCTCCATCATCCACTTGACCACCCAACCTTAATAAACAATCGGCCATCACGTTTTCCTTACTAGGTATGACCTGAAATTCACATTTATGGCATTGCATCCTTGTCGCTCAACCTGCGACACGTCTGGATACCTTATCCAAACCCTTGCGCACAAAAATACACTTCAAAAGCTCATGATCTGCCCTTATTACAAATTCAGTACCCCAAACAAAATTCTTACATTTTTTCAATCTCCCAATGGCACGCCAATGCCTCCTTTTCCAGAGCCCCTCAAAGCCCTCAAGGCATTTGCAATAACCTCCTCATCGGTAACACTAGCTAACTCTGACAGAACAGCACCGATCCCATTATTGCTTGCATCCATAGTAATTATACTTTTCCTAGGAGTGTTAAAACTCCTTAAAGGTTGGGCCGAATCAATTTTCTCTTTTATGTCAAAACATTCTTTATCACACTCCTCATTCCAGATATATTCCTCTCCCTTCTTGTGCAATTTCCTCATCTCAACAACCTTTATTGGCATAATTCTTCACAAACCTTTGGTAAAATTCAATCATGCCTTTAAAAAAAAAAAAAAAGAAAGAAAAAAAATGAAAATCACTCTTTCACATCGGCCCACCCTCGTTGCAAGCGACACAGGCACAGGTGAGTCCGGCACTTTAGGATTTATTAAGATATGCAGCAAAAGACCCCCAGCACAGCTCCCTCCTCACAGCTTACCACTCCAACTACTGTGCTTAGAACCCTGTATACAGTTAAAGCATAACATTCTAATAAGTGTGTTCAGTGCTCAATGTTCCATCTACATAAAGAGCACATCATAACACGTACATATTGATAAAGCAGTATGTTAATGTGCCTGCTGTAGCGTTCTGTGCGCTTGTTGGTCACAGGCTAGGACGGGTGGGTGAATGCATCTTTTCATCCTCTGATATTTTAGTTTGGGCTATTAGGTTACTCTAAAGCTGTTAGCCGAAAATATTCCATTTTATTATATGAAGGAGTGAGATGACATGTGAGGAGGGACACACTGCTTGTGGGTGTTGTTTGTTTATTTATCCACCAATTGACTGCACATGGCTATGCTTTTCCCTGTGCTTTTCCCTATGACCATTCTCACCCACTACCTGCCTCTCCCCACCAAAAACACATCCTCCTGGGATATCTTTTAGATTGCTCTATCAAGCAGCAACATCGAACTGTATTCTGTTACGAATGTGAGGATGTCGTCCCTTCTCCCTTAGGGGTAGAACTTTCACATGGGGCCAGGGTGGTGCGTCCACAGTACAAATGTGCCCCTGTGGGTGGGACACAGGGGGAGGGTCACATGGGAGAGAAAGACCGTTACAGGATTAGGGACAACCCTTCCCAGAGAACGTGGTATAATCCTGCTTTAGATCAAACCCCCTCCCTACCAAGTCCCACCCTTCTTTCCTATCTTTAGATAGGACCAACATTCTTTGTTGTACAGTCCGTCAACCTAATATCTCAGATCTGACTAGAGTATCAGGGGATAATATTGGTTTTCCATATAAGGATTATACCAGTACTGTGAAGAAGATGCGCAGGAGAATACTGATCGCTCCAGAGAACTGGAGTGAATGGTCTAGTCTCCTACAAAATGTGATTGATCGAGAACAACCCAACAGGGAAATTCAGGAGTTCAAATCCCTGTCAATTGAAGCCGAGAGAGCGAGCTACCCTCAGGGGAGGAACGTCGAGAGCTGCTGGGAGCGGACGAGCACCTGAGGGTACTGCATTGCCAAGCCTGGTAAATAAGGGCAAGACACCACACACGGAAGCTGGATGTACGGCGCTGGAAGTTCAGGAAGAAGGGACGCTGCGAGCAAGTACCCGAGGCAAGCCCCGCGCATTCCCCGAACCGGAGAGTTGCAACGCGAAGCGGAACCACTCTGAGAAGGATGACTAAGGTAGCGAAGCGACGAGCCGTGAAGTCAAGTCCCTGAGAGTTACCAGAGCCTCACAAGAGATCCTTGTTCCACGGGAGACGCGAACCAAGAGAAAATGTACGCAGGCATACCAAGAAGGGCTGGTGGTCCAGGAAGCCTGGGGAGAAGAGTCGAAAGTACTTATGAAGGGTCAGGGACCATGAAAGCAGCGTGCACGTCTGGGACACACGCGGTCATGAAAAATGGAGAAGCAGAGGGTCTGGGACCTTAAAAATACCCAAAGAAAGAGAAAGAGAACGACGGCTTGGCAAGAGAGTGAACCAAGCCATGGTAATCACAAATTGAGAATATCGGACCTGCACCCATATAAGGAACCAATTCCAAAAGGCACAAGAGAGTCTGGGACCCTGAAGAGCGTTGAGACATTTAAAAGGAGCACACATACTTGGCAGGAGAGTAAACCAAGTCGTAGAGTTGCCACATTGCGAGCCTGGGCTCGCACCCAAATGAGAATCAAATAAGAGGGTCTGGGATCTCACGAGGAACAGAGACTGTCCAGAAAGAAGTATATGTTTGCCAAAAGAATAAATCAACGTTTTGTGATACAGCTTTGTGGGTCTGGGACTCGCCCATATGAAGGCCTGAGAATAACCAGTTAGAAGCCAGGGGAAAGGAGCCAAACCATGGTTACTGGGACATTGATTGTTAAGAAGTAGAACATTTGTTTTTCCTTTGAACACTTGAGACTTTGAAGTTGCAAGAGCTGTCACTATTGCTTTACTTGGGAGTTTTGGAGTCCTTGCACATTAGTCATTAATAGTGTTGGGGTCAGAAGTAGGGTTTTTGGGACACAGCAGTGACTGGCAATTTTCATTTGGACATTCTGACACTTTTCCTTAGTTTTCTTGGAGGCAGGGAAACCCCTCTTAGTTTTTGGGATAGAAAAGGCCTTCCTCCAACCCCCTTACTTTTATGAATAAAAGTGTATAACCAAAACAATGCCTCACCTGTGTTTAAGCCTTACTCATGCACCCTCATAGGCATTTATAAGCGTTATTTCTAAGCAGTCTGCTGAGAACTAATGGCTTAATGCAGCTATAAATGACTACTGGTGTACAAAAAAGGTCCTAGACCAGCATGCTTTTAGCCACTTGTTTTAGATCTCTTCCTTGCACTGAAATCCTGTGAAAAACAATTATTGTGAAAGACATACATTTTTGGCTTGGGTATTGGTATTCGCCATTTGCCAGTACTGCTATTTTATGCCCATGTATACCACCGTTTTCCAACTTCTGCCATCTTATCGCCAGGTAGTACCACTATGGCACTGCATAGCAAATACATATCCCATGCCTACACAAAAGCCCAAACTGTTGGCTTTGTCAATGTTTGTTTCTTAGTACTATTGCAATGCCTATTATGTATAGTGCTACAAAACTGCTAGACTGGAATTTCATGCAAAATAAACAGTTTACTGTGAAATGATCGAAAATAAAATGCCTATTGCAAAATGACCGCATTTGATTTGTTCGATTCCTTTATTTATTTATTTGGGGAACACCCCACATCCCACTACCTTAACCTATACCCTTACCTCACCCCCATCTATTTTTTTTAACTAAAAATGTACACAAATCCCTAAAGTTCGACCAAAAAAAGTGGTCACTTTGCAGTAGGTATTTTCGAATTCGATCATTTCTGCAAATACCAAATAAACACATTATTATAAATAATGTACGTACTTATGGCAACTCTGTTTTTTTAATGGAACCTGTTTGTGTCCTTTTCGTGTATCTGCGGTGTGTGAAAAATAACCGTTACCACTGAGAGAGAAAACATTTTGAAACATGTTTTTATTATTTTAAATAATGAAGACAATATTACATTATTCTTTTCCTATTTTCTGATATTGAAACTGCCTTTTCATGCTCTCACCATCATATTATTAGCCCACCCCCCTTTGATTCTATTTTCTAAAATAATGCACTTTTAAAGAATTTAAAGTCATGCACCTTTTTATCCTCATCACAGTAAATCCTTCGTGATTTCAGTGCTCCGGTATCTCGAAGACGTGTTTGTATTTTAAATGAATCAGGCTGATGAAAAAATATGTCTTTCGAATGGTGAATAATATTTTGTTGTACTTCTGTAGTGTTTCAGCGAACTGATGTCATGGCAGATGACGATCCTTACCTCAGCCTTTCGCAGAGGGGATCTGTGGATGATGTCGCTGAATCTGATTCCCTCCTGCAGACGCTGAAGCCGAAAATACAGTACGTCTAGTTTTCTCTCTCACTCTTCATAACTTTACTGTCTTAAATATGTGCGTCCCGTTTATGCCCGTAGCAATCTAACAAACAATGATGGACTTATGTAAAGCAGTGCCAACTCATTCTAAGATAAATATCTAATTCATTAACAGAAGCACAATTAAATCAGTGTTTTGGAATACAGTTGATCTGTTTGTTAAAAATGCATGCATGTTAATGGCAGATGCAACTGCCAGGCCCATCTTATCTACCAGTTTTCCTGGCGGTATTAGAACTACAATCCATTGTCTTAAAACAAAGAGCACCAGCCCATCCTTTGTTCCCATTTCCCTTCACTTAAGGTTCTTTGGCTCCTGGTCTGCCTACAGATATGTCATACCAGACACCCTCTGTCTGCCCATTGCCCACTTGCCACATATAAGGAACCATAGGCAAGCCCCGTTTGCTAGTTTCCCTGCAGATGGGCAATGTCGGACCCTTCTCCTCTGCCTATTTCCATGCAGATGAGAACCCTCGGGGCCCATCGAGTTCACCTTGTTGAAAATAAATCTGGTTTTTTTACATAGTGGTTCTTGCTGGACCAATACTGCTTCTAAGCACTGCAATAGTATCCCTTATTACCTAATTTGAGTTTTATTTATTTTTTTGTATCTAATCCAAAATGGATTTTTTAACAAAAGATAGAGGTAGAATTTAGCAGACATTCTTAAGGTGACTTGACTGTTTTTCTAAAAGTAGAAAGATGAAAAGAAAGGAGGAAAAAAAGTCTTAAATGAATGCGATCGGGCCAGTGCTTGGGTCTTGAGGAAGAAGTATCACTTTAGTGATGTATTGCGTAATGTTTACTATTGCCAGCAGCCAGGTCGGTTTGTCCCCTTCAATCAATTTGTACCAACAGTTTTCCTCATCCTGGAGAACGAAATTGGAGATGATGTTTTCCAAGTATAGCATGCGGATGTCCTTTGTCACAGGGCAGGTCAAAAGGAGGTGTCGGATGGTTTCCTTTTTCGAAGTAGATTTGCAAAGCCGACAACAGTTCTCCAAAGATAAGCCTCTAATTGCCAGAACTTCGTTTGTTTCCAGTAGGTTCAGGCGGATTTTCAGGAGAAAGTTGCACGCTGCTCTACTCGGGAACAGTCTGAGGTAGGTTTGTAAAATGTCTAGTTTCTTGAAAAACGGAGGAAGGTGAATAACTAATTTGTTTTTGCTCGCTGTTTCTAAGGTCTTTATCCAGTCCAGTTCTCGGATCTTTTTAGTGACTTTGACTGGGTTGTTTATAAGTTCGTCTTCGTTACTTTCCACTGAGTGTAGAACAGCCCTGTTCTTGGCTTCCCATTTGGACAACATTTTACAGGATCCCAAGCAAATTTCTTGATTTATCAAATGCTAGACGTATGGAGCGTCTTTCAGGATGCATTTTCTGTATAACATGATTCAAGTCCACCGTTGTTTATAGAGATGAAAGGCTAAGTTCACGTCTGATAAGTACGACAGAAGTTGATTTAGCTAGGCCAAAGATGGTTCTCCAGAAGATTGCTTCTAATTTGGACCATAACTCTTTAGGGAGATTAGGTATTGCTTCTGAACCGTAGGTTAGAGATGGTATAACCTTCATTTTGTAGAAGTCTCTGACCGGGATCGAAGAATAACGTCCATATTTGATGTCGATAGCTTCCCTTTGAGTGGCCAATTTTTTAGTTTTCTCATACAGTGTCTCCTGCATAGTTTTTTCTTTTGCTGAGTTGTCTAGTGTGACACCTAAGTATTTGAAGTTTGAAACTCTTTCAACGATGGCTGAGCCTAGACGAAGAGGGATCTTTTCATTCTTCTTGGTTGGTTTTTCGATAATCATCATTTTCGTTTTCTCTTCGTTTATTTCAAGGTTGTTTTCCACCATGTATTGTTGTAAGTTGGCGTTGGAGGCCTATTGGGGTGTAATCTAGGAGGATCAGGTCCTCGGCATATACAAGCTGACTGATCTGATCTCCGCCAAGTTTTGGTGGGAATGATCAAATTGCTTTTTCAGATTCTGGGAAATCGCGTAAGTATGTCCAGAACAGGGCCGGAGCCAGGGGGCAACCCTAACACCTCTAGCTGTGTTGATCTTGTCAGAGAGGGTCCCCTGCTGGTTAAGTCGAACTTGCATGGACGTGTTGGAATATAGAGCCTTAATCGGGTTCAACAATTCATGAGGGCATTTCCAGTTAGAGAGTTTCTGCCGCAGTCTTGAGCGATCGACTCGGTCGAATGCCTGAGTTAGGTCCACAAATGCGATGAAAATTCTGGGATGGCCTTCTAAGATCTTACTTTTCAGGGCGTTCAAGATGAAGATGTTCGCGTTTGTACCCATATTCTTTTTAAATCCAGTCTGTAGGTGGTCCTGGCAAGGAGCTTTGTTTGCCCAGGCTGTGAGGTGTTGGAGGAGAAGAGACCCGAAGACTTTGCCTATAGGGTCTAGAAGGGCAATTGGGCGATAGTTTGCCGGGTCAGCCCTGTTTCCCTTTTTATAGATGGGTACGATGTTAGCGCAGTTCCATGATGGAGGGATGGATTTGGATGAAGCGCAACGTCTGAAAATTACACTTAAGAGCGATGACCAGGCTTCAGGGTGAGTTCAAGTCAAAGTTAGTTATACCATCCGGACCCGGAGCGCGAGATGGTTTTAATTTTCTTATCAGGTCCAGGATGTCATCTTTGTTGTCTAGCTGTATCCATGGACTGTCGTGTGGGACCGTGTCCTCTTGGGAAGTTTTGGGGGGGTTTGAAAAGGGAGTGGAAGTAGGCTTCCCAAGATGATTCTCCAATACCGTTTAGTTGAGAAGGAGGAGCACCTGCAGATGTTGAGTGTAAGAGCGACCAGAAGTCTCTAGCGTGATTTCCATTAATTGCTTCGAGAATATTTTCCGCATCTTGTTGGTACAGAATGTGACGGTAGCATCTCAACCAAGATTCGTAGGATCTTTGTGCCTCACGTACATTTGCTGCAATAGATGGTTCTAATTTACGAGCCAGTCTTTTTGATCTCCTAAGGTCCCTCTTTTTGTCCGCGACCAGTTTGTCATAAACGTGTTTCTGCTGTGTCTTGAGGTGCTTCTTCTTTCCAAGCGGGGCTTTAAATGTGGTCAGTAGCAGGATATAATCGACTTTCATAGGGTTACTTTGGTTTTTTAAGTCCCTATAGGCCACCGTTAGGGAACTAATTGCTTTTGTTGTCATTCGGAGTCTTGTACCTTGACGGTTGACATCGAGATTAGGTGTCATGGTTGGGTATTTTGGAGGACTTGAAGACCAAGAAGTTTGTAGGAGGTTGTGGTCACTTGCCAATGTTCTCACCACTTCAAAGGATGTTCTTTGTGGTAATAAAGATCTTGACACGAAGATGTGGTCAATTGATGATTTTGAGTTTGCTCTTTCCCAGGTCGGAAGTCTGTTAGGATCGTGGAAGACTGAATCTAAGTTTGAGAACGATCTTGAGTTCATCAGTTTCAACCATTTAGTTGCCCTCTGATCAAGTTGAGGGCTCTTTGGCTTGGTCATGGCTTGGTAGAATGAACCTGACAATGTTGAGGTCACCACATATCACAATGTGGTCAGTTTTAAGATTTACTTGAATCCAGTCGATTTCCGTCTCGATCATGTTGATGAGTTTCGTGCAATCGATGATCGCAAGGTTCTAGTAGATGGTGATAATGACCACCAATTTTGACAGGGTTTTGTTTTTTTCCACATCAATTGTTGACCAGTTTAGCTTAACCATCAGCATGGAGTTGTTTCCTTTCAATTTTTGAGTGCACGTTAAGCCATGTCCATTGCGTATAGCAATTAGGAGTCCCGCTGTGGGACGTCCAGTGAGGCCTTTTTTTGTTGCGACAATATGGATCTCGTAGCCGTTGAGGGTAGGAGTTTGAAGTAGCCACGTCTCCTGTAGACATATGATCTCATAGTCACTCAGGTTGATAGAACCTGGGACTGTTAAGTGAAGAAAGCCCCTGGTGTTCCATGAGCACATCTTTATTGAGTCGTGATCTATTACTGCTCGGTGGTCGCTCGTAGGGTTGATTGTCTTTATCTTGGATGGCTATTTTTGAAGTTGGATCTTCAAGGTGTTTGGAAGCCATGACCACATAGACTGGAATGAGATGCTTGGTTGTGGTTTTGTCACGGTGGAAAAGATCTTGTTCTGGATTTTCTGAGGTTCTTTTAAGTGCACGTTGTTTGCTTGGGAGCTAGGGTCTGTGGAGGGCCCTTGAGGTACTGTAATCCTCGAATTTGGGGTATTTTGGTAAGCAGAGTTATTTATTCGAACTGCTGATTTCGTAGCTTCTGCCTTTGGTTTATTATAATTGGTAGAAGAGTGAGATTCTTGAGTCATTGCGTCGTGTCTTGGACTCTTTAATGTGGTCCGACGGTCCGCACTAGTTGGCCTACGTCGAACAGATTTTAGCACTGGTTCCAAAATTGTTTTAGGTTCCCGATTTCTGTTCTCTTTAATCTTCCTGGATGATTCCGTTAAATCATAGCCCATGATTTGAAGGTCATCTGTTGCTGCTCTTAGGAGATTGTTTATAGTCGATGATGCTATATATAGATGGGAAATTGCCTTTGAACGTTCATGACTTGGATCAACGATCAGGAGGTCTGTTGATTTCACTGGGTGTAGTTTGGGAATATGGTAGAATAGTTCAATTACCGCTCTTCTGTTTTAGAATGACGTCATCGTGGTTGCCTGGGATCTGTTCAAGTTTGAGTATCCATCTGGGATTCATTTTTTTTTTTTTTTTTGGTGGGTGGCAGACTTTGGTTTGTAAGAGGCCATTGAGGATCTCTTTCCCTGATCTTGGACCAGAGTTTTCTTGGGACGTTCGGTGGATCTATAGTCACAGGTTCTCCTGTGAGACTTGTCATCTCAGTTTTTCTTTTGGTAATAACTGGGTTTGTCTCGTTTTCTTTCTTCGGGAGTTCTATAGATCCTTCTGTGATGAAGAGCAGGGGTGAGATGGTGGACTTGAGCTGTGTGGTCGTCATTATGTTTCATAACTGCCTGGTGTCTACAGTGCTCGAGAGTGAAAAACGGTGACTCCGGAAGTTCTGGATCGTCGTTGATAGATAGGTTAGGTTGAGAAGTCCTTTTTGACGTTACTGGATTTTCTTGGGCCTCCAAGTTTGGACTTGTAGTTGAGTCAGCTAAATGTTGTGTGAGGTTCATCAACTCTTCAGTTTCTAAAGATTCTTCTATTTCTCTAGGTTATTGGTTGATTGTCTCAGTTTCCTCCATAGGAGGCGCACAAGCTTCTTTTACTGTTGGTTTTAATTTTGGCTGATGCACAGGAATTTTTAGAAGAGCCGTGGATGGAGTCATTTTTCCTTTTGTTATCTCCGCGAAATGGAAGATGAGTTTGAATGTTAATGTCGTGTTGGGTTTAGGTTTGACTCCTGCCGGATCTTTGGGGTCCAACGCCTTAGCAGTTGGTGGCGACCTTATTGATGTCAAGTCAATGAAGGGAAGAGTTTGAGTACCTTCTGATATCTGGGGGATCCTTATTTGTCCTGCTTGTCTCATGGTCGCTGCGGCTTCTTGAGGGCTTACGATCGATGGTTGATGTTGGTCTAGAGCCGGGTTGCCAAGATTGTTTTTTAGCTCCAATGTCATGATGTAGCCTTCCAGGAAAGTTAATTTGGTTAACATTGAGGCTTGAATCAATGTATGGTCTTTGAGTGCGTCTCCGATGGTTTCGTACAATTTAGTGAAAGGTGACAAGGCAATCGTGATTGCCGACATCAAGGTGCACATGTCCGGCTTTTTTGGTTGCGTTTCTTTAGATGTTGCAGAGATTTGGAAAGATGGTCTTGGCTTTAAAGGTGATAAAGGCCATGTTGATGGTGTGCCTATTAGGGGTGGCAACTTGTTAAAGTCGTCTAAGGAGTGTCTTCGAGGGTGGTTGTAGTTATCTAGATTTGTATAGAAGTTATCCAAAGATTTCTCAAATTGCAGTCTGTTTTTTATTTTCACAGTGTTCTTGTTCTCGTAGACATTTCCCGACATTTCTTTCGGAGGGCTGGTTGACTTTCCTATAATTGGGGGTGTTAGGTTTTCCTGGTGCTCTATGTTGATATCACTTTCAGCCGGAGCGCCCTAGATCCTCTATTTATTGACACGTCTTTTTCTGGGGAAGTGTTTGTCCTATGGTGAGTCTACTCTCTAGCAGGTGTTAGAGTAGGGCTTGTTTTTGAATTTGCGGCCTCCACTCTCGTGTTGTCATTCGGAATGGAACACCTGTTTGGTGGCTCGGATTCTAAACCATTTTTAGTATGTTTTGATAGATCTTGGTGAGAAGAGTCATGCAATTCAGGGGTGTTCAATTCTTTATTTGCCTATTGAGGTGTCGAAAAGAGGATGGGCCTGGGTCACTGTTTGGTTGGGTGCTCTTGGAAGGTACCAATGTGGATGGAATATTTCCAGTAAATTGCCATTTTCCCTTACTGATCTTTTGGCTGAAAAGGTCTCCATTTCTCGGTGGGGGTTGAGAACATTTTCGGGATTCCGTAGCCAGTTTGCGCTGTTTGCGCGGGGGAGTAATCTCATGTACGGCTTCGAGAATTTCAGCATCAGTTAATTCTTGGCATTTTTCTTGTATGGCTTTTGAATGCCTGTAAAAGAAGTCTGATAATAATTTTAAAGGGGGTAATGGCTTCTTTGTTCCCTTTTTTGTGCCCTTTTGACCTCCATGTCCAGGTTTGTTTGTCTTGCCTAGTTTTAGAGACATCTTTTGTCTGGCCAGTAGTTTTGTTTTGTTTACTTGTGATGGGGTGTCTCTGTCTTCAATTAAGTCTCTCACTTTACGTGGTCTTTTTTCCATTTAGTGGTACAGTTGGTTCTTTTTCGTGGGAGCCAGAGTCAAATGTATTTCCTACGTTGGTGTCTAACTGATTCTGGGCTTCCGTGATTACAGCAGCCATTTGGCTTGCGTGTATCGTAGCTTTTACCGTTAATACGGTAATGAAAGGAGCCGCCTCTTTGTTACTTTCACTTTCGCTGTTAGTCTCCCGAGTCGCGGCTTCAGGCGTCTGTAGGGGCTCGGCGCTCAACTGCTCGCGCGTACCCAAATCGCCATGTTCTCCCACCCCCTCCTGGCATTCACTCACCGGACCCCCATGTGGCTTCCCCCACCAGCAGAGTTCAGCCCAGGATTCGCCGGCAAGACGTTAGTTTTGGCCCAGTCAGGCACCTCGCAGGACGGCGCGTCCGGAGGTCTAAACGCAGCCCCCCCTCTGGGGGACTGTGGAGCTCCGGGCAAAGTCAGACCAGCATGGAGTCGGGCAGGGACCATGAAGGAAACCGGGGCGTTCTCGTGGGACTCACACAAGGTAAGTCTTTGTTTCGGGGGGGGATTAAGGAAGCTTTGCGGTTTGTCTTCACATAGAGATGGAACTTTACCGTTTTTAAGAAAGTCTGTAGAGAGTGTTGTCATGACACTTTCTGTGTTTGCTTGACTCTCAATTGTTGCTGGATACCAGTTGTATTGATATATGTATTGTTTGATATGCTGGTTAAGATTTCAGTTAAAGGCTCCATGCAGGAGCGAAAACTCCTCAAGCGGCATCCGGTGTCGTCCTCTAAGACTGGAGAAGGAGTCGGCATTGCGGCCATTTTAGCAGTCTTTGCCGTCTTGCCTGGCATGACTGCAAGACTGCCACTCACCGCCACTCCGCGTCCGCTCCGCGGAGGCAATTAGCTTTTAAAAGAGTTAGGTAGGTAGCAGGAAACACGCCTCCTCAGTAGTGTAGACACAAACAGAAGACTGGAACAGCAGGGGCAGACTGCAAGACTGCCACTCCGCTGACACTTAGTTTATCAACTTCGGCAGGATGAAGGGTAGCGCTGTCCCAGCTGAAATTCAAACTTGCAAAAGTGTAGGCCTGTCCAATGTTAGAAAAACAGAAAGTTGATGGCTGGAAGGTTTTGAATTAATCATAACCACGGGCAAAGCTCTGGGCAACCCTCCAGTCCATCGTTTTTCAGCCTGCCAAGCCATTACAGAAGGGGAAAAACCATATGCAAATCAGGCTTGGTCCTACCCCAAAAGGGGCAGTCCAGCCCAAACTGCTAG
The DNA here is from genome assembly GCF_040938575.1 of Ambystoma mexicanum. Lineage (NCBI taxonomy): Eukaryota > Metazoa > Chordata > Amphibia > Caudata > Ambystomatidae > Ambystoma > Ambystoma mexicanum. The sequence continues at coordinate 739,722,782 of NC_090921.1, read as the reverse complement.
GTCACATCCCTTCTGCACGAGACCACAAGCATCCCCAGACATGTTGCAGCCTTGTTGGGCGTCATCAGTGAGGAGTAGCTTGGGTCTCTAGGCCCGGCAGACTCGGGACCCACGTCTGGGCATACCCGTCCCACTCGGGGTGACTTTAGCAAAACAGAAAGTTGATGGCTGGAAGGTTTTGAATTAATCATAACCACGGGCAAAGCTCTGGGCAACCCTCCAGTCCATCGTTTTTCAGCCTGCCAAGCCATTACAGAAGGGGAAAAACCATATGCAAATCAGGCTTGGTCCTACCCCAAAAGGGGCAGTCCAGCCCAAACTGCTAGGTCACATCCCTTCTGCACGAGACCACAAGCATCCCCAGACATGTTTCAGCCTTGTTGGGCGTCATCAGTGAGGAGTAGCTTGGGTCTCTAGGCCCGGCAGACTCGGGACCCACGTCTGGGCATACCCGTCCCACTCGGGGTGACTTTAGCAAAACAGAAAGTTGATGGCTGGAAGGTTTTGAATTAATCATAACCACGGGCAAAGCTCTGGGCAACCCTCCAGTCCATCGTTTTTCAGCCTGCCAAGCCATTACAGAAGGGGGAAAAACCATATGCAAATCAGGCTTGGTCCTACCCCAAAAGGGGCAGTCCAGCCCAAACTGCTAGGTCACATCCCTTCTGCACGAGACCACAAGCATCCCCAGACATGTTTCAGCCTTGTTGGGCGTCATCAGTGAGGAGTAGCTTGGGTCTCTAGGCCCGGCAGACTCGGGACCCACGTCTGGGCATACCCGTCCCACTCGGGGTGACTTTAGCAAAACAGAAAGTTGATGGCTGGAAGGTTTTGAATTAATCATAACCACGGGCAAAGCTCTGGGCAACCCTCCAGTCCATCGTTTTTCAGCCTGCCAAGCCATTACAGAAGGGGAAAAACCATATGCAAATCAGGCTTGGTCCTACCCCAAAAGGGGCAGTCCAGCCCAAACTGCTAGGTCACATCCCTTCTGCACGAGACCACAAGCATCCCCAGACATGTTTCAGCCTTGTTGGGCGTCATCAGTGAGGAGTAGCTTGGGTCTCTAGGCCCGGCAGACTCGGGACCCACGTCTGGGCATACCCGTCCCACTCGGGGTGACTTTAGCAAAACAGAAAGTTGATGGCTGGAAGGTTTTGAATTAATCATAACCACGGGCAAAGCTCTGGGCAACCCTCCAGTCCATCGTTTTTCAGCCTGCCAAGCCATTACAGAAGGGGAAAAACCATATGCAAATCAGGCTTGGTCCTACCCCAAAAGGGGCAGTCCAGCCCAAACTGCTAGGTCACATCCCTTCTGCACGAGACCACAAGCATCCCCAGACATGTTTCAGCCTTGTTGGGCGTCCAATGTTAGATGCTTGTGGGCTATCCTCCCAGACAGAAAAAACTGCCACGGCTATAGATTTTGCTCATTTTCATGAATACAAGAGCAGCGGGACCCACACAAACTGATTTATTCTCCTCTTGCTGTAATACTGTTGACACATCTTATTGTCAAGTTCCATGATTTTCCACCAGCACATCCTTATCGCTTCTTGCAGGGTTCAAAATTACTTGGAGGCAACTGCTATTTAGCCTACGAGAGCCTTGTTAGCTTGAAAACAACAGCTACCAGGGTCTACTTTTGGGGCTACTTGTGATTTTAACGAATGCATTCATAAAGAATGCTTTTTTAACTAAACTAAAAAAAACTAATTGTTTGATTTTTTTTATTTGGGTTGGGGGGGGGGGGGCTGTTCTCCCTCCAGCCCTCCGTTTCCCTATGTTGAAAACCCCACCCCAATATTTAACAAGAGATAAGTGGAGTGGCTTATTGACGCCTGGATTCTACTCCAACACCAACATTATAAACAATATATAACTTTGGAATCCAGCTGTCTTTCTCTCTCATGACACTTATGTAATGTCCTACTAAACCCGGTCCATGGACCAAATAGGTACAGAGTCACAAAATGTTGAAATAGTCTTAATCAATTTATTAATATATCAAAAAACAATCATTTTATAAACATACATCACAATAAAAAATGTGTAAAATCTTGTGCACATTTCTTAAAAACCATCAGTACAAAAAATGTTAAACCATGTAGATGTACCTTTAGCACCCCACAACAAACTACACTGCCTATACAAATCTAATTAAATACAATTTGTGACAGACACTATCCCTAATAATGTGCAAAACAAAGCATTGGTATGTAGCATCCTGGAATCCTTTGATCAGGAGTTATTCCAAAATTGATCTTATATGAATTTATGTGGTTTTCTACCCCATATATATGCTACTAGGGTGAACACAACACCTAATGAATTGTTATCTAACACCACCTCTATTTAGGGTGCCTTACACAACCCAACATGTTTCGTTCGTAGGTTAATAAGCATCACTTTTCAAACTTCATCAGGGGACCCAAAGAACACAGGTACATGGGGAGAGAGAGAGAGAAAAAAAGAAACAAAACCTGTCATCAGAAAACTCATAGAATGTAACCTGCTGTCCATTTACCTAGGCTGTTATTGACCTCGGTAAAGCTTACCACTAGCCCCAAGAGTTCACTATAAAACTTAAGCTTGGTAACTGGGGAAGCGTCTTATTAGTAGACAAAGAACACCCTGATCACACAGAGAGTGGAATGGAAAGAAAGAAAAAATAAGAAGAAAAAGAACAGTTGGAAATGAAATCCATAAATACTCATCTAGGTTCAAATGAATCGTAAGACTCTAACCGCCTAGGTATTTAATTTAAGTTAAAAAAAGTCAATCAGTGTATCTCTAAATCACATTATCTACAGAGAGCTACTAAAACACAAGCATTTAAAATCTGATAACACCGACAAGGGACTGCCCCCACTGTTCAACTCTAGATGTTGTTTGAATAGACCGTATCTCTTTTCTAGGTTTTGCCAGTAGGATGATGTTTCTCTTACAACAAACCACAATACATTCATATATGTGGCAGAACATAGTGCAGACCTTTCGTACCTGTTGTGTACTTCCGTGCGTATATGACTCTTGATTGTAGAGCCAGCCCGTACTTCTGCCACACACGTATACGTCAATCCTAGTCCGCCACTTGCAGCACGTTTCACTAAAATAGCCAAAGCTAGCAGTTACAAATAACAGAGCGCTGAGACCGTATTGTCTATAGACGTCTCTACAGCTTCAACATTGTTTAACTATTTCAAACGTTCATCGTTTAAGTGAGCGTTGCTTACCGTGTCTCAGCCCATCTAGGTCAGAACTGGTGGTTGGCTTCCCTCTCGGACCAGCGTACTCCTGCTCGAGATGTATGTGACTCGACCCGGATGTTTATACTTCATTCCAGAGTGTCGCGTTAAGTCGCGTGATTACTACTGCATCACGGCTATGTATGGACACGCAAAAAAGTCACGTGTCTTACACACCAGCCGCTAGCCTACGTTATCCAATGCTCCTAAAATCTAGTCTGGAGCCATAAGCTCGTTCTCATACTAAGGCGACCTGCAGACAAAAGTAGGTACCACATACTCCGATGGTAAAGCATGACAATACGCCATCTACTGGATTCGGAAGGGGAAGGACAAAACATGCACCATGACCCCGGAGCCTCCCAATGTGAGTACAGGTCTAGTGTGTGTGCATATAAGAGATTGGTCTATTCAGATGTAATACAATGGACTTCTATTAAATAGAAGCTAGTAAGTATTCCAAAGGCAGGGGGGGCAAAAGGTCCCATAAGGCAAATTCAAGTTGCCATAAAACGGTCCACTTTAGATCCTCTGCACTATGCCCCATTGCAATAAAATGGCCTCCCAAAGGTGCTGTGAGATTTTTCTTTTTAATACAACTTCTGTGTTCACTAATGCGAAGCTTAATTTTTCGTTCTGTCATCCCTATGTATGACCTGGGGAACTCACACCAAATGGCATATACCACATTGGCAGAATTACAATTCGTAAATTGTTTTTGGACCCTAGGTCTACTTAAACCTAAGTCCACTTCTTTTGCTCGTTGAGTAAATTTACAATTAGTGCATTGGCCGCACGGTGAGTGTCCTGTTAATGAAGAAAGTCCCCATAATTCTGTAACACTTCTTTGGGGAGTTTTTTGAGAGCTAAGTCGTTTCTTGTAAGTAATTTTTTAAGATTTGATGATCTCTTGTACGCACATATAGGCATGTTCAAGGGACATTCTCCACCCATTTAAAATATGCCAATTCTTCTTAACTAATTTGATTACTTGGTTGGTTCTTGAAAAAAAAAGTGCTTACAAAGACAATGTCATCTTTAGCATCTAGCTTGGGGCGATATTCCAGTAAGGCTTCCCTGTTGTTGTTCTTGGACCTTCTAAAAGCTTGTTTTACTATTTTCTTAGGGTAATTTCTCTCATGCAGTTTTGATTTCAATTCCTCTGCTTCTTTAAGAAAAGTACTATTTAATGTATTTAATGTACTATTTCGTTTGAAACGTAAACATTGTCCAAAGGACTAATTTTCGCGTGTATGTCTGGGGTGGCAGCTTTCAAACCTGAGAAAAGCATTCCTGTCAGTTGGTTTGTAACAGACCTTAAGCACTTTTTCATGGGTGTCAACTGTTAACGTAATGTCTAAAAAATCAATTCTCTCTCTGCTGTGAGTCGATGTAAATTTTAAAAAATTGATTGCGCTGATTAACCCATTCACAAAACTCTGTCCCATCACAGACAATAAGAATATCGTCTATGAATCTACGCCACAATGCTATCTTAGAAAAAAATGGATTGGTAGATTGATAGATGTGCGTAAGTTCAAAATATTATACATACAGGTTAGCTGGAGTGGGAGCCACCGGAGAGCCCATGGCTGTCCCATGGAAACTTTTAGGTGTAGAACCTGTGGTTCGTTTAGTCAACAGTACCTCTTCTAAAACTTCCAAGGTTTTTTTCTGTGGTAGGCAAGTATATAATGCTACTATGTCCATACTAGCTAGCAATTGGGTATTGGGATCGAAACTCATATTCTCTACACAGTTGATAAAATCAGTTGTGTCTTGTATGTAAGAATACATGATTAAGACAAAAGGTTTGAGATACTTATCAGCCAGTTTAGATAAAGGTTCTAATACCGAGCCGATACCTGAAACAATGGGACGTCCAGGTGGTTTGTCATGGATTTATGTATTTTGGGTAACGTGTAAAATTTTGGGACAGAAGGCTTAGGTACCCATAGGAATTCTTGTTCTTGTCTGCTAATCCATTTCCTATCTAGTGCTTTATCGATTTTGTTCTTGATCAAGATTGACAATCTCTCGGTGGGGGCCTACCTCAATCGGAGAGTAAAAGGTTTTATCTTCCAGTTGACTATTGCACTCGGAAATGTAAGCTATTCTGTCTTGCAAGACTACCGCACCACCCTTGTCAGCTTTCCTTATAACAATATCTTGATTATTAGCAATGCTTTTGACGGCATGTTGTTCTCCATTACTAAAGTTGTGGAATTCCAACTTGGAGTTGTTTTGCTCAAGTAATTTCAAATCATGCCATAACCTTTTAGTAAAAAACAACCGCCTCAGGAGTGTAGCTGGCTACCGGTGGGTCACATTGTGACCGATTACGTAAACCACTTTCATTTTCTTCTTGGTCAAAAACTTTGTCATGGAAATATGTTTCAAATGTATTTTCTGTAAAAGTTGTTTGGTTTCCATATGCTCGCGAAAACTGTCATATCGAACCGTGGGGACAAATCCCAAACCTTTAGTTAAGACTCCTTCTTCTGTTGGATTTGGCACATAGCTGGAAAGATTCACTAATAGGGATGATTGCTTCTGGTTCTTCTCTCTTCCAATTCCCAATTGTCTGTTGCCATTTGTTTGTCTAAAAAAGACACGGTGGACGGCCGCTCTGGCCTTTGTTGTTGCTGTGGTTGATTTGTTAACATCACTGCATACCTACTTTTGGGTCCTCAGGCCAGCAGGTGCTTTACAAACATGCATATGTGACCCCAACTATGAGTTTTTGGCAATTATTGGGACACATTTAGTGCACATAATGGATTGTCCATAAAGGGCAAAAAGGCAAAGTGTGCATCTCATATGGAAGTTAGATTTGCGGTGCACTTGCTCCTGGTTACTCGTATCTGCGTGATTTTTTTTCCATCGCAGAAAAGTCAGCGACAGAAAAGTTTGCATGAGAAATGTGTGAACCACAAAAGGTTTGCACATTTCCCATGCAAACACGCATTTAAAACTCCTACACAGCCACGACACAACCCCCCCCGTTATTTTTTATTTTTTTATTTTATCTTGTATAGCATAGTGAGCAGGGTATTGCGGCGGACACTCCCACCGCCCACGTTTGTTTTTTTTTCTTTTTTCTTTTCTTTTTCCCCTTGATTTGGCAGGGACTGGGGAGTTGTACCCTACAACCTCCGCTCACTGTAGTGAGCGGGGTGTTGCAGGGGTCAACCCCCCTGCTCCAAGTCCGAGCTCACCGAAACACCTAAATACACACCACGAAAAGTTCGGACTTTTGGTAGTCCGAACATTTTGTGTTTTTTGCTTTAGGTCTTTTGATGGGGTCAGACTTTTAAAGTCGGACAAAACGTACAATACCAGTTACTAACAGTAGCTTGTGCCTACTGTCCGATGCCAGACACCAAGGAGCTACTTTTAGATCTTGCTAATCAAATCAAGCATTGTACTTGTCTTCATTTTGTCATCCATCGTTTCTCCATATCATCGTTGATTCCATATAGATTCTTCACACTTAACCTTGATTGGACCTTTAATGTGATGGTGCTGATTTGCAAGCCTAACTCCCGTCAGAGCCAATACTGGGTTGTCACAGTTTCAAGGTTCAGTGGTTTTGTTACAAAACAAAACTGCTAAGGCATTCAGAAGGACTGTTCAAAGCATGGTGTGTAGTCCGTATTGGCTGCTCTCCCATACGCTGTACCCTTCAGTAATCAAGAGACACTCAGATTTTCAGGTTTCAGTGTGGTCCAACACCTCTTTTTGGCATATTGTAGTGGTTTGTTTTTGTAGCACTGTTGCCTTCTCTGAGATGGGAAGCTCCTGCGACCACCGATGTACACAATTGAATTCTCAGCATTTAGGCTCAAGCCTAGGTTTTGGTGAAACTTGGTGAGGACCTCCAAAGCCCCGGGACGCAGCATGTGTAGCTGGGTTAATGCTAGCGGCACAGTTCAAAATTCTTGCCCAGCACCAGCATCTTAACTCTCTGGCCAGGCCCCCGCCTTCTAACTTGGCCACCATCTTGTCCTCATTTAAGATCTTGTTGGGCTCACCTGCTGCTCTCTCCTCCCTGTCAGACCGAGCTTCCTTTCTTTCTTGCTCGAAGGTACAAATGGCGCTAACCTCTTCTCCCCTTTTAAATGATCTTCTCCATCCTCTACTGTTGCAACCTCACAACCCTCCATCCACGACTGCTGTAACTATCGCCCCCTCATGCACTGTATGTTTCACTACCTCTTTTCCCCTTCGCCTCCTTCTCTGTCTCGTCTATCTTGTTGGTTGCTCCTCTTCACACCACCTTTCCTTTTACTACTCTGTCCTGTCAACTAGTATTTTTTTTAAAAATAACATTGCACATAATACCTTAAACAACTAAAAGAAAATAAATTCATAGTACATCATAATTCATTCAGAAATTGTTACATGTAAACATTTAAAAGTTGCCAAAATCAAAGTACCAGAAAGTACACAACACCAAAAATCTGTAGTATCCAGATGACCCAGATTATGAACAAATGTACTGAAATATGTACATCTATTTTCGTACAAATGGGGGCATTTTACACACGGATGAAAGAGAGATTCAATTGTGGAAGAAAGTCCCTGAAAATCGATAAATGGAGCTAATGTGTACTTTACCCGCTCTTAGTCCCAATAGCTCATTTGTTGAAATAAATTTAATCTAAACCTAAGAATTGGTTTCTCCAATATTTGCTGAAGAATTTTATTAAATATTGTCGTAAAATTCCACATCTTTTCTGTACATCTACAACCTTGCCATATAATTTAAAACGAGAAACAGATTCATGCATCTTTATGCACTCAGCGGTCAAAAGTGTTTATTTCACCCAGACTTCATTGCCCAAAAAAGAGCAAAATGAGATACCCACATTGCTCAGAATCCCATCACGCTGATCAACAAATTCTTTTAGTACTCTCACAGATTTTTTTTACTATCTGTTCATATAAAGAGTCCTTTGGAAAATCTAGAATCTTAAGGTGTACTTGTAAAAGACACCATTTTATTATGGTGGAACATGGCAGAATCCAAAGTTCATATCTCATAACATCAATCCAGACATCATTTGGGAGATGCAGGACCTTTCTCCATAGGAAGCCATCAAGTGTATTCAATGTTGAAACTGCTCCCAATTCTGTGATTTCCAAGGCTTACCAATTATCAAGCTAAGATTATCCCAGTCATTGTGTATGAGTGCAAACGTACATAACTTTTGTCGATTTCTCCTTAAGTGGCCTACATGCATATTACACAGGCAATGAGTCAAAAATATGAAGGGCCTAAATTGAAAGCATTGGTGGGAACTGGATTCATTATTTGGAGACTTAAAAAGAGCTGATAACTGATTATGATTACTCAAAGAGCCAGATGGAATGCATAGCATATTAAGAAGAGTGACTGGGAGACTAATCGAAACTCTATTGTTTCGAAACGTATCCCACAAGACCAAGTAGGTCTGCTCGGGATATCGGCCAATACATTTCCATTTACGTCTACGCAGCCCCAGGTATTGAATAGGTCAGACCACATCAAGCCCGAGGCTGTCGCTTTGCTGGACCTGAAACCATGAGACGCATTAAGGATCATGATCATATGAATTAAATCACCTCCCAAAATCAACTCTTTATAACCACCTTCTCCATCTGCATTTTCAGGGCTTCAATTAAATCATCTACAATTTGTTGCGTAGGGTTGCAATATATATTGATAAACAAAAGATCTTTGAGGCATAGATATGCAGAGTGTAGGATATGCATTGCTAAAATGCCCCTAAAAGAATCATCTAAAAGCACACGTTTACCTTCAAGGTTAATACAAATTGCTGGATTTTTCCTGAGGGATGAACATGTCACCCTTTTCCATCCAGCCTCTGAAGCATAGTGTTTCTGGTTGGTGTGTGATGGATGGGAGTGGGACTGTGCAGTGGCTCTGGGCTGAAGTCCGGTGAGCCATAGGATAGCGTGTCCACATCCAGCTCTGGTGTCATGCTGGCTGCAGTGAGGGCTTTCGGGGGTTTGTGCCCCTTCTCACTGGACTGATGTCCTCCTGTGACTCAACAATGGACCTTCCGGATGGTGTGGCCTCTGTGTGGGACACTGCAGCTGTGGGAGCGGGTTCAGTGGGACGGCAGGCGCTCCTGGTGGCCTGTGGTGTTGCTTTGTGCCCTGCGGTGCTACCTGCAGGCTTGGCCTTGCTAGGCAGAGGTGTTTTGCGGCAATCCATGCGCCTAGGTCTAGCCTGTGTGCACCTTTGTGGGGTGGTGGCTGCTCGTGAGGGCCTGGAGGCACCACTTCTAGAAGGGCCTGCCCCCTCATCCTCCTCCAATGCCATTGGTGATGCATGAGTGCCTGTAGTGGACATAGGACATTCTGTCAGGTATAGTTGTACAACGTGTGTTGGCATGCAAGACACATTTGCCTTGGTACAGAGTTGGACCCCACAAATTTGGACTGATGGGCATGGTTGGTCTGGGGAAATTGCATGTGTGCACAGCATTGTGGGGATGGCTGCAGCAATGTGTGTGAGAGACATGGCCAGGTGGCCTTTTGCATGTGTGTGGGGATGGCAGGGTGTCCATGCTGGGGCTGATGATGTATGGCATGCATGCCTGTGGTCATTCATGCCCCCTCATCCCCTCCCCGGGTGGCACACACCTTGTGCTTGTGGGTGTGGTGGCTTTGTCCATGGCACTGCCATGACTCTATCGGGGTGGTGGGCTGATGTGGCACCCCGTCACTTCACCTCGATTGGCCTGCCCAGCTGCTGGGCCTGCTGACATGTGTCCCTGTCCACGGGGAATCTCGTGCAAGGCTCACATTTGTGCATGGACCTTTGCTGGGTGTGGGGGTTGACTCCTGCCTCCTGGCTGCTGGAACCCATCTGTGCACCTCCTAATCCCTCAATGGCCTCCATTTCAAGGACTGTGCTGTACTTCACCTCCCAGGCAGTCAGGACCAGTGGTTCCACAGTATCACCTCCATTGGCCAGGGAATCCTGGCAGTGTTGGAACCGGAGTCCTCGCACCCTGACCCAGAGATCATTCCAGTGCTTCCTGCAGTCCTCGCCATCACGGGGAACGCTGGACACCGCAGTCACCTTCTGGCTGAATGTATGCCAGATAGCTGTTCTGTGCTTGGCCGTTGTCTTCCTCTGCCTGCTGCCATACAGTTTGTCACAGTGTGCTTGGCCGGCGTCTTCCTCTGCCTGCTGCCATACAGTTTGTCACAGTGTGCCACAACCTCATCAGTGAGGGCCACCAATTCTCCCTCATTAAACTTTGGTTTATGGAGATGATTTTCAGCCACCTTGCCCCGGGTTCTCTCCTGCGACATGTTTAATGACTTACAGGTCCGGATGTCTGCAGGAAGTGGAGATTTAATGGATTGTGTTTTTCAAAATGGCCACTGCAATGCATCCCGTTCTGGCGAGGACGTAATTTTCGCTGCGGCTAATAGCGCCGGGATCGGCAGGGGTAGTGATATTAGCGCCGGTTTTCCGGCATTAGCCCTTATTTCAACACAATCCCCGCCAGACGCCAATAGTGTTACCGCCAGAGTCATGGGTGGTTCACGCCAGGTTGTGATGTAGCGCTGATACAGTGGCACGACCCAGCAGTAACACTATTTCCGCTGGGTGGAAATTGCACCCGATTACCGTCCAACTTGTGATGAGGCCCATAGTTCATATACATAATTCATCATACATTATTCACGTTTATCACATCCATGATCTAAAAAATGACCCATTAAAAAGAAAAACAATACATAATGCTGAACCTTGATTTAAAACAGAATAAATCAATCTTCATGTGGTTACCAAATTATGCGTTTTCTACAATGCCAGGCTCTGTAAATAAATCTTGCCACTAAATAGAGCATGCATCACATGATGGACAAGTTTCAGAAGTATAATATTTCCATCCGTGGGTGAATTTTGCAACCTTAAGAGTGCCAGTCCTAAATTCCATGAACAATGTGCGTGCACAGGCTGGAGTTAAGTCACGGTATTGTTCAGTGCCTTGAACGGTTTTCAGTCAAATTAATTTAATCCAACTTTCAGGCACAAGCTTATAAGAGCTTCATACGAGGCCAGTCAGGGGGCCACCTACACCTCTTTTTTGATGCAACTGGTTAGATTCTGCAGATTCTGCCAGCGTTCACTTAAGCCCAATACACATAACTGCTGCCTTACATGCTTAGGCCATGGCTATGAATTCCCTTCCTGGTTACTAAGTAAACCAGTGAGAGCCTCTTGATACTTTCTCAGCTCTGGCGTCACCCATAGTCTTACCCAGTATAGTACCGGTTTCCAAGCTACCCGGGAGACAATCGATTCCAGACTTCGCTCCAACAATAACGGGGTGTTAGGAAAACTTCATGGAAGCCTAAACATCATTTTCAGAGACATATTATCCACCGTCCACAAATTCTGGTATTTGGTATGGCCTCACAATTCCGCTCCATTAAGAGCAGCAGAGGCGGTCTGTAATTTATAGATGTTAATTTCTGGGTATACAGCTCCTTCTCCATGCTCTAAAAAGACATTTCCCACACCGCCACAATTTTTTTCCAACACAACCTGTGACTTTTTTAACTGAGCAAACAATGCTCCGGTATCAGTGAACCTTGCGCCCAGGTAATCATAGTGGTCAACTTGTTCTAGGTTAATCCCCTTGACAACCAGGGAGCATATGAAGGGCTTTGTTCTCAATGGCCTAAATGCCAATGTTTTAGTCTTGTTCTTATTTATGGTCAAGCCAAATTGACAACATATGGTGGTGAAACATTCCAGGCAGCGCCTGATCACCATTAGTGATGTTGCAAGCAGGACTGTATCATCAGCAAAAAATCATGCAAGAAGGATGTCAGTGCCGAGCCTTGGTGATTAAGCCTGCCCCCAGAACAATCTGGCATCAGTTTCAGAATAACTTAATTTATATATAGAGAAAACGGGAGCAGGGCAAGGACACAGCATTGCCGCACGCCCCTGTCAACCCCAAATTTATTGGTGGTTTCACCTCCGAGGCCCCACCTCGCCACAGCTGTGTTATTAGAGTATAGTTGGGAAATAAATGCTACCAACGAGTCAGGGACATGTTCCATCAATACTTGCCATAACTGGTCTCTTGGAATGTAGTCAAATGCGGTTTGAAGGTCAACAAAGACTGCGTTGACATTTTCCAGAGGCATCATGTAGAGAAATTGGCCTGGAGTTACCAGGCTTTTCTCTACTGCCTTTCCTGTAAATTGGTACTATATCAGCACTAGGCCAGGTATCGGGGAACTTGTTTTTTTTAGCCACTACTAAAAGTAACTTAAACAGAATTGGACCCTATATGTCTGGTTCGTCCTTAAATAAATCAATCGGTACCTTGTGCGGCCCTGCTGCTTTTTGGGCCTTAGCCTCTGTGATTGCATTTTTTACCTCAGCTAGAGTGATGGTCGAGGCTCTCTTAATGTTCACGCACCCATCAACCAAGGCATCTTTACATAATCCACTGAAATGGGTAAGTCCGCCTTTAGGGGGAATGTGGCAGTGAAGCCTATTATCATCGGTTCCCTTTTTATCTGCGACCAGGGTACAGGAAGCTTTGGCATCCCTCTTGGTTACTGCCTCCAGGAGGTCATTCCATTTAGCTTTGTGGTATCCCTCTTTTTTTTTTTCTCCCTTATTTTCTTTTTGTAGTTTGATCTCCGTGAATGTAACTCCTCTTTGTTTACCTTCCCTTCAGTGACTAGGCATTGCATTAGTTGTTGCTTTGCCAGCCTACAATCATTATCAACTCAATCGGGCTTCCCTACTACTCTTTGTTTTAGCTCATTCACATATCTAGTAAATAAGGGGTAGAGACGAGCTACCAAATTATCACATTCAACCAAAACCTTATCACTAAGATTCCGGTCACAAATGTTCTCAATACTAGACAAAGCTGTTTGATAAATTACATATTTTTGCCCAACTGTCTCAATATGGTCCCATTTAACAACGTGTTGGTCATTTCCATGAATCCCAATCGGCACAGCTGGCATCAGTATATTGCAGCACTTGCCAAATGATCTCGTTGACAATAAGAGTGGTTTGTGGTTGCTTTCGCTACAATCAATAGTACTAAAATCATCCACAAGTTCCCAGTCACTCATTAGCACAAAAATAAAATCAATACATGTAGGACATTCAGACATTATTTACCTTGGAGGTTGAGGAGCTTGACATCATGAGCACCCACTAATATGTTAGAGGGACAAAAACCTATGTCCGCTGCATTGGAGGCTTCAATTACAACCGCAAGCCTGCTTGTAGCCACCAAAGAATCGGAGGCGCTGCTTACACTCCAAAAGACCCAGAAATGCTAGGGTAACAAAGGACAGTGATGGAAGATCTATGCCACACTGCCTTGCACTACACCAGGTAGAAGACATTTCACTGCACCAACACCACTCACCCCATCGGGCCAGTATCCAACAAATACAAATTGGCGGAAAAACTCTCATTGCTATCCAGACTCATTCATTGAGAATTTCATGAACGGATAAGTGTGAGTTGAAGCTCCACATCAAGACTCCAACCACTGAATCTAATTTGTTGATCATCTTTAAGACCCTGCACTGAAAGAGCTCTCCTCTGCCTATCATTCTTTTAGAGCTGGGAGTTCTAGCACCCACTTTGGAAACCTTCCCAGCTCCAGCATCTGTCAGTCAAAGGCAAAGAAACAAAAACAAATAACAATCCCTAGATTCGTACCCACAGTGTCTCAAGAAGCTTCCTGCCACATTTATTTTTGTTTTGGCTGCGAGGAAGAGGTGTACACAGTGGTGGCTTTCCGATTCAGTTGAGGCTGTGACCCACCATCTTTCAGTCATCACTGTGTAGATTTCTATAAGTGACAACTTAACATGATCTTCCTCTCTCATGGCAACTGTACTGTGCCTATGGAATAGGCATCACCCTCCCAGCCACCCCCACTGCAGATCCACAGTATAGATTTTATCTGGCTTGTGGAGCAAGCCTCTGCCCCTTCCCAAACAATAGAATTTACTTGTCTCCCACCCTTGTCCCCTCCCACCAGCCAGCATGTAACACAGGCTGCGGTCAAAAAGCTGACCCCCAGCCTGTGCACAGTCAGGGAGATGATGGGATTAAGGGTAGCATACTGTGCTGGCCTGCAGAGCTGGTCTTCTAGGAGTGGAGTCTCGTAGCACAGCATGGCCCTGCATTCCAGAGCAGTTTCTGCCATAATTAGATGGAATGAGGAGACCGTCGGTGTTTGCAGGTTAATTGATTTATGTGTGTGTGTCTGTAGGGCAAAACTCTGTAACATTGGGTCAGAATTTGAGTAATGATCTCACCAAATGGGGGGAAAATGCATGCACTGGGAAAAGGGGCATGTATGGCTGCTTTCACCATCATAAAAGCTACCATCTTCATAGCTCTGTTGGGCAGGTAGGACAGATCTTTTAGACTCTGTAAATTATGTGAGGGGTCAGAAATGTGAGACACTGAGATACAGTTCACCATTTATTAAAATAAAAAGGGGTGGGATAAACACCTATCTTTCCCTATCATAATGAGGATATCCCTACCTAGCAAACTAAATTAAAGAAAGAAGACCTAGTGTCCAAAATGTCTCTGACCCTCAAAGTAGTACATACAACAAAAACAATCAAGGAAAGTTGGGCAATCTTTAGTTCCACGAAACAAAAGGAAAGTTGAAACTTATAGATTTGAGCAAGTACTCCTTGTGGCCAGGGTTGAACTCCCTTGCCCTGTCTCAATTCAGGAATATCCTTGACAGAGTTCTGATTCAAGCAAGTTTGATTTATTTTGATACAAAATGTCTTTTTCAACTGCGTCCTTCCACTGAATGATGCAAATGTCTCTTTTTCACAAACTCTTCTTCAAAAGTCAAACACTTGTTATCCTTCACAGTATCCTTTTTGATAAGGCAAAATGTCTCTCCCACAAAACACAAGTACATAAACCAAGGCAATTGTTTTCTTTCAAGTTCAAGGCAATTCTTAGCACATCATACTTATTCTTCAGATGAAATACTTTTGTTAGGTTAGCACTATTAACTGCCTTTGTTGATGTAACAGTTTGTCAAATGATGATACTGCTAGGCCATAAAGACTGCATATGGAAACTAAGGCACAATAACCATATACTAAAATGACACGTCAGACGCGAGGTTCGGTTTATTTCAAAGTATTCTCAGTCGGCCGACTGGGTCTCGATGCCTCACGATGTTTGTTCCCAAACACAGTGAGATGCGAGAAAGAGAGGGAGAACAGCGCACAAGCAGCAATATATATATACATTAGACATATCCTTTGTTAAGGCAGTTCGACCCTCCCTCATAAATGTCATACAGGCTAGGGTTCAGTGATTGACATTTGTGACAATTATGACAAGTCTTCATTCAGCCTAAACATAGTTATTTTAGCAAAGGCAGCAGAGACCGCTTTCTGTTATGAGGAACATGGAGCTCTGGCTCGGCAAGGATATTGTGTTCTTAGCAGGGAAACATTCCTTACTACATTATCTGTGTGTTACGGCTCATGAGCTAAGGGTCAGATAGTTCTGAAGCAGAAAATACCACTCTCCGCGAAGGAGCACCGCTAGGAGAATATAATTAATGTTTAACTGCCTTTTACCACAGCGCTTGCAAGACAACCCGGCACCTGGACTACTGATAAGATACGGCTTCTGCTCGACTTCAAGGATTTAGTGAGAGATAAAAACAATGTATTTCTGCACAGACATTCCTGTCTGTGTTAGTATTTCAGCGTTCAAGTCGTGGCCTCGCACGGTGTGCGAGTCTAAAGCATAGAATACATTTGCAAAGCGTTTTGACAGAAGAGAAAAAAGCAAATGGCCGACATTTCACAAAATGGACGCCCTTTGGTTACATTGACGATTCTAGGATTGCGATGTTTGTCACATTATGCGATTGGCTTCTGGCCAACATATTATACGTATCATTCGACTATAGGGTTGCTTTTCTGGTCTAACAATACAAGTAATAACTTCTTTCCACAACACCTTTTTGTCACAACAACACTTCTTCTTTCCTGGTATACTCGCCTGGCAGGACTAACTACTAGTGGTCCCTTTCCTGGTTCACTCTCTTGTCAGGAAGATAAACTCTTACAAGTAATTTCAGTGGCAATAACTGTGAGTTCTCCCCACCAGTATCCCCTGTGAGGAAGACTGCACATTGGTATCCTCTTTTTGAAGTCTCTGGATTCTTGACAATGTGGGTACCAGGTTCTGCCAAACTGGTATCCCGAAAAAGGAGGATTGTGCCTGGTTGCCTCCTAAGATCTTCTTGATCACAACCTCTTGGCTGTTGGCAATGCGAGTTACAGGTTCCCCCAGATAGGTATCCCCTGAAAGGGGAATTGCGCCCTTACTGATTCTCTACTTTCCTTCACAACCTTTTGACTGGTGGCAATGCAGGATACAGGAGGTCCGTCCCCACCGGGCCGTGACTTTAGCAGAACAATAAAGCAATGCTCAGGATTGCGCACCGCTGAGGTGCTTGAGTGCCTAACAGTGGTCAGCCGTGTTTAAACAGAAACGACGACCCGTCGGTGCGATAGAGTGGAAAGCAGACCGCTTGCTGGCAGGGGGGTGAGAAGGGCGGGTCCCGGGCCTCAACGGTGTCACCATTATCCCCAGGATTCCAGGAAGGGTGCGTGGCGATACTGGAGAATCCCCTACCCAATGCGGATTGACCACCTGGAAGAAGTACGGCCAGCAGTAGGGTCAGACCCTGAAGAGGAAACCGTGGGTGAGACGGCGGATCACAGCGGGTATGGGACAGCAGCAGCCACAAGCAAGTGGAGCAGGGCCCTGAGCAGCTAATTGGAGGGTCTCCTGTTTGGGAAAGGACATGGGCTGAGCCCCAGAGACATCATTAGATGCCCTGCCAGGCGGTGGGGTGAGGGGGAGAATCAAAGCAGAGGCCCAAGTAAGGGGTCCTAGCCTGAGGTGCACGATAGTGATCCAAGTCCCCCCTGCACCCCTCACAACAAGTTAAAACTGCGGGAAAGGCCATTTTTGAAGGAGAAGGTGCAGAGGAAAAGACAGCCCAAAAGGATAAAGAGCTGGGGTGACCTGCAGGCTTTCTCAAGCAGGGGGCAGAGGTGGTGACGGCAGCGGGGGTGCCCATATGACCCCCACATAGAAGAGAAAAGTGCATGTGTGCCAGCCCAGCTCTCCTACCGAATAACCTGCGCCGGGGCTTGCTGGCAAGGTGTTCGAAGCCCAGGCCAGCATTCGCAGAGGATTAGCCAAAAGGCCCCATGTCCAAAACCAAAGAGAAATTTGGTGGCGGCAGGGCAAAAGCCCCTTCAAAACACATGGACAGCAGCATTACTAAACATTAGGTCCCAGAAGAGCAGTCACGGAGCAGTGAAGGTGCAGAGGGCCACGACTGAGCAAAAACAGTGTGACCTGGAGGACTTCAACATGTTAGTGCGGTAGGAGGATCTACAACAATGCTTTAAGACATTTAAAGATCAATTCATGGACAACTTCCAGTCCCAATTCACGCTGTTATGAAAACAGAATTGAAGCAGTCTATCCAGAACCTGAGGGTGGATGTAGCAAAACTCGTGGAGAGGATGAACATTGCGTAAAAGGCTCACCAGGAAGTGGCCAATGATACGAAAAAGAATGATGAGATCCTAGAGCACATTTCCCTCCTCTCCCACAATCTGGAACTGCAATGTGAGGACTTGGAGAACAGATCCAAGAGATCGAACATCCGGATCAAAAACCTGGTAGAGCCCGAGGAGGATAAGGAAATGAAAGGCACTGTGGAACGCCTGTTTGCAGTTCTCCAGGGTGGGGCCATGAAGGAACAAACCGGGGTCTAGACCAAGAGACGTTCTGGCAGCAGTAACCTCATACACCTAAAAGGAGTAGATATTGAAGGTGGCACGCACTTCGGGACTGATGTGGATCTCTGGAACGGAGGTACAGCTCTTCCAGGACCTGGCCCAAAGCACGTTGCAGAAAAGGAGAGCAATGGGTCCGGTGGTGAGATTTTGGGCCCAGAAAAATGTCAAATATAAATGGACATTTCCCTTCAGGCTCCTTTTTTACTTGGGAGGACCGCTAACCTAGGATTACGATGCAACAAAGGGGTTCAGATCTTCTGATTCAGGACGATGTTGGGGAAAGTCGCGAACGGATCAGCACCTTGGCCCGCACGGGCAGGAAGCCCTGGGAATGGAAGACTGTGTCAAGGAAGGGTGGGGGGAAGGAGTGAGCAGCGGAACTGGGGAGGACCCTTTGTATAAAGACTACCCGTTGCATTGAACGGACGGCCAGAGGAGGAAGCGTTGGTGGTTGGGGTAACCCTATTGGGGTATGATTACTCAGACGGGTAAGCAAGAGACAGAAAGACGAGAGTTGGAGAGCGTTTCAGTTCTGGAGTGGCACGATGGGGACCATCACTCAGTGGGTGGTTGTGAGGAATACAGGCACAGGAGTTTTAGCAACCCTGCAAGTGGTTCTCTGGGAGTGATGGAGAGTCAAAAGCTGTGGACCAGGCGGACAGGCATCCATAGGGACTTTGACTCTCCCCAGGAATTTTGGAGGCAGTAGGAGGGGATGGCGGGGGAAGAGTAGGGAGGCAGGGTGTTGTTTGTTACGTTGGTTGGGTTTGTTGGGGAGGTGGGGACAGGTTAGGGGGAAATGAGGAGGGAGGGACCCGCTAGAAGGGAGACTTAGGATTCGAGGCTACACCCAAACCCACCAAGCGACCACTATAGACAAGACAGTGGGAGTGTTCAGTGCTCATAGCGATCCGTGACAAGCTAGACATGGCGATGCAAGACTCTCAGTTGGATCCAGAAAGGAGGTTTATATTTCTAAACAAACTAATTGAATCTCACTTGTATACGCTGGCCACATTTTATGCGTCTAATGCCGTCCAAGATGGTTTCTTGTGAGGGGTTTTAGCATGACTGAAGGGATTTACAACGGGCAAAATAGTCTTGGCGGGAGACTTCAATATGACCTGGGTCCCCCAGGAGGATAGGAGCAGAAGGGCTTTCCAGCATGTGCAGGCATTGTCGAAAGCACTAAAACAAAGGATGTCTATGCTGGCACGCCACAATGTCTGGATGGAAGACTGGTGAAAGGCAAAGGGCTACATTTTTTATTCTCACGTCCACTCCTCTCTGTCCAGGATCTACTATGGATGGGTCTCCATGCGGCTAGTGGGGAAGGTCAAAGAAATGGACGTGGGTACCATCTCCTTATCGGATCATGCCCCATTAATGATAGGGATAGAGGGGCTGGGAGAGAAGGGAGGTCTGTGGAAATGGGGGTTCCCGGCGGATCTATTGTATGACCACATTCTTTTCGACTCAATAATGGACAAAATAGACACATACTTTGCAGAAAATGCAACACCAGAAATGGCTCCAGAATCATTGTGGGAAGCATTCAAGACAGTTGTGAGAGGAGAGCTGTTAGTCATGAAAGCCACAAGGGATAACCAAAGATAGCATCTAGAAAAATTATTGTAAAGCCAAGTAATGGAATTAATGGGGAAACTGGGTAATGGCCGACCATAGCTCTAGATAGCGAGCGCTTAAACATACTTCAGGTCAGCTAGACCTGCTCCATACTAAGCGGGCAGAGAAAGCACTGCTGTACACAAGACAACGGTATTATATCAGGGAAAACAAGGCAGACCGGATGTTAGCAAGGCAACTGAAAACATTGGCCCATTCGGTTTTAAACATGACGGCAAAGGATGGGACGGGGTGTTTGGCAATGATGAGATTCTGGCGATGTTTGAAGATTACTATTCCAAGCTATATTCTACAGACAATCCAGAGGGGGATAGGCAGGAAGCCTACTTAAGCACAATCCTACTACCTAACCTTTCCAGCATAGTAATGGAGAAATTGGAGAGGGAGATTCAGGAAAGCGAGGTGTCGAGGGCGATAACGTCACTGCCCATAAATAAAGCCAGACAGCTATCTGGCTAGCTTTTATAAAACATGTCAGGTGAATCTAATTCCGTGGTTTACCAAACTGTATAACACCTTCCTGGATAAGGGACAGATTACGAAGACAATGAATGAAGCAAAGGTAGTGGTGTTTCCAAAACCTGATGAGGACCTAATGCTTCCTGGGTCATAAAGACCTATAGCATTAATAAATCTTGACACAAAACTCTATACAAAAATACTGGCAAATATGGCTAACAGTGCTCCTACCGAGGCTAGTTGGGCCGGATCAGTCTGGATTCATACCAGGGCGACAGACACATGACAATATATGTAGTGTCTGTAATTTAATTGCAAAGACTACCATTACCCTGTTAATTTTGTTGGATGCGAAAAAGGCATTAGACTATGTCGAATGGACATTTCTGTTCTGCATATTGGAATATATGGGATTTGGTTGGGGATTTCTTCAAATGGTCAGGTCAACCTATCATACTTCCTCCAGACGCCTTGCAATAAACGGCACTATATCAAGCAGTATTGAAATCTGGCATGGTACAAAAAAGGGCTGCCTGCTATCCCTGCTACTATACACCATTTATTTGGAACCCTTATTAGCCAAGCTTCGGGCTCCTGACCAGGTCAAGGGGATAAGTATGGGCAGGGAGGACCATAAAATGATTGCATTTGCTGACAACCTGCTACTGGTGGTGGACCCTGTACAATCACTGCACGCATTCATAAAGGAATTAGAGGTGTTCGGGCAAATCGCAGGATTAAAGATTAATATGCAAAAATTCGAAATCCTGAATTTATTAGTCGTCTTTGATCAATTAGAGCGGGTAAGGGCCCACACCCAACTTAAAATAACAGGGGGGGCGGATTTCATAGTTGGGTTGGTTATCATCACTAAGACACTGGGACAATTATACGGGGCAAACTACCCTAAATTGTTCCAGAAAACTAAAGCAGAATTGCATAGATAGGGTCCCCTTAATGTCTCGTGGCTCGGGAGGTTAACGGCGGTGAACATGGTCCAAGTGCCCAAACATATATTTTTTAGCTCCCTTAACAAAATGATATTGGCATATATATGGCAGAACAAATCTCTCAGAATAGCGATGAGTACCCTAACGGCACTACAGAATCAGGGGGGGGCTAGGGTTCCCGCACTTCCAGAAGTACTATGAGGCGGCACAACTTCGGGTAGTGAGGGAATGGTTTACGGGTGACACTCAGAAAATATGGTCACAACAGGATAGGGCAGTAGCGGGTACGCCCCTATCAGGACTGCTGTGGCTGGGGAAAACACATAGACCACCAAATGTGCACATTAGCAAAATTATTGGGTTGGTTAGCGACATTTGGGACTCCTTGTTGGTGAAAGGGACCTTGTCCACAGCGTTAGTCCCTTTGTTTTCTAACCCGAAACTTTCAACGCGGATGGAACAGGGAGTGTTTAGGAAATGGCGGGCACTCTGCAACATGTTCCAAGGGCAGATGATTATGTCCTTCGAGGCTTGTAAGCAGCAGATAGGGATTGATGAGGGGAAAAGACTGCGCTACTGCCATTTAAAACACTGGTTGTCTGAACCCCATATCAAGGTGGCCGCTACTCAGTAATTCACACCTTTTTGAGAAATGTATTATAACTTAGTCGCGCTTGAGGAAACTAGTCTCCTCCCCCGACACATTTCTTAGTGAAAGCTTAACCCCAGTCCAATGGCGGTATATGAAGAGGTGGTCTACCACCTCTTCATATACTTCATATATTCTTCACCTCGATGGGCAACACAATCACAGAGAGAGATGGGAACGTTTGTGAGGGAAATGTTGTATAAGGTTATAGTGCAGTGGCACTACACGCTGGCCTGACTACACGCAATATACTCCAGTCTCATTAGAATGCTGGAGGGGTTGTGCAACTACTGGAGACTGGTCCAATATCTGGTGGGATTGTCCAGGGATTCAATCATTCTGGCACAAGGTAAAGAGGATGTGAAAACGCAGATGAGAAGGTATGGATGTGTGGCTTGTGGGACCCGGCTCTACACCAAAAGACGTTTAAGGGGATTTATGATTTTACTTACAGCGGCATGGCTTGTAATAGCAAACAAATTGAAACCGAGGCAGACCGAATTCGATTGGCTGCAGAAAGTATGGAACTTTTTGGCACTGGAGTGGATAACATACACAATTCAAGGAAATAGCGGAATTCAAGAAGGACTGGGTACATGTGTTGCCAAATCTCCAAAGTGACTATAAGATACAGTGGTGCCCGCACAGGTTGAAAATTCTAGTTATGATATGATTACAGCGGATGTTCTACGTGAACTAGAGTTTAACTGTTTCGATTCCTCTGGCAGAGGGAAGGGCGCAGGGAAGGGTGGACGGAGGATGGTGTATTTTCTTTATATGTTTTGAAAATTCTAGAAAAATATCTTTTTAATGAAGGAGAAAATGTTAGAAGGCTTTGCATGGTGAAATACTGAAATCACCAAAAAAGGCCTTGGCACTGGGGGAAAACCCATGGCAGTTAAAAAAACAGAAACTGTATTTAAAAAAACAGTTTCTTACATTGAAACAGCCAAAAATGAATAGTGAATATTCTGGGCTTTCTTGGCCTGAGCACTGGCAGTGGCGCCTTCTGGTGTTAGGGAGGGTGGGGGGTGAACTGGCAGCTCCTGAGAGGGTGCTAGCATTATAAATGATGCAAGGTTAGCTGCGGCTGGCAGATATTTTGAATGGAGGAGCATAAACATCTCCCTGAATTAGCACGATTGACCAAGCATAGCGAAGGAGCCCAAATTAATGGGAGGTTTTTCAAATAATGGGTTGAATAGAGCATTGTACAGCACCATTTCTTTAAAAGAATTGGGTAAAAAGCCATACAATTCACAAAATTGGGAAGAAATCCATACAATTCGCAATCTCTGCTCTAGTGTAACACATGAAAATATTCAATCGATGTCAGGTCACCAGCAGTACACAGACACATTTTATTTATTTTCCTGATGCCTGTGTCCACAATATAGACCAGCATCACACATTTTATTTATTTTCCTGATGCCAGTGTCCACAATATAGACCAGCATTGCCATTGTAAATCACTTTCAGGATGCTCCACTCGGTGTATGCCAGCATTTCCACTGTAAATCAGTTCTATGATGCTGCCCCACTTTAAATGCCAGCAATGCAACTGTAAATAAAGATGTTGTGCCCTTAATATTTGCTGCTAATGCCAAGGTAAATCACTTGTGACGCTGCACCCACCACACAATATAAGCCAGTAATACTACTGTTAATAACGTTCATGGTGCTGTGCCCACAACATGTCAGGTTTGCTATGGTCAATCACTTTCATGGAGCTCGGTCTACAATAGATGCCAGCAATGCAGTGCTCCAGATAAGATTTTGATGAGGGACTATTTTACTCATTTTAAGCTGGCAGAAAAATTATTTTTAGGGAGTAAAAGAGTTAATCCCTTTCCAATAGAAGTATTTAATAGCAAGGAAAATAATGTTTAACTGTAAAACAGAAATCTTTATAAAAAAAATATGTATTTCTTTGTACTTATTTATTCATGTAAATTAAAAGATAAATGTTTACCTTTTCAGATCATGATGTAAAAATAATTGTTACTATCTGTGGCACTACACGTACTGGAGGTCTGTGAATGAAAGCAGGGGGACAGGCTCCAATGCAACAGTTTCCTATATTTGGTAGGGAGAATTTTGAACTCGGGTCGGGGGCGGGTATTTGCCTATTTGTAGGGAGTAAAAGTGTCTGTTACACCGCTTACGTGTAAGGCTTAGTGCGAGGGTAAATCACTTTCTTCAGAACACTTGTTTGTCACTTATGGTCGTGCTGTCCAAAGTGTGAAAGCTTACAAGGCGACTGCAGCCCATCGGATCGTGGCTTGTATTGCACAATTGTAAACGTTCAGGGTCCGTTCCTGCATGCTCATCTAGTGAGAACAAAGGTATCTTCTGTGGTCTTCCAAAGGCTGTTCTGCTAGGACAAGTATGCAAAGCAAACTCTATGCGTTCTGCAAGCACTACTCAATGGATTTGAGCTTGAAAGCTGCTGCACAGTTTAGGCAGGTAGTTCTCAGGAACTTATGTTTGACTGTTCAGATCTTCGTTTCTGTGTGGTCAGGTTCTTCTCCATGCGTCTTTGGTTTAGGATACTTTCTAATCTCCTATAAATTACCATATTGGCTAGTACTGCAATTCCATCATAAACTAGGTCCATCAAGCTATCCCCACTAATAATTCCATGGTCTCATTCTTTTAAATGGGCTGACAGTTAGGGGTGTGGATTATATGTGTGACATGTATATCACCTACTTGTTTTTGAATTTACAAACTTGAAGTGCTCCAGCCCCTCGCCATCAATGTATTCCCCCAGGACCAGCTGGCAACAACACCTGATGTGGGGGCTAGGATGCAAATCACATCTTGTAATATAGCGGAGGTTAACAAATACCTAATCGATAGTGATTGCCTAGATTTCATAAAAAGCAAGACATTGGCTTGGGTCCGAGAGCTTTGGAGCACCCTTTGCTAGAAATTGGAGGCTGTGACTCCCCAGGAATTTTGGGCCATTGTGGGAGCAGGATGCCAGAGGGACTGTAACATCTCCCAGGGCTGTATACCAGCGATAACCCGGGTTAATAATGTTGCCAAGTTGTATCATGAAACCAGGTTCTATGTGATCCATTATGCAATTCCACCCCACTGGTTTTGACCAGTGAAGAGGGTGGATGTGCACTGAAGAGTCAGAAATTGGGCAAAGCTCCAGGACCAGACTAATCTGGATCCCATATTTAACAAAACTATTTAATCTGGACCTCAGGCATAATGTGGTACCTGCTTCCTGGACCAAAACTGAAATAGTGCCGTATTTAAAAAAGATTTTGGGGAGTCACACAGCAACTTTGGTGCAGAGGGGGTGGGGGTGGCTTGGGAGAGAGATATACACCGCAGCAATCCTGGAGCACTCTAAATTTTAAGTCCTCTCCAGGCAGGTTTTTGTAGTGGATTAAGTACGATTGACCAAAGTTTGCACCTTTAACTAATTGTGACAAATATGTTGTTCTCAGAAAGACGTGCATATATGGTGTCTTCATTAACCTGAGGACATCTTTTGACACTGTGCCGAGAGTGTGGGAATGGGACATTGTACGTGATCTCAACATACCAGTTCCATTACTGAAGGCAATTAAAAGTCTTTACTTGGGGAATGCAGCAGTTGTGAGGTTGTGCATGTTGGGAAACACTACTTCGGCAATAGAAATAGGCATGGAAATACGCTAGGGCTGTGTCTTGGCACCCAAACTGTTTGGCATATTCCTCAATGGGGTGATTGAGAACTTACTGGCCTCCCAGGTGGATGTCCCGGTCTTGGCGAAAGAAAAAGTCCTGGTACTAATGTTCGCAGACGACACAGTCCGTCTTTCCCAAACGCCCATTGGGCTTAAGAAGCAAATATATTCGCAGAATTATGTGATAAGAATGGTTTGTCAGTAAATGTCTCAAAGACAAATTCCATGATCTTTAATATTTGCAGAAGGAAGAACAAGATGCCATCAACGCTCGAGCTAGACACGTCGACCATTATGATTGTCTAGGCTGTAGAGGTCAGGAAAACTGTTAATGGGATGGGCACTTGTCTAAAGCAGGTATTACTCTGGCAAGGTACAGAGGAGCTCTCGCGAGGTTCACTAGTGAACATAGGAAATGGGTGGTGCAGGTCTCTTGAGGCATGTAAGGGCCACGTGATACAGGTAGCAACGTTTGGAGCAGAGCTTTGGGGTAACATTGGATGCCCGAACATTTCAATTATACCAAATATTTAAAAAAACATCCTTACCCTTTAGTACAGAAAATGTACTTGTGTTCTTGGAGATTGGTATGCAACGCATTGAGATGTTTTGTAAAGCACGGCCAGTCTACTATTGGGTAAGGCTCTTGACTGTCGACCAATTGGGCAAGTACAAAGGAGCCCTCATTTTTTTGTTGTTGTATTATTTATTTACATTTTATATACATAACAAACAAACAAATCTACAAACAAGAGCATAAAATCAGGTTACCGAAATAATGTGCCTGAAAGCAAGAAACAGCGAATACATAAATATGTATAAAACGATACCCGCTCAGCCCCCAAAAAACCATGAAAATGTATAAAAATCAAAACATTTTCCCCAGATCTTGTCATAAGAGGTCAGTTTGTTTTTCAGTTTATAGATCACCCTTTCCACCTTTGCAAGCTTGTGCATCTCCTCAACCCATTGATCAAATAATGGAGCTACCTTAGTTTTCCATCCTCGAAGAACCAGGCGCTTGCCCACAATAGCACCCCTGAACAGCCATTTCTTTTGAGCAGAGCTCAGTTCATTTAATTCACTATCAGTTCCTAATATCAATGTTTTGAAATCCAGATCCAGACTCACCCAGAATTTTTATACAAGCCTCATACAACTCTGCCTAAAATCCAGAGACTCACAAACAACTCCACAACATGTGTTCCAGGGAGCCAACATACTGTACACAACTCCAACATGCATCTGTATTTGACAGATCTCTTTTTTTCAATCTTTCTGGACACCAATAAACTCGATACAGTATTTTAATTTGTCGATCTCTCTCCCAAGTTCACAGAACATAAAACTACATCCCTGCACGAATTGTGCCAAATCTCGTTTGAAATATTAAAATCAATCCTCCTACTCCAATCTTCTCGCAGACTCTCATTACTGTGCTAGTTTGCTATAATCATTTTGTATGTTCTGCTAGCCAACCCACCCTCTCCCACCTTTTGGTTTAACTCAAAAGATTTCTAGATCCAAAGTATTAGTCCAATCAACACTACCAATTGATTTCTTCAAACGCCTATAGGCAGCTTCTGAAAATCCCCCAATGTCCCATTTCTCTCGCTTCATTTGCTGAAAGCCATCTACTATCCTTTCCGAGATCACCAATCCCTTTAATTCTGCATAGAAACCACTCCGGCCAGAAAAGTGTTCTGGTATTGCCTTTTAATCTGGGTTCAGCCAAATTGATGCCCGCTGACACTTAAAAGCATCTGTCCCTAACTGCTCTAACAAATCACACCAAGCATTAGGCAAAAATCCTGTAACAATCAATTTACTACCACGCTCTGTTGAAATTGTAGTTAGCAGAGCCTTTGGCTCAAGTGGTCCAAAGGCATTGGATTCCGCAATTGCCCAAGGGTCTGGTACCTCACTCAAGAAAGGAATAAAAATTGGGCCGAAAAGGCCAAGTGATACGCTCTGAAATTTGGAACCCCTAATTCCCCTTGATCAACAGGAAGCTGTAATTTCCAAATTTTAAGCCTAGGAGGCTTCCTATCCCCCAAAAATGCCTGCATCATGCGCTCCAATTCCTTCCAATACTGATTATTGATTTTCAAGGGTAACATGCCTATTATGTATTTGCCTTGGGAGCCAAATTCATTTTGAGGGCGTTGGCCTTGCCCCAGAGCGACAAATTAAGGAGCGATCATCTTTCTAGATCCATCTTAACCTCTTTACTAATCTCTTAGGTTTTCCTCAACCATATTATTGACCGATGGCGTTAACCACACACCCAAAGTGTGCACCTGATCCTTTTAGCCTTGGTCTTATGGTCTGTCTCAGTAGGTTACAGATGTTCCCTTGCAGTGGTGTAGCGGGCCACGTGCCAGCCCATACAGGTGGCCATTTGTGTGTGAATGTAGTTCCACACAGGACAGTTGGAAGATGTAGCCTGGGTGGTGGGAGCCAGTGGATTCCTGTCTGTACTTTCTCATCTCCTAATGTACCTGATGAGATCAGATGAATTAAATAAAGTAACCTGAAGAATAAAAAATAATAAAATGTCATGTATTTAATACTTAACATCAAATATTTTGCTGCATAAATTCCATTGCTTCACAATATGGCAACTGTAATAAAAGTGGAATGTTTCAAACATAGTTATGGTCTGCATGCTCAACTGAAAACAATTCCAATATCTCCCATTGTGTTTGCTTCTAACTTGTTGTTTGCCATCTCTAGACTGAGATTTTGGATTGCTTTAGAAAGTGTGTCCTCTTCTTTCTTGTCCCCTGCTGCAGCCCCTCCCAGAGTTTCATCTACAGAGGAGCAGAACTGTTCATCTGGCTGAACAATGGCCACACCATGACCATTGTTATTGTATATGTTGTTGTTGTTTAGCTTCACATGGTGGGCCGGAAGGACCTTTTAAATTGATCCCACCCAGGGTGCTCTTTAAAATGTCGCCCATTTTAAAGTTATTACAATGGTGTATTTCATTTCCCTCTAAAACTGCTGCACTTCCAGGATATAATTCAACACCTGTTCCCTTAGCTCCAGTAATCTCGTAGTGGTTCATGGTCAAAGCTAAAACGCACATTGTGTCCTCCATAAACTGAACAAGGTGTGAAGGTAAGGAGGGGACATTTTAGGAGAGATAACACAGTATTCTTGGAGTCTCTAAACCACAACCCTGTTGTTTCTACCTCAAAGTTACAGACTGATGTTATGTTAGGTTAGTGGTACTTGTATAGCGCACCGTTACCAACGGAATTGGTCCCCAGGCGCTCTGGCGGATCTGCAAACAGAAAGGGTGGGTAGGGTTAGAAGGAGAGTGGGAGAGGTGGTGTGCTGTTGGCAGCTTCAGCTCGGTATACACCGAGTGCTGGGCTTTGGTGCTAGTATCGGATCGGGCGAAGGCTTCGAGTGCTGTGGGTGAAGTTCATGTGTTTTTGATGCGGTGTGGTAAAGTGCGTGCGGATTGCTGGAAGAGAGGTGGTTGTGTGGTCTTGTGTGGGTTTAAGTATGTAGAAGATTGAGGGTTGGGTTAGTGGGTCTGTATCCTGATTCAGGTGCTTATGGTTCCGTTACAGTTGTATACCTGTGGATTGGGATGATGAAGAAATCATTTTCCTCCTGCTTTCACAAAGGCACTGATATATTACAGTGTGAAGTATTTATCTCCAGTTTCTTTAGAGAATTCTAAATATGATAATAGCTAAAATCTTTGAATAGCAGAAGTGCTTGGTTGATACCAGATCAGTGAAATAGTGGGTGGCAAAGATTGAGTTACAAATTAAAGCAACTGAAGCAGAGGTGCAAATTAGCAGTGATACTACAAAGACGAGCACATGCACGCTCATTCTTAGGACTACGTAGTCTAATCTATTTCAATTGCCATGAATTGAACAGTTTCTCAAATAAAACAAAAATGTTAACAGGATTGTCCTCAACTATGAAATAAGCAAGACGTGAAAGATAAATACACATCTGAATCAGTTAACTGAAGAGAAAACAAAAGTAGTTGTTTTAGAGTAACAGGCTCTCAATAAATGTTCTGTCTCATTATACTTTTTAACCAATAGATACACTACTACTAGTAAGCAGTTTTATAGATGAGTTTGAAAAAAAAGCTCTTCGCAAGCATCACCCCATTCAATTCGACCTTCTGAAACATTGACCTTGTATAACAGGTCTACAGAAGGTCCCTCCCGTGTTTCGCACATATATATATATATTAACTTAACGTGTTAGGGCTGAGTGAGCTATGGACCAGTCCAGATAGTTAGACTAGCAAGACCAAATTGGTTATTAAGGGTGCACATGAGGCAAAAGCAGAGCAGAATATCGTGAGCAAGGTTAGTCAATCTACCCTGCTGCCAAGAGGCTGGGATCTGTAGCAAGTACCAGGCTATGAAGCCTATCTTGACTTTCTTAACCCCAAACATGAAAGTGCTTTGTATCTAAAACTGTGACTGGGCACACTGCCGCTTGCAAGTGTTTGCAACAGGTGGAACACCAACCTGCCACCAGAATGTCCGTCCTGTCTGGACCAAATTGAAAACGTTCATTTTATTTGACTTTGTCCTCATTATTTAACACCTAGGAGATTACTGAGATTGCTCTTCAGGATAAGACAAGTTCGAACCACAGTGGGAGATTTAAGTCTCTGCTGTAGGACTAGTGACGGGCTGGTAGTTTACTCGGCATCTACGTATCTGGTGTGGGCTTGGTGTATCAGGCTTGGTGTATCAGGCAAACTAAGGTTACATCGCACACACGCCTCTAGAAATGGAGATTAAATGACTGCCCCTTTTGTGCTGTATGTACCTTTGTCGAGCCCTGACTAGTGGTTGCCCAAGGATGCTACAGTCTGCCTTTCTAGCGTGACCTGGTATGGCAAGGTGCATAGATTTCAGGATTCAGCTTACCATTGTAGTGTGTTAAGTCACATTGATATGAGTAGGTACTGCATGTCTGTGTAATAGTTGCTGCCTTTTATTGTTTTTGCTGCAATTGTTTGGATTGTGTTGCACCTTGCCAGTATTTGTATTAACCATTTCATGATTGGATATTTTATGTATAGCTAGCTAACTGTCGCTGTCACGATTTGCGATGCTGCTATTCCATGACGTGTTCTATGTATGTACCTGTTTTATTATGGCTCTTAATTTTGGATGAGCCATTATTATTAATGTGTGTATGATGTTGCTTTTATGGTATTTTATATCGTAATAAAGCAGTACTGACTGAGAGGCTAACTCCCAAAAGTATGTAGGAAAGTGACTCGCTACTCTCAGTACATTAAGAACTATGGTGTGTAAGTTTAGTTTTATGCTTAAACCAAACCTAAATAAATGTGAAAAAACTCTAAATTGGGTGAAGTGCATCGTTGTAGTGACACGCAGCCCCATGCTATGAATGCAAATGATTGTGGTGTCGGGTCCTCTTTTGGAAGATGCATGCTTATGATTCATACTTGTTTCAGAGCTGACCCTGCTGTCTTTGTTCCCACAGCAAGTGCGTGCAGAGCAAAGTGGACAGCATCCTGGTGAGTGTTAAATTTCTGTTGGAGAGACTTAGTTTTAAAACCTGTGATCAGAACATGCATTGGCCGTATTATCCATGTATGCATATGAACTTATAGAGTGCACATAGTGAATGTTTACTCAAGGGCTTCAGTGGCTGTAATTGGGTGCCTACAGTGAAGCACTGCTTTCTGCACCTTTCGTAGAAGGAGTTGGGTATTTCTGTATTCTCTATGTAGTCATTGGGGGCGTTTAGGGAGTGAACTCCACATCATGGGGATTAGAACAGAACAGATCTTGGCCACCCAAGCAGGCTGTTTTTACTCATACCAATAACTGCATGACTTGAGTGGAGCGTTAGGATCTGCTGGAGAGCATTGTTTCACTACTGGATACAGAGCTTTTTTGGTTCATCTTGCCTGTCGAGTGCAATCCACTCACAAGCCCCAGTTGTGTATGGAAAAAGGTTGTACAGGGGCTGTTTGGTATCTAGAGACCAGCATGTTGAATTTCCTCTGTTCAAGGCGTTTACTTGGCTTTCTTCTTTCACAACAGCAAGAGGTGCAGAAGTTTTCAGACAATGATAAACTCTATCTGTATCTGCAGCTGCCGCCGGGACCAAGTGCAGCAGAAAAAAGGTGAGTTGAAATATGCCCTGGGATTGTGGCACACTCATTGCGTGGTCATGGGTCTTGAGGTTAAGGATTGCTTTTCTTGGGGGCACTGCTCCCTGTTTTTAAGGGCTTGCAACTATCGGGTTATAGTTATATAGGGTATAGTATATTCTTCACTATAGGTGTTAATATTGTTAGTATTCACATGATCCAGGTTTGAATTCTGGAGCGTTTACAAATATTTAAAATGCTTCTTAAAGGTAAATGCGCTGGTGGTGCAACCCACCGCTAACCAATTGTTGTCGGCCCATCAAGCATAGCCACAAGAGGCTCAATCCAGATCATGTGTCCGCCCATTTCTGAGAGGAGCCCCTTAAAGGGGTACTGCTTTTGCATGGCAGTTTGGACAGAAAAAATCAAGACTTTTTCAGGCTGACGACCTTTCTGCTGACAATTACTATGCCAGGGTTCTAATTTTGTTTGAGTTGTATTTTATGGCGCTGACCTCAGCAGCCTTCTGCACAACATGCATGCCTTTATTTAAGAGAGAGGCACAAGTGAGTGGCAGATTAGCGATGCGGCTCTCTTTAAATTCATATACTTAATTTTTACAGTTTGTGTGAGACAGCTGGTTAGTTCACCGAGGCACCTGATAAAGAATAAAACGACAAATGTAATCCTGCTATTGTGGTTTAGATGCACTCATGTATTTGCCCATGTAATTAAGACCTGAGAAAGTAATTTCTCTTAAGTGTTTCTTATTTGTAATATGCGTTTGATCTACCGATATGTTTTTCGCGAACAGGGTCCTCCTGCCAGCATCTATGTAATACAACCAAGATGCTGGCTTCTACATGATCAACAATACCACTGGGTCTAAATACAAAATGATAGGGATATGAAACAGTATATGCCATGAGGAATCGGATTGCGTGTGAAGCACTTGTCATTAATGTGATCAAAAAGCACACTACAAATGCACATTTGTTTCCCTCCCATGCCTCTCTCCCCCTCTATCTCTTTCTGCCCGCCTTATCTCTTCCCCCTCTGCCGCTCCCCCTTCTGTGTGTCTCTCTCTCATATCTCGCTCTGGCGCTGTCTCCCCCTTTCTCTTTGGCTCTGTCTTCCCCTTTCTCTTTGGCTCTGTCTCCCCCTTTCTCTTTGGCTCTGTCTCCCCCTTTCTCTTTGGCTCTGTCTCCCCCTTTCTCTTTGGCTCTGTCTCCCCCTTTCTCTTTGGCTCTGCCTCCCCCTTTCTCTTTGGCTCTGTCTCCCCCTTTCTCTCTGGCTCTGTCTCCCCCTTTCTCTCTGGCTCTGTCTCCCCCTTTCTCTCTGGCTCTGTCTCCCCTTTCTCTCTGGCTCTGTCTCCCCTTTCTCTCTGGCTCTGTCTTCTCCTTTGCCCCTTTGACTCTTGCTCTGTCTTCTCCTTTGCCCCTTTGACTCTTGCTCTGTCTTCTCCTTTGACCCTTTGACTCTCTCTTACTCTCTGTTGTCCTCTTCTTCCTGCTCTGTCTACTTTCTCTTGCTCTCTCCTATCTCTGTCAACCCTTCCTCTCTATCTACCGCTATCTGTCACCCCGTGGTTCTTTCTTTCTGTCACCCTCTTTCTCTCTCTCTGTCACCACCTTTCTCTCATCCAGTCCCCTTGACGCCCCAATTTGTACACTTAATACAATTTTGGTTTGTGTTAATTTAAACTTGTAGCTAACTCCAAAAGCTATGCAAATACATATGTTGCACTCATCTGGGCACTTTGGTTGCTGGGTAATTTCCTGCCTTCTTGGAACACATCAGGGCATAAAAAAGGCAGGACAGAGGGGTCGATGGGTTGTTTTCCAAATTAATTTAGACGTTTACATAATTTGTTATTTTGGATTTCTGTCAAAATTGTGTTTTGCGTCGTTTTGAAGCTAGTTCCACAAACTTTGAAATAATATATGTTGTAGCCAAGTGGTCTCCATTAGATATTTCCTGCCTTTTATTGACACGCAAACCCTCCTATGACCAAGTCACTGTAAGAGATCAAGACTGACACAGCGGCATGTTGGGTATTAGTTAAATACAAAACGAATAAGAGAGTTGGGGGAAATCCTAACTATCCCTACCTCCTAAGAGGTGTTTGCCTGCCTCATCAAAACTAAAGAACGTCTGTGTCAGGGTATTCAACAACAAAAAAGAGTGTCCTCCATACGGTGTCCAAACCCTAAACTGACCCTTACATTCTAAACTTAATATAATGTGCACCAGGAGATTTACATAAGCTATCACTCGTAGTTTTTTCCATGTTCCAAAACACAAAATGTTTTAACGTGTAGAAAGGAAAAGAATAACAAAGTTCCACCAGGAAAGGGTTTTTCCCTTCCCCTAGATTTCTTCTGGTAATATTAAGCATATCTAGTTTTTATATGGTGCTACAAACCCACAGGTATCTAAGCGCTGAAATTCCAGTTGACATCATCCCACCGCATGGTACTCATTTTATCGACCTAGGAAGGAGGAAAGGCTAAGTTGGCCCTGCTGGGATTCAAACCTGCTTCAGCAGGTTGAGCACAGATGTCAGAACGAGCTCTCAGCTCTCTGGTATCTGACCGGTAATCAAAAAAATGTCACCCAGTCGTGGTTCACATTCACTTTCTCATACTCTGTATTTCCATTGGGTTAAAAGGGTGCCTCTTGAAACTCCTTCTATACTCCCTTTCAAGGGTATGTATGACTTTCTCATTTACCCTCCAAAAAGAGGTATGCTTCCTCCCTTCATTACTTGTTTGCAATTTTATATTTCCAAGTTTACTTTGTTTTCCACTCCTCATGTACTCCCCTGCCAGGATGTTGCTATTCACACAGTTCAAGTCTGCTTTCTTTCTCACTCCTGGTTTACTTTCCGGCCAGGATATCACTGTTTCGTAAATACGATTTTGCTTTCTTTATCACGCCTGGTTTACTCTTCTGCTAGGATATCACTGTTTCATAAATGCAAGTTCACTTTCTTTTCCATTCCTGGTTTACTCTTCTGCCAGGTTATCACTATTTCATAAATGCAAGTTCACTTTCTATTTCACTCCTGTGTGCGTGAGTCCAGCTTCACTGTTTGCCTGGTTCACTAACCTACCAAGGCGTTTGTCTTCTCTAATGATTCTTTTATCCACAATATTATGTTTGTCCAATACTGGGTCGCTGACCCCCTTGTACCAAAGTTCGTAACACTCTCTTTCGAGTTTTGGCCTTTTCACCATTATTCGCATTCAGATTATAGTCTCTTTTCATGCATTCCATCGCCGAACCTTTCTCAGTATTGTTTGCAAAGATACCAAATTCCACAAAGGCCTCGCTTTGCCTTCCTTGCGCTACTTCTCTATCACGGTATTCACTTGCAGACACTCCGGTGACCCATTCCTCTTCTCTGGGCTTACCAAACGCATTTCGTGTCTCTGACTTCTCTTTTTTTCTCCGGTTTGCTGACTGGGTGCGCGTCCTGAGAGCCGAGCGGCCCCTGCGTTGCCTCTACCTGCAGCTGTTGGCAGTCAAGCAGTGGGTTTCCTTCGCTCTGCTTTTCCTGCATGCCTTTTGTGTCAGCCACAATCGTTCTCCTTTTGTTTTGCTGACCTTCGGCGTGCTAGTCAGTGGCAGCACCAGTCCTCAGCAGCTCATTTGGTTTCTGCCTCTCTCTCTCTGATCTGTCAGCAGTTGCAGATTTAAACTTCCCTGCCTTGCCTAACAATTTCCATAGACTAGAGCGTTGTGTTGGTTTACCGGTCCTAGTCATCTTCATTGCTCAGTCGCTCGTCCGCATCCCAGAGGGGGTATATACTGTGATTGCCTGGGAATACCCATCTGTTGGAGCCCATGCCATTGATATCCATGATCTCATCACAGATCTTAACCTTGACCTGCTCGCCATCACTGAATCTTGGCTCCATAGCACACCGTGCCCTATGCTTTCACTAGCCATCCCTCCAAAATACTCCATATGTAGGGCTGATCGCATCAGCTCACCAGGAGGTGTCGCCCTAATCACCAAATAATCCCTTCTCATCAGAAGCACCCATACACTCTGATTGTTCTGGTAGGAGACACTTCTCCTTAAACTTACCTTCAACCCTCGGAGTGCGTACAATATTCTCCTCCTATATCGACAACCCAACTCGCTCAGCCTACCTGAGTCTGATAGCCCCTTCCTGATTTCACCTCTCATTAAGCCTGCCACTAACTAACTTCATCCTAGGCGACTTCAATCTAGGCTTCAATGATCCTGGTGACAACAAAGCAGCTCTACTCACCATATCCTTACAGGAGATGAACTTCACCCAATTAGTAACGTTCCCTACCCACGTTAAAGGATGCATCCTAAATTTGATTCTGACCACCAAATCTACCATTGAAATCTCTGCCATTTCCCCTGTTTCTATGTCTGACCACTTCCTCATAGAATTTGACCTCTCATTCCAATCCCCCGCCTAGCACTACACCATCGCCCAAACCCATACTGGCCAGTAATACATGTAATCGCACGCATGAGACACTCAAAACCCTCATCTCTCTCTACTCGCCACCACCCTACTTGCAAACAAATGCCCTGAAGACCTAGCTAACCACTACCATTAGAGCCTGTTCTCCACGATGGCCTGACATGCACTTCTCAAAGTCAAAAATCCAAAACCACACAAACCAGCAAACCCCTGGTTTAATGATGAGCTTGTCACACTCTGCAGAAACAAGAGAGCTTTAGAGTATCATCATAAAAAACACTCCACCCAAGCTAACTACATGAACTTTGCAAAGGCTGCTAAGGATTACAATAAAGCAGTAATTTCCTGCAAAGCTAACTCTTATGACACTAGAATTTTCAACGCTAGCTCAAACTCCAAAGAATTGTTCTCTATCTGAAGAGATCTGGAAAACCCAGTCCGCTCAGATAACCACAAGAGGTTTGATACAGATTCAACATTTAAGATGCCATTGCCAACAAAACTGACGTACTACAAAACAAAATTAGTGCCAAAAAAAACCAAATAGTTACCAAATCTCCTCCACCGGTGACGCTGCGCCATCAGACCTCTGATATCATACTATGACTGTCCCTTTCTCCTTTGCCCAAGTCTCTCAAGAGACTGTCCTGGAGACCATCCAGTCCCTCAATCCTTCAAACTGTAAGGGAGACCCTTGCCTCGCTGAAACAGTCAAGCTGTGCGCGGTTACTGTGGCACCCATTATCACTGAGTTGGTTAATGCTTCCTTCAAGACCAACATCGTTCCCAATGGTATCAAATCTGTGCGGATCACCTCACTCCTCAACAAAACATCCCTTGATCCTTCACTGCCTACTAACTACCAACCCATTACCACCGTTCCATTCTTGCTCAAAATTCTTGATCGCATCGCCTGCTCCCAAGTCCAACAATTCATACAATCCCATCACCACCTCGGTGCAGAACAATCTGGGTCCTTTCCAAAACACAGCACCTAAGTATCTCTTCTGCACCTTTAAAATGCAGCTTGATGGCATTCAGAACTCATGCATCCTAGCCATTCTCCTCGTCGACCTGTCAGCTGCGTTGGATTTGGTCGACCATGACCCACTTTGCCAACACCTTGGCTCACACTCAACTCTCTACGGACGCTGTTGCCTGGGTCAAATCTTTCCTCAGCAAACGCACCTCAAGAATCTCCATTGACAATTCTGCATCTGACCCCATCACAGTTCCCCTGGCTGTCCCCCAAGGCTCTTGTCTGTCGCCCACCCTATATAACACCTACCCAAAGCCGCTATTTGGCATCCTTGACCCTCTTGGTATCACCTATACCAACTTTGCAGATGACACCCAACTCCTCATTCCCCATTACAAGCTGCTCCACCAAGGACACCATTGTCATTAACAGGGTATACTGCACTATCCAAAACTGGATGCCCACTCACAATCTGTGCCTGAATGATGACAAAATGGAGTTGCTTATTGTGAGTACCCCCTTTTGCCTCAAAAAGCTAGATGCTGCCCAGTCCTCGTCTTCATTGATGGCACTGTTATCCCAGTACTTAAACAAGTCAAAGCCCTGGGAGTCTTCTTGCACACTGAGCTTACCATCACCAAGCACATCAACGCCTTGCCCTTCTCTATAGCCTACATCGCAAAAATCATCTCCCAGAGTAGACCATTTCTGTCACAAACTAACTGCCTCATGCTTGCAAGAGCCATCATCATTAGCAAACTTGACTATTGTAACGTTCTCCTCACGGGCACCTCAGCAACCAACCTGGTCAATCTTCAACTGCGGGCAGTTCTGAGCCTACGCCGGACTGACCATATTTTAGCATCCAGTCGAGAAGCTCACTGGCTACCTATCAAAGTCTGCAGCCTGCATTGATTTCAAAACCCTGACTCTCGCACATAGCTGTATCTAAAGTGCTGCCCCGCTTTACCTGGGTTTATGATCTTTCCATTGAATTTTTAGCATAGAGGGACATTTCCATCGGTTTTTTTTTTTTTTTTTTTTTGCAATCAAGAAATTTGCATCAAAACACATTTTTTTTTTTTCTTTTTCAATGGGGGTTCCTCCCCAAACCCCTGTTTTTTTTTTTTACCCTTTAACCCCCCAAAAAATTAACCCTTACATCTCAAAAACATGCATTCGATGCATATTTTTTAGTTGCAAACCCCTTGATGCAAAATAATTTGATGGAAATGCATTCGATGGGTAGACTATATGCCCTTTACCTGAACAAGCGTATCTCCCAGAAACATCACCTGCATGCACTCTGTTCCTCTGACAGCATCTCTCTTGTCACACCACGATTCAAAAAGTCCAGAGCTGGAGCTGTAAGCTTCTCTGTCATTGCCCCCTCACTCTGGAACTCTTTACCTCCAAATATCAGAGATGAACGGTCCTACACTACCTTCAAGAAACTGGTGAGAACTTGGCTCTTCAATAAATATGAATGACACTCTCTACCAAACAGCCACCAAAGTACCAATGATCTTTTATTATTATCACTTTGCTAGCATCACTGTTGTAAACATGCCTAGACTGTACACACACTGTGATACCCCAGAGTGTGGGTGTTACAAAAACATTATAAATAAAATGAATACATATACTTAATCTATATCACAATAGCCCATATAGGTATGTTGAACAGGTTCACGTGTGTCATCCGAAATGATGGTTACTAAGTTATTTTGATCCAATATTGTCTTATCCCTCTGGAGTTGTTTTCTTCCATGTGGTTCTCCTGCAGAGAGCCACCCCTGGGGTCAGTGAGGTAGCTTCTGGCTTTACCTGGCCATGTAAGAGGAGCTTCCCTGCAGAGGATTAGTGACGAGGTTGCTAGATTCGTCACTTCCCCTTCCTGTAATGTTGCTGGTTTCTTCTATATCTATTGGAAACCAGGAAAGGTAATCTACATTCTCTTGATCTACTCCTTTCTGGTGTTCAATAGTAAAACAATAAGGTTGTAAGTCTAGAAACAAGCGCATTGCTCGAGCATTTGTCTTTTCGGAGACTGATCCATGTTAGGTGGGAATGGTCGGTGACTAATCAGGACTTTCTTCCTGTGAGGTAATAACTTAAATAAGTAACTGCCCATTTAATAGCTGATGCCTCAAGTTCAATTGTAGTGTTGTTCCTCCTAATCTAACTTCTGGCGCATCCATCTGCAGAATGAATTCCTCATTGAAATTTGCTACTTTCAATACTGGCTTGTTTTAATTCTTGTGGCTCTGCATTTTTGTCTGTAAGGCAGGCTGTTATAGAAGAGTAGTTAAGAATAAACCGTATGTAGTATCCTGCCAAACCATGGAAGGCCCTTCAATCTCTTTGTTTTAGGGGTAGGGGTTTCTTGTACAGATTTGAGATCATTACCTACAAAAATAATTGTATTTTACTGCTGATCTGGCAAGGTGGCATTTTTTGGGGATTGGCTGCAAGAACTGCCTTTCTTAGAACCTTAATAACTTGATAAAGATGGTACATGTGTTCACTCCAGGTGTTACTATGAATGACTATATTGTCAATGTAAGCCCCACAAAAGGCTGAAAATGGTTGGAGTACCCGGTCTATTAATCTTTGGAATGTAGCATGTGCTCCATGGAGACCAAAAGGGAGTACTTTAAATTACTATAACCCTACTGTGGTGTAAAAGTGGTTTTTTCTTTGTCCTCTGGATTTACTGGTCCTTGCCAAAAGCCTTTGGTCAAGTTAATGATGGAAAGGTAATCAGCAGAGCCTAATCGGTCGATCAAATCATCAATCTGCTGCATGGGATAGTTATGAAATTGTGAAATGGTGTTTACCTTTTGGAAATCTATACAAAATCTTCAAGTGTTATCTGGCTTGGTGACAAGAACTATTGGGGAGGGCAAGAGATTTTGTGAATACTCAATTAGGTCAGAGACTAACATCTTTTCCAACTCTTGTATGATTATTTTGAGGGGATTGGGTCCTCCGACGTATTCCATATCTATGACAGGTAATCACCATGGTTGTGCTGCTTCAGAAAATTTTCTGCGTTGATGACGTCGATACGCTGTTCTCGAGGGCCTCCGTCGAGCCGACATCACCGGATGTTATAAGTAGGACGCACGACGCCCGTAGCCTCAGTTCTGTTTTTTCCGCGAACGTGTTCGCTTCGGAGATCTCGGCGCGCCTCGCTTCTTCTGAGTTACTGTTCTTTCGGTTCTTCGAACCTGTTAGTTTGTGAAGATTTCATGATGCTTTCATCTTCTTCCACCCCGCGGCCGGGTTTTAAGAAGTGTCGGGTCTGCGGGTCCAAGATGTAAGTAGATGGCCAGTTGCTTACGTCTAAGGCCTTGCGGGAGCGTAAGAAGAAGCTTTCTGTTGATAAGGTGACTAAGCCGAGGTCCTCTGGGGTTTCGATTGACGATTCG
The DNA here is from genome assembly GCF_040938575.1 of Ambystoma mexicanum. NCBI lineage: Eukaryota > Metazoa > Chordata > Amphibia > Caudata > Ambystomatidae > Ambystoma > Ambystoma mexicanum. The sequence goes on along the minus strand of NC_090921.1, from coordinate 739,682,222 downwards.
AGGGGCGACTCCCCGCATCGTCGGTCCGGGAGGTCTCGGTCCCGGAGTAGGTCCTGCCATTCCTCTGCCTCTTCGAGGCACTCACGGAAGCGCCGTCATCGGTCGCCTTCCCGGTCCTCGTCTGAGGACGCCACCCGTCAGCGGGTTGCTTGTCCCACCAAGCATTCGACTCCTGAGGAATGGGCTTCCTTCCGTAAGGAGATGTTGGCGATTTTTGAATCGCAGGGCTCCGGTCCGTCCGTACCTCCGAGGGGAGCCGGCCGTGACCGTACTAGAGGCACCACTCTGACGCCATCGGGCTCGGGTGGTCGGCACGATTCGCGGGAGAGGTCCCGCTCGGACAAGGGGAATCGTTCTAGTCATGCCCGTTCCAGGTCCCGGTCCTCGACGCCCTCGAGACCGTCGCAGCCTGTGAAGAAGACGACATTGGCGCCCAGGCTGCCGAAGGACACGCTCGGGGCTCCGCCCTCGAGGACTGTGTCGAAGCTGCAGGGGCCACGCTCGACGCCGATTCCATCGACACCTTTTGAGACTGTTTTGTCGGAGGTACCCCGTGGCACGGTGGAACCCCCTAGAAAGGCTCTGGCCAAGGCTACGAATGTCTTTATCCCTTATTCTGTGCCCACATTCCAGCCTCTGGATTATATTTCTGAGGTGGTTGAGGATTCTGTGGAAGGGTTGGTTCCTGATACGGTACCAGACAAGCTTTTCTCTGGTCCTAGCCAGATGGAAGACCTGCGTCAGTCGTTGCACGACGCCAGTGGTCGGCACACCTCTCCGGAGGTGGAGTTCTGTAGGCCTGAGCCTGGCACCCATGCCGAGTCCTCGTATCGGCGCCTTATGTCGAGGGTCACGGAATACTTGGGGTGGTCTGAGCCACCAGTGGATTTTCTGCAGGAGGACCTGATGGATATCCTCGACCAAGGCCCACCAACTGACCCGGTACTGCCATTCCATATGGCCTTGCACAGAAGGGTGGCAGCGGCTTGGACTGCCCCAGAGAGTCTCCCGGCAGTGAGCAAGTCTTTGCCCCGAAAATACCGTCCAGCCAGTAGCGACCCCTGCTACTTGACCACGCACCCCACTCCAGAGAGTTTGGTGGTGCAGGCGGCTACAGCCCCAGCAAAGCAGGCGTCGTATCCTACCATCCCTCCTGATAGGGACGACAAGCGTTTTGATGGCTGGGCGAAGAAAGTGTTTTCTTCAGGGGGTATGGCTTTACAGGCAGCCAACTCCATGTGTGCCTTGTCGCGTTTCACGCACACTCTGTGGTACTGTATTTCGTTAGCGGATGATTATATTCTTGAAGGGGAGGAACAGGATGGTTTTCTTGCTATGGTGCAGGATGGCAAGGATGCCATGTGTGAGTCCGTTCAGTCGGGTCTGGACATGGCGGATTGTGTCAGCCGGTCCATGGCGGCGAGCACCGTAATACGCAGGTTTGCTTGGTTGCGGAAGTCAGGGTTTGCTCCTGATGTGCACGCCCGGCTCCTCAACATGCCCTTTGATGGTGAACATCTTTTTGGCAGTAAGGCTGACGAGAGCCTTGAGAGGTTGCAGACCTCAAAAGCTGCAGCGAAGTCGTTGAGCACTGCAGTTCGCCAAACTCTGCCTTTTCGTCCTAGGGGACAGCAATGGAGGGGAGGTTCCTTTCGATATTACTTGTCCTTTAGTAGATCGAGAGGGGCTGCAAGTCAAAGGGGCCACCGTAGGAGTGATAGAGGTGGAAAACAAGGTACTCGAGGTGCCAAGGCCACTCGGGCAGTTGCCTCTTTACCCTCAGGCAATGCTGCAGCCGCTTCAGCTCAGTCATGAGGCCATGTCCCATGGTTCGCCGGTTGGAGGAAGGCTGGTGCAGCATCTTGTAGAATGGCGTGCCATTACTTCAGATGTGTGGGTCCTGGAGATCATAGCCCATGGCTACTGTCTTCCTTTCCGGCAGAGGCCCCACGACAATCCACCAGGGAATCTCTCTTTGAAGAGTCCGGATCCGCTCCTTGCGCAGGAAATTCAATCCCTGCTGGAGAAAGGCGCCATAGAACTGGTGCCTGTAGCGGAGAGGAACAAGGGATGGTATTCCCTTTATTTTTTGATTTCGAAGAAAGACTGGGGATTGAGACCCATCATGGACTTACGGTTTGAACAGGCTCCTCAGGAAGGACAAGTTTAAGATGGTTACTCTTTCTCAAGTCCTCGAGGCTCTTCAACTTCAGGACTGGTTGGTGTCTCTCGGCCGCAAGGACGCTTACTTTCATGTGCCGATCCATCCCGAGCACAAGAAGTACCTGAGGTTTGCGGTTGGCGACTCGCACTTTCAGTTTTGGGTCCTGCCGTTCGGATTGACCTCCGCCCCGAGTGTTTTCGCCAAGCTCATGATGGTGGTGGCAGCGTATCTCAGGAAAGGGGGGATTCACGTCTACCCCTACCTGGACGATTGGTTGATCAGGGCACGCTCTCCCGAGCAAGTCCTGGATCATCTGTCCGTCACTTGCCACTCCCTTCACAAGCTGGGCTTCTCCCTCAACTTAAAGAAGTCCCACTTGACGCCAACTCAGCAGCTCCAGTACATCGGAGCAGTGCTCGACACATCCCTGGGCAGTGTTTTCCTCCCCAGGTGAGGGCTCCTCACATTCAACAGATGGTACACAAGTTTCATCATGCTCAGAGTCTCCCGGCGTTCGAGTTCTTGAGGTTGCTCAGCCTCATGGCATTCTGCATTCTTCTGGTGCCAGAGGCTCGACTGCGGATGAGATCTTTGCAGTGGGCTCTCAAGATGCAATGGTCACAGTCCTCCGGCAGGATGTCGGACCCTGTTCGGGTGCTGCCCTCTGTCGCCCAGGACCTTCTGTGGTGGGCCGTCGTAGACAATCTGATGAAGGGGGCTCCATTTTGGCTTGCCTGGCCAGAGGTGACGGTTGTGACGGACGCATCCCTCACGGGATAGGGAGCTCAGGCCAACGAGCTGACAGTCAGCGGTCGTTGGTCTCCGTCGGAGTCCAGACTCCATATCAATTTGTTGGAGCTGAGGGCCGTCAGGCTAGCCCTGAAGGCTTTTCTGCCGACTGCACAAGGAAAGAATTTCCTGATTCTGATGGACAACACAGTGGCCATTCACTACCTCAAAAGAAAGGGGGGTCAGGGTCACTTCCTCTGTGCAGAGAGGCGATGCAGCTCTGGTTCTGGGCCATTCAGCAGGAAATTTCGATCTCGGCAGTTCATCTTGCTGGAGACGAAAACGAGACGGCGGACACTCTGAGCAGGCAGAGCACGATCTCTCAAGAGTGGGAGCTGGCTCAGGAGATTCTCCTGGAGATCTTCGACCTTTGGGGGACCCCACAAGTGGATCTCTTCACCACCAGTGTCAACCGGAAGTGCGAAAGGTTCTGTTCGCGGGATTTTCCTTCAAGAAGAGCCTTAGGGGACGCGTTCGTAGTGGAGTGGTCCTTCCCATTGCCGTACGCCTTTCCTCCAGTCCCCGACATTCCGCAAGTGTTGCGGAGGCTACGAAGGTTTGGTTCCCGGATGATCCTCATTGCTCCGGCTTGGGCCCGGAGGACGTGGTACCCTGACCTTCTCGACTTGTCCATCTGCCCTCCACGCCGTCTTCCCTAGCGAGACGATCGGCTCTCACGGGAGGGGGGTCAGGTTCTCCATCCAGAGGTCAAATCCCTCAACCTTCACGCTTGGCTTATGAACGGTTGAGGTATAAGGATTGGGACCTTTCTGAAGACGTGATGGAGGTATTACTTTCGGCCAGGCGGCCTGCAACAAAGTCCCTGTACCGTTGCCGCTGGAGAAAGTTCTGCGACTGGTGCAGGGTAAAGAATGTGGATCCTTTTTCATGTGACATTCCTGTGGTTCTGTCTTTTTTGCTTTACTTGGCCCACAAGGGCCTGCAAGTGGGTACCATTAAAGGTTACCTGGCAGCACCGTCTGAAGAGTGTTCTTACTTTAAAATTCCTTTAATTTCTCAGTTTCTGAAAGGGCTCACTAATGTGTTCCCACTGTCACCGTTCCAGGTGCCCGGTTGGGATTTGAACTTAGTTCTTAAATTCCTCATGGGTGCTCCATTTGAGCCTTTGCACTCTTGTCCTTTGAGACTGTTAACTCTTAAAACTGTATTTTTAGTTGTGGTCACTTGCGCTCGCAGAGTGAGTGAGTTGCAGGCACTTTCTGTTAAGCTGCCCTTCACTGTATTCCATAAGGACAGGGTTGTCCTTAGAGACTGTCCTTCTTTTCTTCCGAAAGTTGTATCGGAATTTCATTTAAGCCAGAAGGTCGTTCTTCCGGCTTTCTATCCTCCTCCGCATCCTGATAAGGATCAGGAGAGGCTCCATAGGTTGGATTCTAGGAGAGCTTTAAGTTTCTACATTTCAGGCATGTCCCGGGTCAGAGTGGACGATCAACTCTTTATTGGTTACGCCGGAAGGCGTTTGGGACAAGCTATTACTAAGCAGACTTTGTCTAGATGGATTATCTTGCCAATTTCTGAATGTTACCACTTGGCGGTAAGGACCCTCCGGTAGGTTTACAGGCCCATTCTACTAGGGGTATGGCTGCCTCTACTGCCCTGCAGAGGGGTGTTCCTATTCGTAACATTTGTGAAGCAGCCACTTGGTCTTCGGTCCATACGTTTCTACGTCACTACTCCCTAGATTCTATCCATGGGCAGGATTTGGCCTTTGGCAAGGCGGTCCTTTACTCTGCAATTTGATTGGGCACTCTTAAATTCTATTTTCTAAAATCTTTTCCCTCTTCCATACGTTGGTACTGCTTTGGGAGTCTGTCATAGATATGAAATACGCTGGAGGACCCAATCCCCTCGAAGAGCAAGTTACTCTCTTACCTGGTAACGTTCTTTCGATGGGATGGTCCGACGACGTATTCCATATCGCTCCCTCCCTGCCTGCCCCGCTACAGAATTTCTTATGCTATTGCAGCTTACGTTTCCGCAAGGCTTTCTATGGTCATACTGGCAGAAGATTAGTGCCACATGTTCTGGGAAACTACAACTGAGGCTACGGGCGTCGTGCGTCCTAGTTTATAAGATAGTCTGTTAGCAGACTGGCCGTTACTACTAACAGGGATTGTACTGGGTCCTCTCTCCACTCCTTTAGGAGATTGATATGGTATATTTGGGTCTTTGCTTGTCTATCTGGTTCAGAAACCCGATAGTTGCAGTGACATGTTTGTTCCAATATATCATATGGTCCGTGCCACTTAAACAACCTCTTATTCTCGGAGGTGGGCAACAACACAAGAACCTTTTGGCCAACAGAGGATTTTCTTGTCATTTAAAGTTCTCTGTTGTTCTTGAGCTCTCATTAGTTGGAAGTGTACTATAGCCTGAACTGTGGTCATATGTTCCTTCAGACGTTGGGTGGTCTGGGACAAGGGGAATAAGGCCTCTTCACCCTCCTCCCATCTCTCTGTTAATATGTCCAGCACATCTCAAAGTTCTTGACCATATAAAAGCTCGAATGGGGAGAACCCTAGGGAGGTCTGGGTGGTCTTTCGGATGGCTTTGGGCTGGTATACTGAGGTTTGGATTGTTTTTAATCTGCAATATTTGCTTTGTCTCTGCCATCAGCTTACTCATGAATGCCGTCCCTTGAATCCAACTTGAGTAAAAAAAGTTATTAGATGTTTTAATATCTGCTGTGACGTATTGTTTCTTAAAGGAAAAGCTTTGGGATATCTGGTTGCTTAATCCAATATTACCAGAATATACCGGTTCCCTAGCTTAGAAGGTTCAAGTGGTCCCATAAAAACCACCTATGCGAATATGTGAAAATGGGATATCAATAATGGGTAAAGGTTGGAGTGGGGTTAGGGGGAGGTGTGTGTGGGCGCTGGTCTTCTGGTATAGGGCACAGGTGAGAACCATGTTTTTCACATTGACAAATATACCCGGCCAATAGAACCTGTTCACTACCTGCCCTTGTGTTTTAGTTATTTCTAAACGACCGTCCGTGAGGTGTGAATGGGCTCTTTTCAACACCATCCTCTGATGGGTTTAAGGGACTACAGTCTGTGACCGGGGCAACCCTTCTGGACCAGTGTCCCGTCTATATAGGAGTCCCTGCCTGATTAAGATGAATGGTCCCTACTTCTTCTGAGGTTGTATGTAAAAAGGCTTCGGCCAATATGGGATCATTCCTTTGGGCGAATACAAGGTCAGGAATGATCTGAGGTTCGCCGTCCTCAGGGTTAAGTTTCTGCATCTCAGACGATGTAGGTTCTTCGTCTGCCTCCCCAAATCCCTTTTTACCTTGTTCAGCCTCATCAGATTGAGTATTATCTCTTTTTCTGGCGGAACAAAGCTTGCTCCAAGATTCCTTGTGCTATCTTTTCTCCAACTTTAACAGTAATATGGTTTTTACCATTGTTTTGCATTAGTATCTTAACATTACCCCTCTAGTCAGAATCTACCACCCCTGCCAAAACATCTAAGCCATGTCTCCATACCAGCCCTGGCCTCAATGTTAATCTTGTAGGTTCCTTTCGGGGGAATTAGTACAAGATCTGTAGGAAGTATTAACTGATGTCCTGGTTGTAATGTCTCTTCCTGACTACTAACCAAGTCAAAGCCAATAGACTCCTTGGTTGCTATAGTTGGACTGGTAACCCTTTCACTCAATTTTACAAATTTGTGTATTCCCCAGTTTTCATCAGCCGAGTCTGATTCCCATTTTGACACCATATGTAAGGGATCAAGAGTAAGGCTCGGACACAGTGGCATGTTGGGTATTGGTTAAAGACTTTTATCAAAAAAGAATAAGAGGGTGCGGGAAATCCTACCTATCCCTACCTGTAAGAGGGCTTTGCCTGCCTCAACAAATCTAATGAACGTCTGTGTTGGGATATTCAACAAAGAAAGTGTCCTCCGTCCTGTGTCCAAACCCTAAACTGAGCCTCACATTCCAAACTTAATATAATGTGCACTAGGGAATTCATATAAGCTATCACTCATAGCTTTTCTTCCAAGTTCCAAAACACAAAAGGTTTTAATGTGCAGAAAGGAAAAGAATAACACAGTTCCATCAGGAAGTAGTTTTCCCTCCCCTAGATTTCTTCTGGTAATAAAAAGTCACTTGTGGTTCACATTCACTTTCTCATACTGTGTATTTCCATTGGGTTAAAAGGGTTCCTCTTGAAACTCCTTCTCTTCAATCTTTACCTTAGTCCCCTTCCAGCCATCATCCACTCTCATGACTTACCTGCTACAACTACGCCGACTACATACATATCATTTTTAAAATTCTCAAATCGCCATCCCCCCACCCCCACCAAGACCAGGCCTCCTACCTCACCGGATGACGGCCAACTACCTCCTCCTCAATCCTGCCAAAACCGAAATATTGATTTGCGATAAGACAGCACTCCTCCCCCAGCCAGCACCTTGGCCGCACTGCCTAGGCCCCCCTCCTGCAGCATCCTCCTCGGTAAAGAACCTGGGATGCACCTTGAGCTCTGACCGAACACTCTGTCACATCAATGCTGTCTCCAAATCATGCCAATTTCACCTCCCCAATCTCAGATAAATATTCCTTTCTTTCTCCTACCCCCATAGAATCTTAGCAATCCTGGCTATCGTCCTCTCCCGACTAGGCTACGCAAACTGCCTCCATCTTGGCGCCCCTGCCTCTCAGCTCAGAAAGTTCCAACATGTTCATGTGGTGAAAACGGTTTAAGGATATTCAGGCTCTGGGTGACTGGCGGGATTGGGTTGCTGTGCAATGGTTTGAAGTGCACCATTGACAAGAAAATCCCTGCATGTATTGTCTAAGTGTATAAGCATGAAATGGTAAAGCCTCTGTCTTCTGGTTTGGACTTGTTGGTCAGTTGCTATTTCCTGCCTGTGGCCAGACACTTGGCAGTCACTGGATGTCTGCACTGTGGGGTTGCGCCCTCTTCGAGATGCTCTGTCTGTTTACAGTTTAGTGACGTACAATAGGTCAGGTTGTTGGAAGGGCATCTGCTTACATTCACAGAAATGTGGTAATATTGTCCTATACACACCGATGTTAGCGCTGCATATATTGATCCATTATTGTATGAAATGTATATCATATTACAAGTGATATTGTAACCATATTTTTCTTAAGTGTACTGAGGAACAATGCTATGTGATCCTGCGTCCTGTTTTATCAAGGGGTGAAAGGTTGTGTGCCATCACTCCGTGTGATGTCACCTGGGGTGATGTCAAATAACATCACTTCCTGCGGGTCGTTACCTAGAAGGATATAGTGTTTGTGGATCAGATTGAATATGGTGTCTGACCTTTTTCTAATATTCTTTTTTTCTAATGATATTGTGATGGATTTTATCTTGGCACACGAAGTGGAGTTGTTCAAAAGAGGCTATCAATTGCTAGTTGTATTATACTGAAATATAAATATGGGAAGGGAAACACATTTGATGCCTCTGATTCTAAAGCCGTGAAGCCAAATAATGGAAATCCCGTACATTTTGAGGGGATGGGACCAAATTCATTGGAGGGAGTGAGGGACACCACAAATGGCATGTGCAATGGGCCATGAGCAGAGCCCGGGTAATAACAGGGGAAAATGTGATGGGGTAGGGCATAACCCACCCATTGAGGGGTATTGGCAGTTGCTCCCTGAGCCGTTCCATGTGCGTTCTATGAATACATCTTGGAACACTCGTGGGTTTTCCCAATATGATGATGATGGTGGAGGGCTATATAAAAATATGTTTCTCTTTCCGTTTATTTTATTGAAAGAAATCTGGATATGATATGTTATTTATGGATGGAACCGGGGATCGAACCTGTGTTGCTCCGTATCGTCTTGTTTCCAAGGCGATCACATTGCCCCTGAGCTATCCTCCCGAGACACAGATGGTGGCTGTGTTTGAATTTGATGGGAGAACTACAATACATGCTCTGCCTGTTAAGGGTCCTTTAGGAAGACAGAGATGGGGTCTGTTAATCGCAATACCTAATTATTGAAAGATTACTAAAAGCAAACCTATCACTGGCAATGTGTTGGCTGGCCTGATCTCCTGCGATAACGTGACAAAAAAGGACATTTTAGTCATAAATGTGTACTATCCGCCTTGCATGGCTTTACATGTAGAGAATTTGAATGCAATGTTAAAGGCTATGGATGTTTCGGTACCAGTGTTTGTCTGTGGGAACTTCAATGCACAGATTCCTTCAGACCTGGGTGCCTGTTTTGAGAACACTCTCTCCTCTTCTGGGGATAAGGGCTTTTCCTTGTCCACAGGGTTATACCAATATAATGTTGAATGGTTTTTGACCTGGAGATGGGTTGCGTGGGTTCAGCGCCAGCACCATAGATTATATTTTTGGTAATCCAAGAGCCCTTGCATTGGTGCACTATATGGCTGTTTTGCCCAGGGAGGAGTGCGACCACCTCCCCTTATGTGTACACTTTAAAATGTGTGCTGGCTTGCAACACAACGATAACATAGCGGTGCTAGCAATTATCGGTGGTTTGAACAGAGTGTGGTGGAACCCAATTAAACTTGATGAGGCGAATGTAGTGGCCAGTCTGGTGCTGTGAGGCTTGCTGGGACACATGGAGGGAAGTAGGGTTGAGGCATCTAAAGATCTGTTTGGGAGGTTCAAGTTGGCACTTCAAACCGTACATATTTTCAGGCAAAGGAAAAGAATGGATGGCTACAATTGGCCCTGCAAGCTAAGAATGGTGAAAATAGGTTTTTCTGGGGAGTGAATAGTTCAGATAAAGGTAATCATACCTTAGTGACAAGTGTGACTAGTGCGCATTGGAAAGCGTATATTGAACGCACACTAGGGGGCAATGACCAGCGAGCCCCCTTTCTGTCCCTTTGGGAAGGCTAGTTGGGAAATGAAGGCATCAGTTGCCGACATAGTGATTATAAATCAATGGCGAGAGCTAATTTTGAACCCTGCTGTGCAGCTTATCACACAAAAGCTCTTAAGATCATTAATACTGTCATAGCCACACACAATGTGGGAAAATGATAACAAAGGTGCTTCTCCAGCCTTCCAGTCATATATAGTAGAGCATAGGATACAGAACTATCGGATTTGCCCATGATGTAATGTTATTAGAGCACATCCTGCACAAGAGACTAACCACAATAGTGTTTATTCAGATGTACATGATTACTGCGCAACAGGAAATTGCGAATCCAAAAAGATCAAATCGCAAAATCATGTTACCCACTGATCACGTAGATCACTATTTGCCATCCCCCTACAAACCACACTTAACATTTTCAGCAGCACACACAGAAGTGTGCCGCTGACTCTTCTGTACCCCTGCGGCACCAGTTCCCTCCCACTAACATGGGTCAGAGCAGGTGCTGCAGGGTGCTTATTACTTTTGTTTTGTTTACTTTATTGTCCCCCTGCTTCCAGTGTCATGTAAGCAGAGGACACCCCGCAACCCCTGAAGCCCATTATGCCGAACAAGGGGAGCAGGAGCTTCGATTTATTTGGTCAATTCTGAATGCGCAAAAAACGCGCATTTGGCTTTTTTTTCTTTTTTCTTTGACCTTTTGGGGGAAACCCATTTAATCATTAATGTAAGTGAATAACTATACAAATTAAAGGTAAAAGTTGAAAATATGCTTAATATAGAGAATTTAAAAAAAGAGAGGAACAACTGAGAGTACCAGGCGTGGAACCCCATATGTGGAAATCTTTTAAGGACCCTGCTTTAAATAATGTCTGAATCATATCACAGTTCTAGGCAATATGGAAGAGAGGACAAAGGGATTAGTAACACCAATGAAACGGGGATTATTACAGATAAAGGGATATAGGTCAGAGAGGCCATGATGGAAACCCAGTTACCTTTCACTGCCTCCATGGACAGTCATTCAAGGGAACCTACACATTACCCGCACCCTGTTAGATCAGAATCAATCCCATTGTTGTGGCTCCTTTTGCTAACTTATCTAGTCCCCTAAATCTTTTTCTGTGCTTTTGTTTTCCTAGAATTCTGTTTTTCAAGCCGAGGCACTTCTACTGAGGCCCCCCTAAATCTACAACTCATTTGTAGTATGCTGCCCTTAGTAGCCCATATGGCTCCCTGTGCACAGTGCAGGAGTGCTCCAAGATCATCCAATTCTGTCCCTGGGCGAGTTCTCTCACCACAAGTGTGTTACAAGTTCTAGGGAAGGCATGGTATCACCAGTATTTACACTGACACAATGAATACAATTTGAAAAACCTTTATTGAAAATGTTGGGATTGGAGAAACTCCTATTCTGCCTTATAATTAAGATGGGACTAGTCTCGACCATCAAACGATAAAGAAAACACAGTCCTAGTGGAGTCTGTGAAATCAAAATAGCCTATGCTAACAAAAACCTAATATCTGCCCTATCACTTGCACAAAAAGTGTGAAAAGGAGATAATGTATGCAAAAGTGTTCTAATGATAATGTGGCTGAACCAGCTCTCCTCCCCATGTTAGGCCTCACAGGGTAAGGCGATCCTTTTAGGCAGGATGACACACTCTGGCTCTGCTTCCAACACAGTGCACAGGTCAAAACCGAGGCCCGCCTGGCCCCTCACGTTTAAAGTTCCTTTCTCTGACTTCCAAAATAATGTTTTCAACCAGAATGTTCAGAAAGGTCCCTCTCTGCGGGCTGAGACCTCTCACCACACAGTTCTCATAGGCCCTCCTCTGCCAGGCTCAGACCGCTCATGATACAATTCACACAAAGTTGCAAGGGGACTCCCTTCCCCAAGCTTAATATACTTCGGGGTTCCCTCAATCGGGCTCGGACCACTTTCAGATGTCGAAGTCTTTCGAAAGTGTGTGGCTTTCTTTACATTGTTCACTATTTACTTTCGCTCTTGCTATTTTTTTGCCCTTTTGCTTCAAACAATTCACCTTTCACTGAGACTTTCGAATGGGCTACTTCCTTTCAACGGACCACTCCGTTACTTAGTAGCACTGATCTTGCAGCTGTATTTTACTTAAAAGTCATTCACGGGTCTGCCATTCCTCACGTCTCACCCACACGCGTGCAGCCTTCATTTGTGATATGATGGTGCTACTTCATTCACTTTAACACACACCGGTCTCTCGGGTCGCTTGCCAACTCACCGGCTGTTTGCGCTTCTTTCTTGTTTTGCATTTTCCGATTTTTCGAGTCAAGGTAAGTACCACAGGCTTGACTCCGCCTCCCCAACTGGCATCCTTGAAGCACAATGCAGTCTTCATTTGTGTCTTTCACAGTGTGTCGGAGGCAACAACCTCCAGTAGGGAAGCATTGGAGTTTTTGGCCCGCTGTTCTCGTCTCTTGATCTGTTGTTCTGCTCCACTAGGTGTGCAATTGTCCCGGAAGTTCTGCTCATTCTCGTCTTCCGCCTTGCTCAGTGTCTTTAGGTGTTGCCTTTTATTCGTGTGAAGAGAGCTATCTGATATCAGATGTATGCACTTAGGGTAAAGTGCCTGACTTTGCCTGACCCAATTAACGTGACATGTCCAGTATGATGTGAGAGAGTTAGTCTGGTTACTCTCAGTCACCGTCTTCCTCGGCCCAGTGATTGTGTAAAAAGGGGGCGGGAGAAGTGGGGACTTCGGAAAAAAATCCTAAAAAATAAGATGGGATAGATGAACAAAAAATGGGGGAATACTGCGTCTCACCATTGTCTATCTCATCCCCACTCCCCGAAGACCCCTCACGCAGGTGATCCTCCCGCACTGGTCCACCCCCAGGAACTGGATCCAAAAGCGATGACCGTGTCCTGGCCACCTGGAGGACAAGTCCCCGAGGACTAGCAGGTGAAATACCCTTTGGTTTCTCACATAGTGCAGTCTGGTGGCAGCTGTAGTATTATTTCTGGTTGTATACAAATTGTTCGAACTACAATTGTTCGAATTACAATTGACCTTTGCACAATTGACTGGTGAAGGTCAAATGTTACATATATGTGGGGGGAAACCCCCCGCAACCCCTCATTATATATATTTATTTATTTATAGAACACTTTACACCAAGGCGCTGACATATATATATATATATATATTAGTCAATTGTGCAAAGGTCAATTCGGACCCTTGACATTCGGTCAATTAGGTAATTCGAACAATTGTGTTCGAACAATTTGGGTAATACCTTATTTCTGTCTACACCATCCCGTAATGTTTTTACTTTACTTTTACTTTTTTACATTATTGGTAGTCACTTGCACCTATGTAGTGGAAGAATGAGTACCAATGCATTTGAAAAGTCCTGTCGAATGGCCAAAATTGATATTCTCTCTACGTAGGGTCTTCGCAGAGCCCACCAAGAAACTTGTGTGGGACTATCTGGTATCTGCCTGCCCTTGTATGTGCATTACCAGGGAGAACATGGGTCATTATAGAGATACGTTTACTGAAGTGTACCTTGGAAGAAGCTGGAAAAATGGATGGCTATGAGGATATTGCTACTAAGGAATGTCAATTCTCATGATCCTCCTACCTGAGCAACTCTGCCTCTGTGCTGGAGGATCTTATCTCAAGCTCCTCCTTGTCCTCATCCTGATTTCCTGTGTTGAAACATCCGCTCCTGTCCCCTGAACCCTCATCTGTGCTATTCACTGGACTTGAGGTGGGAGCCCAACCTACCTGGCCGAAACCTCAGTGACTTACGTTTGCTCCACCAAACCTCTTGCTTCACCATAAAACATCCTGCCTCGCTTCCCTGCAGCTGCTCCTCATAATGGGATTGTATTGCTGCTTACGCTTGGGACCTGCCTTAGGATTGCCTTTGTACTGTTGCTGTTCCTGTGCTCCCCTGATGGCAGTCCTTCCTTGTTGTCGATTGTGTTATTCTGCTCATGCATACCCCAGGGATTAAACAGACCCATGGTCTGGAACCGGCATGCAGGCAGATCCAATAGCTACCTCTACTCCCACAATTCCTGGAATTTCTTTTCAGCATTCCTCTGCATGGCTAACTTTTCTTTGATCCTCTGGTCCTTTGCTCCGGACTCACTGAGCTGTGTGTGCAGTCCTTTTAGGCCTCTGTGACCACACCTATTTTCTTAAGTGGGTTGGGGTTCCACTCTGCTTCCACATCTTCCCGGCTCTCTGGCGGTTGAACTTGGGCCTGCTTCTCTTCTGGCAGGTTTCACATGACTCTCCAGCGTAATGCCCCCCTCCCCTTGCTCTTGGCATCTATAAAGAATACTTAACTACATTGTCACTATAGTTGTGAGCAAACTATTCACTGTCTCTGTTAATTTCTTTGGACAACCTTTTTTAAACTTCAAGCTTTTGAGACATTTACTGACACGTGAATCTTCAGTGTATTTTGGTTCCGGATGTGGGTCTAGGGCTTTTACAGTACTTACTGGATTTGTATACCTTTCTGCGATTCCCTGCAGGTCACCGTTTTTAAAGCCATGTGAATATGTTAAAGCAGTACTAAACAATGCTCTCATTTTGCTACTGGTTTTAATTGCTAGTTGGGTCTTTTCTAGACCCCCTTATTGTTTTTTGTCATCATTTTAATTGCAGGGATCGAAATTAAGATTAGGTGAGTAGGAGCAAGAATCAGCTCCTGGGTATTCTGAGGGGTCAGTAATGCAAGGCAGACAACTGCTTGTAGTTTTCTCAAAGTAAGATATTTTATTAGAGTAAAACGTTGCAAATCAAGCCTTGCGTGCCCTACTCTAACAAGGAATTCCCTACCTATTCTAAAGGCTAAGGAACACTTTCTAGCGTGGGTAAACTGGCCCTCACTCTAAACAACACACATTAAAAGTAAATAATAAAGGAACACAATATAATAAACAAAGATTAAACAATATATGGATGACCTTCACCTGTCCTGGGTAAAATCCTTTCCCCAGGTTTTAAATGCAGCTTCAAAATGTTCAAAGGAAAAGAAAAGTCTTGAACCATTTCGTATCAGTTCCAATTTAAAACAAAAGTACATCAAACAAAAATCCACTGGTAACAATTCTCTGGTTTGGTTGAAAAGATCCCCTTCCAATATCCATCAAAGAAAATGATGGTAATCAATGGTAATCCTGGTTGTCTTCTCTTCAAGATTATATGTAACTGTTAAAAAGAATAGGTATATTATGACTTTGCCAGCTACAACTTTACAATAGGTTAAGACTTCTGCAATACATTTGGCGGGATGCTTCTTCTTGTGGATTGCTACTTCTTTTAACAACCACTCTTCTACTGTTGTTACTATGAATATAGTTACTTTTGTTTCACAGTATGTCACTAATTCAAAACCACTCCAATGTGGCATCCACTGACAACTTTGTATACTACCACAGTCCAAGTAGTTCTACCACTGCTTTGTACTTCAGAATTATCAGCAGAGTTTGACAAGACACTTCGACCTCTTCAGATAAGCAAGTCACTTTTCCCTTTTAATGCCTTTCTAAAAGGGGCAGCCTCTATGCCTCTACCATCTGACTGCCGTAAAGATAACCTGCCTCTGCCCACAAGACTTACTTCCTTTCAACTTCAGTAGTCGTTTAGCCAGTGCGCCAGAAAAGATTTTGAAGTGGGAGTATTTTACTCCCTATTTTTTAAAGTCCAATTCCCATTGGCAGTATTTTATAATGGAGTTCAAATGTTTTAACTGAAAAACAGAAATGCTTTTGTCATAATTATTCCTTTGCACATAGTTATACATACACATTAAAAGATACATGTGTGTTTCCTCCGATCAGGCAGTAATAATAGTAGTTTCTTCCTGTGGTACTACCAGCACTATTGGCCAAAACATATCCATGGAGTTGTGTGGGTGAAACCAGGGGATCAAGGTCAACTGTGTCCGTTTCCTATTATTTTTATCTCTATTTGTATTTTTTGGGAGTATTTCCCTATTTCTATTGAGTAAAAGTGGCTGATACACCCCTTATCTGTAGGGCTGCTTTGAGCATTACAGGTTAACAGCTTTCTCACACCTCTTCTGCCCAAGTACCCCGAAGCTGTAGTGCCACTCTTCCAGCTTCAGGTAACAATGCCACACTTCGGTCTGAAGCTTCTGGGCAGTTGACAACTTCACAGATTGGGTGGATGGGTTTAAACAGTAATTGTTTCATTATGAAAAGGGTTCGCCTCTTTGCTTGGGATTGCTTGTTCTATTATTTTGTATAGTAACTTCGTACAATAAAGAATGTCAATGCCGGATACTACAAAGTTCAGTCTTCAAAGTGAAAGCATAATTAGGCACACTCGACCATTTTTAAGATAGATTTTCACACTTAAGTTATTGCCTGGAATTGTATTCCTGTGTAATATCAAGGAGGTAACTCCTACTTTCCTTGGGAACCAAAATTGGTCACACACCACCTTCCCTTGACGAAGTTCTCACTTGTAACTTTTTGTAACTCTTGTATGCCGTTTTGATTAGGGTTTCGGAATGGATTCAGAACGTGTTCCGTCCGTAATTAGGGTCACGCAACCACTACAGTACTTCGTACGACTTCAACAATGGATGTAAAGGTGTATTATTTCTCATGCGAACACTGCAGCTTTCCGTGTAAGTGTGCATGCTACATTTCCATTGTTAAGTCAATTGGATAATAACCAACAACTTCTACTCGCTTTTAGTTATACACGAGCCACTTCGGAGCTGGTTACGGTTACCGGCAAGGCGGCAGGTTGCTTCGCTTCCCTGACTTCCTTGACTTTTGCTACTACTTCGGCTCACTTGGGACCCACACCCTTCTGCAGCATGGGTGTCTCCGGTCCAGCCACCTTAATTGTGACTCACTTCCACTACCTAAACCATCAGCTTTCTGCATCTGGCCTTGGGTTGCTGCACAGTCACGGCTCTGCAATTACAGCGACTCGGCTCACATGGGGAAATCTTTACTACCAGCATGTCTTCCTCTGCGCAGCCTCTGCAATACAGGTTTTGATAACACTGGACCCTCTCAGAACTTGCAGGTGAAATCTGCTGTCTTCACGTTCTTGCGTCCCTTCTGTGCTCCTACTTACTGGTGAATTGCCAGCCCCGTGCTTCTCCTCCTCTTCTACTACTACTGCCAGCTTTCCAACTCCTGTTCTGGTGCCTTCCTTCTCTTCTTTCCTGCTGGAGCCTTTTATGCCCCACAGGTTTAACAATTGGCTTCAAGTATGAGACATCAGTCTCAATTACCTGACTGCTACAATGGCTATTAGGCTTAATTGCCTGACTACTACATCTGCATGCCTCTTCAGCCGTCTTTCTCGTCGCTGTCCCTCTAGGATTCTGGGACATATAGTTGGTTTAATCAAAGTTAGGTTCTTCTGCTTTTTGATTACTTATAAATGTAGATTTTATTCCCTTCATATTTGTAACAGGGGGGCTATGGATTTTACCTTTTATTGAGGAAGATGGTTTAGAGAAGACACATTTACACAATCCTTTTTAGTGCACCTTTGTAATTGAGGAGGGCATCTAGTTTTAACTATCAAAAAGTGTCTTTCATTTGGCACAGTGTATTTTGATGTTACGACCTTAGGGTTCACAACCTTAGATTTAATAGAAGGTTGAGAGACATTAAAATGACAAGCCATAACCTCTTTTGGCACAGTGGTAAGAATCTCTGTCAGAGGAAAAATAGTGTCTCATCCCACAGAATCTCCTCACTGCCCTGTTCCCTGATTCCACTCAGATGATCCTCCTGCAATACACCACCCCCAGGGTTAGGATCAGGAAGCGTCTGTCTTCCCCTGGCCACCTGGGAGGACCCTTTAGGCCAGGTTTCAGTGAGTGATCTGCAGGATTCCTCACAGTATCCAGCATTAACCAGGGACCATGAGCTACCACTGGGGAACAAAGAGCTAGTGCATAGCGTTCCGCAAATCTAACTTCCACATAAGATGCAAACCTAACATTTTGCTTATTTGTATGGCCCCTTATGCTTCAAATGTCACATAGATGTGTTTAATGCTTATTTATAGAATATTCCAAATACACAGAGTTAAAGTCCCATAGGTGTGTTTGTTTGGCATCAGTTGGCCTGGGGAGCCAAAGGTACCTCCTGGAGATGCCAAGCTAATCGGGCTTTTCTATGATACAAACAGGAGCTAAATCGCTCCCAGCTCCCCTCAATTTCGAGCCCTGAATTATATAGTACTTAATTTACTTAATTGGTGAAGAGATTTCTTAATGCATGACTTTATTACAAATAGTTTGTTTTTCAGTAAATGGACTGTGTGGACTTATCTTTAATTTGCTACACCCCCTACCAGTCTCCTCCCGTCCTAAGCATGAAGTCAGACTGCTCAGCCACATTACCATTGCGAGGGTCAGGCCTAACTTGGTGGAAAGCCCTAACGAATACAACACGTGGTTATTTTAAGCCCTCACCAGTGACACTTGAAAAAACTCCCTAACACACACTCAGGCAGCTCCTCTCTGTCCATTAACAAGAATGATTAGTCTGGCCTGGAGAGCATACACAGGGACATTACAACTTATGGCTGCAAATCTAAAGTTGGTGGTTACCACCCTACAACCAGATCAGGTGATCCCTCTATAGCATGTGAACAGATTGGAACCCCTAGCCACTTTGGAATACCTGGATTGACCGCATCCTTGAAGGGGGCAGGGAAATATACAAGGATTCCTTTGGTGATGGCCACTTATCTCAGTCAACATTGATCCATTAAGTGAAAGTGGTTGACCTACTTGTATCGAATCATGGCATCTTCGCAGGTTGAGAGATGCATGTGCCAAACTGATTCATATCTGTAGGTAAGGGTGCTCATGCTCTCCTGGTTAGGTTCAGGAGATTTAGCAGCGAGGACAGATGCAGTACTCTAACATTGCTCCGGATGATGCCTTATTCTTCGGACAGGGGTCCCAGAATCAGCTGGGACATGTAACAGGGCTTTAAAGGTTTCCCAAAGTCTTTAATTGCGTGAAGGCAGAATGCATCCAGAAAGTAAGTGTCCCATTAGTGTTTGCCAATGCATTTCGGGCATAGTCTGTCTTCAGGGCTGGATACTACGTGTATAGTATTGCATCAACAATTAGAATAAAATGTGATTGCCATAAATCTAAATCAAAATCAAAAAATGAATACATACCCTACAAATGTAGTTTGTATCATAAAAAGAAAATAAAGAGAATAGTATCTGTACATTTGTCATGCCTAGGAGCTTACATTCTTATTGCTCCATTAATTCGTTTTTCAGTGTGTTAACAAATGAAATAAAACATTTACCTGACTCTGGGAAAGCTTTTAAGTATCTATAATGAAAAACAAGGATGACACAACGGTTGGGAAATGTGCATATCTGGCACCACGTGGGTGTATGTTAGAGCATAAGTAATAATGTGTATGTTTCAAATATGTAACTAATGAATTACCTGGGAATGTGAAATCATAGGGGTCGTAAGTTTCAGGCATGTCACACTAGTAGGCCCATGGAGAGTCAGGCAAGGGAGGTCAAGGACTCAAACCTGAAACCCCTTAACAGGGCTCAAGTGTATAGAAGGGTGGGCGAAGTGTGGTGCAGTTGCTCTGCGGTGGTCAAAGGAACTACTAGCTGCTGCTGCTGGGTCACGTGAAATGTGTTACTAACTGCGACTGCTACTTTTCAATCTTATTTTGGAAGCCTTGCATGTGAAAAGGCGGAGTTGGTGCTGAGTTGCAGTCTGCTGCAGTGCAACCTCTTTATCCTTGCTGGAGAGCCGTGATAGTCTGTCTACTACCTTCTTTGATTGACCTGGGAGGAGCATTCTATAATAACCTGCTGTCCCCGCGGAGCTGCCGCGGAGTTGGTGCAGAGTTGCAGTCTGCTGCAGTCCGCGGCATCCAGGCACGTCGGGTGTGGTGCGCTGAAGTTGCGACCACCCAATAATGGAAGAAAACTCTGACAGAAGACGCCTGGGAAGCCAGCGACCTACGCAGGAAGACTTGGGCATGGAACTGAGAAGTCCGTTAAAACTGGCTTCCCGCGCGAAGAGGCTAGTATCGGCACCAGCGCGCATCCAATCATCGAAAATTGCCGTTGAACCAGGTACGTTGGCCCTTGTCGCTCTACATTCTGCTTTAGACAGCACAACTTAGTGTGCCATCGTGCAACCTCATAAGAGACCTTGTTGAACATTTAACCCCCATTAAGCATGACATCCCCCCCCCCCATCTACCGTAATCACCCCGGACTCCCCACTATCCACTGCCCAAGTCTTGCTATGCCTCCAAAATCTCCAACACAGCAGGCCAGATCCAACAGAGCGAGCCATAGGGGCTACAACATCAAGGGGGAGCAGCGGAGTGAGGGGGGTACAGGAAATTGGCTCACCAGACAAGGCTGCCCACTCGCCTGGGAGGGGGGTCCACCTAGGCGCGGTCCTTGGAGCTGAGTCAGAAGCGCCTGCGGCGCTAGAGAAACAGGAAGAATCAAGGAGCGATGCAGAGGGAAGGGGCTAGAGGGAGGGGGGAGCAGCTACGGAGAGAGAGGCTGGGGAGGAGACAGCGGGGAGCCCCCTCTCTGAAATGGCGCTTGCCCTTACAGCTCCCCCCGACCCCCCCCCCCAGAGGGTGGTCTGGGTTCAGAGCCCAACATTTGCCGACTACAAACCCCTCCTCCATTTATCGAGGGAAAAGTACAGATAGAGCACTCTAACAAAGTGCTGATAGAAGTCCATCAATCGGCATCGGATGAAGATCTGAGGAGCCCAATCAATGATCCTGAAGTCGACCATGTCCCAAATAAATGTATGCATAAAGAGAAAAGTACTCCAGGAAACAGCAACATAGATGAAACAGATGGACCATTGCGAAACAAATCTTTGCTGTGCACCCCCCTACAGTTGGGAGAAGGCGCGACGACAGAGATTGCAGTCAACATCGTTAGGGTTGGAACAGTCTACAGATTGCTCATGCGAAGCATCAAACTCGGGTGGAGAGGATGAAGTAAACCCACCTACATGTGAAACAATAGAAAAAAATTCAAACTTTAGCTAGTGCTCAAAAGATAACATGGAAAATGATCAAAAAAACAAGAGAATAAAGGAGAACAAATATCTGAGCAAGGCAGTAAAGCATAGGAAAGTCCAAAAAAGCGTGGCTGCCAGACAAAAACGACAAAGCCCCTTAACCATGATCTCCTGGAAAAATTAGATATTCTAGAGAGTTTCAACACGCCACAAACTGACGCTCTTCCAACGAGACCAAGGATAATTGAGACCTCTGCCATTATTCCAGTACCAAACCCGGAGGAGAGAAGTAAAAGCCACACAACATCTACGCCATTAAGATGGCATTTCGGCCATGACCCAAGGAAAACACCCCGAGAGCCCTTTGACAAATTACATAAGCAGACCATCCCAACAATCAAAATACAAATACAAACTGACAGGGGATTAAAGCCACAAAGTGAGCTTCACAAAACCTTTGAAAGCCCCCCAACAACAGACCCTATCAAAGACATTACAATGCAGCCCAGCAAAGCGACTGCGAACTCTGACTCAACAGTGTCAAAAAGCAAGAGACCAATACCGGACCCTTGCAGTAAGGGACCCATAAACCAGGAAGAAGGAAATGGGGGGGCCCATTACCTGCAGCATTTGGCACAAGAACGCTGAGGAGCTCTGAACAGTCATCTGTGACCAGGCAAGATGTCCTAAATACACCTCAAAGGAAACCAAGAGGCCTGAGCGAGTTATAACAAACAAGACACTACGGGGGGGGGGAATAACCTCTTGAATGTTATGGCGATGGTCACAATAGCACTAATCCCATACAGCAAACTCTACGAAGCCATTAATGACACTCTGAAGGCCCAAACATCGCTCATTGCATTGATGCACACTAAGATGTCTTACTTAGAGAGCTTTATCACAGCTAAGGGAAGGGGACCTAATGCTGTATTTAATCAGACAGGCCTATGACGAAAATCACGGGGAAGCCCAATACAGCATTTCCAACACTGTAGCCAATGCAAAAGACACCTTTTAAAGAAGTCCCCGCACAAATGGAGCTACAAGGTTCACAGCCCCCTCCTTCCCACAATCGGATACAGGTTTAGAAGGCCCAGCAAACAAAGTTGATAAACCAGCCGCTAAAACAACAACTATAGGCGGAGTAATAGGTCCGCTTAAAGCCCCCTAGCCCAAAAGGCAGACAAGGGAGATGAAAGCAAAAAACATAAAGTAAATGGCTGCATTTATTTGGATCGAGATGACATCTCGAGCATCGCAAACTCAGGACTAGTACAACTCAATAAAGGAAAAGTACCAAGCTCAAAAAACATATTTTCCTTTAGCATATTCAACCAGACGCTTTTCCAAAGGAAAGCTCGCTGGCACTTAAATCATCTTCACATTTTACAAGCATCTGGAAGACAGCAAAAGAGGACTAAAGAACTATCGACAACAAAAAAGTGCCAGGAGCAAAGCAATAAAGGCGACTGCCCAGAAAGGAGGATAGAGAAGGGCGTTCAGATTGCACTTAACCGGAAAGCCAATAGCCAAAAAAAGTGACCTCTTTCTCGGAAGAAAGCACTGTAAGTATCGGAGACCTGATGAATTTGAGCACGTATACAATCGAGGAATCGGAATCTGAAACTAACAACTCATCGAAATATAAAAGGAAAGCAGATCCAAAGGAAATCAACCACTTAAACGTGGAACCTAAAATAAAGGTGTTCATAATCGAGCCGATAACCCTCAAGTTAGGAAAGTACAATCCAAACAACGAAAAGCAAACTCGACACCATATAAGGAGCCCAAGAAAAGTGCCAGCAACATTGCCAATGCAAGCAAGAGAAATGCCTGCCCCGGCCATTCCTAAACATAGAAGCGAAGATCGGCGAAAGAAAGCCAACATGAAGAGACGGACTCGGGGGACGAGAAACTCAACGAGTCGGTCACCACGTCGCCTCACTAGAGAAACGTGAGAAAAGAAGAAATGGAGTCTAATTAAGGAAAGGAGCTACTCTCCAGAAAACCAAACAGCTAGGAGGGATCCACGAAAAAAAGCAACAGACGTGCCTATGAGGAAGATTCAAAGCAAATGCATCTTCAAATTAAAACGAGCCAAAAAATACGACGAGAATTTATCTTTGAATAGAACAATAATGAGACTATTCAAACAAATACCAAACTTACGTCCACTACAGAATGATGACATTTGGATTGTGGAATCCTGCCACAGCGGTAGGAGAGATTGCTCCTTCCTCCACATCCATTCAAAATGAATACAAAATCTGCTAAAAGAAGAAGGCAACAGCTTTAACATCTTGGGCTACAAGCTGAAAGAAGTAAAGCAAGTGGGTGTAGCCATGGATGAAGAACGAAGAGACATCCCCAGCCAAGAACTGAGCGAGAAAGGAGCTCACATGATCAGAAAAGGAAGAGCGAGAGGAGTAACAAAGTCTAGAACTGTCAGCAAAACCTCTCCTGATAATACACAAGAAGGAGCACACAGAGAAGATGAGAAAGAAGAGGAGCGGAGACATTTAGGGCCAAAAAGAAATCTTTGAAACTTAACTTTGATATCACCAAAGCAAAAGGTATCGACTCAAATACTGAAATAAAAAGGGATAACATTCCCAAGAATATCGACCCAAAAAGGTGGACTTGGTCACCACCTTTATCAAAACCTAACCATCATTAGAAGAACACGAGGTCCCAAACCTACGAAATGAAGATCAAACCAGTGGAAGGAAAGAGTCCCTGGTCAAATTGGCCTCCTGGAACACTTGAGGATTCAGACATTTGACAGCCTCTAATGAGGCAGATCTGGGCATCGTCTGCCTCCAAGAGACTTGGCTCACCACGAAGCCTCACATGGGTGGCTACGCAATAGTATTTACAACAGCCTGGAAAGGAGCAACAGGCAGGCCGACAGCGGGCCTAATTACGGCAATATGCTCAGGCTCGGATCTGGATATATGTGTACAAATCCTCTCATCACCTTTCATACAAGGAGTTTTATTGATTTGGAAAAGGAGAAAGCAACAAAGGCCCCATAACGAGGGAAACTATTGCACTGATAAACACGTACTGGAATATGTACGCTATTAAAAAAAAATCAGGCATACCTAGAAACTATAAACAACACTTTAGAAGAGGCATTTTTGAACCATCATTACGATCATGTAATAATTACAGGTGACTTCAATGCGATTTGTGCGGACATTGGAGACCAAAGGAAACACCTCCCACGATCAGCCCCAGTTTTCAAAAGAAGAAGACTTTTGGAGAACCTAATGGCCGAAAACTATCTTCATAACCTTCATTGGACAAGACCTAGATCCAACCTCCATGTACCAACTTGGGAACGCAGCAATCAATGCAGCATAATCAACCATACTTATGTCGCAAATGAATTACAGGGGCGGATTGGCACCTTCGCTGTTGTCCGAATCGCCAATAACGATCATAACCTCTTGAAAGCAACCTGGTCCGCTCCCAGCAAAGCAAAACAGCAAATGCCAAACTACTTGGAGGCTACGCAGAGAGGAAACAGACTAAAATTATCTGAAAAGGCAATTAAGGCCATGACCAGCCAGTACTTGGAGACAACTAGGCTACCAAGAGGGCCGCACATATGACCAATTTATGTTGTATTAAATATTTAGCCTAACAGGGGCTTAAAATTGACTTCTATGGTGTTTCTTGAATTCTATATAATTTCAGGGGTGTTTATTATTGAGTGTCGATATACTGATCAACAATAGTCTATTGTTATTGATTGCAAGTCAGCGCACACCCTATACAAATCCTTTCTACTCTTTAAACTTAGAGACCACAGCTAACAAAAAGCAGAGCCATAGTCCCATGAATAAGGAAATAGTCTACACTCCTCTCCTACAGATATACACTACACTACGAAAAGTGGAACGAACTTAAATGAAAACAAGCAGCACTGACATAACTACGACACCCAACTCGTAGCAAGAAGGAAAATCTTACAGCAGCTAATCCGCATCAATAAAAATAATCGAACACGGTGGAAAACCAGAATCGTGTAAAGCAAGCAAAAATACAATACAAGCACTGGCTAGTCCAGCGCAGACATATTGTGTACCAGATTGACGCTAAGGTGATGCTACGAGTAATGGGCCCCGATTAGAGGCACAAATGGAGTAAAGGAAGACCTTTTCCAAAACAATCTTGGTGAAGCCCAGTGCGTCATACATTTCACCAATTTGTACAAACTTCCTCCATCGACAATCCCTCAACATCCACCCAGCTCGAAGATTATATGGGAAATTGTGGAAGATCCGGAAACTATTCTGACAAAAATCAAGAAATTAACAAACTCAAGAGCACCTGGGCCGGATGGCATATCAAACTTAGAACTAAAGAAGCACCCAGAAGACTGGGCAAAGTTCATGAGTGAAATCTTTAAGAATTGCAATAAAGCAAATAAGATCCCAATTTCATGGAGGAGCGCTACAGTAGTCCCTTTCTTTAATAGAGGTGCAAGAGATGACCCGCGCCAATACCGTCCTATAGCCCTTCTCGACATGATCAGAAAAGTCTTTGGATCTCTGGCTTTAGATGCTTTCCAGAACTGGTTGAAACACGCCAACCTGTTTGATACATTCCAGTCGGATTTCATAATGAAATCGGGGACCACAACCAACATCCTTCTGCTGAGTACCATCAAATCAGAAACCATGCAGGGCGGCCCGACAGTGTACATGGCTCTCATCGACCTAGTCCAAGCATTCGACCAGGTCAGCAGAGAACGCCTGTGGATGAAAACAAGAACTGCCCTGACTCAAAAACCGGGCCTATTCGACCACTTTATCAGGAGACTTCAATGAGAGTGAGGCCCAATAAATCTGGCCAGTTGTCAGAAGAAATGAAGACAGTGTGGGGCGTGAAGCTGGGGTGGCCATTGGCCCCTGCTTTATATAATGCCTATATAGCCGACTACTCTGAAACCGAGAAAGAGTTAAGAATATTTCCACCATTAGTAGGAGGAGCAAAGATATCAAGAATATTATACGCTGATGATCTCATCCTACTAGATCTAATTCCGATGGGCTTACAAAGACAGATCAATAACCTGACCCAGTACTTAGAATTCAATCTCGAAATGAGGAAAAAAAAAGACCAATTTAATGGTCATGGAAAAAGCAAAAAAAAAAAACGGGAACAGGCCAAATGGGACGCCAGCGGAATCCAATTAGAGAAAGTAGACGTCTTTAAGTACTTGGGAGTGATGCTAAGCAGCAACCCCCCTGGAACAGCCTATGCAAGACTTCCTCTTTGCAAGAATAAAAACTCAAGCGAAGGCGATAGATAAACGGACGGTACTGATTCATCCCAGTGATTAACTTTTTCAAGGCCAAAGTAACATCAAGCATGACTTTCGGGACGGATGCAATGCCTCTGCTACCTGCATCTTTTTGGGTAAAAACCGAGAGCTATTTCTGGAGAAAAGTTCTAGGTTTTCTCCCAAACGACGCCCCTGACCTTGAGCAGAAGAGAAATATGCCTCCCATCGTTGGCGGCAACGGTCACAAGAAACACATTGATGCTCTATAGGAAAGTCATTACAGAACCTAGACCACAGATTATGAATATCATTAACGCGGAAATAGAAAGCGGCAAGAACATCATGATGACTAAATGGGCCTCAACAAAAAATCCCTGGAAGATTTGGATACCAATGCGTCAGAACTTTCAGCCAACCCGACTAAAATGATCAAGCGACTAATGGAGACGGATTGGATTACGACCCTCACTTTGGCTAGCCAGTACAAAACAACAAAGGATATTCCAACAGCGCCAATGAAAAGGAACACAATGCGAAGTTATCTGGAAAAATTCCCAGATAAAAACTTGGCCAGACTATTTCTGAGATGCAGACTAAATCAGATGAAGACCAACAAAGTCAAGGCCATAAGGAAGCAATCATCCTCCAAAGAATGTCGCTACTGTGAGGATCACGAAAAGAGGGAAACAACCCGCCACCTGCTACTGTCCTGTCCAGGAACTCAACTAATAACTCAATATTTGACCAAAATTTTCAGCAAGTCGGGAAAGCTTTGACGAAGAGACCTGGTGGAACGCCTTGGCCAGCGGGATCAACACAAGCTGGGCGACAGGGGTAGCTCTATTTTTCAGAGCTCTAGACCAACGCAATGAACATTTGGTAGTGTCATAACGTAGAAGCAAGGACATTTGAACTTTCTTTCTACTCCCGCTGAAACACATGGAGCTGCTTTGTCTTGTTTTGTATAAATTGTAACACAATTAACACAAATAAAAAAATAAAAAAAGGGTGGACCTTCAGCAGTGCCACGTAAAGCAGTTGGGAGAGCAAAAGGGAGGCTGCATGGCTGAGTCCAACAGGGGATCCCTTCTTGTCCCCATACCATTTTTACCAGAGCAAAAGAGCAAGCTGCGTATCTTGAAAGAAGCAGAGAAGCCAAGGAGCAGGGAGCTGAAGGGAGAGCAACCTGGAGAATCTGGGGGAGAGCGTTGTGCCGAGACGCTGGCCCGGTGCTTTTGAGGGGCTGCAGTGTGGGTAGGGAGCCGTGTCCTGATGGCGGGGTGTGGAGAAGTGCTTGTTCCCTTGGGATGTGTGACGGGGCCAGGGGGTAGATTGTGAGACCCTGACCTCGATCTCATATGCCCAGAGAGGACTGCTCGCCAGTGCAACGCTACCCAGTGAGTTTCAAGCCTGAAAGCGAAACTCAGGAGCGTGCATCTAGCGGGAGCATGACGGTAGAAAGACAGAGTTTGCAAGCGGCACGAAGCAGAAAGCAAGAAAGATAATGGAAAGTGAGAGAAATAAAGAAAATGACTTAAAAGTAGATGAGGAGTGACCCGAAAATGAAGGAAAGGTGCAAGTGAGCACCAGAGAGCGAAACAAGTGTGCAAGAGGCACGGGAAGGAAAAGGGCAGATGCAAGGGTGCACATAAGCAAAGAAGTGAATGCGCAAGAGGCACAGTGAAGAGAAAGTGAACCCAAAGAATGGTGCCAGAGGCACAGCCAGGCGAGAGAATAGAAAGACAAATAAGGTGCAAGTGTGCACAGCAAAGCGGAAGATAACAAAGGGGAGCAGGAGGCACCTGAAAGAGGAAAGGATAGAAGAAAAGCAAGTATAGGAAATACAGAGAGGGGTCAAAGATCACAGTGGCCGTGCTTAGGAGGAGCAAAGAATCTAGCATTTTCTAATGTCTCTGACAATACCACATGAGAAGGTTGTGTGTGAAAGCAACTCTAAATAAAAGAAGGGCACTTCTTAACAAATTGAATTTTGTGTGTTTGAAACTGAACTTGTGTTTGGAACTTAAGGGGCCTGAGCTTGGGCAAGGGAACCCTAAGAGGCCTAACAAAGGTGAACCCTTATTTGGTGAAACAAGGAAGCATACATTTGGGGAAGAAAACCCTGAGAATCCTGGAAGAAACTGTGTTATATTTTAGTTTTGTCTGAAACTTGGAAGGATTGCAGCTTGTGGAAGGGAACCAAACACATTGGGAGTTGTTTGAACAGAGTGATATGATTGATATGATTGGTTATTTATAACACGCTTAATACCCAGAGGTTTCTAAGCGCAGACCCGGGGATCAAACCTGTGGTGCTACGTGTCGTCTTGCTTCCAAGGCGAGCACGTTGCCCCTGAGCTATCCTCCCAAGACCCTGAGCTATCCTCCCGAAGTGCAAGAACTTTGTGGAGAAGAGCTAACGAACAACCTCTTTTTCATTGTGCTGGACTTTGATGATTCTGACTAAGCCACACCTCGTGAGAAGACTACCTAAAATCATCCTTGGTAAATATTTCTTTTTGAATCACAATTCTTTCTTTAAAGAGACTGCCTACCACATTTTAACAGAGACTGAGGCCAAGCATAGGTTTAGACACAGACGGATTTGGGTTTTCAGTGGTGGCTGGTGAACTTTTAAATTGGTGGGGACGCAAACGTATGTTTCATGAAGGCGGTAGGGAAAGTGCGGAGTGAGCAAGCCCTACTTAGCAAAGGAAGGTCCCGGGGGGTCCTCCCTCAGCGGAATTATTTTTAAAATGAGGAATGGAAATAGTGCATTTCCCAGTCCCATTTTCAAGAAAGTTGTAGAGAAAGACCTAAGATACAAGCAGTTCTCGGAGGAGAACCCACACAATATTCTACTACCAGAGATGCCAGGTTACTTACAGTACACCTGGACCATTTTGCACAGAAAATCATGTATGTGCCCATATCATAGAAAGGAACAAATATGCTTCCATCATTAAGGCAAGTGCTGGGTAAAGTGTGCCGCTACCATCACTTAAACATGTTCCTACTTATATAATTTTCCTGCAGGAATTACACCTGTCTTAAATAATGTGACACAAGATTTCATAATGCACATGAATCTTCCTGGGTTTGGTAGTCAAGAATAGAATCAGAATTTGCTTAAATACTCAGTGAGTTGCTAATTGGATATGTAATGTGCCAATTGCCTTGCGTGATGCTTAAATACACCAGAGTACTCCTAAATGTGTCCCGGCTTTGTTGTAAAAGAAATGGCATGCCACATTTTACATTGGCAAGCCAGTTTAAGCTTTCCCAGTCCAGTTAATAATAGGTTGTTAATGCCATACCTTTGAAAACAGTGCTCTCATATGAGTGTTAACCCAGTTGAGTATTGCTATGCAATTCTAGCAATACCATTCCTAGCAATGTTGCCCCACGTACCACACGGTTATGTTGGTATTGTGAAAAACCAGAGGATGTTTCACAACCTAGTCCCCGGGGATCGGTGGCCAGGGAAAGGCCATCGCTTTTGGATCCCGAACCTGGGGGAGAAGCACCTAATGGCGAGACACGGTATCCCCCTTTTTTCACAGCCCATCTAACCCCTATCCTTGCTTATTTTATGGGAAACTACATCTCCCATAATTCCTCCCCACTTCACATTGGCAACACTACGGAACTGAGGAAGATGAGGAATGAGGCCAGGAATATGCTCTCCTGACTTGCAATGGCTCTGTCCCTTTAATGAGACCAGGCAGAGTCAGGCACGTAATCCAGTCACACTTGCCACTTGTTAAAATTCCCTTTCCAGATAAAAGGTGGCACGCACACTGTGAGTGTGTTGGGTACGAGAAGGAGCAGTTCTTTTGGGGCTGATGCGAAACAGGCTATGGAAGTTGGAAGGCCAGGAGGCTGATCGACCAGGAGGCTGATCGACCGTTGCTAAGAACGTGAGAGAGCCAGGTGAGAAGTCAACACTTTCGGTTAGTCATAAACATTCAAGACTGAAACCGAGTGAGCGGAAAGGAGAAACATTCAAAGTCCTTCCAAGCAGCCCGGTGCCCTCCCCGGTGAATGAAGGAGTTGCGGAGTAGCAGAGGTGGTGTTGGAAATGACCTTGACTGCTGCCTGAAAGGAATTGAACAAAGAAGACCAATTAACACAAAAGTTAAATAAGTGAAAAGCAAAGTATGTGAACTCTGAATATGCCAACAGGGCAAAGCAAAGAGAATACGAAACTACATGTACCCTGAAGCACCAGTGTTGCGAGATGAGGAAGATTGTTGATTGGTCAGAGAGAGATCGAAGTGATCATGCAGAGGTCTATGTAAAGTAAAAAGATATAAAGACAAAACTTGGAGAGGGGAACCCTCACGAAGAGAAAGACCGGCTCAAGCCTGTGCCGAACTCTACGTTTAAAGTATGAAGGAAAGTGGGGCAGGGAACCCCCACAAAAAGAAAGGCAGGTTTGAGCCTGGCAGATGGAAGCCTGTGTTAATCTTTGACAAAGTGAAAGTCAAGAGTAGAACCGTGACAAGGCGGGCAAAGCCTAAGGAAATGATTGAACTGCCAAGAGCTTGAAGCCCAAGCCTGAGCTGTTGAATTGTGCCAGTAAGCCAAAGTGTGCAAGACTGATAGAACTGTGCCATCCACCTATTCTTATTGAGACCCTGTGGTGCTGAACGTGGGGAAGGTAGTTGTTCCCCAAGCCATTCTGACATTTCTTTTGAGACACTATCTTTCCTTTTGTATTCTCTTAACACATTTGTCGTTTGAGAAGGAGTGCAAGTTTAGTGGTTTTTTTGTATAGGCCTTTTTATTTTGACTAGACTGACTAGGACTTGTTTGTAATTTGTTTAATGGTCGGGACTACTCTCATTCTAGAGTTAGGGCCAATTAGGAATTGTAGCAACCCAACAAAAATACAAAATAAAGGTTTTCAAAACTTGCATCGATTGTGTCTACTATTGATACCATGCCTTCCTTACATAATCCACCTGTACCCATAAAACGATGTTATCCCAGTATAAACCCCAATAAAAACACATTGACATGCTTGTACTACCTGTGAAATGCTACTGCATCTTTTCAGCATCAGCAAAAGGCAATGCAAGCCTAATGCCATGCACAGATAACATAAAATAATGTGCTAGCTACTATTTAGTAAATCGGTACTTGTGGCATCCAGCCAAATTGAATAAACTCAATATTTTTTTTTTATCAAACTTGTTTACTTTTGTGAAGGTACAACATTACATGAATTACAAAAATGTTGTGCTATGCTGACTCGACCTTGCTGGCCTGCACAGAGCCGGGGCCAGACAGAGCAGGACACAGATGTTAAATGTCACCTGGGCTGCGCTGTTAACAATGGCCTTGCAATTACTAACGTGAAGCATTTCACTGTTAGCACCTGCACTCATATGCATACATTTTTAGGCAATTGAACTCGTGATGTGGGGTTAGTTAGTACTTGCATGCCAGGGCAGTGATTGGAAGGGTGTAGAGGGGAAAAGAGACTGCTCATTCTCTCAGCAGTCCTTAAGTGGGTGCTTTCAGACTTAAATGAGAGAGTTAACTGCTTACAACATTAAGGTTGCACCAGATTAGTCCCTCTCATTGAAAATGCATAAAGAAGGTCGATGCCCCCATGCGAATACGTTTGCCCTTCCCCACTGTCTCTGAAGTTAGCGCCTCTCCCAACAATTGAATGGTCTGCCTCCCTTCGCCAAAATTTTGATTTTGTTGCCCCCCTGGTCATGGGCCCACACATTTGGCAGAGACTGCCCAGTAAGCCGTCCCCATTTTGTGCAGTATGCACTATGCAAGCAGTGGCGTACCGAGCAGGAGGGTGAGGGGGGTTAGCTTGCCCCCTTATGACTATTGTAAGAGCCGGACAAGGCCGCATGGCAGTGCAACACCTCTCCCGTTCCACCCTTCAATGAGGTGTCGAGCAGAAGTGTTCCTACTTTACACCCTCATTGTCCTGCCAGCAGGACGCCTTTCCCATTCGGCACCTTCATTGTCAATGATGGTGTGGAACGGGAGAGGTGTCCATCTGCCAGGACAATGTCCCAGGTGCTCCGTTCAGCAGAGCGACTCCTGGAGGACCTGACACATTGCTCTTTATCAACAGAGCATTAGAATGGGAGCCATTGGGAAGGAGGAGGGGACTTTTAGCAAGGACTTTTGTCCCTTAAAAATGTAAATGGGATGATCAGAAGTGAGAAGGGTGCATTATGCTTTACGTAATAATGACTGTGGTTTTAAAACCCAATGGGGATTTGTTAGGCTCACGTTAATCTGCATGATGATATTTTGACTTTGCATGCAGGATTGGGAGAATAAAACTAAAGCCATACTCTTATTGCTCAACATATTTCTATGTCGATGTATACTGTGTATAATTAATTCACTCTGAAAGGCTAGTTTATTTTGTAATGTGGTTTGCTTCCAAGGCATTGTTATGAATAAATTATTATTTAAACACATTAAATGCAAAGTAAAACCTTAATAAATAAGTATATATACTAAACATGGGAAGATGTGCTCAGTTGCTTAAATTGCCCACATCCCGGTTTGACCATTTAACCAATGTGTGTGATCCTGGGCAAATCATTTAATCACACTGTGTCTCATCTGCAGCTTCATAAGTAATTAATTTCATAGCTTATGTTAGTATATCATGCGGCGTGATATATTAACATAGGCTATGAAGTGAATCTCGTACTACTATAATAAAAATCATAATGATGACTTTAGAGTTGCTCGATATATTAGTGCAATTCTGTATTTTGCACTACGAAGCTATTTACCGTTTGGCTTACTTCTGACAATTTATTCTGAAGTCACTTTTATGTTGCCTCCATCCCATTCCAAGGAGCATCAACAGTCTTTGATACTTGGAGCCTCCAAGTAGCAAAGGCTAATAATGCTCCTTGCAATGGCGTTTTCTGTGAAGACACTTCTGTTGGTGCAGACCTTATTCGCATTAGGAGGTATGTATGTATTTTGCCCTAAAGAGCCTGGACGGAGCTCTAATAGATGAGTTTTCTGCATCTGTAATGGCCTTGCAGTTTCTTTTTGCTTATGGATTAAAATAAATGCCTGATGCCAACCCTCCCACTTATGTTACCCGAAAGGTTCATTTGGAGTGAGACTGTAATATGGAACCGGTCTTGGTCTAAATGACAATGTCCCCTCCTGGTTAGCGTGTCCCGCTGCAGGGGTTTGTATACACGCTTGCATACTGCACAAACATTCCTGCAGTGGGGCACACCCTACCCCAGGGGGCACTGGAAAGCAGAGGGGTGGTGATGGCGATCACTGCCTAGGAACCCCAGGCAGAGGGGCATCAGAAAAAGGATGCTGGGGCTGGAAATTCCAGCCTCAGCATCCGTTTTCGTTTGATCGTCTGCTTCGACTTTTGAATAGCAGGTGGCCTGCTATTCAAAATTCAAAAGCAGACCATACACACAGGAGTTTTTTGCATATAAGCTCGGGCTCAGTTTATATGCATGAGTCATCATCTGCTTTTGTATTTGGAATAGCAGGCAGTCTCACAGCCCGAGTTCCGAGTTCTGCAGGGCAGGGACTGACTGCACTGCAGAACTCGGGTTGGGACTGGGAGTCGGCTGGGACATTAAAAAAAGAAAAGGGGGAAAAAAGAAAACCTCTTCACGATTCCGATGACGGCTGCCCTCCTCCTCCTTCCTCTGGTCCAGTGCCAGATGGATCCCAGCCTCAGCCTGCGACTTTCTCTTCTTTGGCACTGTGTGGACTACCCACATGCTGGAACTGAAACGAAACCAAACACAGCCCAGGCTCTGTTTGGCTTCGTTTCCCAAAGGGGATCAAACGACCCCCTTTGGGAAATGAAACCAAACAGAGCCTCAGGTGTGTTTGGTTTTGTTTCTTTTCTGTGAAGTTATAGTATGTGGGTGGGGCTGCACAGTGACATCATTGTGTCATAGCCCTGAACCTCCCCAACCTCTGAGCATTGACCCTCCTCCAAGAAGGAAGGTCAATGCTCAGAGGCTGGTACTGAGACACTGAGGTAATGAGACACCGGACCCTCCCTCAGCTCTCTGTCCTATCTCTTGCACAGACTGGGGTGGGGTCTGCAAAGTCTGACCCCACCCTGGTCTGTTGAGGGACAGGACAGGGGGCTGGGTGAAGAAATTGATGCTTTGGGGGCATTTCTTTCTTAATGCTGCCAGGCATCCTTTTCAGCCGAGTGTATCGGCTTTTATTGCTGGCGCAGGAAGGGCCTGCACTGCGCATGTGCAACTGGTTTGGCTGATTTCAGCGCTTCCCGCTGCACATTCAGGGCAGCCCCAATATGTCCATGTGTAACAGAATATTGCTGTTAATCGTGGACATGGTGAGGGATGTCATTGTCGGTGGGGCTTTGCCCTTCCTGCCCCCACGGGCCAGCCGCCACTGTTGGTTCTGGTCTTTTAGACAAGGACGGCCCTTAGAAACACCATTTGAGGGAACCTTCCCTTTAGAGTTGGGGCCTGTTAGACCCCAGCATTATAGTAAATAAAGGTTTTGAAACTATAACACTTGAGTCTGTGTCTCTCTTGATACCATGCCTGTCTCACACCCTCCTCTGTGCGCCTCTGTATCCTACCCCATGCTGTAGATCTGTTCTGTTGTTGCCACTGAAAAGTGCTCCGTTATGCATCTGTAATATTGTGCCCCTCTGTATAGCGCTCTTTTACGTATCTGTATTGGTGTATATCTCTGTGAAGTGCTCCGCTGCTTCTTGAAGCTAGGTCCGCACTCAATAAATACCATAATTTAAAAAAGAACTTGGAAAACAGTGTCTAGCTCATTATCAGCGCAAGAATTAAGGGGTCCAACCCTTTCATGTTAATACAAGAGGTGTGGGCAACACACTCCCTCCCGTGAACTTGATGCTAATTCAGTTTACCAAAGCATAAACCGTATACTAATGACCCAGTGCTGAGCGAGTTTATTCTGCCTCTAGTGCCCACTTTGGCCTTGCCAATAGAAAGTGACGTTTAGACTGATAAATGGATCATCATCCTTGGTAAATTCTTTGATGCGAGCTGCAGGGATAAACATTTGCAGAGATATCCGAGACCATTATCACTGTTGTGTAGGTGGCCATCCTTTTTCATCCTGAGCTATACTGGAGATGCCCGCTGATTATGTTCAACCGCGGGAGGGGGATATAAGAAAACTTCCCCAGAGCCCCTGTGTGCTTGACGCCTGATAAGAGTACTTTTTTGAGTAATTATAGTGTGTGTGCATATGTGTAAAGCAGTACATTATTAACATGCTAATTTCCGAATAGTGAAGTCTGGCTGCTCTGTCACGCTTACCATTGTGAGAGTTTGGTCTAGCTTGGTGGAACCCCTCCTAACACTATAGCTTGCTTTTTATGAGCCCTCACCAGATGACACTTTCAAAATCTCCCTAACACATTGTATCCCCCTGTGATATACTGAGCTAGGCAACACCCAGGTAAGAATTCCTTCAGCCAGTTCACCACCGTAGAAGCTCCTGTTCACACACAAATGACTGCACATCAGGTACACGTTCTTGTTCGCTCCTTCTCAAGGGCAATATTTATCAGCTTAGTTCCAATGCCTTTTGAGCCTTGCCAGTAGCAGACCAAACATGTATGTTTGCGGCAGAGCCAAATCTGCCTCCGCTTGACTAAACGTTCAGTCAGAATACAGAATCAGAAATTGTGGTTGGTGGGGGAATTCTTACCAAATCAAGGGATACAGCCAGGAAGAACCTAGTAGAAATTCTCAATAACCAAACCTAGTGCAAGACGCAGGAGGCCCGGCGTGTACAACCGCAAAGAAAGCGGTACGAGCAGGAAGAAAAGGAAGAAGTACCTGATGGTGGTGTGACCACTCATGCAAGTGGTGGACAGGACGCCCAAAGAACAGTGCAGAGACTACCGCAACGGAAGGCCCAAACTCCCGATCGCAAGAGTCTGTGGATGGCAGAAACTTTACGAAGAACCGAGAACAGAGATCTGAGGAGCAAAGAGCAGTACCCAAGCGAGAGCAGAACCCTGCAACCTTCCCCTATATAATGAGAGTTACCGGGGGAATTGGGAATAGCGGGCAGCCGGGGAATCATTATATGCAGGAAGAAACTCATCCCAGTAGTGAGGACGAGAGAGTACATATAAAGCTGAATGATTGGAACTATAAAAAGCAGATATAGCGAAATACAAACAACCCGGTTTGGGAAGACCGCGGTCACTTGAAGAGAAAGATTCGTCCCAGTCTTGAGGATGAAAAAGGATTGATAAAAATCAATTAAAAAGAGATCCGAGCAATGTATAAAAAAGGGTTTTGAACAGCCCAAGTAGGGAGCCAACAGAGAGGTGAAACTAAAACCCTGAGAGGAAGGGCAATCGCCCTATATCTTCAAATTTGCAGCCTGGAGAAAATACAACTACAGGAGTTGAGAAAGACTATCAAAGGAGATTACACTAAGAACTGTATGTGCCAAGAAAGAACCTGTATATAAGAAGACTATACATTTAAGGAGAAGGGAAGACCAGGAGAAGAAGACAATTTTGTGGCCTATTTTTACTTTCGCTATAATTAGTCTAAGGGTCAGGTAGAGTTAGTTTGGACGGAAGACATATTTACTTTGGACTTCCTGACATCTGAGTAGCACCTTTGGATTCTTTAGATAGGTCGGGTATTCCCTTTAGCTATAGGGAGAGATGGGCATTATTCTTATAATTTATATTAAAAAAGAGTATGACATGTTTTCATCGTGTCCGAGTGTCTTCCCTGTTAGACACAGTCACTTCCAGAAATGAGTTCCATCAGATATCCAGCCACCACTGCTGATCTCTGTGAATCCGTGTGACATCAACCGCAGCATTTACATTTGTATTTTTTGCAGCTAATTTCTAAAAGGCATTAGGATAAATCTGAGCTGCAACCGTTTCTAATACATCAACTCTCATTTTCTGACCCGTAAGCCCTTCCTATACAACAGGAGTTGTTGAGCCAGGATTTCGTTTTTTTGTCCTCATTACACTTCTTTTTCCAGCGATGAATAGATAATAGACAGGAGTCGTTGGTGTGGTTCAACACTACCATAAACAATATGATGGGTGTGGCTAATGGCTATATGGTCTACGGGGGGCACTCAAACAATAAAGTAGAACTGTGGTGGGCTGCCGGCCCGTGCAACGACGCTGACCGCACCATTGGAAGAAGACAACTCCCGACTCTGTACCGGAGCTGAACGCGTATTTATATATTTTTATATTTGTAAAGCGCCCAAGCCCTGAGGCACCAGGGCGCTCTTGCAACCAGTTACATGAAACAAGCTTAGATGAAAAAGTACATATTTCGACAAATTAAATGTACCAAACTAAGGTGGAGAGAAGTGCATATAGAAAAAGGTGAGAGGGAATAGCTGTTGCAATCAGTTACATAGCAGACACGCGTAGCATATACAAAGTACATCTTGGCATGGGTAAGAAAGATATAGCTGATGCTCGTTTTTAGGCGAAGAGCCACATTTGTAGAGCCTTACGGAAGGTCCAGTAGGAGGTTTCTACTCTCAAGGAGGTGGGTAGGGCGTTCCACTGGTGCGCTGCTATCGAGGGAAAGCTTACCCCACCGCGCTTGGCTCTCTTGAGTTTGTGCCAGATGAGTCTATGCTGGTAGGTGGACCTGACTGGTCTAGCAGAGATCGTTATCTGAGTTTTGTGGACTAAGCAGGGTGGGGCGCAGTTACTCCGGCATTTGTGTGCAATCGAAAGTGTCTTGAAGGTGATACTTTCTTTGATTGGCAGCCAGTGGGCATTTTTCCTAGTGGCTGAAATGTGGTCTTTTCTCAGGATATTTAAGGCTGCTCAAAGGGCGTTCATTTGAATTGTCTGCATGGAGCATACGCTGGAGAGAATGAACTGCAGAGCTGCCAAGAAGCAGAGGAAGAAGGAAAACCCCTACAGGTACCAGAGACATTACCCCAAAGTGCAGAAGGTAATAAGGGGAACGGGTCTACCAGAACACAGAGCAGGAGTTATTATAAACAGAGAGAAACACGTCTAGTACCCATGAGAGAAGAGTGGGAAACAAGTTGATAAGTCAAAACTGTGCCCAACGGGATACAGGGAAATGTACAAATCACAGAGAGTGAGAGAAATGGAACACCCTCTATTACAGTAGGAACACTGGAAATATTAACCAATATCCAAGAAATGAGCATAAAACGGTATCAGAGAGAGACATTTGGGAACCAAGACCCGGTGGGGTCACAAGGATAAATCGCACATATACAACCCTTTTGTATTTGAGAATCAATCACAAAACAAGAGAGAAGGATGCTATAAAAAAGAACTTTGAGTTTTATAAAACTGAGGAAAAGGAATCTTACTAGGACCAAGAAACCACCGAAGAGATGGGAAGGCAAAACTGACAATCCCGAGGGAGTTACAGAAATTAATTTGACCACTTATAATAGACTATTTACATATGATCTATTAAATAGAACATTAACATCCAGAAGCCTCTGGGCCAAGACACGGCATTCAGGAGTTTGGAGTCATTCTCCTGACCTATAGTTGTTGGGTCAGCAAGGTTAGATTTGGACAGCAGACTGATTTATTTGGACTATTACACACGACTGATGAGCACCTTAGTTAGTAAAGTAGGCAGGGAACACCCCATAGTGATAGGGAAAAAGAGGCCTTATTATTATTCTATTCTTTAATAACACACTTGTTAAATGTCCTTACAGTGTCTGTGTCCTTCATCTGGCCTGCCTCAGGACGCTGGTTTGCTTTTCAGGCACCAAACATCAGAGAGTGTTGTGGTAGAGGTGGCTACCTCCACTTCAAAGGATGTAGCTTATCCTACCATCCCCCAGGATACGGATGATTAAAAGAAATATGACGCACTAGTAAAAGGGTGTTCTCTGCTGGAAGCATGACATTGAAAGCGATTAATGCATCTTGTGCTCTGGCAAAATACTCCTTGAAGGTGAGATGAGAGATGGGTTCGATAACCTCATTAATGATGGTAAAGAGGCCTCTTGCCAATACCTTCAGTCAGACATAGGTGTGTCAGACTGCATTGGCCGATATATGGGCTCTAGCACGGTAATCATTAGATTTGCTTGGCTGCGTGAGTCTGGGTTTCCCCTCGATGTCCAGTCAAGGCTCCTGGATATGCTCTTTGATGGGTCCAACCTATGTGGGCCAAAGACAGACGGACGTCTAGAAAAGCTACAAGCTTCAAAGGCTGCAACAAAATCTTTGGGGACAGCCATTCATCAGCCACAACACCACCCACCCTTGCAGGCTTGGAGAGGGTGTTCTTTTCGATATTACACCTCTTTTTGCCAAAGAGGAAGAGGTCAAGCTACCCAGAAACAACAACAAAGGAGGTTCACACGTGGCCTCGGGCCACGAATGAAAAACTGCTCAGGCAACAACCTCCTCATTGTCCCAAAACCTCTCTGTGCACTTCCCTCACAGGACCCTGTTGGGAGGCAGGTTAGCCTAGCATATCAAAGAATGGCAAATTATTATTTCAGATGCATGGGCACTACAAATCCCAGCGTCCCCCAAGTGAACAATCTCTTCCAATGGATTGTGTCCTGCAACGCATTCCACATCTTTGACATGTAATGTCCACAGCTGTGTACTTTGGAAACTTTTTCGGCAGAGGGCTTCCTGCGTCGATGGTGTTGGGTCAATGTCCCTCGAAGGCCTGTGTCGAGGGCGACGTCACCGGATGTTATAAATAGGACGCACAGTGCCCGTAGCCCCAGTTCCATTTTCTCCGCAAACGTGTTTGCTTTGGGAACTCGGCGTACCTCGTGTATTCTTTGTGGATATGTCTTCCTCTTCAACCCCTCCGACTACACAGTCTGGCTTGAAGACTTTCCAGGACTGCAAATCTAAAATGTCGATCACCGACCCGCATCGCATTTGTTTGTGCCGCTTGGGTGAGAGTCACAACACCGACTGTTCCAAATGCCAGTAGCTGACTGCTAAGGCCTTGCTGGTGCATAAGGGGAAGCTTCAGGTAGGTAGTGGTTCCGAACCCAGTAAGTCTCATAAATTCCAGTCCAAGGGTATGTCCACCAACGATTCGAGGGGTGACTCCCCGTCAGAAGGAATCCCGGGGGACTCGCTCCCAGAGTAGTTACCACCATTCCTCCTCCTCGTCTCTGCGTTCTAGCAAGCGGCGTCGCTGGTCGCCTTCCCCGTCGTCAGAGGATGGCGCCGCAAGGAAAGTGGCTTGCCCGACTAAGTCCTCGACCCCAGAGGAATGGGCTGCCTTTAGGAAGCAGATGTTGTCGATTTTCCAATAGCAGGGCACAGTTCCGTCCGCGCCTTATGATGAAGCCGGCAAGGAACGGTCTGGATCTGTGGCTAGCACGTCTTCCAGCTCGGGTCCTCAGCACAATCCTCATCGGGAACCTTCGAGGTCCCGTTCGGACAAGGCTCAGGATGATCGCAAGAGACCTGCTTCCAGGTCTCGGTCCTCGTCCCCAGCAAGACCGCTGAATCCTGCTAAGGGCTCGAGGTCTGCGTCGACTGGGTCTGCGCTGTGTCCGTCGGATACCGACTTTAAAGATTTGCCTTAGTATCAGCCCACGGCGCCGTCGGCGCCTGTGTCGATGTCAAAGCCATCGGCATCCTCAACGACTTTGAGGCCTTTTTACCGTCAGAGATGCCTACTGATGTAGATCCTCCTAGGAAGGCTACTTCCAAGTCTGTGAGGCCTGTTATGGACGCCAGGCCCTCGGCTGTTCCGAGACGGGACTTTTTCCTTCCTCTGGATGACATCCATGAGGAGGAGGAGAGGTCAGATTTTGATCTTGACCATGTTGAGTCCGAGGGAGCTCCTGTCTTTTCTGGCAACAGTCAATTGGAGGAGTTGAGGCAAACTCTTCATGATGCCAGTGGGTTGGACATTTCTCCGGAAGTGGAATTTGGCAGGGCTGAGCCAGGGGCTCATGCAGAGTCGTCCTACAGGCGGTTCATGGCTAGGATCACAGAGTATCTGGGATGGTCCAGTCCTCCTGAAGCTTTTGTACAGGTTGATCTAACGGACATTTTAGATCAAGGTCCGTCCTCTGACCTGGTGTTACCTTTTCATCTCACAATGCAGAAAAGGGTGGCAGCTACTTGGCAGTCACCCAAATCTCTTCCGGCTGTTAACAAATCGTTAAACAAGAAATACCGCCCTTCTGGTAGCAACCCCAGATATCTGTCCACTCCCAAGAGTTTGGGGGTTCAGGCGGCTACGGCGACCTCGAGGCAGGCGGCGTACCCTACCATCCCTCCTGATAGGGACGACAATCGCCTCTACGGTTGGGCACGCAAGATTTTTTCTGTTTGGAGCATGGCGCTGAAATCGGCCAACTCCACTTGTGCCTTGGCAAGATTTTCACACACTCTGTGGAACTGTTTCTCTTGCGGCTGAGCATATTCCAGAGGGGGAAGAAAGGGATGGGTTCCTTGCTCTCGTCCAAGATGACAAGGATGCCATGTGTGAATCCCTTCAGTCGGGTTTGGACACGGCCGACAGTGTTAGCCGGTCCATGGCCGCGAGCACCGGTGTATGCAGATTTGCGTGGTTGCGGAAGTCGGGTTTTGCCCCGGATGTGCAAGCCTGAACATGCCCTTTGATGGCGCGCATTTGTTTGGCAGGAAGGCTGACGAGAGCCTTGAGAGGTTGCAGACCTCAAAGCTGTGGCAAAATCTTTAAGCGCAGCTGTGCGTCAACCTCCGCCTTTTCGTCCTAGGGGACAGCAGTGGAGG
Source organism: Ambystoma mexicanum (assembly GCF_040938575.1). NCBI lineage: Eukaryota > Metazoa > Chordata > Amphibia > Caudata > Ambystomatidae > Ambystoma > Ambystoma mexicanum. Next base: position 739,640,266 of record NC_090921.1, on the reverse strand, counting down.
GGAGGTTCTTTTCGTTACTACTCCTCCTTTGGTAGAATGAGAGAAGCCGCCAATCAAAGGGATCAGCGTAAAAGTACTTGTGGTGGTCGGGGAACAAGAGGTGCCAAAGCCGCTCAGGCAGCTGCTTCTTTGCCTTCAGGCGCTGCTACAACCACTCCAAAACAGTCATGAGGCCATGTCCCATGGTTCGCTGGTTGGGGGCAGACTATCTCAGCATCTCGAAGAGTGGCGAGCCATTACTTCGGATGCTTGGGTTCTGGATACCATAGCCCACGGCTACTGCCTTCCCTTCCTAAAGCGGCCTCACGACAATCCACCGGGGAATCTCTTTGAGGCTTCCAGATCCGCTCCTTTTGCAGGAAATCTTGACCCGGCTAGAGAAAGGCGCTATAGAACTGGTGCCTGTAGCGGAGAGGAACAAGGAATGGTATTCCCCTTATTTTTTTATTCCAAAGAGAGATGGGGGGATTGAGACCTATCCTGGACTTGCGTTGGTTGAACAAACTTCTCAGGAAGTTCAAGATGGTCACTCTTTCCCAAGTCCTCCAGGCCCTTCAACTTCAGGATTGCTTGGAGTCCCTGGACCTTCAGGATGTTTACTTTCATGTGCCGATTCATCGGAAGCACAGGAAGTACCTGAGGTTTTCCGCTGGCGACTTGCACTTTCAGTTTCGGGTCCTGCCATTCGGATTGACCTCCGCCCTCAGGGTCCTCACCAAGCTGATGGTGGTGGTGGTGGCAGCCTACCTCAGGCGAGGGGGGGATTCACGTCTACCCCTAGCTGGAAGACTGGCTGATCCGGGCGCGTTCTCCCGAACAAGCGCTGGATCATCTCGGTCTCACCTACCGCTACCTCCACAAGCTGCACTTCTCCCTCAATTTCAAGAAGTCGCATCTGACACCTCCCAGGAGCTCCAGTACATCGGAGCTGTGTTGTAAACGTCCTTGGGGAAGTGCTCGCCTCCCGAGGTAAGGGCTCATCACATTTTGCAGATGGTGGACAAGTTTCAACATGCCCAGTGTCTCCCGGCTTTCAAATTCTTGAGGTTGCTCGGCCTCATGGCATCCTGCATTGCCCGAGGCCAGGCTGAGAATGAGATCCCTAGAATAGATCCTCTGGATGCAGTGGTCGCAGTTCTCAGGCAAGATGTCGGATCCCGTTCAGATTCCACGCTCGGTCTCCCAGGACCTTCTCTGGTGGGCCAACGAGAGGAACCAGATGAAGGGGGAGCCGTTTTGGCAACCATGGCCGGAGGTGACTAGTGACAGACGCTTCCCTCACAGTAGGGGGAGCTCATGCCGAAGACTTGACCGCCAGCGGTCGTTGGTCTCAGTCGGAGTCCAAACTCCACATCAACCTGTTAGAGCTGAGGGCCATGAGGCTAGCCCTGAGGGCTTTTCTGCTGTCTGTGTGTGGGACGAGTGTCCTGATCATGACGGACAACACAGTGGCCATGCATTAACTCAACAAAAAGGGGGGGGTAGGGTCACTCCCGTTGTTCAGAGAGGCAATGCAGCTCTGGTTCTGGACCATCCAGCAGGGAATTTCGCTCTTGGCAGTTCATCTGGCCATAGACGAAAAAGTGGCAGCGGACACTCTGAGCAGGCAGAGCGAGGTCTCTCGCGAGTGGGAGTTGGCTCAGGAAGTCCTTCTGGAGATCCTCGCCCTTTGGGGAACCCCGCAAATGGATCTCTTTGCCACCAGTGCCAACCGGAAGTGCGAGAGATTCTGCTGAAGGGAATTTCCTCCGAGTAGTGGATTGGTCATTCACACTGCTGTACGCGTTTCCTCCACTCCCCGTCATTCTTCAAGTGTTACTGAGGTTCGGATCCCACATGATCCTCATTGCTCCGGATTGGGCCAGGAGAGCGTGGTACCCGGACCTTCTAGAAATGTCCATCTGCCCTCCACGCCGTCTTCCCTACCGAGAGGATCTGCTCTTGCAAGAGGGGGGTCAGGTTCTCCTTCTAGAGGTCAGGACTCTCAACCTTCACGCTTGGTATCTGAAAGGTTGAGATTTAAGGATTGGGACCTCCCGGATGATGTGATAGAGGTGTTGCTTTCGGCCAGAAGGCCAGCAACAAAACCCCTGTACCGTTGCCGTTGGCATATGTTTTGCGACTGGTGCAGAGGACAGAATTATGATCCTTTTCAGTGTTCCATTCCCTTGGTTTTGTCTTTCTTGCTTTCTTTGGCCCACATGTGCCTTCAAGTTGGTAACATTAAGGGTTACCTGGTGGCGCTGTCTATATTTAACCGCTCGTCTGAAGAATGTTCTTACTTTAAGATTCCTTTTGATTTCTCAATTTCTTAAAGGACTGACTAATGTGTTCCCGCCGTCCCCTTTCCAGGTGCAGGTTTGGGATTATAATTTGGTTTTTAGGGTGCTGCGTTTGAACCTTTGCACTCTTGTCCTTTGAGATTATTGTCCTTCAAGACAGTGTTCTTGGTTGTGGTTACTTCCGCTCACAGAGAGTGAATTGCATGCACTTTCATCTAAGCCGCCCTTTACTGTGTTCCACAAGGACAGGTTTGTACTAAGGGTACATCTTTCCTTTCTACCTAAGGTAGTGTCTGAATTCCATTTGAGCCAGAAGGTGGCTCTTCCTTCTTTCTATCCTCCTCCTCTTCCGGGTGAGGAAGAGGAGCGACTCCATAGGTTGGATCCTAGGAGAGCTCTGAGCTTTTATATTTCTAGAATGTCCAGGGTCAGAGTGGACGATCAACTCTTTGTGGAATATGCTGGACACCGATTGGGCCAGGCTGTTACCAGGCAGACCTTGTCCAGGTGGATTATCCTCACTATTAATAAATTCTACTGATTGGTGGGTAAGGATCCTCCTGAAGGGTTAGGAGCTCATTCCACTAGGGCGTGGCTACTTGCACAGCCCTACAACGGGGGGGGTACCTATTAGGAATATTTGTGATGCAGCCACAAGGGCTTCTATCCACACCTTTGTTAAACATTATTCCCTGGATACGATCCATGGTCAAGATATGGCCTTTGGTAAGGCGGTTCTTTATTCCGCCATCTGATTGTGTAATCTAAATTCTTTTCCCTCCTCCATTTTCTGGCACTGCTTTGGGAGTCTGTCAAAGATGTGGAATACGTTGGAGGACACAATCCATTCGAAAAAGAAGTTACTTACCAACTGGTAACGTTCTTTCGATTGGATGTTCCTCCAACGTATTCCACATCGCCCTCCCACCCTACCCCTCTGGAGAATTTCCTATGCGATTGCAGCTTACGTTTCCGCAAGGCTATGTGCAGTCAAGCAGGCGTTGGATTGGTGCAACACGTTATGGGGGAAAAAAACAAACTGAGGCTACGGGTGCCATGCATCCTATTTATAACATCCGGTGACGTCGCCCTCAACGGAGGCCTTCGAGGGAAATCGACTTGATGCCGTCGACGCAGGACGCCCTCTGCCGAAAAAGTTTCCGAAGTACACAGCTGTGAACATTACATGTCAAAGATGTGGGATACGTTGGAGGAACATCCAATCGAAAGAACGTTACCAGTTGGTAAGTAACTTGTTCTTCTGGTAACAGATCTGCTCCTTCTGTAGTAGATTATTTCCCTGTTAGAGAAAGGTGAAGTGGACAAGGTACCTGTAACGGAACAATACCAGGGTTGGTACTCTACCTATTTTCTGGTTCCCAAGAAAGATGGAGGACTGTGGCCCATCCTGGATCTAGGGTGCTTGAACAAGTTCCTCAGGAAAGAAAAATTCATGATGGCCGCAGATCCCCCGGGCTCTTCATCTTCAGGACTAGATGGTGTCACTCGATCTTCAGGATGCTTAATTTCATATGCCACTACATCCGAAGCACAGACAGTACCTGAGGTTCGCCATTGGCAGTTCACGCTATCAATTTTGAGTACTGCCTTTCGGGCTCACCTCTGGCCCAAGGGTCTTCACCAAGTTGATGGCGGTAGTGGCAGCAAATCTAAGAAAGGGAGGTATTCACATGTTTCCTTACCTAGACAACTGGCTGATCAGAGCTCGCTGTCCCAAATAGGCTCTGAAACCTCTCTACAGCCACTTCCACTCCCTCCACAAACTGGGCTTCTACCTCGGTTTCAAGAAGTCACAAATGCCTCCTCCTCGGAAGCTTCAACTCATTGTAGCGGTCCTGGACTCTTCCTCTGGGAATGCTTCACCTCCTGAGTTCAGGGCTCAACATATCTTGCAGATGATATTGAGATTTCAGTACACCAAATATAAACATACTTTCGACTTTCTGGGTTGCTGGGCCTCACGGCATCCTGAAATTTCCTGGGGCCAAAAGCCCGTCTAAGGATGAGGTACCTCCAGCGGGCCCTCGGATCCCAGTGGTCAGGCAGGATGCTGGACCTTCCTAAGGCCGAGAGCAAGGTCGCTCTGGACCTCCTGTCGTGTGATGGGCCTGTGAGGAGACAGTGATAAAGGAACCCTTTTGGGAACTCTGATTACGGTTACGTCCCTCGCGGGATGGGAGCTCACATGAGCGATCTGACAATGAGCAGACTTTGGTCCCCATCAGAATCAAGGCTACACATAAACGTGTTGGAGGTGAGGGCGCTCAGACTCTTGCTGATGGCCTTTTTGTTTTCCATACAGGGGAAGAGCATCCTGATAATGAGGGACAACACAGTGACAATGCATTACCTGAAGAAAAGAGGAGGTGTAGGGCACTACCTAACCCATGTGCAGGGAGGCAATGCAGCTCTGGTTTTGGGCTCTACAATACTGAATTTCTCTGTCGGCTGTTCACCTAGCCAGGGAAGAGAATACAACAGCGTATTCTCTGATCAAGCAGAGCATGATCTCCCACGAGTGGGAGCTGGCTCAGGAAGTCCTTCTAGAGAGCTTCGCACTTTGGGGAACCCCCTCTAGTAGATCTGTCCGCGTCCAGTATTAGCAGGAAGTGCAATCTATTCTGTGCTAGGGAATTTGAGGAGCACTGGAGGACGCGTTCATAGTGGACTGGGAATTTCCATTCATGTTCGCGTTCCCACCAGTCCTTGTAATTTCTCATGCCATCAGGGGTTGAGGAAGTTCAGGAAATCCATGATCCTGCTTGCTCTGCATTGGGCCAGGACGATATGGTACACGGACCTTCAAGACATGTCAATCTGCCCCCAATTCCATCTTAACCAGAGAGTGGATCTACTCTCGCAAGAGGGAGGCTGTCGTCTTCACCCAGGAATCGGAACACTGAACATTCACGCCTGGTTTCTGAGAGGCTAAGATTCAAAGATTGTGACTTCCCAGAAGATGTTAAGGAGGTGTTGCTTTCGACTAGAAGAACAGCAAACGAAGCACTATACCGTTGCTGTTGGAACAGGTTTTTCTGCTGGTGTAAAGCTAAAGATATAGATCCTTTCACTTGCAATACACCAACAACGCTTTCTTTTTTTTACTGCACGTAGCCCACCGAGGGCTTTAGGTGGCTACCATTAAGTATGCTTGGCAGCATTATCTACTTTTAAATGCACGCCAGAACATGGCGCTTACTTTAAAATGGCAATTATCTTACAATTCTGGAAAAGACTGACAAATCTATTTCCACCGTTCCCTTTTCTGGTTATGACCTGGGATTTGAATCTGATTCTAACTTCTTTTAATGTGAGTTCCATTTGAACCTCTGCATTCTTGTTCTCTCAGGTTATTAACCTTTAAAGCCATCTCTTTAGTAGACATCACTTGTGCTTGCAGAGTGAGTGAGCTACAAGCCATCTAACGCAAACCAGCGTTTACTATATTCCCCAAGCAGAAGGTAGTTTTGAGGGTTCATCCCTCCTTCCTTCCCAAGGTGGTGTCTAAATTCCATCTGACACAGAAAATAACACTACCAGCTTTTTATCCATCTCCTCACCCTTCTAAGGATGAAGAGAGGTTACAGAGGCTTGACCCGAAAAGAGCTCTTGGCATTCATATTTCAAGAATGGCAAATGTCTGACAGGATGACCAACTATTTATTGGCTACACTGGCCACAAGTTCGGCCAAGCCACAACCAAACAAACTCCATCACGCTGGGTTATTCTATGCATTTGGGAGTACAACTCCATTGCTGGAAAAAATGTCCCTTAAAATCTAAGAACTCATTCCACTAGAGGAGTGGCAACCACTTAGGCTCCCCTGAGAGGCGTACCAGTGCAGGACATTGGTAATGCCGCAACTTGGTCCTCATACCACACTTTTTCAAAGCATTACTGTTTAGACACACTGGCCCTCATTACGACCCTGGCGGAAATCGCGGTGCAAAATGCACCATGGAGCACGGCGGAAAGCTGCCGATAGCGCCATGGGGGTTGGCGGATTTTCCGCCCCATTCCGACCTTGGCGGGGCGGTAAATCCCCATCCCCCATTTTACCCTTCCCCATTCCCATTCTTGCCCCATAGGGTATAATGGGAGTGGGGAAGGCGTTAATTATGCCACCGTAAAATACGGTGGCGTAATTAACAACAAGGTCCCGTAGCGCCATGGATTTCTCCGCCCGGAAAAACCAGGCGGAAAACGCTCCATGGCGCTACGGGAACTCGTAGTAGGGCGGACGGGTCCGCCGCGAATAACGCTGGCGTAAACCCACTCCGCCAGGGTCGTAATGAGGCCCACTGTCTGGCCAGGATGCTCACTTTAGTAGAGCGGTTCTGAACAATATAATCCACTTCTGCCACCTCCATCTACAAAACTGCTATGGAAGTCCATCTACGATGAGGTATCCTGGGGAGGACACAATCCATTAGAAGAACAAATAACTTATTCCTGGGAATGTTCTTTCTGATGGAGGTTCCTTCCAAGGAGTGCTCATCGCCCTCCCAGCCTACCCCTCTGACTGTTGTGGGTGCTTTTTCTTACTATTTCTTTTTCAATACGAATATATCTGAGAGATCCGTGGGAGGAACATCCATCAGAAAGAACATTACCAGGGGTAGGTAATTCGTTTTTCTCTTTCTCTCCCTTTCTTTCTGTTTCTCTCTCTCTCTCGCTCTCTTATAAATTGAATCCCATGCAGATGAGGGGGAAGGGTTAGACAGCCTGCAAACTCCAGTCAATTACTATAAGCAGCAGCTGAGGGTTATGGGATGTAAGAACCTTTGGTTCAGAGCAAGAGCTACTTGAAATTTGGGGACGCAGTCTCTCAGGTTGCTTTGCTTAGCATGCTGGTTGACAGGCTGAGAGATGCCTTTGTGCCTTAATCGCTCTCTGTGGCAGCTTGGAACCAGAGGACCTGGCCTCCAAAGCCTTTAAGCCTTTCATAGGAGAATATTGCCATAGTTAAAGTGGCTAGAAAAGACTCAACAATCTCTCAGTACGGACACAGTGTTATGGATGCATAATTGGTGCATGGAAAGAGATAATCGGGCCCAAATGGCCATGCTGAATAATGTCCTTTTGTTTATTTTCCACATTGACAGTCCTTGAATTATGATTGGGTCTTGTTGAACGTGTACCGATCGGCCATTTCGGCCTATGTTTCTGTGGCATCTAACAAGTTTCCCCTCTCGAGAAGAGTAATTAAGGGTCCCATTAGTGGGCTTCTCAGACTACCTCCACCAGCAGGGTACCCAAAGCCCTTTTGGGACCTTAATGTAGGACTATTGAATGTAGCTCCTAAACCTTTTGAACATATCATTTTGGTAGACATCAAACTGGTGACCTGGAAATAGCCTATCTAGTGCTATCACTTTTGCTCATATAGTGAGTTGCAGGCCCTTTGTGCATCTATGCCTTATTTGTGTTTTCATAAGGACAAGAGATGTATGTTCCTACTTTCCCTCTGTCAACAATCCGAGGCTGAAATGACACTTCATTGCCTTGATGTAGCCAGGGTCTTACAATTTTATCTTGAAAGTATTAAGGGGTTAAGTGCCTCATATCACCTTTTCATAACTTATGAGGGTTCCTTGCCTATGTCTTTTGCATCCATGGCATCAGTAGCTAGGTGGATGATATACTGCATTTTTGAGTGCTATAAGATATGCAAACGTCCCACCCCAGGGGTATACATGCCCAGTTGACGAGAGCCAAAGTGGCTTCAGTGACTTATCAGAGACGCGTCCATTGATGAAAAATGCAAAGCAGCGACTTGGGCTCCTCCTCACGCCTTGTGCAAACATTAAGCATGGGATGTTAGAGAGCGGGGGTACACAGGAACCTCACTGTTTTTCTGGCAATGTACATTTCTTTGACACTTGGTTTCAGATTATCGACTACTGTCCAATAAGTTAGTGTTCAGGAATCTCCCATAAGTATGGAGGAAAAGGGACTGGACATAGAAGTATGTAAATGTTACTCACCTTAGCAACTACTGTACTTGTAGTCCGTCATCCCCTTTCTTCCACTCGCCCTTTCCAACATCCCCACAAAGTAACTTTCCTCCACTCGCCCTTCCCAACATCCCCACAAATTAACTAGTTATATGCTTCTAAAATGACTGGCGGTTGGGGTTGGAAGCATGTGCAATGGAGGTCCTGCGTGTGCCACTTATGCCTGCACCCACACTATCTCAATTGCTGCTACGCTTCAGGTGCCAGTCAGTCCCATCACCTTTCCGGGGTCAACATCCCATATGTATAGCGGAAAGGGGATTATAGACTTGAGTCCAGTATTCACTACAGTGACTAACATTTGCAATTCTCAGCTCCAACCTTAGCATCTTCCAAAGGACTTGAAATCATCACACTAAGCTGAACCGCAAATGACTTGGTGCATTCACTTTGCACACCCCAGCCGATAGCAGCCTTGCTCTCCTTATGTAGGGCTTGTATTAATTTAAGTAGCGCTGGTGGTTTTTTATAAGCTACCAGAACAGACCATAGTTTATTCCGTGGGACTGAGTCGGAAGCGGTGCAGAGGTTCACAAAGGATGGTGTATAATTTGGACTTTGTCTCCAACAGGCTTCTCTTTTAGGCAGGATGTTAGGGATGTTCTACAATTTCTGCTCTCCTCATCGAACCAGCGCTGCCTTGGTTTGTGAAACCGCGTATGCTTTTTATTTCTTTTTATCAGCAGGGGTTTCAAGCTATGCTTTATGGATGAGAATTCTTCCAATACCAGGGCAACATTATTCTGGGGGTTGCAGATTAGAGCTACGTGGTTACCACAGCCCGATAGAGGTCAAGTTTCAAATTATGTTCTATAAGATTGTCCTAGTGTTTTGATATCCGCGTGATGCTATATCACTCTCTCCTCGTGCAGGCCAGGGCTCAGAGCAGACACTAACCATGCTAGAGATTTGTGATCCGCCTCGTAATGATCCAGGACTTGAAAAGATTGCAGCCAATTCCAACATGCTGTATTGATCAGGATATAGTCAATCTTGCTATTACCATCATGCTCATAGAATGTACACTTAGCCAGTTGGTCGTTGGAAAACCGACCATTACAGGCCGCTAAATTATTGTTATGCATAATTCTGGCTATCTTAATCGCTAAACAATGGATCTTTTTAGGGGAGTCGCTTGAAAGTTGCGTTATCCCCCAGGCTGATTCTTGATCGTCCCAGATATTATCCAGTATCCTTAACAGCTCATACTGTACGTTAAAATCCCCCATTGCCAAAGAAGGATTGCTGGAGGGTTCTGGGGTAGGCTCTTTTGCATCAGATCGTTCATCCGGATTAAACTCCCCAGTGGAAACTCCCCTTTAGACCTGTTATAGATGTTAAATAAATTGAGGTTGGAGCCACTTCCAGTTACGATATTCAAAAATTGAAAGTCTTGGTTTTTTGTTTCCTGCTGTGTTGCTAGCCGGTTGAGTTGTAACCTCACCCATGTCAACAGGCCTCCCATTGGTCTGCCTCTCTTGCCCTTTGTGGCTGGTGTCGCATACGTAGCATATCCTTGGATGTTACAAGTCTCTATCGCCAGGTCTCTTGGAGACATGTAAGGTCAAACCCTTCGATGAATCTGCAATAGACTGGATCTTCTAGGTGTTTCTCTAGGCCCTAAATGTTCCATGAGAGTATGTTTACATCCTGGCTGGAGTGGGGCAGAGTTTGCTTCCTGGGATGATCCTAAGTTTGGCTTGTTCAGTGAAGGCGATAGTCGATCAATATCGTCCAAGCCATGATCTTGATGTGCCGGGATAGGTTCTGATAGTAGATCCCCGTCGCCGCCCGGGCGCCTCCTGTTACTTTGAGGGGTTGAGCTAAGGCTTATTGATGAGCCAATTGGGGGATATGAGCAGGCTTTGATGGACAAAAGCCCATTAGCCAGTGTTCTTTTCCACAGGATCAAATGAATAAGAGTCTGCCTTTCCCATTGTCAACTGGACCTTAGTACAGTGGATAAGCTCTTCCCTTATTACAGAGGTGCAACCTCTGACATGACTTATCCAATGAATGTCCTTGTTAAATCCACATCTTCAAACTGGCCTTTTTTTAGATTTTGGGACACGGCATATATAAATGTCTCCTCTTTATATTGGGTAAAAGACCTGCTCCCTGTCGTGTAGCTGTACATATTTTATCTGTTAAAACTCAGTCAGTGGTCTATGCACTTGTATGCGGAAAATGAAGGTAACTGTTTCACCCCACATGAGTGGGTTCCATGGCAAATAGCTGGGGCGGTCAAGAGGAGACTTTAATGAAGAGATCCATAGGCTCGTTGCAGAACCAGAATCCGCTAGAGAAGTTCCAGCAAAGTAAGAGCACCCCAATGTAAGTCAGTGGGAAACATGGTTGAGATGTGTCTCCAAAGAATCTTGACCCGCAGAACAGAAGAGTGAGTATCTTGAATTAACTCCCACCCTAGGATCCTGAGGTAAGTACTTAAAGCAGCAGTTTTGACAAAAATAGCTCTAACAAGGCGAAACAATCGAAGTAAGTACATGCTTCATTCCCAGGTGTGGTTTACAGGATCTGGTGATCAGTGGCCTGAACCCTGAGCCAACAAGGACCCCCACAACAGATAATATCTAACAACCTTCCCATGACAATGACCTTAAAGCCATGAGATGAGTGAAGAAGCCAGGAAGGAACATTTGTCAAAGACTGGGGAACCCGTGTAGATGGATCCCGGTAGCTTCTAGCACAGGGATAATGGCTTTGAGTACTTGGCAACATCCCAAGGAGCCGATGAATCAGGGTATTGGTGCCCCAGCCACACTTCATATGACTGTAGCTTCCAGCACAAAAAAGGAGACCCTAGCAGTCTGCAGGAAACAGCCCAGAAAATGATTCCAGCTTTGAAAGCTTGACCCAGTGCACAAGGGAATTCATCAGGAGAATTCAGGAAGCCTGGACTGTACTTCCAGGAGCAGAACACTGAAACACGAACATGCCTAAACTGCCGCACTCAGCCAGTATGGCCATGTGAGAGTTACAAATGGCAGAATCAACAGGAAAACTCCTCCAGCAGGTCGGTAGACCCACTTCTTCCAGGTTCCAGAAAAAAGAGCCAAGTGAGGGAGCAGGGACCAGGGAAGAGCCTTGAGTACCACTGCAAAAAGGTGCTGGCTAAAGGCCAGTCTACCAATCACTAGAGAGGGCTGGCTTTAAAGGATCAAATGACGAGCCATACTGGTTGGTCAGTGGGACAGCCACAGCAAGTGACTGGGAAAGGCCAGGGGCCTGTACTGGTTTACATCACCAATATCGAGGCTGCTGTGTGGGATTTCAAAGAGCCCACATGGCCAGGACTGCCATTTTGAACCTACCTCGTGGTTGCTCTGAACAAAGGAAGTCCCAACATTCAAAATGGTAGAGCAGGATTTAAATAAAATCCATTGGTACCCCAATAACTATCGTAATCTTATATTGGGCTGCGAATACGGTAAAATGGCTTGCACCTCTGGTGAAGCAAAACTAAAGTAGAGCAAATAAATGGGTGCTTGAGACTGGGCACCTTAGAAGCAACCTAATACCATATACCTTAAGTAGTTCAAAAAGAGTTGAAATGGCAAGGGTGCTCTGGAGAAGTCCCTCTGGCCACCAAAAATAAGTCGCTGATCCAAAAAAGAGGGGAAAAGAAAAAAGTTGAGGGGCCATAAAGTGTTCTCAAAAATAGAAGTTCGGTCTTGACAATTACCCAACTCAATCACTCACAAGGTGGGTTGCAACGATCTTGCTTGGTTTGAACCTGAGTGGGACTTGCATGTTCCTAGGTGTGCTGATAGCTCACTGACCTATTACTGACATGTCCTTTTCTGCAGCATGCCACGCTTCTGTAAGGGGTCAAGGAAGAACTTAAGAAGGCAGCTGTTAGCGTTTCTTAAATCTTGAATTCACCAGATGTTGAATATTAAAGGGAAATTCAGTCTCGCAGATGAAGGATTTCATCATCCCCCCGCCCTCGAGTGAATGAATAGATGGTAATATTCTAACTTTTTGATGTCTTTGACATTAAGGTCCTTATGTAAATGTGGGTCCAACTTGTCAAGTGCTTCATGATAGCTTGTAAAATAATTATGCCATTTACTTCTAACACCATTTAAATAAGTTGAAACATTCAAGGCGCACTCCTAAGCAGTCAGAAGCTTGAACTGAGTCTTAAACAAAGTTTTACAGCATTCTACTCTTACAAAGAAAGCTTAATAGTTTTTCTTAAGTAGTCATTATGATTTCCGCTCCGCTACTAGCTGCATATTTTCATTCTGCAGTGCAAAGGACAGATATTTCATTCATAATCTGCACGCACACAACGCCAGCTTTTCTTTATCTAATTTTTTTTTATTTTTTTTTACCAGAGTCCAGGCACAAGGAAGTCTTTGTGCAGTGCATTTAATCTCCATTGAAGCCCCATATCTTGTTTTGGGAGGCCTGGATTGCAGTTAGAAAGTTGTGTGAAGTAGGAAAAACGAAACATAATTTTCCAAGAATGTGCACCATTCCTTATCTATTGTGTGATCATCGAAAGTACACAGAGGATACAAAATGGTATCAACTGAAACTGTGGACACCACAAAAACATGTGTACTATATGCCAACAGACCTTCTGCTTTTAAAAACTGTAAAACTATACCACATAATTCATATTTGTTGCTGAGACCTGAAGGAAATATTTCCCACCTGAAGGCAAGAGAGCCCCCAGACATCCGCCCTGTTTCTGAATTTGTCAATGTAAGCTTGCATTTGCAAAACTGACAATAGCCCAGCAGTTCTCAACTTGAGGCTGATTATTGAAATAGCTTCTATCATGCAGGAACAGTTTGCATGCTTCCTTAACTACCACAGATTCAAAACCCCTTATTGCTTGCCGTGAGGATTCATATTCTGAAAAGAGTACAGACCTAATATGAGGTTGCATACGTTTGTAAAAAAGACAGGCTTTTCTGAGTGAAATATGGCACAATTTGAGCATTTGTCTGTGATTCTGTTTACAGGCACTATACAAACACTTTTAAGAAGCCCTCCTACTCCCATAACAAACCTAGAACACAATGACCCCAAAACACAGCCCAAGGTGGCAGCTACCATCATAGAACACCTCACTTCGGACCACTGAGTGCCCCTTAGATTGATACCTTGTTCATCATTGTTGCTGTGATTGCCCCTTGATTCTCTTCTGGAAGCCGCCCTACTACTATTCGTTCCCTCTGTCCTGTTTCTCTTCCCTCAAACCGTCTCCCCTAATAAGCCACCAAATCGCCAGGGCTGCCTGTCTGTTCTGAATCCAGATCACCAGTTGTTCCCAAGTGCGCCCTTAAAAGCACTTTCCCCCGACTTGGCCCACATTTGTGCAAGGTAGGATATAAGCTGCATTATATGAGTTAGTATTGTCAAGGAGAAATACAGACAATTACTTTGAATATTGAATCATGCTAATTTGGGACGTACCATTGCCCCAGTAAGCTTCATTGGCAAATGATGCAATTTTGAAAACATCAAAGACTCTATGAAAAAGAAAGGTATGCAGTATATGTGTATAATTGGAAAGCAGTTGAGCATACTTGGCCAGGTGAATCAAAGTGTTACATATAATTGCGAAATCTTCAAAGTCTTTGGTAAAGAAATATGTACACAGTACTATAAATTGAAAGAATTTGAGTATATTTTAGAATGTGAATACTATACACATTTCAGTCAATTTGATCTATAACTATTAAGAACAGAAAATATACTAAATAAATAAAAACTACTTGTACTTTGACTGGTCAAGCTCATGGTGCAGTAGGACCTCAGCCAGCCCATAGAGCTAGGGGTTTCCCAACAGCACTTTAAGATCAGCAGCAGCACTCTTGAGATGGATGGGGATTCAGATTAATACTCTTGCATCAAATCAATAATGACAAAGCAAAAGTTTGGCAAAGAGAGTCCGTTTAATGATGAGTACAAAAAGCGGGGAGTTCATGAATATCGGCAATCGCTCGATCTTCCTTCTCGCTTCAACTCCAAATAATTTCAGAAAAAACATAGAATTTATAACAAAGATTTGTCATTACTGATGTGTAACTCTCAAAAACTTTGGCATGCAACTCTATTGGTTCTAGGAAGGTAACTTTAATATAGGCATTATATCTGTATATGGTAACGGAGAGTGGGGATTTAACACTGTCAGGTGGGGCATCTAAGCCCTTCGTTCAAAATGGCTACTGTAAACGTCACTAAAAGTACGACGTCTCATTGGTTCTACTAACTATGGGACCGTAGATTACTTGGTCCACTATGATTGGGTTGGCAATAACCCCACGCATACTTTTCCACTTGCTTAGCAGCGTGCAGAATAGCTGGCCAGGTGCAGGGAGTTCGTCTGCACCCCCAGCTTCCCTCCAATTATTGCTACAATCACTCATCACCTCAGTGGTCATGTGTCAATTGTTTCTTTGTGGTTGGCCTCGAGGCTGCTTCTTAGTATGGAAAAGTTAAGACATCTGTGCATGGCACAAGTCCATGTGTAGGTGTGAAAGTTTCACCCCTTCTCGCTCGTCTGGTCACGTGATTCCGCTACCGTGAAATAATCTTATTCTTCATACAATTTGTGTATTTGATTTAATTATGCCAGCCATCTGTAGCTTATCTTGACCTTTCTGAACAGGATACTCTATTCTTCTTTTCATAAATTGTATCTACTGTTGTTCTATTTCAGCCGATACCACCTTGGCTTCTTGGCACGATTTGCCTTCGTCTGAGTTTCTCTCTGTCTTTAATTCTCGATTTGTTCACTGTGAAGCTCTCCTCTTGAGACCTTTAGTAACCTTTGGTTGATTCTGCTCTTGTGCATAGTGGAAGTATACTTATAGAAAGTGCTCCTTTTGAGGTAGATATGTATAGGTGGCGCTTGCCGCAAGCATAAGCAAGCCTCACAATTTCTGTGCTTCTTGCGGTTCCTTGCATATGTACACGTTTAAACTAACTGAATATCTTCATCGTGCATGTGGCATAATTTCTGGTATCTTTCACATCGATTATTTCACTTTAGGCTCAGAATGTCACTTATACATGGTGTTTTGTCTCTTTTCATCATTCTCAGGTCGTTATATCTTCTATATGTGAGTCAGTCCAGGTTCTTGTGATGTCACTATTCGTCTTCCTTCAGTACCTTTTTAGCTTCTTCAGGGAATGCATTCTGACAATCGTCATTCTGTCTCATTTGCCGATATGGTTTTCTCAATGCGTACCTTACTGTCCAGGTTTTCTTAGGTGTCGGTACTTCAACAGGTGCTGTTCTTCTGATAGGTACTGGACGGAGCCCAACTGCGGTTCTCTACTGGTTTATTTGCTGATCGTACGTCACATATTTCACCGTGAACATTCCTGGTACTTCAAAATGGGGGGGTTGGAGTGTGAATCGAACTTGGCACCTCCTCTACACCCCCCCCCCCTCTGGGCGATTCATCGACCACTTTCACTTCTTCCTTGGGATTCACAGCTTCCTGCTCTTCTCACGTGCTCATCTTTGTTCCAAGTCATTAGTTGACATTGTCCACTTGGACTACAATAGATCAATTTCCCACATAATTTCTATGTCTCCTTTGATATCGAAACGTTGTTCCTTCTGGTGCATAAGTGCTGGCTTTTACAAAGTCTCTTAATTCTTCATCAGTCAGGTCCTTGGGTTTCTATCCTGGTTCAACATCAATCATGATCTTCATCCCTAGGGCCTTTTTCGCAGTTTTCTGGCACTGAGAGATTATCATCTTGATAACACAGAATCCGAGCAATATCATCACTAGCAGGGCTCCTAGGAATTTGAATGCATCTGCCATCCATTGTGGAACCCATGAAAAGAGTGATCCAAACCAACTGTCGTTCACTTCGTCAGTTTCATCAATCATTTGATTCTGTAGTTTCGTCCGCATACCTGGGGCGTCTAAGGTTCCATTTTTGTCATCGTGAGATGGTATAAATGTGCAACATGATTCTCCGATTTTTGCACAAACACTTCCATCCATAGCTGTGATCATGTCAAGGACATATCTGTTCTGGAGAGTCATTAGTCGGATCGCCCTTAACTCTTCCTTGATTGCATTGAATCCTTTTATGGTCATGTTGATGGTCTGCAGTAACTCCCAGCCGGTTATCTGCAACCATTTAGTATTTGCTCCATCCTGAACTCTTGGCACCAGAATTGTCGTGAACACTGATGAGGTCAAGCTGAACAGCCTGTGTTCATACGGGATTGCATGAAAAGCTTCTTCTGATTTGGCAGAGAAGTAATTCTCTCTCTTCATTCAGCTCATCAGTTCCACAGATCTCTTTTTCCTGAGGTGAGCATCTGCTTTCGGGAAACTGTCAATATACAGATCACTTTTTGGAATTACCAATGCTGGAACATGGACATTTACCAGTGTGCATATCCCTCCCCAGTTCTTTGACAGCCTGATATATGCTTTGGATCCACATGCCCAATAATGATCCATGATCACTGCAGTACCATGTACCATTCCTGGAGTGTCAAAAAATCATCCACAGTTGTGGTTCTCTCCCATTTTTCTTCTGCCATTATTCCTAAAGCAGAATTTTGGACTCTCCAATGGCACTATCTGTAAGGGTCCTCCTCTTATCTCGACCCTTGTCAATAGTTAAGCAAGCCTTGGCCATAATGGCTTGCATCCAATTCACACTATGTCAATGGTAGGCTGGTAACAACCGATGACCATCCATGCTCTACAGATCACTACTCCTTTCTCCCATCCGTCTGGTGAAAGCACTGTTCCCCAGATTTGCATTTGGCCTCTGTACTTCCAACTCTGAGCTTCTTCTGGAGTTTTTCCTTTAAAATTCAGTTTTTAGTTTGTCTCTCTTCTGATCTCTGCTCCTTTAACTCCAGGTTTCTCATATTTGATCACAATGTTCTTTGTTTTCCCATTGTTTCTTGTCTTTGTCCTGGACATAATCGTCTTCATTTGGATCAGTTGCTTCAGTTGCCCATTTCAGTGAAGCATCATTTCCCATGAACTGGCCTCTGGTCTTGCACATTGCTATGTGTGATAAACAGTGCGCCGTCTGCACATCTATTTCAACAGCTACAAAGATCTTTGATTTCCCCATGCTGTAAGGTAGGAGCGCACAAACAAAGCATTCTTCCTCGGAATTACGCCTTCCAACTTCTTTCATATTTTGGTACCAGATGTGATTTCCCAAGTGTGCAGTGCTGTCCAGGTAGTCGTTTAGTTTGTTATTCTCTTCTTGTGTGCTTCTTCTGATCCTCAAGGTTTTCATGTAGTTTGCTATCATCACAGCCTTAAATAGCATACATGTAGCGTCTTCTCACTGGAGGATTCTCAGGCATCTTCATCTGTACCATTTGAGTAGGAGAAAGTCTGGCAATTCTTTCCTTGTCCTCTTCTCTTTTCCTGGCCCTGGTTATGAAGGGCCATATTGATTCTGGCATCATCTCTGCACGTATGAGTTTTGCTGGGCTTGGACTTGCCCCTTTCAGTGCTGGATCAGGGATGCTTATCAATGCTGTCTCTGTTGGTTTATTCTCCAACTCATTTCGTCTCTTTAAAAGTTCAGCTTTTTCCATTTGTCCTTTGACTTCACTTATAGTAGAAATTTTCATCGTTGGTTGTCCAACCTTCTCCCCTTCTTTGGACTGTGGTTCTGCAGTTATTGACACTAGACCTGGTATATGTGCACTCAGCGTTTGCATGTGTGTGTCTTTCATTAACCTTTTCTCATTCTTGCTCTGCTGACCCTGTCTCCGTCTTTTCAACTTGCTTGTTACCACATATGTGTGTGTGTCATTGCTAATCACATCCATTTCAAGTTCACTCACTCCTCTGTCAGACCTCTAGGGACTGGAATGTCTATAAAAGGACTGGGTGCCTTCGTGGGTGTCATGCGTACATCATTAGGTAGGTGCACTGGAATCGGAACACTTTGTGCACCAATAAAAAATGCAGTTCGAATCGTCAGTGACAGTAAAACGATGATGAATACAATGCATAGGTACACGATTCCTCTATATGTTAACCTACAACACTTAGTTCTGGGACAATGTGAGCGTCTCTCCTCCTGAGGGATGACATTACTACTTTGGTTGCCCATATCGATCATTTACGGAAAGAAAACAAACTCTTTAATACATTCTAGGTAATATTATCTCTGGATTCCACCGTCTCTGCTCGTAGGTTGCAGATACTGGAACGAGTGTCCTTCTTTGCCTGAATAATAGATTGTCTCTTGTCTCTTGACACAGTTCTCTTTGCTGTGTATGAAAATGTCAAAATAAGGTAATAAGTTCAGCAAGTCTCTAGTTTGCGTGCTCAAAATAAACAAGCTCCCAGTCAATGCCGCTTATCTGTTTTACTCCGGAAGACATGTCGTGTCCTTGTCGGCATAAACAAGAGTGAAGCTTTCTGCTAACACTTTCTCGATCTGTCCCTCGGCGGAAAGACATTTCAACCTGCATTACAATACCATGCAGGAGCATGCTCATCTGTGTAGAGTTCGCTGGGTCTCAGATGAAAGTGAGGTTGTCAACACTGGCAGGCCTCCCCACAAGCTATGGAAGGTCCTCAATCAGGCGAAAGAAAACGTTGCTTGCTAGTCTTCTATCTTCTGGTGACAGGGACATTTGCCTTGTCCTTGCTGTGAAAGGAACTGCTCGGAAATTACGATGAGCAGCTTCTGTGATTTCGATGAGCTTGAAGAGCAACCTGGATTATGATTCCGTTCAGGATTATACTCAAACGTTCTGTGTTTGCTGGATCTCGAATAAATGTCAAGACCTCAGTGTGTCTCCCAACAAGATCTGGACAGTCTTCAATTAAGCGAAAGAATAGCACGCTGACAAGCCTATTTGTTGCTTCTTTATGTTGTCCTCGCTGTATTCCTGAAGCAAAAGAAACTTCTCGGCAATCACAATGAGCAGCCTCCTTATTGTCTTTTCCTTTTCAGGATCTTGAAGAAATTTGGTAATGTTAGAAAGCCTTCCCACTAACGATCTCAATACTAACTTGAAATATATTAAACCGCCTTTAGTGATGACACTGCTGTGGGACACAATAAGTGAGTCCAAATAAGGCTCCTGTATGAAAAGAGTCTGGATACTGTATTCTCTTCCAACTTATATGTCCTCGATCAAAGTTTGGCATATACTTTTCTCATCAAGGCTTCAGTGTGCCTCAGTCCAAAGTTCAAAGTCAACAGACTATGTTGTGGCTTATACGTGCAACTAGTATGCACATAGTGTCCATTTTTATGTCCCTATCCCCTTTTTTGCTCAGAGGAAATGTCCAAATTGAAGCCACAACTTTGCACAAAAGTTCTTTGGCTTTGCTGGTCATGCATCCTTCTTCCTCGTCATGGATCTCGTCTGCACGTGCTGTGGTTCTTCCCCGTCGTCTGTAGTCTCTATGCGTTGGGGTGCAGGCAGGGGGCCTTATCCGTTGTATGGCTTGATATCACCCAGGAATATCCAAGCTCTTCTTCCTTGTAGCTCGGCTTCAGAGGGAGTGATGTCCTCCACTCTAAATGTCCTCCACTCTAAATGGTCCGTTGAATCTTGGCTCGTCCCACTTTTTTCTCGTGTGGTTTCTTACCAGGACCCTGTCCCCAGGGAACAGTTGTGGTAGACGTAAACGTTGAATTGGGTCTGTTGTAGTATCTCCTCCTGTGTTCTGTGCTGCCCTGCACCCATTTTTGTCATCGCTTCAGCTGTCCTGAAATTACAGTAAGACAGGATGTCATGCAATTCAAGTAATTTTGTATTTCTGATCCTAAAACTTCCCCTGTCGGACGAGCATTACATCTAGCTCTATCTGGGGTGTCAATGGAGTGTGCATCCTTCTGCCTGTCGCTATTTCATGCGGCGTAAAATGGTGGTCAGAACCAGGCTGGTTTCTGAACGCATACAGTGCCAGTGGAAGGCAATGCAGCATCCCTTCTTTAGAGTAAGCTTCAACTTGGCTATCCTTTCCTTTAACAAACTGTTGAGCTTCTCGCATATTCCATTACCTTGGGGATGATACACCGAAGAGAACTTGTGCTTTATACCAAGCAGCAAGCTAATATGTTCGAATACTGCATTAACAAAGTGAGGACCATTATCTGACCTCATGACCTCACATACTCTCCATCTGGGAAATACCTCTCTCACCAGAACTGTGGCCGCACAGGTAGAGTCTGGGTGTGTACATGGACCTGCTTCTATCCTTCTAGAGAATGAACACACTACAACAATTAGATACCTGTACCCGTTACATACTTGAATCATATTGACATAATCGACATGCAAGTGCTGAAAAAGTCCATTGGGCCTTGTAATGACTGCTCTAATTACCCGTAGTGTATGCCCAGCCGTGAACTGTTGTCAGATTATACAGTTCCCCATAAAAAATGGAACGTGCTCTGCTAAATTCGGTATAAACCAGTCTTCGGCAATCGTCGCTGCTAGATTCTCTTTTGTCGTGTGGGCTGGATAATGCAACTGTTCCAGTGCTATTTTCAATAGGGCTATAGGCATCACTGTCTTGTCACCACAAACTCTCGGAGGGTTTTAAAGAACACCCCCGCCGCTTCCAAAGATTTTTTTTCTTCCTGTGGTGCCTCTCCTTGGAGTCCCATTAACTGGGTTTGCCCCATTTTACTATAACCCTCAAGTTCGCTTTGTGCAACAATCATTTTCTCATGCACATCAGTTATTTCCACATTCATTATTATTTCGTCCTTGGTCGCCACACACTTCGCTTCTGTGTCTGCTGCTTGTTTCCCCGTGAGATAAAATCTGTCCCTTTTATGTGGGCGGCGCATTTCACGACCGCTATGCCCACTGGGAGTTGTAGTGCCTTAATAAGCCTATCCAATAAGGCTGCGTGCTGCACTGGCGCTCAGAGGTAGCCCCTCCTTTTCCAGCGTGCTAGGCCTGCGTGCACTGTCGATGTCACATAGGCGGAGTCACTGTACACCGTCACTTCTTGGTCTGCGTGATTCTCTATAGCGAGGATCAACGCCAATAATTCTGCAGCTTGCGCAATAATGAGATGGTAATCTTGCACTAATGAGTACTCGAAATTCTCCATTTGCTGTGTGTTTCATCACAGCGGTGCCTGCATATCTTTGCCCATCATTTTGAGCGATTCTCGAAGAACCGTCAACGAAGACAATTTCTCCTTCTGCCAATGTATTTTCTTTCACTATGGGAAGTTCATCATAGAATTCTTCATAGTTCGCCCAGTCATGGATTGGCTCTCAGTCAATGACTGCCTCTGCTATAAACCTAGCTGGGTTCACTATCTTATATCGAATTATCTTAATCAATGGATTTGATATGATCACTTCATAAGCAGAAGCTCTCTGAGATGTCATTGTGCCTTTCGGTTCTCTAGAATGGCAAATAATGCGTGCTCGACGAACAACGTCATTGAGCATCCCTAGAACTGGTGCCATGCAAATGGCCTTTTTGAGTTAAACAAACCCTTCTTCCATGGTTTCGGTCTATTCAATTTTTTCTTTCGTCACCTGTGCTTTTAGGGCTTGTAACAAGGGCTTGGTATAAGATCTGTAGTCAAAGACCCATGCCCTGACATAATTGCATAATCCTAGAAAACTGCATCTGTTTTATCGTGTGTGGCTTGGCTTTGTTTAATATGTTCTCAGCCCTTTCAGGGGTAACCCTTTTCCCCTCATGTGAGATTAGCTGGCCTATGTAAAGCACTTCTTGCTGACAATATTGTAAATTCTCTTTGTCAACTTTATATCCCTTCTCAGCCAATATAGTCAATAGCTGAATAGAATCGTGTCTGCACATTTCCTCTGTTGTGCTGCAAATTAAGATGTCATCCACAAATTGCAAGACAACACTTCCTAATGCGATATTGCTTAAGTCCATCTGTAGGGCTCTGTTGAAAATCGAATGAGACTCAAAGTACCCCTGAGGTAATCTTGTGCTTTTCAGACGCATTTGCCTGAACGTGAATGACGTCAAATCTTGTGGGTCTTTGTGCAATGGGATTGAGAAAAATGCATTTTTCAAGTCAATCACCGTGAAATATTTTACCTCAACGGGTATATTACATAGGATTGTGGACGGGTTAGGGACTAGAGGGAACTCGGCCTCTACAATATCATTTATTGGCCTTAAATCCTGGATTAAACGCCAAGACCCTCCCTTTGATTTTTTGATAGGGTACACTGTGGTATTGCATGATGACTCTGACGTCACCAAAATACCCTGCTCCATCATGGCAGAAACTGCTTGAAAATCCCTTTAGCTGCTTCCCTAAGAGCCTGTAGTCGACACTGAGACAGACACCTTTGCCATGTCGTCATCAAAATATTCAGGACGGTTTTGTGCCAGCATCATTCTCTGGAGCACCTCTTTTGATCATTTTCACCCACTAAACGAGATTAACCTCAACTGGTGTTTCGTCTATGCCTGTTTGCTCTTCAAACAGATCGTCATCGGTGACGTCAGTCAATCTGTATCCTTCCTCAATGGCGATCACTGCGCACCATTGTCTGCCTTCGTCATCACAACCATCGATCAAAGCCACTTTTCCTCGTACTATAGCTGTGTGTATTGCCAAGGGAAACACTCGTCCATTTTCCTCATGCATAGGTATTCTTGGCCTGAATAGAAACTCATCGGGCGTCCTCATGGTTTTGTCTGCAAGGCCTGGTAGCCCTGCCATTACTATACGCACTCCATACGCAAATCTTTCTGGTTCCAATGGAACAGCTCTCTTAGCCGTTTGTCCTCTGTATGCTCTAATCATTTAGCATACGTTCAAATAATGCATTCCTGGAGTTGAACATACTATGCCCTTCTCCGTGAAGGAGATTGTGATGTTTAACTTCGTCATTAGGTCTCGTCCCAATATATTTACTGGGGTCTGCCGTGAATGCAGTAGTGGCACGTTCATGTCACATTCTCCTATAGAGACTGGAAGGTTGTTTGTAAAAGGAACACGACTTGTTGCTCCTGTGAAGCCCTGAGTATTTATGGCATCGCCGGACAAGGAAAACTTGCCTTCACGTATACACAAGCATGTTGCACCTGTGTCAACTATGAAGGAATATTCTTTATCCCCTATAACGACATCTACCCTTGGTTCCTCGAGAGGGTTTGGTGTCACTGATAGGATAGAACACATCAGGTTTCCCAGTGAGCTGTCCTAATCCATATATAACTTTGTCCCATGCTGAGTAAATGGACCACCACCAGTGTTATTTCTCATTCCAGAATTCAGTACCTGTCCTGTACTTATTTGTGACAGTTGCATTGGTGACTGTTGGTACTGTCCTTGCGGAAATTGATATATTCTGAGGTTGCATACTTTGCTGTGCTCCCGGCACTTGCTGCTGCACCGTGTGATTTTTGTGCAACTCCATTTCCACCATGCTGTAAAAATACAGGTGCATTCACCATCCCTACTCTTGTTCCTTGGTCGTTTTGCACCATGCCTGGACTTCTGCATGTGCGTGCTAGATGCCCCGTCATCTCACACGTCCAACATATTGGCGGTGGTCTGATTATTTGCCCATTCGACATATCCAGATTGCCGTTTTGCATGTTTTGGAAACCACCCTGATTACTCTGGAAACCTCCCTGATTATTCTGCCATCATCTTCCTCTAAAGCCTCTTCCCCTTGGGTAGAACCCGTTAATGCCTTGATTAGCCTGCCCTTTATTATTGGCCTGCTGCATGTTTGATCCGTCTGTGCTAGTTATCATTGCCCCTTCAATGGCATATTTCGACACTTTTTTTCTGCTCTAACTTTGCCTCTTCAGCTTTTTGTGCAGCCTCTTTTTTGCGATTTTTCTCTTGCAGCAGCCTGCAGTAATGCGCTATAGTCAACTGTATTTCAGACCACGGTTTGGCTTCAATTCCTACCAATTTCTTTAGCTGCTTCTGTACCTGATCTGGCAGCCCTTGGCATAATATATGGTAAAACACGGGTATGGATTTCCCCCAAGATTTGGGAGTTTCCAGCACCCATGCATCTTGGAAATTCTGAATGTAAAGCAAAGGATCCTCTGACTATTTCATTTTACGTGTCATTATAGCACCCATGTCAGAAGTATCCGGGTATAGCATTTGTAATGCTTTCCATACCACGGCTCTGCAATTATTAAATGGCTCTCCATCATGTACAGTATTAATTGTAGGAGCCAGGGTAACCTGCACGTGTCCACACATCGTCATGTATATCACCAAGTATGGTGAATAAAAGACTCTTAATATCCCTTAAAGCTCCCGTCTTTTTGTCTAACTCATGTATCCATTTTCCGGCTCCTGATGTTAAAATTGGAAGCTTATTTTTCAGATTTTCTCGATCCATGTGTGGCCAAGGTATATACTGTGGCCTCGTTCCTCCTTTTTCGAGCAACGGGAATTGTAACACATGACACTCCTTTTCTTCTCTCATCATTTTCCTATCCACTGCAGGGGTACTATTCTTGCATCACCGTCTACCTGGCAATGTCCTTAGTATGCTCACATAGGGTGGTGGAGACACCCCCCCTCTGACCGTACGATACTCCTTCGTGTCGGTTTGTGTGGCTGACTCTGATGCCTTAGGTGCAGATCTACTAGACTCTAACATCTTATTCCTTTTCCTCCAGAGAAGTGTTTTTCGCATCTTCTCTCATCTTCTTTTTCCCTTATATTCCTCTCTTTCTGCGTCTGAAATTGTCTGTGCCTAACTCGTGCAACTACTCTCATCTTCCTCGTTCCTATTTAGCATCAACCTACCTAGGGACAGCGCTCTATTTCTGCTACTTCGGGAGGCGTCCTCAGTGTCGTACAACTGAGTGCTCTCCAGGCGCACATCATCCCTTTTCCCTTGGGGTATTTGTTCTAGCCCAATTTCGTCATATATTCTATCGATCGTCTCTCTGATGCTTCTGGTGTCGATGTCATCTTCCATATTTGCCCTAGACGTGCCTGGTATTGAATCGTACTCAGGAAAGAATTATTCTGTGTTCCCAGTCTACTACTGGATCAGGTTTTTTAACCTCTCTCTCCAAATATTCGGATCCCGTGCTCTCTGTCTTCGCTTACGTTCCTTGTCGTCATCAAACTGTATGTGCCTCCTTGCTTCCTCTCTGACCCTATCTTCTTCCTGTTTCTTCGCATCTCTATGTTCATTTGACCTTCGTATTTCCTCATCCCTTCGTCTCTTTATTCTCTTTTCCTGTATTTTTTATTTTTCTTCTTCTAGTCATCTTGGTTCTTGCCTGTCCTGATCATTAGCTGTTCTCTGCTTATGATCGCGTTTCCTTTCTTGCTCTTCGTGATACAACTGCTCTTGCCTCTGTATCTTTTTTTCCTGATTGTTTCGTCTCTCAATCCTGTTTCCTTTTCTTTCCTTTTTGAATCGTCTGGCTCTCCCTTTTGCTTCATGTCCTCAATACCTTTATCATCGAGTTTCAATAGAATCTGACCTCCCATCCATTCCTTCTGTGTGAATGCCATCTCATCAGTCCTGTCCTCATCTCCTTTCCATCTCTTTCCCTCTCTAACTGTATGTAGATATGCACTTGCTTGTGCCTGGTCTCCTTTTTTCTTTCTCCGTCTCTCCTTGTCCCTTGGGACGTGGGAGGTGATATCTCTGTCTCTATCCTTTTCGGGTGTTTCATCACTACTTTGTGTAGGTGACTAATTTGCCGGGTTGCTATATCCCGTGGCTGATTTAAGCTCCCTCAACAGATATAATCCTTCGTCTCTACTTACTTCACTTTTTGTTTCAGATAGGGCGCGTGGCGCAGAAGGTGTTTCACCCCCCCTGTGCATATGTTAAGTATCTAATCTAACGCTGAACGCTGGCTCCTCCTCCTTCTCTTGGTACAGCTTCCAAAGTTCTAAACTAACTAGGCGGTTGTCTAACTTTTTGCCAGTCTACGTGGCGTGCAAATATGTCATAATGTGTTTCAGGATCGATTTAGATAGCGATCCGCCCTGGGGCCATGGCATAAACATTTTGTGGACGGTTCCTTTAACCCATTCTGCACTGTACTTTTTCAGCTTGGGTGCATGTTTTGGCAACTGTTTGCACAAGTGTACTAATGGTGTAACATCTTCCATGTTAAATCTGTTTATCTTCTCCTCATATAACACTTTGTTATGCTTTACGTTTCTCAAACAAATCAACAATATGAGCGACCACCAATCGTCGCAAGCTCCAATCCCGTTTTTTCACAAACATTTCTTTTTACCTTTTCAAACAACAACCATCAATTCTTGCCATACAACATCCTGGCTATACAATCGCACAATTTTCATGCCAGTTCCCCCAAAAATGTTCTTACCTCGTGACGTCAGAAAAAAAAACAAAAAAAAACAAGACAGACGTGACAGACTCCGGCCGGCTACATGAATCTCATGCCTCTATCACTATTCCGACATGGAATGTAAGCCCTTCCCTTTCAAAACGTCTTTTTAATCGTTTTGGTCTCCTATAGCGTCCTATTTTTTCAGGACTTTGAATGCAGGCTTCTTCTAGCGCTATTTTAAAGCGTAGGTATTTGGGCGTATCCTCTAGCTTGGGTATCCTCCCGGTATTCTCTCTTTAGCTTGGGTATTCTCCCGGTATCCTCTCTAGCTCGGGTATCCTCCAAGTATCCTCTTCTATTGCTCGGGTATCCTCGGTCAATATTTCTTTCCCCTTATATATACCTTATACTCTTACTCTGACATTATTTTTGTCCCACCTCCCTCCGTTACCTTCCCTTACTTGTTTTAAGGCATGCAACTTTTTACCAATTTATTTAGTCTTTTTCACTCACTGTTCGCATTTTTTCCTCTCTGGATGCTTGGGATCACCGCCTTCGTTACCGCCTCTCCTCGCTGTTCGCTCAATCACCTGCTCGTAGAAGTGGGAAGGGGTTTGTGGGGGAAAGCACAGGTTCCTTCAGACCTTAACCTGCAGGGTGACTATCCACTATCTATGGTCAGCCTCTCGGTCTACTTAGCCGGATGGCAAAGGACTCGTGATATTGCAGGGGACCTAGAGTTGCATATGTCGATGGCCAATGGGTGTCTTATCTTATCGATAATCGATAACCATCTATCTCTGCTACCAAGTGTGCAGTAGGACCCCAGCCGGCCCATAGAGCTAGGGGTTTCCCAACAACACTTTAAGATTTTAAGGTGAGCAGCAGCACCCTTGAGATGGATGGGGATGCAGATTAATACTCTCGCATCAAATCAATAATGACAACTCGATAGTTTGGCAAAGGGAGTCCGTTTAATGACAAGTAACAAAAACGGGGAGTTGATGAATATCGCAATCACTCGATCTTCCTTCTCGCTTCAACTCCAATTAATTTCAGAGAAAACATAGTATTTATAACAAAAATTCGTCATCACTGACGTGTAACTCTCAAAAGCTTTGGCATGCACATCTATTGGTTGTAGGAAGTTAACTTTAATATAGGCACTATATCTGTATATGGTAACGGAGAGTGGGGATTTAACACTGGCAGGTGGGGCATCTAAGCCCTTCGTTCAAAATGACTACTGTAAATGTCACTAAAAGTACGACGTCTCATTGGTTCTACTAACTATGGGACCGTAGATTACTTGGTCCACTATGTTTGGGTTGGCAATAACCCCACGCATACTTTTCCACTTGCTTAGCAGTGTGCAGAATAGCTGGCCAGGTGCAGGGAGTTCGTCTGCACCCCCAGCTTCCCTCCAATTATTGCTACAATCACTCATCACCTCAGTGGTCATGTGTCAATTATTTCTTTGTGGTTGGCCTCGAGACTGCTTCGTGGTCTGGAAAAGTTAAGACATCTGTGCATGGCACAAGTCCATGCGTAGGTGGGAACGTTTCATCCCTTCTCACTCGTCTGGCCACGTTGATTCCGACACTGTGAAATCGTCTTATTCTTCATACAATTTGTGTATTTGATTTAATTCTGCCAGCCATCTGCCATCTGTGGCTTATCTTGACTTGAACAGGATACTCTGTTACTACTGTTGGTCTATTTCAGCCAATACGACCTTGGCTTCTTGTCACGATTTGCCTTCGTCTGAGTTTCTCTCTGTCTTTAATTCTCGATTTGTTTGATGCAAAGCTCTCCTCTTGAGACCTTTAGTAACCTTTGGTTGATTCTGCTCTAGTGCATAGTGGAAGCATAGTTATACAAATTACTCCTTTTGAGGTAGATATGTATAGGTTGCGCTTGCCGCAATCTATCTTACTACTAAGCATAAGCAAGCCTCACAATTTCTGTGCTTCTTGCGGTTCTTTGCATATGTACACGTTTAAACTAACTGAATATCGTCATCGTGCATGTGGCATAATTTCTGATATCTTTATCGATTATTTCACTTTAGGCTCAGGATATCACTTATCCATGGTGTTTCGTCTGTTTTTATCATTCTCAGGTTGTTAATCTTCTATATGTGAGACAGTCCAGGTTCTTGTGACGTCACCATTCGTCTTCCTTCAGTATCTTTTTAGCTTCGTCAGGGATTGCATTCTGGCAATCGTCATTCTGGCTCATTTGTCGATATGGTTTTCTCAATGGGTACCTTACTGACCAGGCTTTATTAGGTGTCGGTACTTCAACAGGTGCTGTTCTTCTGATAGGTACTGGACAGAGCCCAACTGCGGTTCTCTGCTGGTTTATTTGCTCATCATACGTCACATATTTCGGCGTGAATGTTCCTGGTACTTCAAAATGGGCGGTTGGGGTATGAATCGAGCTTGCCACCTCCTCTACACCATATTTTCGAATTACTTAAATGTAACTCTTGATGTGGCTAGCAGACAGTGAAGTGACTTCAGTGCACATTAGGAATTTGTTCTAGGTTTATTGTTCAATGGTAATCTGGCTGCCTCAAATTACATTTTTTTTTAAGTTTAGCTAGATGTTGTCTGAGAGAACGCTACATTGGTCCACATTCACGTAATTATGGGTGGATCATGGTTTAAAACTATGAAGTTCTGTTTTCTATATTGGGCAATACTTGCCACATATATGGTGAACATTTTGTGTCACTTGAACCTTGAAAGCTTGATTCTTTATAGTATATTTTCTTGTGTTTATATACCTTTATACTGTGGCAGGTAGGCTTGTCCATGGAGTGGTGTATTTTGCCCCTGGTCTGACATAGTCTGCTGAAGGAAAGAAAATGGGCTAAGAGAAGATAAGAAGATGGGAAAGGGGGAATCATAGTTCTTAGCCTAGAATAGATGCCGCTGGTGAAGGCTAATTATCTGCTTTCTGTGGAGAATCTGACTGGATTTCCCCAAAGAACCTGGTCTGGGACCCTTCTCATGTGGCAAGGGGAAGGCAGGCGCTCTCTGATCCGGACCCTGTGGGTGGTGTACTGCGTAAGGATCACCTGGGGGTGGGGCATCAGACCAGGATGACTGGTTGAAACCCCTTTTTAATTTCCCCCGTAACCCTACCCTTTTTATGGCCTTTTGCCATTCTAGAGAAGTGGAATGGAATAAAATAAACTACAAGTCCCAGAATCCCTTAAGGACTAAGAGGCATGTAGGATTCCATGTTAGGCAAGCAAGCCTAATGACTCTAGACAAGGTCAGGCAATTAAGCACAAGGGCCTGAGCCTAAATCTAATTAGCCCACCTGAGGGGCATAAAAGGCTGCAGCATAGAAGAGCAGTAGAAAGAAGCTGGGGCAGGAGCTGGAAAGTCGGCAGGAGCAGAAGAAGCAGAGGACTTAGCCAGCAGTTCACAAGAAAGTGTGACCACAACAGGGACGCCTGCAGACTCTGAGTTGGTCCTGTACTCACAGACCCTGAATAGCTGTGGCAGCACTGGAAGTCACAAGCAGTCATTCCAGGTGCGCCTCATCGCTGCACAGAAGTTGCAGTTGTCCCCAAGGCCTGTGGGCAGAGGCAAGCCGAGGGAAATTGGAGAGTAGGAGATGCTCCCTAAATGAGGCCGGATAAGAGACAACTGTGCAGCAGAGGGGTGCGGGTCCCAAGAGCTCCTGCAGAAGTAGCAGGAAAAGAAACGAAGCCGGGAAGCAGCAGCAGCCTGCAACCATCTTAAGAGAAGCTCCTTACTCCTAAACAGTAGAATTACCTTGCAGGTAACTGTAACCAGCTTTAATTATATGTGTGCTTTCATCTAAGCGAAGACAAGTTAACCGTAGAAGTGGGAAGGCGTTTTGTAAAAGGGGAAAGCAACACGCGCTTAAATCAGACACTCGCGTGTAATGAAAACCTCTCTTCTCCTAACAGCAGCATAACATTGTTGCTGAGCAGTCCCATGTCTCCAATTAACACGGAGAACGCTATTGGTAGCCAAATTGAAATAAAGCTGACTTTCCTGAAGTGTTGCAAGCAACGGTTTAGAAGCCTGCGCGTGAAGACAATGTTTCCCGATACCTTGGAGGCTGTGTGCTGACTGAAAGGTGGGAACGTGTCTCTCTTTGAAGTGGCAGTTCGGGAGAGAAACGAAATTGCGTTTGCCTTATTTTGTTTGTAGTAGAAAATATCTTGCAACACATTAAAGGCTGAAGCAGAAGTCAGAGAGGAGGTTCTAGCTGAAGCCAAAACAAGTATTACCCAAGCCTATAGCGCAAACTCTATAAAAGTGAATTCTTCTCTTTTAAGAACGATACCAGTATTGTGAAGTTGTTAAAGACATTGTTACCCAAGATTCCTCTAAATTGAATGGGACAAGAAGATCCAAAGCTGGAAGAGTAGCACAACAGCTTTCAGGTAACCATTTGAAGAAAGGTGTATATGAGCTGGGGAAGGGAGATGGGTACTTTAATATAAGTTATTTTTAAATCTTCATGGCAAAGATTATCTGAGGAAAGAAGTGGTCCAATAGTTGACAGCAGAATTCATGGTAGCTTCAAGACAGACAAAGAGGCTGTTTTTTCTGATGGCATAGAAAGAAGAGTGCCTTGCGAGCCTGTAGAGGTCGAAGAAGTCTTGTCAAGTTGCCTATCTTTTGGAGTTGCAGTTGTAGCAGCAAGATTACTTCATTTCAGAAGTTGCAGTAGCAGTGCTGTGGTTGTCCTTCGTCTTGTCAGACGTATAAAGCTGAAAGAAATAGAAGCTGAAAGAAACTGTGGGGCAAGGGAGTCTGTTCTCACAGTGCTATAATAAAAGAAATTTGCTGAGGCGAGAGCAAACCTTAAAGCATCCTGACGAACTGTATAAATAAGACACCACAGAAGTGGAAAGCAGAGAAGTTGTTACCAAAGTGGAAGTAGTATATTTGTCTTCAACTTTGTCAGTCTTTCCTGGAGAGGAAGTCGTCCAGGAAACCCCATTGGTTTTACTATTTTCTTTCTGGAACTGTTAAAGAATCTTTGTCGAACAAAGAAGAGACTTTTGCCAGTGGATTTTATTTGTGTGCACTTTTGTTTCTTTGGAACTTTTCAAGACTTTCGTTAAGACTTTTTTGTTCCTTGGAGGTAATTGACTTTGGGACATTTATGGGGGAGCAGGGTCTGCCTGGGATCACTAGAAGTTATCCAAGACACTGGGGGTTTGGGAACCTTTTATTTATGTTGTGTTGTGATATGCTTGGGAAGTGTATGCAGAAGCATGTGATGTAAAGC
The DNA here is from genome assembly GCF_040938575.1 of Ambystoma mexicanum. Classification (NCBI taxonomy): domain Eukaryota; kingdom Metazoa; phylum Chordata; class Amphibia; order Caudata; family Ambystomatidae; genus Ambystoma; species Ambystoma mexicanum. The sequence continues at coordinate 739,608,379 of NC_090921.1, read as the reverse complement.
GGAATGTTATGGTGAGCCCCTGTCTGGGTGATGGGAGCCAGTGTATGTTCCTAGTAACTGTTCCTGTTGAGCTTACCTAATGTAACTTAAGAATGTTTTGTTATGTTACTTGGCATTTATATAGTGCTCTATATATCACTGGTAGGACCTCAAAGCGCTGGTAGGTTGAACGCCCTCGGGAACCGTAGTTCAGGTCAGTTGAGAGAAGCAGAGACGAAGGGTGCGTGGGTGCATATGTATATATGCAATATAACTACTGGACCGTACCTGCAGCCTAACGAAGTCACTTTGTTTGATGTTATTTTGAATGTTTCTGTTTAGTGTGAGGGTTAGTTTTGTGAATGCTAAGTTTTCCCATAGACTATGTAGGGAATCCCCTGATAAAGTAGGTTTAGTTAGGGTTCATTTTATTATTGTATGCACAATAACATGTTTAACTCTGAGTAATCTAAACCTAGCGTTGAGTCTCGCATTACTGATCCCCTACCTTATAACATGTAATCAAATGCATGTATATTTATTGGCATAATAGAGCATGTGAGCCTACCTGGTCCACCGTCATTAAGCATATTGCGGACCTTCTGTGAGCAGTTGAATTTATCTGTTAGAACAACTCTCATGATAAGAGGAACATTCTAGACATTAGCCTTTGCCAGCTGCTGGTAGCAATGTGTGTATGTACGCGTGTGGCTGTGCCAATGAAAAATGGGCCACACTGGTGAACGTCGTACCTTCATGTCAGTAAGTAAATGGGTCTCTGTATTTTAACAAGCACTAGTGTAGAACATGAACGACTATGTATCTTCTTGAGGGAGAGCAGATTTCTGTTCCATTGGATCAGACACCTTAACAATATTGCCTTCATTTGGAAAAAGACACTATTGGAGAGTTTTTCTATTGGCTACTATCTGTGACAACATTTTAAAGTTTTTGTGGGAAGTTGAGGTAGTTTTCTGGGGGTCAACCTCTTTGGTCTTGCGCCCTATTTTTTAAAAAGAGAAAAGCAAGTTTGCTGGTTTTGTGTCAGTGTGAAAGTGAAGACGGAGGAACCACTACCTCTCCTCCGAGGTTTTTAGTCGAGTATGTACCAGGTTTTCACACATTAACTGCGCCACATATGTTCATTGTTGAAAAATAATGTACTGATTCAAAATAAGGATTTTGGGAATTGTGTCCCCCATAGGGGTGCCCTTTATTGTTGACACGTGTTTCGGCTCTGACTGAGCCTTCTTCAAAAGGGGGCATTAATTCTAAACACTACATTGGTGATGGACATTTACAAGACGAAAAAACATAATTGTGAACAATGCATTTACAAAATATGCACAGAGATTTAGGAAGGTTATTAGGTTGGATTGTTTCGGGAGGTGAGAAATTCACAATATATAGCACATGAGAAAAAAAGAATAAAAGAAAGAAAACGGAAATAAGGAGAGATAATTAGGGAGGGTAAAAAAGCAAAAATGAAAAAGAAAAAAACAAAGTAAGTCAACGTGCCAATTAACTAATTATGAGCAACCAAATTCACAATCATTGGTCAAAATTAACGAAAGAAGTTCTACAAGACGAGATAAACAAAATGCAGTATACAAAAACAAAAATGTGTGGCCACATGTTATAGAACACATGTCGGCATCGTATTGGTTAAACCTTAGACATCTTGCACGGCTTGAAATTTGCCTTATGATCTGTGCACCCGTACTATACTTAAGTGCCGTAAAATTATATTACCATACAGTCATTTATTGACTAGTCACTCGAAGTATGCTGTGTCTCACAATTATGTTTTTTCGTCTTGCAAATGTTTATCACCAATGAAGTGTTTAGAATTAATGTCCTGTTTTGAAAAAGGTTCAGTCAGAGTCGAAACACGTGTCAATGTGTGAAAACCTGGCACATAACAATTTAAAGTTAACTGTGAACTTTAATTGAAAGCAGATAATGTTTTCTGGATGTGAACCTTCTGGCTAGAGAATGTTCAATCTGTGAGCTTGTTTATGAAATCTAGGGATCGAAATGCCTTGCTTGCAAAGAATTTCAATAACCAAGTATATAGTACAATCGCCCTCCTTTTGGTCCGTTTGTCCTCATTAGAAGAAACTACTGTCCTCTGATTTTGAACAGAATGCAGATGGTTTATGTGCGAAAGTGTAAGTAAGGTAAGATGCCCAGTAAACGGGCAAAGTGCCTTGACAGACATTCATTACTTGTTCCCAAGTTTAAGACCAAGTGGAGTGAAATGCTTGGTATTTTTAACGACTTTCCCTGTAGCAAGTAACATCGAGGGAAGAGAATAGAGGGCACAATCACACAGATGTAATGGTACAGGGGATTATAAAGCAAAAGGACCCTCTTGACGGCTGACGGCAAACTAATGTTATATGCACTTTGAAGGGCCGGACACACGGAAATAAGAACTCAGATATGATAAAAGAAATGGCTGAGATACTTGGTATGGGTGATTTGTTGCATAGAATTTGTACTACTTGCCGAATACTGTTGGACTGTATGTTTTGTGGGGGGTGCAGCATGAACTTTTATCTGGCCAATGGATATATCAGACAAAGTAAAGTATGTTAAATTGTCAGGATGCACTGGCTTTGCGGGTATCATGATGTCCACAGATGCAAGTTTTAAAGTTTGTTCTTTGCACGATCCTTGACTAGCAGCTAGCATTGACCGTTTTGCACTAGGTGGCATGACCGGCACAGCCGTGCCTGCACGAACCACAGTTTTAAGAGCAGGTCACAATGGTGTGGTCATTTCCAAGCGAGCGAGAGACAGTGTTTCTGCTCTGCTGTTTGTGTCCCCCAATTGGTATTTAGTAAAGATTTGGAAGATAAAAGCTCTCATGTGTTATTGAGGGCCACTGAAGACCCTTTCTTAAAAATTGTAAGCTTAATTATCACTGGCTTAAAAAATAAGTTAACTGATGTTTACAGGATCGAGTAGCTCAATACCCACGATGTGGTGTGTCTGCAGGAGACATGGTTGCCTGACGTACAATGTTTGGAAAACTATTTCCATGATTTTAATAGTTTTGGAGTGAAAGTGGTGTGTTCTGCAAAGGGTTGTTGGTGTAGAGGCTTGGTGACTATGGTAAGGAAGCAATACCTAGCTCGAGTGGAGGGACAGTTTTTAGACAACCCAGTACTACTAGTGCTCACGATCCTTGGAAATGCCCCTCCTGCTTGTTAAAAACCTAACGATCATAATTTGCCTCCCCTCCAGCCCCAAATATAAGCAGATAGCTACGTTTAAAAGAGGAATTTGTTATGCCTAAGAACTGGTCGAAAATTGAGGGTGGAGATTTACTGCTTAAAGGGCATTTTAATGCTAAATTGGGCCAGAATAAGGGTATGCCCCATGAAAAACTGTGGGTTTAAGAACTATGTGGAATTCCAAGGAGAGGTATGATTGGACGACCTTCAGCGATGAGCCGTTTTTCAATGGACCTATTTATAATCAAATACCTCTTTGTGGACTTGAATGGAAGGTGCATAGTGAATATTCCTCTAAACCTGACATTTAAAGCTCGGCAGGGAAGATCTCTTACAGATTGCTGTCTGGCCGACTGTTTTTATTTCCATAGAGTGTTCCTTCCATAGGGTGAAGGGGTTCGAAGTCCAACACAGCCAGAGAGCGACCATAATCCGTTGGTGCTGAAGTGGTGGCTGGATGAGCAACTCCCCTCAGAACTTGGAAGGTTAGATGATTTAACCCTTTGATGCATAAAACCGGAAATCTAGAGATGTTATCTTTGCTTCAAGATATTGAATCCCAGTCATTACGTGGTAGTCTTTTGCGGTCACAACAACACTCCGAAGTGATAAACCTCTTTGCGCTACTGCAGTCCCATATTCATAACATTGCCCACCGATGTTATTAGCAATGGGGCTTTAAGTATAGGTAGTAGTTGAACAACTTCACCATGGTTCAATGCTGAGTGCAGGCAGGCAAAAAGGGAACTTCATATGGCCTCCTTCAATGCAAATTCTCCCTGCGGAAATCTTTATCAATTTAAGAAAGCCTATGGATGTTATTGAAGCAAAAGAAAAAACTATTTATGGAAAAACAGTGGGAACTTTTGGATAGGACTGTTTGTGAAAATAACCCAAACAATTCTGGGAGTTGTTGAAAAGCTGTTTCATGGGTGTGCCCGTGCGTCTTGCAGATCAAATATCTGGTGCTGGTAAGGTCTCACATTTTAGTGAGATTCTCAGCAAGGGAGAGGCCCAGATGCAAGTTAATGTTGAGAATGGAAGGCCTGTTTGCCATCACATGCTCTTCAGCCAGAAAGAAACAGAGGCTCACGTTAGCAACCTTAAGAAGGGTAAGACGACTGGCCTAGACAGATTGAGGCTCGAAGTATTTAGCGCTGCATTGGACTGGAGGGCGCCAGTCCTGTATCAGGCTTTTAATTCCATTGCTAATATTTTTGTGTTGCCAGAATCATGGAGCAAACATTTAATAGTTCCATTGTTCAAAATTTTCTGGACCAACATTGTCACTGGTCCATCGCACTTTTGGATGCCTCTAATAAAATCTTTGCTGGTTGCCTAACCGAGCATCTGGAGGAGTGGGTATTAGTTAATTCCATTCTCTCAGACACCCAGGTGGGCTTCTGTAGGGGCTTCTCAACGATGGACCAATGTTTTATATCAAACGCGATTGTGGCGAAGTACATTATAAGGAGGAAGAATAACCTTTATGTGGCCTTTTTAAATCTCATGAAGGCTTTTGATTCCGTAAATCGTAACCTTCTGTGGAAAAAGCCTGGGAGAATTGGGTTCCCACCAGTTCTCCTTCAACTGATAACTCTCCTTTATGAGAACACTTCAGCTAGGGTGAGGTGTTTAGCAAATGGTAAATACTCAGGATGCTTAATGACAAACCTAGGGGTATAGTAGGGGTGTCCTCTGGCCCCCATTATTGTTTTTGCTATTTCTTTTTGATTTTAACCCCCACATGGCATCTCAAGTTCTGACCCCCCCCCCACTTCTAAATGGTGTCAAATGTAGTGCTTTACTATATGCCGATTATACAGTGCTCGTGGATTTTATATCAGGGTGGCTCCAGCACAGTTTTGATTACTCCAATATGTATTTTCTGGAACATGGCCTACAATTGAATACCTTGAAACTAAAGGTATTAGTCTTTGGTTAGAAGAAACCATAATTTAAATGGGCCCTGTACAACCAATCGATCAAGGTGGTCGATGAGTATAAATATTTGGGTCTGGTTTTCGGGAAGGAGAGGCTGGAGAAGCCAGATAAATGCAGCAGCCAAGCAAGTGACCATGGGCCTGAGAGGCCTCCTCTGTTTGTACCATAGTTTCAGTTGGAAAAGTCTGGATAAGTGCCTCCAGGTCCTTGGTTCAAAGATTAATAAAGCCATCCTGTATGGCACAGAGATTTGGTGAGCAGCGCCATGCCGAGGGCTCGATTTTAGCACTGAACTGCACCCTAAGAGGGATTACAGGGTTCCTCTCAAGAGCACCGGGCGATGCCTTAAGACACAAGCTGGGTATTGTTAGCGTATCATTACAAACGCAACAGAAGTTTTTAGAATTGTATTTGAATGTTCAAGTGAATGTTTTTACAAACCCAAATATCAAGATTGCTTTGGGAAAGTCTATGAAAAATGTTAGTACCAGAGGTGTTGGTATAACCATGGAATCTGCCTCTTGGAGAAATGGAGGTTGAGGGAAGTAATGCAGTTGGGTGATTTAGCTTGTAGGCAGTGAAGATCACTCCTGAAGGAGAGATCTGCAGTGCTTAAATGTGAGGCTCTCATGGCGAGACATGCACATTTAGCCTCCCTAACATGTTACACCCCTAGGCCTATTAGAGGAGGATCCACCACTTGATAACTAACATCAAGACCACCAATTGTTGAACCAACATCCTTCAGAACAAATGGAATGTGCTCCCACTTAGAACAAGGATGTCATGGTTGGGCCTGTATACGGTTTGCCAATGTGGCCTGGGGTGCGGTGAAGACCTGGCACATTTTTTGTTGGACAGTACATTTTTTTATGAATCTGAGGAAGCAGTGGTTAGGTCTTATTTTATCCCGAACCAATTACGGTTACATAGGGACACTATGATCTAGGTTATGAACTGTGAAGACGTGAGGTTTTTATATGAAATGTCTTTTTTGTTGTTGCATATGTTTGTGTATGTATTAATGGACTTTGTATATGAACAAAAGTAATTTACCTTGTAGCAAGTAATGGCGTGAAGAAATTGATTCACTCTAGTTGGCATTTTGTGATGGACACCAGGCTTACAAATTAACCCCAAGCTCTGTTTGCCTTTAAGAAAGGTAAGCTTTTAGGCAGTCACTTATAAAAACGTACCGGAGAGCCATACGATATGGGTCTGCAGAGCTGCCACTGGTGCTGGGTCACAACAAAGTGTGCCTTGTCAGTTCACCATAGAAATACAAGTAATTGAGTTTATTCGTATCAGATGCCTATTATACATTATGTATCTTACTTAATGCCAATGTGTTTTGATCTATGTGGGTCTTATTATAATGAAAGTCTCAATTAGAATCAATAAACATGGTACACAAATTAGAGCAGAGATTCCATGCACTAGATCAGTGTAACATTGTTTAGCTCCAACTCACACTAATAGTGATGTGAAGTGGTTGGTCATTGGCAAAGTTAGTGGAGCCCTCAGAAAGGGCAATTTGGATACAGTTTTAAATCGTAAGGAAAAATATTGGATTGTGACACATAGAGCCATAGAAGGTGGTTTGAATGATTGTGTACACGTTTAGCTTTGGCATGGACAGTTGTACTTATTGCCACCTGCAATGGTGGGATCCTGTAGTAGCTTCACATGCTGCTGACAGGAGCTCTTTTGGAGATTGCAAACAAGGGCATAATAGATTTATAAAGATAACATTAGATGAATGATCTGCTGAGTTGTTTGTAGGCCCGCTGTTCGTCAAGAACTAGCCGCCTACCCAGCGCACTCCTCAGTATGCCAAGCTTACTGCTCTGCACATTAGGCGCATTCACCAGGCGGGGAATGGCCTCGCTTGACACTGGTGCCCGCGGCATCCCCCTCTCTCCTGCCCAACTCCATTCCTCACTAAAGTGACCCCCTTCCCCTCACCAGTTTCACAGATTGACCCGATCACTCCACCTCCCTCCCCAGCGAAGCTACACACCCCTCCTACTCAGCCAGCCACACATCATGTCCTCCCCTTACTAGCGCTGCCATTGAACCACCCACCACTAACACCCTCAGCTACATTCTGGACCACAGTTCCACAACCTCAGCCCCCCCATCAACCTCCATTTACCCCATTCTAGGGTCCTTAAGGCTTGCCAGACTCTCCTAATGGGCAGGCCCTCCCTGTCCCCTTAGGATCACAGTCACTTCATCCCTTAGATGCCTCTATCCCACTCTGCAGATTCCCCAGAAACCCACGCACCCCAAAACACAAACCACGCAAACTACCACCCGACTCTACAAAGTTCTCCACGGTCCAATAGGCCTTCCACACCTCACACGCCTGACCTACCCACAGACATGGCCTCGCCCCAGTCAACAACCAACCTCAAAGGTGCCCTGCTGAACGTGAGATCCCTTGGCGCATGCCATTGATATTCGCGACCTACTTTTGGACCATCACCTAGACTTTCTAACTGTGACAGAAACCTGGCTCCACCAAGCATCTGGTCCTTTATTAGCCTTAGCTTTCCCACCGAACTACACCATCCTAAAGGCCAACCGTCAGGATACCACTGGAGGAGGAGTGGCCATTATTGCCAAAGCTTCCCTGCAGTTCAGATCCAGTACACTCGACCCAATACCCGGGTATGAATTGTTACATCTCAAACTTACAACTGACCCCAAAACCACAACGAATGTCCTCATCGTTTACAGAGCGACGAACAAAGCTAACCACCCCGAAACCGACATTCCATTAAACCCATCCCCTATCCTCAAGCCCAATACCAAATGTATAATTCTTGGCGACCTCAACATTGGATTTAACGTCAAACTAGACCACAAAGCCACTTCCTTCCACGCAGCCCTTCACGAAATGCAGTTTGACCAATGTGTTAACTCACCCACTCCAAAGGCAGAATCCTAGATTGGATTCTCACCCTCAATACTAATCTATCTATTGGCTCGTGGACTGACCACTACCTAATCAGTTTCAGTATGCTGATCCCAGACACACAGACTGCCCCAAAACTGTCACTCGCCCCCACTATGGTAAGAAATGCCTGTAAACTCACAGTAGAAAACATCACCCCTCTACTGGCTGACTCCCTCAAAATCTGCCCCCACGCACTCACTAACACAGACATCATCGCTGATATCTACCATGACTGCCTAAAAGCCACCATCAACTCGGTTTCCCCACTAACCTCTAAAACACCTCACAATGCCAAACGAACCAAGTTTTGGTTTAATGATGAGCTCATTGTTCTTAGACATCACAAAAGAGTGCTGGAGCACTCAGACAAAAAGACTCCATTCCCCTGACTCAGCCAACCTACTACTAACAGAAAACACAGCCTACAAAGCAGCAGTTATATCACATAAAGCTAAATCCCTGAATTCTCGAATAGACAATGCCACCTCCAACACCAAGGAGCTATTCTCCATACTGAGAGAATTGGAAGCCCCCTCCCCGGACACAACCCCTACCAACGCCACAAAAGCTTAGTGTACCACCATCCAAAATGCTCTTGCCTCAAAAATCCTCATTCTTCAAAACAAAATCCAATCCAAAAGCAGCCTCTTGGCCAACAAAAACAAGCCCTCACTTGTGCAGGACACGTGCATCTCTAAAAATACTACCCAGTTCAAATTTACGAATGTCACCCAAGACCAAGTGCTGAACACCATCTCCACCTTGAAACCGTCCAACTGTAAAGGAGATAGCTTCCCGGCTCGCCTAATCAAACTTTGTGCCCCCACTCTAGCACCCATTATCATCAATTTCATTAATGCTTCATTCAATACCAATAGTGGACAAGATTTCCTACTCCCAAATCCAAGACTACCTGGAAAGCAACCAGCTGCTAGGAGCCAGGCAGTCTGGCTTTCTAGCCCAAGCACAATACTGAAACTGCCCTTTTAGACCTCAAAATCTAGATAGACAGCGTGTATCCTCCTCCTACTTGACTTGTCTGCTGATTTTGACTTGGTCGACCACGACAAGCTATGCAACGCCCTTGCTGAAAACTTTAACGACTCCTCAGAAGCCACTCAGTGGGTATAAAGTCATTTTTAGCAGATCGCTCCTCAAGATTCTACATCAGAACTGAGGCTGCCGATCCCATCCAAGTCCCCCTAGGAGTCCACCCAAGGCTCGTGCCTCTCTCCCACCCTATACAATGCCTACAGTAAACTGTTGTTCGCAGCACTGGATTCCATGGATGTAATCTACGCTAATTTCGCAGATGACAACTAGATTCTCATCCCCAGCACGGGAGACTACGAACAAGACTCAGTTACCATCAATAAAATGTACGCCATTGTTCAAAATTGGATGGCCACTAATAGTTTTTGTCTCAGCGACAGAGATCCTCATAGTAGGTCCCCCATCCCGATTAAAAAACCCCCATGCCAACTACTCAAAAACCCCCCATGCCAACTACTCAACCATTACCATTGACGGCTCTCCAATCCCAGTACTTAAACATGTCAAAACTTTAGGCGTCCACATAGACTCCAACCTCACCATGAGTAAACACCTCAGCAGCCTTGCCTTGGCTACTGCTTAGACTGCCAAACTTAATTGCACTCAGCTGGCAATTTCTCACCCCGCAAAACTGCCTCACCCTAGCTCGAGCCCTAATTCTATAAAAATGTGTGGTTTCTAGTAAAAGGATGTTACAATAGTCAAAGACGAACCTCGACAAAATGCAACTGCTTCCAAACAAAGCCCTTAGGGCAGCGTTTGGTCTAAAAAGAAATGAGCCTATTTCTCATATTAGGAGAGATGTACACTGGCTCTCCATCAAAACCAGAATACTATTTAAGACTCTCACCACCACACACAAATGTATCTCCAACGTAGCCCCATTATATCTGAACAACACTGGCCCTCATTACAACTCTGGCGGTTAAAAACGACACGGCTGCCGCCGGAGTTGCATTTTTTTCCAGCACCCGTGAATGGGTAATTGCTCATTTTCAGGTGCCGGAATCAAGGACTCCCCATCCCCATTCTGCCCCATAGAGCTGAATGGGGATGGGGACGTTGGATGCACCGGCACATTCAGAGTTGTGCCGGTACATCCGACGTGCTCTGCTCACGGGTGCCGTTACACCCGTCAGGAAAAACCTGGTGGCTAAAAAGTTTCCCGCGAGCAAAGCCTGTAGTATGGCGGTCCGAGAAGTACGGTACCAGCACCAGTACTGTACTTCCCAGACCGCCATGCTCGTAATGAGGGCTATTGTCTCACAAAAAAAGTCCACTAGATCCCTCAGATCAGGCTCTAGTACCCACCACTGCGTCCCAAGATTCAAGAGCACCAGAGCAGGGGGAGTCAGCTTTCCAGTAGTTGCACCCAAAATCTGGAACTCCCTCCCCATACACATCAGAAACTAGCCCTCCCGGGGGGGGGCGCTGTTGGGCACGAAGCTGATAGCTGCCTGAAGCAGAGTGCTCCGACCCTAACTACATCCTTACAGATTTAAATCCTTCCAGGGGCCACCATATCACTAAAATCATTGGGGAACTGATGGTGGAAGATTTGCTGATGTGAATGGTAAAAACACAGTATAAATCTGTGACATACCCGCTGAGAAATCCAACCCGACATCTACAGCGGGAACGCGGTGTAGAGGAAGCCGAGCTTCAGCTCCACGTGGAAGCTACTGTGGTGCGGGGGTGGAACCTGAAGGAAGGCCAAGTGGGGGAAGGGCAGAGACAACGCCGTAGCGCGATTGCAATCATCGTGCTATGGCGGCAACCCCTATGGACTTCCCGACGTATGCATCCGGAAGAGACAATGGCTGCTGAGTACCGAGGACGAGCCTGAAAATCCCACGAAGCACTTCTGGGCTATCCCAAGAGGGAGTAAGGCCTCGCACCAACCTTTGACAGCGAGCCCCGTGGACGGTCCGGTGGACGTCCCCGGCATCGTGCGGGGCCCCCAAGCCCCTCCCACCGCCCAATGCAAGCCGCGACCCAATGAAGACCGAAAACCGGAGCACTAACTGGAATACAGCAGGTAAGTGCGAACGCTCAGCCGCCTTGCGCTCTACAAACTTGGCTGGTCGGGGCGCGGAGCCCTCAAGGCGTGACCTGTGATGCGCCTGGTGTACAGCGTGAGGCAGCCGCATAGTGGGACGCTTTAACCCAGGGAGAGGCTGAGCGGAGAACCTTGACCGCACTACCACCTGAAGTGGGGATAAACGCACCGACCACCAGTAACATTATCCTAGGAAGGAAATTGGGGCCAAACTAGATTAATAAGGCCAGTGTGATCTATGATACCCGGAGAGCCCTTGAAATCTGATTTACACTGTATAGGAAAACCGGATACTACCAGGAGGACTTCACTCCCCAATACCCCCAGGTACCTCGGCGGACTCCTGTATTGGCGAAGACTGGCCTCATACTCGGAACACATTAGCCGTGGAACATCCTCAGTACATAGAAGGCGCTTAAACTCCCAGAGCCAGGATAAATGGACCACACGCTCGCCTTGGAGGAGCTGACAAACACCAGAGGGCACCCTTAAAACTGTCATGATGCCTACCCCCAGGGCACCAGACCAGGTCCAGCAGCCCCGGAAGCAGGCATCAAGGTGTTTTGAGCAAGCCCAAAAGCCCCTGTTAAGGGCTGTTTGGGTGCGGTCCTGGCGACTATGGCTCCAGGCTCATATGGAGAGTCGTAGGCGCCAGGCTCATAGAGTAAACTTACCTGATGCAGACCATGCTGCAAGCTTACCTGGTGCAGACCATGCTGCAGAGCTCCAAGCCAAATGAGGCTTGGAAGGGACTATTGTACCTAGGGACTATTTTTTTACTCGGGTGGGGCTGGGGAAGAATACTCACCTGGGACTACTTTGGAGGCTATTTAAACCATGCCCGAAGAGCAGCACACGCTTCACGTTATTCTGCATCCAGCAGCGTAACGCTCACCATGTCTGCAAGCCTGCATCCAGTCTTCTGCCACGCCCGCCTCGAGTCTGCAGCTCCTAGAAAAAGGTAAGAACAGAAGGAGAAAGGTTAGAATAAGAGCAAACCTTCGATCCTTACCTGGATTCCGGATCCACCGCTCCTTTGAACTGGAAGAAAGAAGCATTTACGCGCGCCGCCTCACCTGCTGCAGCGCCGCGCTGAACTCACCGGCCCTCGCAGCATCCTCACGATCTACCACATCCTTCTGCATGTTCCGCCGCATTCTGGCACCTAAGGGGAACACAAGAACAGCAAAGGTGAGCCAAGGAAATAAACAGAGGCAATAGTAACTACCCCCATAGACTTACCTGATTACCGCCGGGGGTACTATTCCTCTTCACGGGTCGGCGCAGTCTCCATTGCATCCTCGCCGCACCCCAGCCCCTAAGGGGAACTAAAGGACGACAAGGTGAGACAACGGGACAATAAGGGGAACTCTCCTCACCGCAATAGACTTACCTGATTTTACCGCCGGAGGCATAATTCCTTGAACTTCATATTTTCTCGACACACCTGAATAAGGGAACAGGCAGCTTACATTCTGGCCTTATTTTATTGAACTGTGTAGGATAAGCCAAATCCTTACCTGAACTTCGTCAGCTACCACGAGGAACTCTTCGCTGGGGTCAAGCTGCAAACTGCAAGGAATCGGACAAGAGTGAAAGTCAGACATGTGAACTCTTACGAACTACATATTTTTTGGAGTCATTATTGTTCTGGTACTCACCGATTCCTTCGAGCCAGTGAAGCAACTGGTTATCAACGCGCCCCTGCGCTCAATGCAGGATGGAGAGCTCATCTTTTTAAACCATCAGGTGAGACTATAGGAGGGGACATCAAAGGTGATCTGTGGGGAGAACAGCGGGGGTGGGAGGAATTTACACTCGACTCCACGGGTGGTTAATTCCCTTTCTCCATTTGCAGAAGGATATTCCTATGGGCCAAGCAAACGAAGCTAGGTGGGCCAGTCCAGTCCGTCATCTCGGCCCTATGCGTCACATTGGTGGAGACCGCAGCTGTCCAGTTCAGATCGCCTCTGTGGGAGCCAGGTGAGCATAACAAAAACCCAGAATCAAGAAGACACAGGGTGCGTGGCCTGCTATCGCCTTATCTGCCCTCCTGCGATAAACCACTCACTCGCGCTACACACTACTAAGGGAAGAAATTTGAATCCCTTACATGTATATGGGTTAGCATGAACCCCCTCCCCGCTTCAGGCAATCCTATTATTTAACAGCCCACTGCATATTCAACTTAACCTATCAGTGGGCACTGTGCACGACGAGACCCAAACCCCGGAGAGACCCTCTGCCTATGTAACACAGAACACAGTGGAGCAAAGCCACATATTGAACCTAGAACCAAACGGTGACCCAAAACTCAGCAGAACCCAAATAATAACAATAGTGAGAGGCCCTAAGGACACAGATCAGTCCGGTCCAGCCCAGACATTAGAGCTGGCACCCCAGGGGTACCCAGACAATATCATGCCATTGAGATCGACCTAAGCAAATCCTACAGGTGCGGCAAAAAGGGGTACTGACACCACGAAACAGAACACTTCAATCCGTCCTGGGACCGCTGAAATAACACTGTCCCTTATAGCCAAGAGACGTTGGAGAACACAACCCATTCTGTGACCTGGCTGCGCCATATAGGCCGACACGAGAAAAGGGGTTTAGGAGCCAGGAAAACTGGCCCGATGGACTCCTTTGTCAGTTCCCAACCTCATGGGTCGACCACAACACCGCAGATGATGACGGGCAGCCAACCCAAGACCCCTACAGACGAGAGGGAGGACTGACTAACGACAGTTGTACAAAACGGCTTCCTAGTAGTAAATGTCAAACTCGATGACATTGTGGCTACGATCAGCTCCCTGAAGGCAAGGGTAGATAAGAAGAGTACACAAATTACTGACACAGAAAATAGGATCAGTACAAATGAGGACACGATAACACAGCACAGCCGTGACAATAAATGTGAAGCTCTCGAATCGAGATCCAGAAGAAATAACATCCGGATTGTTGGGATTTCAGAGTCCTTTGGTAAAGGTTCTATGGAACGTCCAGTAGAAAACCTCCTGAAAACCCTCCTAGGCGCAGAATCCTTTTCAGATCATTTCCTCGTTGAAAGGGCCCACCGCACCCTGGCACCGATCCGCAGGCCCGGAGCACCACCCCATACGATAATAGTCTGTCTCCTCAACTAGACCTTACTGCTAAACTTCAATCTAGATGTGATATTACCTATGCATTTCAATTGCTGTGTCTCAGACCTTAGTGCTAACTTCGAATCTAGGCGATACACCGTATATAGTAGTACTCTATCGCTGCATTTAGCCTAATCTGTCTGTACTTTGCCTATCTTGCCTGGCATTTGATCGTCGTACTTAGCCCATTTTTCGCCAACACTGTGGATACTGCATTTATCCTAATACTTGATTGCTGCACGTAGCCTATTTGCTACAACATTATGTACTCCCACCTGCCCTACTTAGTCCCTCGAACATCCTTCACCAATCTTCTGATAGTTATATTTTGCACTATTGCATACTTCACCATGTCAACAACTCTGCCCCTAGAGGGCCCAGGTGCCCACATCCAATTCATCTCCAAATCCCCTTGCAACATAGCACAGAGAAACTATAGACTCTGGGCACGACTCCCTAAAATATTCGAACCCATCAAGAAATATAACATTAATCTGGGCCACCTTAGACCCAAACTACTCCCACCTCTGGAAACTACCGCTCTTCCCAGCTACAAACCCTATCCTAAAAGAAGTAAGCCCACGGCCAACCCACCTCTTACGGTACAGCCAGACCCTGACCTAAAAGCTGTGTTAATCAATGCCAGATCATTAGTCGCTCATGCTACAGACTTAGCTGACGTTATCCTGGAAAATGACCTTGACTTCCTCGCCATTACAGAATCATGGCTCCACGAGGCAGCAGGCCCTGCACTAACCCTAGCAGTCCCTGACAAGTACACTATCCTTAGAGCTGTTAGACCTGACGCACGAGGTGGAGGAATTGCGATTATCGCCAAAACCAATCTCTCCATGAGAATCACCTCCACACCCAACCTTAAATCCTGTGAGTTCCTTTCTATCAAACTACCCACCGCCAATTCTCAAACATTAAACATTCACCTCCTCTGCAGACCACCAGGCCCTATCGGCACCTTCAATAAAGATATCGCCACTGTTATCTCTGAAAAGCTAAAAAAACTCCTCACAAACCCTGTGCTAGGAGATTTCAACCTAGGGTACAATGATATCAATGATCACCAGGCCACGGCAGTAGCCAATACCCTAACAGAACTAGGCTTCATGTAGAAAGTGAATGCATCCACCCATACCAAAGGGAGAACCCTTGACTGGATTGCCAGCCACAACTGTAATCTATCCATCACAACTATTGCCCCCCCAAATCTGGACAGACCACCACTTAATCTCCTTTGCAATCAATACTAAAAGACCCATAACTCCAACACCCCCCCCTTGCCCCTGCCACATTAACTAGAAATAAGAAAAATATTACGACGGACAAAATCTTGCCACATATCCTACCCAAACTTAACTGCTTACCTGACCATGCTGATCCCGGCCTTCTAGTGGAGGATTTCAATAGTGCTATGACCTCTGCCCTCGACAGCATTGCTCCGCTCAAACTTAGGAATAGTAAAACAAAAAAGCACCTGAACTCCTGGTTTACACCCCACCTAAAAAACCTAAGACTTCAGAAAAGAAAATACGAAATTGCATGGAACTTACACCCCACTGCGGAAAACAAAACCAACCTAATAAACATATCAACGCAATACAAAAAGGACATCATCCTGGCAAAACAAGAAACTTATAATAATAGGATATCCCAAGCCAGCTCCAGCATGAAGGAGCTCTTCTCCATCCTAAAAGAACTTGAAACTCCTATTGTAGCACAGGATGACTCCATCAAAGATAAAAGCTGGTGTACAGACATACAGCTGGCACTAACTAACAAAGTGTCCAACCTCCATACCACAATTGCTCTAAAGAAAGCCTCCCTATCAGCACAAACCCAAACTCCTTCAAACACAACGCCCACACCCAAACCTAAAGTACACACCCAATTTAGCTTCTCTAAGGTCTCAGTGATCGAGGTAGAGAAAACTATTCTGAGTTTTAAACCTTCCAATTGCAAAGGTGACCAATGCCCAGCACAACTGATCAAGGACGCTGCCAGAGACCTAGCTCCTTTCATCACCAAACTTATCAATGCCTCCTTTACTACGGGCACCATTCCTCGTAACTTAAAGGAATCCTGGGCACTCCCCCTTCTGAAAAAACAAACACTGGACCCCAACATTCCCACAAACTACATGCCCATCACCAAGGTGCCTTTCTTACTAAAAAATACTGGACAAGGTAGCCTATACCCAAATCCAGAACTACCTTGAGGTCAACCAGCTCCTTGGCGTCCGCCAATCCGGTTTCCGACCTCAACATGGCACAGAGACTGCCCTTATCGACCTAAAGGCCCAAATAGACTCACTCAGAGACGAGGGTAAACTAGCCCTACTCCTCCTACTAGACCTCTCAGCCGCCTTTGACCTGGTGGACCATAGAGTCCTGTGCAACCACTTGGACTCTGCGGCCCATTTCTCAGGGGAGGCCATAGCATGGATACAGTCATTCCTCAGCGACAGGACCATGAGAGTATTCTCCCCTCAGCGGCAACAGACCCAATACCCATCACCTGTGGAGTGCCCCAGGGATCCTGTGTCTCGCCAACACTCTACAACATATTCACCAAGCCACTCTTTGACGATCTTGACAATCTGGGTATCACCTACACTAACTACGCAGACAATACCCAGATTCTCCTACCACTTGTCGGGGATTACGGATTAGATCTGGTTTTGGTGAATAGAGTTTATAGCATCGTTCAGGCATGGATGGCCAACCACGGCCTCTGTCTGAACGATTACAAAACAGAGCTCATCATCATGGGCACCGCAGCTCGCATCTCTAAACTTAACCGAAATTACTCAGCATTTATCATCGATGGGAACACTATTAAGGTCGCCAAAGAAGTAAAAACCTTAGGTTTTTACCTTGACTCGACCCTTTCCCTTACCAAACAGGTGAATTCACTGGCCTCATCCATGGCCTATACATGCAAACTAATACGAGCCGGGAAACCATTCTTATCAGACAACAGTTGTCTTATCCTAGCCAGAGCCCTTATCTTATCAAAATTAGATTATTGTAACTCCCTGTACATAGGTTCTACCAAACACATAATCAACAGAATACAAGTGCTCCAAAATAATGCACTGAGAGCGGCCCTTAGTATTCCCAGAAAAGCACATATCTCCAAAATAAGACGGAAATACAAATGGCTATCCACCCAAGAAAAAATCAACCTCAAAACTGCATCTCTCATCCACAAATGCTTAAAGAACAAAGCCCCCCGATACCTAACAGAACGCTTTAATAGAAAAAACCTTACTAGACTTACTAGAACAGTTAGCCCCAACGGCCTCCTAGTGCCCAGATTCAAACTAACCACCATCGGAGGATCTAGCTTCCCAGTTAAGGCAGCTCAATTATGGAACTCCCTACCTCATGCACTTAGATCTGACCAAACTTTTAACAAATTCAGACAGAACACAATAAAATGGCTCACTAAGAATGATATGTAACCTGCACTCTCCCTTGGCTCATTGAGAATGCTTTGTATCCTGCACTCTCCCATATACCTACCACCTGTCCTGTACCTGATGGTGACTGACCTGCTACTATGTAACGCAAGCTCTATGATGACGATTGTTTTGCTATGCATTGAGTGTACTTTTGTCTCACCCTGTGGTGCCATGCTCTGTAAAGTTGTAACTTCTGAAAACTAAGCTGTAAACCTACTTGTTCTCATGCGCCCTTCTACCCCAGGGTCCGGCGTGCATAATAAACAAACAAACAAACAAACTGCAGAGACGCGATTCTGAGGAGATCCAGGGAAAAAGGCACCCTACACCACTAGGAAAGCAGAATACATATTTACCCAGACTTTTCGACCAATGTGCAAACACTGTGGAGAGCCTACGAACCAGTCAAGAGACTCGGGCTATGCCACGTCCCCTATGCCCTCATCTTCCCGGCAAAGATGATAATCCACCACTGGGGCAGGGCGCACTTCTTTGAAAATCCTACGGAAGCCATAGCATATATGGAGGCCTCCATCCCCATACCCCCCAGAGACCGGGCAATAGACCAAAACATGCGAGGAGAGAAATGACCCCGCCGACTGAAAAAGCTTTCAAATCATATCCTTTATAAAGTTTAACGTCCGAAGGTCGGAAGAGTGGCTCTCTGACCAACACTTGTTTAAGGTGGGGTCATGAGCTTCTGTAGTCAGCAGCCATGTGAATGCAAAGTGCACCGTCGGGAGAATTCCACAAGTTATGGGAAATGGGATTCATCATCGTGTTGGGTTTGATGGTGCGGGTGGGGGATGGAGGGGAACTCAGGGAATGGTTACCCCTGGCAGTTTGCCAGGCCTGTTTGGGGATGTTACAAGTTTAAAATTGGGGGTTTGTGTTGTGGCGGGTGCCGTGCAGTGGACGGGAGCACATTGATATATGGGACATGCAGACAAGTCCAGTTATGGCTATGACACAGGCTAGTGGGGGGCTAAAAATTAAACTGCTATCCTGGAACATCCGAGTACTCAACAACCCAGTCAAAGCCAGGAAGATCGCAGCCTATGTGACATGACATAACCCTCAAATCCTTCTTATCCAAGAAACACACGCGCTCAGCAAGGCTAACACCAAATTCCTGCCGCGATGGGGTCCCCATAGATATTACACGGAATACTCAGCCCAATCTTGATGCGCGCTTATGCTTATTCATTCAAAACCAGGTTTCCGACACCTCTCCAGCAAGATAGACCCCCAGGGCAGATACGTGTTGGTTTGGGGGGAGGTGGCGGGACCACAGATAGTGATAATCAACACCTACGGGCCCAACGTTGATGACTCGGACTTCTATTGTACAATACTAGATATGCTGATCACATCCAGAGAAGCACAAGTAATCTGGGGAGGGGATTTTAATACAATACTTGATCTGTCCCTGGACCGTTCTTCAACAACCTCTCGGGCACCTACTAGGGCTGCACTAGTCCTGAAACAGATAATGGAACAAACAGACACTGTAGATATATGGCGTACACTACATCCACAAGAGAAGTAGTTCACTTTCTATTCATCCGTACATGATTCACACTCACGTATAGATTACAGGCTTATTAGCTCATACCTCTCAGATACTGCCTCCGGCTGTGAGATGCATCCCCGCACCCTTTCAGACCACTCCCCAATATCGCTCACCATCACTTTACATGACACTGCCCCACCAGCTAGAAGATGGAGAATGCCCCCCTCAATACTCGGAGACTCCCACGTTTGTGAGGCACTCCACATCGAAATTGAAGCATTCTTCGAATTAAATGAAGGTTCGGTGGGCAGCTATGCTACTCTGTGGTAGACGTTCAAGGTCTGGGTCTGAGGGGCTATCTTAGACCAGTCCACTGGACTATTGAAAACTGCTCGGAAGAAATTGGAGATAGCTGAAGCCAAAATAGACATACTTCAAATTGAATATAGCACCACTCATAACAAGGAAACATTGTCGGACATACATATAACACTAAACTAATTAATAAAAAGTCCTATATATGGCCACTCCAGCCAGGGCCTGCAGATATGAGGAAAGCAATAAAGCAGGCAAGTTTTTAACCAATATGCTTAAAGCCAAGAGGCACCATGCCCCAATCCCCAGCATTCAGACAACCCAAGGGGACGATAGTAAATAGGGAGCATGATATTAACGCCTCATTCGCTGATTTCTACGCTTCCCTATACCCAACCACGATGTGAAATCCATGGAAGACACAACTAAGTATCTAGACGACCTAGATCTCCCAACTTTAAGACCTGAACCACACAGTATACTAGACGTGCCCATCACACTTAGATGCCTCTTTGGTGTGATGGCACAGATCGACCCAGTAGCAAATGCAGCCATCGCAGCCCTAGATGCTGAAAAGGCCTTTATTTCCGTCTCCTGGTCATACCTATTCCTGGTCCTCGAACGGTTCGGCTGGGTCAGTAAGTGCGTCCGTTTACTGTACATGAAACTGACAGATAGAGTCCTAACCAACAACACCATGTCACCCACATTCATGTTAAACTGCGGCACATGACAGGGCTGCCCCTTCTCTCCCATCCTATTTGTACTCACCATAGAACCTATGGCAGAATACGTGCAGAAGAACCATTCCCATAGAGGACTCAGGATGACAGGACCCCTGCAGATTATATCCCTATACGCTGATGATACCCTGTTGTACATCCGAAATCCACAAGAGAACATGCAATCTATCATGACCAACATACACACATTCTCTGACTACTCTGGATACAAAATAAACCTGTCAAAATCCGAACTATTCCCACTGACCCCTAGCACCGGATATCTGTCTGGCATAAGTGGGTTTAAATTTGCCCCTACATAGGTACGCTATTTGGGAGTAATGGTATCCAGGGACAAACAAACACTCTATATGCAAAACCATGGTGAATTACTTCAAAAACTGACAGTAAAATTCCAATTATGGGCTAACCTCCCAGTGTCCATGTACGGCCGAGTGGCCCTTCTTAAAATGGTAGTACTCCCCAAGCTACTTTATTACTTTAATAATTTCCCGATCTGGCCCGGAAAAACCACCTTTGCAAAACTCCAGTCACTCGCCACCTCCTTTGTGTGGGGCGGAAAGACAGCTAGCTTAGGGTGGCCCAAAATGGTGGAACCGTTCTCGTGCGGCGATATCTCGGCCCCCGACTTTGAACTATACTACCTGACATCTCAAGTGCAGTTTGCGAAACACTGGTTCGACCTGGAGGATACAGCTACCCACATACTCTTAGAGAAACATGCGGCTTTCCCCACGGATATATGAGCCGTCATTTTTTACTCTAAATACAAAGACACTTGCGCATTTGACCCGGTAAGCATCACCATACAGGCATGGTCCAAGATATATATGAGGATTGGGCTAGAGACCCCATATGACCCAGAGATCCTCCTATGGAATTTCCCCAATATTGCTCCTACATTTGATAGGGCACTCCAGGAATCATGGGACCCGAACAAACTTTTTAAAATGTGGGATATGTTCCCAGACTTTGTCGAGGTGGTGGGCAACTCAAACGCTTCCAATTCCACCGAATGAAGGCTGCATTCGTCGCTAGATGGCCATCGTTTCCCTTGGAACCTCCAACCCATGAATGCATAAGAGCCATGGTGACTGTTGGAGGGCAGAGGAGAGGGGTCTTGATGTTATACTCTTTAGTACAAGCACACTCCACCTCACGCAACACCATGAAAGGGGAACGAGACATGGGCATTGAGATAGACGAAACCATGTGGCTCCGCTACTGCCAACTCACTAAAAATGTGTCCATGAACGCGGGGCTATGACTGATACAATTTAAAATATTAATTCAACTGCACTACACTCCAGCTAAATTGACCAAGTTTGTAGAGGGCAGTACGAGGAAATGCCCGAAATGTAATGCACCAAATGCAGACGCTTACCACATGTACTAGGCATGTCCCTTAGTCACGGAATTCTGGGAGGAAGTTGCTGAACTCCTGGAGGAAATCACGTCGATCCCAGCATCCCTATCTCCCTTCAAATATCTGTTTGGGGATATTGGTAAGGTGACAGAAACCACAAGGCGAATGTTAAATATCTCATGTGCCATTGCAAAATGATGTATCTTGAAATGCTGGAAGTCTGCAGGGAGACCTAATCGAGCTGACTTTCTTAAATATTTATCAATGGTAAACGAGAATGAGGAACAATTTGTATTGACTGTCCCTTCAACCTGTCGACCCAAGGGCATATGGACCCCGTTTCGGCTATATTTATGTAATCTGCTACCCAATGTAGACACTACGCCTCCAACCTCTCCATAAATTGTCATGCCTGTTGTCATATGTATAAATGTACAATGTAATTATGTCTGGTGCTCCTTGGAAGGTCTATGGTATGGCTCCGCTACGATGTAACTTTCTGATAAACAAAAGTTTTTTTTTAAAAAGAACAAAAAAAGAAACAAGCTCTCCCATCAGCGTTTCAAGAGCCTCATCAAAACCTGGCTCTTCAACAAGTTCTAACCATTGTCTGCCCATGCCACCGATTTTCCCCACTCTCCCGTCCTACCATACTTCTCGCTCGTCTGAACTACGGTGCCTTCGTTTTTTTGTACAATAACCATGTTATGCTTTGATGTAGTTCTATTCACTGCAATTATATCCTGTAATGTGTGTATCTTCTATGTAACTAGTTAAGCCTGTCTCATGTAACCTACGCTGTGATACCTCCGCGTTTGGCCGTGTAACAAATGCAAAATAAATAAAAAAATAAAAAAAAATGTTATTTAACTTCTAGCATGATTATTGAAATGTGGAGGTTAGTGCATATTCCCTTTGCGGGTGGTGGTTGTGCCTTTCCAGCATGTGGTGGCTTACCTATTATGAAAAGATACTTGCAGTCCGCTTTACTTATGGGTTGTTTCTACATAATGCAGTACATCTATGGCAGAAAGTAGTAATGAGAAATTAGTGAATGATGCCTGTATTGGCAGCATTAGGACAACGAAGACTGAGGTGCACATAGGTATTTGGCAATTGATGGTAATGTTTTGATCTTGGCCATTTAGCACATGGTGGGGGCATACTAGCAAATTTGCCGTCCGAGGTACAGATAAAACAAAGAACACTTAATGTAATGGAGTAGGGGTGGAGCAGAGTTTCTGTTTGCAGCAACTTGCGAAAGATATGATACAAAATATGCAATCTTGTCTTTAACATAACATAGCATTTAGTTCAATAATTAATGTCCTTTTAATCTCTTTATGAGACCCTCTCATATGTAATGTTGTGTCTTTCTAATGTCACAGGACTGACTGGTTGTGCTTGGAATAAATTTAGAGCCCTGTTGGCTTATAGCGATGCTGGTTACTATTGGTAAGGATGCAGTGCTGGAATTTGGTCTCCATATGAACACAGGAGGTGTAAATGGCAGTGGATTCTGCTATTCAATTGGTGTGGTGAAGGCGTGGTCAGGTCCTTTTGTGCATGATTCACTTTCACAAATTGTTTGCCTTTTTCAATGGGATGTAACATCTCACATATGTTTGTGTCTAACAAATGAGCACAATGAGGTTCATTAGATGTGTTAATAAGTGTCTCCCTTTTTCCTGATCACATACTGGATATTGGTTGATAAAGAATGTTTTCATACAACAGTTGATTTAAGTAATGCTGTGACTGAAGGTGCCTACCTGCCCTAGTTATTGGAGCATACAATCACAGATAGCGATGTGGAGTAGTAATTATTTTTTAGATTCACATGACTTGAAGCTGGGATACCAACTGAAGCGAGCTCTACTGAAGAAAACATGGAGACGTTCTTCTGACCTTGCGAGTGTTGAAACATATGCCGACAGAATGATGTGCTCCCTGCTAGGATAGAGGATGAAGAGATTTCCATGAGTTGTTGATTAGGATTATGAAATGCAATCTTAATTGTATGTTATCCTTCAGTCCTGTTTTTTCTCCCCTCTTTGTTGTATTGTTGCCATCTGCTTTTACGCTATACTATGTGAATCATGTGTGTATCTTGCATGGTGTCAATTTATGAATTCCTTTTTTGATTTGGTATTACATTGACTGAGAGCTCATGTATGATTGAGTGGAAAAAAGTAAATGTATTGAGAAGTGTAATCCATTTTGTCGAAGTAAAACCTTATTGTTTGTAGATGTGAAGTGCTGTCAAGTGATGTAAAAATGATGTAACCAGTACAATTATTCTATGTTGACGATCCCCAAGGAATCCAGAAGTAGGGTAGCCCAGCCCAGAGGTGGGTGGGGAGGATAGTGGAGCTGGGGTGGCAGGTGTGTGTGTGTGTATGCTGACACTAAAACACACCTGTACTCCTCTGCAGCAGTTTGGATGTAAACTCTCTGAGCACAGCTGAACACATGCGTGCCTGCAACTGGATTCGCAATCACCTGGAGGAGCACACGGACACCTGCCTGCCAAAGCAAGATGTATATGATACATACAAGTGAGTTTAATGCACACATTTCTAGTGTTTGCTTTCTTTATTGGGGACAGGTGTCCTGGCCAGAGCATGGGGAGGGTGTCCTGGCCAGAGCATGGGGAGGGGAGTGCCTGGCTGTTTCAGGGTAAGACTTGGCACACTGCTTGTATGTGTTCCGCAGGACAATGATCCACTGGCAGAGTGATACCCAAAACCCAGTGACCAAATACAAAAGGGGATGCAGGTCAAGGCAGTGGACTTACCAGGCCTTAGTTTAGCTAGGGCACATCTATCCTGGATTCTGTCATTTCAACAACACTCGTTTTTTACGACAGGTGTTTTGCTGTGGAATTTTTCCCTAAAAACAATATGAGTCCCTTTTACCACTGGAACAACTCAAACTCCATACTAGCAGGCCTAAAATAACCTTTTACTGCTGGCAACCAAACAATGCATGAACCACAACCCACCAATGAGCAGCTGTTGCAGAAGGCGTCCCAAACCACACCAGCTCACAAAACACCATGTGCACTCTTGGGTTGCATGGCTTACTGTGGATATCCACCAAGAGAACACATGTATGAGACTGACATTCACCAGACACCTTTGCAAAATGGACCCACACTTGCCAACTATAGCTTTTGCCAACTGTAACACTTATGTCAGATAAACATACACTTGCATTGTCAGGAAAATCTACCAAATAAATGCATGTGGCCACATTCAGAATTCACAGCACCACTACACAAATATATGTATATACCTCACTAAGGAGTGCAGCATAACAACAATATACACTGCAAAAATTGAAACAGCTCTAAACAGAATTAAGTCTTTAAACCATCGACCTGAAAATCCTCAAAATTGTTAAGCTAATTTGATATACACACACACACACACACACACACACACGCACACACACACTCACAGCACAACATAGGTAAAATATTGATTTCTAAGAGTTTAAAAAGCCAAAGGGTGTCTCACCTACTAGTCCCCGGGGATCTCTCTCTCAGGTTGACAGGGCACGGCCATCGCCTTTGGATCCAGACCCTGGGGGTGGACCAGTGCGGGAGGATCACCAGGGTGAGGGGTCTTCAGGGAGTGGCGGTGAGGCAACCAATGGTGAGACGTGGTATTCCCCCCTTTCCCATACACATGACCCATCCTATTTTATAGGATTCTCCAATGTCCCAACTCTCCCCCCACCCCCTTCTACACACACACTGGGCCGAGGAAGAGGGCGGCTGAGAGTAAAGAGGCTAACCCGTACATATCTCATTGGACACGTCCCGCTAATCGGGTCAGGCAAAGTCCGGCACTTGACTTTAAGTGCATGCATCTGATACCAATTTGCTCTCCTCACACGGGTAAAAGGCGGAACATAGAAACACACTGTGAGCAAGGTGGAACACGAGCAAGAGCAGAACCTCCGGGGTGAATGCAAATCTACTGGAGCAGAGCGACGCACCAAGGGCTGAAAGCAAAGGGAAGGGAACCCCAAGAATTCCCTGCATGAGGTTGTTGCCTCCTAAAGGCTGTGAAAGACACATGGAGAAGGCCAAATCCCAGCCAAGAAGACTGCATTGTGTTTCAAGGACGCCAGTGACCCTCCCGGGTGAATGGCAGAGTTGGGGAGACGAGGGTATTAACCTTGACTCGTGAATTAATAACTGCAAAGACAAGAAAGAAAAGCACACAGCAGTTGAGTTGGCAAGCGACATGAAAGACCGGTGTGTGCTAAGGAAAGATTGAAAATTGCAACAGTATATGGCACAATTGAAGACTGCACGCCTGTGGATGAGACGCGAAGGAAGGCAGACCTGTGATGAACTTTGAATTGCTGATAGCTGTGAAACCAGCTATACTAAGTAACAGAGTCGTCCAGCAAAAGGAAGTAGCCCACTCAAAAGGCTCGGTGAAAGGTGAAATGTTTTTGTTAGGAAGCGATAAAGTGAATTAACTATAAAAAGCAAAGTGATCAAAAGTAACCCTGGGAAAAGGGGTAGGAGTAAAAAGGGTGAACGCTGAACTTTTGTACTTATGACATCGAACTACCCAGAGCAAGAGACACTGGGGCAAATAACACAAGAGTGTGAGCTGAAGGGAAAGTTGAAGTGCTCCTGCGGAGATCTAAAGTAAAAGCCATGCATATTTGAAAGTCTTTGACATACGGAAAAGGTCAGAGCCCTACTGAGGGGGAGCAGAATTGTGATAAATTATGGGAAGGGGACCCCTAAAGGATGTGAATTAAGCTTGGGGAAGGGCATCCCTGTAAGTGTTTGCTTTTAATGGTCCGAGTCCGACTGAGGGCGACCGGCGTGAACTTTGTTGAACTGTGCTTTGAAATCTGAAAGAGAGACCTTAACGTGGAAGGCCAGGCGTGCCTCGATCCATGTTTTGAACTGCCTTTGTTTTGAGAACCTGAGCCAGTGTGTGTCATCTAGTCTACAGGGAGCGCCTTACTCCGTGCTGTCTAACGTGGGGAGGAGAGCTGACTCAGCCACACTTATTCTTTATGTTTTAACACTGATTTTCCTTTGCATACATAGCCTCCTTTACACACTTTTTGTACAAGAGATAGGGCAGGCATTAGGTTTTGTTAGTAGAGGTCATGTTGATTTGCCGGACTGACTAGGACTGTTTTATTTATTATTTGATGGTAGAGTCTACTCCCATCATAGCTATAGGGCAATGTAGGAGTTTTTCCAAACCCCGAAACTTGAATTAAGGTTTTACAAATTGTACCTTTTGTGTCAGTGTCATACTTGCGATACCATGGCCCCATTACAGAGTCCAGTCAAAGTCCATGCTGCACCAGGCAGCACCTATCGAACCTAAACAATTCCTCAAAAAATGTTAAGCTAAGAATTACAGTGAAATCCTCACTGAGACCATGCACACACACAAGCAATGTCACACGGCACAATAGAGCTCCCGATAAAATACCAAACTTCTTCAGTGATGCAATCATAAAAACGCAGCTTCTTAACACATGATCCAACTAGGGAACCTTAACGTCAAATATCAAAAGCGAGAGTTCGCTTTACCGATGTATTCCATTGCTCCTACAACACTGGCACACGGGGGGTGGATGTAACGTAGCATAGCCATAAAGACTGCATGCCCAGCAGTTCTTTTCTCTAAGCACGCCGACTCCATAGATCAATCCAATTTCGCCGACTTCCTCACCAGGACAATGAGGTCACCATTGTGATCGTCGGCACGGCAGCAAAAAGACCTCCTCTATCCCAAGAGCCGTAACGGTCACTTGGGCCATCCGCAAACAGACTCCAGGTCTCCTGTCACTCTCCCCCTCCAAAAGGCTCCAAAACACGCAAGCGGGTGCTGCGGATCTCCCGCACTCCACAAGATGGGTTATGAAAACAGAGCGCTCCTGCGCCTGTCACTCGTCACCCATTCTAACATTCTCATGTGTGTATATGTATATTATTGTTTAGCCCACAAACACTTCTGTCTGGACTACAACTCTGTGGTATATAAATGGGAAGATACATTTCCGGCCACTGCTGCTGCTCGTCCCATTCCTTTGGGAGGCAGACACTCAGTCCTCCCCCCCTTGCCCCGGGTGGTGAGAATAGCTAACTGTGGAGCAGTGCGACCCGGCCTTCTTCCCAAACACATTCTCCTTCTCACTGTGCTCCCCCCTACAACCACCTCTCCCCCTCACCCCCCATAGCAGCGTACTTGTCCTTTTCTTGCCTTTCTTTCCACCTCTCACCTCCTTTATCTTCTTTCACCTCTTGGGCCCGGATCAGGACCAGCTCGTTGTCAGTTGTTACGAGTGACACATAGACAAGTTACTTTATTAAGTTACTTCAGATTACACTTCATAAGTAGAGACTAGGACAGGAGCAGAGAGGGAGCCCACCGGCTCCCACCACCCAGGCTACATGATAACACCTGCCATGGGTGGAAAACACACGCATGCACACGCACGCACACACACACACACGCACATACACACATACATACCCCCCCTCTTAGTGTGCAGGATGAGAGAGAACCGTGGGTGTGTGGTGGTGGGGTACTTATTATTGGCTGTCTTGACCATCACTTATGTCTATCCTAATCATGACCCAGCATCGTTCTTTATAGCAGCATATTCCTAACATCTTAGAGTTTGGAAATCCGACCATGGATCCATTTTGCATGGATATCATAACTGAGGCAATAGCAGGGTAGTCCATGATAGCAAATGGTCCTTCCGCTGATATCCTTCAGCAATACTGGTGCATCAGGGTGAATCTGTCTGCAGTTATTACGTACAGGAGAAGACCAGGGCATACGTCGCTGTTGCGAAGGAGCTTTTAATGGGGCTTTTTGCATGTTTGGTATGGGAGCTTTACTAGGAGTTGATTGGTGTTTTCCAAGTTACTGGGTTTGCCGAGCCAATGCACTAGTGTGAACTAACATTTCTTTCCTTAAACGTGTCCTTCATTCTAGCTATTTTGTCATTAAGGAAAGTCTCTGAGTTCCACACCTTATCTTCACAAAAGCCACTTGTAATATTTTTTAGGTACAAAGTGGAACTGAGAACAAACCACCCTGGTGTACTGAAAGTAATGTCAAGCTCTCATATGAATCAAGTTCTTTTTAAAACTTCCATCAGTCTAGTGTATATGTTGCTGGCAAAAAAAGCTTTGAGGTTTTACTTGGGAAGGGGTACCTGTCAGATAATCTGACTAGTAGTTGTTTGTTTGTGCCATATATTGATCAGAAAAACGGACATTCTGTCTAAAAGCAGGGTAGAGCATGCTGGATTGTGGAGTGCATGAAGCGCTGTTTGGAGAAGGCATGCAGACCATTGTCGATCATGTAAAAGTGCACACACGGAGGCAAGGTTGCGGCTTGACTCTTGTTTGCCAATACTGTCTTCCAGGAAATCTGCAAAACACCCACATGGAGAAATGTGCATACATTCAGTAGACATTATTATCTGGACACCACATTACAAGATGCAGATGTTACACAGGCATTTCTGGGGAATCTGTTTCGATGTGGGGCTTTCTACCCTCCATCGGAGATGAGCAAGCAATAATATTCTGTTGAATTAAATGTATAATATATTGTTGTGATAATGTATGTTAGTACTGCATCCAGTGATAGTTTATAATTTGTATTTAAAATTATGTGAATCTATAAAAAATACAATGCTAGAGATGAATAAGCTACTGAACAGCAAGTGTCGTTCTCCCATATTGGTGACCTATATAGGTTTATATACACTCGCCCTCCACCATGAAGGAAGCTAGGGATAGGGGTTATGTGGCAGTCGTCGGGAATCTGAAACGCTAATGTCCTCAATGAGCCTATTGAAGCAGGCTATGGTTAAACAATAGGGAAAAATATAGTTTTCCCATGTTCATTGTTATTATTTAAAGAAAAACATTTCTAAGGCTTATCATCCTGACAGGTGGAAATACTCAAACGCAGGTGAATCTATGAATTACAAAAATAGTAGAGATCTGCACTGAAAGAGAAATAACTTATTCTTACTACAAAGTAAGACTGGCGGGAAAAGGATTTGTGCTCAGTAGAACACTGTCAGTTTAGGAAGAACCGTCCAATTCTTAGTCATCTAGTGTCGGAGTATCTTTGGTTTTCCCCGTTGTTAGATGGATGTCTTTGATACAGGCCCAAGTGTCCCAGGATGCATTGTTGTCAGGGAACGCCTACAGGCGAATATCCACAAAGAAGCAGCAGAAAGACGATACTGGAAATTCAGTGCTGGAACTGGGTTTGGATAACAAGCAGAAATGACTGGTTCGAGGGAGGTGGAGCTCTGGTTTCGCATGGTTGCAGGGGGACTCCAGCGGTGGCTCATCTGGAAGGAACACATTGCTTATGAGCTCTGAGATCACGAACCTTGAATGTGACATGAGCCACCTGATTTTTGTTGCTGTTGCTTATTCTGAACATTTTAATCAACCCATTTCCACTAGAGTCCTCATCACAAGCCTCAGTATGGGTACTGCTCTGTGAAATGGGCCCCCTGCGACACCTTAAGCATCATAGGGTGAGCGCCCAAAAGGTAGCCAGTGTTTTCCCAGGTCAGTAATCTGGCCTGTGTGGGTGTCTCTGTGTGAGGGTGTGTCTGTGTGGGTGTGTGTCTGTGTGTGTTGTGTGTGTGCCCATGCCCAAAGATGGTGGCGGGGACATACATCAAAATTGTTATACAAAAATGCATGTCATATTGCATTCAATTTCCTACTGCACAACCCACCAGACAAACGTATATTTTAAGTTATACATTCTGTGGCCAAGCCTTTGTTTTACTCTATAACATGTTTACTGAACTTCTATCCGCCCTGCTTTCTTCCTGGGTTTAGGCCTGGCTTATCGACCACGTATCGTAGAGTAATGTGGACTTGAGGGGAGGATCACCCTGTTGCAAAGTTGAGGGTTACTCCTTTAATACATTCAACAATGAGGCAGAGAGGAATCAATTGCAGAATGGGACAGATGCAGGAAAATCCGACACAGAGACTTTTTCCATGGGTTTCCCTACGTCTCCCTCAATCTGAAGGGTTATAGTGACTTTTCTAAGTATGACATGCATTGTGTTTGCAGAGGGGAGCTGCTCTCTACCGCTTTACTCAGAAATATGGATGGGTCTTTGCCAGGAAGGCAAAGACCTTTCAGAAGACCCAAGTAATGGAGGTCTCAGGGTTCTTAATAATTTCAACCACCTAGTGTTATTAGATGTTAAACACAATTGTCTGCTTTTAAGGAGTTTCAGGCAAGACTGGGTTATGCCACAGTATGACTTTATGTACCAGCCAGTGCAAAATTGGCTGGGCCTACTGGGGACCCCCTAAATGTGCAGGTGAGGATAAAGTGTAAATAAACTATTTGTAATGTAAGAAGAGACCTTCTGGATGTTCGCCTACACCTGTTTCCCCTCCTATCTTATGTAATGCGCTTGCTGCTCCTTGCTTTCTTTTCAGTCTGTCCCCTCCGAAAATGGAGGCATTTTCCATTGTACTGTTTGTTGAAAGTCTCTGCTCTCTCACTGTATGTTCTCCCTCCAGGCGATACTGTGATAAACTTTGTTGTCGCCCTCTGAGCGCAGCTAACTTTGGAAAGATCATTCGGGAGATTTTTCCAAACATCAAGGCTCGACGTCTTGGAGGACGTGGACAGTCCAAATATCCTTTTTCTTGCAGATCGGTGCTGGGTTGGTAAACCAGCCGCTTTTAGGGACAAAAGGAAAGAGCCACAGAACATGCATTTAATTAAAAAAATCTGCGATCGTCTGGTCTCATACATGTAAGTGAATTGTGTGGAGTGTCTAGTAAAATGTATATTCACGTCGAAAAAGATCACCAGGACCATCCAACTTAGTCCTTCAGGTATGGACCCCATCCTATCCAGTCGATAAGATTCCCAACAGCTCCAGTTTGCCCAGACCCATGCAGTGTACTAGTTTCCTGGAACATTGTGACTGCAAACCAATCCAGGCAACCGATTTCCCTGGATGCTGCTGCATTGAAGAACCCATATTTTTTTTTATTTTTTTTTTTTGCATTTTTAAAGCGCGCACACAGCCCGCAGGCATCGAGGCGCTGTTACAGGAATAGTTTTTTTTATTTTTATTTTGTTTAGTTGCGTAATTGTTTGTTTTTTTGTCTTAGTTGTGTATTTATAATGCGCTTAAATACCCAGAGGTTTCTAAGCGCGGGACTTGAACCTGTGTTGCTTCGTGTTGTCTTGCTTCCAAGACGAGCATGTTGCAGCTGAGCTATCCTCCCGGGACATATGGTCTACAGGTGCCTTTGTTGTCAACCTACAGTTGCCAAGTACCTGATTGTGCTAGTTTTAACATTCATGCCACTAGATGGAAACATCTCTGAATGTGATTTGTGTTACTGTAGATTTTAGTGGAAGAGTTAAGTTTGGCAAGATGGTAACTTTCCTTGTCTTTGTTTATGGCATTTAAATGTAAATATATCTACTTGCCAGTTTTTGACAGACAAAGGAACTGAAGCCTAGAGAATGAAAATCATTAGCACAGGATCATGCTGTTTCGGCTAGTTGGAAGCAGAGATTAATTTAGTTTAGTTTGTTTATTTATATAGCGCAGCCAAACCCTGGGGTAACTGGGCGCTTCATCGTTAAGGGGCAACATGGTTACAAAGAGTTTCACATACAGGAAATAGCAGTGGATGATACAGTACAATAAATGGTATGAGGACCAGGTTACAGAATGGTCTGTAATGAAAGAGCATTGTGAAAATGTAACCGGTTACAGGTTAGTCTGTTGCAGTCGCAGCACATATTTGCTGCAAGAAAACTAGGGTGCAGGATTTAGCGAAGTGCAGGCTAACAGTCTATTGCTGAGTTATGAGCAGTTACCTTACCTCTGAACGACCAGAATGAAGTGTCAGCTCTGATTGTCATTGGTAATGCATTCCAGCATTTCGCTGCTAACACAAGGAAGCTTGCTCCCCCTGCCGTTTTCAGATTGAACTTTGGGATGTCAAGTTGGTGTAAGTATGGGGATCTAATTGGTCTGGTAGAGTTATGTCTAGTGAATATGTCTGATAAGTAGCGTGGGGCTGCAAGATAGAGACATTTGTGGGTGATGACAAGTGCTCATAGTTTGATTCTCTCACGGGTAGGGAGCCAGTGAGACGCTTTTCTGAAGGCAGAGATGTGAGCCTTGCGGGGGAGATTGAGGGCACATCTGAGGGTGTTGTTTTGGAGTATCTGGAGTCTGTTCAGGATGTGGTTGGTGGTGCCGAGGAAGAGTGTGTTGCATTAGTCTAATTTGGACAATATGAGGGCCCTGGCCAGTGTGAGGCAACTGTTGGTGGATAATAATGGTTTGCAGGCATTTATAAGTTTGTTGGTATAGGCCGTGGAAAAGATGGTAGCGTTGATTTGTTTTTTAAGTGAAAGAGTGGCGTCAAGGTAGACACCCAGTGTTTTGACTTCTTTTGACACTTTTATGATGTTGCCATCAATGGTGAAGGATTAGAATCTAGTGTCGAGTTTAAGACGAGCTTGGGAGCCGACGATAAGTAGCTCCGTCTTGTCCTCGTTTAAGCAGAGGCTGTGGGTGGCCATCCATGCTTGGATTTCAAGCTAAATCTTGTTTAGCTTTGCAACATCGTCCTCATAACTCCCCGTGAGTGTGATGAGGACATGGGTGTCGTCAGCGTAGGTAGTATATGTGACACCAAGGTCATCAAGGCGGTCAAAGAGGAGCTTTGTTAAGATGTTGTAGAGCGTGGGGGTGATGCATGATCCTTGGGGGACTCCACATTGGATTGGGACAGGGTCCGCCGTGGCGCCGTCTGAGGGGACGAAGACCCTGGTTGTTCTGTCCGATAGGCAGGACCAAATCCAATTGGTGGCATTCTGGGAGAATGCAGCAGCCGCAGAGAGGTGTTTGGTAAGTATTTGGTGGTCGACTAGGTCAAAGGCTACAGACAGATCTAACAAGAGCAGGATGGCCAGATTGCCCTTGTCTTGGGCTTCCGTCCCATGCCTAGGTATAAAGCCAGATTGTTGCAGGCCTAGAAGGTTATTGTCTTCTAAATGTTGTTGTATTTGGAGGTATGCTACTCTGTCTAGTATTTTCAAAAGAAAGTTGACTGTCGTGATGGGCCTATAGCTTGTTGGTGTGTTAGGGTCTAGGTTAAGCATTAAAACAGTAAGACAAATGTCAGTCGAAAACACAGCTGGACATTTGGACTCTGTTGGGAGCACATCACCAAGTATCTTGCTGATTGTTTTTTTAATTTTATTTGGACGTCTTGGGACTGCACATTTCAAAAGTCAGAATTTCCTTTATGAAAAGACATTTTAAACTCAAATGAAGTACATAGTTAATGAAGAGCTCAATATGGCACAAAAATGTTAGCCTGAAATGAAGTATGTGTGAATAGCAATGCAATGTTATAAATGTTGCTCATTGTAATTGAAACGTGAGCATGTTCATTCTTTTGAAGGTGTAAAAAAAGACGCATTGAATTGCAAATGAGTATCAACAGAGGGCTTGCAGACAATGTGAGCTGAGCTGACAGCTAAAAAGCTGATTTAGCTTGTAATTTCGTATTCTAATGCAGCCCCCTACTCATGTAGACATTTATTTTGTTGTTTTGCTCCTGTAGCATCTAACAGCCACTGATCATTAGTTGTCACCCTCTTCACTCTTCCTAATGGAACATATTTCAAATGGATTGTGACCTCCCACATGTAATGTCCAGCTTCAGCTGCTTCAGAAACATTTTTCAGCAGAGGTTGCTGTGCGTCAATGACGTCGAGCCGATGTCCCTCGAAGGCCTCTGTCTAGGGTGATGTCATCGAAGGGCATGTGTAGCCCACGCAGCGCCGTTGGCCTCAGTTCTGTTTTTCCGATTTAGCACTTGCTTCTAGTGAAAATCAGCATGCCTCTTCTGTGACATACATTACATGAAATCTTTGAAATCATCGAAAATATGTCTTCCTCTTCGACTTTGTCGACGCCAAAGTCAGGCTTTAAGAAATGCAGAGATTGTGGCTCAAAAATGTCACTTACTGACCCGCATTGCATTTGCTTGTGGTGCCTGAGGGAGAGCCACGATACTACCGAGTGTTCCAAGTGTCAGTCGATGACAGGAAAGGCCTTGAGGGAACGGAAGGGGATACTCAAGGTAGGAAAAATCCCCAAAATGTCACCTTCCCGTACTGCTAGGCCTTTGACCGACGAGTCGAGGGAAGACTTTACTCGGAGAAAGAAGGCCAAGTGTTCTAGGTCGAGGAGTGGTTCCCACCATTCCTCCTCATCTTCAAAAAAGTCAAAGAAGAGGCACTGACGGTCACCTTCATCTTCTTCTTCGGATGATTCCCCTAAAAGGGTTGCATGTCCCTCAAAGAATTCGACATCAGCTGAATGGAAAGCTTTCAGGGTTGAGATGTTAAAAATATTTGATAAGCATAGCCATGCTCTGACCATGCCTTCGAATGAAGCTGGAAAGGAGAGATCTCGGTCCAGAACATGCGCTCCCTCGAACCCGGGTAAAAGACCTGATCCCCATCGGGAGCCCTCAGGGCCCCAGTCTGAAAAGACAAAGGATCATAAGAAACGTGGCGATACATCGAGGTTGAGGTCGATGCCGGCGGTGCCCTCAATGCAGGCCAGGCCCTCAACGCCTGTTAAGACTTTGGTGGCGACATCAGCGTCGAAGTCTTGGACGCCGGCTGCTCCACGTTTGCCAGCCGCGCCGTTGGCGCACAATGTTCCTCATGCATCGACTTCGACAACGTCGAAGCCTGTGGTTTCTAAACCAGACCAGGTTTATGCTCCACTCCCAAAAAAGGATTTATTTCTATTTTTGAAGAGGAGGAATATTCTGATAATGAGGAAGCACCTTTTGAGTTACAATACAGTACACCCAATGTACCAGAGAGCTTCATCTCTGAGGAGAGCAGAATGCAAGATTGATATGAAAACTTGCAAACAGCAAGTGGGGTCGACACTTCCCCAGAGCTGGAATTCGGAAAGCCTGAACCAGGGGAACATGCTGACTTTTCATATTGTCAGCTTATTTGTAAGGTTACCGAATATTTGGGGTTGGAGTAGGCCCTCTTTACCCTGTGACCAAGACGACCTAACGGACATTCTGGACAACAAAGGTCCTCCGACTGATCCCACTTTACCCTTTCATGTGGCACTTCAAAAAAGGGTGGCTAGGAACTGGGAGACTCGGGAGTCAAATCCGGCAGTCGACAAGAACCTCACCAAAATACCGCCCCTCCAGTAGCGACCCCAACTACCTGTCAAAACACCCCACTCTGGAGAGTCTGGTGGTGCAGGCAGCTACGGCTACTTCGAAACAGGCAGCGTACCCTACCATCCCTTCTGATGGGAAAGATAAGCACGTACATGGATGGGCGAGGAAGGTACTTTCCACAGGGAGCATGGCACTGAAATCTACCAATTCCACTTGTGCTCTCGCAAAGTTTTCACATTCCCGAAGTAGAAGAAAGGGACGGATTCTTAGCTATTGTTAAGGACGGCAAAGAAGCCATGTGTGAGTCCCTTCAATCAGGGTTGGATTCTGCAGATAGCATCAGCAGATCCATGGCTACCAGCACTGTCATGGGCAGATTTGCATGATTGAGGAAGTCAGGTTTTGCACCGGATGTGCAGTCTAGGCTTCTCAACATGCCTAGGATGGGTCTCATCTTTTTGGCAACAAGGCTGACGAGAACCTTGAGAAGTTGCCAACCTCAAAGGTGGCGCCCAAATCTTTAGGCACCGCTATTAGGTAACCTCAGCCATTTTGTCCTAGTGGGCAACCCTGGAGGGGTAGATCTTTTTGCTACTACTCCTCAGTTGGAAGGGCGAGAGGAATGTCCATTCAAAGGGGCCAAAGAAGGTTTCCTTGTGGTGGACATGGTAGAGGTGCAAAGCCAGCTCAAGCAGTAGCCTCCTTACCATTGCCCTCTCTAACAGCTGCCACAAAACCACTCTGAAGTCTTGAGCCACAGTTCAACAGTGGGAGGCAGACTGTCTCAGCACAGCATCTGCAAGAATGGCGACACATTACTTCGGATGCTTGGGCTTTGGAAACCATAGCCCTCGGTTATTGCCTCCCTTTTATAAGAAGACCTCAGAACAATCCACCAGGGAATCACTCTTTGAGGATTCCGAACCGCTCCTTGTGCAGGAGATTTTAACCCTGCTAGAGAAAGGTGCTATAGAACCAGTACCTGTAGCGGAGAGGAACAAGGGAGGATACTCCCCATGTTTTTTGATTCCCAAAAAGGACGAGGACTAAGACCCATCTTGGACTTGAGATACTTGAACAAGTTCCTCAGGAAGGACAAGTTCAAGATGGTCACACTTTCTCAGATCCTTCAGGCCCTCCAATTACAGGATTGGTTGGTGTCATTGGACCTTCAGGATGCTTATTTTCATGTGCCAATCCATCTCAATCACAGAAGATACCTGAGGTTCGCGGTTCTCATTTTCAGTTTGGAGTTCTGCCATACGAGCTAACCTCCGCCCCAGGGATTTCATCAAACTGATGGCGGTAGTGTCAGCAAGCCTCAGGAGAGGGGCTGAGGATTCACGTCTACCCCTACCTGGATGATTGGCTGATCTGGGCGCGTTGTCCCGAACAAGCCCTGGATCATCTCAACTTTACCTGCCACTCTCTTCAGAGACTGGGCTTCTCCCTCAATTAAAAGAAGTCCCATATGATACCTTCCCAACAGCTCGAGTACATCAGAGCTGTACTATATACATCCTTGGAAAGAGCTCACCACCCAAGGTGAGGGCTTAAGACATTTTTCAGATGGGGACCAAATTTCAGAATGCCCACAGTCTACCGGTCTTTGATTTTCTAAGGTTGCTCGGCCTCATGGCGTCCTGCATTTTTCTGGTGCCAGAGGCTTGCAGGAGAATGAGATATCTTCAATGGGCTCTAAGATCTCAATGGTCCCAATTCTCAGAAAAGATGTAGGACCAGCTTTAGATTCCAACCAGAGTCTCGCAGGATCTTCTGTGGTGGGTCTGTGAGGAAAATGTTCTGAAGAGAGAACCTTTTTGCCAACCATGCCTGGAGATAACACTAGTGACGGACGCCTCTCTCACTGGGTGGGGAGGCCATGCCAACGATTATCATCGGAGATCGTTGGTCTCCATCGGAGTCCGAACTACACATCGATCTTTTGGAGCTGAGGGCAATCAGACTTGCGATGAAGGCCTTTATGCCCTGTGTCCGGGGAAAGAACATCCTGATAATGACAGACAACACAGTGGCCATGCACTACCTCATCAAGAGAAGATGCGTAGGGTCACTACCACTGTGCAGAGAGGAAATGCAGCTCTGGTACTGGGCAATTCGAGAAGTAATCTCCCTGTCGGCAGTTCACTTAGCTATAGGGGAGAACTTGGCAGCGGACGCTCCGAGCGGGCAGAGCACAGTCTCTCACGAGTGGGAACTAACTCAGGAAGACCTTTCACCCTTTGGGGAATCCCTCAGGTGGATCTGTTCGCGACCGTTGTCAACCGGAAGTGCGAACTGTACTGCTCCAGGGAATTTCCTCTAAGAGGAATTCTAGGAGACTCGTTCGTGCTGGACCAGGAGTTTCCACTCCTGTACGCGTTTCCTCCGGTCCCCGCCATTCCTCATGTAATCAGGAGGTTGAGATGGTTCGGGAAACACATGATCCTAATTGCACCAAGAGGAAGTGGTACCCGGATCTTCTGGACATGTCCATTTGTCCTCCGATGCGTCTTCCACAAAGAGAGGACCTTCTCTCGGGAGAGGGTCAGGTTCTCTATCCAGAGGTCAAGACTCTCAACCTTCATGCTTGGTTTCTGAAAGGCTGAGATACAAGGATTGGGACCTCCTGGATGACATGATGGAGGTGTTGCTTTTGGCCAGAAGACCAGCAACAAAATCTTTGTATCGTTGCCTTTGCAATACGTTTTGCAACTGGTGCAAAGAAAATAATGTTGATCCTTTTCTATGTAAAACTCTGGATGTCCTTTCCTTCCTTCTATCATTAGTTAATTTGGGCCTTCAGATAGGCACCATAAAAGGATACTTGGCAGCGCTATCGATCTTTAAGCGCTCTTCGGAGGAATGTTACTACTTCAAAATACCACTGGTGACTCAATTCCTAAAAGGGCTCACTAATCCGTTCCCTCCATCTCCCTTCCAAGTTCTACTTTGGGACCTCAATCTGGTTTTGAAATTCCTGATGTGTGCCCCTTTTGGACCTCTGTACACGCATCCGCCATGGTTGTTAACCTTTAAGACAATACTATTGATAGCTCTGACATCAGCCCGCAGCGTGAGCAAGTTGCAGGCACTTTCGTGCAAGCCACTCTTTATCATCTTCCAAAAGGACAGGGTTGTTCTGAAGGTCAAACCCTC
Organism: Ambystoma mexicanum; assembly: GCF_040938575.1. Taxonomy (NCBI): domain Eukaryota; kingdom Metazoa; phylum Chordata; class Amphibia; order Caudata; family Ambystomatidae; genus Ambystoma; species Ambystoma mexicanum. The sequence goes on along the minus strand of NC_090921.1, from coordinate 739,569,142 downwards.
CTTTTTACCAAAAGTCGTTTCAGACTTTCATTTGAATCAGAAAAATGTTCTGCCTTCCTTCTATCCTCCACCTCATCCTGGTAAGGAAGAGGAAACACTGCATAGGTTGGACCCTAGGAGCGCTAAGCTTTTATATCTCCAGAATGTCCAAATTGAGAGTGGATGACCAACTTTTTATCGGTTACACAGGACACAAATTAGGTCAGGCTGTTTCCAAACAAGCTTTGTTTAGGTAGATAACCCTCACGATATCAGAATGCTACAGACTAGCAGGTAAAGACCCTCCTGAAGGTTTGCAAGGTAATTCCACCAGGGGCATGGCTACATCTACAGCTCTTCAAAGGGGTGTTCCATTTAGAAATATCGGTGAGGCTTCTACGTGGGCTTCCATCCACACGTTTACAAAACACTACTGTCTGGACACTTCGCATGCTCAGGATGGTACATTTGGCAAAGCAGTACTTTGCTCTGTCCTCGAATGTTTAAATTCTAATTTTACACCATCCTCCAATCATAACACTGCATTGGGAGTCTGTCAAAGTTGAGGAATATGTGGGAGGACAAAATCCTTTCGAAGACTAGTTACTTACCCCTGGTAACGTTCTTTCGGCTGGATGTTCCTTCCACGGAATCTTCATCGCCCTCCCAACCTACCCCTCTGTAGAATTTCCCATGCTATTACAGCTTCCGTTCCACCAAGGCTGAATACTGCCATGCCCGTATTTATGGGCATCACTGCTGCAAGAGGAGGGGAAAAACGGAACTGAGGCCAACGGGTGCTGCACAGGCTATATATACCCTTCGATGACATCACCCTTGACAGAGGCCTTCGAGGGACATCGGCTCAACACCATCGAAGCACAGCACCCTCTGCAAATAATATTTTCCGAAGCAGCTGAAACTGGACATTACATGTCAAAGATGAGAAATACGTGGGAGGAACATCCAGTCGAAAGAACGTTACCAGGGGTAATTAACTTGTACTTCTATAAGACACTAGCACCAGCAATCTCTACTCTCCTCCTCTTTTATCCAGCGCCTGTTAGGTTTGCCATAATTGCTCCACCACATCAGAAGGACATGTACAGCTCCTCCAGACCTCCTTAGTAAGCCAAGGTTATCTTTAGCAATTTCTCTCCTTTAGTCTAATGTTCTTTTTATAAGTGGAAGTTTATTTACTGACATGTGAAGTGTGTATATTATCGCACAAAAAACGGTATCCTGTCAAAAAACTCTCGCCAAAACATTGTCAGCCAGCGGAGTGAGACATGTTTCTTTTAGCCTTCTTCCCTTACCCTCCATTCAGCACTTTCCCCAAACATTCTTGGATTGGTGATAGATTAGTAAATAACACCAGTCTTAGACTATGTTGGGAGTGCTTTTTAGGGGGTCAGTGAAAGCCACCCCCCCACTGAGGATGTTTAGAGTAGTGAAATTATCACAAAGAACCCATAAAAAAGTTTATTTCATTGGATTTAAAAAATATATATTATTGTGTGTAATTTTCAGTTTTCCGGTTCGACGTTCTGATTTTTCTAACCATGTAGTTAGTGTGTTTTAGCCTTTGTGCCTTGTTAGTTACCAGAATGATAAAGCCTTTTTTTTTAATATCAGTGATTTTTTAAAGCTTTCAGAAAGGTTTGATATTGTTCACGCTAAAAGAAAGGTGCATATATTACTTTTTTCTTTTTGTTTTAAACGTTTGGACTGCAAATTCCTTGGTGCGTGTTAGCTTTTGTCTAGAATGTATATTTCAGCTCTGAATCCATGGAAATTGACAGCCAGAGTGGCTGCAGAGTGTTTGGTGGCAGCTTGGCGGTGGACTGCTTTTCCCTTGCAGTCTTTTTTCACTGGCTACATTGCACCTCTCCAAGGAGGCGTGACAACAACCTTATACACTCCCCCCACAGCGGAGCGGCAGCAGAGTGTTTGGTAGCAGCTTGGCGGTGTACTGATTTTCCTTTGCAGTCTTTTTTCACTGGCTGCATTGCATCTCTCCAAGGTGGTGTGTCTACAACCATATACACTCTTTCCCCCCCACCCCCAGCGGAGCGGCTGCAGAGTATTTGGTGTCTCGTGCCGAGTGCCCCGGGCCTCTTTGATTTCCTCGCCAAGTGACTACATTTCAAATGAAGCACGGTGGCGGTTTTGGTGGAGCTGTAAAAGCTAAGGTATGTATGGAGCTCCCACCCGTCACAAGAACTCTTCGAAGTGGGCTACGGGAGTGTACTGCAGATATCTCTGCCGGAGCTACTCTAGGCAGTCCTGCCCCAAGAACACCAGGTAAGAGGTCTGATCTGCAGCTTGAACTTGAGCTGGAATGTGAACTCAATATGCCCATTTTGAATGAGGTAGCTCCTGATTCGCCTCTCCGTACTGATGCAATTGAAGAGAGTCTGGGAGCCCACGAAGGATTAATCAGGGTTGAGGGGACAGTTTTAAGTAAGTTCCAACAAATTCCGAGGGGTGACCCTCTATTGACTATTGATTTTCCCCTAGCGGATGCCCAAACATCAACGATAAAAGAGGCCGGACCGGCTGACACAGAGTTTGCTATGTATACTGCTGTTATAGTCAAAATATCTGAAATATGCAGCTCTGTGACACCGGCAGGGTCATGCTCTGTTCCGAACTTTGGGTTGGTACCACATGTTAACACTGATCAAGAATGGACAAGTCCAAGCCGCCCCCTGGCAGCGGAAGTCCGTCTGTCTTCAATTGTCTGTGTGCCGACTCCGGTGTGCAGCTCTGCCAGGAAGGCTTTAAGTTGGGAAGAAGAACAAGAAGAAGTGGGGTCTCGGAAGAACATCAGAAGCCCCGGATCTAGATGTGGTAAAGACAGTACACAGCACTCCACTAACAATCGTTTGACTATAACCAATATGAAACTATTGATGGTTTCTGATGTAGATCAAAGAATATGCCACCCAATGGGAATGGCCATGTTCGCTCTGGGGAGGGACCAACCAAGGGACGACCTGTATCAGAGCTTACCGCAAATATTTCCATCATTTCTGAAATGGAAATGGTCTGCTTCTCATAGGAATGATGAATCTAACCAACCAGGTCCCCCAATAAAAAAATATGACGACTCCTTTAACAAAACAACCCAATGATCTATGGTGCCACCTCCAGAATAATGTAAGATCTGCAAGGACACCTGAGCTAATCTCGGGTAGAAACTCAAGCCTTGATCTAACTGACACGGAACTACTTGAAGGATCAGGTATCGCTGATCTATGTTCAACACGCGAAAGACCGACTTGGAATGAATCTAAAAAGGAGTCGCCAACAAAGACCCATCGATCTAATTATAGGCAAATGAATAAACAACCAAGATTGTCCTCGGACACAGAGATGGTGGCCACTACTAATGATGAAGATTGCAACTCTTGTCTGGACTTCAACCTAGGGATGGAAGGTCAGTCCCGTGAAACCAGTAAAAGAAATCGTCAAGATGAAATCAGGCCTGCTTTGGGGAACCAATGAATAGCTGTGCCATATGGGACCGCTGATAACACCCATTTCCTCAGAACTGTCGATATAGATAAATTAAGTACTTCTTCGATACCTTCTGGGATTTTGAAGGAGCACGCTGCACAAATACCATTTTTGGCAGACCAAGACAAGGACCGAGATCAAATGAGGGCCGATTTCCAATCTCAAAATGAAAGGTGTAGGCTGGATTCTTTGGTTGGGGAGGAGCCGTTGAAGGAACTGCTATCCACTACTCGACCTAGTCACTTAAATATAATCTCCAATAACAGCCATCCTACTAAAGATGTGAGGCACACAACTGCTAACCATCTGGACTCTTACCATAGTAGACCTGCAAAACATGATTCACTGGCTCTAATGTCTATGATTACTGTTGCACTAGCTCCATTTATGAAGCTTTATGAGGATATTCATGAGACCTTCGCAAACCATACAACATTACTTGCCATGATTTTTGTGAAAGGATTTATTACAGCTCGTAAACACCAAGAGGACGAGGAATACTCTGTCTCGGATGTGCGTGCGAGTCCGAAGAAGGGGGCCAATGGTAGAAAGATACCCCAGCTGAGAGTGGAAAATAGGAATGGTGTATCTCCTGAAATGTCATCGGAAAGTAGAGATGGATCGATACAGCTGGATGTGACAGCCCCAATGGTGATGACTGATTCTACTGAATTAGATCTGTTGCATGTCCCCTTGAACAGTAAGGAAGCATTTCCGCCAAACTTATCCTTGATACAACCACTGGGCCCCTTAACACCGAATCCTACAAGCCTGAGTAATACTGAACAAGATCTTCGAAACCCAAATAAGCCACAGACGACTACTTCTAGGAGGAAACATACGTTGGAGAAAGGAGAAGGATCTAAAATGTATCCTTTGTTTAGCTCAAAGATGAAGACCTTATCATCAAGGACACAGAAGCTGGTGCAACGCCCAACTGGTAGTGATTTGCGCTCATTCTTCAAGAAGCTTTCACTCCCAACTAAGAGCAACAAAAAAGGGAGAAAGCTAGTAGTAACACTACTAAGAAATTATCTTTAAACAACCCGGTGGAAATATAATGAGCTCCCAAATAATACATGTCAGGAAGAACTGAATCCTCTTCTAGATCTTTCAGTATATTCAATTGAATCAAATGAGAATGATATTCTGCTGTATTCTGAAATTAAAGCAGTAAAGGGAGATGTGAGAGACAAGGGTCAGAAACTAATAGACCAAAAGGAATCAGAGGAATTTACTAAGACAAATGTACATTCGGAGGAGGAAGAGGAACAACCATTTCTAACATTGGCTGAAAAGAGAGACCGGCTGATTGAATGGGCAAATGTACAAGCTGCAAAAAATGGGCATCAAACATTTTGTATAAAGGAAAAGACATGGGGGGAAACAGGTTGTTTTCCATAATAGACCCAACGAAGAACAGAAACAAGAGAACATAATGGAGCTTCCCTCAGACTCCACTCTCAAACAAATATTTACTGTTCCAACAAGACAAATAAGGAAATCTAGTATTAAACCTAGAATAAGCAAATTCTAGGAAAAATGAAAGACATAACATTGCCCGGCATGAAGTGAAAGACTATACTCGTTCGCTGAGATTGGAGCGAATAGAGAAGGACCAAGACCAGCTCACTTTAAATCGCCACAGCGTGGTAAAGTTATGCTACTTTCTTCCACAATTGAGTCAAATCACCAGCAGTGATTTCTCGCTGTCTGGGTTTAGAAGAGGGATAATAGCTGATCTGGTATATCTTCACTTGACCTCTCATATGATATGATAGGTTATTTATAACGCTCTTAATACCCAGAGGTTTGTAAGTGCGCACCCGGGGATCAAACCTGTGTTGCTCCGTGTCGTCTTGCTTCAAAGGCGAGCACGTTGCCCCTGAGCTATCTTGTAGTTAAAGATCTGCTTTTAACTGCCACCTCAAGTTTCCTAGCAATGGGTTTCGATCTGATGGATCTGGCAGAATCTCCGGCTAAGAATGATTACCCTCGAGGAAGAAAGGCAATAAATGCAGTTCGCTATTTCGGATCAAGTGACAATGAGACGCTTACAAGAACCTCCTTCTACAAGCAACGCTCTAAAGAATCACCGAGATCAATCCTAAGACAAATATCCCAGCCACCATGAACTGGACCGACAATACAAGAAGTGGCTGTTGAGTTTGCGAATGATACCGAAGTGATACGGTCCCAGAGGACCCTGCAACAAATTCAAGCTGCAGAACGAAATATGGATGGCCTTACTGGCTCAGAACCAAAAGCAATAACCATGACTAAAAGGAAGCTGCCCAACTAAGTTGGTCTCCACTTATCGTGGAATACAAGAGGATTTATACAGCTATTGGAAGGGGGATTGCTTATTTGGAATGACTGGGATTTCTTAGGTTTCCAAGAAACATGGCTATTATTGGAACCTTCCCTTGATGGATTTTCAGTATTTCTAAACCCTGCCACCCAAAGACATGCTGGTAAACCACGTGCCGGCTTGTTAATTCTGGTCAACAACAACTTAAATTATGAGACTGTGAAGTATGTGAAGATGGGCCCTTTTCTACAGAACTTAATCTTGAGAAGGAAACAGATGGCAATCACAGCAACTAATACAACGGTGCACCTCTCATTCTAATTAATATCTATTGGAGCGTGAAAGGTATTAGCTCTAGTGACATGAGGGATACATTGGCGAATGCCTTTGATGAAGCTTATGCTTGGCCACTTGACCATTATCCTTTGTGGAGATTTTAACGCTGTTTATCCATCAATGAAACAACTACAAGACCTGGAAAGTGTCGATAAATCTGTAGTCAACAACGATAAGATCAATTTATGGCTTGAATTGATGCTGAGCCGGTATCCTAAATGTCCTAAATGGATGCTATGAAAAAAACGTACAGACATCCTACATGGAAAAGGGGGATATCAAAGTCTACAATAGATTACATCTTTGTTTCATGAAACCTAATAGGGAACGTGGAATCTTTGGAAGTGGTGATCTCGGCAAAAAGTGACCACAATGATTAAAACTATCCTGGCACGATGACTCCTCAAGTCCCAAATCGGTATTCACATCCAAGTAGAAACTTCTAACAGGAGCTATCAACTGAAACTGAATGCGCAAGCCGTTGATCAAATTTTGAAATCTGTTTCGAATCAGATGACCGAGGGGACTTCAGGGATGAACATAAACCAAGCTGATTATACTTCTACAGTTTTGATATATCAGAAAAAAATACAGGTTTGGATAAAGTAAAATTGCACTGCCATACCTACGATGACATACTGGTGAAGAAAAGAAAAGGGCTAAGGTTGCATCTTCGAAAACAAAAAAGAGCCCCCATGTATTCTTAAGGAGGTGGAAATTAGACGGCTGAAAGCCAATTAAAAATCATGGTACATCAGTCATAGATGCACTTTATACCAGAATGATGCTGAACCTATGTTACGATCACTGAATAAGAAATCTTCGGCTGAAACCTGGTCCCTTATAAGGTCGCTGAATCATAGTCAAACAGCATTACAGACAAATGGTGTCTTAGAAGCAGCATGGTCAACGTTTTTTTAAGCTCTTTTTGCTGCTCCAGGTGGAACTAGTGTACAACTGGTAAAACCATCATCCATCTAGTCTTTGTCTTATGACCATGATGACCTGGTGACCTTAATTAAGGGATTGAACATCTTGAGGGCGCCTGGTCCAGATGGCCTATCGAATGCCACTTTAAGAGCAAATCCGGATAAATGGGTCTTGATCCTGCACCTGGTACTTAAAAATATACTTGCATCTAAAAGCATCCCAAAGTCATGGAAAACTCTACCCATCTATAAAAATGGAAGCCACTCGGACCCTGCCAATTATAGGACAATAGCACTGTTAGATGTGCTGGGGAAATTATATGCCACCCTGCTGCTTAAAAGGTTGTCTCACTGAACCCAGAAAAACGGATTGAATGACCATTTCCAAGCAGGTTTTGTAAAAGGCCTTGGTACTGCACCACAAGCACTCCTGATTAATCTATTGAGGCATAAAGCCATTGATACCAACACTAAAATCTACTTGGCATTTGTTGATTTCACTAAGGCTTTTGTTTGAATTGAGAGCGTCTATGAGACAAATTGGCAGCAAATCAATTCCCTCCAGACCTGCTGTAACTGATACAAGGCCTATATACAGACACCACGATACGTATCTGCCTATCGATGAAAGGTGATCTGACGGAGGGTTGTGCCCTGGCACCAGCACTGTATAATTTCTACATTGCAGACTTTGAGGAATTTATGAAGGCCTGTAGAAATGTCCATTTCTATTGGGGCCTATGAGAATAACCCATTTCCTGTATGCGGACGATTTGGTCCTGAATGACTACACGCCAGTGGGCCTCCAAAGGCAACTTAACCGTCTCCATGAATCTGCGATGACAAATGATCTGGTGATCAAACCAAAGATCATTACAAGTCAGCTGGTCCGGAAACAACGGTGGCGGTAAATCCGCCGCCATCGTTGTTTCCCGACCGGCTGATTCTGAGTCCTGCAGGCGGGAGGTGTCACTCCCGCCAGATCTGACCTGGCGGTATTAAACACCACCCGCCTGCAGGCAACATGGAAACACTGGCTCTGTCAGACGGAACCAGTGTTTCTATGGTCCCCATCCCCATGGAGTCCCATGGGACTCCATGAGAATGGGGATTTACAGAATTCCGCCTCCAGTATTACCGGGTCACCGGGGTTGTAATGCCCTGGTGATTCCGGCAATCACGGAGGCTGAGTGGTATTACCAGTCCGGCGGCAGCCTGCCGGTTTTTCCGGCACGGCTATCACCAGACTCGAAATGAGGCCCCACGACTTTAGGAAAAGATTGTTTGCTAAGACTCAATAAAACATCACTTTGGTTTCTGAACCTTGTGGAAATTGAGCAGGTCAAGTCTTTTAAATACTTGGGGATATGGATAACAACCAGTTTAAATATACACAACATCTTCAAAAGGCAGATATGCTGGCCTCTCAGGCAAGCATATTGAAGAAAAAATGCTGTACATTTTCTCTGAAACCTGTCATCGATTTCTACACTGCTAAAGTTGTCCCTGTGCTAACGTATGGGGCTGAGGTCTTTTTCGGAATTACCAGCTACTCTCTGGATCCATATGGAGGGCGCCTTCTGGAAGAAAGTCTTGTGGCTTACACCATCAATACCTATCCAATTGGTGAGGAAAGAATTAGGACTATGCTGACTTAAATCAGCAGCTGATTGGAAACTGCTGAGTTTGTTCCGGAAATGCAGTTGTTCAAACCCACCCTGTATGATAGGTGGGATCAGCAAGGAGCTTCAGTCCAATTCCAATGAATATCTGACCAAATGGGGGAATTAATGCACCAAACTCCTTGAAGTTATATCCTGCTCGATGGAAGACCTGCAGACCAATGCAAGCAGAGTAGAAATAAAACTGTTAGAAGCAGATTGGATCCGAGCCATGGACGAAGTTGGAAAGATAAAATTACTCATGCAATTAGCTTCAGAAACAAGGAACCAAGGGGAGATCCAACCTTACCTAAGGAGGTCCCCAAGCCCGAAAATGCGAACAGCCTTTATGAGGAAGTGATTTAATCTATGCAGAGCCAATTAAATGATTGCGGCCCAATCTAAATTTAGCAGAAGTACTACAGGCTGCAGATTCTGCAAAAAAACATAGAAATAAAAGAAAATCTCTATCATTTAATTTGTGTTTTATTGAGAAGCGTACGGAATACTTTGGACGCTTTACGAATAAATGTAGCGCTCTTTCGGCAGATGATTGGGGCAACAGCTAATAAGAGGAACCCAGATGCCCCTGGTCATAGCTATGGTCCAATATTATTGGAATGTGTTGGAGCCTATGCTGGAAAGATCGAATTAACTAAACTAAGGGGATCTACCAGGTAAAGGTGTAAAATTACCAAAAATAAGGAGCATACATCTAAAAGGACCAGATGACGGACCTTCAGAGACATTAGGTCCGTCTTGTTTACCAACTGTTGGCCTAACCATTAAAGAAAGATCTGGCTATGACTGATGAAAGATGGACAGATGATTTTGTTGTTTTTTTGCTCAAATGTATAATTTTGACATAAATATGCAAACAAATGTAAATAAAGCAAAAGAAAATGTGAAACCACTTGGATTAAGGACATGCAACATTCTGAGGTATCGCAAAGACTTAACCAAGATTCTCTCACAAATGTCAATCAGGGAGAATGGCTTTATTAATGAATACTCTAAATATTCACAAGGTCACAATCAAGTCTTTTACTGCTGCCCAGCTGTTTGTTTGAGTTTTTCTAACAATGTGGACGGGTCCATTAATAATGCAGCTGCAGAGGGAGGCCATCATGGGCATGGGGCGTGTAGGTGATGGCAGCCTGAGCGTATTACTCCCGCCGAAGCCGGGCCGTCGAAGGGGATTGAGCCCCCCCCCCCGGAACCCTCACGGCGACAACACAGTGCCGGGCCGGCTATCGGACCCCATCGTGCCCCCTTCTCCCGAAAGAGCGGACTTCGGGGGTGTCGGAGAGACGGAGCACGGGCCTTGCAGCCCGAGGAGACAAAGCGAGGAGAAGGCCTGGAGGGGAGATCCCTCAGCCCCGGAGGAAAAGGCGCTGCTCGGTGGAGCGGGGGACTCCCTCTGGCGAGCCGAGTCCCCGCCAACAGCCAACCGCCCATCCTCGCGGGGGGGAACGAGAGCAGGGGACAACGGTCCCGGAGCGGGATGCAGTCTCTGGCTGCCCCACCCCCTTTCGGAGGTGCGCAGGAAAGCGGGATTTCCGTGCTTCGGCGGGTCAGGGCTCCCGGAGCTGGAGAGCACGGGCGCGCGCCCCTCGGGTCCTGAAGAGGAGAACGGACAGCAGCGAGGAGGGCCAGGAGCGGAGCCCTCCCACGCCTCATCGGCAAAATGGACCCGGGGCGGCAGTGGCCCCACGACCGCAGCCCTCGCACCCTTAAAGGGCCCAGCTCACCCAGAGTCACTACAACGCGGCCGGGCCCGGGACGCGGCAGCCCCCGAGGAGGGAGAGCGGACACCCTCCCCCCCCCCCTGCTGGGACTAACACGGCCAGGGGGGGACAGACAACGGCGGTAAGCAACAGTGACCCCGCGGGCCCCCAGACCACGTCATGCACCCGCAGGGCCCCCCACCCAAGAAACTGAGGAGCCCCTCCGCTCCACCAACACAGAAGGACCAGAGGGAGAGAAGGCCACATTTGGTGTTCGAGTCCAGTAGGTGGAGGCCCCTGTGCTAGCTCGCAGGGCGTGTGCCCGCCTACAGTCAGCCAGGACTAAGCTGACCAAGAAGAGAGACCTGGGTGTGTGGCCCCCGCCTGGACCTGGTGGGGCGTGTGCCCGCCCGAAGGTCCCCCCCCCCTTGGGGTCCTCGCCACTTTTGCCCGGTGGGCAATATCTTGGGCCCCGAGCCAGGGGTGGGCAACGCAGCGGTTGTACGTAATACCCGAATGAGCTGGCAGGGGACCCTGCAAAACAAACACACGTAGGGGGGTCCCCCAAATGAACCATTCATTAACTAATTTAATGGCCCAGTTTTAGCTCATACCAGGTCCCATTCCATATGCTGTTTGAATCACCACACAGAATGTAACATATAATACACAGTGTTTGTCATTTTATACAAAATAGTTATAATTTATTGCGTAGTCCGTTGGTCCTAGGTTAACAAAGTAAGAAAACCACATTAATACATATATCGATATGGAAGATGTATATATACATCTAATAGCATTTCAGTGATTCAATCATAAAATGAAAGGTGACAGAGACAATTCTGTAATTTGGAGGGAAGCGGGCACAAAACACTGTCTTCCTGGCCCTATCTGGCTAATGAGTCACAGAAATCCTCCAAAAAAAATAGTGTCACCTAATACACATTCTAAAATTGATTATGCATGACAAGATGAATTGTACATGACTGAAAATACACATCCCAGGTCTACGCGCATGGTGGCGATGTTGGACCACGTAGCATAACTCGACGGTACAGAGTGATGCAAGGGACGTTTCGGCAGGACATCAGTTATACTGCCTTCGTCAGGACCCCAAGGGAAATGGAGCTCTGTAGATGTGATAAATAGTTAACATTACGGTCAAATAAAAACATATTACAGGGCCAGCGCCTAAAGGAGCGGCTGCTGGGGAAATAATATCTCAAGACATGAGGCTAAAAGGAAAAACCTCCACCAACACAACACCAAACTACTGTGTGTAGACAAAAACCCCACACCTAACCAGTGTGGTGATATCAACATAGAGAGCAACCTCCACCTGAGGACGATGAAGGGCAAGAGGGAAATTAAAACAGCCATTAATATAAAACCCCCAACAAGGTTGTGTGTGGTGATGCTGTGCCCAAGAACCGGGGTGCCAAGAGCCCCAAAAGACCGAACCCAAGGCTGAAAAATCTGCAATACCCCAAAACAGTGAATATAAAGAGCTAAATAGGCCCTCAACTTACTTTAAGAAAAGAAACAATCCTCCAGAAGGATATTTGCTGCCACAAAAGCGGCGCAAAGAGGAAAGAACCCCCAGGTCTGCAAAAATAGAGACATAAGAACCATAAACAATGACACCCTAATCAAGAGGGTATAGCAACCCACAATGGATTACAAATCTCCCCCTTAAAACCTATAGGGAGCCACACCCTTGCTCACCTTGATGGGAAGGCTGCGTATGACATCAATAAGCATGCCTCTAATGACTGTCGCATAGATCAAACGTCTGTATCACCAAATACAAAGGTACAGGGCAACCATGCAGTCGAGCGCCCTCACGTAGCCATTCCCAAACTGAGGAAAGGGAAACAAAGAAAGCCAAGAAAGCCAGGTCGTCTAGACCATACATTCATAAATGAAGGATCAACGCGTCCAAATCACTCAAAATTAAAGGACACTTCACGGCTTAGAAATGCGTGTTAAGCCGTATGCATGGGTGTCCACACGGAACGCGTGGTACACACCCCTAGCAACATGCCCCATATGTCAAACATACATAAATAGTGCCTCACAGCCTATGGATGCGGCACCTACCTGCGTTACACCCCTAAACTCCGCGTGTGCGGCGCTGAACCTTTTGTTACGAGGGGACCAGAGGCAATAAAGAGGACCCGGTCCATTCAGGGAACATGGCCCACTCGGGAGCCCCTACACAAGATACAGCAGCAATGGAGAGGGGCTTTGCATCCATCCTTCAGGAGATCTGGGACATGCGATCTGATATAGTGCAGAACCTTGACAAAATTGACCACAGGGTGGATAAGGTGGAAGATAGGCTCTTGCAGGTGGAGACCAATCAGTCGACTTCAGCTACTCGGGAGGTGCAAGTGGGTATGCGACTGGCGGCCCTGGAAAAGAGGGACGAGGAGAGAGCCAGACAGATGGACGACTACGAAAATAGGGAAAGGAGAAATAATCTTAGATTTTTCGGGGTCCCGGAGGCCGAGGGAGAAACGAAGAGAGACTTAACCCGTGTTGTGAGAGACATAATCACCCTCCTGTTCGCCGAAGAGATGACTACGGAGCTAACTTTTGACCGGGTGCACAGGGCGGTTGGAAGAGCAGGGGGCCTCCGTTCAGTCCTCACCCGATTTCACTATTACATAGAAAAGGCCAAGGTTCTGGAGGAGGCCAGGAAAGCGGGAGTTATTACCTATAATAACACAGAGATCTCAATCTTTCAAGACCTCTCAGCCTACACCATGGCGAAGCGTAGAATGTGCCCCCACCTGATGCAACTATTGAAAGACAAATGCGTGCGCTACAGATGGGGGTACCCATTCTCCCTGTCCTTTGAATATATGGGCCAACGGGCGACTCTAATTACAGAAGAAGATATTAAGGAGGCCATTCAGGATTACATGATGGAACCAACCCTCAGGAGAGGCCCGGTGGGCCCGGCGGCAATCGGGGAGGAGACCTTGGGCCGGTCGGGGACCAGGAGAAGGAAAGCCTGCTCGAGGAAATACAGGAAGCTGAACACCCCACCGTCTGTGCGGGAAGGGGAGCGCAACGACTCGGAGGATTGAAGATCAGGGTGACCCGACCGCTTGTGGGTTAGGGTCCGAAGCAATAAAGGTTAGGTTGAATAAATATTCCCCATGAAAAGCAAGTAAGGTGGGGGTGACTATGGGGAAGAACCAGAGGGGGGGCTCACAATAACGGGCTTTGAAATGCGTGCCCGGCCGAGGAGGGCAGTCTGGTGGTCCGGCCTAATGCCAAGAATAGCGGAACTAACTGGCTGGATGCCGGGGAGGGGGGTGGGGGCTTGCGGGTTAGTTGGGGGTTATCTGTTGGGGAATGGGTTGGGGGAACAGTCGGGGAAAGGGGAAAAAAGTGTCCAAGCAGTGAGACAAGGGGAGCGAGAAGGGAGCAGTGATGCAATGCTGGTGCCAAATGGAACGGGAAATCTAGACTATGGCTGACAGCCTACCGGCCCTGGGTGTGGGTACCCTGAACATGCGAGGCTTAAACACCCCCACCAAGAGGTCCCTGGTTTGCAGAGAATTCAGGAGGGCAAAACTGGACATGCTGTTTGTGCAAGAGACACACTGGGCCCAGGGGAAAGAACCCAAAATGAGAGGGGGTGGAATAGGAGAGGTCTTCCACGCATCCCACAGGGGGAAGAAAAGAGGGGTGGCCATCCTGGTTGCTGTGAGCGCCTGTTTCAATAGCGAGGCCATCCTGCAGGACCCCGAGGGCCGTTACCTGTTTGTGAGGGGCTCCTTACAAGGCTCCTCCCTGATTCTGGTAGTGGTGTACGCCCCGAATGAAGGCCAAGCCCAATTCTGGGAAGGAGTGAGGGACAAACTCAAAACTATTTGTACAGGACACGGTGGTGGTAGGGGGAGACTTTAACATGGCATTGGACCCATCCGTAGACAGGAAGCGGGCGGGACCCCAGAGCTCCAGACCCGCGGACGAGGCCATGGCGCGCATCTTTCAGAGAGTGAATGTCGACCTGGGCCTGGTGCACACAATTCCGTCCCCCAGAGCGGGCGTCCCCTCGTTTTCCTATTACTCGGCCACACACGCCTCGTTTCGAGGATAGACTACATTCTGGTGGACGAAATCCTCCGCCCCTACGTCTCGGGTTATAGGATCGACCCCGTCCCCTGATCAGATCATGAAGTTGTGAGGGTCACTATATGGGGGGGATGGCGTAAAGAACGCATAGGCCGCTGGAAATGTAATGATGCCTTATTAAAGGACGAGGTCCACGCCCAAGATGTTCTGGACGCTATAACAGAATTCTTTGAGCTTAACGACAACGGGGAAGTGGGCACACACACGCTCTGGGATGCTTTTAAGGCAACTTTACGGGGTGTCCTCGTCCAAAAAGGGGCTCAGGAAAAAAGGAGGAGAGAGGCACAGGAGAATACCTTGCGAGAAAAAATAGCCCGACTCCACCCAGGGGGCTCCCCGGATCGGGCCAAGGAGCGAGACCGGGTGGCCGCCCTGGAGGATTGCAGGCTCCAGCTAAAAGACTTACTCCTCCACAAAACGGAGAGAAGTCTCCAGATGGTCAAGCAAAAATACTACGATAAAGGGGACAAGGCGGACAGGATTCTAGCCTGGAAGCTGAGGGAGGTTCAGAGGAGCAGGGTGGTCAAGGGAGTAAGGAACGCTCAGGGGGATCTCGGTTACGACTCTTCCCACATTGGAGAGGCTTTTCGCCAATACTATTAGACACTATATTCATCCGAATATGAGGGGGGAAATGCCCCGATAGAAGATTTTCTGAACTCAATCCGACTCCCGGCCTTGACTGGGGAGATGGCGGAGGGTCTGGAGGGACCGGTGACCGAGGAGGAAGTGGATAGGGCAATAGGCGGGATGAAGACGGGAACTTCCCCCGGGGAAGACGGTTTTTCCGTCTATTTTTATAAGAGATTTCGATCCTCCCTAATCCCTTACCTAGAGAAGGTTTTCAACTCCGTGCTGGACGGGGAAACTCTCCCTTAATCCATGATGGGGGCCATAATAGAAGTGCTTCCCAAAGAAGGTAAAGATCCCGCAGAGTGTTCCTCCTACCGCCCCATATCGTTGCTAAACATCAATGTTAAGATCCTGGCCAAGGTGGTGGGGAAGCGGATGGAGGGAATAATGCCGAAGTTAGTACACCGGGACCAGGTGGGCTTCATTAGGGGAAGGCAGGGGTCAGATATCATACGCAAAACCATAGACCTGATTTACTTCGCCCAACAGTCGGAGCTCAATGCGAGTGTCCTCTCCTTAGACTCGGAGAAAGCCTTCGATATGGTGGAATGGTGGTACATGGAACTCCTCCTAAGAAAGATGGGCTTTGGGGCCCACATCGTGAGCTGGGTTACTGCCCTCTACAGAGCACCCACGGAAAGGGTCCAGGTGAATGGGAGGTTGACCGATTCTTTCCCCCTCTCCCGAGGTACAAGGCAGGGGTGCCCACTTTCCCCTCTGAGATATTGCCTCACGATAGAAGCATTAGCAATAGCGATCAGAGAGCATCCAGGAATTAAGGGGATAAGAAGGGGGGAGGTGGAATTCAAACTCTTCCTATTTACAGAGGACATCCTGGTCTACCTAGTGGACCCTGGCACCTCGCTCCCTCCTTTGTTGGACCTGGTGGCTGTGTTTGGACGCTTCTCGGGCCTGAAAGTCAACACCTCGAAGTCAGTCCTGCTCCCCATGAGGTCCAGGGACCCAGCGCTGGACCCCCTAAATAGATTTCACGGGATCGCAATGGGGAAGGCCGCAATACGATACCTGGGGGTTCTCCTCACACGGGACCTAACAAAATTGGCTGCTACCAACTATGACCGCATTATGACAGGGATCACATCGTACCTGAGGAGGTGGGGTGGGATGATCCTTTCATGGTACGGCAGGATGACGGCAGTTAAAATGAACATACTGCCACGGCTCCTATACCTCTTCACAGCACTCCCAACCAGCGTCCCTGAGCAGACTTTTAGAGTTCTGCAGAACGCAATTCGGGACTTTATATGGCAGGGGAAAACACCGAGGACCGGGAGGGCCACCCTGACTTTGCTGAGGGAGGATTTGGGTTGCCTAATTTCCGCCTGTATTTCCGTGCCGCCCAATTGCATGTCCTCCTGGAACACATGAAAGAAGGACTGGGGACCTACTGGTCATACTTGGAGGATATGGACACTCACCCTCTGAAGGTCCGCGACCTCTTGTGGGCGCCACGTAAAACAATCCCGACCCATCTAAAAATCCACCCGACTCTGGGGGTTATCTGGGACATTTGAAAGGAGGGACACCAGACAGCGCACCTCACTACATGGCCCTCCCCGATGACCTCCCTCTGGGACCACCCCCTTAATCTGGGAAGCAAAGGATTTAGGCACTCGCAGACCTGGTCGGACAAGGGAATGGAATGGGCGGGACAGATGTTCAGGGAAGGCGAATTCCGGCCTTATGAGGAACTAAGGGACGCCCTCGGTCAGGGATACCTATCCATTTTTGAGTATCTCCGCCTTAAAGGTATCCTATGCGACCCGTCATGGGGTTCAGATCTGAGCAGACAGCTAACCCCTTTTGAGAAACTCCTAGACACGGCGTCCTCGAGGAAGGGGGCGGTATCTTGCATGTACAAAATCTTCAACACGTATGGCCTCCAGGGAAGGAGGAGCTTCCGCAAGTTCTGGGATGAACTGGCGGGAGAAGAGATTTCGGAGGACTCCTGGTCTAGAATATTCAAAATAGCTTTTCACGGGAATCTATTCACCTCGGATATGGAGCACAACTTTAAGATTTTGCAGGGGTGGCATAGAGACGCGGTGAAACTATCTAAGATGTTCCCAGGGGTGTCCCCTATGTGCCCGAGGGGGTGCGGACAGGCCGGCTCTAGGAGACACATGTGGTGGTACTGTCCGAAAGCCCAAGACTTCTGGGGGTTGGTGAGGAGCTGGATGGCGGAAGTGACTCGGGAACTCCTGCCACTAAACCCTCTAACGATGCTGTTGGGCCTCCCCCCGGAGGAAACGGAGGTACACCGATATCCAAGGATGTGGGAGACAATGCTGCGGGCAGGTAGAGTAGCTCTCGCACAGAAGTGGAAAAGCCTGGAGCCCCCTTCCAAGGAAGATTGGATGAAAAAGGTGAAAAACATGTATCTGATGGACAAATTGACTGCCATGCTAAACAATGACACTGGCTCGTTCCTCACGAACTGGTACGGAGTACAACAATCCTGGGGATGGGAGGTTCATTGAACCCAGGGCAGGGACCCCGCACTGGGCGGGACGAATCTGGCCAGAGGATGAGCGGCAAATGTCGGGGGGGTCCACGACCTGGAGCAAGGCGGATTCAAGCCTATCGGAGTTGCGGCCACTAGCCGCATCACATCCCAAGAGCAGGAGACGAAGAGAACGTTGAAAGTCTCCCGGGACAACAGATCCGGCTTGGACACGGGGTCGGGGGGTGGGTTCAAGTTGGGGTGGGGGGATAAGTGGGTGGTGGGGGATGGGGTTTGGTTTGTAATGTTCTCATTGGAAAAAAAAAGCGAATAAAAATTTAAAGTTTAAAAAAAAAGAATGCAGCTGCAGGCTCCCATACGTGTGCCTTTTGAGTAGGTATGAGAAAGCAGTCAGGCTTTGAGTTGTACAGAGAGGAGGGAGAAGGAACACGCTTGAATCTCTGATCCGTTGTACGCATTGGCGACCCGAGAGTGGTAGCACCCACCTTGGACCCATGGCTATCTCAAGATGGCGCTGGAATAAATTAAACAAGGGCCGTTCTCATTAGTATGCAAAATATTGGCTCCTAACTGTGGTGCATGGTGGGATGCTGAAGGAGCTTAGTTGCCAGAAAGACAGTCTGTTTTCATATTTTACATGGGTGCATATTGTTCTTTTTTCTTTTGGGAGTGAGATTAAGGCAAAAGAAACATTTACCAGATAGGCATTAATATTTGTTAATATTGGTTTCTCGATTTCAATAAGAGAGTTGTTCTGTTTATCATTTATTTAATTTATTATGCAATGCCACACAGACATAGATATTTGTGTACATTTAATGTGGTTAGCTAAAGTCCTAGTCCTCCATCATTGGTTAATAACTTGCATGGTTTCCCTTAATGTTGTAGGCCTCCCTTACCTGATTGCACCATTTCCTTCACATAATCCCAGTGGTGTGTCAGTTAATAGTTTGAATATGAGTAATCCTAGCATTTAGAAACACTAATCAATAAAACAGCACTTGGTGAACACTCTCTGACAACTAGTGGGAGGATTCTGGCCGCCGCTGTAGGTGGTCTTGGGGCGGACACAGGGCAGTGGTTAGATATGGGGTGTGACATTAGGATGCTGTTACTGCCAAGCTGGGAGAAGTAACATGCCTTAGCTGGAATATGTGCGGCTGGGTAACCCGATCAAGCGATGGAAGCTACTTCTTCATTTGGAGAGAGACAACGCCAACATTATCGATCTGCAGGAGACTTGTGCACTAACAGTGGGATGTGAGGGCTTCGCTAAAAATGGTCACAGGAATCGATTCTACACTGCATACTCCACACAGTCTAGGGGTGTGATCATCCTCCTACACAGAACTCTCCCATTCCAACTCAAAAAAAGCTGATATCGACCACCTGTGATGATACGTCTTGGTCTATAATTCCATGGCAGGATGAGAAATACTTTTGCTAAATATTTATGGCTCCAACTTGGATGATCCACCATTGTATGCCAATATCATAGATAAGGTAGCCTTATACCTGTTGGTACCAATCCTGTGGGGAGATGATTTCAACACTATTCTAGACCTACGACTGGATCGATCTACCCACACCCACAAGCCCCTGTCACAGGCAACCCGCACTATTGAGGAAGGTATGGCTACCCTAGGTTTGGTGGAAGCTTGGAAGGTGCTGAATGCAAAAGTGGCATCCAGACCAAGTTCTCACCTCTAATCCCAGCAGGATTCATAACCGGTATCCCCTTAACAACAGACAGAACATATCTAAGATGGGCAGACATGTTGCAAATAAAATTACTGGGAGACCTCTTTGTTGATGACACGTTTCTTACTCCGCAGCAAGCCAGTGACAAAGGCGGTAACAACACCCTGGACCTGTTCATATACTTCCGACTACGCCACTTGCTCCAAACCAACTTCACCATGTTCCCTCAACAGCCACCCACGTGGCAGCTTCTTCACGGATTGATACAATCACAAGGCAGGGGTAGACCAGTCTCGGAAATATACAAGTCGCTCCTGAATGACACAGCGTCTACACCATCAGCAGCTAAAAGAAAATGGGAGAGAGCCCTTAAAACCACAATAGCAGACGAGGACTGGTTCTATATCCTACATCAAACCCAAAAGGTATCACTCAGCACACGCTATAAACAAATACACTTCAATTAAATACATCAAGTGTACTATACACCGGCAAAACTCCACGTGCAACGAGCGACAACCCCAGCAACATGTGAATGTTGCAGAGCACCAGATGCCGACTTTCTACACCTAGCGTGGGCATGCCCAAGCATAGTTCAATTCTGGAACTCAGTACTGGGAAAAATTGCAGCAATTACCGGGACTCAACCAGACCATGACCCCACCCTGGTACTTCTTGGGTTAACCAGACACTGTCCTACGGATGCAAACTGGCAGGTTTACTGCTGGTCCTAGCGCGAAGGAGGGTGGCAATGACATGGGGACGTGGGACCCCACCCCCCTAATCTGCAATGCTGGGTAAAAGACATGACCTACAGTCAGGATATTGAAACATGCTTCATAAAATTGCTACCACTCCACGCTCCGCCCCCATAGATTTGTGGACCCTACATCGCATACCTGATGTCCACCACGGACCCAACTTCATCAGAGAACTCATCCCCTGGTCCAGTCCCCTGAAGACACAGACAATATACTAACGCCATCTGCTGAACGTAAAATGAATGCACTACTTGTGGACCTGGCTGCTGTCGGGCTTCGGGGGAGGGAGTCTAGAGGGAAGGATCTTAAGTTACAGACTGTGCAACGTTGTTGCGTTATTGTTATGCAAAATAACAAAAATAAAGTTTTTAAAAAAAAATAAGAATGGTGCAACAAGCCCATATTGGATTGTGAGATGTAAAAAGCGAAGTTGCTCAAATTCGATCTTCGTTAAAGCGTCCTTCCCTGAACAATACGTTATCTGGTTCCAAACTCGAGCAGATAGTGAAAACAAGCTGGAGAAGACCAATAGTTGGTGGTCCAATTTCATCTTCCGACAGCGGAATGGCGCAGAGCTTATCCTAGAATCAACCCTTCCAGAATCGTATTGGTGTCATTTTACAGGCTGCCTGCTAGAGTAGAGGGCTAGGATCAGGGTTAGTCAACCTAACAGGATGGTTTTCCGCAGCTGTGTGGTTGAGCTAAGAGAATATGAACCTCTTTTTTCACTCTACGTACTATATTTAATGTGTGATGGGCATTTGTTTCATGTTTGTTTCTACCTACTGGAGGTTTAGGAATTATTGTGACTGGTCTGTATTAGCATATTGGGTTGTGATATTAAGTCTATGGTTCCCCTCTCTTTCCACCTTTTTAGCTTTGTACTTCATCACCTAGTGGTGGATAACACATGTCTTTTATGACTGGTTTGGCTCTTAGCTGACAATTATTTTTTTTTTTTAAACAACTTTATTTAAATCGGTTGCAATAACGGAGCGACATTTGAACTGTGGAGCTCACATCAATTTTCATTTCCATAATTATACATTATTTTTGGATCATCCCACCCAATCCACCCCAGTGTTTCTTATCGTCCCCATTGATCCCTCCCAAACCCTATTGCGTACTAGTGGGGTAACGCCAATGCCTCTAGCAGTTCCGTAAGAATAATCTTGTTAGCTGTGCTTTGTGTGTTTGTGCTGGAACGTATCAGTCATATTCCAGGATCAGAGCCCAAATATCTGTGAACCGATGCAAAATACCCCACTTGGCCGGAGTGACTTTTTTCTTCTGCCAGGTTATCCCAGATCTTGATTCACCATAGGGATAGTAACGGACCCTACAGAGTTTTCCAAGTTTGGGCGATCGTGATCCTTGCTGCTAAAAGGAGCTGGGTAACTAATTTGACTGTCACCCCAGACTTTGGGTAAATCCCCTGAACCGGGATACCCAGTATGATTACTTCAGCCTCATCTGAAATTTGATCTGGGTGATGGCCTCGATCGAGTGGAGTACCCTTTCCCAAAAAGTTCGAACTAGGGGGCAATCCCACCAAATGTGCAAGTATGTTCTTTGCGCTCCACTTTTTCGCCAGCACGTTGAGTCCAATGAGTTCTTGATGTGGGTAGCCACACTGGGGGATAGTACCAATGGAGAACTAGTTTGAGGGCGCATTCTTTTTTTGTCACACATCTCGAAGAAGAGTAGTTCCTTGTCCAAATGTCCACCCAGGATTGGTCCTCCATCGGGTGGCCAAGGTCTATCTCCCATTGGGCCCTATAGTTAGGTCAAATGGTTAGCATGGCATCCTGCAGGAGCCTGTATAACTTAGAAATATTCCCCTCATGTAGACACTTGTGTAAAGTGAATTCAGTGGGACCGAGGTTACGCGTGGCCCCTTGTCTAATCAGTGGTTGCATAATCCAATGACAGGGTTGGGCATAGGAAAATGTATCCCTATGAGACAATTGAAATTCCTCCTTGCAGTTTTCAAAGGTACATGACTTAGCATCCTCAAATAGTTGTGATAGGATTTGTTTCCAATTCCTGAAATCTATGGGCTGCAGGCCTGGGGTGAAGGCTGGATTGTAGAACATTTGAGTATATGGACCTATGCCCCTCGAGATCGCTTTTGTTTTCATCACCCAGTCCCATATTTTCACTGTTGTTTTTGTGGAGGAAAGCAGGCCAAGCCAGTGTTTTCGTGCTGTCTGTGGAATATATGGCAAGGAACGGAGGGGAAATGGCAGTCTAGACTGTTCGATGCCAACCCATTTCGGGGGGTCAATAGGAGTGAGCCAAGCTAGAAAGCGTGTTAGTTGCACTGCTAAGTAATATTTGTGCAAATTTGGAAACCCCATCCCACCTAATCGAGCGTTGCCCATCATTGCATTCATTGGTTATCCTAGATTTCTTTCCCCGCCATATGAATCGGAGCATTTTTTGTTGTAATCGAAAGAGGCGCCTCTGCTGGATCTCCACTGGCAGTGTCGAGCAGAAATAGAGGAACCAAGGGAGTAGATTCATTTTACTGGCCGTAATCTAACAGATTAATGAAACCTCTTGGGTTGACCATCAGGGAAAGCTGGGATATGAACCCCTAAATATTCTATAGATTTCTTGCTCCATTTAATTGGGGCGAAGGTTGAAGTTTCAGAAGGGATTGTTGCAAGGAAGGTTGGGTGTTCGTTAGGGTGAGCATCACATCATCCGTATAAAGGGACATCTTGTGCTGTTTATGGCCTATCTCTACCCCCTCGAGAGTGGGGTTCTTGCGTATCCGAGGGATTCTATTATTAGAGCAAATAATAGAGGGGATCGGGGACATCCCTGTCTTGTCCCACATGTAAGTGATATAGGAGTTGTTTGCCCTCGATTTACCTTGCAAACGTTTTTTGGTGATGTGTAGTTGGCCTGGACCATTTTACGGAACAGCGGGCCAGATTGAAATGCCTCCAGGGTGAATTTCATACAGGCCCAGTCGACTTTGTTGGACGCCTTTGTTGCGTCTAACTCCAACAGTGCCAATTTATGGTGCTCCATGGTCGCTATTTCCAGTAAGTTTAGGGCCCAGCGGATATGGTCTCCTGTCGTTCTGCCTAGGATAAAGCCAGTTTGGTCTGAATCAGTTATTTTGGGAAGGACTCTGGCTAGACGATTGGCCAATACTTTGGAATAGATGTTAGTGTCTGTTAATCTATGAGATTGGTCTGTAAGCAGCACAGACTCTAGGGTCATTCACTGGCTTTAGCAGCAGGATAGTGGAGGAGATCTGCATGGAGGGGGTTGTGTTGGCAGTTTGTCGGAAGGAATTAAAGAGAGCCGTAAGGGAGGATGAAAGAGTTGGGCCCGAAAGAGTTTGTAGAACCTAATCATGAATCTGCAGGCCCTTGCTTTTATTGATTTGATCACTGAATCTATTTCCTCAGTTGTAATTGGTGATTCTAGAGCATCCCTTTCTGCTTCAGTGAGGTGTGGGAGGGCTGTCCCTTCTATGTACTGCTTCTGTTCAGTCGGGACGCAGGGGGTCGCTGACATAGTTTCAACAAGATGGGACGGTGCTAACTGTAATTCAGTCTCTTCCACATTTTGAATTATACCTTGTAGATCTTGTAGGCCCACTATGGTGTTTCGTTGTTGAATTTTTGCCAACTTTCTGACCAAAATATATTGGCTTTGTTACTCTTGGCATAGTATCCTTGTTTTGTTTTGAGCAGGGATTGGGCTGTTTCTTTGGCATAGTGGCCTGCTAGCTTATTCCGGGCAACCTGCAAGGATCAGTGGGTTTCCCTTTTTATCTTTACCTTCTGCCTCCGCTATCTCTCTTTCCAGCTGGATCTGTGTATCTAGTCTGCATGCAGGCAGCTGCATGGGCTATGAATTCCCCCCACCCCTGCCCCAATTACTGCTTTCATGGCTTCCCATGTAATTGCTGTTGAAGTAAGACCTGTGCCGTTCTTTTCGAAATAGTTCAGAATGGCTCTAGCAATATCGTCCCTGAGTGCCATGTCGTATAAGATTAGATCATATGGACTCCGCTGGGGCATGGGGGAGGGCTTAGGGTCTTGGATTCGGGCTGTTAGAAGTATTGGGCCGTGGTCAGATAGTAATCTCTGTTCCATGACCACCTCATCAACATATGGCATAAACTGGGGGGTACCCAGAAGTAAGTCAATTCGGGAGGAAGTGCGGTGTACATGAGAGAAAAAGGAGACATCCTTCTCACCTGGGTCCAACACTGTCTCTGTGTCAACAACCCCCAAAGACTTAAACAGGTGGGCTAATGCCAGAGAAATTTTAAAGTCTTTTGGCATGGGTTGGTGCGTTTTATCAATTAAGGGGTCTGGGACCCCATTAAAGTCCCCGCAATTATTACTTGACCCTCGAGAAAGGGGAGTAGTTTGGATTCCAAGTCCAGTAGAAAAGCCTCTTGCTCCTCATTAGGGGTATAAACAGAACTAAAGCTGACCAAATAGCATACCTTTAACCCCTGTGTAGCGTCCCTTCAGACTGTATAGTGTCTCTAGCCCCACAAAAGAAATCCCTCTCCCCAGAAGAATTGCTGTGCCTCCGTTTTTTTTCGATCCACTGGAGCCTAGGAATTGTTTTGGAAAGTTTCCGCTACATAGGTGGACAAAATCAGGATTAATCAAATGAGTCTCTTGTAGAAATATCTTGTAGAAATATCACCAAGCTATTTAGGTCTTTCAGTCGCTGTAGAGTTGATTTCCACTTAACTGGAGAATTCAGGCCTTTCACATTAAAATACACAAATTTCAACTTTTGATGGGTGGGGGGACCGGGGGGAGTATTATCTGGGAGTTCAATTCTACCGTGGGGGAGAGGGGATCTGGGTGTGTTTCAATCACCATCTGACTCAATTATAACCTCAGCTCCATGTAGCAACCTCTAACAGTAGTAGAAGGGTGGCTGTCAAGAGGAAAGCTACACCCTAAGAAGAAGCATCCTGACAATTATACCAGCTTCAAAGCAACTCATAAAAGCTTGGAAAATTGTTGAAGAAGTTGTTCATTTATTCTTTGAACTGTGGCGAAACAATCTTGGAAAGAGGATATCCAGGATTACCATTGGTGTTGTTTTCTTGGCTGGAATTGAAAGGGGAACTTTTCAACAGAAAGCTGAAGAACTGTTACCAGTGGATTTTTGTTTCTTTTGGAACTGACAAGAACGGGTTCAAGACTTTGTCGGACTCCTGGGTTGAAGGGCTCACCTGTTGTTTCCGGCAGGCGGAGCTGGTTGGAGACAGAGTCCTTTGTGTTTTGCGCCGGGTCTGGGAGTCCTGGAGATGGGGACTAGCCTCTCCTGAAGCCACCCTGCCAGTTCCTGAAAAAGTATACAGGCAGGATACCCCCCAGAAAGGCTGCCATGTATTGCAGTAAAAATCCCCAAAAACTGCAGTTCTAATGTTATTGGTAGGTTTTATTTGGTCGAGATGAGTAGCACGGAATCCAGGATCCAATTGGACCTTTTCAGGAATAACCGATGAGGGTACAAGTAGATTTGGAGAGCCGGAACAGAGGGACAAGAGCTCATTGGAGAAAACAGCAGAGAAGAGGTAAGCAGGCAACAGAACGAAATGGAGCAAGGTAGGCACAGATAGGGAGCCAGGCAAGAAAACCAAGGAAGGAGACGGGAAGGCGAGGGACAAACAGGCTGACAGGACGAAGAACAAGAACCAGAAAATAATACCAGGGTGCTGAGATGCAATGGCGACTTCCACACAGCAAGTTTTTGGCAAACTAGAACAGGAAGCGGAAGTGAAAGTGACACTGACTTCTGAAATGCTATTCGAGGGGATTGTGTCCTCTGACGTATTCCACATCTCTGACAGTAATGTCCACAGCTGTGCTGCTTCGGAAAAAATGTTCGGTGTCCTACGTCGATACGCTGTCCCTTGTGGGCCTCCGTCGAGAGCCGACGTCACCGGATGTTATATGTAGGACGCTCGTAGCCTCAGTTCCTTTTTTCCGCGAAGGTGTTCGCTTCGGAATCTCGGTGCGCCTCGGTTCTTCTCCTTTGAATCGGTTCTTCTAACATTGTATTGAGGATATGTCTCTGTCTTCCTCTACCCCGAAGTCGGCCTTCAAGGAGTGTCGGGACTGCGGTTCCAAAATGTCCCTTACGGACCCGCACAACGTCTGCCTCTGGTTCCTCGGCGAGAGCCACGCCACCGACGACTGCGATGAATGCTCAGGCGGTCACCGCAATCATCGGGAGCCGTCGAGGTCTCGATCAGACAAGGTTGATCGCCATAGCCATGCCAGGTCCAGGTCTCGGTCCTCGACACCCTCAAGACCGTCGGAGCCTTTGAGGCCTTCTAAGAAGGCATCGACGCCGTCAGCGCCATGTCCATCGAGGGACTCTCTCGAGGCTCCGAGGAAGTCACTGGCGCCGAGGCCGTCGAAGGACACGCTCACTGCTCTGACTTCAAAGCCGTTGTCGAAGTTATCAGTGCCTCGCTCGACGCCGATGCCTCTTCCATCGGCGCCCTCGGCACCTTTTGAGGAGAATTTGCCGGAGGTGCCCAGGAGGACGGGGGGAAACTCCGAGGAAGGCTCTCTGTAAATCGGTGAGGCCTGTGTTTGAGCCTTTTTCTGTACCCTCATCCAGAGATTTATTCCAGCCTTTGGATTACATTTCAGGGGTGGAAGAAGGGTCAGATGAGGAGAGGTTTGTACCTCCTAAGGTTCCTGATGACCTGTTGTCTAGTCACCGCCAGATGGAAGACCTACATCAGTCCTTACATGACGCCAGTGGTCTGGACACCTCTCCGGAGGTTGAGTTTGGCAGGCTTGAGCCTGGTAAACATGCTGAGTCCTCGTACAGGCGTCTAATGTGGAGGGTAACTGAGTATTTGGGGTGGTCTGCTCCACCTGTGGATTTTCTGCAGGATGACCTGACAGATATATTGGACCAAGGTCCACCCAATATTTCATATGGCTTTACAAAGAAGGGTGGCGGCGGCTTGGACTGCTCCGGAGAGTCTCCCGGCAGTGAATAAGTCGCTACCGAAAAAATACCGTCCAGCCAGTGGCGACCCCTGCTACTTGTCTATATACCCCACTCCGGAGAGTTTGGTGGTGCAGGCAGCTACGACCCCAGCGAAGCAGGCTGCGTACCTTACCATCCCTCCGGATAGAGACGACAAGTGCTTTGATGGTTGGGCGAAGAAAGTGTTTTCATCTGGGGTCATGGCTTTAAAAGCAGCCAACTACGTTTGTGCCTTGTCAAGATTCACTCACACTCTGTGGAATTGTATGCCTTTGGCGGCTGAACATATTCCCGAAGGGGAGGAACGGGATGGTTTTCTTGCCCTCTTTAAGGATGGCAAGGATGCCATGTGTGAATCCATTCAGTCGGGTCTGGACGTGGCAGACTGTATCAGCTGGTCCATGGCCGCGAGCACCGTGATGCGCAGGTTTGCTTGGTTGCGGAAGTCAGGGTTTGCTCCTGATGTTCAGTCCCGGCTTCTGTACCAGAGGTGGAAAACAAGGTACTTGAGGTGCCAAAGCCGCTCGGGCAGTTGCCTCTTTGCCCTCAGGCACTGCCGCAGCCACTTCCGCTCAGTCATGAGCCCATGTCCCATGGTTCGCTGGTTGGGGGGAAGGCTGGCTCAGCATCTGGTAGAATGGCGTGCCATTACTTCAGATGTGTGGGTTCTGGAGATGATAGCCCATGGCTACTGTCTTCCTTTCTGGCAGAGGCCTTGCGACAATCCACCGGGGAAGCTCTTTTTGAAGAGACCGGATCCGCTCCTTGCGCAGGAAATCCTATCCCTGCTGGAGAAAGGCGCCATAGAACTGGTGCCTGTAGCGGAGAGGAACAAGGGATGGTATACCCCATATTTTCTGATCCCGAAAAAAGACGGGGGATTGAGAACCATCATGGACTTGCGTGGTTTGATCAAGCTCCTCAGGAAGGCCAAGTTCAAGATGGTTACTCTTTCTCAAGTCCTCCAGGCCCTTCAACTTCAGGATTGGTTGGTGTCTCTCGACCTCAAGGATGCTTACTTTCATGTGCCGATTCATCCCAAGCACAGGAATTACCTGAGGTTCACGTGTGGCAACTAGCATTTTCAGTTCCAGGTCCTGCCGTTCGGATTGACCTCCACCCCGAGGGTCTTCACTAAGCTAATGGTGGTGGTGGCAGCATATCTCAGGAAAGGGGGGATTCACGTCTACCCCTACCTGTACGATTGGTTGATCAGGGCGCTCTCTCCCCAGCAAGTCCTGGATCATATGTCCGTCACCTGC
This sequence comes from Ambystoma mexicanum, assembly GCF_040938575.1. Classification (NCBI taxonomy): domain Eukaryota; kingdom Metazoa; phylum Chordata; class Amphibia; order Caudata; family Ambystomatidae; genus Ambystoma; species Ambystoma mexicanum. Next base: position 739,540,672 of record NC_090921.1, on the reverse strand, counting down.
CACTCCTTTCACAAGCTGGGCTTCTCCCTCAACTTAAAGAAGTCTTATTTGACACCTACCCAGCGGCTCCATTACATCGGAGCAGTGCTCGACACATCCCTGGGGCAATGTTCGCCTCCCCAGGTGAGGGCTCATCACATTTTGCAGATGGTGGACAAGTTTCAACGTGCCCAGAGTCTCTCGGCATATGATTTCTTGAGGTTGCTCGGCCTCATGGCATTCTGCATTCTACTGGTACCGGAGGCCAGGCAACGTATGAGATCTCTGCAATGGGCTCTCAAGATGCAGTGGTCGCAGTCCTCCGGCAGGATGTCGGATCCCGTTAAGGTGCTGCCATCAGTTGCCCAGGATCTTCTGTGGTGGGCCGACGAAGGCAATCTGATGGAGTGCCATTTTGGCTACCCTGGCCTAAGGTGACGATCGTGACGGAGGCATCCCTCATGGAAGGGGCAGCTCATGACAACGAGTTGACAGTCAACGGTCGTTGGTCTCCGTCGGAGTCCAGACTCCACATCAATCTGTTAGAGCTGCGGGCTGTCAGGCTAGCCCTGAAGGCTTTTCTGCCGGCTGTGCGGGGGAAAAGTGTCCTGATCATGATGGACAATACAGTGGCAATGCACTACCTCAACAAAAATGGAGGGCAGGGTCACTCCCACTGTGCAGAGAGGCGATGAAGCTCTGGTTCTGGTCCATCCAGCAGGAAATTTCGATCTCGGCAGTTCATCTGGCCGGAGACGAAAATATGGCGGCGGACGCTCTGAGCAGGCAGAGCACAGTCTCTCACGAGTGGGAGCTGGCTCAGGAAGTTATTTTGGAGATCTACGACCTTTGGGGGACCCCACAAGTGGATCTCTTCGCCACCACTGTCAACCTGAACTGCGAAAGGTTCTGCTCGTGGGAATTTCCTCCAAGAGGAGCCTTAGGGGACACGTTCGTAGTGGAGTGGTCCTTCCCGCTACTGTACGCGTTTCCTCCAGTCCCCATCATTCCACAAGTGTTGCGGAGGTTACGGAGGTTCTGTTCCCGAATGATCCTCATTGCTCCGGCATGGGCCAGGAGAGCGTGGTACCCAGACCTTCTAGACATGTCCATCTGTCCTCCACGATGTCTTCCCTACCGACACAATCTGCTCTCACGGGAGGGGGGCAGGTTCTCCATCCCGAGGTCAAGTCCCTCAGCCTTCATGCTTGGTATCTGAAAGGTTGAGGTATAAGGATTGGGACCTTCCCGAAGACGTGATGGGCGTGTTGTTTTCGGCCAGAAGGCCTGCAGCAAAATCCCTGTGCCGTTGGAGAAAGTTCTGCGGCTGGTGCAGGGTACAGAATGTGGATCCTTTTCAATGTTCAATTCCTGTGGTTCTGTCTTTTTTGCTTTCATTAGCCCACAAGGGCCTGCAAGTGGGTACCATTAAGGGTTACCTGGCGGCGCTGTCCATATTTAAGCGCTCGTCTGAGGAGTGTTCTTATTTTAAGATTCCTTTTGATTTCTCAGTTTCTAAAAGGGCTAACTAATGTGTTTCCACCGTCACTTTCCAGGTGCCGGGATGGGATTTGAACTTGGTTCTAAAATTCCTAATGGGAGCTCCATTTGAGCCCTTACATTCTTGTCCTTTCAGAATGTTGACCTTTAAGACTGTATTTTTAGTTGTGGTTACTTCCGCTTGCAGAGTGAGTGAGTTGCAGGCACTGTCCGCCAAGACACCTTTCACGGTGTTCCATAAGGACAGGTTCCGAAGGTTGTGTCAGAATTTCATTTGAGCCAGAAGGTAATTCTTTGGGCTTTCTATCCTCCACCGCATCCTGGTAAGGAAGTGGAGAGGCTCCATAGGTTGGATCCGAGGAGAGCTTTGAGCTCCTATCTCTCACGGATGTCCCGGGTCAGAGTGGACGATCAGCTATTTGTAGGATACGCTGGAAGGCGTTTAGGTCAAGCTGTTACCAAGCAGACCTTGTCCAGATGGATCATTTTGACGATCTCTGAATGTTACCGTTAGGCTTACGGGCCCATTCTACTAGGGGTGTGACTGCATTTACTGCTCTGCAGAGGGGTGTTCCCATTCGTAACATTTGTGAAGCAGCCACATGGGCAAGATTTGGTCTTTGGTAAGGCGGTCCTCTATTCTGAAATTTGATTGGGCATTCTAAATTCTTTTCCCACCTCCATACGTTGATACTGCTTTGGGAGTCTGTCAGAGATGTGGAATACGTCAGAGGACACAATTCCCTCGAAGAACAAGTTACTTTCTTACCTGGTAACGTTCTTTCGATGGGATGTTCCTCCGACGTATTCCACATCGAACCCTCCCAGCCTGCCCCTCTACAGAATTTCTTATGCGATTGCAGCTTACGTTTCCGCAAGGCTTTCTGTAGTCATACTGGCAGAAGATTGGTGCCACACGTTCTGGGGAAAAAAACTACAACTTAGGCTACGGGGGTCGTGCATCCTACATATAACCTCCAGTGACGTCGGCTCTCGACCGAGGCCCTCGAGGTACAGCGTATCGACGTCATCGACGCTGAAAAAAAATTCCAAAGCAGCACCGCTGTGGACATTACTGTCAGAGATGTGGAATACGTCGGAGGAACATCCCATCGAAAGAACGTTACCAGGTAAGAAAGTAACTTGTTCGACTGTTGCATGGCACTTCCAGCCGCCATGTTGGGAGTAGTCACTGAATGCTGCAATCTGGGAGAGAGGCGCCAGGAAGACCAAATGGTCCACGGTCTACAGATCTTGACACCTTTCTTTTTGAACATTTGGGTACATTGACTCTGAACTATCCTGGGGAAGGGATTTACTCGGGACAAATGAAGGTCAGCCGAATTACTGGTTGTTTGGTATTCACTTATTTATGTTGTATATGATTTACTTTAATGTTTTGTTGTTTATTGTGAGGGCCAGTTTTGTTTGTTAGGAGTGATCCCCTTATTTCTTAGACTAGGTAATGAACTCCCTGATAGAGTAGGTTTAGCGAGAATTTTTCTTTTAATAAAAGGCTTCATTCTGAGAAAAACGCAAGCAGTTGTCCGCCTCGCATTACTGAACCCACACAATGCCTGGTTCCAGATCTTTAATACTGTATGTTTGTGGCACTGTTGGGTAGGTAAGCCTGAACCACGGGCTGGACGAGGGAAAAGGCTTGTCAAAGGAATGTTCTAAATTTATAGTGGGGTGGTTTCCCTCACTAACCTTTAGTGCCAGGCCTTAACCCCACCAGTGCTCCATCAACCGTCTCCTTCCAGTTCTTGTTTTTCCACCCTATTGGTTGGACAAAGGAAAGAGTAGCCCTCCTTTTTTGGGTGCAGTTTCATTTTCTTGCTGTTTCCCCTCCCCAAGTTTGCATTTTCCAATTCAATCGGCTGTAAAGATATCAAGACATCTCCAGATATGTCACGAGAGATTGAAAATCTTTTGTGGCTGATATTATTCTAAGACACTCCCTCCCACTCTGTGCATGTCATTGAGGACAAAGTTCAGGCAATGAATAGCATGAGGTAAGCAGATTTCTGAGACTGACCCTCACATATTCTTGGTCGACTGTTTTGCAAATTTAAATTTAGTACTTTTCTGTTGGTGGTAGCTCAGCAAGTGCATAGTCGCTATGCTAATGAAGGGTGCAGCATCACTGGTCACCTTGAAATCCATAGAAGTACAGAAGACTACTGTGAGAAACCTAAAGGTGTCTCACTCACTAGTCCCGGGAATCTGTCATCCAGGTGGCCAGGACACAGACATCGCTATTGGATCCAGTTCCTGGGGGTGGACCAGTGAGGGTGGATCACCTGGATGAGTGGTCTTCGGGGAGTGGATGTGGGACACCGAAGGGTGAGACGTGGTAGCCCCTTCCTTATGACACCTTTTCCCTATCCTGCCCAGTAGGATACTTAGAAACTGTACCCCTGCCCCCCTTTTCCAACACAAACCCTTTCTCACACGGTAAGTGACAACGGACTAATACTAGAGCCGTTTACCTGATATGTCCCAACACAAGGGTCAGGCAGAGTCAGGCAATTGCCGACAACTACACACACCTGACTGCCATTTCCCTTCCCCATAGGGATAAAAGGCAGAGCACGAGAGCACACTCTGAGCAAGGCCAACAGCACGAGGAAGCACCTATTGCAGGATGGCCATTCAAACCGAGGAGAAAGGCGTAAAACCTGAAATGCCGTCAAGGGGGGAGTTGCCCTTGCGCTTTTCAACCCAAACCTGCGAAGCCTCTGACAAAGGAAACATAAGACTGGGAATCACAGCTGGTGAATGGTGTGACAGATGTCAGCGGTACATGGAACCCTCCCGCACTGATAGCCAGGGCAGGGAGATGCAGTTGCCATCGTGGTACCGTCCTTGACTCCAGCGCCAAAAGAAACGCCAACCAGTTCAGCAGAGCTGGTGAGTCAGAAGAATCTGATAGTGGACCGGACTGTGTTAGGCTCAAGGTTGAAGTGGCAACATTAGGAGGATTAATAGACAGAGGTCTTTTTGTGAATGAATTTGGTACCAGGGATAGAGTGGTCAGTGCCAGGTGGGCATGCATTCGAAGGTCTATAGCTGGCACCCCTCTCCTGAACAAAGAGAATGTGGACTTAAAAAATATTTAAACTACGAGTACCAAGAGGGCATAGGGAAGGCTGGCGTGAGCCAAAGTCCTTGACGCATTGCAGATGTTTTGACCATTGTGAAATCTTGAACACGACTGAGGGAATTGTGAAACAGACGGGAACACTGTGCAAACTGTGATTTTGTGAAGCCCGCAATTGCCATAGGCTAACAGTGACCCGGCGAGACGTGATCGCCCTTCAGAAGTCTGTTTAAAATTGGCAAGTACTTTGGAAGTCTGAGCCCGAATGCGGGCGACCGAACTAAAACCATATGGTTGTTTTAAAAGACATTGAGACTTTTGAATATTACAAATTGTGATTGAAAGGCGGTGGTGAACCCGACTGAGGGACGTCAAGAGAAAAGCTAAGGCAAGTGAATTCCACATTGTGAAGAAGCTAAAGTGAATTACATTGTGACAAGTATGAACCCGACTGAGCGATGTCCACAGTGAGTGGTTGGTCTGAACCCGACTGAGGGAAGCTGACGACTGAGAGAAGGATCGGCGCCTGGCTGAGGGGGATCCAAGTGTGAAGGGTAATCACCCGACGTGAAGATTGGCAGAAGAAAATTTGTTTTGTTGTTTTTGGCAAATCAGGCTTTGCATGAGAAGAGAATTGGATGCAGAAGGCTCTGATATGATATGATATTTTGTTTGTATTATGCTTATACACAAGTGTTTCAGAGCACGACAAGGCAAGGGAGGGGAACAAGGGAGGACAAAAACAATGATCTTAGTAGGCCCAGTGACATTGAGAATGCGCAAGTGCAGGGGGGGGCGAAAGGGGAAAGGGCAAGGGAGAGGGGAGGAGTGGAAAGTGCTAAACATGGGATAAAACAACAACTGGTTGTGCAACCAGCAGGTGGCAAGTGCAAAGTTAAAGCGCCGACAAGGGGTGTCTAATAAGTATCGCGCTCTGAAACACTTGTGTATGAGCACGATATAAATAAAATATCATATCAAGTGCAGGTAGGGGGACTGTAGGGTTACAGATACAGACCCAAATGCAAGGGTTGCCAGGAGGCAGTGCGGGTGTCTGGCTGGGTGGGCATGGATCTGGGCCTGAAAATCAGAGGCTAACCAGGTGCCCGATGCCAAAGCAGACAGATCCGCAGGGGAGAGGAAGAGCAAAGGCAGAAGCAAAGAGGAAGGTTTTGAGGTGCTTCCGGAACCGAATATGCTTCTCCTCAAGTTTCAGAGAGGCAGGGAAGCTGTTCCAGAGGGAGGCCCCAGCCGAGGAAAGAGATCTACCCCCAACTTGTTGCTTGGAGAAGCTACTGACCCTGAGGGTGTTGATGGTGGAAGAATGAAGAGCTAGAGTAGGAAGGTATTTAAGGAGGGAGAGTTGGATTATTGTGGACCCGGGCCCCAGAAAGCCTTGTGGACAATGCAAGGGGTCTTGAATTTAATCGTTGCAGCCACTGGGATCCAATCAAGAGATTTCAGGGCTGGAGAGATACGATACCAGTGCTTGAGGCCAAGGACAAGTTTCGCAGTCCTGTTCTGGATGAGTTGCAGGGGGCGGAGAGTAGAAGCAGGCAGATTTAGAAAGAGGTTGTTGCAGTAGTCCAGCCTAGAGAGAACCAGAGCTCTAGGGACAGTGAACATCTGGGGGAAGGAGAGGAAAGGAAGAATACCTCTGAGGAGGTGCAGCTGGTAGTTTGACTTCTTAGAAACATCAGTGATTTGAGGAGAAAAGGAGAGTGTGGAGTCGAAGATGACCCCGAGCTTCTTAGCCTCACAGTTGGAGTATGAAGAGGGCCAAGGGAGGCCGACCAGAGAGTGACGGAAAAAGGAGAGTGCAGGTGTGCCAATGAGGAGAATCTCTGTTTTACTGGAATTAAGGCAGAGATCATTGGCGGCACACCACTCTGGATGGCAGACAGACAGAGGTGAGACAAGGGGAAGAGGTGGCAGAGGGAAGCCTGAAAACAAGCTTGTCATCCGCATAGCACTGAAAGTTGGAGCAGAGAGCAGCAATGCGGTGGGCGGGAGGTGCCAGGTATTGGTTGAAAAGCCAGGGATAGAGGTTAGACCCCTGGGGAACCCCACAGGTAGAGAGTGAGATGGAGGAAAGGAAGGACCCAAGTTGGACCTGGGAGGGTCGATCAGCGAATAAAGACGTCAGCCAGGGCCTGATCGGTGATACCCAGGTTGTCACAGAGCTGGTTGAGCAGGATGGCATGGTTGACCGTGTCAAAGGCAGAACAGAGATCAAGTAAAATGTGGACAGATGGGATGGTTGCTGAACAGGTCTTCATCGATGTTCAGGAGAGCAGTTTCCGTGCTTCTGGCAGCTCTGAAGCCAGACTGATGGTCGTAGAGACAACCAACGGAATCTGTGTGAAGATTAAGCTGGGAGATCGCCAACTTTTCCAGGAGTTTACCCAGGAAAGGAGTGATGGAGATCGGGCGATAGTAGCCGGGCATGAGGGGTCGGCTATGGGTTTTTTAAGAGGAAGGTGCACAAGAGAGTGCTTCAGAGGCGAGGGGAAGGCACCAGAGGCGAATGGGAGGTTGCAGAAGTTGGCCAGAGCATGAGAAAGGGTGTCAATGTGGTCCTTGATGGTTTTGGACGAACAGGAAAGAACCTGTTTTGACAAGACTTTCATAGATCAGACTTGACTGGAAATCTCTCCAGGGGAGAACAGAGGAAAGGAAGATAAAGAGGGAGGGGGGGGGAATGCAGAAGTACAGAGGTAGCGGAGAAAGAAGGGGGGAAAAGGAGTGGTTGAGAGGGTGAACAGGATGTCCTGTGTTTTTGAGATGAAATGAGAGGTAAGGGCTGTGGTATGGGCCAGGGAGACGACAGGAGAGGTAGAGACTGCAGCAGGGTTGGCCAGCTCCTTGCAGATTTTAAAGAGTTCAGCTGAGTTGTTAGATGCCGCAGAGACGCAGGCTTCGATGTGGGCTCTCTTCTTAGTTCGGACAAGGAGCCAGTATTGCCTTTGGAGCAGGAGGCAGGCCAGTTTGTCAGAGGATGTACAAGAAGCCTGCCATTTCCTCTCAGCCACCCTACACTCGCATTTGAGGGTAGCTAGTTCTGAGTTGTACCAAGAGTTGCACTTGGCTTTGGGCCTCAAGCGGATCCTCATGACAAGGGCAAAAACACCAAGAGTATCAGAGATAGAAGAGTAGAGTATTGAAAGGGCTGCGTCAGGATGTGAGTCAGAGATGCAGGAGAAGGGGGGGGAGAAAGTGGCGGCAAAATCCTCAACTGACACATGTATCGGGTGACCGCGAAGGTAGGTCGCAGTGTTGGAGTTGGCTTGGCCTGACGGGTAGAGAGGGAGAGATGGGAAGAAAGGAGGGAGTGATCCGTTGTCATAGGGATGGGGAGGTCAGAGGAGACCAAAACATCCAGCATGTGTCCTGCAGAGTGAGTCGGGCTAGACGGGAGAATAGAGAGAACAAGAGAATTGCAGAGGTCGATATATGAAATAAAGAAAAGGAACTGTAAGTTTGTGCCCGAGAAGCCCAGGAATGTGCTGTACTCAGAGTCCCACCTTGTCCCGTGCTAAAAAACGTGGGGGGGGCCCCGGCCATAACATCCTGACTTATTATTTTGTGAACACTGCTTTCTTTTCTTGTGAACATTATCCCACACTATTTTGTAGCATAGCGGTAAGGATTGGCAAGAGTTTTTTTTTAGTATAGGCCCTTTTTATCTGACTAGACTCTACATGGCCTGTATTATTATTTTTTGATGGACGTAGCTTTCTCCCATCTTCGATTTAGGTTTAGATTAGGCGTTTATTTCACCCATTTTACAGTTTAATAGACACCCTTGAACTGTGATCACTTGTGTCTGTCTGTCTTTGATACCATGCCTTCCTTACACTACCAATTCAACTTGGAGGTATGTGTGACAAGGCGCAGTCTCAGACTTGCTAGCTGCCCAGTGCAAGGATGCTTGCTCTGGTTCCAAGGGATTTACCAACACCTGCTCGGGAATCCACTCCAGGCGCATGCTCCTGCGGTTTACCCTCAGAGGGAAATCCCCAAGTTGTCGAGGTTGCCCTGCGATACGGAACAACGTTTTCACACTGACAGTATTTGGATGGTACCACAGAGGAATGCTCTATCTTGGGCACCTCCCCTGATTAAAAAAGTAAACTCTAGGGGGAGGGGGACGCAAACATCCCAAGAATGTGGCCTCAACTACCCTTCTTTTTGGTGAGTATGTATAGTTGATCTCCCTCCAGGGTCTTTGTGTTGCTGAATCGTTACAAAAGGTACTTAGGGTGGCTACTTTGGTACCCTAAAACCTAAAAAATGCCAAATCCTTCAAGTCTTCTGCTGATCACCTTAGACATTGCAATGAAAAGGGTCACGGAACTCCTTCAACGCTGAGATTGGTACCGGCCTCTGCTTCTGGTGACTGGTGATAGTTCAACTAAACATAAGAAAGATAGGGCACATAAAGACCATATATTGCTTTACTTGACAGCTGCAAAAAGTGATTTGGCCTGTTAAGACCCTAGCCACATCTTTGACACCAAAGGGATTCTTCCTTTAATCATTTTGCATTCTTTACAACTCCTATGAGGGAAGAGATATTTCCTATTTGTGAGGGGTCAGAAATAAATGTGAGGCGGACAACTTTGTGAAGGTTTTTGAAAAGATGCAACTTTTATCAACTTAAAAGGTTGCATATACGCCTCACTAACCCTACCCTGACGAGGTTTCACTGCCCATATACAAAGTAATCAATAAGGAAATGTATGGCAGTTTAACAACAACCAATATAACAGTATGTCACACCACAGTAGCAGCTTCTTCCGATAACCTGGGCGAACTGCAGTGTCCATAGGGATCCAATGCCCGTCGTCCGAGTTTGGCTCGAGTACGGCCATCGGGAAAACCGCCCACGGTTCAAGCCGCGGCATACTCCTCCGCGGCTAGGACTGTCCCGAACTGCGCCTGTGACAGAAATGGAACAATTGATACAAAATAAATCCAGGAATTTAACACAATTCCCTTCACACTCACACCTCGATCTCCTCTGAAAACGTCAAAATTAATACAAATTGAAGCATGCAAGCATTTTAAACCTTTTCCCCGACGCACAACCTAGTCTATGCTAAAAATTGGAACAATTATACACCATGAAAATGTAAAAATTAATACACATTGAAGCAAGCAAGCCTTTGAAACAATACCCTTTACCCCCAGTCACACCTCGGTCTCTGCTTGAAAAAATTGATCAATTAATACCCAACTAAGAAAGCCAACCATTGAAACTATTTACAACACCGCTGCTTACATCTTGATCCTCCGCTCAACCTATATTCCGCCCTCCCCGTCTTTTTCTGCCTGGATAACTCACACCCTAGTTCATTAAACTGTGCTCCCCAACCTACCTTGGGTGCGGCTGGATGGGTAATTCGACAAAGGAGGACTGGAAAGAGGCCGTGCTCCAGTCCTCCTCCGTATTTGTAGGCAGTTTTGCCCGCCCTGGGAACGGCCCACCCCCACTCATGCCGGAGCAGTAGGGGGAGTGACCCGCCTAGCCAAGAGGCAAAGGGGGCAGCCACGGGGCGCCCACGCTACGTGGGACATCCCTCGAGTGCCCCCTGCAGAGGCTGGAACATCGCCTAATACTATTCATCTGGTATACTCCCCTGCCAGCCAAGATATCAAATGCAGTTCTCTGTGCGGGTATACGCTCCTGCCCGAACAGAACCATTTGGAATTAAGTTTTTAGGACCACATATGTATACTCCCTTGCCAGGCTCAACTACTATTTCCTAGTACTTCTTTGGTAAGGGTCAACTTTAAAGATTTGAACAATATCATCTGCTTCACTCAGTTATGTTTAGGACTGTCTTCAAGTGATACAAGATTCACACTGGTGCTATTTCTTTATACTGAGGGTTTGCTACAAGATAGACAGGCAATGCATCCTTCCTCCTGAACGTCTTTTCTCAGAAGGGCAGCCATCCTGCCAATCTTGTTCCACCTTTTTAGTATTAACCAAATGCTGATAATAACTCTTTCTCCAGCATGGGGTCTGGCATGGATTCACATGCTCATGAATATTCCCCGTCGTCAGGCTGGGAATCCTCGGTAAAGAAAAATCAGTATCAGTATCAGTTTCGTTTCTGATCTGTCTTTCGTAGTAGTAACCAATCACTGATCTCTGCGTCATACTGACCACAGCCAATGACTGCCATCTCCCTAAGCCCCGCCTCTGGCAGCCATCTTCAGATTTTTACCGCACGTTCAAGTGTTGGGATCCTCGTGCTATTGCTCTCGAGCTTTAGTGCGTTTTCGCGCTTTTTCATAGGTAAATTCTCTCTTTTTTCGGTCAAAAGAGCCTCAAACTCACCGTTTCTTTATCCGATCAACGGGGACCCGTGTCGGATTCTTCTACGCCCCTCAAGGGTGAAGATTTTGTTGAGCCACGCTTTTGGAGGACTCCAGAAGTTTCTCGGGCCCATCTCGGACATGGCCCAGGAGAAGGGAAGCTCGACGCCCGGAAAGCTGTTCAGGGTCTGCCCTGGATGCCAGCTTCAGAATGTCTTTAAGGAGGACGAACACTCCCTTTGCCTCTACTGCCTGCATGAGGACAAGACGCACGGGGAGAAGGACTGTGCGTTTTGCGGCAATATGTCGGAGCGGACCATGAAGGACCGCCATCTGCGTCTCCCCAACTGGCTGGAAGGGAAGAGCCCGTCAGGCGACAAAAAGAAGAAGAAGTCCGAGCGGTCTTCTAAGACCTTTGAGGGTGCCCCGGCGACGGGGGCCCAACAGAAGGCCAAGCACCGCGAGTCCGCTGGCACCGGGAGCGCCGAACGGTCGGGCTCTACGGTTGCCAGGCAGGGCGCATCCTCCCCGGCGCCATCGACCACGAGCCAACGCTCTGGCTCGGGTAAGAGGAAGGCCGAGCACCCAGCAAAGCTCCTGGAGAGACCCCGGTCGAGCTCGAAGGCCCCATCGGAGGGGGAGCGAGGCGGTGACCCTCCCCCCCAAGGAGAAGGCGGTGAGCGCACCTAAGGTGGTGAAAGCCTTGATCCACCCTGCCAAGGCCTCTATCGAGACAGCCGCGGCGGCCCTGGCTCAGCCTGTGGAGGCTACACCAGTGGAGGCGACCTCGGGGCCCAGAGTCTCCCTGCCACCGCGGAGGGAGTCCTCTTTCAAGCCCATCGACAGGATCCCCGTGAAACCTCCGACGGAGAAGAAAAAGGGGGGGGGGGCAGGAGGTCATCATGGATTCGGCCTCAACCTCTGAAGAGGAGCTGATCGAAGTCTTAAGCCACGGAATTGGCGTGGAAGAAGACCAGCCCGTCGGGAGGGACCCCAACGTAGGAGACGTTGAACGTCGAGGGTGCCGACGAGGCTCCTGACCGGCCGTCGGAATCCCCTCAACCAGTGCCGCAAGACAACTCGGCGGCCATTTTGTTGGCTATACAGTCCTTATGCTCGGAGATAAGGACGAGATTGCCATTACTACCAACGGAGGAACCGCTCCCGATGGGGGACCCGGAGCCAGGCCCTTCTGGGAGCCCTCCTCCTAAGAGAAGAAGGATTCATCCTCCACCTCCTTTTCAACCATCGCGCCCTGCTCAGCCCTCCTCCCCGTCCACGACCCGTGGGGATGATACGGGGACGGACACGGCCATGACGGGTACAGACGACAAGGTTTACGACGAGGATTTTCCATCGTCGCCTCCTCCCCGGGCTTCCCCGCCCGATGAGATTGGATAGTTTCATGCCATGATCGCCAGGGCATCCAAGCTTTTCCAGCTCTGCCCGGAAGAAAAGAAGAAGGAAGGTTTCCTTTATCAACGGCGCGAGACCAAGAGGAAGACGGTCCTCGCTGTACCTCTACTGGACGATATCTGGGATGAGGGTCTCGCCCTCCTCAAGAACCCATCCACAACGCCTGCGAGAAGGGATCGGTACGAGAAGAAGTACCGGGTCCCGGACGCGGCCCCCTTGTGCTTTCGGGCACAGCCGACCCCGGACTCGGTCGTCTCCGCGGCGGCCAGGAAGAAAGCGGGGGGGGGGCTTCGGCCTCTACGTCAACCTCCCCCCCCCGGACGGCAAGGGAAAGAAATTGGACACGATGGGACGCAGAGTCATCTCATCGGCAGCGACGACGACTAAGGCTGCCAACGCCTTGGCTTTCGTAGCCCGCTACGACAGGGAGTTGTGGTACAAGATCGCCCCCCTGCTGGACTTCCTACCGGACGACAAGAGGGCGGAGGCCCTAGAGATCTTGCAGGAAGAAGAAGTGGCGTTGGACCACGCCATTACGATAGCGACGGACATCGCTGACACTGGATTTTGCCAGTTGGGCAACGGCGTGTGCCTTAGATGACGTGGATGGCTCAAGGCAACAGACTTCCGGCAGGACGTGCAGACCAGAGTTTTGGACATGCCGTTCGACGGGAGCAACCTGTTTGGGAACAGTAGACGATTCCCTACAAGCCATCAAGACAGACACGGAGACGGTGTAACGCTCACCTGGTTCCCTCGGAGGCGCTGCTCTTGACTGGGCGGTGAAAACGTCTTCAACGTTAGGCGTAGGATTCGTCTGGCTCCCGGATTTGACCCCTTCCTCACCGAAAGCTTGACCTGCAGTGTGAGGTGTCTGCAAGTGGGAAATCAAGGTATTAGTGGCTGGAAGGTTGGGAGAAGTTCTTAGCCCCTCTCTCCCTCTCTTCCCGTGGTACTCGGGTGATTGTTGTGCTCACCTTAAGTAAGTGAATGCTGAGCTCTCCATCCTGCGTCTTGTGCAGGGGCGCTGGATCCAGTTACTTCACTGGATGTGAGTTCCGCCTCTTGATTGCAGAGGGTAGTTGAGAGCGAAGCCGCCGTTTGCTGCACGAGCGTGACTTGTAAGTATTAAAGTTCTCTTTAGATTGCTCTCTTCAAATGTCTTTTCCCCTAATGTCTATGTCTTTTACTTTTCAGATGCTGTCGATGCCAAAGAAGATGCTCTCCCCGATTCGTGGCAGAGAGCGTAACAAGAAGATGATGAATTCGAAGGCACGTAAGTAGGAAGGCTGTTTTGGGGCCGTAGAATGCACCTTAATGTCCCCTTTTGTCTCTACAGGTGCCGGAATGCAATGCGAGCAAGGTTGAAGCAAGCGCAACACAGGTAAGCAGTTTTGTACCCAAGCGTTACTAACCAATGTTCTTTGTCTTTGCAGGCCCGATGCCGGACGAGAAATGCAGAAAAACGTCTTGGATGCTGCCGATGGATCGGGTGAGTCGAAGCGCTAACTTTGCCTTTGTCTAACCTGTGCCTTTTGTTTTGCAGGAGCCGCTGAAGATTGAAGATTGGTTCCCAGCAGGTAATTTTCGTAATTACAGGGTCCGGAGCTGAACATTCGCTGGAGCTGACACGGTGAGCGTCCTGCTGCAGATGCAGAATAACGCGAAGCATGTGGTACCAATCGGGTGTGGTTTAAATAGCCCATAGGAGTGCTTAGGTGTCTTCTTCCACAGCAGCCTCGCCCAGGTAAAAGAGTTCCTGCTTCCAGAAGGCTTCCAGCAGCAATGATCCAGGGAGTGGTGCCTGCCCCACCCAGAAGGAAAAGTAGTCCCTGCCAGAAGAGAGTAAAGCCTCATCTTGCTGGTAAGTAAGCAGCATGGTCTGCTCCAGGTAGGTTCACCCAAGCACCTTTACACTTGATATGAGCCCGGCGCTTCCTGTGCCGGGACGGATCCTTACTATGAGCCTGGCACCACCGGTGCCAGGACAAGGTCCAAAAGGTCCCTATTGGGACTTGCTGGTGCCGATAAGACATGTTATGAGCCTGCTCCCAAGGATGTTGGGTAGGTCCTGACTCCTTGAATGCAGTGGTCATGACAGCACCCCCCCCTCAAGGCCCCTCCCAAATTCGTCTTCTCCGGGGGTTTTGGTTTATCAGGAAAAGTTCGATGAAACTTCTTAACCAGACGGGGTGCATGAACATGTTCCGACGGTTCCCAAGATCGTTCCTGGGGGCCATAACCTTTCCAGTCAATCAGATAGTATAATTTAGATTTGGAAATCTTGGAGTCTAATAGGTCTTGTATTTCGAACTCTAGTTCTCCGTCCACAAGAATAGGGTCTGGAGATTTTGTCAAACGGGTTCCAGGTTGCATGGGTTTCAGTAGTGAGACGTGGAAAACTGGATGTATCTTCATATGGGCGGGTAGGCCCAATTTAACCGCCACTGGATTGATTATGGCAGTGATTGGGTAAGGCCCCAGGTATCGTGGATTGAAAGTACGCGGTCCTTTTAGTGGTAAATGTTTGGTGGATAGCCAGACCTGATCTCCCACAAGATATTAAGGAGCTTCCTTTCGATGTAGATCCGCACACTTCTTGTATTGCTCCTTGGCCTGCTTGAGGTGAGATGTGGCCTCTTTAAAGGCTTGAGTGATTGTCGAATGCAGATGATCTACAGCGGGTGTTCCAAGAGTCTGAGGTGGGTCAAGATTTGAGGTGCGAGGGTGGATTCCATATGAAAGAAAAAACGGAGTTTTTCCAGTTCCGGCGTGGACTGAATTATTATAAGCGTACTCCGCAATCCAGAGAATGTCTTTCCAAGCGCCCTCTGATTGTTGTAACATGCAGCGTAGATACTGTTCCAAGGGTTGGTTGGTCCTCTCGGTCTGCCCGTCGGTCTGGGGATGGTGGCTGGTCGAAAGCCTTATGTCAATTTGGGCTAGGCGACAACAACTCCGCCAGAAGTGGGAAATAAATTGACTCCCTCTATCTGAGATTAAAACTGAAGGAAAGCCGTGCAACCGAACGATGTTTTCGAGGAATTCTCGGGCCAAAATTGGAGCTGTAGGTAACCCTTTCAATGGGATGAAATGAGCCATTTTCGAGAATAGGTCCACAATCACTAAGATTGTATTAAATCCGGAGCATGGTGGTAAATCCGTGATGAAGTCCATGGAGAGAGTATGCCATGGGTGTGGAGGAATGTCTAATGGATGTAGGAGGCCTGCTGGTTTCTCCTTCTGGCTTTTGCTTTGAGCGCACACACCACAGGAATTAATGAAATCCTTAATGTCCTTTCTCCAAGACGGCCACCAAAAATGTCTTTTTATCTTTTCCAACGTTTTGGTAATGCCGGGATGTCCTTCCATTAAGGAGTCATGGTAACAAGAGATCACTTGTCTTTGTAAATCGGTATATGGTAGATATAATCTTCCTCGAAAGTATAGTAGGTTCTTATCCATTGTGAAATCATTTCCCTTGCGTTGCCAGTCTTGCACTTCTGCTGGAGTCAGAAGATCTTTAACTTTAGCTTCAATGTCTTCAATGGATTGTGCATCTATCAAACCCAGGATTCTCTGTTCCGGAATTATGGGTACTGGTTCAGGGTTGGTCGTGAGTTCATCTACTCCAATTCGGGAGAGAGCATCTGCTTTTCCATTCTTGTTGCCTGGTCGGTAAGTTATCACAAAGTCGAATTCGGCGAAAAACAATGCCCAGCGAAGCTGTCTAGAGGATTGAGCTTTGGCTGATTTAAGGTTCTGTAAATTACGATGATCCGTGATGACGGTGACTGTGTGTCGGGCTCCCAAGAGATAATGCCGCCAAGCTTTAAAGGCGGACTTGATAGCCAAAAGTTCCTTATCTGTAATGGTATAGTTGATTTCAGGAGCTGAAAATTTGCGGGACCAAAATGCCACTGGGTGTAACTGATTGGTTTCCGGGTCTCTTTGCGAAAGTACTGCTCCCATTGCGAGACTGGAAGCATCAGTCTCTACTATATAGGAAAGTTCCGGGCGAGGATGTTTTAGAACTGGAGCCGAGGTGAATTTTGTTTTTAGTTCCTGAAAAGCTTGTTCAGCCTCTGTAGACCATTCAAAACGTTTATTCTTTCTGAGGAGGGCTGTAATGGGTTGGACTACTCGAGAAAACTCTGGGATAAATCTTCGATAAAAGTTGGCGAAGCCCAACATGCTTTGAACTCCTTTCACTGATGTTGGTGAGGGCCACTTAACGATAGCGTCCACTTTTCTTGAGTCCATGTGGACTCCATTAGGTGACAAAATAAATCCCAAAGATTCGACCTCCGTGACGTGAAAAACGCATTTTTCCAATTTTGCAAAGAGCCTGTGTTTTCGGAGCCGCTCCAATACTGCGGTGACATGTTTTCGATGTTCCGCCTCAGAGGACGAGTAGACCAGAATGTCATCAATATAGACAACTACACATACGTCAATGAGCTCTCTGAGGACGTCATTCATAAAATACTGAAAGGCTGCCGGAGCGTTGCAAAGCCCGAAGGGCATTACTTGATACTCGAATAGTCCATATTTAGTACGAAAGGCCGTCTTCCATTCATCGCCCTCTTTTATTCGTACTAAATGGTAGGCTCCTCTGAGGTCCAGCTTTGTGTAGATACAGGCACTTTTAACCTGGTCAAGAAGTTCAGGGATCAATGGTAACGGATATCTGTTCTTAATCGTAATCTGGTTCAGGGCACGGTAATCTATGCATGTTCTTAGGTCTCCCTCTTTTTTTGGCACGAAGAACAAAGCTGAAGAGGCTGGGGACTTCGAGGGACGGATAAATCCATTAATCAAGTACTGGTCCAAATACTGCCTTAGGTGAAGATTTTCAGGTTCTGTGAGGGCATAAATTCGACTGCATGGAGGAGTGGATCCTGGAACCAAGTCTATTTGGCAGTCGTATAATCTGTGAGGAGGCAGCGAATTAGCTTGATCTTTCCGAAAGACATCCTGAAATTCCCGGTATTCAGGAGGCAGGTGAGGACTCTCAGAAGTAGTTGCAGCTAGCTTCGTGCGGGGCTGCGGATAACAGGTAGGTGCGCATTCTGGAAACCGGATTGTCTTTGCTCGCCAATCAATTTGAGGATTGTGTTTCTCCAGCCAAGGGATTCCCAGGATAACTTGAAACTGTGGAGCCTTGATCACGTCAAACACGATCTTCTCTTGATGTCCATCTTGGCTTACCAACGTCACTTCCATGGTGGTGTGAGTAACTGGTCCGGAAGCTATTTCCGTACCATCCACGGTGGTGATAACGTCTTTCACCGACTTAGGACAAAGAGATAGATTCATCCTGGCGGCCAATTCACAGTCCACGTAATTGCCGATTGCGCCACTATCTATGTATGCTTTAATGGCATGCATACGATTGGGTTGTTCCGGACTCACGAGGACCATGGGCATGGTAAAATGCGAGGTCAAAGAACTGGTTTTAACGCTCGGCAAGCGGACCTCTACACTTGTCGGGCGAGGTCGTTTTCCGACTCTGAACTTTTGGCACCCTTATCGGAAGCTCCTACTGCCTTCTTCTTTGGTTTCACTGGGCAGTCTTGGAGGAAGTGCCCTGAGTTCCCGCAATAGAGGCACAATTGCAGTTGTCTTCTCCTTTCTCTTTCCTTTTGGGTTAGAGGTCCTTTCACCACCCCAATCTGCATGGGTTCCACAGTATCATTTCCTTTAACGGAGCTCTGCGGTCTTGAAAAAACTCTATTCTCAAACCTGGAACGATCGGCTTTTCGATTTTGTATTCTATGATCCAGTTGCACCACCAGATCAATGTATTCGGAACAGTCTTGTGGAGGATTCACCACCTGGGCCAGAACGTCTTTAAGTTCTCCACGAAGGCCTCTATAGAAAAGGGTGATTCTCTTATCCTCAGGCCACCCGGTTTCAACCACTAGTCTGTTGAATGATGCAATGTAGGCCAGAAGATCTTGATTGCCCTGTCGTAGTGAAAGAAGTTCATTGTCCAGGGCCTGTCCCTGAGAATGTCTTGCGAACAATCTTTCCATACTAGCTTGGAAGTCCTGGAAATTATACAGAATAGGGTTATCTTGAGTCACTAAAGGAATAGACCAATCTGCGGCACTGCCGCTAAGATATGAAAGCACGAAGGCCACCTTAGCCTGGTCCGTTGGAAAAGCGGCAGGTCTACACAGAAAGTGCAAACGACACTGATTGATGAAAACAGCAAATCTTTTCGGATCACCTGAAAAGCGTTCGGGCGGAGCCAAAGGTACATTTCCTGGTAGATTAATTTGCACCGGATTAGAGGAAGCTGTTGGGGCATGGCTACCACCAGGGGTAGGCAGAGGAGTCTGTCCCGCTTGGGCTTGTAACAATTGTCTAGCCAAGTCGTCTGTTCGCTCCTTAGAAACCACCAGCTCTCTCCTTAGGGCATTTGTTTCCTGGCGAGCTGCGTGTACTTCTGCTCTCAACTCCCCAAGCAACTGGGCCAATTGGTCTGTTTCCGAAGTCTCCATTGCACCTGGGCGGGAAATGTATGGTGAGGCTTCGCGTTCTGTAACGCTCACCTGGTTCCCTCGGAGGCGCTGGTCTTGACTGGGCGGTGAAAACGTCTTCAACGTTAGGCGTAGGATTCGTCTGCCTCCCGGATTTGACCCCTTCCTCACCGAAAGCTTGACATGCAGTGTGAGGTGTCTGCAAGTGGGAAATCAAGGTATTAGTGGCTGGAAGGTTGGGAGAAGTTCTTAGCCCCTCTCTCCCTCTCTTCCCGTGGTACTCGGGTGATTGTTGTGCTCACCTTAAGTAAGTGAATGCTGAGCTCTCCATCCTGCGTCTTGTGCAGGGGCGCTGGATCCAGTTACTTCACTGGATGTGAGTTCCGCCTCTTGATTGCAGAGGGTAGTTGAGAGCGAAGCCGCCGTTTGCTGCACGAGCGTGACTTGTAAGTATTAAAGTTCTCTTTAGATTGCTCTCTTCAAATGTCTTTTCCCCTAATGTCTATGTCTTTTACTTTTCAGATGCTGTCGATGCCAAAGAAGATGCTCTCCCTGATTCGTGGCAGAGAGCGTAACAAGAAGATGATGAATTCGAAGGCACGTAAGTAGGAAGGCTGTTTTGGGGCCGTAGAATGCACCTTAATGTCCCCTTTTGTCTCTACAGGTGCCGGAATGCAATGCGAGCAAGGTTGAAGCAAGCGCAACACAGGTAAGCAGTTTTGTACCCAAGCGTTACTAACCAATGTTCTTTGTCTTTGCAGGCCCGATGCCGGACGAGAAATGCAGAAAAACGTCTTGGATGCTGCCGATGGATCGGGTGAGTCGAAGCGCTAACTTTGCCTTTGTCTAACCTGTGCCTTTTGTTTTGCAGGAGCCGCTGAAGATTGAAGATTGGTTCCCAGCAGGTAATTTTCGTAATTACAGGGTCCGGAGCTGAACATTCGCTGGAGCTGACACGGTGAGCGTCCTGCTGCAGATGCAGAATAACGCGAAGCATGTGGTACCAATCGGGTGTGGTTTAAATAGCCCATAGGAGTGCTTAGGTGTCTTCTTCCACAGCAGCCTCGCCCAGGTAAAAGAGTTCCTGCTTCCAGAAGGCTTCCAGCAGCAATGATCCAGGGAGTGGTGCCTGCCCCACCCAGAAGGAAAAGTAGTCCCTGCCAGAAGAGAGTAAAGCCTCATCTTGCTGGTAAGTAAGCAGCATGGTCTGCTCCAGGTAGGTTCACCCAAGCACCTTTACACTTGATATGAGCCCGGCGCTTCCTGTGCCGGGACGGATCCTTACTATGAGCCTGGCACCACCGGTGCCAGGACAAGGTCCAAAAGGTCCCTATTGGGACTTGCTGGTGCCGATAAGACATGTTATGAGCCTGCTCCCAAGGATGTTGGGTAGGTCCTGACTCCTTGAAAGCAGTGGTCATGACAGCACCCCCCCTCAAGGCCCCTCCCAAATTCGTCTTCTCCGGGGGTTTTGGTTTATCAGGAAAAGTTCGATGAAACTTCTTAACCAGACGGGGTGCATGAACATGTTCCGACGGTTCCCAAGATCGTTCCTGGGGGCCATAACCTTTCCAGTCAATCAGATAGTATAATTTAGATTTGGAAATCTTGGAGTCTAATATGTCTTGTATTTCGAACTCTAGTTCTCCGTCCACAAGAATAGGGTCTGGAGATTTTGTCAAACGGGTTCCAGGTTGCATGGGTTTCAGTAGTGAGACGTGGAAAACTGGATGTATCTTCATATGGGCGGGTAGGCCCAATTTAACCGCCACTGGATTGATTATGGCAGTGATTGGGTAAGGCCCCAGGTATCGTGGATTGAAAGTACGCGGTCCTTTTAGTGGTAAATGTTTGGTGGATAGCCAGACCTGATCTCCCACAAGATATTGAGGAGCTTCCTTTCGATGTAGATCCGCACACTTCTTGTATTGCTCCTTGGCCTGCTTGAGGTGAGATGTGGCCTCTTTAAAGGCTTGAGTGATTGTCGAATGCAGATGATCTACAGCGGGTGTTCCAAGAGTCTGAGGTGGGTCAAGATTTGAGGTGCGAGGGTGGATTCCATATGAAAGAAAAAACGGAGTTTTTCCAGTTCCGGCGTGGACTGAATTATTATAAGCGTACTCCGCAATCCAGAGAATGTCTTTCCAAGCGCCCTCTGATTGTTGTAACATGCAGCGTAGATACTGTTCCAAGGTTTGGTTGGTCCTCTCGGTCTGCCCGTCGGTCTGGGGATGGTGGCTGGTCGAAAGCCTTATGTCAATTTGGGCTAGGCGACAACAACTCCGCCAGAAGTGGGAAATAAATTGACTCCCTCTATCTGAGATTAAAACTGAAGGAAAGCCGTGCAACCGAACGATGTTTTCGAGGAATTCTCGGGCCAAAATTGGAGCTGTAGGTAACCCTTTCAATGGGATGAAATGAGCCATTTTCGAGAATAGGTCCACAATCACTAAGATTGTATTAAATCCGGAGCATGGTGGTAAATCCGTGATGAAGTCCATGGAGAGAGTATGCCATGGGTGTGGAGGAATGTCTAATGGATGTAGGAGGCCTGCTGGTTTCTCCTTCTGGCTTTTGCTTTGAGCGCACACACCACAGGAATTAATGAAATCCTTAATGTCCTTTCTCCAAGACGGCCACCAAAAATGTCTTTTTATCTTTTCCAACGTTTTGGTAATGCCGGGATGTCCTTCCATTAAAGAGTCATGGTAACAAGAGATCACTCTTCTTTGTAAATCGGTACATGGTAGATATAATCTTCCTCGAAAGTATAGTAGGTTCTTATCCATTGTGAAATCATTTCCCTTGCGTTGCCAGTCTTGCACTTCTGCTGGAGTCAGAAGATCTTTAACTTTAGCTTCAATGTCTTCAATGGATTGTGCATCTATCAAACCCAGGATTCTCTGTTCCGGAATTATGGGTACTGGTTCAGGGTTGGTCGTGAGTTCATCTACTCCAATTCGGGAGAGAGCATCTGCTTTTCCATTCTTGTTGCCTGGTCGGTAAGTTATCACAAAGTCGAATTCGGCGAAAAACAATGCCCAGCGAAGCTGTCTAGAGGATTGAGCTTTGGCTGATTTAAGGTTCTGTAAATTACGATGATCCGTGATGACGGTGACTGTGTGTCGGGCTCCCAAGAGATAATGCCGCCAAGCTTTAAAGGCGGACTTGATAGCCAAAAGTTCCTTATCTGTAATGGTATAGTTGATTTCAGGAGCTGAAAATTTGCGGGACCAAAATGCCACTGGGTGTAACTGATTGGTTTCCGGGTCTCTTTGCGAAAGTACTGCTCCCATTGCGAGACTGGAAGCATCAGTCTCTACTATATAGGAAAGTTCCGGGCGAGGATGTTTTAGAACTGGAGCCGAGGTGAATTTTGTTTTTAGTTCCTGAAAAGCTTGTTCAGCCTCTGTAGACCATTCAAAACGTTTATTCTTTCTGAGGAGGGCTGTAATGGGTTGGACTACTCGAGAAAACTCTGGGATAAATCTTCGATAAAAGTTGGCGAAGCCCAACATGCTTTGAACTCCTTTCACTGATGTTGGTGAGGGCCACTTAACGATAGCGTCCACTTTTCTTGAGTCCATGTGGACTCCATTAGGTGACAAAATAAATCCCAAAAATTCGACCTCCGTGACGTGAAAAACGCATTTTTCCAATTTTGCAAAGAGCCTGTGTTTTCGGAGCCGCTCCAATACTGCGGTGACATGTTTTCGATGTTCCGCCTCAGAGGACGAGTAGACCAGAATGTCATCAATATAGACAACTACACATACGTCAATGAGCTCTCTGAGGACGTCATTCATAAAATACTGAAAGGCTGCCGGAGCGTTGCAAAGCCCGAAGGGCATTACTTGATACTCGAACAGTCCATATTTAGTACGAAAGGCCGTCTTCCATTCATCGCCCTCTTTTATTCGTACTAAATGGTAGGCTCCTCTGAGGTCCAGCTTTGTGTAGATACAGGCACTTTTAACCTGGTCAAGAAGTTCAGGGATCAATGGTAACGGATATCTGTTCTTAATCGTAATCTGGTTCAGGGCACGGTAATCTATGCATGTTCTTAGGTCTCCCTCTTTTTTTGGCACGAAGAACAAAGCTGAAGAGGCTGGGGACTTCGAGGGACGGATAAATCCATTAATCAAGTACTGGTCCAAATACTGCCTTAGGTGAAGATTTTCAGGTTCTGTGAGGGCATAAATTCGACTGCATGGAGGAGTGGATCCTGGAACCAAGTCTATTTGGCAGTCGTATAATCTGTGAGGAGGCAGCGAATTAGCTTGATCTTTCCGAAAGACATCCTGAAATTCCCGGTATTCAGGAGGCAGGTGAGGACTCTCAGAAGTAGTTGCAGCTAGCTTCGTGCGGGGCTGCGGATAACAGGTAGGTGCGCATTCTGGAAAACGGATTGTCTTTGCTCGCCAATCAATTTGAGGATTGCGTTTCTCCAGCCAAGGGATTCCCAGGATAACTTGAAACTGTGGAGCCTTGATCACGTCAAACACGATCTTCTCTTGATGTCCATCTTGGCTTACCAACGTCACTTCCATGGTGGTGTGAGTAACTGGTCCGGAAGCTATTTCCGTACCATCCACGGTGGTGATAACGTCTTTCACCGACTTAGGACAAAGAGATAGATTCATCCTGGCGGCCAATTCACAGTCCACGTAATTGCCGATTGCGCCACTATCTATGTATGCTTTAATGGCATGCATACGATTGGGTTGTTCCGGACTCACGAGGACCATGGGCATGGTAAAATGCGAGGTCAAAGAACTGGTTTTAACGCTCGGCAAGCGGACCTCTACACTTGTCGGGCGAGGTCGTTTTCCGACTCTGAACTTTTGGCACCCTTATCGGAAGCTCCTACTGCCTTCTTCTTTGGTTTCACTGGGCAGTCTTGGAGGAAGTGCCCTGAGTTCCCGCAATAGAGGCACAATTGCAGTTGTCTTCTCCTTTCTCTTTCCTTTTGGGTTAGAGGTCCTTTCACCACCCCAATCTGCATGGGTTCCACAGTATCATTTCCTTTAACGGAGCTCTGCGGTCTTGAAAAAACTCTATTCTCAAACCTGGAACGATCGGCTTTTCGATTTTGTATTCTATGATCCAGTTGCACCACCAGATCAATGTATTCGGAACAGTCTTGTGGAGGATTCACCACCTGGGCCAGAACGTCTTTAAGTTCTCCACGAAGGCCTCTATAGAAAAGGGTGATTCTCTTATCCTCAGGCCACCCGGTTTCAACCACTAGTCTGTTGAATGATGCAATGTAGGCCAGAAGATCTTGATTGCCCTGTCGTAGTGAAAGAAGTTCATTGTCCAGGGCCTGTCCCTGAGAATGTCTTGCGAACAATCTTTCCATACTAGCTTGGAAGTCCTGGAAATTATACAGAATAGGGTTATCTTGAGTCACTAAAGGAATAGACCAATCTGCGGCACTGCCGCTAAGATATGAAAGCACGAAGGCCACCTTAGCCTGGTCCGTTGGAAAAGCGGCAGGTCTACACAGAAAGTGCAAACGACACTGATTGATGAAAACAGCAAATCTTTTCGGATCACCTGAAAAGCGTTCGGGCGGAGCCAAAGGTACATTTCCTGGTAGATTAATTTGCACCGGATTAGAGGAAGCTGTTGGGGCATGGCTACCACCAGGGGTAGGCAGAGGAGTCTGTCCCGCTTGGGCTTGTAACAATTGTCTAGCCAAGTCGTCTGTTCGCTCCTTAGAAACCACCAGCTCTCTCCTTAGGGCATTTGTTTCCTGGCGAGCTGCGTGTACTTCTGCTCTCAACTCCCCAAGCAACTGGGCCAATTGGTCTGTTTCCGAAGTCTCCATTGCACCTGGGCGGGAAATGTATGGTGAGGCTTCGCGTTCTGTAACGCTCACCTGGTTCCCTCGGAGGCGCTGGTCTTGACTGGGCGGTGAAAACGTCTTCAACGTTAGGCGTAGGATTCGTCTGCCTCCCGGATTTGACCCCTTCCTCACCGAAAGCTTGACATGCAGTGTGAGGTGTCTGCAAGTGGGAAATCAAGGTATTAGTGGCTGGAAGGTTGGGAGAAGTTCTTAGCCCCTCTCTCCCTCTCTTCCCGTGGTACTCGGGTGATTGTTGTGCTCACCTTAAGTAAGTGAATGCTGAGCTCTCCATCCTGCGTCTTGTGCAGGGGCGCTGGATCCAGTTACTTCACTGGATGTGAGTTCCGCCTCTTGATTGCAGAGGGTAGTTGAGAGCGAAGCCGCCGTTTGCTGCACGAGCGTGACTTGTAAGTATTAAAGTTCTCTTTAGATTGCTCTCTTCAAATGTCTTTTCCCCTAATGTCTATGTCTTTTACTTTTCAGATGCTGTCGATGCCAAAGAAGATGCTCTCCCTGATTCGTGGCAGAGAGCGTAACAAGAAGATGATGAATTCGAAGGCACGTAAGTAGGAAGGCTGTTTTGGGGCCGTAGAATGCACCTTAATGTCCCCTTTTGTCTCTACAGGTGCCGGAATGCAATGCGAGCAAGGTTGAAGCAAGCGCAACACAGGTAAGCAGTTTTGTACCCAAGCGTTACTAACCAATGTTCTTTGTCTTTGCAGGCCCGATGCCGGACGAGAAATGCAGAAAAACGTCTTGGATGCTGCCGATGGATCGGGTGAGTCGAAGCGCTAACTTTGCCTTTGTCTAACCTGTGCCTTTTGTTTTGCAGGAGCCGCTGAAGATTGAAGATTGGTTCCCAGCAGGTAATTTTCGTAATTACAGGGTCCGGAGCTGAACATTCGCTGGAGCTGACACGGTGAGCGTCCTGCTGCAGATGCAGAATAACGCGAAGCATGTGGTACCAATCGGGTGTGGTTTAAATAGCCCATAGGAGTGCTTAGGTGTCTTCTTCCACAGCAGCCTCGCCCAGGTAAAAGAGTTCCTGCTTCCAGAAGGCTTCCAGCAGCAATGATCCAGGGAGTGGTGCCTGCCCCACCCAGAAGGAAAAGTAGTCCCTGCCAGAAGAGAGTAAAGCCTCATCTTGCTGGTAAGTAAGCAGCATGGTCTGCTCCAGGTAGGTTCACCCAAGCACCTTTACACTTGATATGAGCCCGGCGCTTCCTGTGCCGGGACGGATCCTTACTATGAGCCTGGCACCACCGGTGCCAGGACAAGGTCCAAAAGGTCCCTATTGGGACTTGCTGGTGCCGATAAGACATGTTATGAGCCTGCTCCCAAGGATGTTGGGTAGGTCCTGACTCCTTGAAAGCAGTGGTCATGACAGCACCCCCCCCTCAAGGCCCCTCCCAAATTCGTCTTCTCCGGGGGTTTTGGTTTATCAGGAAAAGTTCGATGAAACTTCTTAACCAGACGGGGTGCATGAACATGTTCCGACGGTTCCCAAGATCGTTCCTGGGGGCCATAACCTTTCCAGTCAATCAGATAGTATAATTTAGATTTGGAAATCTTGGAGTCTAATAGGTCTTGTATTTCGAACTCTAGTTCTCCGTCCACAAGAATAGGGTCTGGAGATTTTGTCAAACGGGTTCCAGGTTGCATGGGTTTCAGTAGTGAGACGTGGAAAACTGGATGTATCTTCAT
The DNA here is from genome assembly GCF_040938575.1 of Ambystoma mexicanum. NCBI lineage: Eukaryota > Metazoa > Chordata > Amphibia > Caudata > Ambystomatidae > Ambystoma > Ambystoma mexicanum. The sequence goes on along the minus strand of NC_090921.1, from coordinate 739,514,304 downwards.
ATGGGCGGGTAGGCCCAATTTAACCGCCACTGGATTGATTATGGCAGTGATTGGGTAAGGCCCCAGGTATCGTGGATTGAAAGTACGCGGTCCTTTTAGTGGTAAATGTTTGGTGGATAGCCAGACCTGATCTCCCACAAGATATTAAGGAGCTTCCTTTCGATGTAGATCCGCACACTTCTTGTATTGCTCCTTGGCCTGCTTGAGGTGAGATGTGGCCTCTTTAAAGGCTTGAGTGATTGTCGAATGCAGATGATCTACAGCGGGTGTTCCAAGAGTCTGAGGTGGGTCAAGATTTGAGGTGCGAGGGTGGATTCCATATGAAAGAAAAAACGGAGTTTTTCCAGTTCCGGCGTGGACTGAATTATTATAAGCGTACTCCGCAATCCAGAGAATGTCTTTCCAAGCGCCCTCTGATTGTTGTAACATGCAGCGTAGATACTGTTCCAAGGGTTGGTTGGTCCTCTCGGTCTGCCCGTCGGTCTGGGGATGGTGGCTGGTCGAAAGCCTTATGTCAATTTGGGCTAGGCGACAACAACTCCGCCAGAAGTGGGAAATAAATTGACTCCCTCTATCTGAGATTAAAACTGAAGGAAAGCCGTGCAACCGAACGATGTTTTCGAGGAATTCTCGGGCCAAAATTGGAGCTGTAGGTAACCCTTTCAATGGGATGAAATGAGCCATTTTCGAGAATAGGTCCACAATCACTAAGATTGTATTAAATCCGGAGCATGGTGGTAAATCCGTGATGAAGTCCATGGAGAGAGTATGCCATGGGTGTGGAGGAATGTCTAATGGATGTAGGAGGCCTGCTGGTTTCTCCTTCTGGCTTTTGCTTTGAGCGCACACACCACAGGAATTAATGAAATCCTTAATGTCCTTTCTCCAAGACGGCCACCAAAAATGTCTTTTTATCTTTTCCAACGTTTTGGTAATGCCGGGATGTCCTTCCATTAAGGAGTCATGGTAACAAGAGATCACTTGTCTTTGTAAATCGGTATATGGTAGATATAATCTTCCTCGAAAGTATAGTAGGTTCTTATCCATTGTGAAATCATTTCCCTTGCGTTGCCAGTCTTGCACTTCTGCTGGAGTCAGAAGATCTTTAACTTTAGCTTCAATGTCTTCAATGGATTGTGCATCTATCAAACCCAGGATTCTCTGTTCCGGAATTATGGGTACTGGTTCAGGGTTGGTCGTGAGTTCATCTACTCCAATTCGGGAGAGAGCATCTGCTTTTCCATTCTTGTTGCCTGGTCGGTAAGTTATCACAAAGTCGAATTCGGCGAAAAACAATGCCCAGCGAAGCTGTCTAGAGGATTGAGCTTTGGCTGATTTAAGGTTCTGTAAATTACGATGATCCGTGATGACGGTGACTGTGTGTCGGGCTCCCAAGAGATAATGCCGCCAAGCTTTAAAGGCGGACTTGATAGCCAAAAGTTCCTTATCTGTAATGGTATAGTTGATTTCAGGAGCTGAAAATTTGCGGGACCAAAATGCCACTGGGTGTAACTGATTGGTTTCCGGGTCTCTTTGCGAAAGTACTGCTCCCATTGCGAGACTGGAAGCATCAGTCTCTACTATATAGGAAAGTTCCGGGCGAGGATGTTTTAGAACTGGAGCCGAGGTGAATTTTGTTTTTAGTTCCTGAAAAGCTTGTTCAGCCTCTGTAGACCATTCAAAACGTTTATTCTTTCTGAGGAGGGCTGTAATGGGTTGGACTACTCGAGAAAACTCTGGGATAAATCTTCGATAAAAGTTGGCGAAGCCCAACATGCTTTGAACTCCTTTCACTGATGTTGGTGAGGGCCACTTAACGATAGCGTCCACTTTTCTTGAGTCCATGTGGACTCCATTAGGTGACAAAATAAATCCCAAAAATTCGACCTCCGTGACGTGAAAAACGCATTTTTCCAATTTTGCAAAGAGCCTGTGTTTTCGGAGCCGCTCCAATACTGCGGTGACATGTTTTCGATGTTCCGCCTCAGAGGACGAGTAGACCAGAATGTCATCAATATAGACAACTACACATACGTCAATGAGCTCTCTGAGGACGTCATTCATAAAATACTGAAAGGCTGCCGGAGCGTTGCAAAGCCCGAAGGGCATTACTTGATACTCGAACAGTCCATATTTAGTACGAAAGGCCGTCTTCCATTCATCGCCCTCTTTTATTCGTACTAAATGGTAGGCTCCTCTGAGGTCCAGCTTTGTGTAGATACAGGCACTTTTAACCTGGTCAAGAAGTTCAGGGATCAATGGTAACGGATATCTGTTCTTAATCGTAATCTGGTTCAGGGCACGGTAATCTATGCATGTTCTTAGGTCTCCCTCTTTTTTTGGCACGAAGAACAAAGCTGAAGAGGCTGGGGACTTCGAGGGACGGATAAATCCATTAATCAAGTACTGGTCCAAATACTGCCTTAGGTGAAGATTTTCAGGTTCTGTGAGGGCATAAATTCGACTGCATGGAGGAGTGGATCCTGGAACCAAGTCTATTTGGCAGTCGTATAATCTGTGAGGAGGCAGCGAATTAGCTTGATCTTTCCGAAAGACATCCTGAAATTCCCGGTATTCAGGAGGCAGGTGAGGACTCTCAGAAGTAGTTGCAGCTAGCTTCGTGCGGGGCTGCGGATAACAGGTAGGTGCGCATTCTGGAAACCGGATTGTCTTTGCTCGCCAATCAATTTGAGGATTGTGTTTCTCCAGCCAAGGGATTCCCAGGATAACTTGAAACTGTGGAGCCTTGATCACGTCAAACACGATCTTCTCTTGATGTCCATCTTGGCTTACCAACGTCACTTCCATGGTGGTGTGAGTAACTGGTCCGGAAGCTATTTCCGTACCATCCACGGTGGTGATAACGTCTTTCACCGACTTAGGACAAAGAGATAGATTCATCCTGGCGGCCAATTCACAGTCCACGTAATTGCCGATTGCGCCACTATCTATGTATGCTTTAATGGCATGCATACGATTGGGTTGTTCCGGACTCACGAGGACCATGGGCATGGTAAAATGCGAGGTCAAAGAACTGGTTTTAACGCTCGGCAAGCGGACCTCTACACTTGTCGGGCGAGGTCGTTTTCCGACTCTGAACTTTTGGCACCCTTATCGGAAGCTCCTACTGCCTTCTTCTTTGGTTTCACTGGGCAGTCTTGGAGGAAGTGCCCTGAGTTCCCGCAATAGAGGCACAATTGCAGTTGTCTTCTCCTTTCTCTTTCCTTTTGGGTTAGAGGTCCTTTCACCACCCCAATCTGCATGGGTTCCACAGTATCATTTCCTTTAACGGAGCTCTGCGGTCTTGAAAAAACTCTATTCTCAAACCTGGAACGATCGGCTTTTCGATTTTGTATTCTATGATCCAGTTGCACCACCAGATCAATGTATTCGGAACAGTCTTGTGGAGGATTCACCACCTGGGCCAGAACGTCTTTAAGTTCTCCACGAAGGCCTCTATAGAAAAGGGTGATTCTCTTATCCTCAGGCCACCCGGTTTCAACCACTAGTCTGTTGAATGATGCAATGTAGGCCAGAAGATCTTGATTGCCCTGTCGTAGTGAAAGAAGTTCATTGTCCAGGGCCTGTCCCTGAGAATGTCTTGCGAACAATCTTTCCATACTAGCTTGGAAGTCCTGGAAATTATACAGAATAGGGTTATCTTGAGTCACTAAAGGAATAGACCAATCTGCGGCACTGCCGCTAAGATATGAAAGCACGAAGGCCACCTTAGCCTGGTCCGTTGGAAAAGCGGCAGGTCTACACAGAAAGTGCAAACGACACTGATTGATGAAAACAGCAAATCTTTTCGGATCACCTGAAAAGCGTTCGGGCGGAGCCAAAGGTACATTTCCTGGTAGATTAATTTGCACCGGATTAGAGGAAGCTGTTGGGGCATGGCTACCACCAGGGGTAGGCAGAGGAGTCTGTCCCGCTTGGGCTTGTAACAATTGTCTAGCCAAGTCGTCTGTTCGCTCCTTAGAAACCACCAGCTCTCTCCTTAGGGCATTTGTTTCCTGGCGAGCTGCGTGTACTTCTGCTCTCAACTCCCCAAGCAACTGGGCCAATTGGTCTGTTTCCGAAGTCTCCATTGCACCTGGGCGGGAAATGTATGGTGAGGCTTCGCGTTCTGTAACGCTCACCTGGTTCCCTCGGAGGCGCTGGTCTTGACTGGGCGGTGAAAACGTCTTCAACGTTAGGCGTAGGATTCGTCTGCCTCCCGGATTTGACCCCTTCCTCACCGAAAGCTTGACATGCAGTGTGAGGTGTCTGCAAGTGGGAAATCAAGGTATTAGTGGCTGGAAGGTTGGGAGAAGTTCTTAGCCCCTCTCTCCCTCTCTTCCCGTGGTACTCGGGTGATTGTTGTGCTCACCTTAAGTAAGTGAATGCTGAGCTCTCCATCCTGCGTCTTGTGCAGGGGCGCTGGATCCAGTTACTTCACTGGATGTGAGTTCCGCCTCTTGATTGCAGAGGGTAGTTGAGAGCGAAGCCGCCGTTTGCTGCACGAGCGTGACTTGTAAGTATTAAAGTTCTCTTTAGATTGCTCTCTTCAAATGTCTTTTCCCCTAATGTCTATGTCTTTTACTTTTCAGATGCTGTCGATGCCAAAGAAGATGCTCTCCCTGATTCGTGGCAGAGAGCGTAACAAGAAGATGATGAATTCGAAGGCACGTAAGTAGGAAGGCTGTTTTGGGGCCGTAGAATGCACCTTAATGTCCCCTTTTGTCTCTACAGGTGCCGGAATGCAATGCGAGCAAGGTTGAAGCAAGCGCAACACAGGTAAGCAGTTTTGTACCCAAGCGTTACTAACCAATGTTCTTTGTCTTTGCAGGCCCGATGCCGGACGAGAAATGCAGAAAAACGTCTTGGATGCTGCCGATGGATCGGGTGAGTCGAAGCGCTAACTTTGCCTTTGTCTAACCTGTGCCTTTTGTTTTGCAGGAGCCGCTGAAGATTGAAGATTGGTTCCCAGCAGGTAATTTTCGTAATTACAGGGTCCGGAGCTGAACATTCGCTGGAGCTGACACGGTGAGCGTCCTGCTGCAGATGCAGAATAACGCGAAGCATGTGGTACCAATCGGGTGTGGTTTAAATAGCCCATAGGAGTGCTTAGGTGTCTTCTTCCACAGCAGCCTCGCCCAGGTAAAAGAGTTCCTGCTTCCAGAAGGCTTCCAGCAGCAATGATCCAGGGAGTGGTGCCTGCCCCACCCAGAAGGAAAAGTAGTCCCTGCCAGAAGAGAGTAAAGCCTCATCTTGCTGGTAAGTAAGCAGCATGGTCTGCTCCAGGTAGGTTCACCCAAGCACCTTTACACTTGATATGAGCCCGGCGCTTCCTGTGCCGGGACGGATCCTTACTATGAGCCTGGCACCACCGGTGCCAGGACAAGGTCCAAAAGGTCCCTATTGGGACTTGCTGGTGCCGATAAGACATGTTATGAGCCTGCTCCCAAGGATGTTGGGTAGGTCCTGACTCCTTGAAAGCAGTGGTCATGACAGACGGCCCGGGCTCTGGGTGTTCTCCAGCAACGACGGCCGCCCTTTCGGAGCACCAGAGGCAAGCAGTGTGCCTCCAAAGGTTCCAGCGGCGGATATTCCACCTACCGTCAAGCGGCCCGTTCGTCGTCACTGAAGCCTACAGGGGACGAGGCAAGTCGGGCGGACCCCGCCGTCGTCGCCAGGACAATGGGGCAAAGCCTCGTCGAAGCAGGACTGAACCGGCCGTGGGGTCGGGCCCCCACCGAAGCATCCCGGTGGGAGGCCGGCTGGCGAACTTCGTCAGCGTGTGGGAGTCCATCTCCACCGACCGTTGGGTGCTGGACGCCCTGGCCCAGGGTCACGCGCTCGAGTTTCTAAAGAAGTGCCCGCGCGTCCCCCCCCCGTGGCCAGGAAGGAACATCACGTCCCTCAACTTCTCTTGGAGGTAAAGGCGATGCTCAAGAAAGGCGCCATCGAGCTCGTCCCAAAGAGGCTTCGGGGCTCCGGAGTTTACTCAAGATACTTACTCGTGAAGAAGAAGACAGGAGAATGGCGTCCCATCCTGGACCTACGACGATTGAACAAATTCATCAAGGCACAGAAGTTTCGGATGGTCACCCTCCAGCACGTCCTGGGTCAGCTGGAGGAGGGCGATTTCCTGTCGTCGTTGGATTTGAAGGATGCTTACTTCCATATCCCCATCCTAAAGGGACACCGAAAGTTTCTCAGATTCGTGGTCCAAGGGCGTCGCTACCAGTTCTGAGCCCTTCCCTTCGGATTGAGGTCGGCACCCAGGGTGTTCACCAAGTGCCTCGCACCGGTGAAGGCGCGGCTGCGCCTGGAGGGGATCCACGTCTACCCCTACCTGGACGACTGGCTCATCCGAGCAAAGACAAGGGAGCACATGGCGAGGACCGTCCAACTACTCACGGACCTGGGATTCTCCATAAACTACGCCAAGTCCCACCTGGTGCCCGCGCATGACGCACTGTTTCTGGGAGCGAAACTCGACACAGTGGCGCTTCTGGCCTCTCCGTCGGAGGAAAGGACGAGGGCCATCTTGGGCAAGGTGCAGCGGATGCTGGTTGCGGACGCGGCCAGGGTGAGGTCCATCAAATCCCTCCTTGGAATGATGTCTTCTTGCATTTATCTCATCCGCCTGTGCAGGCTTCGGATGCGCCCGTTACAGGAGTTCCTGGACGCTCGCTGGATCCAGACGACGGGCAGCTTCGAGGACAGGATGACACTCGACGAGAGCTTCCGACGAGCGATCCGGTGGTGGGGCACCCGCGCGCATCTGACGGCGGGCATGGACTTCCAGACCCCGGGCCACCAGAAGACAGTGACCACGGATGCCTCCTTGGAAGGGTGGGGAGCGCACACCGAAAATCTGCACGCGAGAGGCCTTTGGCTTCCGACGGAGAAGTCCCTCCATATCAACGTCCTGGAGCTCCGTGCAGTGTTTTGGGCCCTCAAGTCCTTTCTTCCGTCCCCCAAGGGCAAGGTGGTGAGGATCTTCACCGACAACACCACCACCATGTTCTACATCAGAAAGCAGGGCGGTACCAGATCCCCAGCCCTGTCCAAGGAGGCGCAGGATCTGTGGCATTGGGCTGTCGCCCAAGGGATGTTTCTGGTGCCGTTTCATCTGGCAGGAATAAAAAACACCATCGCCGACTCGCTCAGCAGAGAGCTGCGCTCGTGCCACGAGTGGGAACTACGACAGGATCTAGTGGACCGCCTCTTCCGACGGTGGGACACACCCCAGATCGATCTGTTCGCGACGGCGACGAACTCCAAGTGCCGGAGGTTTGCCAGCAGGTTTCCCCAGCCGAGGAGCATGGGCGATGCTTTCTCGTTCCCCTGGGAGGGCCTGTTTCTATACGCGTTCCCTCCATTGCCGTTGCTGATCCGGCTCATCAACCAGCTCAAGATGTCACGGTGCAGGATGATCCTCGTCGCACCTGCGTGGCCGAGGCAGATATGGTTCCCGGACCTTCTGGACTTGTCAGCGTCCCCGTCAATCAAGCTGCCAGTGAACGCGGATCTTCTCTCCAGGGAAGGAGGCGCCATCCTCCATCACGACCCGAAGTCGCTGAACTTGCAGGCCTGGCTCCTGCAGCGTTAGAGTTTGGAGGTTACGACATACCGGCCGACTGCAGAGAGGTTCTTGCAAAGGCCAGGGCGTCCTCAACTCTTAAATGCTACGGACACAAATGGAAGAGGTTCTCTGTCTGGTGCCAAGCACAGAAGATTAACCCTCTATGGATTACGGCTCCTTAAGTACTGCTGTACCTACTGTCGCTGGCCAAGGCTGGACTGGCGCACGCTTCCATCAAGATTCATCTTGCTGCGATCTCCCGATACACCAGAACCACGGGATGGACGTCTTTGTGGTCTCATCGTCTGGTGAAAGAATTCATGAAGGGACTGTTCAGGTCATTCCCGCCGGTGAAGGCTCCGGCCCCGGTGTGGGAGCTCAACGTGGTGCTGACCAAGCTCATGGGACCTCCGTTCGAGCCTCTGCACTCAGCTCCGTTGAAGTTCTTGTCGTGGAAAACAGCGTTTCTTGTGTCCATCACCTCCGTACGACGGGTGGGAGAGATCCAGGCCCTTTCCTGCAAGCCCCCGTACTTGACTTTTCACGACACAAGGGTAGTGCTCAGGACGCACCCCTCCTTCATGCCCAAGGTGCCTTCGGACTTCCACCTCAACGAACCCTTGGTGTTGCCTGTTTTCTTCCCGTCGCCTTCGTCGCCGGCTGAAAGGACTTTGCACTCGCTGGATGTGGCTAGAGCGCTGAAGTTCTACGTGGACTGCACGAAGGGTTTTCGGAAGACGTCACAACTTTTTGTGAACTTTGGACCTGTCAATCAGGGGAAGGCTCTCTCAAAGGCTTCCATTTCCAGATGGCTCTCCGGCTGTATCATGTACTGTCACCGGTTGGCAAACCGACCTTTGCCCGGCTGTCCGAGAGCCCATTCCACCAGAGCGATCGCAGCTACCACAGCGTTCCTATCTGGTGTTCCCCTGCTGGACATCTGCAGGGCTGCTACGTGGAGGTCGACGCACACCTTCACGAAATTCTACTGCGTCGACCGGGATTCCAGGGAGGAGTCCAGGGTCGGCCATGCAGTGCTGCGCAACCTGTTTGCCTAAGGTGAGCCTGGTGAAAAGGTAAGAGATGCTTAATGTTGAGTTGTTGTATTGCTTAATGTTGAGCCTGTTGCCACCTCCCGTGGTTGTGCATGTGTGTACTGCTATATATTCTTTTATTCATAAACATGTGAATCCATGCCAGACCCCATGCTGGAGAAGGAACAAGTTACTTACCTGTAACTGTTGTTCTCCAGCATGGGTCTGGCATGGATTCACATGCGAACCCTCCCGCCTACCCCTCTGCGGCTCTTCACTTGGTCATACTGCCACTTCACGTGCTACCAAATCTGAAGATGGCTGCCAGAGGCGGGACTTAGGGAGATGGCAGTCATTGGCTGTGGTTAGTATGACGCAGAGATCAGTGATTGGTTACTACTACAAAAGACAGATTAGAAACGAAACTGATACTGATTTTTCTTTACCGAGGATTCCCAGCCTGACGACGGGGAATATTCATGAGCATGTGAATCCATGCCAGACCCATGCTGGAGAACAACAGTTACAGGTAAGTAACTTATTCCTTCTCTTCTTCACACTTCTTTGGCTTTGGCAGTGTGGGTTTAAAACATTCTCTACACCTGAGCAATATTCTTCACACACACTCAGCTATCTTCTTTTGCCTTAGACAGCCCTAATTGTTTCTCAATTGCCTTAATGTGCATCTTGTTTGGCTTTGGTAAAGGTAGTTTATGTTCCCCTTTTGAGAAACTGCCCCTTTGTGTGATTGGTTATTATAAACACCCACTATATCACAATCCTCTCATTCTGGTGGGACTTATAAAGTCTCTTTATGCTCTCTGCCTGGTGTTATATCAGTTTGGTATGCGTCATCATCAGTAACTTGTTTTACATCAGTTTCATATTGAAAAGGGAGTTGGGATTCAAGCAACAGGTATTCACAGAGTGCTCTGGGGTCACAACATAATCGTGAACTCACTGGATTTGGCGTGCGCTTCCGTGTACCGTCTGCTTCAGTTCTGTTGCGTGGCCCAGCAACTTCTCGTGCAGGTTTTCCCACGTTTCAGACTCCAAAGGCCCTGCGGCTTCCCCAACCCTCTGGTGCTCACCTGCCACCGCCAAACGTCTTACCATGGGGAACGTCATAAAAAGGTGCGCTTTCCACTGCACGACCTCTGCATTTGGAAACTCCCCAGCGATCCGGTGCTCGCCTGCCCCTGCTGAACTCTTCACCATGGGGAAAGTCACAAAAACGTACGCCCTCCGCTGCGTGAACTCAGCATTTAGAAACTCCCCAGCGGTCCAGTGCTTGCCTGCCACCGCTGAACGTGTTACAAGGGGGTACGTTGTAAAAAGGTGCGCTTTCAGCTGTGCGACCCCTGCAGCTGTAATCTCGAGCCCATACGACCCTCTTAGGACCGGCCTCAATTTCTCTCGCCACTCTGATCCCGGCGTCATGACTCTTCCAGGATTTCTCCCTATGTTGCTTCATGGGGACTGCAAAACTTCTTGACACTCTACTACTCTACAGCTGTTTCTGCTTCGGCTACCTCACTTGCTTCTGCCTTGGTCGAATGGCCTGCACCTGAGGGGGCCTTTTATGCCTTTATGCCATCCTTAAGGTGTGGATCATTAACCTCAGTGGGCTGCACTCTGCAACTGCGTGCCTCTGCAGCCCTCTTCTTCATCTCAGTACTCTGGGAATTCTCTGACCTGAAGTCCCAAACACAAAAATACCTCTTTTCAATAATATTTTCCCCACCAAGTTCCTTTTTCTCCTTAAACTTATTCCTTAAAGTAGTATCAGATGGGTAAAAAGACATTTTTGGTTTTACAGGGAATTTAGATTTTTCCAATATCAGATGTGTAGTTTTTAAAGACCTTGTTGCATGTCTTTCCTGAGACTCGTAGGATTTCCTATTTCTAGGAATTTTATCATTTTTGTAAGTGCTTTTCTCACCCTTAATGCCTTGCTGGTTATAATTGTCTTCACTCACATTGTTACCACTAACTTTATGGAGTACCTGTTCTCTTTGACAACATGCCATTACATGTACTGGCATTAATGATATTCCCTTCCTGGAGACCATGAAGTCCTCCTGTTTCCATGGGGCCCTGTTCCTCCCAGGGGATCCACCCGGCTAACGCCACCCCCAGGGTTAGCATCCGGAAGCATCTGCTTTCCCCTGGCCACATGAGAGGAGACTTTAGGTAGGATTTTCGTGAGGACTCCATAGGATTCATCATATATTCCACAGTTTTTCCCAAAGTCTCATGCTTTTCAGGCATCACCAATGCTGGATTGCCCCAAGACCTGTGGTGCTTAATGTGTACCACAACACCCTGAGTACCAGTACACCGCTTCTCGAACATTATTGCTCACATTTTGGTAGATTGTTCCACCTTCCCTTTGGATAATAACAAGGTAGTTATTCTGGGACCTTCCACGCTAGATTCGGGCAAGGACTGATGCAGTTATGTAAACTATTCATTCCGAGCCTTATCTGGATGTTTGGGCCTCAAAGGTTAACTATAGAGATCTAAGCCTGTGCCTATGCCACAGCCTCTGGTTCCTGCTGATAATATTCTATACAATTACATCCCTTATTGAAGAATGTCTGAGAACAATGACACTCCAACTACAGCAGAGGAGGACGATCCTCCTCTTAACCCTTCCAAACCATTGCATAGTGTCAACTTATAAGACACACAAGCCCTAGATGTACTACCATCAGAGAAGTAACCATCGTCTTGCCTTTTTACTACACTAGTATTATTGGCTCCTGACAAACTATTGCTTTTCATGGACTTTTGGGCTGTAGTCTCTAAATTCTTGGACACAAAATAGTGCATCCCCAAGGATGAGCCCTTTGAAGTTAGGGAGAACATTGCTGCTTTGTTTGTGATGATGTCTGTGGCTCTAAATAAAGACAATGGTGCCCTGCAGAACTATACGCTAAAGCATGAAAATTCCAGGATAAGAAAAATTATCAGAACCCATATTTAGCTCTAATGCAAATACATTCTGCCTTTGCGTTGGGAGCCTACAATGTTCAAAATAGGGATTCAAACATGTTTCCTGATTTTGTCTACCTAGAGACACAAAGGGAATTCTGTTTTTAGGTCTGGGAGGGGATAGAAGCTGTCTTACAACAGCTTCAAGTTAACAAAGATTAGACACTCTAATATCACGCAATAACTAATGTGGCTGGCACCGACCCCTCAGCTCTCAAACACTCCATCAGTAGATAAATAGGTGCACTGGGAAGGTTTTAGATCCAGACAGCCATGGCAAAACAGGGGCTGGAGTATTAAGTCAAGCTTGCAGTGTAGCAGGAGGAAGGACTCGGACAACTGCAGTACAGTGGAACTACTTGACAGCTGGAAAAGAAGTGAAGAGTAATCGGTCCAGAGACTTGGACAGAGACCTTCCCACTGCCAAGATGCAGTGGACCTTTCGCAAAGAGCAGACAGGACTTGATGAATGACATGCACACTTCATAAATATCAGTGTGAACGGGTCAAGAAGATTAACACAGGCAGAAAAGGGCTTTTTGCTGGGTTGCTGTAAGCCGACAAGACAACAATGCCCAAAGACACGAGGCAACGGGTGTCGGTAAGGAGCTGGCTTTTATAGACTGCAGTTTGCACAGTTGAACTGTGCATTCTTGTGAGAGCTGAACATGGGCGAAGAAACTTTATGCAAAGTTAACTTTCATAGTGTCTCTAATAAGCACAGAGACCTGGGAAACCCCCCCTTTTGTCATTTACAGACAGAATTCCTTGGATTTGTCAAATAGATGTTGGCTGTGCTTTGTCAGTTTACCAACCACTTAGATTTCACTAGTTTACCAACCATCCATTGCTTTGAAAGCCTTTAAGTTTAGGAAGATGTTGAAAAACAAGCAATCTTCGCCTTCAATTTGTTTCACGAAAAGAATAGAGTTCTGCAAATGCAAATATATATTGCATTCTCCTCTACAAGCCAAGTACAGCCTCCATGTCTAATTGACTCTGTAAAGGAGTGTAGTTGGCTCCTTTTCAGCCCAGGCAGCATGCATCCCATGTGGGAGGAAGGCCTTCCTCCTTTTACAAAGTCATCACTCAATGCCCCTGGTTATCCCACATCATCAAGCAATTGCTTGCAGTAAACATGTAATCTACTCCTCCATCCTCTCCATCAAATTCTCAAAAATTATGTCCAGACTTGTCCCAAAATCTTCTCCTGGCCATCACATAATTGCTCCCAGCAAATGACGTAAGTCTCGAATTTTACCCTTGCTTCTCAAGAAACCTGGAGAAATTGGATCAATTTTGCGTCAGTCAAATCCCCTCAAATTTCTAGCTAGAAACCTTCAGCTTGACACCTCTGTACCCTATCTTGGAGGCTCTTCTAATAGGAGATGGGGTAACATCTGTGACTCTCCTTTTTGCATTTCCATATTTAAATCAAAATAGAAAATTGCCAATTTCTACATTTTACAATGGAGGGCCAGCACTAGCAGTACAAATGCTTTCCTTTGATGCTCAATGCAGCTCCCAACATATTTACGAAGGCACTTTCTGTAGTGGGATTCCACCTTTTACCTACACATATTTCACATCTATCTCTACTTGGATGACTGGCTACTCTGGGCCCCCTCTCTAGAAGAGAACCTATGTAGTCTCTGGGGTTGCAAGTCCCTACCTTGCTTCAGGTTTTTCATCAAACAGAAACACATCTTGTCTCCTTCCCTCACAAAGGATTCACTTAATAGGAACCATCTTAGACACATCTCTGGGAATGCTGATCCCTTCTCCAGACAGGAGTGCAGCATTAATTTGGGAGAAAAGGGGTCTCTTCCAACATCTAATGTCACTGTGACTTCAGCTCATCCCTGTTTGGCTCAGGGGCATCGTTGTCCCGACCATCAGACGCATGTCTTCTGGTGTCCACAGAACAGACTTCTGCACATAAATCACTCAGAGTTATTTTCCTACCTCTGAAATCTTTGCTTGGCTTCTTTCAGGGAAAGGGTGTCCAGTTATATACTCATAGGACAACCGTACTAGACATTTACAGCTTTCAGAAACACTTGATTATAACATACTGATACTCTGTATTCTTACTGTTTGACTAAATGTGGGATTTTTGCCAGATTCCTTTTGTGCAGTTTCCATTAATCCCTCTGTGCAAGACGAGAGGTGCTTTAAAGAGCCGTAACATGGTTGTGGAATCTTATTATGACCGTCTGGGTGAGCGTCACAGGAATGGGTATTCAGGTTCCCCGAAGTGGACTCTGAAGAAGGTACAGAACTGGGGCAGGAATAATTGACTAATACCTAGTATACATGTAAAGAATTGGTGGGTTGAAGGAGGGGATGCATTGCTAGAGATGCTGATCCATGTTTTAGCCTCGCGGAGAAACTTTTTTGTCACACTCCTGATGCTAGGTGCGCACTTGCAAGGAGTGTGCATGCACAGAGGGAACATACTCTTTGGAAGCAGTCCTACTACCAGGCAAGTGATTTTTATTTTTAATTTAAGAGCCGGACAAATATTTTTTCTCTTTAATGTGCAGCTCACAAGTGGTCATGAAAGAGTTAGCATAAAGGATCACACAAAAGAGCAAGGTGCGTTTCTGCTGTTATCTCAATGTCGCATAAGCAAAATTGTCATGGATGTTATAAGGGAATCATTTGGAGAGCAAGAGTAGGAGAAAATCCAGCAGGCAAAGGCATTAGTCAACTTCTTCCTCACTTCATGATCCAAAATTCTCTTTCGATGAAGTTGATGTTATGTTACGTTATGTTGGATGGGTTTTGATATGCACAACTACCCCTCAAAGGCCTCTTTACGCTGGCTTTATTGAAATTCAAAGGAGCATTCATTCTGGTTAAAGAGATGGGTTTTTAGATGTTTCCTGAACTAGTTTCATTGCATAAAGATGGGGGAAAAGTGTTCCAGATCCTTGCTGCTTGGACTGAGAAGGACCGACCACCTTTCCTTTCCTTCTTGTAAGGTGGAATGATTAGTACTTCGGTCTGATTAGATGTGAGAGGACACTTGGACGAGCGAAAGTTTGGAGAAGAATGGGGGAGTCAGGACAGTTCAGGGTTTTAAAGAAGATACACATACTTTTAAAAGCAGTACGAGATAGGTCAGTGTAAGGATCTCAAGGCCAGAGTGATGTGATCCTATTTCTTCCACCTCAAAAGAATTTTAGCTACCCCATTTTGAATTCCCTAAAGGTGTTGAAGTAGAAGCTCCGGTACACATAAGTATGTCCTTATCATCCTAAGCAGGAAGAAGCAAGATGTGTTCACTGCACTAAATTGGCCTATTAAAGTGGGGGAGATGTCAAGAATAAAACACAGGTTATTTACTTCATGTTTGGGTTCAGGGCAAGTGCCAACGTTTTCTGGCCAAAAGGAGAGTGCTTGGGCACTGGGAGTCTGATTGATGAACACAATCTCTTTTTCATCGTCGTTGATTTTCAGTTTGTGTCCATCCAGTCCTTAATTGCATCTAGACAGTTTTTGGCTTGCTGAAGCTGCAGATTTCGTTACCTGATCAAGGTCTATTAGAATGTGAGTAGCATTGGCGTAATTAATGAAAATTCAGCCATGTTGGTGTATGATTTTCATTAAGGGATGTACATAGAGATTGAACAAAATTGGTGATAGGGCCAAGCCTTGTGGCGCTCCACAGGTTATCAGCCCGAGTTGTGTAAGAAAGGGTCCCATAAATACTTGTTGGTATCGATCGGTTAAAAAAGATCGAAACCAGTCAAGGGCTTTGTCTCTGAAGCCAAAATTATGGAGTCTGGAGAGAAGTATGCCGTGGTCGACGGAGTCACATGCTGCCGACGGGTCCAATAATATTAGGACACCTCATTGGTTCTTATCCATTTTCTCGCTTAGCTGTTCTAAGATTGTGGTTGTAATGTATTCCGTGCTCCGCAGTGGGTGAAAACCATATTGGTTACTGTCTAGTAATCCTGAGCTTTCTATGAAGATTTGTGTTTAGGATACAGCCACTCTCTCCAGTTTTCCTAAAAAAAGAAGTTGTGATATTGGGTGGACGTTTCCTGGGTCATTTGGGTGTAAGGTGGGCTTTTGAAGAAATGGTTTAAAATATGTTTTTTCCATATAGATTGGAAGATTCCTGACGATATGGAAGAATTAAATATATTTAACAATTTATTCCTGAAAGAGGGGGTGATATCTTGGGCAAGTTTCTGCAGAACTGTGTCAGATGTAGAACTTGAGCAGTTGGCTGATAGGAGATGCCAGAGTGCATCCTCCTCAAGTGGTGAAGATATTTCAAACAAAGTAGATCTTTCTGAGAACATAGTTCGAATTGGGTGAACCCTTATTCGAGGAGGATCTATCCAGTTCGGCTCTCATTTTTTCAATTTTCTGTGTGAAGTTAAATGCAAGACAATCCACCATAAGTTGAGATGGAACTAATTATGGAGTTAGAGGACCATCACAAAGCTCATAATAATAATGTATGGATCAGAGCCCTATATAAATATCAAGTTATTATTATTATTATTATTTACCACTGTGAACGGTGTTTAGGTGCGGTTGGAGGCCAAATCAGTTTTCTGACCATGATATTTTTTTTTGCCTTGAGAAATTCTTTATAGCTGCATTGGTATTGTTTTAGTTCTTTACAGTCTATTTGGTCCCATCAATGACAGCATCGTCTCTCCAGTTCCTCATTTTTTGCTACATAATATTTAGTTCGGGTGTAAACCATTTTCTGCTGCTTCTCTGATTTTTCCTTATAGTCTGTCATCTTTGGTTCAATTGTATCTAAGTTCTCTGTTGTGTGGGTATGTAGTGTGTCTTCTAGATTATTTCTATCATTATTAATGGTCAGAGACGTAGTACAAGGGTTTGCAAGCAGGTCATCTGTTGCTTGTTCTTTAATAACTTGTTTCCAGGGACGTGAGGAAGAAGGAGTAATAGGTTGAAATTTTAGGGTGCAGGTGATTCAGTAACAATATTGAAGAGTATCGCAATACGATGCATCCACGAGAGGTGTAGAGGAGAGTCTACGGTTTCATTTACTTGTCATGTGAAAAGTTGTTCCAATGTATAGTCAGCTTTACGAGTATGATAGTTAACCTGGGGTTTTAAGTCGGTCTTCCAGGGATTCCAATAGATGGACTACTACACTGTCAGAACTGACTTCCATCCAGTAGTTAAAGTCTCCTAGTAATAAAGTCCTGTAGCTGATCTTTAGTAGGTTAAAAAATAGTTCTGTCAGTTCATACACATATTGATTTTTTTGGACCTGGAGGTCTATAAAGAAGTACAATAAGAATTGGATGTCAAAATTCTGTACACATTTTAAACGTAAATATTTCGGTTGGTTCAAAGTAGGAATTGGCAAGAGAAGAAATATGGAGTTCTGATTTATAGATGATTAGTAGACCACCACCTTTTTTGTTTATTCTTTATTTTCTAAATATATCCATTTCAGGGAAATCTGAAGATTTCAATCCTGAGAAGAACGGGGTTCATGATCTCCCATGGATACCAGCATTTCTAACGTATATGCCTAGATTCTCCTCTAAATTCTTCAGTCAAAAATTTAATATTTTGAAAAGGGATTTAGCCAGATAAAATGTTGTTGCGCAGCATCATGGCGAAACTATGACTGCTTTTGGATAATATGGATTCTCTTCCAGAGACAGTTAAGAATTATCTATTCAGTCTGGCTGAAAGACCATGTAGGATTCAACTCACGAAGATCTAGTGAATTGTGGAACTTGTCCCTGCCAACCAGTACTTATGCAATGTACACAGCTGAATCACTAAACGAACCTGAATTCTCTTCGCTTTTAGAAGGTAGGGGCTTGGAACATCAGAGATGCAGGGTACAGAAGTTCAGCTAAGAAAAATGTACCAAAACAAAGTATAAGACGTAGCAGAAAATCCAAGATCGTAGCAGATGCCCATTATTTAAATAATGGGGACATGGTATGGCTCTCATGTGAGAACTATGAAAAGAGCAATAATGCCATATTGAGATAACATTATTTTGAAAGCACATTTTCAAATATGGCCCATGTGTTCTGAGAGTCCATCTGCCCCCGGTCTGTGTTCAGTTGGTGAGAAGGACAGACCCACAACTAGGCAACAGAGTTTTCTCACATTCCACCTAACTTCCCGAGTGGTAAACATGGTGTATCAGTGAAGGAATAACTTTCAGGTGGGTTGCTCAAAGGTATATAATTTACAGTTTTTTAGCTTGTGAATCTGCTTAAGATTCCTCATCCAACGTCTATTGGTTGGCAAAAGTATTACAATGATTACTGAATTTGAACTTGGGCGTTCACAGGGGCGGATCAGTAATATTATTCAGACAGTCTATTTAGGCAATCCACCAACTGCTCCTTCTAGCCCATGACCTCCTCGGGGTGGAGAAGCGCAGAGTAGCAAGCGACCTGATATACAGAAGATGCAGTGATATTTGTATTTTCAGTGATGGCACTGCGTGACAGGTCCTAGAGCTAGGGTTTTTAAATGTTTTTGTAAGTTCCAACTCTTTTACGTCATCTGTGTCTCCTATAAAGTTTCATCCATCCTTAAACCACTGAGTTCCGTGGATATACAAACACAAGGTGTGCAGCCAATGTCTTTCACTGGACAACAAAGAAAGCAAGTGCCATGCTTGCAAGAAGTGCATACACAGGGCTGCCTCTGGCTTATGTCTAGGTAGTCCTCCTTCCCAGGTCGGGGGGGGGTCCCAGAGCAACCTGACGGGGTCAGTCATATGACCCTGTCACACAAATCAAAGAATTTTGGTTCTAGTAGCCTCAGCCTTTATGCTCTGTATGCCTCTTGTATGTTAGTCAGATATTAGGGCTGGGAGCCCTCTCCCCCTGGACATGCATGAAGCTTTTAAAAAGCTTGTAGCGGATGGCAAGGTTTAAACTCCATAAATAGGTACGGTAACCGTCCCCACATATGTATCAATGAGAAGAAAAAAATTGAGTTTACGATATGGTGTTGTCCATTCATGTCTTTAGATGAACCGTTTGAAGGAACCTTGAAGCGCGTCCGCAAATACATTATGATACAGCTCTATTTCTTGTATACGTTGTTGGGGGTTTCACCTCATAATGTTTTGGTCCTTTTATTTTGAAAATGCCAATAAAGACATATTTGTGTTCAAATAATAGCCCAAAAATTCTCCACTAAAGTCTCTGCATAGTATAGCATATTAACTTAAGTTAACCTCTGATAGCTTTATCACTCCCACAAAACAAGAAACTATGTGCGAAACTGAAAAAAGAAGGAAAGAGCTCTTCTGAGCTGACCAAATTAGAAAAAACTATGGGCACCATGAAAGGGATCATATTCGTGCCTTACTTCCCTATAAATACAGAAATATCAACCCCAGAGTCCTCTAACAAAACACATGTCCTACTGTATCCACAGGGTCAGTCTGAGCATGTCCGTCCAACCTTTTAGTGATCCTAACAGTCCTCCGGTGCCCTCAACGTTCCCAAAAACAAAAATCTTGTTTCCCCGCAACACCTTTGCAGGAAAGGTTTGCCATTCAACCCTGCTCCACAAATGTTTTATGGATCTCCTGAAAATCGTTACTCAGACCTTTAGTCACCTCACCAACCTCCTCAACGAAGAAAATCCATCTCTCTTCACAAAAGATTTGACCATTATTGTACTTCACCCTCCCCAAAACCACCTCCCTCTCTGCAGCAGATCCCACATGAACCATAGTGGTCAGGCCCAGCTTCCATGCCCCTCCCCACTCTGTGAGACTGTGACAAGCAATAACACTTCACAATCCCAGGCTGTGAGGCAGTCTCTGAAAAATCCAGATGCTCTTTGAACCGAGAGCTGCCATAGCCCTCTAAAATCCTCCCCTTGAATCTCACTTGGAAAGACTACCCAAAGGCATTATTGTAGCCCTGTGAAAGTTCTCAAAGTGCTCTGTGCAGGCCTCAAGAACTCTATTTGCTTTAATCTGTGATTTTGAAAAGGCCTTCAGTCCCCCTTTATCACGTGACAATGCTGCAGTCTTGCATTTCACTCCATTCCATCCACCTTAGATTCCAGCTTCAAAACAACATAGTTGAGCTTATCCAACTTAGTGTCCTTCCTCGATGTTGTCTTCCCTTTTTTGCATAACATCTCCATAATGGCCTGGCTGGACAGGGAACCAATCCTCGGAGTCAAGACGGATGTCTTTCCATGCCTTTTGTGCATGTTCGCGCCATGTTGATACCCTGATCTACCACAAGGTTCAGCAAATCTTAGGTAGCTCAATTTATGGGCATAAGCAGGATAAACACTCCAGATCTCCTTCAATTTTCATATTGCAGGAAGACGACCAGGTGGAGGGGTGCTTACTCTGTAAACTACCTAGGAGGGACTATACATCTTTCAGTATTAAGCTCTTGTGGCTTTGCCTGCCCTCAACATGTCTGCCAACAGGCTTAGTCCCAGTTCTTTCTATTGTCTCAGCACATGTCCATAGCCTCAGCGGCAGCCCCAGCGATGCTTAACGTCTCTGGGGGCCATCTCCTGTGCAACTGGAGTCAGTATCTGACACACCACAACCCACCTAAACAGCTCTTAGGTGTCGGGTCAGCCATGGCCAAGGTGACTGGAAGATGCCTCGGTTCAACAGAGTGCTGCCAGGCAAAGGGGAGAGGTGGAAGGTAAGTCCAGCACACTGTTTCAGATAGCTCCACAAGAGCACCGCTACCAGGAATCCCCCTCCTGGCTCCCTGCAGACTCTTGCATAGAACCCATTAGGGCCATCTATCATAGTCTGAATCAAGTGGTCCCAGCTGGGCTTCTACCCTAATGTTTTCCAAAGTCCCCTCTTATACAAAATCCTGGACGGCAGGGGAGCCCCAACCCTCCATTTGAAAGGATCTGCACCATTCAAATATGTAGGAGCTGTCCAATCATGAACAATCACTTAGCCCGCATCTGCCCAGCAAAAGACACTCCCTGGCTGAAGTGTTGATTGGGACCAGACAGTCCCAATCCCTGGTTTTAACCAGTTCAGTCACACAAAGCACTTTGATCAGGAGTCCAGGCTGGATCCCATGAAAATGTAGTCCCTTATTTGGGTGTTTCTTCTCTCAGAGGTCAGGGAGACTTCCAAAGATTAAGCTGGCCAAAAGACAGGACTTGGAACCACACAGAGTAGCAGCTTGGAGTATACAGTCCTCTAATTATGGACAATGGCAAGGCGGGGCTGCTGATGTTCTTAGATCTGTCAGCAGCCTTCGACTTTGTCAACTATGAGAAACTGTTAGGTGGCTTATCCTCAGGGGGCTCCTATTCTACCCGGGCTAGGGCCTGGATTAAATCTTTTTTAACCAGGAGCTCTTCGCTCCTCCACCTCAAACTCCCTCAGGTTCAGTATATTCTCCACGCAACAAGTTGGGGGTAGATCTTTCCTCGACTGGGGCCTCCCTCTGGAACAGCCTCCCTACTTCTCTCAAACTTGAGGAGAACAATCTCCGGTTCCGGAAGCACCTCAAGACCATCCTCTTTACTTCTGCCTTTGCTCTTCCTCTCCCCTGCTGATCTGACTGCTTCAGCTCTATGCACCTGGCTACCCTCAGACTTCGGGCCCATGTCCCAGTCCACCCAGCCACACACCTGCACTGCCTCCTGATGACCCTTCCACTTGGGTCTGTATCTGTAACTCTTCAGTCCCCTTAGCTGCACTTATCAGACACCTCTCGCCTGCGCTGTAAACCTCACACTTGCCACCCTGCTGGCTGCACTACCAGTTGTTGTTGTCCTTCTACCTTGCTCAGCACTTTCCACCTCTCCCTTGCAGTTTCCCCCTTCCTTCTCCGCTGCACTTGCACGTTCTCAATGTCACTGGGCCTAGTCAAATTGTTGTTTTCCTCCCTTGTTCCCC
This sequence comes from Ambystoma mexicanum, assembly GCF_040938575.1. NCBI lineage: Eukaryota > Metazoa > Chordata > Amphibia > Caudata > Ambystomatidae > Ambystoma > Ambystoma mexicanum. Next base: position 739,492,799 of record NC_090921.1, on the reverse strand, counting down.
TCCCTTGCCTCATACTGCTCTGAAACACGTGTGTATGAGCGCGATACAAATAAAATATCATACAAATAAAAATATCATAACCGGGCATATGTCTCGGATAGTATGGGGCAATGGACGCTCGTCACACGAGCTGTTGGAATGTGCGGTCCCTCAGGATGCTTGTCTAGCCCTCTTTATTCAACATCTATTGCCGCCCTCTCTGCGACCTCTTGGACAGGTTGGGTGTACACTTTGCTAATTATTCTGACGACACCCAACTTATCTTTGAGTTGAGCGGCATATATACAAGGGACGTGGAACGGGTCAATAAAGTCTATGCAGCAATCCAATATTAGATGGCCAAAAACAGGATGTGTTTGAATTCCAGAAAAAACGAGCTCATGCAATTTTTCTCTCCCCAGGGCAGATCTAAATTGGATAGTCAATATGTGGGCTTTTGTATTGAAAATCACTTTATTAACACCATCGATAAAGTTAAGACACTGGGTGTGATTTTTCGAATCTTCTTTGAACTCCAGTGCGCACATCGAAAATGTCTTTAACAAAGCTCAATTTCTCCTTGGATTTCTCAGGTGTTTTAAACCTCATGTTACTAAGTGTAACTGTGCCACTCTTGTGCGTGCTTTGATAATGCCAAGGAGGGACTACTGCAATGCTTTGATGATTGGGGACAGTAAGAACAGCATTGGGCGCCTTCAAGTCCTGCAAAATGATGCTGTACGCATTGTGAAAGGGATTGCTAGACATGACCTTACATCCTCTCACAGAAGGTACTTATATTGGCTTCCTGTGGAAGCGCGGATTCGCTTCAAGACCATGACTATTGTCCATAAATGCCTATACGGTAAAGCTCCCGGTTATCTGAAAGAATGTATTGAAGTCCACCATCAGTGTAGAACTACCAGATCAAGTGACACGGTCTGCCTATCCGTTCCTAGAAGTAAGCGAGCCAGGGGTATGGGTAGATCTTTTGCTGTCCGCACTGCTACGTTATGGAACCAACTTCCCAAAGAACTGCGTTCAGAAATTGACCTAGTGAAATTCAGGAAAGGGTTGAAAACCAGCCTCTTTGAATAAAGCCCTGTGTTGGTATCTTTTCTTTCTTCTGTTTTCCCCTTCTTATCGCTTTCTGCTGCATTCTTCCAGCATCCTGATTCCTGCGGGCTGCGGCGCCTTATAAATGCATATAACATAATAGGTATTCTGCTGTAAAAAAAAAAAATGGTGCATCAGAAAAATAAGTAAAACATGCTTCTTTGCAACAGTGCACCAAAAAGGCATTTTCATTTAAAATATTAGAGGGGGGAGAAATCAAGATGCCAGACGGGCTGGCCGCACTCCCGTGAAGCTCCCGGCAGCACAGCCCTGAAGCGGGTATCCGCTGTTGTGAAGGCATCATGAAGCAAGACACAGACAACAGATTCAAAGTTCAAACAAAAGACTTTTATTAACCTAAATGTCAGGATAGTTGAAGGCCTACCTTGCCCTATACTAAGGTGGGATTTCCCTACCTAAAGAAACTAAGGACAGTCTGAGCCAGTAAGTTCAACTTAAGTTGTCTGTGTCCAAAACCTAGACTTGCCCTCACAACTAAAGCCAAACAATGTTTAGGGATTTCAACAATAACTCCAAGTGCTCCAAAATAAGGTTCTGAGCTTCTCCCAGCTCCTGGCTTGCTTGCCTGCTACCCTTCCCCAAGTTCAAGACAGTTCCACAAAGTATTTTGGTCCCCTTCCCCAAGAAGACAACACAGTTAAAAAAAAAGGGGGGTGGGATCTCCAAGTTCCCTTCCTCAAGGCACCAGCAAAGTTCATAAGGTCTTAGGCTTCCCTTCCCCAAGACATCAGCCTGCCAACTCACACTTACTTTGTCTCTTAATATGCAAAACCAGTTCCAGGTAAACTTTACATTCCTGATTCTGTGACAGTTTATACAAATTGCTTTCTTCTGCTTCACTTCAGCAATCTCAGACAGGCAGATGTGTTCTGTGTATGTTTCCTTGACTTTCACAGATGGGGTACCCCTGGTCTACGCGCAGTTGTCAGACCATAAGGTCCACCTGTTACAGGTCACGCAATCAGTAACCCTAGGCTTTCTTGCCCACACAGGTTCTTCTGTCAGTATATGATATGATATGCTATGACTCCTTGCCAGTCTTTTGGCTTTGCCACGCTATGATTTCATCTCTGCTAGTCTCTTGACTTTGCCATAATATGTTCTTTCATGTAGTTCACTCCGTGGTGTTCTTTCCTTCACCACATCACTTTCACACTGTTCAGCAATATTCAGTACTTACTTTTCATTGTTTTTCATTAGATTAATTCTTTGCATTTTAATATATTTATCACACAATCTTGCTTTCCATTTTTAGGCTTTATCAAAGCCTTTCTTTACTTCGGTACTTGTTTTGTATTCTTTCACTTCCAATTCAACTTGCTCGTATGGTTCACCAAAACCCTTCACTTTGGTTTCCCTTTATCTTGTGCATCTCATTTTGTGCATTCAGCCATTACCCTTGCCCTCTAATAGCCCCCATAAACTCCCGGGTGCGAGTGTTTCCTTGTGATCACTCACCGGTCCCTGGCGCCTCCTCCGGACGACTGCTTTCTCCTTGTTCTGCAGCATCTTCTGCCTCGCCATGCTCACAATCCGATATTCTCTCTGTGGGTTACCAGCAGCTCTGCTCACCTCTTGTGGATACTGCTGGTAACTTCCAGCAGTGGTATTTCTTCCATGCCTCACAGCTCCTGCTGGGGGCACCCGACCAGGGAGGCTCCAACCTCTGTGACCCTCTCACCGCCCGCTTGGGGCTCTGCATCGTGGTCTTGCCGGCGTCCTGGCTCCCAAGATGGACCCTCCTAGGCAGCCTCCTTTTCAACAGGATTGTGTTCCTCAGAGGCCCAAAATACTCAGCCTTTCTTTTCTCCAGGTTGCAGCTGTGAGTTCTCAATGTCAATTGCCTGACCCTCACAATAGTCCTCAGGCCTCTTCCTCGTCTCAGTACCAGAGTGGTGAAATGACAAGTTAGTGTGTACCACTCCTAGTCGCCTCTTCCTCATCCCAGTATTATAGTGGCATGAATGATGGGAAATGAGGGGAAGTGATTGCCAACAGCCTATGAAGGCAGGGGGAGGGTAAGGTTGATCATCACAAGGAAAAGGGGAATACCAGGTCTCACCTGCGGGCATCCTCTCCCCAATCCACAAGGATTCTCCAGCCAGGTGCTCCTCCCTCGCATCTCCAGCCCCAGGGTCAGGATCCAAAAGCGATGGCCTTTCCCTGGCCATCTGAGCAGAGGATCCAAGGGGAGGAGGTGTGAGGATACTATCGGGTTTCTCACACCGTGCAGATGTGACCTGCGAAGGTGCAGGCAGGCTCCAGACCCACAATAGGCAGCAGCGCCTCTGTCTTTCGGTTCTGTCTGCTGCAGTCCGACTCCCGCGGCCTGGTGTAGCGGGATCTGGGGAGGCTGTCGACACAACGTCGCACCCACCAAGTGAGGCTTTTGCTGTTGCCTCTCTGTATGGCACCTTGGCCTCTCAGCTGTGGGGCTGGGCAGAGCCCTCCGGAGGGCACTGGGCATGAGCGTGTGACCCGGACAGGCGCATTTAGTGCAGCGTGCGGCTCACCAGTGAACGTGGAGCTGAAAGGGTGGCAGTGAGATGTGACGCTGTGTGTGGCTAAATCCCTGAGACTGGATCCATGCGCCACAGCAGTGAGTGGCTGGGGCAGAGTTGAGGAGCCACTGTTCACATCATGGCGCTATAGTGCACCCTCCATGCATCCTTAATGCCTGCAGTGCCTGTTTGAAGCGATGGCTTCTTCCCTTTACATACAATCTTTTGACTCACTGTGCAGCATGTCAAAGGAACACACATTGCATTGGGGGCTTGGTTTCATGGGATTGCCATTTAAGAGGACTAGCCTGTCTGGACTGTAGTCAGAATTCTAGTGGCTGGCTGATCTGTGGGTTGTGGAGGAGCACAAGGAGGGCTGCCTGTAGCAGATGTCTTTTGTGAGTGACTGTGAGGCAAGGTCACTTGGGCGTATGGCGTGAATTCAGCAGGGTGCTACTGATGAGAAAATCAGCTAAAGCACTGCGAAAAAAGCAGAAGGGCAGCATTGTGAAGGGGTATGCGGGCTGTGCCCCAGGACCATGGCGGCTACACCTGACACCCAAGATGAACCCCAGGGCACGTTGGCATCCTTAACCAAAAAGGACTTGGTGGCATGTTTGCAGAAGCTTCAAGCTAACTTAATCAGGGAGATGGTGGAGTTGAAGGAGGGGGTTGCCAAGAGCATGGAGGAGCTTCAGGCGGAGATAGACTCCCTGAGAGGCAGGGTGGATGATATAGAGCAATCCATGACTGAAGTTACAACCCAGCTCCCCTTGAATACCGCAGAAATGGATGGGCTCTGACAAATGGTTGCACAGCTGGACAATAAATGCAAAGACCTTTTGGGTCGAGAAGAGACATCAAGCTAAAGTTTCTTCTAAAGGAGTAGAGCGCAAGGGGGTAGAAAAGATGCTCCAAGAACTGTTTACCCTGCTATGCCCAGAGGAATCACCTGCGTAGTTTGCGATGGTCAGGGCGCACAGGGTGGGCCCCCCAAAGGTAACCAGAATCAAACCAATCAGAGAGATATTATTTTCAAGCCACACTCCTATCTCCTGAAGGAAAAAATGCTGCATGCTGCACGAGTGAAAGGTCCATTTGAATTTAGAGGTTCCAGAATCCAACTCTTTCAGGATCTCTCAAACGCCATGCTGCAGAAAAGGAGGTTGTGACGGAAACATTGCTGAAAGATAAGGTGAGGTACAGATGGGTCTTTCCGAATGGCTTGCAGTTTGAGGGGTAGTACCAACACCACACGGTCAGATCTCTGGAAGAGGGATGTGCAATTCTTGGATTGGATGTTCCGGGACGGCGTTGAGAGGTTGGGCCAGGTCCATGTGCTGCATCAGATGGCCCCTCATGGAAAAAGAAAGGCCCCAGATTCTGGAAGACTAAAGACTCAACCTGGCCGACAAATCGTGAGATCGGGAATGTCAGCGACCCCAGAATTATTACTGGTTTGATCCTCTTAATGGAGTCAGTAAGCGAAAATACATCACTTTGAACACACAAAGTGCTGCGAAAGGAGAATAGGAACGGAGCCGACAATGTCTGGGAGTATTCCTCAGGTAAGAAGCCCAGGCAGTGGAGTCTGTAGATGAAGTGCGGACCCAAAGCCCTGTTAACATGGTTGTATGATCTAGTTGGAGTGGGAGGGAATGGGAGACGGAGCGAGATTCGAATAACTAAAAGTCATTTCATCAGGCAATTTCGACAAGGCGGGTCTGTTCATGACGTCTCGAGGGAATGGTTTGGGCACTTGTTGGTCACGCATAAGAGGTGCAAGTTATATCTTTGAATGATAGGAGATTGAATTCCCCAGTTAAGAGTATGTTTCTTTCATTTTCTTAATGACCTAAAGGTAGATAGCCCTTATTCAGGGAATGCATTTTCTTTAAGCAGACTGGAAACGCACGCATAATAGAGGTTATGGCATTCAATGCTTTGCTTTGTCTATGGCAAAGAATGTTGGGGTAGCAATTGCAAAAATTAGCTGGGCTGAAAATGGGCACATCCCTTTCAGACCCTGGGGGTAGATACCTCTTAATTGTAGGTTGGGCCAGTGTCCCCTCACTTTAGCTCCGATATATGCCCTGAATACTGACCAGGTGAATTTCATGCTTGGCCTAACCCGGGAAATTGCCCAGCTCGCAACAGGGGACCTCATCATAGGGGTGATCTTATTATGAGGATGGACAGTCGCCTAGATCACTCAGAAGGCTCCAGGCCTCTGCGAAATTGAAACATAAACTTGATCTGCTGGGAGTCATAGATGTCTGGTGGCACTATCATGGGGATGAAAAAGACTTTTCATATTTCTCCTATGTCAATAAGACCTTTACAAGTATAAACTACATCCTTCTGGTCAATGGGTTATGCAGGTATGTGGCAGAATCAGTTATTGGGCATATCGCCATGTCTGATCACCTGCCACTGCTGCTCAAACTAGACCTTTCACAGGTAAGGGCTTCTGAGCGATTTTGATCACTACCGCAGCATCTTTTGAGGGATGCTATTATCAGGGAAGAAATAGAGAAACAGATCACTGAGTGCTTTGTAACCCAGAGGACACATCATATAACAACCACTCGAATGCCCTAAAAGCAGTCCTAAGAGGTACATTTTTGGCCATGGGCACCCATTTAGCTAAATTGAAGAGAGATGAGAAAGAACGGCTATTGAATGAGATCTCAGTAGTGGAACAAAAATACAAGGATAGTGGCGCAATACAGATAGGCAGGAAATGCATAAACTTGGGGGGACAGCTTGACACGATGGAGGGCACCAGAGCAGAACGATCTTTGTTGAACCTGAAAAACGCGTTTTATGAGCAGTCAGAAAACCTAATAAATTGCTTGCTAGAGTGCGGAAAGCCAAGAAACGCAAAGGGCAGACTAGAGCGCTAAATGACTTGAAGGAAGAATATTTATGAGGCAGATGGCATTGCAGAGGCCTTCTAGTTTTTCTATGAAAAACTATAGACCGCGGATACAGAGGTAGAGCACGGATCTAAGGATTATATAGACGCGGCATCGCTGAGGCACATCACTCTGCAGCATAGGCAAGAATTAGACCGTGCCATAACTGCTGAAAAGGTTAACTGCACAATTAAGACATTGGGCCTCATTATAAGGTTGGCGGTCCGGTAACAACAGTACTGGTAAGCTTGCCGGTACCGTTGTTACAGGACCGGCAAACTAAGAGTTCTGCCCGCGGATGCACCGGCACCATGCACCATTCAGGAATTGTGCCGGTGCATCTGACATGTTCTATTCGCGGGTGCCGGTCTGCCTGCCGGTCTGGTAACAACGGTACCAGCAAGCTTACCAGTACTGTTGTTACTGGACCGGGTAACCTTATAATGAGGCCCACTGAAGCCCAAGAAGACCTGAGGGTCCGACGGTCTGACTGACCTTTTCTACACAACATTCCCAGGGTCATTGATTAAGCCACTGACTAACCTTCATTATTCCGTCTTTACCTCAGGTGCCATATCGGAAACAATGAATCAGGCCATGATTAGCGTTGTCCACAAGCCAGGTAAAGACCTGGAAAACTTTGGGTCCTACCACCCAATTGCTCTTTTAAATACGGATGAGATTTTTTCCAGAATCTTGGCATTGAGGCTTGATTCATTTCCAACCAAACTGACTTCACAGTGGGGTGACAGACGCTTGACAATATCTGGAAATTGATCCACCTTATTGGTAAAATGACTCGATTTTAAAAAGGACCAGATGCTATTACTTTCGTTAGGCCCAGAAAAAGCCTTTGACAGGCTCAGTTAGACTTTTCTTAAGGAGGTAATGGGGGGAATGTAGTTGGGTCCCAATTGGATCAGGTGGATAGAGGCCATATACCATAAAATGACAGTGCAAATTAGAGCTAACAGCGTCCTTTCTGCCCCATTCGCGTTGAGTAGGGGATCCAGGCATGGCTGTCCCTTGTCGCCCCTCCTCTTTGAGATGGTAATGTTTGTACAGAGGGTGAGGGCACGGACAGATATCCGAGGAATACACTTCGGAGGGACAGAGTATAAAATTGATATGTTTGCAGACAATGTAAATATTTCGCTGCGCGATCCTCTCTACTCTCTACCGGCAGTGCAAGAGGAAAATGCTGCTTATGGACGGGCGTTAGGGTTTAAAGCTAACATTGTCAGGTCTGAGATTTTGAACTTCACTACATCCCCCACACCCCCAGGGTGTAGTAGGCTTAAGACAGACCTGCCATTTCGTTGTGCCGGGGATAGTATTAAATATCTAGGTGTGCGACTCACTGTGGATTTAGGCAAGCTGTATAGTACAAATTATCCTGCTCTATTAAAACAAATAAAGGCCGACCTGCAGAGATGAAGCAAAGGCACCTTCTCCTGGTTTGGGCCGATAAATGTCTTGAAAATGAATGTACTTGCGCACCTCTTATATTGCTTTCAGGCCCTCCCAGTGAAACTTCTAGACAGACACTCTTAGAGCTGTAGAGTGCAGCCATATAATGCATTTGGAAAGGGAAGATCGGTAGATTGGCGAGCTCTCTATTAAGGGCTGGCTCAAGACATGGGGGGATTGCAAGCGCCACACTTTATGGCATATTATCTGGCAGCACAGCTGTGGATAGTGAAGGAATGGTGCCATACAGATCCAAAAAGCAATGGTGGGCTTTGGACACTGCAGTTGCAGGTATCCCCTTATGGGGAGTTCTGAGAAACCTGAAGGTGACTCACTTACTAGTCCCTGGGGATCTGTCATCCAGGTGGCCAGGACATGGTCATCGCTATTGGATGCCGTTCCTGGGGGTGGACCATTGCGGGAGGATCACCTGGATGTGAGGTCTTCGGGCAGTGAAAGTGGGACACTGAAGGGTGAGGTGCAGTATCCCCTTCCTTTTGACATCTTTTCCCATCCTGTCCAGCAAGATACTTGGAAACTCCCCCCCACCCCTCTTTCCAACACAAACATTTTCTCGCCACGTGAGTGACAACGGACTAATATCAGAGCTGTTTACCTGACATGTCCCAACACAGGGATCAAGGAGAGAGTCAGGCAATTGCCGACAACTACACACACCTGACTGCCCTTTCCTTTCCCCCACTGGGATAAAAGGTGGAGCGCAAGAGTACACTCTGAGCAAGGCCGGACACGCGAGGAAGCAGCTATTCCAGGACGGCAGTTCAAGCGGAGTAGAAAGGCGGTGAGACCTGAAAGGACATCAAGGAGGGAGTTGCCCTTGCCCTTTTCAACCCAGACCCGCGAAGCCTCAGACAACAGAAACATGTGACCGGGAATCACAGCTGACGAATGGTGTGACTGATGTCAGTGGTACAGGGTACCCTACCGCACTGACAGCCAGGGCGGGGAGACGTGTTTGCCATCGTGGTACTGTCCTCGACTCCGGCAACGAAAGAAACGCCAAGGAGTTAAGCACAGTCGGAATAACTTGATAGTAGGCCGGGCTGTGTTAGACTCAAGGTTGCAGTGGCAACATTATGAAGATTAAGAAATAGAGGTCTTTGTGAACAAACTTGGTACCAGAGATAGTGGTCTGGCACCACATGGGCGCTCATTTGAAGGCCTCTAGCTGGTACCCCTCTTCTGAACAAGGAAGGTATTGAACAACAAAATAGTGAAACTACAAATACCAAGAGTTCATAGTGAAAGGCCCACGTGAGGTGTCCAGGTGGTCATACAAAGGTAAAGCCAAACCCCTTGTACAATCGAAAGCCCTTTACACGTTGTGGAAAGTTTGAGCCCGACTAAGGAAATTATGAGACAGGCATTTGCACCCGGCTGTGGGAAACGCTGTGTGCACTGGTCGTTGTACATAAACACGCCCTTGCCATAGGCTAACAGAGTGACCCAGGGAGACGAGATCACCCTTCAGAAGTCTTTGTGTTAAAGGTGGCGTGAACCCGACTGAGGGACATCAAGAGAAAAGTATAAAGAAGCTAACGGATGCACATTGTGATGACAAGTATGAACCCAATGAGGGATGTCCACAGTGAATGGTTGGTCTGAGCCCGATTGAGGGAGACTAACTACTAAAAGAAGAATCAGAGCCAAGCTGAGGAGAATCCAAGGGTGAAGAGTAATCACCCTACGCGAAGGTTATCAGAAAGGACTTTTTGTGTTGTTATTTTCGATATATCAGGCCCTCTGAAGGAAGAGACTTTACATGAGAAGAGACTTGGGCACATAAGGCCCTGATATAGAGGAAGTGAACTGTGAACTCTTGCCAGAGAAGCCCAGGAGTGTGCTGTTCTCAAGAGTCCCGCCTTGTCCTTTGCTAAAAGGCATGGGGAAGAAAGACCCCGGCCATAACATCCTGACTTATCATTTTGTGAACATTATCCCACACTATTTTGTAGCATGGCAGTAAGGATTGGCAATCAGTTTTCTTAATATATGCCCTTTTTTATTTGACTATACTCCACTAGTACGGCCGCCTTTATTATTTGATGGTTGTGGTTTTCTCCTATCTTAGATTTAGGTTTAATTTAGGCGTTTATCGCACCCATTTTACCGTTTAATAAACACCCTTGAACTATGATTGCTTGTGTCTCTTACTTTGATGCCATGCCTTTCTTACAGAGTGCTCTGGCAATCAAAAGGTAATGACCAACATCAGTTTAGAGGAATATGGTAACAAGGACAGCTCTTGAGACGTGGGATTCAATAACCGTGCAGAGGAATCTAACCACGTTCCCTTTGCCGTTTACACCAATACACAACAACCCAGATTTCACACCAGGTATGCAACGAGGTTTATTAATGAGATGCAGGGAGAACAAAGGCTGGTGAAAATCTGAAATGTTTACCAAGGGGGTGATTAAATCCTTTGTGGAGTGCAAGCAGGAATACAAACTTAAAGAAAGTGACAGATTCCAGTACTTTCAATAGCGCTACTGGGTGATGGGCAGGGGGGTCAAAGAGGCTGCTACCATGGAATTACTACCATTCGAGAAGTTTGTAACTGAGGTGAAAACCACCAGAGCTCTCATTTCTACTATTTACAGCCTCCTGCTTGACATGATGGGTGGGAAGAGATGGGCTTAGATGAATGCGTGGGAAGGTGTCTTGGGGATGCCAATCAATTAGAAGCGATTTGGTGGGGAACCAAAAAAGCAGCACCTGCAGTACAATTGAAAATAGGCGGCCTACAAACTGTTATCAAAATAGTCTTTGATGCCAGATAGATTACAGCATACTAATCCAGCCACTACAGGTGTCTGCTGGAGAGACCGGGAATAGAGGGACAATGTTGCACATATGGTGGGAGTGCCCGAAGGTCAAACCATTTTGGGAGGAAGTACTTGCCTGTGTTTCAAGAATCATTGAACGCTCCTTTCCATATGGCCCAAGCCTGGTGGTACTAGGCATCCTGGACAAAACCCACTACCCCTTATACGCCATTGAGGAGGGTAGAATAATAACTATTTTTTCTTACTGCAAGGATGGTGATAGCAGCCAACTGGAAAAGCATATACACTCCCAATATCAATCTTTGGTGGGCCAGGCTGTGGTCTATTCTAGCAACGGAAAAGATCTCTGCAGACCTAAGAGATGAGAGCGAGATCTATAACTCGAAATGGGGGAAGTTGCTGCCATTGATGACATCTGAATATATACACAATACCTGCCCCAAAGGCTCAGAGCGATGAATCTGTGTGACACTTTAGGCCTGTGATCTGTCCCACATGAACTCCTGTGAACATGGGAACCTCAAGCCGCTCGTGGTCCCTTTTTTTACTTTTTATATACATATATTCAATGAAAAAACTTAGTTAAGGGGACGTTAGGGTTAAGTTGCATTAATAAAAACCTATGAAATTCAATGGAAAAATATTGTTACAGGGGTGTTATGGTTACAGGTAAAACCTAAAAACCTCAGAAATTCGCCAGTTAGGGTAAGCTAAGCAACCATAACACGCGCCACCACTGTGCACTGCTAAGACTAACACCCAGGATATCAAAGATGACATCACAAATGTAACCATAACGTCACTGTAACAATGTTTTTCCATTGAATTTCATAAGTTTTTATTAGTGCAACTTAACCATAACGTCCCCTTAACTTGCATGCTATTTTCTTACAACTTACTAATATCATACTTGGCCAATAAGCAATATTTCTGTCCAATTTACAAAGTTTCACCTTAAAACTCTGCCATTTCCCACCTTGTAGCATAATTTTTAACACGTCTATACACTTTTTGCAACTTTTTGAAATAATTCTGCATCCATAGACGTCCGGGAACGTCTGACTTCATCACAGACCTTCTGGACAGTGCAATGTGATCATACGCTTGCGCACGGCATGGTGACGTGTTCGCGAAGGCGTCTGCACTTCGTGATCGTATCCGTGCTTCGAAGACAGTTTGGAACTGCATTTTCTACTGCTCTAGGAACTTTCAACTTCAGAATTTCCCTTGCACACCTCCTACACCTTTTCGTACTCCTTATCCATTACCAATCTAGTACACAGTACATACTTGGAAGAATTTTATCAAAACTGCTATTTATCTTAAAAATGGCATCAGTTATTGCCATTGTACCAGGACCTTGGATGTGAAGCCTGCGGTGTGGGCTGCACTCCCGTAACCACTGATGTGTGGTGTGTGTTCACTTACATCTTTTGTATATTCCAATTTAATAATTAGTTCAAACCATGTAATTGCAGATTAATTCAAAAGATTTTTTAATTGTGTTATTGCCATCTCTCCTCCCCAAGAGCCACCACCACCACCCGCTGGAGGACCTTCACAACAAAAAAAGCACAGTACTTTCAAAGACAATGAAGAGGATCAAGAAGATAAGGTAGAGGAAGTGCCTACTTCTAGCACCAAGATCGAATCATGGGTGTGCCAGTTCTTTGTTACTAAGGCTAAAGCTACCAAAGTGAAATGCACTGAGTGCAAATTTGTACTCAGTCGCAGACTACCTGGACAGTACTCCTATGGGACCATCTCCGTGCGCCGCCACACCAAATCCAATGACCGCAATGCTCTCAGAAAGGTTGTTCCTTTCTCAGCAAGTAGTAAGCTGTCTTCCTCCACCTCATATTCCTCAACAAATACTGTAACCACACAGCCTGATGTCTGCGGACATTGGTGCGTTATAAATAAATAAATAAATGAGGAGGGCTATGGACCATAATCGTCCATTGCAGCCCCTGAAATGGGTGATAAAGGCCATTAGCACCCCTGGTTCCCAAAGCGGGAACCCAGGGTGCTAAAACAAGACTGTGGCATCCCGCTGTAAGAAGGAAGGAAAATCCTTTTCCAAGACAGCCAACATGGAAAGAGAAGGTGGGGCTCCGTACACAGCCCCTCTTCCCTTGCCATGGCAGCCTGCAAAACCCTATGAACATATTACCACAAGCACTTTTTTCCCTTTCAACCCTATCCTACCTTCGAATAACTTTACCACATAGCCGGTCCCAGGTAGACATAGCCACTTTAACACCATTTTACATCCCTAACAGTCATGGCCAGTAGCCAGATTGTCCGCATCATGACCTTATGCCATGACCCAGACAATCTAGCTACTCCCCACGGCCACAGGCTATACCTCAGTCACCAAGGGTATATGACTATTTTTGTACCTACATTATGACACTTGTCAAAAAATAAAACGCGGGCACATTTGCAAAACCATGCTTTAATGTCCTTGCCAATGCTCCTCACGTGTTTGCTCGAAATCCGCCCATGTTTTATTTTTTAAAAAGTGTGAAAATGTATGTACATACTATAGTCATATAACTTAGCCCCCACTTGACAAAATCCATTCAGTCTTTACACAAACATTGAAGGTTGGGTCTATAATCTTTCTCAAAACTTTTGTCCACATTCGTCAAATAGCAACAAAGTTATAAGACATCTAAAAATGTTGAGAGCCCCCCTCTAATTTGGCCCCCTCTTGAGAAAATCCCATCAAACCTTGGACAACCATTTATATCTAGATCCAAAATGTTTTGCCAAATGTTGTGCAGATTCGTCAAATGACACCACATTTATATGCCTTTACAATATTTTGGGACCCCCTCACCCCCCTCTAATTTTCCCTCTCTTGACAGAATCCCACAAAAACTTTGCAAAACCGTTCATGATTAGTTCTAGAATAAAATTGCAAAATTACATGCAGTTTCATTGAGTGGCGCAAAAAACTGCTTTTCCTCAACCCTGTAATGCAGAAATAGGTACAGATGTCTTAGGACATCTGAAGTGTCCGCCTACACCACAGGACTGCCCCAGGACATCTGGAGTGTTCGCGGACTGTCGGGGGGGGGGGGTTGAAACAACCCGTTTTTGCTTTCTTATGGCCATATCCCATCCCATCCTCATCTGCCCCACATCCCCAGAGATTGTTTGTTGAGTTTGACAAGTGCACTGTTGCTTTTTTTTTTTGTTGTCACTGCGCTGTCCGCGGACCCCAAAAAAGTCTGCGAATCCAAGATGGCGGGCATTTCGGGAAAACCAACGCATTTCACGTTTTCTCACCGCCCAATCAGCGGCCACGTCCCAATGTTCGCGGACCACGCAAAAGTCAGCAAATTTTTCGGGCCAATCAGGGGCCAGTCGGCAGACCGAACAGGGAAGTGAGTCCGCAGAGCGGACATAGATATCACTAATTTGTTTGCCTTATGTTTTGGTAGTTTCAAAATAAACTACTGGACGGATTTACACCAAATTAACAAAATCAAGCTTTCGGGACCAAGCTGCCGCTCCTGCTGCAAATTTGGTGAAAATCCGTCCAGCGGTTTGGGCTGTAGGCATGACCAAAGGTTTTTTCCCATTATGTCTATGGAGAAAAACAAAATTTTGGGACCCCCTCCAAACTTTGCAAACAAATTCAGAGTGGGCCATATACTCTTTTTGCAAAGTTTGGTGAGGATTCGTCCAGGGGGAGAAAAGTTATAAGCCACCCAAAAAGTGCTCTTCCTATGGGTTTAGCAACCTAACCATAACTATATATATACTCACAGTAAATTCCCACAATAGTCACGGATTGGTCGACGGCTATAGTTGAGGGACTTTGCCAAATGCCCAAGCACACTTGACTAGACTTGATGTACACAAATAATTCCTTTAAAACATTCAAATTAGTGCATCACATACAAGATAAAAAGTTATCCATCTTAGTAAAAGTGCAGACCAGAAGTAGCACAAAACTCACCCTACAGGAGAAAAGGGAAAAACAAATACAAAGTACTTCTGTAGCACTCCGCTTAAAGAAAAAAGCGACTGCCTGCGCTGGTAATGTTATGGGCTCACCATTGCTCCCAAATTACATGAGTCGAGCAGGTAAGTGAAGCTAAAAAGGCCTTTATTTACATCAAAACTGAACCAGAGTACCAGGATATAGACAAAAGCTGGGGGCCTCATTGAAATCAATACATTTCACGTTCTAAAGGTATAAAAACGACTTCTAAAAAGCCAGCGCAACTGTGGATTGTCCATCTCCTTTTGTCTACCCACAACGTCATTGCTACCCCCTCTGCACAGGTTAATTGTATGTTAGTTATTGTTTTAGAGAGCAGGCGTATGCCTCTGATTAGGTTTATTTGGATTGGAAGGATGATGTGGAGAATGAAAGAATTACAACAAAAGCAAACTAGAAGAATTACACAACTATGAAAGATCATATCAAGTACAGAAATAAAGAAAAATGATATTTCTGTTCCTTAACACTCATAAACATATTGCTACAGTGGCATACGGAGAAGAACTGTGGTCAAAATGCCTTCGCTTCCCAGCCTGGACTTGAAGACTACTGATGTCGTAAGATCCTTTAATATCTGTTATCCGTCTGCACAATTACCTCTTTTACACAGGAGGTTGCATTTCTCTACAAAGAGGTGTGTGTGTGTGTGTGTGTGTGTGTGCGCTACCAACAGCGTATGGATCTTTGATAATCCACACAGTAGCCTGTATATTGAGTTTGCAGACCTATTTTTTTTCTCTGAGCAGTTGTATAGCTAAAAGTCTAGGTATGATTCTTTTAATTCTGTCTACCTTGCTTTTCCATTCAGTTAGTTCCAGCTGAGAAGTTTGACCTCTTTCTCACAGTCTTATGTGTAGTGCTCCTAGCCCTTAGTTGTAGTTGCACAAGAATTACTAATGCCAAAAGTGCAATGTGGAATTGTTCTATGGCTCTCCCTGTACTTTTATTTGGGTGTAAACAAGGGCATCTATCCTGCCACTCCTGCATATCAAACTTCAATCTTGGTGAACTTTGATCGGCACATTCCAGCTAGCATGGCAGTAAGTCTGCTATTCTCTTCTTGCAATATCAACGGTAAAACCAGAATGGGAATAGAAGCTCAATCTGTGCAACAAGAGCTTTGGGAACCTGGAAAGACCAGAGAGAATGCATTCTGTCTCCACAGCCCAGCACTAATATAATAACATGGTTGGCTCTCTTTGAACAGTTGGAGTTGACAGACGTTGTACAGTCATACAGCATTGATGTGATTGAAGCATCGTGTGCTCTGATCTGCAACTGGGCAGAAAAGATCCTGAAGCGCTCCTTCAACAATGTCGTAGAGGTGGCACAGTTCCTCATACATCAGCACATCATCAGCCCACGATGCCCCAGCGCTGAGATAATAATGTCCATGGTGGTGTCCGGTGAGTCTTCCCGCTTTGCCTGCTCTGATGCTTCTGCTCTTTCCTTATCCTCCTTACAGTGATGTCTGCTCTCCAATACCATTAATAGGGTTTTGTCGCATGAAGAAACTTAAACTGATCCCCGATTTGCAGAGTACCTTTGGACAGCACTTCTCATCTTCCATTAACCACTGTCTTTTCAGTTGACAGGCTTCCTGAATGCTCCACATATGTGGTAAGCTCCCCATGATTAAAGTCATGATGGGAATGTAAGCCCCCAAAAGGCCATGTGTTGGTGCCATCCGTCCTGAATGCTGTGCTCAGCTGCTGGAGCTCCAGGATGCTGTTCTTAGGTGACATGTCCCCAGATGGTCTGCTGTGGAGGCGTACACAAGTGTGCTATTCTGGGCAGTACACTGACAATATAGTGTTAGGATTGTTCCCTATGGCAGTACCACGCGCAGTCACTGCATTGATATTCAAAACAAAAGCTCAGCATGTGTGTACTTCAAGACTTAAACAATATGAATGAATACTGTTGAATTTGGCTAATGTCACCCTTACACGTTGTACATTGCTATATCCAGTCGCAATAGTGACATGCCCAGCAGATGGGAAACCGTATGATTGTGTCACAACAAATGTTCTAACTAGACCACGAAAAAGCTTGCTGGAAATTCGGTTGCAAAATACAGACTATGAATACAAACGTATAGCTCTTGTATGAGGATTGAAAAATCTGCTTATGCAGTGTATAGCGCACTAGCAGTGATATAATGTGGGGAGATGCCAGGTGGCTTTTCAGTGCAAATTGCTGAGCTAGTTGCACGAAATACCAAAGGGCAAGCAGGTAAATCTTTTTACAGATTCTCTGTCCGCATTTGGCATAATACATTATTATTGAAGTCTGGAAGGAGAGAGGTTTTCGAACAGCAGCAGGGACGCCAATAAAAATCTGCCAATTCGTAAAATACACTTTTGGAATCAATAATGTTGCTTAAAGGAATACAGATCATAAAAACCGCCATAGATGACGTCAGTCGAGGGAATCTCTTTGCCAAGTGAGACTCGGGTCACAGAACATGCAGATATTTTAATGTCCAATAAA
The DNA here is from genome assembly GCF_040938575.1 of Ambystoma mexicanum. Lineage (NCBI taxonomy): Eukaryota > Metazoa > Chordata > Amphibia > Caudata > Ambystomatidae > Ambystoma > Ambystoma mexicanum. The sequence goes on along the minus strand of NC_090921.1, from coordinate 739,475,470 downwards.
CTAACAATAAAGCATGCAAAAAGAAGTGTGCAAGAAATAACCAGAGAGGAGATCAGAAACTGTCAGTGGTGGAGAAAGTGCCCTGTTATGGTTTGGCAGGCAGAAAATTGTAGAACCACTTCTTGGGAATGTGGGCTTTATCCCTGGTGTGAAGGAGTGCACATGTGGACACAACATCTGTGCCCCACCTTTGCCCAGAGTGGGTACCAGCAGGTTAGGTTGTGAAGCACTTTCAAGGAAAGCGCCTAATTCAGAATGGGCTAAGAATACGTTATTTAAAAAAAAGATGTAACGCCCGCTGACACGACATTGAAAGTTCAGGAAATAAGAATGCAGAGACCAACCCAGAAAACAAATCTAAATGAATACTGCTCTAAATATGTGAGATTTCTAGACAAAGAACCTCTGCTGTGATGAATCCAATAGAGTCATCACGAATTGCCCGGTGGTGACCACCTCCCATGTGGCCATGGGACTGCAGCTGCTACCTGATCCTGACCCTGGGGGCGGCTATCTGTGGCAGGATCACATGGGAGGAGACAACTACCGGGGGGATGTCATGACTTCATTAGATGGGGCATGGTATCCCCCATTTTCCTGTTAGGAAGACCCACTGTTACCTAATACCCAAATGCCGAATTGCCATGTGTATGTTCCCCTTTAGGGAAAGTAGAAGAACCTTTTCCCAACCCCCTTCAAATCATCCTCCCATTCCTTGTCTAAAAACTAACAGCCCCACAAATACCTTGTCTAAAAGCTCCAAGAAGGCCCTTTGCAAAAATAAGAAAAACATGTTCAGTTCTAATTCCCCTTCTTATAGAACTGATCCCTCATGTGGCCTCATTAAGAGACTCTCCAAGAGATATGCATCAGAAACCATCAATGGACTTCAATTCCGACATCCACCTAAGTACTGAGACGAGGAGGAGGAAGGTATTGATCCAGAGCAGCAAGTGTAATGAGCCTGCTAGTTGTTGGATGAAAGCATGGGGACGGGGCCTTTAAATATTTGGACCAACCGGTGAGAGGGAGCAATATGTGGAAGCTGGTGGCACGAGTCGGTGTACACAAGCTGGAGGCGCGAGCCAGTGTGACGTAGCAAAGGAGTTTGCTGACAGAGAAGGAAAGAAATGGGGTGTGAGCGAGGCATGCCGTGGAGATGCCAGGAACCGCAAGATGGTCCCTGGGCGTCCGGAAGCCATGAGGAGCAGCTTTGTCCTTACCGGGTGCTGAAGACAGACCAGTGTGAAGGAGGGGTGCTGCACGAGAGCCTGGAGAGATGTCATAGCTGCCCAGAGTGGGAAGCAGGCATAAGCATGAGCAAGCTCAAATGCTACAGAGAGCTGGTGAGTGTTTCAGCGACTGCAGCAGAGAGAATTAGAACATTGTGAAATTTCTGAAAGTGAAATAACAGCAAGATTGTTTATGAATCAGAAGGGCAGAAGATTTCGAACATTTTGGTTTGGAGGTCACATTGGCTTCCACAAGATTTGGGATTTTCTACATTTGACCTTATTCGTAACTGTGTACATATTGATTTGCATACCTATATAATGTATTAGAGATTATACTTCTGTGGGGACATTATTTTATTCAGTGCTGTTACATCGTATCACATCTGCCACACTACCCCTCTGAGAATGTGCAATTGATTGCTCGACAGCAGCTTCCAGACCATGAGACAAAGAAAGCTATGGAAGGCAGTCCTGTCTGTGTCAGACCACTAAACGTAGGATCTTGGATAAATCTCTGACTTCCTTTATTTCCATTTCTTTTGATACAATCTTCCTCCACCTCCTGTTTTTGGAAAGGATCTCTCGCATCATGTCATTGAGGAAAAGGAATGGGAATGGAAGTCTGTTGAACACAGAAGAAGAAAGCCAAGCCTTGAATACACCCAGAGTGTTCTGTGATGAATCCAATGGCGCCATCACGGATTCCCCGGCGGTGACGACCTGCCATATGGCTAGGGGCCGGCAGCCGCTACCTGATCCTGACCCTGTGGGCGGCTTTATGAGGGAGTATCACATGGGAGGAGACAAGTACAGAGATGTCATGACTTCATTGGACGAGATACAGTATCCCCCCCCTTTACCATGAGGAAGACCCTGTAATGCCTAACAACCTGTTGCATGAAGAAGACCCTCTAACAGCAAAGACCTTCATGGTATACTGCCAATTGCTTGTTCCCTCTTGTAGAAGAAGCAAAAAAACCTCTTCTTCATATATTTCTGGTCAAGTGCCTAACTACGACACAAGCCAACACAACATATTTTTCTTCCAAAGTACCTTTTTGTAAAATCGGTACAAGAACTGTTCAGTAACTCCTATGGACTTCAACTCCCAGAATTCCCCAAGTACTGAGACGAGGAGGATGCAGGAGTTTGAACAAAATACCAAGAGCCTGAATCTTAAGGTGCACTATAGTTGTGTTTCTAAAGCACCTGTGCACGGGACATTTAAACCCGGCGAGCGCACTATTCAAGTAGGCAGTGCAGGAGGGGGCGTTGGCTCCGGTGCCCAAGCTCAGAGACGCAAATAGCATGTACCAGTGTGGCTGAGCAGAGGAGGCCACCGCGGGAGAGATGCCATAAAAGAGCAAATAGTGCTGTGGAGACGCTGGGAGCCGCAAGAAAGGCGCTGGGCTTTCGGCAAGTCAAGAAGGAGGCGTTCTCCATTCCGGGAGCAGCAGGAAAGCAGGCTTGTGACCGCCGAACTGCGAGGAACGCAGAAACGTCTATGCCCTCGATTTTGGAAAGCAGGTGAAATCAACATGCTGCAGAAGTGCAAACCGGATCGGAGATGTTTGAGAAACCCGGTAAGGCAACCTGAAGCCAGTGGGGGCCACCGGGGCGTTCCGGCAACCATGCCAATAGCAGTTTGAACCTAATAGCATTATTTGAAGAATTGATTGAATGCTGAAAAGGCAAAGTACAAACCCCAATGAACTATGAATACCTAAAGTGCAAATGTGGGCCATACCTTAAACAAATCTTAGCACAAACATATTTACGAAACAAAGAATAATACATACAGTGTTGGTAACATTCAGATGTGTAAAACGCACGAAAGGTCCTAGCAAGCAAGATACCAGGCAGGCAAACGAAATTCATAAAGTCCAAGCAGGCAACTACACCAGGCAGTTGGCTTTGCATAAGGGAACCTGGCAGGCAGGCAAGAGTATACCAGGCAATTTGCAAGTTTCAGAAATATTAAAGAAACACTGTGTGGGCTGAAATAGGGAAAGACTGGTGCTTATTTTCTAAACCAAGGACTGATTGGTGTCTATTTTTTTAACCAAGGAAAGATGGGTGCCTATTTTCTGGAGCAAGTTAAGATTGGTGGTTATTTTCCGAACCAAGGAAAGATTGATGTCGTTTTTCCAAATCAAGGCGAAAGTTGCATTAAAGAAAGACACTGTTTTTTTGGGTAAATAACTAAGAAAGTTGAATTAAAGAAAAGACAGTCACAGAAGTTACTGTTTAAATGTGAACCTTGTGAAGCAAAGCAGGAAACAAAGGACTTGCTAGTAAAATAAACTGTTTTCACTCCACTTAATCCAGGGGAAGCGCTTCCACCTTGGAGAACATTTTTGTTGGAATTGTTCTTACTTTTGTTGTGAATTTGTTTTGCACGTTTTAAGTTGAAGATATTTTTCTTACAAATTTGTATTGTTTTGTTTGTTGTGTGCGGGTCAGGATAGGACGTTTTGGACACAATGATGGCTTTTCAGTTATTGAAATCCTGACAGACAGATCCTTAGTTAAGTAGCCCAGGAGAAACCTGGTGAGTCCACCGGATGGTCCAGGGACACTTCTGATGCTCAGCAGGCACAGAACCTCAAGCAGGGGTTGGGACAGGTTGTTCCCAGCAGTCAAGGGGTTGAAGCACTGACAAGGGACTTGTGGAGATGTGTATGGGAGCATGGTTTCACTGTAAATTGGCAGAAAGCAATGCTGGTCAGCTGCAGTGGTCATCCTCAGGTCGTCAGCGGGCTGCACTTCATAGGTGTCTTGGCGCCAACAAAGATCTCGCGAATGGCTACAGGATTTGGCCGGGAGTCTGCCCCAAACCCACCAATGGTAAGTATCTGCACCGTTCAAACTGGCATTGGCTGTCCAGTCATGGATAGTGTTTAGATGGATTTTCAAAATCAGCCCTGGTGGGAGGCCTTTTGGAGGCCACTCTATTATGATGAAGCGGGAAAACGCTGAGAGGTTAGCCAATTCCAAGCAAGGTGGGATAGCTGAGGAGTCCAGTCTTATTCTCAGGACCAGTGTACAAGTGGGCTAGGGCTACAATGAGCAACACCAATAATTCATGTTAGATAGTAAGTATGAAAAATGCAATTATTTATTATGCCCTCAGTTTAAACACTAGGTTTAGTTTAGTTTAGTTTATTATTTGTATGGCGCGCCATGCCCTGGAGCATCAGGGCGCAAACAGACAAGGATATGCTCAACTTGGTTACAGTTACATAAGAATAATACGAGGGTGCAGAAATATGCTGAGCTTGGTTACAGATATACTCAGCTAGTTGCACGTACATGAAATAAGCAGATAGTATAGGCATCAACAGTGTTACAGTAAGCAATTATGTACAAGGAGTGATCAAGGTACAGGGGAGCGGGGAGCAATCTCCTGCGTAGTCAAGGTCGCGAAATATGAATTATATACAGTTGTGTACAGTGTGGCATATAGGGTCACGCGAGTTAACTTAGTTGGCTGTCCTTGGCTCTTAACCACCTAGTAAGGTTCAGTCTAAAGTTTGCGAAGGGCTGGGGTTCTCTGATGTCATCACGAGTTGGGCGGTATCCCGGCGGTATTACTGCAGGTTACCATCCATGCTAATAGTTACCGCCAACCGGTCTGGCGATATTGGTGCTGGATCAAGGGTTGGACAGTAACTGTAATTCCCCATTCCACATTGGGTCCATTGGACCAAATGGGACATTTTCGGCGCAATTAGCACGCGCTAATAGCGTGGTGCTAATTGCGTCCGAAAATGGGAATTTTCCCGGTGCTTTTACCTCCAGCTCTGAGCTAAGGGTAAACACGCCAGACCCATGCTTGGGCGGACCCTTAAATACGGCAGTAATAGTGTTACCGCCGCATTTAAGGGCTACCGCCCAACTCGTGATGTGGCCCTAAGCATATAAAAATCACAAGTAGGTATTGCCATAGAAGTCCTTACATAACATAGATACACATTCACCATTAGGAGAAATAGAGTTGCATATGAATCAGTTACAGGTGAGTAGTCTGAATCGAAAACATAGACAAAACTTAGAATCAACACATAGACAGCATCTGTCAATCTTAGAAAGTCCAACTCGAAGATGGTTTGCCTTGTGGCCAAAAGTCATCCGTTCTAAAGCATACACTTCTTCATGTAAGTTTATAAAAAAGAATCCATTGGTCTGTGGTAGTGATTCAAAAGTGTTCCACTGTTAGATAAAGTTTTAAGACAGTTTAGATAGGTGCTCCATTTAATTAAATTCACTGGGATGGGCCTAGGAAAGAGTCCTTAACCCAGGTTCCACCACCACAGGTCAAGTCAAGGTGAGCTGAGGGGAAGGACTCTACACACAGGGCACCCTATTGGAGCCAGGGGCATCAGAGTCGGGTGGGGTTGAGAAGCCACAGGTATGTACACTTATGGTTGATGCTGTCGAAGGCTGCAGAGAAGTCGAGGAGTAAGAGTAGGGCTGGGTGTCATTTGTATCTGATGTTGTGGAGGTCATCGTTGATGTGAAGTGCAGTGGTCTCAGTGCAAAGTCCAGGTCAAAAGCCAGAATTGGAAGGGGTTGATGAGGTTGTTTGTGGCGATGTATTGGTGGGCTGTGAAGAAACGTTAAATTATTCTGGCGAGAATTGGCAAGATAGTAATGGGGCAGTATTATTTGGGGCTTTTGGGGTCGAGAGATATTTTTGAGGGGGAAGGAAGATTTGTCCAGTTTTCAATACAGGGTGTATAGTACCACGTGAGAGACCAGGTGTTCAGCCAGTATGGGATGAGGGTGGTGATGCAATGGGATGCAGCTTGAGGTGGGCATGCGTCATGGGTGTGTGCAGGTTTCGTTTTGGCAATAAAGGCCATGAGGGTATCTGTTGATGGAGTGGAAGGTGTCCCATGTGTTGGAATGTTTAGGAGAGAGCGGTCGGAGAGCAGAGTGAAGGGCTTGTCTGATTTTGTATATTTTAGAGTTCAAGCAGTAAAGTGGATGGGGGGTGTGGAAGGCATGGATGGTGGTTTGGGGATGGACTTGACGATGGACGATTGGTGGCAGACTGTAGTTCTTGGAGATAGTGGGTGGCTTTGGCATGGCATATGGCTGTCTTTTTATCGCAGCAGTGTTTCCAGGGGTGTCTTGCTGGGGGGAATGGGTTATTTAGCCAGGCTCTTTCTACGCATCTGACCTCCTGCTTGATAGCGAGGAATGAACTGTTGAGCCATGGTTTATGGTGGTAGTTGTGTGGCTTTTGTTTTTTGAATTGGGCAGTTTTGTTCAGGGATGTGTCTTAGTGGGAAGAAGGATGGGTAGTATGAGTGGTGCTAAGGTTGTGTCTGTATAATTTTCATTTGTCTGTATGGGAGTGGGAGGGATGTGTGGCAGATGGGGGGATCTATCTTTTGTGGTAGAGTGAGTGTGAACGGGTTGTAAAGTGGTCCGCCCATAACTCTCAGTTTCAATTTTCCACTGAGCATTTTTGCTTGAAATCGAAAGGTCCAGGATGTTGCCTGCTATGTTTTTGAGCTAGGTGATGAGTTTTGTGAGGTCACATGGACTGAGTGGCGTGAGCATACTGTTTAGTATGGGGTTTCTGTCTGCATGGGAACTAGCAGCTTTGAAATTGCCCAGGTATTGGTGCAGTGGGTACTGTGGTTGTTAGTTGTGATGTCAGCCCACTCAGTTTCGAAGTTGTATTGTGTGTTGTGGGTGGGGTGTAGGTGTGATGGAGGGGAAGCGGTGAGAGAGTGCTTCAAAAGAAATGTTAAGGTTGTGTAGGGTTGCTAAGTGTGAGTGATTATTTGTATATGTTGCCAATGCCACTACCTTGTTTATGTGGGCGTTCTATGTGGTGGACTTATACCAGGGATAGTAGGGGTGTGGTGGGGTTTGAGCCATGTTTCTATTAGAAATAGTATGTCTGGGGAGTGGTTTCTAATTAGCTCACTGATTTCAGGTGTATGCAGTTGCAGGTGGAAATTGAGCAGAATGCAAGTGTGTGTGTGATTAGTTGTTTCAGTGGAGTGTTGTGGAGGAGTTTTATTTGATGTTGTTTGTGTACTTTGTTTGAGGCATGTGTGTGACACCCAGTTGCAAAAAGGGGCTAACGGGGAACAAAGGATGAAACAGAAAAAATAGTTGTACTAGTCCTTAGCTCTTTTTGCCCTTTGCTCTAGACACATGGGTCGAATGGACATCCACAGGAAAGTGTTTAAATTCCCCAAGTAACCCAGAAGTAGTTTAGTAGGAAACTGATATAAACAGGAAATCTGTCCTCTTTTGGCAATGAGAGCAGCAGAAGCAGGATCACTCGATGCAGGTATGGATCTGGAGGGAGGGATGCAAAATGGCACCCCTAAGGGGGCGATGGTTAACATCCTACCCCTTCCTTTGGATGGAAGGAAAAGAGAATGCAGATACAGTCCAGGCATGTGTTAAAAAAGGGCCATTGGTGCATGCAAATTGGGGGCTTCAAACTGTGTTTCCCAATTCAAAGGTGATTGGGATGTCACAGATGACCTCAAGAACACAGCAACTCTTGAAGACCGTTCAAGGGTTTTTATTTTTCGAATGGTCAAGGGGCTCGCTAAGGGACGTCCCTCGCAACGGTCTAGAGTGGGTTGTTCGCTCACTTGCCCAGGTGTCTCAACATCTGGCTTGACTCTAGAGGTAACTCCCTACTATCTAAGATGCTATCTGACTGGGCATGATGGCATGAAGGCAAATGCCTTCTCTTTTTAAACTGCGGCAGTCCAGGTGATCCCTAATCTAAGTTCTCCAATGTAGTGAAGTATAAGTCTTGGTGCCTTTGAAATAGTCGGGTTCCATGAAGTCCTTTCCTTCCCTGCCCTGGTGTTCCTTTCCCTAATCCATGTACCTTTCCTCACCCTCCTACTCTTCTTACTACTACTCCACCCACCTTTTCTCTTCTCTCTCCCTTTCATTCCCTATTCTTTCCTTTCAATATTCCTCACTCTCTACTACCTTCACCCTACGATCTTATCCTTTACTACTCGATCCCCATCACAATACTACCTCTCTCCACTCTCCTTCTACTGTCCCCTGTCTACCCACATCTTCTCCCACAGCCACGCTCCTTTCACTCTTCCAATTACCTCCTCATGTATCCGTTGCTTTCCACCTAGTAATTTAACTCTCGCACCTTGCACTCACACTGAAAGCATAGTAACACTTTCTTTCATCAACCCATGCCTCACCTTGCACACTTTTTCAGCAATCCTGCTCCATGCTCTTCTACACAAGTCTTTTCTCTTCTTGATCTGTTGGTCCTCCTTCTATTCCTTTGACCTCATCATATAAGCCACACCTCCCTGTTTCCCGGCCCTCTGTTAGTCCCCATTAGCTCTCTCACGCACCTGATTCCCCGGGCCAACTGCTGGCTTCCTTTTTTCAGGGGTTTTATTACAGGTGAGCAAAACCACAGGTCAGCCTTGTACGCAGGTCAGCCGGTGTTAGTGCAGGGTGGGCCGCTGCTTGAGCAATCAAGTTTCCCACTTCATGTGCAGGTAAGTGGTGCGTGTTGAGATTGCTGTTATTTTGTGTTAAGCGCTCCACGCCCTTGTTGCTGCTGGAGCTGCTACCATGCACTGTCCCATGTTGCATAGAGTTTGATTTCTCTGTTGTGGATTGCTCGCTTTCTCTTTCTTTCTCCATTTCTCTCTCTCTCTCTCTCTCTCTCTCTCTCTCTCTCTTTCTTTTGCCCTTTCTCTTTCTCTCCTGGTTCTGGAAGTCCTACGGGACAAGTCCATAACTAGCCAGCATTGTGAATTACATGTATGGAGTAAGGACAAGTGGTACTCAATTCAAACATGCAAGTACAGGTAGAGGAGACAGGGACTGGGGTCCTCGCAACTCACACACCCCACCTGTGGTGCAGAACTGACTATCAAAAACCCAGGTACGCCTCCCACCCCAGGGTCAGATTTCTGACCCTATCATAGGGCGTACTCTTTTTCAATGTGGAGCAAAATTGACGTCACACTTCATATGGACCAGTTGACTCTGTAACCGCTACACCACCGAATCGATCCACTAGGTCAGGAAGTGCTGGGATATTCGTTTTCTGGGAATATATTTTAACATGGGCTCTGATTGTGATTGCTACTGGTTCAACGGCTATGTTGAAGAGAAGTGGGGACAATGGGCAGACCTGCTTAGTGCCCCTTTGGACATTGAACTCCGAAGACAGCAAGGCATTGGTGTTCACTATTTCTTTGGATCAGACGTTCAGAAATCACGTTTGTGCTTAGAGGATTGCCCAAGTTCGTCGGAACGTGGGGTGTATAAGGTGTTCCCAGCCAACATAATCAAATAGTTGCGTGACGTCATGGCTCACCGGCATATGGTGATCTTGTATGTTCTTCGCCCATTGTTTTAGTATCAATGATTTGTCAAATGCTGAGACCATTTCCAATGTCTGATGAAACCAATTGGTCATGGACCGTAAATTCTATGAAGACTGTTTTAAAGTGGACTGCGCAGATTTTGGTGAAGAATTTGGTGTTCGGTTGGTACACAGCATTGGGAAGAGGATAATTTGTGCCATCTTCATAGATGGGTCGAATACATTTTTGCTAATTGCTTCTTTTATGAACTTGAGCATAATACGTGATGGCTCCAGTGAAGTATGACTGGATGTTTTTGCTACGAACATTTGCAAGACCACCTCCCTGATGCAGGCTTTTCTTTACCATTTGCAAAGGACAAAAAGCCAGAAGTAAAGGTTCTGGAATTCCCATGAAGGTCTTGTTTCCGTCTGGCAACTTCTGTCAACAGAATGCAATTCGAGTGCCCTCATGTCGCACTGTAGTCTTGTTGTTTGTACAGTGTTGATTGTGAATTTTACTGTTGCACACCATGGAACCCCCCCACCCCCCACAACGTCATAATCTCTTTTGGTGGTGCCAGATGGTTTCTGCGCCTGTAAGTAATAGTTTGTAGTGAACCCAACCTAAATTAAAGGCTTAGACAGGAAAGCCGTTTTCCCAGGCCAGGTCAAAGTACAGTGCCAGCACCAACCTTCTTGTGATTTGCTGGTTAACATCTTGTTCATGGTTCATTAAAAAGGATGTGCTTGTAATGGACATCAAATAATTAAACCTGGTGTGAAATGCATTGCAAATGACGGATAAACCCAAGTTAGTCATGTGGATGTCTTTCTTTACAGATGTCATTGAAAAAGCCCAGCGAAGCCAGAAGCCCAGAAACGACAGAGTTGAAGGTTCCGATATTACATTGGAGCCTGCGGTGAGAAGCTTGATTCTTTGACTGTTTGTATTGACCACTTAGTTGAAAGCAGAACCAAACAACATATTGAGGCTCATTACCAGCATAGTCTTGTGGTAAAAAGTGACAGTGAACAGAATTAGGGCCAATTATACTGCAACGGCATAGTAAGAATTTAGCGGTGTTGTCTAGTAAGTACTTCTGTACTCAGCGCCAAAAACTGAAGACATTATCGTGACATTTTCACTGCCATTCTGCCACTTGTAATCGGGCGTGAATGGTAATCCAGTTTGGCAGAATTATTGCCAAATTTTTAATGAGGCTAATTATCACCGAGGTTAATTTGGCATTTAGCGAATACTGTGTCTGTTTCTTTCAGCCTTTGATACCACTGGTGACTGGTATTCAGAGAATTTTTTGAAATGAGGAAATGAGCATATATGACAGTGACCTATCTTTACTTGTAACAGTCTTTAAATTGACAAATGCTTTCTCTTCTGAACATGACAAAGGGGCATCATTTTATGTGAATTGGAAAAAAAACAATATACATGCCAGTCATACTGGATTGGAATAGACTGATCCAAAATTCACCCTTTTATATCCGTGGTTGAGGTGTCGGCACCTAAAACAACATAAAATTGTATTCCATATAATTAGTAACATGGTGGCTTAAACTGTGCTAGAAAATGTTTTTTTCTTTTTGAAGTTTTCCCATCTCCTTTATTGGGACCTCTGCTTTATCTGCTGGCTCTTTGAGACCTGATCTGATTTTTGTGATTGAGATCTTTTTAAACCCCACTGCATTGCTTAACTCACTTCATTTTGTGGGCCCTGCTGAAATCTTAAGGCTACCAGTGAAAGGGCACCATGTCTCCCATTAAAGTGTAATGTGGCATTACTACCTCCCTTAAGGAGGGTAGTGCAGGGAACCACAGTTTCCCTTTCTTTTGGCACAATTGCTATATAGGTAAATAGGCTGGGGCCAGTGATACCTGCCTTTTTGGGTGCTCTTACAATGCTCAAGTTTGTTGGTCATGTTGTTTAAGTCCTGCCTTTGTTCTACACTGACTTTTTGGGTTCCTCCTGGGCAGGGGTAGGATGTGGGCATATATGTGTTGTTTCTTTACAGCGCTCGCCAGAGCCTGGAAAGTAGCCTTTTGTTTGTATGGAACAGGTTCAGGCTGGGTTAAGGGTATAGTTAGCAGCCCCAATACACCTCCTGGACTTTGTGTGCGATCATGGCTGTACCTGAGTTAGCTGTCCAGGATTTGAATGTTGCAGGTCCCCTGATAGGTGGGTCATTGATTTTTCTACTCTGTGCACTACGGCCTAGTTTGCATACCTATGTTAAAATCCCCCTGGTGCCCAATCCATAACATTAGGTGTAAAGTCCTTACCAGAAGCTACCTTCATCTTGCCTTTGGCGTGAAACCCTGAGCATTAGACCCCTTTCTGGGGTCCCCGTAGAAAACTGTGATTGGCAGCTGCCCCCATCCTCTGCAGGAAACCTAACTTTAAATCATATGAATTGTATTGCTAACTTTAGTACTGCCTACCGCATTGAAATTCTATAGGATAATTGGGAATAACTTCCTAAACTCCACCAAAGTAGCTAAAATCTGTTTCCTTGCCTTGAACATTGTGAAGCACTTGTTCTTTGTTCAGGGATTGGACTCATTGGACCTCATTACAGGGCCGGCGGTATCCCTGCTGGAGCTACCGGCAGGTTGGTGCCGGACCTGTAAAAGATTACCGGTGCCTGACTTCCCGGTGCTACTGGGAGATTCCAAGTCTGGCGGCCGGGAAGTCAGGCGCCAGTAATTTTGTTAATCCCTGTTGTGACGTGACTGTCTGTGTGTATGTGCAGTTTGGTAAAGGAAGGAGATGTGTTGTGAAGTGACTGTCTGTGGATGCTGTGAGCTGGTGATGTCATGTGGAGTGTTTCTGTGTTTATGTTGGAATGTTAACCCCAGAGGGTTCTACACTCAGGCAGTTAGAGCTCCCCTGCCTGGGTGATGGGGCCAGTGTTAAGTCCTGTCCACACTCTTGTATCTATCTTCATGTAACTATGTTTTAAGTACCTGTAATAAACCTAAGACGTAACCCCAAGAAGCCTGGAAGTCACTTTGTAACAATGGCGACGAGTTGGTCTTAAATTCAAGAACCTGCGTGTGAGAAACTGAGGAAGACTGAAGTAACCTGCTGCGGGGGTTGCAGGAAAGAGGTGGACAGAAGAAGGACAACACTGCCCCCAATACAAGTAAGACCCATCACCCAGGGCACCAAGGGGGAGGAGGAAGAAAGCCCCTAGTGATGAGGGATCAGCTACCATAAGGTGGAAGGAGTGCCGAGTCCAGGGGGGCTGGAGTGACTATCAGGGCCACATGAAGCTCAGGATAAGAGCTGTGCCCATGAGCAGAAGAAAGGGAATGTATCCCATAAACAGGTGAATGGCACATAGAAGAAGTAACATGAATTGAAGTGCCCCGAGGAGTAGCTGAGGTCGAGTGAATGAGAGTGACTCATCAGCGCAGTATAGAGCACAGAAAGGCGTGTCTGCACTCCTAGAGCAGATGTTTGAAGATCAGGTGGCCCCAGAAGTATGAAGTACAGGGGCGCGAAGCGTAGCGGATATAGTGAAGGAAGAATGGTACCTGTGGTGCTGATGTCTCGTTTGTGTGACAGTTGGGCGGAGTAGGAGCTCTGCTACCCTCCGCTTCACTTTGTGACTGATGACGTCACATTAGGAGCAGAGGGAGTCGGCGAAGCCGTGGAGCTCTGAGCTCTCATCGTTCCATGAAAGAAACCAGCTTGGTGCGTGGAAGACAGAGGACGACTTTAGAGTAAACGATCCGAAAGCGTCTTGAAAGCGTCACCATACGTGCTCAGGAAGAAGAACATTTTGGGGCGATAAGAGCCGTTGGTCGCATCCGTTTATCGCTGCGATGAAGGTGCGCACATTGGTTCAAGAAGTTTTTTTTTTCTCGAATGGCAGTAGAGGGGTAGGAGCTGCTTGTAGACTCGTGTCACAGTCTGCATATGCGGCAAATGAATACGTTGCTCGCCTGTCCATGATAATCGTCATAGCGCAGCAGTTCTAGTAAAGAAGATGACCTGTAAGCACAAGATGAAGATGAAGATGACGCCCACGTTATAGTACAGAGTGTCTGGAGCCATGAAGTCTAATATTGTATCCTTTCATGTGAGCATGTAAATTACTGTATATGGCATTTCATTCTTTGTGTAAGGTTTGTATATTGGAGGAAGTGTGGTGTTGGTAAACAGAAAACATTCGGTCAGTTGTGAGGTACCAGCATGAATGCAGGTGGCGTGTTATGGATATTCATGCTAGGCTGTTAGATAATGTAACGTTTTGTTAGGATTTTCAGGTTACGGTTGCAAAACACCCATGGACTCTTAGCTGAAACTTTAATATGCAAAGACAGTTTAACAGTTTGGAACTGGAATGGATGAGTTTGGTTATGGGTAAAGTTAAGTATAACCATATTTGAGGATTTTCAGGTAAAGACAAAGGTTTGCTATGGACTCTTAGGATGTTTTAGTAGGTCACGGCATTAGGTTGCTTGAAGGCAACATGGAGTTTTAGGAATTCCTAGAATGTTATAGTACCTGATTTGATGATTGTCAGTTCAAACGTTATAAGTTATGCATATAGAATATTACAATGCAAATTAATTTTAACTGACTCTGTTATGATATAGTGTAAAGTTAGCAAGAAGTGTGGTGTGAGTCAGAGAAGATGTGAGATGGGTAGCGCCCAGAGTGTGTATAGTATGTGGTTGAGTGCCACAATGGTGTTAGAAAGAGGTAGCGCCTCTGGTGTTAGTGTAAAACTTGGCTAGCATTGTTGTAAGTGCGTGAGTGTCACGCCGGAATTATGTGCCACGCTGCAATGGTTATAGGAAGGTAGCGCCTTTGCCAGAAATTGGAAGTTGAATAGGAGGTAGCGCCTCCGGCAGGAAGGGGTAGTGCCTCTGTATTTGGAGGTAGCGCCTCTGCTAGAAGCAGGACTGGAGGTAGCGCCTTCTGAAATAGGTTATTGGGAGGTAGCGCCTCCGGAAGAAGTGGGAGAGTGCCACTAGGGTTATAGGGAGTATAGGGAGGTAGCGCCTCCATCAGAAAGGGGTAGCGCTTCTGTGTTTGGAGGTAGCGCCTCTGCCAGAAGCAGGACTGGAGGAAGCGCCTGCCTCCACCAGAAATTTGAGGAGTTTGTTTGGAGTTAGCGCCTCTGCTAGTAGTATGAGGAGTTGTTTGGGGGTAGCGCCTCTGTTTGCAACAGTTTTGGGGGGGATGCCTCCTTTAGAAGCATAAGTGATTGTGGGTAAGTGCCACTGTGATTAGTGGGAGGTAGCGCCTCCGTCAGTGGTGTGTAGGAGTAAGATATTTGTTTAGAGCTGCACCTCTCTATAAAAAGGGTGTTCCTTTTAGTTTCCTTTTGTTGCCAGTGTGTTCTTTTATGCAGGATATGTATTGTGTTGGGTGTTGTCATACCCCTGGGTGCATGTGTATGGGTGTAGGGTATCCTTTTTATAAAAGAAGGGAGATGTGTTGTGAAGTGACTGTCTGTGTGTATGTGCAGTTTGGTAAAGGAAGGATATGTGTTGTGAAGTGACTGTCTGTGGGTGCTGTGAGCTGGTGATGTCATGTGAAGTGTTTCTGTGTTTATGTTGAAATGTTAACCAGAGGGTTCTACACTCAGGCAGTTAGAGCTCCCCTGCCTGGGTGATGGGGCCAATGTTAAATCCTGTCCACACTCTTGTATATATCTTCATGTAACTTTGTTTTAAGTACCTGTAATAAACCTAAAACGTAACCCCAAGAAGCCTGGAAGTCACTTTGTAACAATCCCCAATCCCATAGAGTGAGGAGACAAAAGCACTGGCACCGTTGCTGATGGTGCTGGTGCTTCTGTGACAGCTTTGCCTACCGTGACCGCTGTGCCTGGCAGGGTCAGACCTGCTGGGCACAGCGGCTCCGGCAGGCAAAAAAACGTAGTTTGCCAGTCTGGAAACAAGGGTGCCGGTGGGCTTACCGGCACCCTTATTTCCGGACCAGCAAACAAGGCATTAAATCATTATGTTTAGCTACTGTGGACTGGTACTACCTTATAGATTAATTTATAGCAGTACTTACCTTAACATTGTTTAAATTCTAAAGGGCGTTGTGTGTCCCTTGTGGACAATTAACTGTGATTGTATATGTGAGTATATTGATTTAATTATGTTTTAATGCTGTGACAAGGTCGGCTGCCTGGCTCTAGGGAACACAGAGGGGGTAATTCAAGGGGCTGGCTGCCTCCCTGAGCCAGAAAATGATAGGCCCAGGGGTGTAATTGGGGGGGGTGTGTCCTGGTCATCCTCCCTTGGTCCTGGCAGTTTTTTCCAACTACAGCGATGATGTGGTCTTGAAAGAGGGCCCTCCAGCTGGGCATCCCTTCTCCTAAAGCAACCCTGGCACACATGCCTCTATACAACGCCTCCATCAGCTCCTCAAGACATCTCATTAGACATGTTAGCCACTCTGCAAGCTTTAGTGACATAGCTCCAGCACAGATTGGCCAACCCTTCAGTGCCTCAGACACCTCAACCAAGCACATGTGGTACAGCTGCTCCCCCTCGCCCTACAAGGAACACCACCCTCCTGTGTCGGAACACCACCCTCCAATGCCAGTGCAGCTAACTGATATAGAATTGGAGGATGATGCACCCGGCGACCAGGCCTCCCAACACACACTTACATGGATGAGTTTGATAACATCATCCCGGCAGACGGTGAACTAGGCGACGTTCCTCTTAGGTATTCACAACCAGACAAAATTGGATCTTTCCACACCTTGATGTCCATGGTGGCAAAGATGTTTGTTCTGACCCATGAAGAGCAGAATAAGGACATCTTATTCTACCAGCGGTGAGACAAACACTGCAAATTTGTCATAGCTATACCCCTGCTGAATGATATCTGGCAAGACTGGTTGTTGACTATGACCAACCCTTCCACTGCTCCTCCAAAAAAGGAGAGTTTTGACAAGTATAGGGTCCTAGGCATCGCACCAATGTGTCTAAGGACTCGGCCTATTCCAGACTTGGTTGTGTTAGCAGTGGCCTGGAAATGCTCCGCCAGTCGTCCTTCCTGTTCAGTTCCCCTGGACAAGGAGGGAAGTGGATGCTTTTGGAAAGAAGATCATCACTACTGCTGCCACGACCATCAAAGCAGCCAAGGCCATGGCTATCCTGTCGCAATACGACCAGGAACTCTGGTTCAAGATGGGGCCCTTCTTAAATCTTCTCAGTTTATCAAAAACCAAGAGGCTTTTGCCCTTCTTCGTGAAGGAGAAGCAGCTTCGGACAACGCAATTTCTGTCAATGTGGACAATGTGTTTCGACAGGTGGGGAATGGCACAGTGCTTCGCAGGCAAGGCTGGCTCAAGGCTACCAATTTCCGGCCGTTCCATGGCATTGATCTGTTCAGTAAGAAGGTGGACGAGACATTGCAAATCATCAAAACCGACAGACACAGCCTGCTCTCTTGGCACATTACAGCAAAGGCGCCAGTCCGTGCGCTCTGGGAAAGTCTTGCTTCTCCGGAACTACACAAGACAATCAGCCTTAACTCCAGTCGTCATTCTACAAAGCCCCTTTGTTCTCAACACCAGACTCGTACAAGAATAAGCCCCAATTTTACAGGGGCACCCAACGCTGATGCGGCTCCTCACAAGCCAGGGGCCAACTGGCTAAACTAACCTGACCCACCTCGGGCCCATCCCTTCCACTTTTGCACCCCTGTGGGAGTAACACTGTTGCAGTTCATCCACGAGTGGCAGAACATCACCACCGACCAATAGGTGCTATCCCTCATTCAGCAGGGCCACACCCTGGAGTTCATCAAACGACACCAGCCATTCCTCTGTTGCAAAAAGGTGCAGAAGCACAAACATTTGCTACTGCAAGATGCAGAGTCTCAAAAAGGCGCCATAGAGAAAGTAACAGCCAAACAATGAAGAGATGGTGTCTACTCCAGGCAAAGAAGTCTGGGGGTTGGAGGCACATGCTAAACCTCTGGGCCTTAAATAAATTCTTTAAAGCTCAAATTTTCAGAATGGTAACCGTACAACACTTTTTGTTGTAGCTGGATGCCACTATTAGTTTAAGGCTTTACCCTTTGTACTCCGTTATGGCCCGAGGGTGATTACTAAGTCTCTTGCCCAATGGTGGCTCACCTGTGCTGATCAGCAGCTCACATTTACTGGTAACTAGATGACTGGCTGGTGCAGGCGGAATTGTGCTCCATGGCTGCACAGCTCACCGCAGCTCACCGCACAGACAATCCCATCTCAGCAATCTCTCTAATTGAGGGCACTCCTTGACACACTCTCTTGAAGGGGCGATTCCTTCAGAGGAGAGGGATCCAGCACTCTTCGCTAAGGTGCAGCTGCTCTGTTGCTGACTGTTTCTGTACGCATATTGAAATCCCTGCAGGGAATGATGTCTTCTTACACTCACCTGCTGCAGCACTGGAGGCTCCGCACGCAACCTCTTAAGGAGTTCCTCGATGCATGCTGGTGGTAGGTCTAAGGTTCCTTGGAGGATAAGATCACTGTCACTATCATGGTCCTGCGCGGAGGTAGCACGTACACCTACCTCCCCGTTGGGTCTTGGGGCCTGGAGTGTTAACAGCACAGGCTTCCTTGACCCGCCGGGGAAAGAGGGTTAGGGTCCGTTGGTTTGGATGGGTAGGGGGAATTAGGGAAACCGGGTAGAGGGGTAGGAAAAGAGCCTGGAAGGGGAAGGGAATGTTAGAGAGGAATTCACTGTGATACCCCTCCTGGGGTTCCTGAAGCAACTGGAGCTCCACCCACACACTCCTTCTCATGCGTACACAACCTTGGTTATTGAGCCCTAGCCTAGCTTAGTCTCAACTTTGTCCTCAAGCACTTGTGTGCACCTCTCACTCTTTGGCACTGATTGTTAGTCTCCACAACCTGCGCACCTATTGTCTTTATTACTCTGCAAATGACCTTACATTGCGTATTATTGAACATACCCATCAACAATCATACATTATTCATTCATCTATATATACTTGGTACTTCAAGAAACCAAAACAAAATGAAAGCACTTAGCTTCTGTCGTGCAGCGGTTGATTCTGTCATAAACCGACAAATGTTCTAGCCGTGCTGTGCGAACGGCGCTACAAGAAATCAATACATTAATGAGCGTGTATCATGGAATCTCGTACAACCTCATCTCCAGCTGCCTATAGCACGCAACATGAAGGGTTAATGGTGCTGGTGCCCCGGCTCGAGTTCCACTGAGGACTTCGGAAGCTATGCAGCATCAAGGTTAATGGTGCTGGTGCCCTGACTTGAGTGCCGCTAAGAAAGTCAACGTATAGTTGTCCAAGAACACCCTGCATGCAATATCCCAAACGCGCCAGAACACTGCTGATGTTTGCGCTTCAAAAACGTAACCAAACGTCAATCATTGCACTTATCTGAAGTCTTGAGCGGGGCCTGCAGTGTTCGCAGGCGGGGAATGGCCCCGCTGATGGCAGCCTGCTGGAGCCCGCCAAGACACGTCTTCTCTCATCAAGGTTCTCTAGCGCAAGCAGAGTTCTTTGTGCTCGCGGCGCGCATGCGCGGTTGATCGGGCATTGTCCTGATGCATCCCAGAGGCTTGTGGGCATGCAAGCCTTTTGGGAAATGAAGTCCTTTTGCTTCTTTTCTTGCTCCTAAGGCCTGTCAGGCTAGCTAGCCCATGCCAAGTCCTTTACCTACATGGGACACAAAACAATGTCCTAAAATAAAGGTGTTTCACCCTATGTTTATTGTAACTACACATTTGCCTCATATTGTCTATGGCAACCTGGCGCTGCATGCTTCCCCCTACTACCTGTGAGTTCTTGACAATCACTCTTTACACAACAATTCAGGAAGACGCTGCGCTGGTGGTCAGTTCAGGTTCACATTGTTCTGGATTCTACATTTGGACTGCCCCCTCACCAATTCACCATCACAATGGATGCCTCCCTGGAGGGCTGGGGTGTGCACTCTGGGGACGTGCATGCCAGGGCATCTTTTTACAGAGGAGGAGCGAGCTCTACATATTAATCTCCTGGAGCTGCATGCTGTCTTTTGGGCACTCAAGACGTTCCTTCTGCGGGTCAGAGGTCAGGTAATTCAGATTTGTACGGACAACACCACAACGTTTTATGTGCGCAAGCGGGGAGGCACCAGGTCTCTCTCCCTATCGGTAGAGGCACAGATGCTCTGGTACTGGGTGCTGAAACACCTCATGTTCCTCAATACTTTTCATCTTCCAGGCTTCCAAATCCCCATGGCGGATTCCCTCAGCAGGGAACTCCACTCCTGCCATGAGTGAGAGCTCCAGAAATTCTCAGCTACACCAGATTTTCCAACATTGGGGAACTCCGCAAATCAACTTTTTTGCCACTTATGAGAACAAGCATTCACCAGCAGATTCCTGCATCCGAAAGCCTGGCGGATGCTTTCACGTTCCCCTGGGAAGATCAGTTCCTGCATGATTTTCCCCCTGAAACTCCTAGAGGTGAGGTTATTAAGTTTCAGTGCAGAGTGATCTTAGTGACCCCTGTCTGGCCAAGACACTTCTGGTACTCTGACCTCCTCGCCCTCTCCTCCTCTACCCTGATGAGACTTCCCCCTCTGCACAATCTGCTTTCCAGGGGCAAGGATGCAGTCCTCCATCATGACCCAGCCTCTCTCAAAATGACAGCCTGGCTCCTGTGCTCCTAGAATTCTTCTCTATCCTACTGCCTCAAGACTGCACAGAATATCTGGTGGGGGCCCATGCCTCATCTACGCGCGCCTGCTTTAAGAGAAAACTGAAGCGTTTTACTACTTGGTCTAGACCACGGGACCTTGACCCTTTCACCATTCAGCAAAAGGACATTCTACCTTACCTGTTATCCCTGGTGCAAGCAGGTTTGCACATTCCTCTGTCAAAGTGCATCTGGCAGCAGTATGCCATTACAACCACTCTGCGTCCACACCTTTTCTTTGGTCTAATTGTCTGGTCAAGGAGTTCCTCAGGGGCCACTTTTGTTCTTTTCCACCTACCAGACACCTGGCACCAGCCTCGGAGCTCAATGTGGTTCTGTCCAGACTCATGAGAACTCCCTTTGAGCCAATGCACAAGACTTCACTCAAATGTATCTCTTGGAAGAATGCCTTCATAGTATCCATCACATCAGTGCGAAGGGTGGGCGAGGTCCAAGCTTTTTCCTGCAAGACACCCTACCTGACTTTCCAAGGTGGTTGTTAGGAGTGAGTACTTGCTTAGTCATGTCTGCCAATGTGGCACTGAATATAGTTCAGGCAATGTTAGGTTTACCATCTGTATAGCTTTGTTTGTTATGCTAATCACTGTGCATTGTCATGGGGTTCCATTTGTTAACATCCATGGAACCTGGAACCTCTGTGGAAGGCCTGTAGTGGGGGAAGGTTCCAGTGGAGACAGTTGATGGTGTGCTGAGCTGGGAGTCCCTTACTAATAAATCAGAGTTAGTTTCATCACTCACGTTTCCTCAGAGGCTTTGATCACAACAAGTGGTGATGAGGATGGGATGTTAACAAATGAGGTGGAGTTGGAAATCAAACAAATGGATCATCGAGAAAGTGGATGCCTCAGAGTGGGTCTGCCCAATTGTGTTGGTGAGAAAGCCAAATGGTTCTGTAAGACTATGCATTGATCTTCAAAATCTCAATAAGCATGCTGTAGCAGAAAAATGTCCTTTGCCCAGGATAGACGATCTATTGTCTGGTGTTGCTTGAGCAAAAATGTTTTCCATTTTAGACCCAAGGGCGGCAAATAGAACTTCACCAAGATTCGATGGACAGCCTTCATAACACCCATTGGCCTGTTCAGATACAGAAGGATGCCTTTTGGTCTGGTATCGGTGGCCAGTGTGTTTCAGAATGTAATGCATACATTTCTGGGCAATGAGAAGGAAGTACTGTTTTATCAGGATGATGTTCTGATGTGTGGCGGGTCAATGGAAGAACATGACAATCGGCTGAAATTGGTGCTTGAGATTCTGAAGGAAACTGGATTAACGATTGCAATGGATGTCAGGCTGGAGCCAGGCCACGATCACCTACATGGCCCTCAAGGGCCTCTCCATCTCCCCAAAGACCCACTTGGAGTCAGACTTGGCGCTTGTGGCACCAGACTCACTCACTCCCATAGGATAACATTGGGGATTGGACTTGTAGTGCATTGATGGGGACAAGATGGATGCCCCCACATATTTCAGTTCCCAGAACTGCATGTGCAGTCTAGTCTTTTGGGTGTGGTTCAGCCCAGAGACACCTGCGATACCCAGAGACTATTTAAGCCACGCCCAGGCTGAGAAGCATGCTTTGCGTTTTCTGCACCTGCAGCGTGACACTCACTGTGTTCGGATCGGTCTCCGGTAGGCCTGCATCTTTCTTCTGCGCTCAGCTCCTGCAAGAACAAGAACACCGTTAGGAACAGCCTTACCTTGCGGCGCTTCTGCCCATCATTCATCACTCCTTCTGTTCTTTGGGCATCTTCTGCGGTGTCATTCCCATCCCGGCATGCCGCTTCCTAAGGAAAAGGGAAAAGAACAGAAAAAAGGCATTAGTAAGCATTCAGCAAATCTTTGCTTATTTTTTAAAGACTGTATGAGCTTCAAACGCTTACCTGAATCCCAGCCACTCTGGGGGAACTCTGTCTCCAGAACTTCTCATCCATCTGCAAGAGGGAAAAGACACTCCAGGTTAGCGTGGAAACATCTAGAGGCGCTGCATGCGGTGCTTACTCACCGCATTTCTTCTTCATAACCGGCATCCACGCTGAAAACGTCACAGCACCTTAAAGACACAGAAAAAGAACTCAGTTCAATACAAATACAAAAGGGTTGCATCTCGCATCGCGCTCTCACTCACTTTCAGCGCTACTCATCTCAACAGCACGTCGCCATCCCTGGATGCCGGCCATCATCTAAGGAAGGAAAGGAACGAAGTTAGAGAACTTTTCAAAAGACTCAGTATACTTACCTGTCGGACTCTTGCCAGTGAAGTAACTAGGCAGCAACGAGCCTACATCAATCAACGTGCCCCTGTGCTGAAAGCAGGACGGAGAGCATACTTTCCAATAAAACAAGGTGAATGTAGATCAAAGGGAAGGGTTGGACCCCAGGGAAGAAGGGGTTCAAGCACACAGAGACAATAGGGAGTTAGACTCTACCAATCCTGTGTTTCAGGCCCAGTCTCCAGTCGAGTAGACTCCAGGGAAGGGTTCAAGGTCGTAAGAGGTCAGAACAGGTTGAGTGACGTCCCCGTGGATACCAGGTGAGCGTTACAATGGCTATGGTGTGAAACCTAAGTATGACACAGTGGGGGCAATTAGGAGAATGCCAGAACCAAAGAACAAGCGTGATGTGGCCTCGTTTTTGAGTCTATTAAGTTTTACAGCAGGTTTGTGAAGAAACTTGCTCACAAAATATAAGGAAGCTCACGAGGAAGGGTGTTGTGTTTGAATGGAGTGAAGCTTGTGCTGAGGAGTTTGAGGGTGTCAAACAGTGTATTGCCCAAGCACCAGTGTTGGCTGGATTTGTAGAGTATTGGAAGACTGCAGTATACACAGACGCGAGTGATAGCGGTCTTGGTGCAGTGTTGATGCAGGTGCAAGATGAGGAACTGGTAACCTTTGCATCAAGGATTCTTAAGGAAGTGGAGAAAATATACTCAGTGGTGCTAAAGGAGGCCCTGGCTTGTGGGTGGGCAGTCGGTAACTTCAAAATGTAGCTCTGCTCTGGGGACAGGAGTTTAGTGTGAGGATTGATCATAAACCACTGGTGAGTATTTTTAACTAGGGTGGATTAGAAGAAGTGTCAAGAAGAATCATGAAATGGGTCAGCAGTATGCAAGGATTACAGTTTCGGGTGGAACATATTCAACGGAGAAACAATGTAGTGGCAGATTCTTTGTCCAGATCAGCTGTTGAGTATCTGTTGGTGAAGATGACATTTCTGGCATATTTCAGGTGCAGGAGTGCATTAAACAAAAGGATTGGGATGAAGCTTGCGTCAAGGAATAGGTGTATCAGATGGTGTTGGAATTGGTGCGTATGAAATCCAATACATGTGGAGATGAGAATGTTAAGGAATACAGGAGAATAAGAAATGAATTGTGTGTGATGAATTCATACTTGTGCAGGGGTTACAGGCTGGCTGTTCCTGAGGAGATGAGGGTTTCTGTTACGGACCTAGTTCACAGAGGGCACTTAGGTTTGGCAAGGACAAAAGCGTTGATCAGAGCCGAGTTGTGGTGGCCTGGAGGCCATGGGGAAGGGGTTTTCTGATTGCAGAGATGGTGACGAGGCATTAGGGTGTGCAAGCCAACCATGAAGTTACATGAGAGTCTCAAGGTACCATGGGACAAGATTGCATTGGATTTGTTGAGTCCTTTCAATATCAGAGGGGCCATGGACACATATCTACTGGTGGGGTATCCAGTCATAATTTCGAATACAATATATTCGAAAGTAAAAATGTCGAAAATATTTAGTCGAAAAACAAAAATGTCGAAAAACAAAAATGTCGACTTTTTTTCGACTTTTTTCGATTTTATGTGTTAATAATAAATATTTTATTAAACTTTTTTTTTTAAATAATTAAAGGTATTTCCATGGGGGGTGGGGGTGATGGGGAGGATGGGGGGGTTGGGGATAGGGGTTTGGGATGGTTTTTTAAATAATTAATTAATTATTTAATATTATATTAAAGATTTTTTTTAAATAATTAAAGGTATATCTATGGGGGATGGGGGGATGGGGAGGAGGGGGGGGTTGGGGTAGGGGTTTGGGATGGGGGGGTTGGAGGGGGACCCCCCCCCCCATAATAAATGTTACTATCTGGGTAAAAAAAAAAAAAAAGTGTTTTGGGTTTTCAATTTTTTTTTCGACATTTTTTTTTCGAAATTATGACTTTTCCTATTATATGTATGTTTTTTCGACTTTTTTACATTCGACATTTTTTTTTCGCCATTTTTGCTATTCGACATTATGTTTTCGACTTTTTGTCTATAAACCTACTGGTGGTGATAGACATGTTAGTGACTGGAGGTTTGTATATTGAAAGATGTGACCTCTGGCAGCATCATCAGATTTCTGTAGCCATTGTTTTAGCATGAAGGATTTCCACCTAGGTGTCTGTCGGACAATGGTCCAGAGTTAGTATTTACAGAATTGAAAGCATTCTTGGAGAGGTATGGTATACAAAAAGTGAACACGCACGGCTTTGTATCATCCACAAGGCATGGGTGTGTGGAAAGATGTAATCGCACGTTGATGGATGTCATCAGGATTGCAGCGGCCACAGGTAGGAATTGGATAAGGGCTGTCATGGAGAGAACCTTTCAGTATAGGTTGGCTCTCCACACTGTAACAAGGGTGGCACTGTTTGAGGTTTTAAGAGTTAGGAAGCCCAATACACATTTGTGCCCGGGGTGGATGGGCATATTGAGATGTGAGAGAGTTAAGTAGAACCAATAAGAGAGATGTGTCTGTGTGGAGAGAAAGCAAAGGAGAAATTTGATGTTAAGAATTGTTGCAAATTGTTATGCGTATGCCCAGGTGATGTTGTGAAGTTGAAACTTCCTGTTAAAGTGAGGAAGGGAGATTCCAGGTTTTCAGAGGAAATGGAGGTGGTCAAGGATTTGGGTGAAACGATCATGGTTAGAGGTGGAGGTGTATGGAGTAAGGAGAGAATGGCTGTAATAAGGAGAGGGGAGCTGAATGGTGTTTGGTGGAAGGAAGGGAGGCGTTAGGAGTGCGTACATGCATAGTCATATCTGCTATCTTGGCACTTTACATAGTTCAGGCAATGTTAGGTTTAGCATCTGTATATCTTTGTTTATGTTATGCTGATCACTGTACATTGTCATGGTATTCCATTTGTTAACATCCATGGAAACTGGAACCTCTGTGAAGGCCTGGAGTGGGGGAAGGTTCCAGGTTCCAGTGGAGACAGTTGATGGTGTGCTGAGCTGGGAGGTCACTGCTCAGGAACTTAGTAATAAATCAGTTTGTTTCATCACTCACGTTTCCTAATAGTCATTGATCGCAACAGTGGTTCTATACACTAACCCGTCCTTTGTGGGCAAGGTTTCCTTAACATTCAAGCTCAATGAACCACTGGTGTTTTCGCTCTTCTTCAGAGCCTTGGTTTCTCCGGCAGAACGATCTTTACATTCCTTGGATATCATATGTGCTTTGAAGTACTACGTTGCTCACACAAAAACAATTAAAAAGACCTCAGCTCTTTGTGACATTTGGTCTCTATAGTACCGGCAAGGCTCGCTCCAAGTCTTTGATTGCCAGGTGACTTTCTTCTTGCATTTCTTTTGGTCATCATCTGGCTGGCAGGCCTCTCCCTTGCAGACCCAGGACTCATTCGACCAGAGCGGCAGCCACCACTAGGGCATTTCTCTCTAGGGATATTGTGGTAGAGATATGCAGGGCGGTGACCTGGAGGTCAGTGCACACGTTTACTAACTTTTTCACGCCGACAAGCATTCTGCTGCAGAGTCCAAACCCGGCCGGGCAATTCTGTAAACTGTTTGTAAGATCAGTGTCTCCTGTGGTAAGTGTTTTCTACATGGAGCTTACCTCCTCCCTTTTATGGTTATGTGGTACTGCTTTGTAATCTATTCACAGCATGTGAATCTATGAAAGATCCAATATTGGAGAAAGAATACGTTACCTGTAACTCCTGTTCTCCAGCATTGGTATCTTTCATAGATTCACATGTGACCCTCCCGCCTACCCCTCTGGCTCTTCTTGGCACATACTGCCACTTTTATGTGGGCTAAGCCAAAATCTGAAGATGGCCTCCAGGGGTGGAGCTAAGGGAGCCCTTTTCATTGGCTGTGGGCAGTATGACCCAAAATGACTGTACTAGAGCACTAAAGTGACTGATGTTTTTTCAGTTTGAATATAAACTGCTTGGAGCCACCAGGGTGCACGCAGCTGATGGCTGCCTTGAAGCTGTAGGTTGTGATCCATTTGGTCTAAAGGGGTTCCGAGCCCCCCGGACCCCTCCGATCATGGTTTGGATTCCAGAGGACGCTGGCGCAAGACGTTGTGGGCTTGCGGTCCTTTGGTGGCGAGAGTCCGGAGATAGCCGTACTGGCAGCTGCTCCTGTGGTGGACTGCCTCCCTGACCAGAGGAGAAGAACCGAGCGGGATCCGCGCTAGCCTGCATCGTGGAGGCTGAGGTGCGGGACCCCCGCTGCGAGGAGGTGCAGTCCGGGGCTGACCCACTGCATAATAGCAGTGCTTTGCTGAGCCTCATCAGGCCAGCTGGTGTGTGTTGACTTTGTAAATCAGGCACTGTTTCAGCTTCAAAGCTTGACCCTGACATCGGTGGTCCGGCAGAGAGGCCTTTAACATCTTCCACCAGAGCCCCTGTAGCAGGCCTGAGGAGGGCCCTAGGGAGTACCGCTGGGGGGAGTAGCAAGGTGGCTCCTCCTGCTGCTGAGGATTGCAAGTATGCACTCAAGGCACCAGAGCTCAAGGTGCGAGGGAAGGGCCACTGAGGAGGCCCGGGGCAGTGTGATTGTCCTGGAGTGGCTAATAGGAGGGAAGGCTCCTTTTGATGTGTCATTAGGCCTGTCCCTTCTTCAGTGTAGTGAGCGGGGCGTGATAGCGGCTGGGCCCCACGGCAACCTGGAATTGTCATAGTGCCTGCCAGCGGGAGCTGACACACGGACCCGCAGGGTAGAGAGGAACTCCTGACACAAGCCCTGATGGGCTGAGGGTGCCACATGGGGAGTTAAGGAGCTGCACGCAGTAAAGTCTGGGGGAGACGCAGGAGGAGGTGGGAGAAGTGCCCTGAGCGCCGGCTCACCCAAGGCGGCTGCCCCTGGCTGCCGGGGGAAGGAGCTCCTACACCTCTACAGTAGTCACTACTCCCTGGCATTGGAGTTCCCATTGCCACAGGGGGGAAGGTGAAGTGATCCGGGATACATTAGGAGATCTGGAATAAAGGGCTGTGTACCCTGGCTCCTGTGGTGGGAGGAATGCCACTCTTTGGCGATGCCCCCTGCAAATAGCCCTCAGCGGTGGTGTGCAGTGTCGCCTGGTCCTGGTGGGGGGGTGTGGTGGTGCTGTCCTCTGACGCCGGTGGCACACGCATTGGGGTGGTGGGCTGGCAACCCAGGGAAGCCCTCAAAGGCCTACCTTGTAGAATACCCAGAATGCTGAGGTTGGTTGGGGGCTAGGGTCCCTGCCGCAGCATTGAGGCGATGGAAAGCACAGAAGCAGATCCCACTGGGAGCAGGTCTGACTTGGGAGGCTCCCTGCAACAGTTTAAATCTCAGGGCACAGTGACAGGGGATACTTCCGGGGGGGACCCTCTAGCGAAGCCATGGCCAAGGACTCGGTATCAATAAAGAAGGACATAGCAGAGTTTATGGGGTGAATCAGGGGTATCCGCGTAGACCTTGGTCAGAGGCTGGACAAGATGGATCAGCGGATGGACTCCATCGATGATGGGATACAAGAGCTGGAAGCGAACCAGTCTTCCGTGGCACCCTGGATATTGAAACTGATATGCGACACTCCCTCAAAATGGATGGCGGTGCAACAACCTTTTGGTTTTTCAATTTCCTAGAAAGGGAGGTGGAGACCAAGAGGGAACTTAAGAGATGCATCCTGAAGGTGTTGCGCGCCTTGTTTTGGAATGGCACCGTAGATGAGCCCACCATGGATCAAGCCCAACAGGCGGGCGGAGGGGGCAGAGGGCCTAGGACAATACTTGCCCACTTCTGTTATTATGCAGAGAAGGCAAAAATCCTCAAAAAACCGAGGAAAGGGGGTCCGTTTGACTATGGTGAGGCCCGGATTACAATCTATCAGGATCTTTCTGCATTCACGCTGTCGAGAAGGAAACTTTGTGGCCCCCTCACTTAATGGTTGACTGAGAAAGGTGTGTGGTATCGCATGGGTTCCACTTTTCAATCTCCGTTGAATATGAGGGTCATAAGTATAGGTTGGTGACGGAAGAAGACATTCAGAGGGTCTCAGAAGAGCTCAGGGAGACCAATGACAGCGGGCAGGAGGCTCTGGAGAGGCTATGGGAGCTTTGCTGAAGCCAAAGGCAACAAGGGACTGATGGAAAATTCTGGGGAAAAAAATACTATACCCCTACCACGGGGAAGAAAGGAGTGTGTCACCAGAACTAATTTGGTAAATTCCCATAGAGTGCTTGGATATGGCAGCCTGCGATAGGGGGGGCCTGCCGTGTCCTAGGTGTCACTTCCAGGTGCAGGGGGTTGTTGGGGGAGGTGGGAGGCGGTGATGGACTCAATCAGTTGTGGTTGTGCGCAGGAGGGGAGCTCAGAAAACCTGGGGTTTCTTAGGGCTGGACCGGTTGGCTTAGACGTCTGGTGATCTAATCCTGGTCAGTGGTGGGTGGGCATACAGAGTTGGATGCTCTGCAAAGAGGAGAAGGGAGCAGAGGGGGAGTTTGGTTGATTGTAATATGTTTTCAGTTGGTTTTAGTGTTTCCATGGGTTAGGTTTGTTGTGCACCATGGTGCGTTCGGGTTACTGCTTTTGTGCTTGATCAGGTTGGGGGTTCTCAGCGACTGCTTTTTGTTTTGGATGGGCAGGAGAATGAGTCCTAGGTCCTGGATGTGACTTGGTGATTGGCTCCCTCAACGTGAGAGGGCTTACCTCTCCGGCCAAAAGATGTGTGGTCTTGCAAGAGTTCCAAAGAGCTAGACTGGACCTTCTCCTCTTACAAGAAACCCGTTGGCATCATGGTAAGGAGCCACGCCTAAGAGCAAGAATGGTAGGGGATGTCTTTGTGGCATCTAGCGAGAGCAGGTTGAGGGGGCTGGCAATACCTGTCTCGGCTCGACTGAGATTTATGGAGGAGGAGGTACTGAGAGATCGGAATGGGTGATTTGTCTTCATCAAAGGGGCCCTAAATGAAAGATCACAGGGGCTCAGTCTTTTGCCCTTACTCTGAGAAATTGAGTTTTGGGAGGGTGTGAAGGTCCTGTTTGTGGAGGTTCGTCTAGTCGCAGGGGGTGATTTCAACATGGTGCTTGACCCGGTAAGAGCTACCAAGAGGCTGGACGGGGCGGCGGAGCACTGTTTGACTCACTGGTATGGATTCCAAATGCTTTAGGAAGGGGAACCATGGCCTCGGTCTCATTGACTCCTTTGTTGCTCGGGTCGAGGGGGATAAGCCTTTCACGTTCTTTTCACCTGTGCACAATTCTTATTAACTTATAGACTTTATACTGGTGGATAGTGAGTTGATGGCCCAGGTCAGACTCCCAGGTGCTCCCTGTTCCGTGGTTGGATCATGACCTTGTGAGGATTTCTGTTGGGAACGGTCTTCCTCAGAGGCCTTCGGGGGCGGGGGTTGGCGGTGCAATGACTCCTTACTTCATGATAGGGACTGGCCCAGTCTCTTCTCATCAAGATTAAAGACCATTTCACTCAGTGTCAATGGAGAGGTTAAGGTGCACTCTCTATGGGAGGGGTTCTAGGCCATGTTACGGGGGGTATTGATTAGAATGTGGGTCTCAGAAAAACAAAGCAAGGAAGGAACAGGAGGAATAGCTCAGGAGGAAAATTGGGGAGATTCAACCGGGAGGGCCCGAGGGTACACACCTTACCCCGGCTAAATCCAGTAAGTTGAGATTCTATAAGCCAAAGCTCAATGCCATCATCGTTCAAGACATGGAGAAGAAATTGTTATTTCTAAAACAAAAATATCACGGGAAAGTGGATAAAGTAGACAAAATTTTGGTATGACGGTTGAGGGAGGAGAAGAATAGGAAAGCAGTCGGCGCCCTTAAATCAGACGAGGGGTCTGTTGCGTATGATTCCGTTAGCATAGGGAGGGAGTTTGTCAAATATTACAGGGAACTGTACACATCGGAATATGCAGAGGATGACCCGCATATTGCTGCTTTCCTGGACTGGTTTCCTCTCCCGGGTATTCCACTGGAAGTGGCCGACAACTTCAATTCGCCCATCTCCCAGGAGGAGGTTATACGAACTATCCAGGGGATGAAATCGGGCACAGGGCCCAGGAGCGATGGATTCTCCATGAAATTTTACAAAATGTATAGCTCTGCTTTAGCCCCTTACTTGGTGCGAGTTTTCAATGTGGTACTAACAGGAGACTCCCTGCCGAGCGCAATGATGGAGGCAATTATAGTGACCATCCACAAAGAAGGAAAGGACCCGACACGTTGTGCTTCCTATCTCCCAATCTTGCTGTTGAATAACGACGTTAAGATTCTAGCAAACATTTTGGGGAGTAGGCTGGAGGGAATGCTTCCGTCCCTCCTCCATGGGGATCAGGGGGCGGCAGGGCTCCAATAATATTAAAAAGACAATCTGTTGCGTAGCGACCAGGCTAGCAATAGTGAAGCGTGTCTGATTTCGATAGACTCGGAGAAGGCCTTTGACAGGGTGGAGTGGCCGTTTATGATGAAGGTCCTGGGGAAAACTGTATTAGACGCCAATTTCTTTACATGGATGGAACCTCTGTATAGGGCGCCCACGGCAAGGGTGCAAGTCAATGGAGAGCATTCGGACTCCTTTAGGTTATGGCGAGGAACACGAAAGGGGTGCCCTCTCGCTGTTACTGCACACGCTAGCCATGGAATCGCTGGCTGTGTCAATTATAGCAAATCTATTGATCGCAGGCATTCATTGTGGAGAGGTTGAGTTTAAACTGTCCCTCTTTGCCGATGACATCCTGGACTATCACACCAATGTAGGCTCCTTGCTCCCAGAATCGCTAGCACAAAACTCTAGATTTGGCCGTCCTTCCAGTTTACAAATCAGTGTAGACAAGTCATGTATCCTGCCCATGGGGTATGGAGGGGTATACCTTAGAGACTCAAACTAGATTAATGATTATGAGATAGAAAAAACAATGCATGCAATATTTGGGAGTCTCCTTGACGAGGGATCTTAAGTATCTGGCAAATGCTAACAGTGACCCCCTGGTAAATAAAATCATGGAGGAACTTAAGCGCTGGGTGTCCCGGATCCTCTCTTGGTACAGGCGTATGACTTCCAATAAAATGAAATTCTTCCTCGTCTTCTTTACCTATTTTCTGCCCTCCCGACCAAAGTACCGGAAAAATTCCTTAGCGATCTGAATAGCGCGCTGAGTAGATTTGTGTCAAAATAAGAGAGCGAGAGTGAAAATGGCTACCCTCACCCTCCTGCGAGATCTGGGGGGAATTGGCATGCCAGATTTCTACCTGTAATATAAGGCCGCCCAGTTGCGGGTCATGTTGGAACACATGAGGGAGGACATGAGGACCTACTGGACATACCTGGAGCATCTAGCAGTGCACCCACTGAAGGTGAGAGATTTCCTTTGGGCCCTGCACAAATACATCCCCTCTGGGACGCCTGGAAAAATAACGGGACGAATAGAGCAGTGTCCTCTTGGCAGTCGCCTATGTCATCAGTGTGGGTACCCCCGTTTGATTTACCCCACCAGTGGTTGAGATTCTCCCAACATTGGTCGGATAGGCGTTTAGAAAGGACAGGCCAGTTATTCAAGGACGGTGGTTTTATGGACCTTGTGGGGGTTTGCGAGGTGCTGGGTAAGGACACAGTCACGATTTTGATTATTTGCGGCTTAAGGGTATGTTCACAGATCAGCGATGGGGTGACTCGTTGGCCAGAAACTTTACCCTGTCTGAGAAAGTTCTTGACTCCTCCACTACTCAGAAGGGTATTCTCTCAAGTATATATGTGGTCCTATGTGGCAGGGAGACAAACATTTAAGAGATACTGGGTTGGTCTTGTGGGAGCGGATATAACCGACAAAGAGTGGGCAAAGATCATCAGGGTGACATTCATTGGAACCTGTTTACCTACACAATGGAACATAACTATAAGATGTTGCAGGGGTGGCATAGAAATCCCTTGAAGATCTCAAGGATGTTTCCAGGGATTCTATGTGATTTTACAGATGATTTTCTTATTCAAGGTATTTTTTACTGAAACATTTTTACTGAATTTCTTGAATTATTTTTTATGGGGGGACGTCTTCCCATGTTTTTGACGCCCGCCCAACTCCCTCCCCACCTGTTTTAACCCTTTACCCTCTCCATCCCCCTATATATATATATATAGATGGCTCTGGGGTGTCCAGCAAAGAGTACGGAGGAATATAGATTCCCCAGATGTGGGGGGCAATGTTTAGGGCAGGGAGATAGGCGATAGCCCAGAATTGGAAGGGTGGGAGAGTGCCCAGAAAACTTTAGGACATGATGCTCATGGAGAAACTTACAGCATTGATCAATGACCATTTGGGTTCCTTCTGGGAGGAATGGGAGCCTCTGGTATCTTAGTGGGAGGGAGACTGCACAGCTGCTACTTGAAGGGGAATCGGATGAGAGGGCACTGGCATAAAAAGATGAAGGGGTAGCCAATCCATGTACTTTACTAGGTTCTGTTTGTTGTCCCCGAGTCTCTGTCAACCTCCGTTTGTACCATTATTTGACCCGACACACTGGTAAAGAGAAAGGGGGACGGAGAGGCATGGAGGTGTTATTTTGGAATATTTCATGGTGTTGTTGATGTTTGTTTTTTATGTTTGAATGCAGATAAAAATGAAAGTTTAAAAAGAATATATAAATTGCTCTGTTACCGAGGAATCATCCAGCAGAGCGGACTACAGCGTGACTGACGGACTACAGCGTGACGGGGACATCGAGTAGTACTATCAAATCTGCTTGAAAACGCAATGGACATCTCCGCCCGTTATTGATGACATTAAAGCATTTGAAGGCTTACAGGAAGTCAGTACGGACAAATGCTGGTTTCTTTCAACCAAGTGTAGCACTCCATTTTTGGAGACCCTTTGAAGTGCACAAACTATGAATAAGGTGCCACGCTGAGCATCCCAGAAAATGTACTTTGAATGAGGTTTTGTGCAGACGAAATTAAATTTCACCAGCACGGCTGCATAACCACAGAGGGTCAGTGGTGGTGTGCATAAAAAGCCAGTAAGAGCGAACTAAACCTCTGAAGACTGTGGAATTGGAATTGAGACAAACCATCCTTATGTCATCTGACTATAGTGAACTGAGGCCGAGCCCCATGAAAAGAACACGAATATGTCCACAAAGATTCATACTCTTTGTGATCTGAAAATGTATGTGGGTCACTAGTTACATAGGCTATTGTATGTGTATTGCCCCTGAAGAAGTTCGTAATAGTGAAGGGCCAACATATAGGTAACGAAGATGTTGGGTAACATTATGAGCACTAATTGTTTACAAGCTCAAGTCACCTTTTTGGGACGCACTGGCCACTTATCAAGCACAGATCACTTTTTGATGTTTTTAATCATGTATCGGATGCTAAACTGAATACATTGAATTGTTGAATTATGTATATTAAATCCTAATGTCAAGGTTGTATGTTCCTTTTTTATGTAGGTGCTCTACTGTAGCATTCTTGCTTAGGGTTTAATTAAATCCATCCTTTCACATGAGTTCCCATCTACCCAATGAATACCATAGAGTTAGAGGGTGAGGACCTTAAAGTGTGTTTTGTGCCGAGGATACCAATGCTGGAGAACAGGAGTTACAGATAAGTTGTGTATTCCTTCCCTGCTCCCTTCTGCTTGCTCTCTCTATGCCCTGCACTCTGATTGTCTCCAAACTCCCCCACCTACCTCCAGAACCAGACTCTTTTTATACTCTGGGCAGCAGGCTAGGTTTGATAATGGGTAAGCTTGGGCACTGGTGTGGGCCCATCAGGGAAGTTTGAGGTTTGGTCCCTATTGTTCGGCCCCTTCCCCACCCATGGGACAATTTTGAATGTGTTTGGTGTTTATTTCTTCTTGCAGCTCTTTCTTTGGTCAGCTTGCTACCTGTTTGATCTATTGTTGCGATGGAGTCTCAGAACTAGAAAATGTGGTTGGTGACATTATTAATACAATGTTAATTCATTAAGAAAATTGTTTCTAACTGATGCTCCTTTGTTTTGATTTCAGAAAAGAGACGATAAAACTTTAAAGACATCAACAAATCAGCAACCTGCTGAAAAAAAAGCAACAGCAGAAGGTGAAAAATCGGCCTCTAGTCCTCAAGTGGATGCGCTAGTGGCACGCTTGCCTCCACTCCGGCCTCGGATGACTTCTGCAGAACAAACTATAGGATGCTGCACTCTTGTTCAGACTCCTGCAACTGTTTTTGGGTCGAATCTCACAGCACCACCCCTCAGGAACTCTGTTCAGATATCCCCACTGCCCACTTCTATTCTTCCCCTCAATGTGCCAACCGGTCCAAACGGGTCTGGACTCATCAGCTTGCAGAAAGCAGTTCCTGTGATCAATGTGATTCTGCCAACCATGCCAACGGGCGTTGCAGAAATACAAATCCACCCCACTGGAACCACGGGTGAAATGGTTGGAATTGGGCAGAGTGGTGGAACTCTTCCAAGTCAAACTCTTGATAACCAAAAGAGCACTGCTACAAAGCGCCCTTTGGAGCAACCCATCGCAGCCGAAGAGGTTCACGATGCAGCCTGCAAGAAGAGGCGTGGACGCCCACGAAAGTTGCCAGGCGACTCTGCAGCGGACACTTTGCCTTCGCCCTTAGATTCAGAGAAGAGCACAGTTGTTCTTCTGGAGGGACTAGAAGGATCCAGCATTGTGCGCAGAGAAGAACGCCCCATGGATGAGACTGCCAAGGCGACAGAACTGAAAGGATCGTGCAGTGTATTGAAAATGGACATTCCCAGAATGAGCTTAACCTGTGATGCAACACCATCCCATGCAGCTAGGGTGGAAGCCAGCTTGCAGATGGAGGCTCCTTCTATCACGAATACATTGTGCATAAAAGAGGCAGTGAAAATAGACAGTGGGCCACTGCCCAATATATACGATAACTGTAAAGAAACTCCTCCTGGGCCCAATCCTTCTGTAGCCCGTCCCTCTACTCACAGCCCTCCATCTGAAGAAACTACAAAGTCTTCCTCCCTTCCCGGCCTTTCTAAATGCAGTATGGAATGCAGGGGAAGTACGGCAGAAATAAATCTAACTCATCGTGTATCAGATGCGATAAGCAGAGACATGAGCACAACTGCCCCTCGTGTCATTCATACCAAAGAAGAGTTGGCATCAACTTCCCAAGTCAGTGTGATCCAGGATGGCAGGCATAGCATGCAAAAGTACATTTTGGGCTTTTCCCAGGAGAAAGAAAGTGGCAATGTCCAAAGGCCTATGATTCAGAAAGCAACAGAAATCATCCCATCGAAGGACAGTGAAACCCTTGCGACAGATGGGGTGTCTAAGACGACAAGCACTCCTCAGGAATCTTCAAAAGCAGCAATGAGTGCTAAAACACCATCATCAACAAGTGTCTTGACTTGGGGGGTGCCACCTTCCAAGGCACGTGGGGACCGCCAAACTGTCCTCTATGGTCATAGACTTGCGTCTGACGACCCATCTGGCCAAAATACCTAAGCATACGAAAACTGGCAGGAATCCACAACCCCAGAATAAGACTTTTTCTATTCATGTGTCATGTATGTGCTTAACTATTAAACCAGACATATTACATGGGTTTTAATTAATACAGTTTAAATATTGTATTTGCCCCTCAAGTTCTCGCTATTACACTTTATTAGACCCACTCTTATCCCAATGTATATGGCAGTTTAGAATGAACTGCCGACAAATGTTCTGTGAATAACAGACGGCCCCTCACCCTTTTCACATACCAAAGTCGTGTGTTGCTTCCAGTTTCAGTGTTACTCGTAGCCCTGTTTTTAGAGGAAAGTGGTGCTACAATTCTGTACAGTATTTGCAGAAGCATTTTTCTTCCCATTTTAATTTTAATGAGCTTTCACTTGGAAAAAAATAGGAAAATATCTTACGATTCCTGGTAAAATAGCTTTTGTTAGCGCATGACTCCATTTGCCTCAAGGTAAAGGGTATACATGGGCGTCTTTAATCCAAGCCATTCTGTGAGCAAGTCTTCTAGAATTGTGGGTGTTGGCAGAGGTATGGGTGCTGGGGGAATGAACTTAGCAATACAGTTTTAGCTCTTCCATTTTGAAGACATCTTAAGTCATGTCTTTTTTACGTATGGAAAAATGCAGTGTACGCCCTTCAGCAGAGAGACTTGCATGACTTACTCATATCATGGAGGTGAAATGGGTATTGCTGTCTGTTTTATCAACCAAGGAATTTAAAATCTGACAAAAGTATATTTTTCACTTCTATAAAAACGATTTGAGCTGCATTTGCAGTATGCTTCTAGTATTTTGACCGATTTTCCAGATTGCATAATATTGCTTCTTGTTAACATTACAAAGGTCTGAGATTGAAGGCAGTGTATCGTTCATAGTCGTACGTTGTGTTGCCTTTCCCCAATTAGTTTTACACATCCGGACCATAGAGATGGCACCCGTGCATGCATTAGCTCCACAACATGTCACATAAAGCGAGCCAATGCATGGAACTTACCCAAGCCTGGATCCACTCCCTTACATCATCCTGGTCCTCAATACTTTTCTCCGCATGAAAGTGACTGCTGTGTTTCTCACAGAGTGCTGATTTCTCCCTGCACGCAAATCTTCCCATTTAATAAGCACCAACCATATTGGTTCTGTTTTTATCAACGAAAATTGCACTGTGGTCATTTACAGAATGACCTCGTTTTCTTTTTGTAATGGTGGGTGTCCTCCCCAACATACCCCACCACGAACACCCTTACCCTCCCTAATACCCCTTAATCCTTAAAAACATATTATGGGGTGGCAGTCGCCACCCTACTGTAAAGGTGAGTCAGAGACAGGAAATTGAAAAAATGAATCGCTAATTTTGTCTCGTGGGACTGATTATAGTTTGGTTTAGTTTATTATTTGTAGTGCGCTCCAGACCTGAGGGTATTCAGGCGCATGGCAGAAGGATATTCAAAGCTTGGTTACAACATGAAAAAAAAACATTTGTGTGCAAGTGCCGATTGGTTACATGTTGGCACGATCAGGTTGCGATATAGGCAGGTACATTGTGGCACGCATAGATTTACAAGGTGGTTAGTAGGTGCTGCTGGTGCCTGCAGTGTGGAGGGGGTTGTTGTTGCGGGCAGAGTCAGCGGGTATGTGCCTAGATGTCGGCATCTTTGAGCCAACTAGTAATGCTCTGGCGGAACCTGTGATAAGTTTGATCGATTCTTAGAGGGCGAGTCTGGTGATTCTTGTGGTAGGCTTCAAGGTGAATCTGTCGCAAAGGTAGCGGGGTGCTGCGTTGTTCAAGCATTTGTGGGTGAGGGATGCAGTTTTTAATTTTATGTTATCGTGGGTGGAGAGCCAGTTGGGGGCTCTTCTGGGATACCTAAGGCTGCTCTCAACGTGTTATTTTGTAGGAGTTGGATTTTTTGGATGGTTTATTTATTGGCTCTTATGTATAGAGCGTTAGAGTAGTCCGGCCTGGATAAGATGAGGGCTCTGGCTAGGGTGATGCAGCTGTCCTGTGACAGGAAAGCCTTGCCAGCTCTAATCAACGTGCATGTATATGCCGTGGCCGAGGCCAAGGCATTGACCTGCTTGTTGAAGGAAAGAGTAGATTCCAGGTAGAAACCCAGATTTTTAACCT
The DNA here is from genome assembly GCF_040938575.1 of Ambystoma mexicanum. Lineage (NCBI taxonomy): Eukaryota > Metazoa > Chordata > Amphibia > Caudata > Ambystomatidae > Ambystoma > Ambystoma mexicanum. Next base: position 739,437,303 of record NC_090921.1, on the reverse strand, counting down.
CTTTGGCGACAGTAATAATGTTATTGTCTATGTTAAATGCTGAGTATTCAGGACTGAGTTTTTTGAGGGTCGAGGGAGTGCCCAGGATGATGATCTCTGTTTTGTCATCATTCAGGCATAGACCGTGGGTGGCAATCCATGCCTGGATGATGAGATATATCCTGCTCACCAAGGCCAAATCCTTGTCGTAATCACCGGTAAGCGGTAGGAGAATCTGTGTGTCATCTGCATAGTTAGTGTAGGTGACATCCAGAAGGTCCAGATTTTCGAAAAGGGGCTTGGTAAAGATATTGTAGAGGGTGGGTGAGACGCAAGATCCCTGGGGCACTCCGCAAGTTATGGGGATAGGGTTGGCTGCTGCCGTAGGAGAGAAGACTCTCATAGTCCTGTTGGCTAGGAAGGATTGTATCCATGCTATGGCTTCTTTGGAGAAGTGAGCTGCCGAGTTCAGGTGGCTGCATAGGACTCTGTGGTCGACCAGGTCGAAGGCAGCTGATAAATCTAGCAGTAGAAGGCGGGCCGATTTCCTGTCATCCCGGAGTTCATCAATCTGTGACTTAAGGTCTAGGAGGCTGTTTCTGTCCCGTGTTGGGGTCGGAAGCCAGATTGCCTGGTTCCTAGTAAAGAGTTGGTTTCTAAGTATTTTGGTATCTGGGAGTATGCCAATTTATCTAAGATCTTTAGGAGAAAAGGCACTGTGGTAATCGGGCGGTAATTGGTGGGTATTACTGGGTCTAGGGTCTGCTTTTTTAGTAGAGGAAGCACCCATGATTCTTTGAGGTTGGATGGGATGGTATTGGTGGAGAAGGATGAATTGATGAGTTTCGTGATAAAGGGGGCTAGATCTCTGTCTGCATCCTTTAGAAGTTGAGCGGGGCATAGGTCGCCTTGGCAGTTGGTGGGCTTGAGAGATAGTATAGTATTTTCTGTTTCTTTTATGGTGACTTTGATTGGTGAGGTTACTTGGTTGCTCTGAATTGATGCTAGTGTGTTTGTTGCAAGAGAGTGTGGCTTTTTTCTTGGCAATTTTTGTTTGAAGGGTAGTGGCTTTATTGGCTAGAGCTTGCTGAATGTTGGAGCACCAGAGTTGGTCTTTAATACAGTTGACTAGCACAGGGATGGGTGCTTCTAGCTCTTTGAGGATGACGAAGAGTTCATTCGTGCTAGAGTTGGCTTGGGCAATTCTGGAGTTGTAGGTTTCGCGTTTAGCTAGGATGATTTCTTTTTTGTATAGGGCTGTGATGGAGCTGAGGTTGGCTTTGTTTTCGTCAGAGGGTTGTGCTCGCCAGGATGTCTCGCAATGCCTTTTTTGTTTGCGCAATGATTTTAGGTATGGGGTATACCATGAATTGAGATGGGCTTTGGGTTTGCTTTGTCTAAGTTTGAGTGGTGCGATGGAGTCTAGCGATGTGGTCATGATGTGGTTGAATTCCTTAACCATAGCTTAGGGGTCCAGGTTTTCCGGGATGGCATGGAGTGTGGGGAGGATGAGGGGTAGCAGTTTGTCACAGGTGATGTTTTTTTTGTTCCAGGTAGGGATGGACGGCGCTAGAGGTGCGGGAGCCGAGGTGGGTTTGGTGGTGGTTAGGTTAGGACAAATTTGTACATCTGGGGGGCCCCAGACTGGAAAGTTGGTGAAAGATTCTTTAAAAAAATCAAAAAGTTATTAAGAAAACAAAAAAGGCATGGACAAAAAGGGTACATTTTTGCTCGAAAGATTTGGACCAGGTTTGAAGCAACTTGGGCACAAAGCATTGACTTGTGATCCTGCAGGGTTTGGGGTTATTGCGTCCAGTACTTTTTTATTATTTGACGGAGAAGGGGGTGGTCCCTTCTCAAAAATAAATAGCTAGATCTGCCAGGATACATTGAGTATCCGGGTGTTTAGGGTGTGCGTAAGTGAAACAGCCGCTACCTTTTTTTTTTCTCTCGATGCGAGTGAGAGCCACGGTTATACCCCAGGGTATCGGAAAATAAAACCAAAAAAAGCCATTTGCAGGTCCAGAAACATGCAGATGCTGTCAGGTTCGAGAATGGGTGGGCGGGCAAGAGCACACCAAGTGAAATTTCGGAGTTGGAGGACGGCTAAGGACCAAGTTTGCAACACAGGGCTCAAACATTTTTCACATACCCTTGGGTATAACCACGGCTATCTGACATTTCAACTGAAACTGCGTCACAGAAATTAGTGTTATGAGGGGAATGGGAGAGGGCAGGGGAGGTGAGGAGGCCATCGGAGAACTGCGGGTAGCAGGCACACATGAGGGGGGCACTTGGTGAGGCTCTGGGAGGGCAAGGAAGCATTTATTTTTTTGTTGTTCTTCACGATAACCGCGGGTATGATAACTTCAAATAACTAAGGGTATCTGTAATTCATGTCATATAACCATGGTTCTAGAAAAAAGATACTAAAAAAATATCTTTTAACAGCTACAGTGACGGCGTGAAAAATCACTGACCGTGGCCAGTGGCTTGGTATGCTTAAAACTGTTGAAGGCCTGGTAGTGTTGTAAAATATTGAGTGTGCATGGCCAGTGGCCTGTTAGTGTTAAAAAAGAGAGTAGGCACGGCCAATGGCCATGGCTAGTGAGCAGGGAGTCATTTAAAAATTACAGTGGGCACGGTCGCGGTCCGAGCCGCTGGGCATGGCCAAAGGCCATGTACATTGGCACCAACAAATATACAGCCATGGCCACTGTCAATTGCCAAAGGCCATAACTAGTCGTGCTGAAAATTATACAGTGGGCACGGCCGTAGGCCTTGGCCACTGGCCATGGTCAAAGGTTAATGTCCAGTGGCACCAAAAGATATACAGCGAGCACGGCTAAAGGCCATGCCCACTGTCCATTGTCAAAGGCCATGGCAAGTGGCGCTTAAAAATATACAGTGGGCACTGCCCAAGGCCATGGACACTGGCGATGGAAAATATACAGTGGGCATGAAAAAAACTATGGGATAACAAAACCCTTGAAATTCAAGGAAGAAACTTTAGTTGAAGTGCAATTAAGGTGAGTAAACTTAATGCAACAAAACCATTTAAATTCAGCTCTTTGGGAAACTTCCAACCGGCTCCACTTAGCGCTTTCCCATTTCAAAGCCCAAGAGAATCTATATATTGTAAGAGAAGGAATTCACACTGCCATTTAAAATGTTACTATGGGGCATATGGTATCATGGGGGAGATCAATGGGAATGCGCCAAGTTAAGCGGGTCCCGAGTTTCCCAATGCACTGAATTTCAAAGCTTTTGCTGCGTTAAGTTTACCCACCTTAACTGAGCTCCAACTAAAGTTTTTCCTTGAAAATATATATATATTTCTGAGGCTTGTGGATCTGCTTAAAATTACATTCTGTTCATAGGCCGACGTCTAGTGGTAGTCGCAGAGTATTGCATGACTTGTTTTTGAAATTCTAGAAGGGACGTCGACTGAGCATGTTTGTAATACTATTCCTTGTGTGGCGTGTACTGTACACATGGTCCTTCACGTGTCGAGGTCCCTCAGATTGCTTTTTTCCGCCATCGTAGTCACAAAGGTGAGATAAACGCCTATCTAAACCTAAATCTACAGATGAGAGCAATCTACGACCATCTAATAATAATGCAGTCCTAGTGGAGTCTTGTCAAATGAAAAGGGCCTATACTAAAGAATCTATTGCCAACCCTTATTACTGATTTACAAATAATGTGAGGGGATTTTCATGAAAAACAAAAAGTGTTCACCAAATGATAAGTCAGGATGTATGGGCTGTTGGCCTCCTTCCCCACGTTTTCAGCACGGGACAAGGCAGTTCACTCGAGCAAAGCACACTGTCTTCTGCTGCACGAGGATGCAGTTCCATTTTAACAGTTGTAGACCCCCTGTGTCCAAGCCTCTTTACTTCTTGACTCAGAGGGCCTTGTTTACAAAAACAACACAATTTGGCTGTTCACCCTGAATCCCCCTCAGCCGGGCTCAGATCCCTTTCAAAACAAAAGATCAACGTTGGATACTCCTCTGCCGGGCTCAGATCCCTTTCATTCACTCAGTCTCCCTCAGCCGGGCTCGGACCAATTGTGATGCATTTTAAACTATTGTAGACTTTCGAATCTGCAAAGGGTTTAGCTTGACCCCTTGCATGACCACTTTGATCTCAATATTCCTTTTTCTCACACTCTGCATCAGTTGGATACCTAACAGAGACTTTCGAATGAGTACCCACGTGGCGCCGGACCATTCTGTGTATGGTCTCTTTTGCTTGGCCTTCCAAAGTTCAATTATAAAGTTCAACTACTCCTTTCTTTGGTTTCCAATTATATCCATGTCACTCTTTGCAAAACCCATCACACACTGTTCTCTTTGTACAATGTGGCTGCTTGAAACCTTGGTTCAAAACACAAGCTTGTTTGGTATCATTCTCTTCGACTCACCGGCTGTGCTGTCTTTTCTAATGCTGCTTTTTTGTAGGAGCCAAGGACAGTGTGGCAATCGCTCCTGCCTGCCTTGGTTATCGACGCAGGAGAGCCCTAGGTGCCTCCGAAACACTGTGCAGGTTTGATCAGCCTTCGTTCCTGGTCTTCGGTTTCTTACTTTCCAAGGCTCACGAAAGTAACCGTCTTTAGAGGTCACGGGTACTTCACTCCTCGCTCAGAGTGTGCCTTCGTGCTCTGCCTTTTGCCCATGTGGGGAAGTGTGACGGAAATCAGGTGTGTGCAATTGTAAAGACTGGAGGGGGTATCTGTACTTCTGCCCTCTATATGACAGATTTGAGGCGCAAAGCACCCCAGCCAAGGTTCTCTAAATGGTAGCTATGGACGGGAAAACCAAGGGTTAAGCTCTCAGGAGGTGATGTAGGCTGATTCCAAGTACAGTGAGTCCCCAAGCCCCAACAAACGAATGTCCATGCACTATGTTATGTGCTAGCACAGTTCTTTATATAAAAATAAGGTTCATATATATATATATATATATATATATATGAAAAACAAAACCGGAGGGGTGGTAGGGGCGCTACTCTGGGTCCCAGCTGCAGTAAGCTCAAATAGTCCAAAGATGTTCTCCTCCTAGCGCGCTTTCATGGCTCAGCAAACTTCAGGGAGGCTGATTGGATGCAGGTGTGCAGGGTTGAATCTCTCTGATATGTACTAGGCAGTGGCAGCAGGGAATTCTGGTAACTGTAGTGTGGAGCCAGCCAGGATCCAACTCTCCCCCATTTTCAATGTTAGCCCTCAGTGGGGAGGGGGAGGGAGTAACCATCAGTATGGCATTCCAAAGTTAGGCAAGAGTAGCCCGGGTGCAGCCCCTCTGGAGCCCCAGTCTCCATGTAGATGTGAAAAACAAAACCAGAGGGGTGGCATGGGGCGCTACTATGGGCCCCAGCTGCAGTAAGCTCAAACAGTCCAAAGATGTTCTACTCCTAGCGTGCTTTCATGCTTCAGCAATCTTCAGGGAGGCTGATTGGATGCAGGGGTGCAGGGTTAAATCTCACTGGTATGTACTAGGCAGTGGCAGCAGGGAATTCTGGTAACTGTAGTGTAGAGCCAGCCAGGATCCAACTCTCCCACATTTTCAATGTTAGCCCTCAGTGGGGAGGAGGGGAGGGAGTAAACATCAGTATGCCACTCTAAAGTTAGGCAAGAGTAGCCCCGGTGCAGCCCCTCGGGAACATATGTACCTGAAGTGGAAGATTTTCATCGACAGTTTGTCGACGGGATCCTTCGAGAGTGCACTCCGTTTCAAGCGGGAGCCACATGGCATCGAGAACCTCAAAGAAAAATTGAACACTTGCGATGATGATGCAGCTTTGACCTTCACGGTGCTCTTTGACCATCGATAATGGAAGTCCTGGGAAGATGAGGCGTGCTGTAAACTTTGATGCAAAGTTTTCAGTGCTGCAAATAATACTCAGTGATTAATGCAGGCTGGGCGTCGGGTATCAGGAATCGCTTTTGGCGGTACTCTGGCCTGTCAGTGCTGCAGCCACAGCACGTACCTCAGGATAGCTCTGGCGATCGGGACTCGACCACGGGCTGCACCTCAGATCTTCACTCCGTCAGTGTCCTCGGGACGTTTTTGTCAGCATCTGGTGGTTGGAAACACCCCGGCAGACTTTCCTTGGTAGCTGGCGACCTTGACTTTCTCCAGCAGGACAAAGTGGTTAACGGTGATGGCAAGGGAGCCCTCTGTCAAAATGTTCTTCGCAAAGTGGAGCTTTCTCGGCTCTGGACGTCAAGCAATGGGTGACACGATTCTACTTATCTTCCAGCGGTCACAGAAATCTTCGGAATCCCAGTCAGCCTCAATGGACTTTGATGGCCTCGATGTCCAGGCGCTCTCTTCAGGATTTTCAGCGGACCCCTTCTCCGGTCGACAGCCTTTCGGGACTGGCTTCCAGGGTGTTTCGATGAAGAACAGCCAGCAGTTTTGCACAATGGTCCCTCGTAGCTCGGGGAGAGGTCTCCTAGCCAGGTCCTCTCTTTAATCAATCCTCCACAGACTTGACAGCTTTTAGATTACTTCGAAAGAATGCAGCAGCAATCTTCTTCTTCCAGCTGGGCTTCAAAGATGAGCTTCAAGTTGCGTCTTCAGCTTCTGAACAAATTGGTAATTGAGAGGTCTCCAGATAATCTGTCCCTCATTCACTCTGGCTGAGCCAGGCTCAGTCAGCCAATCACACAGAAGGTCATTCATGCAGGCAGACAGCCAATCAGGCTCACAGGCATTCGGTCCATTCACTTCCACCCAGACACCCATAACAAGGAATGTGGATTGGGGCAAGCGCCCAGCCTTTCAGCACACTACACTGCATTAATGTTAGTTTCAGGCAGGCCTTTCTCATTCATTGTGTCAAACATGCAGAAACCAGACACCCATAACGCGGAATGCATATTGGTTACACACTCCATTCACCCAGGTCCCACCCCAAGAGTGTACCCTCAACATATAGTCACTGGGAAGGCTCCATCCAGTCTAGCCTGGACGTCCCCCCACAATACCATATATGGTTCTTCCACCCAACAGCCAGTCAGGGGAAGGGACAGAGCCAGGGCTTCACGAGACTTTGGGAAAACAGGGTAACAGACAATAGAAAACAAGAGGCCCCAGGGGCCATCTTGCCTTCTATCAGGAATCCACTGATTCCTATGGCAGGGTCTGAGTATCCCAAAATGGAGGATACTCAGAGCTCCTGTCATATCAGCACAAAGCTGCCACCAGCCCATACCCTGCTCTGTGGGAAGCACACAGGTGCCCAAAAAATACACTAGGGGTACAAGGTTGTACGCCCACCTATGGGTGCCATAAGGGTCTCCCAAGGGTCTCTGTTCACCATGACCAAAAAGAGGAAGAGCTGCACTGCCAGGGGTGCCAACTGGACTCTGGTGCAGAAAATAACACAGAACACACCTAAGAGAGTACAGGACAAGGACCTGGAGGCCCTGTCCCTCCATTGCATTTTCAGCATCACAGTAATAATCTGTAATTGCCTGCCCTTGGTGTTGGAACATGTCAGGTCTACGGCTCTGGTGTTAGTCCATTGCCGCTCACAGTGAGCTGCCTGTGAGAAAGTGTTTGTGTCGGGAAAGGGGGGGGTTGAATTCCTAGGCATCCTACCTGGTAGGAGGGGGGAAAGATGTTATAGGGAAGGGGATACCACGTCTCACCCTCCGGTGTCCCACTTCCACTCCCCGAAGACCCCTCATCCAGGTGTTTCTCTCGCACTGGTCCATCCCCAGGAACTTGATCCAAAAGCAATGGCCGTGTCCTGGATGACAGATCCCCGGGGACTAGCAGGTGAGACACCTTCAGGCCAAAGAGTCTGAGGAGGAACAAGGAAGCAACATGCACATAGTAACGCTGAAGACGACATGGGTTCTTCTGAATCCCTAGTGCCAGTCCCGCCTTCCATATGTGATGGAGACCACACTTGGTGACGAAGGCACACATTTGTATCACACCAAGCACAGAACCCCTAGTTGTTTGTCGACTAAACATACACAGCCACGTGGTGTCGAAGGAAAGCGGTAAAACCCTTTCTAGCTCAAAAGCATCCTTTGTCCTCTGGGCCCTCACCTACTCTATCACCGCATGACACACATTTGAAACAAATGCTGAGCAAAGTAACTACAGACACCGTGCCTACAAAGTTGTTCCTTAAGCATGCCGAAATAAAAGTGCTGAGGCTCAAACCCTCAAATTCATGGACATGCACCCAGAACGATTTACAAAACCACGGATGAGGGGACCTCCTGCAAACACCCAACGGTTGCACTCAATACACCTCCCCAGGCACTTCTACTAAAACTGCCTCTCCAGATAACCAAGGGACATCAGAGGATCTCTGCTTCATTGATGGCCACCCTGCAAACACCCAACGGTTGCACTCAATACACCTCCCCAGGCACTTCACCTAAAACTGCCTCTCCAGATAACCAAGGGACATTAGAGGATCTCTGCTTCATTGATGGCCAACTCATTTACTCAACATCAGTATTATGACGATGATTACCCAGATATTTACCTCTTGCCATCACCTGAAGACCTGGATCAGCCCATTGCTGATTCTCCGATACATAACCAGCTGCAGTAAAATGACCTACTCGTTAGGCCAGCAGAGCTTTTTAAAATTGACACACAAGACACCCTAAAAGATACTGGGCCTCATTACGACCCTGGCGGAGTGGGTTTACGCCAGCGTTATTCGCGGCGGACCCGTCCGCCCTACTACGAGTTCCCGTAGCGCCATGGAGCGTTTTCCGCCTGGTTTTTCCGGGCGGAGAAATCCATGGCGCTACGGGACCTTGTTGTTAATTACGCCACCGTATTTTACGGTGGCGTAATTAACGCCTTCCCCACTCCCATTATACCCTATGGGGCAAAAATGGGAATGGGGAAGGGTAAAATGGGGGATGGGGATTTACCGCCCCGCCAAGGTCGGAATGGGGCGGAAAATCCGCCAACCCCCATGGCGCTATCGGCAGCTTTCCGCCGTGCTCCATGGTGCATTTTGCACCGCGATTTCCGCCAGGGTCGTAATGAGGCCCACAGACTTTGTGGATGATATTTTAGTTGACAGACAATCAGTTACACAGTTTACCCCATTACTACAATCAATGCAAAGTTGCATTTAGCCCTCAAAGAAAAAACATTTAAGCCTGCACCTACAGACCCCCGCCTCCCATATATTAGGGGATATAACTTAAACCAGATTCCTTGCTTGTCACAACCACAAGTTTTGACGGAAAGCAATCCACTTCTTACAATAGGGTGAGTTTGAGGGACATTCTGACCAGGTTGTGAAGGGTATTAAATGGAACAGGCAGCTGGACTAATCCTAGGTAGACATACATAAATAAAGCACAATGCGTATTGGACATTTTTTGGTGCGTGTAGGAGGTATGGCCAGCTGTGCTCGGGATGTTACTGTGAAGGGTGAACTGCTAGAGGGGAGGCAGAGGAAGTGAGGGACAGAGGCAGGTTGGAGGGGAGGGAAGAATGTTAGCTAGCAGGCAGATGAGAGGTAGGTTAAGAGGGTAACTTGGAGGCGAGGAGGTAGGCTTTTAGTTTGGTTTTGAACAAATGTCCGGGATAAGAGAAGTCCATGCAAGTGGAACAAAAAAAAGAGAATGCGAGGAAGCACAGGGAAGGTGAGGAGCCACAAGAGTAGTCGAGGAGGCAGAGCTGAGATTGTGAGAAGGCTTGTAGAGTTGGCTAGAGGAGGATAGTAACAGTGGTGCCTTACCATGGATAGATTTATGAACCAGGAGAAGAAATTTAAATATGGCCCTGTTTTGCATTGTCAACCATCCAGCCTGGTGAAGTGATCTTGTCGAGAGGACAGAAAGCATAATTGGGGAGACCAAAGAGGATGCTGGCTTGGTAGTCCAGTTTAGAGAAGACAAGAGTATGTTAAGAGATGTGTGGCAATGTTAAAAGGAAGGTGCCTGATTTTCCTAATATTTGGGAGGTTGAGGTGAGCTGCTGTTCCAGTTTTGGAGATGAGAGTAAAGAAGGCGTGAGAAGGGTCATAGATGGCACTGAAGTTTCTAGCTGAAGAAGAGTAGGGGAGAGTGCTGGGTGGCAACTGGATAGGCAGAGGAGAGATGAGGGCTTTTTGCAGGGAAGAAGAGCATCTCTGTTTTGGTAAAGTTTAACATCAGAGAGTGCAAAGGTATCCAATATTTAATCGCAGAGAAACAGTTGGAAGTTTTGATAGAGAGGTCATGGGAGAGATCAGGAAATGAGAAGATGATTTGGGTGTTGTCCGCAAAGAGTTGGTACGAGAACCCGAAGATGGAGATTGGTGCCCCAAGAGCAGAGGTGCAGAGTGTATAGAGTAGCGGACCCAAGAGAGAGCCTTGTGGAATACCAACAGTTAGAGGAGTGAATTGAGAGGTGTTGTTGCTCCAGGAAACGGAGTGAAGTCAATGGAACGCCTCTTTTAAAATGGTTGCTTCACTGTGGAACTCTATGCTCAGATTCCGAAAGAACAGACAACTTAGTGGAATGTGTTGCAAAATACTTCACCAAATCAAACAAGTGAGCTGTGGAAAAACAACATATTCAGATGATGTAACAGAGGCAAGGGTTGAGGGGAACAATATAAGTGAACTTATGCATGACAAGTACGAGCGAGGGGACTTCATAACAGGGGAGCCCAGATCCCTGGACTTCAGGTAAACATACGGTTGTGTAATGACTTCGATGTATAGTTTCAGCTCAGAACACACCCCACTCCGTCTCTTTTGCACAGTACCTGCAGAACCTGTACAGTAGGTGATGGTTGTGGCGAGACTCCCTGTGCACAGGGACTCAGGCAGATGTCTCCCGCATGCTCAGTGTCCCGAACAGAGTACTTGCATGCTGAACAGCAACGGGGCAGGGCCTAACTCCCTCGGGTAGTGATTCTTGAGAAATAAATGGTTGACTTTGTTTTATGCACAAATGACATGTGTACTGGTCAACTTATGTTCCATTAATGAACGTGGTACAATTTGTCAGCCATATTGGGAGGTCTCTGCTCATTAGAAATGTGTGACCCTAGAAGCGACATTGCACCTCCAGAGTTCCTGTTAGAGCACTCACCTGCCACTCCCAAATATTGTACTGCACCGTTGTCCTTCTTGGAAGGAGACAGTTTCCCAATCTTTTTTTAGTGCTGCTACTCACTTCAGTTCAAACCACTGCTAGACATATAATTAGCACATAAAATCAGACCAAAGAACATCACACAACGTCAAAGACCCAGACCATTTAATCTGGCTACTCCTGTCACCAACACATATTACTCACACTACATACTGCGAAGAATTATTGTCTATTATCAAGGCCACAAGATCTACATTTCTGCTGACTATTCCAAAGAAACCATGGCTAAACTGAAATGCTTTCTGGAGATGCAACCTAAACTGCGATGGGGACACCTTCAATATGGCCTTATTCATTATTACTGACAGAGATGGAAGAAAAGTGAGTTTATGTTACCAGAGGGAGTGAGAAGAAAAAATGGATACCTACAGGTCCCCACCCATGGCTTTTCGACCTCACAAATCTAATGGCAACAATAGAGAAGAAAGATGGAGCAGGTTCTGCTACCAAAAGAGTGCCCCTAACAAACAAACAGATAAACATTCTTTGAAGACATGCACAGTTTACACGCAGGGTGCCACAACAATGGATAGTCCTGATCTCCAAGCTTGGATCCAGAGGTACTGGACAATGTAAGGAAGGCATGGTATTAATAGTAAGACAGACACAAGTGAAAATAGTTGAAGGGTGTTTATTAAACTTCAAGTGGGATTGAAAAACGCCTATCTAATCGTAAATCTAAAGATGGGAGCAAGCTACGACCATCAAATAATAATAATGTAGTCCTAGTGGTGTCTTTACCAAAATAAAAGGGCCTGTACTAATATACATATTGCCAATACTTACTTCTAAATACAAATAGTGTGGGAAACAATGTTGTGCAAAACAAAAGTGTTCAAGAAATGATATGTCAGGATATTCAAGCAGTTGGCTTTCCTTCCCCACGTTACAAGGTGGCATACTCGAGCTTAGCACAATCTCTGGCTTCTCTAGCACGAGGATGCAATTCAGATCTCAACATCAGGGCCTTCTTGGCCAAACTCTCTTTATCATTCAAAGTCTCTTACTTCAGCAGGCCTGATGCGAAAAACAAATATTTAACAGTTCCTTTCTCCTCAGGATTCTCATGTGCAACTTCTTGGGTGATTTTCGATTCACCCTGGATCCCGCTCCGCCAGGCTCAGATCCACTTTAACACAAAGGGCCTTGTTGCGACCCGAGCGGTAAGGGATTACAGGTAAGGGCACTGGTGCCGGTAATCCCTTACCGCCCAATTCCCAGGTCCCTTTGCGGGTCCTCCGTCAACGGCTGGTTTTACCAGCCGTTAAGGACGGGACCCGCAAAGGGACCTTGGCGGTAATTACGGTACCGCAATTTGCGGTACCATAATTACCGCCTTCCCCATTTCCATTGAGCCCTATGGGGGCAAAAATGGGAATGGGGAAGGGCCAATGGTGGATGGGGAATTACCGCCCCGCCAACCTTGCCTTGGAATGGAGCGGTAATTCTGCCATTCATCATGGCGGAATTGGTAACGGCGGCAACCATGGCACAACTAGCGCCATGGTTACCGCACAGGTTGTAATGAGGCCCAAAGCCTTCAATTGGTCTCCCTCTGCCGGGCTCGGGCCAGATTCATATACTTTTCCAAACTTTCTCTAATTCATCAAAATCGAAGACTTTCGACTGCGGAGGATTTTGCAGGACCACTTCTATTCACATTTATTAGTTCTGTTTTAATTGATCTCCCTGCACCAGGCTCGGACCAACTTCATCTACTTTTGTCACTCATCAGCAGGGTACCTTACAGAGCCCTTCGATTGAGCACCCCCATGGTGCCGGACCACTCTGTCAAAGGTACTGTAGCTTGTTTCAAAGTTCAATAACTCATCAGCAGTTTCACTTCTGTGAAAAACCAGAACGTGTTTCACTGCCCAAACCCTGGGGATCCTTTGCTCAGGTAGCTAGGGAACGGCCATCGCCTTTGTATCCAGGCCCTGTGGGTGAACAAATACGGGAGGAGCACCTGAGTGAGAGGTCCTCAGGGAGTGGAGCAGAGACACCTGACGGCGAGATGCGGCATCCCCATTCTTGCAGTTACCCAAATCGCAAAACCCTGCTACCATTTTTGGACATTTCCAAGAACACATCCCCCTGCCATCCATCTTGACATAGTTCTGTGAAGAAGAAGAGACGCTTGGGAGTAGTAAATATTACCCATATAATACACCTTACGACACAGAGGAAAGACTTCCACCAACCACCCTCATGTTCTCCTGCTAATGAGATCAGGCAGGGTCAGGCACACAGCTGATTCACTTGACTCTCCCAGGCAGCATAAAAGGCAGAGCAGGAAAGCACACTTTGAGTGAGTTGGGGATGCTGGAAGGTGCAAGAAGCCAGAAGAAGACCAAACGAACTGCAGAGACCCTGGGAGACCTGGAGGAGAAAAACACTGCCCTGACACTGGCCCTGTGAGTTCAGAGGAGACTGCACTGTGGAGAGGGAGCTGTACCTCCAAATGGCAAGACCAGAGGCATATGGGGTTGCCTGGCTGTACCCACAGCAAGACTCCTCCTCTGGGCCAGGCAGGCAAACCCAGGTCTTTGAGGGCCAGGCGGAGACTGCCAGGTACTGTCAGGTTGGAGCGACATATTCTTTTACATACTGTATCATATACTCATTTACATTGGGTCAGGGGAGACACATATTTAGTATAGAAAGGTTTTGGGAAGTTATTATGCGTTATATTTTTAAACAGCCAATTTTGCCCTTAACCTTCATTGCAGTCTAATGAAAATGCCCCAAGCCAAGATGGAGGTTCTCAGTCTCAATTGTAATTGGCTGGAGATTGTTTATAGGGAGGACAGTGAACATTCTAAACTGCCTTTCATCGTCTTTGCCCAGCTGAGAGGTCGTGTGCTATGCTGCTCCTGCTTAACTTGTTCAAGGGTTTCAAGTTTCAAGCAGTCGAGCGGCATCTTTGAAAATATAACAGGAGTCGTGCATGGAGTTTGGTGGAGACACAGGACAGGAGTGAGAAATTTCCAATTTTCTGAGAAAAGAAGTTTTCAAGACTCAATCACAAGATAAGTGACTTTCCATGTTTTGATGAACTTTGTAAAAAGGTTATATTAATTTAAAAGGATTGAAGATCGCAAACCTGTATCTAAAAACTGAAGCGCGTACGTTTGTTTTCTTTCCTACGTATCTTTTCTAACTAGCGCGTGATTTTTTTCCGTTACCTTGAGCCTGCGCGTGTGACTCTGCGCATGAGAGTGAAGCGCGTGCGTGAACTTTGGACTTGCTTTTACTGTTCATATACGCGAGGGTTTTACTACGTGAGTTTGCGTGTGTATTTTATTACGCGTTTCGTATCTGTGCGTGCACATGAACAGATCTATGTGGAGCTTCCGCGCGAGCTCTCAGAAGTGTCACGTGATAAAATAAAAGCGCGTATGCGTATTTTTCCGTGGGTTGGACTTTAGCGCGAGTGTGTTTAACTCGCGTCTTGGACTTTAGCGCTTGTGCGTCTTACCCGCTATTTGGATTTTCAGCGCGTGTGCGTATTTCCCGCGACTTGGAGTAAAGTGCGTGTGTTTTTTCCCGCGGTTTGGATTTTCAGTGCGTGTGCGTATTTCCCGCGACTTGGAGTAAGGCGCATGTGTTTTTCCCCGCGGTTTGGATTTTCAGCGCGTGTGCGTATTTCCTGCGACTTGGATTAAAGCGCGTGTGTTTTATCCCGCGGTTTGGATTTTCAGCGCGTATGCGTTTTATCTGCGGTTTTGGATTTTAGCGCGTGTGCTGGATTTTTCCACGTGAAGATTTCATTGCAAGTTTTAAATTTGTTCCAGAGTAAAAGAAACTCTAAAAAGAAAATATAAAAATAAATACAAGAACTTAAAAGAACTTCCTTAAAACTTATTTAAAGAACTTTAGACCTTATTCAAGAATCTTGATGTTGAAAAGACAAACCACAAAGTTAGATATTACATTCATGGACCTGCTGAGAAGGCTGAATGATCTTTAAGATTCTGGTCAACAAGTAAGGAAGTCTTGTCTGCTTATCACTTCTCTGGGCATACTGAAGAGAAGTACCAGGTATGGTTTTTTGACTATTTTGGTAAAGGATATAGAGTTTTAAGGTTAGTATAGTAACCCATTGAGTAATGAGGTGTATTACATGTTTATGTTTTCACTACAGGTGAAGAACCAGCGAGTTGATAGCTTCCAGCCTGGTGTTTATTTATTTGTCCCTTCCCCCTTTCCCCTGGAAGTGAGGTAAACTGAGCGGTTATAAATATTATCAGCTCAGAGTGCCACATTTTGGGTGGATTGTCGGGGGTTCAGCAGCTTCCGCAGACACCAGGATCTCAGCCTGACAGAATGAAAGGCCTATAAAAAAGTGTCTGTCCAAGCTGTTATGAACCCCGACAAGACAGCCATGGAGGCATTGGGAGTAATGGTTAGGGAAATGAGAGAAGAGTTACGGGTGGCTCATCAGGAATATTCAAGTCTTTGTCAAAGAATGGATGAGTTAAATTTAAAGGTAACTCAAATACAAGAAAGAGAAGTTGAAGTTTCGGAAGGTGCAGGAAACCCACCTGAGCTGGTGAGAGTAGGAGAAGAACAAGAATCTAGACTTCCCAGAGGGGCAGTGGGAGGTTTAGGAACTTTAGTTATGCCTGTTCCTTTGGCCACTCCCGAACGTTTTTTAGGAGATTCAAGAAAGTTTCAAATTTTTCAGACTCAGTGTGAATTGAGTTGTTTTCCACAGATGCTTCAAAGGTAACATTAACCTTATCATATTTATCTGGAGAAGCTTCTGCGTGGGGAAGTCTTTTGGTGAGTCAAAAGAGTTTGGCTTTGAATAATTATTCCCTTTTCCAGACCGAATTTAAGAAAATGTTTGATAAGAGACAGTTATCTTTAGAGGTTGATGGAGAATTACTGGA
The DNA here is from genome assembly GCF_040938575.1 of Ambystoma mexicanum. Classification (NCBI taxonomy): domain Eukaryota; kingdom Metazoa; phylum Chordata; class Amphibia; order Caudata; family Ambystomatidae; genus Ambystoma; species Ambystoma mexicanum. Next base: position 739,421,286 of record NC_090921.1, on the reverse strand, counting down.
ACTGCGCCAGGGAGGAAAGGAGTTGATTTCTTATATCACTCAATTTAGAACTTTAATTTTAGAAAGTAAATGGCCTGAGGAGAAGAGGGCTTCCTTATTTTATAGGGGCTTAAAGGATGAGTTAAAAGATGCTCTGGCTGGAGTTTTGGAGCGACCAAATACTTTAGATGCCTTAATTGATTTGGTAGTTCAGTTGGATTTTCGTTTAACAGAAAGACGTTTAGAGCGTAGACGTTCTCAGGGAGAAGGTAGGTTTCCAGGAAGAATGGAGAGGCCTAAAGTTGAGGTGGTGAACAGAGAAGTGAAGTCAAAGATAATTGACCAGCAGAGCCAGGTGAGAGGTCCGTTGTCCAAGGAAGAGAAGGCAAGAAGAAGGGAGAATAATTTGTGTTTATACTGTGGTAGGAGTGGCCATTTTCTTGAAAACTGTCCTTTTACCCCCAAGAAGATCTCCAGATCTTCAGGCAGAGTACAACAAGTGGCTAACACAATACAGACAGCGGTTCCTCACATAACTGTGAACGTATCCTTGATGTTTGAAAAAGTAATTTTACGTTCTGGGCCAATTATTATTGATTCAGGAGCTACGGGTAATTTCATGGATAGGGGATTGGCAAAAACTCTAGGTGTTCCTTTAGTTGCAAAGAAAGAAGTGGAGCAGGTCAGGGCAGTTGATGGGACATCTCTTTCTTCAGGTCCAATCACTCATAATACAGAGTTACTTGAGATGGAGATAACTGGAGGTCATAAAGAAAATATCTCTTTTGAGTTAATTGATGCGCCAATTTTGAAAATTATTTTGGGTATGCCCTGGCTTACTCTTCATAATCCAAGAATTGATTGGAGTGCAAGAATTGTATCCTTAGAATCAACCTTTTGTCTGGAACATTGTTTTTCAGGAAAATCTTTTGAAGATAAAGAAAAAGTTGTGAACTCTGTTTCATTTTCGCTTGCAGAAAGAGGGGCAATAGGTTTTGACATTGGAGCAGTTGTGGGTGAACTTCCTACTTGTTATCACGATTTCTGGGATGTTTTTGATGAAAAGGAAGCTGGAGAATTGCCTCCTCATAGACCTTTTGACTGCAAGATAGAGTTGGAGCCTGGAGCTATTTTACCTAGCAGTAGGGTTTATGCCTTGACAGAGAAAGAGAATGATTATTTGAAAAAATATTTAAAGGAAAATTTGGCTAAGAGATTTATTCGGTACTCTCAATCGCCGGCAGCCTCACCATTGTTCTTTGTGCCAAAAGCTGATGGTTCTCTCAGAACTTGTACAGATTACAGGGCGGTAAATAGAATGACAGTGAAAAATCGGTTCCCTCTCATTTCAGAAATGTTAAATCAAATCCAAGGTGCTACCATATTTTCTAAGTTGGATTTACGTGGAGCTTATCATCTTGTAAGGGTCCAAGAGGGGGATGAGTGGAAGACGGCATTTAAGACCAGATTTGGCCTGTACGAGTACCAAGTGATGCCTTTCGGTCTTTGCAATGCCCCAGCGGCTTTTCAATTTTTTATCGATGAGGTTCTTCGGGAATTTCTTGATGTTTTTGTTATCGTTTATATTGACGACATTTTGATTTTTTCCCAGAATTTGGAGAAACACAAAATTCACGTTCGACAGGTCTTAAGAAAATTAAGAGAGAATAATCTTTACGCTAAATTGGAGAAGAGTCAGTTCCATACGGATTCGGTAGAATTTTTAGGATTTGTGATCACTCCTTGTGGCCTGGAAATGAATCCAAAAAAGGTGGAAGCGGTTCGTGATTGGCCTACTCCAACTAAGGTGAAGGAGATCCAGAGCTGTTTGGGATTTGCCAATTTTTACCGAAGATTCATTGAAGGCTTCTCCAGTTTAGTAGCTCCAATTACTCAACTTTTAAAAAAAGGAGTTCCTTTTGTTTGGGAAGCTAAGGCTGATGAGGCTTTTAAAATTTTGAAGGAGAAATTCATTACCTCTCCTATCTTGATTCATCCTGATACTTCCAAACCATTTTTCGTAGAGGCTGATGCTTCCAATGTGGCAATGGGAGCAGTGTTGTCTCAGAGGCGTAATGTTACAGGACAATTGCATCCAGTGGCCTACTTTTCTAAGAGATTTTCACCTGCGGAAGAAAATTACACCATTTCAGACCGAGAGCTTCTTGCTATCAAAGCAGCATTTGAAGAATGGCGACATTTTTTAAAAGGAGCACGTCACACTGTGACAGTATTAACTGGCCACCGAAATTTACTTTTTTTTGAAGACAGCAAAAACTCTGACACCTCGACAACTTAGGTGGTCCTTATTTTTTGCGGATTATGACTTTATAGTTACTTTTAAGCCAGGTAATCAAAATAAAAAAGCAGATGCTCTGTCACGGCAGTTTCCAGAAAGTGAGGTTAAGTCGGTCTGTGAGCCACTTCCATTGATCGCTCCAGAACGTTTTGTTCTTGCTGGGATTGAAAAGGAGAACGAAATCTTCAAGAAAGTACGGGAATCCATTTCTGAGACACAACTTGAAGATTGGGTTCGTTTGGATCCAGCTCGCAAAATTAAAGATGGTTTACCTTATCTAGATGAAAGACTCTATTTACCATCAATTGAACTTGGAGAAAAAATGTTGAAGGAGTGTCACGAATCAGTTTTGGCAGGACATCCAGGGTATCGGAAGACTCTTGAGTTGGTCAGAAGAAATTTTTGGTGGGAAAAAATTCGACAAGATACCCTTAATTTTGTTAAGACCTGTGAAGTTTGTGCTAGATCTAAGAATCTCATCGGAAAGCCTTCTGGGTTATTGGAGCCGTTACCAGTTCCACCGCGGCCTTGGTACTCGGTGTCCTTAGATTTCATCACGGATCTTCCACAAGATAAAGAGTGTACATTGGTATTGGTTGTAGTTGATTTACTCACTAAAGAAGCACATTTCATTCCAATGAAGGGAGAGGTTACCGCTGATAGTTTATCTCACAGTTTCTTGCAAGAAGTGGTAAGATTACATGGAATTCCCAGTCAGGTCATCTCAGATAGAGGGTCTCAATTTATTTCTAAGTTTTGGAGAGCTTTTTGTAAGAGATTGGGAGTTGAGGTGTGTCTATCATCAGGTTACCATCCCGAAACCAATGGGCAGGTAGAAACGATAAATCAGGAGTTCGAAAAATATTTGAGGTGTTATCTGCAGACAGGTGAAGAGTGGGTAGATTTGTTGTGGGTTGCAGAATTCGCATATAACAACTGTAGTAAGGATGCCACCTCTATGTCTCCGTTTTATTTGGGACGAGGTTTTCATCCTCGTTTTCTTAGTATTGAGATCAATAATGATTCAGGAAACCCAGAAGTAGAAAGGAGACTAGAAGTCATGAAAAGAAACTTGGGAAAGGCAAAAGGGGTGTTGGTGGAGAGTAAACAAAAATACAAAGGGTTTGCTGACCTTAAAAGAAAGATTAGTCCTCAATATAGTGAGGGAGATTTGGTGTGGTTATCAACCAAGTTTTTGAGAATTAAAGGAAGAAATAAGTTTAGTCCTCGTTTCGTAGGACCATTTGTTGTCGAAAAGGTGATTAATCCTGTGGCTGTTCGTCTTAGATTACCCAGACATATGAAAACTCATCCACCTTTTAATGTTAGTTTATTAAACCTGTGGTTAAAGGAACTAGATTGACACCTACTCCTTCAGCAGTTGTGATTGAGGAAGATGCTTCCGAAGAATTTCTGGTTAAGAGAATTCTGGACTCTAGAAGAGTAAGAGGAAAGCTACAGTATCTCATTGATTGGGAGGGTTTTGGTCCTGTAGAGCGCACTTGGGAGAAAGCAAGCGATGTGCATGCTCCTCGTTTGGTTGAAAGATTCCATAAAAAATTTCCATTAAAAAGTGGCCCAGGGACTGGGCGTTAGGAGGGGGGTACTGTCAGGTACTGTCAGGTTGGAGCGACATATTCTTTTACATACAGTATCATATACTCATTTACATTGGGTCAGGGGAGACACATATTTAGTATAGAAAGGTTTTGGGGAGTTATTATGGGTTATATTTTTAAACAGCCAATTTTGCCCTTAACCTTCATTGCAGTCTAATGAAAATGCCCCAAGCCAAGATGGAGGTTCTCAGTCTCAATTCTAATTGGCTGGAGATTGTTTATAGGGAGGACAGTGAACATTCTAAACTGCCTTTCATCATCTTTGCCCAGCTGAGAGGTAGTGTGCTATGCTGCTCCTGCTTAACTTGTTCAAGGGTTTCAAGTTTCAAGCAGTCGAGCGGCATCTTTGAAAATATAACAGGAGTCGTGTATGGAGTTTGGTGGAGACACAGGACAGGAGTGAGAAATTTCCAATTTTCTGAGAAAAGAAGTTTTCAAGACTCAATCACAAGATAAGTGACTTTCCATGTTTTGATGAACTTTGTAAAAAGGTTATATTAATTTAAAAGGATTGAAAATCGCAAACCTGTATCTAAAAACTGAAGCGCGTACGTTTGTTTTCTTTCCTACGTATCTTTTCTAACTAGCGGTGATTTATTTCCGTTACCTTGAGCCTGCGCGTGTGACTCTGCGCGTGAGAGTGAAGCGCGTGCGTGAACTTTGGACTTGTGTTTACTGTTCATATACGCGAGGGTTTTGCTACGTGAGTTTGCGTGTGTATTTTATTACGCGTTTCGTATCTGCGCGTGCGCATGAACAAATCTAGGTGGAGCTTCCGCGCGAGCTCTCAGAAGTGTCACGTGATAAAATAAAAGCGCGTGTGCTTTTTTCCCGCAATTTGGTTTTTGCGCGTATGCGTATTTTTCCGTGGGTTGGACTTTAGCGCTTGTGCGTCTTACCCGCGACTTGGAGTAAAGCGCGTGTGTTTTTTCCCGCGGTTTGGATTTTCAGCGCGTGTGCGTATTTCCCGCGACTCCGAGTAAAGCACGTGTGTTTTTCCCCGCGGTTTGGATTTTCAGCGTGTGTGCGTATTTCCCGCGACTCCGAGTAAAGCGCGTGTGTTTTTCCCCGCGGTTTGGATTTTCAGCGTGTGTGCGTATTTCCCGCCACTTGGATTAAAGCGCGTGTGTTTTATCCCGCGGTTTGGATTTTCAGCGCGTATGCGTTTTATCCGCGGTTTTGGATTTTAGCGCGTGTGCTGGATTTTTCCACGTGAAGATTTCATCGCAAGTTTTAAATTCGTTCCAGAGTAAAAGACACTCTAAAAAGAAAATATAAAAATAAATACAAGAACTTAAAAGAACTTCCTTAAAACTTATTTAAAGAACTTTAGACCTTGTTCAAGAATCTTGAGGTTGAGAAGACTAACTACAAAGTTAGATATTACATTCATGGACCTGCTGAGAAGGCTGAATGATCTTTAAGATTCTGGTCAACAAGTAAGGAAGTCTTGTCTGCTTATCACTTCTCTGGGCATAATGAAGAGAAGTACCAGGTATGGTTTTTTGACTATTTTGGTAAAGGATATAGAGTTTTAAGGTTAGTATAGTAACCCATTGAGTAATGAGGTGTATTACATGTTTGTTTTCACTACAGGTGAAGAACCAGCGAGTTGATAGCTTCCAGCCTGGTGTTTGTTTATTTGTCCCTTCCCCCTTTCCCCTGGAAGTGAGGTAAACTGAGCGGTTATAAATATTATCAGCTCAGAGTGCCACATTTTGGGTGGATTGTCGGGGGTTCAGCAGCTTCCGCAGACACCAGGATCTCAGCCTGACAGAGAGACCCTGACCTCAGTTCAACATCCCCTTTCAGCTCCTGCAGCTGCAAGTGCCAGAAAATTCCCTTTTGGGGAGCTGTGAAGTGTGAGCAAAATGAGCCCAGTGCATTCTGGGACTAGAAACCCAAAACCTTTTTTTTCTAATTTGAGAATTTTGAAGGGAGGCTCGAGACCGGCTGAGCGAAGCCTTCTTAGTGAACAGTGAATCATGAAGGGAGGTTCGAAACTGAGGGAAGCCTTTGATGTGAACTGTGCTGCATGAGGGAAGACTCAAGCGCGGCTGAGGGAAGCCTTCCTTATGAACCTTGCCAAACAAAGCAGCACCAGTAAAGACAGCACAGCCGGTGAGTCGGAGTGACTGAACTTTGGGAGGCTAAGAGAAGATACCATACACAGAGTGGTCCGGCGCCACGTGGGTGCTCATTCGAAGGTCTCTGTTAGGCATCCTACTGATGCTGAGTGTGAGAAAAAGAAATATTGAGCACGAAGCGGTCATGCAACATGTAAAGCTAAACCCTGTGCACATTCAAATGTCTTCAATAGTTTAATATGCATCACTATTGGTCCAAGCCTGGCTGAGGGTCGGCGAGAGTAATCAAGATAAAGAAAGGGATCTGAGCCCGGCTCAGGGGTATCCGGGGTGAACTTTGAGTCACCCGAGAAATAGTTTTCTGAATATTGTTATGAAAGGGATCTGAGCCCGGAAGAGGGAGATCAAACGTTGAGCTTTGTTTTTTAATGGGATCTGAGCCCGGTTAAGGGGGAATCAGGGTCGAATGCCCAAATTAAATGTTGATGAAAGGAAAATAACATTTACGTGTTGTTTTGTGTACACCAGGCCCTCTGAGTTAAGTGACTTGCAAGGAGCAAAGAGACTTGGACACAGGAAGTCCTGAACAGTGAAGTTAGAACTGTATACTCATGTTGCAGAAGCCAGAGTATATGTTTGGCTCAACTGACCTGCCATGCCCCATGCTGAAAACTTGGGGAAGTGAAGCCAATGGCCCAATCATCCCGACTTAACATTTTGTGAACACTTCTTTCTTTTTCATGGACTTCACCCCACATTATTTGTAAGTTAGTAGTAAAGATTAGCAATAGGTTTTTTAGTATAGGCCCTTTTATGTTGATAGGACTAGACTAGGACTGCCTTCTTTATCATTTGATGGTCGTAGCTTGCTCCCGTCTTTAGATTTAGGTTTAGATAGGCGTTTATCACACCCTTATGAGAGTTTAATAAACACCCTTGATTTGGTTTGATTTCATGCTTATAACATGCCGAAAGCCCGCAGGCATCAGGGCGCAAACTGTGGTCACTTGTCTCTTACTATTGCCACCATGCGTTCCTTACATGTGGTGTCAGGAGTGGGACGCGACTCAACTGAAACAAGTTGGGGAACCCATCCGATTAGAGAAGACCCTTCCTTAAAAGTAAGCCACCTGACAGCCCCTAGGGAATACAACACAGTCCCTTTCTCCGTCAATACAGTGAATTTTATAGAACGATCCCAAGAATCTTCTCTTCATCCGGGACAAAGAGTAGGAGTCCAATTTCTTCCCCTGTCTACTGAAGCCATCCTCCCCACCAGACAAAGAGTAGAAAGTAACAACTATAATCTCTGCCTACCTCACTCTTAACAAATCCATAGCAGGGCCAACATAATTTTCTCTCTAGAGCTCAGAGCAGGGATACCAGATCACTCGGTTCTATATTTGATGCCACAAAAGGAAGTGAGGTAGAGAAGGGAGGTTAAGGATATCCCCCCTATTGGCCACTGGTGAAGAAATTAAAATTGCCCTCATAAACCTATCTTACCATCCGTTATGGATTGAGAGGGGTGAGTTAGTTAGGCTATTGGTATATAAGACTCCATAGGAAACGGGGCACAAACTAAGTTCTTGGAGAGAAGAGAAAGAAAGTCCAAAGATGTCCACACATAATTCAAAACAGAAGACAGAAACAAAACATAACTGTAGTTACCATCTGCCTAAGTTCAAATGAAAAAAAGGAAGAGAGGAGTCCTGGATACTCTCCTATCCCACATAATCCCTCTTACTTTTGAGAATAAAGAATCTTTCTTTCCCAAAGTTGGAAATCCTGATCCATTCTTGGGGGATTCTTTAGTTGAGGTAACTTACCCAGGAAACAATATCTTGTTGAGGCCGCAATTGACTCAAGAAGGTTTTTGCTCCTTAAGGGTAGAGACCCACATAACCTTTCCATCTGAATTGTTTTCTTCCTCTTTAACAAATATTTCTGTCTCATTAGAGGAAGAAAATGTAGTAAAAACCTTTACCCCTTTTGAGGATGATGAGAAGGGGAGATAGGAAGGAAAACCAATACATTTCTTTCCTGAAACTACCTTTAATGGCGGGCAAAATGTGAAGAACCCTAATGATTACGAGAGTGGTGACTTAGACGTCAATATCATGAGGACAGGTAGAAAGTATGTCTGGGTCTCTCCACCCTCAAGTGATGATGAGACTGATGGGGAATCAGAACCACTTCCTTTGGAAATGAAAGAAACAGGAGAAACATCTCTCAAATGGGAAGGAGAGAAGCCCTGAGTTTCCTGGAGAATCTGTTGTAATTTTCTTTGCCCGGACAGATCCACCAGAGATAGAAAGAACTATCTGCTTCAAAACCAAAAATAACCTTTGCTACTCCTGTACAAAAGGTGATCATGAGCTACGCCATTGCCCTCTTAATAAACATTCTTCTTGTCACCACTGCACCAGAAAATCTTAATCAGAAAGATAAGATTAAACTATTTTTTTAATTTATTTTTATTTTTTTAATTCAGTTTGTTACAAACTTCTGAAATACATATTTTTCATCACTCCTCGCATTAAAATAAACATTTCATCAAATTTTCAGTTAAAATTTGAGTTTTCCCAACACATCCCTTAAGGTCAATGTTTTCAGTCTTGTAAAGTGACAGATTTGTTCTCAATTCATTTAGTCATTATGGACAGTTAACATTTTTGTTTCCCTGTCATATTATAGCAGCTTGATCACTTGATCCAGATAGAACGTTAATGCATAAGTTTGTTTTTTATTTGTTCCATCTGAGAACAGACTACCACTCTTCACCGCATCTGGATGATCTTTCTGAAATGAAGGTTCCCAAGTACTTTGTTCTCAAGGCTCTAAGTGTCGGACAGCATAAGGTTAAATGATTCAAGGTTTCATTGGCACTAGTACACAATCTGCACTTTGAGTCTAATGTCAAGTTGTTTTTTCTCAGACCTTTCATCTCTTTGGTTTCAAATAAATTCAAACGAAATTTCAAGAATAACATTCCCTGGTATTTATTTGGGAACTTTCCCAGATAACTCAGTAGTGTGTTCAGGGCTCAGGTCTCTATAGCAACATTTTGCATTAGTTTGTGTCTCGATCTCTGTTCAACTGTGTCCATCCAGTCTTGAGTACACAATTTCTTTTTAACAGAATTCAGATTGGCTTGCAATGTGTTGTTATCAGTGTTAATCTCATCAAGAATGTTTTCGCATCTGTCAGCCCATTGACGCAAGATTGTTTCCTTCTTATTGCCTCTTGGGTTGTGTAGTATATTGAATTGCAGTGGACGATCTTCAGCTATCATTTTTCTATACAGTGATAGCATGTTCCAAGCCACTCTCGCATTTATAGATGTCAGACCTAACTCGTATCTGATGCACGCGGTTGGAACACCTTTCAGAAGTGCAGCACTCTACGCCAATGGTGTTTTCGAAAGAAGACTGTAATAAGGAGCCACACACTGCAGGTAAGTGAAGATCCTTTAATGGTAACCAGCCTGAGCCCAGCAGCGCTCAACCTACACAACACTTCTTCACTTGAAGTTGTCAACCGCTATCTCTAGAATCTAGAAGCATGCACAGATGTAAACATGACATCAGAGCAAGAGTGGAATTCTACCTCGTAGAATTCCACTCAGGGCAAGACAGCCATTACAACACTTCTCCCCCCTTTACCAGCAACAGACACAAGAAAAGATCCATGCATACTAATCACAAACACAGCGGCAAACACAAGGACACGCACACAGAACATACACACGAGCACACACAAAAACCCAATGAGGAAAAAAAGGACGGAAAGGAAGGAATAAGATCAAAGGGTCAAGAATGAAGACTCCCACACATGGAGAGTAAGAACAAATGGTCAAGAACTAAATCTCCCACACATGGAAGGAGGAAAAAAACAAATTCTACTGAACAATGGCTCCTATTCTACTGAACAATGGCTCCCAGGACATAATCCTTGTACTTAGAGGGAACCTTCCTCTCCCTGACCGGATGGGCATTAGCCCGGACCGAGTCGGCCGCCCCATTGGCGGCTACCCCTTCATCACAATCAACCACCCCATCGGTGGTGCCAAGGCCATGAGGAGCAACTGGAATAGCAGGCACCTCATCCCCGGGACATCCAAAGCCACCGCTTCATCTACACCGTAACCATGCTCTCTCGACTCACCACCCTCTGACTCATCACCCGCTGGAACCACTTCGTCCTTATTTACCACTCCATCATCGAGTTTAACGTAACCACGACCACACTTGACGACTACTCGTGGTTGCATATACCTGCTGAGTCCCTTGGCTACAAACCTGGGATTCTTGATGTGCACCCAATCACCAGTCTTAACCGGCAAGGGCTTCCTACGGGCCAATTGCTCGTGAAGAAACCGCTGTTGTCTAGCCCGTACCCAATCCAAAACCCTGTCACGCCGCGCGCTCGCTCGCGGGCGCCACTTACTGTCCTGGAGTCCCGGGTCCACGGCCGCTGCGGTCTCCTCCTTCATGGAGGCTTTACCCGCGGTGGCGTCTTTCCTCACGCCGACCCGCGGTCCAGATGGGCTCCGTGGATGCCGCCATCTTGCGAGGATCTGCGCATGCGCGGATCGTCAGTATTCGACGTCCCGCGCATGCGCAGTGTCGGAACATGCGTTCCGAGCCTCGCTTTGATCCCGGGCCTTAAAAGAGCACCGCATGCACAGGGACAACGCGTCTCAACGCGGTTGTTACTGTGTATGCGCTGCTGGAGTCCTGGCGCCCGTGCCTCAGCCCTCCAGTTCCCTGCCTTGCCTTGTCCTGCCAAGCCCTGCCTCTTCTCCTTGTCCTCTTCTTGCTCCTTGGTCCTCCTAACCCTTGCTTCCCTGTTCTGCTGGGTCTTTGCCTGCCTCCTGGTTTAGGGTAGGGGAGGTCCTGTCTGGGTTCCTAGATTAACTCTCAAGTGGGATTTACCTGTCTGTCCTGCTTCTCCTTGCAGTCCTTTTTCCCTTGCCTGTCTTGTGCCCTGCCGGTACCTGTGCCTTGCTGCCTCCTTGGATGTTCCTGAGTTCAGCTTCCGCTATCATCGGTGTCTTCATCAAGCCTTCTCAGCCAGTGGAAACACTGTCCCGACGTCACGCAAATACTGAGAAGTGCCACCCGTGGCGTTGGGAGTTGGTCCAGTGCCATCCTGTCATATATCGTCAGGAGGGGATTGGGCTAATTTCTCGCGCTACCCATTCATCGGCAATAGATACACCGACATACTGGCAACCTCAACTCCACGGTCTACAGGAAGAAAAGGTAACCAGCGATCTCGTGAAGACTCGTTTAACAAACCCCTTGCATATCCACCAGCGATTGGACACCACCACCCAGCACAGGGACCCTCAACTTTGAGCCGAGTTTCCTCCCCCGCATCAACTCGAAGGGAGAATGACCAGTGAACACAGAAGGAGTTAGCCTGTAAGCCTTGAGCGACTCCGACAACACCCTCGCCCATGGAAGACCATTGGCAAGTGCCAACTGAATGGCCCCCTTGACAAAACGGTTCATGCGTTCGACCAGACCGTTGGCCTGTGGATTATACAATACAACTTTATGATGACATATACCAAGATCATCTAAAAACTTCTGCATGTACTCTGACACAAACTGAGACCCATTGTCAGTAACCAAGCCAGTAGGCACACCTTCCCTGTCAAACACTGTAGAGAGGAAGTCCAGAATTTTTTCGGCTGTAACAGTAGACCAGACAGTGGCCTCGACCCATCTCGACGTATAGTCCACCATAACCACCACAAACCTCAGACCTCCCCCCAACGAGTCCATGGGCCCCATAATGTCAAGTGCCACCTTGGACCACACCTCACAGGGCACCTCCACAGGATAAATAGGCTGAGGAGCAGGAGCTTTGCTTTTATCGCTTGCAGAACAAGCCGTACAATCCTTCACCACAGCCTCCACATGAGCATCCATGCGGGGCCACCAATAATCTTCTCTAAGCCTCCTCTTGGTCATGGACCTGCCTAAATGCCCCTCATGGGCCAAACCGACAAGCTTCCCTCTAAGGGAACCAGGGGAAACCAACCTCAGACCTCTAGCCACACCCCATGGACCAACGGACAACTCCTGCCATACATGACCATAAGGCTTGGACAATGCTGTATCAAAAATACCGCTGCTGAGCGCTGTCCTTATTTCAGTCAACTCAGGATCTGCCGCACACTCTGCGCTCCACTCAGATTCCGACACATCGGGCACCACACTGGCAACCAAGGTACAATCGTCCCCGACCACTCTTTGGATCTCATCGACACCACTAGTGCTCGGAAAACGAGACGGGCAATCCGCCACCGCATTCCTCACACCAGGAACATACTCAACCTTGAAATTGTACTCAGCCATGTCGGCCATCCATCCCATGATCCTCGAAGATGCATGAGACAACCCTTTTGTTGTTAACACATGAACCAAGTGTTACGCTCACCTGGCTTCCACAGAGGCGTCGATCTGAACTGGACAGCTGCGGTCTCCACAAAAGTGACGCGTAGGGCCGAGATGACGGACTGGACTGGCCCACCTAGCTTTGTTTGCTTGGCCCGTAGGCATATTCTTCTGCAAATGGAGAAAGGGAATTAACCACCCGTGGAGTTGAGCGTAAATCCAACCCACCCCAGCTGTTCTCCACACAGATCACCTTTGATGTCCCCTCTTATAGCCTCACCTGATGGTTTGAAAAGATGAGCTCTCCATCTTGCATTGAGCGCAGGGGCGCGTTGATAACCAGTTGCTTCACTGGCTCGAAGGAATTGGTGAGTTCCAGAACAATATTGACTCCGAAAAGTATGTAGTTCGTAAGAGTCCACATGTCTGACTTTCACTCTTGTCCGATTCCTTGCAGTTTGCAGCTTGACCCCAGCGAAGAGTTCCTTGTGGTAGCTGACGAAGTTCAGGTAAGGATTTGGCTTATCCTACACAGTTCAATAAAATAAGGCCAGAATGTAACCTGTTGCTTGCTCCCTTATTCAGGTGTGGAGAGAAAATATGAAGTTAGGGAAATAATGCTTCCGGCGGTAAAATTAGGTAAGTCTATTGTGGTAAGAAGAGTTCCCCTTGTTTGTCCCTTTGTCTCACCTTGTTGTCCTTTTGTTCCCCTTAGGGGCCGGGGTACGGCGAGGATGCAATGGAGACTGCACCGACCTGTGAAGAGGAATAGTACCCCCGGCGGTAATCAGGTAAGTCTATGGGGGTAGTTACTATTGCCTCTGTTTATTCCCTTGGCTCACCTTTGCTGTTCTTGTGTTCCCCTTAGGTGCCAGAGTGCGGCGGGAACGTGCAGAAGGATGCGGTGGATCGTGAGGATGCTGCGAAGGCCGGTGAGTTCAGCGCGGCGCTGCAGCAGGTGAGGTGGCACGCGTAAAATGCTTCTTTCTTCCAGCTCGAAGGCGCGGTGAATCCGTAATTCAGGTAAGGATCGAAGGTTTTGCTCTTATTCTAACCTTTTCTCCTTCCGTTCCTCCCTTTTTCTAGGAGCTGCAGACTCGAGGCGGGCGTGGCAGAAGACTGGATGCAGGCTTGCAGACACGGTGAGTGTTACGCTGCTGGATGCAGAATAACGCCAAGAGTGTGCTGCTCTTCGGGCGTGGTTTAAATAGCCTCCAAAGTAGTCCCAGGTAAGTATTCCTCCTCAGCCCCATTTGAGTAAAAAATAGTCCCTAGGTAAAATAGTCCCTTCCAAGCCTCATTTGGCTTGGAGCTCTGCAGCATGGTCTGCATCAGGTAAGTTCTACTCTATGAGCCTGGCGCCTATGGCGCCAGGACTGACTCTCCATATGAGCCTGGCGCCATAGGCGCCAGGACCGCACCCAAACAGCCCATAGCAGGGGTTTTTGGGCTTGCTCAAAATAACTTGATGCCTGCTTCCGGGGTTGCTGGACCTGGTCTGGTTCCCCGGGGGTAGGCATCATGACACCAAGGGCTTGTGGTCGGTATGAAGGGTGTACTCAATTCCCCACAAAAAGGTTCTAAAATATTTAGAAGCCCACACGGCAGCAAGAGCTTCCCTCTCACTGACGGCATACCTACACTCTGGTTCTCTGAGCACTCTGGACGCGAAGGCAATGAGCCGAAGCTCGCCCTCGACCCTCTGCTCCAACACCGCACCTAAGCCATACTCACTTGCGTCCACGGTAAGAAAAGTCTTCCTCGCTGGGGAAAAGGAGCTCAAGGACGGGGCTTGCTGAATCTCCTCCTTCAACCTGAGAAATTCTGACTGGCACTGATCTGACCATGCAAAATGCACACCTTTCCTCAGTAAAGATCTCATGCCAATGGTCTTGTCAGTGTACAAGGGCACAAACCTACTGTAATACTCTGCAAGACCCATGAAGGATCTTAACTGGTCCTTGTTCACTGGGGCTGGCGCATCATTCAATGCCTTCACCAACTCACTCTTAGGATGAATACCCTTGACATCTAGCGAATGTCCCAGGTAAGCCACACTGGTAACACCCACCTTACATTTGCTAAGTTTGACTGTGAGACCACTAGCCTTCAAGATGCCCATCACCTCAAAAACTCTAGCATCATGCTCAACTCGAGACCTACCCCACACTAGAATGTCATCCTGGAAACAATCCACCCCTCGAATGCCTGCAAAAATCTTCTGCATTGTCCTCTGAAAGACTGCTGAAGCAGAGGCCAACCCGAAGGGCATCCTTCAAAAACGGTACGCGCCAAAAGGGGTAACAAAAGATATAAGGGGTCGAGATTCAACATGCAGGTCTATCTGATGATATGCAGATGACAGGTCAAAGGTAGAAAAGCAGGACGCACCACACACTAAGGAAAGCATCTCATTGATATTGGGCAGAGGGTGTCTATCAACCCATATACATGAATTGAGATCCCTGAGATCTACGCACATCCTCATGCCCCGTCACCCTTATGTGCCAAAACTACCGGGGCCAACCATTCCGAACTCTCCACTTCCTCAATGACCCCCAGCTCCTTGAGATTGTCAAGCTCCTCCTTCAAAGCATCATGAGCCATGATCGGAACCCTCCTGACTTTATGGACAACAGGCACTGAACCTTTCTTGAGAACTATTTTGTGTGCAAACCCCTTCAACTTGCCCAATTTAGAAGTAAAAACTGCGGGAAACTTGCTTTCTAGAATTTCCGCCATAAGGCCCTCACTCACACTCATCACAGGGACTGGTTTCCCCGGTCTTATTTGTAGATCCAGAGCAGCTTGTTCATCCCACCCTAGAACGGGGTCACCCTTGTGAGCCACGTATAACTTTGCCTTGGCCAACCGGCCTCCAAATTCTACATTGGCCCACTCGAATCCTAGAACCTTAATGGGCACTCGCCCATAAGCACACAGGTTTATATCAGGAGAAGACAAATCAGACAGTTTCTTGTGAAACTTGGACATATACAGTTCAGGAGATATCATAGTGTAAGGAGATCCGGTGTCTACCATCATCTCCAAAGGGACGCCATTGACCATGAGCGTCGCCCAAGCTCTCTTCTCGCAGCTCCCCCCACTCAACGACCCTTCAGACGCACCACCATCATCCTTCCCTGAACAACCCATGTAGCCCACTATTGTCACATCTTCTTCATCATCATTGATGTCCACCATTTTCACAGACTCCCTGGCGGACGCAACTCCCTTGCACATGCGGGCATAATGCCCCTTGGTTTTGCATTTCCTACACTCTACATTGGTAGCAGGACATTCTTTAGCACCAGCCAAGTGTCCGCACCAACCACATCTCCTGCACAGTTCCCTCGACGAGGGCATCGCCCTGTTATCCTTGTTCCTTGCTCTGGCATCAACAGTTCTGCGGGGAATCACGGCATGCACAGCCTCCCCCTTATCAGTCATTTCTCTCACACTCCTCCTAGATTCTTCAATTGTACGGGCTATCTCAATGACATTTTCCAGGGGCGGATCCTTTTCTATCCACAGTCTCTCTCTGACACGTACTTCACACGTCCGCATCATGACTTGATCACGGATATACTCCTCAATGATACCCATGAATTTGCATGTTGCTATTAAAGTGCGTAGGGCAGTCACATAAGCATCTATACCATCACAGGCACCCTGCGACCTCGAGAGGAAATGATACCTCTCTAGTACAAGTTTGGCCTTCTGCCAAACCGCGCCTCCAACTTGCCCAAAGCAGTGTCATAAACAAGCACCACTCCTGGTACCACATCGCCTTCTGCAGGAGCAGCAGGGGCAGCATACACATTGGGGCCAGGGAGGTGTCTGAATATCCTGAGACCTTCAGTTCCCAAGCAATTGAGCAAAGCCGCCTCCTTCTCATCGTCTGTAAATTTTGCACCACCTGCCGCCCTGAGTCCCACACAATTGGCAGTTCACCAGGACTGGCTAGGAATGCAGGCGGCGGACGTGCATTGTTGTGCTGCATGCTGGAAGGGGATCTGGTCAAGTTTTATAACTAGGGAAGAAGCAGTCAAACACTGAAAGTCACTGTAGCAGCAACGTGCTTTGTGCAATGTAGCAAAATGCCCCAGCACCCAGGAACTGAGCACAGTCACAACACCCCACGAGTGTTCTTGCAGGGTTAACTACCTAGTCTTTCCTTGGAGGAAACGCCCCCTTGATTACTGCGTGCAGATAGGAACAGCTCAGCTGTGCCCGCCTCTTATCGCCTCCCACTTCCAGTTGACATGGACATCGACGATAGAAGCAGGGACCGGCAGGCACAAGGAGCTGATGGTGCTGCTTCCCCCGTCCTCCTTCAGGCTCGCCGCTGGAGAGGCGTGGCGGTGAGCAGAGGGCTCTCTCCCTCCTCACCTGGAATGCTGCCAGCAGCGGGGGCGCCGCGCTCGACCCCGGCTAGGGAGCGCAGGCAAGAGGCACACCGGCCCCCGCGCCGACGTGCACGCAGGTTCCCTCCTCACCTGGAATGCTGCCGACAGCAGAGGCACTGGGCTCGCCCCCGGCTGGGGAGCGCAGGCAAGAGGCAGACCGGCTCCTGCGCCTACGTGCGTGGAGGAACCTCCCCTCCTCAGCGAAGCAAAAGTCCAACCCCTCGAGCACCGCAGCTCGCTGGGGATGTGTGCGAAGACACATGGATGAAAAGGCAGAACGGACTTGACGGGCCCCTCCTCACGGCGATCCGAAAACAACTTGCACAACGCGGACAGCATCGGCTGGGGTCCCCCTCCTCACAGGCCTTGCGCACCTCCTCGGCTGCAGGCCCTCCGCCACTAAACACGAACCAGTATCAGAGCGGGATGGCCGTCCCCCGAGGACGCGGCCGCAGGAAGGGATGTAGGCAACTGCTGGGCGGCCAAGCGGCAACGTGGGTTGAAGGCTGGTTACCCTCATCGCCAGTGTAATAGGGAGCCACACACTGCAGGTAAGTGAAGATCCTTTAATGGTAACCAGCCTGAGCCCAGAAGCGCTCAACCTACACAACACTTCTTCACTTGAGGTTGTCAACCGCTCTCTCTAGAATCTAGAAGCATGCACAGATGTAAACATGACATCAGAGCAAGAGTGGAATTCTACCTGGTAGAATTCCACTCAGGGCAAGACAGCCATTACAACAAAGACCATGGTGTATATGTACTGCCCCGTCCACTTTCTGCTCCATGAATTAGGGGAGGCGCAACCTTTTGCCTGTAGAAGTCGACTGATGGCTTTAACGAAAACCTGCCAAATTTTTGTTTATTGCCATGCCTTGGGCTGTTAGTTGTTTACATTTCGCCTTTGCCTTTTCTACCCAAGGAGCATTGTTGATGTTGCTGTTAATACACGTACTTAAATATTGGGTGTGATTCACACATTTTAGGACTTCGTTCCCCAAGTGCCACTGCAGCTTTTATTTAGGCTCTCCTTTTCTTCCTCTGAGGTTTTGGAGGATTAGAATTTCAGATTTTCATGGGGTTAATCTTAAATTCATTAGCATCAACATACTTTTCCAGCGCAGACAACTTCCGTTGGAGACCAATGGGGGTGACAGTTAGAAGAACCAGGTCGTCTGAATATAGCATCCAGCCTAGATGCTTCCCATACATTTTTGGTGGAAACGCAACCACACCTCTCAAGGTTGTGCTAATGTCTGATATAAACAGGTTAAACAAAATGGAGGTTAACGGGCACCCCTGTTTAACAACTTTATAGGTTTTGATGGGAGCGGACAGGGTTCCATCATGATCAAGGTTTTCTTATTTCTGTTCCAGAGTGCAGATCTTTCATCGCCACGATCAAGCTTGGTGGGCATTTGCATTGTTTCAGTTTTGTCCACAAAAGTTCCCTGTCCACGCTGTCAAACGCGTGAGCCAGGTCAACGAACGCAGGATATATTTTCATTCCTTGTTGAATTTCCTCCATCTTCAGTAGGTTACTCAATAACAGGTTCAGCCCACAACCCACACCCTTAACAAACCCAGTTTGCCTAAGATCATATGTGCAAGAGTTTTTGATCCGTGTTGTTAGATGATGTTGAATTTGGGTGGCAAAGATCTTTCCTATGACATCTAGGAGCGCAATTTGGCAATAGTTTTTTGGGTCTGATCTTAGACCTTTTTTGGCACGACAGTTGCATACTTCCACGATTTCGGAATTGAACGCACTTTCAATATTAAGGAGAACAAGAGCTTGCAAAAATTAGACCACTCCTCGGGATTTTCTTTTAACATTTGGTTTGCGAGGCCGTCGGGTCCTGGGGCTCGAGAAGAGCTGATTTTTTAAATGTTTTCCATGATTTCATCTTTCTCCTTTCGAATATTCGATTGATTCAAAGATGGAAGATCTGGATCTTCTATGGAACTTTTTTTCTCAAACAGCTCATTGTAATGGTGTATCCATTGTACCTCTGAACCCATATAGCTGATAATGGCTTGTTGGGGGGCGTTTAGGTTGTGAAGGAGCTTTCAGAAGTCCCTTGAGTTTTTGTATGGCAAAATACTCATGGCCTCTGCGTCGTGCTATTTCAGTATGCATCTATGTGAAATGAACCAATTTTTGTACTTTTGTTTGTTTTTTTTTTCTCTTCTAGTCGGTTCTCACCGCCAGACTTCATAATGGATCTGCTTTTTTTTCCAAATCTCTCTTTTCTTTGTGAAGATCTCGATATTGTGAGCATGTTGTTTTCAAAACTTTGTATTATGTAAACCTTGAATATTCTCTATATTGATCTAACCATGCGCAATACTCAATTTTATCATGATTCATCTTGTTAGTGTTGTTTCGCAGTTCACTTGTAATGTTATTCACCTTGGTACGTTTTCAGAGCACTCCAGAGAGATTTTGTTGCGAGTTTTCTCAAAATTAAATGAGCTCACTTTCCCATATCTGGCCTTGAGCGAGCATTCCTTTAGTGATGACCCCTTCTTAGATTTGTCATTTAGATTTTGATCGTCACTGATGTTTGAATTCTCTTGGTTTTCGCAGTCCACATTAACTTCCAGGATGTCAAACCCTAATGGTTTGACAAAGGGCACTGTACTCAGTGGCATGGCTTGTATCATTCTTGACTGGATGTGTAGAATCACTCGATCATACATTGGCTCTTCCATAAATTCTACCATTGTAATGTCATCCAATGCAATTGTGCTTAAAATGGGCACATGATGTAATAGGCAGAGAACATTTTTTCTATGTAGGATGAGGCCATCTTTGGCTGGTAGAATACGTTCTAATAGTAAGCAATAGAGCGTTTTTTTTGTTTGTTTTCCTCTATTGACTAAGAGTGAAGAATATTGTAGTTTTTGTTTATCATCACTCCGCGTGTCCTTAAAGTTGGAATTGGCCTCTTGGACACCTCACAACTTTCCTGATGATGCTTGCCAAGAAGTTACATATTTTATTTTTGGTCCAACTTTGCTTTCATATACAGCTCTTCTGCTTCGAGGTGGGCGATCTTGATCTGGTAGAAGAACCTTTAAGAGGTTTTGGGCTTCTATTTTCACCCTCTTTTCATCAATCGTGCGGAACCTAGAGAATTTTGCATCACTGCTTCTCTTCTCATTTTCACTTCCAGGTCTAATTTCAGGCATTGTAATGAATTTACATGCTCTCAGAGTGTGATCTTCGTTAGACTCAAACGACACTTCACAACTTGATCTCTCCGGGTCCTCTTCAGATTCGATGCAGATGGCGTTTCTCGTATCATCACCTGATTCATCTACATCAGCTTCTTCATCCGTTTCATATGTTGACAAATTTAAGAGCTTAGACATATTTTCCATCTCTTTGCTTTCAAGATCATTACTTGTAATCGCCTGAGTTGCTTTTGGTGATTCTTGCACTTTAACTGGCTATGGAGGTATTTTTGCTGTGTTAGATGATGCAAAAGTGACATTCAATGACTTGATATTCCGAAGAAATTTACGAGAATAATTGCCATTATGACTCTTGCCTTTTGTCTGATTTTTAGATGTTTTCCTTGTAAATGGTTTCACACTTGCGCCTTACAAACACGAGACTTGTTAGAGCAAAAGATTGAGTAATTTCCCTCGTCTTTATTGACAACATCCTTCAAGTTTGTCAGAGAGCTTTCTGGATTATCAGTTTGGCCCTCTGCATTCGCTGAGGTGGAAGGTCTAGTTGATGGGTCATCATCCGCAGTCATAGAGCCAGTGATTGATACTGAAGGCATCTGAGCCTTGTTACTTTTTTTCTTTTGCGTCATGACACTTTCAAGACTTCATGTTGGATACGTGAATTTTGAGAACAGACAGTGGTATATTTTTTCCTTCTAAATTAGACTGCCAACTTTCATTGCCGTTAATCGGAGAGGTGAGACATATGTTTCTCGGGTCACGTTAAAAGTGCTTGCTCTTTGATTTCGTTTTAGTAAGGCTACGGCTTCTCTTGCAACTTCTGCGAGAAGCCTTTGTTTTCTGTGATATTTTTTAAATGCTGCATCAGAAGGTTCGCAGAAAGTTCAGCTTTTTCATTTTCATTCGTTATATGTGTGTTAGTTGCATTAATTCCCACTTCGATGTTTACAAGTTGGAATTCAGCATTGCAATTAGAGTACTCTTATTTTTAAAGTTGTCGTTGAGTTGGTCATACATTTTTAAGAACGGTGCAACCGCAATTGTTAAGGCAGACATAATGTTTGAGCTTAGATCACGATTCACTTTTTCAACAATGTCTTTTATGTTGCCGTTTGAGTTTGAAGATCGGTTAATTCTCACAGGAATACTTCTAATTTTTGAGTATTTGCGAGCAAGGAATTAGGAGTCAGAGGATGAGTCCTCAGAGGAATCCTTGTGATTTTCCATGTAAGACTCACTTCTACCCTCGAGTGCCCTATAGTCATTTGCGGTGCCTGCTCTAGCTGCCCCATGTTTAGAGGCGAGTTTTCTTCTGCGTTGCGAACAGACAATCGATGGTGAACTGCTAAAGGTCACTCTTCTTCGTTTTTGTGGTCTGTTACTTGTACTTGCAAAGTGCTCAAGACCTGGCTCCCGTGCCTGGTCGTGCTCAACAGCAGACGGCGGTGGTTGTTTGGATAATTTCCCAGAGGTCCCATCACGCAGTTTACTGCTGACCTTGTTAGTCAGCAGCGTCAAATCTCGGGGAAGCTTGTCCGCTACTGCTAGAGAATTGCGCCTTTGTTTGGGTCCCTCCTCTTCATGGCTTAAGCCATCCGACTTGTCTTCTGTCAGAGGTTGTGAGGGCGCACCCGGTTACACTACTTCAAAGACTTTGTCCATAGGGTTTTGTTCCAGGTGTTTCATTAACATTTGGTTCTCTGATTGATTGAGCGCCTCCTCAAGTTTGTGCAAATTGGTGCTTAATTCCAAGTTTGAATGAGCTTGAGCAGTCCTAGAATCTTTATGTTCTGGCACTTGCTTCACTTGTTTCATTATGTTCATAAATTGAGGTGAATGTTCATTTAAGATGATTGTGAAGAGCATTCCGCCAGATTGTACACAGTTTGACAACTCAGAATCCCTCTGTAGGGTCACTTCCACTGTGGTCTGGTTAAATGGTAGCACATTCGCTGCCAAGCTATGATCACCATTCTTGTCAAAAGGCATTCGTAGAATGTCGGAACATCCATGTGTTCCCAAAAGCTCCTTCCCGGGGGCTTCAGCAGCCTCAGCAGCCCTCCAGGCCAACACACAGAGCCTCAGAACCGTGGACTGTACTGGGAGAGCTGCGCACGTGCGTGAGGACATACCCCTCTCCGGGCCGCCACTTGTGACCAAAACACGCAGTGTCCCACTCAGCAGAAGACCCGCCACAGCGTCCATGTCTCCACATCCCCCTCCGCCACATAACGCCTAATCCGGACACAAGACCGAGGTTAGTAACGTAAGGGGGGATGGAGAAAGGCAAGGGGAAGGGCATCTAGAACCAACCACATGCTTTTCAGCAAACTTTTTACAGAGGCGCAGATTTAAACACAAGGAGTTATTATGCAAGTTTGCAGAAGCATCAGTCATTTTAATCAAACTTCTTACTTGGAATGCTTGCTGTATCAGATGTGCTCGTTCTGGGGAACGTGCTTGTGGAAATCCCTCAGTCAGGGTCGCGTTGCAATCTAGTCAGTGAATGCAGAATTTGCCAGCCATGTTCCTGTGTGCGCCGAGACATTCCGGGGTCTTTCAGTGTGCATGCCGCGGCCATGCTCTAACCCGCGTCAACCCAAGGAAACACAAGAAACACTCCCTGCACTCTGATTAAACTATCATGTGCTAGCATACGTATATACAATCCCATGAGACACCAGGGAGAAGGCGAAACAAAAATAAAATCTCCAATTCTAGATCCAAAAGAAAATCCCAGACCTTTTTATTTACCGGGAACACAACATATAGAATCCCTGCCACCTTTGAAGGCAGAACTCTTTGGGCTCAGTTGGACAGTGGAAGCGGGGATGCTCCATACGCCTAAACCGCCATGCCCTGTGCTGAAAATGTGGCAAAAGGAGGCCAACGGCCCAAACATCCTGACTTATCATTCTGGGAACACTTCTTTCTTTTTCATGATCTTCACCCCACATTATTTGTAAATCAGTAGTAAGGATTGGCAATAGTTTATTTTAGTATAGGCCCTTTTATGTTGGCAATACTCCACTAGGACTGCTTTCTTTATTATTTGATGGTTGTAGCTTGCTCCCATCTTCAGATTTAGGTTTAGATAGGCATTTATCACACCATTGTGAGAGTTCAATGAACACACTTGAATTGTGGTCACTTGCATCTGTCTTACTATTGCCACCATGCATTCCTTACACTTTATTTGCACTTCTTATCACACGTGTTTTAACAATGTTCGTTCCAGTGCTCACCATACAATGTTACTGCTTGCAATCTTGGCTTCAATACAGACCGATCTGGTATTGGTCTCCCCAACTCACTGGCTATGTTGAACTGATGCTGCTTTGTTCTCTGTGCCAAGGTCGGAACCAGAGCTGCTGGTGATTCTCCCCGCCTTCTTTAATGATGCGGGCAGGGCCCCAGGTATCTCCAACACACAATGCAGGATTCTTGAGCCTGGTTCCCTGGTCTTACGCTTTCTATTCTCAAGGTCTTTGGAAATTAATGGTTCCTTGTTGTAAAAGGTCAAGGCAATATCCATCCTTGCAATCTCCTTTTGATTCTTCCATCTTTCCCCTTTTACTCAGCTGCCGACTTGAATCTGCTGTTTCCTCGTGTGCTTTGCCTCGCTCAGAGTGTGCTCTCGTGCTCCGCCTTTTATCCGTGTGGGGAAGTATAATGAAAGTCAGGTGTGTGCGATGGTCAGTAATTGCCTGACCTCGCCTGACCATTGTATTGGAACATGACAGGTATACGGCTTGAGTGTTAGTCTGTTTTCGCTGATCGCGGGTTGTCCGTGAGAAAGTGTTTGTGTTGTAAAAGGTGGAGCGGGGGGTTCTGTTCCTAAATATCCTACAGTGTAGGATGGGAGAAAGGTGTTACACAGAAGGGGATACCACGTCTCACCATCCGGTGTCCCACTCCCTGGAGACCCTTCACCCAGGTGATCCTCCCGCACTGGTCCACCTGGATGACAGATCCCCGGGGACCAGTGGGTGAGACACCTTCTGGTTTCTCACAAAAAGAAAATAAATTCCCTATGACAATATGACAGACAATATAGCTTTGCTACTTCTGAACCTGACTCCACATCTGAAATGTGTGATCGAACATGAAATCTGTGTCTGTGTGAAACCAAACTCGTGCACCGCATAAAGCTATATGAGCTCATTTACTTTCAAGGGACGTTGTGCACAACCGCTCATCTTCGCCCATATGCCAAAGTTGGTTATGTGAAGAGATCAAATGTTATTCCATCTGCAGAATATTGCCTGTCGGATATCGTCCAATAGGTTTTATGTTTAGGAACATGTCCAGTAGCTGACAATATTCAAGTGCTGCACTGACCTCTGTAGACTCAACATCCCCTGCCAGTAAGAATTTCTGGGCATGTATGGCTTGAATTTAGTGAAGATACAAATTGTATAACTGTTTAGCGTGGCAGATCTTAAAATGATTCTCTGAATGTCAGTGGTCTGATGTACTTTATTAAAAAGAAGAAAGTCCTCTTGTGTTTGAAATCCCAAGATCCTAAAATTGTGGAAACCTATTTAACTCCAGAAGAATCAAGTAACATTAAACGAGAATAGGTGGGGAAAGAGTATCCTTGTCCCATATCAGCATGCAGAAGATGTGGGAGTCTCTGTAGGGATTCATAAGAGGTTGTATTGCATATTCTCTAAGGTTTGTAGGAATGGTGAGAATAGAGTTCTTCTAATTAGAATACATATTGCTGACAAGTCATTGATTGTAGGCTCTGTCTATGCTCCCACATAAGATACAACTGCATTTCTAGTATGTATAAGTAGGATTTCATCAGAAATAATACATTCACAGATTTTAGGAGGAGGTTAGAATTTACCAATAGACCTGTCTAAGATAGATCAGGCCAACCTGATTTAAACACACTAGAGAGAGAGGAATCGTTAAAGATATAGTTTATGACAGCAGACTGGAATTTGATGGCTGCTTCATCTGTGTAGTTTCGTACACTTGCACTCATATTGTCATTTCACAATCACTGTTGCCTTTCATCATCACTGCATGTGATATATTGGCCGGAGGGGTATCGGACCACTCCCCTGTTTCAATTCAGTTTGATCTTAATATGTGAATACCCCCTCATAACAAATGATGAAGGAATATAGGTCTCAACAGAGATTCCTGAAAGTGTCTCCTTATGGCAGCCCTTGAAGGATTATCTTGAAACAAACATTGGCACTGTGGCTCAGGTGTATAGGCGGCCAGTAAAGCATACATCAGGGTGTTTATGATCCAACGTTTCTTTGTTCAGAAAAACATGTTAGGGAGGAACAGATTCAATTGGAAAGAGATACAAATGTTGGCACAAGAATATTTTCGAAACCCCTTAAACAATCTCCCAGAGTCCTTAGCCAAGGCAAAATATGATCTCGATACCATCCATAATAACGGTAGTGGAGTATGCTTTAAAACACTATGATCAGCGGAATAAAGAACCTAATTAACAGCCCAATTATGTCAGACAACATTCTGCTAGGATTCCATTACTTAACAGCCAGGAGGAGGTTCTTAATTATAAATCCAGTGTGCATAAATGAAGAATTCAAAACCTTTTACCAAACTGTACACACTTTAGAAGTTGCTAGTACCTAAAGAGCGTCCAAAGGCCTTCTTAGATCGGGCGAAACCTCCCACAATTAAATGATGCTGATAAAGAAGTCCAAGGGCCTGATTATGGAAGACAAAATCTGAGTGGTTATTAAAACCTTACCAATTAGCAAAGCCACAGTTCAAGAATGTCATTCCTAATGAATTCTACAAGGTCTGTAATGCACAGGTCACCTGTATTCTGAAACAGTTTTTCAGGTTATATTCTCAGGGCAACTGCTCAGATCAGAGTTTAATCAGACCATTATTACTTTTATCCACCAAAACTGATATAGATCACACAATAGCAGAACTATTGACCAATATCCTTAATAAGTAAAGATGTGAAAACACTAGTTAAAATACTTACGAAAAGACTTAGTAAATTAATTCCCTGTTTTATTCATGACTCTGGTTTGTTACCTGACCGATTAGCAAGAGGCAATTTCTAAGGCAAGAAAAACGATCTAAACAAATCAAGTTTGCCATGTCCCTTGCCATAGAGTAGGTGTTTGATAGGATCAAATGGTCTCATCTCTTTAAAATAATGAATAGATTCAGTTCAGGACACACCTTTATTTCTAAAGTTGCACTCTTATACACCTCTCTAACCGTGACAACTGCAACCAATGGGGTTATCTCAGATCCATTTGCAGATGTGGGGCCAAATCTGACCCTCATGCCCCCCGCATGATTTTCGACATGAAGACAGAGAAACAATAGATGTGCCTCAATCATAGGCCCATCACCGCGATCATCGACATATTGCTGTTGTGAAAAGCAATATTCCCTTAGACAACCATTCCGACCATACCCAATTGATGATTTGGACAACATGAAATTGACATCAATCGGTCAGGTCGACTGACTGGGAAATCAGAACCCAATGACGTCATCACGGACATCACGACGTAGCTGTGCTTATACATGAAGTACATATTCATCCATTCATGAAGCTACACAAACTTGTACTAGTTTATTACATATAGGCACGAACCACATGCTTTTGACCCACGTAGGTAAGAGGACGAACACATATACATATCTCTACATATCTTTCACCAAAGCTGAAACCGCAAGATGCAAAGAATTCATAGGTTTAGCTTGCACATACTTGACTGCAACTAACATGGAGAAGCCATAAGGAACACTATAGACGTTATAGACCTCTGAAACTAACAAGAAGGGAGAGTAAAATTCAGGAAACACAGACAAACTGACATGACTGCCACAGCTCGAGGTGACCAGAAACAGGACACCCAGCCAAGGACATAGTGGAGGCAGGAAAATTCCAGCTACCGAGATAGTGAGCCGCCTGCAGAAATTCAGGCTAAAATCCTCATTATTACAGATGAGAGGGATTTGTTTTGTGGTCTTAACACACGTGACCCAGCTGAACAGGACAATGCTCAAACAACCAAGGTAGATGGAGAGAGCCATTCCCATCGAACCAGGGGACAAGAATCTACAAGTGTTTAGCACTGATTCGTTAACTGACTGCACTCTCCCAGGCTTAGGTGATCAGAGAATAGCAACATTAGAGAATGCTTCGCACCTCCATGTTCCTTCTCATTGCCTTGAAAAGGTGCATTCAGTCTGAGAACTATCTAGGATCCCAGGGATGGGAGGACACATTCTGTCCAATCCAAATTCACCTTTCACATGGGGCTATCACTCGTTGCAAGGGCCAATGGTCTTTTGACGACCCTGCAACATTGTTGATGGGTGCTAGACAGAGCCACTGGATATGGCTAATTATAATACTAACCTATTTATTCTTTATATCTAACCTACCCAAACTGACCAATGCAAATGGCTAATAGGTTTCCGGGAGAGAACCTGGATTAGTGACGTCACACCGGGATAAAAACGGATGAGAAATGCTTAGAAGCTGAGAGCTCTAGATGAAACATGTTTTCCTGGTGTGATCCCTGTTATGTTTATTTGCTCATAAATAACAGTACATTTACCCCATGGCTGAGTCTTCCATTCTTGTGGTGGGGAGTCTTTGAGGGGCCCAAATATACTCTGCTGATAATTGGGGTGACTGCTAGAAGACCCCTCGGGGTGACTGCTATAGGACCCCGGCCATGCTATACACATTTAATATCGCCCATGGAACCAGGTAGGTCTGCCGTGTGCCCCAATTATTATTGATGCTAGTATTGGAACCATTACCAATTGTGATCAGACATTATCAGGGGATACATGGGATTCTCACAGTAGGTGCCTAAAATAAAATCATTTTGTATGCAGATGATTTCTTGCTCACACTTGAAAACCCCAGGGCATCAATCCAGAATATCACTTTAATTACAGCATTCTCATTCACTGGATATAAAATAAATTTGAACAAATGTGAAGCCCTACCTTTAATTACCACCCCACCCCTCACCTACCTGATCCCATATAGAAGGTTGGGTGAAAGCACTGTTGGAGTTGCACTACGAAGATGCAGGAGGCAGCATTTTAAAGTATTTTACCTTTTCTCAATTGCAGACTTATCAGCCTGTTCCCCCTCCACACAGCACTGCGAGCACAGGGCTCTTGCTGTCCTCGGGAGGTGGGGCCGCTGAGAATCACGTGGCGTGGTCACGTGACTGCCTAAGGAACCTTTAAATCTGCATTGAAGCCACCCTTGTGGCTTAAGCCCTGGTGGCAGAAGGGCTGGTGCTGTTAGTCGTGGACGGCTGCTGGATGCTGCATTACAGTAAGCTTACTATTGCATGAGAATTACGGATATTACTGTCTTGTTCTTACCTCAAGTTGCCCACTTTGCTAATCTACCTGCTGTGTGTTCCCAGAGACCGTGGGGTTTGCAGACTTAGTACTATTACTGCAAACTCTTTGATCTGAACACACGCACCATCAGCTTGAAGCTTCCTGCACTCCGCATAATAACTTTGAATCCGCAACAGCTCATAGTTTATTAGTTTGTTAAAACTCCTTCTTTTTTTTTCTTTTTTTTAAAAAGTTTTTACCTCCTTTGGCCTAAGCCCTGCTTTCAATACTTCTCTCAACTATGAGATCTGGCTTACATAGCCAAAAAGGCTCTTCTATGCTACCAGATGCTATATCAGTGGACCCTGTCGGTAGTAGCCAACCACTTTTTACATCACTTAAGTGCTGGCCATCGACTAGTGGACAATTAACCTCCTCAACTTCCCTTTGTGTTGTACCTTTCCCTGTGCAATCTAGTTCCACCTCAAAAGTCAGCCTGTCAACTAGCCTTTCTACAGGGCACCCTATAACTACTAACTTTAAGGAGCCTCCAGCTACTGCTTCTACTCATAAAGCACTAATTCACAACTCCGAGGCTGCAGATGCTTTTATTATTCCACCTATTCTTAACAGTAAATCACATCACAAAACCCCTAGACAATCAAAATTAATTCAGCCTGTATCAGGTCAAACATTTATGGACAAATATATCCTGAAAGCAACCTCTACTAGCACCGAAATTAAACTACCTAAAGCTTTCAGAGGCAATGCTATGCTGGACCATTCAGCAATGACTACACAGGCTTTCTTTGGCGGTAATAACAACATCACTGACATTAGCATCATTGAATGCGCGGACAAAGCAATGAACTTGCCTTCTGCTGTTGCTATTCCTGAAAACTCTACCTCACCACCTCAAGTGGCTTTGTCCCAGAATACTCCTACTGCCTTAACTAACATTATCGAAGGCATTGATTCAAACAATGGTGACCTTGCTGAGGAAGCAAACTCATGGGAGGTAAACCAGAGCCACGCAAATTCTCCAAAATTACATCACACTTTGAAAGACCTAGAGGAACAGATTTTTCTGACTCATCCGACAGTTTCAGCCCTAAACGTGGTACTCGGCTCATTTGTTGAGTTGTACGATAACGTTTGGGCTGAACTTAAATCCGTCCAAAGATCCATGACGGAACTTAATCTGAAAATTGATTGCATCGGCACTGAAATACTGGTAGATTTAACTAACAAAGTGGATTGGATTGGAACGGAACTATCTCAGAAGCTGGTTGCGCAAGGCCTCATTTTGGTACAACAGGGTGTAATGACTGCTCCAGCATCTGTGCAAGTACCTCTAGTTACACCACAAATCATAGAAATCTATGACAATACTTCTATGCTGGAAGCTTCTAACCATGCCCTATCTCAAGATCAACTTAAGCCAGCATTACCTTTAGTTCCTCAAGTACCTCTAGTTACACCACAAATTATAGAAATCTCCGACAATACTTCTTTGCAGGAAGCTTCTAATAATGCCCTATCTCAAGGTCAACTTAAGCCAGCATTATCTGCTGGCCCTGGCATTATTCCTGTCCCCTCACCCTGCATAACCAACCCCACTCAGAATACTTCTACCTCTACCTCCAATCCAAATCTGCTACCATCTACTGCGACCCTAGCTATTTTGGAAAGTGATGCTAAACACACTGCCCCTAAAAAGACTTTAGATCCACGTAAATCACGCACTATCAAGCGGAAAATGGCAATAAAACAACTTAATCTATTATTTGCAAAAGCTTCAGCTCGTCCTTTACCTAACTCACTCTTAGGGCCCATTCCTGAAGAGCAGACTCCACATATTTCCACTCTACCTAAGGTTAAACTGGTTGACTCTACCGTTCAAACTAACAGCTGCAATATTCTTAACATAAAAGCACCTACTGCCCTGGAAAGAAGTCCTTTACTGAAGCCTCCAGCTCTTTAACAAGGGTTGGCCCAGAGGCCTTAGTACCCTGTTTGAGTTTGAAACCGTGTCCTCCACCCAAGTTAGATCAGGGATGCGGCCCTGACAAGTTTAGGACCTGTGAAGAAGCTCCAGTGATACCCACCGTGCCCCAAGTTAGAAATCCGATAAAGGTCCAAGGATTTATGGATGCAAGGATCAATCAACTTTCTTCCATCTGGGGTCCTACCCATACTCAGCTCCCCATGAATAACCAGTCCCTGATCCCTGTACCCCCGGTGGACTTGGGTGAGGGGTGGGGGTTGTTTCAGGGGGATAACATCCCAGTAATGTCTACACACCCATCCATCTCGGCAGGCATACGAGATTTGGTGGCACGTCTGCACAAACCTACTGCTAGGCCTCAGTATTAAGGTTCTGTTAAAATGCAAGGCATTAACCCAAAAGGACTCCAAAGTCTACCTGTGGGTGTCTTACGTCGACAAGAAGGCACTATTGCTTCTAAATCGAAACCGCTGCATTTGGTAAAAATTAAAAGTTTGCTGGAGCTAGAAGTTCCTATTTGTTTGAACAGATGTAATGTCCTGACTATCTTCTCAGAAATTCCAGCACTTTCCTTAATATCATTGCCAGAGTGGCCTTTCCAGATAGCAATTGTCAAGATAATAGCTTGATTCTACTTTCCTCTCCACTGGTTAAGGAACTGATCCTTACTCAAACGGAATCTCTTTGGGACTTGGATTTCAAGGTTGAATCTGTTCTATCGTGGGAAATGCTGGCTCCAGGGCCCTCTACTACTCAGTCATGAGCTAAACCATTGGTGGCACTGTACCCATGATCAACCAAATAAATCTACCTAAACAGCAGGATAAGGACGTTGACTGGGCCACCATTATCTCCACCTTGTGGCAAAAACTCGTCCCCTAGGCCACCAACCTCAACGACAGATTCAAAATCTTCTTTGGTCTTATGCCTCAAATCTTGGAACGCAAGAGGCAATCAACATCTATTTACAAATTTGAAATGTCTACAGTTGCTGAGAGATGCTAACACTATAGGTATGCAGGAGTCTTGGATGACCTCAACCCCATTTCTAGATGGTTACCAAAATCTTTGACGAGCTTGCCCGATATAATTTGGGAGGCAGACCATCAGGTGGACTAATTGCCACGGTTGACAACTGCATTGGCTTACATGGCAGTGCCCTCTTGGACCTGCCATAAGGGGCTTTGGGGGTTGATCTTATTTCTAGCAGTGGCCAATTGAAATTATTAGTCATCAATATCGACTGGCATAATGGTGTGGGAGAATGTGAATTGTTTGTGTCCACCATCACTCAGATTATCCTTGACTGGATGCTTGCTAATGATTCAGGGCATGTCCTATTAGCAGGGGATTTAAACTGTGATTGTATATTTGAGCATTCTCCTTGGGAACTCTGTGTGATGAATATGTCGAAACTGTGTTCTACGAGAGGAAGAAACAGGATGGCTATACTTGGTATATTGGGCTGGGTAATATCGGCCTTCAACCCCTGGTTGGCCGTTCACAATCTCTACTTGAAAATCCCACTGGACATACCTGGTGGCGTGGCCATTCTTCCTCTAGGCTTGATTACATATTTGTGGATGATTACTTATGTATAAGCTTCTCGCAGTTTGATATCCATATGAATAGCTGAAGTGACCATAGCATTTGAACGGCAAAATTCAAGATCCGCCATCAGACCCATCTTAGGGTTATACCTAACTCATCTGGTTCTGCGGTTCGGTGGTCACCCAAGAACATTGACATCCTGAACCTTAACCTGAGGGCTAGGCTTAACCAGACTACATACGATTGGAAAATGGCAACCTTCAACACTGCAACGGTTATTTCTCTTGTACAAGCAGCGGTAGATGACTTGGGCAATTGCTCTGATTGCTCAATTCTAGCTAGTAGCCACACCCACTGCTATAATTCGGATCTGGCATTAGCAAAATCCATTAAGAATAAAAATCTTAAGAAACTTAGATCTACAAACCTTGATATGACCATACGCTTAGGCCTTATCAGAAAGGTTAAACAAAGCTATACAAATGTTTGCAAAACAATTAAACACCAGTTATTGCAACAGGATTCTGAACAAATGCTGCAGGTCATTATGAAGGCGAATGTGGGAGCCTTCTGGTCCCTTGTCAATGGACAAGACAGTAATCCAGCAATTGCCCTATTGAATCCAATTCCGGAACAAGATTGGCTGGACTCTTACTCCAATAAATTTGCTCTCAACTCACTCCAGGAAAACAACAACTCTGTCAACTATAATACTCCTGGCCCTTTCCCTAAATGGGAATTTCCTATTGAGATTGATTTGGTGCGAAACCTAATCCTAAAGTGTAAAAGATCTAGAGCCCATGGTCCAAACGGGCTAACTAACAACACCTTTAAAGTTGACCCCAATCTTTGGGCCAATCTCTTGTGCTTTGAGTTCCAAGACATACTCCAATCTGGGGTTTGTCCATCCTCTTGGTCCTCTGCACATGTGATTCCAATTTTTAAATGTGGTAGTAGGTCTGATCCAAAAAATTATCGACCAATTGCGTTGATTGACACAGATTGTAAGATCTTCTCTGCCTTTCTTCTTACGCATTTCAAGGAATGGGATAAAAATAGCCATCCTTGAGCCCTTTTCAAACGGGCTTTGGTAAATTCCACTCCACAAATATTAATGGGATTGTGGTCAAGTGCATTCAGGAGGCTGCCTGGACTTCCGTTAGAGGCCCTACTTTTAACTTTGACTGCGTTGACCGAAATAGGTTGTGGTACAAACTTGCATCTTGAGGTCTATCGAGAGGATTACTGAGCCTTTTGGAGGGGGTTTACAACAACTCGGGTGTTCGAATACAACTAAATCAAAAGGGGGACATGTCAGCTGTGGTCCGTACATTCCATGGGGTCAGACAGGTGTGCGTCCTTGCCCCATGGGTGTTTAACCAATATGTCTCCGACGCAGCCAAACTCCTACTTAAGGAGGGCCTTTTAGCACCAAGAATTGGCACTGTGAAGATTATCTGGCTGGCCTATGCTGATGATTTTTTATTATTTGATTTAACTAAGGTGGGGCTACAGCGCCTGCTAGATGTCTTTGCCAACTATGCTAAGTTAATTGGCCTGAACATCAATCCTGTCAGAACTAAAATTCTTGCTCCATCGAAAGGTCCCTGCAGGAAGAAAACCAATTCCTGGAATTTGGGGGGGGAGTAAGAGTAACTAGTTCCACCTGCCTTACCTACCTTGGCTATTATGTTGGGGCTAGTAGAGTCTCGAAAGGGCAGATAAATCTACTCCTGAATAAAGCTAAGATACTTGCTAGGCAGATCCTCAAAATAGATCGCAAATATGGTCGATTTACTATTAGACCTGCTCTTCTCTTCTTTGAAGGGAAAATAGCTCCGAAACTGATATATGGTTTGGAGCTATGTATGGGGCTAACTATCTCCAAACTCAATGCAATTGAGGGTGACATTTGGAGACGTGTCTTACTTCTCCCTAATGCGGTCCCTTTGGCTGCGATCTGTTATGAACTAGGCTATATCTCGTTAAAATCTCGAGTTCATTGGAGGATGCTTCTGCTTTATGCTAAACTGAAGGTACCTACACCCAATACCTTATCTGAACTTGTTGGGAGTAATATTTATCGATCTGGCTTCCTAACCAAATTCTCCAACTTGTGTGAAACTATGCTCTGTACCATCGGCTCAGATTTAGACCAGTTAACAACTAATCCCTCAAACACTACAAAGAAACTGTGGGACTATGATTGGTGTCTTACCACGGACTCTTTCCATTCATATAGATCTATGGCCCACTTAGCACATGAACACAAGAAAAGAGGTTCCCCTTCTCCAATTCTCACGATTTTTCCTAATCGGAACCATAGACATGTTCTACTCCGATTACGCTGGAATATTTTTCCAACATTGGACACCAAACTGAGGTGGAAACAAATCTTGGTGACAGATAGTCTTTGTAGATTTTGCCATGTAATGCCTGAAATGGCTAGACATCTTATCCTGTTTTGCTCACAGCTGAAGGCCTTCAGAGATTCTTGTCTGAGTACACTAAAATCTTTATATTTACGTTTATCAACCGAACTGGTATGGCAACGATGTTTGTGCATTCAATCTATGCCTGAGGGCCTGGCTGTGTCTGGCTTTATCCCTAATCTCCACTTGGACTGTATGTGATCATTTGTTTGCTGCCATGCACAGTCTTTTAGGTTACCTCAAGCTATTAATTGCTAATATTAACTGTTAGCGGACATTATTACTCTTAATGGTCTTCACTATTTGTTTACTATCTGTACATGAATTACTTCTATGTATGTTATATAGTGTACATTCCTTTTTATTGCTTCGTTTTGTAAAGGTTTAATAAAACTGTACACAATAAAAAAAAATAAGATTTAGGGAATTACTTTAAATTGGTCCATACATATTTGAAGTGTTTGGGTATTTGGTTGAACAGAGGACCGAAGAAAATCCTAGTAAATAACTATGATATGAGATTAAATTAGGTGTAGGTAAATTGCCCCCACTTAACCTCTCCCTCTGGTGTAAGATTTAGTGCATAAAAATGATGGTAACACCCAGACTTAATTATATCTTGTAGGCATGAGGAGTCAGACACAGACAACAGGTTCAAGTTTTCTTATTTAGTATACATAAAGTCAACTATAAAATGTATACATGCCCAGTTCTATCAGAAGTAGGATGTTATAGACTGGTTATATATCATACTGTATTCGATAAAATGGCTGGGGTTCCGCCCCAAGTAGATTACCTGTTTATAATGTTCTAGTCAAGCTGTGTAAGAATGGGTCACAGATCTCAAGAAACTTATTCTCCCAATTAGTTTGCCTATAAATATCCTTTTTGTAACTGGCAAGTACTGCCACATCTGTAAACCATGTTTCAAGTAGAGGGTGAGCTTGCTTTTTCGTGGCTTCAGAATACATACCTCGGTGGTCATTATTGATGCAATGACCTATTTAACAGTGTGCTTCTCTGACAATTCCAGTAGCAATAGGTCATGTAGTAATGGCAGTGTAGCTATCTTTGGCAGCTGTAGTCCTGTGTGTTTTTGCATCGTGTCCAAAATTGCCACTCGAATGTAAAAATCTGCTGTGCCATAGTATATGTATTGAATGTCCCACTACTTATCCCCATCTCCAGCCGTTATTACGGTAAAATAAACAATGTCGTTTCAGTTTCTCTCTGGATATTTTTTCAAAAGCGTCAGCATCCATGACCCCGACTGGAAAGGATGGCCATCCATGACCTCGACTGGAAAGGATGGCCCTGTCGTGCCACTTGAGGCTGGCAGAGTTGCAAAGAAAAACCGCATCCAAAAGGCTCAGATTCTGCAGGGTGAACTGACTTACCTCTACCTTTTCAGGAATGTTGACTTGAGGGAGCATTTCTTCTAAGTAATGCAGGCTGTATGCAAAGATATGGGCAATTCTGTGCCTTTTGGTCTTGAGCATTGCGGGTGCTGTAGGATCAGGCCCCTGAGGAATTGTTTTCTACTGAATGTGGTTTTTCAGAGCTGGCTGCCAATCTCTGGGACACCAGTGGACTTAACACCTCAACGGTCCGAAAAATCATGGAGGCTTCTCCAAACAAACACCCATATGTGGCTTTCTATCACATAAAAGGTGATTGAGGTGCTAGGACTGGGAGCACCAACCAGGCCCATCCGACCATAGTACGACCTGACAGACATCCTTGACAGAGAACTCAAGAAAGGAACCATTTTGTCCATCAATCGGCAGTAGCTGATCTGGCTCTGAATCACTGGCAGCACCTTTTATCTCCGAGGCTTCAAGAAACAAATAACTAGCAAAAACTAGACCAGATTGATCTATCCAAGCATTCCACTCCTTGTCCCCCAACCGCTTGGTGGTGCCAGCGGCAATGACAGGAATGACATTTTATACTTTCACTTCCCACGGGCTAAGAGATCAAGAAGCTCGAAGCCTTTAGCAAAAAGATTTTGGGCCAGACAGTGTTCTTAAAGCCATCAATAGTTTCTGCACCTTAGCCAGTCCTTTGGAAGGTG
This sequence comes from Ambystoma mexicanum, assembly GCF_040938575.1. Classification (NCBI taxonomy): domain Eukaryota; kingdom Metazoa; phylum Chordata; class Amphibia; order Caudata; family Ambystomatidae; genus Ambystoma; species Ambystoma mexicanum. The sequence continues at coordinate 739,384,874 of NC_090921.1, read as the reverse complement.
ATATCTGAGGCAGGGGATCACTTACCGGAGGCAGAGGTAAGTGCCATTTTACATTCTATCATGACAGACCGCAAAGAGGCAGCATTCCAGTCTCTCCAGACTGCACTGGTCACGGCAGACAGCGTCTGTGGTCCGTAGGCACTTATGGATGGGGACGTTGGGCTTCTGTTCGGATGTACAGGCCAAATGGTTAAATATGCCCTTCACCATGCAGCTTTTCAGGGCAAGAATTGATGAATCTCTTGAGAGAAGCAAAGTCACTAGGGCTAGCTGTCCAACATGTGTCTGCATCATCTTTTGGCAGGGGTCGCAGGTTAAGGCCGTTCACATCTTTCACACACACACAGGGATAAGACCCAATGTGCAGCTTGAAAGGCTTCCAAAGGCATTTCATCTGCCCAGGTAGAGGTGGGTCTCAGAAAAGTAATTCCCAAGGACTCAAAACCCATTTTGAGAATCCTGCGGCACATTCAGTGCCTGTGGGGGAAATAATGTTGGCATTCATGAGCAAGTGACCTTTCGCTACTTTGGGGGCATAGGTTTTCTAAACTGCTGCCCAAGGGGACTGCCTTTGAATCCTCTGGATGCAACCATGTGCACCCATCTGGGAGTATATCACCACAGATCCTTCGTTGCTGGAGGAGATTCAGGACATACTTTTGAAGGTGGCCATAGAACCCGTTCCCTCATTTGAATGGGGTAAGAGGTGGTATTCACCATACCTTTTGGTCCCCAAAAAGGACATGGGTATTTTGTCTCATTTTGGACCTCGACTCCTGAACAGATTCCTGAGCAAATGCAGGTTCATGATGGTGGCGGTGACACTGGTTCTTTAGACCATAGACCAGCGTCGGACTGGCCCTTTCGGTCTTTCGGCCCGTGGCCGAACGACTTTGGGGTGCCCTGGGGCCGGTTTTCCGGCAGCCACCTCTGGGCCGGTTTTAAAAAAAAAAAATGTATTTTTTTTTATTGGCAGCAGGCGCCGCGGCCCCGTCCCGGCCCCGGCCTAGTGTGCGCTGCGCTGCAGTGCAGCGCCGCCGAGCCACGTCGCGAGTATTCGCGCGGGCCGCGGCCAAGTGAAGTCAGACTCATGAGGGGGGGGTGTGTGTGGAGGTGAGTGACTGATCCGCCTGGGCTGGGCGAGCTTGGCCAGCCACTGTCTGTCAGTGAGGCAGGGCATGGAGGCTCGGCTCAGGGGGGATTCGGGAGCCAGCCCAGGAGGCACTGTGAGACCGTCCACAGGAGTCTGCAGTGCACAATCATCATAGCAAGGTAACACTAGTCACTAGATGTTACCTTGCTTTGATGATTGCATCTGCATGCATCATGCATGCATCATCATTTATGATGCATGCAGAATGCAGATGCAGATGCATGTGTGCATAAGCGTCGCCTTCGCGTCGGTGGGGGCCGGTCACGGACGGTGCGCCTGCCGTGTGTGTGGCTGTGTGCTCCTCACGAGCCTCTCTGGCCTGCGGCTGTGGCGGCCAGACGGCCAGAGAGAACGACGACTTGTTTCATCTGTGTGGGAGGGGAGGCAGGTGTTACAATTGGTGTGCGTGACGCACACCAAAGCAATTTTTAACACCTGCCTCCCTCCCCTCCGGCGAGTCCTCCTCCTGACCCTGGGGGGTGGGTGCAGCCTTTGCAGGCTGACCGCGAGGGCTCCGCTGAGCTGGAGCCGGCGGGCACTCTAGACACTGACACATTTCATTCACACTTGCTTTCAACTTTGCTGCAGGAAGTAACACTTCTTTGCAAAGTTGAAAGCAAGCAACTGTCTTCAACTTGTGCCTGGGGGGTTTGGGGGGCCGGGCGTGGTGGACACGATTCGTCGTTGAATAACCCCGGACCCAATGAAAATTCGGCTGGGCAGGCAGTGCCTGGCCTGCCTGCCCACCCAATTTGCCGCCAAATCACAATCACATATTATGCTGCTGGGCTGGCTGCTGCTACATGAGCCCCCCACCCAGTACAAGCACACACCGTGGCCGTGGTGTCTGCAGACTGCAGTGGACCTCGAGACCGTCCCAGGCAGCAGCTGAAAGCAAACGCAGTTTCGGGAAGGAAGGAACTTGGAAGTCAGTGCAGTCAGCGAGGAATCGGATACACAGTGAGGGTCACCCGTCTGACTCCTGGCTGGCAGAGCTTGTATAATGAGCCAGGAAGAGAAGAAGTGAGTGAGGGGAGAGAGCGGGCGGAGAAGAGATGGGGGGAGATTGCTGCCCGTTGCTATGTAAACAAGTTATTTTTGGCCCCAGTTGCCTGGAAGGCCCGGCCTCCAGCGCGGGATTCCCAAAGCTCAGCCTCAGGCAGACGCTGGCCTGAATACCATACCACCCACAGATCCCACCCGGACAGGCCCTGCAACCCCTCACTCACTATGCCAGACCCTCACACTGCTGCACGCCCTCACTCACACTGCCAGGCCCTCACTCATCTCTTCACACTACTGCACGCCCTCACTCACCCTGCCTAGACCGCACACAGGCAGCTGCCATCGCCCTGACCACAGACCACCGTGCCCGGCCTTCACACCCTCACCCCAGCGAGCTCTCACACTGCGCCAGTTCCTCACAGTGCGGACTGTGCGGCCCAGCTCTCACTCTCAGATCAGCGTTTCTGGTTCTCCGGCACTATTGCCTCACCCAACCCTGCCAGGCCCTCACACTCGTGGCACACCACCCTGCCACACCAGCCTGCCGGACCCTCACACTCGTGCCACACCACCCTGCCACACCAGCCTGCCGGACCCTCACACTCGTGCCACACCACCCTGCCACACCAGCCTTACCGGACCCTCACACTCGTGCCACACCACCCTGCCAGGGCCTCACACTGCCCCCTCAATCTCAGGCCACCGTGCACGGACTTCCCACCCTCAAACTGACAAGCCCTCACCCTGCTGCGCCTCCTCATCCCCCCAAAACATCACACAGCTGCCACCCCTATACCCTCATACCTGGTCTTCAAACACTACAACTACCCCACCCCCAAGGTCAGACTGGGGCATAAAGTTGTCGCGGGCATTAATGAAAAAGTGGCCCACAGTCACAAATGGCAATTCCTTCCTCTTGTAGCAGACTGCTTGAGTAGTACCCAAGGGGGAGGTTTTTGATCAAATGTGTGGTAAATTGTGCAATTTAAAGAATATTTATTCAGTAACACTGGTCAAAACTACTAGCCGCATAGTGAAGTAACTTATCAAACTGGCCCACATGGGCCCAAAAAGGGGGCCACTTTGACCCAAAAAATTGGCCCACACTGACATTTTGTGTTTTGGGTTCAGGCATTGCCCTGTTCCCCTATAGGCCAGTCCAACCCTGCCTACCCCCACCAAGCCTCACACCGGACACTTAACAAACTGCCAGGGTTTCACACTTCTCTCCCACTCTCAGACTCCCCTGCCCAACCTTCACCCCAGCAAGCCCTCACACTGCTGCCATACCACCTTGCCAGATCCTAAAGCTGCTGCCACCTACTCACCCTCAGTCCAACATTTCTGGTCCTCAAACACTCCGCCACCCTGCCAAGACATCTCACTCTCACATGCCACCCTGTTAGCCCCACACCGGTGCCATTCCCTCATCCACAGACTACGTTGGCCCTCTCACTGATGGCACCTCCACATCCTGTCACGCCACCATGCGAGGTGCCCACGCTGCCAGGCCCTCACACTGCCACCACCCCTTCACTTTGCCAAATTGAAATCCTGCACCAAACCCCGTTACCAAACTCTCACACTGCTGACACCCCCGGCCCCTACCCTGCCTGGCCCTCGTGTTGCTGCCACCGATCACCCTCCCAGACTCTCACACTGCTGCCCCACCCTCACACTGCCACAGCAACACCCAGGCAGTGTCGTGCCACTGCACTGCTGTCACCACATCGCCAGGCCATCGCAGTGGTGCCACCCCGTCTCCCTGCCTGACCGCTCATTGGTGTCACTTCCTCACACTCCTCAATCTGGCAGGCCCTCAAACTGCTGACAGCACGCCTCACTGTACAGTAGTTCTGCATTGCTATTTGTTGCACTTAGGAAACGGACTTTTCATGTTTTTATCCAGAATTATTTTATTCTCCCCGAAGCCCCCCCCCGCCCCCTTCACCACATAGTTTGCGAGCGGCCACTCTACTCTTCCAGCCCAGCCCCCGTTTGCCTACCCTCTTTACCCAACCACTGGCACCACGCCCTCCGGCTGCCAGGGGCACCAACCCCAGCGCCCCTTCCCATGCCTTCATTTTACCAGGCGCCTTCCATAATGGCACCCCTTTACATGTCTCCTTTCAATGCCATGCCCGCCTAGGCCCTCAAGCTTCTCTGCCGGTCCTCGCTGTCCCATACCCGTCCCTCTGCCAAGCCATTACCTTTCCAGTGTGTGTGTGCGTGTGTGCGTGCGCGTGCGCGTGTGTGTGTGCGTGTGTGTGTGTGTAGGGTTGCAATGTGCCCCCCCCCCTGTTTCATAGACCATGACAGCCTTCTCAGGTCTCAAAACTGCTTTCAGAGAGTGGGGCAGTGGAGGTGAAAGGGGTGTTCTGTGGGGCCCTCTGCTTGAATTCAGGTGTTTCATGTGTGTGCACACGCACCGAAACTGGACCAACTCGTCTCCAATTCCACCGCACCCGACCCCCACTGCCTTCCCCAAATATGGACAGAGAACTTGTCTCCAGGCCCTGGCCCAACCACAGCACTCACTCCCCCACCCGCAGTGGGGACAGAAGTGAGGAGGAAGGAAGGAGGGAGAGAGGCGAAGAGGAGGAACGGAGTGCGGGAAAGAGAGGAAGGAGTGACGCCAGGGAAGAGGGGGAGGGCGAGGTCCGGTGAGGGGGGGGTTAATCTGGAATAGAAAGAATATGAGAGGAACGAGGGAGGAGAGGAGAGTAAAAAAGAGAACACGAACGAGGTGGCGCAGTACACAGGGAAAGGAAAAAGAGGAGAAAGAATAATGCACAGGAGAAGGGGGGACATGAGGACCCGGAGGGAGCAGAGATGGTGAGGAAGACGGAGGGAGAGAAAAAGAGGAGAAGAGAGATGGAGAATGCGAAAGTGGACATGCAACTCCAAATGAGTGGTCTAACTAACCCCCCCACCCCAACCCGCCCAGCGCCTCACCACCAACAACCCCGCCCCTCACCGTGACTGGAGGTGCTATATGGCCTACAGGGAACTCTGGAAATTTCCCAGAGGCCTACAGTGATATTGTATATGTGTGTAGAGTCAGAAGCAGAGACGTGTGTTTCGATGAGTGTAACAGCCAGCTGGAAGCATGCGCAGTGATCAAAACCTTACCCTCGCATCCCCAACCTATCCATAAGTAACCTCTCCCTAAACCTCATTCCGGTTTCCCTACCCCCGCTCCTATCCAACCATTGTCACCCTACCCTAACCCTCCTTCCCTGCTGGGGTTGCGGAGCCCTGTATAAGCATTGACTTGCAGCAGGTCCCAAAACCGCAGTGGAGGTGGTTGGTTCATGCCACTCCTGCGCCTCGGAGCTGTGGACGGACCCTGTCACAGAACTGTATGCAAATTAATGTTATTTTATGAGTTGTGTTGTAATGTAACAGACACATGAACCCTCAATATGTAGCATTTTCTGTAAAAGTCATGAATTGACGCGATTCACGGATGATGGTTTGAGGGCCACTTTCTTTGAGGCGAGGGGTGGGCCACTTTTTTGAGGCGAGGGGTGGGCCACTTTTTTGTTGTTGTCCGGGCCTATTTCTTGTCCCAGTCCGACCCTGCCATAGACTTTGAGGAATGGATGGCGTCTCTAGATCTTCACAATACCTATTTTCATGCGCTTGCCCACGTAAGATACTGGAAATAACAGAGGTTCGTGAATGGCGAAGCACATTACCAACTAAGCATACAACCATCATATCTAGCCTCCACCACAAAGGTCTTCACCAAGTTGATTTCAGTGGTGGCAACACATTTTTTATTTATTTATTTTTTGCATTTGCAAAACGCCTAAGCCCACTGGCATCAAGGCGCAGTTGCGAGCCAGTTACGCAGTCCACGTACTTTATGAGAAAAACATTTGACAAAATAGGTGAGTGTAATGTTCACATACACGTAGTTCAAGAATTTGTGTGCTCCGACAGTTCAGTGTTTAGGTAAAAAGCCAGGTTTTTAGGGATTTCCTGAATGCCCAGTGAGATTCTTCAGCTCTTAGCAAGGGAGGAAGGGAGTTCCAGTGCAAGGCAGCTACTGCTGCAAAGCTAGTGCCTCCTCCTCTGGCTCTTTTGAATTTCAATGGTGCGATTCGGTGAGCGTGGATTGGCCTCACAGGTCTGAGAGTGTTACATCTGACGTTTTTTTGGGCCAAGTACTCTGGCGCTTTATTTGAAAGGTATTTGTGCATGATAGTGAGGATTTTAAATGTAATCCTTTCCAGGATAGGTAACCAGTGCGCCTCCTTTCTCGCTGCCGAGATATGGTCTCTTTTTGCGATATTGAGTGCAGAGCGTAGCGCATTGTTTTGGATTACCTGCATTTTGCAGATGTTCTTCTTGGATGTACCTGCAAAGAGGGCATTGCAGTAATTGAGTCTTGCTCCATTTACTACTTGTGCGATGGTGAGGCAACTTACTGGTGAAAGGAACTGCCTGGCTGCATTAAGAAGTTTAAATGTGTAGGCCGCTGATGAGGCATTTGCACAGACTTGTTTTGTGAGGGAGAGGGTGGCATCCAAGTATACTCCAAGAGTTTTCACAGAAGCTGAGACCGGGCTCTTTATGGCGTCGATCTGGAAGGATGAATATTGGGGCGAATGCTTCTTTAGCATTGCTGGTGATCCCACTATGAAGATCTCAGTCTTATCGTCGTTCAGACAAAGATGGTTCGTAGACATCCAGATTTTGTTGATAGTGCTTGCGTCCTCTTCATAGGACCCTGACGGGGGGAGGAGAATTTGGGTGTCATCGGCATAGTTGGTGTAGGCTATGCCGATGTCGTCCTGCAGGTCGAAAAGGGGTTTAGTGAATACATTATGGAGTGTGGGGGAGACGCAGGATTCTTGCGGGTCGCCACAAGGAATGGGTGAGGAGGGGGAGCCAGCTGATTCTGAGAAGGCTTTCATGGATCTTGCTTCAAGAAATGATGCAACTCAGTTCATGGCTTCTTGGGAGACGTTGGCTGCGGCTGTGAGGTGGTGGTACAGTGTTTTGTGGTCCACCAGGTCAAAGGAGGCTGATGGGTCTAGGAGGAGGAGAAGGGCTATCTTTCCTTTGTCTCGGAAATTGTTCAGCTGATTTTTAAATCTAGCAGTGCTGATTCTGAAGCCAGATTGGTGTGTTCCTAGGATGTGGTTGGATTACAGGAATGACTGAATTTGGTTGTATGCTTCCCTGTCCAGGATCTTTAGTAGGAATGGGACTGTGGTAATTGGGCTGTAGTTGTTGCGATCTGATGCGTCTAGGGAAGGTTTTTTTTAGTAGGGGGAGGACCCAAGATTCATTCAAGCTGGCGGGTATGTGGTTGGATGAGAAGGAGGCGTTGATGAATCTAGTAATGAATGAGACTAGAGCAACAGAGCAGTCTTTGATAATGGGTGCAGGGCAGATGTCGCCTTTACATCTAGATGGTTTAAGATTTTGAGGATGTTCTCAGTCTCTTCCTCTGAGACCTCTCTAAAGTGAAAGGTCGAGGTAGGTGGGTTGATGGCAAGGGGGCGACCATGGAGGTAAGCGCACTAGTGTTAATAAGGTCCTGTTCAAAGATATTTTCTGCTGTATGGTGCGTTTTTTAGTGCTCATAACAGTCTGAATGCTTGAGCACGACAATTCATTTTAAGTGATAGTTGGAAGGGGGACAGCTGGCATTTTCAACTAGTATGCAGAGGATTTCCTGTGTGTTAGAGCTGGCATTTGTAATTCTGGTATTGTAAGCAGTCGATTTGGCTGTGATTATGGCAAGCTTGTATTCCCTGGCAATCTTATTAAATGCAGTTTTAGGAGTATTGGCTGGCGGCTTTTTCCAAGTGACTTCTGCTAGCAGTTGTTTTGCTCGTAGGGCCTGGAGGTCTGGACCATACATTAATGTGCCCCACTGTTTTGGCTTTATGTGGAGCCAGAGGGGCAACTGCGTCCACTGCCTTGGTCAGGGTATTCATGTAGATGTCTGCTAGTACTTTCGGGTCTCTTGAGTCAAAGTACACCCACTGGAGGTAAGTGAGTTGAGGGGAGATGGTTTCCTTGGTCATCTTTCGGTGCTACGTGACCAAGAGCCGGTGGTGTGTACATGTGAAATCTGGAAGGTGAAGGACAAAATATGATCCGACCAAGAACACGGAGTGTTAGCAGAGATAGTGATCTGACTATTGAGGCCAGCCACCCAGTCCAAGGTCCTGCCTTTGTTGTGCGCCGGGGCTGTCTCGCATTGTTTGAACCCAAGGTCTGAAAGCGTGTTAGCTAGGGAGGTGGCATTGTGGTCAGAGGGGTCATGGAGCCCTAGATTCAGATCCCTAGTATTATGGATCTGGAGATAGGCTTAATGTCGCCTCCCACTGCTTAGAATGGGTCTTCTTCAAAGGAAGCAGATGGACCAGGTGGGCAGGATATGTGGATGAAGAGAGTGTCTACGATGTGGATGAGGCAACGATGAGAGTTTGACAGAGAGCAGCTCGCAGTTCTCCGTCCTGGGCATAATCGAAGGTCTACTTTGTAGGGTGTTTCTAAAGATGAAGGCAACCCCTCCCCGCTTTGCATCTGTCCTGTTGTTTCTCAGGATGGCAAAGCCGTCAGGAATTGCTAGTGATGAGGCTCAGCCGGAGGCTTGGTGTAACCACGTTTCTGTGCTGGCTAGCATGTCAGGATTTTGGGTGGTAATCAGGTTGTTAATGTCAAGGGCATGGATAAATCTTGCATTAATAAGGGCGCATTTTAGGAGGGGTTTTGGTGGGGATGTGTGTTGGTACAACCTCTTCTGTTGGCGACCTTAAATTAATTAGTAAGGCTTTTCAGCCGTTTCGCATCCCTGTGTCCTAAATTGGAGGAACCAATCCCCTACCTCCTTGGTTATACAGCAGATTTTAGAGTCTGCCACTTAAGGATTGCGCCACACATTCAAAATCACAGAGCCCTTTATTCCTGATTTACACGTGTTTCGGCTGCTCAAGAGCCTTTCTCAAAACAAAAAGGGCAACATATGGTACGTTTACCATATGTGTTTTTTGTTTTTTATTATATTCTGTGTTTGAACTGATGAATATATCTACTCATATATATATGGTTTTGAAAACAAAAATCTATGTTTAACTGTTTGAATTTCTAACAAATATCTACTAAAACCTAACTCTATGTTTTTTCTGTCCTCCTCTGTGGTCAAATCTATGAATATGTATATAACTTTGTATGTAGATTATGATATTTTTGCTGTTGCCCTTTTTGTTTTGAGAAAGGCTCTTGAGCAGCCGAAACACGTGTAAATCAGGAATAAAGGGCTCTGTGATTTTGAATGTGTGGCGCAATCCTTAAGTGGCAGACTCCAAAATCTGCATTTTAGGAGGGGGTCAAGTCCATCTGCTGGGTGGATAAAGTAAGGTGGGCTGGAAGGTGGCTTCTTTAGGAGCATGTCATTATTGTTAGGTATGCTGGCAGGGGAGGGGTACGTAGTTTGTCTGGCGGTTGTCTTGTGGAGTTGGGGCTAATTCTTGGGTAGGGTGGTCAATGTGCCGTTAACGATTTCCTTGATGGACTGGCTGTTGATGAGGGTTTTATGGAACGCATAAGATGGCTGTCTGCTTCTGCTTGTTCTGAGAGCTGTAGCAGGTTGTATTTTAGTCCTCCTGTGTACTCGAGTGGGATGGGATGGGATTGTGTGCCAAACTTTTCATTTCTCACCCAGGTGGTGGCTGGGAGGCAGGGATGGCTTATTTTGACTTTTCTGGATCTCAGCCTAGTGTTTCTGGCTAGTGGTGAGGCTGGGACAGCATTCCTTATGGGGTCATAACATACATGTGCAGTAAACGTTGTTTGTCGAGTTCGGGTATCGTGGTACCAGGGCTGAAATGGTGCGCCAGGTTCCCTGGGGCAGTTATGACTTCGGATGATGTGGATTTGGGTGCTTGGAAGGGACTGAGTCTTATGTGTCCGAGACCTCGAGGGAGCGGCCGTTGTGACAACCTGCTGAGTGATGAGTGGGTCCTGGGCCGTATTGCCCAGGAGTTTATACGGTGGGGGAGGCAAGGGTTCCATAGTTTCTGTATTGGCTTGTGGGGTGTGGGGTGTTGTTATGATCCTGGGCAGAGCAGCTTGGCGCCTGAATGAAGCTGGGGATAGGTGCCATGGAGGTGCAGCAGGTCCCTCAGTGCTGTGGGCCTGAAACAGCGTCTCTCTGACTATGCAGCTCGCTCGTGGAGTTAAAGGGCCTGCTTGCACCGCATGGCAAGAGGAATGCGGCTTTGAGGAAGCGGGTGGGTTCAGGTAGTGAGATGTTTAGGGCACATTTCAGGTTAGGTGAGCAAGGTACAGCTGAATCAGTATAGCCATTAGCATCATGCATAACCGCAGGCTTACCTTTTGAGTTACAAACATCGGGCGGTTGAAGAGGGATGGTGGGCAGCTGGGCATCGGCAGGAAGCAGCGTAGAGCAGCATAGAACTCTGGAAGCCTTTTGCTACAGCCCTCTGGTACGGCCGCCCCTACCATCTGGCGAAGTGAGGGCATGGCCATTAGACCGTGTGCTGACCAATCATGTAGCTTTGTGTGCATGTTGTTAGCCCTATGGATGCTATTGCTTTCGGTGGCTGCCATCTTATCCAATGCAGCATCCATGGAGAGCACCATGATTCTTGCTTCTGGAGGGTTCTGTTGGGGTCCCATGGTGGACCCAGGGTGCAGTGGAACAGCAGAGAGCTCTGAAAGTCTTTTGCTGCAGCCTTCTGGTACAGTCATTCCACCATCCGGCGGAGTGGGGGCATGGCCATTAAACAGTGTGCTGGCCAATCATGTAGCTTTATGTGCACGTTGTTAGCCCTATGAAGGCTATTGCTTTCGGCGGCAGCCATCTTATCCAATGCAGCATCCACGGAGAGCACCATGATTCATGCTTCTGGAGGGTGCTGTTGGGGTCTCATGGTGGACACAGGGCATAGCGGAGCCCATGCCTGGAAGGAAAAGATTAATGTCTTTCCGTAGCTGAGCTATTGGCTGATCAGGGTTCGCTCTCCAGAGAAGGCAGTTTCTCATCGTTGCCACACCTCATTAATAGCCTGAGCTTCTCCATGAACTTTAAGAAGTCCCAGGTGACACCATCTCAAGAACTCTAGATCATCAGAGCGGTCCTCGCTGGGGGAAGCTTTTCCTCCAAAGGACATGGTCTCTAATATCTTTCAGATGATTGGCCGGTTCCAGAATTCAAACGTTCTGCCAGCTTGGCATTCTGTTCACCTTCTGTTTCTTATGGAATCCTGCATTTATTTGGTGCCAAAAGCCTTGCTGAGGATGTGTCTGGAATAGCTCACTTGGTCAGAGTAGCCACTGTCACCTCTTTCCAGGTTGCCTATGGCAACCACGCTGGATGATGCAATACATTGCATTTGCCCTCATGGAGAAACTCAGCATATCCGTCGAGAAGTGCACCACCAGAAGCCAGGACACTTGCAGAGTTGAAATCCACCACTGCAACAAGGAAAGGACCAGAAAACAAGCCTTCTCTGCCTACGCCCCAAGACTTTGGAACTTCCTCCCCGCCGGCATCGGACTCGCTTCCACGCTCCTACACTTCAGAAAAGAACTCAAGACTCACCTCTTCAAGGAGTCTCTCCTCCTCAACACCTAGTCCATCACATCGCCCCTCGTGCCAACTGACTCGCTAGACACTGCCTGTCCCTTTCCTCCCCACCACTCGGTACAGCTGTACCCCTCCTCTGTATCCTACACCACCTGTATATCTGTTCTGTTGGTACACCTCTGTAACGCACTCTGTTATGAATATTTATTGGTGTATACCTCTGTGCTCAATAAATTCCATAATAATAATAATAAGAATTGCTGGTGTGCAAAGTCCAAAGCCCCACACCCCGCATCAGCTACGTGCTAACCATATCAGCCATGACTAACATCCCAAACCAAGATGGCGCCGCATCTCAGACAAACTACGGCAATATAAAGAAGTGAGTCATAAGACCGGGCGTCTTACAAGCAGTAGTTGCCCAGGACCCAGAGACTCACTGAGCTCCTTCTACAGACACCTACTCAAGATCACAAACTATCATTTTTATTAGGTAATTAGACTTTGTTATTTTAGTCTATTTCTTATTTGGGGACTTCACAGAATTTACCTGTCCTACTTTAAGTTGGAATAGCTGAGCATCTTTGATTGATACAAGATATTTCAAGGAACTTGCTTTCCCTATCAACATTTGTCCTGGAACATCACATCACCTGTTCCAGCGCCCCCCAGCCTAAAGAAACTTGGGGAGGACGGGGAACCCAAAGCTCTTTAGATAAATATAACAGAGCGCTCAGTTCTACGTTTTTCCCAAGAGGCAATTCCTTCATGGTTCTTGGGAGTCCAGGTTAGTGATTTATGTCTGAAATCTTACAGATTGTAAGACCAACCACTCTCCCAAACCATGTACACCATGATTAAAGACTGACTTGTGCACTAGATAAATTACAAGCTGAAGTCACCAGTTCCCGACAGGAGAATACAGTTTTATATCAGGCTGTTAAAGTGTTGCAGGGAAAGGTAGAAAACATGGTTGACAAGAGCCCCATTTACAGCGTGGGGTCAGTTGCAGGAGCTGGTCCTTCCGGCAGTCGTGTCACTGGAGGGGACAGTACTCATCCTCGCTACCTTACGCCTCCTGGATTGGGACCTAGCATACCCTCTCCTCCTATGACTATGAAATATGGAGGGGACCCCAACAGGTTTAAACTATTCTTAACCCAGAGTCGAATCCACTTTATGAATCAGCCACAATTGTACACCTCAGATCAGGCTAAAATCTCCTTTATTCAGTTAAATTTGGAGGAAAATGCTCTAGCCTAGGTGATGCCCTTAATTGATAATAATGACCCCCCCCCCCCCACTCTTCAATTATGATCAATTATATGAAGCTTTCAGTCCATGTTTGATCAACATTATGCTGCACAGTTAGCCCGGAACAAATTGATAGATCTTCTTCAATGCAACTAAAATCTGCTGATATATATCAGCCAATTGCAGAAATTAGCATTGCAAACCGCGTTGCCTGACAAAGTCCAATTAACCTTGCTCCAGAGAGGGTTGAAGGAAGAAATTAAAGACATCCTAAATCAGGTTGTTAATCCCTCATGGATCTCAAAGACTACATCACTTTGGTGGTATAGTTGGACCAATGATGGGGCGAGAGAAAGGGAGAGAAGAGACGTACCGAATGGAGACGCAACCTGTACCAGAGTGAAGTTCCTCTGCCCTCTTCTGTAGGTGAATCGAAGCAGGTCGACAGTGTTAGAGGACCTGTTTCGCTAACAGAATGTGAACGGAGAAGGAAAGGGAATCTATGCTATTATTGCGTAGTTCCAGGACATTCTGTATGGAAATGCCCCAAGAAACCCGTCTCTGAAGCGGGAAACGAATCGACTTGCTTATCTCAAGGGAGAAGATGACTAGTCTAAGGCCCTACTCCCAGATGTTACCTACAGATATACCCACCTCAACAACACAACACGTCATTCGGGTTTTGCTCAAGGACCATCCGTAGGTATGGGGAGAATTTCTGGCCATAGTCGACCTTGGCGCTACTGGTAACTTCATCGATCTCAACTTTGCAAATTATATAACATTCCATTAATTTATAAACCTCACAGTGCACCTATCACGTCTGTGGACAGGTTGGACCTAATTTCAGAACCCATCACTCATCAAACCAGTCCTTATTACAGAGTTTGTTCCAAGAGACATAAGCAGACTCTCTCCTTAGATGCCATTGTTGCTCCCAATTTTCAGATCATCTTGCGAATTCCATGGCTAGCCTTCAACAACCAAATTATATATTGGAGACAACGGATCCTTACCTTTGCTGTGGATCAGTGTCCTCTTAGTTGCCAACAACCATTTCCAGAAAACATTCCGCCTCCATCTGCTGCGAGTGTAGTGATTCTGAATCTACCGACTGAATACAAAGACTTTGCAGGTGTGTTTGATCCCATTAAAGCCAACAGTTTGCCCCCTCATAGACCATATGATTGTCAGATCAAGCTACAGCCAGCAGCATCTATCCCTTATGGTCGGACTTACTCTCTCACAGACAAAGAGAACCAGGTCCTCAAATGTTATAGATGACATTTTAAAGAAAGGGTTCATATGAAACGCCACCTCCCCTGGTGGACCCCCTATTTTCTTCATACATAAAAAGGATGAAGCACAATTACGGTCCTGTGTGGACTACCGTACTACCGTCAGCTTAACGATATCACTGTTAAAAGTCGATACCCCCTGCTATTGATCCAGGTCTTGATTGATCAAGCTTGCCATAGCAGAATATAAACTAAACTGGATTTAAGAAGCGCATATAATCTGGTAAGAATCGCATAAGAAGATGAATGGAAGACAGCATTTCACACTCGATTTGTCCACTAAGAATACTTGGTGATGCCCTTTGGGTTATGTATTTGGGCTATGTAATGCCCCAGCAGTGTTTCAATTCTTCTTAAAGGATATATTCCGGGACATTCTGGATATCTTCGTGGTTATTTACCTCAACGATTATGCTCGTTTTTTCCCTTCATTGGCCAAACACATAGGACATGTACGGACTGTTCTTGTCATACTTAAGGATAACCGTTTATATGCCAAAGCCTCCAAATGTCTATTCCATCAAGAGCGGGTAGGTTACTTGGGCTACATCCTGTCACCCAACCATGTGGAAATGGATCCATGGAAAATCAACGCAGTACTGGACTGGCTAGTTCCCACCACACTTATAGAGCTCCAACGATTTTTAGGGTTCTCAAATTTCTATAGGAGATTCCTTCTGGCAAATTCCCAGCTCTTACATCCTCTAACAGCCCTCCTAAAAAAGGAAAAATGTTTACAATGGAAAGATCTCACCCAAGATGCCCTGTTTTACAGATACCTGACCCTTCAAAACCTTATACAGTGGAGACGGATGTGTTAGATCACACACTTGGAACAGTCTTGTCCCAAAAGAATACCTTCTCAAGTAGGAATCATTCAGTTGCTTATGTGGTGAATCTGATGATGTCACCACTCCTTTTCCTGAGGTAGCCTCTTCGCATGTGGCATGGGGATGGCAACCGCTACCTGATCCTGACCCCGGTGGCGACTGTATGAGGGAGGATCCCTTGGGGGGGAGGTGACCCTCAGGGGGATGGCACATCATCATTGAAAGGAATCACATATCCCCCTTCCCCGTGCCCTGATGCTGCAGAAGGCCTGAGGCTGCAGGACCCACTTGCAGCAAAGCTGGGCACGGCGAAGGCGCACCGACTAACAGGACGAACGCTGAGTCAACAACCTGAAGTGAAGCAAAGCAGAGAAGCGTGAGAAACAAGTACCCAGTAAGCCCAGGGAAGATGGATGGGTTACCGGATTACCTAAAAGTGTATTCCACGTTATGAAAGCAAATTCGCAAAGTGAAGCCTGTAAAGAAATTTACGTTGGTGTGAACTATACTAAAGAAGAGAATCTCAAGGAAGACTCATGCCCCTGAGATTGTGATTTATGGTGAATGTGAAGAAGAACCTAGCAGGGGATTATACCAGGTGTTCTGCGAGTCTGGGACCCGCACCTAAAGTGGAATACTGTAAATGGGAAAACCCAAGGAAAATACATGACCTTGGGGATTGTTGAACTGTCTTCTTGTGGTAAAAAGAAATCTGTGGAAGGGAACCACTCCCCGGAACTGTGAACACCCAAGGAGGAGGGAGTTAGCGTCATGGGTTAAAAGCAACTTGAATATTCTTTGTTGGAACCTTTTTGTTGTGGTAAAAAAGAGCCATTCCCTGGAACTGCAGCCACACAAGTTTGAACATTATTCACTTGCAACCTTTGGTTGGATTTAAACCTTTATGTTGCATTCAAACATTTGTGCACTTTAAGAATCAAAGACATTACTCTTTTCACCTTAAAGTTGGTTTTAGACTGTGAGGGCCAGAATAGTATTCCATTCCCAGGGGGTATTTGTGCTTTGGACATCTTGACAAAGGATAGATCCATTCATTTTGGTTGAGGTAGGGAAATACCTCCTATGTTATGAATAGTGAGGCATTTTCCAACCCATCTATTGTTTTAAATAAAAGTATATGAACACAATCTTAAACTTTCTGTGTCCGTGTCTCACTCCTAGCTTCTCACACTTACGTAATGTTGCAGAGCGGAATTACAGCATCTTTGACAAACAACTGCTTGCAATCAAGGAAGTCTTCATTACTTGGCGGCATTACCTAGAAGGAGCTAACCACCCTGTGTTGGTTATTACAGATCATAAAATCCTGGCCTTCCTAAAAACCGCCAGAGCCATCAACCAACGATGGAACCATTGGATTCATGTTTTCTCGTGTTTCTACTTCCAAGTAACTTACAAACCAGGTGCCTGAAGTCTTCATTAATTGGTGGCATTACCTAGAAGGAGCTAACCACCCTGTGTTGGTTATTACAGATCACAAAATCCTGGCCTTCCTAAAAACCGCCAGAGCCATCAACCAACGACAGAACCGTTGGATTCATTTTTTCTCTCGTTTCTACTTCCAAGTAATTTACAAACCAGGTGCCTTAAATACTAAAGCAAACACTCTTTTTTGCAGAGACCCCCAATGACTGAACCTGTTCAAGGTATAGCTTTCGTGACACCAGATCAAATTGTAACTGTACAAATTTTGGATCTGACAGTATTGGAAAGAGCTCTCAACAACAGCTACACAGATAGTAGCCATTATTGATACCTTCAGGGCCTTGGCGGATGTGCTCAATGGATTTCATTAATGACCTACCTCCTGTCCAGAATGTGACTACTATTTTGACTATGGTGTATTCCTTCACTAAACTGGCTTACTTTATCGCCCTACCGAGAGTCCCCTATGCTTCCTTCCTTAGCCACCTGTTTGTCTTATATATTCCGTCTATATATTCTGTCTCCATGGACTTCCCAAATCCATTGTCATTGATCAAGGTTTTCAATTTGTATCTCGCAGATTACTAGGAATTGAGCTAAGGTTTTCATCAGCATATCACCCCCAAAGTGACGGGCAAATAGAAAGGGTGAATTTTCATATAACGACTCACATCATGCATCTGTCATAGATACTCCTTTTCATTTATCCTGTGGTTTTCATCCTGTTTCCATTCCTATCACCACCCTCTTGAATGCCAATATTCCAGCAGCGGGGATTTATGAAAGCAGCGGAACATCTTAAACACACATAAAATATGACAAAGAAAAATGCAGATACCAAGAGATGTGCGGCTCCTCAGTACCGAATACAGGGTCAAGTCTGGCTATCCACTTAAACATATACACATTCCTTCCTTTGTAAACAAATGGAAGCCTAAGTATATAGGAAGAATCATCAATCCTGCAGCTGTGAAATTGATACTCCCAGACAGCTGCAAGATCCACCCTGTCTTCCACGTGATCCTCCTGAAACCTGTGACCCGCTCAGAGACATATGGTAACAGACAGTTGTCCTGTCCCCCAGCCATAGGACCCCAAGAAGACTTTGAGGTGCGAAAATCCTGGATTCCCGACATAGTGGACGATCAATTCAGTATGTGATCGACTGGGTAGGTTATGGTTCTGGGGACCGGACTTGGGTATCTGACAAGGACGTGTTTGCTCCTGCCTTACTTGATCTATTCCACCACACATGCCCTAGAGAAACCAGGAGGGGGGCTCTGAGCCCACTGGTTGGTGGGAGGGAAGTTAGGAGGGGACATATTGTCAGGAATGGCTTTCCCGGTCAAAGTAGCCACTGTCGGAATAGCCACAGTCACCTCCTTCTGGGGCACCTGTGGCAACCCAGCTGGGCAAGGCGATACATTGCTGGTGTCCAAAGTCCTGTTCCTTGCACACCCCGCATCAGCTACACCCTAGCCATATCAGCCATGACTAACATCCCAAACCCAGATGGCCGCCACAAGCGTAGCGTCACGTCTTTAAGGCGCACTACGTCATTGCGCGTCCCATCAATATAAGGAAGTGAGTCATAGGACCGTGCATCTTACAAACACCAGATGTCCAGGACGCAGAGACTCACTGAGCTCATTCTACAGACGCTACTCAAGATCACAAACTATCGTTTCGGTTAGGTAATTAGATTTTGTTATTTTGTTCTATTTTTTTAATTGGGAAGTTTACTTCATACACAGTTTTTACCTGTCCTACCCATCTTGTCTCCATTTAGTCTCCAACACTGCTATCAACATTTCTCCCGGAACATCACGTTACCTGTTCCTGCGCCCTGCAGACTAAAGACACTTGGGGAGGACGAGTAACCCGAAGCTCTGTAGATAAATATAACGGAGCGTTCAGTTCTACGTTTTCCCCAAGAGGTAATTCCTTCATGGTTCCTGAGAGTCCAGGTTGGTGATTTATGTCTGAAATCTGACAAGATGAGGTTTGCTTTTGGGCTACATTTCGCACCTACTTCGAGTCTCATCTCACGCAGAAACTGTTGTGGTGGGCCCAAAGAGCCAACCTAATGGGAGGGGAATATTAGGCAATCTTAGACAGAGGTGACGATCATCACTGATGCGTCCCTGAAATCCCTGATCGCTCACCTAGGATTAACAGAGTGAGCTGGATTTTGCCCTTGGATGTGCAGCATTCAGGCTAGCCCAGAGAGCTTTCCTTCAAACAATCCAGGGGAAAGTGTTCTGATCCTCATAGATAACACAGCAGCAACGTATTGCCTCAACAGGTAGAGGGTGTGTGTGTAGGGTTGCAGTCCCTGTGCAAGGAAGCAATGAAGCTGTGGTTCTAGGCCTTGGAGGACAACATTCTTTTTGCCAGGAAAGAGAATGTTGTGATGGACACCTTGAGCTCACAGGGCATGTCCTCCACAAGTGGAAGCTGTGCCAGTAGGTTCTTGTGGAAATCATTGATCTTTGGGGAACCCCTCAAGAGAGGACCCGTTTGCCTCCAGTGTCAACAGGAAGTATGAGCTGTACTGCAACAGGGAAATCCCCCCAAGAGGGGGCACTCGGGGATGCGTTTCTGGTGGACTGGGATTCTGATCTCCCCGTTGCATTCCAACCAATTTCTGTTATCCCATGGTGTCTCATGAGGTTATGGCTATTCGGGACCACTATAATCCTGATTGGCCTGGACATGATATTCTAATCTCCTTGACATGACCATATGTCCTCCTCAATGCCTCCCGAAGAGAGCAGAACTTCTCTTACAATCAGGGGAAGTTAGGGAGTTCTGCAGCTGATTCTTAGCACTCTCAACCTGCATGTGCTGCTTTTGCGAGGCTGTGGTAGAAGAACTGGATCTTGCAGAAAGAGGTCCTTGAGGTTCTCATCTCTGCACGAGGATTGACCACAAAGCGATCTGCAACTGTTGGTGGAGAAATTCTGTGTTTTTTGTGTAGAGTGGGATCTGGATCCCCTTTTTTGTTCAGCATCCTCACTCTTACAGTTTCTTCAGGTGAACTATGTGAATTCCCCCACCCAACACTATCTGACTATATAAATATATGAATACCTACATTGTAACATATACCGCAACCAGCGCCTGAATGCCTACAGCTTAGTGCGCTCTGCAAACGTAAAAAAAAAAAAATACAGTGCTACCTATCAGCAATTCTTTTTTTTAAGAAGACTTTCAAGAGGACACCAGCATAGGGGTCCCATTTTAGCATCCCAATGCAATCCAGTTTTTGAAGGGACTAGAGAACATGTCCACCTTCCCCTCCACAACCTGTGACAATGTTTAGTCCCAGCCTGGGATCAGACTCTGGTGCACACATTTCTCTTGGAGTCTCCTTTTTAAACATGGCACTCTAGTCTTTGCCATTGCAACATTTGACACGCAAATACTTTCTTTCTGGTGGTCATTACATCGGACAGAAGAGTAAGTGAACTTCAAGCACTTTTGTGAAAATGTGCTTGTCTTGCTCAAGAGAAAAGATTACATTGAGTATTTCATCGTTTTTTTTCTACCCATGGTGGTCTCTTAGGTTTATTTTTTGACTGAGAGGAAACTATCAGTACTCTACCTGCCTCCTTATTCATCTAAGGAAGAGGAACGGTTCCATTGTCTCAGCTCATAGGGCCTTGAGTTTTTATGTGGCCAGGTCCAAATGTTTCAGGAAAGATTGCCAACTTGTCATGGGTTTTTCAGGAATTATACAGACATTGGTCACTTCTAAGCAAACCCTACCAAGGATAGAAGGACATGTTCTAGGACTACAGTAGTCATTACAATGAGTAACGTTCACTTTCTGCCACACACCCCAGACTGGTGACATCTTCCACCAGCTGTATCTCATGGCTGTCATAGTAGGTGCAGTGATATGATGCTCTTGCAGGCTAACACCAGGGCTTTCATTGAGATGCCACTTTAACCTAGCTTTACCAGCACCTGCTAGGTCCTTTACTAAAGGGGTGCTCTGAAGGTCATGTAATAGCTAACTCTTTCTGCCATTGAGGTATCCCTTGGACCTTATCTGAATCCACATAAACTGGCGCTGAAGTTGCCCCGCAACTTGGCCTGTTAACTGTCTTTTGGTTGCCTATAAACCCATTCTAACCAACCTCAGAACTTACACCTGCTTTTTCTGAGCTAACTATTCACCCCTTCCCTTTCCGCTCACACGCCTACCCTCTCTCTCTTGGGCTGCACCCTTTCTTTATTGCCTTCACTTGCCTATTTCTTCTACCCTTCATACTCTTCTCCTTCCCTGCTATCAGCGTTCATCCTCATTTTTGTGTAACTTCTGCATCACTCTGTGGCCTCCTCATCTTCCTTCTCAAACCCCTTTGCACCCACACCTCTCAAATAAGACACTCAGATGCTCCCAGGATCTCCAACCTCATCGATCCCCCTCGCCTACTGCACAAAACTTGCTCCTCTCCCCGCCACCCTCACTCTTTCACTCAGCCTCTGGGATGCACAATCCCTCTGAAACAAGTCTTCCTACATCACTGACCAATTTGACTCGTATCACCCTCAACTTCCCCTTCTTTCTATTGCAGAATCCTGGACCTCCCCTCATGACTCTGCTACACTAGCAACTCTTTACACCGACTGTTACCTTCTCCTGCTCTCCCCGACCTTTTGGGAAGGGCTGTGGTGTGGGGTACCTTATCAATAAGACCCTCAATACTGCCTCTCTAGCCCATCTGATATCTCTTCCCATTTTGAATATGACACTATTCTACTCCTCTCTCCTACTCCTCTCACTATTCAGGCTCTCTATGGACCCATAGTCCTCTCAACTTCTTCACTGATCTGACCATTCTCCTTGAGTCACTTCCTACTGACATCCTTGTCATGCTGGGTGACTTAATCCTCCCCCAGCCCTATGCAGCCACATGCCTTGAACTTAACCCTCACCTATCTGACCACACCCTCCACGACCAGCCTACCTGGTCTGATGGGAACTCTCTTGACCTTTTCTTTTTCTATAACTTACTCTCCTCCTCTGATTTCTCCATTGGCCCCTCTCCCACCGACCACTCTTTTGTTCATTTTAACATCTCACCCTCTCCGCCTTTTACTCCTCATCTCGCCTCTTCAATGACTAAGAGTTAATTCATGAAGGACTCTCTTTCCCCTTACCGTGAGTATGTGAGGACCTCTCTTCTGCTTCTTTTTGCTATTCATACCCCTTCCATTGACCGTGCTTTCCCTGACTTTCACTATGCACGTATAACTGCATTTGACCAAAATGATCCTACTCGCACATTATCACCTTCCAGTCCCTGTCCTCAGCCTTGGACCACCACTGAAATTCAGACCCTCAAAACAAACATGCAACTTGACCTACGATGCTGACGCAAATTATGGACACTCCTAGCCTCCAAAATGTACCTTGCTGCCCTAACCTCTGCCCTGGATTCTGCCAAATCCACCTACTTGACAAACCTAATCTCCTCCCTTTGTTTTCACCCCTGCAAACGTTCATCTACTGACCAATCTTTGCTCACACCTCCCAAGCCAATATCCAATAGCACATCCGTTTCTGCTAATGAATTTACTCACTACTTTTTCTCTAAACTTCATGACACTCTAACAACTCTCTCCGGGCCTCCATACTAGAGGCCCGGAGGGAAATAGTCATCAGGCAGGTGGAGAAGATGCTGGCTAATGATATCATAGAACCATCACAGAGTCATTGGTCCTCACCAATAGTCCTGGTTGCCAAAACAGATCACTTGTGGTGATTTTGTAACGATTTTCAGAAATTTAACACGGTGTCCCAGTTTGATAACAATCCAATGCCAAGAATTGACAACCTCTAGTGTCCAGTACAGTCTTAAATGTATAGCCTTCCCCATGGGTGTACGGATATGGTAGTATATTCCCCTGACTCTTCCTGGTAAACAACTGTACACATCTGAGAACTAGTCCAGAAGGTCTTGTATGTACTTCTGTTGTGGTGCGGGGAGGTCAATAGGTATTTAATTAAAGTGCTAATTTTCTTTGGCTAATAGGCTTGCCATCACTACTGAGGATGACTCTGCCGGATCCTGTCTCCACTCTTTTAACAGATGCACATAATAGACTGGAACTTAAGGCATCTATCAGGTTGAGAGACGCGCTAATTGCAAGGGCCGGTCTGTTCTACAATCTCATAAGGACCATACCAACGTGAACATAAAATGCACAAGGACTTTTGATCTGATAGAGAAAGAACGGGTTATGGTATTTTTCTCATAGAGACCCTTCTGATTTTCCTGGGCCCTAGTTAAGGTGGAATTCACTATATAGCTAACAAGTGCCAAATGTTCCTTGATTCTCTGCGCTGTTTGCATGAGCGATAGTATGGCCTCTTCCCAGGTCTCTATTAGCATGTCCAAACCATCTCTGGTATCTCTTCCATATAGGAGTTCAAAAGGCGAGAATCCCAGAGAACTTTGTGGAGCTTTTCTAATAGCAAACAGGGCCCATGGTATCATCATGTCCCAGTTTCTCCCATCTGCTTCGGCAAGTTTTTTAAAGATTATTTTAAGGGTTTGGTTGAATCGTTCGACCAGTCTGCCTGTTTGAGGGTGATGCACAGACCTTCTGAGGGCTTTAATCTGAAGGATGTCCTTCACCTCACCCATGATCTTACTCATGAACGTCGTACCTTGATCAGTAAGAATTTTCTTTGGGAAGCCTACCATTGATATAAATGTAATTAAGTGTTTCAAAATCTGCTGCAATGTATTGCTCTGCATGGGGAAGTCCTCAGGATAACTGGTGGTGTAATCTAGTATGACAAGTATTTATCGATTCCCAAGCTTGGAATGTTCTAGGGCTCCTACAATATCCATCCCTATCCTGAAAAAAGGTATGTCTTCAACAGATAGGGCCAAGGTTTTTTGCCTCATAAGAGGGTGAGGGGAGAGGACCCATAGAGGGTGGCCTGAGGGAAGGAGGGAGCTGGGGTCCCAATGAGAAGTATCTCAGTCTTACTGGCATAACAGCAGACTTCATTGGCAGCACACCATGCCTGAATAGCAATCAGACAGTCTGGTATGAGAGAGGAGGAAGATGAGGCAGTGGAGGGAAGCTTGAAGGAGAGCAGCGTGTCGTCTGCATAACATTGGAATTGAGAAGAGAAGGAGGAGATCAGGTGGACAAGGTAGATGTGAAGAGCAATGGTGAGAGGATAGAGCCTTGAGGGGCGCCGCAGGTGGAGAGTGTGATAGGGGAGAAAAAAGGACCCAGTTTAACCTGGCAAGGTCAGTCAGAGGAATGAGGTCAATAAGTCCAGTGCCAGGCCTGTGATGCCAAGGGTCTCACAGAGCCGATTTGTCAGGGTGGCATGATTGACTGTGTTGAAAGCAGAGGAACGATCCAGAAGGATAAGAATGGATGGAGAGTTGGAATCGAGATTTGAGAGCAAGTCTTCATGGGTGTTCAGTAGAGAGGTTTCCGTGCATCCGGCTGCTCTTAAGCCAGACTTGTGGTCGTGGAGACAACCATCAAATTCAGTGTGTTGGATCATCTGGGAGATTACCAGTTTCTTCAGGCCGCTACTCAGGAAGGGAGTAATGGAGATAGGGCGGTAGTTAGCTGTGCAGGAGGGGTCGGCAGAAGGCTTTTTGAGGAGAGGATGCACAAAGGCACGCTTGAGGGGTAGCAGGAAGGAGCAAGTGGCAAAGGGGCGATTACAGAACTCAGCCAAGTTTGGCACAAGGGAGGCAATGTTTCCCTTGATAGTTCTGGAGCAGAAGGGGAGTACCTGTTTGGAGGAGACTTTCATAGGGAGGACTTGTCTAGAGACCTCATCCCGTTCTATGGACGAGAAAGAGGAGAGTAGGAGGGAGGCAGAGAGGGGGGCCAAGGGAGGTCTGAGAGCTGGCGAG
This sequence comes from Ambystoma mexicanum, assembly GCF_040938575.1. Taxonomy (NCBI): domain Eukaryota; kingdom Metazoa; phylum Chordata; class Amphibia; order Caudata; family Ambystomatidae; genus Ambystoma; species Ambystoma mexicanum. The sequence goes on along the minus strand of NC_090921.1, from coordinate 739,360,401 downwards.
GGAGCGGCAGGGTAGTAGAGGAGAGTGAGGACAGGATGTCCTGAGTTTTGGTTAAGAGCTGGGAGGCCGGTAAAGTACAGAGGGGCAGGGATGGCAGGGAGGAAGTGGAGACTGCAGTACGATTGGTGAGTTCCTTGCAGATTTTAAACAGTTCACCCATGTTGTTAATGGCCCCATAGATGGAGGCTTGGATATGGGCCCTCTTCTTCGAGTGGATGGCGAGTCTGTATTGCCTTTGGACCAAGCCAGTCTGTCGGAGGATGTGCCTGATGCCCACCACTTCCACTCAGCAACTCTGCACTTGCGTTTCAGAGAGGCCAGGACAGAGTCATACCAGCTGTTGTGCTTGGAGGCAGGCTTCATGTGGATTCTCATGACAGGGGCAAGGATATCCAGGGTGTTGGTGATAGAGAGGTGAAGATTAGCATGTGAGAGTCAGTGTGGGAGTCCATGGCAGGAGTCGGAGGGGGAATGAAAGTGTTGGCAAAAGCAGCAACTGGCACTCGCTTCATCAGTCAAATGATGGAGGAGACTGGCAGTGCAGGCAGAGGCTTAGCCCAGGAACCTAAGAGATCCAGGTGAGGGGACAGGAGAGCATGGTCAGACAAGGAGAGAGTTGTAGTGAGAGAGTTGGAGATGGGATGTCTTCTGAGATGAGACCATCTAAGGGTTGTCCGGCGGAGTGCGGCGTCAGACCGAAGGGATGAATGATGAGGGAAAGAAAGTCACAGAGGCTGCGAAAGAGTTTCCAAGCCTTCTGTTTCACCCACGTACCTTATGGTGTGGCTTGCGCCAGTGCTAGCTCCATCGAGGTAGCTGGGCTCCTTCGCAGCACTCCAGTTACTTTCCGGAGCATCCTTTTCCCTGCACCGGCTGTGCAGGTTTCTTTCCTTCAGGGAGAGTGTCTTCCTGCACTCTCGTGGTCACTGGTTCTCTAGCGTCTTGGTAACTTTTCTGAACTTCCTTTTCCCTTCAGCGTGTCTGCAGTCTTCTTCCCTATAGGGAGAGTGTGTTTCTGCACTCTCGCTGTCCCCAAATCTCTGGGGTGTCTGGAGTTTCGGTCTGTTTGGTGGGCCATGTGGCCCCCACGTCCTGGACCAGCCCCAGACCATCTCTCATTCCTCCCAGCATCCCAGTCAGCACACACATGTACATTGGGCTCGCTCTGGCTCTCGCAGTTCCTCCAGGGAGGCTTGAACACTTGTCAAGTCCTTCTTTGGTTTTTATCTGTTGAAAGGGGTTCCAATGGTTTCTCTGTATTGCTTCACATTCCCTCCTCGTCTCAATACTAATAGAGTGTTGGTGTAGTGACTCACTAAGACGACTCCTCATCTCTCTGTTTGGACTGCCTTAGAAAAGTACATAGGATATGAGGGTAGGTTTAAAGAGGAAGGAGGTGAAGGAAAGGTGGTGTAAGTGTGGAAAGGGGTACCAGGTTCATGCCCTTGGTGGAGGTACCGCCTTTTCCCAATGGGGTTGTCACTGGTCCCAAGGGGTACCCCCAGGGGTACTATCGGTTAGCACTCTCACCACCCTGGCATCATGGGAAGGGGCTCCCCCTCCAGAAGCAGTGACACCTTTGTGGGATTCGTTACAGTCACCTGCTTTCTTATTTATATATTTGTATGTTTGTTTTGCTTTGTCCTTCGTGTATGTCCCATATTTTTACACCCTCATAAACTGGCTCACCACTTGTTCTCAACTTTGTGCTATGGCACAGGCACCTTTCATGGGAATGCCTTCACAATCTGTAAATGTATTCACCATAGACAACATGATTTACCCATCTAATGCTTCACCTTGCTCAGCAAACCCATGCCCTACAGTGATGAACACTTTTCTGGGGATATTGAAAGATGTCAAGAACTTAGGAATTCTGATGGAAAACACATTAACCCAGGAAACACAAATAAACACCGTGATTAAGAAGTGTTGTTACCACCTGCACTTGATCATATGATAATGTCATTCCTCACCTTACGTACAGGGCCCTTACAGGTATATCACTGACTCTATCAAAAATCAACAACATCATCAGCATATTTTTTTTTAATTTGTTTATTTGTTTTGGTTTGTAATAAACCTTTACAAAAAGATACAAGAAGAATCAGCAACAAATGCACAATACACCAAATAAGAGACACAGAGCAACACTATACTAGGATGAGAAATATTAACTTAAGTAAATTTAAAACACAATTGGTTTGATTTCAGAATAAGACACTTACGAAGTAAAAAAGAAAAAAATAATTAAATGATGAAAACGATTCATTTTACATAACATGCATATTCGTAGTACGTAACAAATCAATAAAAATGACTGAGTAGACTATACAATAACAACTAAAGGATTGGTACAGTTCATACAAAAGATCGTAGTAGTATTTTAACACTTGCATGAAACAGCTTTCCTCAACTTAAAATCCACCCTAGAAGAGTCACACATAATAACCGTAAGCGAAAGGAAAGAAGACAAAATAACATTCTTTCGCCACACTAACATAAATCGCAAACATTTCTCAAGAAGGAAGTGACCCGGATATTCAAAATTGCTGAATTCTCATGTAACAATCTGTGCCATATAAATTCTCTGTTTACCTCATAAATTGAAGGTACAAATTGGGAAAAATAACTTATCCTGTAAGGTAAAAGCCCCGGACACACCAACAGAATATGTTGTAGAGTTTCTACGACTCCTTCCTTTTTACAGAAACGACACCATTTCCAATCCCCTGAGATGCAATTTCTAATACATTTAATTTGATTGGTATGAATTACGTTAAATCGAAAACGCATGTAGTCGTTCCGCATTTGTTTACTAGGATATTTTTTAAGGTAGCTTTCCATAGCCGGAAGCCATTTCCAAACGGAACATGCATATTTATATAGTTTGGTTTCCGAGATTTTACTTTTAGTTTCTTGCCAGTCAAAACCCAAGAGGCTGGTTTTAACTTTCTTGGGTTTGTTGCAAAGTGAAACTACGGACATACCAATCCTAACTAAATATTGCATCGTCTCCTCATGTAACAAGTCGCAAAAAGGGTTGACAGGGTCCCTAGCTGCACATACATACAAAGAATCCTCAGCCGCCTTATGGCATTTACGCCACAAGTGCATGCGTTTCCAGGTAACCATGGTGGTAAGAGAAGTTAATCCAAATTTGTATTTGATCAATATTAATGGCAAACATTTAGGTAGGAAAAAGAGTACGGACCTCCAGATGTTACCTTCTATATAAGTCAAAAATGCATGTAAATCTTTAGAAAACAATTCCAGACCATAAGTAAGACGTGGTATAGCTTTTTTGATATAGAACTCTCTCAGCGGGGTCGCAGAGAACTTTTCAATTTTTTTTTCAATTGCACGCATTTGCCTAATCACAATCTCAGCTTTTAGTTTCAGCTGACTTTTGATTAGAGTGTTGGACCCTGTCCCAGAAAGGTGGAATCCCAAATACTTGAAGGCAGATTGAGCTTTAATGGTTTTGTTGCCACATGGCCATGTAAAGGTATTTCCCTTCTTATTAGGTCTACCAAAGCGTACAATGACGGTCTTGGATGGATTGATTTTAAGCCATAAATCGAGAATAAACCTCTCAAATGCCTTAAGCAATCACTGAAGGCCAACCTTAGTATTGTCCATGAGAAGGAAATCATCGGCATACGCCATCCATGATAAACAAATACCATTCAATTTGGGACTGACCAGACCCTTATTATTCAAAGCTTTGTTAGCACTACTCACATAAAGATTAAAAATAGTGGGGGCTAACATGCAACCTTGTCTCAGGCCATTAGGAATAACAAGTTCTCTGGGGAGGAGACCTTCTGTATTTAATCATATTCTTATCCTAGTATCCGAATAAAGTGCCATAATAATTTCAAGCAGGTGAATAGGGATCTCAAGATCTTTAAGTAGTTGTCATAGAATTTTCCTGTCAACAAGATCAAAGGCGGAGCTAAGATCCATTGATGCCACAAAAGTGGATAGTTTACCCCCCTTTGTAGATCTGGAAATTAAGGATTTTAGTATGAGGCCTACGCAGTCAGTACCAACATTTTTTTTGAAGCCTATCTGTTTTATGTCCAGAATATGTTTGTCGGTAATCCATTTTTCCAAATCCCGTAAAACCAAAGAGGCAAATAATTTGGATTCTGGATCCGCAATTGCGATAGGTCTGTAGCTTGATGGGGCTAACTGGGAGCCCTTTTTAAATACAGGGATTACGATAGAAACCCTCCATGATAAGGGAATATGTTTACATAAGAGAACATTTTCAAATAACAGGAACAAAATGTGGGCCCAATTGACTGCATCAAGCTTGAGCAGTTTGTTGGATAGATTGTTGGGACTGGGAGCACCCGAGTTCTTGGATTTAATAATAAGGTTCTTAATATCCTCTCTGGTGTATTTTAGGGTCCAATTCGGTCTCCAATGTACCTTGATAGGTGCAATACTATTGTTGAGGATGTATAGATTGGCAAAATGGCCTAGCCATACTTCTTCCTCAATAGTATTCATGTTGGCCAGCTTTTGAGGTCTCTCCAATTCATTAATTAAAGACCAAAAGTTGGAACAGTTAGAACCCTTCAGAGCACATAGCATCGCTTCACCGTCCATTTGTGAACGTTGACCTTTGTAGTGGATCAGCCAATTTTTGTAGCTTTGTTTGATTTTCTTTATCTTGAGCATAATATCTAGTTGGGGAAGACCGGATTTATGAAGATGTCTTAATTCTTTCCTATATGCACATCTGCGTTCGTGGACAATACTATCAGTACTATGATTCGGTTTATTTTTTGGTTTAAGTTTTTTGACTGGTTGTTTCTCTATTTTGTTAGTGGTGGAATGAATGTATGCAGTAAAATTCACAGCGGAATAACAATCTGCCCGTTGATAGGGAGTCATGGTCTCAAAGTCAGTCACCATAGTAGAGGTGAACTTGACATTCTTATCATGAGTCCATTTTATTCTATTGCCTTGTACACTGGAAATCAGATCGCATTTGTACATATATACCTTTGTGCTTTGAACATTAACAGTTGTTTCAAACATCAAAAAGCAATGATCGCTGCAGCTATTTCTTTGATCTCAAATTTTCGCATACAAGTAGACAGATCAGTAGACAGAAAAATATAGTCAATAGTAGAAGTGAGACCACGGGCTTTCCATGTAAAATGGTCATTATACAGTAATTCAAGAGCCCACAATTCTGCAAAGTGAGTCCACATTCTACCCCTCAACTTGGGGTTGCCCCCTATTTTATCCAAATCGCTAGAGTTGGCTAAGATGATATCACCAATCAAACATTCACTATAACAGTCGGCGTTAAGGTCTCCCGCAATCACAAGCTGACCACCTTTGTTATTGTCAAACCACAATTCGATGATCGATCCCAACTTAATTAACTCATTGGCAAGTTCAGAATCAAAGAGTTTGTTAGGGTTCCAATACACATTGACAATAAGAATGGCTATGCAATCCTGGTGAACCCCAAGCTGGAAGGAAGCCACGAGAAAATGGTGTAAGCATCACCATTCCCCCGTTTTAATCAAATCATTAGTTATTTTAACAGCTATGGTAAGGCCCCCTTTGGGGCGACCCTTATTACCACCGTATGCACAGTTAGAGATCGTCATAAAACCATCCCAACATAATTCAGTTCTGCACCAGGTTTCTTGAAGTAAAATAAAATCAAACTGTACCAGAAAGCACATAAGATCCTCATTACGTAAGAGGTTAAAACTACCTCTCGAATTCCAACTCACAAAATTTAGAACACGCTCAGAGCTAGAGTGGCTTGCCCAGCTGTTTGAGTGAGTCAATCGACTCACGCAAGACAGGGCTAGCCACCTCCACTCTTGTTTATCTAATTCAGAATTGGCTTTAGAGTTAGTCCTTTCTACATTCGGCATTGAATAGCCTTTATCACCTTTCACTTGCCAAGAAGTCATGTTGGGACCTTGAGGTAAATAGGCCTTATGTTCGTATATGTCAAACCCTCGAGATTGCAGTTGTTCAGCATCTTTCAAGGGTAATGCTCTCACCAATGGTAAGGGGATGATCAATCGAACATAGTCATACCTAAATTTGTGGAGAAAATCGACCAAAAAAAGTCAGTAGATGAGATAAGACTAAGTTCAGGGATAGCCGCAAACAGAGATAGAATGTATGGTCTGTTTAATACGGCATTACCATTGTCATTAAATAGCGTTGAGAGAATTAACCCAGGTAAATCTGTCCTTGCTGGTTGTCTGAGATCGATATCAGGTTGAGCAGCAGTTGGTATTCTCTGTTCATAACATTCATTGGATTTGTTAGGGTATAATTGCTCACCAGAGTCTCTAGTCGGTAGGAGGTCTTTTTCTTTCTTACTGTCATATGACAATTCAGTTGTTTTAGTGTTGGCTGGTAGGGCGGGCAGATTGCTATCTGGTAGTAGTAACATATTATCTTTAAGCACCTTCAGAATAGGTTGATGCATTTTATCCTCCCTGTTATCACAGACAGGCCCCCCAGCCCTTTACCCACCTTACTAGGAAACATTGGAGACTCATGGATATTACTTGCCACTTTGACAGGATTGCTTTGACTGGATAATGTTATCTGAGCAAGAGTTTTCGGTACTTTCAAACCTGTAGCAATCATACCAGTACTAACAGGAGTGCCTCAGTTCATTCCAGAATTGACCATGTATCCGATTGTTAGGACCTGTTGGTCAGGTTTCAACACAGTCATGACGTCATTTACAGTAGGATCAGAATGGACCTTCCGCCCCCAGACCTGATTTGAATTTGTCGGCTCTATAAAATTTTATAGCGAAGGATTCGCTTTAAAAATCTCATACATGGCTTCCCTTTTCTTTTTTAGAACATCATATAAAGCCAATTCAGCCTCAGAAAAAGAACCCTGATTATCAGGAATATTGTCTACATATAAATTAGCAGGGTTACATTGTAAATTCATTTTTTTTGTGGTTAACAGCTTTGTCTTCCAGAACAAAAATTACATCCACATCATCAAGCATTGCATGTTTGATTTCGGGGGCCCTCATTAATTTTCAAGATGATTTTTTAAAAGCATCCTTGCTATTTTTTTTCTTAATTTTAGCCAGTTTTTTACACTGTCTTTTAGATATTTTTACTTCAAAGTCATCTTTGGAATTAGAGAGCTCTTTATCCACAATGGGCACATTAACGTTCTCCCCTTCTCCCTGAGACTGGGCGTCACAAGCATCCTCCTGAGCAGGGGGTAAAGTTACTGTTTCATCAATAGGTGGGGGGTTAATCTCCACATTCTGGGCTTTCACACCCTTTACATCCCTCCACTCCTTCACCAGAATTGGAGGAAGTACCATAGCAATTGACTCACCCAACTTCTTAGGTAAATTCCCTATTGCAGAAGTCAGATTGGTTAGCGCATCTGTCTGTTTTCTTAATTCTGACAACATTAGCCGATTAAAAATACCCATCATTGCCCTCAGATCAATATTGGCAGCAGAGTGATTATGGTCAGCGAAATTCCCTGAGCCGAAAGCAGCAGGTTGCCCCGAACACGGGCATCTAGATTAACTTCACCTAATGAGAAAGAAGATGAAAGCTCATCAAAATGTTCATAATCAAAACCGCTAGATATGCATGGTTCTTGAATATTAGTGTCACCATCTTTACATAATGATGTTTTCGTTTTGGGCAGACTTTCCTCAGGGGACTCAAGCTCTAAAAAAAAGTGGTTGAGATGGGTCTATTTGGTCTTCAATAGTTTTACCAACAATGGAACACTCTTGGGCGCATTGCAAAAGTGCTTCTTCGTCATCATTGATATCAGGCAAGGCGAGGGCAGCAGCACGGGCTAAGCTAGCACGTCTAGTGCTAAAGGCTGTAAAAAAATCCGCTCTGATATCATTTTTCATACCCAACATTTTGTTTTTTTTCATATTAAAATTACAAACAAAAAATGAGATAGCAAATAAAGGAGGGAGGCTTAGTACAGAGATAGCTACTAGTTTGCAGTTGCAATTTCGATAAACACTAACTTATCCAAGACCACGACCCCCGACCGCCGCCAGCCGAACAGTCACAGCACTTTCAGTGCACTTCCTGGGTGCGCGCGCTGGATGACCGTGCACCAGGAATCTGTAGGCTGTCCGACGTACACGCAGGGGAGCGGGAGGCGGCGTTCAGGGGGCGGGTACAGGGCGGGCCCAATCAGGTAGAAGAATCAGAATCGAATCCAGGGCAGATGAGAAAAGAAAAAAAGAAAGAAAAAGCGCGGTCAGCGCGAAAACCAAAACAGTGAGCAGGGGAAGTCACAACATTGAACAGGGGGAAAAGAATCAAATGCAGCATTAAACGAAGCACAATTACTTAGTATTAGTGTCCGTGTTGCGCTGTAGTTGAAAATCAGCGGCTTCCTCTTACCGACTGGTCCTGGCAAGAAAAAAAGTTGCACGAGCCACAGAGAATCACAAAGAGAGACAGGCAGTGTGTCCCAGTCTAACAGTCACAGCACTTTCGGTGCACTTCCGGGATGCACACACTGGATGCGCGTGCACCAGGAATATGTAGGCTGTCCGACGTACACACAGGAGAGCGGGAGGGGGCGTTCAGGGGGCGGGTACAGGGCGGGCCCAATCAGGTAGAAGATTCAGAATCGAATCCTGGGCAGATGAGAAAAGAAAAAAAACAAAGAAAAAGCGCGGTCAGCGCAAAAACCAAAACAGTGAGCAGGGGAAGTCACAACAGTGAGCAGGGGGAAAAGAATCAAATGCAGCATTGAAGCACAATTACTTAGTATTAGTGTCCGTGTTGCGCTGTAGTTGAAAATCAGCGGCTTCCTCCTGCTGACTGGTCCTGGCAAGAAAAACAGTTGCACGAGCCGCAGAGAATCACAAAGAGAGACGGGGAGTGTGGCCTAGTCTAACAGTCACAGCTCTTTCGGTGCACATCCTGGATCATCAGCATATACCTTGTCATAGCTTCAGAAATACAACTGAGGCTAAATCATAGAGACAAAATCACACTAGCATTATGAACGCTCCACTGACTATTAGTCAAGAAATGAATACACTTCAATGCGCTTTGCATCAACCACCACACCCTTCAGCACAGTGGAGCTGAATTGTTCTAAGGGAAAATCACCACAATCACGTCAGTAATATATTCCCTGCAATTCCAATATAAATCAGAAAGGGCATTCTTTCTCCATATAACAGCCACCCTCTGCAAATTCTCTTTGAAGTTAGTTCCAATCAAGGAACACCTTAGCCTCAGGAAAATCCGAAATAGTAGATTATACACTGAACAATAACAACTCAACATCTCTCACTAATTAGTTCCTGGACAAGAGATGCCCAGAACCAAATTAACACGGACGGATCGAAAAATACTTTTAAAACAATGTTATTTTCAAATGTGCAAGAAGCATATTTTGGCAGGATATTTGTGAAAATAAATACCAAGAGTGTCAGGATGAACATGGTGGTTCAAAGTAAAAGGTTGAATAATAATTCCAAACGTCCATCCCTAATTTGACAGTTTGGCCCCGGGGATTCCCAGCAAAAGCATCCGTAAGAATAGAGATTCCCCTCTCGAGCCAAAGGGCTTTCTTCTCCAAAATTCCAACACAAATCCCTCAAACTATCGTAGCCTTAATCCCAGATCTCAACAAACCTTCATCCAGTGTCCAAACAAAGGTATTTTAGCCAAGTCTCTCAAGGAGTCAATCTCCTTTTCTGCTCTTGTACCCATAAGGAAGGCGGCTTTTTCCTCCAGCTCTCTTCCTGCTCCTTCGGTACTCTTCTGCCACAGTTCCATGACTCACGGGCAGACAGGTGTTTTGGAGGTCTGCCAGGCCTTTGATTCTTAGGTCTCCTCCTCTTTCCTCGCCCAGGGCTATGCTCACCGGGAGGTCTCACTAGCCCTGGTGGAGTGTGATGGAGAAGCGAGGCCCCACTTTCCACTTTCCACTTCCTAGTCTCCCCTTTCAGTCTTTCCTTCAAACCTCGCTCTATCCCCTTCTGTCAACTTTCCAACAAGCTCTTTATCTGCTCTAGCCTTACTCACTTCACTCTCTCTTCCTCTTTTTTTTTTTTAAAGTATTTTATTGGCATTTATATAACTACATAATAACCATCAAACGGTAACATAACAAACAAACAACAACTAATTAACTACCACAGTCTTCGTAGCTCAACATGTTGTTCTTAAATTGTGGTGAGGGGGAGAAGGTCGGTAGTCGGAGTACCCAAGGTTGCGGGGGATGGGTTTCCGGATTGTCCATTCTTGGGGTAAACCTCAGACAAGTCTCTGGCAGGGGTGAGAGCTCAGGGGGGTTTGTGATCCGAGGCGTATTGGATGTCACGCAACAGGGCCTTCCATGATTCTAGGGTGTCATTGGAGTCATCATCGTTTGAGTGGATTCCATCCTGCCAGGCTCTGGTCTCTGCCTCTGTATTCCTCATCATCATGATCATCAGGATGACTTTTCCAGGTCCTTAAGCCAACGTCCGTGCCTCGGGCCCCCTGGTGATTTCCATGCCATAGCTATGGACCTTTTTGCGAGGATGCAGGCTAGGTCCATTAGTTTGACCAGGTGTTTGTATTTGCTGAGTCTGGGATGGGCTCCCAGTAAGCATTCCTTTGGGTTGGACTCGTATCTTGTGAGTCCCGCTTCGGTGCAAGTGCTTTCCACCATGGACCAGAATTTCGCCGTTTTGGTGCAGGTCCAGAACATGTGGATCATGTCCGCTTTATCATTTCCGCACCAGGGGCAGTTCGGTGATGCTTGTTTATTAAAGGTAGCAACTCTTAGTGGGGTCATGTATGTTCTGTATAGCACATTCAATTGAACTTGTTTGAATCTAATGTTCCTCAACACCTCTTTGGGGTATAGTAGTATTCGCTCCCATTCACTGTCAGTTAGTGTGGTCCCTAATTCGATTTCCCATTTTTGTCTCAGGGATGCGCTTTTCGGTTTGGGTCTATCATTCAGTTTGATGTATAAGCGGGAGACCGGCTTCCAACCGTCTGCTAGATCGTACATCTCCTGGAGAAGGGGGTCCGGAGGAGGTTCCTCTGGCCAGACCGGCCACTGTGCCCTGGCTGTCCGCTTAAGGCGGTGGTACCACAGGAATTGGGTGTTCGAGATGCCTTCATTAGCTTGTAGCGATTCAAGTTCTCTGAACATGCTGTCTTCAAACAGGTCACCCCATGTGTAGATTCTCGCTCTCTCCCATTTCCTGGCTGTCGCTAAGTCTGCCTGAGTTTTGCATACATCCGCCAGGATGGGGGTGTTGGGATTGTAGGGATGTTTTAATTGTCGAAGGAAGCCAATTCTGGCCCATATCTGCCTGCCCAGGGTAACGATCATGGGAACTTCGGATGTTTGTTTCGTCGGGTTCCAAAGCATTTATTTGGGGAATAGCTTGGAGGTCGCATGTCGCAGGAGCCCCACTTCGGCTGACGGGTCATCAGAGAGCCATTTCGTCACGTGGCTGAGCTGTGCAGCTAGGTAGTACCTTTGCAGATCGGTAGTTGTATCCCTCCTTCCCTGTACGGGAGCGTAAGTGTAGACAAAGAGAGCTTGTGTCTGAATGACCCCCATATGAAGTCCTTGACTAGAGAGTCTAGTTTCTTGAAAAAGGGAGGTCTGATGTAGAAGCAGACGTTCGTGAAGTGATATAAGAAACGGGGGAGAACTATCATCTTGACTATTGCCGCTCTGCCCATTACTGCTAGTGGTAGCTTCGACCAAATGTTCATGGATTTGCGGAGGGCTCTTACTGCTTTTTCAGTGTTGTGTTCGTGCGTGAGCGCAGAGGTATGACACACTTCGATTCCCAGATACTTAAACTTCTCTAATTGCCATTGTATCCCGACGACTGGAAGGTCGGATTTATCCAGACCCCTGAGTCTGGCCAGTGGGAACGCACACGACTTTAGCTTGCTAAATGTTATCCCAGAGTATCGGGCATAGTTGTCGAGGATGTCCAACGCGACTTGTGCATTGAGCTGAGGGTTATTCAAATACAGGAGGACGTTGTCTGCATACATGGATATTATGGCATGGTCACTGCCCAGCCCAATGCCCGCGTCGAAGTGTTGTTTCCTGAAATAGGCAGCCACTGGCTCCAGGCCCAGTATGTATAACATCGGGGACAACGGGCATCCTTGCCTCGTGCCCCGCTGTATCGGCCAGGCTTCGGACACCGTCCCTCCAGTCTTCACTCTCGCTACCGGTGTATTATACAATACCTCGACCCATTTTACAAAGCTCTCACCAAAGCCGAATTCCCTTAGCGCTTCGATCAGCCACTCCCAGTAGATGGAATCGAAGGCTTTTATAGCGTCTAGCGATAGCACTGCTAGTTCCTCATCTCGATCATAGGTCTCTGCCATGATGTGTTGGAACCTCCTCAGGTTCGCGGTAGTATTGCGTCCTGGAACATAACCATTCTGGTCCTTGTGAATCAGGGTTCCTACCACCCTCGCCAGCCTCTTAGCCAGAATTGTGGTCAGGATCTTGCAGTCATAGTTTAGCATGGCGATTGGGTGGTATGATTCACAGTTGTCGACAGGTTTGTTGGGTTTAAGTATAGGGATGATAATTGTTTCTTTCATGGAGTTGGGTAGGATTCCGTTTTCGTATGCCTCCATATACACCTTGTGGAGTATTGGGGCAAGGGTCGCTTCATACGCTTTATAGAATTCTGGCGGAAGCCAGTCACTCCCGGGGGTCTTGCAGGTGGATAGCGATCTAATCGCCTCCTTCACGTCTTCTGGAGTGATTTCCGCTTCCAGTAGCTCTCTTTGGGCCTCCGTCAGTCTTGGGAGCTCAATCTCAGCCAGTGTAGCCCTTATATCCTCCACTGGTATTTTGGTATCGTGGGCATACAATTTGGAGTAGAAGGCCGCAAATGCAGAGTTAATATCTTGTTGCGTCCTGTGGGTTGTCCCCCTTTCGTCAGTTATTTCAGTTGGGAGGTGCCTTGGGAACTCGCGTTTGCACAGCCAGGCCAACATTCTACCAGGCTTATCTGCTTCTTTGTGTGCCCTGGCTATGTAGGTCGTGTAGTCGAATTTAGACAGTCTATTCCAGGCCAAAAGGCACCGCTCCCGGGTGCCCTTCAGTTCTGTTTCGGCGTCCGGCATGATGCCGATTTTCGGATTCCAGGTGTGTAATCTTTTTCTCCAGTTCCTCCAGTTCCAACTTCAGATGCTTGCGGATGCCACCAGCACCGGATATAACTTCTCCCCGTGTTACAACCTTCATGTCCTCCCATAAAGTGCTCCAACTTGACTCTGAGCCTGTGTTAATGTCTAGGTATTCCTCCAGTTTAGCACCAAGTTCCTCCTTAAATGCGTGGTCTGTGAGTGCTGCCTGTGGCATTCTCCATAGCGGGATTGGCGGTCTGGGTCCTTTAGGAGCCCATTGCATAATCAGCGGTGAGTGATCGGATATGGTTCTGCCTAGATACAATGTGGAGTCTACTTGTTGAGCCAGCTCACGATCTATGAACAAATAGCCTATCCTCGTGTGGACCTTGTGCGGGGCCGAGTAATAAGAATAGCACCTCTCGGTGCGATGTTGTTCCCTCCAGATGTCCACTAGGTCGAGCTGCTCTATTGTGGTGTTTAGCGCGTTAGATGCAGGGTTATTTAAATGACGGGGGGGGTCTGATCTGTCCATAGCTCCGTTCCTGATGCAGTTGAAGTCGCCACCCCATATGAAGGCACTCTCTCTGCGAAGAATCATTTTAGCAATGAGCATTTCGAGGTGTGAGGGTATTCCGTGTTGCGGAAAGTATGAGTTCACCAGGCAGACTGGCGTGGATTCGATAGTACCCCATATAATTAGATATCTGCCCTCATTGTCGGCTTCATAGTCCAGTAGCTGGAAAGGCACAGTCGGGTTCACCCACGTGAACACTCCTCTAGCAAATTTGGAGTATGGCGCCCCTCTTCTGATTCCACCCCATCTTTCGGATAATTTGGCTGTGGATTCTTCCGTGAGGTGAGTTTCTTGAAGCATCGCTATCGATACCTTTTTCCTGCGCAGGTAAGAGTGGATCCGATTCCTTCTCAGGTACGTGCCCATACCCCTCACATTCCACATCATCCACCTTAAGTTGGAGTGCCATTGAGTTGGTGTCTTGGTTTCATCTTTCTGGTCGCCCCAGTTTTCACGGGGCGGTCCTTTCTCCAGGTGGTAAGGCTCTCCCCCTGGGTTCTGGTGTTTTCTCTCATGCTTCCCCTCTCCTAATATTTCGAGGACTGTGGTGTGAACAAAACAATTAACAAAACTGGAACTGGTGCGCCCAGCAACGACAAGTTCCTGCTGGTGATCAGGCGCTCTCGTACCGTCAGGACCCATCCGGGTGTCAGGCACGAGGGAGGTCGGTCAGGCAACTGGCCTGTCCTGAACTGTTCGTGGGGGTAGGGCTCTGTGCCTGGCGTGGGCCGAGCGAGGGCCGCATCTACGTTGCTAACTGTTGGGTGATTTTACTTTCTCTTTGGTCATTTGCCTTGCGTCCGAATTAGCTTTATGAGTCATAGATTCGTCCATGCCTCAAGCGCAGGGGATTCTTCAGTTTTCCGTGGGTTGAGGATCTTTATCTGTGGCTAGATTGTTGTCTTCCAGCCACATGTTTGCAGCTGCTGGGGATTCCAAGAGGATCGCCCTCCCCTTGTGGATCACTTTCAGTCTGGAGGGGTATAACAGCATGTACTTCAAGTTCAGTTGCCTGAGTCGGGCTTTAATCGGCACAAATGAGTTCCTCTCCCGTTGGACTTTTGGGGTGTAATCGGGATAGATTGTGATCCTAGAGCTTCCGCGTTCAATGGGGCCCTCCTCTCTGGAGTGCCGGAGGATGGTCTCTCTATCCTGGAAGTTGAGTACTTTAGCGATTATAGGGCGAGGATGTGAGCCCGGCGGGGGTCTCTTCGGAAGTGATCTATGTGCCCTTTCGATCAAGAATCTTTGCGTTAGTCTTCCAGCGCCCACCTCCTGTTGTATCAGGGATTCTATATAGGCTGTCAGGTTCGAACCCTCGCTTCCTTCCGGGACCCCAAATATTCTGATGTTGACGCGTCTGGCCCGGCCCTCAGCCTCCTCAGCCCTGGCCTCAAGTGTGAACACCTTTCGTTCCAGGTCCAGTACCTTAGCTCTCAGCTCCGCTGTGTCGTCTGACGTCTCTTTTATGGTTGTTTCGGCAGTGGTCACTCTTTCTGTTAGGTTGCGGGCATCCTGGCGCATGAGTTGTAGCTCGGATTTAAACTCCCCGATTCTGGAATCTATAAATGTGCGCAGTGATGCAATTGCCTCCAGCACCTGGGCTTGATTTTCGGGGGAGTCCGCCGGTTTTGCTTGGGGAGGTTCGGGGGTGGAAGTGCGTGGTTACAGAGAAGTTTTCACTTTAGCAGATACATACGTGTCCATGGTGCTTGTTTTCGTCTTATTCCTGGACGCCATGATGAGGGGCGTTCAGAGATGCCACTCGGTTGTGTGGGGGTAGATGGTAGTGGACGTCGCTTCCTCAGCAATGCCCCCACCAGCCCAGTGATTTTGGTGTGCGGTCTGGGGAAGCTTATAGTTCCGGAGGTGGGGTTGTCCGTTTTTCGCGGGGTCAGTGTTCAAGTTCTCGGAGGAGCACACAACAGCACATGTTCGATTGGTTTATGCCCTCACCCAGTGCTCTCCTCACCTCCACCTTCTTTTGCTGTCGATGGCGGGGCTCCCCGCACCAGGGGGTCAGCGTGTCCACTGACGGTGCCGTAGTCCAGGGCCCGGGCCCAGTCTCCCCGGACGGGAGCGCCCGGTTGTCTCCCCGGTCGGTAGCTGTGGCAACAGAAGATCGGACCCGGGTGGAGGGGGACACTCCTCCTCCTTGTTTCGGTCGTGGCAGCAGCTTGTGGATCGGCTTCGCTGCGAAGGTGGCTAGCGTTTTCCTCCGGCATCGGCTTCAAGAGATGGCCGCCATCTTAGGTCCCGCCAGCAGAAGGGGGGGGCCTTTGCCGGGAAGAATCCGTGGGTCTGAAGGTCCGAACCCAGAAGAAAACCACAGTATCGTGTCCGGGGTGGGTTCTCCTTCCCTCGGAACCGGTTCTTTCCGTCTCAGGTGTGATTTCAGGCAGGCAAAAGGATCAAGATACGGCGTCTCGGACGGAGCACGGCGACTCAGCTTCCACTCGCCATGAGCTCCAGGCCACGCCCCACTCTCTCTTCCTCTTACTTGCCAGCTGGTAACCCCTCACTTCCAAGTTGGTACCTTTCTGTCTTTCTTCCCAGACAATCCCGTCATCCCTCTAAACTCTTCTGCTTTACACCCTCACTTTTACTTCAGAAGGTGGCAATCCTTGTTTGACCCTCCAAGTTAGCACCCGGCTTCTCTAGTAGTCCCCAATCTTCTATACGTTCCCCTGATTCCCAAATCTTACCTCTCACTAGGGCTTTCTCTCTGCTGCACTTCACCATCACACTTCTCTCTTTTTCTGGAACCTCCTTGATCCAGGGTGCTATAGGTCTGCTGCTCTCCACTAGCCAGTTCTCCCCAGATCCGTCAGTAGGGGTCTCCCAAGATCTGGTTCCCTCCAAGTTCTTCCCAGGAGTGAGAACCCCCGACTGGGCTGGCTGAGTTTTAAAGGATTGTTGCTCATCCCCTTGAGTGTGCCCTAGAGGGATTTGTTTCACCTGTCTGGTGTGAGATGTGCCAACCTCTGATTGGGCCATGTGATTAGGGGCAGGTGATCTTTTAGGGGGCTGGCCAAAGGTAATATAAGACCCATCTGCGATTTTTGATTTTATACTGGCTTGCGCTGTATGTAGTTCTCAACCCCCTTTCCCACCGCCAAGGCTGTCTACTTTTCCCTGTGTGCGCTGACTGTCCAACAGGTTATTCACTTCTATGGAAACGGTCTGGTAAGTTGGGGAATGCAAAACATACATTTATTTGGTATGCTGCTGTTTTTGTAGCAAGAAACCCTCAACATGTTAACTCCCCTGACACATTTTTCTCTTTTGTGGCTGTCACGTTTGTTTCATTTATTTTCCCTGATGGTGGGAAAGATATATTTTCTTTGCATGGACCATGTAAAGGTCTCCTTGTTATCCTCAGCAGCATTGCTAGAGGAAATGAAGTAACATTTAATTCCCCCGATTGTACACTGGGTCTACCTAAGGCAAGTCTCCAGCTCCCTTCAACCTGAGCTTATTAGCAGATTGGTGTAAGAGTGCAGAACTATGAATCTGACACAATGCGGCATTGTGACTGGCAAAAACATTTAATTAGGAAACAATAAAGAGGAAACCTATCTAGCTCTATCTCTAAAATGGGTTTCCCTACCTCTTCTAATGAACTAAGGAATCAGTCAGAATGTCCAAGTAAATAAAAAAGAATCACTGTAGTGTCAAAATATTGACTCCTATCCCTCACACTTGTAACTAATAAGCAAAAGGTAGTGGATCTTCATGGTCCAGAAGAATTACTTCCTTCTTCTGGACAGTGAGCCACAGCTCCAATTATTAGGTGGGATCTTTACCTGAGGGAATGACTCCCTTCCTCAGGTCTCACCTTCTTTCCAAGGAAAACGAAGTTCCAGCTTGGGGTGCTGCAAGGTTTCAGTTCCAATTCAAAAGAAAATTGTCCAACTCAAATATCATTCTGTATTGACCATAGTTTTGTTTCACTATTGGGTTCCTGTAGAATGCCCTCCATTCTCCAGGCATTTGGATCTCAATGTCTACACAGTGCGAGAGGAATGACACCCCTTCCCTGGGCTTTCCTTCTGATTGGCTTCACTATACAGAACAGGAGGTATTGCTTCCATCTCCTGAGGTCTTTTGGCTTCACAGTCCACAAGGGCTGAATTGATGACTCCCTTCCCCCAGGCCCTTCTTAGACTTTAGTATGCAGTTCACACTGCCAGTGGGAATGCCTCTGTTGCCCTGGCTTCTTTGTCCCTTTTGGCTTTCACAGTTCAATATTACCAGGCGGAATGCCTCCCTTCCCCTGGTTTAAATACCACTTCAAATGTTCACACTTCACATGGGCTCCCATTCTTATGGGTGAGGGTCTCAGGCCCCAGTATTCTTCCTGTCTTGGTGCAGTAATCCTGGTTTACTATCCTGCCAGGCACTGTGACTAAGAAGATGACTTAGGTTACTTTTCATAAAAGGGTGCAGGTACCTGAAACATGTTTGAATGATTGTCAGTCCTTCTGGAGACCCACCAACCACCAGGCAACCCAGGTACCTGAAGAGGGGGGGGGGGCTTGCCAGTGTTCTTCGATCCGTCACAGGCTTCCTTCTGTTTCCTTTCGTGCCTCTTGCGGCCTATGCTGCTTTCTGGTGTACAGTGGCGGCTTCACAGCGTTTGGTTGCTCGAGGGCTCTGTGTCTCCTGTCAACTACGCATTTCAGCCGCTTCTCGTGTCTGGACGCCTGCTTCTCCATTGCTCTGGTCTGTCTCTCCACAGCGGACCAGATAGGGACAGATCTGCCTGCAGGGCAGTGTCCCCAGCAGCAACCTTCTCTGTTCTCCGCTCCAGTCTGCTTCTCTAGTTTTTCTGATTTCACTCTTCAGTTTTGAATGGGCTCTGCCCAATCAGGTTTCGGGAAAGACTAGGCTGTTCATTCACGTTCTCATAAGTGCGCTCTATGCTTCTGCACTTTCAACTCATCCCAGTACTGATCTTGAGGTCTTCCAGTGAGTCAATTGGTCCCTCCCTCATCTCAGTACTAAAGGGGTACATGTCCCTTGAGAAGTCCACAGTCTTCCCCGTCTGAGTACTTCCTATATTGGTGGTATGACAAAGACATACAGTAACACTAGAGAAAGTGTTGGTGGAATGGGGATAGGAAGTTGTGTCGATGTTAGGTGGACTATGGGGATACCATGTTCTCCCCAGGTAATCACTACTCCCATAGGGGGCTTCCCTTCCCATGAGATCCACCCGCTGAGTCCCACCGTCAGTGGGACTATCGGGTAGCGGCCTCACCTCCCTGGCCTCATGAAAAGGAGCTCCCCTTAGGGGAGAAGTGATAACATCCAGTGTCTCCTACTTGCTCAAATGCATCCAAGTTTACAGAGTGTAGGAGTCTTGCATTCTCTGTGTCAGTGACCCACAGTCTCCAAGTAAGTTGTACACCTCCTCCTCTGTACCGCTGCAGTGCGTGGGAGATTGCAGCATGGTCTGGGGATAGCTGGATCTTGACAGGATACTCCTGAAGCACATCCCGCTTCGTAAAGTGCCATCCACTCCTATACTGTTCATACACTTCTGATAGAAGCCTCTGTTCAGTTATGATGTGGATACATTAGAGGCAGGTTTCAGAAACTGCTGATGCCCACTATGAGGAGCTAGGAATAAGACATGGACACAGGGGACTCATATTTGTGGTCACAAACCTCTATTAAACACAAAAAAGGTTGAAAATGCCTTTCTATCCCTGTTATAAGAGGTGTTTTTCTACCTAAAACACATCTAATGGGTCTGCCCTTTGTCAGGATGTCTGAAGCAAACGTCCCCGTGTTCAAAGTACTAGTCTGACCTTCACATTCAAAAACTTAACTCTAAGATGAAGAGGGAAATGTCTTTGGCCATGAAAAGTGTTCCAAAAGGAAAATGTGTAACTTCAACATAAGAATTCACAATTCCAAAGGGTAGCCTCCTTCCCGTGAAATTCTCTTCACTCTACTTAATGTCAGTTATGTGAGTCTTTCTTAAATCAAACACAACTGGTGTGCACAATATGTTGGCTCAAAGTCTGAACCTTAATAAAATACTGTGTGTGCTCTTCTGCCAGATTCCTTCTCATTCTTGATATATTTTTACACCATCTAAGATGCAAAATAACTTCCACATGTTTATGATTACTTACTGATATATCCTGATCAGGACTCTCTCATGCAATGCCCTTTGCATGCTTTCCGACTTGACTTTTGCATGGCACACTCTCCTGCCAGGACTTTCTTTCATATAACTTACATTTGCCTGGCCACCTCCTGCCAGGGCTTTTTCTCGTATAACTTGAATCTGCTTGATCTAGTCCTGCCAGGGCTTTTCCTCATGTAACTTGAATCTGCCTGTTTTTTTCCTGCCAGGTCATTCTCTTATACAAGCACTTACAACTTTGGTCTGCTTGGTATACTCTCCTGCCAGGGCTTTTCTCATATACACATACGTGCAGCTTCGGTCCGCCTGGTATATTCTCCTGTCAGTGTTTTTCAGCTTAGGTCTGCCTGGTATACTCTCCTGCCAGGGCTTTCCTCATGTACACATACTTTGGAGCTTGCATCTGGCTGGTATTTTCTTCTTACAGGGCTTTCCTTATATACACACATACTTTGCAGCTTGGGTCTGCCTGGTATACTCTCCTGCCAGGGCTTTCCTCATACACGTACTGCGCACATTTGCAAACTCTACAGTTTCTTACTTTTATTCTGGTCTGGTTTTTTAAGGAATATTGCATCTTTCCTTCTCACTGACTTCTTTTACTTCTATTTGGCTTTGATACCATTGCCAAAATGCCCCAGTGTCCCTGTTTCGATTATGTGGACTCACTGTTTCTCTGTGGTAGGAATTGCTTCTTCCGCTGCAGACCTGCAGAGACTTCTCAGAGTCCTGCTCCCTTTCTCCGGGTTTCTCCGGGTTCGCTGTGTCTGCCTCATGGCTTCTAGGCTTCCCACAACTCTCGTTCGCCCGCTCTGTGGTCCTCTGAGCATAAGCGGTGCAGGGGCTGCTTTACGGTACAACAAGACATCAGGAAACCATCTTTACCATTCAGGCATTTGTACGGCGTATCTTTCTCTGCAGCCTACTCCCTCGGTTCCTCCTGCGAGCTGGTTGGCTCTTCAAACCTTGCATCCACCCAGAGGACAAGACTTCTTCAGCCAGCTTCGCCCTGTCAGATGGCTCCGCAGTTTAAATGTCCGCCATCCATCATATGCTTACAACAACTAGAGCATGCCTTGCGTTCCTGGTCTTCATTGATCCTCATTACTTGGCTCGCTTACTCTTTGCAGTATCTTGGTTGTTACAAAACAAGAAGTCAGTTCCTGATAATTAGTAGGTAGAGTCAGAGAATGTGGTCTCTGTAGTTCTGAATGACAAGTTAGGTCTTGAGGATTTATATGGAAAGTTTGAAAAAGTATTCTTAGTAGGCTTGGAAGGCAAGTTAGCTTTTGACTTATATGCAGAAGTTGAACAAGTTTTCCTAATAGTCTTGGAAGGCAAGTTACCTTTTAAATAGCTTGGAGGAAAAGGACAATGAGTTCCCCTGCTTCCTGTCTCTTCCTCGTCTCAGTTGCTAGCATGCTTTTCCTAATGGGAGTTTGGGTGTTAGATACACCAACTTTACAGAAAGGTGGAGATTAAGGGTAACGGTGTGCATTTAAGGCATGAGGAACTAACGAAACATCCCTTGAGAAATAAGGAGAGTATGTGATATTCTCCACTGATGTCATCAGGTCTCCCTGATAGTCACCTCCCCCAAATGTCCCTTCCTCATGTAACCGCCCCAAGGGTCCAGATCAAGTAGCGGCTGCTGTCCCCTGGTCACATAGGGGGCCGCCATCCCTGGTAAAGAAGTGATGTCATCCTTGGATTCATTACACCACCCTCTTCAAAGTTGCAAATCACATAGGTGTGTTACCTTGTAATCCCGGGATTCAGTAATCTGATTCGGAATATTCTATGATGTCAATCCAGATGATTGTGGTTTCAACAGAGAAGTATGATACAGAGTGCAACCTTGATTTGGTGGGGTGCATTCATTTGAATTCAACCAATTGTTTTTTTACTAGAACGAAAAGGTCCCAGAATATGAGGGGCAAGTTTATTGCAAGGTTGCAAAAGAGGAGATGAAGGATTGGCAGTGATACCATGTCCCGTTTGGTATTCCACCACTTCCCTCCTTATTCTTTTCTTCATATCTAGCTGCAATCTATATCAGTGTAATTTGGCTTTCTCTTGATTGTCTATAATAGTTGGACCTCTTTCCTCAGTCACAAGCACTGCTACATGAAGCAACGTTAATGGAATCTCAGGAGAAAATAAAAAGGTTTATTGTCGAGCGAGGTATGATGCGCATCGGTCTATGCAAATTCACCATGGTTACCATTGAGACCTAATTGTTTTCTTGAAAAAGCATTGCAGCAGGTACTGTTCCAAGGTTGAGTCAATCTTTCTGTGAATGGTGACCAGAAGTGAACGCCTTTGCAGTTAGCAGTAAATGACAAATATCTTTCCAGAAGCTTTACACTGAGTGCCTTTTTCTGTCAGATTCCCTGCGTTAACCTATAAAGACGAAATATCCTGAAAAAACAGGTGTTTGATTCCATGGACAAAAGAAGCTATGTTGGTTAAGAAATCTACCACAACTAGAATAGAAGGCAAACCCGCTGGACTAGCCATGTATGTGATAAAATGCATTGAAATACTTTGCCATGGAGTGTCTTCTGTTGGCAGAGGACATAACAATGCCTTCTTCTTTCTGTGTTCATCCTTTATCTCTTCTCGGCACAAACTTCACAGTGATGTATGCTACTACTGTATCTGTACTATGTACTGTATCGCTCATTCTCTGACATCTTTTTATGTGTTTTTCCTGATATTTCCATGCCCTGTTGCTAATGTGATGAATCCAAGCCAAGAAGTAATCATGACTTGTGGAGACAAAAATGGCTAGTTTATGCTCCTTCAACCCTTGCATTTCTGGATCAGATTTGGCTTTAGAATACTTAGGCTTGATCCCCTCAAGAATATCAGAGGTCCTTAACAGTCACTACAAATTGCTGTGCCAAAAAACATTGAGGGTAGGAACCATTTCCCCTGAATCATGGTGTTGGGACAAGGAGGCATCCATTTTGTAATTTTGCTTTCTAGGTACATATGTTATAACAAAATGAAAATGGGAAACCGCAGAAGCGATCTAGTTATTCTTTGACGTACACAGTGCAGCGTTTTCAGATCATGTGTTTTTTTGTGGTCTGCGAGCTCAAGGATTTCTTGCTGGCTACCCACTAATAAATGTCTCCATTCACAAAAACGGTTCTTTCACTGCTAATCATTATTTCATCAGATTAAAATAGTACATTTCTGAAACTGCTATTTGTTTGGGGAGGTAGGTGATAGGAAGCCTGTACAAAGTTGTTTCGGGTCCTGTGAGAGTATAGTTGCAATGGTCAAAATAGAGGCATCCGTCTCTAAAGTTTGTGTGTTAAAATCAGAAAGCCTTAACATAGGTGCCTTCGAAAAGCTCTATGTAATCCGTGAAAGGCTGTTTCAGCTCAGCGTCCATTGTCTATTGCAACTCTTGGTTGCTTCTGAGGCATTGTGTGAAAATCCTTTATTAAACTTGTGATCGAAGGAAGCATATCCAATTAATCTTTGTACACATTTCAGATCCAGTGGAAAAAGACAATCCATTATAGGTTGCACCTTTACAAAATCCATATTGATGCCGTGGGCAGACAACATGTATCCCAAAAAAGCAATTATGTCAGGATGGAACTAGCATTTGAATAACCTTACATATTAATAACTCGTTTTTTTACTGTATGGCCATCTGTCTCTGTTGTACATGTTCAGCCTAGGAAGCGGTATGAATCAAAATGCCTTCCATATATATCATCATGAACCTATTGCTTCCGTTCATTCTAGAAAGTCTCGTCCACTTATATCTCAGACGTATTTATAATGTTCTATCTGTGTCTTATATGCTGTCATCTACTCATCTCTCCTGTGCATTCTGACCTCATTGTAAGCCCCTCAAATCAAGCTTGGCGGGAGATCTGTGATCCTCTGATTCTTTTGAATCATGGTGGTATCACTGGCAAAATATAGGGATTTTTGATGGTCTTAGAATTCAGGTTTCTGGCGTGTATGCACACTCTGATCCTTGTCCCCCACCTCAAAAACAGAAGAGGCCCTGCAGGAAATTAGGAAGTGTGTCTGTCCCTCTTACTTTGACTTTCATTGACTCAAGTCTCTCGTTCCTTTTCAGTGAGTGCATATACCTTGCCAAGTGAAAAGATAACCTGGTGTTCCAGGTCTTTGGGGCAATAATATGGCCTGTGTGCAGGGAGGACTTCAGATTCAGCCTCACCGGACATATCCCGATAGGATCTGTACTCCTGTGCAATGTCTATACAAGTGAAATAGTTGTTCATTCTAAAATGTTACAGAGTCCTAATCTCTTCTCATCTGTCCACGTGACCTGGCAAATGAAGGTCCTTGCACCATTGAACATTAAAAATCATCTTCTTGTCCCAATCAATACCTGGATTATATTGAACCAACTAATGAAAAACACAGATTGTCCTTGAAATGTAAATTATCTATTAAATCAGGTTCTCCCGATGCCCTTGGAATTGTACTGAAATTGCTTGGGTTTGATGTGTAACCTCTCCAGAGGTCAAAGGGAGTCCATCTGCCGTGCTTATAGGTTCTGGGGTAGCTCTTATGACAATTCGTAAATTAATAGCACTGGCATAGCATTGATCCATGATATTGCCTGAGAATATACTATGTTGGTGGTACATATCAAGAGACCCCCATCTGGTTCTAACTGAATATGTATATATGGGTGCAAAGGGTTTGATGGTATGCTAGCATCACGGGGAACCTTATCTTTGGTACTGTTGCTGGCCAATTCCCCCTTCTTCGGGACAAGCACTCCTGTTTCCCTGTAGGAGTTTGTCAGGACGGTTCCTGAGAAAATGGTCTTTCCTATAAAATAGAGACATTATTGATCCAACCTTCTTCTATAGTAAGCTGCATAGGTTCCACTGAGTAATCGTGGTGGTTTCTGCCATAATCCTGATCAGTATTGGGTAGAAGTCCTCCAGCCCATTGCCCCTTCGCTTTTCTGCTTTATTTTCCGCCAATACTTGCTCAATCCTGAGTGTCAGAGCAATCTATTCATATTGTGTGATGGCTCCAGGTGCACTAGACCATCCTTAATCGCATCCTTGAAAGACAATGGAGGAAAGATCCCTCTCCAGGTGTGAATGTCTGCTTTAAAAACCTGTGATTGCAATACAAAAAAGCAATTTGTGAAGCTAAACAAATTTGTTATACTAAGCAAATTGAAACAGCAGAGCCGGCTACAAAAACGCTTGTGCAAATCTTGTCCCACTTGGACCAGCCTTCTGCAGCTAAAAAGACTCACACACTATTCTTTAAAATCAATAACATTAGGAATGTAATTGCAGAAAAACAGGAAAAGACACAGCATGTTTTTAGTTACCAACTTGCTGATTTATCAATTTTCAGACACCAACGCCATCTTTTAACTGGTTACTGGAGATCAAATTATTGATATGGTCAGTACCATGAATCCCACCACCTGTCCAGGGGACCCCTGACCACCTATAGTGCTGAAGGAATGTAGCGCCAACTTTGTGAACAGACCTTTTTCCGAAGGCTACAAACCCTTTAGCTTGAAAAAGCTGTGGATCATTCCTTTATTTTTTATTTAGTTTATTTTATTTGATTATATATATAGCGCTCATAGCCCGAAGGCACCTAGACGCATTTCTTGACAGGTAACCCGCAGAGCGAGTTGCAGTGGTTACAAAGTTGCAGGGTATCATAGTTGCAGGGTTGTAGTACAGTACAATACGATGAAGTCCAAAAAGTAGTTACATCATTGCCGATAGCGGACGTTGCCATGTTGTCATGATACAGAAAAGCATGGGGTCATTACATAGTTACAAGTGGCGGGGTTACATAGTTGCCAAAAGTAATGTCGATACAGAGTGAGAGAGACAGGTCAAAGTATAATGCTAGGTCAATTTACTAGGTGGAACAGGGTGGGGGAGTTGTTTATCAAGTTCCTGGGTGAATAGCCAAGTTTTGAGGTGTTTGCGGAAAGCCCGGTAGGAGCATTCGGATCTCAATGTCACCAGTAGGTTGTTTAACTGTTTGGCAGCCATCACCGGGAAGCTGCAACCGCCGGCCTTCTGGCGCTTACATCTGGGTATGGCGAGGGAGTGGGTATATGCAGCACATGTGGGTCTCAAGGAGTGAATTTATCTGTGAGGTATTTCGGTGCTCGCTTGTGTATGCATTTATGTGTCAAGGCGAGTGTTTTGAATTGGATGCGCTCTGAGACGGGAAGCCAATTAGTGTTTCTTCTATTTGCTGAGATGTGTGATTTCTTTGGAATGGTTAATGCTGCTCTCAGACCGTTATTTTGTATCACTTGGAGCTTGTTAATATTTTAGGTCCTAGTGCCTGAGTAAAGGGCATTGCAATAGTCTAGTCTAGACAATATTAGTGCTCTAGCTAGGGTAATGCAGCTGTCGGATGATTAGAATGGTCTGCAGGCGATGATGAGCTTCGATGTATAGGCAGCCGCAGATGGAGTGGCGTTGACTTGTCGTGTCAGAGTTAAAGATGAGTCCAGGTAGAAGCCTAGGGTTTTCACTTTGTTAGATACTTTAATGACATTGCCTTCTATGTTGAATGATTTGAAGGAATTGGGTAGTTTGTGGAGGTGGTGTTAGGAGCCTATGAGGAGGAGTTCTGTTTTGTCATCATTGAGGCATAGCCCACGTAAGGCCATCCAAGCTTGGATTGTCTGGTAAATTCTGTTTAGTGAGTCTGTGTCATGGGAGCCAGTGATCGGTATGAGGATCTGGGTGTCATCTGCATAGTTTGTGTACGTGACACCCAACTCGTCAAGTCTGTCAAATAGAGGTTTTGTGAATATAATATATAGGGTCGGGGAGATGCAGGAACCTTGGGGTACTCTGCAGGTGATGGGGTAGGTGCTGCCGCTGAGAGTGGCGAGAGGACTCTCATGGTTCTGTCTGTGAGGAAGGATTTGATCCAGAGGATTGCTTTTGGTGAGAAGTCTGCTGCTGTGGCAAGGTGGTTGCAAATTATGTCGTGATTGACTAAGTCGAACGCTGCAGAGAGGTCTAAGAGGAGAAGGAACGCTAAGTTGCCATTGTCTTTTATCTCGTCCATTTGTATTTTGAGATAATGTAGAGCAGTTTCAGTCCTGTGTCTTGGGCGGAAGCCCGATTGACAGATGCCAAGGAGATTATTAGTTTCCAGGTAGTCCTAAATCTGAAGGTAAGCTGCTCTGTCCAGTATTTTTTAGAAGAAAGGGCACTGTCATTATAGGTCTGTAGTTGGTCTGTGTTTTGGGGTCTAGAGTAGGTTTTTAATAGGGGAGGACCCAGGCACCTTCGAGATTGGTAGGGACAGAGACACTTTCGAAGGATGCATTAATTAGACTGGTGATGAATGGTGTCAGTTCAGATGCGTATTCCTTGATAAATGAGGCAGGACATTTATCGCCCTGCCATCTTGACGGTTTAAGGCCAGAAATAATTGTTTCGGTTTCAATGCTGGAGTCTTTCAGGTTTGTGGATGATAGGGTTGGGAGTCGGATGAGTTTGCTTGAGGCTTGTTCTTTTATATTCGATTTTGGTTTGCAGGAGGGTGATTTTGTCTGTTAGGGCTTTTTGGATGCTGGAGCACCATCTCTCGTCTTTGGTGCAACTTTCTTGAGGTGTAACTGGGGACTCAAGTTTTCTCAAGATGGAGAAGAGTTCTTTGGATTTTGATTTGGCGTTTGAGATTCTCTCATTGCAGGTGCTACTTTTGGCGTGCAGGATGGCCTGCTTGTAGTTATTCGAGGCTGTAACAATGGCACATTTATTCCGAGATGTTGGACATTTGTTCCAGTTTCATTCAGCTGTTCTTTTCAATTTGCGAAGGTAGGTTTGTACCAAGTGTTGAGGTGTGCTCAAGGTTTGGCTTTGCGTAGAGTGATGGACGCTACCTTGTCGAGGGCTGTTAAAACGATTTGGTTGTAAAGGTCAACTGCTGCCGAAGGGTCATGAGAGTGCGAGTCGTGGAGAGTTGTGATGGAGCAGAGCAGCAGAAGGATGTTGATGACTGTGATCTTTCGTGAGTTTCCGGCGAATTCTACGGGAGCCTGAGGAGGAGTAGTGTGAATTTCTACATTCTTGTCTATGTTGAAGGTGATTATGGATGGTCCGACCAAGGACAATGGGAGTTGGAGTTGATAGTGGTATTACAGTTAAGGTCGATAAGCCGGTCTACGGTGCAGCCTTTGTTATGTGTGGGGTTATGTATGCGTTACATGAAGCCTAGTGAAGCAATGGTGTTAGCTAGCGTCAGTGCATGATTGTCTTTAGGGTTGTTGAAGTCCACGTTGAAGTCACCTAGTAGAAGGGTATGGGTATTGGTCTTAGTATTGGTGGACAGGAGTTGAGCTATGTCGTCCTCAAAGGACGATATTGGGCCAGGGGGCTTATAGATCAGGTGTATATTCAGTGTGATTGTAGGAGAAATGGTCATTTTGATTGATAGTAGTTCCCCGGTTGGGAAAGTAGGGTTAGGGGATTCACAGATGTTGATACTATTCTTGGCGATAATGGCTACTCCACCCCCTTTATTTGTGGGCCTGTCAGTCCTATGTATGCAATAGTTGTCAAGGATAGCCAGCGAGAGGGCTGGGCCTGCAGCTGCATAGAGCCATGTTTCCCTGATAGTTAGGAAGTCAAGGTCATTGGTTGTGATCAGGTCCGCTATGTCAAGCGCATGGGCTAGTAATGATGAGGCATTGAGTGCACCCTGGATAGTGGGGGCTTTCATATGAGGGATGGCAATGGGTGGTTGCTTGGAGTCCGTGTTTTGTGGTTGGGGCAATGTAGATGGCTTACTGGAGTTTGCATCGGCCAGGGGTCTGCAGAGTGCTTTTGGATTGCCAGGTTTGAGGGTTGTGGTTTTGTGACCTATGGAGTAGTTGTTGGCTGTGGCACATGCATGGCGGGGGAGTCTGGAACGCAAATGAAGGTTCCTCCAAGAGATAGACGGAAAGGTGGTTGTGGCCTGGTGGTTGGAGAGCTTGCCGGGAAACCTAGGTTGTCTGTTGTATATAGGCCGGAGTGGTAGGGGGAGTAAGGTTTAAAATGGTAGGGAATTGCTTTCTTCACAGTGGTCCCTATCCGGTGTGCGTTGGAGCTGGGTTGCTGGAGTTTGGGATTAGCGTGATGCAGATTAGCTTGATAAACAATGAGAGGGGTAAGAAGTTGGCCGGTGGGATTGAGGAGGAGTCGGGAAGCTTGGGTGGCATGGTGTGGTTGCCGGGTCAGT
Organism: Ambystoma mexicanum; assembly: GCF_040938575.1. Taxonomy (NCBI): domain Eukaryota; kingdom Metazoa; phylum Chordata; class Amphibia; order Caudata; family Ambystomatidae; genus Ambystoma; species Ambystoma mexicanum. Next base: position 739,331,264 of record NC_090921.1, on the reverse strand, counting down.
TATGTAGAGCACAAGAGGTGAGGGATTGCAAGCAGTAGATAAGATGATTACGGGTGTGCCTGCAGTATTTCGCGAGTTGTGTGGTACCTAGGTGGGGGTAGTCTGATGACTGCAATAACAGTTTGCTGTGCAGATTGATGCACAAGCTAATGGTAGGGTGTACTAGCGCTGTGATTCAGGGAGCTAGATACCTAGGTGGTATGAGATTGCAGACAGTAAACTCAAGGGGTGGTAATCTCTATGGTGCCAGTAGCGAAATGCATGGGGGACTGCAAATCACAATGACAATTTAATAAGCAATTGGGGACCAAAACTCGAGGTGAGGTAAGCTCGCGCTAGGATGCTAGTTGCTAGATACATGGGGGACTGCAAATCACAATTACCATTTAGTAAGCAATTTGGGGAAAGAACACAAGACGATGTAAGCTCATGCTAGGATGCAAGTTGCTGGGTGCTAGGTACATGAGGGACTGCAAATCACAATTACAATTTAATAAGCAATTTGGGATAAGAACTCAAGGCGAGGTAAGCTCGCGCTAGGATGCAAGTTGCAAGTTACTATGTACATGGGGGACTGCAAATTACATTTACAATTTAATAAGCAATTGATGCAAGTTACTAGTAGCTAGGTACATAAAGGTACAAATCACAATTACAATTTAATGAGCAATTTGGGACAAAAACTCAAGGCGAGGTAAGCTCGCGCTAGGATGCAAGTTGGTAGTTACTAGGTACATGGGGGATTGCAAATTACATTTACATTTAGTATGCAATTAGGGCAAGAAAACCAAGGCAAGGTAATCTGGCGCTAGGATGCAGGTCGCTAGGCTGCAAGTTGCTAGGTGAATGGGGAAATCACAAATTTCAATTTAATATGCAAATAGGGACAAAAGTCATGGCGGGGTAAGCTCGCGCTGGGACGCAAGTTACTAGTTGCTAGGTGCATAGAAGGCTACAAGCAGCAATTACAGATTAATATGCAATTTAGGAATTTAGGAATTAGTAGCCATTACAGTTTAATGTACAATTTGGGAAATAACTCCTGGTGAGTTAAGCTCGCGCTGGGACCCAAGTTACTAGTTGCTAGGTGCATGGACAACTACGAGCAGCAATTACAGTTTAATATGCAATTTGGGAATTAATAGCAATTACATTTTAATGTACAATTTGGGAAAGAACTTCTGACGCGGTGAGCTCGCGCTAGGACTCAAGTTGCTAGTTGCATAGAGGGCTACACGCAGGTGATTAGGTTTAATATGCAATTTGTGACAAAACTCCAGGTGAGGTACACTCAGCCTATAATGCAGGTTGCGTAAAGCATGTGCGATAACAGTGCCCATAAATCGGGAGACAAATAAGGAAAGTTGTGACGGTGTAGTCCCGGTAGTCAATGGGTAGTGGTAGTAATGGGTGGGTGCTTGCCGATGTGGCACAGTCCAGAGTCAGAGGTTCTAGGCAGGCATGAAAGAGATTCAGGCAGGCTGAGGTACAATGGACTCGGGCAGGCTATAGATTTCTAAGAGGTATCGTGGGGAAATCATGAAGGGGTTCGAACTTACCAGGTTTTCAGGTAGAGTCCTGGTTAGGAGGCGTAAATCCGGCATGGCTAGGGCTGGGTGTACTGCGGTTGTCAGCTTTTCGCGAGGGATGAAAGATAGCGGAATGGCTTGCGTAGCGTGGTTATAGTTGGTGGTAGTTAGACATGTGGTGACTCTGGCGGCTCCGGAAGGCCCGGACAAGAGCCTTTGTGGTAGGGCCTTGGTGAGGAGGGCCGGCTTCCGCCTACCGGTGGCCCGGATAGGCTCAAGTGCAAACGGCTAGCCAATCAGCTTGAAGTGGCTGAACTTGGGTGCCGTTCAATATACAAATTTGGCACACAATGCAGGGCAACTTAATCCAGGGCTTTACTTAAAAAAGCCTCCCTGGAATCAAAAGGCACTTCACACTATCGTCAATTGCAAATACGCTCTTCCTAATGAACATTTTGTATAAACTAGCAACAGTACAGCTTCAAGACCACCTAGAGAATGGCCATCTAGTTAGAGACCTCCAATTTGGTTTTCGACCACATCGGAGCAGAGAAGAGCTCTCAGCGCTTCCAACTACTTACCATTATGGATCAGGGTTCTCTTTGGTACTTACAACTGTTGCATCGTTCAGCAGGGTCAACATCTTTGACAGCGCAATTCTTATAAATAGAATGCGTGATGTGGCCGGGCTGTCCAACAGTGCTGTCCTCATTCTTGAAAGGTCAAATAGAACAGGTTCAAACTGATCAATACATATCTCAAGATCCCAATATTGAATTCCGAGGGGGAATTTCTATCACTACTTTTGTTTAATGTCTATCTCCAACTCTTGCATGATTGGTTGGTGTTACAAAATATCTCGTTTCAGAACTATGCTGATGACACCCAACTAATATTTCATGTGCAGAAGTATGACTTTAAACTCTTAAACATTGGATGGACTTGAATTGGCTCATCATTTGGCTATGCAAAGTCCAAAGGTAAGACTTGGTTTGAAGCAATTACTCTTAATATTCAAAAGGTGGTCCATAATTTGGGAATCTACTTGGACTCCTCTTTAACCATGACAACACATGTCAATAAAGTGCTCAGTAGCAACAACAACCACTTGATGATCCTCAGACAGATCAGACCCTTTCTATCTGAGGCCCTCAGTGCTATCATAGCAACAGCAATTATTGGCGTCCATCTGGATTTTGGGAAAAAACTATTATCCTCTGGTATAGACACCTTTTTTGGAAGTTCCTTCAAACATGGGTGATGAATCTTATGAGAACATCCCTAAGATCCCGACATGGGCCTCCTCTCATGTGGACAGGCAAAGGCAGTCGCTTCCTGACCCTGGGGGTGCTATTTTGCAGCAGGATCGTATGGGAAGGGACTCATGTCAAGGGGAATGGGAGACCTCTTTAAATGATTCCCATAATGTTCCTAATGGCCTATTGTAAACAAACCGACAGTTTTGACATAAAAACCATTATGTACTTCAAGTCCCATAATGCTTATGGTACTGGGACGAGGAAGAAGGCTTCAGAGATGATTAAGACGAATGAGCGGTCTAGTTGTTATGAGAGAAAGCACCTGAGCAGGACATTTAAATATATAAATGGGCTTCAGGAGCAGAGAGAAGCTGATGGTGTAGTTGTGGTGGCAGCAGGACACTGTGCGAGAGATGCTGTAGATGCTGGGGCACCGTGGCCATGCAGAGACTCTGCAGCAGAAGGCAGTTCTGAAGCAAGCCACACCAGTTTACTGTGATTTTAACAAATGAAAAAATAGAGAATTACATTTTAACGAAATATTTTTTGGCCTCACCAACCCCCCCGTTTCCCCATGTTTAAAACCTCATCCCATACCCCTCCCGAGCAGATTTAACCTATTACCCCACATATATATTTTTTTAAAGGTTCAGTATTTCTTTGTTTTTTTATTAGTTAATATTTCATTCTCTATTTTTATAATCACTGGATACTGCCACCCTGTGTGGGAGACGAGCTCCTGAGATGCTGTGAACTGCTCCGGGACTAAAGTCGCACCGGAGATCACACAGAGTGGCCAGAGCTTCTCTAAAGGACTGCGTGGACCGTGGCAGTCAACCGGAGCTGGCAGAGAAGTCCCCCGAAGAGATCCGCAGCAACACCAGCGAGTCAGAAGCAGACACCAAGGCATACCAGTGAGTTGGCATAAAGCAGGTGACCCTGGGGCGCTCTGAAGGAGACCACTAGGTGAAAGTGATAATTTTGAATACCAAACGAATTAACTGATGCAAAGTGGGTGCAACTCTCCTAATAAGGGATACCAATTGGGGGACCATTGTAACCTGCATTGCCAAAGCCACCTAGAAAAGAGAGATATCGAGGCACACTGAGCGCAACTCTCCTAACAAGGGATACCAATTAGGTGACCATTGTAACCAGCATTGCCCAATCTTTAGAAGAGTGCTACAAGGGCAAACAGGATGCAACTCTCCTAGTAAGGGATATCAATTGGGAGATAATTGTAACCTGCATTGCCAACAGCCAAGAGGTTGAAAAAACAGAAGACAAAGGCAGCAAGTGCAGAGCCATCCTTGTATGAGAGACCAAGGGGAGAGAATTGTAACCTGCTTTGCCTACAACCAAAAGACGAACAAGGTTTGAGAGTGAACACAACAAAGGTTAAGCAAAAACGGTGGAAAGCAGACTGGATTGAGACGTTGGCGGTGGCAAGCGGTTTTAAGCTATTCTATAACTTAAAACACGAGCAGAGGGGCTGCGGGCACTCTCCCCAAATACCTCAGCAAATACCTGTACAGCACATATAAAGCTCAATTGAAGAGATTAAAATGTAATCTTTATCCGTCTGGTGAAGTCCTAGCAACATGGGCCGCTAAAGGACTTGAAACGGCAGTATGCAGGTTCTGCAGATCAATCGAAACGATTGGGCAGCTACTCCTGTTTTGCGGGTGCTTTAAGGATCTAAGAACTAGACTGCGGGCAATTTAAATGGAACAAAAAGCCTGTCTCCTGAAGAATGGTGGAAGCACTTGCTTAGTGGGGAATGTTTTTATTTGACGTTTGTAACTATTCAAATTTTAAAGGAAATGTTTGAGAAACTGTGAGGATTTCGCTTGTTCTCGAGGATTTAAATGAGAGTTCAGAATGTCTGGGATGTAACAGGGATAATAGTAACTTCCTTTACCAAACAAGGGGAGTAACATTGTTCTGCTCGGTTGTTATTCATATAGTTCTTAGGTTTATCATTGCTTCGTGCCTCCCAAACAATGTCATATACTAATGTTCTGACCATATCACCCCTATTAATCTTACAAGGGTCTGGGGACATCTTTAGGAACATCAACTTCAATTCGTTTCCACAAGAAGTAAGGGGACATATTTTCAGTCCCTTTTCTTGAGATGGTATAATGTAGACGGATACATTAACAGGGTACCCTGTCTTTAACTGTAGTGAGATTAAAGTGTTGTCCTTTCCTAGTATTACATAATCCTGAGAATAAAAAAGATAATATAGGGTACCCTCCACAGATTTCCAAACAGGAGAAATGGCTTGACAATTTCTGAAAAGTCATGCCTACGTTAGCACAGAAAACCCAATAATTTTCATGATCTTTTCTCAATGTTCCTACTCGTCTGATGTCAAAAGGGTCTGAGGTCATATCATCCCCATTTATAGATGCCACAGAGACAAGATCTCGTAATTGAGCATATGACCTAGCAATGGAGGGAAGATGCCCATGCCAGTGTTCCTCTGACCTAACGTAGGTGGAGTTAGTGTCTACCATACTCATGTGGTATCCCCAGTTTGTTTCAGCCGAATCTGATCCCACGGCTGACACCATGCGTGAGGTGTCAGAAATGTGAAAGGGACACAAAGGTAAAGTTTTCTCAAGGTTTGCCCTTTATTGAATGAAAAAGGGTGGAAAAAATGACAATTTTTCCTTACCATAACAAGGAGATCCCTGCCTAGCAAACTAAGACTAAAGAAAAATGACCTAGTGTCCAAAAGGTTTCTGACCCTCACACTTATACACACAACATAATTATACAAGGAATATATGTCTAACTTTAATTTAATAATTTATCAGTTCACACTCAAAGGTCTTTTGAGAGTACGACTTGTGACCATGGTTGGACTCTTTCCCTGGATTAATTTAGGAATAATTTGAGCAAAGTTCCGAAACCACACAGCTCTGTTCAATAGAACAGAAAAAGTCTCTTTCACCCACTGTGTCTTTTCCCTTGATATATGGTTTACTCACAAATCACGACAACTGTTGTTCTACACAGTATCCTTTTGGAAAGGCAAATGTCTTTTCTTTCAGCACACAAGTTCAAAAACCCAAACAATAATTATTTTCAAAATGTTCAACAATTATTAGTCTCTCACACCTTCTTCAAATGAAATACTTTTGTCAGGATAGCACAGCAACTACGTTTGTGCTGCCACAGCTTGTCAAACAAATGATAAAATTAAGTTGCCACAATTATACTTCTTCAAATCATCTTCTTCTTTCCTGGTATACTAGCCTGCCAGGACTAACTACTATAATCCCTTTATTGGTATACTTACCTGCCAGGAAGAAAACTCCTACAACTACAATCAAACTTGATAGCAATATTGATTCCAGGATTCTCCACACCAATCTCTCTTGGACGCAGGGTTGAACAATAACTGCCTTTTCTTATAGTTTCTTGACTCTTGATAATGTGTGTTGCAGTTTTCCCAAAAGTGGAAATTCAATATGGAAGCCTTGTTCTTAGATTGTTTCTCAACTATTTCTTGACAGCCTCTTGACTGTTGGCAGTGTGGGTTATAGGTTTCTCCCAATTGATATCCCAAAAAGAGAACTCTTTATGGGTTCACAGTCACTTGGCTGTTGGCAATGCGGGGTATAAGCTTTCCCCAATTTAGATCTCCTATGAGGGGATTTCTGCCCTTGTTGTTCTATTGTGGTTTTCTCAGAGCCTCTTGGCTGTTGGCAATGTTGGTTATAAGCTTTCCCCAATTGTAGGCCCATATAAGGAGACTTACGCTCTTGCCACTTCTGCTCTGATTCTTTAATTGTTCGGTATTCAAAATGATGACCTTTGAACAATTTTCTTGTTCGCAATGCCCTGGGGTCAGCGTTAGCTTCTGGCAAACTCACTGGTTTTCTTCGGTGACTCTCTCTCACGTTCGGCTGTTGCGGCAGACCTCCTGCCTCCGCCCGCTCTCTTTCCAGCTTCCGCGTACCTTCAGTGGGCTGCGTGTCTCTCTCCTGGAGATCTGATAGCTCCTGTAATCTTTTGTGGCTTCTTGCTCACTGACACGCCCTGTGTTGAGTTGGGAGCACGTCTCCTTATCAGCTGGGCCTCTTTGCCACACGCTGCTTCCACCTGCGCATACTCTGCAAGGCAGCACATCTCCTTCACTTCCTTCCTTCATTCAGTTGTGCATAACTTTGAGATTTAAATGTACCGCTCAGGTGCCTTGGTCTGTACCAACTAGACCGCACCTTTTGGTTCATTACATTCTTAATCTTCACAGCCTCTGAGTCCTTCTTCCTCATTCCAGTACCATAACCATCATGTGTACTCAAGTCCATAATAGTATTGACCTTTTTATCCTTAGTTAGTTTTGACTGCTTCATGTACTGAGAGATGTTAGAGTGAGCGGAGGCTGTGGAGAGGGTTTGTGGTTCAACATTGAATTAGGACAATTCAGGAATTTCACATTTAATGCTTGAACTCCTGGGGCACCAATCATATCCTGTCTAAATGATTTTCTATGACAGGTTCTTTGAGTAGTTATGGGAAGGACTTGTTCATTGATAACATGCCATTAGGCATCTGGGAATGATATGATTCTCATCCTCAGAGGAAGATGAATACTGTGTCTCTTCCAGCGGAGTCACCACTGCCCCTTGATAGCTGTCTCCTCCCGTGATCCTCCCCATGATACCACCTCCAGGGTTAGGATCAGGTAGTGGCAGCCTTCCCCTGGCCATGTGGGGGGAGACCTTAGGCTGGGGTTTGGTGATGACTCTGCAGGCTCCGCAGGCTGCAGAACCCAGATGGCAAAGATGCCATGCATTTGAGGAACTAGGTGGCATCAATAGCATTTGAGGATGTATTTGGCATACAACAGGCATGAGGTTGCACCTTACAAATAGTGTAATACCATTTGCGCAAGGCTTTGTGATTTCTGGGGCATTTGAGGCTACATATTACCCATGGCAAATGTATTTATTTATTTGCATTTGTGTAGCGCACAAACAGCCCTTGGGCATCGAGGCGCTGTTACTTGCGGGGGGCTTAGTTACAGGGGAGGTACAGGTGGGTAATGCATTTACATGTTGTACATTAATACATTAGGGTACAGGTTATAAATACATTGTGTAGTTCATCAGGAGATGCATTCAGCAATCACAGGTGGTGAGTGTGGCGTACATCAAGGGAAATGCGCTGTTTTCATGGCTTTGCGGAAAGCCAGGCGAGATACCTCACCTGGAAGAGTAGGATGTAGGGCATCCCAGTGTGAGGATGCAAGTTAGGGGAAGCTGTCGCCATCTGCATAGCTCTTTTTACCATGGGCACCCTAAGCATGTTGGCGTAAGGTGTTCTAGTTGGCCTTGTGGAGGTAGAAGGGTGGATTCTTTGTGATAGGTAGTCAGGTGCAGAGAGGTGGATGCACTTACGGGTCAGTGTCAGCGCTTTGAATATGATCCTTTCTTTTATTGGGAGCCAGTGGGCTGATTTTCTGGCGGCCGTGATGTGTTCTCTTTTGGAGATGCCTTGAGCTGCATGAAGCGCATTGTTCTGGGTGACTTGCAGTCTTTCCAGTTTTTTTGTGGATGCCCCTAAGAAGAGTACATTACAGTAGTCTAGTCTTGAACCACTGATGGCTCTGGCTATGTTAGTGAGGTTCTCCTTGGAGAGAAAAGGCTTAAAGATACCATGCTTATAAGGAACTAAGCTGTGTTTATGGATTATTTTAGGCTGAGCTTGCCAAATGATGGCATCAATTCCATGGGTTCACATATGGTACATTATACCATGCATAAAAGGCATTGAATGGCATTACTGACCCACTTATGATGGCAGCAATTAGACATGTGAGGCTCTCCCTTACATATAATGATCATATCAGGTGTATCAGGCATTAACTGACATTGGCTGGCATTACTTGGCATATAACACAAGCAACTGGATATATAAAGCTGTAACATACATTTCTCCAGCATTGGATCTTTCATAGATTCGCATGCTTGAATATTCCCCATTGTCAGACTGGGAATCCTTGGTAATTTAAAATTAATTATATACATATATAACATTTTTTATAGGAAATTAATACAGAATGATGCTAATGCCTGCAGAGGCATCCACTTGTGTAGTCACTCCACCTCACTTTGGTCCTTTTTGACCCCAACCAACGAGGTGGCAGAGCTTACACTCCTCCCCATGCAGCCATCTTCAGATTTTTCACCGTAGTCCATCTAACAAGGGAATCCTCACCAGCTCTCTCAGCCCATTTTAGAATTTTGAAATTACATTTCTTAATTCAAATTCCTTCTTCTTATGGACGTTTTTACGGCAGGGGAGTAGTTTAACTTCTCAGAGTTTTCCTGGGCTCAGGAGACTCTCCCTTCATCTTCAAATCCTTTCAATGTTGGTTTGCACTGAAGGCACCTCATGGCAGATGCATCCATGCAGGTTCTAAGGAGAAGACTTCTCTGTTCAGTAATTGCAGTAAGTGTGGAAAGAAAGTGGTCGTTGTAAGGGATCCCCATAAATACTGCATTTACTGCCTATATCCCCATGACATTCAGGCATGTAAAATCTGACAGACTTTTTCTCAGAAAACAGTACAGAACAGGCACAGTAGGCTCCTGCTGCACCTTTAGAGTAGGAAGATGTCTTCAGATGAAAAGTCCTCAAAGACAGTGCCTTCTACCTCTCTGAAACATGCTGGGAAGCAAACTTCTAAAAGGAGAGCTTCCTCAGTGGAGAGAGCAGACTCACCACCCCATAAATCTAAAAAGCAGAGTGAACGGAGTACTTCCACGGCTCTTAAAGCACCTAAAGGCCAACATCCAGATGACAAGCACAGTCAGAAAGGTATGGAAACTCTTCCTAAAACTTTGTCAACAGAACAGGCTTCTATGGGGACTCTGTCTATAAGGGCAAACTCACTGCCACCCACAAGCAGTCAACTACCGCCTAAGACATCCGGCCTGTCGATGCCCATTGCCTCCATGGAGATTCACTCATCGACAAGGGCAATACGAATTGTGTCATTGCCGACCAAGGTCTCGTCCACAAAAGACTCGTTGACGACAAAGCAGTAGTCATCAACAAAACATCACTTGTCTGTGAAATCATTGTCGACTGCCACACCATTGACAGAAAAGGACTCCTCGTCCACGAAGAAGCATAAAGATGGTTTGTCCATGAAATCTTCACTGTCCACGGCTCAAACTGCATCTAAGAATCTAAGATGCATCAGGACTCGACTCTGTGGGGGTGGTTGACGAGATGCCCACTAGCCCTACAACAGGTGGAAAAGAGCCAGATGACAGAGAAAAGGCCACACCAAATATGGGCAATACAGGAACAGCTGCACAGCTGTCTCCATTTACAGAGATGGTTGAGCTTCCAGACCTTATCCTTCAGGAGAAATTCTCAGATATCGAGGAAGAGCTACAGCCACCAATGCCCAAGGAGCAGATCCCACACTGGCAGACTACTACGGAGGATACATCGGACCCATTTTATCCAACCCTTATGCAATTGATGCAGAGAATCATCAACGAGTCTCACAGGAGGCAGAGGGCTAGGTTGGCAGCCCCACTACCTTCAGGACAAGTAGAGACCCCCACTCATCACAGGACCACATCACCTGAAGCAGAGCTGGAAGGCTTGCTGAGATCAGACAGGTTATCTGGGAGCACTCGATATACGCCCTGCATTGCACCTCACATAGCAGATCACCTTCAATTTGTCACATAGATCACATTCAGGAAGTAGCCACCGTAAACCGCAATCAACCCACAGTACATCACCAAAGCACACATCTCCATACACTAGACAACAGAAGTGGGGACGGTCCCCCCTCACCACCAAGATCCTCACCTCTACCAAGAACCTGGGACTATAGAGCTCCTTCCACGGTTTGAATTTCTGAATTGTAGGAAGACCCATATGCTCCTGATGTCAGAGACGACACCTTTAGGGATTTATCTGATCCGGACACGCAAAATGACAAACTGGAGGAGGGTGAATTCCCCAGAGATGCACCCGATCAGGACACAGATGAGTGGCAAACTCGCATAATAGAGAAACAGAGGAAACATGACTCCCCAGAGGGTACATCACAGCCGGATGACATATTGCCCTTTAATTCCGTAATAGCGAAGTCGGCAGAAATATTTCAAATACAGGTGGCTACTGAAGAGAATAAATCCATACTCTATGAGCATAAGGATAAGCAAAGGCGCGCGGTCACTACCATACCGATCCTCGATACGATATTGGAGGCAGGGGAGAAGATAATGACAACACCACTATCCAACCCGGCTCTGGTTGCACGTCCAGAAAATAAGTATAAGGCACCAAATTCTGCACCTCCGTGCCTAAGAGGATATCCTAAACCTGACACGGTCATAACAGTAGTGGCCAGAAAGAAGCTACCAAATCCAGTTTTGCTGCTAACAGCTCTGCCAGACAAGAAAGGACAGAAGCTCGAAGTGATGAGGAGGAAAGTATCCCCCGCTGCATCACTTACAGTTAGAGTGAGCAATGCGCTGGCTATGACACCCAGGTTTGACAGAGAGCTCTGGCTCAAAATGTCCAAATTACACCTACTTGCAGAATTTCAGGAGGAAGCAAAGGCCATTGTGACAGATAGGGAGTCCACATCTGATCATATGATAGATGCAGTGGTTGATGTGGCTCAATGCGGCTTCCGATAGATGGCTCATGGCATATTACTACAAAGACAAGTGTGGATGAAAGCCACACATTTCAGACCTGAGGTTCAGCCCCAAATATTGGACATTTCATTCGATGGCCAAGATTTGTTCGGTAAGAAGATTGACTACCACCTGAAGGGCATTAAATCAGATACTGGCACGGCAGGAGTAATCAGTTCCCTCAGGAATAAAGACAATGACCGCTGCCCTTTTCGCTCCTTTCACGGCTCAAACACAAGGTACTAGGTTTATGAGAGACCATACTCAACACAAGGATTGTCATCCAGCTATTACCAGACGGGGAATAGATATCCTAAAACCTCCTCCAAATACCAATCGCAAAGAGGCAGAAGGGGGCTGGACTAGAACAGGGCCCAGACCAAAAAGAATTGACACGAGAGCGCTGCACCTTCCACATCGCACTCCACTGGGTGGGCGGATAAGTCAACATCTATAACATTGGAAACTGATCACATCCGAAAAGTGGGTGTTGCAAGAGGTGAAAAAGGGACATACGATTGAATTTTTACATTATCCTCTGTGTCAACCTCTGCAGCTGCGAAGGGTGCCCTTTCTATAACAGCTTTGAAGTAGACATGCTTCTGCAGCAAGCGGATATAGAGTGGATCCTGCACATTCAAAAGGGGAAAGGGTTCTATTCTCACTTTTTCCTCATCAGAAAGAAACATGGTCAGTGGCGTCCGATTTTAGATCTAAGAACTTTGAACAAGTTCATCAGGCGCATAAAGTTCAAGATGATGTCGCTGCAGGTGGTCCTGCCAAGGTTAAACAAGGATGAGTTCCTGGCGACCCTGGATCTGGAGGACGCCTACTTTCATGTCCCAATTCATCCAGCACACTGACGATACCTCAGATTCTCGATAGGAGCAGCGCATCTCCAATTCAAAGTGCTTCCCTTCGGTCTCAAGTCAGCTCCAAGGGTTTTCACAAAGTGTCTGGTGCCAGTGGCAGCTCATCTCGGGAGCCTCTTGGCTGTTGGCAATGTTGGTTATAAGCTTTCCCCAATTGTAGGCCCATATAAGGAGACTTACGCTCTTGCCACTTCTGCTCTGATTCTTTAATTGTTCGGTATTCAAAATGATGACCTTTGAACAATTTTCTTGTTCGCAATGCCCTGGGGTCAGCGTTAGCTTCTGGCAAACTCACTGGTTTTCTTCGGTGACTCTCTCTCACGTTCGGCTGTTGCGGCAGACCTCCTGCCTCCGCCCGCTCTCTTTCCAGCTTCCGCGTACCTTCAGTGGGCTGCGTGTCTCTCTCCTGGAGATCTGATAGCTCCTGTAATCTTTTGTGGCTTCTTGCTCACTGACACGCCCTGTGTTGAGTTGGGAGCACGTCTCCTTATCAGCTGGGCCTCTTTGCCACACGCTGCTTCCACCTGCGCATACTCTGCAAGGCAGCACATCTCCTTCACTTCCTTCCTTCAGTTGTGCATAACTTTGAGATTTAAATGTACCGCTCAGGTGCCTTGGTCTGTACCAACTAGACCGCACCTTTTGGTTCATTACATTCTTAATCTTCACAGCCTCTGAGTCCTTCTTCCTCATTCCAGTACCATAACCATCATGTGTACTCAAGTCCATAATAGTATTGACCTTTTTATCCTTAGTTAGTTTTGACTGCTTCATGTACTGAGAGATGTTAGAGTGAGCGGAGGCTGTGGAGAGGGTTTGTGGTTCAACATTGAATTAGGACAATTCAGGAATTTCAAATTTAATGCTTGAACTCCTGGGGCACCAATCTTATCCTGTCTAAATGATTTTCTATGACAGGTTCTTTGAGTAGTTATGGGAAGGACTTGTTCATTGATAACATGCCATTAGGCATCTGGGAATGATATGATTCTCATCCTCAGAGGAAGATGAATACTGTGTCTCTTCCAGCGGAGTCACCACTGCCCCTTGATAGCTGTCTCCTCCCGTGATCCTCCCCATGATACCACCTCCAGGGTTAGGATCAGGTAGTGGCAGCCGTCCCCTGGCCATGTGGGGGGAGACCTTAGGCTGGGGTTTGGTGATGACTCCGCAGGCTCCGCAGGCTGCAGAACCCAGATAGCAAAGATGCCATGCATTTGAGGAACTAGGTGGCATCAATAGCATTTGAGGCTGTATTTGGCATACAACAGGCATGAGGTTGCACCTTACAAATAGTGGAATACCATTTGCGCAAGGCTTTGTGATTTCTGGGGCATTTGAGGCTACATATTACCCATGGTAAATGTATTTATTTATTTATTTGCATTTGTGTAGCGCACAAACAGCCCTTGGGCATCGAGGCGCTGTTACTTGCGGGGGGCTTAGTTACAGGGGAGGTACAGGTGGGTAATGCATTTACATGTTGTACATTAATACATTAGGGTACAGGTTATAAATACATTGTGTAGTTCATCAGGAGATGCATTCAGCAATCACAGGTGGTGAGTGTGGCGTACATCAAGGGAAATGCGCTGTTTTCATGGCTTTGCGGAAAGCCAGGCGAGATACCTCACCTGGAAGAGTAGGATGTAGGGCATCCCAGTGTGAGGATGCAAGTTAGGGGAAGCTGTCGCCATCTGCATAGCTCTTTTTACCATGGGCACCCTAAGCATGTTGGCGTAAGGTGTTCTAGTTGGCCTTGTGGAGCTAGAAGGGTGGATTCTTTGTGATAGGTAGTCAGGTGCAGAGAGGTGGATGCACTTACGGGTCAGTGTCAGCGCTTTGAATATGATCCTTTCTTTTATTGGGAGCCAGTGGGCTGATTTTCGGGCGGCCGTGAGGTGTTCTCTTTTGGAGATGCCTTGAGCTGCACGAAGCGCATTGTTCTGGGTGACTTGCAGTCTTTCCAGTTTTTTTGTGGATGCCCCTAAGAAGAGTACATTACAGTAGTCTAGTCTTGAACCACTGATGGCTCTGGCTATGTTAGTGAGGTTCTCCTTGGAAAGAAAAGGCTTAAAGATACCATGCTTATAAGGAACTATGCTGTGTTTATGGATTATTTTAGGCTGAGCTTGCCAAATGATGGCATCAATTCCATGGGTTCACATATGGTACATTATACCATGCATAAAAGGCATTGAATGGCATTACTGACCCACTTATGATGGCAGCAATTAGACATGTGAGGCTCTCCCTTACATATAATGATCATATCAGGTGTATCAGGCATTAACTGACATTGGCTGGCATTACTTGGCATATAACACAAGCAACTGGATATATAAAGCTGTAACATACATTTCTCCAGCATTGGATCTTTCATAGATTCGCATGCTTGAATATTCCCCATTGTCAGACTGGGAATCCTTGGTAATTTAAAATTAATTATATACATATATAACATTTTTTATAGGAAATTAATACAGAATGATGCTAATGCCTGCAGAGGCATCCACTTGTGTAGTCCCTCCACCTCACTTTGGTCCTTTTTGGCCCCAACCAACGAGGTGGCAGAGCTTACACTCCTCCCCATGCAGCCATCTTCAGATTTTTCACCGTAGTCCATCTAACAAGGGAATCCTCACCAGCTCTCTCAGCCCATTTTCGAATTTTGGAATTACATTTCTTAATTCAAACTCCTTCCTCTTATGGACGTTTTTACTGCAGGAGAGTAGTTTCACATCTCACCAGCTCTCTCAGCCCATTTTAGAATTTTGAAATTACATTTCTTAATTCAAATTCCTTCCTCTTATGGACGTTTTTACGGCAGGGGAGTAGTTTAACATCTCAGAGTTTTCCTGGGCTCAGGAGACTCTCCCTTCATCTTCAAATCCTTTCAATATTGGTTTGCACTGAAGGCACCTCATGGCAGATGCATCCATGCAGGTTCTAAGGAGAAGACTTCTCTGTTCAGTAATTGCAGTAAGTGTGGAAAGAAAGTGGTCGTTGTAAGGGATCCCCATAAATACTGCATTTACTGCCTATATCCCCATGACATTCAGGCATGTAAAATCTGACAGACTTTTTCTCAGAAAACAGTACAGAACAGGCACAGTAGGCTCCTGCTGCACCTTGAGAGTAGGAAGATGTCTTCAGATGAAAAGTCCTCAAAGACAGTGCCTTCTACCTCTCTGAAACATGCTGGGAAGCAAACTTCTAAAAGGAGAGCTTCCTCAGTGGAGAGAGCAGACTCACCACCCCATAAATCTAAAAAGCAGACTGAACGGAGTACTTCCACGGCTCTTAAAGCACCTAAAGGCCAACATCCAGATGACAAGCACAGTCAGAAAGGTATGGAAACTCTTCCTAAAACTTTGTCAACAGAACAGGCTTCTATGGGGACTCTGTCTATAAGGGCAAACTCACTGCCACCCACAAGCAGTCAACTACCGCCTAAGACATCCGGCCTGTCGATGCCCATTGCCTCCATGGAGATTCACTCATCGACAAGGGCAATACGAATTGTGTCATTGCCGACCAAGGTCTCGTCCACAAAAGACTCGTTGACGACAAAGCAGTAGTCATCAACAAAACATCACTTGTCTGTGAAATCATTGTCGACTGCCACACCATTGACAGAAAAGGACTCCTCGTCCACGAAGAAGCATAAAGATGGTTTGTCCATGAAATCTTCACTGTCCACGGCTCAAACTGCATCTAAGAATCTAAGATGCATCAGGACTCGACTCCGTGGGGGTGGTTGACGAGATGCCCACTAGCCCTACAACAGGTGGAAAAGAGCCAGATGACAGAGAAAAGGCCACACCAAATATGGGCAATACAGGAACAGCTGCACAGCTGTCTCCATTTACAGAGATGGTTGAGCTTCCAGACCTTATCCTTCAGGAGAAATTCTCAGATATCGAGGAAGAGTTACAGCCACCAATGCCCAAGGAGCAGATCCCACACTGGCAGACTACTACGGAGGATACATCAGACCCAATTTATCCAACCCTTATGCAATTGATGCAGAGAATCATCAACAAGTCTCACAGGAGGCAGAGGGCTAGGTTGGCAGCCCCACTACCTTCAAGACAAGTAGAGACCCCCACTCATCACAGGACCACATCACCTGAAGCAGAGCTGGAAGGCTTGCTGAGATCAGACAGGTTATCTGGGAGCACTCGATATACGCCCTGCATTGCACCTCACATAGCAGATCACCTTCAATATGCCACATAGATCACATTCAGGAAGTAGCCACCGTAAACCGCAATCAACCCACAGTACATCACCAAAGCACACATCTCCATACACTAGACAACAGAAGTGGGGACGGTCCCCCCTCACCACCAAGATCCTCACCTCTACCAAGGACCTGGGACTATAGAGCTCCTTCCACGGTTTGAATTTCTGAATTGTAGGAAGACCCGTATGCTCCTGATGTCAGAGACGACACCTTTAGGGATTTATCTGATCCGGACACGCAAAATGACAAACCGGAGGAGGGTGAGTTCCCCAGAGATGCACCCGATCAGGACACAGATGAGTGGCAAACTCGCATAATAGAGAAACAGAGGAAACATGACTCCCCAGAGGGTACATCACAGCCGGATGACATATTGCCCTTTAATTCCGTAATAGCGAAGTCGGCAGAAATATTTCAAATACAGGTGGCTACTGAAGAGAATAAATCCATACTCTATGAGCATAAGGATAAGCAAAGGCGCGCGGTCACTACCATACCGATCCTCGATACGATATTGGAGGCAGGGAAGAAGATAATGACAACACCACTATCCAACCCGGCTCTGGTTGCACGTCCAGAAAATAAGTATAAGGCACCAAATTCTGCACCTCCGTGCCTAAGAGGATATCCTAAACCTGACACGGTCATAACAGTAGTGGCCAGAAAGAAGCTACCAAATCCAGTTTTGCTGCTAACAGCTCTGCCAGACAAGAAAGGACAGAAGCTCGAAGTGATGAGGAGGAAAGTATCCCCCGCTGCATCACTTACAGTTAGAGTGAGCAATGCGCTGGCTATGACACCCAGGTTTGACAGAGAGCTCTGGCTCAAAATGTCCAAATTACACCTACTTGCAGAATTTCAGGAGGAAGCAAAGGCCATTGTGACAGATAGGGAGTCCACATCTGATCATATGATAGATGCAGTGGTTGATGTGGCTCAATGCGGCTTCCGATAGATGGCTCATGGCATATTACTACAAAGACAAGTGTGGATGAAAGCCACACATTTCAGACCTGAGGTTCAGCCCCAAATATTGGACATTTCATTCGATGGCCAAGATTTGTTCGGTAAGAAGATTGACTACCACCTGAAGGGCATTAAATCAGATACTGGCACGGCAGGAGTAATCAGTTCCCTCAGGAATAAAGACAATGACCGCTGCCCTTTTCGCTCCTTTCACGGCTCAAACACGAGGTACTAGGTTTATGAGAGACCATACTCAACACAAGGATTGTCATCCAGCTATTACCAGACGGGGAATAGATATCCTAAAACCTCCTCCAAATACCAATCGCAAAGAGGCAGAAGGGGGTTGGACTAGAACAGGGCCCAGACCAAAAAGAATTGACACGAGAGCGCTGCACCTTCCACATCGCACTCCACTGGGTGGGCGGATAAGTCAACATCTATAACATTGGAAACTGATCACATCCGAAAAGTGGGTGTTGCAAGAGGTGAAAAAGGGACATACGATTGAATTTTTACATTATCCTCTGTGTCAACCTCTGCAGCTGCGAAGGGTGCCCTTTCTATAACAGCTTTGAAGTAGACATGCTTCTGCAGCAAGCGGATATAGAGTGGATCCTGCACATTCAAAAGGGAAAAGGGTTCTATTCTCACTTTTTCCTCATCAGAAAGAAACATGGTCAGTGGCGTCCGATTTTAGATCTAAGAACTTTGAACAAGTTCATCAGGCGCATAAAGTTCAAGATGATGTCGCTGCAGGTGGTCCTGCCAAGGTTAAACAAGGATGAGTTCCTGGCGACCCTGGATCTGGAGGACGCCTACTTTCATGTCCCAATTCATCCAGCACACTGACGATACCTCAGATTCTCGATAGGAGCAGCGCATCTCCAATTCAAAGTGCTTCCCTTCGGTCTCAAGTCAGCTCCAAGGGTTTTCACAAAGTGTCTGGTGCCAGTGGCAGCTCATCTCGGGAGCCTCTTGGCTGTTGGCAATGTTGGTTATAAGCTTTCCCCAATTGTAGGCCCATATAAGGAGACTTACGCTCTTGCCACTTCTGCTCTGATTCTTTAATTGTTCGGTATTCAAAATGATGACCTTTGAACAATTTTCTTGTTCGCAATGCCCTGGGGTCAGCGTTAGCTTCTGGCAAACTCACTGGTTTTCTTCGGTGACTCTCTCTCACGTTCGGCTGTTGCGGCAGACCTCCTGCCTCCGCCCGCTCTCTTTCCAGCTTCCGCGTACCTTCAGTGGGCTGCGTGTCTCTCTCCTGGAGATCTGATAGCTCCTGTAATCTTTTGTGGCTTCTTGCTCACTGACACGCCCTGTGTTGAGTTGGGAGCACGTCTCCTTATCAGCTGGGCCTCTTTGCCACACGCTGCTTCCACCTGCGCATACTCTGCAAGGCAGCACATCTCCTTCACTTCCTTCCTTCAGTTGTGCATAACTTTGAGATTTAAATGTACCGCTCAGGTGCCTTGGTCTGTACCAACTAGACCGCACCTTTTGGTTCATTACATTCTTAATCTTCACAGCCTCTGAGTCCTTCTTCCTCATTCCAGTACCATAACCATCATGTGTACTCAAGTCCATAATAGTATTGACCTTTTTATCCTTAGTTAGTTTTGACTGCTTCATGTACTGAGAGATGTTAGAGTGAGCGGAGGCTGTGGAGAGGGTTTGTGGTTCAACATTGAATTAGGACAATTCAGGAATTTCACATTTAATGCTTGAACTCCTGGGGCACCAATCTTATCCTGTCTAAATGATTTTCTATGACAGGTTCTTTGAGTAGTTATGGGAAGGACTTGTTCATTGATAACATGCCATTAGGCATCTGGGAATGATATGATTCTCATCCTCAGAGGAAGATGAATACTGTGTCTCTTCCAGCTGAGTCACCACTGCCCCTTGATAGCTGTCTCCTCCCGTGATCCTCCCCATGATACCACCTCCAGGGTTAGGATCAGGTAGTGGCAGCCGTCCCCTGGCCATGTGGGGGGAGACCTTAGGCTGGGGTTTGGTGATGACTCCGCAGGCTCCGCAGGCTGCAGAACCCAGATGGCAAAGATGCCATGCATTTGAGGAACTAGGTGGCATCAATAGCATTTGAGGCTGTATTTGGCATACAACAGGCATGAGGTTGCACCTTACAAATAGTGGAATACCATTTGCGCAAGGCTTTGTGATTTCTGGGGCATTTGAGCCTACATATTACCCATGGTAAATGTATTTATTTATTTATTTGCATTTTTGTAGCGCACAAACAGCCCTTGGGCATCGAGGCGCTGTTACTTGCGGGGGGCTTAGTTACAGGGGAGGTACAGGTGGGTAATGCATTTACATGTTGTACATTAATACATTAGGGTACAGGTTATAAATACATTGTGTAGTTCATCAGGAGATGCATTCAGCAATCACAGGTGGTGAGTGTGGCGTACATCAAGGGAAATGCGCTGTTTTCATGGCTTTGCGGAAAGCCAGGCGAGATACCTCACCTGGAAGAGTAGGATGTAGGGCATCCCAGTGTGAGGATGCAAGTTAGGGGAAGCTGTCGCCATCTGCATAGCTCTTTTTACCATGGGCACCCTAAGCATGTTGGCGTAAGGTGTTCTAGTTGGCCTTGTGGAGCTAGAAGGGTGGATTCTTTGTGATAGGTAGTCAGGTGCAGAGAGGTGGATGCACTTACGGGTCAGTGTCAGCGCTTTGAATATGATCCTTTCTTTTATTGGGAGCCAGTGGGCTGATTTTCTGGCGGCCGTGAGGTGTTCTCTTTTGGAGATGCCTTGAGCTGCACGAAGCGCATTGTTCTGGGTGACTTGCAGTCTTTCCAGTTTTTTTGTGGATGCCCCTAAGAAGAGTACATTAAAGTAGTCTAGTCTTGAACCACTGATGGCTCTGGCTATGTTAGTGAGGTTCTCCTTGGAAAGAAAAGGCTTAAAGATACCATGCTTATAAGGAACTATGCTGTGTTTATGGATTATTTTAGGCTGAGCTTGCCAAATGATGGCATCAATTCCATGGGTTCACATATGGTACATTATACCATGCATAAAAGGCATTGAATGGCATTACTGACCCACTTATGATGGCAGCAATTAGACATGTGAGGCTCTCCCTTACATATAATGATCATATCAGGTGTATCAGGCATTAACTGACATTGGCTGGCATTACTTGGCATATAACACAAGCAACTGGATATATAAAGCTGTAACATACATTTCTCCAGCATTGGATCTTTCATAGATTCGCATGCTTGAATATTCCCCATTGTCAGACTGGGAATCCTTGGTAATTTAAAATTAATTATATACATATATAACATTTTTTATAGGAAATTATTACAGAATGATGCTAATGCCTGCAGAGGCATCCACTTGTGTAGTCCCTCCACCTCACTTTGGTCCTTTTTGGCCCCAACCAGCGAGGTGGCAGAGCTTACACTCCTCCCCATGCAGCCATCTTCAGATTTTTCACCGTAGTCCATCTAACAAGGGAATCCTCACCAGCTCTCTCAGCCCATTTTCGAATTTTGGAATTACATTTCTTAATTCAAACTCCTTCCTCTTATGGACGTTTTTACTGCAGGAGAGTAGTTTAACATGTCACCAGCTCTCTCAGCCCATTTTAGAATTTTGAAATTACATTTCTTAATTCAAATTCCTTCCTCTTATGGACGTTTTTACGGCAGGGGAGTAGTTTAACATCTCAGAGTTTTCCTGGGCTCAGGAGACTCTCCCTTCATCTTCAAATCCTTTCAATATTGGTTTGCACTGAAGGCACCTCATGGCAGATGCATCCATGCAGGTTCTAAGGAGAAGACTTCTCTGTTCAGTAATTGCAGTAAGTGTGGAAAGAAAGTGGTTGTTGTAAGGGATCCCCATAAATACTGCATTTACTGCCTATATCCCCATGACATTCAGGCATGTAAAATCTGACAGACTTTTTCTCAGAAAACAGTACAGAACAGGCACAGTAGGCTCCTGCTGCACCTTGAGAGTAGGAAGATGTCTTCAGATGAAAAGTCCTCAAAGACAGTGCCTTCTACCTCTCTGAAACATGCTGGGAAGCAAACTTCTAAAAGGAGAGCTTCCTCAGTGGAGAGAGCAGACTCACCACCCCATAAATCTAAAAAGCAGACTGAACGGAGTACTTCCACGGCTCTTAAAGCACCTAAAGGCCAACATCCAGATGACAAGCACAGTCAGAAAGGTATGGAAACTCTTCCTAAAACTTTGTCAACAGAACAGGCTTCTATGGGGACTCTGTCTATAAGGGCAAACTCACTGCCACCCACAAGCAGTCAACTACCGCCTAAGACATCCGGCCTGTCGATGCCCATTGCCTCCATGGAGATTCACTCATCGACAAGGGCAATACGAATTGTGTCATTGCCGACCAAGGTCTCGTCCACAAAAGACTCGTTGACGACAAAGCAGTAGTCATCAACAAAACATCACTTGTCTGTGAAATCATTGTCGACTGCCACACCATTGACAGAAAAGGACTCCTCGTCCACGAAGAAGCATAAAGATGGTTTGTCCATGAAATCTTCACTGTCCACGGCTCAAACTGCATCTAAGAATCTAAGATGCATCAGGACTCGACTCCGTGGGGGTGGTTGACGAGATGCCCACTAGCCCTACAACAGGTGGAAAAGAGCCAGATGACAGAGAAAAGGCCACACCAAATATGGGCAATACAGGAACAGCTGCACAGCTGTCTCCATTTACAGAGATGGTTGAGCTTCCAGACCTTATCCTTCAGGAGAAATTCTCAGATATCGAGGAAGAGTTACAGCCACCAATGCCCAAGGAGCAGATCCCACACTGGCAGACTACTACGGAGGATACATCAGACCCAATTTATCCAACCCTTATGCAATTGATGCAGAGAATCATCAACAAGTCTCACAGGAGGCAGAGGGCTAGGTTGGCAGCCCCACTACCTTCAAGACAAGTAGAGACCCCCACTCATCACAGGACCACATCACCTGAAGCAGAGCTGGAAGGCTTGCTGAGATCAGACAGGTTATCTGGGAGCACTCGATATACGCCCTGCATTGCACCTCACATAGCAGATCACCTTCAATATGCCACATAGATCACATTCAGGAAGTAGCCACCGTAAACCGCAATCAACCCACAGTACATCACCAAAGCACACATCTCCATACACTAGACAACAGAAGTGGGGACGGTCCCCCCTCACCACCAAGATCCTCACCTCTACCAAGGACCTGGGACTATAGAGCTCCTTCCACGGTTTGAATTTCTGAATTGTAGGAAGACCCGTATGCTCCTGATGTCAGAGACGACACCTTTAGGGATTTATCTGATCCGGACACGCAAAATGACAAACCGGAGGAGGGTGAGTTCCCCAGAGATGCACCCGATCAGGACACAGATGAGTGGCAAACTCGCATAATAGAGAAACAGAGGAAACATGACTCCCCAGAGGGTACATCACAGCCAGATGACATATTGCCCTTTAATTCCGTAATAGCGAAGTCGGCAGAAATATTTCAAATACAGGTGGCTACTGAAGAGAATAAATCCATACTCTATGAGCATAAGGATAAGCAAAGGCGCGCGGTCACTACCATACCGATCCTCGATACGATATTGGAGGCAGGGGAGAAGATAATGACAACACCACTATCCAACCCGGCTCTGGTTGCACGTCCAGAAAATAAGTATAAGGCACCAAATTCTGCACCTCCGTGCCTAAGAGGATATCCTAAACCTGACACGGTCATAACAGTAGTGGCCAGAAAGAAGCTACCAAATCCAGTTTTGCTGCTAACAGCTCTGCCGGACAAGAAAGGACAGAAGCTCGAAGTGGTGAGGAGGAAAGTATCCCCCGCTGCATCACTTACAGTTAGAGTGAGCAATGCTCTGGCTATGACACCCATGTTTGACAGAGAGCTCTGGCTCAAAATGTCCAAATTACACCTACTTGCAGAATTTCAGGAGGAAGCAAAGGCCATTGTGACAGATAGGGAGTCCACATCTGATCATATGATAGATGCAGTGGTTGATGTGGCTCAATGCGGCTTCCGATAGATGGCTCATGGCATATTACTACAAAGACAAGTGTGGATGAAAGCCACACATTTCAGACCTGAGGTTCAGCCCCAAATATTGGACATTTCATTTGATGGCCAAGATTTGTTCGGTAAGAAGATTGACTACCCCCTGAAGGGCATTAAATCAGATACTGGCACGGCAGGAGTTATCAGTTCCCTCAGGAATAAAGACAATGACCGCTGCCCTTTTCGCTCCTTTCGCGGCTCAAACACGAGGTACTAGGCTTATGAGAGACCATACTCAACACAAGGATTGTCATCCAGCTATTACCAGACGGGGAATAGATATCCTAAAACCTCCTCCAAATACCAATCGCAAAGAGGCAGAAGGGGGTTGGACTAGAACAGGGCCCAGACCAAAAAGAATTGACACGAGAGCGCTGCACCTTCCACATCGCACTCCACTGGGTGGGCGGATAAGTCAACATCTATAACATTGGAAACTGATCACATCCGAAAAGTGGGTGTTGCAAGAGGTGAAAAAGGGACATACGATTGAATTTTTACATTATCCTCTGTGTCAACCTCTGCAGCTGCGAAGGGTGCCCCTTCTATAACAGCTTTGAAGTAGACATGCTTCTGCAGCAAGCAGATATAGAGTGGATCCTGCACATTCAAAAGGGGAAAGGGTTCTATTCTCACTTTTTCCTCATCAGAAAGAAACATGGTCAGTGGCGTCCGATTTTAGATCTAAGAACTTTGAACAAGTTCATCAGGCGCATAAAGTTCAAGATGATGTCGCTGCAGGTGGTCCTGCCAAGGTTAAACAAGGATGAGTTCCTGGCGACCCTGGATCTGGAGGACGCCTACTTTCATGTCCCAATTCATCCAGCACACTGACGATACCTCAGATTCTCGGTAGGAGCAGCGCATCTCCAATTCAAAGTGCTTCCCTTCGGTCTCAAGTCAGCTCCAAGGGTTTTCACAAAGTGTCTGGTGCCAGTGGCAGCTCATCTCGGGAGGTCAGGGAAGTTTTCCGCATTTGGACGATGACGATAGTAGCACAAACAGCCTTGCTACAAGACCCAGGCTTTACCATCAACAGCCTGAAATCATCACCCATACCAGCACAGACCGCTGTCTTTCTGGGAGCGGATCTAGACATGCGCATACGAAGAGTGTGACCGTCATCAGAGAGGATAACGGCAATGCTGGGGCTGGTTGCCTGGTTTCTCGAAAATGCATCATCCAGGTTCTGCAATTCAAATCCCTTCTGTGCATGATGTCCTCCTCTATCCACCTAATTCCAAATTGCAGGTTGTGGATGAGAGCCATTCAAGAAGAGCTGGACCGTCAATACGCTCAAGTCTTTAGCTCATAGGAGGAAATAGTTCACCAAATGCCAGCGTTTCACGAAGCTCTGCGCTGGAGGGCCAAGGGCGACGATCTGAATCCGGCCATGCCATTTCAGACACCCACGTTGACATTGTTGCTCAAGACAGATGCGTCCCTGTCAGACTGGGTGCACATCTGGGGGCTCTGGAAGCGAGAGGAGTTTGGTCAGCAAGGGACTCCAACCTCCACATAAACGTACTAGAACTAAGAGTGATCAGTTGGCCGATAAAGTTTTTCTAGCCAGTCCTTCCAGGCCGAGTCGTGACAGTGCAAACAGACAATACAACCTCCATACACAACCTCCATACACTACACCAACAAGCAGGGAGGCACAAGGTCAGCTATCCTATCTCTAGTGGGCCCTCAAGCACAGGATTCAGGTGAGGGCAGAGCACTTTCTGGGGAAAGACAATATCGTGGTGGACAAGCTCAGCGGGGAGTACTCATCATCCCTTGAGTGGGAGCTGGATGACCAGGAGCTCCACCAGCTGATTCTCAAGTGGGAAAAACCCAAGTTAGATCTGTTCGCCACACGCAACAACAAAATGTGCTTCTGTTTTGCCTCAAGGTAACCAGAGACCCTATCTCTGGGGACGCATTCTCCCTAGATAGGAAAATTCCTACACGGGTTTCCCACAACCCCGATGATAGCACGAGTGCTAAGGAGGATGAAGGAGCAGCCGTGCAGGATTATTCTGGTAACCCTAGCATAGGCTCGACAGGTATGGTACACCACCCTACTGCAGATTTCCCAGGAGACCCCCATATTGCCTCAGCAAAATGACAAAATACTTCACCATGACACTTTACTTTACTTTACTTTATTGCATTTGTAGTGCGCAGCCATAGAGCCGTGGGTGTGAGGGCGCGGACAAGACGGACATGACATGAAAACAAGCAGAAGCTGTTCTAGGACAAGAGAATGCCATAAAGGGGTTGTCAAGGAGGATACTAATTAAAGAGGAAGGTTTTTAGTCCCTTCTTGAAGTTTCTCAGGACTGAAGAACCTCTCAGGTCGCTGGGCAGAGAATTCCATAACGATGGAGCCACAAAATCAAAGGCGCCAAGTTGCGCTTTTTTAGTTTTGAACCTAGGCTGCTGGAGAAGGTTATGATTGTTAGAGCGCAAATTTCTAAGGCAAGATTTTTTTCCAATATACCTTTGTAAATATGGGGGCATCGTTCCCATAAGACATTTGAAGGTAATGACAAGAAGTCTGAAGGAGATACGAGCTTCCACAGGGAGCCAATCAATGCAGGGCTTCCCGTGCTTCAGAGACATGGGACCGATAAGAAAGGACAGCTACAACTGTAACCGCTCCGTTCTGAACTACCTGAAGTCGATTAATGGTAGATTTGCTGGAGCCTGCCAACAGACTGCAACAATAATCTAATTTGGCTCCTACAATGGCTCGAGCAATAGACTAAGCATTCAGTTTGGAGATGAGTGGTCTTAGGTGGGCCAGCAATTTAATATAGTAGGTGGAGGATGTGACTGTGCTGGCTACGTAGGGCTTCATGTTAGGTGACTGATCCAAAATGTTTACTTGGGGGAGGGTGGAGATTTGAACATCCCCTGACTGGAAGTGCATAAAAGCTGGGTCAAGTTTAGCTAAGATGCCCTTGGAGCCCACAACCATGAGTTCGGTCTTACCACGATTAAGTGTGAGGTTATTTAACATCACCCACTGCTCAATGATGGAGAATATGCGATTAAGTTCACTCTCATCTAAGTCATGCTGACCGGTGAGAGGGATAACACATTGTATGTCATCTGCATAGTTAGAGAAAAGTATACCCTCTTGAACGAGATGAGCAAAGAAAGGAGCCATAAAGATATTGTAGATACAAGGTGATAAACTGGCTCCTTGCGGAACTCCAAAGAGTACCTGCATGGCAGGTGCCTTCGCCTCGTTGGCACACACTCTACTGAATCTATTTGAAAGGAAAGAGAGCAGCCATTTAGTGGCGGCCTCGGAGCAATTGGCTACTGACATGAGCCTGTCCGCCAGGATAGAATGATCAACCAGGTCGAACGCCGCAGAACGGAAACTGCTCTCCTGAACATCCGTGAAGACCTGCTCTTGAACCTCGATTCCAACACTCCGTGTGTTCTCATTCTGCTCGATCTCTCCTCTGCCTTTGACACTGTCAACCATGCCATCCTACTCAATCGTCTCCGTGAAAACCTGGGTATCACTGGTCAGGCTCTGGCGTGGCTAACCTCTTTCCTTTCAAATCGACCCTCCCAGGTCCAACTGGGGCCCTTCCTCTCCGACATCTTTTTCTCCACCTGTGGTGTCCCCCAGGGATCTAATCTCTCTCCCTGGCTGTTCAACCAGTATCTGGCACTCCTTGCCCACCGCATCGCCGCTCTCTGCCCTAATTTCCAGTGCTATGCGGACGATACCCAGCTCATTTTCAGGCTACCCTCAGCCTCCCCCTCTCCTTCCCTCATCTCTGACTGTCTGTCTGCTATCCAGGAATGGTGTGCCGCCAATGACCTCCGCCTTAATGCCAGTAAGACTGAGATTCTACCCATCGGTACAACCACTCCCTCCTTCCCTGCAGCTCTCTGGCCTGCCTCCCTTGGCCCCCTCCCTGCTCCTTCCTGCAAGGCAAAAAACCTTGGGGTCATCTTCGACTCCACACTCTCCTTCTCTCCTCATATTTCTGACGTCGCTAAGAAGTCACACTACCAGCTGCACCTCCTCAGAGGTATTCTTCCCTTCCTCTCCTTCCCCCAGAAGCTCACTGTCTCCCGAGCCCTGGTTCTCTCGAAGCTGGATTACTGTAACAGCCTCTTTCTTAATCTGCCTGCCTCCACTCTCCGCCCTCTGCAACTCATCCAGAACAGAACTGCGAGACTTGTCCTTGGCCTCAAGCCCAGGGACCGTATCTCTCCAGGACTGAAATCTCTACACTGGCTCCCAGTGGCTGCGAGGATAAAGTTCAAAACCCTCTGCATTGTCCACAAGGCCTTCTGGGGCCTGGGTCCTAAATACCTTCAACTCTCTCTTCCCAAATATCTTCCTTCCCGAGCCCTTCGCTCATCCGCCTCCAACTCCCTCAGGGTCAGCCGCTTCTCGAAGCAACAAGCTGGGGGTAGATCCCTCTCCGCCGCAGGGGCCTCCCTCTGGAACAGCCTTCCTGCCTCCCTGAAACTCGAGGAGAACCATCTCCGGTTCCGGAAGCACCTCAAAACCTTCCTCTTTGCTTCTGCTTTCTCTCTCCCTCTCCCCTGCTGAACAGCTAATATTCTTCACTGAAACTGCACTGATTCTGCAACTGGACCACTCTTAACGGCCTCGGTCCTGGGCCCAGCCACTCTCCACTTGCACTGATGCCCTGGAACCCCTCTGCACTGCGGTACTGTCTCTGTATCCCTACAGCCCCCCCCCCCTTTCCCAGCACTTGTTCTGCACTTACCTTGCACTTGCCACCAGCTGGCCCTATTTATTTATTACTTTACGCCACTTACCTTGTACTGCACTTCCCCCCCTCCCCTTCCCCTTGCACTTTTCCCCCTCCCCCACCCCTGCACTTGCGCGATCTGAATGACACCTGGCCTAGTAGGATCGTTGTCCGTCTCCCCTTGTTCCTCCCCGCCTCGTCGCGCCTTGAAACACCTGTGTATAGGCGCGTTACAAATGCCATATCATATCATATCAGATTGATCTAGGGAGATTAGGAGTGAGATCTGCTGGTTATCCAATCTCTGAAGGAGTTGAGATTTAAGGTCCAGTAGTGAGGTCTTGGTGCCAAAACCTTGTCTGAAACCCGATTGAAAGGGGTTGAGGATGGGGTGCGAATTGAGATGTTGAGCAATTTGTGAATATGCAACTCCAATATTTGTAACAGAAAGGGGGTGTTGATTATTGGCCTATAGCTGGTCGGCACGTTTTGGTCCAGGTTAGGCTTTTTTAAGAGAGGTGTGACCCATGCTTGCTTCATCTCATCAGGAACAACGCCATTGAGAAGTGAAGAGTTGACAAATATGCATATGTCATGTACCAGTGAGGGAGGGAAGGCTTTAATAATGGTACAAGCGCAGGGATCCCCTGTGCAATTAGTGGCTTTGAGTTTGGTAATAATGAAAGCTAATTCCTCCTCTGAGATAGGGGTGAAATCAAAAATGGGAATGTCTGGATTCCTAGTAAATTTATTACCATAACTATGAGTACCTTGAATGTCATAGGTGCTCTTTTTTGTAGCTATGCCTTCCCTGATACCATCTAGTTTCTTTGACATGTCATTCTGGATATCCGTACACCAATTATCATCTTTGATGATCGTGGAGACTACGGGCTCTGGAGTAACCTCTTGTTCTTTAAGAATGTTAAACAATTCCCTAGAATTAGAGGATGCATGTGAAATTCTAGCATCCAGATGCAATTTCTTGGCTTTCATTATGGATACTTTATAGGTGTCAGATGCTTTTTTATAATCAGATAATGCTGATTGGGATTGATTTGATTTCCAGATATAAAATAGCTTAAGGGAAGCAGCTTTGAGGGATTGGAGTTCGGGAGAGAACCATGAGTTGGTTCTTTTGGATTCTGCAAGTTTATTTTTGTTTTTGAGAGGCGCAAGGGAATTGACCACACAGCCAGTGTCTCTCTCAAGGGCTGGTTCCTGAACAGCGAAAACTGCAGAACCTGACTCTAGACACAGAATGATGGGGCATTATTAAAGCATCTAAGTGGGCACGTTTTAAGACATGGTGCTCAGCATCGCACACAGATCTGCTAGCTGTTGCAGTGGAACAAGTATTATTACCCTACCTTCTTCACCTCGCAATGAGCGGTTGGCCCAATCATCTAGCAAAGTACTATTCTCCGCCATTTTGGCATACACCACGAAGCTGCACCAAACATCACTCGTCTCCGACTCAGAAGTTAAGGTCTTCCCCAAGGGTTTATTACGCACTTTCCACAAGGCGCAAAAGCATGTACCGTCTTGGAGTCTCAATACAGTATTATCAGCATTGATGGTTGCACCCTACCAACCTATACATAGGTGCGACTTGCACTTCCTGTCCTGGAAGGTCGCCTTCCTGGTAGCCATTGCGTCAGCCAGGTGAATTAGTGAGCTACAGGCACTCTCTATCGAACCACCTTTTACTGTCTTCCAGAAAGATCGAGTTATTCTAAGGCCGCATCCCAAATTCATTCCTAAAGTGGTCTCCTAGATGGTGCTGTTTGAACGTATAGTGCTGCCTATGTTCTTCAACAATCATTCCTCCGCAGCTGAACATGCACTTCATTCCATAGACATTTTAAGGATTTTAAAATTCTAAATACAGAGGCCAAGGGTCTTTCGCTCTTCTGCAAGACTCTTTGTGACTTTTTCAGGTCGCAACAAGGGTAAATGTATCTCAAAACAAGATTGCTCACACTGGGTAATAAACTGCATTGCCCACTGCCACCAGTCAAGAGGTGACCCACTCCTACTCCGCCAACACTCCACCAGAGGAAGGGCAATGTTGGTGGTGTTCCAAGCGGGAGTGGCCTTAAAGGATATATATAGAACGGCCACTTGGAGCAGGCTCCATATGTTTGCCAAGCATTACTGCTTGGCGGAAGACACCATAAGGGAATCAGCAGTCGGACAGGCAGTCCTCCAACACCTGTTTGCGTAAGGTAGGAGCAGCCTATGTATCCCTCCTTCCCTTCCATGTTTAGCTAGCATGCTTAAAGTCTAAATGCCCTTTTGATGTGGAGGTATAACGTCAACTGTGTTGTCATGGACATAGCATGAGGCACTGCTTAGTATTCTATTCAAGCATGTGAATCTATGAAAGATCCAATGCTGGAGAAGTCTTGGTTACTTACCTGTAACTGTATTTCTCCAGCATTGGTATCTTTCATAGATTCACATGCGTCCTGCCTCCTCCCCCCGGGGCTGCTCCGTAGCCAACCAGTCATCGTTTCACAGTCACTACGGCTCAAAATCTGAAGATGGCTGCCTGGGGTGGAGCTTAAACCCTGCCACCTCATTGGTTAGGGTCAGAAAGGACCAATGTAAGGTGGAGGGACTACACAAGTAGATGCCTCTGCAGGCATTAGCACCATTCTGTATTAATTTCCTATGGAAAAATGTTATATATATATATATAATGAATTTTAAATTACTGAGGATTCCCAGTCCGACGACAGGGCATGTTCAAACATGTGAATCTGTGAAAGATACCAATGCAGGAGAAATACAGTTGCAAGTAAGTAACTTTAGTAAAGTGACCTCCAAGCTTCTTCTTATGTTACTTAAGCGTTATGAACAGTTTCTTAAATTGCAGTTACATTAAGTACTAAGGACAAATAAACACTGGCAACCATTACCCAGGCAGGGGAACTCTAACTACCTGAGTGTAGAACCTTCCTGTAAACATTCTCACATCAACATTCAACATGACATAACCAACTTACAGCAAACACAGACAGGCACTATATAACACATCTCCTTCCCTTACCAATACACAACAACCCCATGGGCGCATCACAAACCACAACTCAACACATCTCCCATCCTAAACACAGAGGGTTGCACACGAAACATGAGGAAACAAAAAGGTGCATCTTTTTATGGAGAGATGCAACTCACATCAAATATCTCTAGCATACTCAATGCTAATGCCGGAGGCGCTACCTCCTGGTAAACATTGTGGTATCTTAAACCAATCTTACACTCTAGCACTAAAAACTTCCATTGGCGCGCTACCACCCAGAGCCTTCTCACTCACTCCGCTACCACCCAAACTTTGGCTCTCTCTCAATCACACTCAATTACTGCATAACTGGGGCGCTACAACCCAAACCACTGTGGCGCACTCTACCACACTTAATCTCAATACTGGAAGCGCTACCATCCAGACCACTGCAGCACCTTCAACCACACTCATACTCAAAAACTGGAGGCGCTACAGTTCAAGATGTAACAACGATGGCGGTGCGCTACTTGGAAGGAGGACCTTACACTACCCCAGGCAATTTGGTGAACTGATGTCCCTGCCTGCACACCGTTGCACATAAGGGTGGAGAAAACTATGGAAAGAAGACAAGTTCGGAAAGAAGGCACTCAGATCAGTTTAAAAATTCTAATGAAAAGCCCAACTTCAGTTGTTAATGTTAAAAGATATTTGTACTGCGCATTGCAGCAATCCTGCCCAATTATCCAGTTAAGAGTTATGGGCAGCCAGAGAAAAATATTCTCAAGATGCAAAAAAGGAGCCCACACCAGATTGTGCAAGAGAAAGCAGCGCCAAATGATCAAAGCAGTCGATGTCTCGCGAGACCGGGTCGTCTGGGATGTCGCAGATGATCACGTGGTGTTGGCGAAAAGGTCGGAAGTGCATTGCAACGTGAAAATAAATGATCACGAAGTCAAGCTACTGATTCAGGATCTAACTTGACAATATTCCCGGCCAACACTGTAAAAGGGTGTTTCAATGAGGACACTCAGCGTGTACGCAAGATGTGAGCCGTGGTGTGTATGGTGGGAAGAACATAGCCTTGCTGGGTTATACCAAATGCAAATGAACGTTTAAGAGTAGATCAACACACAGGAGAGCGCATGTGATTGAGGAGGGATCCCGATTGGAACATGATCTCTGCAGAAAGGAACAAATGTACTCGGTAGCTCTGGATGATTGGAAAAGCATCATCGAGAAGAACGAATACTTCTTTGGGAAGGAAATAATGTGTGTGAAAGGATACTCACACGTTGTAAAACCGAAACCAAACATTGTGACGTCAATTCACCAAAATGCCCGGGGTAGTGGAAGTGCCATCTAGCCCCCCAATTACATCACATGTCCTTTGAGTCTTATGTCATTACAGAAAGTGATGGTAGATAACCCTCAACACGAATGTCATCTCCGGAGGGGATATCGCTGATGTAAGGGGCTTATCACGTGAAGGGATGATAGTTTCCAAAAATATATCTGAACTAAGCTGCTGCCATAGTATGCTAAGGGCCAGGCATGGTAAGAATATGTTCTATTTGCTTTGCTTCTCAGTTACTGGGGAGGAAGGATAGCTCAGGATCAAAGTTTGTTTTGGAAGCAAGACATGGGTCCAACACAGGTTCGCATCCCGATCCCACGCTTAGAAATCTCCCAAGCGCGTTATAAATGGACAATAAATAAAATATATACAGAGACCTAGGTCATGCTAATAGCTATACAGGTGACTGTGAAAACTGTTGATTATATTATTGAGATAACGGTGTGCATCCAAAGCTACTTTGTTTTCCTGTTTGGCACAATATGGTAAAAGCAAAAATGCTAACTATAAATCAAACTTCCATGTTCGGGGGGCTGGGGGGCGTGTGGGGGAGGAGAATGGAGAGATGCTAAGTATGATAAACACATGACTAGTGCACTGCTTTCTGACATGTATTCTTGACTTTGCTGCATACATCTTAAAGCATTGAAGACACATGTTCCAACGACCACTAGGAATTGTTTGGTCACTGGCCCACATCCCTGCAGGCCCCGCATCCATGGGCACCCACCATAACCAAACTGTGCATGTGTGCTATATCGGAGCCGTATTTGTACATGCATGAGGGGATAAGCACATGACAGCACTCTCAGCTCAGGAATTCTCATATGCCTGTGTTTGTTCTCTCTCCTTACAGCTACCCCTGTGATCTAGGGATCTAGGGAGCAGTGCTAGGGTAGCAAAGGGGCTACCAGGGCTAGCAGCTTAGCTGCTACCCCCACATGACATCCGTGCCTGTGCCTATGAAGCACAAGGTGACGCCTGCCCCGGTCACAGCCGGAAATGCAAGATGGCCAAGGACGGAAGCAGTGAGCCAGTGGAGGCCGCCGAATGCTGCAGTCCAGAGGTGCTCATGAAAAGGGACACTGGGGAACTGCACAGAGCGCCCTAGCCAAAAGGTACCTGGGAACCTCCCATGGCCAAGGGCGTGCATCTAATGAGGGACCCGCAGAGCAATGCCCGCAAAGACAACACTGAGACAAGATTGCGAAGGACGTTTCACTGCAGGCAGTCCAGTGCCAGGGGAATGGCTCTGGCTAGGAAACCTTGACACGTCTTTAGCTCAGCATGGAGAAACCCCAGAAGCTTCTGCCATGTCGCAGAGATGGATGAGAACATGAGCTGCCCAATTTAGAGCTATAGTGAATTCTCTTTCATGTGTACTTGCCTGCAGCTGGACGAGCCTGGTGAGGCTCGGGAGAGCCCCCTGCCAAAGACGGGGCTCTGGCCTGACCCTCCTTTCGGGTCATGGCCTCCCCACAACAGGGGGAAGCCACGAGCCACACCTGCTGCCTGCATCACCTCTGAACCCCACTCTAAGGTTCCAATACATGCTTCCCTGATGACCAGGCGCTTACAGAGGAGCTGTAGCCTGATGTCTTGTCTTTCCCCTCCCCCACCCATTGAGTTGCTGTGGCGGCCACGGAGTCTATCCATGTGCTATTATAATTATTATAATACCGGAGACCAGCGCGAGAACGGGATTCGAACCTGTCTTGTTTCCAAAACAACCACGTTCGCATTGCCCCTGAGCTATCCTCCCAGAGATATTAGAGGAGCAGAGCAGCGACTTTGAAGCAGGTACGTGCTGCTTTGTCGTTTTCCTCTCCCCCTGCCCTGTCCACTGGCCCCACCAGCGCTGCCATCCTCCCTTTTCTCCACGTTCCTTGCACCGCCATCCAGAAACCACCCCCCACTTCACCCTGATTGCGGCCAGCCCCCTTTCTGCAACCTAGGGTTGCCACCTGACTGGATTTAGTCCGGACTGACCTATTTTGAGAGCTTTGTCCGGTTAACAGATAATAAATCCAGCTTGTCGCCATGTCCTGAGATGTCATTCAGAGTTTGAAGGCACCGAAAATAGTGGACGCGGATAGGGTTTCAAGGTGTGCCAGCCAGCACTGAATGGGCTTCCAGCAGTGTTCCTTCAAGGTGTGATTTATAGCTCTGGTGTCAAATAAGGGCCACCCTGTAGGCATCAATTAATATAAAATGGGTCATGGGGCCAGTTGAACTTAAGTGGCCCTTTCATGTGCAAAGCTCCAACTCTTCATGCAAAGCGGTAACGCTGGGGCTGTTATATTTGATATCCCATAGGCATTTTAAAGGCAAGCCCAGGCAACAGGTCTGCCAAGCTTTGTGGTTCATTTGGGAAAGAAAAGGTCCCCTAACTAATAAAGAAATCAAAAAAGCTGACAGCTGCTTGTTTCAGAACTGCACATGTTATCTACATATATGCAAGGCACTATTGTGGACATCTGTTTTCAATAATGCAAAAAACAAGCAACGTGTATTAATATACATCTCTGGTTCACACACCCCATATAGTGTAAGGAGGCAGTGGAGGGAATAGAAGCTGGCTAGAGGTCACTGTTTGCTTTTAAGCCGGTACCAATTTGCATTTGATTTGCGGCACAAACATTTAAGGAAAGCTAAACTACGAGTCCCAGAATGCAACCCGCTGTTGAATTGAACAGCCAGGGATGGATGAGAGGTGTCGGGCACATTGTAGGACCACGTCTCAATGCTTTAGGCTTTCTTGGAATGTAGTCCCCTCTCTGCAGATCTTATTATTCACAGTTTATTAGTTGCTATCTAGGAAACGTGTTGTTTATAGAGCAAAACATATTTACATCCAATATCACCCAACTGAAGTTGGTACTCATTCATTGACTTTGCAAAGATGAAAGGCTGAGTTGGCCTTTCAAACCTGTGACCTGCAGATTACAGACAGATCACAGCAGCGGGCGCTCAACCTGCTGCGCTATCTCTCTGCTATTCATAGTCTCTATACCCACATCAAACTTCAAGCCTGCTATTTGTGGATCTGCATTTTATTAGGATACTTCACTGTTGTGTAAGGGAGTGAGATGTCTATAATATTGCCCTATGATATGCCTAACAAGTACAACAACAAAGTATTTAATAACAGGCCAATTTCTGCAAAAGGGCGGGAGAAACAAGAACAAATCAGTCACAAGTCAGTGTAACTGGCTATGCCTCTAAAAACTGCTACAGCCCATTGTGTTATTGGCGTGTGCTTTAGAAATTAGTCAGAGAATCACTCTCACCTTTTAGCCATGTGGCCTTACTTTGGAATGTTTACTTGTTGGGTTAATGTGCCTGCTGCAGTGAT
Source organism: Ambystoma mexicanum (assembly GCF_040938575.1). Classification (NCBI taxonomy): domain Eukaryota; kingdom Metazoa; phylum Chordata; class Amphibia; order Caudata; family Ambystomatidae; genus Ambystoma; species Ambystoma mexicanum. The sequence goes on along the minus strand of NC_090921.1, from coordinate 739,295,138 downwards.
GTATGTGAAACCTGCAGCTAGACTTGAGCTGCAGCTTCTTAGCCCACTGAGCTATTCCAATGATTCACCAGGGTTCAAGGCTTAAAATAAAGTTTTTACAGCTGTTTTTAAATCTAATAATGTTCAGAAATTAAATAATCATTGCCATTTATTCATCTGGCAAGATGGGCCAAGTTGGTCAATGCACAGGCTGTTAAAATATGAGCAGCTGGACAGTCACTTGTTCCAATTTTGTCAGATTGGGGCAGCTTTTCACTGCACCATGGTCATAAAATGTATGTTTTATACTTCAGAGAAATATCATTTTCAGCGTGAATTTTTTATTTGAATAATGCAAAGTGCTTTTCAAAAACGAATATAGTACGTTAAAAAAAATACATTCCTGATTTTTTTCTCTCCCCCTGTTATTGTACTGCAGATTTTAAATCTATAAATGGGGCATACCAAAGTGGCGTGGCTTCTAGAATTGTAGGCGAGGCTTCAAGTCCGGTTTTTGCTTCAAACAAAGGTGGCAACCCTACTGCAACCCCTTACCCGCCCCACCATCCAGAATTCCCCCACCTTGCCCGGAATGCTGCCAGTCACCTTTCTCCCTCCTTCCCTGTACTGCCATCCACAAAACACCAGTTTAACCTTCCCCCAATGTCCCCAGGCCCTTTTCATCCCTTTTTTCGGCCTACAGCCCTTTTTCACCCCTTTTCTCGCCTCAAAGCTCCTTCACCCCCAGTGGTGGACTAGGTCTGGAAAAGATCTGGGGCTATGCTAGTGTCGGAACTGTCGGGACTGGGGGCTAGCTGCAGCCTTTTGGTTGCAGCTCCTGAGATTCTATCCGGGGCTACAACCAAAAGACCAGGAGGCTATAGCCACCTTAGCCCCCCACCCCCTAGCAACGCCTCTGATCACCCCCCTGTTTTCGCCCCCATCCCCTTCACTCCTGTTGTATCGGCCCCAACCCCTTCACATCCCTTTTCTCAACCCGCCCCCCCAGTCGCTTTTTACACATTTTCTCGGCCACAGCTCCTTTTTACCCCTTTTCCTGGCTCCAGCTCCTTTCATCCCTTTATTTGTGTTATTTCATTAATTAATACTATTAGTATGGTATAGCGTGCCTTTATACAAGGACGTTGCTAGGTTTGTAGCTGGAGCCCACGCCATGGCAAGTTTAGATGTCACATGACTTTACCATATGAACGCACGCTACGGGGCTTTCCAGCGTTAATATTGCATACTATGCTGCTCATACTCATTTGGAAGTACTGCTAACATGTGGCTATGCTGTGTGGACATTCATCCAATAGTGCTGGTGCCCTCAAGCCCTTTCCACCCGTTTTCTTTCCCCAGCCCTCTTTTCTCTGCCCCCAGCCTCTGTTCACCCTTTTTCTCTGACCCAAACCATTTTCTATGCCCCGGGCTCTAGCACAGGGGACCCTGTGACCACTAGCGTAAGGGGGCCACTGCGGTGCGGGGGCCTGTCACTACATGTCCTGGGAGGTGGACCCCTTGGACTTAAACTTTTTTTTTAAAAATGTTTTTATTTGGTCACTCTGCCTTCATAAAGACATCATTTCTGTTACAGCATAACAGAAATAACTTCTTTATGAAGGCAGAGTGACTACAAAAAGAAACTATTTCTTTATGGAGTCCGAGGGCATAGAAGCCTCTAGACTGGAGGCCTCCATGTCATGGGGCGGGGGGAGCTCTTTGACTTAAAAAATAAATAATTAATTTTTGAAGTCACTCTGCCTTCATATAGAAAGTATTTCCATTATGGTTCAGTCCTTAACAGAAACAATGGGCCTCATTACAACTCGGTGGTAGCGGTGCCGTTACAAACGGCACGGCTGCCGCCAGAGTTTCATTTTTTCCAGCACCCGCGAATGGGCAAGAGCTGGGTCATGTCGAGCTTGGCGGACCCGGTAATTGCCCATTTGCGGGTGCCGGAACCAAGGGCCTCCCGATCCCATTCTGCCCCATAGGGCTGAATGGGGATGGGGACGTCGGATGCACCGGCACATTCAGAGTTGTGCTGGTGCATCCAACATGCTCTGCTCACGGGTGCCGTTACACCCACCAGTAAAAACCTGACGGGTGAGACCGCACCCCCGAGCAGAGCTCCTAGAATGGCGGTCCGGGATCTATTGTAGTTCCCGGACCGCCATGCCTGTAATGAGGCCCAATGTCGCAGTCACTTTAAAAAAAACATTTATTTTTTAAGTTATAGGGCTCCCCTCAAACCCATGCGTGTGTGAGTGTATGGTGAAAGGGTGCACACTTACATGTATAGGTGGCTGCCTGTATGAGGGTATGGTGAAAGGGTGCACAATTAAATGTATGGGTGGCTGGGTGTGCTTGTCGAGTGTGTGGTGAAAGGGTGCACACTTAAATGTATAGATGGCTGCCTGTGTGAGTGTATGGTGAAAAAGTGCACACTTAAATGTATGGGTTGCTGGGTGTGCGTATGTGTGTATATATGGTGCATGGTGAGTGTGCTTGTGTCCAGGGGTGCAGCAAAACCTACATTTTGGAGAGATTTGCTAACTTCACAGGTGGTGGGGCGGGGCAAACCTATTTGTGTAAGGGGCATCTAACTTCTTTATACATTCTAATGAGACTATTTAAGTGCATCTTCAATGTTACAAGCAGTTAACTCTCTCCTTTAAGTCTAGAAGCACCCACTTATGGACTGCTCTGAGAATAAGCAGTCTTCTGTCCCCACTCTACCATTCCAATCACTTCCCTGGCATGCAAGTACTAAACCCACCCAGAGATTTCAATTGCCTAAATAATTATGCATTTTAATGCCGGTACTAACAGTGAAATGCTTTATGTTAGTAATTGCTGTGCCTTTGTTAACAGTGAAACCTAGGTGCCGTTTAACATCTGTGTCCTGTTCTGTCCGACAACGGCTCTGTAGTTCAGCCAGGTCGGATCAACATAGTCAAACATTTCAGGGGGGTGGAGGGGATCGGGCTGAAGCCCAGTCAGCTCAATGGTGTTGCACCACTACTTGTGTTTAATCCCTTTGTTACTTATTGGTAATCTTCATTACTCATAGCCCTATTCATCCTCATCCCAGTACTTGTGTATGAGGCGCTTTACCTCATACACAGGTACTGGGATGAGGTAGAGGACATGGAGGTAATGCCTTGGTTAGTTACCTGTACTCTATATTACTCCGAGTCCCACTCTTCCTCATCCCAGTACTTACCTATGAGGCAAGGAGTCTCATACGTAAGCACTGTGACAAGGAAAAGGGACGTGGAGATAAATCTGGGCCTAGAAGCTGATTTTGGGGCAGGGTGTGGGAGGGAGAGGGGATGTGTGGGGGTGGCGTGGGACAGTTATTGTGCGATAAATCTTAATGGTAATCCATGCCCAGGCTAAGCAGGCATATGTGGTATTAGTGGCTAGAGAGGCATTCTGGTGCAGCTAATCTAATAGTTTGGCTTAATTTCTTTTTTTTTTACTGGGCATCTACGATAAAGCAGTCCTGCTAAGTGTAATTACCTGGCTAAACTGGCATTTGGATGCTGCCATTCTAGCCATTTCTTACTGCGGCATTGTATATTTTTCTGGGCCTCTGTGATAAAATAACCATGATAAGTGTTATTGCTTCGACTTTCATTTTGGTATTTCTAAATATTGCCTGGAATTCTTTACTGTAATATGTTATGTAGACTGGTCTACATTGTGCAGCCAGTGGACATGTTTTCATTGTGGCATGGCATTTTTAATAGCAAAGCATATATTAATTAAAGCATTAATGTTCCTGTGCACTGTTGGGGACTCGCATGTATTGGATTTTTGGATTGGTGTTACCCTACAAAACAATTGCAAACGCTCTGGGATTTAGCAAATCTTTCACAGAAAGTGTTCCATATACTGCATTAAAAAACATATTTATATCTTTCTCCTAGTGCAGTGTGCTGTGTCCCCCTGCAGCAGCACATTTGTATGCATTGCGCAAGCGTGGTAATCTAGGACGGCCCAGAGTGCGGCATGACCTGTGATTTGTTGCTTAGTTTGGAGGGGGGGGCTCTCAGCATGGCTCACAGAGTCCCCAAAGTTTGTGTTATGCCACTGCCTGTGAATGCCTCTGGAAAGCAGAGACTTCTTGGAGAGACAACACGTACTTAGCTCCGGAGGTCATGCTTAGGGACACGCATGCAACCCAGATGAAATTGTCAGTTTATATTTTAGAGATATTCTGCTATTGCACGAAGTAATAAACAGAAACCTTTGCTGGGACATTTCAACTGTGTCTTTATTTATTTACGGCTCCTTTGCACCGTACACCCCGTTTCGGCGTTGCCGTTTCGGCATGGGCCAGTTCAGTGCGACCTCTTTGCTGCAGTGCCATTTTGGCATTGCCATTTTCGCGCAGAATTCTTTCTGGCGCGGCGGCGCCGCTGATTTGGTGTGAGGGACGTTTGGACGTGGTGGTCTGCCAGTGCCCCCGCTCCCAATGCCCGTGAGCGCCCAAACATCCCCCACAGACACAGCCTCCAGACGTCTGCTGTGTTCGGGCTCCCCGGTCGCACTAACATGGCTGGGAACGCCCCCTTTATTTATAGTGCACACAGTGGAGTGCAACGTCACTCCGCCGCGTGCTCTTCCCTTAAAGGGGCAGCACCACACTCCTCCTTTTTCATGAGGACAACAAATTTACATTAACCACTCAAACAACAACAACACATCAACCACTGTAATGAGAAACATATCACCCCTCGGTACCCCTTTAATCACAGCCGCCCTGGGTCCCCCTTATGACTAAAACGACCCGCAGGTCATTCAGGATACCTGTCCTACCACGTAGTCGGTGAGGCGAGCAGGTTTCCCTCGCCCTGTCCTCAGGGGGTACCTCCTGCTTGCCTCCGGCACGGGAGATCCATCAGCAGGCGGGAGACGAAGGGAAGAGTCCAGCACCTCCACCCTCATCAGGTACCTCCATACTGTCCTGCTCCTGGGGTGTGTCTGTCCTTGTGTCGCCCAGTCTCTTAAAGAAACTCACGTTCCTGGTGATTGACGACTTGCCATCGGGTGCTGTCACCATTGATCCTTTCACGGCTACAACGTCCAGCAGCTCCGGTTCATAGGGTAGGGACAGCTTGCCGTGGGGGTGCCTATTTCGGATTAGCACCTCATCCCCAGGTGCCACATGTTGGGGGCAGAGTCCTCTCTTCGCATTCTCTTGCTCGGTCCTCAGCCGGTGATCACGCTCCACTTGCTAGTCATCGATGACCCCAGGTTCTTTCTCCACAACCACTCGCAGCAGTCCCCGAGGGCGCTGCTTGAATAGGGCTTCTGCTGGTGCCACCACGGTCAATGTATGGGGAGTGGACCTGTAGACCCTCCAAAATTGGTACGGCGCTCTTCTCAGGCACCGGCCTTGGCCTTGCGCTATGCGGAATGTGTTGTTCAAAGTCCATATGAGCCTTTCCGCCTCCCTGATGGCTCTTGGCCAGAGCGGGGTGATCTTCCAATGTTGGACCCCATACCCGTCCATCAATTCCACAAACCGCTCACCCTGGAAGGGCGCCCCATTGTCTGAGCACAGGGTATGGGGAAAACCATGAGAGGCGAAGATTTTCTCTAGGGCCACCACCATGTGCTCAAATGCCACAGAGTCGACAAATTCAATCTTCGGGTATTGGGAGTATTCGTCCACCACCACCAGGAAGTGTGTACCCTGCGTAGTGGACCCAAAATCTGCATGGACCACCTCCCACGGGCATGTCCCTCTGGGCATTGTCTCAATGGCGGGCTCTCGTTGCAAGGGGGACGCCGCCTGGCACCAAACGCATGCGGCCACATGCTCATCCACCTGCTGCTCCAGTTCAGGGAACCACACTTTGAGGCATAGTCGGGCCTTTATCTTCACGGCCCCTTGGTGTCCTTGATGTGCGAGATTTATTACCTTCTGGATCTTGGCTTGGGGGACGACGATTCGGTCGCCCCTCAGCAGAAGGCCTGTGGCAGAGAATGACAGTTCTTCCCTCACCTTCCACAGTTGTTCTAGTACCCCTTTTGCTTCTTGGGTGCGTCCGGCCAGGGATTTAAGCACCGTCTCCCACGATCCCTGTCACATAGCGGTCTTCAAGATGCAAAAACATTCATCCTGGGCAGCTACCGCCTCGAAATCCTCTAGCGGAATGGCATTCGTGGTGGCTGCTTCCACCACCATCTGCACGTGGTCGTCCGCGTCCTCCGCACATGTGTCCGGTGCATCTTTGCTACCGCTCCCTGGATGGCGGGACAAGTAGTCTGCCACATTGTTGGAGCCAGGTCTAAAGACCAGCGAGACCCCGTACTCGAGGAGTGCGAGCATCCATCGTTCAATTCTCGCTGGTGGTTTTGACGATGACCCTGCCAGAATGGGAAGCAGCGGCTTATGGTCAGTCACAACAGTCACGGGCCGCCTAGGACATATAGCCTGAAATGCCTGCACCCCCACAGGAAGGCAAGGGCCTCCCGCTCGAACTGAGAGTAGCGCTGTTCAGTGTCAGACAGCGCCTTGCTTGCATATGCCACTAGGCGGACGCTGTCATCCAGTCCGATCTGCGTCAATATGGCCCCCAGGCCAAACGGGCTGGCATCCACAATTATCTCCAACAGGAGTGCAGGGTCGAAAAACGCCATTGTGTCTTTGGCCGTGAGGGCGCCTTTGATGTCTTCAAACTCCGCCTGTTCAAGAGGACCCCACTGCCACACTGTGTCTTTCTTGGTGAGGGCCCTCAAGGGCTCTGACCTGGATGCTAAGTTCTTGATGAATTGTATGCAGTATGTCAGTATGTCACCATCCCAAGAAAACTCCTCACCTCGAACACATTCTCCGGTGGTCGGGCCTCTTTAATGTCCTTTACCTTCCTGGGGTCTGGTGACACGCCACCCTCCTTGAACATGAATCCAAAGAATTCGATGGTTGGCTGTTTTTTCCTGGTGGAGGGTAAGGCCCAGTGACTGCAGCCGCTAAAAAGTCCTGGTCAGCTTGCGTAGATGGTCTACCTCAGTATTTGCAAATACCAGGATATCGTCGCTGATATTCAATACCCCGTCCAGGTCAGCCAGGGCACCTCTGATGATATTTTGAAATACCTCAGCTACCGACAACACCCCAAAACGGAGTCTCTTATACCTATATAGGCCTCTATGGGTGGTAAAAGTTGTTATGTACCTTGACTCTGGATGTAGGACGACCTGATGGTATCCGGCCCTGAGGTCAAGCTTCGAAAAGAAGCGAGCTCCCTGCAGCTCTGCAATAATATCGTTGATAGTCGGTGTCAGGTGTTGCTCCCTCTGTATAGCTTTGTTGGGGAGCCTCATATCGACGCAAATCCTTACTGAGTCAGGTTGTTTCGGTTTCCTTGCCACCACTATGGGGGACACCCATGGTGTGGGACCCTCCACCTTTTCAATGATGTCCAAGTTTACTAAGTTGTCCAGCTCCTTGTCCACTAGTTCTCTCAGGTGGAAGGGCACTTTCTGGTGTTTCAGAGTGATGGGCTGCACAGACTCATCTATGTATAGCCTCACTGGATCGCCAGCCATCTGTCCGATCCCTTGGAACAGGCCAGAGTATTTGTCCAGCAGTTCGTGAATATCTTCCATGTGGGGCAGGTCGTAGCCACACTTCTAGCATGCTTCTCCAGCTCTACCACCCCTGTCGCAGAAGTTGCCGCTGGCCCTCCTGACACCTCTGCTGCCACGCCCCACCACAGATACCTCCTCCATTTTCACTGGGCAAGTTCCTGCTTCCATCCTGGATGCATGTGCCTCCGAGACTTCATGGCAATGCCCCAGCTCCAGGATCCAAGCAACGGTAGTCCCTGGTTCCCTCAGCACCTGTCGCCGTAACGTCCCCGATGAGCAAGCCTGGATTAGGAGGGTCCTGATCATATCATCAGGGTCACCCCATGCACACGTCAGAGACAGGTGTTTGAGATGACCATAAAATGTGTCCAGAGTTTCATCTTCCTTCTGGCGAGCCGACAACATTACAAACCCCTCACAGTCTGCGTTGGCTAATGGGATGAAATGGTTGCGGAGAGCTGTCTTGACTGCACCATACGAGGCATCGGTAGTCTGGAGTGATTCAAATATTTCCTGCACCGCAGGCCCTGAAGCATACATCAGCATCGCCAGCTTACTGTCGTCATTAGTCTCCATGGTGGCCCTGAAGTACATGTCCAGGCGGACGACCCATCGTTTCCATCTGGGCCACAGACTAGATGGAGGCCCTGAGACATCAAACTCTGGGATTGGCTGGAGCGCTGCAAGGGCCCACATTTGTGCCATGACTTGAGGCACAGGTTGAACAGCTGGAAGTGCCAGAGTAGAGGCTGACCTTGAGGTATCTGCTGGTCCACAGGTTGCCAACCGTCTTGATCACCAGGTGTACTCATGTGTTTTAAACACACAGGCACCCCCGTAAAGAGGCAGGGGACGCAACTCACCCAGCCAGCATGGGCCTCTGAGGCCGTGGAGTACACCAGTCCAACCACTCAAACAGAGCCAAATGTCCAGACCTGATGATTATCTGTAGCAGGCCCTGCAGGCCAAAAAGTCCACCAGTCCAGAGTTCTGACTTAAATTCAGCAGCTGGCTATGATGATGAAGATATGAATATCTTCCAGCTGCAAAGCTGTGTGGAAGATCCACAGTTCAACAAAGGTGTTCCAAAAATGGAGCCAGGGAGGTCCAGGGATCAAGCAGGCCTCAGCAGTCTTCCCCCAGCACCTCGCCTTCACTCGGTGTAATTCGCCCAAAAATTAAAAAAAAATAAAAATTTGGGTATGTGTGGGCAGATATAGCTGCCCGCTATCATTGTGTCCAAAATTGGGCCTGGATGGCAATCACGGGCCCCTCCGTAGCACCATGAACATCCACTGCCTGATAGTCAAAATAGCCGCCTGCCGCGTGTTATCCACCTGGCCCGCGGCATGGAACGAACAAGCCTCCTCATCCGCTCTGCGTAAAAAAATTATTCCAGTTTTGACTGCCGGGCCCGGGCGACATACTGGACTCGTCAACACTGCGGGAGTCTGCCAGTGCTCCCGCTCGCGAAGCCCGTGAGCCCCCGAACACCCCCCACAGACTCAGCCTCCAGACGTCTGCTGTGTTCGGGCTCCCCAGTGGCACTAACGTGGCCGGCAACGCCCCCTTTATTTAAAGTGCACGCGGTGCAGTGCAACGTCACTCCGCCGTGTTCTCTTCCCTTATAGGGGCAGCGCACACTGGCTAGCATTGCAGCCACGTCTAAACACCCTCATGTCAAATACAATAGGATTACTTTTCGCAAATGCGCACATTGACAGGTACTGTGCCTGTTAATGTATTTCATTTGCGAGAAGTAATCCAGTTTGAACATTAGGCACACTGTGTAAGATTGGACTGCTCCTGCCAAATGATTTACCAATACACTTTTATTTTCAATGTGTTGCACTACGAACAGACACCATTCCTTTAGGCTTGCTTTCTGCATCCCAATTCTTATTTAGAGTAAAGTGCAACATTGCACCCTATTATACAAGACCCGCAAATCTTACAGGAGGGGGCGGCTCTTCGCTAGGTTTGTTGTTCATATTCTGGAGGGATTGTCGGCCCCCTTTGTGAAAACCAAAGGTTTGCACCCATTCCCCAGCAGCAAACGCTTTAAAGTGCTCTGTGGGGTGATTGATTCAGTGCGTGGGTGTAGAACGAGCATGACGTGGGAGATTATCCACGATAACAGGGGTGGGTTGGACCAGGACACTGGGCCTGCATCTCCGGGAGGAACTGTGCCAGTAAGGGCAGACAAAGAGAGTCATTGCAGTGAGGCAGTTACATTATGACCTAGTGTAGGGAGCAATTTCATCTCTGCTGACATGGCATGTTGGGGGTGGTGGGGTTCTGTTGTTCAGTGTGATGTTGTCTTCTATCATATATATGCTGGAGTTTTTGAACAAGCTCCTTTTTGAGATCGTTCTTCTGTATGTATTGGTTGTCTGTGTAGCATGCCACACACTGCTATGTGCTCGTGGCATGTTCTGTTACTCCCCGCCTCCCACCATGAACGTACAATGTCCACTGGTGATTTAGCAAGTTGCTGCCCGCGGCCCATCCCTCCCAGCGCATGCTGCTACCTGAATCTTCAAAGAAATAACATGGCGGCGCGGCTTTAGCTGTGCAGTGGGTCGAGGCAATGTGATGGGTATTTCTTTGGGATGTTCATCAGGCGAGGCGGATTCCTGATGTTTGTTTCTGTGAGTGTTTGATAAAGGTTTGGGACTTGGATTTCAACTAAGTGTGCGAAGCAATGCTCAGTGTGTGTTGTTAATGTGGCCAGTTACAGTTGCTTGATGGGAGAAATCGCTGTGGTCTGTGCGTTCTTTTGGTGCAGCTAAACCCCCTGCTCATTTATTTATGAACCTGGGCCTGTAACTCATGCATGTTACAGGTGCAGGCTCGTGCTCTTTCTGCACCGAAGCGTCCCGCGCCGAAATGTCCCTGTGTCCTGCCGGCTGCGCCGAAACCTCCCTACGCCCAGCCGGCCGCGCCGAATCGATCGCGGCCAAACGTCCTGCTCCGCCTTTGCACTATATCTATTTGTATGCCTGTAATCTGCTGCCCTCTAGTGGTACATTTTTGTATTTCACTGATTGCGAACCATGCATTCTATTTTCATACCTATGCACAAACGATCAGTGTTTTCTACTGTTTAAACAAGTATTGACAACATGTTTATAATGTGTCGAGGTCATGTCGAAAGTATTGATTCTTTCAAGTATCCAATGAGGACTTTCCTTTTAGTGACATTTTATGTTTTGGTGCGAGGAAACCGAGGGTCAACAAAATATCCAGTAGCCCCCATGCAGGAGAAGCTGGCGCAAATGATCACAGGCTCCTTGTAAGTTAGTGTTGCAACCTTTGTTTGATCCAAATGGCGGACTCGAAGCCCCGCCCTCATTTTTACCCCACCCCCCCCTTGGCGCACCCCTTGTAGAGGTTTGAAAAAGAATACAATAGCAAGGGAGCGAGCGGGCATCATACTTGCAGTTTTTTTATTTACCTACATTCTGTTAACCCCTGCAGCCGTACATTTGCCTTTCCTGCCAATTATTCTTTGCGCATGCACCCCAATGCCTTAATCCTTATCCCCACAAATTTGGCATGACACAGAATTTCAAATGGCAACCTTGGCCGCAGTTTTATTTCCATGACAACAGAATTATTTGTACACATTTGTGAACTTCATTCTTTCCGTGTGGCGCTTGCTTGCCGGATTTCCTTTGCTTCCCCCTATACTTGGTATAGTAGGCCCCCAACTCCCCCGACCCATTGTACCTGTTCCAATCCTGCCCGTGCAGGTGTCCGTGGGTGGGGAGAGCGCCGTTTGTTTTTGGGGGAAGCTGAGCCTTATTTGTCCCTACCAGACGCCCCCGCCGTTTAGGCCCCCAAGAGGCGCTGGTCCGGAAGAGCGAAGACCCATTCCGTTTCCTTCTGGCTCGTCCGGAGTCTATCATTTGTGCTTGGTTGCCCAAACACCGCCAACTTGTCAAATCCTGGCCTGGGTGTCCTGCGACAGCAACACCCCAGGTCTCCTGCTTTTTTGCTTGTATTTCGTGGGTGGGTGGGTGGAAAACGAAATTTCTTCCATCTGCGAGGCGGCGACCGGGTCCCGGTGCAGGAGCGAGATGCCTGGCCCCCCGGTCCCGCCTGCTTAAATCCTGATGTCCCCGCCCATTTTCCTTTGTTCTGCCCTTCGCGGGCTTTTGGGCCATTAGGCCTTTGGCGCCTTTCCGCCCCTCGCCTTTTGCCTTTTGACCCCCAGGGGATGGTTCCAGGTCCTGGCGGCATGACACCGCAGGGGTTAACCTGCTGCCTCCTCCATTTTGAGCTGATTTTTCCGTCGTCAGCTCCATAACCCCTGCAGCCGTACATTTGCCTTTCCTGCCAATTATTCTTTGCGCATGCACCCCAATGCCTTAATCCTTATCCCCACAAATTTGGCATGACACAGAATTTCAAATGGCAACCTTGGCCGCAGTTTTATTTCCATGACAACAGAATTATTTGTACACATTTGTGAACTTCATTCTTTCCGTGTGGCGCTTGCTTGCCGGATTTCCTTTGCTTCCCCCTATACTTGGTATAGTAGGCCCCCAACTCCCCCGACCCATTGTACCTGTTCCAATCCTGCCCGTGCAGGTGTCCGTGGGTGGGGAGAGCGCCGTTTGTTTTTGGGGGAAGCTGAGCCTTATTTGTCCCTACCAGACGCCCCCGCCGTTTAGGCCCCCAAGAGGCGCTGGTCCGGAAGAGCGAAGACCCATTCCGTTTCCTTCTGGCTCGTCCGGAGTCTATCATTTGTGCTTGGTTGCCCAAACACCGCCACGCCACTGAGTGGGTTCTCGCCCACTGTGGCTCCCCTTCTTCCTGTCTCCTTCTCCCCTTCCAGTAATTTGGTAGAGATGTCCCCGAAAAGAGCTCCGTTTCGTTCGTGGACAAGTTTTCCACCGACCGATAGGAAGTACTCGGGTGTTTTCCCATCACTCAAGCCATGCCTATTCTGATGGAAACCCCTGCCCTTATCGTTTTGCAACGGCCCCGCTAAGCTTCCTTCTTCCCTTCTCAACTGCTGCCTGGCTCTCTGCCCCCTTCCCTTGCGCCGGGGGACTCCCTTCCGACCCTCTAATTTCAGTTTCGCCCAACTGTGCTGCTATTTCCTGCAATGAGTTCGTAATGTCCCTCAGCCGGACACCTCTCCCCAGGCTGGTCAGGTCGTTCCCTCCCAAGAGTATTACCAACCCTCCGGCTTCTGCCGCCTACTCAGCAATTTCCCTAGCTGCCCCTCTAGCTGAGCCAACTTCATCCCTGGCACCCCGTGCCACTCCCTCATGACTCGCCGGCCGTCAGCGCCTCCTGCTGCTGAGTCCAGCTCGCCTTAGCCTTTGAGCTGCATGCGCGCCCCACTACCTCCTTCCTTGTGTTGCTGTGAAATGACAAAAGGAGGGAACGGCATGGTTAACTTATATTTTGCGTGCCTGATATATCGTTTGTAACATCCTGAAGACCATCTCCCCAACTTTTTGATGTCTTCCGGCCATGCCTGCTCAGGGACGCTTCTGCCCCTACCACCTTTCCATCTTGCTCCACCTTAACCAGGGTGGGCCAGCTCTGGGACACCTCTGCCCCTGCCACCTGCCACCTTTCCAACTTGCTCCGCCTTAACCAGGGCGGGCCTGCTCTGGGACACTTCTGTCCCTCCCACCTTTCCCCCTTTGCTCAACCTTACCAAGGTGGGCCAGCTCTGGGACACCTCTGCCCCCGCCGCCTTTCCAACCGCTCCGCCTTAACCAGGGCGTGCCTGCTCTGGGACATTTCTGCCCCTACCACCTTTCCTTCTTGCTCCACCTTAACCAGGGTGGGCCAGCTCTGGGACACCTCTGCCCCTGCCACCTTTCAACTTGCTCCGCCTTAACCAGGGCGGGCCTGCTCCGGGACCCTTCCGCCCCTACCATCTTTCCATCTTGTTCCACCTTAACCAGGGTGGGCCTGCTCCGGGACACTCCGGCCCCTGCCGCCAGCCTCCTTACCATCCTGCTCTGTTTTAACCAGGGAGGGCCTGCTCTGGGACACTTCTGCCCCTGCCCCCTCTCTCCGCCTTAGCCGTGGCTGTCCTGCTCCGGGACACTTCCCTGCCCCTGCCCCCCTTCCGTCTTGCTCTGCCTTAACCAGGGTGGGCCCGTTCCGGGACCCTCCTGCCCCTGCCACCTTTCCACCTTGATCCTCCTACTGCACCCGTAATAGGCTCCTCACCACTATTATTCAGCCAAAGCTTCCCACTCAATTTAACCTTGCTCTGCCTGCCCTTGCAGGAGTTCCCCTGTTAAGAGAGGGCCATTCCTGGCGGTTGAGGTTGAGCTGAATTCGTTATGCTTGATTATCAACACCACCCCGCCTCCATTGCCCCTCTTCTTACTCTTATCCCTTCCTTTCCTTAAAGGAAGGCTCTACCTTTCCATATTCCTTATCGTGTTGGCCCCATTCCCCTGGCCCCTACCCCTCAACGGGTTGCCCGGGCTTTGTTCTTGACATAGTCAACTGATACTTAAAAATGGGAGGTTTCCCCTTCCCTTGACATGTCCGGCCCATTTCCCCCTTCTTAATCCCCTGCAGATGGGACCTTTCCCTTCCTTCAGCCGGCCAAAGCTCCCCCGTCATCGACCCAGCAGCCTGCCTGACCACAGCTGACCCAGGTTGATGGGGTGCTGTTCCCGACCCCCACCATCTGACTTGTCACCTCCAACAGGGTAATGTCCTTTGTGATCCATCCGTGTGCCATTCCAGTGGCCATGCTTTGCCACACCACCGGTCTCTCAGGATTGCATCAAAACCCAGGGACACCGAGGAATAGGAAGCAGTTCGAGCCACTGCCTGCTCGTCCAGCCCTCCCTCCAGATTGCCCCCCCATTGGACTCCGCCAATAAGGTGTCCCACCTCCTGAGATCCTCCTTCACCTCCTTTCCCAACCGGACGTGCTGAGAGGGGTGTTGCCCCTTACTGATTTCAGCTCCACACTTCCGGCCATGCCCTGCCCGATGGACGCCCTGTACCACCCTTTTCGCACGTTTGCGCTGCCTGAGAAAAATGACCCAATAAAACCACATGCCATCCTGTATCCTACTTACTCTGAATGCGCCTCCCCTCGTATTCCTATAAGAATCTGATCACTAACCCCCCAACGAGATTATGGATTCTTGCGCTCTACCCCTGAGCTCCAACCCCTGGTCAATGGCCTGCCGGTATTCTCTGTTGGGAACCTCCGCCCAAACATAGGCATACGAGTAGAGCCCTTGCATGTCGGCCCTTGGGTGCCATCTGAGACCCTTCTCTATAGTGCGACGCAGTGTTTGGTCTGTGCGCCAACCTTTTACCTTTTGCAGCCATTCATAGCAATGCCTCCCTCTCTGCTTTCTGGAACAAACCCCATGTGCATGAACGACAAGGGAACCTCCGCCCAACCTAGGCATACGAATAGAGCCCTTGCATGTCGGCTCTTGAGTGCCACCTGAGACCCTTCTCTACAGTGCGACGCAGTGTTTGGTCTGTGCGCCAACCTTTTACCTTTTGCCGCCATTCATAGCAATGCCTCCCTCTATGCTTTCTGGAACAAACCCCATGTGTATGAACGACAAACGTGTACAGTCAGTAATCCCTTTAACCAACCCTGAACCCATGATTGCTGCTGGGCCCACCACCCCTCGTTGCTCTGTGCCGTCCTGCTTCCAAAACTTGCACGTTGCCCGTGCTCTCAATTCCCCGCATAACCCTTCGGTTACCGTAAGATCCCCTCTTCCCTTGTGGGCTAATTTGGTTGCTGGCTTGAGCTCTCATAACTCAGCATGTTGGGGCTGGCCGCCCTATTCCGCGCGCCAACTTAACATTGACCACCACAATCCCAGAGTTCTCCGTTACTCCAGCGGCCCTATGCTGCAGTGGGATAGCGGACCCGCCCCTAGTCAAGCACAATTCACCCCCAATATATCTGCGCCATACTGCTCATGGTCCAATTTTAACCCCTCCTCGAGGTGCACCCCACGCAATGGCCCAGCAATGCCATCGTGTTTCTAGCGCCCTTCAGTAATACCCCACCTATCATGACCGTGACATGCCATAACGCTCCTTGCGCTATCTCCATTACCAACCTCGTGGTGTTCCACCATATAACGGACAGAGTCCTGCAAATATGCTTACTGTCATTTCGAATTCATTTCCACGCGGCACCCGCAATTGCTTTTTGTTGCATCCCAGCTACCTCATGCATCCTGTCCTACCCCTGATGGCGCACTCTCCCTTTGGTCTTATGGTAACTTGACGCCCAACCGTTGTGCCCCTTCGGTCATACCTTTAACCCAAACATGGGGGCACCCTCCCTTCCTGTACGAGGTATTCTCCTTCCCAGCATGTGTGCGCATCACTTCCAACTTACACCCTACTGCACCACCCGTTCGCATCGCGGCGAACCGTTCCAGCCCAATACAAAACGTACTGTAACCCGGCGGCATTCTCCTGCCCCTACCCATGCCGCGTTGGCCAAAAACTCCTTATAATGCTACTGTTGTGCTATCCATACAGCGCCTTAAATAAAAGCGTTTTCCGAGCATAAATGTACAACATAAGCAATCCTACAGATCAAACATGACCCAACATTGTATTTGCCACCTCCTTAAACTATAATATCCACTGCTATGCACTGTATACTACCTTAAGGTGTGACATGAGAGTTCCTAACTCATTCGCGCCACCAGAGCCTTTGTTCCTTTCCCCATTCACAATACCCAATTTATTCTTGTTATAACCAAGCCACATGCTTGTCCGGACGTCCCTATCCTTAACCAACACCGGAGCAACCTCTCGCTCGCGCCAGGCACCCGCCTGCCTTCACAAGAAAAGGGTGAGCCTTAATGTATATCTAGAAAACGGCGATACACCATACCACCTAATAATCCTAATTTAGCATTTATACAACGCTACGTTCTACTCAAAGTGCTATCAGACCGGCATTCCATACATTCACTGCACTCGACAACCACAGCTGGGTACCCCACATTTCTTCACCGGCCCTTGCCAGCGATAACAAAAGCAACTGCTGAAACTGTTGGCCGTTAACACATTTGATTAATTGACTTTCGCCCCTCTGCTTTCACCTCCCTGAGGGGCGTCTCGAACTCATGACCCTATTGCTGGTCAACACATGCTCTACCCCCTGAGCTATTACGGAGCTGTCTGCCCGCCTCAGCCTCGTGCTGCATATTGCACGTCTTGCGGCCACCAGTGTCCCGCACCAAACATACACGGGGATCGAGCCCCGGCGCTTTCGCCACCAAAGTATGCTTGATAAACGCCTCGAAATACAAGAGACGTCTTTAGGGTCCGGCCGAGACTCAACCTGTGTTAGCAGGCTCTGTTTTACTGTAACGGCAAGTGCACTAACCGCTGCGCCGGCCAAAACAAGAATAACACCTATTGTGGGATTAGAACTCAGGTCGCCTGCATTGCAAGACCATGCCCTTATCACTTGCGCCACTGGTCTCTCATTCTTGGAACCGCCCCCGCCAACCAAAACCACCCGGGGCTTGCTTCTAGCCTTCCGCCAGCACACGCGGCAATATTAAAGCCGATTCAAACGGCTGCCAACCCGCAACGACCCAGCGTCCCCACCTAACTACGGGCTCCCACGGCAATGTACTCACCCATGCTTTCCAAAGCACCTCCCCGCAACGACCCGCACTCCACTCTCTTTACGAGAGCACTGCAACCTCAGGACCTCGCCTTGGCAGGAACACTTCCATCGCTCGACCTGTTCCTTTGCATCTCTTCCACAGGAACCTGGTCAGTAACCCCGGAACCTCTTTCTTCACGCAATCGAGCACGAACCGAAGCAAAATCTTCTTCCTGGAAACGAAATTTCTTCCATCTGCGAGGCGGCGACCGGGTCCCGGTGCAGGAGCGAGATGCCTGGCCCCCCGGTCCCGCCTGCTTAAATCCTGATGTCCCCGCCCATTTTCCTTTGTTCTGCCCTTCGCGGGCTTTTGGGCCATTAGGCCTTTGGCGCCTTTCCGCCCCTCGCCTTTTGCCTTTTGACCCCCAGGGGATGGTTCCAGGTCCTGGCGGCATGACACCGCAGGGGTTAACCTGCTGCCTCCTCCATTTTGAGCTGATTTTTCCGTCGTCAGCTCCATTTTGTTAAAGCAAGCGGCAATACTAAAAAAATATATATATGCAACGATGAAAATGACACAAAATTCTCTGCTATAACTTTTTTGATCTAGGAAAGATGAAAGGCTGAACTAGTTCTGACAAAATTGGATCCAGTGACGGTCAAAATGTTCAGATTTTAACAAGATGTGCATGAACTCACTTGCCAGAATAGATGACACTGATCATTTACTTCTGAGCATGTTACTCGTTTTAAAAGCAGCTGTAAAAAGATTCCTATAAGCTTTATTTTAAGCTGTGAAATCCACCGAAGCCCTGGAAGAGCTCAGTGGGCTAAGAACCTGGAGCGGAGGTCTTGCTTTACGTTTTACATAAATTACTGCAGCGGCCAGCTGGCACATTAACCCACTGAGTTAACATTTTAACATCATCTCACGGGAGAAGCGGGGAGAGTGATTCTTAAACCGTTTTTCAAGGTGCCCATCAATAACAGAATGGGCAGTTGCAATGTTTCAGAACATTGCCCCTATTGCCCAAGCAAATTCATTGTATGTTTTCAATGCAGCGAATAGAAACAGAATATAACAACAACCAGTCAAATACTCGACATTAGACTAAAACATAAGTATACCAAACAACTGGATAACAACAATAATGGATTACCCAACAACATCTAACTAATACAGTTAAGGGAAAGAAAAGAAAGACAGAAAAAAAGAAAAGAAAGTAAGAGTATTGAAAATAAAAACGTGTGAATCGCAAATGAATTGTACAGGAGCAAGAAGGTTTAAAAGCTGGTTTAGGCACCTCTAGCATTAAACCAGCTCTTCCCAATCCCTACAGACCTTTCAGAGGCGTAGTCCAGTTATCAAATCCTGCCTTTTAATATTTTCCCCCAGGATCTCTCATTGTGTCAGATGACATGAGGCTGAGCCAGGTACACACTGACATACAACTGACATTTCCCAGTCCCTCCTATTGCTGTTGCACTTGTTAAGTACATCATACAGCAATAACACAAATAGTTTGCTCCCTTAATAATAAGATCCACCAACATATTTAGCAATTGCAAAAAATACAGCGAAATCAGCCTTTTTTGAAAAACACCTGTGAAATGATCTGTTTTTGCAAAAACACCTTTACAGCCATTTCTTTAAAAACACAAATCTGCATTTTTTTTAAATATAAGAGTATTCACCTCTTAGGAGGATAGCTCAGCGGCAACGTGCTCGCCTTGGAAGCAAGACGACACAAGCAACACAGGTTCGATCCCCGGGTCCGCGCTTAGAAACCTCTGGGTATTAAGCGCATTACAAATAACATATCATATCATCTCACCATATGAGGAGGGGAAAGAAGAGAGAGTGGGACTGATGAGCCAGATGGAGAGCTTAGTGCAAGAAATCAGGGGGTGGGGAGTAGTGGTGGGCCAGAGGGGGGGAGCAGCGAGCCACATAAAGAGGGAGGGGCGAACCAGAAAAAAGGAGGTGAGCTGCAGATTGGGAGAAAGGATGGGATAAGAGCGTGATGGACTGGGGGAAAGGCTGCTAGATGGAGAAGGATTGAGAACGAGTGAAGGACTGCAGACTGCAGGAGGAACTCGAGAGCGTACGGTGTGCGTTAGAGCACGGTTGGGAGTGTAGCAGAGGCTGGGGAGAGAGAGTTGTGACTTGGCAGAGTGACAGAGCAAGTAAGTATGCGCATGTCTAGCAGAGAGAGTGTTTGGGAGTGTACATTGTGATGGGGAAATAATGAGTGTGAGGGGTGTTGGTGAATGTGTGTGTGTGTTGGTGCCTGGGGGACTGGAGAACATGGAAGGAGAATATTTGCACCATTACAACTAATGATCAATAAAGGTTGTAAAATAGGCATGTGCATTAAACCAAAAAAGTCGAACAAAACCAACAGTGTCCTGTTAAGCCATGGACATAAAAGTGATAGCAGAAACCACATACAACAGTTGCAAATGATGACTGCTTGGCCTCACACACACTGCCTCTTTCTAGCAACCTGGCTCTTACACCATGGCTTTCTAGCACCATCCAGTCAATAAAAGAATCTGCTGCAATAAATACAATTTTGTGCAGCAAAGTCAGCTTTTTTATGTCGCAAAATGTTCCGTTTCATGCCGCAATATAATGGAGGGTCTAAATAGCAAAGTTTAATTTTCCCAATGGAAATGCAAATCTACAAGCAGGTGTGAGAAACCTGATGGTGTTCTCCCACCTACTCCCCTGGGATCCTCTAGTCAGGTGGCCCGGGGAAGGGCCATCACTGTTGGATCCCAGCACTGGGGGTGGACAAGCGAGGGAGGATCACCTGAGTGGAGGGTCACAAGGATTTGGGAGGAGAACATCAGAAGGTGAGACTTGGTATTCCCCCTTTTCCCATTCTACCTCAAAACCCTTTTCCTCAGCTTTCATGGGGTATTTCCAAACCCATTCCATCTCTCCTTCCCCATTTCCAAAAAATACTGCGACGAGGAAGAGGCAACCAGGAGTACTGAAGATTTCACATTGGAATAACACGTGTAAGGGAAACTGGCTGCAGAAAGAACTAAAGTTGTCCCATTGATAGAGTCAGGCATTTACTAATTATCACTCACACCTGACCAGTGCTCCAGATAGGATTTTGGCGTGAGTGTGTTTTACTCCCAGTTTTTAGAACTGGAGAGAAAATCCAATTTCAAGAGAGTAAAAAATAGTTTCGTCCTTCGCAAGCGAGTGAAAAAGTGTCTGACAACTATCCAATTTGTGCAAAATTTAAACAGTGTACGAAAACATTACTGACAAAGAACACGTTGATGCGCACTACCCAGCTTCATCTTCATTATACTTGGATACCAAAACTCTGTTAAGAACTACTACAGATACCATCTAGTTACACCATAAATCAAGTCCCTCACTCTACCAGCATCACTTCTCTGACTCTCGGGCCTACCATTGCTGCCTGGCCCTACCTTCTTGACAGCCACTCCATGTTTTTGTTCCATCTCTCCTTCTCTTTGTTACTCTTTTTCCCCGGTCTCTCACTGATGTTCTGCCTCTCACTCTTAAGTGCTGCAATGCCACATTTTGAGGTCTGTTTCTCTGTCACTCTGCCTCTCCCATGTCTACATTCTATTGTTGCTTTTCTCTCCTACATTGTGCTGTATCGGTTGATATAACTCCTTCCTCTATCATGTCATTACTCTGGCTAAATCTGTTTTTTCATTTTCTCTGTTGTGGTTGCTACTCCTTTTGATTATCTTTCTTGCACTGCGTCTTATGTTATTGGCCTGCCTTCCTCTAATCTGGATTTTCTATTTTCAGATCTCCCCTCTGCTGTTGATCTGGGTTTTCCTATTTTGTCTCTGTCTCTTTTGCTCTGCTTCTATCCCTCATTCCTATTGTGTGTCCTATTATTTACCTCTTTACCTTCTCACTTTCTTTGTTGCTCGCTTATGAAGCTCATTGGTCTCTCTCTTCCTGTTGCTCGAATTCCTGTCTTGGATTGTCTAATACGTTCTTTATTCTCGCGGCCTCTCCCCCACCCTTCACTTTGTTCTCCTGTATTGCTTAGGTTCAGAGTTGCTATTTCTCTCCTTTTTGTCTTTTGACATAGCACCAATAAATATTTAAAAAGCTGAAAATGCCTTTCAATTTACAAATCCAGTGCAGCTTTACCTTTGGGTGCTCCTTTTTAGATGTGTGCAACCCTTCTTTTGGCCATTAGGCTGGGAATTATAGAGTTAGCAGTTTGTCTGACCAGATGCAGCACTTGCTTGAATGCAGATGCTTTACCAGCGCTGTATGTCATTACAATTATAAGAGCCAAGATGAGATGTGTGTTCTGAGCCAATACAAGTATAGCAGCCCTCATGGGATGTGCTTCTTCTGAGACATTACACGTATAGCAGCCCTGATTGAATGTGTCTGTTCTGAACCATTGCAAGTATAGAAGCCCTGAAGAGATGTGTGTGTTCCGAGCCATTACAGGAATAGCAGGTCTGATGAGACGGGATATATGTGATCACTATGCCGTTTTTACTACGTTCACCGAAAATGCAGGTTTAAAAAAAAGAAATGGCAACACCCTTTTCACACCATATATATGCAGGGGGAGGACCCCCACGCATCCCTCTGCTACCCCCCTTCATTCATTATATACTGTACCCATCCCCCCACATATATACAGGGTCAAAATAAAAACATTTTCAGTGGTCGCCATAAAAAAAGCCCCACTAATTGTATGATCCTGATGAGAGGTGTGTTCTGAATCACTGAACATTTAGTAGTCCTTTTGATAAGTCGAAAGCTAAGTCAGCTCTGTTACAATTGAATGTCACCTGCATCTTAAACACATACCTCTGATACAGATGCATTAACTCACCTATCAACAGGATTTGAACTAACCAGTTACACAATGATCTCTGCAGCAGGGTTATTGACCCACTGAGCTGCCTTTCCCAACAGGTTGTTGACTTGGAAAGGCACATAGGGTTAGGGAACTGGCAGTTCCATGCGAGGCTTGCCTGACATAACTTGCTTGTCAAAATCTCTCAGTCTGTTTGGACTATCCTACATGAGTCAGTAGATTCATAATGAGGCTTTGAAATGTGCTAGATTTTTGGTAGTGGGACTCAGTAATCGGACATGGGAGAAGCAGACGTTTTGAAAAGCGCAAGGCAGAGAAGGAGGGATTGAAGTATATGACAGCA
This sequence comes from Ambystoma mexicanum, assembly GCF_040938575.1. Taxonomy (NCBI): domain Eukaryota; kingdom Metazoa; phylum Chordata; class Amphibia; order Caudata; family Ambystomatidae; genus Ambystoma; species Ambystoma mexicanum. The sequence goes on along the minus strand of NC_090921.1, from coordinate 739,272,742 downwards.
ATGCCTTCTTCTCACACTGTCTGCCAGTGTGCATCACACCAGCTCAGGAGGGTGGTGGGAAGGATCTACAAAATGGCAATACCACATTTTATACTGTGATGTCAAATATCCTGCATGTAAAACACCAAATATTCTGTATTTTTAATGCCGGCGGAGGCCGCTCGCAGCACACCCCCTCCACACCCACCCACTTTATTAAATACCCCTACCCAACACCCCTCCCCATCTATTCTTTCGGGGACATTTTTTGTTTTCCATGCAAGGTTTTCAACATCACAGTAATGGGATTCAGGAATTTTGTAGTGAAACCGGCGGGAAGAGCTCAGACACTGTTCTTGCTCAGTACTTTAGCTCGCTGCAGAAAATGCCAACACATGTTTGTGCTTTGTCATTACAGCAGCTCTTTTAAGAAATTCCGGTACTGTCCTAAAACATACCAGTCTTGCTAAGAAATGTGGGCATGATGCAAACAGCAATGATGTGAATAATTGGCATTGTGCCATGGCATGCGTATAGCAGCACCATTGATAAATTAGGCTACTGTACCTGAATATATAGCTCTCCTGTTCAGAGGTACCTGTACAATATGTGCCACTGAAAATATATACAGCACTGCTGCTACCTGCATTCATTATACCTGCTTGCAGTGGGCGGGTGGTCAGAAAGGGAGTTAAAGTAAAGTTCAGACTACATGCCATGCTATTCCTTGCTCTCTCAGACAGCAAACTATGTACAGTGCCCTTTCATGCATGCACATGCACACTGACACATACAATCCTAAGACTAAAAAATACACATCTTCATAGAGAACACCAAAAGCTTTTCCTTCTCACAAATGCCAAACTGCTTGCTGGGAGGCTCTTCTAAAACTTTGAGACATCAAACGCAATTGATGTGCTTCTGTGATGAAAAGAAAAAGTATGACATGCCCATGATGCTGCAACAGCGCTGCCTCTATTAAAGCTGCTCAAAACAGGGGAAAATGAAGTAGAAATGCAGCGCTAGTTTAAGACAGTTTACATTTTACACAATACTACATGTGTCCTAAAACAATGTGAAAAGCATGACAATGATTCAAAATGCTTCAATAACACTGTAACCTACAAAACGCAGGCAGTTGAACAGTGTGAACAAAACACAAATTCCATTCTACATTACTTAGAAAGTGTTATCTTGTTAGAATTTCTAACAGAGTGCTAAAAAAAAGACCAGGACCCATCCCACTTGCTGCTTTCAAGGAACTGTGTGGATTGTTAAAGTAAAGAGCGGGTTTGCAAGCTGCTGCTTGCCTGCCTGTGACAAGTGACCTCCAAGATTTATGGTGGTGCTGCTATAAATAGCCTGTGTAAGCTGTATGCAAGGAAGAATTAAAAGGGCCGTATTGACAAGATTTCTGTGCGGAAAAAGGCCTCATACACACCTTATCTGGAGGGCTGCACCTGACTCCACTTGACTGTTTTTTTCAACTATAAAAGGTGTGGTTCTACACAGGTGAACGTGCAAGCTGGGGACGTTGTCTGGACCAGAGACTCCAAGGAGCAGAGAGCAGCAGGATCTATGGACCAAAGGAGAACGTTGTGCCGAGATGCTGGCCGAGTGCTTGTGAGGGGCTGCAGCGTGGATAGGGAGCTGTGTCTCCAGAGAGTCGGAGCGAAGCACTCTTTAGGCTGCTATTGGTGGTCGGAACATTGCTTGTTCCCTTAGGACCTCTACGGGCCCCAAGGGTACCTGAGGGGCAGGTGGTGAGACCCTGATCTCAGGCTCGCACAACCAGAAGAGACCGCTTGTCAACGAGCTGCTGCCCGGGTGAGTCTCGTGAAAGTAAGAGGGAGAGAGAGACTGAGCTGACTTAACCGGAGCGGGCGAAAGGAATGCATAAATCGGCACGGAGCTGAGAAGAGGAAAGAAATTAAAGAAAACTAGTAAAGCAATATAGAATGAAAGAAGAGTGACAAGAGCAAGAGAAAATAAGAGAAAGCAAGAAAAGCAGAGCGTGCAAGGGGCCCAAAAAGAGGGAGTAGGATGCAAGCGACCCGGCAGAGTGGAAAGCGTGCAAGCATTCACAGGAAAACTGGAAAAGGTGCCAGTGGGCACGGAAAGGTAAAGAGAGAGCAAGTGTGCACGGGAAAGCAAGAAGAAAGGTGCCAGTGGGCACGAGAAAGAAGTCAAGAAAACAAAGGGGAACAATAAGGGGTAGAGAAAGCCCCTGAAGGCAAAAGTTTAAGAGAAGGAAGAGCAGGAAATAAAAGGGAGGGGTTAAAGCTCAGAGTGGTCCACTTAGGAGGAGCTAAGAACCTGGCATTTTCGAAAAAGTCTCTGATGCTACCCCTTGAAAGAACTGTATATGAATGAAAGGTACATCCTGTCAAACTGAAATCGTGTTTTGAACTTGGAAGAGGCCTAAGCTTGGGGAAGGGAACCCCAAGACGCTTAAATAAGAACTGTGTTTTTTGGTTATGTTTTGAACTTGGAAGAACTAAAGCTTGGGGAAGGGAACCCCAAGGCATTAAAGACATTGTGCCTCATTACGGGTTAGCCGGTAACTCTGCCAGTGGAACTGGTGGGCTTGCTGCCGGACCCGTAATATTTTACCAGAGCCTGACTTCCCGGTGCCACCGGCTCATTATGAGTCCGGCGGCCCGGGAAGACAGGCTCCAGCCAATTGTAAGTCACCTTTCCCATAGAGGTCTATTGGACTCTATGGGAGTGGGGACACGGAAGCACCCTCACCATTAGCAAAGGTGCCGGTGCTTCTGTGAACAGTCTGCCTACCGTGGCCGCAGCGCCAGACCTGTCGGGCACAGCGGCCACAGCAGGCAGTCACAGAGTTTGCTGATCGGGAAACAAGGTTGCCGGTGAGCTTACTTTGCATAGGTTTAGACACAGACGGAATTTTATTTTGGCTAAAAATACCTTTTTGGCATTGGCTGCGCTCAATAAAACCTTTTACATTACATTACATTACATAATGTAACTCTCCCGCAAATATACAGGCAGTGAGTTCCACAATGTAGGAGACAAGACCGAAAAGGAGCGCGCTCCGGGTTCAGGTTTTACTTGCAGCAAATTAGCAGAGGTAGAACGCAGCGGGCGCGCAGGCATGTAACGAGCACGTTTCACCTGAAGAAAAGTCGGCCCAGTGAGAGAAAAAGCCCAATGTGCAATGCATAGTGCCTTAAACCTTATGCAGCTTCTCACCAGAAGCCAGTGAAGCCTAGCTAATAAGAGCGAGGCGAAAGACCGTATCGGAGCATTCAATGCCAAACGTGCTGCGAGTTTTGCAGTATCTGGAGCCATTGGAACAAAAAGTTTGGTTGCTCTAAATAGATGCCATTGCAGCAGTCCAACACTCCCATTATAGAGGCTGTGACTACTGTTGACCGGAGATGCCTGGGGACAAACGGGAGCACTTTCTTCAAAAGTGTCAGTTTAAAAAACCCTGCATTACAGATTGCTGCAATCTGCCCTTCTCCAGAGCCTTCTTAACCCCTAAACTTTTAACAGAGGGACTAGGCACTGGACAGGGTCCCAAGGATTAGGTCAGAAATCAGAGTGCCAGAAAGAATGACCATTCCCCGGACCGACCACCAGAATCTCAGTTTTCTCGCCATTTAACCTCGACCAATTTTGAGTCATCCACCGGCCAATCTTTGACAGGCAGGATTTAAGAGAGTTAAGCCTAATAATTAACTGTGTGTCGTCGGCGTATGTATAAAAAACTAACGCCAGACAAGGCAATGAGGTTGATCCACAACAATCATTCATTGGCATAGAAATACGTGAAGAGCTGAATGCAACACAAAACAAGGATCACCTATGCCACTTTAAATTAAATATTATTTTGTTGTCAATGACGACCATTCCGTAATTCATTACAAAAATGTTTATTTTTCATTTTTTCATAATTGGTTAGTCAAAGGGGCAAACATTACATTATAATATCAGATGTGGCCACAATATCTTAATTCATATAACTTGGCATATCATATCCTCATTCACAAATACATACTCTCACACTCAAACTCATACACTCAGTTTACCAGACAATCAAATACCACCTGCATGCACAGAACCATAGTGCCAAATGTGAAGCAGTAACGGCCATGTGCAGAGGTGATATAGGCAAAAACTGTCATACAAAAGTGCCAAGGATGTCTGTTGTAAGTGAAGAGCCTAATTAAGCAAAGCAAAGCTGCGTCGTTTGGGCTGGAAAATGATAACAGATCTTCTTGAGTTTCGGCTGCAGTGGCTCTGTTTTAGTCAACAAGCCAGCCTTCTTCAGGGCAGAAAAATAGTCTGTTTGTAAGAGGAGTGATGAATACAGCATGTTAAAACTTGGAGAAGCTCCAAGGGTGGTTACATCTATGAAAAAGGCCCCAAAGTGGGGGACTGGTGCAGGGAAAAACCTTGTTTTTAATGGGCATACACATGTGCTTCTGGCGGTCAGCTAGTATGCCCAACAGTGAATTATCCATGCTTGGATGCCCAATTATAATACACACCCATCCGGTGGCAGCCTGTTGGTAAGTGACTATATTTTAATTAGTGCTTGCGCACTGGTCGAGATCTACAACTTTCTCTCTATACTTTGGTGGTGCACACGACTGTGAAAGAATGTCTGTGCGAAAAAACCCCAATGTTGTGTTGTCTGGGCAGACGTGTCGCTGAGGCGCCATAATAGTTCTTACAACAGCAAGTTATACAGTGCCAGGCTTGCTCAAAACGGTCAAGCATCGGTAAATTGCCCGCAGGGACGTTGCCACATTTGGCAGTCCTCCGTCAGGCCGGTCAGGCTGCTTAGAAAAAAGAGGCAATGAGGTTGGCCAACGGCCACAGATATAAGTTAAAAATGTACAGGGATAGAAATGAACACTCTGGAACAGCACACAAAGTAAGAATGGAATGAGCGTGAAAAGGAGGAAATGAGACAGTCTGCATATGGTCTGACAAAAAAGAAGAAAAACAAGCCAAGAATGGACTCAACAAACTTGTTTGCTCTTGTTGCTGCAAAACATTTTTTTGATCAATGGTGTTGAACGCTGCAGAGAGGTCCAAGAGAATCAAAACTCTGACCTCCACGCGTCCTGAAGTAGGGGCAGGCCATCCAAAATGTATATCATTCCCATTCCGTCCTCATATTGGACCCAGATTGGAATGGGTGCAAACACCCATTTTTTTCAGGAAACCTTGAGAGTTGTGGGGTAATGAGTGCTTCCATCAATCATCATAATAGCAGGCAGAAGAGAGATAGGACGATTAGTGGCCAGACACAGAGGATCCAGTCGCGGCTTCTTCAAGAGTGGCATCACCATTGCATGCTTCAGTGAGGCTGGAATCACACCACTCGTTAAGGAATAGTGAAATCAACAGTGAAGAGCCCGATGGAGTCAGTTGGGAGAGATTGAAGAAGAGGCAAGCGGATCGCGTCAGAAGGTGATGCCGATTTAAGCTTACAAATAGCAGCCAGAACACTCTCTTCCGAAACTAGTTTGAATCTAGAAAAAGGAAAGTCCCATGAGGCAGCGGCCGCTGTACCTAATACCGACAACATGATTGACTTCCTGATCTTATCAATCTTGTCTACAAAAAACAGACTAATGGCATTACAGGTGTCTTGGGAATGGGAAGGGTCAAGCCGGGTGGAAGAAGGGGCTGAAAGTGCCTTTGTGATTCTAAGCAACTCCCCAGAAGCACACAGTGACAGAAGTATGAGTTATGCATAGTGCTTAGACTTGGCTGCCTTCACAGCCAATTTATACTGAAGCTGAGTCTATTTGTATTGTTCCTTGGCTTCCTGATCGTAACAGATGTGCCATTTGCACTCTGCCCGATGACACCCCTGTTTCAAAGCTCTAATGTATAGGGGAAACCAGGGAGCAGAGGGTCTTTTGCGCCACACACCCCACTTAGGAGTGCCAGCAGATCGGCTGTCGAGGCCATAGTTTTTATTAGAACCCCATATGGGTCGGCTAGGTCTTCCATAAGGGCCATCTGGGTATTTTATTTCAAAGTCTCAGCTAGTCTTTAGCCCAGTGGCCTCGCCTAGTGTAAAGTTTATGGTGGGTCTGTCTACGAATGGGAAGAGCAACAAGAAACAGCCACAACAAATGATCAGACCAAATTACTGGCAATGGTTTGACGGTCACAGTTAGTGATGTCTCCGAACAAATCAAGTCAAGGGTATTCCCTGTATTATGGGTCAACAAATGATTATGCAGATACAAATGGCAGTCGTTAAACCTGGCAATTAAAATAGCAGCATGAGCATCTGTCACATCCTTCAGCCTAAATGGAAGTCCCCTAACAAGATCAAATTAGGATTGGTCAGTGCAAGATCAGCAAAAAACAGTTGATGACATCCATAGCCAAATAGGTAGGTGGATGGCATACAAGCAGGGCTTGAACTGACACAGTGCTTGAAGGCCTAAGCCTCACTAGCAACAGTTCGCCAGGCACGTCATGGGTCAGAGGGATTGCAACACACCCCAACGATGTTAAGGGCTAGGCCCCTGCCCAGTCTAGAGCTAGCCCAATCCGCACAAATCAGTGCATAGTTTGAGGGCAGAAGCTGCACTGTGTCAGGATCAGATGAATTGAATCTGAAAACCATGTCGGAGTCATTCCTAGAATGTAAGGTTGATGCTCAGTTAATAGGTTAAAGATCTCCTGAATATGTGCCAGAGCAGAGCGGTTATTCATCAGAAAACCAGCAAATGAAGACAAAGCCCAAGGCTTGCCCTTATCCCTGAAATCAGCTCCCCTCTCAGTGGTAGTATCTGCTATAGATAGCTGACACAGCAGGCCAGTGGGCCAGCAGGTAGCCTCAGCGGCCAGCTACAGCAGCTCAACCTGTGAGTATCGAATCATACAGTTACAATCACTAAGCGGAGATCTTACAAACCATGGGGTTTCCTCTGCTTTATCTTGACAATCTTTAGGGCCCAAGGCCCGCACAGGTCCCGGACGAGCACAGACAGGCTTGCATTTTGCGCACATTCAGTGCGCATCAGGTGTGCCCGCTGCGCCCCCCACTGCACCCGCCAGCTGCAGGGGCGTCTCTCCCAGCACATGAGTGCCGATCGAGAGGATCAGCTGACCTTTCCTTCCACAAAGAAACCAAGTAGCTGGTGAGACCTGTTGTCTGAACTTGCCTTTAAAATGCATATGGGCCTTCATTAAACTTCTGGCCGTTTCTAAATTCTGTGTTACTGTTGAGTGACTGAGGTAGGTGTAAGCCCCTATATAGAGTCACCAAGGAAAGTGATGTCATAAACCCTGGATAACCTGTTAAGCGAGTTAATTAAGCAGTAGGAACACATGTCCGAGAAAACAGAACAGTAAGAATGGGTCTCCATGGCAATACGTATAAACAAATGACTGGAGAACGGGAATATTAAAAAAAAGTACCTCAAGACGTGATTACTGCACGTAGGTACTATAGCAACTGGCTAACAAGCAGGAAACTGCATTGAGACATTCGGGGGCACACGAACAAGAGTCTTTCGGTAAATGGTAAGTAAGAACGCCAGTCCCCTAAATCCATCTCTCTAGTTTGTAAATCGATGGTTGCGACTTAATAGTACGCAGTAGGTAACATATTGCCTACATGTTCATTTGCAGAGTCCACTTTAAAGTTCTGCGTGGACCTAAACCTACGCAGTTATTACCACGCTGTAGAAGCCTTCTGGAGCGGCATCCATATTTGAATGGTCGGCTGCCAGAGGAAATATTAAAACACAGTAAGTGCCGTGTTAGAATAATTCAGAGCACACTGGTGTTCGACTGTATGAGACAAGCCCGTTTTTCCTCGTAGTAACTGGAATCATCGACAGTCGGGATAGTTAGCTGTTACCCATTGTGTATTCCAGGGACTACGTAAGAAGAGCTACCTGATGGAAGTTTAAGCAAAGCAATACTAAAGCCTTCAAACAGTGAGCTTTTTGGACCTTAAGGTCATAGGTAATTTAAACAATAAATATTATTGAGAATAGCCGCCTCATAAATTTGCAAATACAAGACGGAATTAACTATAGTCACATGTGGATTTCCCCTCCCCTGTCCCCCTTCTGCCTTTCTCACTCCCCCTGCCCCCATATACTTTATTCCTTAGATATTCAGAATCTGGAAAAATGAACTCAGAATAGAGCGAGAAACCCTACAGATGTGCGTTAGTCTCATCATAACTGGAGAAAATGCCATTGCCAATTTGCCGTGGATTGTAAGTACATTTGCTCTCCCTTACATACCTAGACAATGGGAAGTAATATCCCTTAAGATGAAAAACGATTAATGATAATTCTATAAGGTTTAATGCATATATTCCGTAGAAAAACCGGAATTTAAAACTGTTCAACTATGTCGTTACAGGTTACACAATTTTATACAACATTGAATGTCGAAACGTGCAAGTGCAAGATAGAAATGCTGAATAAGAGCTCAACAAGAAGTTCCACAAATGGAATAAGTTTCCCGTATAATGTGTGTGTAAGATATTGGTAAACTAGTGAATATAAAAAGGATTGTGGAAAGGAGGACAGTGCTCCCCTGAAGAAATTCCTGATAAAATTGGTTTCAGAGAACATACAGAAGGAATGAAACATGTTGGGTTGAATGTAATAGGACTGGATGCGTAGTTTGATAGACTGAATGAAACAGTGTGAACACTGTAGAGATTTATGAAAAATATTATTTTTTAAATGTTAAGAAAACTCTTGTTGGCACTGTTAGTCACAAATCCACGTATCCATAGGAAGTTGTGAACTTACTGAATGTATGTAATATTATTTAGTGAATAAATCAAATATCTCAAGAAGAGTTTGCTGGTTTACATGCATGATAGTATAGTCCTTCTTGTGTTTGCTAAGATTTTCCATATTGAGGAAATATTACATATTCGACTTTTGTTAACCTAACACGACATAAGACCATCAAAGCACAATAAAGTAGTGAGCCTTCATACAACCCAACATTCGCACTTTGCATGAAGAGTTGGATCTTTGAACATGAAAGTGAGAATGAAAGTGCCACATAAGGTGACCTGAAGCAAAATAAAAGCAAGAGGTCTGGCTCAGGGGAAATCCCCATGCCCAAGTACTGGAGGAGTCCAGGAATGTGACAAAATGACTGCTTTAATAACAACATATCAAAGGGCACTGATATGCAGGGATGCTTCAATATTTCCAATGCTCTCTCACTGGTAACGGGCATGTCATGGGGTGTTTAAGGCACAGTGAGGTCACAAACAAATGAACCTTTCACAAACCTGAGGTGGGACTGGATTGGGTAGTGGGGCAAACTGCATACAGCATCACTACAGGGCCAGTGTTCTAATTGGATATACTTTATCTGGTGGCTCCACCTGCGACCACCTCCTAAATGTTGCAATACAGGCATGCCGGCTGGCACATTTCTATTGGCTCTTGCAATAAAGTGTGAACTAGTTATGGACAGTGGCTAGGGATTGGCTATTGTAGGCCTTCTCAGCCTGAGAAAGCAACAAGCAGATGAGCACAATGGGGGGCGTGGGCGGGGGTGCGGGCAGAACGACCCCAGGGATCTGCCTTGTCCCAATAAGGTTACCATCCTCTGATTCCCCTGGCTGCAAGCAAGGACATTCTAGCTTCCAATGTCATGCTGTATTACTTTTGTATCTTCTGTCTTCAGTTGGGTGGAAACAACAGTATCTGCCTGGCTCGAATAAATGGGCTTTGTCTCCCTGGTTCAGATCACATGTGTAGGGACCACAGACTTAATTTTCCTGCATGCATTTATGGGGATTTTCAGCTTTTGCTCTTGCAGGTGTCCTATCCCTTTTGTTAACTTGAAACATTCCCCCTCTAAGTGTCCTTGGCAAGGATGTGCACAATAGCTGCACTGACAGCCTGGTCTGCGTTTCTCAGTGAAACAGTGTGTCAGACCTCTCCCTGTGTGCTTGAGCCTCTTCAGTGCCTTCCATTCATTTCAATGTGGCTGTGGCTTCCACCTTGATTTATATGGCCACTAATGTTAGTTGCATTTAAGCGTCAGCAAGCAGTTCATGTGTATGCTTGTGCAACTTGCGGTTACTGCATAGCAAAGGCGTGTCCGCCCTCTAGCTAAGTGAGTCATATGCATTATCTTTGTGTCTAAGAGAAATGCGGCCTGAGGGCCAGATTCATGGAATTGTTTGCACGGTTCAAAGTGACTTTGCACTGCTGAAAAGTGAACTTGCACTGCCGACACAAACCGTGATTCATGGAACTGTGTGTATTTTTGAAGTGCAAAGTCAGTAAATTATTTTGTACTGCAAAAATGACTAGGCACTGACTTGGCACTGGCTTTGCACCATACACTTTGCACAGTTCCATGAATCAGGGTTTGTGTCGGCAGTGCAAAGTCACTTTTCAGCAGTGCAAAGTCAGTTTGCACCATGCAAATAATTCCATGAATCGGGGCCCGTGTGTCTGCGTAACTTTGTGCAGGAATGCGTGTGTGCTTCATGTCTAACGCATCTTTGTGTGTCTTTGTGTGTTCAGCCATGTCGCCCCTTCATGATTACTTCAGTGATGTCATCTGGTTATGGGCTGGCAGGCTGCTTCAGTGAGTAGCGTCTGTAACCTTGATCGTTTGCTGGGGGGAGGGGATAGATGCCTGTATGGCTGCTTCAGTGATTGGCATTTGTCACTTGGTGTTTTTCTGGGGGGGGGCAGGTGCCTCCACTACAATCCCCTGTCTGGTCCATATATATAGATTACACATACTCGAAGCCCCTCCCAACTGACGAGTGTCTCGTGGTTCTACACTTTTGCCACCACCCTCAGGTCGCTTGAGTTCCTTCTGTGCTCGTCCATGCTCCAGGTTACTTTCTCCTCTTCACTCTGCTCAGCTTCAGTGATATTTTCTTCCTCTGGTGTGCATCCAGTTTGACAGTTTGGGGAACCCATCCATTTTTATGTCCTCCTCGGGCACCCTCAAGGCTGGTGTGTTCAATGGCACCAGGGCACATACCCCTGATCTATTTGGGGGGCATCTGAATGTGAGCTTCAGGCCCAATGGTGGTGTGCGAATACTGCTGTGCCTCTTGACGCCATGTACCTTTGGAATGTGTCTGCAGCCTCCCTTCGCTCCAACCTTTACTGGACCTTCATCCTAGTAACATAGTGGTGTTATTGTTGAGGGGAATTCTGGGCAGAGGCCTGCCTTGTTTTCTACTCATGTGAGCAGCTTGAACTTCCTTGCCCACTCCTTGAGGTGCTCATCATTTCCTCTCTGCACCATCTCCACTGTAACTGTCAGGACCGATTGTGCTTTTCATCCCTGCAGCCCTTTAACCCATTCTTCTCCTGCAAACTCCTGTCCATATACTGTTAGTTGGTGTTTCTTGCAGTATTCAGGCATTCCTCCTACCCCTCTTCTTCCGGTCTTTAGGTATTGCAATTCCATGTGACACTGTTCTCGCTCTTCCTTTTTTCGGGCCTTCCAGTATATATGGCATCAGGTCATCTACACTTCAGCAATCCTCTATCATTGTCTGTTTTTTCATGAAACTGTCCCCATGGGGGAAATATCTTCTGTGTTATTCATCGTAGTGTTGCCTGCTTCCTCTGGAACTGCCACAGAAGTCCTGGAGTCCTGGAGCTGCTCATGGCCTGGGAAGGGAGAGAGCCCAGGTGGCATCCCTCCCCTGAAGCCCCCCGCCCCACACGGGTCAGGTGCTGGTTCTATATACTCTTAGTGGTGTGGGCCAAATTGGTCATACAAGCACTGACATGTTTAAAATTGGTAATGCCTCTCCATTGGAGCTGCTCCATCTCTTTCATAATACTAGCAAAGCGTCGGGTCATTACTTCAGTAACTACGGGAACATAAAACATATAAGTGTTCACATGCATAATGCAGGCATAATACATTTTTGCTCCTCTTAATACTAGGAGGGTAAAGAAGTAGAGACAGCAGAATGCTAAATAAACATAGCTACACATTTTTCAGCAGTGCAATTCTACGTGTTGCAAGTGCACGCCCATTACTTTGTGTGTAATTTATGCCTTGATATCTTGCAAAACCTACACCACTGTATATCATCAACATAATTTCCTATTTTCTCATAATTTATTCATTTATATATCGGGTGACCCTCGCCACCACGAGCATCGGGGAGGCCACTTAAGTGACGCTCCAATACCTGTGGTGGGACGCAACAGCCCATTGGTAGATTCTTTTTTCTTTTGTTGAAAAGTTGTAATCCAAAAGTCATTGTCTTCTCAACCCCAAAAAGCCCTTCTCTTGTCCCTATCCCATTTGTCATCTGTCTGGTCATCATGTATATTTTTCTAAGACACTCCTAATATAACCTTGCGAGTTGCTCCACGTCCAGGAACCTTTCATCAGTCCAACGCTCCTTCAATGAGTCCAAGTGCTGGATTATACGACAGTCAGTGCATGTGGACAACATGAATATGGGGAGGAAACAGGGGTGGGGGAGCACACAATCAGGGAGCTTTTTCTTGTGCAAAGTACTGTTCTCCTGTTGACTAGGAGCACACCTGAACTAAGTCCATTCAGTCCAACATATATTTTATGAGAATTAAAGGATAGTTCCGGGACTTTTTTTTATTGTCCCTACGGTTCGGCCATGTGTTTTTAAGCATAACTCGGTAGATCGTAGAAAACCTTCCTATTGACCTTACCCGACTTTTCGTCCATTAACGCACTCGAAATCAGCCGCCATTTTCTGATAATCCTATCATTTCCCCCCATCGCCCTGGCTCACCTGCTTTTGTGGCACTAAATCAAATCCCCCGCCCCTGAAACAGACTTTATCAAAACATTCATATTCCCCGCCTCTATCCGTGACGTGACTGAGCTGCGTAGGCAAACGCGCCCAGGCGTCTTCTACGCGACTCCACACAGAACCCGGAAATCAACACAGATGAGCTCACACAACACAGCGCGCCACAATTGGGAATATGAAACTGTACTTTTAAATTAAACCGTAAGATTGTAAATTTGGTAAAGTACATTTATTTGACATCAAATGTTTTGAGAATATTCAGCGATTTGCATTTTTATTTGCTCTCGATCCAAAATAGTTTGTCTTGAGGCAAGCGATGTTCATGTGCAGTACACAGGGTGTTGGTTTACGATAAAATAAGCTCTTCGGTCGCACTGATAATCGCATGGCTGTTCCAACAACGAGGCACTAGGCCACCTCGTTGTACAAGGGTACAACGGTCTGTATGTTGCATCTAGCCGTTAGTACCGCGTAAGGGCATACTTGTACTTGGCGATCGTCCCATAAAATGGTCAGGGTGGTAACGTTGTTCACGCGGAGAAGCAACTGGTGGTTAAAAAAGCCATCCGCCGGTGTCTGGTACTCGTGACACATACAATAATGAATGATGTACCTGTTTGAAAAACATAAAAAATGAAATTAGTCTCACCATCAGATCTTTATTAAAATTATTCATTTTATATATTAGGTCGGGAAATTATTTCATAGCTAGGACAGTGCAACTGGGTATTATACGTCAAGGGGGGGCTGTAGGATACTGAGACAGTCCCCCAGTGCAGGGGTTGACAAGGAGGCAGTGCAGGTGGAGAGTGGAAGGGCCCAGGACCGAGGTCGCAGACAGTGGACCAGTTGTAGCAGGGGAGAGGGAGAGAGAAAGCAGAAGCAAATAGGAAGGTTTTGAGGTTCTTCCGTAAAAGGAGATGGTTCTCCTCAAGATAGTGCGCGGTACAAAACAATATGCCACATAGAACGAACAAGTACAACTTAACCCGTCTTTAAAGCTACTGTATAGTAATTAAATTGCGGTATAAACTCATCTAAAGAGTTACTTACATTATATTTGGATTTTCCATTGTGTCTGTGCGTAGGGCAGCCCCGAAATACCACTCCTTCTATGCCGACGTTATTTCTTCCAATGAACGAACATTAAATGGCTTTCGTTTCTGAAATTTTATTCATTATCGTTTCTTACGTTATTGCACCACACCCCCAAAAAGAAGTCTTTCGGGATGGTCCCGGCCTGTCAAGGTCAAATAACAATAGAACCTTATACTGAGTCGTGGGCCATTCCGGCACCCGAGCAAAAAATCAAAGCAGCTGACCTTCACTTTGAACGAGCACACATTCCTAGTTAGCTACATTCAGTGTAAGGCCATATCACAGGACTTGAAATTTACACTCCATCTTTGCATTTTGTCTGCGTGCTTTGCAGCCCCAGAGAACCATAAATACGGAGACATTATATATTTTTTGAAAAATGATTTATATTACTGTTTGGTTTAATTTAATGCGCAAATGAACAAGGTTGGATAGACACATTGCATGTACACTGAGCAATCACTTTTATTTACACATTACATAGATACACATATTCAATGGGCCTGCGACATGAGGAGACTCGAGAGAACAGACAATCAAATTACAATCATTTAAACCGTGATGTGTATTTCTCAATGAGCTCTTCTTTAGGTGGACATGGAACAGAGGCAATGTTGGGTGGCAATGCAGTTGTCCCCTGCACAGGTTCGTTCACAACTCCATGTATGTGCCTATCTAGGACATCAACAATAAGTCTCTCAATAAAGTCATATTGCATATCCTCAAACACTGGTTTGATAATCCATTGTTTACTTCTTTTAGTGAAGGCCTTATTGTAGCGAAGCGTCCCTAAAGTTCTGGTCGTCCTACTTTGTTGACGGCCAACATTATGGTTATGTGCCAAGACCGCTAGAAGAGTCCGATTTATCATACCCTCCATGCCAAAATGCAATCGTTTTGGCCTGTACTTTAGGCACATATTGTGGAACACCTCCAAATCTCCTGTGTGGCAGAATTCCGTGAGTCCCCTCAAATCTCTTGTTATAGTTTTATCAAATACAATCTTTTCAATGGCTTTGTGAGTGGGTGATGAAGGAATCAACCACTTCTTCTTCCGTGCCTCCTCTGTGGACAAATGGCCATGTTCACAATTGTGGAAATGTTGGTTTGTGTTCCAACGGTGAACGTTGGTACAGTGTAGCATTACTGACCGCCATTTTTCCAGTAGAATTTCCAACGACCCTCCACATGTTTTTGAGCTCCACCAAAGATGGTTGCTGATTGACTTGGACCACTGTGAAATACCTTGCATATCTTTTTTTTTACCTGCAGCCGACATTTTTTTATTGATTGTTTTTGCAAGATGCCAAACGTCAAATTGGTGATTTATATTTTTGTACTCTTCTCTCATTGTCTTGGCAATTGAAACGTGTCTGTCCGTGGCTATCAGGTCGATCACCATTCCCCGCGATTGTAGTTCTTGCAATGATGCTACAAAGCCAACTTTCTCCATGGCCACTGAGGATGTACTTTGTGACACCTGCACGACCACCGAACTCACAATTTTCTTACTTTCCATGTCCTGAAAGTGGTAGGTGCAGTACTTGGCTGAAAATCCTGGGCTGTCGCACTGTCCATCACCGGCTAGCCTGAACCGTTTGCCCGCGAATGTACTATCAATAGACATTTTTTCCATTCTCCAAGCTTCGCTAATGGCTGGAAATAGATAATCGGTTTGGTATTTGTAGAACTGAGTTTTCGCAATGAAATGGATTCCCACAAACTGAAAGAAAGACTCTAACTTTTTAAAACTTGAACCACTAAAAAGTGCAGCCGCTGCACAAAGTAGATTTTGTACAGGTGGCATGTATTTTAAGGTTAGTGCCTCGAATTGCACGAGTCACATTAATCAATGGCTCCCCACATACTTCCCACCAACCGAATGCCCACATTTCATCCGAATAATAATATCAATCAAACAACTATCAAATACAATGAATTTGGCCTCTTTCCTTATACTGTCACTCTGCATCCCAGCTGGTTCGGCCTGTAACGTTGAGGAGATGTCACTCACATGAAAGGTAGAATCTCTGATATCGTCTTCCGCTATGTTCAGTGATATTGATGGTGTTTCATTGTCGTCCACTTCATTCTCTTCCATTGCAACATCTGTTCCTTCTCCGGCGATGGGTGAATAAAACAATTTCTTCAACTTTCTCGCGGTCTTAGTTTTTGCGGGTGTGGATTCTGTGAATTGATCTCCGACTGCATCCGAACTACCAGGAGGACATTCACTATCAATGGCTGGTGGTGGTATAGCTCCGTTGTCAATCACTTCATATTCTTCCCATTGGCACGATGCATCTCCAGTCTCAAGTCCCTGCCAAAAGGTTTGACAAGCAACTTCTCTCGTTCGCTTCACTGTCTGTGTAGATCTAGTTCGTACACCCACTCGCAACTAGAGGACAGATTGGAAAAGGGATGTTCAGTTTAAACACAACTTACAGTATTGAACTATTAACAGTGAAAAACAACATAATATAGTGACCAGGACACTAACCTTCTTTTGCTTTCTTTTCTTTGAAACTTTCTTGCCTCGAACTTCAACATCAGGACGCTGTTGCTCCGACTCGTGTGTGCATGTCTCCACTTCCTCTTGCGCTGCAACGACTATATTTTCATGATAAGCACATCCATCACGCACTGACGCTCCATCGACTCCCTGAAACATAGAACTTTCATTAGTATGTATAATAATATCGAAAACACAAAATGTACTTGGGGACCAATACACACGTACATCTCAATAGCAAAACACGAATGAACGCTTTGTGTAGAACATTCAAACGACAATTATTCACGCATTGTTGATCTAGTTAGATGGAACTGTCAAGATCCATACCTCGGGCTCCTCATAGACTTCCATTGATGATATTATTGAAGATGATGCTTCAGTAACTCCCTGAAACACAGTAATTGCATTAGTATGGTTTTCTATTTTGTTAAAAAGAACATAAACTTTGTACAGGCGTCAACGGCTCATCTAAATAGACCTGCACAAATGATCAGTTGTCTAAAATAAATAATGGATATGTAAATATGATTCGATTTGCTCGATCGTTGGAAGTGTCACCACCCAGAGATCTGCATCAACTACTAGGGGTGATGTTCTTGTAGAAGAAGCTCCGTCATCTCCCTGAAACATAGTACTTGCGTTAATAAAGAAGGAAGTATAGCGGATGTCATATGATTTCGCTTGATCGAACTGCCAGTATCCATACCTCGAAATGCATAAGAACATCAAGGGACGATGTAACTGCGGTGCACACTTCTGCAAGCTGTTGCGCCGACCCGTAACTGCATGCTCCCCCTTCTTCTTGGACTAATGCTCCATCGACTCCCTGAAACATAGGACTTTCATTAGTAATGAACACAATATTGAAAAAAGAAGACACATAGGAGGGCGACGACAGAAGGACATATCAATGGCTAAAAACGAAAGAAACATTGTGTGTAACAATCACGCTACAAGAATGCAAGATCTGATGATCTCCATCGATGGAACTGTCCGGAAACGTACCTCGAGCATCTGAGTGACATCAACGGTAGTCGTCAATACGTTGGACTCCTCAGCATCTCCCTGAAAGACAGTACTTGCATTATTTTGGATAACAATAATTATAACTGAAAACAAAGACTAGAGGACGAGTACAAGGGTGTACCATTAGGTAAAATAATTACACGATAAATTAAAACTATTGATTTACATGCCTAAAACAAGTCAGTGGCAGAATAGCCAAGTAAGATTACCCGATAGGCGCTTGAAGTGGCTGATGACTGCAATAACGACACGGATCGAGAATCTTCCGCCTTCATATTGAGTGGATACATAAATGGGGAAATTATTGTTAGCTAATGCTACACGCTACCGCAAGGCCGAGAGATAAATACGTAAACTTGACTCACCAGTGGAGGGATGTGGACGAATAGAGTGGGAATAGCGGTTGAGAGCAATTTTCGCCTCGCTCGCGGTGTGTTCTTCTTTATTAGCAATGATGTGGAGTACATGTCAGAGGTAAAGTGCCTGCTGCAGATGCGGTATCGATCACCCCTCTTGTCCGCAAAGACTTCTAGGACTCTACTTTCAAGCTCAGACGGTGGATATCCGCAATATCGGACCCATTCTCTTATCTGATCTATTGTTTTAGGGAAAACATGCATTATAGTACCTTTAGATTTATTATGGGTCTTCGAAGGGCAACCGCCAATGGAACAGGCAGGAATTGTGGAAAGTTCTGAAAAGTAAAGATCAACAATTCTCTATGAATACCAATGTAAACTCAGAACATGTGACTAGTTCCTTGCATGTACTGTCTTGAACGAAAAGAAATTGGACGCAAAATGATTACGGTACATGGCCTTACCTTGACGAACAAACAGTTAGATGCAGGGATCAGAGTAGTTTCTTGTCGTAGAACAGGGAGCAGTTCACAGGTTGCAAACTGACGAGTTTCCTCGAAGTGGTCACGGAAGTTCACAGAGACGAAGAGCAGATAACCAGCACCTTCACGGGTTGACTAGCAAAGCGCAAAGAAGTTCTCATTAGAAATATGAAGTGGGTTATAAAGAATTCGAAACAGGGGTGTGTTTGTGAATGAATGACGTGTATATGTCGTGGCATTATGCGGTTTGCAGGGGGCCGTCCAGCGTGAAGGGGGATGCTTGGCAGGAGACACGGGGTCTGGAGGTAGACATGGGAACAACAACCCATGCTCTATAGACCACTTTGAAGTGTACATGGTCTTTGGCACCTCTTGGCCTTTATCGCTCCCTGACAGCTCCACTTGGCAGCAAAAGTACCCCGGTGCGAACTGCCTTTGACAGGGCGGGGGGGGGTGTGGATTAGGGCGGTGGTCGTGCAGACAAGACTCATTTGCCGCAGGGCCTCACCAAGGAGAGGCCATCTAACTGCATGTAAGAGGCAGGCTGCAGGATCTAGTACATGGAAGGCAGGGGGGTGAGTTTATAAATACCTCACCCTCCCAGGAGAATATATGGGTGCAGTTCACCCTGGAGACCCTGGATGCCTAGGCAGTTAGTCAGCAGCAGGCTGGCCTGTGGTGGCAAGGCGGCACGGGCCAGAGGGGGTCATCTCTGTACCCGGTGCCCAAAAGGATGATTTATTATGATCAACCATATTGATTATTTACCTATAACCATGTTTTGTATCAATAAAATCCAACGGCCTTCCTTTTATTGCCAACGCTTGAACAAAGTGGTGTGGTAAGTATTTTTGGGGGAGGAGGCAAGGCCGGGAGGCTTGATGCCAACCCGCAAAATAACATATGTATGTCTGCTGCATATGGGTTCAACGGTTATGTGGATTGAAGGTGGGCGGCCAGCGTGAGGGAGGATGCTGGCCGGAGACATGTGGTGTGACAAGACAAGGCACAGGAAGACTATTCAATGGAGACACACTAGATTCATTTAAAAAATCAAAACAACCATTGTTAAAATATATGTTGGGTTTTATTTTAGATCTTAATTTCAATTGAACATAAATAATAAACATTACACATTGTAAAGTTCCGGTTGCAGCACATCCAGGGAAAATCCGCGGTATTGTCCACTGTCGCTGGGGAAATGTTGTCTAATGGCAAGTACCGCACAGGCAGGTATTACTCTCGGAACGCGGTGTCCGAGCCTCCCGTGAAGCCACCAAGTGAAGCAACGATAGGCCACCAGCCTGTACCACCTGTGAAAACGAAAGATGCAAACTGTATTAAAATGACAAAACTTTCTTATCACTGTCGATTCAGGTAAAAAATGTCATTCTGCTTTGAAAAAAATTCTATCTAGAAAATGCACAATATGGAACCAATTTACATGCATTCGAATGATATGTAGATGTCATTTTATATGTGGGAGACGACCATGACATAGTAGTGGCATCACTGACATCAAAACCAGAGTATACTTACTCGTTACTCGGATTACGCGGACGAACAGTGCCGCAAAGTTCGTGCATAAGCACCATCATCATCCTCAACACGGTCCGTGAGAGGCAGGCTTCCCTGAACTCTGGCAGCTCTGTGATGCATTGCGGACTTGGCTCGCCTTCCGAAATGTAGGCCAAGCACCCGGAATTTTCACGGCAGCAGCAGTTCTCCTCCTCAGTTGGCATTAGCTCGCACCGATTGCACGTGCACCAGGTGGAGACGCCGTCCATGCGACATGGTCCAGGCTCTTCATCCGTTGACTGGTCCTCCCAACTGCCGTCCGAATCCCCATCGTTTTCGCGTGCTTGCCTTTCCAGTAGTTCCTCCTCGGTGTACTCGGGCTCGTACATATACGGCATTATTGTAGCCATTGTGTGGTAAAGAAAGTAAAATAATTTACAGAGATGGTACAGGTGTTCACAAGGCCTAGAAGCGGCGAAGGTAGCTGACCAGAGCACAGAAACGAGTCACAGAATACTCAAAGTAACACAGACAGAGGAATGGAATCGAAAATCTGCTGCTGTGTGTTGTGAAACGGTGTGTTTATACTTATTGAGGAAAGAGGCGTCCTGCCATTTCCATGGCGACACGTCATTAGCTGAGGCGCAGCGATTGTTGACACGAAACGTGCTTTGGCGTTGGGAAATGGGCGGTACGCGTCTGCTGATGTCAGGCTCAGGGGCGGGGGATTTGATTTAGTGCCGCAAAAGCAGGTGAGCCAGGGCGATGGGGGGAAATGATAGGATTATCAGAAAATGGCGGCTGATTTCGAGTGCGTTAATGGACGAAAAGTCGGGTAAGGTCCATAGGAAAGTTTTCTACGATCTACCGAGTTATGCTTAAAAACACATGGCCGAACCGTAGGGACAATAAAAAAAAAGTCCCGGAACTATCCTTTAATGGGGTGAAAGGAAGATTAACCAACCCCTGAGGTGGTGTTTACAATGCAAAAACAACAGATGTCAACAAATTTGTGGAACCCTCCCGTCCCTCGCACACCCTATTTGTGTTATACAACTGCAAAAAAGATTCTTTTCAAATATTTAATAAAATGATAATATATACATTTTACTATTCACATCCACAAGATTATCTCTGAATAATATTCCATCATATATTCAGTTTCCAATTTTCATTGCATTATATATCAGACAATTAGTTTGATGAATAAATTGATCGAACAATGGCAATTCCCCAAACAGTCATAATAAATTATAGCGATAAATTCCACATACATTTGCTCAAATTATAGTGATAAATTCCATATACATTGGCTCGATGCATTTTCGGGAATATAATCCCTTCATCGGGAGCTCTTTATTTCAGTGTCAACCTTTTCACTTGATTGTTTCTATAAGAAATTATATGAAAAAATAATCAGTCAATCTCTCTTGATTCTGGATTCTCAATACAAACATATATCTGTTATGTTTATAAGTGTATAATCACCTGGATGAAGTTCACAATCCTTGTTCTATTCTTAGTCTAGTAGATTTGGAATTCTAAGTTCCTCAACCTTTAACATCTGGTGTGCATTACACCGACACCTCCCAAAAGAAGAAGTGTAGCAGCTGGAAGAGTACAAAACATGTGTATTTGTATGAATGTATCTCTACACATGGAAGGATGCGCAAATGTCCCCTTGCCTTGAAAAACACAAAGAAAATCGGGTGAGTTGCTCAAACTCTATATACATTTCTTATTATCACATCCTACCATTGCTACTAAAACTCCTTCCTTTTACTCACATATTACCTCAATCTACCGCATATTTCACATGCTCACTGCCCAACCTGCCTCCAATATCATTCTTTTGTTGCATTCTTAATTTCACAAGAGGATTAGTTGTCTGACTTTCCTTTAACCCTGTGAGAGAGAAACAAAGACCCAAACAGAAATGACAGTAGTAAAACCCCTTCCCTGACCTTGCCACTTCTGCCCGTCTTTCTGGATATGTTCATGAGCTTGAATTTATTTATGAGCTTTCTTTTCCCCTTCTGCGTGTGTTTTTTTTACATTTTATTGCCACTGTGTGATTCCTCCATGTGACAAGGTGGACATTTCTGTGCTCTGGGCCAATGTGAAGTCCAAGTCCAAGAATGTCTCTCTTTTTCTTTCCACAATGCTGAACTTTTCCTTTTTCTCTTAATGCTTTGGCAGGTCTGCATCAGCTGTCTTTGTCCTGGCATTTTCCTCTTGTCCACCTTTTTCATGCTGGTATGTTCCTGCAAAACATAACTGCTACATCCCTACCCATTCCTGAGGCTGAAACAAGCGCATTTGATGTATGTGTGCATGCAGGTGTAAGCTATGTGTACACAGGTTTGCCTACCATCTCTAACACATACATTTCTGTCCTTTCTCCAAAGGCTTTTAACAATACATTTCTCATAGAACATATATTACTTTTCAAACATAACAAAACATTGCAAAAGTATTGCATAACATTTGTGTGCATTTATATTTCCTACATAGGATGACCACCTTCTAAGTACCATATTTTCCTGTCCCTCTTGCCCTATACAAAAGATGATACTCATTCAAATCCCCTATACTCCTCTTTCACTTTCTACCTGTTACTCACATGCACCTACTTCTCTTACCAAGGAGAACAATTGATAACCTCCCTCACTCCTTTTTCTAATACACATTTTGTTTTATTGACGGTTTAAATCACAAACAACAGTTTTCTGTGGACGTGTTATCGGACAATGGGCCCCTGAGCCTGCCTGACACAATAAACATCTTCAAGTTGTTTTCCCGCCTTGGTACAACTTTTCCCCTTCTCCGAACACACCTTAAATCCTTTTCACAATTTGACATATTAATATTTGAGCACTGTGACTACAGGACCCCTATATGGTGAGACCACTTTCAAATTCAGTTGACATGACTTCCCTGTTCACTTCATCGCCCTGCTCCATCCTTTCAGGATCCCCCCACTCATGCCACCCACTTAGACCATTGCAGAGTGTTGCTCCAGATCCATATATTTTGCAATTAATTCACCCCACTTCATCTCCAGAGGGGCTGCCAGTCCATGGAGGCCCGCTGTGATTCTTCCATAGTAAATACATGTTTAGCAACATTGGTGCATTCTCTTTTGCTAGGAGGTTGTACACTGTTTCATTTTGTGGCTAAACATGCCCTTGTGGCCAAAAGTAATGCTGCAGCCATTTTCGGCTGGTGTAGTCTCCATCCTCCTTCCCGATACCAAACAAAACCAACAAGGGCAATTTGGTTCGAGCTATGCCGTCTAGGTCTTTGATCCACCCCAGGACCTCATCCCAAAACATTTCTACCCTCAGCATCCACACCACATGTGCCAGTAGTCAGCTCTCTCTTCTCAACCTCTCCAACATGCAGGACGTTAGTTTTGGAACATTTTTGTAGGTCTGACTGGGTCGTAATGCCACCTGTGGAGTAGCTTAATGCAGTGCAGTCTGTATTGACAGGAGATTGATGTCTTAGATACTCCTGTGCAGCGTCTATCCCAGAGGGCCAGGTCTATATTACCTCAAACATCTCGTTCCCATCGGTACCTCAGTTTCTCAGTGGAGCCACTACCCGACCCAACCAGGGCCCCATACATTGCTGAAACCAGCCCCTTCATTTCGGTCCTCTTATCTAGGAGTGCTTCGAAGAGGGTGAGGTCCCTCTGTATCTTTTCCTTGAGACCCGTCCCTATGAGGACCCCATTTAGCAGTAAATATGAGAATATCGAATGTTTGCCTTTGCCCAGCGCCTACACTAGCTCGGTTATGGTGATAAAATTACCCTCCCACCAGAGCTGCACAATCTTTTCAAGCCTGCCTCAAACCATTTCTGGAATCTTTCAGCGTTTGGTATTGCATCCCTAACTCCCAACCCAGAGATGCCCTAGGGGTGAGGGCCATGCCATCACACCCTTAATTTCCACCCCTTGTCTCTAGATGTCCCATATAGTCCTCACAATAGGGTGCTCACGGATCCTACATGGGAGCTTAATTCTCGGCACTCATAACCGTTCCCATACTGTGGGATGGTGCAACTGGAGGTTGTTCAAAGCGATCCACTGTGGGTCCCTCTGGGACCGAAGGTGGGGTATCATAATTCTGAGTTGAGCGGCAATCTAGTAGAGCTCGAAGTACAAAGGCCCACTCCGCCTTTCTGCTTGGGTAGTACAAGTACAGTACTAGGAATCCTCGCCTTTTCCTCCTGCCACAGTAACCTGAGGAGGGAGCCCTTTATCTCTCAGAAGAATGAGTCCGGCATCTGGATGGTGAGCATTTAAACACATAGAGGATCTTCGGGAGTACCACCATTTTCAGAGCATTGAGGCGGCCCAGCCAAGATATTGTTTGCTTTTGCCATTTTAACAAGTCCACCTTTTTTTTGGCCATCGGGTGGGGGGGGGTGAGTTTGTCAGAAATGTCTTCAGTGGAATCCCCTAACACTGTTAGATCCCCCTCCTTCTTCTCCTCACCTGAATCCTCCATCCTCCGATGATGACACGTGTTTCTTGTCTTTCTTTCTTCTGTTTATCTTTTTCTTTTGGAAGAGGTACGGCCTTCCTCGGATGGAAGCCACAAGGTCGCTGTGTGACTACAGCAGACAAAGGACCCCCGCCTGAGAACGCTTGAGTAAAAGGAAAAATCCAAAGGCTAAACAAACCTCTTAGGAATTGATCCTGGAGTGCGTTAACAGGTGAACAGTCTGACCGAATGTGTGTCCACAATCCGTAAAACAGAGGAGCCTTGGGAGGTGGTGAAGAGGATCCACTATCCGTATAGCAGAGGAGCCTTGAGAGATGGTGAAGGGCCTCAAATGCAAGACAGCAGGTAAGTAAGCTTCCACAGGGGAACGGGTCAGGAGGGAAGAGCATGAGAAAGCAGCTGCTTAGGCAGGCAAGTGGAAGAGGAGCCGCGAGAGACCGCTGTCGCTAGCAAAACCAAGCAAGTAAGTAAGAACCAGGGTAGGAAAGTCCAGGGGACTGGGAAGGTAAGAAAGCTAGACAGATAGAAGGACAGAGAAAGAAAGGAAAGCACGGCCAGCAGACCGGAAGAGAGGATGCTGCGCAGGGCGGAGCAGAAACCGAGAGAAAGGCAGAAGAAGGAGAACACTAAGCAAGCAGAAATCAAGAATAAACAAACACGGGCAGATCACAAGCGGGAACAGAAAGAAAACAGGACAGAGTGGCAGCTGCAAGCGGACAACTGTAGAGCGTCGGAACCAAAGCAAAAGTAAACACAGGGGTTGCAACGCGAAGCTCCAAAAGCAAGGCAGGGCTAATAAAGGAAACAGAGATCAGACCTAAACAACTAGAACGTTACAGTGCAAGCGCAGGGAACGTGATGTGCCAATCAATGGCGGTGAAACCTCCAGGCATGCCACAAGTGCCAGGAGGGCAGGCGCGTGACAGAGTTCCCCTCAAATAAGTTACCAATATCCCTCGTGACCTTTATACCCAGGTATTTCAGTGTGTCCAGCAGGCTGACCTGCACCCCTTGTGATGTGAACTTCCCTATTTCCCTGTCCCTTTTCCTGTCTAGCGGGAAAAGAACCGATTTGGATCTATTGATTTGTAGTCCCGCCATAGAGCCATATTGCTCGAATGATTGAATCACTGCTGGTATGGAGTTCAGGGGATCCCTTATGTGTAGAAGCATGTCATCCACGTACAATGTGACTTTGTAGTCCACATCCCTACTGAGAATCCAACCACACATGGGTCAACTCTGATCTTCTGTGCGAGAGGTTCTATCAAGAGTGCAAATAATGTCGGGGAGAGAGGGCAACCCTGCCTAGTTCCCCTTCCCAGTTTGAACCAGTGTGAGTATGCACCATTAACCATAACACATGCTTTTGGGGATGCGTAGACTACTATTATCCCTCTGAGAAGCCTTTCCCCTATTCCAATCATCACAAGCACTGCCTTGAGAAATCCCCACTCCCCCCTATGAAATGCGTTCTCGGCATCCACTGACAGAAGGGATGGGTCCCTAATGTCCCTTGGGCTGCGTGTATCATGTGTAAGGTTTTCCTCTTTGTATCTGCTCCGTTAATGAAGGCCATTTGGTCCGGGTGGATCAGCCCCGGCATGTTCCCCTTCTAATCTAGTCGCCAGCACCTGGGTATATATTTTACCGTCTATGTTAAGGAGGGAGAACGGGCGATAGGCTGCACACACTCGGGGATCCCTACCCTCCTTATGTATCACCGTGATAAGCGCCCTACCGAAGGACTGTGGGGCCTGTCTGGTGTTCATTATATCATTGACAGTTCCGTCATGAATGCAGTAAGGCGGAGAGAAATTACTTATAAAACCCTGCAGGGAACCCATCCTCACCCGGGGCCTTTCCCAGTGGTAATCTCGCCACCAAGTTCTTAATTTCTTCTTCCGTTATGGGGTCCTCCAGTACACTAGCCTCCGCAAGAGAGAGTTTGGACAATTAGATACTGGCTAGATACATGTCTATGTTACTCTGACTCATACAGTTTCTCATAGAAGGCTGCAAAGGCCTCTGAAATCCCTTCCACCACAGATTCCTTTGTCCCTTCCTCCCCTTCGATTCCTACGACCCATCTTTCTGCCTGCTGCCCCCTTAGACTAGCCACCAAGAGTCCGTCCACTTTATCCCCTTTCTCATAAAATTTCGGTTTCAGAAATTGTAGGTTTCGGATTATTTTCCTCTTCCAGAAATCGCTGCTCCTCCCTTTTCCCCCTCGTCTCCAGTATGCATTCCTCTCACCTCCCTGATGGCTCGTGCGCCCTTTTGTCCAATTGTTTTATCGTATCCCTCAGCTTACTTTGAAATAGTGACTGTTCCGTCTTCTTCCTCGCCACTTCGCTGATCAAGACCCCTCTCCACGTAGTCTTCCCTGCTTCCCACACAATTATGTTCTCTACCTCACCTGTGTGATTTGTTTTAAAGTATTCCACAGTTTCCTTGTCCATCTCCGAATGGAATACAGAGTCCTTCTACAGGGATTTGTTACACCTCCATTTCGCACATTTGGGGGTCAGACCTATCCAGTGTAAGTCCACAGTCACCATATCATGGTCGGACCAGGAAATCTGAATGATCGCAGAGCCCTATCCTTCTTCCCATTGGTGTCTAGAAATATAGATATAATCAATTCTGGTGTAGGTTTCAGGTGGGGGCGAATAAAAGGCATAACCCCTTCCCTGTGGATGGAAGTGGCGCCATGTGTCTCTCAACGCTTACCCCTTCAATGACTCCTGGAACTCCTGATAGCCTAGTCTTGGCAAGTCCTGTTCCCTGTCATACCGCCCTTGTCTGTCTAACTCAATATCCACCCATATATTAAAGTCCCCTCCTTTGATAAGATGCTCTGTGCTTTCTACCAATATGTTTGCAATTGTATCTTTCAGAAATCTTAACTGTCCCTGGTTTGGGGCATAGACAGTGGCAAACATGAAACACACCTTCCTGATGGTGCCCAAGAACAACAGACACCTCTCCTCCACATCAGCCCAGACCTTGGTCAGTTCCATTTTAAGCTCCTTACTAACAAGAATAGCCAGCCCCGCTTTCCTTAGAGGACCTGAACCCCAGTATTCCCGGCCGAATAACCCACTTGGGAGCCTTCTTTCTTCCCCCTTAGTAAATCTTGTCTCCTGTAGAAACAGGATGTCTAATTCTGACCTCCGGAATTCCCTTGCCACCAGTGATCTTTTCATGGGTGAGTTCAATCCTTTTACATTCAAAGTGCCCACCCTTAAGCGGTCATCCCGTGGTCTTATCTCCACTGTGACCATCACATTTTCCCTGTTCGGGAGCTCAAATCTTGCCACCTAGGAGGCCTACGTATCCCAGTGCGAACCATGCCATAAAAGACAGACAATAGGGAGAAGGCCTGTACCAAGGTCCTAAACCCTCCCCCCTTCCACCCACCCTTCCAAAGTCCCTGCCCCCAGGGTCCATATAGTGAGACTCGTCCCCGGTCTCCTGTATAGCTTGTCGGTCGGGGCAAACCCTAAAGTACCACTTTACATTGGACGAGCTGCAACCTCACTCCATGGGCCGTGAGGACTCTCTCACATCCAGGCCACTACTTTGCCGTCCGGAGTATACCACCAAGGCCGGACCGACTCAGGCCCCCACTACTGCATGTCCAGGTGGGGAGGCGGGCATATGCCCCTGAATAGGGGGCCCACACCTTCTCATTCCTGTGGGTCCTGTGTGCATCTCCCGTCACAGATCTTCCTAATCCCTCACCCTCGGGGGGGTGGGGAGGTGGCTCAGATCGCCGGATGGGCACTCATGCGGGGCCCCGGCGAAATCCAGGGTCCCCAGTATTTCCCTCAGTACACAGATGCAGGCTCAGAATGTTAGGGAACTGCCTGTGCGGTCATGGGCTGTGCGAGGGCCTGGGAAGGGCGGGGGGCTCACCTACCTCGTTGTGGCCTGTCGGCTCATTTCTCTCAATCTACGGGCCTCCCACAAGGCTGGGTGGCCTCGCAGTGTCACTGCACTCCACGTCCCAGGTGGGGTGGTGCACTTTAATTTTCGGCTGACACTTCTCAACGGCCGTGTACAGCAAGCACTGTACGGATTTGCTCTGTTGTTTCTCCCGCAAGGTTGGGTGGTCTTCCGATCTCCCGTGGTGTGGGGTTGATTACCCCGGGGGGGAGTGGGGGCTCCCTTCATTTTTCGGGTCTGCTGCGGGAGAGACGTGCAGTCAGGCACCAACCATCAGTGTTCCACATGGTGTCATACCCACACTCCTTTTTACCTCCCCCAGTACCTACCTGTCATCCCTATTCACCTTCCCTTCACTTCCACAAGTACCTATCATCTGAAGTGTTGCTCCTTCCAGTTAGATTAATATGCTACACCAAAGAGACCATATGCAAGAATGACATTCCTAAACTTTATGACACATCCAGGGTCCGTAAATCATGTACAAAATATTGTGTTACTTACTCTTGTACGTTGCTTCCTTGTGCTGGCAGATGCGTTCCAATTCTGCACATTGTGCTACCCGCTACAGTCCCTCATTCCTGGCCCTTGTTCTGTGTTCAGTCAAACAGCTGATTCCTGCCACTCAATCTGTGATCATACTCATGTTACAGGAATATTGACCCTCATTATGAGTCAAGAGCATAATCGCAAAACCTGACCCAGTGGCAGTAATTCTGGCAAAAATCTGCGGAATTACTGTTACCGCCTTGCCTAATTGCAGAATTTCTGTTGACTGATTTTCCTCCAATGGAATTTGCCCCGACGGAAGCTAGTCGCGGGCTATAAAGGAATCACCATCCATCAAAAATCTGGCAACAGGATTGCCATCCAAGACAACAAACAAGTGGAATCATGTCAGGGTGAAAATAAGGGTGCCGGATATGAGAATACGGAAACCAAAATTCACTGAGCAAGAGCTCACTGTCTTGACTGAGCAGGCGGTAGCTCACTCAGAGGAATTGTATGGAGAACAACACTGCAAGACCTCCCAGAAGCAGAACATTTCCATATGGGCAGACTACAGGTACAAGGTGGGGGCTGTAGGAAATGTCCAATGCATGAAAAAGCATTGGAATGACCTGAAGGCCAGGGTACGAAGCCGGATTGCAATCCAATGCAGGGAGACAGCTGCCACTGGAGGCGGCACAGTTGAACCACTCAAGCTCACACCCTGGGAGGAAATGATCTCCAGCATTGTCCCCATGGTTGGCATAGAGGGCGTGGGCACCAGATACAGCCTGGCCACTGCTAATTCAGGTGAGCATTAGCACATTGACCCTTCAGTCTTGCATGGCCATGCCCCCAGGGTCCATATAGTGAGACTCGTCCCCGGTCTCCTGTATAGCGGAAATCGGAGCCAGTGGCCAGGCTGTATCTGGTGAGTACCTGTGTGAAATGTGCTCCCATACATGGCCAACCCTGCATGCATGCAGCAAAACACAGATTGCCATACCCCAGCAAGCATACACAATCCATGCAAACCATCAGTCCACAGCGACTGGAATCAGCAAACCAATAACCGCCTTTCAAGAAAGCCTGTCAGGAAGTGGAGGGGGTGACATTCAAGTATCAACATTGCCATGCAAGACTGAAGGGTCAATGCACACCCACATCACACAAGACAACCATCCCTTGCCCCATCATGATCACCCATGCACAGGCAACACATACAACATGCAACCGTTTTACAATATCATGACCATGGATGCACAGCAGTGGATGTCTGTTTCAGATCCACAGCCCATCAACAGCAATGCACCATGTAGACACTCATTGCCCACTCCATACCCTTCATCACGTAAACCTGACTCACACACAACTAAATGCAGTGCAATCACCTCATTGCAGTAACACAATCCAAGTCTCAACAGTCCCGACGCACATCTGGACAGGATACCCTGTAGGTAAACCCATCCCAGGTTTGCACATCCATAGTAAGCAGAGCACCACACACCCGGCACATGGTTGCCCCTACTCAACACATGGTACGATATTGTGGCAGACACATGATACATGCCCCCCAGGAGGAACAATACACAGTGATGAAATTGTACAAGTGACAATCAATGTTGTATCGCTAATGCACCTCAGCAACAATGTGCTAATGCTCACCTGAATTATACCCAAAGAGTCACTCAAGACACCCTGGAACAGACTGATGTTGCTGGACCTGCCAGGGTACCTTCACCAACCAGCGCCAGGAAGCACACACTGCAAGGCAGTTCTGGAAGTGTGAGAGAGCCACCCAAAAAAAAGGAACCTTGTGCAATCTACAGGCACAACGACCGTTGGGAAGGACACGGCCATGGTGCCTCCACAGGACCCGATCACGAAAGCAGCACCACAAGCAACAGGGCAACACACAACCACAGGTGGGTCGACTGTGGACCCTCATGTGAGACACACTACTTATGACGGCACACTATCCCAGCAGGCCACAGCCGACATGGCAGATGTGCTTTCAGACTCTGCATCGCCCTCTTCAAGTCAGCCACATTCCCCTTCTGCCAGTTCTCCACACAATCCTCACCCCTGCGTAGCCTCTCTCCATTGCACACACCGCATTCCCATCGGGAATCCCGCCATGCACTCCAGTATCAACATGAGTCCTCCTCCGATGGTCAGGCTGAGGCAGGTTGCTATTCACCCCATTCACGGCTCCAGGCTGACCATGGCAGCGGCCATTCACCACAGCCAGTGCCAGACCCCACAAGGCAGGCCATCTGGGACAATTGGGGCATTCTCACGCCATGCTGGACTGTATCCAGGGGGCAGCCAGGAGGTTGGCCAAGTCCATCAACTAGCTGTGCAGGAGCACCGAGCGCAGCAATGCAAGCCAGCAGGAGTGTTGCTAGGTCTGGAAAAGATCCGGGGCTACACTCATTTTGGGAATGTCAGGGCTGGGGGCTAGCTAGCCTTTTTGGTTGGAATCCCTGAGCTTCTATCCGGGGCTACAACCAAAAGACCCGGGGCTATAGCCCCCTCAGCCCCCTCTCCCTAGCAACATCTCTGCAAGTCAGTGTCTGATGAGCCAGAGGGTGCGTGAACTGGCCGAACAGATGTCATCCTCCCATGAGGCCATGGACAGAACCATCCACCTCACCATGAACCATGTCCAGAGAAGCATACAGGGGAGTTCACAATCCACTACCCCCACTGAGGGTTCATTAGCAAGCACCCCACCCAGGTGCTCACAGCACCTTAAAGCACATGATGCAATGCCTGCTGACAAGGGGGGCAAGAGGTGGCGCTAGTGGGTTAATGTGCAGGGTCTAGGGTTTGAGGTGGGTGGTGGAGTTGGGGATCAGGGTGTGGGGTGAGTGGTGGAGGTGGGGAACAGCGTATGGGGTGGGTGGTGGAGTTGGCGATCGGGGTATGGGGTGGGTGGTGGAGTTGGGAATCAGGGTGTGGGGTGGGTGGTGGAGTTGGGGATCAGGGTGTGGGGTGAGTGGTGGAGGTGGGGAACAGCGTGTGGGGTGAGTGGTGGAGGTGGGGAACAGCGTGTGGGGTGGGTGGTGGAGTTGGCGATCTGGGTATGGGGTGGGTGGTGGAGTTGGGAATCAGGGTGTGGGGTGGGTGGTGGAGTTGGCGATCTGGGTATGGGGTGGGTGGTGGAGTTGGGAATCAGGGTGTGGGGTGGGTGGTGGAGTTGGGGATCAGGGTGTGGGGTGAGTGGTGGAGGTGGGGAACAGCGTGTGGGGTGGGTGGTGGAGTTGGGGATTAGGGTGTGCGGTGAGTGGTGGAGGTGGGGATCAGGGTATGTCATGTTCTGAATAAATCACTGTTGTAACTTTATGTCTTGTAAGGTGTTTACGCTACGGTCGAGTTTGTTGTGCATTCAATAACTCATCTGTCCCCTCAGAGGTACATAAGTGCATCATCAAAGCTAATTGTCCATGAGGTCCTGGTGGACCATTCGTCCTTCACTAACATCCCCACGTATGTCCTTTGGTGACCTGTTTATACCTTCCAAATCATCCTCATCTGCGCCAGGGGGTGAATGGTTCTCATCTGGAGGCATTTCAATGTGTCTTCGTATGCACTAGTTGTGCACCATTACACAAATAACAACTATTTTGCCTACTCTCTCCAGTTGGTACATGAGGGCACCGCCTGTGTGATGAAGGCACCTGAATCTGGCTTTCAGCAATCGAAATGAGTGCTCAATGCATGGCCAGGTCCTTATCTGCGCCCCATCGTAGGCTATCTCCTGTGCTGTGCCAGAGTTCCTCACAGGCATCCTCAGCCATGGTAACTGCGCATAGCCAGCATCACCTGCAAGACATGGATAGCCTGTGTGAGGTCGATGTGACTTTTCAAATATGGAATTCTTGCAGTCAGTCACATTGCAGGATTAGACAGGTATCTAGTATGTGTCAATGTAATGTCATCAGCAAAGCACTTGCCAGTTATGGTGTTGCAGTACAACATGTGTGGCCTGATTGCGTTGTGCTGCCTTGCCTGTGTTGTCACATGAGTACTGTCTGTGTACCTGGGTGGGTCAGTCATTCAGTGTACTAGGCATGTTAGTTACACTTCTGTTGTTGCATCATGGGACTTGTAGTTGTTACACTTTGCTGCACATAGGTACTCTAGATGTGTGATGGTGATCCTGTGCATCAGGCCTGCCTATTACCCATGAGCCAGACGAGCTGTCCTCTGTGTCCCTCCATGAACGCTGGTAGGGTGCTGTTCCTCAATACTATGGCATCATGTGGGGGCTCCAGCATGTTGTGCGCAGCAGTGGCTGATTGTGAGGTATATGTCACATTTCATTAGCACATTCAGTGTTTGGTACTGTTATTGTTCCTGTATACCTTGGGAGGAGCCAATGCCACAGGTGTGCAGTCCAATGCTGCTATGGTGTTGGGGAAAGGGGCAATGTTGTTAAAACGTGCCTTTGCTGCATGCACCTGCACGTGGGTGATGGGTATGGAGATGTGTAGATGGGCATGCCTCATGAGCACATCCAGGACTTGATCCAACTGTGTGCTGGAATTCGCCCGTGGCACAAGAATGTAGGATCAACTCTAACTTCTGCAGGGGGTGGGGGGCCGGTGGGAGCTCTGATTCCAAGGGCACTCTGGAGACCAGCTTGGATCAGGGTGAGCAGGTCTGTGATGGTCGGGTGGTCCAAATGGTATAGGGCCACTAATTGGCTGACCGTCAATGTCCATGGGGATGGACGGACAGGTGGTATAGGTACCGTCTGCGGCATGCGTCTCCTGTGCCTTTGGGGTGCCTGTCTCCTTCCTTGCTGGGGTCTTGCATGTTGCTGTAGCTGGATGTAGAGTAGGGGGTTGTGGAGCCCATAATCGACATCTGCTTGTGGCTGCGTGGATGTGTGTTGGGGAAGGTGTGGCCCTTATATTGTGAGGTGAGTTGGTGTACCTGCACCTTGATTTCAATCACTTGTCTGCATTTACCTCCGCCTTTTTGGTGGAGGTAGGTGCGCTGTGTTTTTGGCTGTAGTTCCTCCAATTTTTGGAGGTAATTCCGCTGATTCCCAACTTGTGATTTGGCGGAAATAGGTTGCTTTTTTTGGGAGGTTTTTCGACCAACGGGATTGGCCCCGGTGCTAGTTCTGCCAATTGTTAGTGGATTTACCGCTGGAGCTAATTCCGCCAAAAGTAATTCAGCCGGTGGAATTAACACCAACTTTCTGTGACTCAGAATTTGGCATAGTGGTAAAGTTGGCGGTAACAGAGTTACCTCCAATTTTAGCACTTACTGTGCCATACTCGCAATGAGGCCCATTCTCTGGTATCGGGAGTGGGGGCGTATATCCTTATGTACCATTGGTGTTGCACCCTCCTCCTCTCATGGCCAAAAAGAGGAAAAACTGACAAAGCCCCCCAATGAGATACTCTGTTTCCATAGATTTTCCACACCTCCAGCTCTGCTCCCTTCAATGTGTGACCATCGTGAGTGCTACCAGCTCACAATGTGCTTAGCACTGAAGCAAAATCCTCCGTCTGTTTTTAATTTTTAGTTGGTACATGAAACTTATATTAGATACCCATCCAATTGGTATAGCATACCTCCAGCTATCAAATGAGTCAGCCTGCCCTTCATCAAGAGCTGTCTTCGTTCCTTACTTCACTCCCTCATTATTATCCCTGCGTGAAGTCACTATGTCCTCCCTCACCATTGCAGCTTTTGCGCTTGCCTGTAGCAGCTCGTCAGTCTCCCTCTATGTGTGACTTTCATCTTAATGGAAAGCCTGTTAGTAATCGTGATGGTGCCCTTTGTCCCTACAAGTCATGCTGATCATAAGTGTGTTTTATGAAGGACTACTTCTGAGTCTAATGGCACGCTTCTTTGTCTCCTCTAAATATAAACTGCTAACATAAATAGTGTAAAAAGGTCATGCTCTCCTAAAAGGGCTCCCCCTATCCCGTGTGTGTGTGCCCACATTTGCATTGGTGCCTGTAGTGGTTGCCTTTGTCTGTGATGCAGGTTTAATTCGCAGCACATTCGTCTGACACTCTGTGTGATCTTATGCACAATGTTCATTGTTCATGTAGTTATGTTCTGTATTTTTGAAGGATGTGCCACCCCCCCTCTTCGACCCTGACAATTTTGTTACGTCCCTACACTGCTCCTCCATGCTTGAAAAATGTGTCCTAATCTTATGCACTCTCTCTCTCTCTTTCCCCCTCTCTGGCTCTCTCTCTCTCTCGCTCTCTCTCTCGCTCTCTTTCCCTCTCTCGCTGTCTCTCTCTCTCTCTTTCCCCCTCTCTCGCTCTCTCTCTCTCTCCCTCTCTCTCTTTCCCCCTCTCTCTCTCTCTCTTTCCCCCTCTCTCGCTCTCTCTCACCCTCGCTCTCTCTCTTTCCCTCTCTCTCGCTCTCTCTCTCTCTTCCCCCCTCTCTCTCTCCCTCTCTTTCCCCCTCTCTCGCTCTCTCTCTCTCTTTCCCTCTCTCTCTCTCTCTCTCTCACCCTCGCTCTCTCTCTCACCCTCGCTCTCTCTCTCTCTCTCCCCCTCTCTCGCTCTCTCTCTCTCTTTCCCTCTCTCTCTCTAGATCTGGGGCTTCTTACTTCTCATAATTATATTTGTATGCGTCAGCGTGGCCCTTTCTTGTTACCTAATGTGTTGGCACATCCAGGGAGCCATACAGTCATTACTGTGTCAGAAGAGAGAGAGAGAGAGAGAGAGAGAGAGAGAGAGAGAGAGAGAGAGAGAGAGAGAGAGAGAGAGAGAGAGAGAGAGAGAGTGTGTGTGTGTGTGTGTGTGTGTGTGTGTGTGAGATTGCTTCATGCACACTGTAGTGGGTCATTCAAAAGTGTGCCGCTCATTGCCAATGAAGGCTCTCGCAAGTGTGAAATGATATTAAAGATTTGGGGAGGGGGCTCAAATGCAATGCTTGAACACATGTCTGGTACAGTCCCAATCCCAAAGAGTAGATCTATTGTGTCCTTCAAAAAACGAAAAGTGACCTGTGTGATTAAATGGATTGTCTTCTGAGGTCAATCTAATTTGTGTGTGTGTGTGCGCAATGAAAGGGAATGAACCCTGGTGTAAAGAAGTGTGTTAACACTGTCATGAGTGTGTGCATCCACGTTTACCCCTTATAAACATATCCAAACATTAACCAATCCACAAACCAGAAAGTGTCTTTACCTCATACAATCTTGAACACGAAACCATTATACTTACATACCAATAAAAATACCCTAATAACGCCACCTTAATACATTACTTGACACACTGTCTGCATACCTGGGTGCACCCCAAACACAACACATTCCACACATCACCCTCACTCTAACCTCCGCCCCTAAAAACCAGTTCACTTCCTCCAAGCGCTCCACAATCCCACCTCAATCTTTTCGTTTTCCAAAACTTCAAAACCACTTTACCTTACTACTTTTCTCGTCCAACATCTCCATGCCCCACTGTGGGCCACACCCTTCCACCAATGCACTATATCCTATAAAAAAAAAAAACTTTTGGTACATCCGTAACCCTTATGCAAAAAATACTTAGATAGCCCACTCAAACCCCACAATACATCAAGACACAACAACACAAATACTCCACCGTCGTCATCTTGCTATCAGAGGGGATACAAACTCTAAAAAATGCACTGACCTTCTTCTATGCCGGAGTATATGAAGACCTCTATAAAGATTCAGTAAGGTACTGCCTTCAGTACTGCTAGTGCCTGGACACAGAAATCCATCTCGTCATCTGTAAACTGAGCTAACCGGCCAGAAACAGGTATACATAAATGATTAATCCGGAAACTAAGCTAACCACCTAGAAACAGGTATACTTCTCGTCATCCGTAAACTAAGCTGACTGCCTAGAAACAGGTATACATACATAATTAATCCTTAAACTCATCTGACTGTCTAGAGACAGGTATCCATACGTAATCCATCCGTAACCTAGCTAACACCTGGGAACAGGTATACATACATACATACATACATAACATAAAACGACAAACAACAAGACATAACACTTCCCCTAATTCCCTCCCACCTGTATATTGTCAGATTACTGGGCTCATACTTACCCACTCTACTCCGTGGTTCCACTGAAGCCCTTGGGCACCGTCACTCCCACAGCCTGCCACTCCACTTTGTGATCTTTTGGACGTCCCATGGGGAGCAGGCAGGAATGCAGAGGAGACCGCCGTTTGCTGGGGGTGTTAGCGAACTGCCCTCTGCTGCCACTTGAAGCAAAATAAAAGCAAGACATCTGGCTCAGATGAAATCCCCATGCTCAAGTAATGGAGGAGTCCAGGAATGTGACAAAAGGACTGCTTTAATAACAAAATTTCAAAAGACAGGTATATTCACGGACGTCTCAAGATTGCCAATCCTCTCCCACTGGTAACAGTCATGTCATGGAGTTTTTAAGGCACAGTGAGGTCACAAACAAATGATTCATTTCACAAACCTAAAGCGGGATTGAAGAGGTTAGTGGGGCAAACTACATACAGCATCCATAAGGGGCCAGTGTTCCAATTGGATATACTTTATCTGGTGGCTCCACCTTCTAAATGGTGCAAACAGGCATGCCAGGCTGGCACATTTCTATTGGCTCTTGCAACGAAGTGCGAACTAGTGTGGATGTGGATAGGGATTATCTAGTGTGGGCCTCCTCAGCTTGGGAAAGCAACCAGCACATGAGCACAATGGGGGGTGGGGAGAAGGACCCCAGGGAGCGCCTTGTCCCAATAAGGTTACCACCCTCTGACTCCCCTGGCCGCAAGCAAGGACATTCTAGCTTCCAACGTCATGCTGCATTACTTTTGTATCTTCTGTCTTTAGTTTGGTGGGAACAACAGTCTCTACCTGGCTCGAATAAATGTGCTTTGCCTCCCAGGTTTAGATCACCTGTGCAGGGACCACAAACTTGATTTTCCTGCTTGTATTTTTTCAGCTTTTACTCTTGCAGGTGTCCTATCTCTTCTGTTAACTTAAAACTTTCCCTCTCTCAGTGCCACTGGCAAGGCTATGCACAAAGGTTGCACTGACAGCCTGGTCTGCGTTTCTCAGTGAAATCAGTGTGTCAGGTCTATCCCTGTGTTCTTGAGTCTCTTCAGTGCCTTTCATTCATTTCAATGTGGCAGTGGCTTCCATCTTTATTTATATGGCCACTCATGTTAGTTGCGTTTAAGCGTCAGCAAGCAGTTCATGTATATTCTTGTGCAACTTGGGGTTACTGTATAGCAAAGGTGTGTCCGTCCTCTAGCTTAGTGAGTCATAATCATGTTCTTCGTGTCTAAGAGTAATGTGGCCTAAGTGTCTGCGTAACTTTGTGCAGGAATGCATGTGTGCTTAATTTCCAATGCATCTACGTGTGTGTGTTTGTGTGTGTGTGTTCAGCTATGTCGCCCCTTCATAATTACTTCAGTGATGTCATCTGGTTATGGTCT
The DNA here is from genome assembly GCF_040938575.1 of Ambystoma mexicanum. Classification (NCBI taxonomy): domain Eukaryota; kingdom Metazoa; phylum Chordata; class Amphibia; order Caudata; family Ambystomatidae; genus Ambystoma; species Ambystoma mexicanum. The sequence continues at coordinate 739,234,577 of NC_090921.1, read as the reverse complement.
GTAGGGCTGCTTCAGTGAGTGGCGTCTGTCACCTTGGTGGTTTCTGGGGGCCGAGAGGTAGACGCCTCCACTACAGACCAGTTTTACATTAATTTCTGGCCACTGGGCAGCCCTTATCTGACAAAGGAGCTATAATTCACAGCTCAAAGGCACACTGCAGGAAGCCCATTCCGCTCTCGCTGACACACATCTGAAAACCCCAGAGGCCGCTTCTATTACGTTTCTGGCTTCTGAGTTTTGAAACTCAGACTGCCATCCCTTGGGAGCCATACAATCCAGATTTATTGTTTGTAAACTGGACAAGTCTCTACAAAATGGTCAGTCCGGTCTAAATTCGGGTGATTGGCAACTCTATTTTAAACGGGTTGCACAATGTGTCTCGGGTTTGTGTTTCCCAGCGATTTTTGCAATTTTCTGTGTTATGTGTCGCGCTAAGTAGTGGAAGAAGAAAAAAGTAACTAGTGGGACTCTGGCTGTATCCAAAAAGGAGGGAGAGGTGCGAGAGAGGCTTGATTGACAGGACAGGTCCAGGCAGGGCTGAACCTGTGGTTTGCAATCTACAAAGGCTCTTATTGCTTTGTGGTTTGACAAGACATTGCAGGAATAATAAAAATAATGAATCGCGAAGGCCACAAAGGGGCGTGCAGTAGATGGCTGCCTAATCCGCTCTGCTCCCAGGGCTGCGGACGCGAAGGGGTTCTGATCACATCAGGGGAGTGGCAGTGGGATGGCAAGGTGGGACTTTGAAAGTCCAGGCCGACGGAGGTCAACCATGCTCTCTGCACTGTCACTGGACTTACCAATTGGGGGGATCAAGCCCAACTACCCTCTCGATCGCCCACAATGACTCCACTTCCAGAGGGGGCCGCTGAGGCACGCTCAACCGCATTGTGCAGAAGCCCAGGATAGGTTGGGCCTGAGGGGGTACATGATCTTGCATTACCTGGAGCCACCAAGCCAGCTGTTTATCACAACAGGGTGAGTTATGTGAGTTATGAGAGGGAAGGGTGAGTGGAGCTTTTCAACTGTCACTGATGACCTGGAGAGCCTCTGTACAGAAATATCACTTCCCAGAGCTCCCAACACCACCCCTGCCCCCCGAACGAGCCCCAATGGCAAATATGGGTGATGATCCAGTGTCCACGAAGGAGGTGGTTGGGCGGTTCACCGTGCTTGGAGTTGTGGGTGGGGAAGAGGGGCTCAGAAGAGGTTGCATTTTAGACAGTTTGGTCCGATGTTCTGGGGACCACTGGTGGACTGGTCTTGGGTGGAATATTGTTTGCGCACATGACTGGATGCCTTGGGGGGCGTAGAGGGGTTGGGTCTGTTTTGGGGGCTTCTGATCAAAAGGGGACGTTACAAGTTGGTTCAAATGTTTCTGTTGACTTGGATTGCTGCATTCAAGGGAGCGCACTCTCAATATGAAGCACCTTCTTTATGGAGAAGGGGGCACATAAATGATTTTCTTGTTAGTCGGGGGTACATGTTTTGAAATTATGATGGGATCCCTAAGCGCAAGGGGTGTCAACTTTCTGGCCAAGAGATCAATGGTCCTCAGATAATTTAGGAGATCTAAATTGGATGTACTCCTGCTACAGGAAACACACTGGCTGAGGGGGAAAAGAACAACAATTAAGGGCTAAAGCAGAGGGGGATGTTTATGTGGCATCAGGCCCTACCAATAAAAGGGGGGGTGGCTATATTCCTCTCGAGTTGCATGGGACAGAGTGATGATAGGAGCGGATGGTCGTTATGTGTTTGTGAAGGGGAAGTTTAAATGGCAGAAGGGTCACAATTGAATCAGTGTATTGTCCCAACTCACGACAGATTCCATTCTGGGTCGGGTCAAGGAGAAGTTGACTCTGTTTGTGGAAGGTTATCTAATAGTGGGGGCGACTTCAATATGGTTCTGCACCCGCTTAGAGATAGGAAAAGGTGGGGGGATGCCCATATGACTCTGCCAAAAGACAGCGATTCCAATCAATTAAGGAGGGTTAAAAGGGAATTGGGACTTACGGACTCCCTCATTGACTCAGATGAGGGGGACAGGCCTTACACTTACTACTCATAAGTACACAATTCATGTTCGAGGGTAGACTTCATCTTGGTTGTCAAAGATATAAAGGCATTAATCTCGGAATCTCAAGTGATCCCTGTCCCATTGTCGCACCACGACCTAGCTAGGATAGCAGTAGGCAATTGGTCAGGTCTAACAGCTAAGGGCGGGTGGAGGTGTAATGATTTCCTTTTGAATGACAGGGATTTTGGCCCAGGGCCTCCTCATGGAAATCAAAGAGGACTTTGAACACAATGATAATGGAGAGGTGAGGGTGCCGACCCTGTGGGAGGGCTTTAAGGCCACTTGAAGGGGCGGGATCTCATACAGATGGGTTCTGAGAAAAAGAAGGAAAGGTTTAAACATGTGGGCTTAATCAGGAAGAAGATCGTGGAAATGCAGCCACCAGGGTTCTCTGGTAGCTATCTGACCCCGTCTAAGGCCAGTAAACTTAGGCAATATAAAGCAAAACTCAAACAGAAATGCCATGAAAGAGGGGACAAGCCCGATAACATTCTGGCATGGAGACTAATGGGAGGAGAGGAAGAGGAAAATGACAGACTCTATAAAGCCAGCTGAGGGACCCATCACGTATGACACGGCTATGATACGGAAGGAGTTTGCCAACTATTACGAGGAATTGTACACCTAAGAATATTCAGGGGATGGTTCCCATAATACAAAATTTTGTGATAACCTGCACATTCCAGCTATTTCTCAGGACTCAGTCTCCAATCTAGACTCGCCTATAGTCCTAGAAGAAGGGATTCAGACAATTAAACAGATGAAGTCAGGCACGGCTCCCGGAAGCAATGGTTTTTCAAAGTTTTTAATAAAATCTATAGATTGACACTTGCCCCTACTGAGTTAGAGTGTTAACATGATCCTATCAGGTGGGGGCCTACCCGACACGATGATAGAGGGCATTATAGTGGTAATTCACAAAGAGGGTAAAAACCTGTTGCTTTGCTCTTCCTATAAACCGATATCTTTGTTGAATAACAACCTTAAGATATTCGCAAAACTGTTCGTAAACAGCCTGGAATCCCTTCTTCCTTCCCTTATCCATGTAACAAGGCGGGCTTCATTAGTGGTAGACAGGGCCCCGATAATATAAGGAAGACCATCAACTTGATGCACAATGCCAAATCCACTGACCTAGATCCTTGCCTAGTATCGATTGACTCAGAGAAGGCAATCAATACGGTGGAGTGGTGTTACATGATGACACGGGCAGGATGCGGCATGTACTGGGCGGCGAGGCAGTGATTTCCGTGCTTCATTTCTTCTGACGGTGCAACGGTGAGGTTTCCTGAACTCCAGCGGTGTGGATATGTGCCCAGCGCGTCCAGGCATTCTGGTTGGGCTAATGAGACTATGCCTGCTCTTCAGTGCTAGGGGACACCGGACAGCTCAGCGAGCATAAGATAAGTAAAACACAATAACTTGCTGCCAACACACCACAGCAGCGCTTTTTTGTATATGCCATGCTAGATTATGGGTGTATGAAAGCAAGGAGTTCCACAGACACTAAGTAAAGGGAGTGTCTGAGTCTCAGTGTAAGAAACTCTGCAAGGTTTTCTTTTCCTAAACCCCCCCCCCACCTATTCATTACGTTTCCCTAATCCTCTTTCCAGTTTTCCCTTTTCCCCTACCCATCCACAACCTCTCCCTAACCCTCTGCCCCCATTGGCTGTCTCGTGGTGACCTGTTGCTTCAGAATCAAGGACCTGTGCCAACCAAGGTGGAAAGATCGTACTCCATTCGGCTTCCGTGGTTGGGGAGGGGGTGTGGATTGGATTCCCCACCCTTCAGGCTTGACATAATGATCAGCCCCCAATTAGGAAAATGAGCCACCCAAGCCAAATGGAGTCTCCCCCCACACCATTAGCAGATGTGCTAAAGGTGTTACACGACATACAGGTAGAACTTGCTCATTCCAGGCAAGAGACACAAGCATTAAAGGCACAGTGAATGGGCTTGTAGTGCATGGTACACCATTGCGAGGAGCTACCTCATCCTCCACAGATAGACCAACAACAGTGGTAGTGAATCAGGGGGGGTGGCTACAATGCCATGTAGAAGGATGTGTCTCTGAATGAGCTCCTGCCGACCCGTGAAGTTATGGTCTGTAACTACACTTAAAATTGACTACACATTTCAGCTCTAGCAGCGGAGACGTATGAAAGTCCACAGAACAGGATGAGCAAGGATCGGGTGGAAGAGATGAAGAGGTCGGCGACTTACAGATGAATGAAGGTTGGCAGGGACTTGCAACAATTGTAGCCAAGATGGCGCGGGGCCAGAAACAACGAGAATAGCTGGCGCAGTACAAAGGCGAGACTTGCGTGCTGTGGCAATCAAGCCCAAGGCACATCGATGCAACACTGGTGAACAGGGCTTTTAGACTGGGATTTACATTCCCCACGGCGCGGGATTGAAGCTGGGGACAGTACCAGCAACACAGCGACCCCAAAACAAAGGAAGATTGATGAGAGGCGGCAACAACGAACATCGTACCTGCATCGACCCGGCAGGTGGGCCCTGTGCGAGAGGAGGAGGTTGCAACAGTGACTTGGTCCATACAGCTGCCCTAACGTGGAGAGCCTGGAAGAGCCGTATTCCCAAAAGTAACAAAATAGGAGTCGCTCCAATCGAATACAAGGGGAGAGAGGGAATGTCCCAAACAAGAACGGGACAGTGCGTACAATGTTATGCACAACACTACTGTAACACGTGAATTAGGTACGGCTGCTACTCAGCAAAGGATTATTGCGTAAGCCCCTCCGTAGTGTTGTCCCTCATGGCTGCTGAACAGAGGGACTGCACCAATGGTGCATTACACGGTGCATTACAAGTAGTCCAGTATCCACCTGCAGGGCTTCGAGTGCTGGTTGACCGGAACAGAGGCGAGATGTGAGGACGCCTGAGATCCAGGGATGGAGCTGGGCGACAGTTGGGGTTAGGGAGGGAAACGGGAGGGGAGGAAGTTGGGGTAAACGGAGGGAGGGGGACCTTCCAAACACATAGTAAGGATGCGAAAGGGAAAAGGGAGCAGGGAGGCGGAGTTCGAAATGGTCTACGAAAATGGGTTATCTGAGAATTGTGACATGGAATGTCAGAGGGTTAAACAGCTATATAAAAAGAAATAAAGTTATGTCATATCTTAAGCGGCAGAGAGTGGATATAGTGCTCCTACAAGAGACTCACCTAGCCACGAGTAAATTGGAAACGTTGACAAGGAAATGGACGGGTGTCATGGTAGGTACGGCTTACTTGACGTTTGCAAGAGGGGTTTTGATCTGGGTGGTGCCAGAGGTTCCATTTAAGGTCCTATAAACCGAAGTATATAACGAAGGCAAGATGCCCATTGTCAGAGGTATAGTAGAGAATAAAGAGATATGTATTATAAATACGTATGGCCAGAATCAGAATGCCATGGCTTATTTTAAGACACTATACTCCAAGATAAGCCTGCATAGAGACTGTGGGTTGATATGGGGGGGAGATTTTAACTGTATGATAGACCCGGCAAAAGACAGGTCAGACGACAAGTATAATAACACATCCCCCACGGCCAAAGCATTGAGGGCGTTGATATGGGATTTGAAACTGGCAGATGTATGGAGGAAACTGCACCCGATAGAGTATATTCACACTATTCAGATCACACAGGACTAGATTGCGTGTTCACAGGCAAAGAGGTGATACATGAGTTCATACAAGCTGAGTACAAGGCAAGAGTCCGGTCTGACCATGCACCCCTGATCATCAGTTGGCAAATACGGCCTCCCCGGGCAAGAATCCCTACATGGCGACTCAGAGGCGCAGCCCTGCGAGATGTCGGGTTCCAAGACCACATGCGATCAGTAGTGCAGGAGTATTTTACACATAACACCAGCAGTGTAAGCTCGGCCGGTGTGCTGTGGGAAGCATTTAAAGTGGTGGTGCGGAGCCAAGTCCAAAGGATTACAAGAAGAAATAGTGCGAGAATTACAAAAGATAGAGCAGAAACTGGAAGACATGATGATAATGGGTAGTGGGACACGAGAGGAAGCAAAAGAATCACTATGCCTCCAACAGGAATGCATATTACAATGGGAGAGGCTGGGTAACTTGAGCTATAGAAAATACAATGAGCACCAACATGCAGAGGGAGATAAGCCTGGCTGCCAACTGGCATGGTTATACAAGTGTGAGGTTACCAAGCAACCAATAGGGGCAGTGCTAGGGACAGATGGCCGCTTATGTAAAACTCAAGAGGAGGTGAACGACTGCTTCTATGAATTTTACAGGGACTTGTACAGTGTATCCACGGAGGAGGAAGTAGACATACAAGGAGTACCATCCAAGATAAATCTCCCCCAACTCACTGCAGAGGATAGAGACAGGCTAGAGGTCCCCATAACGATTGAAGAACTAGAAAATGTGATTAACAGTCTCCCCACCAACAAAGCACCAGGGGAGGATGGGCTTCCTAGTGAGTTCTACAAGGAGTACAGGGCAGATATCCTGACAGGGCTGACAATGCTAAATGAGGCACTAGAACAGGGTAATTTGTCTGAATCCCTGAGGGAGTCGGTAATTGTACCCCTCCTCAAACCTAATAAACTTGAAACTGACTGTGGGTCATATAGACCTCTGTCACTGCTGAACCAGGACGGGAAGATCCTCACGGCGGTCATGGCTACGAGCTGATATCGATGATTAAAAAGATTATACCCCCAGACCAGACAGGGTACGTCCCGCACCGGAACATCACTGACAACCTGAGGAGGCTACATCATATAATAGATTGCACGAAGGGGAATACGGGTGAGGTAGCGGTGGTCTCGTTGGATGCAGTGAAGGCATTCGACTTGTTCAAGTGGCCCTGGTTACTGGCGGTCCTGAAGGCTTTCAGAATGGGACCAACGTATATAAAATGAGTGGAAATGCTTTATAACGCCCCGATGGCCAGAGTCAAGATGGGTTCCATGATCTCAGAGCGGTGGCAATTAAGCAAGGGAACAAGACAGGGGTACCCATGGTTACCTATGCACTTCATACTAGCTCTGGAGCCACTGGCGGTATACTTGAGGGCGGAGTTTGGGGAGGTGGGAATAAGCACACAAGACAGGAGACATTTGATTTTGCTGTATGCAGATGACATGTTGCTGTATTTGAATTACCCGGAAGAGAATTTGCAATATGTTCTAGAAGTGCTAGCACAGTACGCCTTACTGTCTGGTATATCGGTAAATCCCCAGAAATCTAGTTTGTACCCCCTAGGAGGTTACAAAGGGAATGCCATGCACAGGCTGCCAGTGCTGCCCATAAAATGGAAGGTAGCTACGTTTAGATACCTGGGAATTGACATATATCACGATCCCAGAGAGGAACATAAGCACAACACTGGGAAGGGGTGAAGAGGATAGAGAAGAGTATAACATTCTGGGGGAGGCTGCCACTAACCATGATCGGGCGGTTGGCATTATTGAAGATGGTCGTACTGCCGAGACTTCTGCATTATTTCGCCAATGTCTCCTTTGATATCCCGAGAACGTTTTCTGGTCAATTACACAGAGTATGCCAGAGCTTCATTTGGCATAAGTCGAGAAATAGAGTGGCGTTATGGAAGCTCCAGAACCCATATGAGTGGGGAATGTACTTCATGGCCAGTCAGTTGCAATATGTGGCCAGATGGCTGTCAGATGAACCAACTACAAAATTGAGGCTGTGGAAAACAGCAGGCAGGCCGTACTTCTTGAAAGAAATGATTTGGGTACCTGATGTGCACAAAACCAGCGGGTGCCTCCTGCTGCGACTGGGCTGCAACATATGGCGTGGGCACTGTGGATGATAGGCTGCACAGCACCATATTCCCTGCAGGCGCCACTGGTGGTGCTCCCGGGGGCACCCAAACAGACCAGGAAGAATGCATGGAAGAGTTGGGAACCCATGGGAGTAGCCACAGTAGGAGATGTGCTTAAAGAAGGAAAACCCCAGGGATTTGAAGAGCTTGTAGTGGATAACGGGATACATAGAGGTCAGTACATTACACGTCAGACTCTTGACAGGCTTGACACTGCGATGGCCAGATCCCGACATGCATATGTTGCCGAATAGGGTGATCAAATCCTTTTACGATGTGTCAGAAGGGGGACATGAAGTCCCACGTATTTACGGGTTGTTGATGTCTGTAGTAGGAGGGGAAATAGACCAAGTCAAGGGTAAGTGGGAGACGGACCTAGGACCTAGGAGTACCACTGTCAGACAAGGAATGGGACAGAGTGCAAAAGTATCACAAAAAGGTATCGAGAAACCCAAGATTCCAGCAGATCCAGCTGTATGTGACCCATGGGGCATATATTACTCCATGCAAAATAGCCAGATTTAGTCATGCAGTAGAACAGGCATGCCCGAAATGTGGGGAGAGAAATGCTAATTTGGTGCAAATGGTCTAGGCATGTGGAGAGATCGGAAGATTCTGGAGGGAGGTGGCACAGCTGTTGGCGGATGATGGAATCACGTTGGATGTAGACTCTTCAAAAACCTGCCTGCTTGGGTGTTTCCCGAGACCCAAGTGGGCTAAACATATAAGTAAGCTGAAGGATTTAGCGTATATATCCTGCCGAAACAGAGAATAGCAATGGGATGGAAAAGCAAGGGCAAGACCAGCAGTGTGAGTATGGTGGGAGGACCTGCTAAAATGGGCCAACGCGGAAACAGTGGCGTGGTTGGAAGCTTCTAGCAGAGAAGAGGAACTAGGAGTACGAGGAGTTATGTGGAAACAACTGTTAGCTGATATGGCCGCCTCTGTACATGATACTCAAGAAAGAGTGGTGACCACTGTAAGTGCACCCCTCGCCACGGATGAAGTGGATTTGCTATGAAAAGGACCATGTTTGGAAGTGTTATGAGGGCCCAAGAGGGTGGGACCGGGGGTTGGGAGTTGGGGGGGGAAGTTGTTATTGATTTACATGCATCCGGCTGTAATGATTAGTGTTGTGTTGTGTGTTAAAAAAATAATAAAAAGTGTTTTTAAAAAAAACAGTGGTAGTGAACCAGCCTTTGAATGTTTCACTGGCAGCCCCTGAGCATTTCTCTGCGGATCCTTGGAAATATTTAGCTTGCCTTACTCAATGTCAACTACATTTTGTATATAAACCTGTGGCCTTTGATACCACACAGGCCAGGACCGCTTTTGTCATCTCATATTTATCCGGGGATGCTGCTGCTTGGGCTATTACACTGGTTCAGAAACCAGTATAATTGGGATCAGTTCACCACTGAGCTTGGGGGGCTGTTTGATTGCAAAAATGTGTCACTGCCTAAGGACAAAGAATTACTTGCACTAAGGCAGGGAACAAGAGATCTGGTGACCTATGTAACACAGTTTAACAGACTCATTATTGAAACAGATTGGCCGAAGCTAAACAAACTACTGTTTTATCATGGTGTAAAAGAAGAATTAAAGGACGCCATAGCTCAGGTGGTGCCTCAGCCGGCCACCTGTGCAGCTTTAATTGACTTCACGTTAAGGTTGGACCATAGAATCAGTGAACGGAAGGGAGAAAGGGAGAAACTAGAGATTAAATTTGTACGGTTGGACAAGAGTAGGGAGCCAAGTACACGACACTCGGAGGGGGAACCTATGCACATAGGTAGCATACCAGGTCCCCTTACAACGGATGAAAAGGAGAAGAGGCGAAAGGACAATCCCTGCCTTTATTATGGAAAGGGAGGCCATTTCATCTGCAACTGTCCCAACACACCTCAGTAGATTGGAGGCTCTAAACCAAAGATGGAGGCGGGAAAAGAGCAGACTTGTCAATAGGGGAACTGGATTGACGAGTTAAAAGAGTAAAGGGTTCCCAGATTTTATTGCTAATACAGTCCAGAACAAAACCCTTCATTTGTACATACTGGTGACACTTTATTTCCACCACAAAGGTGAGTGTTTCGCCCATGATCGACATCATTGGCTACTGGTAACTTTTTAGATGTTTTGTTGGCGGATAAATTGAAATTGCCCACACAAGCTGAGGGTGTGACAGAACCAGTAGATCAGTGGATGGCTCTATGTTAACCTTAGGTCCCATTACAACCAAAACCCAGTCAATGTGAGTGACATGTCTGCTGGGGCATGAGGATATACTTACATTCGACGTAATTGCTGCTGCTCAGTTTGGAGTGATTTTGGGAATAACATTGTTAGTGGCTCATAACCCCACCATAAACTGGGTGGAACACATGTCATCCTTTAATGCAGAGCAAAGCATAGAACATGTACACAACAAAACAGGGCCAGAAACTTATTTGGTGGAATGTGTGGCATGTCAAAAACATATTGGTTCAGTTGAGACAGTGCTTCTTGAAGTCCATGCAGAATATACTGAAGTGTTTGACAAGGAGAAGGCAGAGTCACTGCCCAAAAATAGGCAGTATGACTGTGTAATTGATTTAGAAGCCAATGCAAAACTACCATGTAGTCGCGTCTATGCTGTCACTGAACAAGCAAATCAACATTTACGCAAATATATATCGATGATCTGTTAGCATGTGGTTTCATAAGGGCATCCAAGTCTCCGGTATTATCTCCCCTGTTTTTTGTCCCAAAGAAAGAAGGTATCTTGAGGACTTGCATAGATTATATGGCCTTGAATAAAGTAACTATTAAGAACAGGATCCCTTTGCCACTGATACTGGTCTTGTTGCATCTGGTTAAGTCTATTGTTGTGTATACCGAGCTGGACTTAAGAGGGGCAGATCACTTGATCAGAGTTAAGGCTGGGGACGGATGGAAGACTGCAATTTGAACCTAGTTCGTTCTGTGTGAATATCTGGCAATGTCGTTTGGTGTGGGTAATGCTCTGGTGGCATTTCAACACTTTATGCAGGACGTTCTTAGAGACTACATCAAACTTTTTTTAATTGTATACATTGACGATATTCTGATTTACTCAGAATCAAAGGAAGAACCTGTGCAACATGTGCGAGCTGCATTGTAACAGCTCAAGAAGCCTCCGCTGCATGCTTAATTGGAAATGTGTGTATTTTATGGTTCGAGGGTGGAGTTCCTCAGGTTTATCCGGACACCCAAGGGGATTCAGATGGATGAAAAGAAGGTACAGGCACCACAGAATGGCCATCCCCGCAAAGTGTGAAAGCCGTGCATGCCTTTTTGGGCTTTGTGAATTTCTATAGCTGATTCATTGCGCATTTTGCTCAAATCATTTCACCCATCACTCGGTTGTTCAGGAAAGCAAGTCATTTCATATGGGATGGGGAGGCAGAAGAGGCTTTTCAGGAGTTGCAGCTTTTTGCTCAAATCATTTCACCCATCACTCGGTTGTTCAGGAAAGCAAGTCATTTCATATGGGATGGGGAGGCAGAAGAGGCTTTTCAGGAGTTGAAGAAGACTTTTACGATGGCCCCCATTTTCAGCATTCAAATGAGGAGCAGTCTTATCAGGTGGAGACAAATGCTGCCAATGTGGCATTAGGGGTGGTGCTTTCACAGTTGGGTCAGGCAGGAGTTATGCAACTTGTAATATTCTTTTCACGGAAATTGACGAGTTGTGAGCGAAACTATTCCATTATGGATAAGGAGCTGCTGGCCATTAGGGCAGCCTTTCAGCAATGGAGGCATTATCTGATGGGTGCACATCACCAAGTAACCGTGTTAATGGATCATAATAATCTGCAGTATTTGAGAACAGCTAACAGCTAGTATTTGAGAACAGCTAAAACCCTGAGAACACAGGCAGTTGCGTTGGGCGCAATACTTTGGAGGTTTTTATTTAATTGTCAAGTACAGACCAGGCAGGAAGAATGGCAAGGCAGATGCACTAACCAGACAGCAGAATGCAGAAACTGCAGTACCAGAATTCCATTCCATAATTCCAGTTGATTGGATTGTGGGTGCAGTTGCACAAGGGATGCTGGAAGACATTATGAAGAACATTACCAGGGAGGAGTTGCAGTCTTGGAGATCCTTAGGCAAGCTTAGGACAGTTTGGGACAGGCTACCTTATTGTTTCCTCCTACTTTGCAGTTAAGGGATAAAGCAGAACATATGGGGGAATGAAAGACTCAACAATTGCTAGGAAGGTATTTCTGGTGGCCTGGCATGCAAAGGCAAGTACATGCTTACTTACAACTTGTGACTCATGCAAGAGAAATAAGGCTGATTATTTGAGAAAGAAGGGCTTGTTACATCCATTACCCACTCCAGAGGGGCCTTGGTCACATATATATCGATGGACTTTGTTACAGAATTACCAGAAGACAATAAACATGACACCATTACGGTAGTGGTTCACTACTTCTCCAAACAGTTGCATTTTGTTCCATGCATTGGTATTCCAAGTGCAGGAAAGCTTGCAAAATGATTCCTTCAACATATATCGAGTCTCATGACGCCTTTCGCAAGGCCTTAAAAACTAGGCTCTTTGTCTAAAGGGCTTATTCCCCATGTGCGATATTTTACATATGCTACCTCACTGAACTGGACACACTATGCGATGTAGAATACTGTACTTTGTAATCTAACCCTGTAAGCAACTGTATGTAAGCTTTATTCCTGGGCCGCTTATTGTAACCTGCAAGCAAGCCTCCTTTATAGCGCCTCGATGCCTGTGGGCTGCAATGCGCTCTACAAATCCAAAATTAAAATAAAATAAATAAAATATAGTGCGCCTACATGGGTTGCCTCTTACCATTGTCTCTGATCAGGGTTCACAATTCACATCATGGTTTTGGCGTGCATTTTTTGTGATTGATAGGAATCAACTGTGCACTATTGACTAGTTACCATCCGCAGACAGATGACCAAACAGAGCAAGTGAACCAAACCACGGAACAATATCTGCGCTGTCTCTTGGCGGAAGGTTTGGATTCATAGGTAAAAGCTCTTTGGCTAGTGGAATTCACATATAACAACGCTGAACATGTTTTGTTGGGTATGTCACCTAATATGTGCTTGTTTGGTCAAGAGCAAAATACGCTTCCGGAGAACATTCCAACATTGAACCAGTCACCTGTTCTGGCGGAGCGCAAGACAGATGCTTACAGACATCAGGCAAAAGGCACACCAAAACCTAGAAAGGGCAAAAGCAAGCTAGAAACATTATGACGATAAAAAGCAAAAGGAAGCTCCTAAATACAGGGTAGCAGACAAGGTGTGGTTGTCTATGCAGAATATCAGAATAGTGGGGGCACGTAAACTGTTGCCCCGATTCATTGGACCTCATGCGATTATTAAATATATATCAGACACAGTTGTGAAATTGAAATTGCCTGGAACTCTAAAGATACATCCAGTATTTCATGTATCTCTAATTAAACCTGCAGTAGTTGAAGTTCGAACTAAGAAGCCACTGGTCATCATGGAAGATGGACAAGAGGAATATGAGGTACAGAGGATCTTGGATTCAAGAAGAGGGCAACACCGGTTATGGTATTTGATGTAATGGACAGGTTATGAACTGGAGGATTGCTCCTGGGAGCCAGTTGAAGCAATGCATGCACCAAGGCTTGTAAAACAGTTTAATTAAAGATGTCCCAGTAAACCCACCCCTGTGTAGGACCCTGGGGGATGAGGTAATGTAAGGTTGTGTGGGACTTGCAATGTGGTCACAGGCAGTTTGACAGGAAGAAAGGATGCTTGGGGTAGAAAATTCAATGTTCTGTGTACTGTGTCTGCCTAAAGGGAACTTTTAAAGCTCCAAATCCCCATTCTAATATGGTGCATTCAAGTTTTGCATTGATTGGAGAAAGATATGATAACAATAACCACTTCAACAATCATCTATTTCCCCTCCTAACTGCCTATACATTGTGGCACATAACCCATCCACCAAAACACAAGTTGCACAATATAGCATACACCATTCGAAAGCACATGCCTGCACTAAATTTAACTAGACACCAAACTACCAGCACAACTCTCCAGACTCCTTAAGATACTCCCTGACACACTCAAAGGCAATCATATAAAGAAGTATGTTAGCAACATTCAGCCTACATTAGCCACTGCTCCAGACGTCTCACAAAATATCTAATACTTACACTTCCCTATCTTTTCAGATCTGCACACATCAATGTTGTAACAAATCAATCTTGCCCTGATCCCCCTGCTATTCCATGATTCCCCTACCTCATCTCTTGCAGATCCTGAAGCTCCTATATAGTGTAATAGGGTCTGTTTCTGTTAGTACTCCAGATAAGTGAAGCAATTGTCCCTTGGATGATAGAAGCATGAATTTTGGCATAGCTTTAGACCACACCCTAATTACATTTTTTGGCTATGATGCCAGGTCAGATTTTTCCAGTAACACAGTTGGCAGCCCCCTCTAAAAAATGTAGAGTAGTTGTCATTTAGGTATCTTAATTTTTGTAGATATTAATTTTTCAATCATTTACTTGTGGTCATTCAATACTGTAAGGAAGGCATAGTATCAAATAGTTTATTTATTTTATTTATTTATTTGCTTGTACCGCGCCTGAGCCCTTAGGCATCCGGGTGCAATTAGTGCAAACAGACACAAGTGATCACAGTTCAAGGGGGTTTATTGAACTTCAATGGGTTGGTTGAACGCCTATCTAAACATAAATCTAAGGATGAGAGCAAGCTATGACCATCAAATAATAATAACGCAATCCTACTGGATTCATTGTCATAATAAAAGGGCCTATACTAATAATCCAAAATCCATATTTCAAGACCTATCGGGCTTCACCCTATCCCAAAGGAGGCTGTGCACCCACCTCACCAAATGGCTAAGCGCTAAAGGTGTGCAGTACAATTGGGGCTTCCCCTTCTCTCTGGCCTTTGAGTTCAAGGGGTACAAATACAACCTGGTCACAGAAGACGACAATACTAGAGTGATGCATGAAATTCTTGGAGAGGCCGTGCCGGTGGCCACCCTCGGGACACAGAGGAAGGCCCCAAAGAGCAAGGGTGCAGTGGATAGACGTTGTGTCAAGGGGCTTTGCAAATTCAAGAAGCTGAACCCGCCATCCCCCCTCCAACTTGAGGGGAGGGGGCCGTGCTGTGTACGAAGGAAGGGGGCTATCTAAAGGGGGCTCAGAGGCACTTATGTAAGATTTGGCAGCCTGTGGGTGGGGTAGCAATTGGTGGTCTGGCCCACGACATCCCCAATGTTGCCAGGTGTCCAGATGCCAGGCAGGAGGGTACGGGGGACAGTTAGTAGTTGGGGGAGTTATAAGGGGAATTTCAAGTTCAATATTCATTACAAGGCCATTCGTAAGTGGGAAGGGGTTCTAAAGTGCTTACAGGTCAGGCTACAGAGGTCAGTTCACACATTAGTCTACTCTAGTAAGAGGAGGCTCAACGACTTGATCTCAGTCTGGTATGGCTAACACTGATTATACAATGGCACTGGGTTCATTAAATGTTACAGGAATTAACTCCCCAAGCAAAAGATCCCTAACAATAAGAGAATTTAACTGTCTGAAGTTGCACATTATGTTTCTGCAGGAAACGCACTGGCAAAGGGAGAGGGAGCCTACCCTAAGAGCAAAATCTATCGATGGGGTCTTCCAAGCCTCTTATATGTCTAAAAAGAAGGGGGTAAACTTCAGCCTGAAGGCAATGGTAAATGACCCTAATGGGTGGCTTGTGATTGTTAAGGGAGTAGTGAAAGGCAATGTGATTACCCTAGTCTCCCTGTATGCCCTGAACGATGGCTAGGACCAATTCTGGGACGGGATGAAGGGCAAGATTCAGTCTTTTGTCGAAGGCACTCTGATCATAGGAGGCGATTTCAATATGGTCCTTAACCTAGATGTAGACAGGAAAGGGCTGACCCCCATGTGGTGTCCCCCATGCAGTACAAGAAGGCCCTCTGTTTTCAGCAGACCAATGCCAATGAAGAACTAGGGGTGGTGGATTCCCTCATTCAGATTTGCGGTCGGGACCCCCGTTCACCTATTACTCGAAATGTGCACGACAAGCTCTCAAGAATAGACCACCTCCTGGTTGAAATCCCATTTAAAAACAGAATCCTGGAATCAACTACGGAGTCCATACCATGGTCTGACCATGACCCTGTAAAAATCAGAATAGGGGAATGGGAACCTCGGGAAACATGAGTCTCGGAGGTCCTGTAACAACCTGCTGTTAAAAGATAAGGAGCTTGCCCAAACACTACTTACGTCAATCGGGGAATTCTTCCAACTCAATGACAATAGGGAGGTGGGGACTCAAGGAGTATGGGAGGCTTTCAAGACAACGATCAGAGGAGTCTTGATAGGAATGGGCGCCAGGAGTTGTCCCTGAGGGGAAAAATAAAAAGGCTACAACCAGGGTGGAAACTCAAGTCTTAAATATTGCCAGCGGCCCGTGAAAAACTCCAGAAATACAGGGCCGAACTAAAAGCCCTCCTGGTTCACCAAATTGAGCGTAAACTGGCGTTCCTCAAAGAGAAATACATGCAGAAGGGGGAACGATCCAAGAGAATCCTCGCCTGAAGGTTAAGGGAGCAAAGAAATGCTAGAAGGGTGGCAGAAATACAACCAACTAGTAGAGAAAGAATACTTGATGATGGCCAGATAGCGAAAGAATTCTGTAAATTCTACGAAAACCTATTCACCTCCAAATTCACGGAGGAGGGAACTCGGATCGACCACTTTGTTAGCTCCCTCCCCATCCCGAGCCTGCCCCCAGACAGAGTGGCTGCATTAGAAGTCCCTATTACTGAGTAGGAATTCCTCGACACCATTGGTAGTATGAAGGGAGAACAACGCCATGGGAGGATGGATCCACAGTCCGCTTCTTTAAGAAATTCCGCTCCACGCTAGCCCCATTCATGACTAAACCTTTTAACAATGTGCTTGACAAGGGAAGGCTCCCGAGTTCCATGCTCTCGGCCCTAATTGTTGTCATCCCCAAAGAAGGTAAAGATCCGGACCAATGCCAATCCTACCGCCCCAGCTCCCTATTGAACATGGATGTAAAAAGCATGGCAAAAGTATTGGCCAATAGGCTCCACCACTCATTGACCTCCCTTATCCATGTGGATCAGGTGGGTTTTATTCCAAGCCGCCAAGGCTAGGATAACATAAGAAAAATTATTAACTTAATGCACGTGGTGCAAAATAAGGGAGTAGGGGCCTACTTGGTCTCCATAGACTCTGAGAAAGCCTTTGCTACATAGGAAAGGTCCCACAGAGAATCGGCTTTGGTGAGAACTTCAGGTAATGGATCGTAGCCCTCTATGATGACTGTTACGCTCACCTGGTATCCACAGGGACGCCACCTAGCTGGGTTACTCGCTGGTATGCTTCTCAGCTTTGCCCAGATGTGGTCTGCGGGGAAGGTTCTGCCTCAAAATACAGGAGGACTGTGTTAAAGGCTGACCGACCAGGGTAAGTATCCTCCCTCCACCCCCGTATGATATCAGCCCCTCTGGGCCCTCTCATCACCATGTGGTAGAGTTAGGCGTGCTCTCCGTCCTGCCTTCTTTGCAGGGGCACGTTGTCTTTTATGGGCATTTGCGGTCCAGTTACTTCACTGACGCCGGCCCGTTCGATATTGTTCAGGTAGGTCATATTGCTGTTCTTTAGTTTTGTTGCTATCCTGCATGCCTTTCTTTGTTTAAAATGTCTCTTTTTTGTCCCTTAGGTATGCAGAGCTTCAGCGCGGCGAACTGGTTTGGTTGAGCCCTGCTGGTAAATGATGGTGTATTAAGAGCACTATGATGCAGTAAGTAATCTCTATATGCAGCGCTGCGAAGTCTTGCCTTTACTAACCTGTGTTTTCCTTCCTTGTATTTCGCAGTGTTCTTCAGCGTGAGTGGAATGTCCGGAGTGGTGCCAGCCGAGAGGCGACCAGCCAGGTAAGCCTTTGAGCAGTTCGTAACTTGCAAATGTCTCTACTGCTTTTTTTAATGTTGCCTCTATCTTCCTCTTTCAGGTCGTTCTGTCCAGGAGGCATGCAGATTCGAGGAAGCTGTTCTCAGTAGCTGCAAATGGCTAAAGATGAAGACTGTAGGTAAGATGCTGCTGCTAATGATGTTCCTTTTGTCTCCTTGCAGGTTCTGCTTCTCCGAGGTTCGAGGGAGTAGCTGGACACGGTGAGCGTCACGTTGCAAGCTGCAAAGTAACGCGAAGCGTGTTGCCTTGCTCGGGTGTGGTTTAAATAGCCCCAACAAAATAGTCCAGGTAAAGTAGTCCCTAGGCTACCACACCCAAAACACTAGACCGCATAGTTTGGTTCCTTGGAACCAAGCTATGTGGAAGCCTCCATGTTGGCTGATAACACATTAAATAGTTCCCAAGCACATGTTTTTTCACGGTGTATGAGCCTGGCGCTATAGGCGCCAGGAGTGGCCCCAAGAGGGTTTTGGAAAAGGATGCCAGGTTCTAGAGGCCTGAGTCCTGACTCCACCTGGCCAATGGGTTTGCCAGAGGGGGTTTTGGGCGAGGGTTGTGACAGCACTCCCACCTAAGGCCCCTCCCATGGTGTTCCTTCTGTCTGGCCCAGGTTTGGATGGAAAGTTCCAATGGAATTTTCTGATTAGACGAGGTGCGTGGATATTCTCACTGGGCTCCCAGGATCTATCTTGTGGTCCACATCCTTTCCAATCGACGAGATAATATGGCTTGATCATAGAGTATTTAGAGTCCAAGATATCTTTGACTTCGAATTCTGGTTCTCCGTCAACAAGTATGGGCTTAAGTGGTGTCCCAATCCGTGTGCCGGATTGCATTGGTTTCAGGAGGGACACATGAAATACTGAGTGGATTTGTAGATTAGGTGGTAAATCCAGTTTCACGGCTACTGCGTTGATAATTGCCTTAATGGTATAGGGTCCTAAGAATCTGGGATGAAAGGTACGGTTTCCCTTGATGGGTACGAATTTAGCGGCTAACCAAACTTTGTCTCCTACTTGATAATCAGGGGCCTTTTTCCAGTGTTGGTCGGCGAATCTCTTTTGTTTTTCTTTGGCATGAATAAGGTGCTCCTTTGCCCTTTTGAAAGCCTGAGTAGTGGTTGTGTGTAGAGTCTTTACCGCTGGCATTTCCAAGCTGGCTGGAAGTCGATTTCAGAGGTACGTGGATATCTGCCATATAAGGTATAGAAGTGCGTTTCTCCCGTGCTTGAATGCAAAGAATTGTTATATGCATATTCAGCTATCCATAGTAGGTCTTTCCAATTCCTTTTCTTCATGGTGCAGCATACACCGTAAATATTGCTCGAGTGTCTGATTGGTTCTCTCGGTTTGGCCGTCCGTTTGGGGATGGTGACTGGTAGATAGCCAAACATCGATCTGCGCCATTGCACAACATTTTTTCCAGAAGTTTGAAACAAACTGGCTGCCTCGATCAGAGACCAGAACTGAAGGGAAGCCATGTAGTTTAAACACGTCTTCCAGGAACACTTTTGCTAAAGTGGCTGCGTCTGGGAGGCCTTTGAGAGGAATAAAATGGGCCATCTTCGAGAATAAGTCCACAACTACAAGGATGGTGTTGAACCCTTGGCTTGGAGGTAGATCAGTGATGAAGTCAAGGGAAAGAGTGTGCCATGGAACTGGAGGAATGTCCAAGGGTTGTAGGAGACCAGATGGTTTTTGTTTCTGAGATTTATTTTGTGCGCAGACACCGCAGGACTGAATATACTGAATGATGTCCTTATGCCAGGTAGGCCACCAAATGTTCTCTTTCACCTTAGCTAGGGTTTTGGCGATCCCAGGATGCCCTTCGATCAGTGAATCGTGATAGTTTGAAATAATATGCTGTTGTAATTCCTTCTTGGGTACATATAGGCGATCCCTAAAAAAGGGTAGATGGTCCTTGATGGTATATTGTTCTCCTTGAGTTTGCTATGCGAGGAAGGCATCAGGACTCTCAATTTCCGTTGGATTTCTTTCCGTAGTTCTGCTTGTGTAAAGGCTGTCATGATACCCAAGAGTTTGTCTTCAGGTATAATAGGTACTGGGTCTGGAGTTGTATATACAATTTCATCTATGCCCATGCGAGATAAGGCATCCGCCTTTCCGTTTCTGACTCCTTGTCGAAATGTGATTACATAATCATATTCGGCGAAGAAAAGGGCTCACCGTAATTGGCGCGAGGACTGGGCCTTGGCTGTTTTGAGATATTGCAGGTTTCGGTGGTCTGTGATGACTGTAATGGTATGTCTGGCCCCAAGAAGGTAGTGCCTCCAGGCTTTAAAGGTGGATTTGATAGCCAGGAGTTCCTTGTCTGTGATGGCATAATTAATCTCTGGAGGTGAGAACTTTTTCGACCAGAAGGCCACAGATATAGCTGGCTGGTTTCCGGGTCTCTCTGTGAAAGGACAGCCCCCATTGCGAGACTGGACGCATCAGTTTCAATGACATAAGGGAGGTCTGGACAAAGATGTTGCAGGATTGGAGCGGAGGTAAATCTTTGTTTAAGTTCCTGAAAGGCTTCTTCTGCTTCTTCGGTCCAAGTAAACTTTTTATTGTATTTTCGTAATAGTACTGTGATTGGGTGCACAACCTGAGAGAAGACTGGGATGAACCGGCGGTAGAAGTTCGCAAAGCCCAGCATGCTTTGTACCCATTTCAGAGACGTCGGTGAAGGCCATTTCAGAATGGCATCTACCTTGTGCACGTTCATTCTGATGCCTCCTGGAGTAAGGATAAAACCAAGAAACTCTACTTCGGTGACGTGAAAAAAGCATTTGTCAAGCTTTGCAAACAAGCGATGTTGACCAAGCTTAGTGAGGACTGAATGAACATGCCTGACATGATCTTGTTTCGAGGCTGAGTATACTAAGGCGCACACATCAATTAACTCCCTTAAGACGTCATTCATGAAATATTGGAATGCCGCAGGAGCTTTGCATAACCCAAAGGGCATGACTTGATATTCAAACAAGCCGTACTTAGTACGGAAGACGGTTTTCCATTCATCTCCTTTTCTGACTTGGAACAGGTGGTACGCTCCTCAAAGGTCCAATTTGGTATAATTCTGGGAATCTTTAACTTGGTCTAGCATCTCAGGGATAAGTGGGAAGGGGTAGCAGTTCTTCACGGTGATCTGGTTTAATGCACGGTAGTCAATACAGGTTCTCAAGTCTCCTTCCTTTTTCGGTACGAAGAACAAAGGACTGGCTGCAGGGGACTTCAAAGGACAGATAAATCCGTTTGCAAGGTACTGGTCTAAATAGGATTTCAAATGACGGTTTTCTGGTTCTGTGAGAGCATAGATCCTGCCGCAAGGGATTTGTTCACCAGGAACAAGGTCGATCTGACAGTCATAGGGCCTGTGCGGCGGCAATGTATTGGCTTGGTTCTTTCGGAAAACATCCTGGAAATCATGGTATTCACTGGGCAAGGTATTAGTTGCTCCCAGGGTTGATACTGTCGCTCCGGGAGTCATGGGGATACAGACGTCGGGTTTCTCCTCTTGGTAATATCAGGCAGGGGAGCAGTCACCGGGGAAGGTTAATTTTCGTGCCCGCCAGTCTATCAAAGAGTTGTGAGCAACCAACCATGGCATCCCTAGTATTAGCCTGAACTGAGGTGCCTTGATGAGATCAAATGAAATAGACTCCCGATGTCTGTCCTGGCACAGCAAGGTTACCCTGGCTGCGCACTGGGTTACTGGTCCGGAAGCGATTTCTGTCCCATCCACGGTGGTTACCTTGTCCATAGTTGGCTTAGAACACAAAGGAAGCCCCATCTCTGCTGCCAGTTCTTGAGCAATATAATTTCAAACTGCTCCGCTATCGATGTATGCTTCAACGGCATGCATTCTTGACGACTGTTGGTGGTTAATTAAGATCACTGGTATTGCAAAGTGTGAGGTCAGAAACTCTTTCTTCTCACTCGACAAACTGACCTCTACGTTTGTCGAGCTTGGTAGTTTTCCGATTCCTTAGCTTCATCCTTCTCTGTGGCCCCGACTGTTCTTCTTGGGGGTTTTACTGGACAGTCCTTCAGGAAATGTCCTGGTTTCCCACAATACAAACAAAGCTGTTGTCTTCTTTTGTCCCGCTCTTGTTTCGTTAATGGAGGCCGTATCCCTCCAATCTGCATGGGTTCTACAGCATTTTCAGATACACGGGGTGTGTTTTCCCTTGGTCGAACATACACGGTCCGAGGGTCCGTTTTAGAACGGTCTGCAATTCGGCCCTGCAACCGGTGGTCTAGCTGCACAACCAGATTTATGAATTCTGCACAGTCTCTGGGTGGATCAACCACTTGGGCTAAGATGTCCTTTAATTCACCTCGTAAGCCTCGATGGAATAATGTGGTTCTTTTGTTTTCTGGCCACCTAGCTTCGGCAACCAGTCTGTTGAAGGTAGCAATGTACGTTAACAAGTCCTGATTCCCCTGTCGGAGGGACAAGAGTTAATTGTCTACTGCTTGTTCCTGGGTATGGCGAGCAAAACGTTTTTCCATTTCTCTCTGGAACCCCCCAAAGTCATGTAATAGAGGATCGTTATGGGTTACCAACAGCACCAACCAATCTGCTGCACTACCGCTCAGGTATGATAAGACAAAAGCTACCCGAGCTTGGTCGTTTGGAAATGCTCCAGGCCTATAAAGAAAATGAAGGCGACACTGATTGATGAATACCGCATACTTCCGTGGGTCGCCTGAGAACCGTTCTGGTGGTGCCAGGGGAACTGTTCCAGGTAACGTGATCTGTACCGGAGTGGGTGGTATGGCCGGGTTTTGCATCATTGTTTGCTTCCAGGTAGAGGCGTCTGTCCTGCCTGGGATTGCAAGTATTGCCTGCTAATCTCTTCAGTGCGTTCTTTGGTCACTATTAGGTCTCTCCGGAGGGCATTAGTCTCTTGTCGGGCAGAATGAACCTCAGCACGAAGCTCTCCTAGTAATTGGGCCAATTGGTCCATTTCTGATGTCCCCATGGCACCCAGGTGGATGTGTTATGGTAGGCTTTGCGTTCTGTTACACTCACCTGGTATCCACAGGGACGCCACCCGGCCGAGTTACTCGCTGGTATGCTTCTCAGCTTTGCTCAGATGTGGTCTGCGGGGAAGGTTCTGCCTGAAAATACAGGAGGACTGTGTTCAAGGCTGACCGTCCGGGGTAAGTATCCTCCCTCCACCCCGTATGATTTCAGCCCCTCTGGGCCCTCTCCTCACCTTGTGGTAGAGTTAGGCGTGCTCTCCGTCCTGCCTTCTTTGCAGGGGCGCGTTGTCTTTTATGGGCGTGTGCAGTGCAGTTACTTCACGGACGCCTGCGCGTTTGATATTGTTCAGGTAGGTCGTATTGCTGTTCTTTAGTTTTGTTGCTATCCTGCATGCCTTTCTTTGTTTAAAATGTCTCTTTTTTCTCCCTTAGGTATGCAGAGCTTCAGCACGGTGAACTGGCTTGGTTGAGCCCCGCTGGTAAATGATGGTGTATTAATAACGATATGATGCGTTAAGTAAGCGCTATGCGCAGCGCTGCAAAGTCTTGCCTTTGCTAACCTGTGTTTTCCTTCCTTGTAGGTCGCGGTGGATTGTCTGGAGTGGTGCCAGCCGAGAGGCGACCAGCCAGGTAAGCATTTTGAGCAGTTCGTAACTTGCAAATGTCTCTACTGCTTTCTTTAATGTTGCCTCTATCTTCCTCTTTCAGGTCGTTCTGTCCGGGAGGCGTGCAGATTCAAGGAAGCTGTTCTCAGTAGCTGCGAGTGGCTAAAGATGAAGTCTGCAGGTAAGGAATAGCTGGACACGGTGAGCGTTACGTTGCAAGCTGCAAAGTAACGCGAAGCGTGGTGTCTTGCTCGGGTGTGGTTTAAATAGCCCCAACAAAATAGTCCAGGTAAAGTAGTCCCTAGGCTACCACACCCAAAACACTAGACCACATAGATTGGTTCCTTGGAACCAAGCTATGTGGAAGCCTCCATGTTGGCTGATAACACATTAAGTAGTTCCCAAGCACATGTTTTTTCATGGTGTATGAGCCTGGTGCCATAGGCGCCAGGAGTGGCCCCAAGAGGGTTTTGGAAAAGGATGCCAGGTTCTAGAGGCCCGAGTCCTGACTCCATCTGGCCAATGGGTTTGCCAGAGGGGGTTTTGGGCGAGGGTCGTGACATAACCCAGTGGCGAGGGTAGCAATTAATGGCATAGTTTCCACCCTTTTCTACCTGTCTAGGAGAACCAGATAGTGCTGCCCATCTCGCCTTTGTTATATGCCCTTACAATGGAACCCCTGGCAATTGCAATAAGAAAAAAACTAAATATTTTGGGAAGACAGAGTGGAGACCTTGATTTTAAACTCTCCCTGTTTGCAGATGACATCCTATGTTACTTAACAAACAAAGTAAAGTCCCTGGCTGAACTTCTAAGACTCTGCAACCAGCGATAAGAAAACTATTGGTGGGACGAGAGTCGAAAACACAGCCACTCCGTACTTGGGTATCAGTATCCCAAGGAACCTCTTATCGCTGGTAGAGTGTAACTTTACTCTCATGCGAGAAAGGATCAGTGCGGACTTGACACGCTGGGCACCCTAATGTTCTCTTGGTTCGGGAGGATGGTGACAGTTAAGATGAATGTCCTTCCCGGCTGCTTTACTTGTTCACTGCTCTCCCGACTCACCTTCCCGAGTCATTCTTTATTAAATTAAAGGTGATGATTAACACGTTCATATGGAAAGGGAAGCGGCCTAGAATCAAGATGTCGACCGTAACCCTTCCTAGGGATAGTGGGGGGTTTGGCCTCCCCGACTTTTGGTTGTACTATCAAGCGGCCCAACCCAGAGTCTTGTTGGAACATTTTGGGGACGAATTGGGTATGTATTGGCCAGATATCGAAGACCTGGGCACCCACCCAAAGAAAGTGCGAGATTGCATATGGTCCCTATCAAAAACTATCCCTGTAAATATTAGAGAACACCCGACCCTGGCAGTTCTGTGGAGTTTATGGAAAAAGGGTAAATTCAATGACCGCCTCTCATTGTGGCCATCTCATCTAAGCTCAGTGGGGGGTCTCTGGTGGAAATTGGGAGTCAGGGCTTCCATCACTCACACAAATGGTCAGACTTGGGGTTAGAAAGAGCCGGTCAACTGTTCCCAGAAGACCATTTCATTGAATATGAGGTCCTTGCCGAGATTTTGGATAAGGAATCATTGAATGTGTTTGAGGACTCCAGTCTAAAAGGCATCATGTCTGACCCCAGATGGTCCCCTATGATTTCCCAACCCCTCACACCTTTTGAGAAGGCCATTAATGAAGTCACATCACGAAAGGGAATACTCTCCAAATTATACAAGGTGATGGTCATGTCGAAGCTGGAAGGGAGAAAGGACTTTAAGCAATTTTGGGCCAAACAGGCTGGGAGGGAAATCTCAGATGATCAGGTTGTACAGGAGGTGCTAGACTTGCTAGACCCCACCCCCTCCAATCCCCCTCGAATTGAATGCAGGTATCTTGTTAGGCTGATCAATAGTTCCGTATTGCAAAAATCAGAATTGTTGTGCTTTTTTGGACAAAAAGCACATTTTGAGGGCGATATATTTTTAGGGTCAGAATGCTCTATGCAGTTGAGGGTATCTCAGGTATTACACATGTATTATGAATATCAAAAATGTAGTCTGAAAACTGAACAGAAACTGAGTTATGAATACAACTCCCCATTGGTAGCGCCACAGAACATTCCGACTACAGTAAAAGTCAACTAAATTCTAAAAACAAGACGGTGGAAAAACCCATTTAAATAATTCTCTAACAGCAGTTCATGGATAGTTCACTGCAGTTGGTGCATATATTTAGAACTTCTTGGCAGCAATTCTGACATTGAGGGGTCGAGAGAGGCCAGTTAGAGATCTGGGAAAGTAGCAATTAGAGCAGACAGCTGTTTGGTTTGCAACAAATGAGATGAACACGCATGCTATAGTCTGCCAAAAAGACTCCGTGATCTGATATAGGCTGCTCCTTTTAAGACATCAAAGGATTTAAAATGGTCAGAAGGATCTCACACAAACTTAATTAGCTTATATGCCAGTAAATAATAATAAATAATAATTTAGCATTTATATAGCGCTACGAACCTGCGGGTATCTGAGCGCTGCTTATACCCATGGTGTGTGGTGCTCAATTATCGACCTCGGAAAGATGAAAGGCTGAGTTTGGCCCTGCCGGGATTTGAACCTTCGTTAGCAGGTTCTGCACGGATGTCAAAGCAAGCGCTCTACTCACTGTGCCACTTGACCGGCTTCCATTCAAGTGAGGCTTGACAAGAGAAGTCATGTGGGCTTGGTGGTTGACAAGCAAGCCAGCCAATTGAAAGATGGGGGGCTCATATGTTAGTTAAGAGAGCCAATTGAAAATGTATTCCTTTATCTGCATGAAAATATGAGGTCAGTGTAATTTGCCTATATAAACCCATTGATTCTGGGAGCTCATTGCTGGTGTGTTCTTGGTATCCTGAGATGCATTAAAGATGACTTTTAAAACCAGCCCGGGTGCCTGTTCTGCCTCTTTGCCTTGTGTCCAGTCTCTGCTGCCTGATCCACAGAAGTCAATGCTGAATGATTGTGTGAATCATTTCATATCGATTGGGTAATTTTCATCCTAAAATGGGGGAGTGATAGACTGAAATATAGTTCCCGTATATGACAGTCTCAATGAAGTGCATATCTTGACCCTAATGAAAACCAGCAACTGCAAGGGGTGTAATGTAATGTGGTGCTCAATGAACGAGTGCCACCAATACATTGTGATCCACTGACCTATGTAGCTGATTTGCTGTCCTGTCTGATGGAATGGGCACCCTGTATAACCCAATGTGGTGGGTGGGGAGAGGTTCGAGGGAGTTTTGTTTATGGGATTGTATTGATTGTTGTGTTTCTACTTAGTATGATGTACTTGCTAAAAATGCCAATAAACTTTCAAAGAAAAAGTGTTGTGTGTTGAATCCTCTTTCATTCACTTTCTTTGTCATATGTCCCAGTGACCCAACCTCCTTGCTTGGGGTCACCCATCTCATGTTCTTGGCACCTGGCAGTACTTGGTGGAGCTGCTGAAGAGCTCCAATGACACAACTTCCCATTCAGGGCTCACAAGCTTTCTATGGTGTTCTTCAGGTCTTTGGCGGCAAACACACAGAAGCGCCCCAGCATCCTCTCTCTACTTCACAGGCTTACCGGATTTGTCTGGCAGCTTCCACATCCTTTGCAGCTCCCGCCTCACTCCTGATCTCTTCTCTGTGTTCGGGTGGCCTAGGCACTGCTTCTCATTTCCCGCGTTGCCAGAAAGGATCCTCTTCTCTTCCTGCTACGATCCCAGCACTGCGAACCAGCGTCAGCAGTCCTTCTTCTCTCGCTGTCTCCTTGCTCGTCTGTGGGCTTCTCAGGCCGGCTTCCCAAGCAGTAATTAGCCATTTGCAACTCTCTGTTACCTTCAGCTGTTCCATCTTTAAACTCCTGCTTCCAGGAAGGGCGTTGCATGTAACCAATCAGCTTGCTCCAAACACTAGACTGATCCTTCTGATTATGTTGAGCATTAGGCATTACTCGGCCCCTCTTCCTCGTCCCAGTCTTTATTTTTCTGTTGGTTGCAGAATGGTGAGGGATACTATCAGCAGGCTTTAAGGGTTGTTGAAGGGGATGATCCCAATATGCCATTAATACATGAGGAATGGAAAGGGGGAATCCCCAAAAGGGAAAGGGGGATAGCATCTGATCGTGCCAGGCTCCACCGAGAGGTTTGCTTCCCCTTCTGTTATCCTCCCTCAAATAGCCACCCCTGTGGTCCGGATCAGGTAGCGGCTGCCATCCACTAGCCATAGGAGAGGCTACTTCCAGGAAAGGAGTGATGGCATCATCAGATTGATCACATATGTCACAAAAAAAGCATCTTGGTTTTGTATTCATTGAAAATTGTTCCGGGACACTCTGATGGTTGAATTTTGTAGAACTATCAGCATTATCTGCTGGTGGTATCTTCCTTTGGAACTGTAATCTACATGATTGGTGAAACCAAGCTTTACGTTGTGCCAATGTTGCCTCGATACCTCCACCTTCATCCAGACAGAACAGATTAAGTGTGCTTGGTAAACACCAACAGAACCAAACCTCAGAATAAAATCGGATATTGGACCTCATTCCGAGTTCGGAGGTTACCACGCCGCTATTTGCGGCATGGGTGCCTCCAAACTCGTCCAAACTCCGGCCTGGTGAATGGAGTAATTACCGGTCTATTCCGAGGTCGGAGGGACCGGTAAAGGTCGGAGGGAACGTTAATTCCCCATTCACCAGGGCCATTCACCATTCCCATTTGAGCCCCCATAGGGCTCAATGGGAAGGGGGAAGGCGGCAATAACGGTACCGTAAATTACGGTACCGTTATTGACCCCGGAGTCCCTATGTGGGTCCCGTCCTTAACGCCTGCTAAAAGCAGGCGTTAAGGAAGGACCCGCAAAGGGAACTCGTATTAGGGCGGTAAGGGTTTAACGGCACCAGTCTCGTTACCGGTGACCGTTAACCCTTACCGCCCTACCCTCTCCCCTCCCACAACTTCCCCACACACCCTCTCCTCCTCCCCCCACAACTTCCCCACACACCCTCTCCTCCCTCCCCCTCCCCCCCTCAACTTCCCCACACATGGTGTGCACTGGCATGCACCATAAGTCCACATGAGGCCAGAATGCCTGGCTGAACCTACAGCCCTTCTCCTCTTCCGGCAGCAGGTGGGCCCCTGTCCGACCTGCACAGGTTCCCCCAGACCTACGCAGGGGGCTGGACTTAGTGGATCTGGTATTGGAGGATGTCCCAGGTTGTTCTGCCACCTGTGCCAGACGCATGGCCTCCATTGCTGCCACCATTTGAGAGAGGACCTGCCGCACTGCTGCCAATTCACTGCATATGTCTTTTGAGGAGGTCTCAATCACAGATTTGAGGGATGAAGCACATTCCCTTATCTCATCCCTTGCCCGGCCACATTCCGTGATGTGCTGTGTCAACAGCGCTGTCAACTCCTCCTGCCACTTCTGGATTGCCCTGATCCCCTCTTGGCTGTTCAGGACACTGGTGGATGTGTGAGGTGCTACCAACATGGTTGGTTCCTCATGCACGGTTGGCGGGGGGCTGAAACTACCGGGCCATGACTCCCCAGGAGACAGATGAACTGTTGCTGTTGTGTATGCTGGATGGGGAGAGGTGTGGTGAATGCGGGGGGGCCTGTAGCGGTGGTTGTGCCATGTGCCTCGTCATCGGACACAGCTGCTGTGGCAGCTGTCTCCCCCACAGTACTGCTGGCAGCCGATACAGTGCCTTCAGCCACTGGCTCCTGTGTGTTGGTGGCTGGTGTGGGTGCTGTGGTGGGGGCCGTAGTGCACATTGGTGCTGTGGGTTCTCGGGTTGTCTTACCCTTCCGCGGTACTCCAGGTTGGCCTCTTCCCCTTGATGTAGAGGGGCGGGTTTCTCCTTCCATGCCCCTGGATTTCTTGTGTGGTGTTGCACCATCCTCCCTGGGGTCCTAGTCATCGCTGTCTGTTGGCGTGCCTGAGGGGGACCAAGAGAGGGAGAGGATTAGTGATGGGTCTACATGCATCAGGCATACATTGGGGTAGCTGCATTGATATGGAATGGCAGTTGATTGGCATTGGGGTAGTGACATACGGGTTGCTTGGCTTTTGGGTGGGTGATGCAGGGATGCGTCTGGGATGAGACACCTATGGGGTGCATCATGCATGTGGACAAGATGGTGCTGTGCACTGCCTGTAGACAGTCTTGCAAATATGTGTCTGGTGGACCCTGCTTTCCATCATTGCACTGTCAGTTCAGGGGGACATCACCGTGTTGGTCTTTGCAGTGTTTCATTTGGGAGGGCTACCTGCATCAGCCGATGACGGGGCTCCTCGCTCCATGTCCCCCAACCCCTCAATAGCCTCCATCCCAATGGTGCTTGCGCAGATCTCCTCCCAGGGTTGCATCTTAAGGGGGGAGTCCGCACCTCCACCTGTTGCCATCGCCTGCTTGCGGTTGGCCGAGAGGATGTTCCCCACGCGTAAGCACAGGTCGTCCCAGCGCTTACGGACATCTTTAGGAGTGTGGGAGGTGGTGCCAACGGCACTCACTTTCTGCGCCACCTCCTCCCATATCTCCTTCTTCCGCTGCACTGCAGGTCGAGACATGTTGGTGGAGAATACGACATCCACATGTTCTTGCAGCGTCTCGGCCAGCATATTCAACTCCTCTGGTGAGAAGCGCTCCTTGCGCAAGCGCTATGCACTTTTTTTGAGTGCTTTGGGCATTGTGAGATGCTGCAGGTAGTGGTAGAGGTGTGGTGGTGAGATGGCTCCTGGTTACAGAGGATGGCAATGGATTGTGTTTTTAAAAATGGCTGCCGTGCTCTTTCCCGTTCCTGTGCGATGACGCTACTGGTCACCGCTAATGCCGATGGCTTGGATGGCGGTGGAGCTATCTGCGCTTCGCGCAATGCCGGTACGGGCGATTTTCCTCCCTTTTACGGCATGGCAGAAAGGTCGTTACCGGCATGACGCAAAGCTCGTGCCGCGTACTCCTAATCGTCCTCTAACAGCGGCCTTGTGGCAACACGGACACAGTGTTTGCTCCATGCCGGTAAGGGCCTTACCTTACCTCCAAACTCGTAATGAGGGCCATTGCCTCGTAATAATTAATTCCATTTATAAAAAACAGTAATTCTGCAAAACCAATTCCTATACCTTAACCTAATACACTTTGTAGTTGCCAGTAATCATCTTGCTGCAGTCACTTCATTCGAATACAAGCATTGGCAAAGACAACAATATGGGCTCTTGCATAGGCATGGGATAAGCATTTTCCAGGCACTGTCATAATGGTACTACCTGGCCATACGATGGTAATAGCTGGAAAATGGAGTGATTACCTAGGCATATACTAGGGGATGACATATGCCTGATACCTATGCACAAGACTAAATTGGTGACTTTGTCAATGCTTCTTTAAACAGGACCTCAGCGTAACGACTAGATATAAATCAAGTGGCTGAAGGCACACTTGGTTAAGACATATGATTACATCAGTAGCACATTTACAGCTACAATTAAGCCATTCACTCTCAGCAGACTACTAGAAATAACATTGGCAGTCTAAGGTTGTATGTTACTGCTTGTTAGAGCCAGCGCAAAGAGATCCCACAAAGACACATTTCGGGTGGACGGAGGGAGATAGTGGGTGGGAATGGGCAGATAGTGTGTGGGAATGGCCATAGGGATTAACATACACAGGGGCAGTCAGTGGTTGGTTAAATAACCAAACATCACCCTCAATCTGTTTCTCACTCCCCACATGTCATCTCTCTACAAACTGTACTCCAGTGCAATAGCTTTGGCTTAAGTGCCATCTAAAAGCCAAAACTAAAAAGGGACTCAAGTAAAGTTAAGGTAAAAACAAAGCTCTCAATTGCCCCTCTTGTCCTTTGCTTCTTTGGTCCCTTGCCACTGTTTTTTTAGTGCCCTGGTGAATGATTCACCTCTGGTCCTTTCTTCCCTGGCGAGTGGCTGGCATAAACAAAATAGATATTACACACAGGAGGGTCCCCTAAATGAACCACTTAGAAATCTGATTTACTAAAGCCACTCCCTTGCTAGGGCACGTGGCTGCCAGACATTCTATTTGAATAAATCTGTTCGAAGGCACACAGTAAAATATGAAAAAAATCAAATTATTTATTTTTTCAGTAGGCCCATGGGTCCTACAAATATGCATACTTTAAATGTACTGTATTTCAAATTATACAAATGCAACAATTCAATAACAAAACATTAATGAGACCCCACCTAAAGCTTGTTGTTCAGTGCAAGACCCAATGATTGATGTCAAGTACAGAAAACAAAAGGAATCAAAGCTTGTATGTTATACAACAAGTTAGAATGAGGATGTTCAAACAAGCAAAGTAATTAATAAACAAACAAAAAAGAACAATTTGTTTTGATTTTGTGTGGCTGTAGATAAAGGGTCAATCCAATTATTAACAGCAAAATAGACCCAATCCTTTACTGCTGGCCCTATCTGACTACTTTAAACAGAGTACATAGTTCCCACATCAAGGAAACATGACATGGGATGTCCCTTCCCATAGCCCCATGACCCTCTCCACGTGATGTGGGAGCTGGCTGCTTTCAGCGACATCCCCGCCCCCCCGGTACTAAACACAACGATGTACCTTAGTTAATTTCTTCTATGAGTCTGTGAGGTCGATATCAGGCCCTCTGTGGCCGAGATGTCACTTGCGGGGTCACAGCGTTCTCACCTTCCCTCTGAGGTACTGCGCCTGTAATTCACACAAGTCTTCACCATCACCCTTGTAGGAGAGGTCCCAACCTGGGTTACACGATCTGTAAGGCATGACCCTGAAGGGATGGGTCCTGGCATTCTTTTGAAGTGTGAAGAATTTCTGATTATGCTCCTCCTTTCTCCTTCTGCTGAGACGAGAGATCCCTTTACATGTGCATGTGTCACGGTCAAGGGTTCCTTTCCGAAGGCAGCCACATCCTTCCTGGTTTGCAGTTGACGCACAATTAGACGTCTCCTGCTTCCAGATCATGGTCTCTTGCTCTCTTGTTCTTGTCCGCTCGCCTTTTCATGCTTTCCTTACATCTGGTGTCCTGTTTCCTGATTTCTGCATCTCCTTTGCATCTCTCTTCAGAGATGGTTGCATGAGGTAATCTTGTCCGTATGTTCCTGCCGAACGTTACCTCCGATGGCGTCTTCCCTGTAGTGCTGTGTGGGGTGTTGCAATAGTTTCACAACAGCTGGTATGAGACTTTCTCTATGTGTTCCCCTGTCAACTGTGCAATTTGCACATACCTCTTGATGTTGCTCATGAAACGTTCCACCATGCCATTGGCTTGTGGTTAACAGTGAGATCCTTCGGTGCACAAAACCCATGTATTCAGCAAACACTTTAAAATCTTGTCCCATGAAGGGGGCCCACTGTCTTATTTTACGACTCTCTGTATGCCATAGGTGGCAAACATCCTGTCGAGTGCTGGTATGGTGTGGAATGCAGAGGTGATGGCACTAGCTGCAGATCGGGGAAACAAGAGTACTCGTCAATGGCCACTATTATGTATTCTCCTCCAAGGAAATCTACTACAATCTCGCCCCAGGCCTTTTCTGGGGCGACTGTCATTCGTAAGGGCTCTGGTCATGTGTGTGGATTGATGAAAGCACATGTGGGACATAGTTTGAGCAAGTCTTCCACTTGAGAATCTAGCTGGGGAAACCACACCTTTTGCCTTAGCATTCTTTTTGAGGACACAATGCCTCTATGTCCTTCATGAGCTAGCTCCAGTACTTTCTTTTGCAGGGTGCGAGGGATTAGTATTTTTGTTCCTTTTAGTAGGAGCCCTGCATCCGTCTTGGCAAACTCATCCTTAACAGCCATCAGGCAGCTGATGTCCTGCCTTGCTTCTTCACATGTGCTTTCTCCGTTTTTTTTGCCTGTTTCCAACGGCCCGTCTCTAGACATCTGAGGATGACCTGAGGCCCTGATCATTTTCAGTTTCTTGTACAATCTGGTGCGGGCTTAAGCCACTCAGTGTGAATTGAAACAATGAAACAATGAAACAAAAACATCTGAAACATTTAAACATCTGATGGTCTATGGTACTGGCTGCACACTTTATTCTTGGCAAGTCTTGTGAAGGAAATTTCTTTTAAAGATGGTGAATCCTTTTGGTTGTATTGCTTACATGGTTTATCCACTTCAACATGCATAGCTGTGATTGGTTTTTTAAGATGTTTACATTTGCAGGTGGAATTAATTAATAAGTATTGTTGTAATTGTTTAACGCACGGTTCACTTTGTACCACACTTTCTAATCATGAAAAGTGTAGGCCCCCGGTGAGCAGGACAACTTAAGACGTTACTTGACGCTGCTATAGTTCATGTTTACTCAAATACATATTATAGTTTTTAAGGTCTTATTTTTTTTCATTTTTCTCTAGAGTTTTAAATCTGATTTTAATGAGATAAATACAATATTCTTCATTTTTATATATATTGTGATAACGTGGAAGGTTAATGATATGTTTTTCATTTTGTAAAGGTTTCTTTGAGCAAATACAATTTTTAAAAAATACATTTTTAAAAAGTTTGCTGGCAGGCAGATCAGAGGTAGGTTAAGAGGGTAACTCAGAGGCGAGGAGGAAGGCTTTTAGTTTGGTTTTGTAAAAAGCCATGTGGACTGTTTCTTGAATGTATGAGGGAAGGGAATTTCATGCAAGTGGAGCAAGGAGAAATAGCTGAAGCATCCTGCAACCTGTAATGCTCAATCCCTTTTGCTAATGTCTCATATCCCATCAACATGTTCCTGTTGGAGGCTCAGACTGGCCGATAGGGCAATAAGCCCATGGCCGAACCGAAAGCACAAAATGCTGGTGTGGGCCAGTTTGTTTGGTCAACGTGGGCCACTTTTTTTGGCCAATTTGGGCCGATTTGATGAGTCAATTCACTCTGTGGCTAGTAGGTTTGACCTGTGTTGCTGAAAAAAAAATATTTTTTTTAATGCACAAGTTGCATCACACTTCCTCAACAAACGCCCCTTTGGTTACTATTCACAAAGTGTCACAAAAGGAATGAATAGCCATTTGCAGCTGTGGGCCACTTTTTCATTGGTGCCCGGGACAATTTTATGACCCAGTATGACCCTACTGTTGGGTGTCCTAGTCTGCACCCCGTTACCCAGATTTGGTTTTGGTCCATCTACCACATAACATGCTGTACAGTTTGTATGAGAGTTTGTTTCCTTTCCTCAGATTTTTCACATAATCCCACTAGTCCCTCATGCAGGACCCCATGTCCGTCGGGAGCTAGGCAGTTACTTTGCTAGAAAAGATATGGCATCTGAACTCCGTCACAGTGTCATATGCTAGCATATGGATTTTGAGGCATGTTATTTAAAATCTCTATGTTAGCCTGCTTTCTACAGATCTATTGAAACTACATTAGAAGTGTGGTTAGTAGCAGCAAAAGGGATAGTAAAGGCTAACATAGGCATATCATATATGACCAGGGCTTCTGTTCCCAGGGAAGCCGTGGTTGACATCCCACCCTCAGTTAAATGTGCCCATATTGCCTTCCAGCGTGCCCATCTATAGAACCTGACCGTTTGGGGCTCAGGGCAGTAATCAGAAGGGCTTTGCGTGTTGCATTTTCCTGGGCATGGTTTCTACATGCCTTGGCTCACCTTGACACAGTGGAAGGCTCAAGGTCTGACCACTGCCGAGCCATATGCAGGCTTGGTGTCCTGAAGTACTTGGCACAGAAGCACAATCCTAGGTGTTCCTTTTGGTATGAATGTCATAAATGAGGAAACATCTCAAAAAATCCTAGGTTGTTCTGCTCACTTTTCTAGGAGCTTTTTTTCAGACTAGGAAAATTCGGATTTCTGACATTCCACCCCTCCCAAATGTTTTTTATGTGCCCAGGGAAGGAATTAAGTAGAAGAGCTTTGCAGTCTTTGTCGTCTTAGGCATGGCTTCATGCCTTGGCTCACTCACCGTGGGATGAGTAAATTCCAGACATAACTCGTGGCAAGGTGAACTCCTCTCTCCAGCTGTCTCTCCTTTCGGTGCTGCGCCCCCATAGAGTACAGTTGAGTCCTGCGATAAATTCGGTCCAATTATACACATCCTCCACATTTTCTATCTCAGGCCTCCATAAGCATCTTGTCTACCCTCCGCCCTCCTCCTAACTAACCCTCATTGCTCCTCCCTACCACTACTGCATGTCTTACATACTCTTCGTGTGCCTCTCTGACAGGCAAAGTGCTTCAGCGCCATAACCCATGGCAGGAGGCGCTATAAAAATGCAACATAACAGATGACACTGATGTCAACATCTTCTACCTCTGTATCTCATAGGTACAGAAGTTGGGCGCCTGTAGGATTCCCTTTCCTCCTGGAGCTCTGAGATCGATGCTGAAGTGTACTGGCGATGGAGGAAATAGGGGCCCATGGGTTGTGCTACTATCAGGTTTTTGCCTGGACACCTGAAAGCGGAGGACTGGATCCCTCTGGCCTGTGCCTGTGCACTGCGATCTGCAATTAGCAGATGGTGTCACCAGGGATACATTGTAATGACATGCAACAAATCGCATCCTGGAGTGGCGCATAACTATGCGGATTTGCACACACATTGAATGGCGACGTGGCCCTCCATGCAGCGACATGAAAGTGCATTCCTAGGAATTCTATTAGCAGCCGGCAGTTCACTGGCACAGTGCAGAGGGAGCCCAGGCTCAATCACCATGGTGATGCTGGCAGAGGTCAAAGTGTAACCCCTGCCCCGCCCCCTTCTAGCACCAGTCGCCCCTGTTTCCCATGAGTAAGTGGGAGTGACCATGCATAGTGAGTTAACCCGAACCAACCAAGCAGGGGTTTGGATGATTTCTTCCCAGTCGAAAATGTTAAAAATAATGAGTTAAAACAGTTCCTTTTACAGCACACATTCTACAAAACAAAAATGGATTAAAAGCCCCACACTTTGCAATCGGTTTTGTAGGGTAACACATGAACAAATCCAATAGGTGCAAGTCACCAACAGTGCAGAGGAGCACTTTCCAACTCATGTTCATGATGCCTTTGCCCACAAAAAACATTTTCATGCTGGATCTGCCCATACATGACCATGCAGGCTGCACCCATATTTGCCAGTATTACCATACAAGAACATACTCCTGTTGGATTTGCCAGTAAAAATGACTGTGTCATAGTATGAAAATACGCCCTGCCTGGCTTCACCATTGTAGGCCAGTATGACCATGTAAGAAGACTCACCATATTCCTTTACCTTTGATGCC
Organism: Ambystoma mexicanum; assembly: GCF_040938575.1. Classification (NCBI taxonomy): domain Eukaryota; kingdom Metazoa; phylum Chordata; class Amphibia; order Caudata; family Ambystomatidae; genus Ambystoma; species Ambystoma mexicanum. Next base: position 739,197,756 of record NC_090921.1, on the reverse strand, counting down.
TAGCACAAAATGCCATGCCACGTTAAGAAAATACATCCAGACTGGCTGCGCAAAATGTAAGCCAGACAAGTCACCTAATAATATACCATGTTTTTTCATACCCTGGATGCCCAGCAAAAAATGTTATGCCACAGTAAGAAAATGTATCCAAACTGGCTGCTCGAATGTAGGCCAGTCTAGTTGTGTAATAACACTTATCATGTGTACTTTACCCTTCATACCCAGTAAAATAATGCAATGCCATAATAAGAAAATATGTTCAGATTAGGCCAATCTAGCAACGTAATAACACATATTATGTCTTTACCTTTCATGCCCATTCAAAAATGCTATGCCACAGTAAGAAAACATGTTCAGACTGGCTGCACCGATCTAAACCAGTCTAGCCACATAAAAACACTCATCATGTTTGTGTTACCCTTTACACTCAGTAAAGAATGCCATGCCACAGACTGCCTGCCCCAAAGTAGGCCAGTCCAGCAACGTAATAATAATGATCATGTTTGCTTTATTTACCCTTGATGTCTAGTAAAAAATGCCATGCCACAGAATGATGGGTGCACAAATATAGGCCAGTCTAGCTATGTTATATACTTATCACTTGGCTTTACCCTTGAAGAGCTGTAAAAAAAATGGCATGCCACAGTAAGACAATATTAACCAAATGGATGCACCAATCTATGGCAGTCAAGCCTTGTAATTACATTCATCATGCTGGTTTTACACTTGATACCAGTAGAAACTGCATGCCACATTAAGAAAATATATCCAGATTTCCAGCTGCTGCACAAATGTACAGCTAATATGGCTAATATGTCCAAATCCCAGGCCCACTTCCTGCCACACACGCAAGCACATGCCTTTGTACAGCATTCATACACATTCACACGTGCACCCATACAGCATTCATAAACCCGTGCACCCATACAACATATACTCTCATTCACACGTGCCCCCATACAACATAGACTCATTCATTCGCACATGGCCATGCACACATACATGCATGCACATATAAATACATAAATATTTATTTTCCTTACCTGCAGCCCGGGTCCAGAATACACTCGACCTCAGGCTCCCACGATGGCTCTCCGGGTCCTGCGCAGCCGAACAGGAAGCATGGAGAGCTTCCTGGTTTTCGCACATGCGCAATGGAGTTGGGCTGGGTCCAGCTCAATGTTCCAGGCCTTCTGAATGTGTGGGGGATGTGCAGGAGTGCACCCTGTGCACATTCAGGCCTACAGTACCCTAGCCTGCATCCCGGGTGTGCTATGCAAGACTGGAGAAGCAAGCAAAAGGCCCCTGGCCTTGTATGACCCACTGGGTATGCACACTAGAGTACTGAAAACTCTCACAATGAAACCTAGTCCAGGAGCGCTCCCTGAGCTGCTTGCTGCAGGTAAGAGAGCAGTCAGTGTTTTCACTGGACTGACTTGGCTCTTCTTTAACGGATGGTAGATCAGCACCCCATTGCCCATTATAGACGAGCTGCATCTGCAGGTGCTTTACTTACATTTCATTTATTTTCAGAAAAGTGCGTTCCTTCCACATCACACTATCCAACTCATGAGTTGCACTAGTTAGGCATTATGCTACACACTATTTTTTTTAATGGTTGTTGCTTATCATTTTCTTGTTCTGTCTTTTACTCTTCCTATTGCACATGCGGTTTACTAATAATTCATTCTCATGTGTACACTATGTAATTAAACTATGTAGATTGACTCCATTGGCAATTTAACCCAAACAAATTAAAATTAAGTAATCAGCATGATATGTTATGTTCATGGTTTGTTTTATTGGCATTGTACATTGGGAACACAAGCCATAACACGTACTTGGAAGGGATGTTCTCAACGTTTAGTGGTATGGATTCGTACAGTGATTTCATTATTATTGTATTGTTGTTGTCAAAAAGTACAAGAGTACATGCATTACATCTTCAGTAACATACTCCAATTAAATGATTCATGTCAGTTATAGAATGTCTTATTGTTTGAAAAATCGCCAGAAACGATTCATAAGGATCATATTGTTCCTGGATTATACATATTTGCTGGTTTAATTTATTAGGAAAGGTCCGGAATGCAAGAGTAGAAGAATGGCCTCTGTTTGTGTTCATTTCATTTAAATGTGTATTTACAGCTACAGTTACATGCTGTATTCAAGACGTTCGAATTTATTGGATTAAAGGTGTTATTTAAATTGACATTGCAGTATCATGTGAGAAAGCTGGTGGGCTGTAATTTTTATGTAATGTATTTATTTATTTTTACATTTATAGAGCACAGAAAACCCACAGGCATCCGGCGCTGAATACTTAGGGTGGGGGGAAGAGAGGAGGGAAGAAGGGGATGAGGGGATCTAACAGGGATTGGAGTGAGGAAAAAGGGTACGACAGTTACAGTAGATAACATAGTTGTTCTTGAAATTCCTGAACGTGGGGGTGTCAGGGGGGCAGAGGTGTCATGCCCCGAGGATCAAAGTCAGTGGAACAAGCATGTTTTCAATTGTTTTCTGAAAGGCCAGTATCGAGGCGTGGCATGTGGGTGTGGGGGAAGGTTGTTCCACAGACAGGCAGCTGTGACTGGGAAACTGGATCCCCTAGCTCTGCTGCGTTTGAAGCGCAGGGTGGTCAGTTTGTGGCAGTAAAGCGATCTTGTAGGTCTGGAAGAATTGTTCTTGGAGATCCTCTGTGAGAGGTAGGATGGCGCTTGCTTAGCGAGAGTCAGGCAGAGTGAGATGTTGCTTGCCACTTGAGCTTCATGATTGAGAGATCCAGGAACATTCATGGAAGACAAGCAGCGATCGATCTGCACGCAACGTGGAGAGCAGGAGTTGCATGAAGGGACGGCATTCTGGGGAATAGCGCAGTAGCTCGTATACTGTTTAAGGCCGGACAGGGCCAGACAGGAGGTGTTTCTGGCCTTGATGTTGGGCCTTTGTGGGGGACCTGCTGACACCCATACACATCTGAAATGTTGTAATCAGGCATCCAATCACTGGGATGCAGAGGCGGGCGTTCAGGCGAGCAGGACTGGAGGGCAAGAGGCTTTGCCAGTCCTGAGACGGTCGTATGAGCTCGAGATTTCAGCTGCAGAGGTTGTGCAGCGGAAGGCGTACCTTTCAGTGACTTTCCCCATTGTGAAGGGTTCAACAGTGGCAGGCAAACACTGGGTCGCTGGGGAGGTTTCAACTGCAGAGGTCACGTAGCGGATAGCCTATTTTTCTGTGACTTCCGCATGCTGAAGAGTTCAGCCTTGGCTGGCAATCACCGGATCGCTGGGGAAGACAAAAGGGACCTGGAAGTAGCAGATGCAAAACGGAGGAACCTGTGCAGGAGAGGTTGCCGGTCCGCTCAGGAGAACTCAAGCAGACGAGCTGGGAGCAGCGAGGTACATGGGCACACACGCCAAACCCGGTGAATTCACTATTTTGTTGTGACCCGAGAACTCTGTGATGACCCGTTCCTTGAAACCCAACTTCTTTTGAATACCGAACTGATGTAAGACACATTACTGATAATGACGCATACCAAAGTGATATGAAACAAGGCAGATGGCATAAAGAGACTTTAAAGATCTGATGAGAAGGAGGTGATTGTGATATAGTCGATAATTCTAACAACCAATCACATGAAGAGGCAGTATCTCAATTGGATAACACAAACCACTATTGCCAAAGCCAAAAGGAACACACATTGAGGCAACTGAGAAACAAGCAGGGTCACCTTAGCCAAAAGAAGATAACTGAGCCTAACAGTGTGTGTGAAGAATATTGACAGGGGTAGAGAATGCATTAAACCCACATTGCCAAACCCAAAGAAGTGTGAAGAATAGAAAGATTTGTTGTCAGTATTTGGTTAATTATGTCAGGGTGAAACAGGATTGGCAGGAGTCCTGCCCTTCTGATAAAAGAGGTTCAGAAGGAAGGAAGCATTGCCTGTCTTGCATGTGGCAAACACGCAGGTGTAATAAATAGCACCAGTGGGATTCTTGTATCCATTGAAGAAAATCCTGAACCTAATTGAATGAGGCAGAAGACATTGTTAAAGCCTTTGAAGTTTACCCTTATCACAGAAGTACTTAGAGGTAGTAGTTGGACCTCGCAGGGGAGTATACCAGGTCCTAGAACTTTGACCCAATTGCTACTGTTCGGGCAGGAGAGAATACCTGCACAGAGAACTGTAGCAGTTTATCTTGGCTGGCAGGAGAGCATACCAGACAAGAAAATGTGTAACCATTGGTTCTGTTCTAGCAGGAACACATTGGAGCTGAGTGTTGCAGAAGTGGTAAACCTGGCTTGAGAGTTAACCAGGTGGAAACTCATAAAGTACTGTGGTGGGTAACGCTTATGATGAAATGGTGCCAAAATATCCTGACAAAGATATTTGTTTTGAAGCTAATGAAGTTCTGAAATATGCCCAGTTGGTGTCTGTTTTGATTAAGTGGAATTGAAGCTAAAGTGGTGCCAAAATATCCTGACAAAGACATTTGTTTCAAAGTTAATGACGTTTTGAAACATTCATTGTTAATGACAAGAAGCTGTCTCGCGACCTTGACTACATGGAAAAAGAACTGAAGTGGAACCTTTTGTTATGATACAGGGCTTCTTTATCCTTTTGGAATATTTAAAGAAAGACCTGCTGGAATCTGGGGAAGGGGAGTTTGCCCAGATTAACAGAAGAAGCAGCTATTGTGATGTGACTTGTATTATTATATTTGTTGTTGTTAAACTGCCATATATTTTCTTATTGAGTTATTATGTATATAAGTTGGAGGGACAGAAACCTTTTTTTAGAGGGTTTTCCTTTAGTTTATTTTAGGTAGGGGCATCCTCGTCTGGGTAGGGATAGTGAGGCATTTATCCAACCTTTTTGAGTTAATCAAAAATGGCATTGTTTGAAAAACCTTCACAAAGTTGTTCACCTCAAATTTCTGACCCCTCACATATGGTGTCAGCAATGGGATGTAACTAGTTGATAGAAATCAGGGATCCACACAAAAGTAGGTCTAAGAAACTTTCTTATGAAGATAATAATTCAACCCACAGAGGCAGATGAGTTTGTTTTGAAGGTCAGAGCACTAAACAGTATTTAGTTTCTTAAACAACAGATAGTGACCAAGACTGCTGAAATCAAAGAAGGGTCATTGAAGAAAGTGGGACACACTGAAAACTTCCATAACCCAAAACCTAGATGCATTACATTGAATCCTGAAGAAACTCTTATAGAATTGTCCGCTAGAATCCAAAACACATTGTGCTTATGGTTAGGGAAAAGACTATTAGAAGAGGTATTGGGCATTCTAACCATACCATAAAACAATGTATGCATTTAGTACCCCCTTACCTGCAAAAAGACATATTACAGCTCAACAAACCTAATGTAGCCTTGGTTGTCGAAACAGCGTAACATTTTTTGAAGGCTGATCGTCATGTGAAAGGTTTACAAAAGAATGATGAGATGAAGAGAGAGTCTAAAATTATACATCATTCTACTTGTAGAGTAAACAAACCCAAGAGTGATAGAGGTTTTCTCAAAACACTACCCAAAGATACTATAGGTCATGATAGGAGAGTCAATTTGTCTAAGGAGAAAGATGATTTTAAAAATGAGGAGGCCCTCTATCAGAGTAATGTGCTTTTCATGTGGACAGGCGTGACACTTAGCCCACCATTGTCCTTCCAACATGATATGATAGGTTAATTATAACACGCTTAATACCCAGAGGTTTCTAAGCATGGACCCGGGGATCGAACCTGTGTTGCTCTGTGTCTTCTTGCTTCGAAAGGTGAGCACGTTGCCCCTGAGCTATCCTCCCAAGACAAAGAAAGAAGAACCTATGGAGATTGGATATATGGTGGGTAAAGGTTGGGAGAAGAAGAGAAGGAGGAAGACCAAGAAGAAGTGGAGAGTATAAATGAGTATAAATAACTTGTACCTAAGGAATGAAGAATTTAAAACCCATGATACCGCTTTAGTAAATGGGATCTGCTGGACCGACACTAACATTGCAATCCTGAACTAGATCTCCTTTCGATTATGTTAACAATTTCATTAAAGTGGAAAATTGAGACTTTTAATGTGAACACGTTTGAGGACTTTATGTCTGAAATGGTTGATTGTGTTCAAACTAACACTAGGTTTAGACCTATGAAACCTAATAGATCCATCCATACCTACAATGAAGGGTTGGATTCAGCCAAATCTCTTATGGGAAAAGAGATTAAAAAACGTATGGCATCAACTCAGGATCTCATGACTAAAGTGAATTCTGCTAAGAAAATCAAGCAAAAATACAAGAATCTCTGTAAATCCAAAAGAGTACTAATGATGCAGTGCAACGCTGAAACCATTCCAAGTTCTGATTAACTCCAGTATTGGGTTTTGGTCCCTAATCAATAATCAAGACCCTATAACCAATACCTTGCAATTAAATGCAGTTCTGGAATTTCAATGGATGCGGTTTTTTAAGGATATATTTCGGTCTCCTCCCATGAATGATGGCAAAGAGTTATCAATATCTACTGCTAAATATGATTATTCTTGGCAGCCAGAATTGGACATAGAAGTCATTCACAATCTATAAAAGAAATGCAAGAAGTCACAAGCCCCGGGTCTGAACGGCCTAACTAATAATACCCTTAAGGCCGACCGGTTTATTTGGGCTAACGTATTGTTTTTGCAATTTGGAAGTATCCTCCACACTGGAGTGATGCCAGAATCTTGGAGCACTGCTCACATTGTACATTTTCTCAAAAGAGGTAGCATGTCTGAGCCCAAAAACTATCGACCAATCACATTAATTGATGCTGATTGTACGATATTATCTTCCCTATTATTAACTCACCCGGAGCAATGACCTACTTCTATGCATAGGTTGAACAAACTCCAGACTGGTTTTTGCAAAGGTTATTCAACAAGCATTAACGGCCTAACTCTGAAAACCATACAAGAATCGGCTTGGGTTGTCCCTGACAGTTGCACTTACATGGCCTCAATAGACCTTTCAGAGGCCTTTGATCGCATCGATCGGAATAGATTGTGGACTGAATTAGCAGGGTGGGGCATGCCGAATGGCCTTCTGCACCTAGTGATGGGCGTTTATGACAACTCTGGTGTCCAGATTTGGTTAAATCAAAAAGGTGATCTATCGAGCAGAATACGCTCTTATGTGGGACTAAGGCAGGATTGCGTTTTGACCCCATAGCTATTCAATCAATACCTGTCTGACGCGGCCGACTATCTTGCTGAAGGGGGCCTAATTACACCGAAGGTGGGCCCATGTAAAATATCATGGATGGCCTACGCTGATGATTTTTTGTTATTCGATAAATCTAATGTCGTTCACCAATGGCTCCTGATCATCCAAGTAAAACCAGGATTTTGGCCTTTACAAAGGGAAAGCCAAAAATTGTAATCCCTCTTGGTCTGTGGAAAACATAGTGATTAAGACCAGTTCCAGTTTTGTCTATCTGTGTTTCCACTTTGGTGCGCATTCGGGCCTAAAACATATCCATGACATTCTACTACAAAAAGCGACTCTGCTTCAGAACCAAATAATTGAGATCAATCACAAATTCAGAAGATTTTCTCTAAACCCTGCACTCATACTCTATGAAGGCAAAACCATTCCAAAAATCACACATGGACTTGAACTGTATGGTGAGCCTGTTTTCAAATCTCTGGATCTGATTGAGGCCAAGATGTGGCGTAAGATACTGGGGGTCCGTAATGTGATCCCCATTATGAGTATCAGATTTGAGTTAGGAATGAACTCCCTAAAAGCTTGTGTTGAATGGCGTTTGCTATCCCTATACTCAAAATTGGCTTGCCCAATTCCTGACTATATCTGCAAGGTTTGGGTGCCGCACTTAAGAACTCTAACACCTCCCTAAGGAAGATTTTCCCATCTTCAAACCATGTCTATTATGCAGTTAATACCGTTTCTTAGTATATAAAATGTCTAAGGTATTAATCATATCCCATTCTAAGGCTTTCCTTTTCAACTGTATAACTGCATTATCCTGTGGAATAGTCAAATAAATATCCTGCAAAAAGGAGTGCACAGAGGATTGTAGGTTCAGCGTCAAAGGATGTTGCTGTCCACCATTAGTAGGATATGCTATAATTGTATTGTATTTGGTTTTTTATATAGCGCTCTTTCCTCACTTGTGTGGCCTCAATGCGCTTTTTCCTCAATTGGAACGCCCTTGGTGACCGTAGTTGATGTGGTTGGAAATTCTAGGGAGTTTAGCTTAGGAGATGCATGTGTGCATGTTGCCGATCTAAGACTCGGGTGGCTGGCAAAGCTAGACTAAGCAGCCCAAGAGAGGTCAGACACATGAGTGGGTGCTGTAGAGGGTTAGAGATTGATTGCTATTGTTGAGAAAGTCTATGTGAGGCCATCTATAGCGGTTTCCTTTCGAGCGGTTGTCGCTGTATACTAGTGGCAGAGGTGTTGAGGTATGTCATGTGTTTCATTCTGGACAGATATGCGTGAACTAGACCGGATGTGCTAGGCCATAGCTGTAATCTATCGTGCATGGATGCTTGGCCATGCCTGTGGCCTGTGTCCACACTAGAGGTGTGAAGATATACGTACACTAGGCTGCGAGATTGCTCGACTGGGGCAATATATTTCCAGGTCTAGAGTCCTATATCAATGGGCTTAGCTTACCTAATGTAGCAGGTATCTGCATATATTAAACAGAGATGGAGGCTACACTTAGATTTGAGAATCCTGTATAGTGGGAGAAAGGCCTATGTTTCACAGTGCAGTAAGTTTAGGCATATGGTTAACAAAGACAGGGGCTACGCCTAGATCTGAGAATCCTGTACAGTGGGAGAGAGGCCTAGGTAATTCCAAATAAACTTTCCAGATTCGTTTGAATATGCATTATATTAAGGTACAGTTTAATACATCAGATCTTCCAGAGGGTGGCAGGAGAAACTAGCCCCAATTCACTTCTAATAGCTTCCGTGAGGACAGCCTTGGGCAGGGGTGGACTGGGAAACAAAAGGAGCCCTGGAAAAATGTTTCAAAGAGGCCCCATATTACACATTTTCAGCAAGCCCAACCCTTTTCCTATGCAAAAAATTGGAAATAAAACAGAAAAGAGCCAAAGGGTGCAGAGGCCTACCGGGAAATCCCCATAGTTCCATATAGGCCAGTCCACCCCTGGTCTAGGGTAATCTTAAAACAGATCTCCATAATTTCCCTTCTAATTTGCCAAACAATGTCACATATTTTCCCTCAAATGTTTCCATGGCATATAAGGCATATGAGACACCAGACCTAATAATTGAGAGTCAATATTGGCTGCAATACAATTAACCTAATATGAAACTGATGCACCAGTAAACAAGATTTTGGAACGTATCCGATAAAGAAATAGCAGACAGGAATTCACCCAATTAAGAATCAGTTAGCTGTATGGAATGACAGTGACTGTAATGGTAAATGGACAAACCTGTTTTCCAAGCATATCGTGAGAGAGAGGTCCAGCGTAGATGCAATATTGAGTTGAAGAAACTAACCAGTGATCCTTGCAGTGAGAGATAGACCAGAAGGATTTGGCTAAATCTATAAGTGGAGTTGGGATTCGTCCACTACATCTGCGTCTCCCTCACAAATTATATATGGAGATGATGTGGCTCACCCCACTGTATGTGAAACAGGACGTATTGGGCTACCTGTTTTTTGTCCTGGTGAAGGTTGCATGAACTAAAGGGCACGACCAACAAAGTCCTACCCTGACAACCGAAATACGTGTCGACCTAATGAACCTGTGGAATAGTTACATACAGATTGAGTCACCTAAAAATGTCAAAAGGGAACTAAATACTGTGGTAGTTAATATTTGTAGATAGTGACTGATGTTAGACTGTCATTTGTGTGTGAATTTAAGAAATGTCGTGCAGAAGTCGAGTGTGAGTGAATGAATGATGGGGAAAGGAATGTGAGCAGAAAAATATGTTTTTGTCAATGTTTTTGTGAAATGATTTTTAAAGATTTGAATATTTATGCACAATAAAATAAAAATAGCTTTGTAAGAAATTGATCGATGTATGATAAATGATAAGTGTGAGTTGTCATCCTCCATCCTCTGGTCCATATTGCTGCTTTGTGCCAGGTGTAATACTACTTTTATAAATCTCTAGGTATCTCTAATTATCTTCTTGCAAGATACATTTTGATCACATTCCATTTACTTATCATTTTATCAGACAACTTATTTCCATAAAATAAAATCAAAGGTTGATTCACGATAGGAACACCTAGATAAGTAAGAATAGATGTCATCCACCGCCAATAACTCATTATTAGCCTCTCAATTGGTTTCGCTCTTATCTTTCGCAATGGACTTATTCCGTCACTTGGGCTGGACACTCTTCTTCTTCACTCCCTCTTCTTTATGGTGTCCCCCAAAGCTCGGTGCTCAGCCTTCTTCTTTTCTCTCTCCACACTGCTCCTCTCTCTGCAAACTGTCTTTTAGCTGTTCAGAACTGGAAGTCTTCCCATTTTCTACATCTCAATCTGTCAAAAAGTAAGGTTCTTTTCTTTCCCCCTTCTACTATCTCTCCAACTCCACCCCCTCCTCTCTTTCCTTTCCCCCATCCTTTCTTTCCATTTTTACTTTCAGTGTGCAACCTGGGCATTATCTTTGATCCTTTACTCCCCTTCTCCCTTTATATTTCCTCTATTGCCAGCTCCTGCGCGTACTTATCTTTCCTTTCACGCTACAAAAATTCTTCTCTTTTCCCTTGTCTTTTCCCGTATTGACTACTGTTCATCTTGATTACTTGTTCTCACTGCCTGCCACCCTTTCCCTATTTGTTCTATCTAAAAATCCTCTGTTCGCCTTCTTTTTCTTTACCCCCTTGGTCCTCTATTCCATCCTCCCTGCTTTCAATTTCACTAGTTCCCTTCGAAACCTGTCTTTTGTATCACTTTCTCTCGATCGTCTTAAAATGCACTCATGGCTTGGCCCTGCCCTACTTCTCCTCCCTACTCTCTTTGTATGTCCCTTTACGTGCCTTATGATCTCAGAATCTATTTCTCTTAACTGTTCCTAAGCCCCCTGGTGCCTCGTCTCATTTCCGCTCTTTTTCTCTTTTGGCTCGTAAACATTGGAACGCACTTCCCCTCTCACTTCGATCCTCCTCATCTCTTTGCGTTTTTCGAACAAATCTTAAACCCTACGTTATTTTGTCTCTTGTTTCTTAAAAAATGTCTTTGTCTTCTCACTACTGATGTAACCTGTACTCATTTGTATCCTTTTGATTGTACCGTGTTTGGATTCTTTTATTGTTCACTGCCATTTACATCTTTATAATCATCATCAGCTAAATACTGTCTATAAAGGTACCAACATTTCTTAGAATCACTGGTCCTAAACAGATTAAAAATCATCTCCCAGTTAGCGTTATTAATGTCAATTCTATTTGCCCGATACCAATTTTTGAACTTTGTACGTAAATTGGACATCATACTAGATCTCTCCATCCAACTCACAGCCTGATTCATGGAATTATGCGCGCCAAAAACGCAGATTTGCGCGACTTTCTGGCCGAAAATCCCCATACCTTAAACAGGGATTTTCGGCCAGAAAGTAGCGGTCATCTGCGTTTTCGGCGTACATAATTCCATGAATCAGGCTGTCAATGTTTTTATACATTTTATTTTCTGGTTTTCCTTACCCAACATTTGTTTTCTAACCTGTACCAGTCTATCGCAAATGTTTTCATGCGTTTTCCCCGTTTTTTGTATAATGCAACATTTGTTCAATCAAAGCTTTCATCAGCTCTAAGAACCATAAAAGCATCATCACATCATACAATTCATATAGAACAATTATAAAAACCATAAAAAATAATCTTCAAGCAAAATACATTAAAATACATTCCCAGCAGAAGTACAATCTGCAATATTTGAATAAAATGTGGAGTTTAACACAGCAACACAAGAATACACAATCTTCTTAGCCAGGCCCTAATAACACATTTTGATATAAAAGAGACTGCATTCATATCATTAGTATTTTTGCAAAATTGAACAGCTGCAGCAGTAAATTTGACATTCTTCTACCAAAAAAGTGGCAACAGGTAATGTTCAGTTAGGTCATTGTATCCTGGGCAAAGCAATAAGAAATGTGTTATCGGCTCCCGAGGGAAACCACAAACCTTACACTGGCAATTGTTGGAGAGTGTACATTTTTAATTTTCAACAAAAACAAATCAAACTAAACCCAACGTGTTTCAAAGGAACAATTCTCTTCTTCAGGGGTATATTGCTTTACATGGTCTGCAAATAATCATAAAATAAGTCAGTATAAGTAAAATAATCATAAGAATGTTTAACAACAGAGGAACTGGAAAGTAGGCTTGATAATTCACCCCTTTTATTCTGTAATCGATCTTGGTGTCGATGGCGGGACAGTGTGCCCGGCCTTTCTTCATAACCTCTAACTAAGATCACAATTTAGTGTAAAAATAAACAAAAGAATATACTATTCTATACTATAGAATATACTATACTATATCTATACTATACTATACTATACTATTAGAACCAACCAAAAAGATGGAGTACTTTGTCTAATAGGGATCATCCTAATAAAAAGTATTTCTTACGCAGGGGAACCACTGTGTGTGAAGCAAATACATCAGTAGTCCTCATCTAATTCTCTGTGCTGTCTCTTGTGTGAATACCTAAACAACATGACACCAATGATATTATCTGACCTTTACGCACTCCTTAATTCTCAATGTCAGTCCTTGGTGAATGTTTCCACAGGTATACATGGACACCATTTCATTCTGAGACGGACTTGCAAGTCTGCTATTAACCAATGATTTCTGGTAAGCTCTCTATTTAGAGGAATTTCTTCATTGACAGTCTATCATGACTGACCAGTACATAAGGACGTTTCCTTACTATATCATTGGTTTTATATTCTTTTGGTTATTTTTTTATCTTAGTTAGAGGTTATGAAGAATGACCGGGGACACTGCCCGCCATCGACACTAAGATCGATTCCAGAATTAAAGAGGTGAATTATCAAGCCTACTTTCCTGATACTCTTTTGTTAATCATCCTTATGATTATTTTACTTATACTTACTTATTTTATGATTATTTGGAGACCCTGTAAAGCAATTCACCCCTGAAGAAGTTAATGTTTCTCAAAACACATTGGGTTTAGTTTTATTTGTTGTTGTTGTTGAAAATTAAAAATGTACATGCTGATCAAATGTGTCTTTGACCACTGAGTAATGAAATTATGTTTTGAAATTGTTCTACTATAAATACTGACTACACCACCGATTAAACAATTGAACCTACCTAGAAACATGAATGGAAATATTTGGCTCACCTAAGCCACAGATAGAGTGCAGGGGACGCAAGTCCCCACAATTGGGAACTTTTGTCTTGTTCAGTGTTATAGTACAGTCCATGTGCCAGGACGGTTTTTTCTCTCCTGCACATGGACACAAGTTGCAACATTAGAGTTTGAACACCATCAAAATCTCATATTAAGAACTGTTCAGAAACACATTGGAGAAAGGAGTGCGTTGTGGTTTTTCTATTATAAATCGTTGGAACGTGACCACTTTGCTGTGAATGTAGCCAGCTTCAGTGTATTATTACACAATTGGATAAATAATGCTTGAGCATAACCAGGTCCAACATAGTCTAACTAAGGTCAAAACCCTCAGTCTGTTTTAAATCAAGATACAAAGAACCCGTGCTAAAATTGATGCAAGCCCATTTCATATTGCTAGTATTTGCATCATAACATGCCTTTTTTCACCAGCTGCTTGGATTTAGCAGACATACCTGCAGGGTTGGACCAGAAAATGCCCACGTCCAGGCCCACTAGACCTCTGTGGATAAACCTAAGCCAGGGCAGGGAGACTGATCTGGGTACATTCATCCGACTTGTGAGCACATCTCTATTCTGTATTTACCCAGTTTGGCTGCACACCAAATTCTAACCCATTATAACAGTGGTTTAATCACCAGTATCTCGGAAATAGGCTGAAGATCACACTCCCATCAAAGACTGGCCGTGGGTTCTCCCATAGGTTGTAAAGATCTCAAAAAGTTGTTATCGACTACATTAAGTGGAGGAATTAAACAGTGTCTCCACAATTCTGTCCCTTACATAGTTGCCGCCCGGCCTTGAGATTTATACAAATATATGGCCGCAGACACAGCTCCCCTGCCACGGCTGAAATAAAAATGAGTCCTCTGCTGTATTTTTCTAAGGTCACCACAGCCTTTGTATGCTGGGCTGACCAGGTAAGATCTTTGGAGAACCTGATCCCCAATTAATCGTATGAGCTCAACTGCTCCAGGATACACCCTTCAATTGAAATATTCAGTTTGATTTTCTTACTGAGTCTCTGGCTAAATACCATCCCTTTGGTTTTCTTTGAATTGAGCACCATAGAAAGTTCCTTGCTTTTCCCAACAAAAGATTGCAAGTTGTGTCTCAGTCCCATAGGTGTAGTTGATAATAGCACAACGTCATTGGCGTAAAATAACGCAGGGAGTCTATCATTCCCCAGTTTTGGGGTGTCAAGACTGCAGACTAACAGATCCTCAATGATTACATTAATATATAAACAGAATAGAAGGGAGGTCAGCACACACCCCCTCTCCACCCCAAAAGATTATGTTGTCTCCCCGCCCAGCCCCTACATCACTGAGGCCCTATTATTAGCGTACAGAGACTGGATATTAGCCAGGAGATACTCTGGAATGCCCTTGTTCTTCAGAACAGACTACAACTTGTAACGATCAATGCAATCCAATGCCGTACGCAGATCTATAAATATTGCATATATTTTGCTGTGATGTACAGATACATACTTAGCCAGGATCGCACTTAGCATGAAGCACTAATCTACAGTGCTTATCCCATTCTGAAACCACTTGGAGGTGATTAATATAACCACCCTCAGATGCCCAAAGCTGGAGGCGGGTCAGCAATGCTTTGGCATAGACTTTGCCTAAAGCATCCAGAAGGGAGATGGCCTATAATTCCCTGGGTGCTTCTTATCTCCCTTCTTGAATATGGTAGAATGATTGGCTCCTGCCAGGATTGTGGAACACTCCCAGACCTGGCGACAAAGGGTCAACAGAGGAGCCCAAATACTGAGCTCATCCTTGAGCAGATCGATAGGCGCCTTGCCACTTTCCAAACCTAAAATGGCCTCCTCCAACTCAGTAATCAGAATTGGCAGATAGTTCACACCAACATTTTCAATGCTACCGCTCTGAGATGTTTCATGGGTCTCACTGTGCCTTATCTTATAGAAATTACTGAGTGCTGAAACCATTAATTCGGGGGGTATATGACAACACACAGGCTCCACAGTATTCAAATATCTTCCTCCTATGTGGTTCCAAAATCTAGTCTGATCACCACTTGCACAACAAGATAGCAATTCATTTCATTTGTTTTGTTTTTTCTTACATATTCTGCTTTCTTTGTAGCAACCACTACCTTGTATGTGGCCTGCACATTTCTTAGATGAGGTTTATCGATCAGAGCTGTATTTTTGAGATAAATTAACAGTTGATGTTTTGCCTTCTGGCAATCCTCATCGTACCAGCCACAGTTCCCTAGGGCAAGCTAAGACAACTTTTCTAGTTTTCCCTGGCGGTTTAGTAAAAAAAGGACACAAAGTTTTCACCATATCATTGTATAGATCCCCAATACCGGGAATGGGGCCATCAGCCATACAAATACCCATAATATGTGAGTCAATGCATGCGTAAATGTTAGGCTTGATGGCAGACAGATCTAAGAGAGACCATTTAACAGCCTGTCTTGAGTGTCCTGCAACAGAAATCTGACTCGGAAGCCTTGATTCAGCATGGCTGTGGGGCCCCACTACACCATTCCACCCAGTCACAACTCAGGACACAGCTCAATGGATAGTGATTGCAATCACAGCGCTTAAGAACCTCCAGGCTAACCAGCATGTTCCAGTCAGCTAAGCTAATCAGGACATAATCGATTCGTGAACAGCCCTGGTGTCCGACATATGTAACTCCAGCTGGCTCATCCAGGGATATTCTCCCATTGCAGGTTCAAAGGCCTGTCTCATACATTAGCCTAGTGACCTCTATAGCACGTGTATAGAGCCTAGCAGGTTTAACTGACTCCAGTGGAGGGATCCCATGAGCTGTATCCTGGCCACCACACACATAAACTGCTAATGTAACATTTAGTTAAGGCCATCAAAACAGAGTTAAGCGTGGCAGTAATATGCAATGTACTCATATGTGCCAGGTCCTGTGCTTCAAAAGGTAAAGATGCAAACATTTATTCAGATTTTGCAAGATTAATACCAGTCCAAAGTATCCTATTACCACCAGCATTGACTTGTATGTCCATAGCCTTAATTTGGTGAGGATATTTGGCAACTGCGTGAAAAGTGAGTTTTAATGCTGTATGAGCACTAAGGGGAATGCATACCTGTTCAAACTGTTTCATACTCTTACATATAGCACAGCTAACAAATACATAGTCAGCACGGGATGCCACCACCCCATTTGTCCAAGTATTACGTTGTTGCATAGTATCTGATGGGATAGGATTAAAGAAATCCAATCCAAAACTTCGGAACATCCTAAACCATCTTATGCCGTTAGCTAGTTGAATCAATGTGGTACTGGTATTTGCAATTATTGCCAGTTTAGTAGGAGGGATTGCCACAAACGTCCCACCTACTTTATTTATTTGACATTTGTAAGGTGTCTATACAACAAATTGTGTTTCAAATGGTGCTTCATTCCAATCATCCATGGTAGTAGCGGTAAGATGGCAAAAAGAGTTAAAGTCACCAACAACCATTAGCTCTGACCTAGGGAACTCCTCCATCCATCCTTCTATAGAGTCTTCAACTAGTTTAAATACAGACTCTATATGGGTCCAACCAGGGGTAGAGTATACATTAATAAATAGAAACTCCCAAAAATTACCCAGGCCAGAGACAATAACACTTAGGACAAAAGGAGAGCTACCCAACCACACTCTCTAATCGTAAGGGAACTCTTGCCTTCAATACAAAGCCCACCAGAAGGGCATCCCAGCCCAGTACAAACAGCTGGCCAGGATAATATATTAAATCCATCAGCCAAAATGTTCCCACTGACCCAAGTTTCTTGGAGGGCAAAAATATCACAATTAAATACTAAATTACTACCCTTTGGGCTGAGAAAGGAGCAGGAACCCCTGGTGTTCCAAGAAATAATAACAGGTACATGCTCCACAGCCAAGACTCATTGTGTATTACATTGCAGGCTTTCCAGAAACCAAGATTCACCCATCTTTTTCCCGTGGGGGGCATATTGTAAAAGATTCCTAGTTTGCAACAGGCTAACTCTCTCTGTAGGATAACAATTTTGCACGCCAGTTATTTTTGTCTGCGATGACCGCGGGTGTAAAGCCTTGACACTAGGGGATTTTTTACAAATTACAATTTTAAAGCCCATCCTCATTAGAGGAGCCGAATGGGTTCTCACCAATTCGACTAAAATAGGTGAGACAAACTGAATAATTACCCAATTGTCTTGGCTATGCAGATCTGGCAATTCTACTGTCTCGATATCTGCTGATGAAATCCAACAAAGTTGTGGGACAAGATGTAGCAATTTAAGTACCTGTTTACAGTTTTAAAAAAAGCTTTCAGCATTGGTAAATAATTGAATGAACTACTTTGTTTTACCCGACGTTGGTTCTTTACAATCACTTTCCACAAATGTATACCAAGATAATTCATGACATGACTTATAAGTATTACCAAAGGCAAGTCGTTCCATTTCACTGTGGTAAACATCCTTGGCCATAGGAGGTAAGGACTCAACCACATTATTTGTTGCTGTTGTTACAAAACTAATTTGCCGAATAGCAGCCAACTCATCAGAGGGTTTATTTCCTAAATTAACCTCAGACATCTACAGATCTTATCGGGTCTACTTTGTTTCTCCTCTAGCCACATATCCAACGGGCCACAATTCTTAACTACGGTAGGGACCTTTTCAGTAATTTGTTAAGGTATAGCTGTCAATTCATACCTATTACCAACACTAACACAGTATGCAGTGATTTTATCGGGGAAACAAACTAAGAATGAATTTGTAAAGAAGCCAAAACAACAGGGGAAAAAAATAACACATTTTTTAATTAAAAGTGCAGAAATGTGGTGGGGAATGGGAATAGTAGTCTTGGGGGTAGGGGAAAAGTATGGCAAAAAGGGTGTTCAGGGGGAACCCCCCAAAAACAACAAAAGGAACATTTGTAATTTCTTTTTCGATGTTTTGGGTTCTTTAAAAATTCATTATTTCGGTTTTCTTCTCGATAAAATCACATGTATCCGACTAACACATATGACATTCTTTGATTGCAATTTCCGCCAGAGACCCACTGTTCTTCTTAGGAGGTTTCAAAATGCTACCACTACAATTATTAGTTCTCTTATTAACCCATGTTTTATTATTACATTACTGCAGGAGACACTTTCTTTTCCCCTACGAAGAACCATCCAGTAACACAGATATAGTAATATCATCTAACATAGGCTCTGCATTATCTTTATTTGAAGTGTTAATATTATCATGGTCCTCGGCAACACTGTGGAGGCTTGCAGTTCACCCAATTCATCCTCCCTAATTACTGTACAGAGAACACTCAGTGATTCATCAGATTGAGAGTCACATCTACTATTAGATACATTAGAATTGTCCAAACCTCTACTGTTATACATATTTGTGCCCACTATTGTAGCCACACCAGCATTAAGGTCTCTGTGTTCCTTCATAATAGAGGAACAAAGTCCAAAAAAAGCATCCAGGCTGACTGCAATAACCTCCAATTTATTAGATAAGTTTATCATCTCCTCTTGGGCAATAAAATAGCTTTCCAATGAAGAACTATCACAATCCGATAGTGTAGATTCAGCCGCAATACTTGCCAGATCAGGAGTGGCCGTCGGCTGATAAGTTGGATCCAATTATATTATCAAAACCCTGAATGCTACGGTCTGTGGGAACCAGCTCTGAAGGTGGGAGAATACATCCATGATATTATTTCAATGTAAATCGTTTCTATATCTGATGAAATAGTTTTCCCGTAACAGCTCTCGGCTCTCGCATTCTGTGAGCAGATGCTTAGTAGTTTTCATTACATTACTTCTGCATTGCCTGCAGAACCGTTCAGGTAGAGCTATTCTGACTCAGCCCCCAATAATGTCATAGGTGGGCATGGTATTGAATTTAATCCTCATACAATGTCGTAGAATTCCGATCCCCGGATATGCACGTAAATACCCTGGCAATTCAGGGTGTACTAGCCAATAGGGTATGTATTCTTTACTGTTTTTCCTAGCTGCCAATGTTTCCAATAGCTGCTCTCTATTAATTGCTTTCAGTACTTTTTATAGTTTATATTTAACCTTCTTATACAACATAGTTGGCATCTGGATCCCAGCAACAATCATCCAATGAGTAGAGTTCATGAATATCCATTCGATATAGCTATTAAGCAATGGCCTATCTCCATTCGTGTGGGACACATATGCCTTTTATAAAACGGTTTCAGGGTTCAGATCAAATATTCTCTTGGCTAACAATGACAATTTAATGAACATCTGCATATCAATACTCAACAATTCACACTCAAAATACACAAATTCGATAGTTAGGCATTTTGTCAGATGCAGCATTCTTTTTACCAAACTCCCTTCTAAAATCATGAGTCCTTTGACAAATTTATCCCCCTTACCTCTACCCCATACTGCAATAGGGGTCTGATTTTAGCTAGGCAAATGCTAAGTATGGTTGCGATAGCACAGTCCCTGTGGTTACCAATATACTTACTCAGCAACCCCATCTGCATTGGCACCTGATCTCTCATGTGTTCCCAATGGGCCATCCATAATGATCCCCAGATATTTGTATCTGTTAACTTCCTCCACATTATTAACGTTAAGCATCCATCAGTAATTATTTTTCTTTGCCCGTGCAAATTTAATCATTTTCGTCTTGCCCACATTAATCTGCAGGCCATTAATGGAGGCATAACTACCCAGGCGGTCAGTTTATTTCGCAAGCCCTTCTGTGTGTAGTCCATCAGCACTATATCATTGATGTATCCCAACCAGGATACACCAATGGTTCCGTACCTGACGCAATAAGTGCCCTTTCAATCCAATGCTTCTTCCAAATCAACAAGATACAAATTAAACAATGTGGGGGCCAGAATGCACCCTTGCTTAACCCCTCGACAGATGGGAATCTAATTCGTAGTGCGACAGGTTCCATGTCATTTCACCGTGGTATGAAACAACAATGGGTTTTTCTAAGTGGATATTTGAATGGGAAAACGCATTGTTTTTTTTATTTATTTTGGGGGTGGGGGTTCCTCCCTAAACCCCATCCCCTTTGATTATTTAAATATTCCCTAACACCCACACCCTATCTATATATTTTTTTAACACGCCTACAAAATTTGATGAGTTTTCTCGTTGAAATAACAACAGAGAAAATCCCAGCGTCCTTTCATCCCACAATGAAAGGACGTTGTACCGTGCGACCAGTACCATCAAGTCTAACTCCCATCCTTGTGTTAGTATGGAGCTTAATGATCATTGAAAGTAGGCCTGGTGGGATTCCCAAATCCATCCGTTTTTTTCCAGAGGCGTTCCCTAATTATCGTATCGAGCGCTGCCAAAAAAATCAATTAAAGCTGTGTACACTTTCTCAGACCACCTATACCATGTGTATTCAATGAGGGATGTTAATATAGTTAAGTTGTGCAGTGTAGACATAACTCTCCTAAAGCCTGTTTGTGTGCAGGGCAAAATGCTGTTATTTTCAATCTATTCATTCAACTCAGCAAGTAATATCTTGGCAAAGATCTTAGACAGTGGCCCTCATTACGACCCGGGCGGAATCCGCGGTGCTAAATGCACCGCGGAGCATGGCGGAAAGCCGCCGATAGCGCCATGGGGGTTGGCGGATTTACCACCCCATGCCGACCTTGGCGGAGCGGTAAATCCCCAATCCCCATTTTACCCTTCCCCATTCCCATTCTTGCCCCATAGGGTATAATGGGAGTGGGGAAGGAGTTAATTACGCCGCCGAAAAGTACAGCGGCGTAATTAACAACGAGGTCCCTTAGCGCCATGGTTTTCTCCGCCCGGTAAAACCAGGCGGAGAAAACCTCCATGGCGCTAAGGGAACTCGTAGTACGGCGGACGGGTCCGCCGCGATTAGCGCTGGCGGAAACCCACTCCGCCAGGGTCCTAATGAGGGCCAGTATGTTTAACATTGCAAGCATCCTATAATTATTAGGGAGGTTGCTGCAACCTTTTTTATATACAGGTACAATGCTATTAATCTCACGTATGCATTGAAACAAATCAAATAGCACTTGAGCCCACAGATCTGGGTTCATCCTAATTAGTCCATTGCATGAGCCATCTGGCCACACGGCACGTGAACTATTTAATGCCTTCATTATCAGACCAATAACAGTCAATGCACCTTCCCATCTCGCAGAACTATATAGAACTACAGTTTTAACCTGAGCTTTCCTCAATGTATTGTTGCTCTTTAAATCACTTTTATTTCAGTCTTAACTTCGTTTCATGGTTAACACTGATACGAGTTGGCTGAGTGGTATAATGATTCCCTCTTTGAGGCCAAACGCGACTCCTGTACTCTCGGTTACCTTCAGTTATGGTGGGGTACCGCTTCAGAGTTGGGTTCCTCAGAATCCTTCTCTCTGGCTCTCGACTGCTGATGCCTTATCTTCGTCGGTTTCTGCTTTCTCTCATCCTCTGCTCTCCATCTCGTCTCTTGTCCCGTTCCAGGACCCCGGCTGCTTGGTTTTGGGATCGGGCAACCTGTGGCTTCCCAGTCACTATAGTCTCAGCAAAGATTGTTGGACCTGCGGTCCACCACGGGTCTCCTTCCGTGGTTTCTCCACCTCCGACTCCTTCATTTCTCCCTATTGGGATTCTCAATCTGCAGATACGCTGTGGCTCTGGCATTCTGCTCTGTGCACTTGTGCCAGTTTGAAACTCACAGGCTCTCTGATTTCTGCATCCTGCAAGTGTCACGCTGCTTGCGGCTTCCCCGAGCCGAAGACTGTGTTCCTCCCCTCTTCTCCCTCTACATGCCTCGTTGAGGCTCCCTTTGTACGCGTCTCACTAAATTGGCTCTTATTTAAAGGGATATATTCCCTTGCAGTGAGATCAGGGCATCTCTGCAGAGTTTCTTCATTCCCGTCTTGATGTAAGCATGTTTCTGATTCATGAAGGTGTCCTATGTAGGCCATAATCTGTACAGGTGTAGGGAGTTTCTCACGGAACAGGAGTCCTTGTCCCCAAGTGGGGCCTCCTCTACCAGTGAGGTCCCACTTGCCTCTACCCCTAGGGAGGGTATTGTGGAACAAGATCATCTTCCTAGCCTCTCTAGCCTCACATGGGCGGGGCTCCCCATTGGGGAAAAGGGACCAATTCCCTTGATTCGTCACATCGCTCACTTATACTTTCCATTTCCGCAGCAGGGTTTTGAGAGTTTTTTTTACAAAAAGGGGAAATCACAAGATACTATTTGCAATTAAATTAATCCTAAAGAGCTGCTTATCTAAAGATAAATAGAAAAAGAGTCCTTTGAAATATTAAAAATTTACAAAAAGTCTTTAAAAATATATACAAAGCCCATAAAGTACACTATACAAAAAACTATTCATAAAAACCATCTTACTTCGGAGACAACCTGGCCAGGGCTGTCTCAAGGTCTTTGCTATTGCTCTTTTGTGCTGTTCTTCTTGGCCTTCATTCTCTCTCGAGATGGTTCTGGCAGACAGAGAGTGGGCAACAGCAGCAGCAACAATGGGTGCAGGCCCTAAAGTCTTTACTTGGGCTGGCCTGCATATGCAAGGTGCAGCCCAGCAACCAGATGCAACGTGTGGAGGCCCACAACATTCACACCCCTGGGCTATGTCTGGCCGGTGTGGCCCAGGGAGTCTTGATGGGCCTACTGTCAGGGGGTGGCCCCTTTATTTATACGCAGACCAGGAGGTCTGGGCCACTCCCCTGCTGTGTGGAGCTCTAGTCGTTAATTGTGCCCGGGGCCAGCAGTGAACAAACGGGTTCTGGAGAGGCAGCTGTTATTGTGGGCGCTCACCTTCCTGTAAAGGGAGCGCTTATCCACAGGCCTGTGACAGTGAACCAGATGCTGAGTGGAGCACCTCCCAACACTCCAAACTGAGGGCTGAGAAGAAAAACATTGGGCGCTCCGCTTGCGCCAGGAACTGATGTTTTCTTTTCTTTTTAGAGTAAAGGAACCCTCATGTGACCACACATGAGGGTCCCTTACTCTTATTTCTTCTTTGGATCCCCGGGGCAGCTTCTCGCACCGGGGTTCACTTTCGTTTAATCCCCGCAAGGGGGTTACAGTTGTGTTTGTGGTGTAGGTGACTCAACAAAGATTTCATTTTGAAGGCATGTGGTGTTTGTTTCATAGGGGCTGTTTACCAGGGCTTTAATACACATTTGCCAGCCTGGAAAAAATGACCCACTCATCTGCTTAGAAAACATTTGAAAATGTTACTATGGGAAAAAATGACCCACTCATCTGCTTAGAAAACATTTGAAAATGTTACTATGGGAATTCCACCTGGGCGTACTCATAGGATTTGCTGGGGCATACTTCTGTGTCTTGCAATGCGTTTGCACCCCTCTACAGAGCCCTTCGCCACACCGTGAGACTGCCCCACCCTGCCCTCACCAGCACCTTATTGTCACAGATCCAATCCAGCCCACTTCCACTGTCATCTCTATGCCACGGATACCTTTTTCCTGCTACTTACCTCTTACTTATCTGTGGATCCTTGCCACACACCAGTTCCAATGACCGCTCTTGGCATATACGGTCACCAACACTGGCATCCCCGGCGCCCCGCTCTGCATTTCCTCTTCGCTCCACTCCCCTTTACTCAGGTAGCCATTTCTTGCAACACTGTTTAAGCTATTCTGCCCTTGTTCTCAGAATGTTTGACATGTTAACTTTGTATGAATGTGGTTTAGAGCCAGGCCTTTACTGTAAACCTATCTTATGTGCGAGTCTTGAAACTGTGTTTCATGCCCACAGCTTGAGGGTTACAGGTCTTCATTGTGCTCTCTTGCATATGGCTTCCTGAGCCATTACTTCTCCAAGATACAGTTCTTTTCTTTTGCTATGAAGGGAAGGTCTGTTGGGGTGTTTCTCGGCTTTCCTATTTTCCCTGCTTCCACAGCTTTGAGCCAATCTTGGTTTGTGTCTTTCTGAGCCTCAAACAAACACTTGTTGCTGATCAAGAACTGTCTCCAGTGGTGGTGTTATCAGGAGACAGTTATCCTGGCAGGTTTGCTCTTCCTGGGGTACGGTGGATGAAAGGGGATATATCCCTTGGACCAGACACTAAAAGATAATTTCTTGTTTCCTCGGCCCCCCTTCTTGACAGTAGCCCTACTTGCATCCATGGTCACTGCGTCCATGTGTGTCACAAGTTGCAATAAATTATTTTTATTATAAGGGTTATTCTACTGTACCAGCTCACCACTGTAGTACTCTCAAAGTGCTTGCAACGGTGATGTTCAATTATTTAAGGTGTCAGAATGTTATTTTTAACCCCATAACTGCTGAGGGTTTTCCCTCCCAGTGCTGAGCCCTTTTTTGGTGATTTTGGTATGTTGCCCTTCAATCCTTTGTAATTATTTTGTTGCATGTGATATCTCTGCCAAATTTGGCCCCTTTTCTTCCCACGTGTAGGCGGTCATAATGGAATCCTAGTTTGCTGTGTGGGGGTGAGAGAAAATAACAAATAAGAGAGCACGTTTTGTGTTTTTTTCAGAAAATGACAATACAATGATGTACAAAGAAGCCTGTGTTTTTTTCCTTGGAAGAGCCAGGAACAAATGGTTTGCTGTTCTGAATTTGCCATTTTCCAGGCATATTTTCAAAAGGTTAACATAAGTTTTGTGAGAGGTAGGCGATTTCTCCCTTTTTTTCCAATGGGACATGCGTGGACGGAATGGAAGAGGAGGGTAGGAAAGTGGGAAGGCACACATTTCTGAAAATTAGACAAAATTCCAAGTTTAGGAATGGGTCATTTGTGCAGGTCAGGCAAAAACTATGTAGGTAGAATTCCCTAGTTTTGGGAAAAATTGGAAACATTACAGAAAATGATGGGGGCCCTGGAGCTCTGGCTGGGCTGTGTTACAGAATTTCCCTCCAAGAAGGGAGGGGTACCCTGCCGGGGCTCCCTGGGACTGCCGCTGCACTTGGGGATGGTCAACCCAAATGGGAGATGCCTGCCCAAGTCCAGGGTAATGACCCCCAACCATCATTGAACTCTGGTTGATCCTGTGTTACAGCTTCTCCTTCTGGGAAAGGACAGGGAATGTGCCGGGCCTCCCTGGAAACACCGGTGGGTTTGGGGACGTTCAACCCACATGGGAGACAGCCGCCCAAGGCCAGGGACATGATACTCTACCACCCTGGAGCTCTAGCCTGCCAAGGCTCCCTGTAACCGCCGCTGGGCTTGTGGACGGGCTTGTTGACAGTTATCACACAACATCCCTATACTAGATAACATATATACATTACGTTTCCTAATGCGACACAGCAGTAAAACACATCCACAACCTGTGAAGAGGGGTGATTTCATTTAACACACCAGGAGCATTAGACAATTCTTCTGAGTCGTTCCCTAACTTTCGAGTCCAGCCCTAAGAAGTGGGGAGCCTTGTGCTCAACAGTACAATTGTGCGTAAAAATGCCAAGATCGCGCAGGTGAAGGAAAAAGCATGTCTTCTTGGGAGGGCTGCAGCAAGTCCAGAAGGTTCTTCAGACAATGAAGAATTGGTTCGCACTATTTGAGTAGGATCTGTCCTTGGCGGCAGAGCAGTTTTCAAAAGGTGAGGTAGCTAAGGAGCGCAGGCTAACCCAGCCAAGATGGAATACCTTTTAAGGGATATTTTTGCGTAAAAGTGATCGGTTGTGCCAGGGGGCCACCGGTAAGTGTTGCAAGTACTCACTGACCTTCGGCACAGTCTGGACCAAACTTTGACAGTTTAGTCGAGGTCACTAGTAGGTTTGAGTCTTGCTGTTTTGCGGCACTCCGGTTCTCATCGGCTGTGGGGTAGAACGATTGACTGTGATGGGACAGTTCCCTTTTCTCAGCTTCTGAAGGAGGTATGAAGAACATTCCAGTGCAGCTGGCTTCAGAGCACAGGCGAATAGAACAGCAAGGCACCTACAGCGACCGCCACCAACAGGTACTGCCGCGGTAACCACAAATGCGTGCAGCGTTACGCACGCTCCTAATTTGGAACCCAGAGGAGCTAGGCCTGTGAAATGTGGTAAGAGAGGGCACAGGACAACAAGCAAGCAATGTACCAAGTCTCGAGCTTCCACTCGAGATGGCAGTGATTTTGCGGGCTACCATGGGGTAGAGCTGGACAGTTCACTGGATGGCCCAGGAACAATTTCGAACAAGCTTGTTCAGTGGGAAAGCAGGGGGTGCCAGGCATAGTTGTTTCCACTACTCCAAAGGGATGAAGTGCCTTCTTGATCGATGAAGATAACAGGGGTCCATTGGGACAGCAGAGGGCAAAGGGTGCCAAAGCTTTCCAAAGCATTTTCCCGGCAGTTTCATAAGTCTGTTTCTTTGTGCAGGAGGCTTGGCTCCTTCTGTAGTTCAGTGAGAACTCAGGTGATCGACCTGGAATGTATGCAGAGCCCCTCCTCTTATCCAAAATTAGCTCTGCCCCAAAATCGTGGGCTTCCAATCGAAGATCTGTTCTCATGCATACATCCCAGCCGTGGTCCAATCATGGTCCACGGTGGTCTCAGTCATTCAGGCACACCAGACATCATGGCACCAGTAGTGTGGATTGGGACCAGACAGTTCCAACCCGCTTCCTGGGCACACACACGGGACAGGCAGAAACCTGCAAAAGAGATCAGTTTTTGTGGGAGCCTGCATGCCCATATAAGGAAAGACCGGGTTACTTGACCTGGGTGAAGGCAAGGGACAAAATGGCCATGGGACAGAACACAAGACTTTGTGGCTCGGCCATTTTTGGACCTGGCCACAGTCTTGAACCAACCGCGGTAAACACGATGTGATTCAGTAAAAAGAAGTATAACATTATAAAAAGTAACTGCTGCCACCAGTTTGTCCCAGGCACACTCGTACAATCAGCAACACATACTTCGAGGGTGTCTAGAACCATAAAACAAAAAGGACCCCAGTGCACGGTACTGGAAGGTAAATTGTGCACTGTTAAAAAGTTACCAAGAAAAGGCAACATAGTAAAAGACTAAGGGAAACATAGTGTCAGTTTCCCCATAACAAGTGAGCAAAAGCCCAGGGAAGTTATGCTCAAGGCTGGGCTCCACTGGAAAATGTTTGGCTAGCAAAGCCAAACAAAAGCAAAATGTTTGGGGGGGTCTACAAATGGAGGGAAACTTTTACCTAAATGAAATCTTTCCTAACAGTCTCCCATGTGGGTCTACCATCTCTATGCACAGCGGCAGTCCCAGGGAGCCCTGGCAGGGTCCCCATCCTTTCCCGGAGGGAGAAGCTGCAACGCAGGCCAGTCAGAGCTTCAGGATAGTCGTGGTGTTATGTCCCTGGCTTTGGGCGGGTGTCTCCCATGTGGGTCTACCATCCTCAAGTGCAGCAGCAGTCGTAGGCAGTCCCGCCAGGGTCCCCATCCCATCCCGGAGGGAGAGGCTGTAATGCAGGCCAGCCAGAGCTTCAGGATAGTCAGGGGGTGATGTCCCTGGCCTTAGGCAGGTGTCTACCATGGGGGTCTATCATCCCCAAGAGCAGCGGCAGTCGCAGGGAGTCCCGCCAGGGTTCCCATCCCTTTCCAGAGGTATATTCTGTAATGCAGCCCAGGCAGAGCTCTGAGTGATGTCCCTGGCCTTGGGTGGCTGTCCCTCGTGTGGGTTGACCATCCACAATCCACGCAGCAATTCCAGCGATCTTCGGCAGGGTCCCCTTCCCTTTCCAGAGGGAAATTCTGTAATGCAACCCAGCCAGAGCTCCAGGATGGTTGCCGGTCATGTCCCAGGCCTTGGGCGGGTGTCTAACATGTGGGTAGGCCCGACAGCGTCCCCGTCCTTTCCCGGAGTGAGAAGCTGTAATGCTGGCCAGCCAGAGCTCCAGGATGGTCCGGGGTGATATCCCTGGCCATTGGCGCCTTTCTTCCATGTGGGTTGATCCTCCCCAAGCCCAGAGCTCTGGCTGGGCTGCGTTACAGCTTTCCCTCCCGGGAGGGATGGGCACCCTGCCGGGGCTCTCTGGGACTGCCGCTGCACTTGGGGATGGTTGATCCATATGGGAAACAGCTGGTCCCAGGGAAACACTGATGTTCTGATGGCATTTTGTGGCCTGACCCGGAAATTGGGTCCCAGCCCACCAAAATACCATCCCAGACTGCCCACTCCCTCCCACACCACCAACAATCCAGCCCCAGTCCCACCCACCCCACTAACAATGGCCCTACCCGTGTAAAACTACTTACATAATGTTGAAGCTCCTTGAGTAAAAAATCCTGCAAACAAAACAAAAAAACACTCATTAGCTGTGGTCAGCCCATCAAAAACAAATCATAACTATCACGCTTCAATCACCGCCCCCCTTTCAAGCCATCCCTGGTGGTCTAGTGACTCTCACCCCCCAGTAAAAACACATTTGCCCCTTCCTGGGGGCAGAGTGGTAGATTACACTGCCAATCTGCCCCCAGGGAGGGCTAAATTACATGCCCCATCCATTTGGGGAAGGGGAGAGGAACACCCCTCCCGTTTTATGAAAAAGCATCCTTGGTGGTCTAGTGACCCCTGCACCCCCAGTAAAACAAGAATGTACCCCTTCCTAGGAGCACATTGGGAAATTACACTGGCCCTCATTACGACCCTGGCGGAAAGCAACTGACCTGACCGCCATAGCGTAAATAGCGTTTCCGCCATTGCACGACGGAGTAAAGTGCGGCTAATTCTGACCCATCGGGCACGAGCACTACGCCTTGGCGGAAGTGCAAAGTCCGCGATGGCGGAAATGTCCCCAAAACGCCCCTCACCGCCGTCGTACGGCGACCTAGGTGCAATTCCGCCACCGGTCAAAGCGGTCACCGTAATGAGCGGCAATCGGAAAATACGGTGACCGTAAATATACGGAAACGGAAGCAAAAACATGGTCCCGGAACGGGAAACAGCACGCCGTACACCTATAAAATCAGAATTTTCACACAACCATTAAAAATACTACCCTGAGAGACATCCCAACCCGTCATCCACCCTAGTGAAACCAAAACAATGGGAAAAGTAGCGAAAAAAGCATGCGACCGCAAGCGGCAGGTCCACTTCTCACGTGAGGAACTCACGGTGCTCACAGAGACCCTCCAGGAGAATGCTGCCGTCGTCTTCTCGACGCAAATGACCAGGACGGCACTTGCGAACAAGAAGGCCATATGGGCCCTGGTGGCACAGCGGGTAAGTGCGGTGGGGACCGCACCCCGCAACCCACAGCAATGCAGAAAGCAATGGGACGACTTGCGGATACGCGTACGGAGCATACTATCCGCCAACCGTAACATTGCCACAGCTACCGGGGGAGGATCGGAATCACCCATCAAGTTGACCCCCTGGGAAGAAATCTGTGCCTCCACCATTGGAATGGAGACCATAGAGGGAGTCGGAGGGATGGAGAAAGGAGTGCAGACATCCGAAGAATCAGGTAGGTGTCCCAAATAAAACTATGCTAAAACCACAATGTCCAATCATGTGAAGTACCATGTGTCCACACAGTGCAACAGAAACACTTGTCCAGGAGAACGTCCACTTACATTGGCCTGATAGCGCACATTAAAAGTCAAATTAAATAAATAAATAATTAATTAAAATTCCTAAAAACACCCTCTACACGTGCAGCAGGCACCCCCTAACTGCAGGCTGCAATACAACTGCACCCTCAATCCACACAAAAATGAAACCACCTCCAAGGCCCTGACCCAAATCACCCTCAGGTACCACCCCAATGCATGTGATACATTGCCATTCCAATTTCCACAGACCCATAAATAACGCTCGCCCTCCTTTACTCCACCACAGGGTCCAATTCAAATGACGAGCTCCAGGACACCCCTACCAGCACACCTGCAAAGAGGGCCAAGACCAACGGCCAAAGACCCTCCACCTCAGCTGCACGGATCAAGACACGGCAGCAGCACAAATCAAGTGGCAGCACACAGGAGGGGACTTCAACAGGCACCCCAGCAGCCAGCATGGCCACAACACCACCACCACCACAGGCCCCCCCAATGGATGCCACAGAAGGCACTGCTTCTGGTGGCAACAGCACCATAGGTGACACTGCATTAATGGCAGCATGCTCCGACACAGAAAACGGTGATGTCGATGTACGATCCATCCATGACCTGTCTCAATCCCCCTGTTTGTTTCATCCCATACACCATGAGGATACCACGCAGGGGCACTCACAAGACGACGACTGGCCATCCCCCACAAGCCCTGTGTCAAGGCAACATGAGGTGATCAGCCCCTCTGTGACACCACCGCAAATGGCCATGGCCCAGCAGAGGCAACAGTCCCTCGACCAGGTGATCGTGCAACAGCAGCAACTGGCCACGCTCCTCAAGGACCATGCTGATGAATGTGGGGGTACCAAGGCAGCCATAGAAACATGTACAGAGACACTAAGGGCAGAAATGGAGAGAAGCACCGAGAGCCTGAGAGTACAAATGGAGAGAAGCACCGAGAGCCTGAGGGGGGAACTGCATGCGACGTCCAAAGACGTATGTGCTGAACTTGCCGCTGTGCGCCGTGTGCTCACTGAGCTCTCACAAACCCTTAGGGACATGCATGGACGTGAGCAGGCAGAGACATCATCCGTTGCAAGTTCCGTCCAGGGCAGCCCCCAACGTAGATCTGGGAGGAACCTGCGCTCCACAGGCAGGGGTGCCCCTGATACCCGGAGAGGGGGCTTGCAATAGCGTCTGCCCACTGACAATGAGCATCCTTGGACACTGGTGTTCGGGGGGGAGGTAGGAGGGTGGAGGGGGTGTGTTGGGCTTACTTGGGTGGCGGGTCGATGGGGTGTGTAACACAATTTCACATATGCTATAAACATTTCACAATCATCCAATGAGATGTGTGGACATTGATCTTTGTGTACGAGGCCATTATAGGCGTACAGTCCATATTGTGCATGTTCCAGACACACACAGTGCCACAAGTCCCGTGTCCATGTATCAGCCACCAGGCGTGAGTGCTAGAAGCATGAATCTATGATAATCGGACGAATTTCACGGCCCTCCTGTGCCTCGCGGACTCCTTGAGGTGCTGCCACATCCCCACCCACATCATGACCATATTCAGGTGCTTGCAGTTCTGCGTCAGGGGGCATGGGCACATTTCTACGTATGCACATGTTGTGTAGCATGACACATGCCATGACCATCTTTGCAACCTTCTCATGGCGGTACAGGAGTGCCCCGCCAGACCTGCTGAGGCAGCGGAAACGACCCTTCAGTAGGCCGAATGCCTGTTCTATGACTACACGGGTACGTGAGTGGGCATGGTTGTAGTCCTCCTCATGCTGGTTCTGTGGGTTCCGGAGTGGTGTAAGGAGCCATCTCTTCAGTGGATACCCGGCATCACCTGTATGTGGACAATAAAGGATGTTTGAGGAATGACATTGCTACGTAAGCACCCCCCCCCTTCCTGCCAGGTCATTGCCGCATCACATACCCCACATTATCATGCATGAAATGAGACTCACCGAGTAGCCAGGATCTGTTCCCTGCATGTCGCTCCATGTAGCGTGGTATTGTAGAGTTCCGTAAGACCATGGAATCATGGGTTGATCCAGGAAATCGGGCACAACAATGTGTAATGATCCTGTTTGAGTCACACACCATTTGTACATTAAGAGAATGATATTGTTTTCGGTTGCGGTACTGGGCCTCCATGGCATGTGGGACAACCAATTCCACATGGGTGCAGTCGATGGCACCAATGCAACCCGGTATGCCGGCAAGTGCATGGAATCCCACTTTTGTGTTCGTAATTTCCTGCTCCGAGCGTGGTAGAGAGATGTAGTCGTCTGTGTGCTTCAGGAGGGCATCGAGCACTTGCAATAGTGTCCGTGACAGCAGTGGCTGTGAAATGCCATGCAACTGTCCGACTGTGTGCTGGTAGGTGCCTGTGGCCAGGAAGTGGAGTACAGACACCACCTTCAGTAGGGGTGGGATGGCGGTTGGGCTATCTATCATGCTGACAAGGTCAGCGTGTGTCATGTCCACAATGGCGGTTATGGTGTCCCGGTCCAAACGGTAGAGGGTGTGGATCTGCTCATCAGTGAGGTTGAACGGATGTGCTCGGAGGCGTGGGATTGCGGGCTGCCTGCGTGGTGGTAGTGGCTGTGCTGGTGGGCCTTGCTGGCCCTGCCTTGCCCTCCTCCTCCTCCTGCGTCTCCTCTGTGCGGCCGGTTGTTGTAGTAGTTGGTGTTCGTCTTCTTCTTGAAGTTGGAGTACTTGCAGTGCTATCAGGTCCCCCAGGGCCAACATCGCTAGTCCTGCCGGTAGCATTTTGGAGTGGGTGTGGTTGTGGGAGGGGGTTGGGTGTGCAATTTATGTGTTTTCAAACTGTATAGCCTCCACCTGTGGTGATTCATTCCACCTGTGCAAGCTGCAATCCCCTTTGGGGGAGCACGTCCCGCACACAACGCTGCAAATCGACGCATGGCATCTTGCTATTACAATCATGTATTTCATCCCGATGGCAGTGAGATATTGCTTCATATGTTAATTCTGCTATGGTCCCATTGTTTCACATACTATCTTTGCAGTCGGGAACAAACTTGTGAAGGGTCAGTGGAATGTAGTACTCGATTAACGGTGGACCCTCATGCAGCGCTGTACCGCGGTTCACCGACGGGCGGGGCGTCCCATTTGTGAGTGAAGCCAGTTGCCATTTTCACACACTGCCGCACTAAATGGATGGATTTGTGATTTCAAGCGGTCACAGATGCCTTTTCGACGTGATGTTGCAAATGAGGAATTCGAAGGACAGCGCTTTCGGTTTCCAGCTAGCGGCGAGGAGACGCCCACAGGTCTGACTGCAGATAGAAAGTTCTATTGTTTAATGTCCTTGGGACAGGGGCCATGCCGAGAATGCAATGATTGATATGAATAGTATGGGATGCGCAATAGCGTAGTGGAGGATAAGGCAGGACGTTCCCAAATACATGTTACTTCACAACACTAGAATTCCGGCCTGGAGCACAGTGGATTTTGCAGACTGCATTAAGCACAGACTCAATGGAAATTTCAAATGTTATGTGAGTAAATAATCAGGCGTTTTTATACCGGGATGAGGGAATGATGTATGGATGCATGGACAGATGATTTAATAGAGAGTCTGCCATGTACATGGCTTTTTGGAATCTATCAACTTCCTCTGCGCTATGTGATGCAGGGCTGCCATAGTGGGACCATCGTCTATCTGCCCTTGTTGAACCTTCCCTGTCTCGACGCGCCTTCAAACACTTGTGTCTATGCACGTTACTAATCCCATCTAATGGATTCTGTTTTAACAGACGCATGCACACAAACACTCGTTTGTAAAAGTGTTTTCACCTCGATTTATATAGTTATGATTCGCAAGTGATTTTTGGGTGCGAATAATCCTTTTGAGTGGGCTAGCATGCATATGGCTGTGGATTTAGTGTGATCTTTGAAGTGAGTAATTCAAATGGAGTTCAGATGCCCATACTATTCTTTTTCGTTTCATTTGGGTGACAGGTATCTCCTCCCCTTTTGCCGCTGCCATCTGTATGCCACTCCTGCAGATGGCTTTTACTCCCGACACCTGCTGCTTCGTGTTAATCAGTGGAGCACCATTACGATCTTATGGGACGATCGCCAATGGCCCACATGCCCTTACGCAGTACTAGTGGCTAGGAGCAACATTTCGAGCTTTCAGCTGGACTAGTGCCTACCTAATGGGACGGCCCTGCGGTTCTAGGCGCTTCCATGTTGCCTTTTTGAACGTGAATGTAGCCCCTGTGTACCATGGAGGAACAGGGCGTCACACAAGAAGAAGCTGGTCATTTATTGCGGATGCAGCCCACAATTATGAGATATGATTTGGAGTTCATGACCTAATAGCTGTATGGCCCGGGTGATTTTGTTGTGCATTAAATTTTGATTATGATATTGACCGTGTAGCGTTATTCTTTGCAAGTAATGTAGCATATTCCTATTTGTGGAGCGATGTATTGTGAGGAGATCTGCTTTGGGTTCGGCCTTCTGAGTATAGTTGAGTGGTACTGTACTTGGCGCGTTTGCCTACGAAGGCCAGTAAGGTCAGGGATAGGGGCTGCAATTATGTCTGTTTTGATGATGTCATGCTCATGGGAGGGGGATTAGCTTTTGTGTAACAGATGCCGGTCAGCCAGGTGGATTG
Organism: Ambystoma mexicanum; assembly: GCF_040938575.1. Classification (NCBI taxonomy): domain Eukaryota; kingdom Metazoa; phylum Chordata; class Amphibia; order Caudata; family Ambystomatidae; genus Ambystoma; species Ambystoma mexicanum. The sequence goes on along the minus strand of NC_090921.1, from coordinate 739,163,183 downwards.
GTGGAATGATGTGATTTTCAGAATATGGCTGGTCACAGGTGCCTGTGTTTGCGTGCGTTTCTTGGAGGGAGACTGAGGTCATGTCCATTGGAATAGCTTCTGTATTCGTGCCACCTGTGCCCTGCTGCTCCCATTGGCCCCTCTTGAGATGTGCCTGGCTGCTCAGTCACTCTGCCAACTTGTGTGGTACATGCTTATGCTGATGGTTGGTTTGTTTACTGGAAGGAGTACAGGGCTGGTGCAGTCTCACTCAGGATACTGCTTTGTATGTTGCCTTACACTGGTGTCAAGCGATGGGGGGCCTGTTTTTGTTTGTCTCAGTTTTCAGTTCATGTTGCTGTACTTGAAGCTTCACATGCCTGTGCTGCATCAGTACGGCAATGGTGCCATGGCTAATATGGATGGCCACTCACAAGGCACTTGGAGCCCCTACATTCATTTGTTCGTTGGCATGCATGGGTGACTTGTACATTTCACTGGTTGCATTGTGTGACTTCATTGCACCTACGAGGAGTTGTGCAATGTGGCCAGGGAGTGGTGTACAGGCACTCAGTAGGGCCTTTTACGGTTGGTTTGCGATGCCGTACTTCTGACCATGGCGGAATGTTACATTCCGCCATGCTTGATGGCGTTAGGTACATGTCCGCTAGGGTCAGAATTCCCGTACCGTTGCGCCATGGTGGTAATTACGGTTTCGCAGTGCGCGCGTGCGCGTACTTGGTGCAGTTAGCGTTGGCGTTCACTACGGTGTCGCTAATGGCATCGTACTTTACAGTGACGGGTCATAATCGCACCGAGCAGTATTCGATGGCGGTATTGCATTTCCGCCATCGTTTTTCGATTTCCGCCAGGGTCATAATGAGGGCCACTGCCAGTCTGCCCCCAGGGAGGGCTACATGACATGCCCCCATCTATTTGGGGTAGGAGGGAGAGGGCCACCCCCCTTTTATATAAAAAAAATCCCTGTTTGTTCAGTGGGCACCCACCCCCAGAACACCCAACACAAAAGTTTTTTTTTTTTTTCGTTAGCCCTTTTCCTAGGGGCAGATGGACACATTAGTGTGCCCATCTGCTCCCAAGGTGGGCAAAACATACTGCCCCATGCTTTAGGAGCAGGAGGGGAAGGGAGCCCCTTATATACTAAGCGGCCCCCTCACCGCCCACTTCAAAAAAGTATCCCTGGTGGTCTAGGGACATTGCTCAGTGCGGATCAAGCGATCTGCGCCCAGCAATGCTTCAAGGAAGGTGTCGTTGGAAAGGGGAGATTCTCCCCTTTCCAACGACACCTCCCTCGTTCAAAATGGCATAGAAATGCCAGAGATCGAGGGAGGAACTTGCCTTCCATGTCACGGCCGCAGCCAGAAATGGCTGTGGCAGTGAAATTTACATTCAGTGTAACTGAAGTAAATTCATCCCTGGGCCGTGAGGAGGAACCTCCTCCTCACATAGCCCAGGCATTGGATTTCCAGTTTTTGTTGTGTGATCGCTGCTTTGCAGCGATCTCACAAGCTAAAGTGCTAAAAAGGACGAGGTTTCTTGTCCTCGGCACTGCAAACGTAGTGCTAAGGATGAGATATATCATCCTTAGCACTTAATGGGTTAATGTATTTTTAATAGCATTCCCCAGCAATTCACAAGGCCACTTTTGTTCTTCCTTTCTGGGTTCGTCCCTAGGGGACCTTTTCTTTTCTTTACCTTCTCTTTCTCGTCACTTCCTCTGTCTTTTCCTCAGGGATATAGTCCCTGCTCACTAATCTGCACTCAGGGATATAGCGCCCTGCTCACTGGTCTGCACACAGGGATATAGTGCTCTGCTCACTAATCCGCACCCAGGGATTTAGTGCACTGCTCACTAGGCCGCGTCCAGGTATATAGTGTCCTGCTCACTAGGCCGTGTCCAGGGATATAGTGCCCTGTTCACTCTTAAGGCCCCTGCCCCTTCTTTCTCTTGTCAGGGTCTCTGCCCTTTTCCTGCTCTACCTTCCCCTTGGCCATATCCTCCATCTTCAGCTTTTCTGTTATCTTGCTCTGTCTTCCCCTTGGTCAGAGCCTTTGTCTTCACCTTTTCCGTGGATCTTGCAATCCGTTCTTTCACTCTCGGCCTTATAGTCAATCCAGCAGTATTCCTCTCCTCTCTGGGTTTTACAATCTGGTCTTCCACTCCAAGTCTTACAGCCTGCCCAGCAATCTTCCTCTTTTCTCCAGCAATCTTCTTCCTCTTTAACACCAGACCTCACCTTCTCTATCACACCGACCTCCCTTCCACTTTTGTTATGAGATCTGCTCCTCATATAGTGCTTGGTCTGACTGGCTTCCCGCTGATTGGCCAGAGGGGTCACATGTGCCCTCTGGGCATGCTCCATGGCAGGGATGCTTTTTAGTCCTGAGTTCATGGGGGAAGTCTTTAAATATTATAGGCACCATCTTGGATTCCACTTCAATTTGTGTTTGTTGCCAACTGGGATGGAGCTGCTGGTTTGTTCCCGTCTCAGGCTGGGGAGGTTACCTTCTCTGAATTTCGTTTTGGTGCCCTCCTGTTTCAAACAGTTCAGGGTATGTATTAAGCATTACACCTGTGGGTGGGAGTTTGGAAAAAAGGTTTCTCCTTTATTCAGTGCAATACTGGCATCCTTTCCATAGCTTTAATGGAGGCTGCAGCTGCAGGTGGTCCTGTCTCCCTTGTGCTGGCAATTGTGAGGGTGACACTAGCTCTCGCCTTCCTAGTGTTCCTGTTAGTGTGGGAGGGAAGTGGGGCTCTGTGTGTGTGTGTGTCCATTAACTGTACAGGTGAGGTCTGAGTGAGAGGTGCATGTTCCCCACGAATGCCACCTTTGAGGGCGTAAAACACTTACCTCAGTTACCATGGTCTTCCCCATTATCTTCCTGAGTTCAAATCTTTAAGCGCGTTTTGCTAGTCCAGTCCGGTGGTTCCTCTCGTGGGAAAGAGGAATTATGGGACTTGCAGTCCCATTCTTGTTGTTTTGTTAACATGGTTTGGGCTGTCTGGCCCAGGGGTGTGGTTTCCAGCCTTCTTCCTGTCCTAGATGACCTAACTGGGTCTTTTGTATGGTCCATTCCCGCTGGGTCCAAAATTCCATTCCCTGGGTCCAGTCTAGGCTTTGTTCAAATGTGGAATTATGGAACATGTTGTTTTTATTGGCTTGTTTATTCCAAAGGAATGGGCCTATGTTGGAGAATATGCTTTTATGATAGTAATGGAATAGGTGCTACCGGCAGGTTGCCGCCGGACCCGTACAAAATTAACAGCGCCTGACTTCCCAGTGCCACCCGGCTATTACAAGTCCGGCAGCCGTGAAGTCAAGCGCCGGTAATTTTGTTAATCTCCATTCCAATAGAGTCCTATGGGATACTATGGGAGTGGGGACACGGGAGCGCCAGCACCGTTAACAATGGTGTCAGTGCTCCTGTGAAGTCTGCCTGCCATGGTCGCTGCGCCCGGCAGGGTCAGACCTGTCGGGCACAGCGGCTCTGGCAGGCAGACTTGTAGTTTGCCAGTCCGGAAAAAAGGGTGCCGGTGAGCTTACCGGCACCCTTGTTTCCGGACCAGAAAACTTATAAAAAGTCCCAATGTGTTCACTTTTCACCACAAGTGTATGAGGTCCACAACTATCATCGTTCCCGGTGCGACTTCTATGTATTGATTTTAATTTGCTGAGTCAGATAAACGCACGTTTTACCACCAGTCCAGTAGGAGTTTACATCTCGCTTGCTATATCTATTTCCTTTGTTTCCCCATGTGTATGAATAGAGTAGAGCCAGGCACCTCATTTCTATTTCTGGATCACCAAGCACTATAGGCGTTTCACCCCAAATGTTAACATTATAAGGGGATGTCACATGTGTACGTGGGTGCATGACAGATCGCCTTGTTACAAGCATATTACGCTGACTAAAACATAGAGATCCATTGAATTGTTAGACATGCTACTGAAAAATTATGGGTTAACATATTGAAGAGTGTAGTAGATACATCTGAGCGTGTGTGATTTCAGAGATGTGGGAGTGTGCTTTGATGTAAAGACAGCTAGAGGGCTCTGACATCTGGTGATGTGAACAGAGAGGTTGATTGAGTGGGAGTAGTTTGGGCAGTTGCTGGAATCATCAATACAGTATATATTTATTACTCTTTTGCAACCTGTCTTGATTATTTGGACGTCAATGGTGATGCTGTTTGTTCCCACCCTTATGTCCATCATCCCCAACCCATTGTTGGCGTTGGTACTTGATGCAATGTGCTTGCTCACTCTGAAAGCCCCAAAGTATGCTAGAGAAAACGCTTTTTTAAATAGCAATGATGCAAAATCTAGAGGGCGTCTTTTATCTTTCTGTGGCCCTTCTGCTTTCCCCCAACCTTTGAGGGCATATGAAATTAAAGAACTCCTGCTAGGATCTGAATCTCCCTGTATCTTAGAGAAATAGGCCACGGCTGTTAGATGCCCTTTTGCCCATTTTTTCTTAAAACCCTGTCTATAAGCCCAACTTAGAAATGCATTAATATCTTTTGTCGTTATCAATTCAACATGGGTTAAGCTAGTAACATTTAGTACCGTTTCCAGACACTTACTATATTGAGCTGTGGTGTTGTCCGCCAATTCCATCTTGGCCAGGTCTAAGAGTAACCTCTGACAGGGTCTATATTTTTCATCGGCAGTACCCACCTGCATTCGCCCGCATCTGAGGCGTTTGATGTTGCTGGTAGTGCATTCCGGCCCCGGCCGTTCGATGTTGGCATTGATACTGCTTTTATCAATTTTTCAGAATATCCCAGCAGTCCTTTGGGATATTTGACATCTCTTACTGGGCATTTGGGATCATTGGGGGAAATTCTGTCCACTGAAAAACGAGATAATGCATCAGCAATGTTATTATCTGCTCCTGCAATGTGCTTCGCTCTTACCATGATGTTTTCAACCAGTGTGATTTTGGTTATGGCTCTTAAAATTCTTAAGACTAGATGGCACTTGGTGGTTTTCCTGTTAATAATTCCTACCACTGCCATGTTACCCGACCACGCAGTTAGCTGTGTGTTTGCCAAAGGCCCGGTCCAGATGTGGAGTGCTAGCCAGATTGGTATGATTTCCAGAAGCGTGATGTTTCGGGTCCAACCTGCTGCATGCCATGTGTCTGGCCATTCTGCCACGAACCATGATGGTCCCAGCATAGCCCCAAAACCTTTGCTTCCTGCTGCGTCATCCGTAAACAGCACTCTTCTGGCGTGCACAATGGTGTTGTGCCGTTGAAAGTTTTGACGAAAGCTTCCCATACAAGTATGCCTTTTTTGATTTCTTCTCCCAACCCAATGTGTAGTTGTGGCTTTTTGCAGCTCTTTGTTTTTAGCTCCAAACTTCTTGCACATGTTTTGCCTTGTGGTATGACCCTGGCTGCAAAGTTTAGGCTACCTGCTAAAGATTGAATCTCTTTCACTGTGCCCTTTCCCTTTTTACCTAGACTCCTGATTTTTACTCGTAATTCCTCTATTTTTGTGTTGGGTATCCTGCAGTCCGCAGCCTTGGAATCTATTTCTATCCCTAAAAAAATTATGCTAGTCGCTGGTTTTGTTGTCTTTTCTTCTGCCAATGGTATACCCCATTGCCCGGCCATTTCTATCATTGTATTTAGTGTGCTCTGACATTCTCCTGTCTCTGGATGTCCTAACAACAAGAAGTCCTCCAGGTAGTATACGACTTGCGCTTCTGGCAATTGTTTTAGAAAAACCCACTGAAAAAATTAACTAAATTGCTCGAAAAGGGTGCAAGTTACTGCGCACCCCATTGGTAGCTATCTGTTCGCGTAAAATGTTCCATCAAAAGTGAAACCTAAACATGGTTGTGATTTTGGATGCACTGGTAATAGTCTAAAAGCTGATTCATTGTCCAGCTTGGCCAGCAGGGCCCCTTTAACACATTTTCTAATTATTCTGAGTGCCTCTTGCAAATGGGTATAGGCCACTGAAGTTTCTGTTTCTGAGATTCCATCATTCACAGAGTGCCCTTGTCGGTATGATAGATGATGAATCATTCTCATTTTTCCCTGTTCTTTTTTAGGCACTAGACCTAGTGGGGAGCATATGAATTTTTTGAAAGGCATTTGGTCCCATGGCCCCCGAATTCTCCGAAATTCTAGTTCTTTTTCAATTTTTTCTCTCATTATTTCAGGGTTCTCTCTTGCTGATTTCAATTTTTTGGGGATATTGGGGGACCCTGTGCCCTTAAACAGGATGTAAAAACCTTCTTTGAAACCTTTCTCAATTATTTGGCCGACGCTTTTGTCTGGGTAGGCAGCTAGAGCTGCCTTAAAACCCTTTATATTGATTGGAGTTTTCCCTGGTTCAAATATATTTTTTTTTCCTAGACTAATGCTCTTCTTTTTTGAGGGCTCTATTTGGCAGGCATGTGCATCCGCTGCTGGGGTGCTCTCCACCACATTTTGTGCAATTATGTTTCTATCTGCATTCTTTTCCCCAGGTACAATGCCCTTTCTCAAAAGTCCAGCAAGTGGTGCTGCTTCTGGGGGTGTTTTGGACTTTGTATTGGCTGCGGTTATTGGGCCAAGCCCCCATGGCTGCTTCTTCTGAAAGGGCTGTTCGTCCTTTCTGTGGTTATCTGGTTCAGTGGTTCTATTACTGCTTGCGTGAGCTGTTTTATTATGTGACTGAGTTTTTTCTTCATTCTCTGGAGGCTTCCCATTCATTAAGTTTAGATCATTCTGCACCTCATCCCATTCTATCTCTGGTCGCTCGGCCATTGCTCTCCTAAATCTTTCATCATATGCGATCCAGATGTCTCCCCCATAAGTTTCTTTAACCTCTCTGATTTTGTCTATGTATGCCATTAACTTTGACCCATCCTCAGGAGTTTTCTCCAATATTATGGTTGCTAAAATAATATTGGAAGGTAAATTTTGGCGTTCGGCACTCAATCTCTGCCTAACTGTGTCCCAATTGCCCAAATTCGCTTTGAATTAGGCTCACTATCTTAATATAGCATGTTTGCCTGGAAACTGGTTTCGTTATGATGGAAATGTATCATTTCATTGCAGTACGAGGATATCTCCTATATCCTAGGCCGATATCTGCTGCTATCTATGCAACATTTTCCAAAGAGATGGGGAACCTGACCATAAACATTCTCATTGATGCTGACATTACAATTGCCCTTTTAATGAACAACCCTGACCGCGCAAAGTTAAAGCTATATCAGCGAGACTCGTTCCCAACCATAGAATTGTGTCAGCTTTCTAAATACTGGGAACCAACTCAATTTGGGCATAAAAAACTCAGAACCTCGAATGCGATTCCGTTTAAATCTGTGGCCTACCCGTGATATTCAACATAGACGGCATCTTCTGGCCTCACATGAGAATGTTTGCAGGTTTTGCAATCTTGCCAGTTTCCCTGAAACCTTGAAGCATATCATTGCGTATTGCTCTGGAGTCTCTGTGCGACGTTATAAATATTTTGCACATTGCTTTGATTCCTTGTGAGTAACAGAAAAGGAGGAATTCTGGCTGCAAGTTTTTGGTGGCAAACGAATGTCTGTACGAATAGCCACCATTGGCTTTTTACATGAGCTGTAACTTGGCCAGATAGAACAGCGAGATATATATTAACTTTTAATTTTTTCCTGAGATTGTGTTATTAAGCTTGATATTTAGAAATCACTGATATATGTTTAAATTTGACTTATGCAGAATTTTTCTCAGAATTTATTTTTAGAGAACATTTCATTGTATGTTAACTCTGTTTAAAAAAAAGTTTTGTATGATGCATTTGTATAAATTGAAAGGTTGTAATATTCAGCCAATCAATAAAAATAAAAAATAAAAATAATAAAAGCCTTCAGCCAATTGTCCCAGTTATGTTCCACCTGTGCATTTCTAGCTATCGTTTTTTTCTTCAATGTTTTTAGGATCTTTAAAGACATTCAAACCCTTACGTTGTGCTTCTATTAGTGAAAATATTTCCAAGTACAATTTTTTCCAGATTGAGTCCTTGACCATTTGGTCAATGTTCCAGGCCAATTACCTCTTTTACCTGTTCAAAATCCCGCTTTCTAGTGCTTTCAACCTCTCCATTAGCTGTGCATTTGTGACCATCATGTCTTCTTTTTGTGCGGTTGCTGTAACTTCATTTGTATCTCCCTCTACTGTTATTGGGGTTCCCTCTTCTATTGCTGGTGTTGTTAGCTGGTGTTCCCCTATGTTGTGTCCCCCTGGGTTTCTTTGCTCATTTGTACGATTTGGGCTGGTCCATGCCTTCAGTGGCCCCTCACTACCGCCCCCTTGCTCTACTGTTACTTCCGCCATTACATGCTGTTGCTTTTTCCCCCTCAACTGCGACATCATTTGTTCTATTTTATCAAATTTTGCATTTGTTACAATTTCTTGCTGAGTCAAATACTGATTTGCAAAGTCATCTAGCATATCAGACAAATTTGTTTTCTTTTTACCTTTCTTGACGCCTTTCTTCCCTTGTGACACTGTGGTCTGCTTGTCTGCTCCCCTTGGCTCTGGGTTTTCTTTAGCTTTCTTTTCCGCTGGTGGTGCAGCCTCTCCCACCACTGAAATTTCTGCATCCTCCTTATCTGAGTCTTCATTTAGGCGTTTACTTACCCATTGCCAACCGTGGATTCGTTCTGCCTCTTCTGCCCAGAGTATGAGATTTGTTTTCTTTATCCCGGTTGTTTCCATGGCTGATAAAAAATGTAGAAAGTGACCAAGAACAATAGCTACTTTAGATAGCTGGTGTGGTTGGTAAAATAGTTATTTTCCCTAATGCTCAATTTTTGTGTGCTGCATGTTTTGTGTTAAAAAGATGCTAAATTACTACTCAGCAGTATTTGGAGCTGCTTTGTTCCTAATGCGGGGTAATACAACCTTTCGGTTGCTGTGGCAAAACCTTTTACCCTGAAGCTGTAGCTGTTTGCTTTACGTGCCTGGTTCTCACCGAAAATCGCATTCCTTTTGATTTCAAGTGCTTGCTGCTGTAAATCGCTGCTGCTTTAAAAACATGTGTCCATGTGCTTTTTTGTACCTTTATCTGCGGAGGTAGTGCTTTTAGTTCCTTAAATGTACATCTGTATTTGTAAATGCAGCGGCCGCCTGCCACTCATGTTCTGTGCAATATTTCTCTTGTGTGTGGTCTTGCTTCCAAAGCCTGTGCGTCCCGTCCCTTTGTTTACCTGACTTTCACTGCATTTCGTGCCTCTAGTCAGTTGCACTTTAATAGGTTGTTATGACAACCCTGGTCGGCTCCTAGTTCTGCAAGTTCAGCTCTGCCGACTGCCTGTTTTCCTCTCCGGCGACCGGCTCTTTACGCTCTGCTTCCCGCCGGCAGTCCTCGCAACAGGTTCAGCTTCTTGGCTTCACTTCACAGAGGTTCCCAGCTTCTCAATGCTTCCTGTTGTCTTCCATGAGTTGTCTGAGGGTGGCACCTAGCGCCTGCTGTTCCTCCTGTGCCTGTATAAACGTGGGCGGTCCGTTGCTCCTACGCCGTCAGAAAAACTGGGTCTGCTGTTTTCTATGATGGCGAGTCTCCGATGAGGAAAAAAGCTAACTTTCTAGTTGCCACTGTACGCTTTCGGTGTGAGTTACCAATTGGGCTCTCACTCCTCCGCACACCAAGTTGTTTGTTGGGCACCAGGAAAACCCCACGATGTTTCGGCCCCACAATCTTCTTAAAACAAAGTTCAAAACGGAGCAAGGCAAAGCTCACATTCCTATCCGCAGTAAAGCGAGGGTGATGAACAGTTCAATGTCCTCAGAAAAAAAAGTAAACTGCGAAAGCACGATACTTTGGTGCTCCATGTGGAGTTCCAAACAGGTTGTGCTTTTTGACTGCTCTGCAGCTCCTTATATTGGCCCCGGGACTAGCCCTGGCCTTTGTCTGCCTGTGTGGAGGCTGTATTCAGCCCCCAGCTGGCTGGAGCCAACAGCATTTTGCACCTTGTGGTGCTTCCTTTGTTCCTCTTCTGTTGCTTCCTGTCGCCCTGCCAATGGGCGCTTCGCACCTTTTCCCTGACCTGCTCAGAGGTGTTGCACCCACCCACCCCCTCATCCTGTCTGGCTCCAGGAGTCTGAGGGGGTAGTGGGGTGAAGATAGGGGGGTTTGCATGTGTTTATTTCAAGCCCTGGCTGGTGCTCTGCCAGCCCTTGCCCTGATACCCCTCTCCCTATCCTGGAGAAGGGGTAGGAGCCGAATGTGACATGTGGCACATGCCACAGCGTGCCACAGCATGCCACCAATCTCTGGACTGGCTGATGGAAAATGTGCAGTTTTAAGGAGTTCAAACATATTGTACAAGTGAAAAATACCCTCTCAATCATTGTGGGATTGTTTTATATTGAAACACTTTCAGCAAATGCATAGTTTAAGTACTTATCATGCCACAGCATGTCACCAATCTCGGTACTAGCTGATGTCAAATTTGCTGTTTAAATGACTTTTAAGACATTAAACAAGTGAGTAAAAAGCCTCACAATCCTTTTGCGATGTTAATAAATCAAATAATTTAAAAAAAATGTAGATTCTGACAGCTGCCTAGAACTTACAACCTCATGCACTGTAGTCTGCAGTTCTACAGTTGCATCAATGCTTTACATTAAAAATGTCTGGTGCTAGTTCTTATGACCTATTCAAACAGCAGGGCCCAACAGTCCCTTTTCAGTGTCAATTCTAACGTGGCATGCCACCTAGATATGTCTTATATCTCCATCAAATCAGTGTTTTCATTGCTTCAAAATTACTTCAGGCATCTCACCTCTTAGTCTCTTGTCTTATGTTTCATACCTTTCAGCAATTAAATGTTTGGAAGCACTTGGAACTCCAGCATGCCACAGCATGTCACCCCTCTCGGGACTAGCTGATGTCAAATTTACTGTTTAAATGACTTTTTAGACATTAAACAAGTGAGTTAAAAGCCTCACAATCCTTTTGCGATGTTAATAAATCAAATTTAAAAAAAAAGTAGATTCTGACAGCTGCCTAGAACTTACAACCTCATGCACTGTAGTCTGCAGTTCTACAGTTGCATCAATGCTTTATATTAGAAATGTCCAGTGCTAGTTCTTATGACCTATTCAAACAGCAGGGCCCAACAGTCCCTTTTCAGTGTCAATTCTAACGTGGCATGCCTCCTAGATATGTCTTATATCTCCTTCAAATCAGTGTTTTCATTGCTTCAAAATTACTTCAGGCATCTCACCTCTTAGTCTCTTGTCTTATGTTTCATACCTTCCATCAATTGAATGTTTGAAAGCACTTGGAACTCCAGCATGCCACAGCAAGTCACCAATCTCTGGACTAGGTGATGTAAAATGTACTGTTTAAATGACTTCAAATTATATGATATGATATGATAGTTTATTTATATAGCGCCTATACACAATGTGTTTCAAAGCGCTTCAAGGCAAGGAAGGGACCAAGGTAAAATACAACGACATTCTTACAGGCCATGAACATTAATGATGTGAAATTAACTATCGTACTTGGCCTGACGACATTTCAGATAGTGCAAATGCTAAGACATAGATAAGAAAGGGAGGGGGAGAGTGGGAAGGAAATGGAAACAGACAGGCGACTACCGTACTAGGCCTGACGCCATTTCTGGTAGAGCCGGAGGAAAACAAAAGGTGAGGGAGAGGGGTGCAGAAAGGGAGGGGAGGAACAAAACAAGTGACTATCGTACTAGGCCTGACAATGTTTCAGATAGTGCTGGAGGGAGGGGGGGCAACAGTAAGGGGATAGGGGAGCGACAGACGAGGTTGCTACCATAGTAGGGCCAGGGACAATTCTGCTAGAGTAAGTGCATAGAAAAAAGTAAGGGGAGGAGGGGAGGAGATAGGAAAAGGGAGGGGGAGGAGAGAACAGAGAGTAAGCAGTCAAAAAGAGTGGAGAAGCAAGAGAGGAGAGCGAATACAATTGCAGAAGTCAGTAGTAACACATAATGTTGCAAGCCAGAATACAAGATGAAGATGGAAACAGCATGATTCAGGGCCACCACGAGTACAAGATGCAAAGGAAGTCCAGCATGAGAGTTGAGAACGGGTGACGCACCGTGAATCAATCAAAGACATTAAACAAGTGAAGAAATAGCCTCACGACCATTGAGAGACGTTATACATTTAATTTAATAATAAAAAGCCTGTACGTCACCTTGCGGCTGCTAGCTGTCTATCTCCTGTGCATGACACAATATGGCCTGGGTATAAGTAGAATCCTCTGACAGCGAGTAAAGCAGAGAAAGGAGGCCTTCAAACATTCTGCAGTTGTCTTCAACTACATAGTTCATTCTTTTTCAATATTTAAAAATGTTTATTTTAATTAAGCATCATCCAAATTGTATTAAATGAAATCTGTTATGTATTGTACACAGGATGAAAGGCGTACATTTCTTATTAAAATGTCCATCTCATAATAACAATGGTCACTTTACCATAGTCTCAGTTGTATTATTAATTTGAAAGCATGTTTCCTTGTTATAACCTTCTGTTTAATTTCTAATTACTTTTTTTTTAAACTGGTCGTCTCTAATTTAAACCTTTCCTTGTTCCTACTAAATTATCTTTTCTTGCATACAATAATCATATATTAAGATTAATGTGGCCCGTGTAATTGTTATTAATTTATGGCATATTAGCTGATCTAGATGCTAATCGTGTGCTTATTTTTCTAATTCATTGTCTTAATTTCTATTCACTTTATCATAAGCCTGCCTCTGCTTTCAAACTGACAATAATGATGTGTTATAACCGCTTTACATATAACATATTTACATACAAAATCACCCAACCAAAGTTGTTACTCATTTGTCTGTCTCAGAAGGTTGAAACTTTAAATTGGCCTTTCTGGGATTCGAACCGGCAACCTGTAGATCCCAGCAGCCAGTGTTGCTACCCCACCTCACTAATCACTTATCTAAAATGAGAATCTCAACTGAAAATGCAGAACATTTTTATTTTTAATCTTTTACTGAAATGCTCGCAATAAACGCTTGTTACAGTGGATTAGTTTACTGTTTTCTTGGCCGTTTCAACAATCAATTTTCTGTATACTTCTAGTAAACATGAATGAATATCAAACTGCACCAACTCAATTAAAGTAAAATTATTTATTATTTAAATACATAAATAGATAATAAAACAAATATAATAGTGCAAACAAACCATAACAGCATTGTATTTAACAATTATATATGTATATGTATATATATATATATATATATGTATATATATATACATTATATACATGACACCCCAATTTTAAATATTTATTTTCACGAGAGCATGACTCTCACATCTTATGACAACTCAATGTAATGTACAATAATTATTATTTAAATAAATATAACAAATATAATAGTGCAATGATAGTGCAAATGAACCGTAAAAACATTACGTAGAATGTATATATATCACGTTTATTAATGTCGTCTCAGCAGAGCATGACCATCACAGCTTAGTCAATGGTTTACATACCACCACTTGACCTGCAAAGGTCTAATTAAACTGTGCTACCAATAATAAATAGTAACTTCTTTTACTACTTTTCTTTTTATTCGTCTTCTCCACAAATTAAAGTGCATCCACAGATCAGCATACGTTCAGCTTCATAGCGGTTCAGTCCTTCACATTTTTGGAGAATTTTGATTGTCATCTGCAAAAAAGTAAACAAAATGCCACATTTCGGTCACTATTACTTTAACTGATCATCAATTGTGTAACATGATAGCACAGAACAATGCTCTCCGGGCCGCTCTTAGTATCCCAAGAAGAGAGCATATCACCCATGCCAGGCACTCAGCCCAATGGCTCCCGGTCAAAGAGCGGATCACTCTCAAAATCCTCACACTCACTCACAAATGCCTCTCCCTCTCCGCCCCGTCCTATCTATCAGAAACCATCTTCAAACCATCCTCCTCCCGTCCCACCACAACGAAATACTCCAACCTACTCTGCATCCCAAGCATCAAAAAAGCCAAAGCCGGAGGTCTAGGTTTCCCCTACATTGTAGCCAAGACCTGGAACGCTCTTCCTGCAAACATCAGAGCCGAAAACTCACTCCCTATTTTTCGCAGGAAACTGAAAACCGCATTCCTTGCAAAATAACATGAAACCCTCAGGATTCCATGTAAATATACTGCATAGCTAATGTGTACATGTCTACTGTAAATATTGTATTTGTATGCAAATATTGTATCCTATGTAACTAAGACATTGTCTGTAACAAGCGCCACGATGCCCCCGGGCTGGCATGCGCTCTACAAATTTGAATAAATAAATAAATAAATAAATAAACATTGTAAACATAAAAATAACCTGATTATGGCCTGCAGACTGCTAGGGGAAGTGCAACACTCACAACAATGCCATGAAAAGACTCACAGACAGACAAGAGTGTGACATGCATCCACAACGGAGTGCTGGCTTAAAACAGGTAATTGTCTTTGGAGGTTGGCGGCATGGCATGGGTGTGGATGGGAGTGTGTCGTCGGTGTCAGCACAGTGGGGTGGTTGGTGCACATGTCCCTCAAAAGTGCAAAGGGGCGGCTTGAGATCAACAAAGCGGCCTAGAACATAGCAGCGTTATGCAGCCAGTCTTTCAACCCTACCTCTCTGATATTTGTGCATTGAGGATATGCATCTGTCATTTTCAATCCCCAGCAGTGAGTACTCAAAGCTAGTGGTACATTTTCACATGTAAATCTAACCAAGAGCGCCCTTGCTAACTCAGGACCATGTCAGTCCAGATACTGTTCATAACCATTGGACAATTTGAGTCCCAGTACAAACCTATTGAGCGGAATCCCTCTCCCATGGCAATAACATCCTCCTGTGTCTTCTGGTGGATTTCATGTGTCATTGTTCGTCTATCCCTGCCGAATGATGTTATGTGAGTTTGTCCAAAGCTGCTGGCAGCCTAGTTCAATTAAGCAGTTTTTCACATGCTTGCACCAAGGGAGCTTATAGATATCAATTACAGGCCTAAGGGCTGCCACCCATAACCCTTTTTATGGTTTAGCTGTATCTGCCTAAAAATAGCTTTCTCAGTCTGGCTGAACTACTTTCCAGTGTGTGAGCCGCAGGCAGAAACAGTCAAAGGATTTGACCTGTTTGATTGTATGTCCCTCGATCTGAATGGTTTGCTTCACGTACTTGCTTCTTGGTGGCCTAAACACCATGCACTTTGTTTTTGAACGATTCAGCATCAGTCCATGGCCATAAAATGTAAATGGAATTGTTTTCGTAGTACTGATGGAGTCAAGGAGATGAGCATTACATTTCTGGCATACATCAATACAGGGAACTTATCTATGCCAAATGATTGTTTATCAGTCTTGGCAGGTACCAGTAACTCAATAGCTGAAATAGGCTCTCCTAGGCACCTGAATGGAATTGGGGGAGGCAACTCCTCTCTCGGTTGGGATAAAACAATACAGCAGGTAACTGCCCACACACGGCACCACCCCAATCATCCTAGGCATTTTTTAAGAAAGCTTTGACAGTTTTTTAATAAATAAAAAGGAGGTCCACTGAACTGTTTGACAAAGATTAAGAAACTAAGAAGAGTCCGAGCCTGGACGAGAGAGATCCGGGGTGAAGCTAAAGTCAGCAATGGAAGTTGAGAGATGCCCGAGCCCGAACGAGGGAGATCCAAGGAGTGAAGCTATCATCCAAAGTTTAATGAGAAAAGAATAAGAGACACAAAGAAATACAATTGTGAATGGGTCAGCCCGGAAGAGGCAGACAAAGGGGTGAAGTTGCCACCCTATCTGAATCTCGGATTACAATTGAGAAGGGCCAGCCCACAAGAGGGGGACCCAGGGGTGAGCCCATCACCCAGTGTATATTGAGAACACACTTTTATTTGTTAAACAAACTTTTATTTGTTAAAGGAAGTTTTGTTTTTGTTGTTTGAATACTTCAAACCCTGAAGGCATTAGACTTTCAGAGGAAACGATACTTGGAAATTGACAGTCCTGAGAACAGCCATTGGAACTTTCATCTCATGACAGAGAATCCCGAGAATGTACTGTACTGCAAGCTGCCATCTTATTCCCTGTCTAAAACATGGGAAAGGGAGACCCAAGCCACCGCATACTGATGTATCATTTTGAGAAGACTTGTTTCTTTTGATGAGAACTATCTCACACACCCTTTTGGTATTAGTTGTGAGGTTTGGCAATAGGTTTCTTAGTATAGGCCACTTTGATTTGACACAACACCACTAGGACTGCCTTATTTGTCATTTGATGGTCGACACTTGTCCCCATCTTAGATTTATGTTTAGATTAGGTGTTTTTCCAACCATCACACCACTTTCATTGTTCAATAAACACCCTTGAACTGTGATCACTTGTGCTCTGTCTTAATTGTTGTCACCATGAGTTCTTCACAGTACATAACTCGAGAGAGAGAGAGAGAGAGAGAGAGAGAGAGAGAGAGAGAGAGAGAGAGAGAGAGAGAGAGAGAGAGAGAGAGAGAGAGAGAGAGAGAGAGAGAGAGAATCCTATGCAGAGGTAATCCTACGATGAGAGGATGTCATGGAGGGGCAGAGCCAAACTAGACGCAGACCCGGCATTATCGCGGGACGTGAGATGATCACTAGCAAGATACTAGAAGACTGGCGTCCTGAATGGAAATTAGGCCAAAGTAGAGAGAGTGAGACGGAGATGCTAAAGCAAAGGCCCGCTCGGTGCAGCATCCACACAGAAGTCGTGGTGGCCCTGGGGCCCGTTACAAAAACGGAGTCCAGACCGCAGCAGTGATTGGTTCCCCTATCGGCGCATGAAAGGCGCATCAGCTGACGAGCAGGGTTGAAAAAGTAGAGAAGATTCTCCCGAAGAGGTAATGCCGCTGAGAGGGCCAAACAGATGTATGCACTTCTGTGAGAGCCTAAAAGGTTATGGAAGACATGAACAAATTGAACAGACAGACATCCACCAGAGACAATGATAAAGCAGGTGTTTTGGAGAAAAAAAAGGGCTTTGGGGAAAACCGGAAAGCGAGACATTGTTTAGTATCAGGCATAGAGGTAGGATTGTCCTAAAACAATCTCTTTGGGAGATGGGTGGCCCATTATGCATGTATGGTATGACTATTTTGGACAGTTGTATGACAAAGGTGCTGAGAAAGTTGCTGTCATACCAATATTGGGAGAATCTATTAAGGGTGCAGGATAGTGGTGGGATAGGGCATTAGATACACTACACACCTCTTACATACTAAGCATCCATAGCAGGAGTGGTCACTTGGCATCTGTGGCTACCTCACAATACCCTCCTAGACTTACCATTGGACTTCATGACATAGAGAAGAGCATATTGTGATATAAAAATACACAAACAGAAATAATGAAGAAAACACCTTGATGTGTTATGCTATTTATAGAGTTTTGTTACTAATGGGATAACAATGGTAAGGGTTGCCTCAGGAATGGCGCACTGCGACCAAGTGTGGAATCTACAGACCTTAGTCTCCAGGGGGGTGGAAAATGAGACAGATCAGAGGAGGGATAAAGATGGATCTGTTTTATTTTAAAAAATATTACAGAGAGTGAATAATGTGTGATGTCAAAACAGACCCACAATAAATGTTATGAAAATGTAATCTGTTGCAATACTATACCTTCTGAACCATTGGTAAAGAGCACTGCTAATTTCCAATGTTGAGTAATTAGATGTTGCTCAGTACATTGTACTTTCTTCTTGCAAAATGTGCAGATGTCGCTTTTGCTGCAGATGAAGATGAAATCATGTTGGTCTGAAAATCCAAACTTCATGTTTCTTTTTTTATCTGTTGATCTGTGAATGACATGCAATATTTAAAATATAATTAAATAACAAAAAGAAAACACCATGAATACAAATCTAAATAAAATTAAACCTATAATTCATGTGCATTGCCAATGCAGCATTTCCTTTTAACTTTGCAAAAGCACCTCTATAAGGCCTAAAAGGAACACACTAGAACCCTTGCCTTATTAACTACAATCCACCTTCTGAAGACTGATGGAGGCATTGATGATGTTTTAGGCCTTTGGCATGCAAAGAAAGACAAAAGTAGTAAATATAGCATGAGATATTTAGTGGCATCTATCCTTCTATGAGAGCCGTTCTTTAATAATTTGTTTTGGACAAATAATTAAGCGTGGTGTCAAATTCAAAGCTTAGCCTTGAAAAACGATGTGACTCTTCCTCTATAATCTTAACAACACATTTGGAATGACTTATTTAAAGCTATCCATTCTTTCAGATGCACTACAGAAATAATCTAGTCACATATGTTCTGTATAACAAATAGATGATTTAGGAAAAACGGAGCAAGGCATGTGTAACATCCACAACACCTGCTTGGAGGAGATTAGCATTTTCTAAGAAAGAGGGAGAGTACCTTTTTCCTTTTGGTGGTGTTCCTTTGTCACGTGCTAGCAACACTACTTTGTATCTGCACAGATCCCGGAAAAAGGTTTGAATCTTAAATACCAAATGGATTGTGCCATAAAACCTGTTTTTGTAATTAAATAATTGTAGTACTATGTGCCCAAAAAAAGGGTACCGTATTGGTACTTGCCTACGTTCCTAGCCATTTAGCATTGTGGACAAATGCTAGTTAAAATTATGAGTAAATATTACTAAGAATACTTCAGCCAGTGCACAATATATGTGTAGCCCTAGAAAACACTTTGTTAAAATGTGATCATGTTTCAAATCATACAGAATGCAATGTGGGACATCTAGTACAGCAGTGTATTATATTTACGAACTAAAAGACTGTTTTCTTTTCATTGCTTTTCAAGCACATTATGGGATTTAATGTATAAATAGAGCAAATGAGTGATTGCTAAAAGTTTTTGAATTAATCGTAACCTCTGGCATTGCTCAAGGAAACACTCTAGGCAATCATTCTTCGGTTTGCCAAGCCTTTACAGAAGGGGAGAAAAACATGTACAAATAAAATATTTTTCCACAAAAAAGGGGAAGTCTATCCAGGACACATTTTTAAAATCCATTGACAACAAGCAACCACAGGCATATTTCAGACTCATTCTGCGTCATCAGCAAGGTATTACATGGGTCTCTAGGCACAACATGTTCTGGACCCACATCTGGGCTGAAACATGTGTGGGATTGATTACATTTCTGTGCAGAGGGGTGGTCTGCAATTCAGGCTGCACCGCTTACATTAATGTTAGGACCAAAGCAAATGTAAATATAGCTGGTTCCTTTTTGCAACAGTGAACACATGCTTAATATATGGTGTGGAAAGTTGCACAGAGCAATGTCAGTGGTTAACATCATTTCATAATGCCCCACCCCTCACATGTTTTGGTTAAAGTATGTATGAACATATCAACATTTGGGGAAACAATTGCAATCAATCATTGCTTCACTGCACACTTAATTTTAGGGAACAGGTATAAAGAAATATTCATTAAATAATAACATAAAGGTAACAGAGTAATTAGGCACTGGGTGGGAATTAATATATTTAGGAAGACTTCAAAAAACACTCACTCAATGGATTACTGTAGGTACTTGGAAATAATTACTTGGTGTAGTCACCTGAAAAGTGCTAATAAGATCATTATACTGATTGATGATGTCTGTTCCTCTGTGCGATAGAAATCCTAACTGACCAAAAGTGCAAAAATATTTAAGAACTGTTAGGTAGTAGAAGTAGAAGCGGAACAAAAAGGTGCCATGTTTGTTGGCCTAAACTCATATTTACCAAAAAAATTACAAAAAACCCTATCTGTCCCTAAAACTAAGAGGGGTTTGTTTCCCTGTATCAAATAACAATAAGGATGATGTTAGAATGTCAATCCACACCCACCCCCACACCCACCCCCACAAGCCCTATTTGGCCCACATCTCTGGGGCAAACACCACTTGTCCCCTGCTTACTTTCATGCATACTCATTAACACAAAATCTGCTGGCAAAAAGAAACACATCATATACAACTTAATTCCCTCGGAAAGTCCAGACTTCACTTTCATCACAGAAACCTGGTTCTCTGATGTTTTCTCATCCATCGCACACGAGGCATTCCCCCAGGCTACACACAGCAGCCATAACAGAACTAGCAAAGCAGGCTGGATTGCATCCTCCACAAACCAAACCTCTTCATTTCACACTCCACAAAACAAGCCTGGAACACAGACTGCAAATCCTTCCTTGTGACATTTCCCATCAACCCATATCTTACACACAGTTTTTACTCATCTACAGACATCCAGCAAACACCTCCTACTCAAGGCAGGAAAAACAGATATCATAATTTGCGGGAAGATAGCTCTCTTCCCCCAAACTTCATCCAAAACACTGCAGCTACGCTCCTACTGGACCTTGGCCAAAGAGAGCACATGACGCCCACCGACCGTGCCCTCCCTGGCTTTCTATAGGGTGACAAGCCACTTTAAAACAATGAGCATCACCCACCATGCCCTCCACAAGACAGGCCCAGAATACCTCCAAAAGAACCTCATCAATTACCAACCCAAAAAAAACTTGCAATCAGGCAACAAGTCCATGATTCACATTGGGTTAGTGTTAGGAGAGGATCCAACCTATGTGGATCTCTCCATGTAAACATGCCGTATATAGTTCTTTTACATTGATTTCTATTGTAAGCCTCATCTTAGGGGCCTGTTTGTTCTTAGAATACTTGGTGCCTAACTACGGTCTCCATGTATACTTGTTGTGATTCGGAATGTGGAATGGTGGGGGGTTGGAGGTTGAAGCTCTGCAGGGAGTTTGTGTCTGGCTTCCAGGCTGGGGTTTGTCTTACCCTGTCTCTTGAACTAAACCTCCTCGAAGTTTCTTCTTGGTGTGGCGTACTTTATTGGTGGGGCCCTCCACAACAGTTATTCAACCACCTCTGAGGTAAGCCAGGGCAGCAATGAACCTGCAAATAAATTGTAACAGGCAACAGAGAAAATAAAGTCCAGCAGAAAACAGGACAGAATGCACGCAACATTTGCGAAACCAGGAAAACAGCCGAAACACAAGGGTAGGTATCACATTCCATGCTCATGGAAAATAACCGATGGCAACGCTACCAACTCACACACATCTGCCAACACACAACACTCTTAAGATACAACACACAGCATATCTGCCATAAAAATACAGCTTTCACTTACGACAAAAATTCAGTCTAGATGGACACATAATGAATCTGCCGCGCCTGCATACTATACCGATGATCGTACTGCACCCATCCACATGCCACCTTGATATTGGTAGGTAGTAGGGACTTGACTACCCCTATCCTACTTTGTATTGACCATAATACACAAAACCATTCTAAAATCATCAGAACAAATGTCTCATACCTTGGACTCTGCTCCATCAGGGGCGTTCACCATTTGCGAAAAGGCAGGGCTATACAAATGACAAATTACATCACATTATATGACCTTTCGAGAGGCTCTGAAAACTTTCATGGGGCAAGCTTGAATGTGTTATATCTAAGGGCTGTTTAAACTAAATCTGAATATTTAGCAACATTTGTAAATGATGTTTTCATGATCATGCATATACTCAGAAATAAAAGTTATAAATATTATCAGTAGGATATGGTTGTTTTGTATTTATCATAGTTCGTACAGTCAAGTGTGAAATGCATGAATTAATGTGCAACACACACTTTAATATTGCTACCATACTGTTTTTGAAAAAATGTACACAATACAATTGACATTTAAAGCATTAAACAATAACAGATTTAGGATTGAACTGTTGTTTAAGTTTAGTACTATTCAAGAAAAGCACAAGATGCAAATACTTACATTAAATTGTTTCGATCCTGCAAACTTTCAGAATAGCACGTGCAGTTTGTTTAAAGATGTAACTCAAAATAGAAAAGGGACCATCACTGAACCATGTGACCGTTCACGTTAGAGGAAGAATTTGAAGGACTCATAATTGCATGTGCAGTTTACGAATCCAACTCAAACTAGAAAAGGGACCATCACTAAAACACATGAAAGTTCACACTAGCGTCTGAACAACTGATTTCCATGGGATGTGTTGGTCTGGTGGTTAAGGAGCTAGCCCCGACATCGGGAATCCCCTTAAGAGCTTTCCATTTTTATTTTTAAAATAGGATTATAATTAATTGGAGCTTCCCATTTTTATTTTGAAAACAGAGGATTACATTTTAAAAACGAAGCGACATCGGGACATCTATTTGTTTTGCTGTGGAAGCGACACGCGGGACATATATTTGTTTTGCCCGGCATGTGGCACCTGTTACTTACTTTAAGTTAGAGGAAATAAACTCCTGCCACGAGCGTGATAGTCTAGTGGAGAAAGAGCTAGTTTCAACACCACGAGGTCTTCTGATCGAATTCAACAAGGAGCTTCTCATTTTTTTTTTTGTAAATTGGAGGTTCACGTTTTTATTTTTAAAAAAGAGGATTATAATTTGAAAAACAAACAAATATGAGGTACATCTGATATTTGTGGGGCCTGGCATGTGGCACCTGCCAGTAGCACGTGTCACTTGCCAGTGGCACGTGTCACTTGTAGTAGTGACATGCAGTGGCACGTGTCACTGGCACATGACACATGCCATATTCGGCTCCAACCCCTACTGCTATCCTGTCCTCCTTGTGGCAAGGGTTACTGGCCCCCGCTTTCGAGCAGCGAAGTTCCCCCTTTGCAGTGCTGGCTATACATCGCACCCACTTTAAATGTTCTGCTTTAAGGAAGAAAGTGATCAGCAGTGCTTACAAAGCCAGCAGCGCCTATTGGGCCACTGGGAGGGGGTATTTGTCTCTCCAGAGTCAAGCAGGAGGTTGAGATATGAGCGTCCCGTCCCTTCGTTTACCTGACTTTCACTGCATTTCATGCCTCCAGTCAGTTGCACTTTAATAGGTTGTTATGGCAACCCTGGTCGACTCCTGGTTCTGCAAGTTCAGCTTCGCCCACCGCCTGTTTTCCTCTCCAGCGACCGGCTCTTTACGCTCTGCTTCCCGCCGGCGGTCCCCGCAACTGGTTCTCTTCTTGGCTTCACTTCACAGGGGTTCCCGGCTTCTCAATGCTTCCTGTTGTCTTCCACGAGTTGTCTGAAGGTGGCACCTCGCGGCCTGCTGTTCCTCCTGCGCCTGGATAAACATGGGTGGTCCATTGCTCCAACGCCATCAAAAAAACTGGGTCTGCTGTTTTCTATGAGGGTGAGTCTCCGATGAGGAAAAAAAGCGAACGTTCTAGTTGCTACTGCGCGCTTTGGGTGTGCGTTACCAATTGGGCTCTCACTCCTCTGCACACCAAGTTGTTTGTTGGGCACCAGGAAAACCCCACGATGTTTCGGCCCCACAATCTTCTTAAAGCAAAGTTCAAAACGGAGCAAGGCAATGCTCACGTTCCTACCCGCAGTAAAGCGAGGGTGATGAACAGTTCAATGTCCTCTGAAAAAAAAGTAAACTGTGAAAGCCCGATACTTTGGTGCTCCATGTGGAGTTCCAAACAGGTTGTACTTTTTGCCTGCTCTGCAGCTCCTTATATTGGCCCTGGGACTAGCCCTGGCCTTTATCTGCCTGTGTGGGGGCTGTGTTCAGCCCCCGGCCAGCTGGAGCCGACGGCATTTTGCACCTTGTGGTGCTTCCTTTGTTCCTCTTCTGTTGCTTCCTGTCGCCCTGCCCTTGGGCGATTCACACCTTTTCCCTGACCTGCTCAGAGGTATTGCACCCACCCATCCCCTCATCCTGCCTGGCTCCAGGAGTCTGAGGGGGTAGTGGGGTGAAGAGAGGGGGGGTTTGCATGTGTTTATTTCAAGCCCTGGCTGGTGCTTTGCCAGCCCTTGCCCTGATGCCCCTCTCCCTATTCTGCCCTCCTTGTGGCACGGTTTACTAGCCCCTGGTTTCGAGCAGCGATGTTCCCCCTTTGTAGCGCTGGCTATAAATCGAACCCACTTTAAATGTTCTGCTTTAAGAAAGAAAGTGATTAGCAGTGCTTACAAAGCCAGCAGCGCCTATTGGGCCGCTGGGAGGGGGGTATTTGTCTCTCCAGAGTCAAGCAGGAAGTTGACATATGACACATTGCCTCACAGGACAAACAAAAAGGGAGCCCAGCCTCGAGGTAGAACAGCAACATTTGAAAAAGATCTTCCACCACACTGGCAAGCTTCCCCATCATCATGCATGCTGACGCCTGGGCCGCCCGCGTGCTCAGAGTGCAGTGCAGCAAGTTTAGCTACTCTGAGCCTGCAAAAGAGATAGTCAAGTGCAGCCACACATGCTGCAGACGCCTAACGCCGGACCTGGTCTGCCACCTTCCCCGCCAGGATAAGTGTGCCCTGCATCTACTTTCCCTGAACCCCAAACTCAATTTCCACATCCCTAACCGACCATGCTACCTTGTCGCTCACCAGCGCGGGAACACTCAGTGTTCCTGGCACAGCCCCTTTTTGGCTTACTGCACAAAAACCCAGACTCATTTAAAAGTGGAAAAGGTCGCTTTAATGTGACAGGCCAAAACTTACAATTCAAAATGCTTAACTGGCTCCATGGCCTAACAAACTAAATAAATATTACAACAAACAATTAAATAATTAAACATTCTCCTTTTTCATTTTCATCTTCCCAACAATTAAATAAATAACTCATCTATCTCCTCCCTACTTACCCCTTGGAGCCTACCGTCTCCTTGCCCTTTTCCCAGGCGTCCCGCTTTCTCCCAGGGGCCATGCCCCTCCAGGCTCAATACCTGCTCCCCCGGGGTGACCTGCTTGTGCAAACAGCGCCACCCCCTCCTTTCCCGTGTCATTCCCCATTGTGCTTCCCTCCCCTCACATCAAAAGGGGCCATGCCCCCGGCACCCCGAACACTTCAACCCCATTATACTCCCCTCTACACCAATCTCCCCATTTCCTCTGACCTGCAGCCAGCCCGACCTGCCACATCAGCAACTGAAATCACATCACATCTACCAATGCCCTGACCTGTCACAAAAAACTACCACCCCTACCTCTAGCAAAAAACCCCCCACAAAATGTACCCAGGACCCTCTCTCGGCTTCAAACAGACCTATTCCTAAAACCCAAAATGAAGGGGTGGGAGGGCGGGACAATCTTCAAGTCCTAACCGTCGCCTGGCTCCCGAACCTTCCCTGAGCCCCTTAAATACCCCGGGAGGCACTCTGCCTCCCACGGCCACTCGCTGGCCGTGTGCAGCGCCAAAAATCTCCCCGGGGGGAAACGCTACGCGTTCCCCCCGGGGCCCCCCTTTTGGCTTACTGCACAAAAACCCAGACTCATTTAAAAGTGGAAAATGTCGCTTTAATGTGACAGGCCAAAGCTTACAATTCAAAATGCTTAACTGGCTCCATGGCCTAACAAACTAAATAAATATTACAACAAACAATTAAATAATTAAACATTCTCATTTTTCATTTTCATCTTCCCAACAATTAAATAAATAACTCATCTATCTCCTCCCTACTTACCCCTTGGAGCCTACCGTCTCCTTGCCCTTTTCCCAGGCGTCCCGCTTTCTCCCAGGGGCCATGCCCCTCCAGGCTCAATACCTGCTCCCCCGGGGTGACCTGCTTGTGCAAACAGCGCCACCCCCTCCTTTCCCGTGTCATTCCCCATTGTGCTTCCCTCCCCTCACATCAAAAGGGGCCATGCCCCCGGCACCAGAAAAACCCTCCCCTGAGGAGTTCTTTCTGCCCCACTCCCCTTCCCCCTTTTTCCTTCCTATCTCCAACTTCTTACCCAGTCTCCCAGCCAGGAACTCAGATTCGCCAGGTAATGACTATTCCCATACATGGACAAGTGTACTCCGTCCTCTCTAAAAATAAGGAGCCCTTCATACGTTATGTCTTTGTGGTCCATCACCTGTACCGCCGCCGAGGCACAAAACTTGACCATTTCCCTGTTTATCCCTTTCCTAGTCCTCTCTATTGCTCCCTCATTTCTCGCCCCCTCCAAACTCTCCGCGGCAACAACTTGGTCCAAACCACCTTTGCTTTAGGCCACATTTCCCTCATCCAAACTAAATCCCTCTTCATCTTCCTTCGCAGAGAGACCCCCGTATCCTTCACAAGGTCATTCTCTCCCACGTGAATAATTACCACATCTGGAACCCCATAGCGTTCCCTCATCCCTGCTAATATAGGAAGCAGCTGATCCCAGCGCAGACCCCCCAAACCGTGCCATCTCACCACCACCTCCTTATAGCTGCATCCCAGCTGCCTCCCAAACACCCTTTTTTCCCGCCTCCTTCCCAGCCCACTTAACAATTGAATGGCCAACAATCCACACTTGCGCCAACTCCCCTTCCTTTCGCGCAGCATCTGAAACAAGAAAATTAACAATCACTGGCAAGTCAAAACATCACAATAAGAACAGTCCTCCCCAAAATCCTTTCCCACAACTCATCACACATTCCCCTTATCAAAATCCCTGACGTACCCCTTGTATTTCCCAGACCTCCAACGCCCCAAGCTTTTCACTTTGTCTTCGGAAAATCCCAACCTACTGCCTTCAGATGCTGCGCCCATCTTAAAAGAATGAGTCCCAAAATCTTCAGCCTTTTCACCCATCACTTCCAACGCCTTCCTCAATACCCCCAGCACATGTGCCGCTGCCACCGGTGACCCATCCTCATGCTGAAACACCAAGCCTGCCCTACCCCCACAACGCTCCTTCCACACCAAACCTACCTGTACTGGACATAAAGTCCTACTCCCTCTACCCAGTAAAACCCAAGAACCCCTCCCCTTCTGGTCAGTCTTGGATCTTCTGATCTTGATGTCCAGACCTTCCTCTGTAATTCGTACATCATCCCATTGCAGTCCTCCTACCCCACCTTTTCCCCCTACCAACTCAGAAACCCTGAAAGCCCCAAAAAATAACCAAGTAAAACAAGTCACAAACAGTTCCCCCTCCCATACTGACCAGCAAACTCCCCCCACCACCTCAGTCAGCCTCTGCAACAATTCCGCCGATATCGGCCTCCTCTTATCCTTGTCCCTCTTACTCTCCCTAGCCCAACCTTCCAACATCCTATTTGCCATTTCCCCCCCACTTGGTTGAAAACCCCAAAACCATTTCCCATAGAAAGAAATCCCTGCTAACTTCCCCACAATCGTTGCCTTTGACCAACCCCTGTCCATACACCTCAAGAGAAAATTCATAACATCATCTCTCCTCCTCTCTTCCGCGTCCCATCTACCCTTCCAACTACAAGCTCCCCCCCTAATAAAATCCTCCCAGGCCCTCCTATATGCCTCCTTAGATGCCGATGCCAATGAACCCTCCACCAGTGAAAGCGCGCTCAGCTTCCTATCCTCCACAGCTCCTCCGGAATCTGTTGCCCCTCCTTCTCTGCATCTGGAGCCAATCCATGGAATTTCTGCCATTGAAAACGAGATAATGCATCAGCGATGCCATTATCCTTCCCCGGCACATGTGTTGCCTTAAACACCACATTCCATTCCATTCCATGCACCGCAGCACAAATTCTCTCATCAATCTCACCACCCTCTGATCCTTAGCTGACTGCCTATTCACCACGTGAACTACGCATTCATTGTCAACATTAAAATTCACCTTCTTATTCTGAAAATCCTTCCCCCACAACTGCAATGCAACTAGAAGTGGAAAAAATTCAAGAAATGCTATACTCCTTCCTTCATTCAACCACCGTACCGGCCATTTCTCCGCACACCACTTTCCTCCCAAAAAACTCCAAAACCTCCCACTCCTGCTGCATCAGAAAATATCTGAACTTCCCAAGTCACCGGGTCTCCCTGCAACCACATTGTCACTCCATTGAAATTCTCCAAAAAGCGCAACCAGATTCTGCAATCCTCCCTCACTGCCCCTGACACTCTTATTCGATGATGTGGGCACTTCGCTCCCGCCATAGCCCTCGCCATGTTCCTGCTAAATGTTCGCCCTGGGGCCACCACCTTGCATGCAAAATTCAAATGCCCCACCAAACTCTGCATTTCAACCAGCATCATTTTCTTGGCCACCACCGCTTTTTCCAACAAAACCACCAATTTGCTCACCTTGTCGTGCGGCAAGCGTGAGGTCATGGCCACTGTATCCAACTCAATTCCTAGAAATGTCAATACCACTGCCGGTCCCTCTGTTGTATCTTCCGCTAAGGGCACCCCCAGCTCCTCCATCAGCTCCTGAAACAACTGTAGCATTTTTTTACACTCCTCCACTCTTTCTGCCCCGCTAATGAACAGAAAATCATCCAAATAGTGCAGCACACTCTCCCAACCCGAACTAAATGAGAAGACCCACTGTAAGAAAGAGCTGAACCGCTCAAACAAAGCACAGGAAATTGCGCACCCCATTGGCAAGGCTTTGTCTATGTATATACCTTCCTCAAACTGCAAACCCAACAACCAAAAATCCTCCGGGTGCACCGGCAATAGCCTAAAAGCCGCCTTGATATCACACTTGGCCATGAAGGCCCCTCGCCCTTCCTTCCTTATCAGTTCCACCGCCTGGTCAACACTGGCATACACAACTCCACACTCTTCCGGAGCAATAAAATCATTAACTGACATACCCTCCGGCCATGACAAATGATGTATCAGTCTGAATTCCCCCGGAGCTTTCTTCGGCACCACCCCCAATGGGGATATTACTAAATCCCCCGGCAAGTCAACAAATGGGCCCACTATCCTTCCTGCCTCTATTTCCTTGGTCAATTTATGTCTCACAACGTCAACATTTTCTCTTGCTGACTTCAAATTTTCAGCCCACCTGCACACTCTTGGGCCCTGGTACCCTAATCTGAACCCCTGACAGAAACCCTCACTCAAGATCTTCGCCCCTTCTCTGTCCGGATAAAATTGTAACCATTTTTCGAGCACCCCTACTTTAATTGGAGTAAAAGCTTTTCCCCACAACCCCTCTACCTGTCCCCCTCCCCCTCCCCCTGTCCCCTTGCTGGAAACACTGCGTGAGAGGGTGTTTTCCACCACACTTGCTACACTCGTGCCTGAACCTACACAGGGTCCGTGCGCAGCCATCCTTATTATACCCCCAGCACGCTGCTGATGACTGCCCCCTACCTCCTCCCCCCGCCCCTTTGTGGGCGGGGCGACCAAGAAAGGGCCGGAAAGGTACGGGCAGCCCGCTCGCCGTGTGCAGCGTCGGGGCAGGCCTCGTTGGAGCCATCCATTGCAACCAAAGATCCATATCTATCTCTCCCCAGACCACCTGACTGTCCTCCGCCAATCTCGCTCTGAATTCCTCATCATACCTTACCCATGCAAAACCCCCAAAACTCGTGAAAGCCTTCCTGATAACATCCATATATTTAAGCAGAGCCACGCAACGCTCTGGAAATTTTTCACAATAAACGCTGGCATAAATGATAAATGCCGACGTCCAATTCTCAATAGTCACCGGGACCCTTGGGCGCGACGCCAGTTCCCTTTCTTCCTCTTTAGACCCCTCTTTTGCTCTCACTTCCCTATGCAGCAATTTGAACACATCTACAAACTCCCCTGCCTGAATCTTCTCCCTTGTCGTCGCCATCAAGTGTGCCCCCAATGGTTTTGTTATCCCCATGTACGGCAATTTTTTCTCCTTTCCTTTCACTTCATTCTCTTTTCTATTACCAGCTTGCACTTCAAGCACCAATGGCTCCATCGCCTTGTCCGTTTCGACCTCCACTGAGCACATGCTCTTTTCAACCCCCAAAGCTCCAATGGCCTGCACACCAGCTTCTTTTCTTACCCCATGCAAACTCGTCCCTTCATTCCCCGTCACCCTTCTCGTGACCCCTCTCTGCCATGCAGAGGACCATTCCCGTTCCTGCTCACCTCTTTCCACGCCTGCCGTCTGTGGTCTGGCGTCCACCCCGATGCTCCTCATCTCCTTTCTTAGAGGGCTCCTACTGCGGGGACAAAACATGTCAACAGACTCACCCAACCAATAATTTCCCCGACCCCTTACCCCCCTATCCTCCTGCCTTTCCATATCCCACATCAAACTTCTTTTCTCTTCCCCCCTTTCCCTTGCCGATCTATGACCCTCTGCCTCCCACTGCCCCATATATTCCTCCAAACCAACTTCATCATCCCTTATGTACCACTGCTGATGCGAGCTCCTGCTCAAGTTGAGGCGATCTTCTTCTTGCGAGCCCGGGGCGTACGCCCCGTCACTCCTTTGACGTCTTCTCGGCGGGGCCGGGGGGACCCCTGCCTGGTCCTCTTCTCTTGGGCGAGGCGTTCCGTCCTCCACCCTGTATTCCTCATTGCTAGGGGCCGTGCTGCACCCTCTAGGCTCTCCTTGTGCCGATCGAGGTGGGGCCGTACTAAAACCCTCAACCTCACTCTGACCAGTGGGGGCTGCGCAGCGCCCTCCACCCTCCATCCTCATACCCCTGGGGGCAGTTCCGCGCCCCACTCCACTTTCCTCAATTGATGGGGACCTCTCCCTCCTTCTCCCTCCTGCACTCTTCTGCAAATATTTTCCCCCTCTTCCCCTCTGCCCTGCCACCCCCCTCAGCACCCCCTCGCTCGGATCCCCAAGAGCCCTCTCCATCTGCGTACTCCCCTCTTCCCTAGGGCTATTACTCACTCCCTCCCTCAGAGGCTCCCCACCTGAAATCATCTCTCCCTCAGACGCTCTCCTGTCTATCTCCCTTCTCAGCCTCCTTCCCCTGGATTCCCATACCTCCCCTCTCCCTGCCGCAGAGGTGCAAGCCACCACTGCCGCTAGAGCCCCATCTGCCGCTGCTCTCCGCTGCGGCCTCCCCCCACTTATCTCCCCCTCCCCCGTGCCCTCTCCCCCAGTAACCTCCCCAACTGCCCCTTCCAATTGGGCCCTAGATGCCCTACTAATTATTTCCAAAGCCTTCTTAAGAGCCTTGGCATCAACCAACCCCTTCCTGTTGGCTCCCTGGCCTACCATCATGCACTACTAATAACTTGTTTGTGCACCAAAAATAAATATATATATCCCCTTGAAAATGACCTAGCAAAACCTAAGCCCCCGAGCCGAAACTACCCGTGGAAATCTACAAAATAGGAACTGCTAACTTTGAACTAAGCTTTTAAAAATTATTATTATTTTTTTTTTATTTTGCCCCACTAAATACCCCTAAAATACTGCCCTAACCCTTGTAGCCCCCTGCCCAGGCAACTAAGTGCCACCCGCTAGCGAAAACCCCCACCAAAATCAACCTCACCACAATACAGTACTGTTTCTTTCCCTGTCACACTGCCCCCTGGCGGCTAGTGAGCGCCACCGCACCTCGGGCCCACAAAAATGGATGAGGCCCCTTTAAATAGGAGCGCTCTGCCCCCTCTGTCCTTCGACGGACACCGCACTCAACGATCTCCTCTCCCTGCAGGCAACACGGGACCTAGGATCCCGTATCAACAAAATGATCCCTCTCACACCCGCTCCTGAGCGGATGCCAATTCACGAAAGCCCGATGCTTCCCAAACACCCCGCCCCCCGCCGGCGAGCAAAGGAGCACGGATGCTTTTACACAAACTTCCCCCCCGCACGCCCACGGCACCCCGCGCCCTCGGACCAATAAACCCGTCTACCGCGACGCGGACCCAGAGCTAAGGTAAGTAGCGGGGGTGTCTTATTTACGGCACCCCCAATAACCCTTCCCTAAACTGTATATAACTGCTAATCTGCTCTTTATAATTATTATATATATTTTTTTTTTTATACTAAGAACGCTATCTGACCGCCCACTATACCAACACTACCCTCAAAATCACCCACCTCACCTGCTCTACCCTTCCACACTCCTAGGCCCAGCTACACAGGGAAGGCTCGGGAGCAGGCGACCAGGACAATCTTCAAGTCCTAACCGTCGCCTGGCTCCCGAACCTTCCCTGAGCCCCTTAAATACCCCGGGAGGCAAAGCGCCAAAAATCTCCCCCGGGGAAACGCTACGCGTTCCCCCCGGGGCCCCCCTAACGGAAAGGGGTGCCTTGGAAAGAGAGAAGAGTCTACTTGTAGTTCCCTTCTCCCTTGTCCTTGGCGAACATCTTGGTTTTTCGTTTTTTTTAAAGTTGAGAAATGGCAACCAGACTGTTTCTGAACTTGGAAAAAAAAATTATTAGCATCCAGGAAAAAAGCATTCTGCAACGCTAATAGCATTAACGCCCCCTAACCCCCTTCTGGTAATGCCCAGGCACTATCATTAAGGACCGACCCAAGGGCATGACTGACCCAGTAATGCCCCCACCCAGAGGGGTTTATTGCTTAATTATAAACTTGTACGCTTCAGAAAACAATCAGTTTGTGAAACGAGACAAGCTATTAAACAGACTTTACTGGAACCTCAGAGAGACCTGTGCTACAGTACCTGCCAACTGTCCCCGGAGATTGACAACAAGGTGCCGTGCGCACGAGGAATCGACCTTGAGAGAAATGGGACACACACATGCTACTGAGTCCCACTGGGAGCGGACCTTGTTTTTATTAAAAACCCTGTTTTGTAAATACAGATCCCCGATTAAGTGCATGCGCAAAGAGTGTTTACAGGGTAAACTATCAGTTAACGCTGTCACTAAATACATCACGAGTGTTTCCAGCACAAACTTGAGACTAATTAGGGAGCAAGGCGGGCGTCTGCTGAAGGCCCGGGCATCACGAGTTCGAAGTTGGTGGTAGTTATTACTGGTGAGGATACCAGTGGGGGGTAAGTGTAGAGTAGACTACGAGGTGTGCGCGCGTCAGATGCCCAATGCTGCAGCAACGTGCGAGTCAATACACGTGGGAATGTCAACATTAAGGTTTAATCTATTATAAAAAACAATAAACATAAAACAAAACCACAATTGCTGGAAGCTTCCCAATGTTTGTAGAATGTAACTTTTCATATGTATTTACCATCATGTCTCTGTTTTTTATGAGAGTATGGTATGATTTGCATGTAAATTATGTTGACAGATTTGTGTTGGGTGCCAGGGAACATCACATCTGAAGCGTTTCACAGAATATTTTTCATTCTGCTGTATATTTTTCTTTTCGTTCCATCCCTGCGACCTTAGTGCGCATGTGCAGCTCTTCTGCGTGTTGGGTGTGCTGGAGAATCTTGTGCATTTTGAAAAATATTTTTCATTTTGCTGAATGTTTTCATTCCATTTGAACCCTAAAACCCTTCTGCGTATATATACGGCGGTCCTTCCGCTTGTTAGCTGCGGTCAATCATCAATCACTGGAGTGTGCTGGGGGGCGGCTTCCTAGTGGGCCCGCCTCCGCCTTGAACGGGGACCCGCCTGCATCAAGCGGTCCCTATTCATGCCCCAAACTGTCTACAAATTTAAACTTAAACCTGGAGTCCCCGCGCAATAGGTTTCACAGTGCGCTTGACAACATAGACAACACGGATGATATGTCAGCTTTCCCCGGTGAGGCTGCCCCCATTATCGGTGTTGAGGATGCCCCTGATAGTGGAGACAAAACTGTTGTGTTCCGTTCTCAACGTGAATGCAAGGCAAGGGGGAGAGATACAGGGCAAGGCGGTTTTCTGCCTCAACCCGCCTTGAACTCTATGAATTCTGAAATGACAAAAGGTTTTGAGAGAAGAAATTCGCTGGATGTGGTTAATAAGCTGTTAACAGACCTCACGCGTCTTAATAAAGAAAGAACTTATAAAAGTACACCAAATGGAGGCCTTTATGCAGGAACATGTGATGGGTGCTCCTGTTGCAGAATCCCGATCCTCTATAAAACAGCATCAGATGCAAATTCTTAGGGCCAGAGGCCTAACCAAACGAAGGAGACTTGACACAAGCATTTCACCTAGCCTCAGTTGTTCACAGAATAAAAAGGTTAAAAGGTCTAACATTTCTCCTAAAAACTCCATGGGCACCCCAACTGTGCACCGGCCAATGGGTCAAGGTGGCACTGAAGTCGCCTCCCTCACAAGCGACTCTTCATCAGATGAAGCCTCCTCTGATTCTTCCCTAATGGAACGTCCATTTCCGAAGATCAGACGCCCAGTAAATCGCTGTAGGCGAGGCCTAAGGGTTGGAGGCAAAGACGTGGAAGTACTAGGAACTTCACAACAAGCAAGTGACATACAAGCAACTATAATGTCTTCCATGTCTATATCAATTGCGCCATTCATTAAAATGTATGAGCACCTCAACGAAAACATCAAAGACCTCTCATCTGTGGTTGCCGGCATGAACAACAAACTACTGAGCATGGAAAACAAGAACATTTATTGCAAGGAAGTGCTCCATGAGATACATAAGAAGGCGGACTGGGCCTTTGAAGCCATGACTGAACATGCCAAAAATGCAAACTTGGATAAAAAAATTACTGGCAGAAGTAGCTAAAGAAGCTCTGAGTCTTTTTCAACAAAAAATAAAAGATCATGGATGTCAAGTGGAAAACATCATCTTTGCAAAGTGTCATCTCACAACTCTCCCAGATAAGAGACTGCAAGTGGGGAGTCCTATGGTGCCGGCCATGATTAATCCATCTGAGAGAGAGATAATACTCTCTAGTAGCACAGCAGAGTCTATTAAAGCCACTGGATCTTCCCATGCGCGAGTAGAAGTCTTGGCTCTGGGCACGAAAACCGTGGAGCTCGGTGTGTCTCCTTCAGACTCACTCACTCTCATTGACCCTGTCTCGTTGCACGCGACTACTGAGAATGAAGGAAGCTCCTTTACAAAACAGCAGTCAAGTTTATAACCTTGGATGCGAACCAGCCCAGCAGCTGGTTTGAAGCTATTGTTAGGGAGAGTCAGGCCGTTGCCAACTTAGCTTTACTTAATCCACAAAAGGCCTCAACCTCGCCGACAATCCCCAATCAGGAGTCGCCTCGTCACCAAATACCGTTCGTGAAACCAGTCGTGCAGGTCAATCCTCCTCCTGCCTTATACGACATCTTTAAGGACCCAACGGTTATTCAAAAGGTGATTCCAGAGAAGCCCCAAGCAACGAGGGGACCAGCAAAAAAAACTAAAAACCAACCATTAAGGAAAGCGAGACGTGGAAATGATTCTAGAAAATTTCTACATAACATCAAAACAGTAAACGTAACTGTTAACGGCTCTATCGTTAAAGACAAAGTTATCGAAAGAAACCTTACTGTGAATGCCGATAAGCCAGCATCGTTGGAACTTGAGCCAATTTACACTTGTATTAGTGACGTATCGGACGACCTGATGAATGTGTCCATATACGATGACTAAGAAATTATTGCCACAGACTTGTCAGTGGCACCCTTACAGGATGCACACAAGATGTTACCCGTTTTACCTTCCCAGGAAGTCCAAGAAGAGTCCAACAGACCAGCACAGGATGCTGGTGAGAGGTCACCATCTTTACCCTTGCAGCTTCCACAAGAGAAGCCCAACAATAAGATTACTTTTAAGGAAGCGTCTAGATCATGCTAATTGATTCAATCATTCCCCTTGCCCCAAATAGAGAAAGGCGCCTGGAGCCTATTTTCTTGACTTTGGACGCCAAACGATTGATGCTGGCAGCTAAGGTTCCCATAAATTGTCCTTCACCAAGTGTGAAAGTTCCTACAGATCACCTGTCAGGCAACATTAAATTGCAAGCTGACAAGCGAGCAGTATATTCTGTACATAACGGCACGCCAACAGAGAGGAAATTTAACAATAGGCTGCCGCCTACTTCAGGCAATCACCCAAAGAAGCAATCAGAGACGTCAAATAACACAAACCCACACTGCCAAAATACAAATTCAAAAGGGAGAAAACCACAATCACAAATGCTACAAGCACCCCATCGCCTGATATTAGAACGCATAGAATCTTCTGACGATTTAATTTTAAATCGACACAATGTGCTATGGTTGTGCCATTTCATTCCCAGTTTAGGAGCGATTGAATCTGAAGATCTAAAAATTGTAGAATTCCTTAACGAACGGAAAAACGACGCTGTGACTCTACATTTACAGTCCAAGCTCATTGCCGACGTGCTGCTTGACGCTGGACCAGTGCTGATGTCTTTGGGGTTTGATATAGCTAAAGCAGATGGAGGCGTCTGGCTTAAATCTCCTAAAGATGGGGCTCGCAGCAGAACAGATCTTGCAGTGTGTCAGAACCAAGTACGGGAAATGGAAAGCAGAAAAGCTGTAGAGGCGACTCAGGTCCTTGTGCCTGAAAATCATCCTAACTTGCACTCTTCGGAATCATCCCACATGGGCGAACTGATAAGGATAACAGTTAATGGAATGGTGAGCACACAGACTGCGCGAGATGACGCGAAGACCAAAGGCAACGCATCCTACATAGCTGATGATTGGTCCTGGCTGGCGGCAACTCTAAATACGGAACCGAAGGAGTAATGCCAGGAACCGGGGGGCAACAGGGTCTGTACGATGGGCTCTTGGAACACCAGAGGCTTTACACATTTGTTCGAAAAACAGCGTAGGCCAAAGACTTTGACCTCTTGTGTTTACAAGAAACTTGGCTAAGTGAAAGTCCGCTTCTAGAAGGGTTTGAAGTAGTAATCAATCCTGTGATAAAACAGACAAAGGGCAGACCTATGGCAGGCCTTCTCTTGGCTGTAAAAAAAGCATCAATTTCAGATTGTGAATTCCTGTAACTTATCACCTTTTATTCAGGTGTCCACTATTAGTGCCCCACACAAAGATAACAGCAAGGCCACACTTCTACATATCATCAACTTATATTGGATAAATCTGTCCAACTACACGTTGACTTTCATCGATCAAGTAACAGCTGCGATTGATGAATTACTGGTAAAGGAGCAGGCGCTCGACCTAATTATATGTGGAGACTTAAATATTGTTTGTATTCCAACCACAGAACGAACTGATGATAACAACAGGGGCGTGAATAAACACAAACAGACTGCGTTACAATGGTATTTGGAAATGGAACTTCGTGGACTGACAATGCTAAATGGCAACACGGCTGGTGACATCCCGGCTCGCCCTACGTGGAGACGGCTTGAACAAAAATCGGTTCGTGACTATATATTTGTATCCGAAAACATTCACAAAAGGTCGATGAAACTAGAAGTCATCAAAATGAAGCATAGTGACCACGACATGGTACAACTTTCAATTGATTACCATACCCCCTGTGATCAAGTGTTGTGGCCGTTTGTGGTGAGCACGGGTTCTGGTAGGATCCGTCTAAATCTCTGTAATGCTCACCTGGTATCCACGGGGGCGTCACTCAGCCTGTTCTGACCTCTTACGACCTCAAACCCTTCCCTGGAGTCTACTCGACTGGAGACTGGGCCTGAAACACAGGATTGGTAGAGTTTAACTCCCTATTGTCTCTGTGTGCTTGAACCCCTTCTTCCCCGGGGTCCAACCCTTCCCTTTGATCCACAGCTCACCTTGTTTTCTTGGAAAGTGTGCTCTCCGTCCTGCTTTCAGCACAGGGGCGCGTGGATTGATGCAGGCTCATTGCTGCATAGTTACTTCACTGGCAAGAGTCCGACAGGTAAGTATAATGAGTCTTTTGAACAGTTCTCTAACTTCGTTCCTTTCCTTCCTTAGATGATGGCCGGTGTCTGGGGATGGCGACGTGCTGCTGAGATGAGTAGCGCTGAAGGTGAGTGAGAGCGTGATGCGCGATGCGACCCTTTCGTATTTATATTGAACTGAGTTATTTTTTTGTGTCTTTTAGGTGCCGCAACGTTTTCAGCGTGGATGCTGGTTATGAAGAAGAAATGCGGTGAGTAAGCGCAGTATGCAGCGCCTCTAGATGTTTCCACACTAACCTGGAGTGTCTTTTCCCTCTTGCAGATGGATGAGAAGTTCCGGAGACAGAGTTCCCCCAAAGCGGCTGGGATTCAGGTAAGCATTTGAAGCTCGTACAGTCTTTAAAAATAAGTGAAGATTTGCTGAATGCTTACTAATGTCTTTTTTCTGTTCTTTTCCCTTTTCCTTAGGAAGCGGCGTGCCGGGATGGGAATGACACCGCCGAAGATGCCCGCAGAACAGAAGGAGTGATGAATGATGGGCCGAAGCACCGCAAGGTAAGGCTGTTCCTAACGGTGTTCTTGTTCTTGCAGGAGCTGAGCGCAGAAGAAAGATGCAGGCCTACTGGAGACCGACCCGAACACGGTGAGTGTCACGCTACAGGTGCAGAAAACACAAAGCATGTTTCTCAGCCTGGGTGTGGCTTTAATAGTCTCTGGGTATCCCAGGTGTCTCTGGGCTGAACCACACCCAAAAGACTAGACTGCACATGTAGTTCTGGGAACCGAAATATGTGGGGGCATCAATCTTGTCCCCATCAATGCACTACAAGTCCAATCCCCAATGTTATCCTATGGGAGTGAGTGAGTCTGGTGCCACAAGCGCCAAGTCTGACTCCAAGTGGGTCTTTGGAGGGATGGAGAGGCCCTTGAGGGCCATGTAGGTGATTGTGGCCTGGCTCCAGCCTGACATCTTGGAGGGCTGGGGACATGAGGGGCAGGAATCATGACAATCTCCTGGACGCTGAAGTATCTGCCATCACAACCAACTATCAGCAAAAAGCAGAGTCCTTGGAATACCAACATCTCTTGTCCAACTTTGTAGAACACAAACACATCTTGAATCACGTTGAGTTTCGTACAAAACATACATTTGACGTGATTGTTCTTCAACGAAAAGATCTATGCGATAAGAAATAGAAAGAAATAAAAGGGCCAAATAATGAATCTATGCGAGAGAGCAAAAGGGTGACCAAACAAAAATACAAGAACTGGCTCAAAACACACGCAGCTACTATGCTGCAAAATGATTCAGAGGACATGATGCTAAAAATGGCTGGTAAAACCTCAGCCGACTACTGGAGGCTGATAAATAATAGCCTGGCACCCCAGCATGCTCTACAGGATAACGCAGTCTCAGAAGCAGAATGGGTCGAGTTCTACACAAATCTTTTTCACAGTGGCAAATCAATGGGACCTTGTGTTTGAGCGAGATGATATATTACACGTAATCAAAAACATACGTGAATCCAGAGCTCCAGGGCCCGACGGCTTAACGAATTATACGATCAAGCGTAACCCAGAACTATGGACAAACTTCTGTGTAACCCTATTTGACAGCGTCGTTAAGAGTCAATCGACCCCCAAGACATTGAAGAGCGCTGTAGTGGTCCCAATCTTTAAAAAGGGGGACCGAACCAACCCAAAAAACTATAGACCTATAGCGCTCCTTGATGTTCTTGGGAAGATTATGCTACTCTTCAACAAAAACTCTTAAAATGGGCAAGAGAATCCAACCATGTAGACCCAAGGCAAGCTGGGTTTTGTAAAAGGGGTTGGATGTGGTCTAAATTTACTATTGCTGAATTTACTAAAGATGGAAGCAATTAGATCAAATTCTAAAATCTATCTGGCCCTGATAGATCTGTCACATGCGTTTGACAGCATAAATAGAGAGATGCTGTGTAAAAAACTGATCATATGGAACTGTCCTTCCAGTATAGTGGACGCTATTCTTGAATTACATATGGGCACTTCGATCCAGATCTGCTTGGACATGATAGGCACACTGTTTGCCCCAATCAGTACATACAAGGCTGTCCTTTGGCAGCTATCATCTTCAACTTGTTTATATCAGATGTAAATGAGGCATTCAATGGCGCAGCCACGTTTCCTCCAGAAATTCACGGCTCGCCCATTGACTACTTGGTTCATGCTGATGAACTTACCCTGATAGATTTGACTCCAATAGGACTTCAGCGCAAACTGAATATCCTTGATGCCTATATAACAAACAAAGGGCTTCACATCAACAAACAAAAATGTGAAATTCTAATTTTTGACAAACTTTCAAAGAAAGAAGTTCCTTTGGTGTCTTGCTAAAGACCAGCTGCAGATTGTAAAAAACACCACATATCTAGGTATGAGGATCAGCTCCAGTAGAAATGATGCTCCATGGGCTGAAGTCGCTAAAAGTAAATGCCGGCAGTTGGCATCCCAAGCTTCCCTGATCAACAAAAAATTTGGGAAATTGTCATTACAACCAATCATTATGTTTTTTCAGCAAAAAGTCGTTTCAGTTCTAATTTATGGTGGTGAAAATGCCTTCGGATGCTCAAGCGATCTGTGGAATTCACTCGAAAACATATTTTGCACACGAGTGTTACAGCTTCCGAAAGGCACTTCAACTGTTTGTCTACAATATGAATTGGATCTTATTTCAATTCACGCAAGAGTCACATGGAACTTATTGAGCTTGTTTCGTAAAACGATGTTGAAGGTTCCAGTGGCCCAAGTTCAAATACTGCACAAGCCTGACAGTGACAAGGTGTACACCATCCTCTCCAAATGGAATCTCCTTTGTCAAGATCTATTAAGAGAGTATGATATCTCTCTTTTGACGCTAACAGAAAATCCAGACCTGGCAAAGAAGAAGATTTGGAGAGCAGACTGGATCAACACC
Source organism: Ambystoma mexicanum (assembly GCF_040938575.1). NCBI lineage: Eukaryota > Metazoa > Chordata > Amphibia > Caudata > Ambystomatidae > Ambystoma > Ambystoma mexicanum. Next base: position 739,122,803 of record NC_090921.1, on the reverse strand, counting down.
TGCGACTTAAGAGCCAAATCAAAACTGATGCATGAGGTCCCAGGAGAAGCAAAAGCTTATGGTCAATGTCACATCTATCTAACTCGCCTTCCGGACCAACATGCTAGAGCACTGTACATGCGTTTCAGGCTAAACATTTTGGCAACCAAAGAACGTCTGGGTACTTGGTCTAAGCACGTCGATCTTGACCTTACGTGCAGATTTTGAAGTAAGGCTAAGGACACCCTAAAACACTTAACGATGTCCTGCCAGGCATTTCAACATCACAGAGGAATCAATGTTGGGCCATTGATCAACGATCATCGGACTATGAGTGCTGAAGATTGGTGGAAAACACTATTTGATGGGTCTAACAGATCAGTAGTATTTGCACTAATACATTTTCTGCGAGTGCTAAAAACCCGCTTGGACGAGCAGAAAGTAAACTAAGGGTTGAAGTAAAACTAGAAAAATCTGCTGTAGGAAATTATTGGACCTATTAACTGCCTTTTATGTGTTAACTATGGACTCATGTGTGGAAAATGTGAAGAGGAGGGAGGGAAAAGGTTGTTCTGGTTTTCTTTTTAAAGGTTTGAATAAACCAAAAAAAAAAGAAAATTGTAAGTAGAATAACGATGACATCACAGGAAATGATGTCACATCAATGTTGCCAAATGAAATGACAAAGAAATACATCTTGGGGTTAACAGCTGCCGATTATCACGAGATGGTCAGGTAGCAGGGAGCTAAAACAAGAAATGCCCACTGAAAATCTATAAATTCTTCAATGTCAGCAAGTGCCTGCTGCGGATGAACTGGTGTGAAAAGGCAGCAAGGTGATAACACTTTTGTATACCCCAAGGGAAGTTGCGGCAGCATGGGCTCCCACAAATGCAGCTTGTAAGGCAAGCCCTAGACCAAAAGTAATATAGAGAGAAATATATTGCTGTGTTATAAGACTGCTAAATGGCATCATGGGGAAATTGCGGGGGGCATCCCAGATCCTCATGGCCCCTTTTCACTGAAAAGGTTGAAAGGCCCTGATGCCTTCCCTGCCCTTGACACATGAGCTTCTTGTTCTTCCCTTCCTGGATTTGTTCATTAGTCTAACTTATTTTTGTGCACCAAGTCTGTTTCAGTCATCTGTAATCAGGCATACATCCATCAAATTAATGGGCTCGGCTCACGCTGGGCTGGCTGGGCCTGAGGCAGGCAGGCCTGGAAATCGGTAGGATTTGGACACTGAAATATGTATGTGCTAGGAGTGCATAAAAAGCAGTAACCTACCACCCATATCGGTAGGGTTGGCAATTATGAATTTTATCCCTCCAGCCTTACTCTGTATGACAGACTAGAAGTGTTGGTGTGTCGCAGGCTATGGGTATTTTTACGTGTTTTGCAGAATATTGTAAATTTCACTGAATGTTTTTCATTTTCTTTTGTCTCTGCGACCATAGGACGAGTGTACGGCGCAGCTACTGCATCTCCAGTGCTCCCAATCATGTGCGTCTTACTAAATATTTTTAATTTGCAGAATGTTTTTACCTAATTTTCTCCCTCTGGCTCCACTGAGCATGTACGGCAGCCCTACTGCGTGATGGTGGATAGCTCGCCAATAAAGTACTGGTGTCTAAAATGATAGTAGCCTGCACCTCACAAGTTTGAGTCCTGCAGCAAAGCCGACTTAGCCTTTCATACATCAGAGGTGGACTTATTAGGAATTTAAAAGAGGTTAGCCAATCAAACTGCGCTAAACACTGAAATTTTCATGCACAGTTGTACATAATTTTAATTTTCTGCACAATTAGCCTGACACGTGTTTCGAGACTTGGCTCTTCTTCTGAGGCTGGCAAACATATATGGATACGTTTAAGGTCATGCATGATAGTCATAAATAACCAATAATAGCCACAAAATAACAACAACACAGGCATAAAAAAACAGAGGTCAACAAAAAATGGTCCCACACAGACAATAACATATGCATGGATCCATTTTCACGATCAATTAATAACCATAGATTAATTGGTATGCAAATCATAATTATAATGACAACAAGTAGACATTAAAGTCATCAAAACATCACGGTTGAACTTACTTGGACTGTGGAGTGTAGGGCAATACCTCCACAATTTGCCAATCACCCGCAGCCTTATCCTATCAACTTCATATTCTTGCAAGCGCTGGGGATCTCTGTTCTTTTTTTTGCCCCCGCTCTGTCCTGGACTAATTAGGTACAGTTAAAATGGGTTAGTAATATCAACTGTTATAACCGCGAGTAGAACCCAGCAAGAGGCATTATATAAGAACACAACCTGTTAATATAATATGAGTATGTGTTTTACAGAATCTGTTTCATTTTGCTGTATGTTGGTCATTAGGTTTTGTCCTTCCAACCATACTGATCATGTATGACGCATCCTGTATATTGGGTGCGGCAAACCATTTTATGGTTTTCACAGAGTATTTTGCATTTCACAGGATGTTTTTCATTTGGGTGTGTGTGTGGTGTTGTGGGTTGGAAGAAGGAGTAAACACAAAGGATGATGCCTCACGGAACTATAATTTCTTCCAACTATTTCATATTCAGGACTCAAGACAGCAATTAACAAATTGCGAAAACAGTCATAATAAACCGCGTAGTTTGTGACCACGTGGACCACCTTGTAGTCTCTTTTGACTATGCGGTGGTCAGGGGAGTTGCTAGGTCTGGAAAAGACCTGGGGCTAAGCTGATGTCCTAACTGTTGGGACTGGGGGCTAGCTAGTCTTTTGGCTGTAGCTCCTGAGATTCTATCCGGGGCTACAACCAAAAGATCAGGGGCTATAGCCCCCTTAGCCCCCCCTAGCAACGTCCCTGGCGGTGGTTAACACAGTCAGAAACTATGCGGTCTGTGGTTTCAGTGAGTAACACGATCGGAACATGCGGCGACGGCCACTGAGGGATGCATTTCCATTTGCACAAAAATATTTAAGAGATGCAAACGTAAAATCGTATGAGATGAAAAGCGGGAGAATTGTTCACTCGGCTTTCTGAAATAGACGTGAAGAGACATAAACAGAGAGAAATTGACACATATAGTGGAGATAATTAAAGTTTATCCTGTGCATTTGGTTAAGGACAGAGGCAACCCCGCCTTATACAAAAAAAGGAAGAAACATATTGAATCATTCTGATTTTACCACGGGATGGTGCAAAAAAGATAAAAGAGAAAAAGAGAAAAAAGAAGATGTATAAATATAAAAAAACGTTTTCTTGTTGTTTAAATATGTACAGATTATTTATCATTTTCAAGTCCTGAGGAAGACGGACATCAGTTCTGGTGGAACTAGATGAGAATTCCGTCGAAACTTAATAAAAAGGGAAATTCACAAATCAAAAATAGAAGTCTTGTTATGTAGATACTTCTCTTGAATACCTTTAGTAGACTTGCACTCGAAATGAGTTGCAGTTGTGACAAAGAACGGAATAGATTTCCAGGTCTCAGGAGTTATAGGTTGACACAAATATAGCTGATAGGGTGCAAAGAAAATAATAGCTAGTATTCTTTCATTTGCGTATATTTGCACATGTATGCTCTGCATCTTTTGCACATTATAGCAGAAGTATGCTTTTTGTATTTGTATATGTATTAAAAAAAGTTTTTTTTAGAAATATGTACTGTTTAGAAGAAATTCAGAAGGATTTGTAATTCATAATTTATGGAATTTTAAATACATATCTTAAAATAATAAACACATGTTTTATAATGAAGTAACTGCTTACACCGACCCATCGCATTTTTTCATTACTGTTTTGAAAATTATAGTTCCGTGAGGCATCATCCTTTGTGTTTACTTTATGGTTATTTCCACGATGCCCACGATGAAGGGGATACCCACCTTTTTGGTTGGGTTGGAAGAAGGAGTTAGATTCATACTGGACATTTCTTTGCTTTTTATTCAAAATAATAAAGAAAAGACCTACCATGCCCTATTGCTACAGGAATGGTCTGTACCCAACCAAACTAACTAAAGTGCTTGGCTGTCCTTAGAAAGTCCAAATCAAAAATGCCTTTCTGTCCAAAATCTAATATACTTCACCCTACCACTAATACAAATAACTAAAGTTTGCCAAGAAGAATGTCTTTCTCCTGGCTGCTTCCCTTCGGCCATATGTCTCAAGGCTTCACTTCAAGGTTCTCTTAGTACACCCACAGATAAGTTTCAGGAGAAACAGATCTTTTAAAGATATTCTGGTCCAGAGCTTCATGTCCAAAGATGAATCCAAAAGACAAATTAATTGGCTAACTGTAAAAAAGAAGGGGTTTCATAAATGCACAAGATGCAACATCTGTAGGTATGCAACAAACTGCGAAACATTCATACATCCGATAACAGATCAAAAAACATGGATCACACAATGGATAACATGCGAATCAGACCATGTGGTGTATGTGTTAACGTGCCCTTGCCAGAAATGGTATATTGGCAGCACAAAATGTAAGCTGAAAATTCGCATCCAACAACATGTGCGTGCAATCCTGCATAAGGATGCCAATTACCCCATGGCCAAACACTTTTCTGACTGTCATCAAAGCAACATTGATCAATTGGGTTTCTTTGGAATACACAAAATAGAAATGGGTCCCAGAGGAGGAGACAAAGAGAAACTCCTAAGACAAAAAGAAACTCGTTGCATCCTAGATTTTGAAAGTAAACAACCTAACGGACACAACATCGATGAAGAGTTGTATACTTTTCTGGGGTGCTAAATTAGATTTCTGATAAACTCCCATGTTTTACCATCACACTACAAGTGAAGAGGCGTATAATGTTTAGAGCTAATGCATTATAGAGTTTTCCCCCCCCCCCTTTTTTTCTCCTCAGTAAACTTCTGACTCCCCAACATTAGAACTAAAATGTCAGCAAGAGCAAACGTAGATGTAGTAATTAGAAGAGTATTAATTCTAAAAATGTTTTAATTGAGTTATGGTTTTAATAGTTTTTAATTTTATAATGCTTTTTAGGTGATTGTTTCTTATTTTTGCACTGATGCCTAACATATAATATACAATAGGTTTCGGAAAGAGGGGTCACAACAAGGGACCATATAAAACATGTAATGAATTGGGCTTCATGCAGTAGAAGATAGGGAGTATGGGAGCTTAATAACGTTGAGGGCCTTCTGAGATAGGGATGGCACTATGATGATAATGTCGCGCATTATGCACTTTATAAGCATTCAGTCATTGGAAGAAACGAGACTGAGTCATAATGATGAATTAAAGACAATCCTTTGCTGTTTAAGCACAATGCACTTGTAAGAAAAAATCGGATTGATCCGAGAGAAGGTATAATTCTATGGTTTTAGGTTGTTGGCACTATACACCTTATGTTCTTTAAGGGTTGCCCGGTATTAACTGGATAATAAAGAGACGTTAAGGAGCACTAAGCATCCCAATAATTTCAGAATACTGCTGCTAATGCACTAAGCACTTTATTTAGCAAAAAACAATCGCCCAAATATATGGGGGTTTGGTTATTTGTTTCCGCATGATATAGTTAGCCAACCCGTAAATAAGAAAAACTGTCTTACAGACATTTGTTCAGCCTCTGTTTTTAGACATAATAGACAAACTATGCCTCAACTCCCACGAAATATTGAAAAAGACAAATAAAACTCGAAGGTACCCACGTTTATCTACAATATGCCATGTGTATTTAGAAATGGATTGAAATTTTGTACCACATAGATCACGAAATGGCATATGCAAAAGGTGGCAATTGCTGGGTATTCGGGAAAAACACAGGGCCAATATGGCCGACATATAAACTGTGTGTTCGAATCAACTTTAGCAATAAGTCCCTTTTTTGTGTTTATATTCAAACTGTGTGGGTAGTCTCTCTTTCATGTTTCCTCTTTTAAATGTTTGGCTGACAATGAGGCAAACTGTTGTGAACAAGCGGCGAGTTGGCCGCGGAACGCGTGAACGCCTCAGCAAATTATTTGTTGCACTTGGGAGGACCCATGTATTTTGGTCGTTTGAATTTTAAAGGATTACCATGTGTTTGGTGAAGATTACAATTTTCCCTGTTAAAAAATAAAGGAAGGTTATTTTGGAAAACGAAGTGTGGACTTGGACGTAAACATTTTTTCCAATTTGGATTTGATTGGTGCCTTACCAACACTGTGGAGAGTGCAGCTCAAACTTTCTGGCATGAGAATGGCAGCATTTTGAACATATATATATATATATATATATATATATATATATATATATATATATATATATATATATATATATATATATATATATATATATATATATATATATATACACACCAGAAATCAAAATGTCACCCTCTAGAAACAAGTTCATTAAGATGGTCTCTTCTGGTTCTCTGTGTCTTATTTATGAACTCCTGTAGCTCATGCCAACTCATCAACTCATAGGTCTGGTTTTCTAGACGGTGTAATGCTTATCAGTATTCTCAGTAGCTTCCTTAATGGATTTCGTAATACAGTCTCTTACAGTCCTTCCTCTGAGTTTGAGTATTTCACTCTCTTTCCACTCGACCCTTGTGGGGTTTGATATATTTTTATCATGGGTGAGGCACCACTACTCCTGGGGTGTCTCTACTAGGCTCTTTCTCTGAGCCTTTGGCGCACCATTTAATCCTGACTCCTAGTACTTTTCAAAGTCTCTCGTGAAGGGATTCCCCCACTCTTCAACAGTTAACTTTGGAAACGTCTTCCATCCTTCACAGGATACTCTTTCTGGCTTTCTCAAAGCCTCATACTTTATATCGCCGCTCGCTTTCCTTGGTTTCTCGTGATATATACATTTATGTTTTTTCAATGTCCCAACATCAGTATCAAAGTTTTCACAGCTTCCTTCCCTTACGGTATGTACCCCCTGTGGCCTCCCTATTCTCCATGCCACCCTGGTACCTTTGATTGTCGTGGGTGGCGTTTTGGTTCCTCATCTCCCTGCTCGGGCCATCTCTTTAAGCTGCTGCACTCGGCAAATGCCTGCTGACGGGAGATTTCAGGTCTCCCACTTCCACTGGTGACAGCGTCATTTCACGGGTCCACCATGGTGCTTCCATGGTCATGCCACCACATCGGACGTTTTCCAAGCTCTGTCTTGACAGCAGCTTTTCCACTGTTCGCGTTTCCGGGACTGGGGCATCTCGCTCTGGCATTCTCTGCTTCTTGGATTGCTGTGGGATCCACGGTCCCATTCTGTTGCACCCCTCCAAGGTGTAGGTACGTCTGAGGGCTTCCCCTGCATATGGATGACTCTCCTCTTCTACTATTCACTCGTCCTTCTTAAATAGAAGTTTGCTCTTAAAGGGAGATTCCCTTTTCCTTCAGGTGTTGTGGTTGATCTAAAATTGCCTGGAGCCAAACAAAAAGAGGGCACGTTTTTCATTACTGGAGGCAGTCCCACATATGCAAATAAGGTGGCTTACATATGGAGTTCCTTGTGGGAATGAGAGTCCTTGTCCCCTAAGGAGGAGTCACTTCCTGTGAGGTTCCACTTGCCAAGACCACTAGGGAGGGTCCTGCAGAGCAGGCTCTCTTCCCTAGATTCAAAGGGGGTGGCTCCCCCTGAGGAGAAGTTGTAAATACTCTCATATAATCACAGTGTGTGTTGGCGGCTGCAGATGTTTTTATTCATTTTGCTGTATATTTTTCATTACGTTTATCCCTCCATAACTACTGTACATGTATGTGAATTTAGAGAATTGTTTTAGCTTAAAAATTAATACCTCAAGTTTGGTTTATCTCATTTGTAACTTCAACTTAAGGCCTATGCGTGTCTAAGCACAAAATGTTGAGATATGGTGGGCTAAAAGTGCATTTCTCTACCTCTATAAAAAATCTCCATGCAAAAAACCTTTTCAGTAATCATTTTAGGAATGAAAGGGTTAATAGAGCTTAGCCAAGTGTGCCATGGCTTTATAAACCTGGCACGTCAAACCTGTTGAGCTTTCATCATCAAGAATATGGTAGGTTGAGCAATGATACGTCAGAACGTCAGACACAGGTGGTCTCTCTTTTCCCTAAGGAAATCATCCAACCATGGGATCCACTTATGGGTGGTCACTGTGTTGGGTCCTAAATGATCCCACGATGGCACCACTCGTGTCAACGTTGCCAATGAGTCACTTGACAAGTAAAATACGTTTTCAATTTTTAATACAACAATTGTCAGACAAAAAAAGTCAACAGGGCCTGCAGTCTAGGTGTCTGTATTCTTTTTCCTCAACCTTGAGGGATCTCCAACCTCCCTAGCCCAGTCTCTCTACTGCCAAGGTTTTTGCTGCAGTACATATTTGCTATAGCTAGGGTATTAAATTGAATTGAATTGATTGTTTATTTGTATAGCGCCCATACACAATGTGCTTCAAAGCGCTTCAAGGAGGGGGGGAACATGTTAATGTTAAAGGACATTTGTACCGCGCACTATCACCACTGTAGTGGTCCCTTGGCGCTCTGGCGGCTCTGAAAAGGGAGAGGCGGGGGGTTGAGTTAGTGGGAGGAAGCAGGAAAAATGCAAGAGAGCAGTGATGTGCTGTTGGCGGCCTCAGCCCGGTGGGTCCGTTGGCTGGGCTAGGGGGTGTTTTATGGTCCGTAGTCGTCGCATGCTGTTGTGTAAGGCTATGTGTGTTTTTGTTTTGTTGTTGCAATGTAGTGAAGTTTGTGCGGATTGCTGGTTTTAAGGCTTGTGGTTGTGTTTGGTTGTAGTTTGAGAGGTGTATGCAGAGGGATGGAATTGTTAGTTGGTTGGTTGGTTAGTTGGCATTGCTGTCCTTGCAATTGTGGGATTCCATCTAGATGCGGTACATGCTAACAGTCACATTTCTATCTGGATGCGACACAGGCTAGGTTCAGAATTCTAAGTGTGGTGCATGTTAAGAATCACATTCCCGTCTAGATCTGGCGCAGACCAAAACTTGAGAATTCCATCTGAGTGTGGCACATGCCAACAATCACTTTCCTGCCTAGATTTGGCGCAGACTAAACTTGAGAATTCCATCTGAGTGTGGCACATGCCAACAACCACATTTCTGTCTAGATTTGGGGCAGACTAAACTTGAGGATCCATCTAAGTGTGGCATATGCTAACAACCACATTTCTGTCTAGATTTGGCGCAGACTAAACTTGAGGATCCATCTAAGTGTGGCATATGCTAACAATCACTTTCCTGCCTAGATTTGACGCAGACTAAACTTGAGAATTCCATCTAAGTGTGGCGTATGCTAACAATCAAATTTCTGAGATTCCATCTAAGTGTGGCATATGCTAACAATCACATTTCTGTCTAGATTTGGAGCAGACTAAACTTGAGAAATTCCATCTAAGTGTGGCATATGCTAACAATCACATTTCTGAGATTCCATCTAAGTGTGGCATATGCTAACAATCACATTTCTGTCTAGATTTGGCGCAGATTAAACTTGAGAAATTCCATCTAAGTGTGGCATATGCTAACAAACACATTTCTGAAATTCCATCTAAGTGTGGCATATGCTAACAATCACATTCCTGTCTAGATTTGGCGCAGACTAAACTTGAGAATTCCATCTAAGTGCGGCATATGTTAACAATCACATTTCTGTCTGATCACATTTCTGTCTAGATTTGGCGCAGACTAAACTTGAGGATCCATCTAAGTGTGGCATATGCTAACAATCACATTTCTGAGATTCCATCTAAGTGTTGCATATGCTAACAATCACATTTCTGTCTAATCATATTTCTGTCTAGATTTGGCGCAGACTAAACTTGAGAATTCCATCTGAGTGTGGCACATGCCAACAATCACATTTCTGTCTAGATTTGGCACATACTAAACTTGAGAAATTCCATCTAAGTGTGGCATATGCTAACAATCACATTTCTGTTTAGATTTGGCGCAGACTAAACTTGAGAAATTCCATCTAAGTGTGGCATATGCTAAAAATCGCATTCCTTTCTAGATTTGGCGCGGGCTGACCTTTGTGGTTCTCTCAGGGTATGGTACTGGTTAACATTATACTGCAGGCCATTGAAAGGTAAGTGAGAGTGGCAAGAGCTTTCTGGAGTAGAGTAATTGCTCTACTCCCCACCCATGCCAGCACTTAGAGTTTTGTCGGTGTCTGGTGGCTTCATTGGCTTCCCCTGCTGACACCTGCAGACACATCTTGGAGCCGCTGAAGTCGGAGCCGCCCTTGGCCTTGGGGCCCTTAGCCAAAGGGCTGCCGGGCAGAGGGCTGCCCTGGGGTTCCAGTCTTGTCTGTCAGGTGGCCAATCACGGGGGTTGGGGGCGGGTTGGGAGGCGGGAGGAGGTGGGAAACAACACGGGAGGCTGGTCGGGAGGGGGAGAGGGAACAACGCTGTTTGCGGGCAGCTGGGGCCAAATAGTTATGTAAAAGGGCCCAAAGCTGGTCCCAAGAGCTTCCACTCACCTGGCCTGCAATCATTACAAATGGCGAGGTAGCGAGGCGGCCGGTGGATGGGCTGCACTCGCTCCGTGGGCAGTAGCCAATCACGGGAGTTGGGGGCAGGTTGGGAGGCGGGAGGAGGTGGGAAACAACACGGGAGGCTGGTCGGGAGGGGGAGAGGGAACAACGCTGCTCGTGGGCAGCTGGGGCCAAATAGTTATGTAAAAGGGCCCAAAGCTGGTCCCAAGAGCTTCCACTCACCTGGCCTGCAATCATTACAAATGGCGAGGTAGCGAGGCGGCCGGTGGCTGGGCTGCACTCGCTCCGTGGGCAGTAGCCAATCACGGGGGTTGGGGGCTGGGTTGGGAGGCGGGAGGAGGTGGGAAACAACACAGGAGGCTGGTCGGGAGGGGGAGAGGGAACAACGCTGCTCGCGGGCAGCTGGAGCCAAATAGTTATGTAAAAGGGCCCAAAGCTGGTCCCAAGAGCTTCCACTCACCTGGCCTGCAATCATTACAAATGGCAAGGTAGCGAGGCGGCCGGTGGCTGGGCTGCACTCCCTCCGTGGGCAGTAGCCAATCACGGGGGATGGGGGTGGGTTGGCAGGCGGGAGGAGGTGGGTAACAACACGGGAGGCTGGTCGGGAGGGGGAGAGGGAACAACGCTGCTCGCGGGCAGCTGGGGCCAAATAGTTATGTAAAAGGGCCCAAAGCTGGTCCCAAGAGCTTCCACTCACCTGGCCTGCAATCATTACAAATGGCGAGGTAGTGAGGCGGCCGGTGGCTGGGCTGCACTCACTCCGTGGGCAGTAGCCAATCACGGGGGTTGGGGGCGGGTTGGGAGGCAGGAGGAGGTGGGAAACAACACGGGAGGCTGGTCAGGAGGGGGAGAGGGAACAACGCTGCTCGCGGGCAGCTGGGGCCAAATAGTTATGTAAAAGGGCCCAAAGCTGGTCCCAAGAGCTTCCACTCACCTGGCCTGCAATCATTACAAATGGCGAGGTAGCGAGGCGGCCGGTGGCTGGGCTGCACTCGCTCCGTGGGCAGTAGCCAATCACGGGGGTTGGGGGCGGGTTAGGAGGCGGGAGGAGGTGGGAAACAACACGGGAGGCTGGTCGGGAGGGGGAGAGGAAACAACGCTGCTCGCGGGCAGCTGGGCCCAAATAGTTATGTAAAAGGGCCCAAAGCTGGTCCCAAGAGCTTCCACTCACCTGGCCTGCAATCATTACAAATGGCAAGGTAGCGAGGCGGCCGGTGGGTGGGCTGCACTCGCTCCGTGGGCAGTAACCAATCACGGGGGTTGGGGGCGGGTTGGGAGGCGGGAGGAGGTGGGAAACAACACGGGAGGCTGGTCGGGAGGGGGAGAGGGAACAACGCTGCTCGTGGGCAGCTGGGGCCAAATAGTTATGTAAAAGGGCCCAAAGCTGGTCCCAAGAGCTTCCACTCACCTGTCCTGCAATCATTACAAATGGCGAGGTAGCGAGGTGGCCGGTGGCTGGGCTGCACTCGCTCCGTGGGCAGTAGCCAATCACGGGGGTTGGGGGCGGGTTGGGAGGCGGGAGGAGGTGGGAAACAACACGGGAGGCTGGTCGGGAGGGGGAGAGGGAACAACGCTGCTCGTGGGCAGCTGGGGCCAAATAGTTATGTAAAAGGGCCCAAAGCTGGTCCCAAGAGCTTCCACTCACCTGGCCTGCAATCATTACAAATGGCGAGATAGCGAGGTGGCCGGTGGCTGGGCTGCACTCGCTCCGTGGGCAGTAGCCAATCACGGGGGTTGGGGGCGGGTTGGGAGGCGGGAGGAGGTGGGAAACATTACGGGAGGCTGGTCGGGAGGGGGAGAGGGAACAACGCTGCTCGCGGGCAGCTGGGGCCAAATAGTTATGTAAAAGGGCCCAAAGCTGGTCCCAAGAGCTTCCACTCACCTGGCCTGCAATCATTACAAATGGCGAGGTAGCGAGGCGGCCGGTGGCTGGGCTGCACTCGCTCCGTGGGCAGTAGCCAATCACGGGGGTTGGGGGCAGGTTGGGAGGCAGGAGGAGGTGGGAAACAACACGGGAGGCTGGTCGGGAGGGGGAGAGGGAACAACGCTGCTCGCGGGCAGCTGGGGCCAAATAGTTATGTAAAAGGGCCCAAAGCTGGTCCCAAGAGCTTCCACTCACCTGGCCTGCAATCATTACAAATGGCAAGGAAGCGAGGCGGCCGGTGGCTGGGCTGCACTCGCTCCGTGGGCAGTAGCCAATCACGGGGGTTGGGGGCGGGTTGGGAAGTGGGAGGAGGTGGGTAACAACACGGGAGGCTGGTCAGGAGGGGGAGAGGGAACAACGCTGCTCGCGGGCAGCTGGGGCCAAATAGTTATGTAAAAGGGCCCAAAGCTGGTCCCAAGAGCTTCCACTCATCTGGCCTGCAATCATTACAAATGGCGAGGTAGCGAGGTGGCTGGGCTGCACTCGCTCCGTGGGCAGTAGCCAATCACGGGGGTTGGGAGCGGGTTGGGAGGCGGGAAACAACACGGGAGGCTGGTCGGGAGGGGGAGAGGGAACAACGCTGCTTGCGGGCAGCTGGGGCCAAATAGTTATGTAAAAGGGCCCAAAGCTGGTCCCAAGAGCTTCCACTCACCTGGCCTGCAATCATTACAAATGGCGAGGTAGCGAGGCGGCCGGTGGCTGGGCTGCACTCGCTCCGTGGGCACTAGCCAATCACAGGGGTTGGGGGCGGGTTGGGAGGCGGGAGGAGGTGGGAAACAACACGGGAGGCTGGTCGGGAGGGGGAGAGGGAACAACGCTGCTCACGGGCAGCTGGGGCCAAATAGTTATGTAAAAGGGCCCAAAGCTGGTCCCAAGAGCTTCCACTCATCTGGCCTGCAATCATTACAAATGGCGAGGTAGCGAGGTGGCTGGGCTGCACTCGCTCCGTGGGCAGTAGCCAATCACGGGGGTTGGGAGCGGGTTGGGAGGCGGGAAACAACACGGGAGGCTGGTCGGGAGGGGGAGAGGGAACAACGCTGCTTGCGGGCAGCTGGGGCCAAATAGTTATGTAAAAGGGCCCAAAGCTGGTCCCAAGAGCTTCCACTCACCTGGCCTGCAATCATTACAAATGGCGAGGTAGCGAGGCGGCCGGTGGCTGGGCTGCACTCGCTCCGTGGGCACTAGCCAATCACAGGGGTTGGGGGCGGGTTGGGAGGCGGGAGGAGGTGGGAAACAACACGGGAGGCTGGTCAGGAGGGGGAGAGGGAACAACGCTGCTCGCGGGCAGCTGGGGCCAAATAGTTATGTAAAAGGGCCCAAAGCTGGTCCCAAGAGCTTCCACTCACCTGGCCTGCAATCATTACAAATGGCGAGGTAGCGAGGTGGCCGGTGGCTGGGCTGCACTCGCTCCGTGGGCAGTAGCCAATCACGGGGGTTGGGGGCGGGTTGGGAGGCGGGAGGAGGTGGGAAACAACACGGGAGGCTGGTCGGGAGGGGGAGAGGGAACAACGCTGCTTGTGGGCAGCTGGGGCCAAATAGTTATGTAAAAGGGCCCAAAGCTGGTCCCAAGAGCTTCCACTCACCTGGCCTGCAATCATTACAAATGGCGAGGTAGCGAGGCGGCCGGTGGCTGGGCTGCACTGGCTCCGTGGGCACTAGCCAATCACGGGGGTTGGGGGCGGGTTGGGAGGCGGGAGGAGGTGGGAAACAACACGGGAGGCTGGTCAGGAGGGGGAGAGGGAACAACGCTGCTCGCGGGCAGCTGGGGCCAAATAGTTATGTAAAAGGGCCCAAAGCTGGTCCCAAGAGCTTCCACTCACCTGGCCTGCAATCATTACAAATGGCGAGGTAGCGAGGTGGCCGGTGGCTGGGCTGCACTCGCTCCGTGGGCAGTAGCCAATCACAGGGGTTGGGGGCGGGTTGGGAGGCGGGAGGAGGTGGGAAACAACACGGGAGGCTGGTCGGGAGGGGGAGAGGGAACAACGCTGCTCGTGGGCAGCTGGGGCCAAATAGTTATGTAAAAGGGCCCAAAGCTGGTCCCAAGAGCTTCCACTCATCTGGCCTGCAATCATTACAAATGGCGAGGTAGCGAGGTGGCCGGTGGCTGGGCTGCACTCGCTCCGTGGGCAGTAGCCAATCACGGGGGTTGGGGGCGGGTTGGGAGGCGGTAGGAGGTGGGAAACAACACGGGAGGCTGGTCGGGAGGGGGAGAGGGAACAACGCTGCTCGCGGGCAGCTGGGGCCAAATAGTTATGTAAAAGGGCCCAAAGCTGGTCCCAAGAGCTTCCACTCACCTGGCCTGCAATCATTACAAATGGCGAGGTAGCCGGTGGCTGGGCTGCACTCGCTCCGTGGGCAGTAGCCAATCACGGGGGTTGGGGGCGGGTTAGGAGGCGGGAGGAGGTGGGAAACAACACGGGAGGTTGGTCGGGAGGGGGAGAGGGAACAACGCTGCTCGTGGGCAGGTGGGGCCAAATAGTTATGTAAAAGGGCCCAAAGCTGGTCCCAAGAGCTTCCACTCACCTGGCCTGCAATCATTACAAATGGCGAGGTAGCGAGGCGGCCGGTGGCTGGGCTGCACTCGCTCCATGGGCAGTAGCCAATCACGGGGGTTGGGAGCGGGTTGGGAGGCGGGAGGAGGTGGGAAACAACACGGGAGGCTGGTCGGGAGGGGGAGAGGGAACAACGCTGCTTGCGGGCATCTGGGGCCAAATAGTTATGTAAAAGGGCCCAAAGCTGGTCCCAAGAGCTTCCACTCACCTGGCCTGCAATCATTACAAATGGCGAGGTAGCGAGGCGGCCGGTGGCTGGGCTGCACTCGCTCCGTGGGCACTAGCCAATCACGGGGGTTGGGGGCGGGTTGGGAGACGGGAGGAGGTGGGAAACAACACGGGAGGCTGGTCAGGAGGGGGAGAGGGAACAACGCTGCTCGCGGGCAGCTGGGGCCAAATAGTTATGTAAAAGGGCCCAAAGCTGGTCCCAAGAGCTTCCACTCACCTGGCCTGCAATCATTACAAATGGCGAGGTAGCGAGGCGGCCGGTGGCTGGGCTGCACTCGCTCCGTGGGCAGTAGCCAATCACGGAGGGTTGGGGGCAGGTTGGGAGGCAGGAGGAGGTGGGAAACAACACGGGAGGCTGGTCGGGAGGGGGAGAGGGAACAACGCTGCTCGCGGGCAGCTGGGGCCAAATAGTTATGTAAAAGGGCCCAAAGCTGGTCCCAAGAGCTTCCACTCACCTGGCCTGCAATCATTACAAATGGCAAGGAAGCGAGGCGGCCGGTGGCTGGGCTGCACTCGCTCCGTGGGCAGTAGCCAATCACGGGGGTTGGGGGCGGGTTGGGAAGTGGGAGGAGGTGGGTAACAACACGGGAGGCTGGTCAGGAGGGGGAGAGGGAACAACGCTGCTCGCGGGCAGCTGGGGCCAAATAGTTATGTAAAAGGGCCCAAAGCTGGTCCCAAGAGCTTCCACTCACCTGGCCTGCAATCATTACAAATGGCGAGGTAGTGAGGCGGCCGGTGGCTGGGCTGCACTCACTCCGTGGGCAGTAGCCAATCACGGGGGTTGGGGGCGGGTTGGGAGGCAGGAGGAAGTGGGAAACAACACGGGAGGCTGGTCGGGAGGGGGAGAGGGAACAACGCTGCTCACGGGCAGCTGGGGCCAAATAGTTATGTAAAAGGGCCCAAAGCTGGTCCCAAGAGCTTCCACTCACCTGGCCTGCAATCATTACAAATGGGGAGGTAGCGAGGAGGCCGGTGGCTGGGCTGCACTCGCTCCGTGGGCACTAGCCAATCACGGGGGTTGGGGGCGGGTTGGGAGGCAGGAGGGGTTGGGAAACAACACGGGAGGCTGGTCGGGAGGGGGAGAGGGAACAACGCTGCTCACGGGCAGCTGGGGCCAAATAGTTATGTAAAAGGGCCCAAAGCTGGTCCCAAGAGCTTCCACTCACCTGGCCTGCAATCATTACAAATGGCGAGGTAGCGAGGCGGCCGGTGGCTGGGCTGCACTCGCTCCATGGGCAGTAACCAATCACGGGGGTAGGGGGTGGGTTGGGAGGCGGGAGGAGGTGGGAAACAACACGGGAGGCTGGTCGGGAGGGGGAGAGGGAACAACGCTGCTCGTGGGCAGCTGGGGCCAAATAGTTATGTAAAAGGGCCCAAAGCTGGTCCCAAGAGCTTCCACTCACCTGGCCTGCAATCATTACAAATGGCGAGGTAGCGAGGAGGCCGGTGGCTGGGCTGCACTCGCTCCGTGGGCAGTAGCCAATCACGGGGGTTGAGGGCGGGTTGGGAGGTGGTGGGTAACAACACGGGAGGCTGGTCGGGAGGGGGAGAGGGAACAACGCTGCTCGCTGGCAGCTGGGGCCAAATAGTTATGTAAAAGGGCCCAAAGCTGGTCCCAAGAGCTTCCACTCACCTGGCCTGCAATCATTACAAATGGCGAGGTAGTGAGGCGGCCGGTGGCTGGGCTGCACTCACTCCGTGGGCTGTAGCCAATCACGGGGGTTGGGGGCGGGTTGGGAGGCAGGAGGAGTTGGGAAACAACACGGGAGGCTGGTTGGGAGGGGGAGAGGGAACAACGCTGCTCACGGGCAGCTGGGGCCAAATAGTTATGTAAAAGGGCCCAAAGCTGGTCCCAAGAGCTTCCACTCACCTGGCATGCAATCATTACAAATGGTGAGGTAGCGAGGCGGCCGGTGGCTGGGCTGCACTCGCTCCGTGGGCAGTAGCCAATCACGGGGGTTGGGAGGCGGTAGGAGGTGGGAAACAACACAGGAGGCTGGTCGGGAGGGGGAGAGGGAACAACGCTGCTCGCGGGCAGCTGGGGCCAAATAGTGATGTAAAAGGGCCCAAAGCTGGTCCCAAGAGCTTCCACTCACCTGGCCTGCAATCATTACAAATGGCGAGGTAGCGAGGCGGCCGGTGGCTGGGCTGCACTCGCTCCGTGGGCAGTAGCCACTCACGGGGGTTGGGGGCGGGTTAGGAGGCGGGAGGAGGTGGGAAACAACACGGGAGGCTGGTCGGGAGGGGGAGAGGGAACAACGCTGCTCGCGGGCAGCTGGGCCCAAATAGTTATGTAAAAGGGCCCAAAGCTGGTCCCAAGAGCTTCCACTCACCTGGCCTGCAATCATTACAAATGGCGAGGTAGCGAGGCGGCCGGTGGGTGGGCTGCACTCGCTCCGTGGGCAGTAACCAATCATGGGGGTTGGGGGTGGGTTGGGAGGCGGGAGGAGGTGGGAAACAACACGGGAGGCTGGTCGGGAGGGGGAGAGGGAACAACGCTGCTCGTGGGCAGCTGGGGCCAAATAGTTATGTAAAAGGGCCCAAAGCTGGTCCCAAGAGCTTCCACTCACCTGGCCTGCAATCATTACAAATGGCGAGATAGCGAGGTGGCCGGTGGTTGGGCTGCACTCGCTCCGTGGGCAGTAGCCAATCACGGGGGTTGGGGGCGGGTTGGGAGGCGGGAGGAGGTGGGAAACATTACGGGAGGCTGGTCGGGAGGGGGAGAGGGAACAACGCTGCTCGCGGGCAGCTGGGGCCAAATAGTTATGTAAAAGGGCCCAAAGCTGGTCCCAAGAGCTTCCACTCACCTGGCCTGCAATCATTACAAATGGCGAGGTAGCGAGGCGGCCGGTGGATGGCTGCACTCGCTCCGTGGGCAGTAGCCAATCACGGGGTTGGGGGCAGGTTGGGAGGCAGGAGGAGGTGGGAAACAACACGGGAGGCTGGTCGGGAGGGGGAGAGGGAACAACGCTGCTCGCGGGCAGCTGGGGCCAAATAGTTATGTAAAAGGGCCCGAAGCTGGTCCCAAGAGCTTCCACTCACCTGGCCTGCAATCATTACAAATGGCAAGGAAGCGAGGCGGCCGGTGGCTGGGCTGCACTCGCTCCGTGGGCAGTAGCCAATCACGGGGGTTGGGGGCGGGTTGGGAAGTGGGAGGAGGTGGGTAACAACACGGGAGGCTGGTCAGGAGGGGGAGAGGGAACAACGCTGCTCGCGGGCAGCTGGGGCCAAATAGTTATGTAAAAGGGCCCAAAGCTGGTCCCAAGAGCTTCCACTCACCTGGCCTGCAATCATTACAAATGGCGAGGTAGTGAGGCGGCCGGTGGCTGGGCTGCACTCACTCCGTGGGCAGTAGCCAATCACGGGGGTTGGGGGCGGGTTGGGAGGCAGGAGGAGGTGGGAAACAACACGGGAGGCTGGTCGGGAGGGGGAGAGGGAACAACGCTGCTCACGGGCAGCTGGGGCCAAATAGTTATGTAAAAGGGCCCAAAGCTGGTCCCAAGAGCTTCCACTCATCTGGCCTGCAATCATTACAAATGGCGAGGTAGCGAGGTGGCCGGTGGCTGGGCTGCACTCGCTCCGTGGGCAGTAGCCAATCACGGGGGTTGGGAGCGGGTTGGGAGGCGGGAAACAACACGGGAGGCTGGTCGGGAGGGGGAGAGGGAACAACGCTGCTTGCGGGCAGCTGGGGCCAAATAGTTATGTAAAAGGGCCCAAAGCTGGTCCCAAGAGCTTCCACTCACCTGGCCTGCAATCATTACAAATGGCGAGGTAGCGAGGCGGCCGGTGGCTGGGCTGCACTCGCTCCGTGGGCACTAGCCAATCACGGGGGTTGGGGGCGGGTTGGGAGGCGGGAGGAGGTGGGAAACAACACGGGAGGCTGGTCAGGAGGGGGAGAGGGAACAACGCTGCTCGCGGGCAGCTGGGGCCAAATAGTTATGTAAAAGGGCCCAAAGCTGGTCCCAAGAGCTTCCACTCACCTGGCCTGCAATCATTACAAATGGCGAGGTAGCGAGGTGGCCGGTGGCTGGGCTGCACTCACTCCGTGGGCAGTAGCCAATCACGGGGGTTGGGGGCGGGTTGGGAGGCGGGAAACAACACGGGAGGCTGGTCGGGAGGGGGAGAGGGAACAACGCTGCTTGCGGGCAGCTGGGGCCAAATAGTTATGTAAAAGGGCCCAAAGCTGGTCCCAAGAGCTTCCACTCACCTGGCCTGCAATCATTACAAATGGCGAGGTAGCGAGGCGGCCGGTGGCTGGGCTGCACTCGCTCCGTGGGCACTAGCCAATCAAGGGGGTTGGGGGCGGGTTGGGAGGCGGGAGGAGGTGGGAAACAACACGGGAGGCTGGTCGGGAGGGGGAGAGGGAACAACGCTGCTTGCGGGCAGCTGGGGCCAAATAGTTATGTAAAAGGGCCCAAAGCTGGTCCCAAGAGCTTCCACTCACCTGGCCTGCAATCATTACAAATGGCGAGGTAGCGAGGCGGCCGGTGGCTGGGCTGCACTGGCTCCGTGGGCACTAGCCAATCACGGGGGTTGGGGGCGGGTTGGGAGGCGGGAGGAGGTGGGAAACAACACGGGAGGCTGGTCAGGAGGGGGAGAGGGAACAACGCTGCTCGCGGGCAGCTGGGGCCAAATAGTTATGTAAAAGGGCCCAAAGCTGGTCCCAAGAGCTTCCACTCACCTGGCCTGCAATCATTACAAATGGCGAGGTAGCGAGGTGGCCGGTGGCTGGGCTGCACTCGCTCCGTGGGCAGTAGCCAATCACAGGGGTTGGGGCGGGTTGGGAGGCGGGAGGAGGTGGGAAACAACACGGGAGGCTGGTCGGGAGGGGGAGAGGGAACAACGCTGCTCGTGGGCAGCTGGGGCCAAATAGTTATGTAAAAGGGCCCAAAGCTGGTCCCAAGAGCATCTGGCCTGCAATCATTACAAATGGCGAGGTAGCGAGGTGGCCGGTGGCTGGGCTGCACTCGCTCCGTGGGCAGTAGCCAATCACGGGGGTTGGGGGCGGGTTGGGAGGCGGTAGGAGGTGGGAAACAACACGGGAGGCTGGTCGGGAGGGGGAGAGGGAACAACGCTGCTCGCGGGCAGCTGGGGCCAAATAGTTATGTAAAAGGGCCCAAAGCTGGTCCCAAGAGCTTCCACTCACCTGGCCTGCAATCATTACAAATGGCGAGGTAGCCGGTGGCTGGGCTGCACTCGCTCCGTGGGCAGTAACTAATCACGGGGGTTGGGGGTGGGTTGGGAGGCGGGAGGAGGTGGGAAACAACACGGGAGGTTGGTCGGGAGGGGGAGAGGGAACAACGCTGCTCGTGGGCAGGTGGGGCCAAATAGTTATGTAAAAGGGCCCAAAGCTGGTCCCAAGAGCTTCCACTCACCTGGCCTGCAATCATTACAAATGGCGAGGTAGCGAGGCGGCCGGTGGCTGGGCTGCACTCGCTCCATGGGCAGTAGCCAATCACGGGGGTTGGGAGCGGGTTGGGAGGCGGGAGGAGGTGGGAAACAACACGGGAGGCTGGTCGGGAGGGGGAGAGGGAACAACGCTGCTTGCGGGCATCTGGGGCCAAATAGTTATGTAAAAGGGCCCAAAGCTGGTCCCAAGAGCTTCCACTCACCTGGCCTGCAATCATTACAAATGGCGAGGTAGCGAGGCGGCCGGTGGCTGGGCTGCACTCGCTCCGTGGGCACTAGCCAATCATGGGGGTTGGGGGCGGGTTGGGAGACGGGAGGAGGTGGGAAACAACACGGGAGGCTGGTCAGGAGGGGGAGAGGGAACAACGCTGCTCGCGGGCAGCTGGGGCCAAATAGTTATGTAAAAGGGCCCAAAGCTGGTCCCAAGAGCTTCCACTCACCTGGCCTGCAATCATTACAAATGGCGAGGTAGCGAGGCGGCCGGTGGCTGGGCTGCACTCGCTCCGTGGGCAGTAGCCAATCACGGGGGTTGGGGGCAGGTTGGGAGGCAGGAGGAGGTGGGAAACAACACGGGAGGCTGGTCGGGAGGGGGAGAGGGAACAACGCTGCTCGCGGGCAGCTGGGGCCAAATAGTTATGTAAAAGGGCCCAAAGCTGGTCCCAAGAGCTTCCACTCACCTGGCCTGCAATCATTACAAATGGCAAGGAAGCGAGGCAGCCGGTGGCTGGGCTGCACTCGCTCCGTGGGCAGTAGCCAATCACGGGGGTTGGGGGCGGGTTGGGAAGTGGGAGGAGGTGGGTAACAACACGGGAGGCTGGTCAGGAGGGGGAGAGGGAACAACGCTGCTCGCGGGCAGCTGGGGCCAAATAGTTATGTAAAAGGGCCCAAAGCTGGTCCCAAGAGCTTCCACTCACCTGGCCTGCAATCATTACAAATGGCGAGGTAGCGAGGCGGCCGGTGGCTGGGCTGCACTCGCTCCGTGGGCACTAGCCAATCACGGGGGTTGGGGGCGGGTTGGGAGGCGGGAGGAGGTGGGAAAAAACACGGGAGGCTGGTCAGGAGGGGGAGAGGGAACAACGCTGCTCGCGGGCAGCTGGGGCCAAATAGTTATGTAAAAGGGCCCAAAGCTGGTCCCAAGAGCTTCCACTCACCTGGCCTGCAATCATTACAAATGGCGAGGTAGCGAGGCGGCCGGTGGCTGGGCTGCACTCGCTCCGTGGGCAGTAGCCAATCACGGGGGTTGGGAGGCGGTAGGAGGTGGGAAACAACACAGGAGGCTGGTCGGGAGGGGGAGAGGGAACAACGCTGCTTGCGGGCATCTGGGGCCAAATAGTTATGTAAAAGGGCCCAAAGCTGGTCCCAAGAGCTTCCACTCACCTGGCCTGCAATCATTACAAATGGCGAGGTAGCGAGGCGGCCGGTGGCTGGGCTGCACTCGCTCCGTGGGCAGTAGCCAATCAAGGGGGTTGGGGGCGGGTTGGGAGGCGGGAGGAGGTGGGAAACAACACGGGAGGCTGGTCGGGAGGGGGAGAGGGAACAACGCTGCTCGCGGGCAGCTGGGGCCAAATAGTTATGTAAAAGGGCCCAAAGCTGGTCCCAAGAGCTTCCACTCACCTGGCCTGCAATCATTACAAATGGCAAGGAAGCGAGGCGGCCGGTGGCTGGGCTGCACTCGCTCCGTGGGCAGTAGCCAATCACGGGGGTTGGGGGCCGGTTGGGAAGTGGGAGGAGGTGGGAAACAACACGGGAGGCTGGTCAGGAGGGGGAGAGGGAACAACGCTGCTCGCGGGCAGCTGGGGCCAAATAGTTATGTAAAAGGGCCCAAGAGCTTCCACTCATCTGGCCTACAATCATTACAAATGGCGAGGTAGCGAGGTGGCCGGTGGCTGGGCTGCACTCGCTCCGTGGGCAGTAGCCAATCACAGGGGTTGGGGGCGGGTTGGGAGGCGGGAGGAGGTGGGAAACAACACGGGAGGCTGGTCGGGAGGGGGAGAGGGAACAACGCTGCTCGTGGGCAGCTGGGGCCAAATAGTTATGTAAAAGGGCCCAAAGCTGGTCCCAAGAGCTTCCAATCACCTGGCCTGCAATCATTACAAATGGCGAGGTAGTGAGGCGGCCGGTGGCTGGGCTGCACTCACTCCGTGGGCTGTAGCCAATCACGGGGGTTGGGGCGGGTTGGGAGGCAGGAGGAGTTGGGAAACAACACGGGAGGCTGGTCGGGAGGGGGAGAGGGAACAACGCTGCTCACGGGCAGCTGGGGCCAAATAGTTATGTAAAAGGGCCCAAAGCTGGTCCCAAGAGCTTCCACTCACCTGGCCTGCAATCATTACAAATGGTGAGGTAGCGAGGCAGCCGGTGGCTGGGCTGCACTCGCTCCGTGGGCAGTAGCCAATCACGGGGGTTGGGAGGCGGTAGGAGGTGGGAAACAACACAGGAGGCTGGTCGGGAGGGGGAGAGGGAACAACGCTGCTTGCGGGCATCTGGGGCCAAATAGTTTGTAAAAGGGCCCAAAGCTGGTCCCAAGAGCTTCCACTCACCTGGCCTGCAATCATTACAAATGGCGAGGTAGCGAGGCGGCCGGTGGCTGGGCTGCACTCGCTCCGTGGGCACTAGCCAATCACGGGGGTTGGGGGCGGGTTGGGAGGAGGTGGGAAACAACACGGGAGGCTGGTCAGGAGGGGGAGAGGGAACAACGCTGCTCGCGGGCAGCTGGGGCCAAATAGTTATGTAAAAGGGCCCAAAGCTGGTCCCAAGAGCTTCCACTCACCTAGCCTGCCATCATTACAAATGGCGAGGTAGCGAGGTGGCCGGTGGCTGGGCTGCACTCGCTCCGTGGGCAGTAGCCAATCACGGGGGTTGGGGGCGGGTTGGGAGGCGGGAGGAGGTGGGAAACAACACGGGAGGCTGGTCGGGAGGGGGAGAGGGAACAACGCTGCTCGTGGGCAGCTGGGGCCAAATAGTTATGTAAAAGGGCACAAAGCTGGTCCCAAGAGCTTCCACTCACCTGGCCTGCAATCATTACAAATGGCGAGGTAGCGAGGCGGCCGGTGGGTGGGCTGCACTCGCTCCATGGGCAGTAACCAATCACGGGGGTAGGGGGTGGGTTGGGAGGCGGGAGGAGGTGGGAAACAACACGGGAGGCTGGTCGGGAGGGGGAGAGGGAACAACGCTGCTCGTGGGCAGGTGGGGCCAAATAGTTATGTAAAAGGGCCCAAAGCTGGTCCCAAGAGCTTCCACTCACCTGGCCTGCAATCATTACAAATGGCGAGGTAGCGAGGCGGCCGGTGGGTGGGCTGCACTCGCTCCGTGGGCAGTAACCAATCACGGGGGTAGGGGGTGGGTTGGGAGGCGGGAGGAGGTGGGAAACAACACGGGAGGCTGGTCGGGAGGGGGAGAGGGAACAACGCTGCTCGTGGGCAGCTGGGGCCAAATAGTTATGTAAAAGGGCCCAAAGCTGGTCCCAAGAGCTTCCACTCACCTGGCCTGCGATCATTACAAATGGCAAGGTTGCGAGGCGGCCGGTGGCTGGGCTGCACTCGCTCCGTGGGCAGTAGCCAATCACGGGGGTTGAGGGCGGGTTGGGAGGTGGTAGGTAACAACACGGGAGGCTGGTCGGGAGGGGGAGAGGGAACAACGCTGCTCGCTGGCAGCTGGGGCCAAATAGTTATATAAAAGGGCCCAAAGCTGGTCCCAATAGCTTCCACTCACCTGGCCTGCAATCATTACAAATGGCGAGGTAGTGAGGCGGCCGGTGGCTGGGCTGCACTCACTCCGTGGGCTGTAGCCAATCACGGGGGTTGGGGGCGGGTTGGGAGGCAGGAGGAGTTGGGAAACAACACGGGAGGCTGGTTGGGAGGGGGAGAGGGAACAACGCTGCTCACGGGCAGCTGGGGCCAAATAGTTATGTAAAAGGGCCCAAAGCTGGTCCCAAGAGCTTCCACTCACCTGGCATGCAATCATTACAAATGGTGAGGTAGCGAGGCGGCCGGTGGCTGGGCTGCACTCGCTCCGTGGGCAGTAGCCAATCACGGGGGTTGGGAGGCGGTAGGAGGTGGGAAACAACACAGGAGGCTGGTCGGGAGGGGGAGAGGGAACAACGCTGCTCGCGGGCAGCTGGGGCCAAATAGTTATGTAAAAGGGCCCAAAGCTGGTCCCAAGAGCTTCCACTCACCTGGCCTGCAATCATTACAAATGGCGAGGTAGCGAGGCGGCCGGTGGCTGGGCTGCACTCGCTCCGTGGGCACTAGCCAATCACGGGGGTTGGGGGCGGGTTGGGAGACGGGAGGAGGTGGGAAACAACACGGGAGGCTGGTCAGGAGGGGGAGAGGGAACAACGCTGCTCGCGGGCAGCTGGGGCCAAATAGTTATGTAAAAGGGCCCAAAGCTGGTCCCAAGAGCTTCCACTCACCTGGCCTGCAATCATTACAAATGGCGAGGTAGCGAGGCGGCCGGTGGCTGGGCTGCACTCGCTCCGTGGGCAGTAGCCAATCACGGGGGTTGGGGGCAGGTTGGGAGGCAGGAGGAGGTGGGAAACAACACGGGAGGCTGGTCGGGAGGGGGAGAGGGAACAACGCTGCTCGCGGGCAGCTGGGGCCAAATAGTTATGTAAAAGGGCCCAAAGCTGGTCCCAAGAGCTTCCACTCACCTGGCCTGCAATCATTACAAATGGCAAGGAAGCGAGGCGGCCGGTGGCTGGGCTGCACTCGCTCCGTGGGCAGTAGCCAATCACGGGGGTTGGGGGCGGGTTGGGAAGTGGGAGGAGGTGGGTAACAACACGGGAGGCTGGTCAGGAGGGGGAGAGGGAACAACGCTGCTCGCGGGCAGCTGGGGCCAAATAGTTATGTAAAAGGGCCCAAAGCTGGTCCCAAGAGCTTCCACTCACCTGGCCTGCAATCATTACAAATGGCGAGGTAGTGAGGCGGCCGGTGGCTGGGCTGCACTCACTCCGTGGGCAGTAGCCAATCACGGGGGTTGGGGGCGGGTTGGGAGGCAGGAGGAAGTGGGAAACAACACGGGAGGCTGGTCGGGAGGGGGAGAGGGAACAACGCTGCTCACGGGCAGCTGGGGCCAAATAGTTATGTAAAAGGGCCCAAAGCTGGTCCCAAGAGCTTCCACTCACCTGGCCTGCAATCATTACAAATGGCGAGGTAGCGAGGCGGCCGGTGGCTGGGCTGCACTCGCTCCGTGGGCACTAGCCAATCACGGGGGTTGGGGGCGGGTTGGGAGGCAGGAGGGGTTGGGAAACAACACGGGAGGCTGGTCGGGAGGGGGAGAGGGAACAACGCTGCTCACGGGCAGCTGGGGCCAAATAGTTATGTAAAAGGGCCCAAAGCTGGTCCCAAGAGCTTCCACTCACCTGGCCTGCAATCATTACAAATGGCGAGGTAGCGAGGCGGCCGGTGGGTGGGCTGCACTCGCTCCATGGGCAGTAACCAATCACGGGGGTAGGGGGTGGGTTGGGAGGCGGGAGGAGGTGGGAAACAACACGGGAGGCTGGTCGGGAGGGGGAGAGGGAACAACGCTGCTCGTGGGCAGGTGGGGCCAAATAGTTATGTAAAAGGGCCCAAAGCTGGTCCCAAGAGCTTCCACTCACCTGGCCTGCAATCATTACAAATGGCGAGGTAGCGAGGCGGCCGGTGGGTGGGCTGCACTCGCTCCGTGGGCAGTAACCAATCACGGGGGTAGGGGGCGGGTTGGGAGGCGGGAGGAGGTGGGAAACAACACGGGAGGCTGGTCGGGAGGGGGAGAGGGAACAACGCTGCTCGTGGGCAGCTGGGGCCAAATAGTTATGTAAAAGGGCCCAAAGCTGGTCCCAAGAGCTTCCACTCACCTGGCCTGCGATCATTACAAATGGCAAGGTTGCGAGGCGGCCGGTGGCTGGGCTGCACTCGCTCCGTGGGCAGTAGCCAATCACGGGGGTTGAGGGCGGGTTGGGAGGTGGTGGGTAACAACACGGGAGGCTGGTCGGGAGGGGGAGAGGGAACAACGCTGCTCGCTGGCAGCTGGGGCCAAATAGTTATGTAAAAGGGCCCAAAGCTGGTCCCAAGAGCTTCCACTCACCTGGCCTGCAATCATTACAAATGGCGAGGTAGTGAGGCGGCCGGTGGCTGGGCTGCACTCACTCCGTGGGCTGTAGCCAATCACGGGGTTGGGGGCGGGTTGGGAGGCAGGAGGAGTTGGGAAACAACACGGGAGGCTGGTTGGGAGGGGGAGAGGGAACAATGCTGCTCACGGGCAGCTGGGGCCAAATAGTTATGTAAAAGGGCCCAAAGCTGGTCCCAAGAGCTTCCACTCACCTGGCATGCAATCATTACAAATGGTGAGGTAGCGAGGCGGCCGGTGGCTGGGCTGCACTCGCTCCGTGGGCAGTAGCCAATCACGGGGGTTGGGAGGCGGTAGGAGGTGGGAAACAACACAGGAGGCTGGTCGGGAGGGGGAGAGGGAACAACGCTGCTCGCGGGCAGCTGGGGCCAAATAGTTATGTAAAAGGGCCCAAAGCTGGTCCCAAGAGCTTCCACTCACCTGGCCTGCAATCATTACAAATGGCGAGGTAGCGAGGCGGCCGGTGGCTGGGCTGCACTCGCTCCGTGGGCAGTAGCCACTCACGGGGTTTGGGGGCGGGTTAGGAGGCGGGAGGAGGTGGGAAACAACACGGGAGGCTGGTCGGGAGGGGGAGAGGGAACAACGCTGCTCGCGGGCAGCTGGGCCCAAATAGTTATGTAAAAGGGCCCAAAGCTGGTCCCAAGAGCTTCCACTCACCTGGCCTGCAATCATTACAAATGGCGAGGTAGCGAGGCGGCCGGTGGGTGGGCTGCACTCGCTCCGTGGGCAGTAACCAATCATGGGGGTTGGGGGTGGGTTGGGAGGCGGGAGGAGGTGGGAAACAACACGGGAGGCTGGTCGGGAGGGGGAGAGGGAACAACGCTGCTCGTGGGCAGCTGGGGCCAAATAGTTATGTAAAAGGGCCCAAAGCTGGTCCCAAGAGCTTCCACTCATCTGGCCTGCAATCATTACAAATGGCGAGGTAGCGAGGTGGCCGGTGGCTGGGCTGCACTCGCTCCGTGGGCAGTAGCCAATCACGGGGGTTGGGAGCGGGTTGGGAGGCGGGAAACAACACGGGAGGCTGGTCGGGAGGGGGAGAGGGAACAACGCTGCTTGCGGGCAGCTGGGGCCAAATAGTTATGTAAAAGGGCCCAAAGCTGGTCCCAAGAGCTTCCACTCACCTGGCCTGCAATCATTACAAATGGCGAGGTAGCGAGGCGGCCGGTGGCTGGGCTGCACTCGCTCCGTGGGCACTAGCCAATCACGGGGGTTGGGGGCGGGTTGGGAGGCGGGAGGAGGTGGGAAACAACACGGGAGGCTGGTCAGGAGGGGGAGAGGGAACAACGCTGCTCGCGGGCAGCTGGGGCCAAATAGTTATGTAAAAGGGCCCAAAGCTGGTCCCAAGAGCTTCCACTCACCTGGCCTGCAATCATTACAAATGGCGAGGTAGCGAGGTGGCCGGTGGCTGGGCTGCACTCACTCCGTGGGCAGTAGCCAATCACGGGGGTTGGGGGCGGGTTGGGAGGCGGGAAACAACACGGGAGGCTGGTCGGGAGGGGGAGAGGGAACAACGCTGCTTGCGGGCAGCTGGGGCCAAATAGTTATGTAAAAGGGCCCAAAGCTGGTCCCAAGAGCTTCCACTCACCTGGCCTGCAATCATTACAAATGGCGAGGTAGCGAGGCGGCCGGTGGCTGGGCTGCACTCGCTCCGTGGGCACTAGCCAATCAAGGGGGTTGGGGGCGGGTTGGGAGGCGGGAGGAGGTGGGAAACAACACGGGAGGCTGGTCGGGAGGGGGAGAGGGAACAACGCTGCTTGCGGGCAGCTGGGGCCAAATAGTTATGTAAAAGGGCCCAAAGCTGGTCCCAAGAGCTTCCACTCACCTGGCCTGCAATCATTACAAATGGCGAGGTAGCGAGGCGGCCGGTGGCTGGGCTGCACTGGCTCCGTGGGCACTAGCCAATCACGGGGGTTGGGGGCGGGTTGGGAGGCGGGAGGAGGTGGGAAACAACACGGGAGGCTGGTCAGGAGGGGGAGAGGGAACAACGCTGCTCGCGGGCAGCTGGGGCCAAATAGTTATGTAAAAGGGCCCAAAGCTGGTCCCAAGAGCTTCCACTCACCTGGCCTGCAATCATTACAAATGGCGAGGTAGCGAGGTGGCCGGTGGCTGGGCTGCACTCGCTCCGTGGGCAGTAGCCAATCACAGGGGTTGGGGCGGGTTGGGAGGCGGGAGGAGGTGGGAAACAACACGGGAGGCTGGTCGGGAGGGGGAGAGGGAACAACGCTGCTCGTGGGCAGCTGGGGCCAAATAGTTATGTAAAAGGGCCCAAAGCTGGTCCCAAGAGCATCTGGCCTGCAATCATTACAAATGGCGAGGTAGCGAGGTGGCCGGTGGCTGGGCTGCACTCGCTCCGTGGGCAGTAGCCAATCACGGGGGTTGGGGGCGGGTTGGGAGGCGGTAGGAGGTGGGAAACAACACGGGAGGCTGGTCGGGAGGGGGAGAGGGAACAACGCTGCTCGCGGGCAGCTGGGGCCAAATAGTTATGTAAAAGGGCCCAAAGCTGGTCCCAAGAGCTTCCACTCACCTGGCCTGCAATCATTACAAATGGCGAGGTAGCCGGTGGCTGGGCTGCACTCGCTCCGTGGGCAGTAACTAATCACGGGGGTTGGGGGTGGGTTGGGAGGCGGGAGGAGGTGGGAAACAACACGGGAGGTTGGTCGGGAGGGGGAGAGGGAACAACGCTGCTCGTGGGCAGGTGGGGCCAAATAGTTATGTAAAAGGGCCCAAAGCTGGTCCCAAGAGCTTCCACTCACCTGGCCTGCAATCATTACAAATGGCGAGGTAGCGAGGCGGCCGGTGGCTGGGCTGCACTCGCTCCATGGGCAGTAGCCAATCACGGGGGTTGGGAGCGGGTTGGGAGGCGGGAGGAGGTGGGAAACAACACGGGAGGCTGGTCGGGAGGGGGAGAGGGAACAACGCTGCTTGCGGGCATCTGGGGCCAAATAGTTATGTAAAAGGGCCCAAAGCTGGTCCCAAGAGCTTCCACTCACCTGGCCTGCAATCATTACAAATGGCGAGGTAGCGAGGCGGCCGGTGGCTGGGCTGCACTCGCTCCGTGGGCACTAGCCAATCATGGGGGTTGGGGGCGGGTTGGGAGACGGGAGGAGGTGGGAAACAACACGGGAGGCTGGTCAGGAGGGGGAGAGGGAACAACGCTGCTCGCGGGCAGCTGGGGCCAAATAGTTATGTAAAAGGGCCCAAAGCTGGTCCCAAGAGCTTCCACTCACCTGGCCTGCAATCATTACAAATGGCGAGGTAGCGAGGCGGCCGGTGGCTGGGCTGCACTCGCTCCGTGGGCAGTAGCCAATCACGGGGGTTGGGGGCAGGTTGGGAGGCAGGAGGAGGTGGGAAACAACACGGGAGGCTGGTCGGGAGGGGGAGAGGGAACAACGCTGCTCGCGGGCAGCTGGGGCCAAATAGTTATGTAAAAGGGCCCAAAGCTGGTCCCAAGAGCTTCCACTCACCTGGCCTGCAATCATTACAAATGGCAAGGAAGCGAGGCAGCCGGTGGCTGGGCTGCACTCGCTCCGTGGGCAGTAGCCAATCACGGGGGTTGGGGGCGGGTTGGGAAGTGGGAGGAGGTGGGTAACAACACGGGAGGCTGGTCAGGAGGGGGAGAGGGAACAACGCTGCTCGCGGGCAGCTGGGGCCAAATAGTTATGTAAAAGGGCCCAAAGCTGGTCCCAAGAGCTTCCACTCACCTGGCCTGCAATCATTACAAATGGCGAGGTAGCGAGGCGGCCGGTGGCTGGGCTGCACTCGCTCCGTGGGCACTAGCCAATCACGGGGGTTGGGGGCGGGTTGGGAGGCGGGAGGAGGTGGGAAAAAACACGGGAGGCTGGTCAGGAGGGGGAGAGGGAACAACGCTGCTCGCGGGCAGCTGGGGCCAAATAGTTATGTAAAAGGGCCCAAAGCTGGTCCCAAGAGCTTCCACTCACCTGGCCTGCAATCATTACAAATGGCGAGGTAGCGAGGCGGCCGGTGGCTGGGCTGCACTCGCTCCGTGGGCAGTAGCCAATCACGGGGGTTGGGAGGCGGTAGGAGGTGGGAAACAACACAGGAGGCTGGTCGGGAGGGGGAGAGGGAACAACGCTGCTTGCGGGCATCTGGGGCCAAATAGTTATGTAAAAGGGCCCAAAGCTGGTCCCAAGAGCTTCCACTCACCTGGCCTGCAATCATTACAAATGGCGAGGTAGCGAGGCGGCCGGTGGCTGGGCTGCACTCGCTCCGTGGGCAGTAGCCAATCAAGGGGGTTGGGGGCGGGTTGGGAGGCGGGAGGAGGTGGGAAACAACACGGGAGGCTGGTCGGGAGGGGGAGAGGGAACAACGCTGCTCGCGGGCAGCTGGGGCCAAATAGTTATGTAAAAGGGCCCAAAGCTGGTCCCAAGAGCTTCCACTCACCTGGCCTGCAATCATTACAAATGGCGAGGTAGCGAGGCGGCCGGTGGCTGGGCTGCACTCGCTCCGTGGGCACTAGCCAATCACGGGGGTTGGGGGCAGGTTGGGAGGCAGGAGGAGGTGGGAAACAACACGGGAGGCTGGTCGGGAGGGGGAGAGGGAACAACGCTGCTCGCGGGCAGCTGGGGCCAAATAGTTATGTAAAAGGGCCCAAAGCTGGTCCCAAGAGCTTCCACTCACCTGGCCTGCAATCATTACAAATGGCAAGGAAGCGAGGCGGCCGGTGGCTGGGCTGCACTCGCTCCGTGGGCAGTAGCCAATCACGGGGGTTGGGGGCCGGTTGGGAAGTGGGAGGAGGTGGGAAACAACACGGGAGGCTGGTCAGGAGGGGGAGAGGGAACAACGCTGCTCGCGGGCAGCTGGGGCCAAATAGTTATGTAAAAGGGCCCAAGAGCTTCCACTCATCTGGCCTACAATCATTACAAATGGCGAGGTAGCGAGGTGGCCGGTGGCTGGGCTGCACTCGCTCCGTGGGCAGTAGCCAATCACAGGGGTTGGGGGCGGGTTGGGAGGCGGGAGGAGGTGGGAAACAACACGGGAGGCTGGTCGGGAGGGGGAGAGGGAACAACGCTGCTCGTGGGCAGCTGGGGCCAAATAGTTATGTAAAAGGGCCCAAAGCTGGTCCCAAGAGCTTCCAATCACCTGGCCTGCAATCATTACAAATGGCGAGGTAGTGAGGCGGCCGGTGGCTGGGCTGCACTCACTCCGTGGGCTGTAGCCAATCACGGGGGTTGGGGCGGGTTGGGAGGCAGGAGGAGTTGGGAAACAACACGGGAGGCTGGTCGGGAGGGGGAGAGGGAACAACGCTGCTCACGGGCAGCTGGGGCCAAATAGTTATGTAAAAGGGCCCAAAGCTGGTCCCAAGAGCTTCCACTCACCTGGCCTGCAATCATTACAAATGGTGAGGTAGCGAGGCAGCCGGTGGCTGGGCTGCACTCGCTCCGTGGGCAGTAGCCAATCACGGGGGTTGGGAGGCGGTAGGAGGTGGGAAACAACACAGGAGGCTGGTCGGGAGGGGGAGAGGGAACAACGCTGCTTGCGGGCATCTGGGGCCAAATAGTTTGTAAAAGGGCCCAAAGCTGGTCCCAAGAGCTTCCACTCACCTGGCCTGCAATCATTACAAATGGCGAGGTAGCGAGGCGGCCGGTGGCTGGGCTGCACTCGCTCCGTGGGCACTAGCCAATCACGGGGGTTGGGGGCGGGTTGGGAGGAGGTGGGAAACAACACGGGAGGCTGGTCAGGAGGGGGAGAGGGAACAACGCTGCTCGCGGGCAGCTGGGGCCAAATAGTTATGTAAAAGGGCCCAAAGCTGGTCCCAAGAGCTTCCACTCACCTAGCCTGCCATCATTACAAATGGCGAGGTAGCGAGGTGGCCGGTGGCTGGGCTGCACTCGCTCCGTGGGCAGTAGCCAATCACGGGGGTTGGGGGCGGGTTGGGAGGCGGGAGGAGGTGGGAAACAACACGGGAGGCTGGTCGGGAGGGGGAGAGGGAACAACGCTGCTCGTGGGCAGCTGGGGCCAAATAGTTATGTAAAAGGGCACAAAGCTGGTCCCAAGAGCTTCCACTCACCTGGCCTGCAATCATTACAAATGGCGAGGTAGCGAGGCGGCCGGTGGGTGGGCTGCACTCGCTCCATGGGCAGTAACCAATCACGGGGGTAGGGGGTGGGTTGGGAGGCGGGAGGAGGTGGGAAACAACACGGGAGGCTGGTCGGGAGGGGGAGAGGGAACAACGCTGCTCGTGGGCAGGTGGGGCCAAATAGTTATGTAAAAGGGCCCAAAGCTGGTCCCAAGAGCTTCCACTCACCTGGCCTGCAATCATTACAAATGGCGAGGTAGCGAGGCGGCCGGTGGGTGGGCTGCACTCGCTCCGTGGGCAGTAACCAATCACGGGGGTAGGGGGTGGGTTGGGAGGCGGGAGGAGGTGGGAAACAACACGGGAGGCTGGTCGGGAGGGGGAGAGGGAACAACGCTGCTCGTGGGCAGCTGGGGCCAAATAGTTATGTAAAAGGGCCCAAAGCTGGTCCCAAGAGCTTCCACTCACCTGGCCTGCGATCATTACAAATGGCAAGGTTGCGAGGCGGCCGGTGGCTGGGCTGCACTCGCTCCGTGGGCAGTAGCCAATCACGGGGGTTGAGGGCGGGTTGGGAGGTGGTAGGTAACAACACGGGAGGCTGGTCGGGAGGGGGAGAGGGAACAACGCTGCTCGCTGGCAGCTGGGGCCAAATAGTTATATAAAAGGGCCCAAAGCTGGTCCCAATAGCTTCCACTCACCTGGCCTGCAATCATTACAAATGGCGAGGTAGTGAGGCGGCCGGTGGCTGGGCTGCACTCACTCCGTGGGCTGTAGCCAATCACGGGGGTTGGGGGCGGGTTGGGAGGCAGGAGGAGTTGGGAAACAACACGGGAGGCTGGTTGGGAGGGGGAGAGGGAACAACGCTGCTCACGGGCAGCTGGGGCCAAATAGTTATGTAAAAGGGCCCAAAGCTGGTCCCAAGAGCTTCCACTCACCTGGCATGCAATCATTACAAATGGTGAGGTAGCGAGGCGGCCGGTGGCTGGGCTGCACTCGCTCCGTGGGCAGTAGCCAATCACGGGGGTTGGGAGGCGGTAGGAGGTGGGAAACAACACAGGAGGCTGGTCGGGAGGGGGAGAGGGAACAACGCTGCTCGCGGGCAGCTGGGGCCAAATAGTTATGTAAAAGGGCCCAAAGCTGGTCCCAAGAGCTTCCACTCACCTGGCCTGCAATCATTACAAATGGCGAGGTAGCGAGGCGGCCGGTGGCTGGGCTGCACTCGCTCCGTGGGCACTAGCCAATCACGGGGGTTGGGGGCGGGTTGGGAGACGGGAGGAGGTGGGAAACAACACGGGAGGCTGGTCAGGAGGGGGAGAGGGAACAACGCTGCTCGCGGGCAGCTGGGGCCAAATAGTTATGTAAAAGGGCCCAAAGCTGGTCCCAAGAGCTTCCACTCACCTGGCCTGCAATCATTACAAATGGCGAGGTAGCGAGGCGGCCGGTGGCTGGGCTGCACTCGCTCCGTGGGCAGTAGCCAATCACGGGGGTTGGGGGCAGGTTGGGAGGCAGGAGGAGGTGGGAAACAACACGGGAGGCTGGTCGGGAGGGGGAGAGGGAACAACGCTGCTCGCGGGCAGCTGGGGCCAAATAGTTATGTAAAAGGGCCCAAAGCTGGTCCCAAGAGCTTCCACTCACCTGGCCTGCAATCATTACAAATGGCAAGGAAGCGAGGCGGCCGGTGGCTGGGCTGCACTCGCTCCGTGGGCAGTAGCCAATCACGGGGGTTGGGGGCGGGTTGGGAAGTGGGAGGAGGTGGGTAACAACACGGGAGGCTGGTCAGGAGGGGGAGAGGGAACAACGCTGCTCGCGGGCAGCTGGGGCCAAATAGTTATGTAAAAGGGCCCAAAGCTGGTCCCAAGAGCTTCCACTCACCTGGCCTGCAATCATTACAAATGGCGAGGTAGTGAGGCGGCCGGTGGCTGGGCTGCACTCACTCCGTGGGCAGTAGCCAATCACGGGGGTTGGGGGCGGGTTGGGAGGCAGGAGGAAGTGGGAAACAACACGGGAGGCTGGTCGGGAGGGGGAGAGGGAACAACGCTGCTCACGGGCAGCTGGGGCCAAATAGTTATGTAAAAGGGCCCAAAGCTGGTCCCAAGAGCTTCCACTCACCTGGCCTGCAATCATTACAAATGGCGAGGTAGCGAGGCGGCCGGTGGCTGGGCTGCACTCGCTCCGTGGGCACTAGCCAATCACGGGGGTTGGGGGCGGGTTGGGAGGCAGGAGGGGTTGGGAAACAACACGGGAGGCTGGTCGGGAGGGGGAGAGGGAACAACGCTGCTCACGGGCAGCTGGGGCCAAATAGTTATGTAAAAGGGCCCAAAGCTGGTCCCAAGAGCTTCCACTCACCTGGCCTGCAATCATTACAAATGGCGAGGTAGCGAGGCGGCCGGTGGGTGGGCTGCACTCGCTCCATGGGCAGTAACCAATCACGGGGGTAGGGGGTGGGTTGGGAGGCGGGAGGAGGTGGGAAACAACACGGGAGGCTGGTCGGGAGGGGGAGAGGGAACAACGCTGCTCGTGGGCAGGTGGGGCCAAATAGTTATGTAAAAGGGCCCAAAGCTGGTCCCAAGAGCTTCCACTCACCTGGCCTGCAATCATTACAAATGGCGAGGTAGCGAGGCGGCCGGTGGGTGGGCTGCACTCGCTCCGTGGGCAGTAACCAATCACGGGGGTAGGGGGCGGGTTGGGAGGCGGGAGGAGGTGGGAAACAACACGGGAGGCTGGTCGGGAGGGGGAGAGGGAACAACGCTGCTCGTGGGCAGCTGGGGCCAAATAGTTATGTAAAAGGGCCCAAAGCTGGTCCCAAGAGCTTCCACTCACCTGGCCTGCGATCATTACAAATGGCAAGGTTGCGAGGCGGCCGGTGGCTGGGCTGCACTCGCTCCGTGGGCAGTAGCCAATCACGGGGGTTGAGGGCGGGTTGGGAGGTGGTGGGTAACAACACGGGAGGCTGGTCGGGAGGGGGAGAGGGAACAACGCTGCTCGCTGGCAGCTGGGGCCAAATAGTTATGTAAAAGGGCCCAAAGCTGGTCCCAAGAGCTTCCACTCACCTGGCCTGCAATCATTACAAATGGCGAGGTAGTGAGGCGGCCGGTGGCTGGGCTGCACTCACTCCGTGGGCTGTAGCCAATCACGGGGTTGGGGGCGGGTTGGGAGGCAGGAGGAGTTGGGAAACAACACGGGAGGCTGGTTGGGAGGGGGAGAGGGAACAATGCTGCTCACGGGCAGCTGGGGCCAAATAGTTATGTAAAAGGGCCCAAAGCTGGTCCCAAGAGCTTCCACTCACCTGGCATGCAATCATTACAAATGGTGAGGTAGCGAGGCGGCCGGTGGCTGGGCTGCACTCGCTCCGTGGGCAGTAGCCAATCACGGGGGTTGGGAGGCGGTAGGAGGTGGGAAACAACACAGGAGGCTGGTCGGGAGGGGGAGAGGGAACAACGCTGCTCGCGGGCAGCTGGGGCCAAATAGTTATGTAAAAGGGCCCAAAGCTGGTCCCAAGAGCTTCCACTCACCTGGCCTGCAATCATTACAAATGGCGAGGTAGCGAGGCGGCCGGTGGCTGGGCTGCACTCGCTCCGTGGGCAGTAGCCACTCACGGGGTTTGGGGGCGGGTTAGGAGGCGGGAGGAGGTGGGAAACAACACGGGAGGCTGGTCGGGAGGGGGAGAGGGAACAACGCTGCTCGCGGGCAGCTGGGCCCAAATAGTTATGTAAAAGGGCCCAAAGCTGGTCCCAAGAGCTTCCACTCACCTGGCCTGCAATCATTACAAATGGCGAGGTAGCGAGGCGGCCGGTGGGTGGGCTGCACTCGCTCCGTGGGCAGTAACCAATCATGGGGGTTGGGGGTGGGTTGGGAGGCGGGAGGAGGTGGGAAACAACACGGGAGGCTGGTCGGGAGGGGGAGAGGGAACAACGCTGCTCGTGGGCAGCTGGGGCCAAATAGTTATGTAAAAGGGCCCAAAGCTGGTCCCAAGAGCTTCCACTCACCTGGCCTGCAATCATTACAAATGGCGAGATAGCGAGGTGGCCGGTGGCTGGGCTGCACTCGCTCCGTGGGCAGTAGCCAATCACGGGGGTTGGGGGCGGGT
Source organism: Ambystoma mexicanum (assembly GCF_040938575.1). Taxonomy (NCBI): domain Eukaryota; kingdom Metazoa; phylum Chordata; class Amphibia; order Caudata; family Ambystomatidae; genus Ambystoma; species Ambystoma mexicanum. Next base: position 739,086,033 of record NC_090921.1, on the reverse strand, counting down.
TGGGAGGCGGGAGGAGGTGGGAAACATTACGGGAGGCTGGTCGGGAGGGGGAGAGGGAACAACGCTGCTCGCGGGCAGCTGGGGCCAAATAGTTATGTAAAAGGGCCCAAAGCTGGTCCCAAGAGCTTCCACTCACCTGGCCTGCAATCATTACAAATGGCGAGGTAGCGAGGCGGCCGGTGGCTGGGCTGCACTCGCTCCGTGGGCAGTAGCCAATCACGGGGTTGGGGGCAGGTTGGGAGGCAGGAGGAGGTGGGAAACAACACGGGAGGCTGGTCGGGAGGGGGAGAGGGAACAACGCTGCTCGCGGGCAGCTGGGGCCAAATAGTTATGTAAAAGGGCCCGAAGCTGGTCCCAAGAGCTTCCACTCACCTGGCCTGCAATCATTACAAATGGCAAGGAAGCGAGGCGGCCGGTGGCTGGGCTGCACTCGCTCCGTGGGCAGTAGCCAATCACGGGGGTTGGGGGCGGGTTGGGAAGTGGGAGGAGGTGGGTAACAACACGGGAGGCTGGTCAGGAGGGGGAGAGGGAACAACGCTGCTCGCGGGCAGCTGGGGCCAAATAGTTATGTAAAAGGGCCCAAAGCTGGTCCCAAGAGCTTCCACTCACCTGGCCTGCAATCATTACAAATGGCGAGGTAGTGAGGCGGCCGGTGGCTGGGCTGCACTCACTCCGTGGGCAGTAGCCAATCACGGGGGTTGGGGGCGGGTTGGGAGGCAGGAGGAGGTGGGAAACAACACGGGAGGCTGGTCGGGAGGGGGAGAGGGAACAACGCTGCTCACGGGCAGCTGGGGCCAAATAGTTATGTAAAAGGGCCCAAAGCTGGTCCCAAGAGCTTCCACTCATCTGGCCTGCAATCATTACAAATGGCGAGGTAGCGAGGTGGCCGGTGGCTGGGCTGCACTCGCTCCGTGGGCAGTAGCCAATCACGGGGGTTGGGAGCGGGTTGGGAGGCGGGAAACAACACGGGAGGCTGGTCGGGAGGGGGAGAGGGAACAACGCTGCTTGCGGGCAGCTGGGGCCAAATAGTTATGTAAAAGGGCCCAAAGCTGGTCCCAAGAGCTTCCACTCACCTGGCCTGCAATCATTACAAATGGCGAGGTAGCGAGGCGGCCGGTGGCTGGGCTGCACTCGCTCCGTGGGCACTAGCCAATCACGGGGGTTGGGGGCGGGTTGGGAGGCGGGAGGAGGTGGGAAACAACACGGGAGGCTGGTCAGGAGGGGGAGAGGGAACAACGCTGCTCGCGGGCAGCTGGGGCCAAATAGTTATGTAAAAGGGCCCAAAGCTGGTCCCAAGAGCTTCCACTCACCTGGCCTGCAATCATTACAAATGGCGAGGTAGCGAGGTGGCCGGTGGCTGGGCTGCACTCACTCCGTGGGCAGTAGCCAATCACGGGGGTTGGGGGCGGGTTGGGAGGCGGGAGGAGGTGGGAAACAACACAGGAGGCTGGTCGGGAGGGGGAGAGGGAACAACGCTGCTTGCGGGCAGCTGGGGCCAAATAGTTATGTAAAAGGGCCCAAAGCTGGTCCCAAGAGCTTCCACTCACCTGGCCTGCAATCATTACAAATGGCGAGGTAGCGAGGCGGCCGGTGGCTGGGCTGCACTGGCTCCGTGGGCACTAGCCAATCACGGGGGTTGGGGGCGGGTTGGGAGGCGGGAGGAGGTGGGAAACAACACGGGAGGCTGGTCGGGAGGGGGAGAGGGAACAACGCTGCTCGCGGGCAGCTGGGGCCAAATAGTTATGTAAAAGGGCCCAAAGCTGGTCCCAAGAGCTTCCACTCACCTGGCCTGCAATCATTACAAATGGCGAGGTAGCGAGGCGGCCGGTGGCTGGGCTGCACTCGCTCCGTGGGCAGTAGCCACTCACGGGGTTTGGGGGCGGGTTAGGAGGCGGGAGGAGGTGGGAAACAACACGGGAGGCTGGTCGGGAGGGGGAGAGGGAACAACGCTGCTCGCGGGCAGCTGGGCCCAAATAGTTATGTAAAAGGGCCCAAAGCTGGTCCCAAGAGCTTCCACTCACCTGGCCTGCAATCATTACAAATGGCGAGGTAGCGAGGCGGCCGGTGGGTGGGCTGCACTCGCTCCGTGGGCAGTAACCAATCATGGGGGTTGGGGGTGGGTTGGGAGGCGGGAGGAGGTGGGAAACAACACGGGAGGCTGGTCGGGAGGGGGAGAGGGAACAACGCTGCTCGTGGGCAGCTGGGGCCAAATAGTTATGTAAAAGGGCCCAAAGCTGGTCCCAAGAGCTTCCACTCACCTGGCCTGCAATCATTACAAATGGCGAGGTAGTGAGGCGGCCGGTGGCTGGGCTGCACTCGCTCCGTGGGCAGTAGCCAATCACGGGGGTTGGGGGCGGGTTGGGAGGCGGGAGGAGGTGGGAAACATTACGGGAGGCTGGTCGGGAGGGGGAGAGGGAACAACGCTGCTCGCGGGCAGCTGGGGCCAAATAGTTATGTAAAAGGGCCCAAAGCTGGTCCCAAGAGCTTCCACTCACCTGGCCTGCAATCATTACAAATGGCGAGGTAGCGAGGCGGCCGGTGGCTGGGCTGCACTCGCTCCGTGGGCAGTAGCCAATCACGGGGTTGGGGGCAGGTTGGGAGGCAGGAGGAGGTGGGAAACAACACGGGAGGCTGGTCGGGAGGGGGAGAGGGAACAACGCTGCTCGCGGGCAGCTGGGGCCAAATAGTTATGTAAAAGGGCCCGAAGCTGGTCCCAAGAGCTTCCACTCACCTGGCCTGCAATCATTACAAATGGCAAGGAAGCGAGGCGGCCGGTGGCTGGGCTGCACTCGCTCCGTGGGCAGTAGCCAATCACGGGGGTTGGGGGCGGGTTGGGAAGTGGGAGGAGGTGGGTAACAACACGGGAGGCTGGTCAGGAGGGGGAGAGGGAACAACGCTGCTCGCGGGCAGCTGGGGCCAAATAGTTATGTAAAAGGGCCCAAAGCTGGTCCCAAGAGCTTCCACTCACCTGGCCTGCAATCATTACAAATGGCGAGGTAGTGAGGCGGCCGGTGGCTGGGCTGCACTCACTCCGTGGGCAGTAGCCAATCACGGGGGTTGGGGGCGGGTTGGGAGGCAGGAGGAGGTGGGAAACAACACGGGAGGCTGGTCGGGAGGGGGAGAGGGAACAACGCTGCTCACGGGCAGCTGGGGCCAAATAGTTATGTAAAAGGGCCCAAAGCTGGTCCCAAGAGCTTCCACTCATCTGGCCTGCAATCATTACAAATGGCGAGGTAGCGAGGTGGCCGGTGGCTGGGCTGCACTCGCTCCGTGGGCAGTAGCCAATCACGGGGGTTGGGAGCGGGTTGGGAGGCGGGAAACAACACGGGAGGCTGGTCGGGAGGGGGAGAGGGAACAACGCTGCTTGCGGGCAGCTGGGGCCAAATAGTTATGTAAAAGGGCCCAAAGCTGGTCCCAAGAGCTTCCACTCACCTGGCCTGCAATCATTACAAATGGCGAGGTAGCGAGGCGGCCGGTGGCTGGGCTGCACTCGCTCCGTGGGCACTAGCCAATCACGGGGGTTGGGGGCGGGTTGGGAGGCGGGAGGAGGTGGGAAACAACACGGGAGGCTGGTCAGGAGGGGGAGAGGGAACAACGCTGCTCGCGGGCAGCTGGGGCCAAATAGTTATGTAAAAGGGCCCAAAGCTGGTCCCAAGAGCTTCCACTCACCTGGCCTGCAATCATTACAAATGGCGAGGTAGCGAGGTGGCCGGTGGCTGGGCTGCACTCACTCCGTGGGCAGTAGCCAATCACGGGGGTTGGGGGCGGGTTGGGAGGCGGGAGGAGGTGGGAAACAACACAGGAGGCTGGTCGGGAGGGGGAGAGGGAACAACGCTGCTTGCGGGCAGCTGGGGCCAAATAGTTATGTAAAAGGGCCCAAAGCTGGTCCCAAGAGCTTCCACTCACCTGGCCTGCAATCATTACAAATGGCGAGGTAGCGAGGCGGCCGGTGGCTGGGCTGCACTGGCTCCGTGGGCACTAGCCAATCACGGGGGTTGGGGGCGGGTTGGGAGGCGGGAGGAGGTGGGAAACAACACGGGAGGCTGGTCAGGAGGGGGAGAGGGAACAACGCTGCTCGCGGGCAGCTGGGGCCAAATAGTTATGTAAAAGGGCCCAAAGCTGGTCCCAAGAGCTTCCACTCACCTGGCCTGCAATCATTACAAATGGCGAGGTAGCGAGGCGGCCGGTGGCTGGGCTGCACTCGCTCCGTGGGCAGTAGCCAATCACGGGGTTGGGGGCAGGTTGGGAGGCAGGAGGAGGTGGGAAACAACACGGGAGGCTGGTCGGGAGGGGGAGAGGGAACAACGCTGCTCGCGGGCAGCTGGGGCCAAATAGTTATGTAAAAGGGCCCGAAGCTGGTCCCAAGAGCTTCCACTCACCTGGCCTGCAATCATTACAAATGGCAAGGAAGCGAGGCGGCCGGTGGCTGGGCTGCACTCGCTCCAAGGGCAGTAGCCAATCACGGGGGTTGGGGGTGGGTTGGGAAGTGGGAGGAGGTGGGTAACAACACGGGAGGCTGGTCAGGAGGGGGAGAGGGAACAACGCTGCTCGCGGGCAGCTGGGGCCAAATAGTTATGTAAAAGGGCCCAAAGCTGGTCCCAAGAGCTTCCACTCACCTGGCCTGCAATCATTACAAATGGCGAGGTAGTGAGGCGGCCGGTGGCTGGGCTGCACTCACTCCGTGGGCAGTAGCCAATCACGGGGGTTGGGGGCGGGTTGGGAGGCAGGAGGAGGTGGGAAACAACACGGGAGGCTGGTCGGGAGCGGGAGAGGGAACAACGCTGCTCACGGGCAGCTGGGGCCAAATAGTTATGTAAAAGGGCCCAAAGCTGGTCCCAAGAGCTTCCACTCATCTGGCCTGCAATCATTACAAATGGCGAGGTAGCGAGGTGGCCGGTGGCTGGGCTGCACTCGCTCCGTGGGCAGTAGCCAATCACGGGGGTTGGGAGCGGGTTGGGAGGCGGGAAACAACACGGGAGGCTGGTCGGGAGGGGGAGAGGGAACAACGCTGCTTGCGGGCAGCTGGGGCCAAATAGTTATGTAAAAGGGCCCAAAGCTGGTCCCAAGAGCTTCCACTCACCTGGCCTGCAATCATTACAAATGGCGAGGTAGCGAGGCGGCCGGTGGCTGGGCTGCACTCGCTCCGTGGGCACTAGCCAATCACGGGGGTTGGGGGCGGGTTGGGAGGCGGGAGGAGGTGGGAAACAACACGGGAGGCTGGTCAGGAGGGGGAGAGGGAACAACGCTGCTCGCGGGCAGCTGGGGCCAAATAGTTATGTAAAAGGGCCCAAAGCTGGTCCCAAGAGCTTCCACTCACCTGGCCTGCAATCATTACAAATGGCGAGGTAGCGAGGTGGCCGGTGGCTGGGCTGCACTCACTCCGTGGGCAGTAGCCAATCACGGGGGTTGGGGGCGGGTTGGGAGGCGGGAGGAGGTGGGAAACAACACGGGAGGCTGGTCGGGATTGGGAGAGGGAACAACGCTGCTTGCGGGCAGCTGGGGCCAAATAGTTATGTAAAAGGGCCCAAAGCTGGTCCCAAGAGCTTCCACTCACCTGGCCTGCAATCATTACAAATGGCGAGGTAGCGAGGCGGCCGGTGGCTGGGCTGCACTGGCTCCGTGGGCACTAGCCAATCATGGGGGTTGGGGGCGGGTTGGGAGGCGGGAGGAGGTGGGAAACAACACGGGAGGCTGGTCAGGAGGGGGAGAGGGAACAACGCTGCTCGCGGGCAGCTGGGGCCAAATAGTTATGTAAAAGGGCCCAAAGCTGGTCCCAAGAGCTTCCACTCACCTGGCCTGCAATCATTACAAATGGCGAGGTAGCGAGGTGGCCGGTGGCTGGGCTGCACTCGCTCCGTGGGCAGTAGCCAATCACAGGGGTTGGGGCGGGTTGGGAGGCGGGAGGAGGTGGGAAACAACACGGGAGGCTGGTCGGGAGGGGGAGAGGGAACAACGCTGCTCGTGGGCAGCTGGGGCCAAATAGTTATGTAAAAGGGCCCAAAGCTGGTCCCAAGAGCATCTGGCCTGCAATCATTACAAATGGCGAGGTAGCGAGGTGGCCGGTGGCTGGGCTGCACTCGCTCCGTGGGCAGTAGCCAATCACGGGGGTTGGGGGCGGGTTGGGAGGCGGTAGGAGGTGGGAAACAACACGGGAGGCTGGTCGGGAGGGGGAGAGGGAACAACGCTGCTCGCGGGCAGCTGGGGCCAAATAGTTATGTAAAAGGGCCCAAAGCTGGTCCCAAGAGCTTCCACTCACCTGGCCTGCAATCATTACAAATGGCGAGGTAGCCGGTGGCTGGGCTGCACTCGCTCCGTGGGCAGTAGCCAATCACGGGGGTTGGGGGCGGGTTAGGAGGCGGGAGGAGGTGGGAAACAACACGGGAGGCTGGTCGGGAGGGGGAGAGGGAACAACGCTGCTCGCGGGCAGCTGGGCCCAAATAGTTATGTAAAAGGGCCCAAAGCTGGTCCCAAGAGCTTCCACTCACCTGGCCTGCAATCATTAAAAATGGCGAGGTAGCGAGGCGGCCGGTGGGTGGGCTGCACTCGCTCCGTGGGCAGTAACTAATCACGGGGGTTGGGGGTGGGTTGGGAGGCGGGAGGAGGTGGGAAACAACACGGGAGGTTGGTCGGGAGGGGGAGAGGGAACAACGCTGCTTGCGGGCATCTGGGGCCAAATAGTTATGTAAAAGGGCCCAAAGCTGGTCCCAAGAGCTTCCACTCACCTGGCCTGCAATCATTACAAATGGCGAGGTAGCGAGGCGGCCGGTGGCTGGGCTGCACTCGCTCTGTGGGCACTAGCCAATCATGGGGGTTGGGGGCGGGTTGGGAGACGGGAGGAGGTGGGAAACAACACGGGAGGCTGGTCAGGAGGGGGAGAGGGAACAACGCTGCTCGCGGGCAGCTGGGGCCAAATAGTTATGTAAAAGGGCCCAAAGCTGGTCCCAAGAGCTTCCACTCACCTGGCCTGCAATCATTACAAATGGCGAGGTAGCGAGGCGGCCGGTGGCTGGGCTGCACTCGCTCCGTGGGCAGTAGCCAATCACGGGGGTTGGGGGCAGGTTGGGAGGCAGGAGGAGGTGGGAAACAACACGGGAGGCTGGTCGGGAGGGGGAGAGGGAACAACGCTGCTCGCGGGCAGCTGGGGCCAAATAGTTATGTAAAAGGGCCCAAAGCTGGTCCCAAGAGCTTCCACTCACCTGGCCTGCAATCATTACAAATGGCAAGGAAGCGAGGCAGCCGGTGGCTGGGCTGCACTCGCTCCGTGGGCAGTAGCCAATCACGGGGGTTGGGGGCGGGTTGGGAAGTGGGAGGAGGTGGGTAACAACACGGGAGGCTGGTCAGGAGGGGGAGAGGGAACAACGCTGCTCGCGGGCAGCTGGGGCCAAATAGTTATGTAAAAGGGCCCAAAGCTGGTCCCAAGAGCTTCCACTCACCTGGCCTGCAATCATTACAAATGGCGAGGTAGCGAGGCGGCCGGTGGCTGGGCTGCACTCGCTCCGTGGGCACTAGCCAATCACGGGGGTTGGGGGCGGGTTGGGAGGCGGGAGGAGGTGGGAAAAAACACGGGAGGCTGGTCAGGAGGGGGAGAGGGAACAACGCTGCTCGCGGGCAGCTGGGCCCAAATAGTTATGTAAAAGGGCCCAAAGCTGGTCCCAAGAGCTTCCACTCACCTGGCCTGCAATCATTAAAAATGGCGAGGTAGCGAGGCGGCCGGTGGGTGGGCTGCACTCGCTCCGTGGGCAGTAGCCAATCACGGGGGTTGGGGGGCGGTAGGAGGTGGGAAACAAAACAGGAGGCTGGTCGGGAGGGGGAGAGGGAACAACGCTGCTTGCGGGCATCTGGGGCCAAATAGTTATGTAAAAGGGCCCAAAGCTGGTCCCAAGAGCTTCCACTCACCTGGCCTGCAATCATTACAAATGGCGAGGTAGCGAGGCGGCCGGTGGCTGGGCTGCACTCGCTCCGTGGGCAGTAGCCAATCAAGGGGGTTGGGGGCGGGTTGGGAGGCGGGAGGAGGTGGGAAACAACACGGGAGGCTGGTCGGGAGGGGGAGAGGGAACAACGCTGCTCGCGGGCAGCTGGGGCCAAATAGTTATGTAAAAGGGCCCAAAGCTGGTCCCAAGAGCTTCCACTCACCTGGCCTGCAATCATTACAAATGGCGAGGGAGCGAGGCGGCCGGTGGCTGGGCTGCACTCGCTCCGTGGGCACTAGCCAATCACGGGGGTTGGGGGCAGGAGGAGGTGGGAAACAACACGGGAGGCTGGTCGGGAGGGGGAGAGGGAACAACGCTGCTCGCGGGCAGCTGGGGCCAAATAGTTATGTAAAAGGGCCCAAAGCTGGTCCCAAGAGCTTCCACTCACCTGGCCTGCAATCATTACAAATGGCAAGGAAGCGAGGCGGCCGGTGGCTGGGCTGCACTCGCTCCGTGGGCAGTAGCCAATCACGGGGGTTGGGGGCCGGTTGGGAAGTGGGAGGAGGTGGGTAACAACACGGGAGGCTGGTCGGGAGGGGGAGAGGGAACAACGCTGCTCACGGGCAGCTGGGGCCAAATAGTTATGTAAAAGGGCCCAAAGCTGGTCCCAAGAGCTTCCACTCACCTGGCCTGCAATCATTACAAATGGCGAGGTAGCGAGGCGGCCGGTGGCTGGGCTGCACTCGCTCCGTGGGCACTAGCCAATCACGGGGGTTGGGGGCGGGTTGGGAGGCGGGAGGAGGTGGGAAAAAACACGGGAGGCTGGTCAGGAGGGGGAGAGGGAACAACGCTGCTCGCGGGCAGCTGGGGCCAAATAGTTATGTAAAAGGGCCCAAGAGCTTCCACTCACCTGGCCTGCAATCATTACAAATGGCGAGGTAGCGAGGTGGCCGGTGGCTGGGCTGCACTCGCTCCGTGGGCAGTAGCCAATCACAGGGGTTGGGGGCGAGTTGGGAGGCGGGAGGAGGTGGGAAACAACACGGGAGGCTGGTCGGGAGGGGGAGAGGGAACAACGCTGCTCGTGGGCAGCTGGGGCCAAATAGTTATGTAAAAGGGCCCAAAGCTGGTCCCAAGAGCTTCCAATCACCTGGCCTGCAATCATTACAAATGGCGAGGTAGTGAGGCGGCCGGTGGCTGGGCTGCACTCACTCCGTGGGCTGTAGCCAATCACGGGGGTTGGGGCGGGTTGGGAGGCAGGAGGAGTTGGGAAACAACACGGGAGGCTGGTCGGGAGGGGGAGAGGGAACAACGCTGCTCACGGGCAGCTGGGGCCAAATAGTTATGTAAAAGGGCCCAAAGCTGGTCCCAAGAGCTTCCACTCACCTGGCCTGCAATCATCACAAATGGTGAGGTAGCGAGGCGGCCGGTGGCTGGGCTGCACTCGCTCCGTGGGCAGTAGCCAATCACGGGGGTTGGGAGGCGGTAGGAGGTGGGAAACAACACAGGAGGCTGGTCGGGAGGGGGAGAGGGAACAACGCTGCTTGCGAGCATCTGGGGCCAAATAGTTATGTAAAAGGGCCCAAAGCTGGTCCCAAGAGCTTCCACTCACCTGGCCTGCAATCATTACAAATGGCGAGGTAGCGAGGCGGCCGGTGGCTGGGCTGCACTCGCTCCGTGGGCACTAGCCAATCACGGGGGTTGGGGGCGGGTTGGGAGGAAGTGGGAAACAACACGGGAGGCTGGTCAGGAGGGGGAGAGGGAACAACGCTGCTCGCGGGCAGCTGGGGCCAAATAGTTATGTAAAAGGGCCCAAAGCTGGTCCCAAGAGCTTCCACTCACCTAGCCTGCCATCATTACAAATGGCGAGGTAGCGAGGTGGCCGGTGGCTGGGCTGCACTCGCTCCGTGGGCAGTAGCCAATCACGGGGGTTGGGGGCGGGTTGGGAGGCGGGAGGAGGTGGGAAACAACACGGGAGGCTGGTCGGGAGGGGGAGAGGGAACAACGCTGCTCGTGGGCAGCTGGGGCCAAATAGTTATGTAAAAGGGCCCAAAGCTGGTCGCAAGAGCTTCCACTCACCTGGCCTGCAATCATTACAAATGGCGAGGTAGCGAGGCGGCCGGTGGGTGGGCTGCACTCGCTCCATGGGCAGTAACCAATCACGGGGGTAGGGGGTGGGTTGGGAGGCGGGAGGAGGTGGGAAACAACACGGGAGGCTGGTCGGGAGGGGGAGAGGGAACAACGCTGCTCGTGGGCAGGTGGGGCCAAATAGTTATGTAAAAGGGCCCAAAGCTGGTCCCAAGAGCTTCCACTCACCTGGCCTGCAATCATTACAAATGGCGAGGTAGCGAGGCGGCCGGTGGGTGGGCTGCACTCGCTCCGTGGGCAGTAACCAATCACGGGGGTAGGGGGCGGGTTGGGAGGCGGGAGGAGGTGGGAAACAACACGGGAGGCTGGTCGGGAGGGGGAGAGGGAACAACGCTGCTCGTGGGCAGCTGGGGCCAAATAGTTATGTAAAAGGGCCCAAAGCTGGTCCCAAGAGCTTCCACTCACCTGGCCTGCGATCATTACAAATGGCAAGGTTGCGAGGCGGCCGGTGGCTGGGCTGCACTCGCTCCGTGGGCAGTAGCCAATCACGGGGGTTGAGGGCGGGTTGGGAGGTGGTAGGTAACAACACGGGAGGCTGGTCGGGAGGGGGAGAGGGAACAACGCTGCTCGCTGGCAGCTGGGGCCAAATAGTTATATAAAAGGGCCCAAAGCTGGTCCCAAGAGCTTCCACTCACCTGGCCTGCAATCATTACAAATGGCGAGGTAGTGAGGCGGCCGGTGGCTGGGCTGCACTCACTCCGTGGGCTGTAGCCAATCACGGGGGTTGGGGGCGGGTTGGGAGGCAGGAGGAGTTGGGAAACAACACGGGAGGCTGGTTGGGAGGGGGAGAGGGAACAACGCTGCTCACGGGCAGCTGGGGCCAAATAGTTATGTAAAAGGGCCCAAAGCTGGTCCCAAGAGCTTCCACTCACCTGGCATGCAATCATTACAAATGGTGAGGTAGCGAGGCGGCCGGTGGCTGGGCTGCACTCGCTCCGTGGGCAGTAGCCAATCACGGGGGTTGGGAGGCGGTAGGAGGTGGGAAACAACACAGGAGGCTGGTCGGGAGGGGGAGAGGGAACAACGCTGCTCGCGGGCAGCTGGGGCCAAATAGTTATGTAAAAGGGCCCAAAGCTGGTCCCAAGAGCTTCCACTCACCTGGCCTGCAATCATTACAAATGGCGAGGTAGCGAGGCGGCCGGTGGGTGGGCTGCACTCGCTCCGTGGGCAGTAGCCAATCACGGGGGTTGGGGGCAGGTTGGGAGGCAGGAGGAGGTGGGAAACAACACGGGAGGCTGGTCGGGAGGGGGAGAGGGAACAACGCTGCTCGCGGGCAGCTGGGGCCAAATAGTTATGTAAAAGGGCCCAAAGCTGGTCCCAAGAGCTTCCACTCACCTGGCCTGCAATCATTACAAATGGCGAGGTAGTGAGGCGGCCGGTGGCTGGGCTGCACTCACTCCGTGGGCAGTAGCCAATCACGGGGGTTGGGAGGCGGTAGGAGGTGGGAAACAACACAGGAGGCTGGTCGGGAGGGGGAGAGGGAACAACGCTGCTTGCGGGCATCTGGGGCCAAATAGTTATGTAAAAGGGCCCAAAGCTGGTCCCAAGAGCTTCCACTCACCTGGCCTGCAATCATTACAAATGGCGAGGTAGCGAGGCGGCCGGTGGCTGGGCTGCACTCGCTCCGTGGGCAGTAGCCAATCACGGGGGTTGGGAGCGGGTTGGGAGGCGGGAGGAGGTGGGAAACAACACGGGAGGCTGGTCGGGAGGGGGAGAGGGAACAACGCTGCTTGCGGGCAGCTGGGGCCAAATAGTTATGTAAAAGGGCCCAAAGCTGGTCCCAAGAGCTTCCACTCACCTGGCCTGCAATCATTACAAATGGCGAGGTAGCGAGGCGGCCGGTGGCTGGGCTGCACTCGCTCCGTGGGCACTAGCCAATCACGGGGGTTGGGGGCAGGTTGGGAGGCAGGAGGAGGTGGGAAACAACACGGGAGGCTGGTCGGGAGGGGGAGAGGGAACAACGCTGCTCGCGGGCAGCTGGGGCCAAATAGTTATGTAAAAGGGCCCAAAGCTGGTCCCAAGAGCTTCCACTCACCTGGCCTGCAATCATTACAAATGGCAAGGAAGCGAGGCGGCCGGTGGCAGGGCTGCACTCGCTCCGTGGGCAGTAGCCAATCACGGGGGTTGGGGGCCGGTTGGGAAGTGGGAGGAGGTGGGTAACAACACGGGAGGCTGGTCGGGAAGGGGAGAGGGAACAACGCTGCTCACGGGCAGCTGGGGCCAAATAGTTATGTAAAAGGGCCCAAAGCTGGTCCCAAGAGCTTCCACTCACCTGGCCTGCAATCATTACAAATGGCGAGGTAGCGAGGCGGCCGGTGGCTGGGCTGCACTCGCTCCGTGGGCACTAGCCAATCACGGGGGTTGGGGGCGGGTTGGGAGGCGGGAGGAGGTGGGAAAAAACACGGGAGGCTGGTCAGGAGGGGGAGAGGGAACAACGCTGCTCGCGGGCAGCTGGGGCCAAATAGTTATGTAAAAGGGCCCAAAGCTGGTCCCAAGAGCTTCCACTCACCTGGCCTGCAATCATTACAAATGGCGAGGTAGTGAGGCGGCCGGTGGCTGGGCTGCACTCACTCCGTGGGCTGTAGCCAATCACGGGGGTTGGGGGCGGGTTGGGAGGCAGGAGGAGTTGGGAAACAACACGGAAGGCTGGTCGGGAGGGGGAGAGGGAACAACGCTGCTCACGGGAGGCTGGGGCCAAATAGTTATGTAAAAGGGCCCAAAGCTGGTCCCAAGAGCTTCCACTCACCTGGCCTGCAATCATTACAAATGGTGAGGTAGCGAGGCGGCCGGTGGCTGGGCTGCACTCGCTCCGTGGGCAGTAGCCAATCACGGGGGTTGGGAGGCGGTAGGAGGTGGGAAACAACACAGGAGGCTGGTCGGGAGGGGGAGAGGGAACAACGCTGCTTGCGGGCATCTGGGGCCAAATAGTTATGTAAAAGGGCCCAAAGCTGGTCCCAAGAGCTTCCACTCACCTGGCCTGCAATCATTACAAATGGCGAGGTAGCGAGGCGGCCGGTGGCTGGGCTGCACTCGCTCCGTGGGCACTAGCCAATCACGGGGGTTGGGGGCGGGTTGGGAGGCGGGAGGAGGTGGGAAACAACACGGGAGGCTGGTCAGGAGGGGGAGAGGGAACAACGCTGCTCGCGGGCAGCTGGGGCCAAATAGTTATGTAAAAGGGCCCAAAGCTGGTCCCAAGAGCTTCCACTCACCTAGCCTGCAATCATTACAAATGGCGAGGTAGCGAGGTGGCCGGTGGCCGGTGGCTGGGCTGCACTCGCTCCGTGGGCAGTAGCCAATCACGGGGGTTGGGGGCGGGTTGGGAGGCGGGAGGAGGTGGGAAACAACACGGGAGGCTGGTCGGGAGGGGGAGAGGGAACAATGCTGCTCGTGGGCAGCTGGGGCCAAATAGTTATGTAAAAGGGCCCAAAGCTGGTCCCAAGAGCTTCCACTCACCTGGCCTGCAATCATTACAAATGGCGAGGTAGCGAGGCGGCCGGTGGGTGGGCTGCACTCGCTCCATGGGCAGTAACCAATCACGGGGGTAGGGGGTGGGTTGGGAGGCGGGAGGAGGTGGGAAACAACACGGGAGGCTGGTCGGGAGGGGGAGAGGGAACAACGCTGCTCGTGGGCAGGTGGGGCCAAATAGTTATGTAAAAGGGCCCAAAGCTGGTCCCAAGAGCTTCCACTCACCTGGCCTGCAATCATTACAAATGGCGAGGTAGCGAGGCGGCCGGTGGGTGGGCTGCACTCGCTCCGTGGGCAGTAACCAATCACGGGGGTAGGGGGCGGGTTGGGAGGCGGGAGGAGGTGGGAAACAACACGGGAGGCTGGTCGGGAGGGGGAGAGGGAACAACGCTGCTCGTGGGCAGCTGGGGCCAAATAGTTATGTAAAAGGGCCCAAAGCTGGTCCCAAGAGCTTCCACTCACCTGGCCTGCAATCATTACAAATGGCGAGGTAGTGAGGCGGCCGGTGGCTGGGCTGCACTCGCTCCGTGGGCAGTAGCCAATCACGGGGGTTGAGGGCGGGTTGGGAGGTGGTGGGTAACAACACGGGAGGCTGGTCGGGAGGGGGAGAGGGAACAACGCTGCTCGCTGGCAGCTGGGGCCAAATAGTTATGTAAAAGGGCCCAAAGCTGGTCCCAAGAGCTTCCACTCACCTGGCCTGCAATCATTACAAATGGCGAGGTAGTGAGGCGGCCGGTGGCTGGGCTGCACTCACTCCGTGGGCTGTAGCCAATCACGGGGGTTGGGGGCGGGTTGGGAGGCAGGAGGAGTTGGGAAACAACACGGGAGGCTGGTTGGGAGGGGGAGAGGGAACAACGCTGCTCACGGGCAGCTGGGGCCAAATAGTTATGTAAAAGGGCCCAAAGCTGGTCCCAAGAGCTTCCACTCACCTGGCATGCAATCATTACAAATGGTGAGGTAGTGAGGCGGCCGGTGGCTGGGCTGCACTCGCTCCGTGGGCAGTAGCCAATCACGGGGGTTGGGAGGCGGTAGGAGGTGGGAAACAACACAGGAGGCTGGTCGGGAGGGGGAGAGGGAACAACGCTGCTCGCGGGCAGCTGGGGCCAAATAGTTATGTAAAAGGGCCCAAAGCTGGTCCCAAGAGCTTCCACTCACCTGGCCTGCAATCATTACAAATGGCGAGGTAGCGAGGCGGCCGGTGGCTGGGCTGCACTCGCTCCGTGGGCAGTAGCCACTCACGGGGGCTGGGGGCGGGTTAGGAGGCGGGAGGAGGTGGGAAACAACACGGGAGGCTGGTCGGGAGGGGGAGAGGGAACAACGCTGCTCGCGGGCAGCTGGGCCCAAATAGTTATGTAAAAGGGCCCAAAGCTGGTCCCAAGAGCTTCCACTCACCTGGCCTGCAATCATTACAAATGGCGAGGTAGCGAGGCGGCCGGTGGGTGGGCTGCACTCGCTCCGTGGGCAGTAACCAATCACGGGGGTTGGGGGCGGGTTGGGAGGCGGGAGGAGGTGGGAAACATTACGGGAGGCTGGTCGGGAGGGGGAGAGGGAACAACGCTGCTCGCGGGCAGCTGGGGCCAAATAGTTATGTAAAAGGGCCCAAAGCTGGTCCCAAGAGCTTCCACTCACCTGGCCTGCAATCATTACAAATGGCGAGGTAGCGAGGCGGCCGGTGGCTGGGCTGCACTCGCTCCGTGGGCAGTAGCCAATCACGGGGGTTGGGGGCAGGTTGGGAGGCAGGAGGAGGTGGGAAACAACACGGGAGGCTGGTCGGGAGGGGGAGAGGGAACAACGCTGCTCGCGGGCAGCTGGGGCCAAATAGTTATGTAAAAGGGCCCAAAGCTGGTCCCAAGAGCTTCCACTCACCTGGCCTGCAATCATTACAAATGGCAAGGAAGCGAGGCGGCCGGTGGCTGGGCTGCACTCGCTCCGTGGGCAGTAGCCAATCACGGGGGTTGGGGGCGGGTTGGGAAGTGGGAGGAGATGGGTAACAACACGGGAGGCTGGTCAGGAGGGGGAAAGGGAACAACGCTGCTCGCGGGCAGCTGGGGCCAAATAGTTATGTAAAAGGGCCCAAAGCTGGTCCCAAGAGCTTCCACTCACCTGGCCTGCAATCATTACAAATGGCGAGGTAGCGAGGCGACCGGTGGCTGGGCTGCACTCGCTCCGTGGGCAGTAGCCACTCACGGGGGCTGGGGGCGGGTTAGGAGGCGGGAGGAGGTGGGAAACAACACGGGAGGCTGGTCGGGAGGGGGAGAGGGAACAACGCTGCTCGCGGGCAGCTGGGCCCAAATAGTTATGTAAAAGGGCCCAAAGCTGGTCCCAAGAGCTTCCACTCACCTGGCCTGCAATCATTACAAATGGCGAGGTAGCGAGGCGGCCGGTGGGTGGGCTGCACTCGCTCCGTGGGCAGTAACCAATCACGGGGGTTGGGGGCGGGTTGGGAGGCGGGAGGAGGTGGGAAACATTACGGGAGGCTGGTCGGGAGGGGGAGAGGGAACAACGCTGCTCGCGGGCAGCTGGGGCCAAATAGTTATGTAAAAGGGCCCAAAGCTGGTCCCAAGAGCTTCCACTCACCTGGCCTGCAATCATTACAAATGGCGAGGTAGCGAGGCGGCCGGTGGCTGGGCTGCACTCGCTCCGTGGGCAGTAGCCAATCACGGGGGTTGGGGGCAGGTTGGGAGGCAGGAGGAGGTGGGAAACAACACGGGAGGCTGGTCGGGAGGGGGAGAGGGAACAACGCTGCTCGCGGGCAGCTGGGGCCAAATAGTTATGTAAAAGGGCCCAAAGCTGGTCCCAAGAGCTTCCACTCACCTGGCCTGCAATCATTACAAATGGCAAGGAAGCGAGGCGGCCGGTGGCTGGGCTGCACTCGCTCCGTGGGCAGTAGCCAATCACGGGGGTTGGGGGCGGGTTGGGAAGTGGGAGGAGATGGGTAACAACACGGGAGGCTGGTCAGGAGGGGGAAAGGGAACAACGCTGCTCGCGGGCAGCTGGGGCCAAATAGTTATGTAAAAGGGCCCAAAGCTGGTCCCAAGAGCTTCCACTCACCTGGCCTGCAATCATTACAAATGGCGAGGTAGTGAGGCGGCCGGTGGCTGGGCTGCACTCACTCCGTGGGCAGTAGCCAATCACGGGGGTTGGGGGCGGGTTGGGAGGCAGGAGGAGGTGGGAAACAACACGGGAGGCTGGTCGGGAGGGGGAGAGGGAACAACGCTGCTCACGGGCAGCTGGGGCCAAATAGTTATGTAAAAAGGCCCAAAGCTGGTCCCAAGAGCTTCCACTCATCTGGCCTGCAATCATTACAAATGGCGAGGTAGCGAGGTGGCCGGTGGCTGGGCTGCACTCGCTCCGTGGGCAGTAGCCAATCACGGGGGTTGGGAGCGGGTTGGGAGGCGGGAAACAACACGGGAGGCTGGTCGGGAGGGGGAGAGGGAACAACGCTGCTTGCGGGCAGCTGGGGCCAAATAGTTATGTAAAAGGGCCCAAAGCTGGTCCCAAGAGCTTCCACTCACCTGGCCTGCAATCATTACAAATGGCGAGGTAGCGAGGCGGCCGGTGGCTGGGCTGCACTCGCTCCGTGGGCACTAGCCAATCACGGGGGTTGGGGGCGGGTTGGGAGGCGGGAGGAGGTGGGAAACAACACGGGAGGCTGGTCAGGAGGGGGAGAGGGAACAACGCTGCTCGCGGGCAGCTGGGGCCAAATAGTTATGTAAAAGGGCCCAAAGCTGGTCCCAAGAGCTTCCACTCACCTGGCCTGCAATCATTACAAATGGCGAGGTAGCGAGGTGGCCGGTGGCTGGGCTGCACTCGCTCCGTGGGCAGTAGCCAATCACGGGGGTTGGGGGCGGGTTGGGAGGCGGGAGGAGGTGGGAAACAACACGGGAGGCTGGTCGGGAGGGGGAGAGGGAACAACGCTGCTTGCGGGCAGCTGGGGCCAAATAGTTATGTAAAAGGGCCAAAAGCTGGTCCCAAGAGCTTCCACTCACCTGGCCTGCAATCATTACAAATGGCGAGGTAGCGAGGCGGCCGGTGGCTGGGCTGCACTGGCTCCGTGGGCACTAGCCAATCACGGGGGTTGGGGGCGTGTTGGGAGGCGGGAGGAGGTGGGAAACAACACGGGAGGCTGGTCAGGAGGGGGAGAGGGAACAACGCTGCTCGCGGGCAGCTGGGGCCAAATAGTTATGTAAAAGGGCCCAAAGCTGGTCCCAAGAGCTTCCACTCATCTGGCCTGCAATCATTACAAATGGCGAGGTAGCAAGGTGGCCGGTGGCTGGGCTGCACTCGCTCCGTGGGCAGTAGCCAATCACGGGGGTTGGGGGCGGGTTGGGAGGCGGTAGGAGGTGGGAAACAACACGGGAGGCTGGTCGGGAGGGGGAGAGGGAACAACGCTGCTCGCGGGCAGCTGGGGCCAAATAGTTATGTAAAAGGGCCCAAAGCTGGTCCCAAGAGCTTCCACTCACCTGGCCTGCAATCATTACAAATGGCGAGGTAGCCGGTGGCTGGGCTGCACTCGCTCCGTGGGCAGTAACCAATCACGGGGGTTGGGGGCGGGTTAGGAGGCGGGAGGAGGTGGGAAACAACACGGGAGGCTGGTCGGGAGGGGGAGAGGGAACAACGCTGCTCGCGGGCAGCTGGGCCCAAATAGTTATGTAAAAGGGCCCAAAGCTGGTCCCAAGAGCTTCCACTCACCTGGCCTGCAATCATTAAAAATGGCGAGGTAGCGAGGCGGCCGGTGGGTGGGCTGCACTCGCTCCGTGGGCTGTAACTAATCACGGGGGTTGGGGGTGGGTTGGGAGGCGGGAGGAGGTGGGAAACAACACGGGAGGTTGGTCGGGAGGGGGAGAGGGAACAACGCTGCTCGTGGGCAGGTGGGGCCAAATAGTTATGTAAAAGGGCCCAAAGCTGGTCCCAAGAGCTTCCACTCACCTGGCCTGCAATCATTACAAATGGCGAGGTAGCGAGGCGGCCGGTGGCTGGGCTGCACTCGCTCCATGGGCAGTAGCCAATCACGGGGGTTGGGAGCGGGTTGGGAGGCGGGAGGAGGTGGGAAACAACACGGGAGGCTGGTCGGGAGGGGGAGAGGGAACAACGCTGCTTGCGGGCATCTGGGGCCAAATAGTTATGTAAAAGGGCCCAAAGCTGGTCCCAAGAGCTTCCACTCACCTGGCCTGCAATCATTACAAATGGCGAGGTAGCGAGGCGGCCGGTGGCTGGGCTGCACTCGCTCCGTGGGCACTAGCCAATCACGGGGGTTGGGGGCGGGTTGGGAGACGGGAGGAGGTGGAAAACAACACGGGAGGCTGGTCAGGAGGGGGAGAGGGAACAACGCTGCTCGCGGGCAGCTGGGGCCAAATAGTTATGTAAAAGGGCCCAAAGCTGGTCCCAAGAGCTTCCACTCACCTGGCCTGCAATCATTACAAATGGCGAGGTAGCGAGGCGGCCGGTGGCTGGGCTGCACTCGCTCCGTGGGCAGTAGCCAATCACGGGGGTTGGGGGCAGGTTGGGAGGCAGGAGGAGGTGGGAAACAACACGGGAGGCTGGTCGGGAGGGGGAGAGGGAACAACGCTGCTCGCGGGCAGCTGGGGCCAAATAGTTATGTAAAAGGGCCCAAAGCTGGTCCCAAGAGCTTCCACTCACCTGGCCTGCAATCATTACAAATGGCAAGGAAGCGAGGCGGCCGGTGGCTGGGCTGCACTCGCTCCGTGGGCAGTAGCCAATCACGGGGGTTGGGGGCGGGTTGGGAAGTGGGAGGAGGTGGGTAACAACACGGGAGGCTGGTCAGGAGGGGGAGAGGGAACAACGTTGCTCGCGGGCAGCTGGGGCCAAATAGTTATGTAAAAGGGCCCAAAGCTGGTCCCAAGAGCTTCCACTCACCTGGCCTGCAATCATTACAAATGGCGAGGTAGTGAGGCGGCCGGTGGCTGGGCTGCACTCACTCCGTGGGCAGTAGCCAATCACGGGGGTTGGGGGCGGGTTGGGAGGCAGGAGGAAGTGGGAAACAACACGGGAGGCTGGTCGGGAGGGGGAGAGGGAACAACGCTGCTCACGGGCAGCTGGGGCCAAATAGTTATGTAAAAGGGCCCATAGCTGGTCCCAAGAGCTTCCACTCACCTGGCCTGCAATCATTACAAATGGCGAGGTAGCGAGGCGGCCGGTGGCTGGGCTGCACTCGCTCCGTGGGCACTAGCCAATCACGGGGGTTGGGGGCGGGTTGGGAGGCAGGAGGGGTTGGGAAACAACACGGGAGGCTGGTCGGGAGGGGGAGAGGGAACAACGCTGCTCACGGGCAGCTGGGGCCAAATAGTTATGTAAAAGGGCCCAAAGCTGGTCCCAAGAGCTTCCACTCACCTGGCCTGCAATCATTACAAATGGCGAGGTAGCGAGGCGGCCGGTGGGTGGGCTGCACTCGCTCCATGGGCAGTAACCAATCACGGGGGTAGGGGGTGGGTTGGGAGGCGGGAGGAGGTGGGAAACAACACGGGAGGCTGGTCGGGAGGGGGAGAGGGAACAACGCTGCTCGTGGGCAGGTGGGGCCAAATAGTTATGTAAAAGGGCCCAAAGCTGGTCCCAAGAGCTTCCACTCACCTGGCCTGCAATCATTACAAATGGCGAGGTAGCGAGGCGGCCGGTGGGTGGGCTGCACTCGCTCCGTGGGCAGTAACCAATCACGGGGGTAGGGGGCGGGTTGGGAGGCGGGAGGAGGTGGGAAACAACACGGGAGGCTGGTCGGGAGGGGGAGAGGGAACAACGCTGCTCGTGGGCAGCTGGGGCCAAATAGTTATGTAAAAGGGCCCAAAGCTGGTCCCAAGAGCTTCCACTCACCTGGCCTGCGATCATTACAAATGGCAAGGTTGCGAGGCGGCCGGTGGCTGGGCTGCACTCGCTCCGTGGGCAGTAGCCAATCACGGGGGTTGAGGGCGGGTTGGGAGGTGGTGGGTAACAACACGGGAGGCTGGTCGGGAGGGGGAGAGGGAACAACGCTGCTCGCTGGCAGCTGGGGCCAAATAGTTATGTAAAAGGGCCCAAAGCTGGTCCCAAGAGCTTCCACTCACTTGGCCTGCAATCATTACAAATGGCGAGGTAGTGAGGCGGCCGGTGGCTGGGCTGCACTCACTCCGTGGGCTGTAGCCAATCACGGGGGTTGGGGGCGGGTTGGGAGGCAGGAGGAGTTGGGAAACAACACGGGAGGCTGGTTGGGAGGGGGAGAGGGAACAACGCTGCTCACGGGCAGCTGGGGCCAAATAGTTATGTAAAAGGGCCCAAAGCTGGTCCCAAGAGCTTCCACTCACCTGGCATGCAATCATTACAAATGGTGAGGTAGCGAGGCGGCCGGTGGCTGGGCTGCACTCGCTCCGTGGGCAGTAGCCAATCACGGGGGTTGGGAGGCGGTAGGAGGTGGGAAACAACACAGGAGGCTGGTCGGGAGGGGGAGAGGGAACAACGCTGCTCGCGGGCAGCTGGGGCCAAATAGTTATGTAAAAGGGCCCAAAGCTGGTCCCAAGAGCTTCCACTCACCTGGCCTGCAATCATTACAAATGGCGAGGTAGCGAGGCGGCCGGTGGCTGGGCTGCACTCGCTCCGTGGGCAGTAGCCACTCACGGGGGTTGGGGGCGGGTTAGGAGGCGGGAGGAGGTGGGAAACAACACGGGAGGCTGGTCGGGAGGGGGAGAGGGAACAACGCTGCTCGCGGGCAGCTGGGCCCAAATAGTTATGTAAAAGGGCCCAAAGCTGGTCCCAAGAGCTTCCACTCACCTGGCCTGCAATCATTACAAATGGCGAGGTAGCGAGGCGGCCGGTGGGTGGGCTGCACTCGCTCCGTGGGCAGTAACCAATCATGGGGGTTGGGGGTGGGTTGGGAGGCGGGAGGAGGTGGGAAACAACACGGGAGGCTGGTCGGGAGGGGGAGAGGGAACAACGCTGCTCGTGGGCAGCTGGGGCCAAATAGTTATGTAAAAGGGCCCAAAGCTGGTCCCAAGAGCTTCCACTCACCTGGCCTGCAATCATTACAAATGGCGAGATAGCGAGGTGGCCGGTGGCTGGGCTGCACTCGCTCCGTGGGCAGTAGCCAATCACGGGGGTTGGGGGCGGGTTGGGAGGCGGGAGGAGGTGGGAAACATTACGGGAGGCTGGTCGGGAGGGGGAGAGGGAACAACGCTGCTCGCGGGCAGCTGGGGCCAAATAGTTATGTAAAAGGGCCCAAAGCTGGTCCCAAGAGCTTCCACTCACCTGGCCTGCAATCATTACAAATGGCGAGGTAGCGAGGCGGCCGGTGGCTGGGCTGCACTCGCTCCGTGGGCAGTAGCCAATCACGGGGTTGGGGGCAGGTTGGGAGGCAGGAGGAGGTGGGAAACAACACGGGAGGCTGGTCGGGAGTGGGAGAGGGAACAACGCTGCTCGCGGGCAGCTGGGGCCAAATAGTTATGTAAAAGGGCCCGAAGCTGGTCCCAAGAGCTTCCACTCACCTGGCCTGCAATCATTACAAATGGCAAGGAAGCGAGGCGGCCGGTGGCTGGGCTGCACTCGCTCCGTGGGCAGTAGCCAATCACGGGGGTTGGGGGCGGGTTGGGAAGTGGGAGGAGGTGGGTAACAACACGGGAGGCTGGTCAGGAGGGGGAGAGGGAACAACGCTGCTCGCGGGCAGCTGGGGCCAAATAGTTATGTAAAAGGGCCCAAAGCTGGTCCCAAGAGCTTCCACTCACCTGGCCTGCAATCATTACAAATGGCGAGGTAGTGAGGCGGCCGGTGGCTGGGCTGCACTCACTCCGTGGGCAGTAGCCAATCACGGGGGTTGGGGGCAGGTTGGGAGGCAGGAGGAGGTGGGAAACAACACGGGAGGCTGGTCGGGAGGGGGAGAGGGAACAACGCTGCTCACGGGCAGCTGGGGCCAAATAGTTATGTAAAAGGGCCCAAAGCTGGTCCCAAGAGCTTCCACTCATCTGGCCTGCAATCATTACAAATGGCGAGGTAGCGAGGTGGCCGGTGGCTGGGCTGCACTCGCTCCGTGGGCAGTAGCCAATCACGGGGGTTGGGAGCGGGTTGGGAGGCGGGAAACAACACGGGAGGCTGGTCGGGAGGGGGAGAGGGAACAACGCTGCTTGCGGGCAGCTGGGGCCAAATAGTTATGTAAAAGGGCCCAAAGCTGGTCCCAAGAGCTTCCACTCACCTGGCCTGCAATCATTACAAATGGCGAGGTAGCGAGGCGGCCGGTGGCTGGGCTGCACTCGCTCCGTGGGCACTAGCCAATCACGGGGGTTGGGGGCGGGTTGGGAGGCGGGAGGAGGTGGGAAACAACACGGGAGGCTGGTCAGGAGGGGGAGAGGGAACAACGCTGCTCGCGGGCAGCTGGGGCCAAATAGTTATGTAAAAGGGCCCAAAGCTGGTCCCAAGAGCTTCCACTCACCTGGCCTGCAATCATTACAAATGGCGAGGTAGCGAGGTGGCCGGTGGCTGGGCTGCACTCACTCCGTGGGCAGTAGCCAATCACGGGGGTTGGGGGCGGGTTGGGAGGCGGGAGGAGGTGGGAAACAACACGGGAGGCTGGTCGGGAGGGGGAGAGGGAACAACGCTGCTTGCGGGCAGCTGGGGCCAAATAGTTATGTAAAAGGGCCCAAAGCTGGTCCCAAGAGCTTCCACTCACCTGGCCTGCAATCATTACAAATGGCGAGGTAGCGAGGCGGCCGGTGGCTGGGCTGCACTGGCTCCGTGGGCACTAGCCAATCACGGGGGTTGGGGGCGGGTTGGGAGGCGGGAGGAGGTGGGAAACAACACGGGAGGCTGGTCAGGAGGGGGAGAGGGAACAACGCTGCTCGCGGGCAGCTGGGGCCAAATAGTTATGTAAAAGGGCCCAAAGCTGGTCCCAAGAGCTTCCACTCAC
The DNA here is from genome assembly GCF_040938575.1 of Ambystoma mexicanum. Lineage (NCBI taxonomy): Eukaryota > Metazoa > Chordata > Amphibia > Caudata > Ambystomatidae > Ambystoma > Ambystoma mexicanum. Next base: position 739,062,636 of record NC_090921.1, on the reverse strand, counting down.
CTGGCCTGCAATCATTACAAATGGCGAGGTAGCGAGGTGGCCGGTGGCTGGGCTGCACTCGCTCCGTGGGCAGTAGCCAATCACAGGGGTTGGGGCGGGTTGGGAGGCGGGAGGAGGTGGGAAACAACACGGGAGGCTGGTCGGGAGGGGGAGAGGGAACAACGCTGCTCGTGGGCAGCTGGGGCCAAATAGTTATGTAAAAGGGCCCAAAGCTGGTCCCAAGAGCATCTGGCCTGCAATCATTACAAATGGCGAGGTAGCGAGGTGGCCGGTGGCTGGGCTGCACTCGCTCCGTGGGCAGTAGCCAATCACAGGGGTTGGGGCGGGTTGGGAGGCGGTAGGAGGTGGGAAACAACACGGGAGGCTGGTCGGGAGGGGGAGAGGGAACAACGCTGCTCGCGGGCAGCTGGGGCCAAATAGTTATGTAAAAGGGCCCAAAGCTGGTCCCAAGAGCTTCCACTCACCTAGCCTGCAATCATTACAAATGGCGAGGTAGCCGGTGGCTGGGCTGCACTCGCTCCGTGGGCAGTAGCCAATCACGGGGGTTGGGGGCGGGTTAGGAGGCGGGAGGAGGTGGGAAACAACACGGGAGGCTGGTCGGGAGGGGGAGAGGGAACAACGCTGCTCGCGGGCAGCTGGGCCCAAATAGTTATGTAAAAGGGCCCAAAGCTGGTCCCAAGAGCTTCCACTCACCTGGCCTGCAATCATTAAAAATGGCGAGGTAGCGAGGCGGCCGGTGGGTGGGCTGCACTCGCTCCGTGGGCAGTAACTAATCACGGGGGTTGGGGGTGGGTTGGGAGGCGGTGGGAAACAACACGGGAGTTTGGTCGGGAGGGGGAGAGGGAACAACGCTGCTCGTGGGCAGGTGGGGCCAAATAGTTATGTAAAAGGGCCCAAAGCTGGTCCCAAGAGCTTCCACTCACCTGGCCTGCAATCATTACAAATGGCGAGGTAGCGAGGCGGCCGGTGGCTGGGCTGCACTCGCTCCATGGGCAGTAGCCAATCACGGGGGTTGGGAGCGGGTTGGGAGGCGGGAGGAGGTGGGAAACAACACGGGAGGCTGGTCGGGAGGGGGAGAGGGAACAACGCTGCTTGCGGGCATCTGGGGCCAAATAGTTATGTAAAAGGGCCCAAAGCTGGTCCCAAGAGCTTCCACTCACCTGGCCTGCAATCATTACAAATGGCGAGGTAGCGAGGCGGCCGGTGGCTGGGCTGCACTCGCTCCGTGGGCACTAGCCAATCATGGGGGTTGGGGGCGGGTTGGGAGACGGGAGGAGGTGGGAAACAACACGGGAGGCTGGTCAGGAGGGGGAGAGGGAACAACGCTGCTCGCGGGCAGCTGGGGCCAAATAGTTATGTAAAAGGGCCCAAAGCTGGTCCCAAGAGCTTCCACTCACCTGGCCTGCAATCATTACAAATGGCGAGGTAGCGAGGCGGCCGGTGGCTGGGCTGCACTCGCTCCGTGGGCAGTAGCCAATCACGGGGGTTGGGGGCAGGTTGGGAGGCAGGAGGAGGTGGGAAACAACACGGGAGGCTGGTCGGGAGGGGGAGAGGGAACAACGCTGCTCGCGGGCAGCTGGGGCCAAATAGTTATGTAAAAGGGCCCAAAGCTGGTCCCAAGAGCTTCCACTCACCTGGCCTGCAATCATTACAAATGGCAAGGAAGCGAGGCGGCCGGTGGCTGGGCTGCACTCGCTCCGTGGGCAGTAGCCAATCACGGGGGTTGGGGGCGGGTTGGGAAGTGGGAGGAGGTGGGTAACAACACGGGAGGCTGGTTAGGAGGGGGAGAGGGAACAACGCTGCTCGCGGGCAGCTGGGGCCAAATAGTTATGTAAAAGGGCCCAAAGCTGGTCCCAAGAGCTTCCACTCACCTGGCCTGCAATCATTACAAATGGCGAGGTAGCGAGGCGGCCAGTGGCTGGGCTGCACTCGCTCCGTGGGCACTAGCCAATCACGGGGGTTGGGGGCGGGTTGGGAGGCGGGAGGAGGTGGGAAAAAACACGGGAGGCTGGTCAGGAGGGGGAGAGGGAACAACGCTGCTCGCGGGCAGCTGGGGCCAAATAGTTATGTAAAAGGGCCCAAAGCTGGTCCCAAGAGCTTCCACTCACCTGGCCTGCAATCATTACAAATGGCGAGGTAGCGAGGCGGCCGGTGGCTGGGCTGCACTCGCTCCGTGGGCAGTAGCCAATCACGGGGGTTGGGAGGCGGTAGGAGGTGGGAAACAACACAGGAGGCTGGTCGGGAGGGGGAGAGGGAACAACCCTGCTTGCGGGCATCTGGGGCCAAATTGTTATGTAAAAGGGCCCAAAGCTGGTCCCAAGAGCTTCCACTCACCTGGCCTGCAATCATTACAAATGGCGAGGTAGCGAGGCGGCCGGTGGCTGGGCTGCACTCGCTCCGTGGGCAGTAGCCAATCAAGGGGGTTGGGGGCGGGTTGGGAGGCGGGAGGAGGTGGGAAACAACACGGGAGGCTGGTCGGGAGGGGGAGAGGGAACAACGCTGCTCGCGGGCAGCTGGGGCCAAATAGTTATGTAAAAGGGCCCAAAGCTGGTCCCAAGAGCTTCCACTCACCTGGCCTGCAATCATTACAAATGGCGAGGTAGCGAGGCGGCCGGTGGCTGGGCTGCACTCGCTCCGTGGGCACTAGCCAATCACGGGGGTTGGGGGCAGGTTGGGAGGCAGGAGGAGGTGGGAAACAACACGGGAGGCTGGTCGGGAGGGGGAGAGGGAACAACGCTGCTCGCGGGCAGCTGGGGCCAAATAGTTATGTAAAAGGGCCCAAAGCTGGTCCCAAGAGCTTCCACTCACCTGGCCTGCAATCATTACAAATGGCAAGGAAGCGAGGCGGCCGGTGGCTGGGCTGCACTCGCTCCGTGGGCAGTAGCCAATCACGGGGGTTGGGGGCCGGTTGGGAAGTGGGAGGAGGTGGGTAACAACACGGGAGGCTGGTCGGGAGGGGGAGAGGGAACAACGCTGCTCACGGGCAGCTGGGGCCAAATAGTTATGTAAAAGGGCCCAAAGCTGGTCCCAAGAGCTTCCACTCACCTGGCCTGCAATCATTACAAATGGCGAGGTAGCGAGGCGGCCGGTGGCTGGGCTGCACTCGGTCCCTGGGCACTAGCCAATCACGGGGGTTGGGGGCGGGTTGGGAGGCGGGAGGAGGTGGGAAAAAACACGGGAGGCTGGTCAGGAGGGGGAGAGGGAACAACGCTGCTCGCGGGCAGCTGGGGCCAAATAGTTATGTAAAAGGGCCCAAGAGCTTCCACTCACCTGGCCTGCAATCATTACAAATGGCGAGGTAGCGAGGTGGCCGGTGGCTGGGCTGCACTCGCTCCGTGGGCAGTAGCCAATCACAGGGGTTGGGGGCAGGTTGGGAGGCGGGAGGAGGTGGGAAACAACACGGGAGGCTGGTCGGGAGGGGGAGAGGGAACAACGCTGCTCGTGGGCAGCTGGGGCCAAATAGTTATGTAAAAGGGCCCAAAGCTGGTCCCAAGAGCTTCCAATCACCTGGCCTGCAATCATTACAAATGGCGAGGTAGTGAGGCGGCCGGTGGCTGGGCTGCACTCACTCCGTGGGCTGTAGCCAATCACGGGGGTTGGGGGCGGGTTGGGAGGCAGGAGGAGTTGGGAAACAACACGGGAGGCTGGTCGGGAGGGGGAGAGGGAACAACGCTGCTCACGGGCAGCTGGGGCCAAATAGTTATGTAAAAGGGCCCAAAGCTGGTCCCAAGAGCTTCCACTCACCTGGCCTGCAATCATTACAAATGGTGAGGTAGCGAGGCGGCCGGTGGCTGGGCTGCACTCGCTCCGTGGGCAGTAGCCAATCACGGGGGTTGGGAGGCGGTAGGAGGTGGGAAACAACACAGGAGGCTGGTCGGGAGGGGGAGAGGGAACAACGCTGCTTGCGGGCATCTGGGGCCAAATAGTTATGTAAAAGGGCCCAAAGCTGGTCCCAAGAGCTTCCACTCACCTGGCCTGCAATCATTACAAATGGCGAGGTAGCGAGGCGGCCGGTGGCTGGGCTGCACTCGCTCCGTGGGCACTAGCCAATCACGGGGGTTGGGGGCGGGTTGGGAGGAGGTGGGAAACAACACGGGAGGCTGGTCAGGAGGGGGAGAGGGAACAACGCTGCTCGTGGGCAGCTGGGGCCAAATAGTTATGTAAAAGGGCCCAAAGCTGGTCCCAAGAGCTTCCACTCACCTGGCCTGCAATCATTACAAATGGCGAGGTAGCGAGGCGGCCGGTGGGTGGGCTGCACTCGCTCCGTGGGCAGTAACCAATCACGGGGGTAGGGGGCGGGTTGGGAGGCGGGAGGAGGTGGGAAACAACACGGGAGGCTGGTCGGGAGGGGGAGAGGGAACAACGCTGCTCGTGGGCAGCTGGGGCCAAATAGTTATGTAAAAGGGCCCAAAGCTGGTCCCAAGAGCTTCCACTCACCTGGCCTGCGATCATTACAAATGGCAAGGTTGCGAGGCGGCCGGTGGCTGGGCTGCACTCGCTCCGTGGGCAGTAGCCAATCACGGGGGTTGAGGGCGGGTTGGGAGGTGGTAGGTAACAACACGGGAGGCTGGTCGGGAGGGGGAGAGGGAACAACGCTGCTCGCTGGCAGCTGGGGCCAAATAGTTATATAAAAGGGCCCAAAGCTGGTCCCAAGAGCTTCCACTCACCTGGCCTGCAATCATTACAAATGGCGAGGTAGTGAGGCGGCCGGTGGCTGGGCTGCACTCACTCCGTGGGCTGTAGCCAATCACGGGGGTTGGGGGCGGGTTGGGAGGCAGGAGGAGTTGGGAAACAACACGGGAGGCTGGTTGGGAGGGGGAGAGGGAACAATGCTGCTCACGGGCAGCTGGGGCCAAATAGTTATGTAAAAGGGCCCAAAGCTGGTCCCAAGAGCTTCCACTCACCTGGCATGCAATCATTACAAATGGTGAGGTAGCGAGGCGGCCGGTGGCTGGGCTGCACTCGCTCCGTGGGCAGTAGCCAATCACGGGGGTTGGGAGGCGGTAGGAGGTGGGAAACAACACAGGAGGCTGGTCGGGAGGGGGAGAGGGAACAACGCTGCTCGCGGGCAGCTGGGGCCAAATAGTTATGTAAAAGGGCCCAAAGCTGGTCCCAAGAGCTTCCACTCACCTGGCCTGCAATCATTACAAATGGCGAGGCGGCCGGTGGGTGGGCTGCACTCGCTCCGTGGGCAGTAGCCAATCACGGGGGTTGGGGGCAGGTTGGGAGGCAGGAGGAGGTGGGAAACAACACGGGAGGCTGGTCGGGAGGGGGAGAGGGAACAACGCTGCTCGCGGGCAGCTGGGGCCAAATAGTTATGTAAAAGGGCCCAAAGCTGGTCCCAAGAGCTTCCACTCACCTGGCCTGCAATCATTACAAATGGCGAGGTAGTGAGGCGGCCGGTGGCTGGGCTGCACTCACTCCGTGGGCAGTAGCCAATCACGGGGGTTGGGGGCGGGTTGGGAGGCAGGAGGAAGTGGGAAACAACACGGGAGGCTGGTCGGGAGGGGGAGAGGGAACAACGCTGCTCACGGGCAGCTGGGGCCAAATAGTTATGTAAAAGGGCCCAAAGCTGGTCCCAAGAGCTTCCACTCACCTGGCCTGCAATCATTACAAATGGCGAGGTAGCGAGGCGGCCGGTGGCTGGGCTGCACTCGCTCCGTGGGCACTAGCCAATCACGGGGGTTGGGGGCGGGTTGGGAGGCGGGAGGAGGTGGGAAAAAACACGGGAGGCTGGTCAGGAGGGGGAGAGGGAACAACGCTGCTCGCGGGCAGCTGGGGCCAAATAGTTATGTAAAAGGGCCCAAAGCTGGTCCCAAGAGCTTCCACTCACCTGGCCTGCAATCATTACAAATGGCGAGGTAGCGAGGCGGCCGGTGGCTGGGCTGCACTCGCTCCGTGGGCAGTAGCCAATCACGGGGGTTGGGAGGCGGTAGGAGGTGGGAAACAACACAGGAGGCTGGTCGGGAGGGGGAGAGGGAACAACGCTGCTTGCGGGCATCTGGGGCCAAATAGTTATGTAAAAGGGCCCAAAGCTGGTCCCAAGAGCTTCCACTCACCTGGCCTGCAATCATTACAAATGGCGAGGTAGCGAGGCGGCCGGTGGCTGGGCTGCACTCGCTCCGTGGGCAGTAGCCAATCACGGGGGTTGGGAGCGGGTTGGGAGGCGGGAGGAGGTGGGAAACAACACGGGAGGCTGGTCGGGAGGGGGAGAGGGAACAACGCTGCTCGCGGGCAGCTGGGGCCAAATAGTTATGTAAAAGGGCCCAAAGCTGGTCCCAAGAGCTTCCACTCACCTGGCCTGCAATCATTACAAATGGCGAGGTAGCGAGGCGGCCGGTGGCTGGGCTGCACTCGCTCCGTGGGCACTAGCCAATCACGGGGGTTGGGGGCAGGTTGGGAGGCAGGAGGAGGTGGGAAACAACACGGGAGGCTGGTCGGGAGGGGGAGAGGGAACAACGCTGCTCGCGGGCAGCTGGGGCCAAATAGTTATGTAAAAGGGCCCAAAGCTGGTCCCAAGAGCTTCCACTCACCTGGCCTGCAATCATTACAAATGGCAAGGAAGCGAGGCGGCCGGTGGCTGGGCTGCACTCGCTCCGTGGGCAGTAGCCAATCACGGGGGTTGGGGGCCGGTTGGGAAGTGGGAGGAGGTGGGTAACAACACGGGAGGCTGGTCGGGAGGGGGAGAGGGAACAACGCTGCTCACGGGCAGCTGGGGCCAAATAGTTATGTAAAAGGGCCCAAAGCTGGTCCCAAGAGCTTCCACTCACCTGGCCTGCAATCATTACAAATGGCGAGGTAGCGAGGCGGCCGGTGGCTGGGCTGCACTCGCTCCGTGGGCACTAGCCAATCACGGGGGTTGGGGGCGGGTTGGGAGGCGGGAGGAGGTGGGAAAAAACACGGGAGGCTGGTCAGGAGGGGGAGAGGGAACAACGCTGCTCGCGGGCAGCTGGGGCCAAATAGTTATGTAAAAGGGCCCAAAGCTGGTCCCAAGAGCTTCCACTCACCTGGCCTGCAATCATTACAAATGGCGAGGTAGTGAGGCGGCCGGTGGCTGGGCTGCACTCACTCCGTGGGCTGTAGCCAATCACGGGGGTTGGGGGCGGGTTGGGAGGCAGGAGGAGTTGGGAAACAACACGGGAGGCTGGTCTGGAGGGGGAGAGGGAACAACGCTGCTCACGGGCAGCTGGGGCCAAATAGTTATGTAAAAGGGCCCAAAGCTGGTCCCAAGAGCTTCCACTCACTTGGCCTGCAATCATTACAAATGGTGAGGTAGCGAGGCGGCCGGTGGCTGGGCTGCACTCGCTCCGTGGGCAGTAGCCAATCACGGGGGTTGGGAGGCGGTAGGAGGTGGGAAACAACACAGGAGGCTGGTCGGGAGGGGGAGAGGGAACAACGCTGCTTGCGGGCATCTGGGGCCAAATAGTTATGTAAAAGGGCCCAAAGCTGGTCCCAAGAGCTTCCACTCACCTGGCCTGCAATCATTACAAATGGCGAGGTAGCGAGGCGGCCGGTGGCTGGGCTGCACTCGCTCCGTGGGCACTAGCCAATCACGGGGGTTGGGGGCGGGTTGGGAGGCGGGAGGAGGTGGGAAACAACACGGGAGGCTGGTCAGGAGGGGGAGAGGGAACAACGCTGCTCGCGGGCAGCTGGGGCCAAATAGTTATGTAAAAGGGCCCAAAGCTGGTCCCAAGAGTTTCCACTCACCTAGCCTGCAATCATTACAAATGGCGAGGTAGCGAGGTGGAGGGTGGCTGGGCTGCACTCGCTCCGTGGGCAGTAGCCAATCACGGGGGTTGGGGGCGGGTTGGGAGGCGGGAGGAGGTGGGAAACAACACGGGAGGCTGGTCGGGAGGGGGAGAGGGAACAATGCTGCTCGTGGGCAGCTGGGGCCAAATAGTTATGTAAAAGGGCCCAAAGCTGGTCCCAAGAGCTTCCACTCACCTGGCCTGCAATCATTACAAATGGCGAGGTAGCGAGGCGGCCGGTGGGTGGGCTGCACTCGCTCCATGGGCAGTAACCAATCACGGGGGTAGAGGGTGGGTTGGGAGGCGGGAGGAGGTGGGAAACAACACGGGAGGCTGGTCGGGAGGGGGAGAGGGAACAACGCTGCTCGTGGGCAGGTGGGGCCAAATAGTTATGTAAAAGGGCCCAAAGCTGGTCCCAAGAGCTTCCACTCACCTGGCCTGCGATCATTACAAATGGCAAGGTTGCGAGGCGGCCGGTGGCTGGGCTGCACTCGCTCCGTGGGCAGTAGCCAATCACGGGGGTTGAGGGCGGGTTGGGAGGTGGTGGGTAACAACACGGGAGGCTGGTCGGGAGGGGGAGAGGGAACAACGCTGCTCGCTGGCAGCTGGGGCCAAATAGTTATGTAAAAGGGCCCAAAGCTGGTCCCAAGAGCTTCCACTCACCTGGCCTGCAATCATTACAAATGGCGAGGTAGTGAGGCGGCCGGTGGCTGGGCTGCACTCACTCCGTGGGCTGTAGCCAATCACGGGGGTTGGGGGCGGGTTGGGAGGCAGGAGGAGTTGGGAAACAACACGGGAGGCTGGTTGGGAGGGGGAGAGGGAACAACGCTGCTCACGGGCAGCTGGGGCCAAATAGTTATGTAAAAGGGCCCAAAGCTGGTCCCAAGAGCTTCCACTCACCTGGCATGCAATCATTACAAATGGTGAGGTAGCGAGGCGGCCGGTGGCTGGGCTGCACTCGCTCCGTGGGCAGTAGCCAATCACGGGGGTTGGGAGGCGGTAGGAGGTGGGAAACAACACAGGAGGCTGGTCGGGAGGGGGAGAGGGAACAACGCTGCTCGCGGGCAGCTGGGGCCAGATAGTTATGTAAAAGGGCCCAAAGCTGGTCCCAAGAGCTTCCACTCACCTGGCCTGCAATCATTACAAATGGCGAGGTAGCGAGGCGGCCGGTGGCTGGGCTGCACTCGCTCCGTGGGCAGTAGCCACTCACGGGGGTTGGGGGCGGGTTAGGAGGCGGGAGGAGGTGGGAAACAACACGGGAGGCTGGTCGGGAGGGGGAGAGGGAACAACGCTGCTCGCGGGCAGCTGGGCCCAAATAGTTATGTAAAAGGGCCCAAAGCTGGTCCCAAGAGCTTCCACTCACCTGGCCTGCAATCATTACAAATGGCGAGGTAGCGAGGCGGCCGGTGGGTGGGCTGCACTCGCTCCATGGGCAGTAACCAATCATGGGGGTTGGGGGTGGGTTGGGAGGCGGGAGGAGGTGGGAAACAACACGGGAGGCTGGTCGGGAGGGGGAGAGGGAACAACGCTGCTCGTGGGCAGCTGGGGCCAAATAGTTATGTAAAAGGGCCCAAAGCTGGTCCCAAGAGCTTCCACTCACCTGGCCTGCAATCATTACAAATGGCGAGATAGCGAGGTGGCCGGTGGCTGGGCTGCACTCGCTCCGTGGGCAGTAGCCAATCACGGGGGTTGGGGGCGGGTTGGGAGGCGGGAGGAGGTGGGAAACATTACGGGAGGCTGGTCGGGAGGGGGAGAGGGAACAACGCTGCTCGCGGGCAGCTGGGGCCAAATAGTTATGTAAAAGGGCCCAAAGCTGGTCCCAAGAGCTTCCACTCACCTGGCCTGCAATCATTACAAATGGCAAGGAAGCGAGGCGGCCGGTGGCTGGGCTGCACTCGCTCCGTGGGCAGTAGCCAATCACGGGGGTTGGGGGCGGGTTGGGAAGTGGGAGGAGATGGGTAACAACACGGGAGGCTGGTCAGGAGGGGGAAAGGGAACAACGCTGCTCGCGGGCAGCTGGGGCCAAATAGTTATGTAAAAGGGCCCAAAGCTGGTCCCAAGAGCTTCCACTCACCTGGCCTGCAATCATTACAAATGGCGAGGTAGTGAGGCGGCCGGTGGCTGGGCTGCACTCACTCCGTGGGCAGTAGCCAATCACGGGGGTTGGGGGCGGGTTGGGAGGCAGGAGGAGGTGGGAAACAACACGGGAGGCTGGTCGGGAGGGGGAGAGGGAACAACGCTGCTCACGGGCAGCTGGGGCCAAATAGTTATGTAAAAGGGCCCAAAGCTGGTCCCAAGAGCTTCCACTCATCTGGCCTGCAATCATTACAAATGGCGAGGTAGCGAGGTGGCCGGTGGCTGGGCTGCACTCGCTCCGTGGGCAGTAGCCAATCACGGGGGTTGGGAGCGGGTTGGGAGGCGGGAAACAACACGGGAGGCTGGTCGGGAGGGGGAGAGGGAACAACGCTGCTTGCGGGCAGCTGGGGCCAAATAGTTATGTAAAAGGGCCCAAAGCTGGTCCCAAGAGCTTCCACTCACCTGGCCTGCAATCATTACAAATGGCGAGGTAGCGAGGCGGCCGGTGGCTGGGCTGCACTCGCTCCGTGGGCACTAGCCAATCACGGGGGTTGGGGGTGGGTTGGGAGGCGGGAGGAGGTGGGAAACAACACGGGAGGCTGGTCAGGAGGGGGAGAGGGAACAACGCTGCTCGCGGGCAGCTGGGGCCAAATAGTTATGTAAAAGGGCCCAAAGCTGGTCCCAAGAGCTTCCACTCACCTGGCCTGCAATCATTACAAATGGCGAGGTAGCGAGGTGGCCGGTGGCTGGGCTGCACTCGCTCCGTGGGCAGTAGCCAATCACGGGGGTTGGGGGCGGGTTGGGAGGCGGGAGGAGGTGGGAAACAACACGGGAGGCTGGTCGGGAGGGGGAGAGGGAACAACGCTGCTTGCGGGCAGCTGGGGCCAAATAGTTATGTAAAAGGGCCAAAAGCTGGTCCCAAGAGCTTCCACTCACCTGGCCTGCAATCATTACAAATGGCGAGGTAGCGAGGCGGCCGGTGGCTGGGCTGCACTGGCTCCGTGGGCACTAGCCAATCACGGGGGTTGGGGGCGTGTTGGGAGGCGGGAGGAGGTGGGAAACAACACGGGAGGCTGGTCAGGAGGGGGAGAGGGAACAACGCTGCTCGCGGGCAGCTGGGGCCAAATAGTTATGTAAAAGGGCCCAAAGCTGGTCCCAAGAGCTTCCACTCATCTGGCCTGCAATCATTACAAATGGCGAGGTAGCGAGGTGGCCGGTGGCTGGGCTGCACTCGCTCCGTGGGCAGTAGACAATCACGGGGGTTGGGGGCGGGTTGGGAGGCGGTAGGAGGTGGGAAACAACACGGGAGGCTGGTCGGGAGGGGGAGAGGGAACAACGCTGCTCGCGGGCAGCTGGGGCCAAATAGTTATGTAAAAGGGCCCAAAGCTGGTCCCAAGAGCTTCCACTCACCTGGCCTGCAATCATTACAAATGGCGAGGTAGCCGGTGGCTGGGCTGCACTCGCTCCGTGGGCAGTAACCAATCACGGGGGTTGGGGGCGGGTTAGGAGGCGGGAGGAGGTGGGAAACAACACGGGAGGCTGGTCGGGAGGGGGAGAGGGAACAACGCTGCTCGCGGGCAGCTGGGCCCAAATAGTTATGTAAAAGGGCCCAAAGCTGGTCCCAAGAGCTTCCACTCACCTGGCCTGCAATCATTAAAAATGGCGAGGTAGCGAGGCGGCCGGTGGGTGGGCTGCACTCGCTCCGTGGGCAGTAACTAATCACGGGGGTTGGGGGTGGGTTGGGAGGCGGGAGGAGGTGGGAAACAACACGGGAGGTTGGTCGGGAGGGGGAGAGGGAACAACGCTGCTCGTGGGCAGGTGGGGCCAAATAGTTATGTAAAAGGGCCCAAAGCTGGTCCCAAGAGCTTCCACTCACCTGGCCTGCAATCATTACAAATGGCGAGGTAGCGAGGCGGCCGGTGGCTGGGCTGCACTCGCTCCATGGGCAGTAGCCAATCACGGGGGTTGGGAGCGGGTTGGGAGGCGGGAGGAGGTGGGAAACAACACGGGAGGCTGGTCGGGAGGGGGATAGGGAACAACGCTGCTTGCGGGCATCTGGGGCCAAATAGTTATGTAAAAGGGCCCAAAGCTGGTCCCAAGAGCTTCCACTCACCTGGCCTGCAATCATTACAAATGGCGAGGTAGCGAGGCGGCCGGTGGCTGGGCTGCACTCGCTCCGTGGGCACTAGCCAATCACGGGGGTTGGGGGCGGGTTGGGAGACGGGAGGAGGTGGGAAACAACACGGGAGGCTGGTCAGGAGGGGGAGAGGGAACAACGCTGCTCGCGGGCAGCTGGGGCCAAATAGTTATGTAAAAGGGCCCAAAGCTGGTCCCAAGAGCTTCCACTCACCTGGCCTGCAATCATTACAAATGGCAAGGAAGCGAGGCGGCCGGTGGCTGGGCTGCACTCGCTCAGTGGGCAGTAGCCAATCACGGGGGTTGGGGGCGGGTTGGGAAGTGGGAGGAGGTGGGTAACAACACGGGAGGCTGGTCAGGAGGGGGAGAGGGAACAACGCTGCTCGCGGGCAGCTGGGGCCAAATAGTTATGTAAAAGGGCCCAAAGCTGGTCCCAAGAGCTTCCACTCACCTGGCCTGCAATCATTACAAATGGCAAGGAAGCGAGGCGGCCGGTGGCTGGGCTGCACTCGCTCCGTGGGCACTAGCCAATCACGGGGGTTGGGGGCGGGTTGGGAGACGGGAGGAGGTGGGAAACAACACGGGAGGCTGGTCAGGAGGGGGAGAGGGAACAACGCTGCTCGCGGGCAGCTGGGGCCAAATAGTTATGTAAAAGGGCCCAAAGCTGGTCCCAAGAGCTTCCACTCACCTGGCCTGCAATCATTACAAATGGCAAGGAAGCGAGGCGGCCGGTGGCTGGGCTGCACTCGCTCAGTGGGCAGTAGCCAATCACGGGGGTTGGGGGCGGGTTGGGAAGTGGGAGGAGGTGGGTAACAACACGGGAGGCTGGTCAGGAGGGGGAGAGGGAACAACGCTGCTCGCGGGCAGCTGGGGCCAAATAGTTATGTAAAAGGGCCCAAAGCTGGTCCCAAGAGCTTCCACTCACCTGGCCTGCAATCATTACAAATGGCGAGGTAGTGAGGCGGCCGGTGGCTGGGCTGCACTCACTCCGTGGGCAGTAGCCAATCACGGGGGTTGGGGGCGGGTTGGGAGGCAGGAGGAAGTGGGAAACAACACGGGAGGCTGGTCGGGAGGGGGAGAGGGAACAACGCTGCTCACGGGCAGCTGGGGCCAAATAGTTATGTAAAAGGGCCCATAGCTGGTCCCAAGAGCTTCCACTCACCTGGCCTGCAATCATTACAAATGGCGAGGTAGCGAGGCGGCCGGTGGCTGGGCTGCACTCGCTCCGTGGGCACTAGCCAATCACGGGGTTGGGGGCGGGTTGGGAGGCGGGAGGAGGTGGGAAAAAACACGGGAGGCTGGTCAGGAGGGGGAGAGGGAACAACGCTGCTCGCGGGCAGCTGGGGCCAAATAGTTATGTAAAAGGGCCCAAAGCTGGTCCCAAGAGCTTCCACTCACCTGGCCTGCAATCATTACAAATGGCGAGGTAGCGAGGCGGCCGGTGGCTGGGCTGCACTCGCTCCGTGGGCAGTAGCCAATCACGGGGGTTGGGAGGCGGTAGGAGGTGGGAAACAACACAGGAGGCTGGTCGGGAGGGGGAGAGGGAACAACGCTGCTTGCGGGCATCTGGGGCCAAATAGTTATGTAAAAGGGCCCAAAGCTGGTCCCAAGAGCTTCCACTCACCTGGCCTGCAATCATTACAAATGGCGAGGTAGCGAGGCGGCCGGTGGCTGGGCTGCACTCGCTCCGTGGGCAGTAGCCAATCAAGGGGGTTGGGGGCGGGTTGGGAGGCGGGAGGAGGTGGGAAACAACACGGGAGGCTGGTCGGGAGGGGGAGAGGGAACAACGCTGCTCGCGGGCAGCTGGGGCCAAATAGTTATGTAAAAGGGCCCAAAGCTGGTCCCAAGAGCTTCCACTCACCTGGCCTGCAATCATTACAAATGGCGAGGTAGCGAGGCGGCCGGTGGCTGGGCTGCACTCGCTCCGTGGGCACTAGCCAATCACGGGGGTTGGGGGCAGGTTGGGAGGCAGGAGGAGGTGGGAAACAACACGGGAGGCTGGTCGGGAGGGGGAGAGGGAACAACGCTGCTCGCGGGCAGCTGGGGCCAAATAGTTATGTAAAAGGGCCCAAAGCTGGTCCCAAGAGCTTCCACTCACCTGGCCTGCAATCATTACAAATGGCAAGGAAGCGAGGCGGCCGGTGGCTGGGCTGCACTCGCTCCGTGGGCAGTAGCCAATCACGGGGATTGGGGGCCGGTTGGGAAGTGGGAGGAGGTGGGTAACAACACGGGAGGCTGGTCGGGAGGGGGAGAGGGAACAACGCTGCTCACGGGCAGCTGGGGCCAAATAGTTATGTAAAAGGGCCCAAAGCTGGTCCCAAGAGCTTCCACTCACCTGGCCTGCAATCATTACAAATGGCGAGGTAGCGAGGCGGCCGGTGGCTGGGCTGCACTCGCTCCGTGGGCACTAGCCAATCACGGGGGTTGGGGGCGGGTTGGGAGGCGGGAGGAGGTGGGAAAAAACACGGGAGGCTGGTCAGGAGGGGGAGAGGGAACAACGCTGCTCGCGGGCAGCTGGGGCCAAATAGTTATGTAAAAGGGCCCAAAGCTGGTCCCAAGAGCTTCCACTCACCTGGCCTGCAATCATTACAAATGGCGAGGTAGCGAGGTGGCCGGTGGCTGGGCTGCACTCGCTCCGTGGGCAGTAGCCAATCACAGGGGTTGGGGGCGGGTTGGGAGGCGGGAGGAGGTGGGAAACAACACGGGAGGCTGGTCGGGAGGGGGAGGGGGAACAACGCTGCTCGTGGGCAGCTGGGGCCAAATAGTTATGTAAAAGGGCCCAAAGCTGGTCCCAAGAGCTTCCACTCACCTGGCCTGCAATCATTACAAATGGCGAGGTAGTGAGGCGGCCGGTGGCTGGGCTGCACTCACTCCGTGGGCTGTAGCCAATCACGGGGGTTGGGGGCGGGTTGGGAGGCAGGAGGAGTTGGGAAACAACACGGGAGGCTGGTCGGGAGGGGGAGAGGGAACAACGCTGCTCACGGGCAGCTGGGGCCAAATAGTTATGGAAAAGGGCCCAAAGCTGGTCCCAAGAGCTTCCACTCACCTGGCCTGCAATCATTACAAATGGTGAGGTAGCGAGGCGGCCGGTGGCTGGGCTGCACTCGCTCCATGGGCAGTAGCCAATCACGGGGGTTGGGAGGCGGTAGGAGGTGGGAAACAACACAGGAGGCTGGTCGGGAGGGGGAGAGGGAACAACGCTGCTTGCGGGCATCTGGGGCCAAATAGTTATGTAAAAGGGCCCAAAGCTGGTCCCAAGAGCTTCCACTCACCTGGCCTGCCATCATTACAAATGGCGAGGTAGCGAGGCGGCCGGTGGCTGGGCTGCACTCGCTCCGTGGGCACTAGCCAATCACGGGGGTTGGGGGCGGGTTGGGAGGAGGTGGGAAACAACACGGGAGGCTGGTCAGGAGGGGGAGAGGGAACAACGCTGCTCGCGGGCAGCTGGGGCCAAATAGTTATGTAAAAGGGCCCAAAGCTGGTCCCAAGAGCTTCCACTCACCTAGCCTGCAATCATTACAAATGGCGAGGTAGCGAGGTGGCCAGTGGCTGGGCTGCACTCGCTCCGTGGGCAGTAGCCAATCACGGGGGTTGGGGGCGGGTTGGGAGGCGGGAGGAGGTGGGAAACAACACGGGAGGCTGGTCGGGAGGGGGAGAGGGAACAACGCTGCTCGTGGGCAGCTGGGGCCAAATAGTTATGTAAAAGGGCCCAAAGCTGGTCCCAAGAGCTTCCACTCACCTGGCCTGCAATCATTACAAATGGCGAGGTAGCGAGGCGGCCGGTGGGTGGGCTGCACTCGCTCCATGGGCAGTAACCAATCACGGGGGTAGGGGGTGGGTTGGGAGGCGGGAGGAGGTGGGAAACAACACGGGAGGCTGGTCGGGAGGGGGAGAGGGAACAACGCTGCTCGTGGGCAGGTGGGGCCAAATAGTTATGTAAAAGGGCCCAAAGCTGGTCCCAAGAGCTTCCACTCACCTGGCCTGCAATCATTACAAATGGCGAGGTAGCGAGGCGGCCGGTGGGTGGGCTGCACTCGCTCCGTGGGCAGTAACCAATCACGGGGGTAGGGGGCGGGTTGGGAGGTGGTGGGTAACAACACGGGAGGCTGGTCGGGAGGGGGAGAGGGAACAACGCTGATACAATTACATTCTTACAAGTCCTTTGGCCTCATTACGAGTTTGGAGGCAGCCATGCTTAATAAGGGGTTGGCTGCCTCCAAACTCGGGTCTGGGTCCGGTTTCCCTGAATGGGGAAATACCGGGCCATTCTGACCTTGGAGGGCCCGGTATTTCCCCATCCAGGGAACCCGGACCCGGTACATCCCCATTCCCATTCGAGCTCCCATAGGGCTCAATGAGAATGGGGAGCATGCTAACAACTGGCCCATTAATAACGGGCCTGTTGTTAGCATGCTGGGCCGCTCGCGGGACCCGCAAAGGATGTCTGGTAAAACCAGGCATCCAGAGCGGGTCCCGCGAGCGGACCTCGTAATGAGGCGTTATGGGGTTAATGGTGCCAGCAGCTCTACCGGCGACATTAACCTCATACCGCCAGGGTCCTAATGAGGCCACGTGAAACAATTCAGAATGTGAAATAACTATCATAATCAGCCTGGTGACATTTCCGATAGTGCAAGTGCAAGAAACAATTAAGGAGGAGAGGGGAAGGGTAAAATGAGACAAAACAAGCAGTAACATTACTATGCCGGACGACAATTGATGTAGTGCATGAGTATAACAAGAGGAGGGAGAGGGAGGGGGAGTGGAGTGAGGAGGAAGGAGAGGAACTAAACAAATGACTATCCTACTAGGTCAGACGACGGTTCAGAATAGAGCTGGGGGGAGTGGGAGGAGAAGACAAAGAGGGAGGGGGAGACAGACAAGCTGCTATCAAAGGTCATGGGACAAATGATAAGAGTAAGTGCTAATGGACATAAAAAGGGAGGGGGGAGGAAAGGTAAGGAGGCTGCGAAAGACAGGCAGCTATGATTACTATGCCTGACGGCAAATGAGGCAGTGACAGACTTTAACAGGAAGAGGGGAGGGGTGAGGGAGTCCGAGGGAAGGTGGCTGTGAAAGTAAGGCGGCTACGATTACTATACCTGACAGCAATTGAGGTAGTGCCAGACTTTAACAGGATGAGGGGAAGGGTGGGTTAGGAAAGGGAAGGTGGCTGTGAAAGACAGGCGGCTACGATTACTATGCCTGATGGCAATTGAGGTTGTGCTAGACTTTAACAGGAAGGGGGAGGGGTGGGGGAAGGAGAGGGAAGGTGGCTGCGAAAGACAGGCAGCTACAATTACTATCTGACAAAAAATAGCCCACATGAAGACTTGAACCGGCGGTTGAATTGCAGAGAGACTTTTTGGATCGACAAACTTGGCAGTTTGGTTCCCAATGAAATTAATGAAGAGATTAACTATCACTATTTTTTATGATCTCTTAATTTCTTTGCTTCTGTGTATATGTTACTAGCTGTCAGTACTATATGCTGTTGTATATCCCGTGTGATGCATCAATATGGACCTAAGGCCACCCTGCTGTACTTCCTGGACATTTGTCTATGACCCAAGGTGACGTCTGGCGACAACACCATGTTTCAGTAGGAGTGGGTAATATCTTTATAAATAATTGAAGTGCCATAAATTTAATTGCTAGAACCCTCCTAGCACTCTTACCTATTGTCCCATGTCTCTGCTTGCGCCCCAGGTGCCGTCCCTTGTCGACACCCCCCAGTTAGGGACACAAGCATATAAATATGTGACATTATCATTACCATATGTTTGTATTGTTAGCTTACTTCTGCATTGTTAGCTTTCTTCTGTATTTCCTGAACTTGAATCCTGGTGCCATCCAGCATTTTGTGTGTAAACATGACTCTTTTCTGATTTTTGTTATATTGTTTACATCGGAGTATTTCTTCTGTTTCTAGTATTTCTAACTTGTTTTTTGCATTCCATAATTGCTCATTAATACACATTAAGGCAGTCAATTGGTTTAAATCTCTGAGATCGAGCTCAGAGACTCGTATGCAGCCTTATACTTATGACCACGGACCCCTCCGGGTCGCGGTCACGTGGTATATAGAAAGAAGCGTTGCCTCTGCAACGCTCCGATGCGTAGACCGCAGTTACACGCCAGCGAGCAACGAGGAGTACTCCTATTCCTCGCTGCTCTCACGGTAAGCAAACTACACGCTGCCACTTTGTTTTTACACACGGATCTCACCCGTTTGTTATTCTGAATGCTTGTTTTACATTGCAGCCTATCTACTGAAGGCTGTACAACAGCGCTGATTTATATCAGGCAGCTTCTGTCCACCACATTGTTCCCGTGGACCACGCCACTTCCCATGCATGTAATCTACCATTGTCAGGTAAAATGCACACCGCATTCGTTATCTTTAAACTCATAGCGAACAGATCCTTATTGGTTTTTTTTCTTTTCTTTTTCTATTTCAATCCATCACCCAATCTCGACTACTTCTGCTACTACAATGGATTGGTATGTCCCTTATATTTTGATATTGATGGGACTGTGTACTACGATGTACTATTTTCTTTTTTTTCTTTATGTTATAAATGTGCACACGTTATTTACAGACTTGCCCTGATGAAGGAAATGTAATTCCGAAATGCATTGGCAATTTTTGGTCTGATGTAAAATGCAAGTGGCGTTTTCTTCCTCGCTAAGAAAGTATTAGTGACTTCTCATGTTATGAGACTCATTTTTCTTTGAGGAAACTGTTTGTTGATAAAAAGGATTTTGGAAAAACAACTGAACTTCAATGGTTGTTATTATTATTATTTTTTTTAACATAAAACCATTACATGCCTTGGATTCAATCAATTTTTTGGAAAGTTTAAACTACTTATATACCCTGATTGGGTTTTTTAGAGAGCGGCTGTGTGACCCTGTATCCCACTTGGTCTTCTGCTTCACGAGCTACAATTACTATGCCTGACGGCAATTGAGGTAGTGCCAGAATTTAACAGGAGGGGGAAAGGGTGGCGAGGAGGGGAAGGAGGGTATAGGGTAGCTAAGAATACCCATTCTTAGTATGGGGTAGTCTGTCCCTATCCTAGGAAGGGTCCAAAAGCTGCAGCCTTATTTCTCTAAATTCATGTGACACAGTTAGGGAACTGATCCTGTCAAGAAGGGATGGGGACCCCTCTCAACCTGGTGAGGGAGGCCTACCAGGGTTTTTACCTGAGCCAACCCTGCCCCAGAGGTGGGGTGTGGGAGTTGGGATGGCACCAGTCTCTGTCCCTTCTACCTGTGCCTGCATGACTGAAATAAGCATCACCTTTTCTAGTTCCATACCTGTATTGCACAATGCCGGCCAGTTCCTTTACTCAACTCGGAAAGAGGGAGCCTGCAAAACTGCGAAGCAATCTAAACATCAAACTGGCAATTCTAGCACCTTACATGTCACTGACTGTGATTTTTATCTTACGTTCAACATGCCCGCAATGCGGTCGGCACATCATGCTGATACCCCATATACTCAGTGTGACACAAACTGCAGCGCTATACATACCTTCATCCCTATATTAAACTGGCACTGAAGATGCTAATGTTCAGCCATGATATGAACGGGGACATTGATTCTATTCAGAACGTGCCGCCATTCCCAAATGCACACTACAGATGCACACTACAAACTCCTGACAGAACAAGGAAGAAAGGAGGGACTTGGGGTCATTTCGGCAGAGCACTCCGGCATATTGTTGGGAGGGGCTTGTTTATCTTGAGGTAGGCTCAGGGGAAGAGGCTTGCTCAAATGCATAGCCTGCAACTCACCCGCTTTTGGTGGGTGTCATCCGCCTTGCAAGCATCAGACTCACCCGCCAAGCCCCGTAAACGCCCATTCACTTCTATGGGCTCTCACCCGCCAAGAAGAAAATCTGGGGTTTTCACCACCTTGGCGACACAGATACTTGGTAGCTATGTCAAATTGGAGGAGACTGCTGGGAATGTGTTCATTGCAGGGAGCTGCCACACAGAGAAAGGAGGGGCTTTATAGCAAGCTAAAGAAGGATAAAAGCACATGGTTTTCAACAAAAAAAAAATATGATTGATACAATTATTGTAAAACACCAACACGTTGGTTTAAATGGTGGAAGGACACAAACACTGAGATTTTTTGATGCAGCAAATTCATTCCTGAGCTTTACCAGTTACCATGCCAACCAGATATCCTGCTTCTAAACATCCCTGCTTCTCTCCTTTTGTAATGGCCTTGGCGCGCAGCAGGCCTGCGATGTCGCAGGAATAAAAGGGCCGACACAGAGCTCTTGGTAAACGTCTGCTTTAATCCCCTCTCCATACATGAACTCCCCGATCCCGCCCCCCGTGCGTCACTTCCCTTTCCTTCCCTCAGCCCGCCCCCCATCGTCCTGGAGACGTCAACGTGACACCTTTGTCTTAGCAATGCTTTCGTACATATGTGGCGCAAGTGCCACCAAATGCGCCAAAACCAAAACGAACGCTGCCCCGAAAGCAAAAACACGCAATACTTGCTCTGCTGCAAACTAAAGAACATGAATTAATCCAGAGAAATGTCAGCCCAGCAAGACATGAGTGACGTGGATTGGCTCCAACTGACAGCGGCTTGAGAAGGAACCAGGCAGAGGGACAAACAGAAAACAGTCATTGTAATCCAATTGCAAATCAGAGTGAAGATTACAATCCTCCTTAAATAGTGCCCATACTTCACCTACTAGTAAAAGTAGCTGCCACCAAAAAGGACCACCAATCCCGATGGAACTAGTGAGCATGCTCAGAGGAAACGTCAGTGAAGTAGCAAATTCGTGCGGCCAATTGCATCCACATGATAGCACTTAGGCACCAGGTAAGGCATATAGCAAGGTAACAAATGCTCCTGCTCCCCAGTACATACACAAGCCTGCTGGCTCCTTCCAACAAAGCACTGGCAGCCCCAAACCCCGGGGAGGATTTCCCAGGCAAAGCAAGGTGGGCTGGCACAGAATACGAGGCACTCAGGCGGGCACTCAGTCTGGCACAGACTACGAGGCACTCAGGCATACACTCAGTCAGGGCAGGCAGAAATGTGTTCACAGCTTCCGCTCCTCTTGTGTTTGTACATGGATAAAGAGTGTGGGGATGTTCGGAGCCATCTGTGTATGCCAACCTCTATGTGTCCTGGGCATCTCTGTGAGCCCCCAGAAGACTGACTGTTTTGATTTGATTTGATTTTGGATTTCTAACGTGCATTTCCTTAGGTGGAACCAAGCGGCAAGCCGCATCTAGGCGCAGATTGAAAATTACGTTACAGTCAGTCATATTGATAGCTACTTGTGACGAGTTGTTTTCCCTTCTGACCCGCTGCCAAATTGTGAAGTACATTGTGACGGTCTGAAGTCTGAGGAGGGGGCCGTGAGTGCTGAAGGAGCCGGGGAAAGCATGGAACCCACGTGGTGGGGTGCCGACTTAGGCACGGACAAAACCCTTTCGATCCTGAGCCCTGACAAGGGCAACTTGCATGCTCCCCAGCAGGAAATGGTGCCGGCAACGGGCGCTCGCTCACACGAAGAGGAGGGGGGCACTCGTGCTGCCAGAAACAGGAACGCAGCTACGACCCAGACACGGGCGAACAATGAAGGAGGCGGCCAGCACCTGCTCTGTGCTCGGAGGGGAGGGGAAAGTCCGGGTGCTGTTCGGACGGCACGCTGCAGCAAGGCAACGGCTCGGGGAAGGGCAGAGAAACCGTATGAAATTCCTCACGAACGGAGTTTGACAATAAAGGCTGACACTCCCCACAACAAGGGAAAAGTTATGAACATAGGTGACTTCCATACCAGTGAGAACTATGGAAACACAAACCCCGGTACTCCCCACAGTCCTCACCTAGCGGCACATGGGTGGAGTGCATCATGGCGACTGGCATCAAAGAAGGAAGGGGGCGGGCTTGGGGGGGGGTTATCAAGCCTTAACTGGGTGAAGAGCACTGATTGGCCCAGAGTTGACAAGCCCCTATATAAGCTAGATAGAGAAGAAGGACTGACAGTGAATTCTCCTTTCTTTTGCAGAACTGTATTGGAAGCGAAGAGACAGGAGCCTCTTACCGTTGGGCTTGCGAGGATTAAACCCAGGTTTATACCATATCCTCCAAGGAAGCCTCCAAGGACTTTAAAACTGGCACTAACAAAGGAGAAGTTGGAAGCCTGACTGGGAAGATTTATTGATTTATTTTCTTCTCATTACTTGCTTTATTTTTTTTCTGAAAAAGTCAATAAAGACTATACTTTTGGTTACTTCAAACTACCTTGTCGGAGTGGTCCTTCACATACATATTGTTAGGAAAGATTTCATATTTGAATGTAATTTTCCCTCCATGTGGCAACCCTCAAACATTTTGCTGCAGTTTTACACCCTGATCTAAACTTTGCCCGAGAAGCGAAGCCCCCTGCCGCACTCCTCTGGGCTTTCGCTCAATACCCATTGGGGAAACAGACATGCCCTTAAGAAAGTCAGTACTGTGAGACTTTGTTTCCCTTAGTCCTTTCCGCAGCTTTTGTGCAACATGTAACAAGAGTGCAATGTAACTTACTTTAACACACTCTTTTCCAAAGGCCCTAGAAACTCTCGCTGGACTTATTATGAACTGTGCAGGTGTGTCACGGACAGGACTGGTGGCAGCTATCGTTTATCTTATGTTTTGAACCCTTTTTTGCCATGTTATCCGCGCTTACCAGGTTTGGCACGAATAGGTGGCCTGGCTCCAAAATGGCCATGCCACGCGGTTCTTTGTCCTGTCCTTTGGCCATCTTGCCCCTTCACCTTCCCCAGGTCGAGCCGACCCGGGTCAGTCCTTATTTGGTCACGCACTTTTACGCGAAAACCAAAGCATTCGCGGGCTTCTGCATGCCTTGTCTGTGTGCCTCCAGGACGTGGGTTGGGATGTCTGTTCCCAATACACATCCTGGGTGCCAGAGAGTCTGGAGTGTCCTGAATGCCTGGGACCACCATGGTCTGTGATTGGTCCACGTATGGAGTGAGTGTTTGTGAGCAGTTCTCCCATTGGGTCCTCTCCATTTTGGCGCGAAGGGAACTTTGGATAAGAGGAGGCCGAAAACACCACTACCATGTCGATCTCCTGAGTTCACACCGAACAAGGGAGGAGGAGCCAAGTATCCTGCAACAAGAAGCCGAGTTGAGGAACCGCTAGTGACCCGCTGGAAGGTTTGGCCCGCTGAGCCCGCTGTCGTCCTGCGAGACCCTTCTGCATCTGATCGTCCTAGAAGGTCTGCGAAGGGGCTTCAACCCCTTGGAATAGTGGGACCAACTATTCTTGGCACCTTCATCAAGCCCTGCAAGTAAGCCTCTTCAGAAGTGTCCCTGGGCCAACCAGTGGGCTGACCAGCTTACACAGGACGTTTGCTCTGTCACCGCTGCAGTTTCGGGGAAGCCCTCAAAACTTGGCCAGCTGCTAGCTCTGTGTCCACGGCACCCTCATACCGAATTTCGTACACTTGGCATTCCCAGGTCTGAAGTGAGACGAGTGCGCCCGGACCAGAGTAAACGCAGTTGCTGTGTTGCCCTGCTGTGGTAATGACCTGTGCACGTTTGCTGCATTTGTGACCCCCTCGACCCTGAATCCTGCTACCGTGGAATCTACACGGTGTCGGGACGTCCCGATTGTCGCATCCGAACCTGCCAGCAACGTGAACTGAACTGGCGAAGTCTGGGTCTGCCTGCGTCGAGGACCGGTGAGTAGTCCATACCCCAACCAGTGGTTTACTTTAGTATTATTGTGATTCTTTGCTATGGTCGATGCTATAAAGGCCTTGTAATAAATGTGTCTATATTTTTAATATAACACCTGTCTGGAGTAATTTGTTAGTGTCCTTGCTTTGTGTGCTCATTGAGGTCTTTCAGTCATCCTCACCCCTCTTGAGACTTAGTCTTGACCGCCACCATCGCTACCCTGATTGGTCTGGCTTGTCCAGAGGTTACCCTGCTCCAAGAAACTAGGCTGGCCTTCTGAGCCTCTGCCCCTCCAGGTCAGAGTTCAGAAATCCATCTTAACACATATGAACAGTTGTTTTTTGTCAAATAAAAGGTTGAGGTGTTCAGTGGCACCCAAAATATTCTTTTGAGAGGAGATCTCGCATTTATGTGAGGAAGTTGTCGCATTGGAGGACACAGATACAAGATTTGTATTGGCTAATAGATGCTCTCTCGGTTGGTGTTCATGATGGTATCTTCTTGTAAGAGAATTGGGAATCACATTGGAGGTTTCAGTGATATATGTACATAGAAGGGAACTATGGGCCATCCGTGATTCATTTACCTGGCCTTTTCTCTCTGTTTCTACTTCATAGAAGATATCTCCCTACAGCCCTTCCTTCTACACTGCCTCATACCACCCTTCATTCATTCTCTTACACCTCTTTATTCCATCCCACCTCTTTACTGCAGGGTGGGGGAGAGAAGTTCAGTATTTGTGAATAGCGAACCCATTTGTGATTTCTGTGTTTCACCCCATCGTGAAATATGTTCATAAAATCTGGGCTATCCCGATAGAAGTTATATGGAGCAAAAAACGATAACCTCGCCTGACCACACTATGGTTTCTACATGCCATCCTTTGAAGTACTTGCACATTTCGATCATCCATTCTGATTTCAACTGAGTCCTCAGCAGGAGCTGTCTCCTAAAGTTTGGGGAGTGGGTAGGGCCAATAGGCCCTGATCCACCCTACAGCTCCTTCCAAGTCCTGAGTACCTCTAGGCCAAACTTTGTTTCTTTGCCCCGGCATTTTGAGCTCCAGGAGTGTGGGAACTCAAAAGGTTAAGGAGACTAAGAAAGCTATGAAGAAGTTTACTGACTCCTCTCCGTTTTAGTCGGTGGGTAATGATAACGTGTCTGTGCATTCTATAGCTACTCATTTTTGACTTATGTTAAGCTTTTGCCTCGCTTTGATGTTCTGGTTTTTGTGAGCAACAATAATTCTTTTGTTCTGCATCTAGGTTTGCCTAAAACCTGGAAAATGTGTCGAGTTTTTTACATTTCTTAGGTAGAGCCTGTGGGTCAGTGTTTTGACCATTGCATTCTTCTCCTGCACCTCCAGCTCCTGTGTTGCTGAAGGAAAATTAGGAAATTGATGTCGAGGGATCAGTGATGTTCGATTTCTCGTGGGCAGTTACAGTAGGTCCACTAGAATGGCTGCCCTGTCAGCGATAGATCCTGGGAACCTGCTTCCTTTGTTCATTCCACATTGTTGGTGTATAGGTTTAATTGGCAATTTCCTGACCATTCTTTAGCTGTGGCATGGGAATACTGTTATGTATTGTGATCATCATGACTAATCCTGGCATTAGCATGTTCGCATGCGGAAGAACAATCTGGTCTAGATGTAAAAATATCTTCTGGAAAAGAATTCTGCAGCTTCCACAAGGCTTTCCAACAGCAGGCATACTATACGAACTGAGTTTATCATCAATGATCGCAAGAATAATGTGGAATACAGTTTCTCTCTATAGTAAGACCATTGGTACTGACGAAATACCACAATTTATGCTGTTACTGGAACAGGGGAACCCAGAACAGGACTCATTACTTCAGAGATGGCGACTAAAATGAAAAGAGATTCTCAAACAACTGAATACTGAGGAACGCTTGTCAAAAATCCCAATGCTGTAAAAAAAAAAAAAGACTATTCCAACAAGATTGGATAGACACATCAGAAAGTTCAGAGCATAGATGTATGGCAAATAGGCCAACGGAAGTAAAAGCTTTAAACTGCCTACCAAAATACATGGAAAAATTCCCTTGCAAGCGATTAAGAATCATCTTCTTGAAATTTAGATTGAACCTCTTTCCGACGAAAGAAATTAAAAAACTAAGACAAGAAGTCGGGCTAAAGGACCAACGCTGCAGATTCTGGAAGAAACCCTGAAACATCTAGTACTAAATTGCATCGAATTGAGAGATCTAAGAACAAATTATTTAAGTAAAGAGCTAGAAAAATCGGCGACATGCAGCAGCAACGAGTGGTGGACAAAAATGCACAGTAGTGATTGCAAAAATTTAACAATAGCATTGTCTCTTTACTTAGAACAACTTAGTAAGAGATTATTGGATGAAAAGTAATCAAGTTGGGTAGAAACATGAGCGATGCTTCCACACTCCATACTCCTTTATCACTCTTAAATGGTGAGGTTACGATGATAGTGATGACAGAACAGTCAATCGAAAATAAGAGAATGTGATAAGTAATGTTAAATGATTTTATGGAAGGGAGTTTCTTCTTCCTTTCTTTTTAAAAAAAGTTTGAAACTAATTGAAAAAAAAAATCCTGGCGTTAGAGGTAGCTACCATTGGTCTGTGCTCAGTTCGAGATTGTGGCTGTCAGGTTTTAAGGTTTTGAGTTGCAGTCTGCAGCATCTGAGGCAGTTTGATGCATCTTCATGTGCCACTCGCCTTTGCCATCTGAAGTGGCGTGTTCGCTGAGGCTGACACCTAGTGCATGGTAGCAGTATGGTCAGTGTTTTTAATGACTCATACCAAGATCCCTGCTGTGGATTTACCATTGTTTGATAGGACAGAATTGTGGAAACCACTAGTATCACAGTGGTGGCTGGTATAAAAGTAACAAAATACCTATTGCTATCCACCACTGGAAATATTCAGTTTAGATAAAAAGGAAATAATTAGCGTATAAGGGTGGGTATCAGTGATATCCCACTTGGTGATAATCCCAAGATGACACTGACCTTTGTACAGAATGTGTGTAAGGAGGGGTAACAGGGAATGGCTCGTACATTTAAAAACAATTACAATTCAAAGCCTGGTGTGTAAATCAAAATGATATTTGACCATATGTTTATTATATAATTATTTTTTGCACAGGAGCTACCTAGGGTTGGTGGTATTCCACATTTTTGCAGAATGTTTTTTTGCCACTTTATTTTATCCCCATATGGTATGTTTTATACAGTATGGTATATATAGAAAGGGGGTGTAGTTAGGGATATAAGTGATGAGCACGTGGGTCTCCCCACGCTTTTTGAGGTTAAAAAAACTGTAAAATGGGGTGTAATGGGGGAGATTCTGCAATGATACATTCAGCCCAAAAAAAAGGGAAATGCTCATAGATCCAGCTAGATCGCTATTTGTTTGCCTTTCTTAGGGTATTCTTCCCTTGACCAGTAACCAACAGGCTGGTACTCTACTATGTTGTACTACAGGAACTTGGAACCTGCTTTACCTTGTATTTAAGTGTCACCATCTGGAATGAGACGGGGTCAATGTGATTAATGTGGAATCAGAGAGGGGAGGGGAGAGGACTCAGGAGGAAGCTCAGCGAAGGCCAAAATCTATGGTTCCCTCTCAAGGTCTGCCTGCTGTCTACATCCAATGACCTGCCTGCTCGAAAGACTTTGTGGTAACCCCAAGGTAAGCCTTGGGGTACGGGGCCTGTGAATCCCAGGGTATTGTCACTGCATCCATGGGAGGAGCCCCTTACCATGAGACCAGGGAGGTGAGGACGCTACCACCCTGGGGGTGGTACTCAGCGGGAGGATCTCAGGGATAGGGAAACCCCCTATGGAACCAGTGATGACTATTAGGGGAGAATGCAGTATTTCCACCCTCCACCCCTACATCCCTTATACTCCTACTTTACACCCACCTTTTTCACTTCACAATACCTCCATGTATTGCTGTAAAGAAAAGGATCCCATCCTCGTAAGACATATTGAGACGAGGAAGAGTAGGAATTTACTAGATGGAGTACATCAAGAAACTGAGACAAAGAAGAACTCACCTAACCCAGTGGAGACTAATCCTGACAACACTGGGACGAAAACGATCTGTAGAGAAATAAGGAGCCAAGGTACGTACTCCATTCAATGTGGACACTTTAAACATATAAAAAGGAAAGAAGGACTGCAAAATACGCCCGATCCTTCCCAGAGGGCCATGAGAGCCAGCACGGCCCAGGAGAGAAGAAAGCAGACTGGGATGCCGAGAAGGGACCAGGAATCTACTGGGCCGGTCTGGAGTGGGAGAACCACTCGACAGTCCCACCAAGAGAAGCTTCAGGCATTCCTTACAGCCGGACAGCGGGAGAAGGGAGAACCACACCACCCGAGGGAAGTGTACCACTTCAGAGCTGCCGCAGCCCGCAGAGAAACCACAAGGGTCGGAGAAGCCCCACAGCTGATCGCAGATGCCAGGAAAAACCCGGGCGGTCGCGGACTGGAAGAGAAGGTACGCAAGTTGCTAGGAAGGTGCTGGGGCCCCAAGAAGATGGTGGAGAGTCCAAAAGTGGAAAGCAAGTCAAGAATACAGGGTCTGGGACCCTAAACAAGGGGAAGAGGCATTGGCTTACCTTGAGTCTCACAATAGTACTTGGCAGGAGAGTGAACCAAGGGAAAGCCACACAACCAAGATCAGTCTGGGATCCGCACCCACAAGAAAGCTGAAGACATAGTGTCTGGGACCCTAACCAAGATGGACCGACATTTGCATAGCTTGGGCCGCACGATAGTACTTGACAGGAGAGTGAACCAAGTCTATTCGATAAACCCCTTTTGGAACACTTGTGGAACACTATACATGGTTGGGGCACATTGACAAAGATTTATTTTGTTTTGTGATACAAATGCCCACACCCATGGGGTGGTGATTTAGCAGCTCAATTGTACAAACTCAAACAACAGTCGATTTAAAAGTTCAACACAGTAAAAAATGACCTTAACATATCGGTTGAGTGGAATAATCTCATTTTTTCCTGATCGGCTGACAACAATATGGCACTACATGACACTCCACGGGTAGATAGAAAATGCAATCATTCTAATGAATTATGGATAAAAATGTATTTAAGACCCAGTCAAATCGGGAAAATGAAGACTGAGGATATATACATTTTTTTTAAACATACATGTCATGTACCATGCATTGACATTTTACCAGGACAAACAGTGTGCTTTATATACCTAATCTGCATCTTTTGTTTTGGAACGGATTTGATAATAATATTGCAATATATTTTGATTCACACACTTGGACACAGGCCCACACTTTTCTAATCCAACATTTAGGTCTAGGTTGGCACATGAGACATAGCACTAGTACAGACACACGGCTATGTCTGACCCGATCTGCAAGCTACATGGGGCATACATACAGGCATACAGATTAGATCAAAGTACTGCACATAAGGAACTGCACATATGGCATATTACGAGAGTGTGGGATGTAGAAGCTCTAATAATATCCATACCTTATACCAGGTCTCTTATGCATTTATGGGACACGGCCAAATGGATTTGTCAGTTCCTGCCAACGGTGGCTTGCACTCACCATATAATTGCATCCTGTGATCATATATCCCGGGCGGGCTAGCATACCACTTCTAAGACGATCGTAAATACGCTCTCGTCTGTAAATACACTTTTTCTAATTAGGTAGTAGTACTTCCAACATGGCCTCCCCACGGTCTACTCTTTTCCGGCATCCATTTTTATTGGTGTGGTTACTTAGCAACACCTGGTTTCCCAACGTTCAGCGAGATCTTTTCTGGTGCCGTGCACTCAAGGCTTTTTTCAGGTATACTCGTACCCCATTGCCGGGGTTACCTATTTAATTTTTTAATGCTGGGTAGCTCGTACATCCCTTGTTTCCATATGCATTCTACTTTGTACAGCATAATTTTCCACGGGAGCCCCCACGCAGGGGAGGGCTGCACCTCTCCACTCATTTGCTAGTAGTAGGGTCCAGTCCCCTCTTTGTGCAATATAATTTTGTTATACAGTGTTAGATGGTGGGGGCTACCCAGGGCCCGCACCGGCACTCTCACGCATGCAGGCACACGCACACCAGGAACCACGCAGGACGCGTGTGTTCTGCTCAGGTCCCCGGCTCGAACTGCCGGAGGACCGTCTTTATTCAAACTGCGCATGCGCGAGCCTCGGCCCCGCTCGCGCATGCGTGTCAACGGCGTAGTCACTACGCAACATCCCTCCTTTTTCCCCAAACAAGAAACCATGACAACTTATGCAATTAGGAACGGTAATTCAAACTTTAACTAACAGTCTTTCACCGGTTACGAGGCAGAGTCCATAATAAAGTCTTGGAACCTCTGCGGCGGCTTGCGCCCAGCCCGGCTCGGGTACCTGCGTGCCTCAGCTGTGGGCACCTCTGGTGTCCCTGGAGTCTCGGGCGGTCCATCGTCCCTCGGTGACGATCCTGCGTTCTGTTCGGGCTCCTGCATGACGCTCTCTTGCGGGTCTGGCGCCGCCTATATGCGCTTGAAGAACGAAGCATTCCTCGTGACAGTTCCCTGTGCATTGGCCGCAGTGATCATAGACCCTTTGACGTGGGTCACCCCCAGCGGCTGCGCCTCATAGGGCAACAACAGCTTTCCTTCCAGCCTCCTGTTTCGCACCAGCACGGTGTCCCCCACGGCAATCCCCTTCTCCGGTAATCTTTGCCGAGCAGTCTCACTCTCGTTCCGGGCAGCCCTTTCTGCTCGCACCCAGTTGTTGTCGATCTCCCCCCGGACACCGACCTTCCACTTTGGGCAACAGTCCTCGGGGTACCCGTTTAAAGAAGACCTCCGCCGGCGCGACCCTAGTAGATTGATGCGGGGTCGTGCGATACTCACGCAGAAAGTCAAACAGGTTGCGCCTTAGGTCTTCCCCTCCATTCAGCGATATGCGGAAGATTTTGTTAAGCGTCCGCATGAAGCGTTCCACCTCCCCGTTGGCCATGGGCCAGAGTGGGGTGACTTTCCGGTGCTTTATCCCCCTATCCTCACAGTAGCGAGCAAACTGCTGCCCTTGGAACAGTGACCCGTTATCCGAACAGATCTCCAGGTGGAAACCATGGGTGGCAAACATTTTCTCCATGGCCAGGATGGTTTGGTCACTCACCGTGGACTCAACCAGCTCCACCTCGGGATAGCGGGACCACTGGTCCGTCACCGCCAAAAAGTACATTCCTCGGCCCATGGACCCGAAGTCTGCATGCACAGTCCCCCACGAGCGTTCATTCCTCTCCATGGCTTGAATGGGCGGCCCTCTGTCCACCGGACTCGCCGCCTGGCATGGAATACAAGCCCGCACAAATTCGTCCACCCTGCTCTCTAGATCCGGGAACCACACTGTCAAACGGAGACGTGCCTTCTTCTTTGCTGTCCCCTGGTGTCCCTTGTGGGCCAACTGCAGCACTTTGCCCACCAGAGGTGCCCCCTCAGCAGTAGACCGTCCACGGCCACCGACAGCTCATGGCGTGCCTTCCAGAGCACCCTCAAGTCATTTTGTGCATCGTCGCCCCTTCTGGCATTGTTCATCAACACTTCGCGCCATTCCCCACTTGACACGGCCTCCTTGATCCTCAAGAACACATCGTCTGCGTTCGATTCATCTGCAATCTCCTGGTGCGCTAGGGCGACGGGCAGCGCCGCCTCCACCACCAGGTGCACCGCCTCAACACAGTCAGCCACCTCCGCCGAATCCCTGGGCCGCCCAGCGCCCGGGTGTCGGGACAAATAATCCGCTGGATTGTGCGTGCCAGGACGATACATCAGCTTGACCCCGTACTCCATCAGTGAGAGCATCCATCTCTCGATGCGCGGTGGTGGTTTGGACGATGCCCAGGACATGATCGGTATCAGGGGCTTATGATCCGTCACGACCACTACGGGCTTCCCAGAATGTAAATACGAAAGTGTTTGCAGCCCCATAGGATAGCCAAGGCTTCACGCTCGATCTGTGAATAGCGCCTCTCGGTCTCGGTGAGAGCCTTGCTGACATATGCAATGTGCCGCATTGTCCCTTGGGGATCCGCCTGCATGCGGACTGCCCCCAGTCCTACCGGGCTGGCGTCCACCACGATCTCTGACTCCCGGTCCGGATTGAAGTAGGCCATCGTCTCCTGCCCCGACAGGGCGTTCTTGATGGCGGCGAACGCCCTCTGTTCCTTCCCGGTCCAGTTCCAGGCCACATCATTTCTGGTCAGTGCACGCAAAGGTTCTGACAGAGAGGCCAAGTCGCGAATAAATCGTCCACAGTAATTGACCATCCCCAGGAAACTCCTGACTTCCGCGGGTGACCACGGCGGGACGGCCTCCTGGATATCCTTCACCTTCTCCGGATCCGGGGAGATGCCCCCGGCATGGAACACAAAGCCGAAGAATTCCAGCCGGTCCTTCAAAAACTCACATTTTTGTTTGTGGAGAGGCAGCCCAAGGCCGTGGAGCCTTTCCAGGGTGTTTTCCAGGCGCTTCAGGTGTTCCGTCTCCGACCTCGCGAATACCAGGATGTCGTCCGACATGTTGATCACTCCTTTAAGTCCCGACAGGGCCCCCCTGATGGCATTTTGGAAGACTTCCGCTGCCGACGAGACCCCGAAGCTGAGCCTCTTAAACTGATACAGCCCCTCGTGAGTCGTAAAGGTGGTAATGTATCTTGACTCGGGTGGAGCTCCAGCTGGTGGTAGCCAGACCTCAAGTCCAGTTTAGAGAACACTCTCGCCCCCTGCAGCTCACCAACAATGTCATCCAGGGCGGCCGTGAGGTGACGTTCTCTTTTGATCGCCAGGTTGGGCAGCCTCATGTCCACGCAGATGCGGACTCCCCCAGGCTGTTTCGGCTTTGGGGCCACCACTATTGGCGAGACCCAAGGGGTGGGTCCTTCCACTCTCTCGATGATGTCTAAGTTGACCATCGTCTGTAGCTCCTTCTCCACCTGTGCCCTCAAGTGGAACGGGATGCAGCAATGCTTGAGCGCTGTTAGCCTCACCGACCCGTCGGTGTGAAGCCGTATGGGGTCGGCCTTTAGCTCCCCAGTGCCTTGGAAGATCATGTCAAAACGCTGCAGCAGGCGTTCCAGGTCAGTATAATATACGGCAAACGTGAAGTGCACCAAGTTCAGCACCTCCGAGGCAGCGCAACTTAGGAGGGAGTGCGGGCTCACGCTGGTGACGAAGAACCTCGCTTTTATCTTGCTCTGCCCGTGGGACACCGGCGCCACGAATACCCCCTGAATGGGGAGTGGCGAGTCACCTCCGAATGCATATATCCGCACTTTGGATTCTGCCAACTCGGGCCGGCCAGGGAGTGCTTCATAATGGTCAGTTGCTAACACACAGACTGACGCCCCCGTATCTATGAGGACTGGGGTGGGTACTTCCCCGATGTTTACCGTACAAGTCGGTTGTCGGCTTCCTCCGGGGCCCTTAGCAATGCTTGAGATAAAGAAGATTTCTTCCTCCTCCTCCTCCCCCTCTGCAATGTTCAAGTCCTGCATGCCTTTCTCGACAGCCGACACGCCCCTCACCCTCCGAGTGTTGCTCCCGCCAACTCTCGCTGGTCCTCTCGAGGCTGCTACCGGCGCGATAGCCCTGCACACCCTCGCATAATGTCCTGGTGTGTCACACCGGCCGCAGACCCTCGACTTTGCCGGGCACTCCCCCACATGTGGCAGGTCATATCCGCAGTAGGGGCACGACTGAGCAGCCCCAGGCACTGGAGGGCCATCTCCCCTCTTTGGTGTCCATCTCGCCCTCCCTGGGGCAGAGCGTCCAATGGCGAACGCCTCTTCGCCCTTGCCAGAGTGCGTGGCTGCGTCCATTTTTGCCCCCCTGGCCTCCGCCAGCTCGTAAGCTCTCCCCGTGTCCAGGATTTGCTGCAGGGTCTGACCAGGCTCTCTCAGTACTTGCCTTCTTAGCTTCCCAGAACTGCACCCTTGCAACAGCTGGTTACGGACCATCTCCTCCTCATTCACCCACCTGCAGGAGGTTGCCAGGTGTCTCAGCCGCGCACAGAACTGGTCCAGCGGTTCCTCTTCATGCTGCCTTTCCACGCCCATGACAAATCTGTCAAAGTCCACGTTGGCCATGGGCAGAAAATGATCTCATAGGGCTTGCTTCACTGCATCATATGTGACCACCGGGATATTGAGAGAGTCATACATTCTTTGCACCTCCGTGCCTGCAGAATACACCATGATGGCAATTTTGGCGTCGTCATCCTCTTCCCCAGAGGCCCTGAAAAACATTTCGAGTTTCTTGACCCACAGGAGCCATTTTGGCCCCAGCTTGGAAGGTGGGCCCGTGGTGTCAAATTCGGGCATGGGGGCTAGTGTGCTGTGCATCCTGCATGGGATGGGCGCAAGTGCACCCTCAGCCTCTCCTTCCTTCCCCATGCTGGCGATCAGGCAGAGTACTCACAATGGCACTTGATGGTGAAGGCGTGATACAGGCACCAGAGGGGATGATGGTGCTCCAAACACCAGTGAATGTTGCTGGAAGGCCTGCAGATGCCCAGCCTGTAAAGTCTTTGCACCCTTGTAACAGCTTCCAATCCCCTGCAAGGGAAAGATTCTCCTTTCTTTTCCTCTTTTTTTTTTTTTGCAGTGAGCTAGGGCTGTGGGAGGGTCCAAAAATTGTACTTGATGCACTGGGGATCGCAGCCGGCGCACGAGCACCCTCCCGGGCCGCAACCGCTGCGATCCTTAATGACACAAAATGGCCACCGGTCGTACGCGTTAGTTCGAGATGACACGGAGCATCAATTCTCACTCCGATGCCGTCGGAGCGGGTACAGGACGCTCCTGAGCCTCCTCGTCGCCAGTGTTAGATGGTGGGGACTGCCCAGGGCCCCCACCGGCACTCACACGCACGCAGGCACACGCACACCAGGAACCACGTAGGACACGTGCGTTCTGCTCAGGTCCCCGGCTCGAAATGCCAGAGGACTGTCTTTATTCAAACTGCGCATGCGCGAGCCTCGGTCCCGCTCGCGCATGCGTGTCAACGGCGTAGTCACTACGCAACATACAGTATGCCAAATTTTTGTGGAGATCCCTAGAAATCCGTTACCCACGGGTTCTGGTAATATACAATAACGTAATACTGCATATAGGGGCTTGTGCATTACATCCTGCACAGATGCTGTGCTCCCTTACTGCAGAATCCTTTGTCCGATATACAGTAAAGATAATGCCGCACTGAGGGGCCCATGCATGTAACTCTCCACAAATGTCATGGTCTCTTAGTTCGGGTACTATTTAAGATATACATAGCCTCCGTGATAGCGAGGTTATAGAATGAATAGCACAGCAACAAAGTTTTCCTGTTTTTGTGTTAACTCGCTCTTAGGCCCTTCTTCGTACCTCTATTCACAGTATTGGTTCCTCGGTCGAAGTGTGGGACTCTCCAGCCCGGGAGCCCCTTCACCCTCGAAGTACCAGAGGGCTTTCTACTCTGCTATAAAGGCCTACACACAGCCGGTAAGAAACCTCTACTCTGCTATAAAGGCCTACACACAGCAGGTAAGAAACTTATCTTTGAGTGCCTCCATATATTGATCCACTTCCTATATTTATTGTAGGCATGGGGATTGAATTCTACTCCCAAATAGTCAAGCAGGCCACCGGTTCACCGCTTTGGTTCTGGCTACTAATAAGGTAGGATGCGCAGCATTACACAAAGTGACCTTCTTATCATTAAAATGACGCACTCAGTTGTCCTCTTTTGAATCTACATGCACTCTTGCTTCCATGCCCCTCTAATACGTACACACTTTTCTGCTTTTCCACAGACAAAAAATTCACATTGTGGTATTGGAAAATTTGGCCACGCCCTAATGAAGGCCACAATTGAACAGAACATCAACTAGGGTTCTTGAGAACGGCCGAAACACACTGTGTCGACTTCTTTTGAATGTATAATGGCACTGCAAAGAGTAGGCAGGTCATATATATAAACAACACAACTGAAGAGAAAAAGAACTCTGTAATAAACCAGGGTTGTTTTTTTTTAATGCAGCATATAGATGCTGAACCTATGTGGGGTCATAGGTCCCAATTTTGTAATCACTGGATTATTTTTGTGTCTAGAAATTGTATGAGTTTTTAATATGTGTCACATAACATGTTTAAATGTGGTCTGAATTATTTGAATATGAGAATGTCTTTTTAATTATTAGTATTTTTGTATATGAATTAAAATTGTATTTTGGTTAAATTGTGTTGATCTAGTGCTAACTAACTGTGTCAGTAGCATGTGACATAAAGGCCTTGATGCTTGTGTTTTGATAGGTTGTAGGTCAAAGATTCGAATACAAAGGATCGAATGACAATACTTTTGAGTCAAAAGGACCGGAAGAAAAATCGAATGCACTTTTTGGCCAAAAACCATTATATTTACCTATACCAAAACCAAAAGAAAATACATTAAAAAAAAGGCATTCAGTCTTTTTTTTCCAGTCCTTTTGCCTCGAATGTATTGCATTCAATCCTTTTGTTTTCAAATGAATGACTGGACACCGTTTTGATATATGTATCCAGAAGGAGGGTCACACAAAAGAAGCAAGTCTCGGACCTGCATCCATTGAAAAGAATAAAGATCCTCAGTACCTCTTCATAGTTTCCGTACCTTGCAGAGTGATAATCCAGGTGGGCTGTGCATAACGAAAGGAAAAGGAAACCAGGGGAAGAAGCCATTACCCCTGGCAACACGAACTGCCAAGAAGCCCGAGAAATGCCTGAGGAAGGGAGACATCCCCCCATCAATCACAGTGTAATTTGAAAAGCCAAAGAAAAGCCAGGGGAAGGGAGACATTCCCCAGCAGGTATAATATTATTTCAGAAGCTTGAGGAAGGTAGGGGAAGGGAGACATTCCCCCTACAGAGACTTGAGCAACCAGGAACCTGAGAAAGGTTAGGGGGAGAGAGCCATCCACCTAACATCACAAAGTTGTACCAGAGAGGAGGGAGCCATCCCCTGGCCAAAGAGCTGGAGAAAATCACAGTGAAGACAGCTATGATAAAAATAATTAACATTTCTTGTAAACTGTGTTTTGGAGAAACCTGGTGAACCTGAAGCTTTATGTTGTATACAAACGGCAGTATAACCCGAGGAAGAGAGACATCTCCTCAGACCACAGTTTCAACGTGGAGCCTCTGAAAACACCCCAGTTGTTTAGTTTAGTTGAAAATGTAAGGGAAGGAAATAGGATTTTGACACAGGATGGTGGACTCTTTACTTTGGACATCCTGACAGATTCCATAGTATCTTTAAGTGAGGCAGGGAAACCCCACTCAGTATTAGGGATAGATTTGGCTTTTCCTCCTTCATTTACATTTAATAAAACTCTTTGCCAACCACCATGCCATCGTGT
This sequence comes from Ambystoma mexicanum, assembly GCF_040938575.1. NCBI lineage: Eukaryota > Metazoa > Chordata > Amphibia > Caudata > Ambystomatidae > Ambystoma > Ambystoma mexicanum. The sequence goes on along the minus strand of NC_090921.1, from coordinate 739,025,517 downwards.
CAAACTTGTACTTCTGCACCTTTACAGGCCCCAGAAAGCATGCATCTAGACCAAACACAGAAGAAGGGTTGGGGCCGCCCCAAAGCCTGCATCACTAGGAAGGGATGTCAAAAGACCCCTAGAACTGTATGAACTTGGACAACTACTAAAACAGGCACCTAGGAACCGGTGAACAGACAGCAGAAGAGACATTGTGCAAATGAAGGGTGCCAGAAGGGAAGGGAGCAAATTCCATCTAGAAGAAAAACATCCTGATCATTGTTTTGTTGGGAAGATTGACGTTTCATTTAAGTTGGACATTATTGTAATAAATCCTCAAATGAAGATATTGGACTACACCTAATGGTCTTGGCGGAATTCTTTATCCGAGGAAAAACCCTGTGACATTATGTATACAGCAGAGTGATTTATTTAAACAGAGCCTGTTGAGGCGACTCATTTTTCAGGCTGGTCTATTATTCATTAACCTTCATGGCTCTGAAAAAACATAACATTTCATTTATCAACAACTTATTCATAATTTGCTAGCAAATTCAACCTGCACGAAAATATATACGTAGATAGGTCATAAAAGTCAAACCCTACAAACATATTTGCAAATAATTCCAAAGGATATAATAGAAATATTCTAAAATATATTTGAGATCATTTCTGCTGTCATAAGCATTGTATATATCTATAGCTAGTGGCCCATAAAGGACCCAGCTAGAAACGACTTCAAAGGGCCTTGTTACAAGTTTGGCAGTATTCCAGTGGAAAATCGCCCAGAATGCTACAAATGAAATTATCGTTACTGCAACTTGGTCTGGCGGATTTACCGCCAGATTACAAGTGGTAGTAGATGGTGTTAGTCCCCCTTTATTGGAGTCCATAGCTCTCACTGTGGATTTCAGCATAATTACCTCTCGCAGAAATTCAGAATGCAGACACTGTGGCTTAATAAACATATTTTATTTAATGTTTGTGTGTTTGTTTATTGTGGAATAGTCCATGCAGCCTGAAATGGGGCTGGATGGAATGTTAAAATGAAAAAGGGAAGTAAACAACAAAGGAATGGGCTGGGCAGGGGAGAAAATAATGTAAAGGGAGTTTAAAAGAAAAAGACAGATAATGGAGGAAGAAAGAAGAGACAGGAGAAGTGGGAGAGCAAAAAAAACAAATCCCCAGGGGCCACAGTCTCAAGCAGTCCCCCGAGTGCCTAAGAATAATGGTTTTGCCATGCATGTGTGGGGAGCGCCCCAGGAACCTTGAGGCCAACCTGCATGCCTGGGTCAGCTCACCAACCCATGGCACCGCTGCTGGTTCCGGCCCATCCGGGGGCCAGGAACATGAAAGGGCAAGAGTTGCCCGGGCCAAAGATGGACCACACAGTCCTGACCACGTGAACGGGAGCCGGCATGAACCAGGAAGCCCGGCGTAGCCCCAGTCGGCCCAGCTCGTGGCTGGCAATGCAGGACCTATTTGAAAGCCGTCCCAGGTCACGTAAAACAGGCGGCTCAGGAGGTGAAGAGCGGGAAGTCCGCTCTGCCCTGGAGGGTGGTGCGTTGAAGCTAAAGTTCCAGGCTGCCTCGCACAGCCCGGGTGAAGAATGGGACGTTGCAGGTCCCGGGCTGCCTCGTTGTGGCAGCCTAGGTGAAGAGAAGCCCCAGGCTGCCGCAGCGAGGCAGCCCGGGTGATGCTTCAGTGACCCGCCACCTGTGTCTTTGTTACGCATTGCAGAGGGGGCGAGCCAGGAAGAGGGCATTGTAGTGAGCCGGGCAGTGTCCCCATGGCAACGGGGATGGCGCCTGAAACCAGGATGGTGGCCGGGGCTGGGTGGTGAAAGACGTGGTGTCCCCACGCCAATGGGGTGCCACCTGTCAGATCTTTTATGGCTCTCAGAAGCTTTAGGACATTGTTCTCCACATCCCCAAAGGAGCAAGCTCAACAGACTAAAGAACAATCTGTGTGGCCTGATCACCCGGGCAGGAGTGCTACCGGACACACCCCCTCTGGAACTGGTGGCAAGGAGAACACAGGAACTACAGTAATAAAAAAGGGAAGAGAATGTAAGAAAGGAAAATAACCTGACACACAACTGTTGGTTAGGCAGTATCTCAGCCCCCTCCACTTACCTTCTAATTAAAACCCCTGGGTGTCAAGGAACCTGTGTGAATGATCCTGGGTGCCTCCCCTACTGTAACCTAATAAATGCAGCTAAATACCTGTGATAATAGCACACTGGTTGGGCACCAGGATGCACGAGTCTGGAGCAACGTGGCAAACGACCGCTGACAGATGCCGAACTCCGGTAAATGAGACCCTTTGTTCAAATCTGGAAATGCGTGCATCCATTAGAGGAATGGACCGCACACAACGTGACTTCCACGTCACTGGTGGCTGGACTCGAGTAAATGAGGCCGACCGTGGCATCTGGAATCCCTCAGACGCCACAGCAATCCATAGCGGGACAAGGAAGGAGCCCCAAAGCTGCGGGTCTGTTGCAGGCATGGAGGCCTTCCCCGCTGATGTTTGCTCCACGAGGAGCGGAACGTCCTTCCACTTCCAGTTAGGCACAGTGCGGATTGCTGCAGCGGCGGTGTCCGCTGCAGCCCCCTAACACCACCTGAAGTAAAGATTTAGCCCGGGGCACAGCAGTGATGTTTGAAATGGCTACGGGGAGTGGTGGTGAGTGCAGGTGGGCCCCAGCCTAGGAGGCCAAAGAGATTATTGGTGCCACAGGTCACAGCAGTGAAGGGTGAGCCTACACCCAAGAATATTAACAGTGCACGGGCCGCATGGTGAGGAGAGACAGAGCAGAGACAGAACTCCCAGCGTTACCGTAGATTTCACCGAATACCATTTTACCTAATGAGATTTCTCCAAATTTATTTCACAGAAAATGGTAGGTGAACTGGTTTATGGGTAATGCATAATAGGTGGGAGTGTGGGGTAGGGGTATGAGTTAGGGTAGTGAGGGCTGAGGGAGGTCTCTCCTGAATTATAAAAAAGAAAAGTGGAAAAAGTAAAAAGTTCATTTTGTTTTTCGGTGAAATGGATTCTGTGAAATCTCCAATATTTTCAAAGAAATCACATACATCCAACTCCCCAGCCCAAGAAAGGGATGGGCAGGGCAGATTAGCATCCAAAGAGAATTTTAAACGAAAAAGACAATTGAAAAGGCAGGAAGAAAAAGGAGGAAGAAAGCCGAGACAGGATAAGAGGTGTGATGTCCACGTGAGCATGGTCACGTGGACAAGCTAATAAAGGTGAGCGTGGAGCCCACCAGCGGCAGTTCCCGCTCTGACTCCATACACAGTGTCTGTTGTCTTTATTTCCTGTGACGCTACGTGCATCACAGAATTAGGCCGGGCCCTTCTCCTCACACACACAACACTGGCGACGAAGGACGGGATCCCCTGCGGACCGTCAGAAAGAAATCTTCAAGTGCTCACGCTCCCCCGGCAACCCAGGCTCGCTGAGCTACTCGCTCCGGGCAGTAAAGCCGGGGAGAGTGCGAAAAAAAAATGATGACATAAGCCCGCCGTTGCGGACTTCTCGCTTCCCGCGCAACAGTCAACGGCTGCAACGACAAGCCCCAACTGTGCCCCAGCACGCCCACATAACGGCACGAGAGGTGGAGTGGCCTTTTTATATACATCACCTGAAGTGAAGCAAAGAAACTCTGTGTAGAGGAGCAAGTGCAACAAGATCTGAAAGGCACATTTTATAACCCAGCTTTAAACATCACTTGAAAAAAAAAACTCTGTTTGAGAGAGTGAGCACTATAAAGACTAAAAGTACATTTTAATCACCCAAAGCACACCTAAATACTGGCAAAGCTAAAAGCAACAGTACAGCATGTACTAGCGCTGAGCACCTACACAGACAGTGATACAATTAAAAGCATAAACCTACTACCACAGTTGAAATCAACAGTACGGCACATGTGAGCACTGGGCATTTAGTAGTCCCCATATGAATCCTGTGGTGTCGTAGACCTAGCTCAAACACAGCACCAGGAGTACCTTAGTTTATGGGAAGAGCACACTAGAAAACATACACATGTTGACCCTACTGACTCATCCACAGCCAAGTTACGCTTGTCAGGAAGGGGTGGCAAGGACTGAGTGTTAATATGGCAGGTGACATCACGACACCACAGAGGGTGCAAGGCCAAAGCCGGAACCCAGACACCAGTACGTGGTTGGATTGGATACCACACAGGGTACATTCATGCAACCATTTCAACCATTTGGTGCCTGCACCGGCCTCCGGTGGGAACTATGGCTGCAACAGTTTGAACTCTCTCTACACACCCGCAAGATTGAAGACGAGGAGATGAAAAGAGCATTTCTTATGCTTAACCTAGGCACGATGGCCCTTCGCATTTTCAACGCCCTACCAAACCGGGGGAACAGATGACGACTACGCAACTGCCAGAGACGTCCTCACAAAGAAATTTAAACTAAAAGCCAGCCATGACTTCGAAAGATTTAAGATGAGTCAAGCTAGACAACGCCCACAGGAGAACATAGATGATTTCCACAGTCGGTTGAGAGAGATGGCGCTGTCGTGTGATTTCCCAGATGAGGAGTTTGCAGTCCGGCAACAAGTCATACATGGGCTGTCTTCGGAGAAGTTAAGGCGTGCAGTCCTAGCTGAAGAAGACCTCCCGCTCAACACTATCCTGACAATGGGACGCCTACGTGAAAGGACAGAGGAATGCGCGGCAGAGATGGAGCAGATTATAAGCCGCTTACCACTAGACACTGATCTGTCAAAGAGCAATACCCCAACTGACAACGCCCTGAGGCACCAGAGGCCACAAGGAAGGCCATCCAATAAGAAGTCAAAAGACTGCATATGGTGTGGAGGACAACATAACAGAAACAAACCATGCCCTGCGTACGGCACCACGTGCCATAAGTGTGGGAAAGAGAATCATTACGCATCAGTATGCTTGAGCTCCAAGCCACCCAGGGATATTACCAGCCGGGAAAGGACACCACGACACAGAGATGGTGTGGAAACTCGAGGATCCACCAAGCGTCGAGAGAGGCAGCCGCACCATCAGAAAAGACCAATAGAGAAGCCCCGGCATAGCAGAAGTGGGCGCGCACACGCCTTTGGGGGTGAAGAGTCCGAAAGTGCAAGTAGTAGTGAAGAAAGTCAATCCACCAGGGAGACATCCCCAAGCAACACCAGGTGGAACTATAATCAGAGAAGGGAGAAAGCACACATGATATCAGCGGTGAAATCAGGAAACAACAATGACAACAGTGGTGCCAATTCACGACGATGTACAGTGCTAGTAGGAGATATTCCAGTCACCATGATGATAGATACCGGAGCCACTGTAAATGTTATGCCAGTCTCCAGATTCGACAAGCTTAAACCACAGCCGATGCTCAGATGACGCTCAGTCCTGCTTTATGCTTATGGGTGCAAGAAGCCTCTCCCAGTAACAGGATAGTTTAAAACAACACTTTCACATCATGGTGTCAGCTGTAAAACCCGGATCCAGTCGTGGATGCTGGTATTGAAACCCTGCTCAGCTGCACCACGGCTGAACGCCTTGATGTAATACAGTTCAATCTTGCAATCCAGCCTGAAAATATTGAGACCCTTCTAAAAAAAAACACAAAAAACTCTTCTCTGGCATTGGGTGTCTCAAAGGTCGTTCAGTGAAGTTACACATCGACCCAACCATTGAACCCCGAGCAGTGAGGCACAGGAGGGTCCCCTTTCATATGAGAGCTGCCGTAGAAGCCGAATTGAAGAAACTGGAAGATCAGAAAATCATTGAAAAGACAACAGGAGCTACCCTGTGGGTCTCCCCATGGTAGTCACGGCAAAACCAAAACAACCGAATGCTATACGCATCTGTATCGACATGTGTCTTCCTAATGCAGCTATTGGTCAGGAAATACACATTACACCAACAATTGATGAGCTGATCGTAGACCTCACCGGCGCAACTGTTTTCAGCAAGCTCGATCTTCGATCTGGCTACCATCAGATTCGATTGGCCAAGGAATCGCGCTACATTACCACTTTCTTATCACACTTAGAGCTCCGACGATACTGTCGCCTCAACTTTGGGATATCCTCAGCAGCGAATATCTTCCAGAATGAGATTCGGCGAGTGCTCCAGGATCTGCCAGGTGTCACCAATGTCAGTGATGATATCTTAGTCTACGGAAGAACGGAAGTGGAACATACAGCTCGGCTAGCAGCGACTTTGCAACGGCTAGAAGAATCAGGACTCACACTGCATGCAGAAAAGTGTGAGTTTGCAAAGAAGTCACTATGTTTTTTTGGATTTGTATTCAATGAAAAAGGTGTCTCTTCAGACCCCATTAAAGTCAGCGACATAAAAAGTGCAAAAGCACCATCGACCGTGTCAGAAGTGAGAAGTTTCTTAGGCATGGCTACATATTGTGGTCGTTTCATCCCAGATCTTGCGACAGTCGCTGCTTCACTACTAGAACTCACAAACGTTCCAGAAGATAAAAGACTCGCTCTCCAGTGATACCACCATGGCATTTTTTGACATTAATCGCTCCACGGAACTACTTGTGGCTGCTAGTCCAGTTGGATTAGGAGTGGTGCTGACGCAGAAAGACAAGAATGGAATGGTCTACACACTGTTGCATTCGCAAGCAGAGCACTTACACTGGTAGAGAAAAACTATGCTCATATTGAGAAGGAGGGACTAGCCATTATTTGGGGATGCAAGCATTTTCAAGTGTATATCCTAGGACACCCGGTAGGAGTTCTCACCGACCACAAACCACTTATCCCTATTTTTGGAGGCACGGCACCACACCCACCTGCAAGAATTGAACGGTGGCTACTATAAGTGCAACAGTTTGATCTGAATGTGCAATACGGTGCAGGAGCTGACAATCCTGCAGATTACTTATCACACCACCCACGAGCAGCCACGGCATCTTAACAGGAAGCTGCGAAATTTGCAGAAGAACATGTCTGCCAAATTATTGAGTTTGCTAGACCAAAAACAATGACGCTAGAGGAAATTCAGTCTGAAACAGAGGCGGATCCATGCCTACAGCATGCAAAAACTGCTACTCTGACAGGGGAATGGAAGACATTCCTGTCAGCAGTCACTAGGAGAACAGTCAGCGCAAGAACTCTTACATGCACTGTTCGGGATATGCCATGAATTATCCATATCGGTGGAAGGGCTAATCCTAAAAGGACATAGAATTGTGTTGCCGCTGTCTCTACATGAGAGAGCAATCCAATTGGCACATGAAGGACACCAGGGTGTTGTCAAAACTTTAGCATACCTGAAGTCACGTATCTGGCTGACTCACATGCAACAGAAAGTATTAGCCCTTGTAGAAACCTGCAGTGCCTGCCGGTCTTCTCGTTGCCCTGGGCCGCCATAGCCCATGGAATACCTGCCAAGAAGCACTCGCAGGTGGGAATCTATCAGCATTGACTTTTGCACCTTCGCTAATGAAGCCTACCTGTTAGTGGCGATTGATGAGCACACTAGATATCCTGAAGTAGAACGGGTATACTCCACAGAAGCAGAAGTGGTTACTACAGCTTTAGAACATTTTTTTGCAACGCATGGCATTCCATCTGCGATTCGAATTGATAATGGCCCGCCGTTCACAAGCAAGGAATTCCGCCGTTTTGTGAAAGATCTAGGGATACGCCATCATCATATCACACCATACTGGCCGCAAGCGAATGGAGATGCTGAACAATTCATGGCGTCTATCAACAAAACTATCCGAATTGCAAAGGACAAAGGCCGCAGGTGGCTCCCTGAGCTTTACAGATTTCTACGCACGTATCGTCTCACGCCGCACTCTTCAACACGCATCAGCCCGGCAGACTTGATGTTCCAGGTCCCTATCCAAGGAGGTTTGCCCTTGCACAACTCCTGGAAACCAACCCCAGTTGACTGGGACAACATTGAGACAAGAAGGCGGCTACATAATGCAAGAAAAGACTTAGCAAGGAGAGCAGTGACCAGTGAACTACAAGTTGGCGACACAGTACTAGTGAAAACTCGGAACCGGAAAGGGAACAAGTCGCTGCCGTACAAATCAAAACCATGGACAGTAACCCAGCAAGAGCACGGCCTTGTGTCAGCCACGCGAGGGTGTGAGTCAGTGTCAAGAAATGCCTCACACTTCCAAAAAATCCCGCCAAAATTGTGGGAGGAAGGAAAAAAAGAAAGCAGTTTCAGAGGAGATCAACCAGCACAAACCAAGAACTCTCAAGAAGGACGGAGTGAAGAGACAAGCATAAGGTCTCCAGCCTGTCTAGAGAAAAAAGAAGAACATGAGGACACACCCCACACTCCTCCACGAGAGAGGAGTGAGCGGTACACACTAAGAAAACAGCCAATACCATCAACGAGGCTGAAAGTCTATGTTCTCAATGGTGTCTACATTCGATCAAGGTGAAAATAGGAAGCAGCCTGAAAGGAGACGTGCAAGGCTGCGTCGATGGCAGTCAAGTGTGCGGAGTTGCGAATAGCCACAGACATTGGGAGTGGTGATTTGACAGAGAAATCACAGAAGACTCCAGAAGTTGAAAGACTATGTTCTTGTGTCGTGAATGCCTGTCATTAATGCAGGAGCTCTTCATGGTTGAACAGTTTGTCTAAAGTTTTCAATATCTGCTCGAATACCGACAATCTTTTATGTTTGATTAGCCATCCAAAGGTCGATGAGGGATGTGTTGTCCACGTGACCGCGGCCACGTGGACAAGCTAATAAAGGTGAGCGTGGAGCCCGCCAGAGGCAGTTCCCGCTCTAACTCCATACACGGGGTCTGTTGTCTTTATTTCCTGTGATGCTACGTGCGTCACAGAATTAGGCCGGGCCCTTCTCCTCACACACACGAAAAAGACAGTTCAAAAGGCAGGAAGAAAAAGGAGGAAGAAAGAAGAGACAAGATAAGAGGGAGAGAATTATTTTTTGTCAGGCATATGTGTGGGGAGCACCCCAGAGAGTAATTCGTGAGGCCAAGCTGCATGGTAGGCACAGCTCAGCCACCCACTGGGCCATTGCGGGTGTCAGCTCATACGGGCGCCAGACCGGACAGGCCCAAGAAAATCAAAGGACTGGGCAGCATGTGTGGGACTGCCTGGGCTGAAGAGGAACCATCCAGTCTGGGCCATGTGAGGAGGGCGGCCCAAAGCAGGGCCAAACCAGGCAGACCGGCTGTGCCCCCAAGCGGGACCTGTCTGAAAGTCCTCCCTAGCCTCCAGAGTGCAGAGCGGGGAAGCTAAAGTCCTGGGCTACCTTGCAGGGCACCCCGAGTGAAGAGTGGGACATTGCAATTCCCTGGCTACCTCATCTTGGTGAAGAGAAGCACTGGGCTGCCACTGAAGCCTGCCCCCTAGATCTCTGCAACACATTACAGAGGGGGCAGGCCAGGAAGAGGACTGGGATGCTGTCTGAAGTAAAGATGGTGCCCAAGGGCACGTCAGTGATGGGGGGCCACCCAGAAGTGTTTTAAATGGCTGTGGCAGTGAGTGCGGATCAGCCCCCCAGCATGTTGAGCCTACCCTGAAGAGATTATAGGCACGACGTGGAACAATAGTGATGGATGTATTCCCACGCATGCAGAACGCTGACATCAACAGAGCACAGGCCACACAATGACCGTGGGTGGCCCTACGTGGTGGACAGGGCCACCCAGAAGAAAGAGCAGAAGTGGGGCCAGGCCCCAGAGTCACCAGGGGACAGGCCGCAGACACCAGAGACTGCACTAAAAGGTAATGAAAGTGGGTGACTGACTGCAGCAGTCAACCCAATCAGGAAATAATATTTTATATGTTTGGCATTGTATGTGTTGCATGTCATTGTTAGTATTTATGTATATTTAGGTATTGTGACAAATCGCAGGTATTCGCCCCTTCTCACCAAGAGGGGCCCTTATGAGGCTAGGGCGGTGAGATCACTCTACAAAACCCTCCCTAAGGGTTGAGGCAAGTGGGACCCCACGCAGAGAGTACCCCTTTTGGGACAAGAACGCTGTTCCTGTGAGGAAGTCCCCAGACCAACACATTTAGTTGGATACATGGAACTACCTGGTAGGCTGAAAAATGTGGCATCCTTATCTTTGGCTAAAGGCAATGCAAGACTAAACCAAGTGGCACATGAAATGAAAAATGTCTCTTCAATACAAGACACATATTTAACTGTGACAAGGAGGAAGAAAGGAGGGGAGCCTGATGTGCAGGGGAAGTCCTCTGACATCATTACACTGGCAAGAGTCAAATCGCAAGTTGGTCATAGAGCCCGCAACTTGGAGAGAGAGAACGCGAGTGTGAGAGACTGAAGAACCGGTGTATGTAGACACGAGAAGAGTCTCGGGTCGACCGAGAGAGGAACGAGCAACCTGGTACCATGACCACAAGCTGGACTTGGTGGGAAGGACGCCCCAGGAACAACTCCGATACCGCCCGTACGGGAAACATGGGTCGCTTCCAAGCAGCAGAATCAGTATGAATCAGGAATCCGATGCAGAACCAAAATGTGAAGTCGAGAAGCTGAGAGTGAGAGAAAACCATCCCTAGCAAGAGCCAAGCCCAAACACTGCGCTGTACCAAGAGAGAGGTACCCGGGGGACCGGGAGAAGCAGGAGGCCTGCGGGATATCATAATCAATCAGAGAAAACTTGCCCCAGTCACAAGAACGAGAAAGCGGGACTAAAGTTATGTGATGGGCAAATAACAACTAATCCAGAGAGGGAAGAGAGTCATTGTAAGAAGTTGGATCCTCCTGCCAGTGCAGAGAACGAGTTATCGAGTAAGGAACAAAGTCAACCAAGAAGTGAAAAGCCTAGAAGAGAGGTGCTGAATCCACACAGCAGTTGTATAACCAATAAAAGAAAAGATACTCAAACCAGAGGGGAAAAGCCTAGAAGAGAGGGGCTGAATCCACACAGCCATTGTATAACCAACAAGAGAAGAGATACTCAAACCAGAGGTGAAAAGCCTAGAAGGAAGGCGCTGAATCAATATCGCTGTGGTAAAACTAATAAAAGAGTCACTATAAGACTGAAAACTGATAAAAATAGAAGTGTAGAAGAAAGGGGCAAAGTAAAACCCAGATCAAGTACTCCTGGAGGTAAGGACTGGGAGGAAACTATAAGCAACAATACAACCCTGTTCAGGTACTCCTGGAGAGAGGCCTTGGAGGAAAATTTCAAGTAACCCTCTGAGTATTGTGGCAGGTCAGAGGAAGGTCAAGTATTCTGATCTTCCATCTCTAGATATGCTTTATTAAAAGAAAATTGAAACCTCCTAACTTTCCCTAAACTATAGGTTTTCCCAACCTAACAAAAATTAACTAGGGGGCTTGTCAGTTGTCAGTGAGTCCACAGAGAAGATCTTTCCTCCGTCCAAACTAATCTAATCTGTCCCTGCCACTCTCAGAACAACTAAGGCAGAGGAGAATGATTCCCTTCTCAGCAAGTTCACTTTAGTGAAGTATTTGTAGGTAGTACTTGGTAACTACTTTTATCAAATCGTGTAGTTCAGATATTGGGCTCTTCAACTTTCCAACAGTGTATTTTACACTTTGGTTCACCCTCTCTGTTTTACTCTTCTGCCTTGTGACCTTTGTTGTTTCTGTTCCCCTCGTCCCTAGTGGCAGTTCCGTTCTTTCCTTGTTCATTAAACCTGATACTTCTTCTCTAATGAATGTCCAATCTTTTCTCTGGCTTGGCCAGTTCTCTCTAATGATTCTCACTCTCCAACACTTGGTAGTTACTGGGATGAGTATGAGAGTTCCAGTAATGATTCTCACTCCTTTCCAACAGTATGTAGTTACTGGGATGAGTATGAGTGTTCCAGTAATGATTCTCCCTCCTTTCCAATACTCGCCAATTACTGGGACGAGTATGAGTGTTTCAGTAACAATTGTCACTCTCATGAGGTACTTCCCATGCTTGATCCTTACCTGAACGAGTATGAATGTTCCACTCGTTACTTTCGGTTCCCCACCCGGGTCGCCTGCTCTCGCCGCTACCTTTTTGCCTTAGAGATCGCATCACCAGGCTTGTGGTCTGCATGTCGCCACCTTCAGTGGATGTCAGGTTGGCTTGTCGACTTGTAGTTTCCTCTTCGTTCGGGACACTCCGTGTTCCTTCAGGTAAGTGGTCACAGCGTTGTTTAGAGACTCCCAAATCCACTGAGCTTCGGTCATGCCACTGCTTCTCACTTGCTCACTCTTTGGACCTTCTGCCTGTCCATCGGCTTCTCCGATCTCAGGTTCTCCTGAGCATAAAATACCCGGCCTCCCACGCCAGCTTCCTTTCTTCATCTTAGGTCGTGCATCGCCGCCTCCTTCAGCTCTATGCTCACAGTGGATTTGGATTTCCCAGGCTTCTCTCACTCCCAGGTCTCCTCCTCTCGAACTTAAGACGTGGTCGTGAGACTTCCCCGGCGGAGTGTCAAAATCCCTCTTCTCTGTCCTGCTTGCACTCGGTATTACGCAAGTGGTTTTCTTCATCTCAGTACTGAATAGGTGTTCCTTTTCAGATTCATCCCAGGGTTCTACATGCCAATAACAAATCTCAGTTTGTTAATTTTGTTTCTTCTGTTAGGCGTTAGTAGTGATGGGTTATAGGTGAGTTAGTTTGGGAGTTCCTCATCAGAACAGGAGTCCTTGCCCCACGGGGGGAGACTCTCCTGGTGAGCTCCTGCTTGCATCCATCCCAGGGAGGGTATTGCGCAGCAGGCTCACCTCTCTAGCCTCAAAGAGAAAGCCCCCCGGCCCCCTGGGGAGAAGTGACTGAATCCCGCGATTCATCACAGTAACAAGAAATGTTACTGTGGAAGACATTCTAAAAAGGGGTACAGAAAGTATGCGAGAGAAAAGTGTTCTTGACAAGCTACAAGAATTGATCACAGAGACTTTCTGTCCCACATGTTCTTATTCATGAGACTATTGAATGTACTGGAGAGGCCAGGCAAAGACAAATCATTCCCTTGGTCTATTTGAACTTAGTTAGAATTAGTGGTGGGTCCAGATAGGGTAGTTTGGCCAGAGGGAATATTTTCTTTTGGACTTCATGACAACAGACAAGCACCTTTAGTTTCTTTAGATAGGTAGGGTTCTTCCTCTAGTGATAGGGAAAGTTAGGCCTTCTACTTATAAGGTACATAAAAAGAACCTGAACCATGCCTTCTTCCGACATGCCCCATGTGGTTTTTAATTGCAGCCCCAGGATCAAATGAACTGAAAGGCCATGTTAGGCCCAAAATGTGCAGAAATACTTTCTTGTCATGGGAATGTACATTGGCAGACTGAAAGGCTAGCATAAACATGTTTAAACTGCTAATGTGCCTAGTGAATTCAAATGAATGTACTTCTGCAGTTGAAGCAAGAAATATGTGAAAAATGAAACCAGACTGCAGAAGGGAATTTTGGAAAGGCACATTGTGAGCTTACATACAAAAAGGCAGCGTTTTATTTTCAGTTTCCACATCAAAAATTGTGTTTTTAAATAAGGAGAAATCCACTTACTGATTAGGACTTGCATGTGATTGATAAAGCCAAGACAAATTAAAGCCTTTTTCTACATGGAAAGCATGGCATTTGCAAACACAAAAACTGTGATCATGGAAGTGGGTGTATTTTGCAGCTGAAATGATAAACACATGGAGTTAAAACTTCCCTTTCCAAATGAACATATATCAGGATGAGAAAATGAACAAGTGGTGGCAAGATGCAATTATATAGAAAATAAACAGAAGGCCTCATGTGCCCAAAGAAATGTAACCTTCACAAACATAAGTATCTGTTTCTAGAGGCATGACTTTACGTTTCTCTTTCCGGAGAAGGGCTCAGTTTCTATTCAGAACACTCAAGCAGTGACCAGGAAGGAATTGTATTGTGGCCTGTTCTCTGAGATAAGCAACAAGATGACCGTTAGTCTTGGGAGAAGAAAGGCTGATGACTTTATACCAGGAAAAAGTCAACAATGGAGTAGATGCTGTGATGAATCTGATGGAGTCATCACTGTTTTCCCAGCAGTGACCTCCTGCCCTGTGGTCAGGGGACAGCAGCGGCGGATCTATGTGATTATTGCGACGGCTGAAAATGCTGACTTTTTTTTAACCCTTTACACCACATATATATGTGGGGGGGAGACCCCCCGGATCCGCTCCATATTAATATTATACTCTAAACGCCCCCACATATATATGTGTTGTAAGGGGGGTTAAAAAGAAAAGTCACCATTTTCGGCCGTCGCAATTCCCAGGTCGACATTTTTGGATGATTCCGCAGAGGCTACCTGATCTGGACCCTGGGGGCTGCTATATGAGTGAGGACCACAGGGGGGGCAACCTGCAGGGGGGTATGACTTGATATGATGAGACATGGCATTCCCTGTTTGCTTTGGAGGATAGCCCTCACATACCCAATACCCTAATGGCATGTTGTCATACCTCCCCTTCCCCACCTGAGAGGAATACTAAAAATCTTTTTCCAAGGGCCATAAGTCAACCTTCAAAATCCCACCTACCTTGTGGGACTTATGAAAATACCTTTTTCAGAATCCCCAGACAAATCCTCCCGGACTAACTTTCCCTTTAAAGTCCTTAAAAACACCTCTTAAGTTCTTCAGGCAAGCTTTTTTAGAATGCTATAACTATCAAAATACTGGGACGAGGAAAATGGAGCTGAGTAATACAGAGCAAAGGAGACCACAAGCAGAATCTGCACTCTAGTTGTTGGGAGTGCATACCTGTGGCCGGGACATTTAAACCGCAGATGCCGGGAGTTGAAGATCTCTGCTGGCTGGAACAAGCTTCTTCTCTCAGTGCCCACCGAGAGACTGAGAGGATGGAAGAAACTTTGTGGAGCCGACCGGCTCGAGACTCAAGAGAAAGAAAGCTGCCCAGGGAAGGAGATACGCTGCAAGAATGCCAGAAGCCGATGGAGGGCTCCAGAGCATTCGCAGGTGTTGGAAAGCAACGCTCGCATTGCCAGAGCCAGGAATAAAGTGAACGAGTCCAGCAGAGCCGCAGGAGGCAGGAACGCTGAGGAGGAACAGCAGCAAGAAGGAGAGAAACACTGAACGTGTCTTATCGTCTGGCTGTGAGAGAAACCAAGCACACCTGAAAGTAACGATAAGTCTACACAGGCACAGCAGGGATACCAGGGTGTATTGACACCCAAAAACTATATAATTGGGAACAAGACATACAAGAGCAAAAGAGTGAGAGAACATTTTGAAAAAAGGGGAAACAAACCCAATGAGAGAGACTCTCAACTTTGTCAGTATACGCAGTATACATACATAAGGAAACCTGACAAAGCAATATATCAAGCAGATATATGAGCAAACAAAGCAAACATGCAGAGCTACCAAGTGTGGAAATGTGCACTGAGCCCACGTGTGTTTAAAGAAAGCCCTGGCAGAAGAGTATACCAGGCGGTTGCAAATGTGTGTTTAAAGAAAGCCCTGGCGGGAGAGTATACCAGGCAGTAGCAAATGTGTGTTTAAAGAAACTCTTGTCAGGAGAGTACCAGGCAATTTTAAGTGCATATGTTTAAGCAAGTCCTGGTAGAATATCATTCCAGGCAAGAACAAGCTGAACCAAACAGAAAGTACCTGTGCTAAAGAGGTCCAGAGAAGAAGATATCAGGATTAGCA
Organism: Ambystoma mexicanum; assembly: GCF_040938575.1. Classification (NCBI taxonomy): domain Eukaryota; kingdom Metazoa; phylum Chordata; class Amphibia; order Caudata; family Ambystomatidae; genus Ambystoma; species Ambystoma mexicanum. The sequence continues at coordinate 739,009,869 of NC_090921.1, read as the reverse complement.
ATAATGTTGTGTTAACCAAGAGAAAAGAAGCGAAAACCTGGCAGCAGAGTATGCCAGGTGTCCTGACAAGATAAAGATAAAGAACCAGACTATTTTTTGATTCAGTATTTGTTTGTTGTTGTCGGGAGGGGAATACTGACTCATCTGACACAAGTTGGGGAACCCACTAGAATCAGAATTTTCACACATTACCATCTTCGATGATTTGCATTATTAAACAGTTAGGTGGTGAGGAGTTTATCCTTGTAATACCACAGATGATACAGTTCTGAGTGTCAAACAGCCCATAGTAAATACATTTCATCTTCTCATTAGATGTCGATGACTCCTTTTCCAAGGCTGGTCCTTATCAAATGTTTTAAGACTGCCCGAAGATGCAGTGAAACCAAACAGTAAATTGAGTCTTGTAGTCAATACTGATAAAGATCTTTCCCTAGTGACCATTACAGACATAAGACCAAGCCTAAGACAATCCCCTAGGCTCCCAGTAGGGAAAGATCTAGGAGAACGTACTAAGCGATTATCACACTGGATCAAGAACTGTTGACAGAGATAGATCAACACCAAAAGCCAGAAGCAAGAGAGGTAGATCCGTCTCAAGACTCGTAAGAGGAGAGCTTCTCCTTTTCAACTACTCAGGCTGAGGATTCTATTAGTAGATCTGAATGTGACACCTTTGAAAGGGACATAGAATTGTTTTATTGTAATTCGGACATCCCCATTCCAACAGAAAATCCCAAAATCGCTACCATAGAAAATCTGCAAACACAGTTAATGGCCCACCAGATCCAAGCTGAAATGTGGTTCCAAATCGGGTTGGATCTAATTGTTGCCTTCGAGCAGAGACCCATATTACCCCATGGAGTATTACACCCTTACAAAGAAGGTGAAGACCTGAGAATTATTTCTTCTCAATTTTGAAAGGTTGTGCAAATAATTCCTCCTACTTCTGCAGAATTCTGCCGGAAAGATGAATATTGGTGTGAAAAAATCCAAAAAGCGCTTGCAGACAAAATTACCCTACTTCAATCAAGAATTGAACACAATAAACATGCCTAGCTAAAAACTCAGACTCTCCTACACTTCCCCCCTCCAACACTCCTACCTGCCCCCGTTCCTCTTCACCCCAGTCTCAACCAAAGAAGTAGAGAACATCATCAAAGGCCTTAAACCGTCTAGATGCCAAGGGGACCTATGCCCAGCTGTCATCATTCAAGAAGCTGCTAACGAATTGGCCCCATTTATTACTGCCGTAATCAACTCTTCCTTCAAAACCAATTCAGTCCCTAACAGCCTCAAAGAGGCGTGGGTGATGCCCTTACGAAAAAAAACGAATCTTGACCCTAACAACCCTACTAACTACAGGCCCATCACTACTGTCCCCTACATTCTAAAAACGCTAGACAGAGTGGCCTATCTTCAGATACAGAAACATCTTGAAGATAACAACCTTCTAGGCATAAGATAATCAGGCTTTAGACCTAGGCATCGAACAAAACAGCCCTCCTGGACCTAAAAATCCAGATGGATGAGGCAAAAGACAACAGTAAACTAGCCATGCTCCTGCTGCTCGACCTATCGGCAGCATTCGACCTCGTCGATCAACAGATCCTCACTGAACACTTGACTTCAGCTGCTGCCTTCTTTAGTGAGGCGTCCACTTGGGTACAATCCTTTTTATCTAACTGGATCACTAGGGTTTTCTCCCCATCAGCCTGAGCGTAACCTATACCTATCCACTGTGGGGTCCCACAAGGCTTGTGTACATCACCAACCTTATACAACATCTTTACTAAGCTCCTGTTCGACCGCCTTGACAACCTGGGTGTCATCTACACTAACTACGCAGATGACACTCAGGTTCTCATCACGTTGTCAGGAAGCTATGATGAAGATTCCAAACAGATCAAAGATCTCTACTTGGAGATCCAATCCTGGCTGGTGGTACATGGCTTATGCCTAAACGACGAGAAAACTGAGCTTCTTCTCGTCGGCTCACAACCATGCCTAAATAAGCTCAACCCGCGCTACATAGCCATCAACATAGACGGTAACTTGATCAAAGTGGCCAAGAATATTAAAACCTTGGGGGTCCACCTGGACTCCACCCTGTCTCTGAAAAAACAAGTTAATGCTCTAGCCTCCTCCACAGCATATACCCATAAGCTCATCAATGCTTGCAAAGCATTCCTCTCACCCACCAGCTGTCTCACCTTGGCCAGAGCGCTAGTGCCCTCAAAAATAGACTACTGCAACACCCTCTTCCTGGGCACCTCAGAGCGTAATCTGAACAAACTCCAGGTTTTGCAGAATAACGCTCTTAGAGCAGCACTAAGCATCCCGCGGCACGCTCACATCGCCACCCACAGACAAAACGCACAATGGCTCCCAGTAAGAGACAGAATCGCCCTTAGATCACTGGTCATCCTCCATAAATGTCTCTCTAACGATGCTCCTAAGTATCTGGCAGACAGATTCAACAAAAAGTCTTCGGTCAGACCAACGATAACAGGATATTCACATTGTCTCAACATTCTTAAATTCTCGCTAAAAAAAGCAGGAGGGTCAAGCTTCCCGGTGTTAGCTGCCAAACAATGGAATGCTATCCCGATCAACCTTAGAATGCAACCTTCATCCTGGACCTTCAGAGCTAAAACTAAATCTTGGCTCTCTAACAAGAACGGTGCTACTGCTTGAATATTTACCTGCCTGTGTATGCATTGCTCCTCATACTGTCTCATCACTATGACCACTTTGTAACCTGGTCAATTGCACTTATATCTACTACTGTCTTGTATAAATCTGAAACTGTTCTGTAACCTATTGAAACTCGCTCTTAGTCTCTTGCACCCAGTTACCCTTGGGTTCGGCGCGCGGTACACATAAAGAAACTAAACTAAACTAATTCCATTGGGAAGATGATCTAAAAATGTCTTATTTGGCCCTTCTGCCTAAAAGAGAGATACAAAATTCGTACCAACATTTGAATCCTTTGGGCACTGCTATCTTTGACGTCCACTTTTCACTTGAACCAGGTATTCCCATTTGGTCACATTATTTCAGGGAACATCTATTTCAAGAGGAAGGCCACCCTCGTAGGAGGACACCCTCAGTTGGGTGCTTGCTGCTTGGTGGTTCCAGGGAAGTCTGCGCTTTCTGACAGTCAAGGCCCACTTGATTGCTAATGCTGCCATTTCAACAGTTACGTATGATTGTTCAGGAGGAAAAAGCTTCCTGCTAGAATACAATATGGGATTTTCAACACCATCATGTTCTTGTGATAGTACTGCACCTAGACCTGTTTTAGAAGCATCCGTTTGTAAAATGACGTCCCTGCTGAAGTCAGCATCTTTAAGATCGATTCACTACAGAGGATATTTTCAGTCCATTAAAACTCGCCTGATCTTCTTGATTCCACCAGAGTTTCTGGGTTTGGGCATTCTTCACCTTAACTGTAAGATTGGCAGCTATCGTATAGTAGTTAGGTATAAATCTTCAATAGTATCCCGGCAAACCCAGAAAAGCACGAAGTTCCCTTTTGGTCTTAGGTGGGGAAATTCTTTTGACAGCTTTTATCTTTTCACTCAGAAGTTGAATGAAGTGATTCCCCATGAAGAAACCGAGGTATTTCACTGCAGATTGAGCATGATGGCATTTTTGGGGGTTGGCAGTCAGACCGATCTTCTTAGGGTACGAGTAATTTCATGGAGGTGATGTACATGGTCTTGTCAACTCTTACTATGTATGATGATGTTGTCCAGATATGCCCCACAGTAGGCAGTGTAAGGTTTTAACATTTTGTCCATAAAAAGTTGAAATGTGGCAGGTGCGCCATGAGCCCAAAAGGTAAAACCTTAAACTGAAACAAGCCTTGAGGTATAGAATAGGCTGTTTTTTCGCAGCCCGAGGGACTTAACGGGGCTTGCCAATAACCTTTTGTGAGGCCTATAGTTGATATATAGTTGTCAGAGCCCAGTTTCTTGATCAGCTCATCTATTCTAGGCATGGGATAATTATCGAGCATAGATATAAAGTGGAGTTTCCGGAAGTGAATACAAAAATGCCACAACTCGTCTGGTTTTGCAACCAAAACTATGGGCGAAGACCAGGAGCTCTCAGATGGTTCTATGACATTGGATTTAAGCATCTCCTCTATTTCTCTCTTGATTATTTTTCTTCTCACCTCAGGGATTCTGTAGGGTTTCAAATTGATAACTTTTCCAGGGGGGTCCTAATGGAGTGAAAATTATTTGCGACTCTGCCTGTTTGCTCTACAAACACTTAATTGAACTAATAAATCCCTAAAATCTGCTTGTTGGGATGCTGACATGTCGGGACAAATTAAGGTAGTCTTGTTATTGTGGTCTACCAAGAGGGCGGGCCTAGTGACAGTGGTGTTCTCACTTTGTGTCATGCCCCGGGCCTGTCCCCACCACGGCCTGCAGCAACTTACCTGGAGGCAATACCCACGCTGGTGACTGTGGCATGGAGGGGTTGGTGGGCAGGGTGGTGGCATACGGTCTCGATCCAGGCCACAGCTCAGGGGCCGTAGTCATCCCAGCAATTCTGTGATGAGTACTCAGGCGCACATGCGTGGCAACGTGCCACTGTTCCCCAGTGCATGCTCCTCAGGCACTGTGTCCCTCATTGTTATGGCCATGACACCCGCTGCGATGAACGCAGTGTGGGAGCAGCAGGCTATTTAAACCCTGCAGAACACCACACGGACGCTTCTCAATCCATTCCGTGTAATTTAGCTTGCTGAATCCCTGTTGTTTGCCTTGTTTCCTCTGGGTTTCCTGCACTTGCCTCCTGCTCTTACTTCCTATCTGTCCTGACCTGTTTTCCTCCCCCTCTTCTCTGGTTTGCCCTCCTGCCTGCCTTGTTCTGGCCTGCTCTATTCTGCTCAGCTCTTGTGCCTTCCTTTCTCCTGCCCAGCCACCAGCCAGCCTTGTTCCAGGCTGGATCTGACTTCTCCTACCTGGCTGCCTGCCTGCTTTGCACCTTCTGTTGCTTCCAGACCAGCTGTTCCATCTTCATCATCTGAGTCATCTGTGCCTGGATACTCCAGCTCAAAACCCCCCAACCAGCTTTCCCGGCCAGCGCTCTGCACTGTTTCCGCCCCACTTAAATCCAGAAAAAGCTGCCCTGTGCCATGGAGAGTCAGCCTCCAGGTTCCTTCTCTGTCCATCTACATGGAGGCGGGCTTGGGGGTTGATCCCTACACCATACATTCAACCTGGCAAACCCTTGATCATCAGGGAAGGACAAAGAGTGAAGCACTACAACCACAAACTCAACAACGACGTGACCAGGTTCTTGACAATTTGATCTCTTCTCCACTCCTTGAGAAGGATAACGTGTTCTACTTGCATTTTCTGTTTCCTGTCTGGTTGGGATACCAGATAGTTCAGTGGGCCAGTCCTCTCTAGTATTTTATATGGTCCAAACCACTTGGAGGTGATCTTGTTCTCCGAATTGGGCAAGAGAACTAATACTTGTTGGCCAACTGAGCCTGTTGATTTTCTTGTCCCAGGCGTTTCGGTACAATTTCTCTGGCTGGTGCCATATGAGAGCCTAAGTTCTGGGAAGTGTGAGAAACCGGTTTTATGGCCTATTCTCTCCCCTCCCAGGTTGTTCTCAGCATATCTAATACATCCAGGGGGGTCTCGGCCATAGAGGAGTTTAAAAGGTGAATACCCCAAGGAAGCCTGAGAGGTTTTCCTTACTGCAAATAAGGCCCATGGGATCATCGCATCTGAGTTTCTGCCGTCAGCCTCACCAACCTATGCAGTATTGTTTTCAACCTTTGGATGAAACATTCCACTAAACCACCGGTCTGAGGATGGTACACTGAGGTTCTTAGTGTTTTGATATTGAGCATTTCAGTCACCTCCTGCATGAGACGGGACATAAAGGTGGTACCTTAGTATGTGAGGATTTCTTTTGGAGATCCCACCCTCGAGAAGAATGCTATTAAATGTTTCAATATTTGCAGCTTGGAGTTGTTCCGCAAAGGGAAGGCTTTAGTGTAACGAGTGGTGTAGTCCAATATTGCTAGGATGAAATGATTTCCCAACTTAGATGTCTCTAGGGGTCCTTCGATATCTGTGGCGTTTCAGGAGAAAGGGACATCAATGATGGGTAGGGGCTGTATGGGGGCAGTGAAAGCCAGAGTGGTGGCCGTCTTTTGACAGATCTCACATGTCAATACAAATTTCTTTATGTCAGTAAATATCCCAAGGAATTATATTAGCACAAAAGTCTATGTGCAAACAAAATCTGCCTGGTGCCCTGTATCTTTTTATCACAAAACAGACAGACAATGTTAATATTTAATTATAACTTGTACCTCTAAAAATCCCTGCTCATTACTACATGTGCCTATAAAGAGACTGACTATCCCTTATCTGGATGTGCTCTCCCTAGTCTGCGCTGATGTACCACCTATCTAGGTTAGGGTATAGACAACCCTCTCTCACAACTTTTGCTAACATCTAAAAAATAGTGCACACTTGTGGAAGTCATAATCTCTTTTTAATGACTTCCTCATAGTGTGGCTTATCGACTGGAAATACCAATTAAAAAGATTGTTCATGTTGTAAAACTAATAAAAATATTTAAAGAAAAAAAAAGCAACAATCTTTCTAGAATATTGTAAATATTTCTCTTCTTAAAAGTGGGTCTATTATCACCAGCTTGTTTGCAACTGATTACATCAATAGCCTAAAATGATTTTATTTATCCAAACTGGCCCATAGAATGCCTGTCTCGGGGGTCAGGTTATCACCCTCAACCTTAATAGTCGACTGGGTTCAGCGGAATAGATCTACTTGTTCGCTTTCTTCCGGACTTATCCCCGACGTGTCTGATCAAGGGTTAGTATTCTTATATACAAAAAGGACAACATATTAATTTTTGTCTCAATCTCCATCTTCTGTTATGGGGAAGCGTCTCTTCTTTTCATTTTACAACCGTCTTAGCCTTGGGAACCCTGAAAGGGAAAGAATATATCTATAGGAACCATCACTATGTATATTCCTTTTTCCATCTCTATCGAGCATCTCTCTCGAACATCAATAATACTTGATAATACTTGATTTTTGGCAGATTTACCGCAACTTGATATTTATGTCATATCCTGCGGTGACTTTTGTCTTCTCCTTATTTCTTTATGTTGTATCCTTATAGGACTTCGCACCTTGCCCGATGTATCTATGGGCAAACACACAAAATGCAATTGTCTCTACTATGAACAGTAAATATGTAACGCTCACCTGATTCCCACGGAGGCGCAGGTCTGGCTTCGAGTGCTGATGCTTCTTCAATGGTGAAGCGCAGGACTCTGAAGATGGACAGGAAGGGCCCTCTACTCTGGCTTCTCCGGCTCGCAAGAATATTCCCATGTGCGTGAAAAGGGAGTATTACCTACTGACTGAGTTATGCTAAAGCCTCCCACTCTCTTCCAACCCTCCACGATACCCTTCCACGATTCCCCGTGAAGTCTCACCTTAGGGTCAGGAAGGATGAGCTCTCCATCCTGCTTCTGATGCAGGGGCGCGTTGAAACCCAGTTACTTCACTGGATTGAGGATTGATGGGAGTTCAGGTAAGCTTGACTATTCAGGTAAGGCTCTGTAAAAGTTCTGTTGCAAATTCAAAAGTCCAAGCTTAATAATAATGTTCATTGTCTTTTTGCAGCAAGTGCTAATGCTTTATGTCTTTTTTCCCCTTAGGGGCCGGGATTCGGAATGCCGGAGATATGGCGCCGACCCGAAGTGAAACGTGCAGTTCCAGTTCCAGTAAATGGCAGGTTAGTTCTGGATGAGCGCTCAGGAACTGTCTTTGCATACGCTCATTCAATGTCTTTGTCTTTTTTCCCCATAGGGGCCGGGGTCCGGAAAATGCCTGGAAGCGGCAAGACCCGAAATGAAATGGGAATGACCCAACAGGTAAGTCTTATTCCCTTCCTTCTCTCACTTCTTATTCTTGTCTTTTTCTCTAGGCTCTGGGAAGTGGCTGTGTATCCGGATGATCGCTGCTGAAGATGGAGGAACCCAGGAAAGGTGAGTGAAATGCAGCGCTGCAGCGATCGTAACGAAATGCTTTTAAAAATAATGTCTTCCCTTTCAGGATCGTCGGTGATGTCTCCGTGGTGCAGATTTAGCTGGTAAGGTCTCTTGTCTCCCTTTGCAGGTGACCCAGGATGCTGACAGGCGTGGCTGAAGTCCAGATGCAGGAGCTGACACGGTGAGCGTCCAGCTGCGAGGAGCAGAACAACGCGAAGCGTGAGTTGCTGATCGGGTGTGGTTTAAATAGCTTTGGAAGAAGTCCCAAGTGTGTATCCTTCCTCCGATCAGGTATGTATCCTTCCCTGACCACACCCGGGTGGAAAGTAGTCCCACAGGTAAAGTAGTTCCATTCAGGCCTCAAGAGGGCCTGGATGTGGCAGCATGGTCTGCATCAGGTAAGTGCACATTAAAACACTTGAACACATGTCTAGCTTTATGAGCTTGACGCCTAAGGCGCCAGGACAGAGGTCCAACATGAGCCTGGCGCCTAAGGCGCCAGGACTGCGTCCAAAGGGCCCCAGCTTGGGCCCGCTGGCACTCCCCTGGGGGAAATGATGCCTGCCTCTGAGGTTGCTGGGTCGGACCTGGCTCCTTGGAGGTAGGCATCATGACAAAATATTAATACTGGTTTTACTAGTGATTTACTAGTCACGTCACATACCACTGCTTACCAACTCGTGGTCTTTACTTTTCTTCTGTAGCCTTCTGTTTCTCTTGCGAGTAATGCATTGCTGGTTGCTTGGTAATTCTTTCTTTGGTTGGAAGGACCTGCAAAGCAGAGAATGGGTGTATACATTTCCATGAGGCCATTCCATTTGCCACTATGTGTATGGGCACGCTCTCATATATTTCTAGGGCATGTATGATGATAAATATCTTTATACGACCGTGCAATCATTTATCACGTATATTTGGCGGATTAGTGCGTTCCGCTCCTCTCCGATGATAAATAACTTTATACGACCGTGCAATCGTTTATCACGTATATTTGGCTGATTAGTGCGTTCCACTCCTCTCCTTTTAATGTTTGAGATTTGAACTTCAGGCAGATGCACAATTCTTATGGGGATTCCCAGTCTACAGTATATCCATACGTACTAGTCCCGTTGGTCTGGGGCGTTTGTGTCACGCATTCAGCTACACACTTACGGGATCAGGTTGCGGTTCCTCTGACGCATACTGGAGGGCCGTTGTGCGGCTTGGTGGATCTTGCACGCTGTCGCACACTTGGCGCTGTTGGCCGTGCTTGCGGTGGAGGTTGCCATGGCATTTGCAGACACGTAGGAGTGCCGCATTGCCTGTCTGCCACTCACGTGACTTGCATCTCCTGCCCAGACAGCAACGTTCCGCTCACGTGACGCCTGCACAACACGAAGGTCGGTCACCTGTCCAGGGAGCAGCAGGATAAAAGATGCTAATTCACGATACTCGGAGCTTCTCAGCTGTTTTCTACAGCATTTGGCATTTTCTGTGCTCCGTGTCTTTCTGTTTTTGCTTCCTGGAACTTGGACCTTGATTTCCCGGCTTTTTGGACTGCCTTTGGTTTTGCCCTTTTGGATTTGGTGTTGCTAACCTGGACTGATACCCTCAACTGCTGCTACCTTGGATTTTGCTTACCCGGATTGCTTTTCTCTCTCGCCCTTTGGCTTTGGCATTTAAGGACTCTCGAATCATCAAGTACTGTGATTTTGGAACTTTGATCCCAGTACCACGTTGTTCTCAGGTCTTTTTCCATCTGGACCACTGTGGACCCTGCACATGTCACAACACAGAGGTTTGTGTCACAACACAGAGGTTCCCTACCATCTCCTCCATTCCACTCCACGACACCGCTCAGGGGGAACAGTTAGGTAAACCAGTTGTCACCGGTCATCCCCAGGGGTAGGTGTCCTTGTACTTGTGTTGTTGTAAACATCATTAGAGATCCTATTTCTTTGCATACCTAACGTTCTGTTTTCCCTTTCAGCTATCTGGGACCCAGTGTTTTCTCTGTTCCTGCCACCTGCGGCCCCAATAACCGGTCAGCGAGTTGCTCATACTTTCTCTGACTGGTACTTTGGGACGGAGATATACTAATCCACGTGGACCTCTATTCTTGACAGTTTGAGATAATAAGTATCTTTCCACGCCCACACCGCCGTTTTACATGACTATTTACACCCTTAATGAATACTGCTCTTCCCCTTTACTATCGATAATGGAATAAGCGCTTACGTAAGCTTTTTACTTCCACATATGATTTTAGGGATTCCCGCTCTGCAATATGTGTGCATCTTCTGCTCAACCATTCTTGGCAAGATTATGACACAGGTACGCTACTTATTGTAGCTCACTGTGGTGGGGGCTGCCTCCGGTCTCCGGGGCAGCCCTCTAGGGCCGTCGGGATCACCCGGCAGCAGCGTGCACGTCGGCGAACAGCCGGCGTGTCTCGGACAGGGAGACACCCTGCAGCGCCCGGTGTCACCGGGCGCAAGATCCAATGAGTGGGGGTGTCACCCCCTGGTCCCAAGCGGTCGCGGCTCCGAGGGCACTCGGGCCGCGCCGCACACACAAGGCCACGACCACGTGGCAGGCCCCAAACATGCAAGGATCACAGACACGAGTTGCCACTTCCTGGGGCTCTGCTGCTCTGCCCTCGCAGCGCAAGCAGAGCCCCTTTTATTAACTGGGCACGCGAGCGTCATGACACAGTCATGACGCTCACGTTGCCCACAACAACTAGACCCCCACACAACATCCCTCCTTTATTATAAACAAACAAAACGACACCCCACCGCAAACATTTGGTGCATTCCAGTCCGCGCACCAGCTAACAGCTACTCCAGCCCAAACATATTTCTTTTAACACCACAAGACAAAACAGGTGTGCTCCAGTCCCCACACTATGGGGCCCCATGACGGGGTCCTCCCACTCAGAAGATTCCGGGATCAAACTGGCTCTCGGCGCCGCTGCAGGACACGAAGAACACATTCTCTTTGTACTCCTCCCCCACCTCATACGGTATTTCTCGGGGACTCTCCACCACCTGGACCGCCGCCACTTTGGGAGTCTTTCTCCCCTTTACCTCACTCCCCCCTGACGCCCCCATCATGCCGGCCGGGGCTGGAGCGAGACACACTCGTGCGAAGTGGTCTCCTTTCCCGCACCTTCCACAGATTTGTCCCATCGCCGGGCAGTCCTGCGGGTGAGGCAGATCCCACCCACACTGTTGGCATATTGTGGCATTGGGGTCTCTCTTCGGCCAGTCTCCCCTCCTCATCACTCTTCCTCCTGGCCACCTGCTGACAGCCGCCACCTCCTCAACCTTCACTCGGTGCGTGGGGACCTCCATCTTTAACTGGTTTCTGGAGGAGTCCATGACCGAGGCCCGCACCTCCGCCAGTTCCTGGGACCGGCCAAGCTCCAGTATTCGATCAAGGGTCAGCGCTGGGTCCCTCAGAACCTGCTTGCGCAACTTGGTGGAGCTGCAGCCATAGATGATTTGCGCCCGGATCTCATCCTCCTCGAAGTTCCCCAGGTCACAGCCAAGTGCAATGCCGCGCAGCTTCCCGTGGAATGCATCAAGGCTTTCCCCTTCCTCCTGCTTCGCACACCTCATCCTGAACCTCTCATAGTCCCTGTTGACCATGGGTCTGAAGTATTCGTTCAGGGCTGCGACGGCTGCACCGTATGATTTATTTTGGGGCCTTAGTGTCTTGAACAGTCTCTGGACGGCCAGCCCGGCAGAGTATAGGAGCGTCGGGCGTTTGGCGGCGTCTTTGATCTCCATTGCCTCAAAGTACAACTCCAGGTTCTCCACCCAGGCCACCCACCGGGCCCCCAGGCTTGCCGGCGCACCGAGGATGTCAAAATGGGGTATCGGTGCTAACTGACCCCTACATACCCCTTCATCGTCCGACATGCTGTGGGCAGGTGAGGACGTCATCCGCCAATCACCAGTGTTGGTGGGCACTTGCAGTTGCCCGGCTCAGGTAGTCGTCGATGGGTGCCTGGCGTCCTCCCTGCCCAGGGGCGCACGAGCACTCCAGGTGGAGCCGCAACCCCAGGGCTTGACACCAGTTTGGCCTGTGGGTCACTGCCCGTTTCCCGGTGGCCACACCCTTGTGTAAGGGCCTTCCTCTTCTGGCACCCTAGAGGGTGCACCAGCACTCCGGGAGGAGCCGCCACCCTCGGGCGTGGCACAAAAGCAGCCTGTGGAGGGGTTATTGTCCCCTTTTGTTCGAGCAGGCCGTTCACCGCTGAGGCATGGAGCCTTCCTCCCGGCTCCACCCACGAGACAGGGACCGCCCCCCCCCACCCCCTTTGGATCGTGGGGCTCACCCGTGGGCCACGCCTCCTTCTTTCCTCCCTGCGAGCAAAGAAAGCCTCACTTCTTTTTTTTTTTCGAACAGCGATTTTCACCCGTGGCAGCCCGGGAACTCGGCGGGTGTCCTCCCCGCTCCGTGCCGCGTCGCCGCGGGTCGGAGCTCCAGGCCCCGCCTCCTCACTAATGGAGGGCCGCTCCGTGCGTCCTTGCACGGCCGCCGACTGCGGCCGTGCGCGCGGGCCCACGACTCCGCCCGCCGCACGCACCAGCTGGCGGGCGCGACTTCCTCGTCGCCAGTGTGGTGGGGGCTGCCTCCGGTCTCCGGGGCAGCCCTCTAGGGCCGTCGGGATCACCCGGCAGCAGCGTGCACGTCGGCGAACAGCCGGCGTGTCTCGGACAGGGAGACACCCTGCAGCGCCCGGTGTCACCGGGCGCAAGATCCAATGAGTGGGGGTGTCACCCCCTGGTCCCAAGCGGTCGCGGCTCCGAGGGCACTCGGGCCGCGCCGCACACACAAGGCCACGACCACGTGGCAGGCCCCAAACATGCAAGGATCACAGACACGAGTTGCCACTTCCTGTGGCTCTGCTGCTCTGCCCTCGCAGCGCAAGCAGAGCCCCTTTTATTAACTGGGCACGCGAGCGTCATGACACAGTCATGACGCTCACGTTGCCCACAACAACTAGACCCCCACACAACACTCACCTTCTCGTCTTATCGAAGAATGCTGTTCTTTTCACTCGTAACGCATCAACGCCGCCCCATTTAATCGAATTGTGGAACTCGTCAGTTCCGTCTTCAGCGGAAATATTAAGAATCACATGACTCCATCATAGCCTGTTGCTAGTCCTTTCTCTATTACTCACTTCAAATCATATCTCTACAATCACTGCGGTTGTACCACCATACTGTGAGAGGCTATTGGCGCTAGTTCCTTCCATTATCAAGCCTACGTTCACAACCGCCCCAACTTCAACATGTGATCTCATCACTTACTCGTCACTCCTGCAATGCCTGCTGGTATATGTGGTTCTTTTCCCAATTTGGGCATCAAATGTGGACGAATATCCAAACATTAGATATTTTTCCCTTGATATGTGGTGTTTCATGTTCATGTTGGATTATGTAGCTTTTCGCAATACTTGCATTTAGCAGCATTCTTATGTGCTATAATTTATCATTGCATATCAGTCCACTCTTTTTAAAGGGGCTCCTTCTCAAGATCTACAACATGTGCAATCTTGTTTTCTTCTTTATTTTCTATACTGCCCAACTCGAGTGGGATTTGATCACTTACATAATATAGTGGTTATGCAGAGTATGCAATATGGTTTAGTGGTATTCAAAATTTCATGAACAAGTCATATCGCGTTTATGCTTGCAGGAAGGTGCATCTGCAGGCCTAGAGCTCACTGTATTGTCCAACTGGTATAATCGGTGTCTTGTGTGCTCACCGCGTACTGCACCCATTATAGGGTCTACAACTAATGGTGTCTATAAGCATTAGGCCACCTTCATCGCCTAGTTGATACAGTTAGTGTCTTGTCCATTCGGCTCCGCTCATTCTAGAATCTGAGAATGATAACCTGGATATCCATTCTGTATTTTCTATAAGGTGGCCAAGGTCTGCCAACAGATCTCTTCATTCAGACCCTCTTTGTGGCTCTTAAGGCCATATATCCAAAGTTGCTCTCTTTTCAAGAGCATGGCTCCAATATTACCTCCTCTTTCTGCTATTTGTACTGTTCTACAAGGAGTGCTGTCATGCGTTTAGTTCTTATATTAGATCGACGTTCATAGATTCTAATTTATATAGCTGTGGTGGTCATCCCAATGTAGTTTTTCATGCATGGGCATTTTATTAGGTATACAACATGAGTTGTGTTACAATTGGTGAAAGCTCATTGTTCCCATGGTGATGGCCATCCAATATCTATTTTTGTTGTATGTTTGGTCAGGGTACATACGGAACATAGTCCAGGATGTGTCCAGTTGTTTTTGGATAACCCCAGAGTGTTGTTTGTCATTTTCTTTGGGCTCTTCTCTGTATGTGTGTACAAGCAAGTCACATATGTTTTTTCTTCTTTTTATCGCAAACAATGGAAGATTCAAGGTGCTTTCTCCCACATTCAAAATATGCCACAACTTCTTGATTTCTTTTTTTATTTTATTCACCACTGGTGAATGACTGAAGACTGCTGTTATCTGATCATTGCTAAATTGTGTTTTCCCATGTTGTATGAGTGTAATTTCCCTGGGTGTATTGCAAGCTCTTTTTCTAGCGTGTCTGTTTGTTTCGGGATAGTTTCTTTCTTTCTTTCTCTTAGTTTCTCAGACAGTATATTAGCCTGATAATGGTATTCTTTTTTGGTGGTACAATTTCTTCTAAATCTAAGAAATTGTCCAAATGGCAAATTTTCTTTAAGAGTTCATTGGTGAAAGCTGTTAAATTCTAAAAGTGAATTTCTATATGTGGCCTTTCTGTACACCGTTCTATGCTTTGCAGGTCCTTCCAAGCAAAGTAAGAGTGACCAACCAACCAGCAATGCATTACCCGCAAGAGAAACAGAAGGCTATATAAGAAAAGTAAAGACCACGAGTTGGTAAGCAGTGGTATGTGATGTGACTAGTAAGTCACTAGTAAAACCAGTATTAATATGTACTGTTCATATTAGAGACAATTGCATTTTGTGTGTTTGCCCATAGATACATCGGGCAAGGTGGGAAGTCCTATAAGGACACAACATAAAGAAATAAGAAGAAGACAAAAGTCGCTGCAGGATATGACATAAATATCAAGTTGTGGTAAGTCCGCCAAAAATCAAGTATTATCAAGTATTATTGATGTTCGAGACAGATGCTTGAGAGAGATGGTAAAGGGACTATACATAGTGACGGTTCCTATATATATATTCTTTCCCTTTTAGGGTCCCCAAGGCTAAGACGGTTGTAAAAAGAAAAGAAGAGATGCTTCCCCATAACAGAAGATGGAGATTGAGACAATAATTAATATGTTGTCCTTTTTTATATAAGAATACTATAACAATACTAATCCTTGATCAGACACGTCATGGATAAGTCCTGCAGACAGCGGACAAGTAGATCTATTCCTCTAAAACCGGTCGACTATTAAGGTTCAGGATAATAACCTGACCCCTGAGACAGGCATACTATGGGCCAGCTAGGATAAATAAAATCATTTTAGGTTATTGATGTAATCGGTTGCAAACAAGGTGATAATAATAGACCCACTTTTAGTAAGATAAATATTTACAATCTTCTAGAAAGATTGTTGCTTTTTAATTAGTATTTCCAGACGATAAGGCACACTATGAGTAAGTAATTAAAAAGAGATTATGACTTCCACAAGTGTGCACTATTTTTTAGATGTTAGCGAAAGTAGTGAGAGAGGGTAGGGTCAGTCTCTTTGTCTATCCCCTAACCTTGATAGGCGGTACATCAGCGCATACTAGGGAGAGCACATCCAGATGAGGGATAGTCAGTCTCTTTATAGGGACCTGTAGTATTGAGCAGGGTTTTTTTAGAGGTAGAAGTTATGATTAAATAACTCTAAGATTGTCTGTCTGTTTTGTGACATAAAAAAAAGGAAAATAATCCTAGGCCAGAAGAATTTGGCGATTAGTTGGCTTTGTATTTTCCCTGCTCCTTGATGGGCCGCAGCCAAAGGAGAGTGGGCTAGTTCCAGAACAATATTTCTATGGCTTCGTGAGACTACCAGTTGGGTGCAGGATACTCCCTCTGGGTCATAACGCCTCGGTACAGCAATCCCTTCCTTAGGAAGAAGAAGGGACCAGATTGACTCTGTCCAGCTTCTTCCGAGATTACTTTATTAAAAACTTCTGTAAATATAGGGTTTTTCCTGTGAGCAAAGGCCACATCGGGTAAGGGGTTCTTGTGGGACTTTCTCCTTCCTGGGGAGATCAGCTTCCCAAAACCCCTGGGTGCCTCTCTGTGTTTTCTTTTGAGTCACCACCTCTTGGGGTAGTTGGAACATTGCCTTTTCTAATATGCCTTGGGCTACTTTTTCCCCCTCCTTTATGGTATATGGGCTATTCCTGTGATTGTGTAACAGGATTTTAACATCACCTTGATAATCAGGATCAATGACTCCTACCATGACATCTAACCGATGTGTCCAAGCCAACCCAGGGTTGGAGGTTAATCTTATGTATGTTCCGTTGGGCGGGGCTAAGGTTAACCCAGTGGGAATTGGGCGTCTTTCAACCCGGTGGTATTATAATTTCAGTGGTGCTTTGTAAATCAAAGCCTATGGACTCTGAGGTGGCTACTGTGGGGGCTTTGGCTTTGGGACACAACCTGGTAAGTAGCACAGGTCCCCAACCTTTATCAGTCGATATCGATCCTACTCCTGAAACCATATATGGGGGTTCAGAAGAAGGAGAAGTGTGACCCTTACAAGTTTGCTGGGATACCGGCAAACAGACCTACCGTTAACGGCACCTGATATCCCGCATTACTATCACAAGGACATGACGGTATGAGCTGATCCAGAAACTGCTCTCTCTCCTCTACTTGTAGGACGTGCTGCGTCCTGCTCTTCAGTTTCAGCCCTCCAACGGATTCAAAATTAACGGGTCTCCTGGAGTTCACTGTCTCCTCCCCTCTCCGCTCTTACGTACCTGTAGGCCTTCCCTGACTTCTCTCTCTCTCTCTCTCTCTCTTTCTCTCTCTCTCTCTCTCTGTCTCTCGCTCTCTCTCTCTCACTCCCTTCCTGCAGGCTCTTATTCCTCCTCGTCCCAGTAAAATGGTGTTTGCCATTTAAAGGGATAGTTGCAGTTTCTGCATCGTAATAACACATCCTTGTTATTTCCTCATACAGACCTTGATAGAATATGTCTGAAGAGGTGATATTGGAGGGATCTTTAGGGAGTTCCTCATAGTTAACAGAGTCCTTGTCCTCACAAGAGGAGTCTCTCCCCATGAGGTCTTGCTGGCCTCTAACCCTAGGGAGGGTGTTGCGGAGCAGGCTCACCTCCCTAGCCTCATGGGTTGGGGGCTACTCCTTGGGCAGAAAGGACGACTTCCCTCGATTCATCGCACTACCCATTTTATTTGAATGGAATTAGCTCTTTGTTGGATTTTGATTAGACATTTCCAATCCATTCACTAGGACATCGACATCAACATGCATTTAGTTTTAAGGAACTATAATTTGAAAGTTAACTAAATATAATTTTTATTTACAGTTTTTTACTTTCATCTAGATGGGTTGTTGGAACCTGTCTCGTAAACAATCAATAAAAATGTTAGAACAACAAAATCATATGTAACCATTATCGACACACCACATGTAATAACACAACATCTTCTTCAAATAACAATGTCCCAAAACTTTCTGTGGACTCTAGTCGGCTCTTGCTCTTCACTATTGCACCCACAATGTGGAAAGCAAGGCAAAAGGGTGGGTGTCTGGAAGGCAGCGAAGTGTGCCAGAACCTGGCAAGGAGAGGAGGAGCAGAAGACACGCCGTGGAGTTCCTGCTTCTCTCTCCCAAGATAGCATAGTGTTAGGCTGTCTCCTTTGTTTATGGAGATTTATAATACTTATGATAAATAACATCTGTAAATAACAGAAGCTGAGTGAAGACACCTTATTTAAGATGGGTGCACACTTTATTAAACTGTGCCACAGCACTACACTGGTAACAAAGGAAGGACTTCCTATCTCACAACGAACACCAACAACTGCGTTCCTGAACAGCCTTGGGACACCCTCCACCATGCAAATGGTGGCTAAACCTATTTGACATATACATAAAAGCATCAGATGCATCATAATATGCAGAAGCAAGGAGGAAGGCTATACTTCTCGACAATTTAGATGTGAAAGGACACTGCATATTTGAAAGTCTACTGATATGCCCACCAGCAGCAGCAGATGCAGCCATGAATGTTTTCACAGAAGCCAGGCTATGCATGCAAAAGAGGTTTGCAGAAGCAATAAACAGAATGCTGCACAGAACTAAATTCTATGCAAGGAAGCAAGGTATGGCGGCATCCATCAATTACTTTGCTGTCATACTGAGAAAACTGGTGAAGCTATGTAATTTTGGGAACACTGATGAAGACAGAACCAGAGACAGGTGTGAGGGTGCAGTAGTGAGAGATCGACACACAGTAGTATTTTTGTTGCTGTAGATAGACTTTTATTAAAGTATAAATAGGGTTGGGGGAAGGCCTCGCTAGCCTTAACACTAAGAGGGGTTTCCCTTCCCCAACATAAATCTTAAATGGGTCCATCAGGATGTCAAAAATAAAGAATTGTCCACCATTGTGCCAAACACTAACTCTAGCCCTGACACTAACAACTTAACCAAAAGGTACAAAGAAGTGTCTTCAAAGCAGATCCTTCATAGTTATTTTCAGAAGTTCCAAACACAATGTTCCACATGGTGCAAAAACAAAGCTCCACAGGGTCAAATTGGCGGTCCGGTAATAACGATACCAGTAAGGGAATACCGGCATTTTTTACCGGACCGGTGCATTAGGACCCGCGATGCCGGTGCTACCGGCATCTGCAGGGACCCGTTGTGACCGGGTAGCCTACCCGCTACCCAGGGACCCGGATTGGGTGCGGGCACGTGGCAGCTGTGCCAGTAACACTGGCATACCGTAAGTAAGTGCACATTACGAGGTTCACGGACATGCACTTCCGGGCCTCCAGATGCCGGTAAGAATGGGTACCATGATGCCGTTAACACCAGCATCGCGGGGTAGCCGTTTATAGCAATCTGCTGTGTTGAAACCTGCCACAGGTGCACACAATCAGCACAGGTGGAGGCAATGGAGTCTGACACAGCACAAAAGGAGCACACCCACACACCACACCCCTTCCAAAGACAAAATGTTACCATTAGCAGTAGCAAAACTGGGGCTGGAGACATGCCTGCACTGCTACTACTCCAGCAGGCATTGAACCAGGGAATGCAGCGGAGGCACAGGAGGAGAAGGAGGGTGAGACAGGGTGAGACAGGGCCAGCACATACCACCAGGACAGGCAGCTGTACCTCGCAGGCAGCCACCAATACCTCGCCTTAAGGCCAGTCCATTTGACCTAACCCCTGCACAGATCCACACCCTGTACCGCCTGGACAGGGACACCATATGCACAATAGTGGACCTCATCCATAACGACCTGATAAGCCTCATCAACATACGGACAGACATCCTCCCTTTGCTAAAGGTAGTGTCTGTGCTGCATGTCCTGGCCACAGGCACCTACCAGCACACTGTGAGGCAACTGCATGTCCTCTCACAACCATGTTTCTCCCGTGTGCTCAACCAGGTGCTAGATGCCCTCCTGAAACATGCAAGGGACCACATATATTTACCACGGACTGTGGAGGAGGTGAATGATACCAAAATAGCATTCTATGCACTGGCAGGCATGCCTAACGTAATTGGTGCCATCGACTGCACCCATGTGGAGCTGGTAGTCTGACATGCTGAGGAGGTAGTGTACCGCAACAGGAAGCTCTACCATTCCCTGAATGTCCAGATGGTGTGCGATGCAAGGCAATTAATCACGCATTGCTGTGCAAGATTCCCGTGCTCCACACATGATGCCATGGTGCTGCGTAACTCCACGCTTCCCCCCTATATGGCACGATGCG
Organism: Ambystoma mexicanum; assembly: GCF_040938575.1. NCBI lineage: Eukaryota > Metazoa > Chordata > Amphibia > Caudata > Ambystomatidae > Ambystoma > Ambystoma mexicanum. Next base: position 738,989,837 of record NC_090921.1, on the reverse strand, counting down.
CTGCACAACGTACCTGGCTGCTGGGTAAGTCCAACAACAGGGCAATGAGGGACGTTGCTGTCATGATGCCCGCTCCCGGGGAGCCGGTTCAAGCCCTGCGTCCCCGAAAGCGGACATCCAGTCCCCAAGAAAGGACCGAGCAACCCCATATAGGGGCCCTTTGGACAGTGTCCTGGCGCATATGGCGCCAGGCTCATAAAAGACATCCGTCCTGGCGCCATAGGCGTCAGGCTCATTATGGAAGTGCTTGGGTGCACTTACCTGATGCAGACCATGCTGCAGGATCCCGGCCTCCTTGAGGCCTGAAAGGAACTACTTTACCTGTGGGACTAATTTACCATTCGGGCGTGGCCAGGGAAGGATACATACCTGATTGGAGGAAGGATACATACCTGGAACTTCTTCCAAGGCTATTTAAACCCCACCCGAATAGCCACACGTGCTTCGCGTTGCTCTGCATCTAGCAGCTGGACGCTCACCATGTCTGCTCCTGCATCCTGAATTCTGCCACGCCTGCCAGCATCCTGGATCACCTGCAAAGGAAGAGAAGAAGAGAACAGAAGAAGGAAAAGTCCTTACCTGCTAAATCCGCATCCCGGAGACATCTCGCAGACAATCCTGAAAAGGAAGACTTTTATTTAAAAGCTCATTGCGTCGATCGTTGCAGCGCCGCATTCCACTCACCTTTACAGGGCGCCTCCATGTTCAGCAGCGATCATCCGGATTCGCAGTCACGCCCCAGCGCCTAGGGAGAAAAAGACCAGAACAAAAGGTGAGAGATAGAAGGGAATAAGGAAAGCTAAATCTCCATGTTAAGACTTACCTGTTGATTCATTCCCTCTTCATTTCGGGTCCGCGCCGCATCCTGGCATTTCCGGACCCCGGCCCCTAAGGGGAAAAGAGACATCAGCGTTAATGAGCGAATGAAAAGACATTACCAAAAAAACGCTCATTAAAGACTTGCCTGATTTCTACAAGGATTTCACCTCTCATCTCGGGTCGGTGCCTGTTCCCCGGCATTCCGTACCCCGGCCCCTATGGGGAAAAAGACACTAGCATTAGTACATTAATGCATGGACACAAGGGGAACCTCTTATCAAAAAACTTAGCTGGAAGCCAAGCAAGTTTGGTTCTCACCAATCCGAAAATCCAGTGAAGTAACTGGATACCAACGCGCCCCTGCATCAGAAGCAGGATGGAGAGCTTGTCCTTCCAGACCCTAAGAAGGATACTTCTACGAGCCAGACAAGCCAGATTTGGGGGCCCGGTCCAGTCCGTCTTCCGAACCCTGCGCATCACAGGTCACAGCAGCGCGAACCAGGCCAGCGCCTCCGTGGGAGTCAGGTGAGCATTACAGTTGCCTGGGGGGGGACCACAAGCATAGGCAACCTGTCTGCTGGCTGGGGTATGAGGGGCGTTGCCTGGGGGGGAAACACAAGCATAGGCAACCTGTCTGCTGGCTGGGGTATGAGGGGCGTTGCCTGGGGGGTGGAAGCATAGGCAACCTGTCTGGTGGCTGGGGTATGAGGGGCGTTGCCTGGGGGGGCACAAGCATAGGCAACCTGTCTGAAGGCTGAGGTATGAGGGGCGTTGCCTGGGGGGGACCACAAGTATAGGCAACCTGTCTGCTGGCTGGGCTATGAGGGGCGTTGCCTGGGGGGGGCACAAGCATAGGCAACCTGTCTGCAGGCTGGGGTATGAGGGTTTTTACCGGGGGGGACACAAGCATAGGCAACCTGTCTGCTGGCTGGGTGTAACGCTCACCTTGTATCCACAGGGACGCCGCTCGACAGGTCTGGAGGCTTCTGGGAACACTGCACTTTCTCCGGGATTCGTGCTGCCAAGGGCCAGTTCTGGAAGACAGGAGGTGGGTTTTAGCTACTACCCTTTCCCTCGAGGCCCACCTCCCCGTGCTCCCCTTGCGGTTCCCCTCGGGACTTTTCTCACCTTGGTTTTCGTTAAGGTGTGCTCTCCGTCCTGCCGTGCTGGGCAGGGGCGCGTCGTCGCTGGGCACCGTACCGCCGAGTTACTTCACTGGCGTGTGCCTGGAGTCCAGACCGACTGCAACTCCACTTTTGAGGTAAGTCTTTCATATTAAGAATGAATGTCTGGAATTGTAGATGCCCCGAATAACTTTCACCTTCTTTATTGCAGATGCCGAAGCGATGATGATGAAGTTGAGCTGATGCAGGTGGTTGAGATCGAGAAGGCAAAAAGCGCGGCGCTATGAGCGTCCTTGAAAGTTGCCTATCCTGTGCTGTTGTTCTTTGAAGGTCGCGGGAGGAATCCAGGAAGATGGAGGTTGAAAGAACCAGACGCCGGATGGACGATGTTCGAGTCGCGGAGGACTTCCAGGAGAACTTGGTAAGTAAGCTTACTTAATGTCTTATTCTCGTCCTTCTTCCCAGGGATGTTCCTGGAAAAAGGTAGCAAAGATCCAGGAAGGCTCCGGATGGATGGCGGAGCTGGAAAATGGGCAGGTAAGGATGTTCTTGTTCTTCTCTCGCCTGTGCAGGCCAAGATGCTGAGCAGGACCCGGTGAACGTCACGCTGCAAGAGCAGAATAACGCGAAGCGCGTGCCTCGGGTCGGACGTGGTTTAAATACCCAGGAGGTATCCCAGGTACCTTCGGGGCGGACCCCGCCCTGGATGCTAGACTGCTGGTTGCAGTTCCCCATTGATCCTAGTGGGGGCAGCCATGTTAGTCCATTGCCCATTGGAATCCACGCCTGCCATGTGAGTCTGATGCCAACTGCGTCAGGACTGACTCCAGGGCACCCGAGAGGGGCCGAATCGGGCCCTTCGGGCCTTGTTAAAATACTGTGGCACGGGCCAAGAAGCCCAAATTCCTTGGCCTGGGGCTAAGGTTGTGACACTGGAGTATGAGGGGTGTTGCCGGGTGGGGGGACACAAGCATAGGCACTGTCTGCTGGCTGGGGTATGAGGGGCATTGCCTGGGGCGGACCACAAGCATAGGCAACCTGTCTGCTGGCTGGGGTATGAGGGGCGTTGCCTGGGGGGGGCTCCACAAGCATAGGCAACCTGTCTGCTGGCTGGGGTGTGAGGGGTGTTGCCTTGGGGGGGACCACAAGCATAGGCAACCTACCTGCTGGCTGGGGTATATGGGGCATTGCCTGGGGGGGACCACAAGCATAGGCAACCTGTCTGTTGGTTGGGGTATGAGGGGTGTTGCCGGGGGGGAACACAGTGACCTGGGTGGAAAAACTGTGACCCCAATCACCTCGACTGAATGTTCGACACAGCCAATGGATGCAGATGTGGCATGCCTACACAGCTGTGCGTAAATGCAAGCAACAAACACATCGCCCACCCCAGCACATGCACCTTGCACAACATCGGACTTGATGAACCACAGGTACCACGATGCACCACCCTGCAGCCACAATGCCTGGAATACATGAGCGGAGCAAAGTCCATCACGGGACATGCAGTCATGCCTGTGGCAAATCCAACTACCACACATGGAATTCTCTGTCAGCGCACCCACCCCACAGGTACACCGCAGACCAGTATACCAGCCCAGGCATCTCTAAGGAACACTTACAATTGCAATGGTGCAAGCAAGGAAACGTATGTAATCACCGATCAGTTACAACGACTAACATATGAGTGAGTGGCGCAGGACCCATCCACCGTACCTCTGTTCCACCATGCCAGTACGCACCCAGCCCCCTCACAGAAATGTTTGCCGTCACTGGCGGACCATTACACCATTGCCATTGGCCCTTGGACATATGGAGGAAGGCAGTGATGGACAAGTACATGGTGACATCAAGTAGCTGTGAACATGATTAGCAAACCACAGTGTATCATGAGGCACATCAGGCAAACATGTAATGATGCATTCCACATGTATAGTACACATTTCAAATGCATCACACCCATCAGATGTCGGCAGATGATGGTCATTATCAACTCATTTGTGTGATTGCCTCACCTGATGGAAAGGTCCCTTAGACGTGAATGGCACACATACCGCCCAAGCATGAGTCATCCACCTGTTGCCTGGGCCTAGCTGCAGTTTGCTGATAAGATGTTTCGAACACGCAGCCGCAGATCGTCCCACCGTTTTCTGTAGTCTTTCACACTGCATGGGGTTGTCCCCACCGCGGAGACCTTTTGGGCCACCTCCTCTCAGATGTTTTTCTTTCTTATTTGGGCGTCACGCCGCAGGTCTGAACAGAACACGACATCCGCATGCTGGACCAGGGTGTCGGAAGGCATGTTTAGTTCATCATCGCTAAAACGGGGCTTACGCAGCCGAGGTGTGCCTTTACAGGTAGCTTTAGACATCTTCTTGCTTGCAGGGTACACAGTTTGCAAATCCAGGTCCTGTATCCAGAGGATTGCAATGGATTGTGTTTTTCAAGATGGCCGCCGGTGCATTTCCCGTTCCGGCTCAATGACTTTGCTTCCGGTACCGCCTCTTACGTGCCGGTATTTACGATGTCGGTCTCAACGGTACCGTTCTTTACGGCATCTAGGATGCCGGTGCCCGTGCCTGTGGCATGGATGATGGTGCTATCGTGGGTTTGGAGGGCCTTACCGGCATGCCGGTGCAGCCGTTACCGGCATGCCGGTATGTACGTGCATGCTGACTCAGAATTAACCATTGATTGCGGCAGCAGTGCAACACGGTTGCACCGGCATGCCAGTAATTTGGTATTTTTACCGGCCAACTCGTAATGTGGCATAATGTCTCCATTCTCTTGACTTACCACAATGTCCACAATCCCAGGGGTCTGCCTACCCCAGGTTTCTCATTCTTTTGCACAGCCAATCGGGTGCACTCTTCTCCCCCGTACTGTGAGTAAGAAGAGCAGTTACAACTGTTCTTCTTATATGGGTGCGAACCCCAGACTCACATAACAAACACAATTCTCTTCTTAGGCAGACTTGCTGTACGCTCCTGCCAAGTACTACCTTTTGCCACAACTGTCCTTTTTCATATGGGTGTGAGCCCAGACTCTCCTGGCTTTAACAGTTCTCCTTCTTGGTAGACTTGGTGTACTCTCTTGCCAAGTACCACCTATTCCATAGCCACACTGGGTCACCTTTCTCCCAGATACTGTGTCTGTGAAGATGAGCAACTGTGTTATTTCCCTTTGTCTTCCTCTTTCTGGGTAAACTTGGTTTACTCTCCTACCAAGCACTACCATATACAACCAAAGATGTAACAGCTTCTTTGCTATCACTTTCAGGGTCCTAGACTCTAGGTTCAGGATATTCCATTCCCCTTTCGGCTTGCCACAACTTCTTCCACTTAGCAGGGTCCCAGACCATACGTACAGGGTATTCTTTCTCTCGTTTTGCTTACCACAACTTCTTCCACTCATCAGGGTCCTGACCTTAGGTACGGTGTATTCCTTCGCCCTTTGTGCTTGCCACAACTTATTCTGTTTCCTAGTGGTTCCCTGCCCATTACCGTACCATTTGGGTTTGGTTTGAAAGGGTGTCCGTTCTTTCCCAGCTTCCTCCATCTGCCACAAGACTCGTGCTGCTTGCGAGTGCTCTACTTGGTCCGCGCCGCATCCTGGCATTTCCGGACCCCGGCCCCTAAGGGGAAAAGAGACATCAGCGTTAATGAGCGAATGAAAAGACATTACCAAAAAAATGCTCATTAAAGACTTGCCTGATTTCTAAAAGGATTTCACCTCTCATCTCGGGTCGGTGCCTGTTCCCCGGCATTCCGTACCCCGGCCCCTATGGGGAAAAAGACACTAGCATTAGTACATTAATGCATGGACTCAAGGGGAACCTCTTATCAAAAAACTTACCTGGAAGCCAAGCAAGTTTGGTTCTCACCAATCCGAAAATCCAGTGAAGTAACTGGATACCAACGCGCCCCTGCATCAGAAGCAGGATGGAGAGCTCGTCCTTCCAGACCCTGAGAAGGATACTTCTATGAGCCAGACAAGCCAGATTTGGGGGCCCGGTCCAGTCCGTCTTCCGAACCCTGCGCATCACAGGTCACAGCAGCGCGAACCAGGCCAGCGCCTCCGTGGGAGTCAGGTGAGCGTTACAGTTGCCTGGGGGGGGGGACCACAAGCATAGGCAACCTGTCTGCTGGCTGGGGTATGAGGGGCATTGCCTGGGGGGGGAACACAAGCATAGGCAACCTGTCTGCTGGCTGGGGTATGAGGGGCGTTGCCTGGGGGGTGGAAGCATAGGCAACCTGTCTGCTGGCTGGGGTATGAGGGGCGTTGCCTGGGGGGGCACAAGCATAGGCAACCTGTCTGAAGGCTGAGGTATGAGGGGCGTTGCCTGGGGGGGACCACAAGTATAGGCAACCTGTCTGCTGGCTGGGCTATGAGGGGCGTTGCCTGGGGGGGGCACAAGCATAGGCAACCTGTCTGCAGGCTGGGGTATGAGGGTTTTTACCGGGGGGGACATAAGCATAGGCAACCTGTCTGCTGGCTGGGTGTAACGCTCACCTTGTATCCACAGGGACGCCGCTCGACAGGTCTGGAGGCTTCTGGGAACACTGCACTTTCTCCGGGATTCGTGCTGCCAAGGGCCAGTTCTGGAAGACAGGAGGTGGGTTTTAGCTACTACCCTTTCCCTCGAGGCCCACCTCCCCGTGCTCCCCTTGCGGTTCCCCTCGGGACTTTTCTCACCTTGGTTTTCGTTAAGGTGTGCTCTCCGTCCTGCCGTGCTGGGCAGGGGCGCGTCGTCGCTGGGCACCGTACCGCCGAGTTACTTCACTGGCGTGTGCCTGGAGTCCAGACCGACTGCAACTCCACTTTTGAGGTAAGTCTTTCATATTAAGAATGAATGTCTGGAATTGTAGATGCCCCGAATAACTTTCACCTTCTTTATTGCAGATGCCGAAGGGATGATGATGAAGTTGAGCTGATGCAGGTGGTTGAGATCGAGAAGGCAAAAAGCGCGGCGCTATGAGCGTCCTTGAAAGTTGGCTATCCTGTGCTGTTGTTCCTTGAAGGTCGCGGGAGGAATCCAGGAAGATGGTGGTTGAAAGAACCAGATGCCGGATGGACGATGTTCGAGTCGCAGAGGACTTCCAGGAGAACTTGGTAAGTAAGCTTACTTAATGTCTTATTCTCGTCCTTCTTCCCAGGGATGTTGCTGGAAAAAGGTAGCAAAGATCCAGGAAGGCTCCGGATGGATGGCGGAGCTGGAAAATGGGCAGGTAAGGATGTTCTTGTTCTTCTCTCGCCTGTGCAGGCCAAGATGCTGAGCAGGACCCGGTGAACGTCACGCTGCAAGAGCAGAATAACGCGAAGCGCGTGCCTCGGGTCGGACGTGGTTTAAATATTCAGCAGGTATCCCAGGTACCTTCGGGGCGGACCCCGCCCTGGATGCTAGACTGCTGGTTGCAGTTCCCCATTGATCCTAGTGGGGGCAGCCATGTTAGTCCATTGCCCATTGGAATCCACGCCTGCCATGTGAGTCTGATGCCAACTGCGTCAGGACTGACTCCAGGGCACCCGAGAGGGGCCGAATTGGCCCCTTCGGGCCTTGTTAAAATACTGTGGCACGGGCCAAGAAGCCCAGATTCCTTGGCCTGGGGCTAAGGTTGTGACACTGGAGTATGAGGGGTGTTGCCGGGTGGGGGGACACAAGCATAGGCACTGACTGCTGGCTGGGGTATGAGGGGCATTGCCTGGGGGCGGACCACAAGCATAGGCAACCTGTCTGCTGGCTGGGGTATGAGGGGCGTTGCCTGGGGGGGGCTCCACAAGCATAGGCAACCTGTCTGCTGGCTGGGGTGTGAGGGGTGTTGCCTTGGGGGGGACCACAAGCATAGGCAACCTGCCTGCTGGCTTTACAGGTAGCCTTAGACATCTTCTTGCTTGCAGGGTACACAGTTTGCAAATCCAGGTCCTGTATCCAGAGGATTGCAATGGATTGTGTTTTTCAAGATGGCCGCCGGTGCATTTCCCGTTCCGGCTCGATGACTTTGCTTCCGGTACCGCCTCTTACGTGCCGGTATTTACGATGTCGGTCTCAACGGTACCGTTCTTTACGGCATCTAAGATGCCGGTGCCCGTGCCTGTAGCATGGATGATGGTGCTATCGTGGGTTTGGAGGGCCTTAACGGCATGCCGGTGCAGCCGTTACCGGCATGCCGGTATGCACGTGCACGCTAACTCAGAATTAACCATTGATTGCGGCAGCACTGCAACACGGTTGCACCGGCATGCCAGTAATTTGGTACTTTTACCGGCCAACTCGTAATGTGGCATAATGTCTCCATTCTCTTGACTTACCACAATGTCCACAATCCCAGGGGTCTGCCTTCCCCAGGTTTCTCATTCTTTTGCACAGCCAATCGGGTGCACTCTTCTCCCCCGTACTGTGAGTAAGAAGAGCAGTTACAACTGTTCTTCTTATATGGGTGCGAACCCCAGACTCACATAACAAACACAATTCTCTTCTTAGGCAGACTTGCTGTACGCTCCTGCCAAGTACTACCTTTTGCCACAACTGTCCTTTTTCATATGGGTGTGAGCCCAGACTCTCCTGGCTTTAACAGTTCGACTTCTTGGTAGACTTGGTGTACTCTCTTGCCAAGTACCACCTATTCCATAGCCACACTGGGTCACCTTTCTCCCAGATACTGTGTCTGTGAAGATGAGCAACTGTGTTATTTCCCTTTGTCTTCCTCTTTCTGGGTAAACTTGGTTTACTCTCCTACCAAGCACTACCATATACAACCAAAGATGTAACAGCTTCTTTGCTATCATTTTCAGGGTCCTAGACTCTAGGTTCAGGATATTCCATTCCCCTTTCGGCTTGCCACAACTTCTTCCACTTAGCAGGGTCCCAGACCATAGGTACAGGGTATTCTTTCCCTTGTTTTGCTTACCACAACTTCTTCCACTCATCAGGGTCCTGACCTTAGGTACGGTGTATTCCTTTGCCCTTTATGCTTGCCACAACTTCTTCTGTTTCCTAGTGGTTCCCTGCCCATTACCGTACCATTTGGGTTTGGTTTGCAAGGGTGTCCGTTTTTTCCCAGCTTCCTCCATCTGCCACGAGACTCGTGCTGCTTGCGAGTGCTCTACTTGGTCTGCGGTGGCTCCACAGCACCGGCCTTCCTTCAGAAAGTCGGCTCGCTTCGGACACCTCGGGTTTGCCTGCCATTTATTCCGCCAGCCTGTCATGACTGCTCTACTTTGTCTCAGTATAATTGGAAGGAGGACAAACCTGCATACATAGAAGTATGGAGGAGTCTTGCACGGTGGAGATAGTAAGAGGCTGAGGGAGCTGCGATCGTGGCAGAAGTGTATTGAGTCTCTCCTAGGATGTCATCCCTCATTCGATGAGGGTGTTGCCTCCCCATGTGACCCTCTCACGGTGCACCACCCGAGGGGGATTATTGGACTCTGGCTGTTTGAGAAGGGCGCTCCCCATGGTAGAAGGGTTGGGATTCAAGGATTCATCACACCCCCTTTCCCTAATGTTACTAGTTTCTTCCTCCTCCATAGGGAAACCAGATAGCAAGTCTACGTTTCCATGTTCCTTACCTCTTCTGTGTACAACAGAGAAACAGAAGGGCAGGAGGTCCAGAAACCAGCGCATTATCCTGGGGTTGGTGTCCTTCCTGATGTTCAACCATGTAAGCAGCGAATGGTCGGTAATAGGTTTAAACTTTCTACCAAGCAAATATTATTTAAGGTGTCTTATGGCCCAATTAATGGCCTATACCTCTAATTCTTCAGTTGTGTAATTCCTTTCTCGAGGGAAAAGCGTGTGGCTAATAAAAGATATGGGATGCTCCACTCCTTCACATTCTTGGGACAGTACGGCTCCCAAGCCTACCTCGGAGGTGTCTGTGTGGCGGATGTGCTCCTTGTTAACGTTTGGAGCCTTCAGCACCGGTTCGCTAAAAAGTATTGTTTTAAGTGTGTCGAAACAGGCCAGATCTTTTTTGTCCCACTGTACTTTCTGTGGAGGCGCATTCTTTAGCTTGTCGAATAATCCCACTCTAATGGTAGAATATTGAGTAATACATCTCTGATAGTATCCGAACAAGTCAAGGAAATCTCTCAGGTCTCTTTTAGTTTTTTGGACTGGTCTCTTGCACAGCCCTATAATTCTCTTATTGTGATCTTACTAGTTCATTCTCCACAAAAAAGCCTAGGTACCTTACGGCTGATTATGCTATGTGGCACTTCTTAGGATTTACCATAAATCCGATCTGCTGTAAGACTTTTGTTTCGTGACTTTATAAAGATGTATCATGTGGTTTTACCAGGTCTCACTGTGGATAGTATATCATCGATGGAAGTGCAACAAAAGCTTGAATATGGGCGCAATACTTTATCCATGAGCCTTTGGAATGTTGCGGGGGCTCCATGCAACCTGAATGGATGCACTTTAAATTGGAAAATCCCTCTTGGGGTTAAAAAGGCAGTTTTTCCGTTGTCCTCTGGGTTATGGAGGACTTTCCAGTATCCTTTAGTCAGATCAATCGTGGAGGAATAAGTGGCAGTCTATCAATGAGATCGTCAATGTGCGTCATTGGATAGTTGTCAAACTGTAAAATCTCTTTGAGTTTTTGGAAGTCAATACAGAACCTCCTTGATCGCTTTGGCTTTGCCACCAACACTGTGGGCGAAGACCAGGGACTATAAAATAGTTCAATTATATCACTTTCCAGCATCTTTTCTATATCTGGAAGTGTACTTACTGCATCTCTCCTAGGGTGTTATCCCACATCCCATGAGGGTGTTCCCTCCCCATGTAATCTTTCGCTGGTGCACCATACCCAGGGTGATTATTGGACTGTGGCTGCACCCCGCTAGCCACAAGGGAAGGGTTCACCCCCATGGGAGAAGGGAAGACATCCAAGGATTCATCACACAAGCTGGTGACCAATTGCAAAGATCTCAAAATAATATGTCAATGCAAAAAATCCAACGCTGGAAGAAGAGAGATCATGCTAGCCCAAGCGGCAGAGTAAACAGCGGTAAAATGCAACCACATTGAGAAACTGCAAACAGCAGAAGTCAAGATAGTGACAAAGTAGAATAAACTTGAGTGATACACCAAACAAAAAGGTGCCAGAAAAAATGATGGTAAGACAGCTAAACAAAGTGAAGTGATCTAATGCTACAGGTATGGCAACACCCGACACTTTCCTAATGATGCCAAATGCCAAATGTATGAGTTTCCAAAAATGTGGTAACTTCAAAAAGTACAGAACTGTGGTTTCCAAGTCTGCAGATTTGCATCAAACCTCACTATATTGTCCTTCAGTCTCCTTAATACATGCCTAGGCTTAGAGGGACTGCATCACAAACCCTCCAACATTGAACCAGGATGGGGGGAGTAGGATCACACTCAGATGTAACCAGACATTCAAAGGGCGACGCACGAATAAAAAAGTATATGCCACTGATGTGGGTGATCCTATTCCGGGAAGACACGAACAATGAAGTCTAAAAATAAAGCTGGATCCTTGCAGCAGATACTCAGTGTGTGGAGAGTACATTATGGAGATTCCTAAAGATCACAAGGACATATTTGGAAAAGGATTGGGGCAAGCGAAACAGTCTGTGTTGTGATGAATCTGATGATGTAATCACTCCTTACCCGGAGGAAGCCTCTCCTCATGTGGCCAGGGGACGGTAGCCACTACCTGATCATGGCCCTGAGGGTGGCTATGCGAGAAAGGATCACATGAGGGGAGGCGACCCTCAGGGAGGAGGACAGGCATCATCGGCTGAGACATGGAATCCCCGCCTTTCCTTTTAGGGATACCCCCTCCACTCCCCATGCTTTGATGGAATATTGTGATAAACCCCTTCAACACTCTGAAAAGGCTGCTTGCAAAACTCATGAACATTTCACACCTTTTGAAACAACATGTACTGAGACAAGTAAGAGAACTGCAATCGGTAAGAGTGTGAAGGATAATGCACAGTCTAGTGTTTGGTGGAATATGAGTGGTCCAGGACACCTTCTAGCCTAGAGGCGGGAGATAAAATCAGCTGTGAAAGAAGATGGAGAGACCTTCCTTTTCCAAGCGTTGACTTGGAAACTGGCGAGAGACGCAGCTTGCATGCAGAGCAGACTGTGTCCTAACCTGGAGGCGAAGCCCAAAGGCAGGCGAGTGGAGGCAGCGAGAGAGAGAGCCGACCCCAACACTCTGCGCCGGTCGGGCAGAGCAAGAAGCAGGTGGAACCAGGAGTCTTGCCTGCAGAGCGCTGCCAGTGGTAGAAGAAATGTAGATACGAGCTGCGGCTCGTCACGTAGTACAGCGGTGCCGCTTAATCAGAGATGCGTCCGAAGAAAAGGAAGTCACAGCGGGAACTGGAAGCCGGGATGGGCTTCGTCCCAGAGCAAGGAGTGAGAACACTCTATGCCGCTGACAGGGGAAAGCCTCTGGAGACCAGCAGACACTGAGGCGAGTACCCGAAGGAATGCAAGTAGCTTGAGAGAACACAGAAGTTGTTGGTGAGCCCACAGGGGAGAATGGGATGATGAAGCCGAGGCAAAGAGACCCTGAAAGAGTACATTGGTTGCCAAGTGTGGGGTGAACAAGTAATCCTCATTGGAATCAGTGTCATCTTCATCGTCACAGTACTTTGCCATAAAGTAACTGGACTACTTAGCACATAGTGGTGTCGGAGGTGGCTGTTTAGCATCTCTCAGAACAGTGTGGCTTGACACGGCTTGACACATCTCTTGGTCCTTTCCTGCAGTGATCTCTTGGCAGTGATTCCTCTGCGTTCACTGTGTTTGGAGTGAAGTAAAGTTGAGCCGCGCCATATCGAGAGACATTGAAGGTGCAGCAGTGTGCCTTCAGGGAGCCAGAGAGCCTGAGTTCCAAGTAGGGTGGCGTTGCCTCATATTCCATTTTATATAGGTGTACAGGTAAGAGCTGAATAAGCACCAAAAAGGGGGTAAAAAATAAGAGGCAGAGCAAGGCTCACGGAGCTTCCCTTATTTTTACCTCACCCCTCTACTGTAATATCTTGTTTAGACAACCATTGGGTGGTGTTGTGTTACGCTGCTAATGATAATGATAATGATGTGTTATTTATATAGCGCCTTAATCCAAAGCGCTTTACAGAGCACATATTTACATCCAATATCACCCAACCGAAATAGACAGCCTATAAATTGTTCTAGGAGGAGTAGGTCAGAAGTGGTCTCTAGGGGCTGCAGTGGGTTCCGCAGTGTGTTCGACAGTGGACTGAAAGGAAGGGCACTGTCCATTATACACTTGCAAAGTTCTCACAGAGTGCAGTTTCGGCTGCAACATATTGGACGTTGCAAAACGGAGTGTGCAGAGTGTTCCTGGTGTTCGTGCATGCAGGGCTGCTAAGGTGCAGAGGTTTTCCCTCCCCAACTGAGTTTGCTTTCTAGAACCGGTAGGGTGCTGGGTGAATAATTACTCTATTTTTTGTTTAATTCTCTTTATTGAATTTTTCAGCACATTTAACAATCCCCAAACCCCCCCTCCCTCCCGTCTTCATCCCCCCTCCCATCCCCCCCCCCCCCCCCCTTGGTGCTGCTTCAGAGTTTCCGTAGCTCCCTGTCGCCTCAAAGTGTCTTTTCAGGATCATTCCAGGTCCAGAAGTCTTAGGCGTTGCGGGCGCCACCCGATCCTGAAATCGTCTCTGAGAAAGGTGAGGACCTCAACCCATTCGCCTGCAAAGTTCTGTATTGCATTGTTCATTGCGTAGGAAGCCCATTCCATCGCCACCATCTCCCACACTTTACGCAACCAATCTTGGAACGTCAGTATGTTTGAGCTCTTCCATCTCAGGGCAATAATTGTCATAGCAGCTAAGGTGAGCATTACCCTCGCTCTTGCCCTGCCCTTAGGTTCGCCTGTCGCTTCTGCTGGCCGCAGGCCTAGTAGAGACCATTCCGGGGGTATGCCGCCCCCTGGCCCAAACACTTGGTCCAACGCTTGTCTGATATCCTTCCAAAACGGGTCTATTTTTGGGTACCTCCACCAAATATGTTCCGCGGTGCCCTCCTGCCCACAGCCCCTCCAGCAAATTCCTGTCATCTCAGTGTAAATCCTACGCAGGCGAGCCGGAGTGTAGTGCCACCCATACAATATTTTATACCAGGCTTCCCAGGTTTGCGAGGCTCTCGCTAGTTTAGGGATTTTTCTCCAAAGTTTCTCCCACTCCGTCTTCTCTATCTCCCTGCCCAGAATGCATTCCCACCTTCCCGTATATGCCCATTGCCGCCTCAGGGTAGCTTCATCCAGAGTCTTATAGAGCTGCGTATTTAAGCCTTTCGACCCATCGTTGGTCATCAGAAATTTCTCAAAGGGGGTCGGTGGTCTAGTGGCCGCCTCCTTGTTCGTGGGGTGTAGGAGCTTGTGGCGCAGTTGAGAGTATCTCAGTCTTTCACCCTCCCCTAATGCAAAGTCCCTTTTACACTCTACAAAGGTGCTGATTTCCCCCCTATAAACATATCTCGCATCCACCGGCAGCCTCCTTCTCGCCAGTTCCTGAATGCCCCCCTCTCCAGCCCAGGAGTGAAATCTTTGTTGTTGAATATAGGTGTTAAGGGGGATGGGAAGGTTGTGATTTCCTTGTGTTTGACCAGCCTGTCCCAGTTGTCTGCAACTAGTTTGCTGATAGAGCTCTCATACATATGACTTGGCCAGTGTTGTTTAGGTAGCCACAGGACTTCCCTCAATTCATGCTTTGTCACTGCTCTAACCATTTTAACCCAGTGTTTTCCGTCCCCCTCATAAAGCCATTCCCTAATTACCCTTAACTGGGTCGCCTCGTAATATTGACGGAAGTTGGGAAGAGCTAGTCCCCCTTCTTTCCTCAGAGCCATAGGTTGCTGCCTACTTACCCTTGCTCTTTTCCCCTCCCATATAAACTCGTTTGTTGTACCTTGGAGCTCCTTAAAGAAGCTGACCGGGACTGCTTGGGGGATAGCTTGAAATAAGTAGAGTAACCTCGGCACAGTGACCATTTGTATTGCCTCCAGCCTCCCAAGCCAGGAAATCCGAAGATTCCGCCACTGATAAGGGTCCTTTTTAATTCTTTTCATGAGGGGGGGGGGGGTAGTTTGCTACATACCACCCAGTAAGGGCCGGGGTAATTCTCACTCCCAGGTATGTGATTCCCCCCCGGTTGCCAGGCAAAAAATGTTGTCCCTTTTAATTCCTCCCCAGGCCCGGCTCCAGGAATTTGTATCTGTGTGGGTCAGGTTTGTGATCAGGGGGGCCACTCTTTTCTCAGATTCGTGATCCGGCAAAAAATGTCTTCCTGGATCTGAAAAATCCATTTGCCCTTAATTTGCCCTTAACTTCTTTAGTCTGTTACACTGCTTTATAAGGCAGAAGCCTGGATTGAAACCCAGGTTGTTCGGACCAGGTTTGACATATTTACCCGCAACACTACTTGAATGTCTGATAAAGATGCTTGTTGGGATTGCACTCCCTGGCAGATTTAAGCCAAATGAATTCTTGGGCAAGACTGACAGATGGTCCCGGGTAGGTGGGAAATGGGTGTGGAGTTTATGGTGGGAGTCGTTAATCACTGTCATGAATGCAACAAATGTTAAATGTTTTTTAAGTTGTCTTTTTCTACTATTGGATCTGTATGTTTAGGGGTCTGACTCTAGCTAGAAACAGTCTGCTCACCACACTAGGTTTTGCTGACATGAGGTGATTTGCCCAGGTTCACTCAATGTGTTCAAATGGGAAACCTGCTCTCGTCTTCCACCTGCTCATGCCTTTCAAAATCACAGGCTCTCCAGTACCCCTTCCACAGTCTTCAACTTTCTTCTCCCATTTGCTCCTTTGTTTCCTTCCATAAGCTCCCTCGCTACTTCCATTGGCTATTCACTTCATCTTTCATATGCTTCCCCATCTCCATATGGAAAACGTGTGCCAAAAATGAAAAATGAAAGGTGTGTACTGCCCTTAACAAGATTATGAGAGATTAATCCCAATTATTCATGCCCTAAGAAATATGTTTTGTACCTTTTTTCTACATACTGCTATAATTGAGATATAAAAAAACAGTACAGAGCAAAAGAGAAGCAGAAACAATAATGTGGTAATATCACACCCGGTCACCTTCCATCAGTTCCCTCTGACTACTATTCCCATTTACAATCACTCCCACCTACCCCACCTTTCCCCCACCATGTCTTCTTGGCCTTTCTGGGAGAATCGAGGATGATGCCATCTCCACCTCTGCAGGGGCTGAGCAACGAGGATGCCAGTCCTTATTCCATCTAATATAGTGTGCGCTCAATAATACCTCCCTGAATACTGTGGCTACTCCCAGGAGGCCACGTAGGAGGTGCTTGTGGTCAAGCCATTTTGTTGTGAAAGACAGCCCCCTCATCCTCGATAAATATTGAAGCGTGGAATAGGATATTTAGTTTCTTACATATTACATTTTGAAGCACAAAATTGTATTTTTGTGGCAATTTTGCAGCAAATTTTAATTGAGTTGAGGGTGTGTGAGAGTAGCATGCAGGTGAGAATGGGATCCGGAGGTAGATAGTGGAGGTTGGACGGTTTCCGGCCTCCTGGCATCACGCCCTGTTGGATGTGGCAGGGAGGAGGGGCCGCCACCCACTGTATATCACTGCCTGGTACATACTGTTTCAATACTGCTTATAATATACAATTCTCCCTCCATGATGACTTCTTATTTAACATGTTTACTTTGCTATTTTCAATGTCACAATTTTGATCAATAAAAGTGGCCTTATATTTTCCAAAGAAAGATGTGTGTATGTCTCCATGGCTGGCCCTAACCCCTGCACTGCCCATCTATCAAACCATACTGCAATCTGAATCACTTCTAGGGGCTCCTAAATTTGGCAGGAAACACACAGTGAGATGAAATAATTTTCCCAGGATTACACACTTTGGTTAAGTGGTAGAGCCAGAATGTCATCATAGCCTGAAATGTAGGTACTTGACCACATATTTTCCCAGCTAAAGTTGATACAAATATGTATTGAAGTTTGGTTTTAAATACTTAAAATATTACAATTCTGGGTCTTTGCACACAAGTCACTTTTTGTACAGATTTTGAAATGGTACTTATACCCTGCTTACCATAGCCGTTAGTCTGTATACAAAAGAAACTTTAAGTGATAGGGATGATTTATAGAAAAACATTTTTTATTGTTATAAATTGCATACTTTTATACCAATGATTGTAAGCCATGAAAATAAAAATGTTGTTTAATTTGTAAGTTCCTGTATTCGATTTTTCTCTTTACTTTTCTTTTTCCATTTATTTAGTTTCTTTTTCTTACTTTGCTAACTTTCTTTGTAAAGGTTTGCAATAAGCCATAAACAATAACAAATAATAATACTCACTTTTATACAGATTACTTTAAAAAATGCACAAGTCACATGATAAACCAACCCGACAATGTGTTCATGATTGTAGAATCGGGTTGATGAAAAAGAGTATTGGGGCAATTTTGTTTTGAATCCTAAATTGCATAGAGGAGACTGCTACTGTTTGTACTTCTTTGCAAAAGGGCCCCTACAGGCAATTTGAATTGTTTCCACAAAATACTGGAAAAGTAAATAGCAAAACATAGGCAAAAACGCTGTTTCACTTCACTTTTGCACTATGTGTCTGGAAAAGTATACATCTCTCCCACAATTAATGATTTGGAATCTGCTTGCTTTTGCCAATAATGTTACAATCATAGGTGGTAATTTTCCAAGTCCAGAGGAGTGGAAAAAGTGGTGGTAAAATTATTTTTGATTGTAGCTTTATTTTCCCTGTTCTGATTGAAAGCCTACAAGCTCCAGAATGCTATTTAATCACAGCTTTTTCTGTAACCTCATCATTTCTAATTAACCAACAGTCCCACTTAAATAGCTTATTAAAAGCGTATATAATTTAAAGGCAAAAGTACCTTTTCCTATCACTAATCACTTCCTATTTTAAATTATCTGAGACATGTTAAAAAGATAAGGCGTCACTGGCAGGACCTGTGCAGCCCTGACTGACTTTGAGGGGAGAGAGGCAGAGCAAGGGTGCCCCACAGACATTTGACCATTGTCCGACTGTTAAATCCACCTCTGAATGCACTCTGCAGGATATATGTGTATACCCTTTTATATGTTTAACAGATGTGCACCGTTTATACGTTGCCGGAAACATATTGAGAAATGCTCTTGTGTTATTTTCAAGGTTTCATGATCAATCTTCTGAGAGCCAAATGTTTATTGGGGGAAGTGGGAACAATCTTCCAGTCCTGCACCCCCACCCCCTCTGTCACTGGTGGGATCCCACAGTAAATAACTTTCTGGCACTGCCTAAACACATAGCAGTTATATCATACTTTTCAAACAAGACCCACAATACACATGTATTCAGTTTGCATACCAACATTGTTAATTGTTACTCCAATAGTATGATGTTATTAAAGCAGTACTCATCTGCCAATTTCATGAAAAGTTCTGGCCAGGCAGCTTAGGCTTCCACACAGACAAATATGCATACTATTTAGGTCAGAACCCCACTGGTAAGTGTGCATGAGAAGATGATCTAAAGTTGGTCCATACTTGCCATCCTAGCCTTGATATGCTCAGGTAGGTTCTTCTTGGACCAACTCAGCGAGGTGCAGTTCGAGTCCCTAGGCGTTAAAAACAAGGCTCCCACATCAGGGCATATATACTTTCACTTAGGGAGATAAACTGAAACCAACACAAATTGGCAAAGCCAAATGTTAGGGCTTTTGAATACACATGGCAAATGCATTTGCCAGGCACTTCCATAAGGGTACCACCTGGCAATAAGGTGAGAACATCTAGAAAATGGTGTGAGCACCTAGGCATATGATGTCATTGTCTGGAAAATGCCTGTGTTATACTTATACACATGTCAAAATGGTTGACTTTGCGATTGCTTGTTTTAGGATTCCAGTGCAAGGAACCGATGTGAGGACGCCATGTTGCTTTTATATCTACTGGCTGAAAACACACCATGTTATGAGATTTTTTTATTACAACAGGAGCTCATTTACAGAGGCAATTAAGTCATTGAACACTCAAAAGAATGTATAGATATAACACAAGCAGGCACAATACAGCACAATATGTGATGTTACTTTGTGACAGAGCTAGCTCAAAGAGTACCCAAGAGGGTATGTTTCAGCAGGGAGGGGGCAGGTAGTTGGTGGGAATAACATAGAGATTAACATGGCAATGGATGGGTAAACGACCAAACATGTCCATTGAATGTGCATCCCTCCTAACATCCTTTCTCCATCCTATCTGTGGTCCAAAGCAATTGTTCTGGCTTACACCCAATAGCCTACTTCAACACCTTACATCAAATCACTTTGATTTTACTACACTCTCCCCTCCAGAATTACATTGTTCCTACTAACAACCATATTGTTTTCACTTATACTCAAGTAGTTCATGCAGCAGAATATATACTTTGAATAGAATGTGTAAGGGCTCTCAGTCTGATGGATGTAAGTCTCTGAATCAATCTTAACCACTGCCATTGCTTCGGTCAGGCTTCCATACTGTCATTTACGAATCAGCCTTGGCATTCCTGCCACTAATGAGAGCAGCCCTGCCAAAACTTTTTGACCATAAGGCCAAATGCTTGGGGTATCTTGTGTTCCAGTCAGTGTAACTTGTCAGGGTCCTCAGACGTTTATGCACCTGGTGTAGAAATCTGTGTCCAAGCATCATCACCTGCCATTTATTGTTTTTGACAGTTAACCATCTTATTAGGCATGATTGGAGCAACAGTTGTATTCCCACACATAAAAATCTACATTCAATTACAGAAATCTACTTGAAAGGTTTGAAACAATAGCTACCTTGTAAGTGAGAGGTGTGCAATGTAATAAATATTCAAAGTGCAGTTAAAAAAGCAATGCAGGATCTTCCTAGATAGTTGTAACCTGCCTGCTTCAGCAGTTACTTAGAGGTGTGAATGGCCCTCCATTCCCCTGGTCATTTCTGCTTTCATGGCTGTGGGCATAAATCATTGTCCAGGGCAAGCAAACAAATCCTGACAGCCTCCTGCAGTGCCGCCCCTCAGAATGCTAACTGCAAAATCCCCCCAGCTTGTTTTTACTCCTAGTCTCCCCTCCATCCCCCGGGTCCCAGTGGCGGTTAATATTTATTTTTAGTTTTTTTTAAATGCATATAGTTAAAATACATTCAACCTTTTGATGAAAAAAATAAAAAAGGAAGAAAACCTCACACCACTGGCACGGCTCCTTTCTAGCAGGACTGGACTGACCCATCGGGACACCGGGAGTTCCCCCAGTAGGCCTCGGGCCATAGGGCCTGTTTTCTCGGGGGAAGGATACATGGGGACTCAGAATTAAACTATCACTCGCCATTCAGGGATGTGTATCCATACAGGCTAGCCTGGGTGTGGCCATTCGCTGCATGATTTGTTTGTCTGCCAGGCCCAACCCTGCCCATGGATTTTGGGGCTTGCGCTCTCGTCGCAGTTGGGCGCGTGCATGTTGAAACCGCACGTGTCCTAGTATGCTCAGTGCTGTCGAGTCGCATGCGCAGGTGTTGCTGGGCGCGTGATTGAACATTGCATTGCCACCTGAGAGAAACTGCCGACAGACAGTACGAGCGTTGTGCTGGTACCGGGCCCACAGCGTGTGCTGTGCCCCTGTTCACGGTGTGTTCTGACAGATTCAAGAAAGACAGCCAACCAACCAGGGGAGGCAGGCCACACTGCCTCCATCAGCAGACAGCAGCAGGTGGCCCAAGTGAGGCTGTGGCTGGGGCTGAGAGCTGCTGAGGGCAGTAGCCAGGCCTGAAAGGTAAGGGATTATTTGTACGTGCATGCCTCTCTCCCATTCTGCCGAGTGCTTCTGACCCTTACTCTCACCCTATGCGATAAACTGTTTCCAATGTGCTGTAATATTCTCTAGCCATCATGCTACAATGTTTTCCTTGTGTTGCTATTCTGCATACAAGTGCTGAACTTTTTTCTTACTGTGATGCCATGGACTGCAATGTGTTCCCCCTGTGCTGTAATCATTTACCGGTTGGGGTCATGTAATATTTTCTCCATAAGCTCTAACATTCCGCTTCCTGTGCTTTAATGTTCCCTACATGAGCTATACTGTAAAACAGCACCCTGTTTACTTAATATCCAATCCTTGTGCGGTGATCCCCCGACCCTGAACTCAATGGGGATGGTTATCGGGGTGTACTGGGAATACTGTCAGCCCATAGACCTATTAAAATGCTAATGCAGTACTGCCACTCACACCCAGCTCTACAAATGTACTTTACCATGACCTAAAGAAGTCCCTACCTATGTCATTATAGAGTCTGGCACACCGCTCTGCTAATGCACCTCTTCCCAATCCTGACCTCCCACACCCCCCAATTCCAGTAAGTTAGAGACATACACCGCTCTGCCAGTGTGCCTCAGCACTGACCTCCATTGACGCCTGATGTTCCATTACAGCAACTAACGCAAAGTTCATCTGACTGTCACTACTAGTCCACCCTTACAAGCAGTAACTCCTTTGCTTCTGTTACAGCTATTCACAAAACTGTGCTAATGGACCTCAATCCTAGCCAGCAGCAACCTGTTTTGTTCCATAACAGTGGCTCATATAAAGCTCTACCAATGATATATGATATGATATGATATGATATGGCATTTATAACATGTCTATACACCGGTGTTTCAACGCCCGAAGAGGCAAGGGAGGGGAACAGAGGGAAGACAGACAACGATCCTACTAGGCCAGGTGTCATTCAGATCGCCCAAGTGCATGGCAACGGGAGGGGGGAGAAGTGCTGGGTGGGAATGAGGGGAGCACAGTGCAGTATGTGGGATAAGAAAATAAATTACAATAGGTAAAGTACGGCCACCAGGTAGCAAGTGCAAGGGTAAGTGCAGACAACAGATGTCAAGTGCTGGTAGTGGGACCGTAGGGATACAGAAAACAGTCCCCAAGTGCGGGATTGCCAGGAGGGCAGTGAAGGAGTGCGACTGGCGGGGGAGGGGACCTGGGCCCGAGATCAGAGGGTGGCCAGGCAACCAGTGCAAAGTGAGTGTCAGCCAGGAAGTCAGCAAGGGAGAGGAGGAGAAAAAGCAGAAGCAAAGAGAAAGGTTTTGAGGTGCTTCCGGAACCGAAGATGATTCTCCTCAAGTTTCAGGGAGGCTGTTCCAGAGGGAGGCCCCAGCTGAAGAAACAGATCTACCACCAACTTGTTGCTTGGAGAAGCGACTGACCCTGAAGGAGTTTGAGGCAGATGAGTGAATAGCTCGAAAAGGAAGGTATTTAGGAAGAGAGAGTTGAAGGCCTTGTGGACGATGCAGAGGGTTTTGAACTTAATCCTTGAAGCCACAGGGAGTCAGTGCAGAGATTTCAGTCCTGGAGAGATACAATCCCTGGGCTTGAGGCCAAGGACAAGTCTCGCAGTCCTGTTCTGGATAAGTTTCAGAGGGCGGAGAGTAGAAGCAGGCAGATTTAGAAAGAGGCTGTTGCATTATTCCATCCTAGAGAGAACCAGAGCTCTGGAGACAGTGAGCTTCTGGGGGAAGGAGAGGAAAGGAAGAATACCTCTGAGGAGGTGCAGTTGGTAGTGTGACTTCTTAGAGACATCAGAGATGTGAGAAGAGAAGGAGAGTGTAGAGTCGAAGATGACCCCGAGGTTTTAAGCCACACAGGTGGGAGCAGGAAGAGGGCCAAGAGAGGCCGGCGAGAGAGCTACAGGAAAGGAGGGAGCGGGTGTGCCAGTGAGGAGAATCTCAGTCTTACTGGCATTAAGGTAGAGGTCATTGGCGGCACACCACTCCTGGATAGTAGACAGACAGTCAGAGATGAAGGTGTCATGCTCACCTGATTCCCACGGAGGCGCAGGTCTGGCTTCGAGTGCTGATGCTTCTTCAATGGTGAAGCGCAGGACTCTGATGATGGACAGGAAGGGCCCCTCTACTCTGGCTTTTCTGGCTCGCAGGAATATTCCCCTGTGAGTGAAAAGGGAGTATTACCTACTGACGGAATAATGCTCAAGCCTCCCACTCCCTTCCAACCCTCCTCGATACCCTTCCACGATTCCCTGTGAAGTCTCACCTTAGGGTTTGGAAGGATGAGTTCTCCATCCTGCTTCTGATGCAGGGGCGCGTTGAAACCCAGTTACTTCACTGGATTGAGGTTTGATGGGAGTTCCATATAAGCTTGACTATTCAGGTGAGGCGCTGTAAGAGTTCTGTTGCAAGTTCAAAAGTTCAAGCTTAATAATAATGTTAATTGTCTTATTGCAGCAAGTGCTAATGCTTATGTCTTTTTCCCCTTAGGGGCCGGGGTTCGGAATGCCGGAGATATGGCGCCGACCCGAAGTGTAAGTTCTGGATGAGCGTTCAGGTAATGTCTTTGCATTTCGCTCATTCAATGTCTTTGTCTTTTTTCCCCATTAGGGCCGGGGTCCGGAATGCCTGGAAGCGGCAGGACCCTAAATGAAATGGGAATGACCCAACAGGTAAGTCTTAGAAGGAAACTGAGCTTTTCCTTTTTCCCTTCCTTCTCTCACCTTGTCTTCTTGTCTTTTCTCTCTAGGCTCTGGGAAGTGGGTGTGGATCCGGATGATCGCTGCTGAAGATGGAGGCGCCCAGGAAAGGTGAGTGAAATGCAGCGCTGCAGCGATCGAAACGAAATGCTTTTAAAATGATGTCTTCCCTTTCAGGATCGTCGGTGTGATGTCCCCGTGATGCAGTTTTAACAGGTAAGGTCTTCTTTCTCTCCAATTCCCTCTTATCTCCTTTTGCAGGCGACCCAGGATGCTGACAGGCGCGGCTGAAGTCCAGATGCAGGAGCTGACACGGTGAGCGTCCAGCTGCGAGGAGCAGAACAACGCGAAGCGTGAGTTGCTGATCGGGCGTGGTTTAAATAGCTTTGGAAGAAGTTCCAGGCATGTACCCTTCCACCGATCAGGTATGTATCCTTCCCCGACCACACCCAGGTGGAAAGTAGTCCCACAGGTAAAGTAGTTCCATTCAGGCCTCAAGAGGGCCTGGATGTAGCAGCATGGTCTGCATCAGGTAAGTGCACATTAAAACACTTGAACACATGTCTAGCTTTATGAGCCTGGCGCCTAAGGCGCCAGGACAGGGGTCCAACATGAGCCTGACGCCTAAGGCGCCAGGACTGTGTCCAAAGGGCCCCAGCTTGTGCCCGCTGGCACTTCCCTTGGGGGAATGATGCCTGCCTCTGGGGTTGCTGGGTCGGACCTGGCTCCTTGGAGGTAGGCATCATGACAGTACCCCCCCTCAAGGCCCCTCCCAAGGTTGTTCCCTCCGGGGGTTTTGGCTTGTTCGGAAATCTCCGGTGGAACCTTTGTATTAATCGAGGTGCGTGAACATGGTTACTAGGCTCTCACGATCTCTCCTGAGGTCCATATCCCTTCCAGTCAACCAGATAGAAGAGTTTTGACTTTAACACCTTGGAGTCTAAAATGTCTTTAACTTCGAATTCTAATTCCCTTTCAATTTGAACTGGGTCTGGAGGCTTGGACAGTCGGGTCCCTGGTTGTACTGGCTTCAAAAGTGATGCATGAAAAACTGGATGAATACACATGTTAGACGGTAAATCCAGTTTAAAGGCCACAGGATTGATTATAGCCTTGATGGGATAAGGTCCTATGAATCTGGGATTGAAGGTTCGTGGGCCCTTGAGGGATAAATGTTTCGTTGTTAGCCATACCCGGTCTCCTACTTGGTAAGGAGGAGTTTTACTTCGGTGCAAATCAGCATTTTCTTTATACTTTTTCTTGGCTTGCTGTAAATGAGTTGCAGCTTCTTTGAAGGCTCGGGTTATTGTGGAATGCAGATGATTTACTGCGGGCATTTCCAGGGTCAGAGGTGGATCTAGGTCAGAGGTCCGAGGATGGTGACCATATAAAGTGTAAAAAGGAGTTTGTCCGGTTCCAGAATGCACTGAATTGTTGTATGCATATTCTGCGATCCAAAGGATGTCTTTCCAATTTAACTCAGATTGGTGTAACATGCACCGAAGATATTGCTCGAGAGTCTGATTGGTTCTCTCGGTTTGTCCGTCGGTCTGGGGGTGGTGGCTGGTGGATAACCGCACATCTATTTGTGCTAGTTGACAACATTTCTTCCAAAAATGGGAGATAAATTGACTTCCACGATCCGAAACTAATATGGAAGGAAAACCATGTATGCAAACTATATTCTCCAGAAATTCCTTGGCCAAGGTGGAAGCTGAAGGTAAACCTTTTAAAGGGATAAAGTGGGCCATTTTGGAGAATAGATCCACAATTACAAGGATAGTGTTGTAACCAGCACAAGGAGGCAGGTCAGTTATAAAGTCCAT
The DNA here is from genome assembly GCF_040938575.1 of Ambystoma mexicanum. Classification (NCBI taxonomy): domain Eukaryota; kingdom Metazoa; phylum Chordata; class Amphibia; order Caudata; family Ambystomatidae; genus Ambystoma; species Ambystoma mexicanum. The sequence continues at coordinate 738,964,526 of NC_090921.1, read as the reverse complement.
TGACAAGGTGTGCCATGGTGCCGGTGGAATATCCAAGGGTTGGAATAGGCCGGCTGGCCTTTTCTTTTGACCCTTGTTTTGGGCGCAAATTCCGCAAGACAATACAAAAGACTTTATGTCTTTTCTCCAAGAAGGCCACCAGAAGTGGCGTTTGATTTTTTCCTCCGTTTTAGCGATACCAGGGTGTCCTTCCATTAATGATTCATGATGATGGGCAATAACAAGTTTTTGCAATTCTTTACTTGGCAGAAACAACCGCTCCTGGAAGTAAGGTAAATCATCCTTAACGGTGTAATGAGGACCCTTTTGACTCCATTCCAGTAAGGCTGAAGAGTCTAGAAGTTGTTTTACTTGCGTTTGGATGTCCTCAATAGTTTGCAATGAAGTTAGGCCTAAGATTCTTTGTTCAGGTATGATTGGCACAGGTTCTAAACTCGAATTGGGTTCTTCCATGCCAATCCGGGATAAGGCGTCCGCTTTACCATTCTTACAGCCAGGGCGATAGGTAATTACGAAATCAAATTCCGCAAAGAATAGAGCCCATCGGAGTTGTCGTGAAGATTGAGCTTTGGCCGTCTTTAAATATTGTAAATTTCTGTGGTCCGTAATTACAGTGATGGTGTGTCTTGCCCCGAGAAGGTAGTGACGCCAAGCCTTGAAAGCAGATTTAATAGCCAGTAACTCCTTGTCGGTAATTGCGTAGTTGATTTCAGGAGGAGAAAATTTCCTGGACCAAAAGGCCACAGGGTGTAGTTGGTTAGTTTCTGGGTCTCTTTGCGACAAGACAGCTCCCATGGCCGAACTGGATGCGTCGGTTTCCACAATGTAAGGGAGATCTGGGTGCGGGTGCTTCAATACAGGTGCAGAGGTGAATTTAGTTTTCAGGTCCTGAAAGGCTTGTTCGGCCTCAAGAGTCCATTCAAAGCGGTTTGTTTTTCTTTAGGAGAGCTGTGATGGGTTGGACTGTTCGGGAAAATTCCGGAATGAATCTTCGATAGAAATTGGCAAAGCCGAGCATGCTCTGAACTCCCTTCACCGAGCTAGGAGATGGCCATTTGAGCATGGCGTCCACCTTTCGCGGGTCCATTCGGACTCCTTGAGGTGTCAGGATGAATCCGAGAAACTCAACTTCTGTGGTATGAAAGACGCATTTTTCGAGCTTTGCAAATAGTCTGTGCTGGTGCAATTTCTCAAGAACTGCCCTAACATGTTTTCTGTGATCGGATCCTGAAGAAGAGTACACCAGGATGTCGTCAATATAAACAATGACACAGACATTGATAAGTTCCCGAAGAACATCATTCATAAAGTACTGAAAGGCGGCAGGTGCATTGCACAAACCGAAGGGCATCACCTGATATTCGAAGAGCCCAAATTTGGTGCGGAATGCAGTCTTCCATTCGTCGCCTTCTTTTATACGCACCAGTTGATAAGCTCCTCAGAGATCTAACTTGGTGTACACACAAGCGTCTTTCACCTGGTCGATAAGCTCAGGGATCAGGGGCAGAGGATAACGATTCTTAATCGTTATTTGATTTAGGGCGCGATAGTCTATACATGTTCTAAGGTCGCCCTCTTTTTTCGGCACGAAGAACAGAGCTGAGGAGACAGGAGACTTGGACGGGCGAATAAAACCATTGGCTAGGTACTGATCTAAATACTGACGCAAATGCAGGTTCTCAGGTTCCATAAGAGCATAAATCCTACTACAAGGTAGTTGAGCATTGGGTACCAGATCGATTTGGCAATCATAAGACCGATGGGGAGGTAACGTGTTAGCCTGTTCCTTCTGAAAAACGTCTTGGAATTCTTGGTATTCTGACGGTAGCTGTACAGGGGTGGAAGTTGCTGAGGCTAGACCCATAACTGGATTTCTTGGATAACAAGTTGGTTCACAATCAGGAAAACATATCTTCTTTGCTCGCCAGTCGATTCTGGGATTATGTGTTTCTAACCAAGGAATTCCAAGAATTACTTGAAATTGTGGGGCCTTGATCACATCAAACACGATTGCTTCCCGATGTCCATCATGACCCACCAGTGTCATTTCAACAGTGGAATGCGTTACAGGTCCTGAGGCTATTTCGGTTCCATCTACTGTAGTAATGACATCTTGGGTTACTTTCGGGCGGAGAGAGAGCTTAATCCTGGAAGCCAATTCACGGTCTATGTAGTTTCCAATAGCTCCACTGTCGATGTATGCTTTTACAGCATGCAACTGCTGAGGCTGTTTTGGGTCCACGAGCACCATTGGCATGACAAAATGCGAGGTCAAAGAGTTTGTTTTCAAGCTCGGCAAGCGGACCCCTACGCTTGTCGGGCTAGGTCGTTTCCCGAATCAGGTGTCAATAAATCGTTATCAGTGGCACCAACCACCTTCTTAGGTGGTTTAACCGGACAATTTCGAAGAAAGTGACAGGAAGTCCCGCAATACAGACAAAGTTGCATTTGCCGCCTTTTCTCTCGTTCCTTCTGCGTTAATGGTCCTTTAACACCGCCGATTTGCATAGGTTCAGATACGTCGGTACTCTTGGAGTTAGCGTGGGTTTTGATCGGTACTCGGGTTTCGTACTTGAACCGATCTGCTTTTCTATTTTGAAGTCTGTGATCAAGTTGAACCACCAAGTCTATGTAGTCTGCGCAGACCTGGGGTGGATCTACTACCTGAGCTAGAACATCCTTAAGCTCTCCGCGCAGGCCTCGATGAAACAATGTGATCCTTTTGTTTTTTGGCCATCCAGTTTCCACAACCAGTCTATTAAAGGTGGCAACATAGGACAGGAGATCCTGATTACCTTGTCGTAAGGATAGCAGTTCGTTATCAAGGGCCTGTCCTTGAGAGTGTCGAGCAAACAATCTTTCCATGCTGGCCTGGAAGCCCTGAAAATCCTGGAGAATTGGATCATCGTGATTTACCAATGGAATAGACCAATCGGCAGCACTGCCACTGAGGTGAGATAGAATAAAGGCTACCTTGGTCTGGTCGTTAGGGAAGGCCCCGGGTCTGCATAGAAAGTGTAAACGACATTGGTTCATAAAGACTGCATATTTCTTGGGATCCCCCGCAAATCGTTCAGGCGGGGCCAAAGGCATGTGTCCAGGTAGATTGATTTGTACCGGGTTATTCAAACCCATTGATGTGGAAGTACCTCCGGAATTAGATAAAGGAGTGTGCCCTGCCTAGGCCTGCAATAACCTTTTGGCCAGGTCATCAGTTCTCTCCTTGGATAGGATCAGTTCTCTTTTGAGAGCGTTAGTCTCCTGGCGGGCTGAGTGCACTTCTGCCCGTAATTCCCCCAAAAGCTGGGCCAGCTGATCTGTCTCGGAAGTCTCCATAGCGCCCGGGTGGGAGATTGTGGGTAGGCTTCGCGTTCTGTCATGCTCACCTGATTCCACTGAGGCGCAGGTCTGGCTTCGAGTGCTGATGCTTCTTCAATGGTGAAGCGCAGGACCCTGATGATGGACAGGAAGGGCCCCTCTACTCTGGCTTTTCTGGCGCGCAGGAATATTCCCCTGTGCGTGAAAAGGGAGTATTACCTACTGACGGAATAATGCTCAAGCCTCCCACTCCCTTCCAACCCTCCTCGATACCCTTCCACGATTCCCCATGAAGTCTCACCTTAGGGTTTGGAAGGATGAGTTCTCCATCCTGCTTCTGATGCAGGGGCGCGTTGAAACCCAGTTACTTCACTGGATTGAGGTTTGATGGGAGTTCCATATAAGCTTGACTATTCAGGTGAGGCGCTGTAAGAGTTCTCTTGCAAGTTCAAAAGTTCAAGCTTAATAATAATGTTAATTGTCTTATTGCAGCAAGCGCTAATGCTTATGTCTTTTTCCCCTTAGGGGCCAGGGTTCGGAATGCCGGAGATATGGCGCCGACCCGAAGTGTAAGTTCTGGATGAGCGTTCAGGTAATGTCTTTGCATTCGCTCATTCAATGTCTTTGTCTTTTTTCCCCATTGGGGCTGGGGTCCGAATGCCTGGAAGCGGCAGGACCCGAAATGAAATGGGAATGACCCAACAGGTAAGTCTTAGAAGGAAACTGAGCTTTTCCTTTTTCCCTTCCTTCTCTCACCTTGTCTTCTTGTCTTTTCTCTCTAGGCTCTGGGAAGTGGGTGCGGATCCGGATGATCGCTGCTGAAGATGGAGGCGCCCAGGAAAGGTGAGTGAAATGCAGCGCTGCAGCGATCGAAACGAAATGCTTTTAAAATGATGTCTTCCCTTTCAGGATCGTCGGTGTGATGTCCCCGTGATGCAGTTTTAACAGGTAAGGTCTTCTTTCTCTCCAATTCCCTCTTATCTCCTTTTGCAGGCGACCCAGGATGCTGACAGGCGCGGCTGAAGTCCAGATGCAGGAGCTGACACGGTGAGCGTCCAGCTGCGAGGAGCAGAACAACGCGAAGCGTGAGTTGCTGATCGGGCGTGGTTTAAATAGCTTTGGAAGAAGTTCCAGGCATGTACCCTTCCACCGATCAGGTATGTATCCTTCCCCGACCACACCCAGGCGGAAAGTAGTCCCACCGGTAAAGTAGTTCCATTCAGGCCTCAAGAGGGCCTGGATGTAGCAGCATGATATGTATCAGTTAAGTGCACAGTAAAACACTTAAACACATGTCTAGCTTTATGAGCCTGGCGCCTAAGGCGCCAGGACAGGGGTCCAACATGAGCCTGGTGCCTAAGGCGCCAGGACTGTGTCCAAAGGGCCCCAGCTTGGGCCCGCTGGCACTTACCTGGGGGGAATGATGCCTGTCTCTGGGGTTGCTGGGTCGGACCTGGCTCCTTGGAGGTAGGCATCATGACAGAGGGAAGTAGAGGAAGAGGCAGAGGGTAGCCTGAACCTCAATCCTGGCTAGCTGAAACCTCTGTTGTTCCATTACAGTGGCTCACACACAGATCTGCCAATGGACCCTCCATCCTGGCCTGCAGCACCCTCCGTTGTTCCATTACAGTCAGTGGCTTCTTCACACGCAACTCTACCAGTGTAACTCAACCCTGGCGAGAAGCAACCCCCATTCTTCCATCACACTCACTCCCACAAAGCTCTGCCAATGGACTTCATTCCTCTCAATCCTGCCCAGCCACTGTCTGATCTTTCATGCTTGTGGTAGGTGGCGAGGTCTGTATGCCGCTGGAGTTGGCCCTGATAACCAGGTCTAAGGTTATGCTGTTTCTGGACAGGAGGAGTTGTGTATGTGGGGGGGGGGTGTTCAAGCATCCCCCTTTGTCAACCCCTTATCTTACCCGGTTGTATTTTGGGTGCCTTAACATGGTATCTCTGCTTCTGGGCCCCTCTGTCTCTGTGAGGGAAAAATAACACATTCTAGCGATTCCAGACTTTCTCTGACTTCGGGCGTGCAGATGACGGCTCAGGCCCGCAGGTGGCACTTATCAAGGTGCTTACCCCCTTGTGCTGTAACATTCTCAGCGAGGGTAGTGTGCTCTGCCAGTGCTGTACTCTTCCAGCCACCTGCTGTAATATTCTCACTGTCTGCATACATCCACTTCCTGCTGTAACATTGGCCTCTTCTGCTGGTACAGTCGCTCCCTGTGGTGTGCACCTCTCTTGCTGTAAAATATCTGTGTGGTGTGATTTCCGAAAACACCTGCACTAAATCTCTCCTTGCTAAGCAATGGTCGGCTAGTACATTATGCCCTGCCCACCCCTTTAATCCACGCACTCTCTGCTCTCCCCTCCACCTCCCCAAACCTCCGGACTCAGATGGTAATGTCATATCTGCCCGGCTGATTCATGGGTGCCTGCCTGTGCAGTTGTCTTCTCGCTGCGCTGAGCACCCCACCCCACAGCTGGTCATGCTGTGTAATCCTCCAGCCCCCCCACTGCTCGATGGGACCCCTGGTGCGTAAAACCCCAGTCCCATGCTGTGATATTTCTTTCACAAAAGAAAAATCCCATTCCATATTATGTAATCCATTAGCCCTGCATAAAGCCAGCCCTGTGCTGTAACATGACCCACCCATTATTACACAAACAAAAATGGGTGCCCTGATTGACTGGCAGCAGAACGGGCAAAAGTAATGCTGGGAACACACAAAGGGGACTGCTGCCGCCAACAATCTCTGCCTTAATGCCAGTAAGACTGAGATTCTACTCATCGGCACACCCACTCCCTCCTTCCCTACAGCTCTCTGGCTGGCCTCTCTTGGCGCTCCTCCCACTCCCACCTGCAAGGATAAAAACCTTGGGGTCATCTTCGACTCTGCACTCTCCTTCTCCCCTCACATCTCTGACGTGTCCAAGAAGTCACACTACCAGCTGCACCTCCTTAGAGTTATTCTTCCTTTCCTCTCCTTCCCACAGAAGCTCTCTGTCTCCAGAGCCCTGGTCCTCTCTAAGCTGGACTACTGTAACAGCCTCTATCTAAATCTGCCTGCCTCCACTCTCCGCCCTCTACAATTTATCCAGAACAGGACTGCGAGACTTGTCCTTGGCCTCAAGCCCAGGGATCGTATCTCTCCAGGACTGAAATTTCTGTGCTGGCTCCCAGTGGCTGCAAGGATTAAGTTTAAAACCCTCTGCATTGTACACAAGGCCTTCTGGGGTCTGGGGCCACAGTACCTTCAACTATCTCTCCCAAAATATCTTCCTTCCCGAGCTCTTCCCTCATCTGCCTCCAACTCCCTCAGGGTCAGTCTCTTCTCCAAGCAACGAGTTGGTGGCAGATCACTCTCTTCGGCAGGGGCCTCTCTCTGGAACAGCCTTCCTGCCTCCCTGAAACTCAAGGAGAACCATCCACCTTTCTGATCTCTGGACCAGGCCCCGTTAATTGCCCACCTGCACTGCCTCCCTGGCAACCCCTGCACTTGGGGACTATTTTTCTGTATCCCTGCAGTCCCCCTACCGGCACTTATGTCTGCACTCCCTTGCGGTTGCCACTAGCTGGCTGTTTTATTTGTCTTATTTTCTTATTTATTCCGCTTTCCCATGTACTGCACTTTCCCCTCTCCCTCCCCTCCTTGCACTTCTCCTTTCCCCCCTTCCCATGCACTTGCGCAATCTGAATGTCACCTGGCCTAGTAGGATCATTGTCTGTCCTCCCTCTGTCCCCCCCTTGCCTCGTCGCGCCTTAAAACACTTGTGTATAGGCGCTTTATAAATGCCATATCATATCATATCATATCATTGGTATTAGTGTGGTTATTGATTTTTAACCACCCATGACATAATATGTATTTGCGCCAAAATTGTCAGCCATGTTCTGTAATATTGTACCCTCTGCTTTAACAATCACATTTACCATCACACCCCCATGCCGTGGGATTCCTCTGCTGTAATATTCACTACACACTCTCTTATCCTGATCTCTATGCTGTTTTTTTTAATTACTTTGGGCTTCTAGATGGCGCTTGCACCAGCTATAAACCAAAACTATTGCATTAATGTATAGATGGGGAGAAATCGGCTATGATAAGGGACACCCGGCATGTAGGTGTTGTTTGGTTATTTGCCCACCCATTGACTGCCCATGATAATCCCTATGGCTATTCACCCCGAGTTCCTGTCCCTCCCAGCCAAAAACACCTCCTCTGGAGAACTCTTTTACTTTGCTTCAATCAAGCATTACCATCAAAATTTGCACTCAAAGTCCCTGCCATTATTTTGTCGAAGCTGCTTTCTGAGAGTTAATGACTTAATTGGAGTTGTAAACCCACTACTGGTCTAATAAAAATGTCTTCGCCAGGTCTGCTTTTAGCCACTCAACTAAAAAGCACTATGCATGCCCTTCACTTAAGTCCTATTAAAAATAAACATTGGTAAGGCCAACAGTTTTGGCTTTTGTATAAGTATTAGGCATTTGCCAGGCACTGCTAATAGGTGCCCAGGTACTCACACTGTTTTGCACCTGCTACCATTAATGCATTAATGGCCAGTTAATACCAATACGGGGGTGCTTGGAAAGTGCCCTTCCCATGCCTACACAAACTGTTGGCATTGCCAATGCTGGTTTCCAATATGATGGAATCGACCAGCCCTATTTTGCAATAGTGACCATTGGTGCAGTAAAATGTTCCTGTGCACTAATTGCGTGCTCATGCAGTGAAAAATGGGGCCACTTTGATCAAATTTTCCAGGGCGTCTTTTGCTTCCCAGTCTGCCCCTGCTTTCTAAGGGGGGCCAGGGGCTGGCCTTGGGGGGGCCTGGCCCCCTTGGCCCCCCTGCTGGAGCCTGGCCTGTTCCTCCCTCTCCTCCTTCCCCAGCGTCAGGTCCATCAACTCGGACTTGTTCATATTTATGCGTAGTGCCAACGCTTCCCCAAATTCTTCTAATAATAGCCTACACTGCCTGCTCGACTCTATGGGGTTGGTCAGGGTGAGCAACATGTCGTCCGCGAAGGCCGCCACTTTATGTTGTCTACCCCCAAATGGGATTCCCTGTATTCCTTCCGATTCCCAAATTGCTTGAAGAAGGGGTTCTAGGTAAATCGCATAAAGCAGAGGCGATACGGGACATCCCTGCTTTGTACCTCTTTGGAGTTGGAACGGTCTAGATGTTATACCGTTAACCACCACCCTTGCTCGGGGACCCTCATAATTTGCCTTAACCATCTGTAAGTACGCACCTCACAGTCCCTTTTACAGCGTCTAGGGATAGAAGTGCTGCCGGGGTGTGAGTCTTTTCCACTTTTTCCACTAGGTGAGCGACCCTCCTAATATTATCAGCTGTCTGCCTCACCTTTACGAATTCCGCCTGATCCTGATGGATCAGGTCTGGGAGAAGCCCCTCAAGCTTATTCGCTAGGATTTTAGTATACATTTTTGCATCCACATTAATGAGCGCTATTGGCCTATAGGAGGATCTTTCGAGAAGGTCCTTACCCGTTTTCAGGATCAGAGAGATCTTAGCTTCTTTCATGGATGAAGTTATTTGCCCACTACCTTTAAAGGAGTTGAAGAGGTAGGTCAATTGCGGCACCAGTACCCCGGCGAAGGTCTTGTGAAAGGATGCTGAGTACCCGTCTGGACCAGGGGCCTTACCTGCAGTCAACTTCCGAATAATCCCCCTCACTTCCTCCTCCGTTATCTCTTGTTGTAAACCAATCTGGGCGTCTCCCTCTAGTTTACGCAGGTTTATCCTTTCCAGGAATTCCTCCTGGGCTTGGGCGTGGGGGTGCTGCGATGTAAATAGTGTCTCGTAAAAGTTGGCCATGGATTCCTGAATGTGTTCTGTTCGTATAACCCTGTCCCCTTAGCCTGTGTTTAGGGCCGTAATTGTGTTTCTCGAGGTCGCTCCCCGAAGGAGGCGCGCCAGTAGAGCGTCTGTCTTGTTCCCTTTAGCGTAGAATTTTTGCCTCACAAAAAGTAGAGCACACTCCGCTTTTTTAGTTCGTAAGATCCCCAATTGTCTCACCGCCCTCCTATATTCCCTCTGATTAGGCCTATTGGGGTTCTCCGTCACCTTGACTCTTGGCTCCTCGACCTCCGCCTCCAGCCGGGTCTCCAGGGCCTGCAGCTGTTTCTGTCTTTGTGCTTTGGCCGCTATAATTTCTCCTCTCATCGTGGCCTTAAATGCATCCCATCTTATATCTTCTCCTGTGTCCCCTCTTTTGTTATTGTCAAAGAACTCTCTCATCTTGCCCTCTATCTCCTCCCTTATCAAGGGATCCCTCAGCAAATGATCCGGGTATTTCCAACCCCATATCCCCCTTCTCCTCTCCCCCGTTTCCAGCTGCATTGATAGTATTTTGTGATCTGCTATTCCCATGGGGCCATCCTCTATCTCCTTGACTTTTCCCACCAGATTAGCTGAGACCCAGATATAGTCAATTCTGGACTGTGTCCCATGGACTTCGGAAAGGAAGGTGTAACCCTCCGTGTTCCCTTTCAATTCCCTCCAGACATCCCTCAGACCCATACTCGCCATTTTGTCCCTTAGTCCCGCCGAAGCCACTGTCCCCCCTCCCCTGCTCCTGGTCGCCACTGATCTGTCTTTGGCCTTATCCCAAGCTATATTTAGGTCACCCATTATGATTATCTGGTCCCTTGCCCATTTTTCTATTTTCCCTAAAAGATCACGAAGGAGGGAGTCCTGCCCAGTGTTAGGTGCATAGATGACCCTTATTGTATATATCTCCTCTGCGATTTTGCCTCTCACCATTATGAATCTGCCATCCTTGTCTCTTAGAGTATCCTCCATGCGGAAGTTAACCGTGCTTCTGACGGCCAGCGCCACCCCTCCAGATTTCCTGGGGCCCGATGCCTGGAACATTTGGTCAAACCCCCTTAATTTTAGGTGACTCTGATCCTTACGGAGCAGATGTGTTTCTTGTAGCCCCAGAAAGTCTGGTTTTCCCCGTTTTGTGAATTGCTCCAGCTTTTTTCTTTTCAGCGGGGTGTTGAGGCCCCTAACATTATGCGTTACCCATTTGAACTGTGATTGATCTCCTACTCCCGCTGTATGTGTCCCCCCAATTCCCTACTTCCACTTGTTTGCACCGAACCAAATTCCCGGGCGAGGGAGCCACTTTTATTTCGCCCCTTGGGCAGCAGCTGAGGGGTCCCCCAAACCCCTCACCCGCCTCCCTACCACCCTCCCTACCCCTGAAGGCCTTAACACTAGGTCTTCCCGTCTCCCTCCTCCCCTCCCCAGGCTTCCTTGCTCTTAGTGATCCCATGATGTTTGCTCAGAACTCCTCCTCTCCTCCTTGTGTTCAAAAACAACCTTTCTGTCCACCACCCCTTATGTTTGTTTAGACACTGAGTCAGTTCTCCTCGATCCTGGCCCTCCCTTGCGCAGATGGATCCGTTTACCCTCCCTTTCCGTGGGGCCCCCGTTGTGTGGGTCTCCTCCTTTTCCCCTCACCAACCACTGACCATTCCCATGGTCTGGGTCTCATCCCGATTCCCGCCTCAGGAGAGCCACCCAGGCCCACCGCTCCCCGCTCCCTATCCAGCTCCTGATCCAGATCGATTTGTAATATGTCCGCTCCTTCTTGCATCATAGTTATCCGCTTCTGTGAACCGGCCCACTTGAACAGGAGCCCGAATGGGAAGGTCCACTTATACCTGATCCCTTTCTCTTTGAGTTTCGAGGTGACCGGGCTCCATTGTCGTCGTTTGAGCAGGGTGCTGCTGGCGAGATCCTGATACAGTTCAATACGTTGGCCATTAAAGGATATCGGCTCTTTTTGTCTGGCGACCCTGAGAACTGCTTCTTTTTGAGCATATCTTGTGAACGCAGCCAACACGTCTCACGGCCTGGCCTTCGGGTTCCTGGTGAGGTATCCCTCTCTGTGAACCCTGTCTAGCTCAATCTTATCGGGAGAGGACTCTCCAAGCAGCTCCGCATAGATCCCTTGAACAGTTTCCTTCAGGTCCTTGTCCTGCACCGTCTCCAGCAGAAACTTCAATCTGATATTGATCCTTCAGGACCTGTTTTCCATGTCTTCCATTCTGATTTCCAAGTTCCGCGTTGCTGTATCGAGCCTCTCGATTGCTTCACTATTCTCCATCGTTTCTCTGCCTACCTCCTGCAGGCCTTTTTCAACTATATCCATTCTCCCCACCAGCTGACTCACTTCCTGCTTAATTTCTGCCATTGTTTGGTTAATGTCCGACCTCATTAATTGGAATTGATCCTGAAATGTTCTCCCCAAGGATGTTTGAAGGGAGAGCAGCTCCCCACGCAAGTCCTGGCATGAAATTTGTGCAGTCAAATCTGAGGTCTCAAGGTGCTCCTGCTCCGTCATTCCCCCTTGTGTGGCTCTGCGCTCCTCGGCTGTGCCTTTGTTCGCCCACCAGGCTACGATGGGGCCTGGAGCGTCCCCCTGCGACAAACCATTTTTATTTGCCTTGCTTTTGTTTTTTTATCGCCATAATTGTGGGATACTGACAGGTATAGTTAACCACTGAACTCTGCTTCAGCCGCGATGCTCCGACCAAAGGTCCCCTCCGACCCTGTCTGTGCCTCCCCTTAGGCTGTTAGGCTTGCCCGTTCTTGATTGCAATGCTGTAGGTGTCTTGTCTTAAGTGCTGCTTTTGAGGCTAGTTAGACTTCGTTCCAGGAGTAAACTCTCGGTCAGGCCCAGGGCCGATGCGTGGCCGATTCTCCGCAGCTGGGCGGGCTATAAGTCCCGGGGCCTCGCAGACAGGTCCGGCAGCCCCCCCCCGCCAAGTTGATATGAGGGCTGTCTCTTCACCCCGCCAGGGGACTTTCCGCTAGGGCAGGCCGCCGGACCTCCTCCCCTTCCTGGTCGGCGCCGATCGGTTAGCTCCCGGAGGTGTAGGCTCGCACAGTTCAGCCCGCCCGTTGGGCAGCAAGGAAGCCAGACACGCAGCCGAGCCCGCGGCCGCTCCCCCGAAGCTGCTCTTCTCTTTCGGGACTGGTGTCAGTCGGCCCGATGCGCCTCCTTTCACATGCGGGTCTCCCACGCGCGCCGGACTCCATGCCTGCCCTCCTCTTCTGCTGTTGGTTGCAGACACTTGCTTCCGGGTGCTGGGGAGCGCAGTTCGTTGTTTTTCTCCGCTCGTCAACCTATAAGGGGTGGTGGAACCGCTTAGATTAGTTTGAGAGCTACGGAGCGCCATCGACACACCTGGTGATGGCGCATGCCATCGACACTCCTGGTCGAACCTGGCAGCCATCTTGGAATCGGGCTGAATAATTACTCTTAGCTGGAACACTCCCCACCTTCCCTTTGCCTGCATGTGGCATAAACCACTACGATTGTACCGAAAGAGGTTAGTGTCTTTTGCATATCGAAGGATGGCAAGGACAGTGGAGGCAGTTGCGGCAAGGAGCCCAAGGTGCATGTTGAGCGGCCATATTGAGTCATTGGTCTTTGGCAGTCTTCAGCAGCCAGAAGCTGAGGACAATGTTCGGATTACCTCATCACAGGTACAAGATGACATCCTTTACAGAACTATTAGCCCCGTAAAGTGAGACGACACAGCTATCTGCCTAACGAAATCCCATCCCGCCTAATCCTGATAGTTTACCTGAACGTGCCTACGTGACTGCAAGGTTCATTTAAGTTCCCTTTGAGCCCAGATCACGTCGCTGGCCGTAAATTGACTCTCATTATAAAAACATTTAATTCGAAAAATGGCACGCAGCGGCCCTCGACGGACCGGGCTGAGAAGCTCGACCACCAATATGAGGTATAAATCGACTAATGCTCTTATCATTTTTAAAAACAAGGGAAAACGGACTGACTATATGCCAGTACGAAATCAGATATCCCGTGTCAAGACCCAGCAATAAGCAACATCATTTATTGTAATAGATCTGTCACCATCGAAATACTCACCTCAGAGTAATTATGCTGCTACTAACATACTTACAAATAACGAGGTATAATTGGCATCACTGTCAATTGAAAATAGTAATTCACTTTTGAAGATGTGCATGGAGCTTCAGAGACCCCCAGTGGAAGGTGGGAACAAATCAATGGGGAAGGAAATCACTACCAATGCACCAGACTCTAATTTATCCAACTCACTGGACCTAAGACGTTAAAATCATGGTCAGACTCTTCAGCTTGCTCTGACTTTGAATCAGACGACTCCGAAGCTACCAATCACGCGACACATATAACAACCTTAATCCCGGAAGAAAGCTGCCAAGATAATAATATGCTCTTAACTATGAAAACACTGGTTTGTATGGAAACCACATTGTCAAAATGATTTGAGCGTCAAGTGGCTTTGGAAGATATGGTAGATATGGTAGCCACAATAAATGAATTAGTGCTAAAACATGCAACCCCAAGTAAAGTGCAAGATTTGGCACAGGCCGCTTCAAAAGGAGAGTTAAAATCTATTGCTATCTGTATATATGTCTCAATCCACTTGCTGTATAAAAACGACAACATGGCCATTCTCCTTACTTGTAGGCTCACCCAGACAGAAATATTATAAAGGGAAACATGAACGTGAAAGCCCTGGTGACGTCTTAAACCGTGAAACCAGTGGTGGAAATGGAAAAAATGTGGTGGGGGATCCCACAACACAAATGCCGGGGTGGGGGAGGAGTTTGAGGGGGGCGGTTCCTGAGGGGGCGTGGCTCGTAGTGGACATCCAGCAATGCTAGAATACATAAAAAATAAATTTAAAAAAACGCCTGCGATGGCAGCATCGCCTTTTACCGTGGCTTTGGCACTGGTGTGTATGCACAATGCTCGCTACATGTACAACTGAAAAGAATCAGTTGTACATGTAGCGAGCATTGTGCATTACACACCAGTGCCAAAGCCACAGTAAAAGGCAATGCTGCCGTCGCAGGCGTTTTTAAAAAAATGTTATCATTCCAGCACGGTTCATGGTCTTGGGCAGCTGACTCTGGCCGGATCCCGAGATCCGGCTCCAGATCTGGTGCCAGATCTCGGATCCGCCGAGAGCCGGCCCAATGACCAGCACTGGCTATCCAGGAAGATCGAGATGTAACGATAAGAGCTAGCAAACCGATGGAAATCTGGATTGTCGATTCACATATACCATCCACAAGTAACTATGCAAGGATAGTGTCATCATCAGTGGACTTGTCGAACTGGGAATATGAGGAACTATTTATACCATCTGAGGAGGCCACATCACGTATAGAGAAGTGTAAAGACTGGAGGGGGGTGTCTGTACTTCTGCTCTCTATATGGTAGAGGAGAGGCACAGAGGACCCCAGCCAAGATTCTCTATTACGGTAGCAATGGACGAGCAATCATGGCCTAGCTTCTCAGGAGGTGATGCAGGCTGGTTCTTAAGTACAGTGTAGTCCCCAAACCCCCACAAAGGAATGTCCACACACTGTTTTACTGAAAACACAGTCTTTATATAATTAATATTCAAAGGTATGTACACTATCACAATAACGCACTTTGTACTCAGAAATCAACAATGGTAAATATATACAATTCTAAAGTGGTACCACCAATATTATCCGATCTCATTAAAGTGCATCAACTATACTGTTAGAATGTCACACAGATTAATAACGAGGAAATCAGCAATAGAGATAGGAAGGAAAGCAAGATGGTTGATACAATTGGCAGAATAATGGCCCCTACCACTAGACAAAGTTCTGTGTGGAGATCCCCCCACCTGGGCAACCTGTAAAGTAAAGATATAGCAGAAGCCCAGTCCATATATTGCTCAATAGTCTTGTTCTCACCTATAATGTTTTTACCCCCCCAATGTACCTTGTGGAGTAGAGTTCTTCGAAAAAGCGTCGACGGATCCTTCTTGAGTGACCCCCTTTCAAGCAGGAGTCACGGATTGTCGAGAGGTGTCGAAGAAGGTGAACTTGGCATTGACGGCATTGATGAGAAGTTTGAGGGCGCCGAGACCACAGCGTCGATCCAGGCGCTGTTCGTTGGCGACGTCCTGCGAGGATGAGGTGTGCGGGGCACCTCGGCGATTGATTGTTCAGGACTGCAAAGAGTTTCTGAAGAACTGTGGGCCAGCAAGGGCGTCGAGTCGTCGAAGTCTTTGTGGTCTCTGGGTGGCGGGAAACCCACCAGTGGATTCTCCTCAGCGCGTCGGCAGCCTTGACTTTCTACGGCAGGACAAAGCGGTCGACCTTGCGGACAAGGGAGTCCTTCGATTCAAATGTTCTTAGGCAAAGGAGCGTGCGGCTACGTCATCGGCGGCATGGCGTCAAGCGGTCCCCTCTTCTGGGGCAACACGACTTCGATGGGCCTCCAGCGGTTACACAAACCTGCGAACCCTGGTTGACAGCAATGGACTTCGACAGCGGCAAAGTCCTTGTGCTTCACTTCGTTCTCCTCAGCGGTCCCCATCTCCGGTCGGCAGCCTTTCGAGGGTCTGACTTCCAGGGAGCTTCGGCAAAGGTTAGCGGTGCTCGATGGTCCCTCGCAGCACGGGAAGAGGGTGCCTTACCAGGTCCTCTCTCGGATCAGTCTGCAACGAGTTCGGCAGCTTTCAGATCGGGTTGAAGCAAATGCAACAGCAAGTCTTCTTCTTCCAGCTGGGCGTCGAGGATCAGCAGTTCCAGTTACTCTTCATGTGTAGACACAGCTTCTGAACAATTTCCAGTGCTGAGAGGTCCCCAGATATACTATCCTGTCTCTCATCCACGCTGCTGGCTCACACTCAGCAGCCAATCATACAGAAGGGCATTCATGCAGTCAGTCAGCCAATCAGGCACACAGTACATTCAGGCCATCCTCCTCCCTCTCAGACACTCACAACAAGGAATGTGGATTGGGATAAGTACCCAGCCATTCAACACCACACACTGCATTCTGGCCAGTTTCGGGGCAGGGCTGTCTCAGTCTTTGTCTCTCATACCAGAAACCAGACAGCCACAACAAGAAGTGCATATTGGTCACACACTCCATTCACCCAGGTCCCACCCACAGGGTGTACCCACAACATGCAGTCACTGGGAAGGCTCCGGCCAGTCTGGACTGGACTTCACTACAACACCATATATGGAACTTCCACCCAACAGCCAGAAAATGGGCAAGGGACAGAGTCAGGGCTTCCCAGGGCTTTGGGAAAACAAGGTAACAGGCAATAGAAAGCAAGAGGGCACAGGGGCCATCTTGTTTTCCATCAGGAATCAACTGATTCCAATGGCAGGGCCTGGGTATCCCAAAATGGAGGATACTCAGCGCACCTGTCAAATTCAGCATGGAGCTGCCACCAGCCCATACCCTGCTCTGTGTGCCACCCACAGGTGCCCAAAAACATACACTAGGGGCACAGGGTTGTACCCCCACCCATGGGTGCCATAAGGGTATCCCATGGGGCTGTACACCAAACCAAAAACAGGAAGAGCTGCACTGCCAGGAGTCCCACATGGACTCCAGGGCAGAAAACAATACAGAACACAATGAAAAAGGACTACAGGACAAGGACAGGGAGGCCCTGTCCCTCCAATGCATTTCCAGCATCACAAGGAGCCCCCCCCCCCTCAACGAAACATCAGAAAGAGACAGAGGATGAAAGACATGTGTGGAAAGTGACAAAAGGAAAGAAGGCTAAAGAAAAGTCAAAGAAAAGCTATCTAATCAATAAGCATCTGCCTGACGGTACTACGAGGACCACCTACCTGATTGGACCCACAGTTAACTAGGGTCAAGATCAGGGAAAATCTCCAAATCCACCGAAGACGTTGAGGATGATTCAGATGACATTGAAAGGTTTTAATACTCAATTGCCGAAACTAAATCAAGAAAAAGAAGTATCCAAGGCAACTGTGCCTTTGGCTGCAGCTGATTTAATTCCCCAACAAAGTGGCATGGCAATACCTAGATCAAAGCAAGACACAATCAAGAATGCACTGGAAGAGGATGAGGATATAATAGCCTTGGGTAGATGAGTACTGATTCAGCAGAGAACCCCTTACAGCGCTTTCTTAACCCGCTCATGTCTGTTAGCATTATTCGCAAACAATAGTCAGCTAAAAGTAATAACATCACGTGACATTACCAAGATAGAGCTACATAGGTTAGGCAGCGACTCCAATTGGGCTCTGTTCGAATTTTCCTCACCATTAATGGTAGCTCTGATAAAAGCAAATATTTACTCTCTAGAAATACTGGGATTATCTCTCAGTATGTGCAAAAAAGCAAAGAATACAACCCAGATAAGGGTGCATTGACAGGATCAAGGGAAATGTGACAACAAATCTGAGAAATCAGTACTTATGACCTCAGGCTTTCCATTGGTTGAGGAACCGAATACCTACCACTGATGCCAATACCAGTACAAGGTCATGCCAATTGACAATCTACTGTGGTGATCAAAATAGAATGCCTGTTCTGGAACACAAGGGGTTACAACTAATTCCTGTGAAAAATAGATGGTTTTGCTCTTACCACTGGTGCCGATCTTTTTTTCCTACAGGAAACCTGGGCCCAAAGACCATTTTATATAGATGGTTTCGCCATACTATATAACTATGCGATCTCCTCTAAAAAAGGTAGAGCAAGTGGTGGGCTGGCTATTGGGGCACAAGCACGTTTGCTAGCTAAGATTTAAGTGGGTCAGTACAGCTCCAATATGTTGTTTCTGCCATGATACAGACTTCCACCCCTTCATTGAAGAAGAATTTGCTAATTTATGTGTGTGACCCACCTATGGGGACCTGTTATTACAATGGGTCGAAGAAAACCCAAATGGAGGTGTTATAATTGCAGGGGATCTGAATGTTCGAAACCTGCATTTAGTGAATACAGAATGGTGCTCTTGTGCACGAAAAAGACAGCAGTTAATGAGGGCATTCAACTTAGAATGCCTAACATATAAAAGAAATGACTTGGCCACAGAAACGGGCACCTGGACGAATGGTATAAATTATTCTCATATAGATTATGTCATTGTTAACTCAGACAAGACTGACAATTAACGCTCCGTTGAACTGAAGAAAAATGATGCAAGCAATCATAAGGTCAAATCCTGGCAGATTAGTACCCCCACGCAAGCCAGACCCAACCCTCTTGATGGAACCTTTAGAGTTCATAATCAGGGTAATCGAATAAGATGGACAACGGCAAAAATTAAGGAAATAAATACCTGTGTGTCGATAGACTATAAAAAAGCTTTATTTCAAGGGGAAGAAGCAGAAGGGCAGTCAGATAAATTATTAAAAGATATAAAAACTTGTACGGGATTGGAGAGGACCAAACCCTTAGTAAATCATACTGACTTACATAATAATCCCTTTGATATTATCATCCATAAAGAAAAGGTTGCCCTTGGAAGAGCAAGGGCTGGCGTGTGTGGAGATGCTTCCTTGACAGAGACTCAAAAAGGTACCAAATTAATGAAATTGAGAACTGGCGTTAAAAATTGGTTACGCCAACATATTCATACGCAAACATTTTTTAAATGGCTACTATTCTTCGGCCTACTTTGAAAAATCATAATAAGAAAAATATTTTGCACCATTTTAACGAGAGCAAAACCTCTACTAATTCAATGGAGCTAAACCCAATCAATTCCAGAACCTGGGCTAGCTATATTAGGGAAATGTATGACAATGATTATGCGATATCACTAAACACCACTTGGGAGACACAATGTAGTAGCACGTTAATGGATTATGACGAGGAAGATATTAGAATAATCATAACTAAATTGAGATCCACGTCAGCTCCAGGCCCGGATGGGATACCTAATACCCTATATAAAGGAGACCCTAAGTTCTGGCCAGAAATCCTCTGCAAAGCTTTTAGAAAGATTGAATTCACAGGGATAATACCTAAATCGTGGCATGACTCTATGATTATCCCTATCTATAAAAAGGTATCTAAATTGAACACAGCTAACTATCGTCTATTAGCGATGCAGGACTCCAGCCAGAAGATATTTACCGCTATACTATTAAAAAGAATAACGAAATGGGCCAATGAGAAAGGTCCCTTGAAGCCATTTCAAACAGGCTTCTGAAAAATCTATGGCACCATGAATAATATATTAGTGATTCAATATCTTACGGAGTCAAAACTGTTCAATTTTAATAATGTATTTATAATTGAAATTAATGGTGTAAAAATGAGTTTTCATTTGTTTAAGGTTTGTACAAAAGCCAAATTACACAATAAAGAAATGCAGTAACTAGCCGAAGACCCATGCCCCCTTGTGCTGAATAAGAAAAATGGATTTTATTAGGAGAGTATACCAGGTGAAGAGTGGATCTGGGATTCACACCCATAAACAATTGTTAAAGTAACAAGGGGAAGACCCATGCCCCCTTGTGCTGAATGAGAAAGAGAGATTGCAGTATAAAGTCCTGGCAGGAGAGTACACCAGGTGAAGCGTGGATCTGGGATTCACACCCATAAAGAATTGTGAAAAAGAACCTGGCAGGGGAGTATAGCAGGTGTTTTGTGAGTATATGACTCACACCCAAGTTGTGTTATTTTGAAAGGAGAATACTAAGGAAGACTCATACCCTTAAGAATTGAATTGTATTGAAAGTGGAATCCTGGAGAAAGAGGTAATTTGCCCTAAAGTGAGTTGCAACACAAGAAGAGGGAGTTATCCTCTTGAGCAATAAAGAACTTGGTTATTTCTTTGAACCCTTTGGAACTGTGAATATTGATTTTGGAACCATCTTGTTGGAATTATACCTTTGATCAACTAAAACATTTGAGCACCTTTTGAACAAAAGGCAATGCCCCTTTACACATAAGCGTTAGTTCTAGAATGTGAGGGTTAGGACATTTTTGCTTCGGACATTTTGACATTTGGCAGACCCTTAGTTTTGGTTGAGGTAGGGAAATACCTCCTAGATTAGGGACAGTGAGGCATTTCCAACCCCTTTATTGTTTCAATAAAAGTCTGTAACAAACACCATGAGCTTCGGTGTCCGTGTCTCATTCCTGGCCCTTCACAGTGCACATGATAGTACTCAGTAAGGGAAGGGTATCAGAGAAACACAAGGTATGACTATCATCTCAGGTGAAGGTATCAGACCAAACAATCTTGTGATACCTATCAGGCAGGCACCTTCCCTCAGAGACAAGGACCAGTTATAGTCATTCATGGGCCTGTCAGAGTATTATTCCAAGTTTGTCAAGAATTTCTCCAGAAAGACAAAGCTGGTGATACAACAATTGAAGAAAGCAGTGCCATTTATATGCTCATATGAATGTAAACACTTGTTTTATCAGATTGAGAAGACATAATACATGCTGAGTGTATACAACTCTTTGATAACAACTTGGCCACCAGTATCACCATGGATGCCCGTGCATGCCATGGAGCCATGTAATTTCGCTTGAAAATAACATCCCCATGTCTGAACCCCTAATGGCCTAATGTCATGCATCTAGTCCTTTTCCTATGAAGAACAGGGAAATCCCTGTCAATCTGATTGCATCAACTTTCTCAATTCCACTCGTCAATCAATCAAAAAGGACTTGCCATCAAAACCTTTTTAAAATGCTTATTTGAAGTCCACAGGTCACTTGTCAAAAATGGACTTTGGTTCCCAGAATCCCAGGAATCCCAGGAATACTGGGACGAGGAAGAGAGATCAGGCAATGTGGAGCAAAAGAGACTGCAAGCTTAGTGAGCGCTTTATTTTATTTTATTTGTTTATTTGTAACGCGCCGAAGCCCACAGGCATCAGGGCGCGAACACAAAGACACAGACATACAGAAAAATACAGTACAGCAGATTCATTTTCGCAGTAAGCTAGTCATTTACTTGAATAGGAGTGTTTTCAGCTTCTTTATAAAGATGAGATAGTTTGGTTCTAATCTTAAAGTGCAGGGGAGCCGATTCCATTTTGCAGCTGCTTTTGCGGCAAAAGAGCGTCCAAGACCATTCACTCTTTTGGCGCGTGTGATTTCCACCAGACCTTGAATTTCAGATCTCAAGGACAGACCTGGTTTATGTACGGTTATTTGTTCTTTCAGATAATCTGGAGTCAAACCGTATAGGCGGTGATGGACAATAGTCAACGCTTTGAAAGCAATACAGTGCTCTAAGGCTAGCCAGCGAAGTGACCTTCTGTCCTTCTTGTTTTAATTTTAATAGTTCTCACCACGTTATTTTGAATAATCTGGCATTGGGAAATGCAACCCTTGTTGATTGGCTCCAATCAGTAGGGCATTACCGAGTCCAGCCTGGAGAGAATTGTGGCACTAGTAATAGTGGTACATCTTTAGTGTTTCCTGGCACACACACCTGTCCCTGGAAAATATAAGCAGCCCAAACCAAGAATCGATGACAGCTGCTGTGGAGACTGGCGAGAGAGAGAGCTGCACCTCTCAACAAGGTGCACAGAACTGAAGAGGGGGAACTGGCGTGGTGGAGCCAGGAGGCTCACTGACGTGGAAGAACGAAGCTGCTGGGACGGGAGAAGCTGCAGGAATGCCAGGAGTCGGTGAGGGACCCCTGGGTGTTTGCAGGCGAAGGAAAGCAGTGTTCTGCTTACTGAAGCCTAGAAGTAAGCAGGCGTGTCCAGTGGAAGCCGTAGAGGACCTGCAAACAAAGAAAAGGAGGGCACGAGAAGGAGGCCGGTGGGAATCCTCTGTCTGCAGACCGCAAGAGAACTAACCAATGCCAAATAAATCGGTGAATCCACTCAGAAACATTGGGGACACCAGGGCGTATCGGCGAGCATGGCGAGGGCAAAATATTGAAAACCACTTCATTGAAAAAGAGATAAAGAATGTACATATTGAAAAAGGAAAGTTTAAATCACAAACCACCCCTATTCTAATATGTGAATGTACACAGTACAAATACTTGAGAAGCAGAGAGAGGATAATATGTCAGAGGGATACGTTATCCAACATTATATATAAGCAGATTTTGGCACGGGTAAAGACACCAAATGAACAGAAGTCCTGGCAGGAGAGTATACCAGGCAGTCACAAGTATGTGAAAACCCGAAGTCCTAGAAGGCGAATATACTATGCAATTTCAAGTGTGTGAAACAGAAGTCCTGGCAGGGGAGTATACCAGGCTTTTTGAATTGTGTTAAACAAGAAAAAAGAAAACCACACCACCTGAGAGCGAGAAATACCAGGTGTCCTGAAAGAAACCAAAATTGTAAAGCCAGACAGTTTTTGTGTGCAAGTGTGGTAGTTGGCCAGGAGAGGCACGAAGAACTGTTATCTATAAAAACCTCAAGGACTCAAGAACAATCCAGAGGAAGGGAATTACCCTCTGGAGCCCAGACTTTGTTCCTTGCAGAACCTTTGTTTGAACCATTTATTCTTCCTTTAGGAACACTTTTCTGAACCTTCCAAGGTTAAAGACATTTCCCCTTTTCAAATGAAAGCTTAGTTTATAATGTGAGGATCAGAATAGAACTTTGGACACAGGACAGTTTTGTTTTTGACATCCTGACACATACAGACCCTTAGTTTTGGTTTAGATAGGAAAATTCCTCTTAGAGTGCGGTCAGAGAGGCCTTTTCCCAACCCCTTTTATTTCCAATAAATGTCTTTAAACAAAAACATGGAAAATGTGTGTCCGAGTTTCATTCTTGACTCCTCACAGCCCCTTCGAAAGACTGGATGATGACAACAGGTATGGCATTGTGGCAGTGGACTACATGTCAAAGCGGATTAAACTGAAATGTGTCTTTGGCATCACCACCAAATTAACAATCGAGTTCCTGGGTGAGGTGTTCATGAGAGAGGAATGTCCCTCTGATTAGGTCACAGACAACATAGTGGAACTGGGATTTCACAACATGGAGAGGTTTCTTAAACTCAACAACGTCAAACAATGCAGGGCAACATTCTACCACCTCCAGGCTAATGGCTAAGCAGAGAGGATGAACTGATGCATTAAGGAGAGCCCACAGCTGGCAGCTGCCTCTGGAATGGAAGGAAGGAAAACAGTAATGAAAGCCATAGCCACACACAGGGGTAGTCCTCCCAGCATTACAAGAGTGTCTCAGTTCGAGGTATTGTGAGGCAGATAAATCAACAATATGCTGATGCCAAAATGCCTCTCAGATATCAAAGATGGACCACATGGCCTATACCAGGATCCAACATGAAGCAGTCAAAGAGAAAAGAGAGATACTATGCCTGCCATGTCATAGTAGCCCCAACCATCCAGCCAGGACACAAAGTGAACATCAATTTTAATAACAAAAACTATCAAACACTTTCCAAATACAATAGGCTGGTGCACATGGACAGAATAGGCACTGACCATGTAGTCACGGAACATGGAAAGAGATGGAACGAGATGGAACGTAGAAAGGGTAACTGTATTCAGCTTAAATAAAGTGCCGGAAACAAGAAGAAGGAAAAATCTGTCAAACGAAGCGCAAAGCCATGCATCTCAAGGCCTGGCAGAAGGAACAACCAAGGACAATATCCCAGAGCCCCAGCACAAAATGCAGGAATGTGAGAACCGCAAGAAGAGGGATGAAAAGAGTTGTAAAGGTGCAGAAGTAAGGCTCTGGCACAATGGTGACATGTTTTTCAGTATAAACTTTTGTTTAGTGATAAAAGGCTGGAATAATGCCTCTCTAGCCCTAGAGGTAAGGTGGGTTTCCCTACCTCAAAGAAAACAAATGTAATTGTCAGGAAGAGCGAAACCAAAAAGCCTGTCACAGTCGTGTCTCAAACCTACCGATGTCCCTAATACTAATAACCTAACGTAACTGTGCAAGGAGGATCTCTTCTCAAAGTTAAAAGTGCTCTTAGTGCTTTCAATCAAGAGAACAGTTCCCGGTCTCTCTGGTGAGAACAATGGATGAAAAATAATGTTCCAAAAATACAAGATTCCAGTGCTACGGTTTTGCTGCTTTCCCATAGACTTATTCTTGTCGTATGCTCATTCCTTTAGGGCTACTCTGCCGCTTTCTTCTTAGGTAAAATGTTTGCAAGGTAATCCGTCTTGTGTTTGTGTTTCTTTATTGTAGAGTAGGATTTGTTTCTTAAATAAAACGTCACTTCCACCCTCTTGCCCTCATCCTCTTATGTGGGGGCAACCCTCAGACGCGCAATACTTTACGAGTCTTGGTTTCATGATGAATCTGATGGAGTCATCACTGATTCCCCAGCGATGGACTCCTCCTGCAAGGCCAGAGGACGGCAGCCGCTACTGATCCTGACCCTGGGCGTGGGAAAATGAGGGAGGATCATGCAGAAAGGGACAACTGCTGGGGGTAGGTGATGACCCCATTGGAAGGGATGCAATATTTTCCCTTTCCTTCTGAAGAATATTCTATGGCACCCAAGATTCACATGGCATGTTATTTCAATCAACATTCTGTTTATCCCTGAAACACACCCAACATCTTCTGTTTCTGATGTTTTTTGAAATAAACACCTAACCAACACAGTTTAGAAATCCAATGATTTCTAGGGACTTCATCTACCATAAAGCCTCAAGTACTGAGACGAGGAAGAGAAGGAAGGAGCTAATGCAAAGTGAAAGTAACTCAAAATTGAATGTGCAGACTAGTTTTTGTAAAGCATGATGTCCCATTCGAGAAGAGAGAGACCGGGAAAGTGGTAGCCGAGTCAGAGAAGGAGGCATAACGACAGCATTCTGTGCCGGAGGCCACATTCAGGTTCTCCCCTTCCTCTCGACACATCTTCGCTTGCGGGTCGCATCTGCTGCTTTTCTGCACAACCTCCCAGTGTTCATCCTCAGAGGAACTTTCCCTCCCGTCTCAGTTCCAGCTGAGCTATTTTGAAAGTCCTGCATGGGATTGTTGTACTTCCTTGGACCAATCACTTGTGGTGAGAAGCTAGACCGCTCACTCTGCTTCTCAAGAGTGATCCTCAGATTTCCAGTCATCTTCTTCTTCACAGTACCAGTTTCCAAATCATATGTATTACACATTATACTTTTTGATCTCTCAGGCTTCTTGGTTATGCTGGTTTGACTAACTTGAGAACAACATACATTAACTTTGGCTAGAGAGGGGGAAGGAGGATTTAAGGTTAAAGAAGGGGTTGAGTGTTCTGAGGCAGAGTCATATCGTGTTTTCTCATGATGGTCGTCCCCAATTCCGTAGAGGAGTCACTTCACCATGGGATCCTCCTTTGGTGCACCACCCCCAGGGGGACTTTTGTACTGTGGATGCCCCGCCCCAGCCCCATGAGAAAGGTCTCCCCCTAGGGGAGAAGGGACAACATCCTCAGATTCATCACAGAGTCCAGGTGGAAAAAGGGATGACAATCCAGGTAGGACAGTGAGAGGTGACAGAAAAGTACCAACAACCCCAAAGGCATAACTCTCAACCTTTTGTGACCCCAGAGTGTGTTAATACGAACTATTGCATTTTTGGCATTTGAGAGCTCAGAAAGGCATTCGGCTAGGTTGGGGGTTTGGCAGATGACTGAACGGATTCCATGGCGGGTCCTCTCAATCCTGGCCAGCCACTGTCTGATCTTTCATGCTTGTGGTAGGTGGCGAGGTCTGTATGCCGCTGGAGTTGGCCCTGATAACCAGGTCTAAGGTTATGCTGTTTCTGGACAGGAGGAGTTGTGTATGCGGGGGGGGGGGGGTGTTCAAGCATCCCCCTTTGTCAACCCCTTATCTTACCCGGTTGTATTTTGGGTGCCTTAACATGGCATCTCTGCTTCTGGGCCCCTCTGTCTCTGTGAGGGAAAAATAACACATTCCAGCGATTCCAGACTTTCTCTGACTTCGGGGCGTGCAGATGACGGCTCGGGCCCGCAGGTGGCACTTATCAAGGTGCTTACCCCCTTGAGCTGTAACATTCTCAGCGAGGGTAGTGTGCTCTGCCAGTGCTGTACTCTTCCAGCCACCTGCTGTAATATTCTCACTGTCTGCATACATCCACTTCCTGCTGTAACATTGGCCTCTTCTGCTGGTACAGTCGCTCCCTGTGGTGTGCACCTCTCTTGCTGTAAAATATCTGTGTGGTGTGATTTCCGAAAACACCTGCACTAAATCTCTCCTTGCTCAGCAATGGTCGGCTAGTACATTATGCCCTGCCCACCCTTTAATCCACGCACTCTCTGCTCTCCCCTCCACCTCCCCAAACCTCCAGACTCAGATGGTAATGTCATATCTGCCCGGCTGATTCATGGGTGCCCGCCTGTGCAGTTGTCTTCTCGCTGCACTGAGCACCCCACCCCACAGCTTGTGCATGCTGTGTAATCCTCCAGCCCCCCACTGCTCGATTGGACCTCTGGTGCGTAAAACCCCAGTCCCATGCTGTGATATTTCTTCCACAAAAGAAAAATCCCATTCCATATTATGTAATCCGTTAGCCCTGCATAAAGCCAGCCCTGTGCTGTAGCATGACCCACCCATTATTACACAAACAAAAATGGGTGCCCTGATGGACTGGCAGCAGAACGGGCAAAAGTAATGATGGGAACACACAAAGGGGACTGCTGCCACCAACAATCTCTGCCTTAATGCCAGTAAGACTGAGATTCTACTCATCGGCACACCACCTCCTTCCTTCCCTACAGCTCTCTGGCCGGCCTCTCTTGGCGCTCCTCCCACTCCCACCTGCAAGGCTAAAAACCTCGGGATCATCTTCGACTCTGCACTCTCCTTCTCCCCTCACATCTCTGACGTGTCCAAGAAGTCACACTACCAGCTGCACCTCCTTAGAGTTATTCTTCCTTTCCTCTCCTTTCCACAGAAGCTCTCTGTCTCCAGAGCCCTGGTCCTCTCTAAGATGGACTACTGTAACAGCCTCTATCTAAATCTGCCTGCCTCCACTCTCCGCCCTCTACAACTTATCCAGAACAGGACTGAGAGACTTGTCCTTGGCCTCAAGCCCAGGGATCGTATCTCTCCAGGACTGAAATTTCTGTGCTGGCTCCCAGTGGCTGCAAGGATTAAGTTTAAAACCCTCTGCATTGTACACAAGGCCTTCTGGGGTCTGGGGCCACAGTACCTTCAACTATCTCTCCCAAAATATCTTCCTTCCCGAGCTCTTCGCTCATCTGCCTCCAACTCCCTCAGGGTCAGTTTCTTCTCCAAGCAACGAGTTGGTGGCAGATCACTCTCTTCGGCAGGGGCCTCTCTCTGGAACAGCCTTCCTGCCTCCCTGAAACTCGAGGAGAACCATCCACCTTTCTGATCTCTGGCCCAGGCCCTGTTAATTGCCCACCTGCACTGCCTCCCTGGCAACCCCTGCACTTGGGGACTGTTTTTCTGTATCCCTGCAGTCCCCCTACCAGCACTTATGTCTGCACTCCCTTGCGGTTGCCACTAGCTGGTTGTTTTATTTGTCTTATTTTCTTATTTATTCCGCTTTCCCATGTCCTGCACTTTCCCCTCTCCCTCCCCTCCTTGCACTTCTCCTTTCCCCCCTTCCCATGCACTTGCGCAATCTGAATGTCACCTGGCCTAGTAGGATCATTGTCTGTCCTCCCTCTGTCCCCCCCTTGCCTCGTCGCGCCTTGAAACACTTGTGTATAGGCGCGTTATAAATGCCATATCATATCATATCATATCATATCATATCATTGGTATTAGTGTGGTTATTGATTTTTAACCACCCATGACATAATATGTATTTGCGCCAAAATTGTCCAGCCCTGTGCTGTAATATTGTACCCTCTGCTTTAACAATCACATTTGCCATCACACCTCCATGCCGTGGGATTCCTCTGCTGCAATATTCACTACACACTCTCTTATCCTGATCTCTATGCTGTTTTTTTTTAATTACTTTGGGCTTCTAGATGGCGCTTGCACCAGCTATAAACCAAAACTATTGCATTAAAGTATAGATGGGGAGAAATCGGCTATGATGAGGGACACCCAGCATGTAGGTGTTGTTTGGTTATTTGCCCACCCATTCACTGCCCATGATATCCCTATGGCTATTCACCCCGAGTTCCTGTCCCTCCCAGCCAAAAACACCTCCTCCGGAGAACTCTTTTACTTTGCTTTAATCAAGCATTACCATCAAACTTTGCACTCAAAGTCCCTGCCATTATTTTGTTGAAGCTGCTTTCTGAGAGTTAATGACTTAATTGGAGTTGTAAACCCACTACTGGTCTAATAAAAATGTCTTCGCCAGGTCTGCTTTTAGCCACTCAACTAAAAAGCACTATGCATGCCCTTCACTTAAATCCTATTAAAAATAAACATTGGTAAGGCCAACAGTTTTGGCTTTTGTATAAGTATTAGGCATTTGCCAGGCACTGCTAATAGGTGCCCAGGTACTCACACTGTTTTGCACCTGCTAACATTAATGCATTAATGGCCAGTTAATACCAATACGGGGGTGCTTGGAAAGTGCCCTTCCCATGGCTACACAAACTGTTGGCATTGCCAATGCTGGTTTCCAATATGATGGAATCGACCAGCCCTATTTTGCAATAGTGACCATTGGTGCAGTAAAATGTTCCTGTGCACTAATTGCTTGCTCATGCAGCGAAAAATGGGGCCACTTTGATCAAATTTTCCAGGGCCTCTTTTGCTTCCCAGTCTGCCCCTGCTTTCTAGGGGGGGCCAGGGGCTGGCCTTGGGGGGGCCTGTCCCCTTGGCCCCCCTGCTGGAGCCGGGCCTGTTCCTCCCTCTCCTCCTTCCCCAGCGTCAGGTCCATCAACTCGGACTTGTTCATATTTATGCGTAGTCCCGACGCTTCCCCATATTCTTCTAATAATAGCCTACACTGCCTGCTCGACTCTATGGGGTTGGTCAGGGTGAGCAACATGTCGTCCGCGAAGGCCGCCACTTTATGTTGTCTACCCCCAAATGGGATTCCCTGTATTCCTTCCGATTCCCAAATTGCTTGAAGAAGGGGTTCTAGGTAGATCGCATAAAGCAGAGGCGATACGGGACATCCCTGCTTTGTACCTCTTTGGAGTTGGAACGGTCTAGATGTTGTACCGTTAACCACCACCCTCGCTCGGGGACCCTCATAATTTGCCTTAACCATCTGTAAGTACGCACCTCCCAGCCCCATTTTTTCCATGACCTTGAAAAGGAAGGATCATTCCACCCGGTTGAACGCTTTTTCAGCGTCTAGGGATAGAAGTGCTGCCGGGGTGTGAGTCTTTTCCACTTTTTCCACTAGGTGAGCCACCCTCCTACTATTATCAGCTGTCTGCCTCACCTTTACGAATTCCGCCTGATCCTGATGGATCAGGTCTGGGAGAAGCTCCTCAAGCTTATTCGCTAGGATTTTAGTATACATTTTTGCATCCACATTAATGAGCGCTATTGGCCTATAGGAGGATCTTTCGAGAAGGTCCTTACCCGTTTTCAGGATCAGAGAGATCTTAGCTTCTTTCATGGATGAAGTTATTTGCCCACTACCTTTAAAGGAGTTGAAGAGGTAGGTCAATTGCGGCACCAGTACCCCGGCGAAGGTCTTGTAAAAGGATGCTGAGTACCCGTCTGGACCAGGGGCCTTACCTGCAGGCAACTTCCGAATAATCCCCCTCACTTCCTCCTCCGTTATCTCTTGTTGTAAACCAATCTGGGCGTCTCCCTCTAGTTTACGCAGGTTTATCCTTTCCAGGAATTCCTCCTGGGCTTGGGCGTGGGGGTGCTGCGATGTAAATAGGGTCTCGTAAAAGTTGGCCATGGGTTCCTGAATGTGTTCTGTTCGTATATCCCTGTCCCCTAAGCCTGTGTTTAGGGCCGTAATTGTGTTTCTCGAGGTCACTCCCCGAAGGAGGCGCGCCAGTAGGGCGTCTGTCTTGTTCCCTTTAGCATAGAATTTTTGCCTCACAAAAAGTAGAGCACACTCCGCTTTTTTAGTTCGTAAGATCCCCAATTGTCTCACCGCCCTCCTATATTCCCTCTGATTAGGCCTATTGGGGTTCTCCGTCACCTTGACTCTTGCCTCCTCGACCTCCGCCTCCAGCCAGGTCTCCAGGGCCTGCAGCTGTTTCTGTCTTTGTGCTTTGGCCGCTATAATTTCTCCCCTCATCGTGGCCTTAAATGCATCCCACCTTATATCTTCTCCCGTGTCCCCTCTTTTGTTATTGTCAAAGAACTCTCTCATCTTGTCCTCTATCTCCTCCCTTATCAAGGGATCCCTCAGCAAATGGTCTGGGTATTTCCAACCCCACATCCCACTTCTCCTCTCCCCCGTTTCCAGCTGCATTGATAGTATTTTGTGATCTGCTATTCCCATGGGGCCATCCTCTATCTCCTTGACTTTTCCCAACAGATTAGCTGAGAGCCAGATATAGTCAATTCTGGACTGTGTCCCATGGACTTCGGAAAGGAAGGTGTAACCCTCCGTGTTCCCTTTCAATTCCCTCCAGACATCCCTCAGACCCATACTCGCCATTTTGTCCCTTAGTCCCGCCGAAGCCACTGTCCCACCTCCCCCGCTCCTGGTCGCCTCTGATCTGTCTTTGGCCTTATCCCAAGCTATATTTAGGTCACCCATTATGATTATCTGGTCCCTTGCCTATTTTCCTATTTTCCCTAAAAGATCACGAAGGAGGGAGTCCTGCCCAGTGTTAGGTGCATAGATGACCCCTATTGTATATATCTCCTCTGCGATTTTGCCTCTCACCATTATGAATCTGCCATCCTTGTCTCTTAGAGTATCCTCCATGCAGAAGTTAATCGTGCTTCTGATGGCCAGCGCCACCCCTCCAGATTTCGTGGGGCCCGATGCCTGGAACATTTGGTCAAACCCCCTTAATTTTAGGCGGCTCTGATCCTTACGGAGCAGATGTGTTTCTTGTAGCCCCAGAAAGTCTGGTTTTCCCCGTTTTGTGAATTGCTCCAGCTTTTTTCTTTTCAGCGGGGTGTTGAGGCCCCTAACATTATGCGTTACCCATTTGAACTGTGATTGATCTCCTGCTCCCGCTGTATGTGTCCCCCCAATTCCCTACTTCCACTTGTTTGCACCGAACGAAATTCCAGGGCGAGGGAGCCACTTTTATTTCGCCCTTTGGGCAGCACCTGAGGGGTCCCCCCAAACCCCTCACCCGCCTCCCTACCACCCTCCCTACCCCTGAAGGGCTTAACACTAGGTCTTCTCGTCTCCCTCCTCCCCTCCCCAGGCTTCCTTGCTCTTAGTGATCCCATGATGTTTGCTCAGAACTCCTCCTCTCCTCCTTGTGTTCAAAAACAACCTTTCTGTCCACCACCCCTTACGTTTGTTTAGACACTGAGTCAGTTCTCCTCGATCCTGGCCCTCCCTTGCGCAGATGGATCCGTTTCCCCTCCCTTTCCGGGGGGCCCCCGCTGTGTGGGTCTCCTCCTTTTCCCCTCACCAACCACTGACCATTCCCACGGTCTGGGTCTCATCCCGATTCCCACCTCAGGAGAGCCACCCAGGCCCACCGATCCTCGCTCCCTATCCAGCTCCTGATCCTGATCGATTTGTAATATGTCCGCTCCTTCTTGCATCATAGTTATCCGCTTCTGTGAACCGGCCCACGCGAACAAGAGCCCGAATGGGAAGGTCCACTTATACCTGATCCCTTTCTCTTTGAGTTTCGAGGTGACCGGGCTCCATTGTCGTCGTTTGAGCAGGGTGCTGCTGGCGAGATCCTGATACAGTTCAATACGTTGGCCATTAAAGGATATCGGCTCTTTTTGTCTGGCGGCCCTGAGAACTGCTTCTTTTTGAGCATATCTTGTGAACGCAGCCAACACCACTCGCGGCCTGGCCTTCGGGTTCCTGTTGAGGTATCCCTCTCTGTGAACCCTGTCTAGCTCAATCTTATCGGGAGAGGACTCTCCAAGCAGCTCCGCATAGATCCCTTGAACAGTTTCCTTCAGGTCCTTCTCCTGCACCGTCTCCGGCAGAAACTTCAATCTGATATTGATTCTTCAGGACCTGTTTTCCATGTCTTCCATTCTGATTTCCAAGTTCCGCATTGCTGTATCGAGCCTCTCAATTGCTTCACTATTCTCCATCGTTTCTCTGCCTACCTCCTTCAGGCCTTTTTCAACTATATTCGTTCTCCTCCCCAGCTGACTCACTTCCTGCTTAATTTCTGCCATTGTTTGGTTAATGTCCAACCTCATTAACTGGAATTGATCCTGAAATGTTCTCCCCAAGGATGTTTGAAGGGAGAGCAGCTCCCCACGCAAGTCCTGGCATGAAATTTGTGCAGTCAAATCTGAGGTCTCAAGGTGCTCCTGCTCCGTCATTCCCCCTTGTGTGGCTCTGCGCTCCTCGGCTGTGTCTTTGTTCGCCGACAAGGCTACGATGGGGCCTGGAGTGTCCCCCTGCGACAAACCATTTTTATTTGCCTTGCTTTTGTTTTTTTATCGCCATAATTGTGGGATACTGACAGGTATAGTTAACCACTGAACTCTGCTTCAGCCGCGATGCTCCGACCAAAGGTCCCCTCCGACCCTGTCTGTGCCTCCCCTTAGGCTGTTAGGCTTGTCGGTGCTTGATTGCAATGCTGTAGGTGTCTTGTCTTAAGTGCTGCTTTTGAGGCTACTTAGACTTCGTTCCCGGAGTAAACTCTCGGTCAGGCCCAGGGCCGATGCGTGGCCGATTCTCCGCAGCTGGGCAGGCTATAAGTACCGGGGCCTCGCAGACAGGACCAGCAGCCCCCCCCCGCCAGGTTGATATGAGGGCTGTCTCTTCACCCCGCCAGGGGACTTTCCGCTGGGGCAGGCCGCCGGACCTCCTCCCCTTCCTGGTCGGCGCCGATCGGTTGGCTCCCGGAGGTGTAGGCTCGCACAGTTCAGCCCGCCCGTTGGCCAGCAAGGAAGCCAGACACGCAGCCGAGCCCGCGGCCGCTCCCCCGAAGCTGCTCTTCTCTTTCGGGACTGGTGTCAGTCGGCCCGATGCGCCTCCTTTCACATGCGGGTCTCCCACGCGCGCCGGACTCCATGCCTGCCCTCCTCTTCTGCTGTTGGTTGCAGACACTTGCTTCCGGGTGCTGGGGAGCGCAGTTCGTTGTTTTTCTCAGCTCGTCAACCTATAAGGGGTGGTGGAACCGCTTAGATTAGTTGGAGACACTAACTATGAAAACACTGGTTTGTATGGAAACCACATTGTCAAAATGATTTGAGAGTGAAGTGGCTTTGGAAGATATGGTAGATATGGTAGCCACAATAAATGAATTAGTGCTAAAACATGCAACCCCAAGTAAAGTGCAAGATTTGGCACAGGCTGCTTCAAAAGGAGAGTTAAAATCTATTGCTATCTGTATATATGTCTCAATCCACTTGCTGTATAAAAACGACAACATGGCCATTCTCCTTACTTGCAGGCTCACCCAGACAGAAATATTATAAAGGGAAACATGAACGTGAAAGCCCTGGTGACGTCTTAAACCGTGAAACCAGTGGTGGAAATGGAAAAAATGTGGTGGGGGATCCCACAACACAAATGCCGGGGTGGGGGAGGAGTTTGAGGGGGGCGGTTCCTGAGGGGGCGTGGCTCGTAGTGGACATCCAGCAATGCTAGAATACATAAAAAATAAATTTAAAAAAACGCCTGCGATGGCAGCATCGCCTTTTACCGTGGCTTTGGCACTGGTGTGTATGCACAATGCTCGCTACATGTACAACTGAAAAGAATCAGTTGTACATGTAGCGAGCATTGTGCATTACACACCAGTGCCAAAGCCACAGTAAAAGGCAATGCTGCCGTCGCAGGCGTTTTTAAAAAAATGTTATCATTCCAGCACGGTTCATGGTCTTGGGCAGCTGACTCTGGCCGGATCCCGAGATCCGGCTCCAGATCTGGTGCCAGATCTCGGATCCGCCGAGAGCCGGCCCAATGACCAGCACTGGCTATCCAGGAAGATCGAGATTTAACGATAAGAGCTAGCAAACCGATGGAAATCTGGATTGTCGATTCACATATACCATCCACAAGTAACTATGCAAGGATAGTGTCATCATCAGTGGACTTGTCGAACTGGGAATATGAGGAACTATTTATACCATCTAAGGAGGCCACATCACGTATAGAGAAGTGTAAAGACTGGAGGGGGGTGTCTGTACTTCTGCTCTCTATATGGTAGAGGAGAGGCACAGAGGACCCCAGCCAAGATTCTCTATTATGGTAGCAATGGACGAGCAATCATGGCCTAGCTTCTCAGGAGGTGATGCAGGCTGGTTCTTAAGTACAGTGTAGTCCCCAAACCCCCACAAAGGAATGTCCACACACTGTTTTACTGAAAACACAGTCTTTATATAATTAATATTCAAAGGTATGTACACTATCACAATAACGCACTTTGTACTCAGAAATCAACAATGGTAAATATATACAATTCTAAAGTGGTACCACCAATATTATCCGATCTCATTAAAGTGCATCAACTATACTGTTAGAATGTCACACAGATTAATAACGAGGAAATCAGCAATAGAGATAGGAAGGAAAGCAAGATGGTTGATACAATTGGCAGAATAATGGCCCCTACCACTAGACAAAGTTCTGTGTGGAGATCCCCCCACCTGGGCAACCTGTAAAGTAAAGATATAGCAGAAGCCCAGTCCATATATTGCTCAATAGTCTTGTTCTCACCTATAATGTTTTTACCCCCCCAATGTACCTTGTGGAGTAGAGTTCTTCGAAAAAGCGTCGACGGATCCTTCTTGAGTGACCCCCTTTCAAGCAGGAGTCATGGATTGTCGAGAGGTGTCGAAGAAGGTGAACTTGGCATTGACGGCATTGATGAGAAGTTTGAGGGCGCCGAGACCACAGCGTCGATCCAGGCGCTGTTCGTTGGCGACGTCCTGCGAGGATGAGGTGTGCGGGGCACCTCGGCGATTGATTGTTCAGGCCTGCAAAGAGTTTCTGAAGAACTGTGGGCCAGCAAGGGCGTCGAGTCGTCGAAGTCTTTGTGGTCTCTGGGAGGCGGGAAACCCACCAGTGGATTTTCCTCAGCGCGTCGGCAGCCTTGACTTTCTACGGCGGGACAAAGCGGTCGACGTTGCGGACAAGGGAGTCCTTCGATTCAAATGTTCTTAGGCAAAGGAGCGTGCGGCTACGTTCATCGCCTGCATGGCGTCAAGCGGTCCTCTCTTCTGGGGCAACACGACTTCGATGGGCCTCCAGCGGTTACACAAACCTGCGAACCCTGGTCGACGGCAATGGACTTCGACAGCGGCGAAGTCCTTGTGCTTCACTTCGTTCTCCTCAGCGGTCCCCGTCTCCTGTCGGCAGCCTTTCGAGGGTCTGACTTCCAGGGAGCTTCGGCAAAGGTTAGCGGTGCTCGATGGTCCCTCGCAGCACGGGAAGAGGGTGCCTTACCAGGTCCTCTCTCGGATCAGTCTTCAACGAGTTCGGCAGCTTTCAGATCGGGTTGAAGCAAATGCAACAGCAAGTCTTCTTCTTCCAGCTGGGTGTCGAGGATCAGCAGTTCCAGTTACTCTTCATGTGTAGACACAGCTTCTGAACAATTTTCAGTGCTGAGAGGTCCCCAGATATACTATCCTGTCTCTCATCCATGCTGCTGGCCCACACTCAGCAGCCAATCATACAGAAGGGCATTCATGCAGTCAGTCAGCCAATCAGGCACACAGTACATTCAGGCCATCCTCCTCCCTCTCAGACACTCACAACAAGGAATGTGGATTGGGATAAGTACCCAGCCATTCAACACTACACACTGCATTCTGGCCAGTTTCGGGGCAGGGCTGTCTCAGTCTTTGTCTCTCATACCAGAAACCAGACAGCCACAACAAGAAGTGCATATTGGTCACACACTCCATTCACCCAGGTCCCACCCACAGGGTGTACCCACAACATACAGTCACTGGGAAGGCTCTGGCCAGTCTGGACTGGACTTCACTACAACACCATATATGGAACTTCCACCCAACAGCCAGAAAGGGGCAAGGGACAGAGTCAGGGCTTCCCAGGGCTTTGGGAAAACAAGGTAACAGGCAATAGAAAGCAAGAGGGTACAGGGGCCATCTTGTTTTCCATCAGGAATCAACTGATTCCAATGGCAGGGCCTGGGTATCCCAAAATGGAGGATACTCAGCGCACCTGTCAAATTCAGCATGGAGCTGCCACCAGCCCATACCCTGCTCGGTGTGCCACCCACAGGTGCCCAAAAACATACACTAGGGGCACAGGGTTGTACCCCCACCCATGGGTGCCATAAGGGTATCCCATGGGGCTGTACACCAAACCAAAAACAGGATGAGCTGCACTGCCAGGAGTCCCACATGGACTCCAGGGCAGAAAACAATACAGAACACAATGAAAAAGGACTACAGGACAAGGACAGGGAGGCCCTGTCCCTCCAATGCATTTCCAGCATCACAAGGAGCCCCCCCCAACGAAACATCAGAAAGAGACAGAGGATGAAAGACATGTGTGGAAAGTGACAAAAGGAAAGAAGGCTAAAGAAAAGTCAAAGAAAAGCTATCTAATCAATAAGCATCTGCCTGACGGTACTACGAGGATCACCTACCTGATTGGACCCAAAGTTAACTAGGGTCAAGATCAGGGAAAATCTCCAAATCCACCGAAGCCTTTGAGGATGATTCAGATGACATTGAAAGGTTTTAATACTCAATTGCCGAAACTAAATCAAGAAAAAGAAGTATCCAAGGCAACTGTGCCTTTTGTTGCAGCCGATTTAATTCCCCAACAAAGTGGCATGGCAATACCTAGATCAAAGCAAGACACAATCAAGAATGCACTGGAAGAGGATGAGGATATAATAGCCTTGGGTAGATGAGTACTGATTCAGCAGAGAACCCCTTACAGCGCTTTCTTAACCCGCTCATGTCTGTTAGCATTATTCGCAAACAATAGTCAGCTAAAAGTAATAACATCACGTGACATTACCAAGATAGAGCTACATAGGTTAGGCAGCGACTCCAATTGGGCTCTGCTTGAATTTTCCTCACCATTAATGGCTCTGATAAAAGCAAATATTTACTCTCTAGAAATACTGGGATTATCTCTCAGTATGTGCAAAAAAGCAAAGAATACAACCCAGATACGGGTGCATTGACAGGATTAAGGTAAATGTGTCAACAAATCTGAGAAATCAGTACTTATGACCTCAGGCTTTCCATTGGTTGAGGAACCGAATACCTACCACTGGGTGCCAATACCAGTACAAGGTCATGCAAATTGACAATCTACTGTGGTGATCAAAATAGAATGCCTGTTCTGGAACACAAGGGGTTACAACTAATTCCTGTGAAAAATAGAGGGTTTTGCTCTTATCACTGGTGCCGATCTTTTTTTCCTACTGGAAACCTGGGCCCAAAGACCATTTTATATAGATGGTTTCGCCATACTATATAACTATGCGATCTCCTCTAAAAAAGGTAGAGCAAGTGGTGGGCTGGCTATTGGGGCACAAGCAAATTTGCTAACTAAGATTTAAGTGGGTCCGTACAGCTCCCAATATGTTGTTTCTGCCGTGATACAGACTTCCACCCCTTCATTGAAGAAGAATTTGCTAATTTATGTGTGTGACCCACCTATGGGGAACTGTTATTACAATGGGTCGAAGAAAACCCAAATGAAGGTGTTATAATTGCAGGGGATCTGAATGTTCGAAACTTGCATTTAGTGAATACAGAATGGTGCTCTTGTGCACGAAAAAGACAGCAGTTAATGAGGGCATTGAACTTAGAATGCCTAACATATAAAAGAAATGACTTGGCCACAGAAACGGGCACCTGGACGAATGGTATAAATTATTCTCATATAGATTATGTCATTGTTAACTCAGACAAGACTGACAATTAATGCTCCGTTGAACTGAAGAAAAATGATGTAAGCAATCATAAGGTCAAATCCTGGCAGATTAGTATCCCCACGCAAGCCAGACCCAACCCTCTTGATGGAACCTTTAGAGTTCATAATCAGGGTAATCGAATAAGATGGACAACGGCAAAAATTAAGGAAATAAATACCTGTGTGTGGATAGACTATAAAAAAGCTTTATTTCAAGGGGAAAAAGCAGAAGGGCAGTCAGATAAATTATTAAAAGATATAAAAACTTGTACGGGATTGGAGAGGACCAAACCCTTAGGAAATCATACTGACTTACATAATAATCCCTTTGATATTATCATCCATAAAGAAAAGGTTGCCCTTAGAAGAGCAAGGGCTGGGCGTGCGTGGAGATGCTTCCTTGACAGAGACTCAAAAAGGTACCAAATTAATGAAATTGAGAACTGGCGTTAAAAATTGGTTACGCCAACATATTCATAAGCAAACATTTTTTAAATGGCTACTATTCTTCGGCCTACTTAAAACTCATAATAAGAAAAACATTTTGCACCATTTTAACGAGAGCAAAACCTCTACTAATTCAATGGAGCTAAACCCAATCAATTCCAGAACCTGGGCTAGCTATATTAGGGAAATGTATGACAATGATTATGCGATATCACTAAACACCACTTGGGAGACACAATGTAGTAGCACGTTAATGGATTATGACGAGGAAGATATTAGAATAATCATAACTAAATTGAGATCCACGTCAACTCCAGGCCCGGATGGGATACCTAATACCCTATATAAAGGAGACCCTAAGATCTGGCCAGAAATCCTCTGCAAAGCTTTTAGAAAGATTGAATACACAGGGATAATACCTAAATCGTGGCATGACTCTATAATTATCCCTATCTATAAAAAGGTATCTAAATTGAACACAGCTAACTATCGTCTATTAGCGATGCAGGACTCCAGCCAGAAGATATTTACCACTATACTATTAAAAAGAATAACGAAATGGGCCAATGAGAAAGGTCTCTTGAAGCCATTTCAAACAGGCTTCTGAAAAATCTATGGCACCATGAATAATATATTAGTGATTCAATATCTTACGGAGTCAAAACTGTTCGATTTTAATAATGTATTTATAATTGAAATAGATGGTGTAAAAATGAGTTTTCATTTGTTTAAGGTTTGTATAAAAGCCAAATTACACAATAAAGAAATGCAGTAACTAGCCGAAGACCCAAGCCCCCTTGTGCTGAATAAGAAAATTTGATTTTATTATAGAGTCCTGGCCGGAGAGTATACCAGGTGAAGAGTCGATCTTGGATTCACACCCATAAACAATTGTTAAAGTAACTAGGGGAAGACCCATGCCCCCTTGTGCTGAATGAGAAAGAGAGATTGCAGTATAAAGTCCTGGCAGGAGAGTACACCAGGTGAAGCGTGGAGCTGGGATTCACACCCATAAAGAATTGTGAAATAGAACCTGGCAGGGGAGTATAGCAGGTGTTTTGTGAGTATATGACTCACACCCAAGTTGTGTTATTTTGAAAGGAGAATACTAAGGAAGACTCATACCCTTAAGAATTGAATTGTATTGAAAGTGGAATCCTGGAGAAAGAGGTAATTTGCCCTAAAGTGAGTTGCAACACAAGAAGAGGGAGTTATCCTCTTGGGCAATAAAGAACTTGGTTATTTCTTTGAACCCTTTTGAACTGTGAATATTGATTTTGGAACCATCTTGTTGGAATTATACCTTTGATCAACTAAAACATTTGAGCACCTTTTGAACAAAAGGCAATGCCCCTTTACACATAAGCGTTAGTTCTAGAATGTGAGGGTTAGGACATTTTTGCTTCGGACATTTTGACATTTGGCAGACCCTTAGTTTTGGTTGAGGTAGGGAAATACCTCCTAGATTAGGGACAGTGAGGCATTTCCAACCCCTTTATTGTTTCAATAAAAGTCTGTAACAAACACCATGAGCTTCGGTGTCCGTGTCTCATTCCTGGCCCTTCACAGTTCACATGATAGTACTCAGTAAGGGAAGGGTATCAGAGAAACACAAGGTATGACTATCATCTCAGGTGAAGGTATCAGACCAAACAATCTTGTGATACCTAACAGGCAGGCACCTTCCCTCAGAGACAAGGACCAGTTATAGTCATTCATGGGCCTGTCAGAGTATTATTCCAATTTCATCAAGAATTTCTCCAGAAAGACAAAGCTGGTGATACAACAATTGAAGAAAGCAGTGCCATTTATATGCTCATATGAATGTAAACACTTGTTTTATCAGATTGAGAAGACATAATACATGCTGAGTGTATACAACTCTTTGATAACAACTTGGCCACCAGTATCACCGTGGATGCCTGTGCATGCCATGGAGCCATGTAATTTCGCTTGGAAATAACATCCCCATGTCTGAACCCCTAATGGCCTAATGTCATGCATCTAGTCCTTTTCCTATGAAGAACAGGGAATCCCTGTCAATCTGATTGCATCAACTTTCTCAATTCCACTCGTCAATCAATCAAAACGGACTTGCCATCAAAACCTTTTTAAAATGCTTATTTGAAGTCCACAAGTCACTTGTCAAAAATGGACTTCGGTTCTCAGAATCCCAGGAATTCCAGGAATACTGGGACGAGGAAGAGAGATCAGGCAATGTGGAGCAAAAGAGACTGCAAGCTTAGTGAGCGCTTTATTTTATTTTATTTGTTTATTTGTAATGCGCCAAAGCCCACAGGCATCAGAGCGCGAACACAAAGACACAGATATACAGAAAAATACAGTACAGCAGATTCATTTTCACAGTAAGCTAGTCATTTACTTGAATAGGAGTGTTTTCAGCTTATTTATAAAGATGAGATAGTTTGGTTCTAATCTTAAAGTGCAGGGGAGCCGATTCCATTTTGCAGCTGCTTTTGCGGCAAAAGAGCGTCCAAGACCATTCACTCTTTTGGCGCGTGTGATTTCCACCAGACCTTGAATTTCAGATCTCAAGGACAGACCTGGTTTATATGCGGTTATTTGTTCTTTCAGATAATCTCGAGTCGAACCGTATAGGCGGTGATGGACAATAGTCAACGCTTTGAAAGCAATACAGTCCTCTAAGGGTAGCCAGCGAAGTGACCTTCTGTCCTTCTTGTTTTAATTTTAATAGTTCTCACCACGTTATTTTGAATAATCTGGCATTGGGCAATGCAACCCTTGTTGATTGGCTCCAATCAGTAGGGCATTACCTAGTCCAGCCTGGAGAGAATTGTGGCACTAGTAATAGTGGTACATCTTTAGTGTTTCCTGGCACACACCTGTCCCTGGAAAATATAAGCAGCCCAAACCAAGAATCGATGACAGCTGCTGTGGAGACTGGCGAGAGAGAGAGCTGCACCTCTCTACAAGGTGCAGAGAACTGAAGAGGGGGAACTGGCATGGTGGAGCCAGGAGGCTCACTGACGTGGAAGAACGAAGCTGCTGAGACGGGAGAAGCTGCAGGAATGCCAGGAGTCGGTGAGGGACCCCTGGGTGTTCGCAGGCGAAGGAAAGCAGCGTTCTGCTTACTGAAGCCTAGAAGAAAGCAGGCGTGTCCAATGGAAGCAGTAGAGGACCTGCAAACAAAGAAAAAGAGGGCACGAGAAGGAGGCCGGTGGGAATCCTCTGTCTGCAGACCGCAAGAGAACTAACCAATGCCAAATAAACCGGTGAATCCACTCAGAAACATTGGGGACACCAGGGCGTATCGGCGAGCATGGCGAGGGCAAAATATTGAAAACTACTTCATTGAAAAAGAGATAAAGAATGTACATATTGAAAAAGGAAAGTTTAAATCACAAACCACCCCTATTCTAATATGTGAATGTACACAGTACAAATACTTGAGAAGCAGAGAGAGGATAATATGTCAGAGGGATACGTTATCCAACATTATATATAAGCAGATTTTGGCGCGGGTAAAGACACCAAATGAACAGAAGTCCTGGCAGGAGAGTATACCAGGCAGTCACAAGTATGTGAAAACCCGAAGTCCTGGAAGGCGAATATACTATGCAATTTCAAGTGTGTGAAACAGAAGTCCTGGCAGGGGAGTATACCAGGCTTTTTGAATTGTGTTAAACAAGAAAGAAGAAAACCACACCACCTGAGAGCGAGAAATACCAGGTGTCCTGAAAGAAAACAAAATTGTAAAGCCAGACAGTTTTTGTGTGCAAGTGTGGTAGTTGGCCAGGAGAGGCAAGAAGAACTGTCATCTATAAAAACCTCAAGGACTCAAGAACAATCCAGGGGAAGGGAATTACCCTCTGGAGCCCAGACTTTGTTCCTTGCAGAACCTTTGTTTGAACCATTTATTCTTCCTTTAGGAACACTTTTCTGAACCTTCCAGGGTTAAAGACATTTCCCCTTTTCAAATGAAAGCTTAGTTTATAATGTGAGGATCAGAATATAACTTTGGACACAGGACAGTTTTGTTTTTGACATCCTGACACATACAGACCCTTAGTTTTGGTTTAGGTAGGAAAATTCCTCTTTGAGTGCGGTCAGAGAGGCCTTTTCCCAACCCCTTTTATTTTCAAAAATGTCTTTAAACAAAAACATGGAAAATGTGTGTCCGAGTTTCATTCTTGACTCCTCACAGCCCCTTCGAAAGACTGGATGATGACAACAGGTATGGCATTGTGGCAGTGGACTACATGTCAAAGTGGATTAAACTGAAATTTGTCTTTGCCATCACCACCAAATTAACAATCGAGTTCCTGGGTGAGGTGTTCATGAGAGAGGAATGTCCCTCTGATTAGGTCACAGACAACATAGTGGAACTGGGATTTCACAACATGGAGAGGTTTCTTAAACTCAACAACGTCAAACAATGCAGGGCAACATTCTACCACCTCCAGGCTAATGGCTAAGCAGAGAGGATGAACTGATGCATTAAGGAGAGCCCACAGCAGGCAGCTTCCTCTGGAATGGAAGGAAGGAAAACAGTAATGAAAGCCATAGCCACACACAGGGGTAGTCCTCCGAGCATTACAAGAGAGTCTCAGTTCAAGGTATTGTGAGGCAGATAAATCAACAATA
This sequence comes from Ambystoma mexicanum, assembly GCF_040938575.1. NCBI lineage: Eukaryota > Metazoa > Chordata > Amphibia > Caudata > Ambystomatidae > Ambystoma > Ambystoma mexicanum. The sequence goes on along the minus strand of NC_090921.1, from coordinate 738,921,443 downwards.
TGCTGATGCCAAAATGCCTCTCAGATATCAAAGATGGACCACATAGCCTATACCAGGATCCAACATGAAGCAGTCAAAGAGAAAAGAGAGATACTATGCCTGCCATGTCACAGTAGCCCCAACCATCCAGCCAGGATACAAAGTGAACATCAATTTTAATAACAAAAACAATCAAACACTTTCCAAATACAGTAGGCTGGTGCACATGGACAGAATAGGCACTGACCATGTAGTCACGGAAGATGGAAAGAGATGGAACGAGATTGAACGTAGAAAGGGTAACTGTATTCAGCTTAAATAAAGTGCCGGAAACAAGAAGAAGGAAAAATCTGTCAAACGAAGCGCAAAGCCATGCATCTCAAGGCCTAGCAGAAGGAACAACCAAGGACAATATCCCAGAGCCCCAGCACAAAATGCAGGAATGTGAGAATTGCAAGTAGAGGGATGAAAAGAGTTGTAAAGGTGCAGAAGTAAGGCTCTGGCACAATGGTGACATTATTTTCAGTATAAACTTTTGTTTAGTGATAAAAGGCTGGAATAATGCCTCTCTATCCCTAGAGGTAAGGTGGGTTTCCCTACCTCAAAGAAAACAAATGTAATTGTCAGGAAGAGCGAAACCAAAAAGCCTGTCACAGTCGTGTCTCAAACCTACCGATGTCCCTAATACTAATAACCTAACGTAACTGTGCAAGGAGGATCTCTTCTCAAAGTTAAAAGTGCTCTTAGTGCTTTCAATCAAGAGAACAGTTCCCGGTCTCTCTGGTGAGAACAATGGATGAAAAATAATGTTCCAAAAATACAAGATTCCAGTGCTACGGTTTTGCTGCTTTCCCCTAGACTTATTCTTGTCTTATGCTCATTCCTTTAGGGCTACTCTGCCGCTTTCTTCTTAGGTAAAATGTTTGCAAGGTAATCCGTCTTGTGTTTGTGTTACTTTATTGTAGCGTAGGATTTGTTTCTTAAATAAAACGTCACTTCCACCCTCTTGCCCTCATCCTCTTATGTGGGGGCAATCCCCAGACGCGCAATTCTTTACGAGTCTTGGTTTCATGCTTAATCTGATGGAGTCATCACTGATTCCCCAGCGATGGACTCCTCCTGCAAGGCCAGAGGACGGCAGCCGCTACCTGATCCTGACCCTGGGGGTGGGAAAATGAGGGAGGATCATGCAGAAAGGGACAACTGCTGGGGGTAGGTGATGACCCCATTGGAAGGGATGCAATATTTTGCCTTTCCTTCTGAAGAATATTCTATGGCACCCAAAATTCACATGGCATGTTATTTCAATCAACATTCTGTTTATCCCTGAAACACACCCAACATCTTCTGTTTCTGATGTTTTTTTGAGATAAACACCTAACCAACACAGTGTAGAAATCCAATGATTTCTAGGGACTTCATCTACCATAAAGCCTCAAGTACTGAGACGAAGAAGAGAAGGGGGAGCTAATGCAAAGTGAAAGTAACTCAAAGTTGAATGTGCAGACTAGTTTTTGTAAAGCATGATGTCCCATTCGAGAACGGAGAGAGAGACCGAGAAAGTGGTAGCCGAGTCAGAGAAGGAGGCATAACGACAGCGTTCCGTGCCGGAGGCCACGTTCAGGTTCTCCCCTTCCTCTCGACACATCTTCGCTTGCGGGTCGCATCTGCTGCTTTTCTGCACAACCTCCCAGTGTTCATCCTCAGAGGAACTTTCCCTCCCGTCTCAGTTCCAGCTGAGCTATTTTGAAAGTCCTGCATGGGATTGTTGTACTTCCTTGGACCAATCACTTGTGGTGAGAAGCTAGACCGCTCACTCTGCTTCTCAAGAGTGATCCTAGGATTTCCAGTCATCTTCTTCTTCACAATACCAGTTTCCAAATCATATGTATTACACATTATACTTTTTGATCTCTCAGGCTTCTTGGTTATGCTGGTTTGACTAACTTGAGAACAACATACATTAACTTTGGCTAGAGAGGGGGAAGGAGGATTTAAGGTTAAAGAAGGGGTTGAGTGTTCTGAGGCAGAGTCATATCGTGTTTTCTCATGATGGTCGTCCCCAATTCCGTAGAGGGGTCACTTCACCATGGGATCCTCCTTTGGTGCACCACCCCCAGGGGGACTTTTGTACTGTGGATGCCCCGCCCTAGCCCCATGAGAAAGGTCTCCCCCTAGGGGAGAAGGGACAACATCCTCAGATTCATCACAGAGTCCAGGTGGAAAAAGGGATCACAATCCAGGTAAGACAGTGAGAGGTGACAGAAAAGTACCAACAACCCCAAATGCATAAGTCTCAACCTTTTGTGACCCCATAGTGTTTTGATACAAACTATTGCATTTTTGGCATTTGAGAGCTCAGAAAGGCATTCGGCTAGGTTGGGGTTTTGGCAGATGACTGAACGGATTCCATGGCGGGTGAATTGGTTATGGGAATACCTGCCCGTGCATGGGCAGGGTTCCCTTTTTATTCAGCGGGTGACATAGGTCGTTACCTTTCTGTGGTGATGCCCTATGTCACCACATCCCATCAAACCCCCTCAACAATACAGGAACAGTATTACAACCATACCACAACCAGGAGGACAACTGGAATAGTCCCTTATTCCAGCACATAGTCTCAGAGCCTCCCTGTGTGTCTCAGCTCAGTCCTCTGTGTGTACCGGGGCATCTCCTGATCCATGGCGCTCATCATCGCTGGTTCAGATGATGACACTCTCTGTCCTTCTCCTTCTCTGTCGGGGGCTGATCCCTTCCACTCCGAGCCCACATTACACAGGCGCTTCTTGAAGATGTCGGAACCAGGTGCTGTTGCATGTTATGGACTCCCGTCCTCTCACCGCCATGACCATGGACCCTCTCATGCATGCCACTCTCCACTGAGCTGCATCATGAGTCAGACATAGCTTGTGGGTGGGGTTCTGTGTGCTGGCCAGTAACATGTCCCCGATCTGTACTGGGTATTCAACGAGTTGCCTTCGAACATTCTCGCTGTCATTGGCCTTCTCTTGCAGATCCTAAATGGGTTCAGGCTTCCTAACTGTCTGGAATCAATGACCTCACCTTCGGTCTCAGCTGCATGATCACCCAGTTTGGGCCACTAGCTGGACCTGCTGCTGTGGCTGCAGCCTCTTTTTACTGTGTCCTGTCCTAAGGAGCACGGCTGCCTTCCGTATTATATATGTTTTTGTTTTTTGGAGTGGCCATGGATGTGCATTGCCACAGGCTACTCTGGGGACAGAAGGGTTGAACCTTGGGGGTATACCAGGGCTTATCCTGAACATCTGGGCACATTTCAGGCAGGCAGCCTTCCTACCTGCAGCTCTGCCTCACGAGAGAATGTTGGTGGGGTGCTCCATGCCTCAATGCCAGTTTCGCCGTTGCAGGCCGGTGCCTGCCACTGTAAATGACTGATGTGCACACCATGTAATTAGGTATGGGAATCCCTGCCCGTGCCTCGGCGGGGTTCCCTTTTTATTCAACGGTTGACTTAGGTCGTCACATGACAGTGGTGATGCCCTATGTCACAACACTCAAGAAGTGTGTGGAGTCTAGTCTATTCTCGTGCCCCATCATTGCATATTATTTTCATGCCCAATGCAGCGAGGTGAGAGGGTCATAGCTCTCAACCTTTCGAGTGGCCATGTAGGGTGAAAAGACCCGATTTTGTTTTAGGTGTGTGACATCCCACTAAAATGTATGTGTGTGCAGGGGGCTTAGCGGTTGAGTAAAATGTTCAATGAGCGAGTGACACCCGCCAAAAGCATGTAAGTTGAGAGATATGGAGGGTGGGCCTGCTCAAGTGTGCCATAACTCAGACACGAGAGAGAGTAGAGGGCATGCCATGGTGTTCCCACTCTCTCCCAGGAAAACATAGCGTTATACTTTTTCTTTGTTTGTGCAGATTCAAACATACATGCCAACCCCCCCAATTTAGGCAGGAGGCTCCCAATTTTTCTTCTAAAAATGTTGCTATTTTTTACTTTCTCCCTCCCAAAATAATTCTAACCTTAACGCAATCCAAGGGGGACAATTCAATTCTTTGTCAAGACCGGAGGCTTGGATTATGCTTTCTTCCTTTACCACAAACTCAAGCAGCATTATAACATTGACATATATTTAAAAAATCAACACAATAAATAACTACATTTCCCAAGAAATAGTCTTTTTTTGTGTGTTTTATTTTCAGAAAAGGGCGCTCTCTCACGGAAGACGGAGCGACACGACGGGATATTAATGCCGGCGCTGCATCAACGTCCTTCAGTGATAGGAGCTCAACAGGACCACAATTAAAGGCATGGTCTAGTAAAAATTTTTATTGTCCCAACGGGTCGGCCATGTTTTTTTAAGCCTAAGTGGCTCGATTTTAGAAAACTTTCCTATGGACCTTACCCAAGTTTTCGTCCATTAAACGCACGCGAAAACAAGCACCAGGGAGCCGCCATTTTCTGATAATCCTATCTTTTCCCCGATCGCCCTGGCTGACCTGCTTTAGCGGCACTAAATCAATTCCCCCGCCCCTGAGCCTGTCATCAGCAGACTCGTACCGCCCATTTCCCAACACCAAAGCACGTCTCGTGTCAACATTCGCTGCGCTTCAGCTAATGACGTGTCGCCATGGAAATGGCAGGACGCCTCTCTCCTCAATAAGTATAAACAGACCGTTTCACAACACACAGCAGCCGATTTTCTTTTCCATTACTCTCTCTGTGTTACTTTGAGTATTCTGTGACTCGTTTCTGTGCTCTGGTCAGCTACCTTCGCCGCTTGTAGCCCGTGTGAACAGATATCAGTACCACCGCTATAAATTATTTTAGTTTGTTTAACACACAATGGCTAGAATAATGCCCTAAATGTACGAGCCCGAGTATACCGAGGAGGAACTACTGGAAAGGGAAGCACGCGAAAACGATGGGGATTCGGACAGCAGTTGGCAGGACGAATCAACAGATGAAGAGCCTGGGCCTAGTCGAATGGACGGCGTCTCCACCTGGTGCACATGCAATCGGTGCGAGCTAATGCCAACTGAGGACGAGAACTGCTGGTGCCAAGAAAACTCGGGATGCCTGGCCTACATTTCGGAAGGCGAGCCACGACCGCAATGCATCACCGAGCTGCCAGACTTCAGGGCAGCCTGCCTCACATGGGCCGTGTTGAGAATAATGATGGTGCTTATGCACGAACTTCGAGCAACTGTTCGTCCTTGTAATCCGAGTAACGAGTAAGTATACTATGCTTGTCATGCCACTCCTATTTCATGTTCTTCTACTATATCCAAAATTACATCTACATATCATTGTAACGCATGTAAGTCATTCAATAGTGTGCATTGTCTAGATAGCATTTGTCCGTGTAAAATGCCATTAGTTACAAGGATTGTCATTGACAACAAACGTTTATTAAACTTATCTGGGTCATTTAAAAACAGTTTGTTTCATTCCTTTTCACAGGTGGTACAGGCTGGTGGCCTATCGTTCCTTCACATGGTGGCTTCACGGGAGGCTTGGACACCGCGTTCGAAGAGTGATACCCGCCTGTGCCGTTCGTGCCATTAGAGAAACGTTCCCGAGTGACAGCGGTCAGTACAGGGGATTTTCTCTCGCTGTGCTGCAACCTGACCTGTATAATCTTTAAAGTCTTCTATTTTTGTGTCATGAAAATAAGATACAAAATAAAACACCACATATATTTTAACAACGTTTGTCTCGATTTTTTAAATGAATCAAGTGTGTCTCCATTCAAGGATGGACGTCAGACACCTGTGCAGGGCTATCTATCTAAGCTAACATAACATATTCTCGATAATGCATGCACTAAATAACACTTGTTCAAAGTCTTTCAGTAGGTTATGTCTCTATAAAAGTCACACATATATCTATACTAACAATTACCATTGGATTATACAGGCGCTAGGGTCTTGGCCACTATAATACACTGGTTGAAGTGTGGATCTGTGCTCACAAGAATCTCCGGTATGTGGCATTTGTTACTGATAATCAACGATATACTATCATTGATATAAAGGCGATATAATGTATATTGATATAAAGGCGGTTCGTGCCGGTGGATGCGCGCTGGCATGGGGGGCTGTGACGGGCGCAAACGGCCAAGGTGCCAAACTGCATGTACACTTCAAAAGGTGTCCCACGCCAAGGGGCCATCGGTCACATGGCCTCCTCAGACCCCGTGTCTCCAGGCAGGCCTCCCCCGAGGCAGGCCGCCCCCCTGCAATCCACATAAGTGTGTCTCTATTCAGCAGTCTTCCTGTGCCTTATCTGCACGCCCCAGGGCCATCCATCCCACCCCCCTGTATCAAAGGCGGTTCGCGCCGGTGGATGCGCGCTGGCATGGGGGGCTGTCAGGGGCGCGAAAGGCCAAGGTGCCAAACTGCATGTACACTTCAAAAGGTGTCCCACGCCAAGGGGCCATCGGTCACATGGCCTCCGCAGACCCCGTGTCTCCAGGCAGGCCTCCCCCGAGGCAGGCCGCCCCCCTGAAATCCACATAAGTGTGTCTCCATTCAGCAGTCTTCCTGTGCCTTATCTGCACGCCCCAGGGCCATCCATCCCACCCCCCTGTATCAAAGGCGGTTCGCGCCGGTGGATGCGCGCTGGCATGGGGGGCTGTCAGGGGCGCGAAAGGCCAAGGTGCCAAACTACATGTACACTTCAAAAGGTGTCCCACACCAAGGGGCCATCGGTCACATGGCCTCCTCAGACCCCGTGTCTCCAGGCAGGCCTCTCCCGAGGCAGGCCGCCCCCCTAATACCACGACATACATACGTCATTCATTCACAAACACACCCCAGTTTCTAATACTTTAAAAACCACTCGATATGTCTCATGAGAACATCTTTGTGCTTTGCAACTCAACTCTTGAACGTGCTACCTGGGAACCACTGAGATCTATGCTAATCTGCTTGTCGTCGTGCTATCCGTGAACTCTGTGACCGACCGCTTCGAGCATACCCATCAGTGCGCTACCTGTGGCCATCCACCTATTCTCCCGCAACATATTGCTCTGCTTGCTGAACCCAACTGTTTGTTGGTCAAGGTAAGGCCATGTATCCTGGTTATATTTCGCAGATTTTTAAATTTCTATCTATTTTCCAGTAGAGTACAAAATAGTGCTATGTTCATTGGTCTCATTGGTATTGACTTCAGTTTCCATTGCTATGCTATCAATAGATCTATTTATTTTCATCTGTGACTATTGTGATTGAATTGCATCCTTCGGGGGTCCAGTCAATAATGTAGCATGTTTCCTTCTCGTGCAAGACAGAACATCCAAGGGACGAGTCACATGTTCAGATTTCAGACACATCAATTATACATTTCTGCAACCTATGCAAATACTAAGCAGCACATAATGAACTGGTATAGTTCCTGCGACCAAAACAAACCTTGCATTGATCATTGTATGATTCATTTACTTTTGTATCAAATCTTTACTCTTGAAGATTGTATAATAATGTCGATATTTACTTTTCAGATTCATCAACAATGCCTGCCTGTTCGATTAGCGGTTGCCCTTCGAAGACCCATGCGAAATCTGAAGGAACTACAATGCATGTATTCCCGAAAACTGTTGATCGAATAAGAGAATGGGTCAGACATTGCGGATATCCACTGGATGAGCTGGAAAGTAGAGTCCAACAAGTCTTAGAGGACAAGAGGGGTGATCGATACCGCATCTGCAGCCGGCACTTTTCCTTGGACATGTACACAACTTCTTGGGTAACAAAGAAGAATAAACGGCGAACGACATGGAAATTGCGCGAAAACGCTATTCCTACTCTATTTGTCCACATTCCGCCACCGGTGAGTCAAGTGTCCGGATTTGGCTTTAGGCCTTGCGGTGGTGTGTAGCCGAATGGATTAATAGATATTGTAGGTGTTCTATCCCTTGTAATAATTTCGATATTGATATGAGTGTATACTTTTTTGAATAATGACATTTATCAATATATTCTTTTTCGATTTCACAACCCACAAACGCAATGTATATATATATGGGGAGAGGGAACTGTGCTGTATTGAGCATTTTTCAGGTATTCTGTCGGCTTACATGGCTATTTTTAATATTGGCATTTCATTATCAATCATTAATTGACCTTTACAACTTCTTGACTATCCCTTGAATCTGAAGCAAGAACATTCTACATCCTTGACGTGGTCGCAGTTATCAACCACTTCTAGCGTGTATCAGGTAATCTTACTAGGCTAATCCGCTACAGACTTGTTTTATGCATGTCAAGTAATAGTTTTATTCTATCGTGTACTTATTTTACAGAATGTTTGTTTACTGCTTTCCAATTAATATACACCTTAGTTATCGTTCACTGGTGTTTGTTTTCAGTTATAATTAGTGTTATCCATACTAAAGCCACAGGGCGAAGGCCCAGGGAAAAGGCCACATCCAGAGCTCTCGTCTGCTCTGCTGCGAGAGAAGGATCAGCTGCTGCCCCGAGGATCCCCCCCACCAGCATCCGAAATCGCACCGAAGTGCATCCGCCCCTACAGCCGTGCATCAGCACCCACGGCATCTGCTGCAAACCACGAGGAGCTCGGCCCCTCCAAAATGGCCGCCTACGCTGCCATAGCAACCACCATCAACAACAGAGATGGCCGCCGCATCATCACCGCCGCGGCCCGAGCATCCAATAGGCCCGTGGAGCCTACCAGCCTCTCCCCTACTGCTTTAAAAGTAGGTGGAGGCGACCGACAGGTGAAGCCACAGGGCGAAGGCCCAGGGAAAAGGCCACATCCAGAGCTCTCGTCTGCTCTGGTGCGAGAGAAGGATCAGCTGCTGCCCCGAGGATCCCCCCCACCAGCATCCGAAATCGCACCGAAGTGCATCCGCCCCTACAGCCGTGCATCAGCACCCACGGCATCTGCTGCAAACCACGAGGAGCTCGGCCCCTCCAAAATGGCCGCCTACGCTGCCATAGCAACCACCATCAACAACAGAGATGGCCGCCGCATCATCACCGCCGCGGCCCTAGCATCCAATAGGCCCGTGGAGTCTACCAGCCCCTCCCCTACTGCTTTAAAAGTAGGTGGAGGCGACCGACAGGCGAAGCCACAGGGCGAAGGCCCAGGGAAAAGGCCACATCCAGAGCTCTCGTCTGCTCTGCTGCGAGAGAAGGATCAGCTGCTGCCCCGAGGATCCCCCCCACCAGCATCCGAAATCGCACCGAAGTGCATCCGCCCCTACAGCCGTGCATCAGCACCCACGGCATCTGCTGCAAACCACGAGGAGCTCGGCCCCTCCAAAATGGCCGCCTACGCTGCCATAGCAACCACCATCAACAACAGAGATGGCCGCCGCATCATCACCGCCGCGGCCCGAGCATCCAATAGGCCCGTGGAGCCTACCAGCCCCTCCCCTACTGCTTTAAAAGTAGGTGGAGGCGACCGACAGGCAAAGCCACAGGGCGAAGGCCCAGGGAAAAGGCCACATCCAGAGCTCTTGTCTGCTCTGCTGCGAGAGAAGGATTAGCTGCTGCCCCGAGGACCCCCCCCACCAGCATCCGAAATCGCACCGAAGTGCATCCGCCCCTACAGCCGTGCATCAGCACCCACGGCATCTGCTGCAAACCACGAGGAGCTCGGCCCCTCCAAAATTGCCGCCTACGCTGCCATAGCAACCACCATCAACAACAGAGATGGCCGCCGCATCATCACCGCCGCGGCCCGAGCATCCAATAGGCCCGTGGAGCCTACCACCCCCTCCCCTACTGCTTTAAAAGTAGGTGGAGGCGACCGACAGGCGAAGCCACAGGGCGAAGGCCCAGGGAAAAGGCCACATCCAGAGCTCTCGTCTGCTCTGCTGCGAGAGAAGGATCAGCTGCTGCCCCGAGGATCCCCCCACCAGCATCCGAAATCGCACCGAAGTGCATCCGCCCCTACAGCCGTGCATCAGCACCCACGGCATCTGCTGCAAACCACGAGGAGCTTGGCCCCTCCAAAATGGCCGCCTACGCTGCCATAGAAACCGCCATCAACAACAGAGATGGCCGCCGCATCATCACCGCCGCGGCCCGAGCATCCAATAGGCCCATGGAGCCTACCAGCCCCTCCCCTACTGCTTTAAAAGTGGGTGGAGGCGACCGACAGGCGAAGCCACAGGGCGAAGGCCCAGGGAAAAGGCCACATCCAGAGCTCTCGTCTGCTCTGCTGCGAGAGAAGGATCAGCTGCTGCCCCGAGGATCCCCCCCACCAGCATCCGAAATCGCACCGAAGTGCATCCGCCCCTACAGCCGTGCATCAGCACCCACGGCATCTGCTGCAAACCACGAGGAGCTCGGCCCCTCCAAAATGGCCGCCTACGCTGCCATAGCAACCACCATCAACAACAGAGATGGCCGCCGCATCATCACCGCCGCGGCCCGAGCATCCAATAGGCCCGTGGAGCCTACCAGCCCCTCCCCTACTGCTTTAAAAGTAGGTGGAGGCGACCGACAGGCGAAGCCACAGGGCGAAGGCCCAGGGAAAAGGCCACATCCAGAGCTCTCGTCTGCTCTGCTGCGAGAGAAGGATCAGCTGCTGCCCCGAGGATCCCCCCCACCAGCATCCGAAATCGCACCGAAGTGCATCCGCCCCTACAGCCGTGCATCAGCACCCACGGCATCTGCTGCAAACCACGAGGAGCTCGGCCCCTCCAAAATGGCCGCCTACGCTGCCATAGCAACCACCATCAACAACAGAGATGGCCGCCGCATCATCACCGCCGCGGCCCGAGCATCCAATAGGCCCGTGGAGCCTACCAGCCCCTCCCCTACTGCTTTAAAAGTAGGTGGAGGCGACCGACAGGCGAAGCCACAGGGCGAAGGCCCAGGGAAAAGGCCACATCCAGAGCTCTCGTCTGCTCTCTGCTGCTCGAAGGTGCGGATACCGACCAAAGGTAAGACCCCCCCTTTAATTGGTCCCCCGCACCGCTAATAAGCAGGCTATCACGCCTACGAGCCCGCACAGCAGCCCCGCCTGCCTGCATGGTCCCCCTTTCCTATCTCTGCAGAAACGACCGCCTCTGCACGAGGATATCTCTCCCTTCAGCCGCACTGCATGTCCCAATCACCCTCTGGTCACCGCCCCGGTACTGCCAGCCTGTCCCCTCCGCTGTGCACGCAATGCAATACAGGCATCAACCATGCCCCCCTGCAGGTCGCCGGTTTTCAGAAGCAACCCCCATCACGAAACCCACTACCCCCATCCGGGCCAAAACTGTACCTGCTGCCATCAAGACCACCGCTGCTATATCCACCGGTGCCATTTGCGATATGAACGCAAAGCACGCCTCATGTACTGCCTCCACTGAATGTAACTCGAGGCGTGATGCATACACCAACACACTTGTTATGTATGCTACAGCCATGGCCACTGATGCTACTGTGATTCCACCTGCTATGTGTGATTTAGGTGCGCCCAGCACTGCCTCTGCTGCTGCCACTGTTGATACTGTGATGTGTGATTTAGGTGCGCCCAGCACTGCCTCTGCTGCTGCCACTGCTGCTACTGTGATTCCACCTGCTATGTGTGATTTAGGTGCGCCCAGCACTGCCTCTGCTGCTGCCACTGCTGCTACTGTGATTCCACTTGTTATGTGTGCTTTAGGTGCGCCCAGCACTGTCTCTACTGCTGCCACTGACGATATTGGTGAACCACGTGGTATGTGCGCCCCCACCACTGCTAGCGAATCGCCCCTAAGCAAACCATCAATACTCAAATGCGCCCTCATCAATGCACGCTCCCTCCCGGCACACGCCCTAGATATCCACGACCTCATATGCAACTCCAACCTTGATTTACTATTTATCTGCGAAACATGGCTCCATGAAGCCGCAGGCCCTGCTCCAGCCATTGCCCTACCCGATGGTTATACAATTTTCAGGCAAGACCGCAATACACAAAAAGGGGGGGGGGGTCGCATTGATAGCCAAACAATCCATCCCTATCAGAAAGATACAAGGAGACCCCTCACACAGTTGTGACTACATGCTCGTCAAAATCAACCCCTCACCTAGCTGCACCATCACCGCCCACCTCACATACCGCCCACCAGGACCAGCGGGAGAATTCCAAGAAGCGCTCTTACACACCATCAGCAACAACCTCAAGAAAACCACCATGTCCATCCTCCTGGGTGACATGAACCTCGGGCTCAATGACCCCTCAGACAGGAATGCCACCTCGTTCAACAACGCCCTCACAACACTTGGATTCAAACAAGAAGTGTTAAAACCAACACACAACAAAGGCCGCATACCGGATTGGATCACCCAACACAACTGTCAGATATCGATGCCCATCATTGACCCCATTCCCTGGTCGGACCACTCCATCATCCACTTCAATATCAACTATTCCAGAACTCCACCCACCGCTCACCAAGCTCTGCTGCCCGCCCTCACGAGGAGCACCAAGCAACTAACCAAGGAAAGACTATTTCCCCACCTCCTGGTTCCCGACCTCAAACACCCTTTCACCAACAACCCAGACACTCTCGCAGAAACCTACAACGCCATTATCACCAAGGCCATAGATACCATTGCTCCCTTGGCACTTAGGAAAGCTAAACCCACCAAAAAAACTAACTCTTGGTTCACTCAGGATCTCCTGAAACTACGCTCACAAAAACGACTAGCTCTCAAAGCCTGGCAAACGAACCCCACTGACATCACTAAACAAGCCTTTAAAGACGCCGCCAAACAATACAAATCCACCATCATTGCTGCCAAAGCCAACTCCTTCAATACCAGGATCGCCAATGCTAAATCCGGATCCAGAGAAATCTTCGCTATCTTCAGAGAATTGGAGTCCCCAACTCCCCCCCCTAACCCCTTGAATAAAGACAAAGAATGGTGCAATGACATCCAAGAAGCCATGCTCAACAAACTGAATACTCTGCAAGATAAAATCATCACTCACCAAAAAGCCTTATCGCAACAACTATCCAACCTACACCAGAACACCGCCCCTTCCGAAACCCCAGCCTTCTCGTTCCAGGAGATGACAGAAGAGGAAGTCCGAACCATACTCAACGCCATCAAACCCTCCAACTGTAAAGGCGACTCATGTCCAGCCCAGCTCATCAAGGATAGCGCACCTTCACTAGTACCGTTTTTCACAGCCTTCATCAATGCCTCGTTCAGATCCAACCAAGTGCCATCCTGCCTCAAAGAAGCTTGGGTCCGCCCATTACTGAAATAACCTACACTAGACCCCAAGGTACCAGGGAACTACAGGCCCATTACAACAGTTCCATTCCTTCTCAAAATCCTGGATAAAGCTGCATACATCCAAGTTCAAAACTACCTAGAAAAGCATCACCTACTTGGTCTCCGGCAATCTGGCTTCCGGCCAAACCATGGCACAGAAACAGCACTACTGGACCTCAAGAACCAAATCGATGACCTAAGAGACGTAGGCAAACCAGCTCTCCTACTTCTACTAGACCTTTCGGCGGCATTCGACCTGGTCAATCATGACACCCTCTGCCACCACCTCTCTACAGCGGGCAACTTCTCACCAGAAGCCACCGCCTGGATAGCATCCTTCCTTAAGGGCAGAGAAATGAAAGTCTTCTCGGACACAGCCTGCGCCCAGTCACATCTTATTAAATGCGGTGTCCCGCAGGGATCCTGCATATCTCCTACTCTGTACAACCTTTTCACAAGGGCACTATTTAAATACCTCGATGCAATGGGCATCACATACACAAACTACGCGGACGACACACAAGTCCTCATCCCTCTCACCGGAGACTATGAAGCCGACCAAAAAACCCTCATCTCCATCTACACCACCATCCAAACCTGGATGGCTGAGAATTGGCTCTGCCTCAACAGCGAAAAAACAGAGTTACTCATCATCGGATCACCTGCCACAATCAATAAAATGGGGCCCCAATATGACTCCTTCATCATCGACAACTGCTGCATCTCGGTCTCCAAAACAGTCAAAACCCTTGGAGTCTACCTGGACTCCAACCTCACCATGGACAGACAGGTCAACGCAATCTCTTCAGCAGCAGCCTACCACTCAAAACTTATCACCGCAGCAAGGCCCTTCCTTTCGCAGGAAAACTCCCTCACCATCGCAAGAGCTATCATAGGATCCCGCCTAGACTACTGCAATGCACTCCTACTAGGCACTTCAGCCAAAAACATTAAAAAACTTCAAACGGTGCAGAACAATGCCCTCAGAGCAGCAACAGGAATCTCGAAAAGAGACCACATTTCAGCCACCAGAAAATCCGTCCACTGGCTTCCAGTTAAGGAACGAATCCTTTTCAAATCACTGGCACTCACCCACAAATGCCGACAGGACACAGCACCACGCTACCTTGCACAGAGATTCTCTGATCCCCCCTCCAACAGACCAACTAGATCTAGCCACACCAACCGCCTAGCAATTCCAAAAAGCCTCAGAAGCAGAGCAGGTGGCACTAGCTTCCCAGTCCTCGCCGCCACCAACTGGAACTTATTACCCGCCGAGATTAGAGGTATCAAATCCCACCTGTGCTTCAGGAAAGCAATAAAAACGATGCTGTTTGTATAAACCCCTCCTGGGCCCTGTCAACTGTACAACCGATGTAATGTCTAACGTCCTTTTTTTTCCCAGGCTAGGGGTAGATACGATCTTGATGTAACCTCCCCTATCTACCCCTCCTTGCACTGAAACTAAGTCATTATCTTGCAACAGCGCCCCGATGCCTCTGGGCTGTGTGGCGCTTTACAAATGTAAAAATAAATAAATAAATAAATGCAAGTACTGTCTTTCAGGGAGATGCTGAAGCGTCCGTCACATCTACAACGTTTCTAGATGTTCCTCACCAGCAGGCGGTATGGATACTGACAGCTCCATCGAGCGTCATCATAAGAGCTGGAATTCTTGTCGTTTGATTGTTCTACACAATGTTTCATTCGTGGTTAGCCGTTGATATGTACCTGTGCTGTCGACCCCAGGTGTATTTTATGTTTTCGCAATTGTAATCCTCACTAATGCAAGTACTATGTTTCAGGCAGTTGATGGAGCGTTGATGGTGCACTTGATGCAGAGCCTGACATTCAAGTATACGAATCGGCGCAACAGCTTTCGGAAGTGCGCACTACATTTGCAACATCCATAGATATTCTTCAGCAGCACGAGGTATGGATAATGACAGCTCCATCATGCGTGATCGTATAACGTGATTCCATTTGCTATACTTTCTTCCCTATTAACGCAAGTGCTGTGTTTCAGGGAGACGACGGAGCTTCCACCACAATCAAAACATCTCATTTAGATGATGCAGATGTAAAGGAATCGTTGAAATAAGTCGATGAAATGTGATCATATTTGGATTTTCCTTGATTCTTTTGGACAATGCATCTTTCGTGGTTATCTCCTTATATGTACCTGTGCGTTCGACCACAAGTGTGTGTTATGTTTCCAATATTGAAAACCATACTAATCCAAGTGCTGTGTTTAAGGGAGACGACGGAGCTTCCACCACAATCACAACATCTCATTTAGATGATGCAGATGTAAAGGAATCGTTGAAATAAGTCGATGAAATGTGATCATATTTGGACTTTCCTTCATTCTTTTGGACAATGCATCATTTGCGGTTATCTCTTTATATGTACCTGTGCCGTCGACCCCAAGTGTGTGTTGTGTTTCCAATATTGAAAAGCATACTAATGCAAGTACTGTGTTTCAGGGAGATGCGGATGCCTCCTCTCCAATACAACCATTCATGGCAGTCCATGCAGAGCCAGAGGTATGGATACTGACAGTTCCATCAAAATAGATCATCACTGGTCGAATACTTGTCCTTTGATTGTTGCACACAATGTTTAAATCGTATTTGGCTATTGAGATGTACCTGTGTGTTTGTCCTCACATGTGTTTTATGCTAACAATATTTTGATACATAGTAATGAAAGTACTATGTTTCAGGGAGACGATGGAGCCTCATTCCGTGCTGTCTCTGCGGATACAGAAAATATAGTCCTTGCAGCGCAAGAGGAAGGGAGGACATGCGGAAACGAATCGGAGCTACAGCGTGCAGATGTTGAAGGTCGAGTCAAAAAAGTTGCAAAGAAAAAAAAACAAAAAAAGGTTAGTTACAAACAGTTAATAACTTTAAAAAGAATTTTGTGGTGGGGAATATTTTATGTTTTTTTCCAGTCAATTCTACTACACTCCATCTTGTGTTTAAACTGAACATCCCTTTTCCAATCTCTCCTCCAGTTACCCGTGGGCGTCAGAACTATACACACACAGACAGTGAAGCGAATGAGAGATGTGGCTTGCCAGACCATGTACACTATGGAGGAACTATTAATTGAGGCGAGGCGTGTTCAGGCTCGAGATGTTCATGTCCAATGGCCAGAACATGAATTAGCTGTGTTTGGAGACTACAGCAAAGTTGCATTGGACCATAGCTACAGTGCGACCGGACCACCACAAGAAGATGTTATTGAATGTATTGAAGATAGCTCTGAAGTAGTTGCAGATCAATTTACACAATCTACACCCGCCAAAAAATTGCCACCAAAAACATGTCGACATTGTTGTGTTCTCCCATCAATGTTGAATTAGCAGATGTTGAAATGAGAGAGAATGAACCAGCCGCAGCATCCATAGACGCAACAATACTTGATAGCAGCGATATTACTTTCAAATGTTTTGAAATCTCCACAACTTCAAAGGCCGAAACAACGTTGACGCAGGATGACAGTATAATGAAAGAGAGCAAATACATTGTATTCGACCGACAGTTGTTTGATGGAAATTATAAGTATGCTGAAATGTGTGCGTTCCATTAGAGGGAATGTATGTGGGAAGCCATTGATTAATGTGACTCGTCAAATAAAAGGCAGTAACGTCAAAATAAATGCCGCCTGTAGATGAAATCATAGGTTCTCATGGTCTGCACAACCAATGCTGGGGAAAATGCCAGCAGGCAATCTACTGTGTGCAGCTGCATCACTTTTTAGTGGCTCCAGTTTTAGAAAGTTAGAGGCTTTCTTTCAGTTTGTGGGACTCCATTTCATTTCTAAAGCGCTGTACTACACATAGCAACGTGATTATCTGTTTCCGGCCATTAGTGATGCTTGGAAAATTGAACAATTGTCTCTAGCAAGTACATTCGAAGGCAAACGATTCAGGCTAGCCGGCGATGGACAGTGCGATAGCCCTGGATTTTCTGCCAAGTACTGCACCTACCACTTTCAGGACATGGATAGTAAGAAAATTGTGAGTTCGGAGGTTGTGCAGGTAACACAATGTACATCCTCAGTGGCCATGGAGAAACTAGGATTTATAAAATCAGTGGAACATCTACAATCGAGGGGGATGCACATCGACCTCATAGCCACGGATAGACACGTTTCAATTGCCAAGACAATGAGAGAGCAGTTCCCACATATTAAACATCAATTTGACATATGGCATCTTGCTAAATCAATCAATAAGAAAATCTCGGCTGCAGGAAAAAAAAAGGTTTTGAAAGTATTTTGCAGTGGTCACATTCTATCACCAACCATCTTTGGTGGAGCTCAAAAACTTGTGAGGGGTCAGTGGAAATACTACTTGAAAAATGGCGGTCACTGATGCACCACTGTACCAACGTTCACCGCTGGACAGCAAATGAACATTTCCACCAATGTGAACATGGCCCTTTGTCCCCAGAGGAGGCACGGAAGAAGAAGTGGTTGATTCCATCTTCACCGACACACAAAGCCATTGAGAAGATTGTTTTCGACAAAACTCTATCAAGAGATTTGAGAGGACTGACAGAATTCTGTCACACAGGAGATTTGGAGGTGTTCTACAATATGTGCCTAAAGTACAGGCCAAAGCGCTTGCATTTTAGCTTTCGGGGCATGAAACATCGCACTCTACTAGCGGTCTTGGCCCATAACAGCAATGTCGGACGTGAACAATCTAGGACTAGGGGTAAAGTAAGGATGCCTCGCTACACTAAGGTGTTTTCAAAACGAAGTAAGCAATGGGTGATCAAACCAGTCTATGATGAAATGCAGTTCGACTTTGTGAAAGGCCTTATTGTTGCTGTGTTAGAGAAGCACAGATATGGAATTTTGGACGTTTCTGTACAGAGCAGTGATCCATTGCCACCAAACATTGCGACTGTGCCATGCCCACCCGATGCACAGCTGATTGTGAAGTACAAATCCCGGTTTAAATAATTGCAATACGATTGTCTTTTTGTAAATAAATGTTATTGTACAGTGTACCTGTAAACGTAACCCCTAACTTCACCATCATGGGTGGCGAACAAGCTGGGTGTCATCTTTGAATTCTCTCTATTCACCTCACATATGTGTATGTATATATTTTTCTCATGTCTCATCTCATGTAAATGTAAATGCTGCGCACTGTTAACGGAGGGGAGGCTTGCGTATTGCAAATAATAAAACAAACAAACAATAAATCTCACTTTTAATTCAACTCCTGTGGTACTTTATACTTTCCCTGACCTTCCGCCAATAATTAAATGTCTCAATTTGGGCTGCAAAGCTCGCAGACAACGGTGACAAAATTGGGGCACTTAGAACGCTCCAGCCAAGCGGGCCGAGGCATTTGGGAGAGAAGCCAGTTCCCATTTGCACATTGAGGCGCACTACATAGACGGATTCTAAACTTCAAGTTCTCATAGATGCCTATACTACGTGATGTTGCAAATAAAGAATGTGAAGGACAGCGCCCAGATGAGGCCCACAAGTCGCACTGGAAGTATAAGGGTCTATTGTTTTTTTACCTTGAGACAGGGACCATGCCGAAAGAACTACATTTGAAGGGAGTGTGCAATAGCGTAAGAGACGATAAGGCAGAAAATTCAGAAATTAGACCGAGTTTCAGTTTTAGGTCAGTATACGAAAAATCATTGTTAAGAGCACGGTCCGTTTTACAGACTGCATTACGAAGAGACACAATGGAAATTTCAAATATAATGTAAGTAAATCTTTACACGCTTTTATACCGGAATGAAGATTTAATGAATGGATGCATGAATAAATGAATGAATGAAGAGCTAGGAAAAGCAAGTAAAACTGTTCGTAGTGGGCACATGGGCATGCAGGTCCACTGGTCTCAACGATCTCGCTCCATGGCCCAGCCACTTTTCCCTGCACTACGGGACTGTCTCTGTATCCTTCAGCCCCTTCTCCCGGCATTTACCTTGCACTTGCCACGAGCTGGCCCTTATATTCAACTAACCTTGTACAGCCCATCCCCATGCGCGATCAGAAAGACACCTGGCCTAGTAGGATCGTTGTCTGTCTGCCCTTGTTCCCCACCTGCCTCGTCACGCCTAGAAACACTTGAGTATAGGCGCGTTACAAATGCCATGTCATATATCATATCATTCCTCACGCATGTAGACTGTCGTTTATCATTGTGTGTTGGCCTCGATTTATCTCGTTACTTTTCGCATTTATTTTAGAGACGAACATACTCCATTGAACTACCCTTGCAAGCAAATAGGTTCTGATCGGCCGTAATAAATAAAATGAGTAATATTAATGAAGTTCAGCTAGCGAGACTAATTATCATTTTTTTGTTTTCATAACAGGTATTTGATCCCTTTCTGCCACTGCCATCTGTTTGAGACACCGGCGGATGGATTCTTCAGCAGACACCTGCAGCTTCGTGTCAACAACTGGAGCACGATCACCATATTATGGGACGATTGCCAAGGGCCCACATGCCCTTACGCTATACTAGTGGCTAGAAGCAACATAACAGCCTTTAGGCTGGACTAGTGCCTATTTGATGGAACAGCCTTGCGGTTCACCGTGCTTCCAAAGTGATTCTTTTTACGAAAATGAACACCCTGTGTACCATAAAGGAACACCGTGTGACTCAAGATGAAACGGAACAGTTATTGTGGATACAGATAAAAGAAAATAAATGGCTTCCGGAGTTCATATGGCAATTGCTGAATATTCTCTAAACATTTAATGTCAAATAAATGTACTTTACCAAATGTACTGTGTTGCTGTTTCATTGTAAAGTACAGTTTCATATTCCGAATTGTGGCGCGCTGTGTTGTGAGTTGATCTGTGTTGGTTTCCGGGTTCTGTGTGGAGTCGCGCAGAAGACGACTGGGCGTGTTTGCCTACGCAGCACAGTAACGTCACGGGGAGAGGCGGGGAATATGAATGTTTTGATAATGTCAGGCTCAGGGGCGGGGGAATTGATTTAGTGCCGCAAAAGCAGGTCAGCCAGGGCGATCAGGGAAGAGATAGGATTATCAGAAAATGGCGGCTCCCGGGTGCTTGTTTTCGCGTGCGTTTAATGGACGAAAACTCGGGTAAGGTCCATAGGAAAGTTTCCTAAAATCGAGCCACTTAGGCTTAAAAAAACATGGCCGACCCGTTGGGACAATAAAAATTTTTACTAGACCATGCCTTTAAGGAATAGAGCAGCCAATAATGAGATATATTTAAACAAACACTGCAGCATCTCAGGGGTCAGATACAGGACCGGAGGCCCTACGTTTCAGTGCGAGGACACCGCCAACCAGACAGAGAAAGAGACGAGCTCGCTTTAATGCTAGACAGCACCACCTAGTGGCACATACATTAATAACTCCTTCAAGGACAATGGGCCTTATTACACGGTAGGCGGTGGACCAAGGTGCTATTAGCACCATGGTCCATGCCGGTAAAATACCGGCACCGCCTTGGTGGAAAGGGGAATTACCGCCCTATTCCAAGGTTGGCGGTGCGGTAATTCCCCCTTCCACCATTGCCCTTCCCCATTCCCATTTTTGCCCCATAGGGCATAATGGGAATGGGGAAGGTGCTAATTACGGTACCGCAAATTTGCGGTGCCGTAATTAGCATCAAGGGACCTCGTAGTAAGGCGGTAAGGGTTAACGGTCACCGGTACCAATACCGGTGACCGTTAACCCTTACCGCCTACCGTGTAATGAGGCCCAATTAATTGCCTGCGTTGAGAGCAAAGACCCACCAGCTAAACTAATACAGTGTGCATTCACTGCACAACAGACGGACGCAGGCCCAAGCCAACCTGCAATACAGTGAAACACCCCAAACCACATTAAGCTGCAAATCGATGGGGACAGGTCCAAGACTCCTGTAGTGACCCACCAAAGTGTGAAAATGCACAACTCCAGTGAAGAATATGATGAGCCTCCTACCAGCAGAAGGTGGGCTGAACGCAGCAAGAGGCAGGTAGTACAAAGAGTACTGAGAGCAGGCCTGGGATCATTAACCCAAGGCAGGGGTTTGTTGGAGGACTTGATCTCATTCTCCTAGGGGATGCATCCCCTGAGAGGAGAAGGCCCAGAGAGATATCACGAGGGGCTACAGGGGAGAAAGAAAGCCTGAAAGGCCTGCATAAGCCCAACCCACCTTGGCACACAACGCAGAAAGGAAGGTGATGGGAAAAGAGTGAGGTTGTGGGGAAGGAGAGGCAGAGGTTACCCGGATGAGGCGTCCACTTCTGAGGAACTGTCTAACAGTTTTTACTTTCTTTGCTGACAGGGGGGGCTATGGCGCCGACTGCTTTTTTTAGTTCAGAGTTGTATACCTCAGCTAAGGTTGTAGGACGAAACATCGAAAGAGAGCTCTGAGGAGTGAGAGGCATCATCCCTGAGCCCTCCTAGAAAACATAAGGCTGCCAAGTAAAGGAAAAGGTAAAGAGAGGAGGAACAGATGGCCGAAGTGTTAGACCCAGACTCTCATCTACCCAGGTCGGCGGAGTGGGAGCCCCCCACCAACATTGCCAATTCTATTAAGAGGAGGATCCAAAATTCTCTGTTGAAAGAGGCAAGGAGCAAACTCTGGGCGGAATGCTCCAGGCCTTAGGTGCTGGACAAGGCGGCGGAAATGCCAGAGATCGACAAAAAGATTTTATCCTTCATAGGATGATATGACAGAGACATGAAGAAGGGCATAGAAAGATCATGGTGATCCTGCCAAGATAAAGTCTTAGACATTGTAGGCCCTCTAGCAAAGATCTGGCAGATGGCTGAAGAGGCGAAACAGCTGGAGCAAAAAGTGGGCCCTGAAATCCTAGTGGAAAGGGTGCAGAGGACGATATGCCTACTCAGCAATGCCAACAACGCCCTGACGACAGAGAGACAGAAATCTATCTTGGGCAAGATAGACCCCAAAATGTGTGAGCTGGACACCTTGGAGTTAGCCTTGGAAAGTAAAGACAAGCTCTTTGGAGATGCTTTAATTAAAAATATGGCAAAATTCACCAGTACATATGCCGCTATCGACAAAGCTCAGGCTTCATTGAAAATAGTGTTTGGGCAGAAGGTTTTTGGAAGGGCTGGCAGTGGAAGGGGCCGCTCAGCCAGCCGATATTCCTCATACAGGTCCAGTTACAATATCAGGTGTAACTGGAGGTACCAAGAGGAACGCAAACCCAAGTCCTTCTTTCAGTCGAGAGGAAGGGGTAGAGGCAGATGCTGAAGAGGCAGCAACAGAGGACAACAAACAAACAAAATGGGGAGTGAGCGCAAAAGCGCTGAATTGGCCAGCAAAGCCAGGGACCCCAGAAATAGGAGGGAGGACTGCACTATTATTAGAAAAGTGGAAAGAGTTATCAGGAGATACATGGGTAGAACAGACTGTACAAGGCTTCCAATTAGAAATGTATCACTGTCACGCCGCCCAACCCGGGCTTGTTCCAGCCCACTTACCTGATGCGGCGTGCCACGCCTTGGAGGGTTTACCCCCGCTTTCGCCTGAGGGGTACGGGGCGGTCCTGGGTACCGGTTGCTCCTGGATCTTCGGGACGCTTGGTCTCGCGCGTACGCGGTCGGCCGCTCCGGTTCCCGCGCTCTTCCGGGTTCCCGGGGCGTGCCGTTCCGCGCATGCGCGGCCGACCCCTTCCCGCTTTCCGTGCATGCGCGGTACACGATGCTCTCGGCTCCCGGCCGATTTGCGGCCCAAGCCTCGCTTTGGGCCTCCCAGCACCTGGGAAACAGCACGGCTTGCGTTCCAAGCCTCCAGGGTGTGGGAGGCCCTACTTAAGGAGCCCGGCGGTTTGATCAAACCGCATCTCAACGTGGTCTGACCGGATCGTTGTTTTGCTCTTGCCTTGACCTGAGTTTCCGCCCTGTCCTGCCTGGTTTTTCCAGTCCCTTCTGTATAGACCTGCCCTTCCTTGCCCGGGTAGGGGGTCTCCCTGGTTCCCTTCTCCTTGCTCCCTTCCTGCTGGGGTGGTTCCCCCCTTCTCAGTTGTTCTCTGTTCCTTCCTCTGGGTTCTTGGTCCTCCTTGGTTCCCTTGCCTTTCCCGCCTTCCCTTGCATTCTGCTGCCTCCTGGATTCCTGCTCCTGGATTCGACTCACAACTCTTCTTGCTCCAGTTGTCTGCAGAGAACTTCTAGCCAAAGACTATCAGGCTCCCCCTGTCAGTGCTTGCACTGTCCTGATGCCACATTAATCAGGGGTGAGCTAACCTGTGGCATCGGGAGCTGGTTCACCTCCAGTCCAGTATCCATTTGGACGGGAGTTGGGCTGGTTCCTTGTGTCACTCTCACATCACCACAGAACTTCTGGCATTCTGGCATCGTCTACTAAGCCGACTTCCGGACGAACAGGTACGCTGCGCCCTAGTGACGCCATCTTTAACAATCACGAGCTGATACAAACAGATTACCAGAAACCTATAATGTTTAACAGATAAGACGAGGCTATATTAGATCTAGAGAGAAAGGGGGCCATCACACAGGCGTCCGACTCCTCGGTCATGTTTATAAGCAATATGTTCTTGGTAAAGGACAAAAAGAAACAAAGACCAGTGATAAACTTCATAAGTTTAAGTGCATTCATCATATACAGACATTTCAAAATGGAGGCAATGCATCTTTTAAGAGATGTATTACAATCAGGGGATCGGCTAGTGAGGATAGACCTCAAAGATGTCTACTTAACAATCCCAATCCCAAGGGAACATCGCAGGTTCCTTCAATTCTGGTGGGGAGGTCAAAAGTGGGAATTCACATGCCCCCTGTTGTTCGGCCTAGTGTCAGCACCTGGGGCTTTTACGAAACGGATGAGGACAGTGCTCAGTCACCTGAGAGAACAGGGCATCAGACTGATAGTATAGTTGGACGACTTCTGTCTGGTGGGGCAGGACAAAGTAAGGCTAGAACAACAAGCAGAGGTAACAATCCAACTGTTGCAGAGCTTAGGATTTTTTATAAATTGGGAGAAATCCGAATTGGAACTGGCTCAATCATTAGAGTTCATGGGTTTCGTGATTGACACGAGAGCGGTCACGCTCAGCTTACCAATAGCAAAGGTGAATCTGATTAAGAAGGAGATCAGGACAATACTAGTGAGGGAAAAGATATCACTCAGAGAACTGGCCAGATTGGTAGGGATACTAGAATCATCCATTCAGACGATCTTGCAGGGCCACTACATTACAGGGCACTGCAGCGCCTAAATGTTCCACACCTACAGAAAGGGTTATCGTACGAGCAGACAGTACTGATCTCCACAGGGGCAAGGAGAGAACTATGGTGGTGGTTCAGACACATGACGACCTGGAATGGGAGAGTGATATTTGGCTCATCCCCGGACCTCATCATAGAATCACGAGCCCGTTGCAGAGATATGGCATCGGGAGGCAGGTGGTCAGGGAAGGAGCTAGAGCTCCACATCAGTTGTCTAGAGCTGATGGCAGGGTCCTTCGCAGTAAGGATTGCTAAGGTATGGCTATTGATGCCCTCCTGTTTTTCTTTACTTCTTTATTTCAGTTTGAATTTGCATTGTTTTTTTTATTTTCCTTTAAATGAGCTCTGGAGATTCTTCCGGGCTAATGCGCTTGACTGGGCACAGCCTTCTTGCACGCACACTGCAGTGTGCGTAGCTGTTACATTTTAAATATTATTTCTGCTTTTACTTGTGTTTCTGATTCATTTGGGCCACTATCCTCTCCTTGTAGCCGGTTTACGGCAGAGGCTGCCTGGACTCAAGCTGCATCCTGAAGCTTGTGCTTGGGATTGCAGTCTTTCTTTGTTTTTATCCTTCCATGCACCACTGGGACAGTCCTTCCTCGCTGCCTCTCAAGGGGTGGAGCGGACTGGCAGCTGCTGGAGCTTTAAAGCTGCAGGGTCATTTCAAACAGCAGATTGGTAAGGTATGGCTATTGCGGCCCTCCTGTTTTTCTTTACTTCTTTATTTCTGTTTGAATTTGCATTGTTTTTTTTATTTTCCTTTAAATTAGCTCCAGAGATTCTTCCGGGCTAATGTGCTTGACTGGGCACAACCTTCTTGCACACATGCTGCGCTGTGCGTAGCTGTTACATTTTAAATATTATTTCTGCTTTTACTCCACTGGGACAGTCCTTCCTCCCTGCCTTTCATGGGGAGGAGTGGACTGGCTCCGGTAATAACACAGACATTTATAAAGTGATGCATAGGCAGTGCAGGGCTCTAGCGCAGTGGGCGTGCCTGATTCGCGCCGAAGTTGTGGCAAAGTTAGCCCGTCTGAGCCCGTCCGGTATGTTGATATGTGGTCCATCTGTGGTAGCGGCAAACAGCCAAAATAAGGCAGTTTTGGCTGCCTTACTATGGTCTCTCATGCTTTGTCATTGTATGAGGTCCTGATGGACTCTCTCCCTGACCTGGTTTTCGTGACTGAGACCTGGTTAACTGAGGCATCCACTCCTTTTTTCTCTCATGCCCTTCTGGATCAATATAATATCATCCATCTTGATAGGTTTTCTGAGTATCCGGGGGGGGGGGTTGCTGTTATTTTTAAGTACTGTTGGTGCACCTTAAATTCTCTGCCTCTCATTCTTCGCACTTTCTTATTGTGTATCGGCCACCTGGATACATCCGTTTTTGGATCTGGTTGCAACCCTCCAAGCGGATTATGTAAATCCGATGATTTTGGGTGATTTTAATTTGAGATTTAACATCCCTATGTCATCGGATTTGTCTCAATTTCATGAGGCTATGTTGGATTTAGAACTTGTTCAATGGGTTAGTGTTCTTACACATAACCGTGGTGGTATTCTTCACCTACTTTTTACCTCTGATATTAGTATCTCAAAAGTACAGGAGAAACAGGTACTGTACTGATCACAGTCTAATTTCCTTTAATATTCTATGTAGAACAGTTAAAAATTCCCCCAGTAGCATCGTGGAGACATAATTGGCAGACAGTGGATCTCCAATGACTGTCCATTGAAATTGTTTCTCAGTGTAAAGCAGCTGACAATATGTATTTTTCCACATTATCTGGCATCCTGGAGGATGTTGCAGATCAGGTGGCCCCTCTTAAATTAGTTCAAACCAGGAGATGCCCCTCTGAGCCTTGGTTCGCTGAGGCTCTCAAAGCCTTCCACCTGTTTGTTAGACAGGCAGAGCCTAAATGGCGCCACGCCTATGAAGCAGCCAAAAAGGCATCCTTTCGTTGTCTCTCAAGAGGCTATCATCAAGATGTTATTTAGGCAAAACAAGCATATTTTTTACATATAAGGTGGAATCGGCTCTTAGTCAATCAAAGGAGCTCTTCTCCATGGTTAGTTCCTTCTCTTCAGCTTCTCGGTTCTCTCCCTCAGTGCCCCCCTCTCAGGCTTGGTGCAACTCGTTATCTGAATTCTTCCACACAAAAGTAGCGGATATCCACGCTAACATCCTGGGGAATGACCAGGAAATGGTTACCACCGCCGCTGGAGGCAGGTTACCCTTAGAGAGTAGTGGATGCAATACGTTTCCAGTCTTTCAAGCTGCCGTCAGGTGGTGGGGCACTTGAGATCAGCTTACCCTTCTGACCCTGTTCCGTTGACCATTCTTAAAAAGATTCTGCCAGATATGACTCCTTGGATAGTAGAGGCGGTCAACTGTTCCTGACAGGACTGTGATGTTCCACCAGAGCTAAAACAGGCTACGGTGATCCACCTCCTGAAGAAACCATCATTGGATGTGTCGGTACTGGCTAATTTCCGTCCTATTTCCTTGCTTTCATTCCCCAGGAGGTTATTAGAGTCCTTAATTGCCCTGTTGCGTTCCTCTTTTCTTGAGTCATCTTCTTTTTTTGACCCGTTTCAGTCAGGTTTCCGCCCAGGTCGGGGCACCGAGAGTGTATCGGTGGTTGATGACCTAACTAGGCTAGCTGACCAGGGCAATATGAGAGCCCTGATATTATTAGATCTGTCAGCTACATTTGATACAGTTGACCATGCCGTCCTGGTATCGCCTAGAGAAAGCTGGCCTCTCGGGGCCTGTCCTAAGTTGTTTTATTTCCTTTCTCGCTGATCGGGGTCAATCTATTTATTTACCACCTTTCCTTTCTTCTTCTCAGATTCTATCCTCTGGGTTTCCTCAGGGATCGACCTTGTCCCCCATGTTGTTTAATATCTATATTCAGCTGTTGATTCGCCTCATCCGTTCCTACGGTTTTTGTTGTTACTCGTATGCCGAGGACACCCAGATCTTGGTACGTTTCGATCAATCAGGATCCTCGTACTGTGTCCCTTGTTTTTCAGGACTGTCTATCGACAGTAGGAAATTGGATGAGTGCAAAGTGGCTGAAGCTAAATGGGGACAAGACCGAAGTCTTGGTGGTGGTTTCTTCTTTGGTCACTACTGAATGGTTGGGCGCTTTCTGGCCTTCTACTTTGGGTGACTGTCCCTCTCCGATGAAGGTGGTTAAGAATCTGGGGGTTCTGCTATCATTTGATCTATCTATGCTACCACAGGTTAGTCTGCAAGACTGGTCACTTCCTTCTTGGGGTTTTACGCCAGGTTCTGCCTTTTTTGACAGAACATCTGCATCCATTAGTGGTGTCCTCCCTGATTACGAGTCGGCTTGATTATTGCACTGCCTTATATCTGGCACAACCTCTGGGGTTGGTGCACCACCTGCAGCAGTTGCAGAACTCGGTGGCTAGGGTGGCCACGGCATCTCCTTATGGAGTTCATATAAGTCTGGTACTTCAGTCACTTCACTGGCTCCCAGTAGCCAAGAGGATTCAATTTAAGTCTCTGTGCATAGTACATTGTGCCTTTTTTAAACAGGGACCTGAATACTTGCAGGACAAGTTTCTTCCGTATGTCCCTGGCAGATCTTTGTGGTCAGGAAATGCAAATTTAGTTGCGGTCCCAAAAATACATAGGGTCTGTATAGGAGGTTGGGCATTTTCATATGCAGCCAGCAAACTTTATAATGGGCTGCCCACTGGCTTGAGAGCCATGGAAAATCATCTTCAATTTAGGAAAGCCCTGAAAACATTATTGTTCTACGGTCACTGCTATTACCTATATCGTCCCCAGTCCTCGCGCCAAGATGCCTTTGGGCGGTAGTGCGTGCTATAAATTGCATTAACATAACATACCATAACACAGTGTTGGACCCAAGACAAAGTGAACTGTGGCGTATTACTGAAAATGGACAACGTCACCACAGTATGGTACATAAACAGGATGGGCGGGACGAATTCCAGGATGCTGGCAGAACTAGCAAAAGATTTCTGGCACATGTGCTTACAGAACACAATCAGCATTACAGCGGAATATCTCCCAGGTCTGCAAAACGAAGTGGCAGACTGGAATTCAAGACATTTGAGCGATGTCAACGATTGGCATCTAGACCGAACAGTGCTTCAAACCCTAATGGAAAAGGGGGACCATGCAAGACAGACCTATTTGCATCAAGGTTGAATGCTCAACTAACTTGCTTCTTCAGCTGGAGACCACGCCCAGCAACAGAAGGGACGGACGGATTTCTACAGAAGTGGGGTTCGGAGAGAGAGTATTGCTTTCCTCCATTCGCAATGATTCCGAGAACGGTAGCTCAGGTCAGAACACAGCACGCAACTTTAATTCTAGTGACGCCAGATTGGGGGAGTCAGATGTGGTTCCCTGAACTTCTGGAATTATCAATCGACAAACCACTGTTACTCCCCCAATACAAAGAGTTAACTCAGAATCCAGTGAGAGAGATTCATCTCCTGATTTAAGAAGGCAATTTGAGACTGATTGCGTGGCTGATTTCTGGAGAGCCTGGCAGACGTAAGGACTTTTGGGAGACCCTGAGAAATGTAGTGAGGAGGCTTGAGCATCAGGTACCAGGTAGGCCGACAGGTTGTCTTGGGCACGTTGGAACAGCTGGTGTGTGGAATGACACATACATCACACTAGAGCAAATATAATTCAGATAGTGAACTTTCTAGTGGCCATGGTGGCCAAAGGCAAATAATACAGGACAGTGAACAGGTGTAGATCAGCCATTTCAGCCTGTCACCCCAAGATAGAGAATACGACAGTGAACGAACACACTCTGGTATGCAAACTCCTCAGAGGGGTAAGACTTTTGAAACCACAGATGCCCAGATATTCACACACATGGGACCTTAATACAGGCCTGAATTTGTTTAATAGCTGGCCAGATAATGAACTACTGACAAGGAAGGCATTATCAACAAAGCTTGCTACACTGCTTTGCCTCATATCTTGAAAGAGGGTGTCAGACGTGAAACACTCGAAGTAGGCCACAAATCATTTAGCCCTTTCGGGGGTTACATTCTATGTTAACAAGAGGACTAAGACAGGTATCAAAACCGTTACTTACTCAGCTTTTCCGGACCAACCCAGGCTATGTCGGTTTGTTGATTGAAGGCTTATGAGGAGATAACAGGTACCCTTAGGTCGGCAGGTGTAACCCAATTGTTCATTGCACTAACAAAACCATTCACGGCTGTAGCAGTGGCAGCTCTATAGCCAGATGGGTTAAATGGTTATGCTACAAGCGGGCATTGACATTGGAGCTTATGGGGCCCATTCAATTAGAGGAGCTATGTTGTCAAAAGCATATAACGCAGAGGTTAGGTTAGAAGACATTTTAAAAGCAGCGGACTGTTCAAAAGACTCAAGTTTCAAACAATTTTACTTTAGACCAATAGATCAAATGTCTATGTTGGTGGTGAGTGTGGTGTCTGTACGTACCTAAGTCACATGAGCGAGGGGTGAGCCCGCCTCATGTGACGAGGGAGAGATAGAGAATTAATAAAAAGGTGTGATGATCGGAAACGGGCAGAGCCGAATACGATCTGAACATGTGTGGCTCTGTTTTGTTAGCGCTCTGCATTCCCCATGTGCAGCGTGCACGGTGCACCTCTGGCCTCCCTGCTAACATCCGGAGGTCAGAGAGAAAGCATCACATTGGCGGCAAAGGTATTCTGAACCCCTGTGTGCTCCAGTTTGCATGCATCATTGACCGTTCCACGCTGATGCAACCGGCTCATCTGGATCAACGAAGCACCGCCAGTGGCCACGCCCGGTGCTATAGAATAAAGACAGTAAGCCTCAATATGCGGCCTAGACAAGGTGAGAACCCAGAGGAGTGACACCTAATCACCAACTATAAGGCCACTGAGCCCCTGAGAATTGCGCAGCAAGCGCATTAAGGACACACACACACCAGCACTCATGACGAGCCCACAAAGCAGCCCAACTAGAGAGGGAAGCAGCAGAGGCTTTAGCTGTGTAAAGGTTGAAGGGCCAACAACAGGACGACCAGACGCTATGCATGTGACTTGCATGAGACCATTTGATCCTTATGCCACAGAAGCAGCGTTATACTGGGAAATCTGGATATAATAATTTGAACTGAACATGCAAGCCAGGGACATCACAGAAGCAAAGAAACTGTGCACCCTGCTATTACTTAACATTGGCACCCCAGTACTCAGACTGTTCAACTCTCTGCCCAACAGAGGTGCAGCAGATGATTATGATGCAGCAAAGGCAGCACTGAACAACACATTCAAAACTGAATTGAACCCCGATTACAAGAGGTTCCATTTCTGCATGGCCTGTCAAAGAGCAAAATAAAACATTGTCGACTTCCACATGCGCCTCAGGGAAATGGCGCTGGGATGCAAATTCCCGGATGAAGAGTTTGCTGTCCGCCTACAGATTATCAATGGGATATGCTAAGGCAAACTTTGTAGGGCAACTCTCTAAGAAAAGAACGTTCCCCTAGACCGCATCCTAGCCATGGGCAGACTGCAAGAATGCACCGACTACCAGGTTGCAATCATGGAAGCTACCATGCAACATGCAATGGCTTCCACTGGACAATGTCCAAAAGGAGGGAGAAATAGCAGCAGCCAGAGGGAGACCAGATAAGAAACGACCCGCCAATGTGATATCTGGACAGACGCCACGGCTGCAGGACTCGTGCAATTAGTGCAGAGGACCCTGGCATCAAGGGGAACCTTGCCCTGCGTTAGGGGTCACCTGTCGCAAGTGCAAGAGACTGAATCATTTTGCTGCCGTTTGCCTCAATCCACCCCCTCAAAAGGGAAGCAAACAACCAAAGGCACCAAACCCCAAGCATAAAGAGAGGGGCAATGTGAGGGCAGTAGCCACCACGAGAAGGTCACCCAGCAGCAGTGACACTGTTGACACCTCAGAAGAAGAAGAATCCCCAGAAAGACGACAACTGGTCCGGTTGAAGAAGAAAGGAGAACGTGTCCATATGATATCCGCTGTCAAGCCCGGGAAAAACTGACCCAGAGGCAAGGAGTCCAGACGACCCTCCTGTATCATCTTAGCTGATGGGACACCGACCAAAGAAGTGATCTATACTGGGGCGACGGTAAACATCATGCCTCTACTGAGGTTCAAGAAAAACGAACCACTGACCCGACTCTGAGACAGGAAAGTGCAGCTATTTGCATACAGGTGTAAAAAGCCACCACCAGTGACAGGCTCATTATTCTCAGACTTCACCCACAATGGTACCACACGCCGAGCCAGGATCTATGTGGTGGATGCAGGGCTGGAAACACGTCTGAGCTGGCGTACAGCCAAAAATCTGAGGCTGGTGCAATTCGCATTCAACGTCAACACACCTTTTATTTATTTATTTGTATAGCACACAGAGGTAGGTAAGATACATGAATACATATTGGATATACATAGTTCATTTGGTTACAGAGGACATGTGTATGCTTGAGTAAAGAGGAAACATGTGAGCAGAGGTTGTTCAAACTTAGTTACAATGGTACATACAACATGTAGGTGTTGAACACAGTTTGTTTACAGGGCATGTGAGGTTATTCAAACTTAGTTACAAGGTACATACATACATGTAGGTGTACACAGTTTGTTTGGTTACAGGGAACATGAGTACACATGACTAAGGCGAAGAGGTGTGAGCAAAGGTTACTGACACAGCCAGGTTTAGAGGGCTTTGCGGAATGCAAGGTTCGACGGTTCATTCCTGATGGTAAGTGGCAGGGAATTCCATTGCCTAGCAGCAATGAAGTGGAAGCTGGCACCTCCTACTCTGGCGCGTTTCACTCTGGGGATAATGAGTCGTTAGGAGTGTGGTGTTCTGGTGGGTCGGGATGAGCCCACTCTGATTACTCTCGCAGAAAGGTAGGGGGGGGTCTGTGTGAGTGATGCACTTGTGTGTGATGGAGAGGGTTTTGAATAAGACACGTACTTTAATGGGAAGCCAGTGGGCTTCGTGTCTTGCTGCCGTGATGTGTTTTCTTTTGGGAATGTTGAGGGCAGCTCGAAGTGCGTTGTTTTGGATAGTTTGGAGTTTCATCAGGTTTTTTGAAGAGGTACCGGTGAAGAGGACATTGCAATAATCCAGTCTTGAACCTATTATCACTCTTTCTATAGAAAGGCAGTTTTCAGTGGATAGGAATGGTTTGGATGTGTTAATCAGCTTGGTGTAGTAAGCGGCTGAGGAAGTGATAGCGCTAACTTGCCGTGACATAGAGAGGGTGGCATCTAGGCAGACTCCTAGGGTCTTGTCAGAGCAAGAGACAGGGATCTGAATGTTGGCGATTGTTTAGAAGGTGCATTGGCTGTTGAGTTTTTTTAGGGTTTCCTGGGAACCTACCAGGAGGATTTCCGTTTTGGCCCCATTGAGACAGAGCCAATTGGCTGCCATCCAGGCCTGAATGGTAGATTAAACTGAGTTGAGGGCCTTGGCATCTGTTACATAGTTGCCGGAGAGTGGGAGGAGGACTTGGGTGTCATCAGCATAGTTAGTGTATGCTATACCGATGGAGTCCAAGATGTCAAATAGAGGCTTAGTAAAAATATTATAAACCGTGGGAGAGATACAGGATCCATGCGGGACACCGCATTGGATGGTGGCTGGGGCCGTGCAGGCCTGTTCTGAGAACACTCTCATGGCTCTACCTTCCAAGAATGACGTGATCCAGGCTGTGGCTTTGGGGGAGAAGTGGGCTGAGGAGGTAAGGTGATGACACAGAATTTTGTGGTCCACTAAATCAAAAGCAGCAGATACGGCTAGAAGGAGGAGTAGATTTGGCTTGCCTGCGTCCTTAATCTCATCAAGATTGTTTAGATCGCGCAAAGTCTATTCCGTGCCATGACCAGGGCCAAAACCGAATTGTCAAAGACCAAGGATGGCATTGGATTCAAGGAAATGTTGGACCTGAATGTAAGCTGCTTTGTCTACGATTTTTGAAAGCAAGGGGACTGTTAGGATTCTGGTGTGCAGACACTCTACTTTATTAAGTATGGCTGTTTGGTTATCTGAGCACAAAGCTTTATCTTTGGAGACGACCTGCGTGGTGGGAGCTGGTGATTCTAGTTCCCTGAAAATGGTGAAGATCTCTTTAGATCCAGATTTTGCATTGGCAATCCTGGTGTTGTAAGAGGTGGTTTTGACTAGGATGATTGCCTTTTTGTATTTGGCAGCTATCTTGGTGAATTCTAGTTTAGTGGATTCAAGGGTGTTGGCTTGCCAGGTGGAGAGGGCGGTGTGTTTCATGGTTCGGAGTTCAAGTAGCTCCGGTGTGAACCATGAGTTTGCGTGTCTAACAGTTTTTACTTTCTTTGCTGACAGGGGGGCTATGGCACCGACTGCTTTTTTTAGTTCAGAGTTGTATACCTCAGCTAAGGTTGTAGGGTCATTGGAGAAGGGTGGTCTGAAGGCAGGAGTTTTTAAGTATGGCAGTAGTTTCTCTTTGGTTAGTGAGCTCTGTGCTAGGGAGGGTGGTAGGGAAATGGTTAGAGGATTTTGCTTTGTTGGCATGGGGATGGAAAAGATGATGTTGTGGTGGTCCAACCAGGGGCAAGGGGATTTGGAGCTGATGGAGGGGAGCAATTGTGGTCAGTTATCCAATCCAGGATGCAGTCTTTAGTGTGCGTTGGGTTCATGATCGATTGTTTGAAGCCCAAGGTGTCTAGTGCTTTGGTCAGGGATTTGGCTTGTGGATCCTCCAGATCGTTGAAGCCAAGGTTCAGGTCTTCTAGTAGGATAGACTAAGAGGACGTTTTTAGGTTGTCGGAGAGGAGATGAAGGAGGTTCTCATGGAAGTCAGCCAAGGGGTAACGGGGCGGTAAATGTGATTGTAATGGTGCAGATAGGGGAGATGGTGAGCTTGAGGGACAGAATGTCACTGTTTCCTTCGAGAGAGGAGTTGAACTGTCTAAGAATTAGGGATTCTTTAGCTATGAGGGCTACTCTGCCCCCTTTGGTGTGTTGGCGGTCCTGGCGGTAGATGTTGTAACCTTGGGAAAGGGCTAGGGAGATGGCAGGGCCTGCGGCTTCGTGGAGCCAGGTTTCCGAGATGGCTAAGAGGTCCAGATCGTGCGCCGTTAGAAGGTCTCAAATTTCCAAGGCATGCGCTGGGAGGGAACGTGCATTAATGAGGGCACATTGAAATGAGGCCAGAGGTTTGTTTGATTTCTTGGGGAGGTAGCTATTGGTGACATCTGGGGTGGTTGTGGCTGGGAGGCTTGGTAGTGTGAGCTGTACCAGGCTTACAGTTAGAGTGGTAGATATTAGAGGTGGTGACAAGTGTGGCCAGGTCCGATTTGGTAACAACAATGAAGTGCAGAGAATTAGCAGGTGTGGCATTCGCGAGAGGTGTGGCAGCACTCGGACCAGCTTGCTTCGGGGTAAGGTCTTTAGCATTGGTATGGTAATTGGCAGAGTACTGTTTAGATCTATCTACAATGGCCTAAGTGGTAGCATTAGAGCATGGATGTCAGGCTAATGAGGCAGTCTGTTGCGGTGGTGCTATCTTCTGCGTTGGTGGCCCTGTGTGAGAATCAGAAAAAGTAGTAGCTTGATGCGTGCGTATGATGGGGCCCGGGGATGTCCAGGGTGGGTTGGGGGAGGTGGCTTTGGCAGGTGAATCAGTAAGTGGTTGATTGGGGATGGCGGCGAACGAAAATATAGGGGTGCCTAGTTCGTGCGAATGAGGGAGCTGAGTCCTTTTCTTAACTTAGGCAAACAGACAATGCTGTTAGTGTGAATTTGAATGGAGGGAGCTGGACGGAGCAGGGACTGGAATGAGTGAGAGTGATTGGGTGTTCTTCATGATCTGATGCATTTGTGGGAGGTTGAGGCCCAGTGAGTTGGTGTGCAGTAAGATGCGGGTTAGGTTTGCATTCAGGGGGATGATTGTCTTGTGTAAC
Organism: Ambystoma mexicanum; assembly: GCF_040938575.1. Taxonomy (NCBI): domain Eukaryota; kingdom Metazoa; phylum Chordata; class Amphibia; order Caudata; family Ambystomatidae; genus Ambystoma; species Ambystoma mexicanum. The sequence goes on along the minus strand of NC_090921.1, from coordinate 738,886,033 downwards.
TGTGGTGTGTTAAGGTGGCGCATAGGTGAGTGTGCTCGTTTCGGCGGGATTGCAGCTGTATCTGGAGGCCATGGGGGAGCTAGGGTGGGTATATTTAGAGGCTGATGCTTGGGTGTGCATGCCGAGTAGGCAGTTTCTGGAGGACGTGACTCTAGGCCGAGAGGGGTGGGGGACAGTATAGGTACGGGCATGCAGCATTGTGAGTCTGCGGGTGAGAGAGTTTTGTGTAGGTAAGAGGACGGATGCATGGGTGGCTGGGCATGTAGCTATGATAATGTTAGTGGAGGTGGAATGAGAGCTCTTGACTCCTGCTGGGGTGTCTGGTTTGGTGTATCTCTGGGGCACATGGGTGACAGAGTGTGAGGGTGTGCTGTTTGTGACTGGCCGTGATGGCTTGGAGATGATTGTGCAAAGTGGATTCAATGTAGACCCTTTTGTGATGGTACAGGGATGGTATTGAGAACTGCGAGTCGTTGAGTTGGATGAGTGTTGGCATGAGGGAGAGATTTGGAGCATAGATGGAGTAGCTGTGCTGATCTCAGAGTGATACTGTGTTGGTCGGTTAGTGGGTTGGGTGTTGGGTAGGAACCATGTGGGGTGTGGGACAGTAGGGTCTCTATTGCAATACAGTGTTACAAAGTTCTTTGTGACAGACTGCAATGAGTCGCGATCGTACAATTTAGCAGGCGGCTTATCTTGTGTGTTTAGCAGTGGGAAGCAGCAGAGATCTCCTGCTGCAGGCTTTGACCTCGGCCTTTGACTGAGGCTGGCTTCGCCATCTGGCAAATTTCGCCCTGCAGGGCATGTTTGTTCATTGGCCAATTAGCTGCAACCTTCTGGCCACACAATGCTGTGTGTCATAGTGAGTATTCTGAGGTGGCTATCTGTGGAGGTGTACGGCTGTACTTCTCTTCTCCGGTGCAGTGGTTGCATCCCGGATGGTTGGGGGCTCCAGGGTGCCCAGATGCATGCCAGAGGTGCAGCGGAGCATCAGAGAGCTCCTGCTGCAACCTTTGACCAGCGAATTTCACCCTGCTGGGCATGTTCGTTCATTGGCCAATTGCTGCAATCTTCTGGCCACACAATGCTGTGTGGGATAGTGAGGATTCCATGGCAGCCATATTTGGAGGTGCACAGATGTGCTTCTCTTCTCCGGTGCAGTGGGTGCTTGTTGGATGGTTAGGGGGCTCCTGGGGGTCGAGATGCAGGCCAGAGGCACAGCAGAGCGGCAGAGAGCTCCTGCTGCAGCCTTTGGCCTCTGCCTTCGACTGAGGCCGGCTTCGCCATCCGGTGAATTTCACCCTGCTGGGCATGTTCGTTCATTGACCAATTAGCTGCAACCTTCTGGCCACACAATGCTGTATGGGATAGTGAGGATTCCGCTGCGGCCATCTTTGGAGGTGCACGGCTGTGCTTCTCTTCACCGGTGCAGTTGGTGCTTACAGGATGGTTGGGGGCACCTGTGGGTCTGGATTCAGGCCAGAGGTGCAGCCTTTGACCTCTGCCTTCGACTGACATCGACAACCTTCTAGCAAAACACAACAAAGTATTCCAGGGCTTAGGATGCCTTCGAGGAAGAACAGTAAAACTACATATTGATCCAACGATTGAACCTAAAGCTGTGAGACACCACTGAATCCCCTTTCACCTGCATGAAGCGGTAGAAAACAAAATAGAAATGTTGGAGACCCAACAAATAATCAAAAAGACATCAGGACCGACACCATGGGTATCCCCAATGGTCGTGGCACAAAAACCATGACAACCAAATGCAGTCAGGATCTGAATTGACATGCGGCTACCCAATGAAGCCATCGGACGTTAACGACATGTGACCCCCAACAATCGATGAGTTGATAGTAGCCTGACAGGGGCAAAGATTTTCAGCAAATTGGACTTACGTTCAGGCTATCATCAAATACACCTGGCCAGAGAATCACGCTATATTACAACATGTTTGTCCCACCTAGGCCTCAGGAGATACCGAAGACTGAACTTTGGGATATCCTCAGCTGCCGAGGTCTTCCAAAATGAAATCCGGAAACTTCTGAATGACCTGGCAGGCACCACAAACATCAACAACGACATCCTGGTGTATGGAGCAACTATGGAAGAACACCACCACCGGCTAGCGGCATTCCTAAAATGCTTAGAGGAGTCTGGCCTCACGTTACATGCTGAGAAGTGTGAATTTGGCAAGAGCGAATTTGAACTTCTTTGGCTATGTTTTCAATGCGGAAGAAGTATCGTCAGACCCCGCCAAAGTGGCTGACATCAAGAAAGCCAAAGCCCCCATGTCGGTGTTGGTATCGGAGATCAGGAGCTTTGTGCAAATGGCTACAAACTGTGCCAGATTCATCCCAGACCTCGCCACCATCGCACAAGGAAACACTGTGGGAAGGGTCTGAACAACACCAGCACGCGTTCCAACAGATCAAGGACTCCCTGTCAAGTACTACCAGGATGGCGTTTTTCGACACCAACCATGCCACTGAACTGCAGGTCGACGCAAGCCCCTTTGGACTAAGGGCTGTGTTGACACAAATCGACCGGGAGGGGACCGTAGTCCCAGTCACTTTTGCCAGCTGGGGCCCCCTAAGACTGAACAAAATGATGCGCAAATTGAAAAGGAAGCATTGGCCATTCTGTGCGGGTGGTGCCATTCCAAGTCTACCTCCCAGGCCAATCGGCGAAGATATTCACAGACAATAAACCCCTAATACAAATTTTCAAAGGCTCGGCCCCACATCCTCCAGCACACCTAGAGAAGTGGATGCAGCAGTTACAACCATTCAACATTGAGCTATTTTATTGAGTGGGTGAGGACAACCCTGTAGATGATCTCTCCCGCCACCCACGACCAGCTACCCCTCAAGAGAAAGAACATCCCAAAGAAACAGAGGAACACCTGTGCCACGTGGTAGCGTGTGCCGGTCCAAAGGCGATGACACTACAGGAAATAGCCAAAGAGATCGAAGCAGATGTCTGCCTCCAGCACACAAAACACACCATACAGTCTGGGGACTGGAAAAACGTCTAATAAGCAGTAGTCCATAACACTACGGCAGTTAAAGAGAAACTACTGGCCTTGTTCGGCATCAGATATGAACTGACTGTGTCGGAAGAAGGGGTTGTGCTAAAGGAGCACCGTATCGTCCTGCCAGAGGTGCTAGAAGAAAGGGCCCTCTGGCTGGCACACGAGGGGCAAAGACTCAAGTGTATCTCAAATCCCGAGAGTGGATGCCAAAAATACAGAACAGGGTACTGGAGCTGGTCGAGACCTGTGCAGCGTGCCAATCATCAAGGAGACAAATGGCACCAGAACCCATTGCAAATGCGCCCAGAAGCAACACAATATGGGAGTCAATCAGCAAAGACTTCTGTACCATCACTCGGAGAAGGCTACCTATTCGTTCTAATAGACGAGTTCAGCAGATACCTAGAAGTCGCACACATCAAGTCAACAGACACCCTATCAGTCATAACGGCTCTGGAAAAGGTGTTTGCCACACAAGTGCCTTACCCAGAGTCTTTAGCTCACTATCTTTCACAGAGGAGAAATATCCTAAACATATCAGTCTTTGCCCTGCCCTGGGGCAGTCCAGCACCGAAATGCTAGGCAATTCTCCTCTGAACAAGAGTACCAACAGCAACCCCAGACACGTGTTTCCACACTGGCGGGAACATTGTCTCGCGGAGCGCGGGCTCACAAGATCTCGTTACGTCCAGATCTCGCGAGACGAAGCTCCCGCGATCACATGACGTTCCCACACTCCCTTTACTTCAAACTCGAGCAGCATTATAACCATTACAATATATAAAAAATCAACACAATAAAAAAACGACATTTTCCAAGAATCATAATTTTTTCTTTGTAGTCCTTTTTTGATATGTTAACTTGAAACATGTAATATCCTTAGCCAATCCTTTATCTGCTAGTCCATAACCTGCTCCCTTTTTCTCTTTTGGCGGGTATCACCCGTCTTGAAAACAGCTGAATTATCCGCCAAGTCCCTCATACGCCCATTCACTTGTATGGGCTCCCACCCGCCAAAAAAAAAATCTGGTGTTTTCATCCGCATTGGTGACAAAAATGGTTGGGAGCTATGCAAATGTAAGTCATGCACCCCAACTGGTAGACGCTGAAACATAAGTGTATCCTCCTCTTGCTTGTCTTAGGATCCTGCTGCCTTCTATTCCGTTCCTGCTAAATAATCAAATAAACAAAGCTGAGGCTGGCTACGATAGGGTGGGCAATCATTAAAATACATTTCTCACAACAATTTTATTCCATATGCATTACATCAGAATCTTATTTAGCTCATAGAATGATTGACTGGGTGGGATAATCCTTGGCCTCTGTGTCTTTAATCAAATCTTGACTTTCTATAACGTTAGTATGGAAAATCAGTATTCTATGGCAAGAGCAAAGGCTCGGATTATGCTTGTTCAAAGCTTACTCACTGTGATGCTTTCTCTCTGGCCTCCGGATGTTAGCAGGGAGGCCAGAGGTGCGCTGTGCATGCCGCACACAGGGAATGCAGAGCACTAACAAAACAGGATCGCACACGTTCAGATCGTACTCAGCTCTGCCTGTTTCCGCTCATCACTGCTTTTTTATTAATTCTCTCTTCCTCATCACGTGAGGCGAGCTCCCTCTCACTCATGTGACTTGGGCACGTGCGGACACCATATTCCTCCCAAACTTGGATCTCTTAAATAAAGTCTGTCAACTCACTTGGAACTGTCCATGAGTCTTTCTCGGCCTGGAAGGGTCCTTGCATCTCTTGGTCTCTTTTGGTAAACTCCATGTAGGACATACCCTCGCAGTTGAGACGATGGGCGAGGCTTCTCAAGGAGTCTATACCGGGTGTTGTTTCTTCTCTCATGTTCTCCTTCTTCACGGCTTTCGCTTGCTTCCTCATCGAAGTGAGGCGATGTCAGGGCCTCTTTCTACAAGGATGTGTTATCATCCCTCTCAGGGTGTTCCTCGGCCGGATTCAGTGACTCAGCTCCTTCTTGTGTGTGGGTGGGTTGTTCCTTCCAAAGTGTTGGTGGCACCTTGCGGAAGTGGGATATGTTGCGTGTTACTACCTCCTGCCCTCCAGTAGCTGTTATCATGCTGTGGTCAGAGTTGAGCACTGTCCAGGAGCACGACTTGTATGACAGAGTCATTTTCTTCAGGGTGTCCTGGTTCCTCACTAGCACAGTGTTGCCATCTTGGAGTTCTCAGTGTTGTGCTCGACGAGAGTGCTCTCCTTTTCATTCCGTTTCACATGTGCCTCTTTTATGAGTGGCGTGTCTGGTTCAGGTGCTACCCAGTTTGAGTGTAGCAGCAGTTTCGCTGAAATGGGTGCTCCAAACATGGGTGCAGCCGGGCTGACTTGTGTCCAGGACTCATGTCTGGCAGAGAGTCTCCCAGGACCCCCCTTGTTATTTGCATATTTCAAGTAGGGGAATCCAGACGTGGACCCCTTGCTCACTATTCTTAGAGAGGCACAGCTACACCCTACTGATGAGGTTCAACAAGTGTCTGGGGTTGCTGTTGGCACTCTTGTTCAGAGGAGAATTGCCTAGCATTTCGGTGCTGGACTGCCCCAGGGCAGGACAAAGACTAATATGTTTAGGATATTTCTCCTCTGTGAAAGATAGTGAGCTAAAGCATAGCTCTCAACTCACACGCTTTTGGCGGGTGTCACCCGCCTTGTAAAAGGCTGACTCACCCGCCAAGCCTCCAGCGCTCCCATTCATTTCAATGGGCGTCTCACCCGCCAAAAACAAAATCGGGTGATTTCACCCGCCTTTGCAACACAAATGGTTGAGAGCTATGGTGTAGAGATATTGCGAGAGCCCCGCTCTCGCGAGATCTCGCTCGCGCCATCAGCTCCGCCCCCGCGCGCTACGCGCGCATTACGGGACGAGCTGAGGACGCGGACAGCAGCGTCTTCCCGGCTCCTCCGAGCACGGGACTTATTAAAGGAGTTTTGCTGCATATTTAAGCCATAGCATCTAAACCCCAGTTGGCCACGTTGGCCCATTAAATCCTGGACACTATCCATGCACTATCTGATCCAGAGATATTGGAAATAAAGTCCTGGTGAAATCCCTGCCTGGCTCCTGTCTTTCTTCAGGCACTAATTTACAACATAAATTGGCGACGAGGTTCACCACAGGAAACCGCGCAGAAACATGCAGGGAGCCACACCGCCACCACCCTTTCTACAGACACCAGGTAGGCCTGCCATTCCTTGGCCACAATGGCAGCCCCTGTTCATGACGTAAGTGGAGGCAATGGGTGGATCAGGATTTTCAGCGGTGAGACGCAGGGCCATGTTACTTAACGCCTTAGGGGTAGAAGGGCAAAGAATATTCGAGGGCCTTACCCCGATACCAGTAGATGACGACAATGATGATGTGTTCAAGGAGGCCGTTAGAAGAATCATTAAGAGGTTCGCCAGCAAAGAGAACACTGTACTCCATAGAATAAGGTTTTACACTCGAAAACAAGAGCAGTCCGAACCCGTCGATGACTACGTCACGAAATTAAGGGAACTAGCAGCCCTGTGTAACTTCGGCACCAATGCGGAAAACCGCATATGTGACATGCTAGTCGTCCATACCAACAGTCGCAAGGTCCAAGATAAGTTCATCCTCGAAAAAGAGCTACAGTTAGAAAAAGCCGTAGAAATTGCCAGAGCGGTGGAGGAAACCGTGGGGAGAAGGAAAGAGTTTACAGGGGCCCAAGTCCCCACTGAAATACAAGCAGTTGGATTCCGTCCAAGAAAGGAAAAGTTTGCACCAGACACGAGAGAGTCAAGAAACAGCAAGAGAGAACCCCTCAAGTGTCATAGGTGCTCCAGCACCAAACACCTGGCATTTGACAGAGAGTGCCCAGCTAGAGACAAGGAGTGTTCAGTCTGCAAACGCATAGGACACTTCTCGATAGTATGTCGATGGAGGAACAAGAAAGTCACAAGCCTCACCACTGAACACGCAAAGGAAAGGGAATCCTCGTCAGATGAGGAGGGGAGACCCACAGTCATAATGGTGAACAGCACCCGAGCCAGGAGAGAGAAGCCTCACTGCGTGATCAAAATCGATGGAAGAGAGACACGGGTCATGGCAGATTCCAGGTCGGACCTCACCATCCTACCCCTCCAGACATATAAAGACATGGTGGGTAAAGAGAAAGTGGAAGTGCTCACCACACGACACAAGCCCACGGTGTTTGGGGGGGCCTCAGTCGAACTCTTAGGGTATATCAACGGCAGAGTCGAATTCAAAGGAAGAGAAACCATCACCAGAGTCTACTTCAGCCATGAAGGGCCTGCAGTGTTGGGCTGGGATGATCAAGACAAGTTAAAAATCAGACTGGATCCCAGCACAGAAGATCAAGTCCTATCAGTCCATACGAGGAACGAATCTGTAGTCAAGAGCGATTACCCAACACTTTTCTCGGAGGAGCCGGGGCACATTAAAAATTTCATTCACAAGATCGTGCTCAAAAGAAATGCCGTCCCTGTCAAGCACCGGGTGAGACCGGTACCGGCCACAGCAAGGGACACCCTTAGACAACAGCTAGACAAAATGAAGATGGAAGGAGTGATAGAAGAAATTGAAGCGTCCGAATGGCTGAGCCCAGTCGTCCTGATAAAGAAACCCCAGTCACAGGAATTAAGGGTGTGTATAGACCTGCGCAGCCTAAACTTAGAAGTTATCACGGACAACTACCCGCTCCCAAGCATAAACGAACTCATATTATTAATGAAAGAGGCCAAAATATTCTCAAAACTTGACATGAGAAATGCATATCATCAGATACAGCTCCACGAAGAATCGAGACCCCTTACAGCATTTATCACGCCATTTGGCACATTTCAATTCACTAAAATGCCTTTCGGGTTGTCGTCAGCCGCGTCGGCCTTTCAGCGCATGATGGACGTCCTACTAAGGAAAGTCAAAAATGTAGTATATTTTCAGGATGACATATTGGTTTATGCAAAGGACAAGCAGACGCACGATACCACCCTCAAAGTGGTTCTCAACAAACTACAAGATGCAGGAGTGCGTTTACGTCACGAGAAATGCTCATTTGGAGTAAAAGAAGTTGAATATCTGGGCTACAAAATTTCGGAAAAGGGGATCAGCCCGAAAGAAAATCTTATGCAAGCCATCACCAAAGCTCCTGAACCTGCCACCAAAGAAGAGGTGAGGTCTTTTCTGGGATTGGCTGAGTACTACGCGAAATTTATACCAAAGTTTTCAGAAACCACGTCACCCCTACGCGATCTACTTAAAAAGGGGACAGAATTTTCATGGAGTGAACCTCAGAAGAGGGCGATGGACACCATAAAGCAACACATCATGAAAGCTCCATGTCTGCAACCCTTTAACCCAGAGTGGGATACGGTCATTACCACTGACGCCAGTGCGTACGGATTAGGAGCAGTGCTAACGCAGAGGAGAGGTGACACCGAACATGTGGTGGCCTTTGCGTCGAAGGCACTATCAGAGGCGGAACAGAACTACTCTACGATTGAAAAAGAAATGCTAGCATGCGCATGGGCAGTCGAACATTTCAGAACATATGTGTGGGGCACAAAGTTCAAGCTGGTGACAGATCACAAGCCGCTCATCCACATGCTCAGCCCGGGAGGCACCAAAACATCCACGCCCAGACCAGCTCGCATTGCAGCAAAACTTCAGGAATACACATTCGAAATCCATCACATCTCAGGATGGAAAAACTCGCAAGCCGACTGCATGTCGAGACTGCCCGAGAACAAGGAAAGGGCTACCACATTCCTACACGGAGAATGCATAGTCGCATCCATATCAGACATAAGGGCCCCAGACTACCTGGAACTCAGTGAGAGACACTGGGAAGAAGAAGACGGGAAGGACCCAATCATGGCCAAGATACGCAATTGGATCAAAGAAGGCTGGCCGAATGAGAAAATGCTGCCGGAGGGCATGAGAGCATATTGGAAGGTGCAAGATGAGTTGTCGGAAACGGAGGGAATAATCATGAAAATGGATCAGATCATCCCCCCCACTGGAATGAGGCGCACCATACTCTGCAGGGCCCACGCGGGACACCTAGGGAACACGATGACTCGCCGCAGGGTGAGAGAAGCTTACTGGTGGCCGTCTATGGACCAGGAAATACGCGCCATGATAGAGCGCTGCCATGAATGCCTAAACAGTGACAAAAGACTGAAAGTTCGACAGGCGCCTCTCATTCCCACGGAGATACCAGAAGCAGTATGGTCCAAAGTGGGCATTGACTTCATAGGGCCCCTGGAGACGATGGAAACGGAACACAAATATGGCATAGTGCTGGTCGACTACTTATCCAAGTGGGTCGAAGCCGAGTTTGTCCCGAACATAACCACAGAGACGGTCATAGAGGTACTCACTGAAATTTTCCAAAGGGAAGGCCTCCCCAAAGAAGTCGTCACAGACAATGGTGTGCAACTAGTTTCCAAAGATATGGAAGCATTTTTAAGAAAGAACCACATCAAACAAAAGAAAGCGGCTTTGTATCACCCCCAAGCAAATGGACTGGTGGAGAGGGCGAACAGGTTCATAAAAGGGGCCATCCAACTGGCAACAGCGTCAGGAATGAACCCCCTCAAAACTGCCAAAGAAGCCATAGCGGCTCACAGGCTCACGCCAAATGGAATTACTCAAATATCCCCGTTCAAAATGTTGAGAGGGAGGAGTGCGGCATCCACCCTCATTCCACCATGGCTGGCGAAAGTAAGGGAAGATGAAGCAGTTGACATGACGGAAGTAGTATGGCGCATGGAGAGAAACAAGATACGCATGAAATTGTGGAGTGACGAGAGAAGAAGGACGAAGCAAGCGCCCAATATAAAAGAAGGGGACTGGGTCAAAATCAAACTGCCAAGAAAGGACCAAGCCACGGGATCCCGTTATAGTCGGCCCATAAAAGTAACTCACAAAGGAACCAATCACGTCCGCACGGAAGACGGGCGCTCGTGGAACTATGAAAGGGTAGCGTTATACCAGCGAAGGCAATAAGAAGCGAGGACCCAAGAGACACCCCACTTAGAAACCGAAAGAGATAACTGGAGAAACGAGGAACGAGAAACAGAAGGAAGCGATGGAGAAAGAGATGAAACCGAAACGGAACGAGAAGAACCATGTGAAAGTCCAGAACCAGAGCAGCAGAGACCATGCCCCGTAACCAGTGAGAGGCCCCTAAGGGAGCACAGAAGACCGGTGAGATACAATGACTATGTGGTACAGTGAACTCGTTCTGCTTTTGGAAAAAGGGAGGTGTGTAGAGATATCGCGAGAGCCCCGCTCTCGCGAGATCTCGCTCGCGCCATCAGCTCCGCCCCCGCGCGCATTACGGGACGAGCTGAGGACGCGGACAGCAGCGTCTTCCCGGCTCCTCCGAGCACGGGACTTATTAAAGGAGTTTTGCTGCATATTTAAGCCATAGCATCTAAACCCCAGTTGGCCACGTTGGCCCATTAAATCCTCGACACTATCCATGCACTATCTGATCCAGAGATATTGGAAATAAAGTCCTGGTGAAATCCCTGCCTGGCTCCTGTCTTTCTTCAGGCACTAATTTACAACATATGGCTAAAGACTCTGGGTAAGGCACTTGTAACCAGGACTCATGTCTGGCAGAGAGTCTCCCAGGAACCCCCTTGTTATTTGCATACTTGTGATAAACAACATTATTTGAGGTGGTTGCAGTCCAGGGGTGTTGTTAGGTCCGGTAAAGATCTGGGGCTATGCTGATGTCGGGGCTGCGGGACTAGCTTGCGCCCGCCCCTCCCCCCCTTAGCAACGCCTCTGGGTTGCACACTTGTTAAACTGGGTACCATGTGCCACACTCATTTCATGATTCTGTTTCAGGATTCAAAAAAGTGACACTTAGATATAGTTGCTGCGGAGTAGGGGCTTCAGCAGCCGAGATGCCGTCCCAATCCAAGATGGTAGCTGTCCCTGCCCTCGCTGCAAACCAATGGTCCGCTTTCTGTGCCCATGACAGCTAGTGGCGTTCTTGCAGCGACTCTATGGCGCCCCCTTCCGGTGCATGATACCCGGCTCTGACAGGGTGCTTTGGATCCTAAGCTGGGGCTGAGGCGGGGGCGGCTTCCGGTACTATTGGAACCGAGATGGAGGCAGCGGCTCCGGCGGTGTGAGGACTAGAGTGCGGGGCGGCATGGAATGGCGCCCTGCCTGAGGGAGGTGAGGGAATGGAACCGGAGGGGCAGCTTAACGGTAAAAGGGGGTGATGGGTGGGGTATCTGCCCCAAGGGATCAGACGCTCTGACGGAGGCAGGTGAGAGAGGGGCGTGGATTGGAATGTACGTTCGCTCTGACTTAAAGGGCTGGCGAGACGCGAAGCTTTTGGTGTTTCCTTCCTAAAATACACGTTGTTTGTTAGGGGGTCTCTGTTCTATTCATACTGTACTACTAATGGAATAGCCACGCTCATGTCACTCTCCTGTCCCATGATCGTTCGCTGCACAACTCTTTGAGCTGTTCCGTATTTCTCTGCTCAACTGTTTAGTAGACTGAGCAGCGAATGTGATTCTGCATCATACACGGAAGCACTGTGGGGTTCTGAGAACAGAGCCCTCCTGTGTGGTGTTCCTTTGGTTTCTGACTTTAGTGGAATGTGATGTTCTCAGATGTGTGACACTGCGGTGTTTGGGTTTAACTTTGTGTGAGTTCTTTTGGCATTGTTGGTTTTCATTAGTGTTGGCATTCGTGTGCCGGGTTTGTATGACGTTATAGTAGATTCTGATCATCACATACTTGGTTTCGTGGTCCTCATAGTTCGTGGCATTGACATTCATGGCTTGTTCGGGTCCTCATATGAGTTGTGCCCTTACGTTCGTGTTGGGGGTGTAACTGAGGTGTTACCATTTGCGTGCATGAGTCTGGACTGTGGGATCTTGGTTCTCTGAGCTTAGATTATTTTTGTGTGTGTTGCCACTGGTACTGTACTTGTACGTGGCTTCTGATGTGCTTGGTGTCGTGGTATACACAGGCTTTGTTTTTCCAGAGCTCATGGTACTCACTGTACGTGAGATGAACGGTGGTTTATTGGAAATGTTGACTTGACTTTTGTGTTCTCTGGGTGCTCCACTTATGTACGGTGGTGTCAGGTCGACCGAGGTGCTGTGCTTGTACATTTACATGTGTCCTGTGAGATCATCATGATGTCATGCATAAATCAATGAGGTTCTTGGAGGTGCGAAACTCATGTACATAGGTTTTGTTATCTAGTGGAAGTACTAGCATCAGGGTGCATAGGTTCAATGGGTTATCAACCTACAGCGCGAGTGCCTGAAACAATGAGCATTTCTCTACTGTGCTGACACTAGTAAAGATAGGCTCTGTGTGGTTCTCCAAAGTCCTGGCCCATCTGTATATGAGAAGCAGATCTCCTACGGCCGAAAAAAGTTGTGTTGAATGTTTAGAGGTTGAGACACTCTTCTACATAGTTTGAGTTTCACCATAATGTTCTGCATTGCCGTACATGTCATGAGCTGCTCGCAGTTCTTCTGGAATTCCTGTACTTTCATAGGAGTTGTATGGGCGGCTGTGTGTGTGGAGTCTCGGGTTCTGTGCTCTTAAATGGTTCATTGGGTTCTAACTATCTGAACTCTTGTATGGTTCCGTAGGTGTTCAAAGGTGTTCTCGAGGGCGCTGGCCCTAAAAGACATGGCGTTTGTGTATTGGTAGTTTTTGTTTTTATTTTATTAGTCCCACTTTTCTACCAGAAGTGCTGAACATAGAGCAAAAAAACACAACAAAGACATTCTCTTTTCAAAATGCGTTTTTATAGCTACAGTCATGTTGGTGGAGGGTATCCGGGTGATGCATTGGGATCTGGGTGATGCGTGGGTGTAAACTTGTTGGGACGGACAGCTACATACATAAGTGCACGGGAGGGATATCAAGTTTCAAGCCACTAGCCAGGCATAAAGTCAGTCGCTGCCTCGATTCTGTGTATACTTTCATCACATAATTTCTTACTTGCCAAGAGTTATCTGTAGCTAGTGCAAATGCTGCACCCTGCAATACAGTGTACATTTAGGCTAGCAGTTTGTGCTTGAGCTAGGTCTTAAATGTGTCCTCTGATTTTGAATTTCTTTGATGCAGAGGAGGGGTACATTTCTGTTGAAAACTGATTCAGGTGGTGGGGGACAGAGGATAAGAGTTGTGACCGAGCCCAAGTCAGAGATTTGTAGATGGATGTCCTCTGTCTGAGGTAAAGGAAAAGGATAATCTGGGTATAATCGGCAAAGAGGTGGTAAGAGAAGCCAAAGAATTTGATGCATTTACTCTGGAATGGGGTTGTATAGATTGCAGAGGTGTGAAACATGACTGATCTTTGTGGGATTCCCAATGGAAAGGGTACTGGGGAAGGAAGTGTTAGTCACAGGAAATGTAGAAAGAGCGGTCTGATAAGAGGCCGCCCATTCAAGTGCAATATCCTTGAAGCTTAGACAGTCCAACAGATAAGGGGTGTATCTGCCACTTTTACTCCCTAAAAAAGAAAAAGCTAATACTCTCTAAATTAGGGAGTAAAAACTCCCAACAAAAAATAGGAAAAGGACACGTAGGAGCTTGTGCTCCTGCTTTCACCCACACAGCACCATGGATCAGTAATGCACATATTACCACAGTAAAAAACTATTATTACTGCCTGATTATTACTGCCTGATTTGAAAAAAGTAAACGTGTATCTCCTTTTTTTTTAATGTGTATGAATAACTAGAGGAAGGGAATAATTATTACAAAAACATTTCCATTTTCCCGTTAAAAGTTGTTTACTCGCTTATAAAATACTCCCATTGCAAATTGGACTTATATATTTGCACCCAAACATAATTTTACTCCCACCTTAAAAAATAAAAATAGGGAGTAAAATACTCCCACTACTAAATCTTATCTGGAACACTGAGCCTAGGGAGAAGCGAGTTTGGAGAAGGTCTGAGGCAGCATAGAGATGGAGTGGTGAGCAGTGATCAGAAAGTTAAAGATGTGGGTGAAAGCGGTTTCTGTGACATGTCTGTGGTGAAATACAGGTTGCCAGCGGCTGGGCACCCAACACGTTTACTCGAGGCAGCTCATGGTGCTGATATAGACCACTCCCTTGAGGATTTTAGACTGGTGAGACAGGGAAGCAACAGGTTGGTTGAAAGAGGGATGATGGATGAGGTCAGCAGTATGTTTTTTATTTAACAAAACACAAATGTAAAGCGATTTTTTTTAAATTTAAAGATGGGTGCGGATTTGGCTACCTCATGGCAGGCTAGAAAGATGCAAATTAACAAGGGGGGTCCTGGGAGTCCCTCTGCCAGACATTAGTCCTGGTTGTGAGAGACTTACCCAGAGTCTTTAGCTCACTATCTTTCACAGAGAAGAAAAATCCTAAACATATCAGTCTTTGTCCTGCCCTGGGGCAGTCCAGCACCGAAATGCTAGGCAATTCTCCTCTGAACAAGAGTACCAACAGCATCCCCAGACATATGTTTTGGTCTGGTTGGACCTCATCATTAGGGAGGAGTTGTGCCTCTCTAATAATAGTGAGCAAGGGGTCCACGTCTGGATTCCCCTAGTAACTTAGGGTGAGACCCAAAGTTACTTGCATATGCAAATTAACAATGGGGGTCCTGGGAGTCCCTCTGCCAGACATTAGTCCTGGTTGCGAGAGAGTTACCCAGAGTCTTTAGCTCACTATCTTTCACAGAGAAGAAAAAGATGTCACTTGATGTAGATTGAAAAGGGAGTGAGAGCAGGTACAACGGGTGCAAGCCTTTCATTTGTAATTATTTTATTTTCTCTAAGGATGCTAAGGTGTCAGCCACAGCGGAGGATGAATTGGGTGAGCAGAGGATCAGTATAATCACAGTAGTGGGAGAGAAGAGGTTGGTGGTGAAAAGAGGAAGGCACAGAATGGTGGTCATGGTATTGGCCACTTTAATTGCTTTTAGAGAAGTGGCAGGCAGTCATCAGCGCAGTGGGAGGATGGAGTGGAGCTTAGTTTGAGCTCTCAAGTTCCCTCATTCCATGTGCCGGTCATGATTGTATTCTTTGTGTTCTGAAACATGTTGGTTTGTAAATTCAGCACCACAAGTTCCTGAATTCAAAGAAACAAACAGGACTGGAAACAAGGAATGGGGACACTTGAGAGGTCTGTAGTTCAGGTGGGGGAATGAGCAGCCTGAATGGTTATGGACATCTTGCAAGGGTGCAATCAGAATGAGGATTTAAGATCAATGTAGGAGGAAGCTTTGTCGGGTTCAACAGGGATGGTGAAGATGAGGAGAGAGTCGGTGTAAGCAGTAATAGGAGAGAGAGCAATCGTTGTGCTTGTTGTTTAAGTGGAGACTCGTTGTCGACCTCAGCTTCTGGATAGCTGGGGAGATCTGGTTCAAGGCAGGTTGGAGTGAAGGAGCAGGCTTCATCTTGATAGTCAAAGGGGTTAACCAGTGCAGTAGTGAACACATCAAAGGCAAGTTCGTTAGAGTGAGCAGCTGGGGGAGAAAGAGCTTGGAGGGAGGTTTTAATATGGTTAAGCTAGACGAAGAAGTCGGGCTTCAATTTTCTTTTGTCGATAGGTGAGGTGAATGTGGAGTGTGAACTGGGATAGTGAAGTGGAAGAGTAAGTTGCCAGAGGGTGAAGTGCTAACAGAGAGCAGAGAAGCGGAAACGTAGATTCAGTGAGTTGCTATAAGAGTGGGTAGGCGGTTATCCTAGTTGACCAGAAATTGTGACTCTTAAGCAACACACAAAACCCCGATTGTGTTTCCTTGGTGCAGAATGCCACTTGGAGACTCAGGAACAAGATAATGCATGGGAAGCAAAAAAAGGATGGTGACAGTGAGGGCATCCCATTCTTTAATGGTTAGTGTCCATGGGGGACAAGCCTCCCCACCCCAAAGGCTGACCTAACAATGACTGAGATGAGCATGGAACGAGGAAGTCATGGCTGCCTAGCTGGGCTGTGACATAGGCTTGTGACCTGGATGGTGGGCTCAGTAGAGCACGGTTATCGTTGGGAGGTGTTGTGGAGGGTGACTGCAAGAGGAGAGCATGTTGTCACACCAATCCAGGGAGAGTGAAGTTAAGTCGTAGTTGATGAGCTTTGCACAGTTTGAAGTAACCCAGCATGAGGGCATGGGACATCCCCCCTCCGATGCAATGACCTTGGTTTCACATTTCTTGAAGTGCATCAAGTTGTCTGCTTTTCTAAGGCCAGTAGTTGTGGGCGTCATCCCAGTTCTGCTTCACATGTATTGTTGGGCACATTCTGTCGACCTTTGGTATTTTGTTTGCAGGACAGGCGTTGCACGTTTTCTTTTCATGTAGTGTGCCACTTGTTGTAATATTGACCTTCGGCATGTGGTCAGCCTTTATTGACGAAGAGCGGCTTATACCCACTGTGCCCTTGCTATTGCTCTTTATAACAAGGAATGCTTGCTTAGACTTTTGGATGTATTTTGTGACTTGTTTTAAGGTTCCTGAGGTGTTGACTGTCATTCCAAAATGTGTAGTTTACTACATTTATTTGATAGTCCTCTGCTTTTATTATAAATTGGTATTGGTTGTCAGTATACACTTGTCCCTAAGTAACATAATCATAACTTTGGTTTTCCAGAGGTTGCAGTATTTTTGCTGCGAGTTCAGTCGTCGGAGTAGGATAAGATGAATGATGCAAGTGGGCTTGAATAATTTCTCTTTTACTGACCCGTTTCTTTTCTGACAGCAATAAGTATTGGTACATCTGCAAGCCTCAAGGAGCGTACCCCTCCTCAAGAGTGTTGCAAGGTGTTAGGATTTAGTTTGTATTAAAATAAGGGACACAGCTTGTGTAGCATTTGCTATTGGAGTCCTTCCCGCTTTCTTCTCCCGCTGCCTGATGGACCTGGAGACTGCAACGGCCACTCCATACCAAGGAAATTCATCCGCGCTAATTTGTCGTAGATCATTGATACACAGTTGTGGATCATGCCTGTGCCTTCTAAACCGCAGGAATGCAGACTGGTCTACAGATCAACGGCATACCAGCCACTTGTACTCCCTAAAAATAGGCAAAAACGCCAAACAAAAAAAGGAGTGGTAAAAATACTTGCAAAAATAGGCAACTGACACATTGGAGGCAGCTACTAGCTGCAATTCAGGTAGCTCCACAGACCAGTTCAGATCAGTGGTACCAGCAGAGCCACTGGCAATTGAAGGAGTTCAGATATTATTTCTTCCTGGTCTGAGGAAGAACTTAAAGTTGAAAAAAGACATTGTAGCTATTAATATAAAAGGATATCGGGTTTTATACCCAAGGTATGTTTTTATCTGACCAAAAAATTTACCAAAGGGACAATTGGAATTCCGTTTATTGGTCCATTAAATACATTCGCCCCGTTAATAAATAAAAAACAGTGGGCAAAATGCACCCACTTCCATGTCAAAATCTGGCGGCATGAGCGCAATAGATGTGCCTAGTTGCACTGCACAATGACCGCTGATTCTGCCGTCTGGCTCCTACATCTCTTCTATTGACTTTTTTCTTCTTATCGGAATAAAAGCAGACCGGCGTGCAGATGTAAACTTTATGGGATCCATTTGATCTACGATGGGTTGCAAAGTATTTTCATCAGTGTTTTAAGATAAAAATGAGTAAAGTAATTACCAGTGCCAATTTGGAGAATATCAAAGATAAGACCGAGGCCATCAGTTGGGTCATGGGGGCAGTCATTTTCTTTACTGTGTTGGATGGTGCCATGGCTACTGCCACCAGTATGAATTGGGGACATGATTGATAACTGCAGGACATTTTCTACAATAGTGAGGAACAGTGGCTGCTCTTAAAAAGTATCACTAATGGACTTGACTGTAGACTTTTTCAACTCTGAAGTGCAGTGATGCGATTCTGAAATTGACAAACATGAGCAGTTCCTATTTTAAATTCTATTTTGACACTCTCGCCACCTTCAGTTTTTCTTTTTCCTATCTAGTGGATGATACATTAGCAAATCTGATAAATCAAAGAGAAAAATCTTTGCCAGTCTTGTTTCCAAATATGAAGACCATCATTATGATTGGAGTATGGAGTAATCGTATATCATCCCTTTTTTCGACTGGTAGCAAAGGATTTGCACTCTTCCAACCTTCTCATATCTGAAGGAAGCCTAACGTTGCAATGGTTCCCATTGTAAAGAACCTTTCCCGTTAGCTTGTTTTGCTTTCACCGTGATATAGTCGTTGTTCTCACGTTTAAAAAAAAAAAAAAAACCTGCCGGTAGACTAGGTCTTCATAGAGCACTCGTGCTGTCTGTGGAAACCCAATTTCAGCAAAGCCTCTGTTGGAAATTGAGATAAAGATCTTAAACATTGGGACTCATTACTCATTACAAGATTGCCGGTCTGGAAACAACGGTGCTGATAAGCTTACCGGCACCGTTGTTTACGGACTGGCAAATGAGTTCTGCAGGCGGTTGCCGTCCCGCCCGCAGACTTTGACTTGCGTACAGTGCCGGTTCTTCAGTCCTCCCCATTCCCATTGACTCAATGGGAATGGGGAGTTAGGGATGCCGCCGCCTGACTTGCCGGACTGCTGGGGCTGTAATGCCACGGTTATTCCGGTAAGTCAGGCGGTGGTAAATCATCACAAGTCCGGCAGCTGCCTGCCGGTTTTACCGGCACAGCTACGACCGGACTCATAATGAGGCCCATTGTTTTACTACCAGAGGATGTCTTTCAAAGCCCCTCCTCCATAACTATTGAAAGCTCTCAAAAATACCAATGGAAAAATTTTGCATCATCTGTTTTTAAATTTACCATTTGCATACTGCACACCACAAACTAAATGTTATTTATTGCACACATGAGAGGAAAGAAGAGTGAGTCAAATAACTAATAGACTGCTCGTGAAACTACTACGAAAGGATTTTGTTTCATTATGAAGCATTGCCTTACATTATAGATTCCCTACAGTGGTTAACCCTCGGTTCCGTTTTGGAGATGTGAAAATATTTAGCTGTCAGTCATAGCAAGGGCTGATGCGTTATTGCTCTGAGCATGCTGTTTATTAAACAGATGTAAGGTTGGTCTTCTTTTATTTATAAGGACTCAGAAATATTTCAATGCAATTTGTCAGATCCTTAAAAAATTGCTTTATCTACTAGAAAGTTACACAGATGACAACTGTAAGAAAGCTTAACATGACAGCGCTTGCTTATCAGTTGAAGGACATGGAGAAAGGAGGAATGGTGGAATAATGGAAAGGATTGGGTGATCGGGAGGGTGAGGAAGGAGTGGGGTAATGATAGTAAAGATGGAATGAACAAAAGACAGAAGGAAGTGAAGTTGGTGAGAAAATAAGACGGATATAGAGATGGAGTCAATGGGGGGGGAAAGACAATATGGAATGAAGGAAAACGATGGAAAGAAAGGGAAGATGGTAAGAAAAGATGGAATGAAAGAGAAGGAAGGAAATGGAATCCGAAGGAACTGTAAGTCAATGGAAGGATAGAATAAGGAAAAGTATAAAAGGAATGACGGAAATAACTACACAGTGGCATGAAAAAAGTATAGAAATAAGGGAAGACGGGTGGAATGTGGGTAAAAAAGTGCAAAATCGCATGCACTGCTTCTGAATTGTTACATTTCAGACTTGATTGCTGGTCAGAGTTGAAAAATGTAGCATACAGTCTGATCCATTGTTGAAAAATCTGTAACGGCGGTTATTGCCTCACTGTAGTGTGTCCTGCAGTCATCCATACAGGTTCTTATTGATAATTTGTTACAGGAGGCATGGTACCAATTAAGGCTCTTTTTTTGGGGCATTTACCTTCTTGCTTCGATGTTGGTGAGCTCCAAGGTACCACTTGATGTTTTCAAAATGAATTGAAACTTGATATTTCTCCTTTAAATATTTCGGTCCCCAATGTAGTTAATTTCCATAAGTAAATGTTTTTTGTTTCATATTCATTGCTGCCCCTCCCTGTGCTCAATCACGCTTCCGCACATTTGCCTTGCCCCACTGCATTGGAATCTTCTTCCTCTTTCTCTACGCTCTTTCACTACCTATTCCTTATTCTGCAAATCGCTGACATTCGTCTGATCCAACAGGGCTTATCCCAGGCTACTAATGTCAATTTTCACTTGTTTACTATTGTACCGTTTTTATACTTTTTCTATGTTAAGCGCTTTGCATTAAGGCGCTATATAAATACAAATGAAAGGGGAAGAGGTTGACTTTGTAGTGCATGCCTGCTTTTGCACTCATTGTTTTCAGGGGCCAATAGTAAATTTATCGTTACAGCAGATTGTGTTTTGTGGAGGTATTGTGTGCCAGTGATGTCTCTTGAAAAGTGAGTTGAATCAATGCTTTCTTGCCTCTGCGATAGCATGCACTGCTTGTGACATCACTTATGTTTCTTGCTTAGAATCTGGAGGTGATACAGAGTGGTGGTAAATGGTCACGCTTGTTGTGTTCTCTCTGCCTCTCTCACGGAGGGACATTTTTTATGAAATTAACATATTTCAATGCTGCCAGTCCCCGCCTAGTGTAGGGCAGTGGTGACCTAGTATTTGTCAGGATTTTCACGTATTTGGATTTAAAGGATTTCCATGGTGTTTTTACTGACCTGTAGCAACTCATTGTCAATGATGAAAGCTAAAAAGCTGCATCATATGCTGCCTTTAAGTGCATGCTCCCTATGATCCCAGAGTTCGTATGGGGGTCCATGGCTTATTGCCCACCATACAGATCCCTTCTGGCAAAACAATACCACTTTTTAGGGTGTGTTTGGGTGCAGGGTTCAAAACTTGCAAGCTGCTATCCAACCATCCATAAGTCATTTGCCACCTCAATATTGTACATGCAGACGGCACACCGTTTCTTACTTGCCAAGTCAATTATCACTAGCGAGTGGCGAGTGCAACGTTTGCATCCTGTGGATGTATCTGTTTGATATATAAATTAGGACACTTGAAGGAAACCCAAGCCTGTGTTTCATATATACTGTATTCAGACAGCGTAGACTCACCAAGGAAAGGAAGAGTGGATGAATGACCTAATGGGAAGTGAACTTTGTTTCTAATGTTTTGTAGCCCAAGAACGAAAGCGAGATTGAGCATGAGGGATCGTTTAGAAGGAATTGTGATTGAAAGGATCGCAATGGTTGATAAGAGAAGAAAAATAAGTTGGCTCAAGGCCATGCAAACATTTGAAATCATTAAAAGAAAAAGATGAGATTCAAGAGAAAGGGCTGGAGCAGAAATTGAATCACATGGAGTAAGATGACGGAGAAGATGAATTGATGGATTAAAAAAAGATCCAGGAATAAACTCAAAAGAACAGAATAATAGTCAAGACAAGAAAGAATCATAGAAGATGCCAAAAGCTTAGGGTCATGAAAAGATAAGTGATTAGACATTGAATATGTTATAAAGCTGGAAACTGGAGCTAGCAGTCTGGGCAATATTATCAGTAAAGTCGAGAGAAATCAAATCTAAAACCTAGTTCCATGCCGAATTAGAGAAATTTGAGGAGGGAAAGGAATAGATGGAGAAATCTGAGGGGAAGTGAAGAAAAGACATCCAGGACTGTATAGCTAATACAGACAGAAATGGTGGCATGGGTTGAATCAGAGAAAGTAGAAAAAGAAATACACATCTGTGAATAGTCAGTATAGAAATAAGATGGAAGGAAGAGCTAATCAGATTTGGGTGGGGGTTGGTATACAAAGAAATGTAGAGGACCAACAACATAACTGTGGGGAACTACTATAGATAGGTTAATATGGAGAAAGGTTGGCCAGCCCACGAAACAGAATAGGTGTGATTTATGAACCAAACTAGATAAACCTAAAGAAAATGGAGCAAATGAAAGAATAGTGATCCACCATGTCAAAAAACGCAATGTTCCAGCAGAACAAGAAGAGAAAAGTGTTGAGCATGTTGGGGCTGGTGGGGGCGAATCTGAGATGTAGAATACATCAGTTTTTGGAGAAGCAAAGATGAAAGCCAGATTTATTTATAGTATTCTAAAGAGATGTGTAGTACTTCTGTATATTTTGTCATTTTTTTAAGTATTGTAAATATAAGGTATTCATTGGTTTAAAACAAATTATTAGTGGAGTTTGTGAATACAATGTTCTTAATTAGCAATTTTGTACTCGTATTTTTGAAGTAACCAGAAGTTATTCCTAACCAAGACATAAAAATGAGCAACAATACAGAATTTCGATGTACTTTTGAGATCAGATTAAATGAGGTGAACACAAAATGTAATATGTGAAAGAACAAAAAATACGATAAAAAGGGTCTGAAAAGAACAGTTTTCAGTGCAAGACTCTGTGCAGCTGGTGTTGTGCAGTGTAAAATGCCCCTGTATGCTTCAATCTTGTCCTATCATGAAATGTATAAGGAAAAGGTTGGACATTTCATGAATTAAAAAATTCATAATGTTCGAGCTGGAGCCTAAGTATGGAGTAGGTTGGAGCTGCAGATGAGTGTAGACGTGGGGTAGGTTGACTAAGGCCTGGGGGGGATTTAGGTGAAGGACTCCCAGTGAGGAGACGACCCATGGCACCAAGATGAAGGCTGGGGGCAGAGGCACACGTCAGTTGGTGAAACACATGCAGTTACTTTCAGATTCCACCTGTGTTGTCACCCTCCTCATTGATGAGTGCTTATCCCCACAGTGCTAATATCAAATACGATCATAATCTATGAGCCAAAAGATCTGGAAACGAAGTATGTTTTTTAGAGTAGCTCTCTAGATGTAGACAGGATGGAGCCAATCCAGTTAAGATTTGGAAGGGGGAGTATTTTACTCCCTTTTTTTAAAAAGTTGGGAGTAAAATGATTTTTTAGTGAGTAACAATGTAAGTCCAATTCCCAATGAGAGCATTTTATAAACTAGTAATCTGTTTTAATTGCAAAACGGAAATGTTTTTGTAGTATTTATTTCTTTTCACCTAGTTATTCATGCACATTAAAAGATCCATGTTTACTTACTTTTTCCAATCAGCCAGTTAAAATAGTTGTTCCTTCCTGTGGTATTACATGGAGCTGTGAGGGTGAAAGCAGGAGTGCACGATTCTACACGTGTTTTTCCTCTTTTGTTTTTGTTTGGAGTATTTTTACACCCTATATATTTTTTTTTTTTTTGGGAGTATTTACCAATTATTAGGGAGTAAAAGTGACTGATACACCCCTTATCTGTAGGGCTGGATGGAACTATTGATCGCTACTTTGTATAAACATCTACTTGGCTTTGTGTCTTGATTGTGCTAAAGGAAAGCCAAAGCTAGAGACTAAGAGTGGATGGTGTAGTAGCGGGTGGAGGACTGGGCAAACCAGGTGGAACATTGTAGTTTGTGAACATTTTTCACTTTCAGGGTAGCTTGTTTAAAGTGATACATTAAGATAGAATGTCAAGGAGTTCAGGGATCAGTTTATGGGTTGAGCACCAGCTGCACAAAAGTGCATTATCACACAGCCACGTGCTTTGATGGAAAACTGTTTTTTCTCTCCGTCTCTCTACAATATGATGTCTCTTCCTACGTGATTTAGATACATACACTATCTAAAACATATTGTAAGCATGGAGGCAATGCAATGTTTTATAGTAGAAATACTGTAATTATGTAATACCTTTTTACTGGGAATGTACTTGCAGGACCATCATGTAAACGTTCTAAATTTCTTTTTCTGTTATTACTTACTGGTGGTTGCAAAACAGGTTGTAGTTAGCATTATAAAAGTACCATTCTGATAACTGCTGGTCAATAATATGAAAAAGCAACACTGTTTCTTGGCTAACACTGCCAACGCAGGTCTTTGGCAATTCAAGAGTGGAAGAGATCATTATTGCAGCACTCACCAAGAGCCCTGAGGGCTAGAAAATAATGCAGGGTGAGCTGCATTTTCTTTAAACAGGATAATTCAAATCACCAAATGTGCTACACATGTGTCAAAGCAATTGGCAAACCTACAGAATTACATTGCAAATTGTGATGTGGTACTGCTCATTTTATGCCTTGAAATAGTTTATATATGTAGCAACCAACTCATTGGTTATTGTTTAATTGCCTTTGGAAGGGTACCGAAGCCATCCCTGCCACTGTTCAAGACTGTGGCCTGAGGTTAGACACAGATCACTGCAAATATATATTGACTACTTAAGCTGTCATTGGTTTGTTCTTCATAATAATTGAAGCACACGAAATGTAGATGAAATTAATAATGTTGTGTTCTTTATGGCATGGCACTTTTAACATTGAGAATGCACACTAACTTCCTAGTAATACAATTCTGAGGAATGTGGTGTGCACACAGTGGTCAAACTATTACAGAAAATGGGCATGCTGATTGTGCTTTAGTCTTCATTGGTTATTCATTTTTCACAAACAACTATGGGGGTTGTGGGAAAATATTCAGTGCTCAATGCAAATAACTTAAATCCCTGAAAAGCGTGTTCGACTTCTCTGAAATGTGACATGAGTAAGCCTTTATTTTTCAATCTGCAGAAAATTGGATAAGGACGAGAAAAATGAGATGACTACTACAGACTCCAATTTTCTGTATTGGGCTGATTTTTAGATTGGGGGGCATGGTGCGACATGACTGACAGTTCTCTGATCACCAGTAGATGCTAGAGATTGCAATTGGAGAGTTTGCAACTGAAAACCTCGTAGCATGCACCCAACACATCTAGGCAGAGTATTGCAGTATTGCCTGGTTGCCTCAAAACAGTTCGTTAGTTCACAGTAAGGCTTGCTTTTTTAATTTTTAATTTTTTTTTTTTGCTAAATGCTGTATTTTATTTTTCTTTCTTTTCCTTAATGCCTTTTTTTTACAGTGGCCGTTTGATCAGGACAGCCACTCCCACAATTGCTGTCCACAAGGTTGTTAATCGCAACCTAACACGTCTGTAAGAACTACGTACCAAAAGTTAAAATCTGACACTTGGTGTTTGTACAAAAAGATTGGTCCTAACTTAACTATTAACAATAATCTTTCTTGGTATTCTACATTGTATAATGTAATATGTTAATGAATTTGGGCGCTGTTTTAATTTTTTTGTTATAACTGAATTATTGTATGCTGCTTTAAGGTATTATGGTCGAATAAAACGTGATTGGCTTGACTGCTAAGAATAAAGTGTGACGAAGTGA
Source organism: Ambystoma mexicanum (assembly GCF_040938575.1). Classification (NCBI taxonomy): domain Eukaryota; kingdom Metazoa; phylum Chordata; class Amphibia; order Caudata; family Ambystomatidae; genus Ambystoma; species Ambystoma mexicanum. The sequence continues at coordinate 738,860,840 of NC_090921.1, read as the reverse complement.
CTGAGAAAACCCACATGTACTTCATTTTTCTGGCAAGACCAAGACTATTGCAAGGGAAGTTACCCTTCCAATTTCATTATGAGAGGAAAGCAGTAGCATAATTTATCCACGGACCACTTTGCACCTGGGTTGGGGGACAGAAAAATCGGTGTTGAAGATACAGAAATTGAGTGATGAAAAGGGGTGAGGCACTCCAATACAGTGCTTTGTAGAGCGAAGGGGAACACCGGACTGTGAGAAACTGGTGCCCAACAGCTGGGACCAAAGGTGAGCGGCAAACTTAGCACAGGGGCGATGCGCTGGTCTTGGAAGCAAGTCCATGCAGAGCAACGGTGGTTCGAAACCAAACTCTGGTATGGTATTAGGCGTGTTATAAATTTTTTTTTTATTTTCTTTTATTAAATAAATCCTCTGAGAGACTAGTTCAAATTTGAACCAAGTGAAGGCGAATTACTGCCTGCAATGAGGGGCTTTGGCAGGGTGAAGATGAACCAAAAGATATTGCAAGAGACCAGATTCCCCTGCCAACAAAGACTCCAGTCAACTGGAGCTGTGTAGAACGTGAGAGGAACTGTATAGAGTTGAAACGGATTAAAGCTTGACTAGCAGTTGAACAAGCTGCAGTTGTCGCGCAACGTGGTGCAAACGGAGAAGTATACAAACCGAGGAGGTCCAGCTTGATTCGTAGTTTAATGGCGTATGTAACAGCAGGGGTTCTCTGAAATGCTTGACGGCATACACTGCATTTTGCGATTTTAAAGTCCCACTTCCACAGAACGGGCGCAAATGGCAAATGTTTTGCGAGAGACTACATTGAAGAGATTAATTATTTAGTGTTGCATGGTGTAAAACGAGTTCCCCCAAAGTGTCCAATCAAACTCGGTTGAGCAGAACTAGCAAAGCTGCATTCTAGGAAACAAAAATAAGGGTAATAAAGTGAGAAAAAAAAACAGAGCAAACTTATGGCACATTTTTGTAAAGCATAGCAGAAGTACCAAAGGCACGTGAGACCCAGGGAAGAACGTTGGTGTACAGCAAAACAATGCAGTACATATGGGGTTTGAAAGGAAAGCATGCAAGGACATTACAGATTAAGAGCATGATAATAGATTATCCTAAGTGGTTATTACATTGATAAAATGAATAATTGATTTCTTGCAACTTCTTTAGGACCATACGCCATAAAAGTATTCACGAATATCAGCACCGACTACTAGACAGTATATCTTGCCATACAAAATACATGTGGTGGTTGAAGTATTTCTATCCCTTGAATGTAATTGCACCAACAAAGTCCTATAGATAACAGATGCAACAGGATTCCACTTCCCTGGGAAACTGCATCCAGATTTGGTTGGTCAATGTTGATAAACTTCCATGTCCCCCAGTCTAGCCCAAACGCTGCAAACAAAGTCTTGTGACCAACTGGAAAAGGAACCTGTTTCGAAGTTGGAAACCATTCAGAAAAACATCATGGAGTATATTGAAATGGAGACACCCATCACAAGGGAGTCCCCTCGCCCCTCCCATATGTAAAAACCCAGATTCCCCTAACCAAATCCTGCAATCATAAAAGGGCTTTTTAGACAATAATTGGGTATCGGTGGCTCCTTGCTTGCCTGGATATCCACAGCTATCGGGAGTTTAGGAGCCCTCTTTTTAGGGGCTGTGTGGGTGAGGACACTTAAACACAAAAAAATCCATAGAATCCCACAAACCAGCTTCCTATTCCTTCTAAGAGGGCGTGCTTAGATGCACATGAACCTGGTGATGTACCCCTTAACCACAAAAGGGCGAATGACCATGTACTTAACCAAAAATATACATATTTTAATATTTTGGTAAATGTGCATCTAAACACTCCCTCTTGCCTGGATATCCTCCACAGAGCAGTGTGTAATAAGGGAAGTATACACTGCAGGTAAGTGAAGATCCTTTATTAGTAACCAGCCTGAGCCCAGCAGTGCTCAACCTGCACAACACCTCTTCACTTGAACTCCTCAACGGCTCCCAATACAATCTAGAACTATGAACAGATGTAAACATGCATCAGGGAAAGAGTGGAATTCAACGAGGTAGAATTCCACTCAAGAGCAAAACACACATTACAACACAGTGCACTTGTCCATGTGTTTTAGACATTCAGCAAGAGGAGTGGCATTCAACTTTGAGACTCCAGTAGGCTGTTTTATCAGGTTGTGTAGAGCCCTTGCTGTGCTCCTGGATACTCGAGTGCAGCTGTCTCACCATTGTGCGGACCCAGGCGACTTCCGTCAACTGCAGTGACCTTGATTTCCCAATAGTGGTACTATTACTGGAAGATGCCAGTTCTAGAGGATCAAAGAAAATAGACTGACTGAAGTAGCGATGGACATCTTTGCAAGTCATCAAACACATTCTTGTTTTCGGCACATAGATGAGAGCCTTTTTCACCTGCCCGTGTCTCCGTGGTTTGTCTGTAGTCTGTCCTCATTCAGGTCGGCTTCACTGTATTGATCATTCTGCGACTGCTGCCCATCTTTCTTTTTTGTCCCTTTTGATTAGTTATTTCAAGTAATATATTCAACCTCACATTTGCCGCATAAATATAATTAAGGTGCAGCATATGAAATAAAAAACACGACCTGACACAATACATCATGCAAAGATGCATCCAACAACAACAACTCGTTGCATATACTGCCTTATTTTCATCTGACAGGCTGATCTCCCATACAGACTTCTTGAACCAACCAGGTTTGGATGTTCTACTGCCCCTTCAGTGGCAAAAGCTGTTATTGAGGTGAACTGCCTGTTTTCTGGCAATTTTGACATCCTCTTTAAAACTTGGCTCACTGAATCCTGCATGATTCGAAATTAAGATTCAATGAGCACCACAAATCTAACTTCCACATGCGAAGCAAAGTTTTTCACTTTTACTCATTATGTATGTTCTGTTATGTTTAAATATGTAGTAAATGTGTCCTAATTCTTCATTAACATTCTCAAATATTCAACGTTTAATGTCATGTATGTTTGTACGGCACTGTTTAGTCTCAGTAGCCAAACGTATTGTTTCAAACTAACCAAGCTCTCCTAGGCTTGATGCAGGAGCTAAATAACCCTGCCTTGCCCTGCATCCGATTATCAGTTATGATCCCACCTAACTTCAACATTTATCTCAGAAATTGACTATCAGATAAAGGGAGGAGATGCCACTGCTTCCAGCAACAAAAATCTATCTGCATCTGCTGCCAGCCTACCGCCACCTTTCTCACCCACTGCACACTCCCTGCAATGTTTGTCGGATCAGTTGATGTCTCGCCAATTCCTACACATTCGGATTCATGCTCATCTGTGTACCAGGTACCTGCAGTGCCTTTATTGGTATCTTCACATTACTCGGCTCCTTTTATCATACCATCTTCCCCCACGCCCTCTACCAATACTCTTCAAATGCCTTCCCTTGCTCTCAACACTCCCCTATCCCATACCCAGAGAACCTCAAAGCAGCATGACCCCCCAATGTCGGGCATTTGGAAATTGAGTTCAGACTTGCCTCCAAAGTATCTCAACCGTGGACTACAGGAACGCACTAGGGTGAGCATCTTCAACCACCCCCCCACGATCCAAAGATAAGTACTTAAAACATCAGTTTCGGTGAACTGCCCTAAGACAGCAAATCAACCTGTGTAAATTCAGGATTCTTTCTTAGATGTGGTTTACAGGATTCGGGGCCCAGGGGCTTAAACCTTGAGCCAATTAAGAACCCCATGACAAAAAAGAATGAACAACCATCCGACAACTGCCACCTTCAAGCCTTGATTGACACTGGGAGCACCGAGGAACCTATGAAGACGGATTGTTGCAGCGCAGCGGACAAAGAGTGGTAGCCCAACAGAAAACTATCTCAGCACGCATATAAAGGCTTGGGATACCTGCTTCGGACAACCAAGGACGCCCCAAGGAGAAGATGAGGTGGGGTTTTGGTATCTCAACTTTCTTCCAGGCTGTAAACGGACCAGAAACTGGTTCCAGCAGATGACAGAAGGCAGCAAGAGCATGCAAGAAGCCTGGACTGGACTACAGGGAGCATAATAGCTAACCTGAGATGTCCAAACTACTGCACCAACCAGTATGGACATCCGACAGTTTAAAAATGGCAAAAACGGTGGGAATTGGCAGGAAAACTCCTTTAGCAGGTCAGTAGACCTGCGTCTTGCAAGTTCTAGAACAAGAGGGAGGGTAGGGACAAGGCAGAGCATTAAGTTCCACGGCAAAAAGAAGCTGACCCATTACTAGATGTGGCTGGGTGGTTTAGTAGGGCTGTCACTCGTCTGGACTACCCCCTGAGGAAGATCCTGGTCTAAACCAATTTGGAGGCTGCCATGTAGGTTCACAGAGAGCATATATGGAGCCTACCATGTGGTTGCCCAGAACAAATGAAGCCCTAAAATACAAAAGGATCGAAAGCAGGATTTAAACAAGCTACCAAAAATATACTTTGGGTACTATTGTGGAAAAATGTCTTGCAGCCCTGGTGAAACTAAACCTAAAGTACAGCTGCCACCAAACTATTCCCTAAAACAATGTAGGGTGATAACCCCCTATGGCTAAAATGGGGGGTTTAATTGACCCACCACTGGGGCTAGGCTCCTTGGGAGCAACCATATACCTTAAGGCAGAAAGGTTTACAAAGGCAGGGTGTTAGATTTAAACATCACAATCCTTGTGGTTTAAATGGAGTAAATATCATACCGTTCACTCCCAACACAATCCAAGATGGCGTCTCTTTAATGCCATTCACTTTTGTTAATCCAGCAGTCTAGTAAGATGTCGTGCAAGCACCTTTTGGCTTCATTCTACATATGCCGGGGCAATGGTGAGAGCTGCCCATCGCTACTACGCTTCTTTGTGTATTCTGGTTCTAAACTGTCTTTTCCGAAGCACTTTCCTTCGTACCGCCACCTGCGGCTTACTCTTTTGCCTTCCACTCGCGGCCCCTTGCCTGTGTCCCTCTTTACCTCAGTTTCTTTCCTTTCTCCTCCTTGGCTTTTCTAACTTTCTGCTCTGTTCTGATTTTCCCCCTCTTTGTTACTGCGGTCGTGTTAGTGTTCCCTGGTTCTCTCTGTATCGCGCAGTTTCCTCTTCCTCTTTGCTTGCTTTCCTTGCCTCCAGCTTTTCTTCACTTTTACTCGCTCTGCTCCATCCCAACTTTCCTCTTGTTCTTCCTCTCCCATTATCTCGTTTCTCCTATATCTGTTTGCCCGTTTCTTCGCCGTCTAGTCCAAACTCTGCATTCCGGTGAGACTCCTCTCTATACCAACCAATCCACTGCACTTCCTGGACTTTACTTTCGGAATTCATCCATTCTGCAAACCTTGCACCCGGATTCCCCCTGAGGGGTTCCCGAGGGCGCTGCCCACTGGGTGAACAGAGTCCTGGTTTAGTCAGGCCTCTAAATACCTTGTGGGACTCTCCCTATTACTCATCACACTTCTAACAACACTACTATCAACAAACTGTTAGTACATTTGGGATTGCTAATACAGGGGTACTTAAGGGGATGTCACTCTGCCCCCTCCCCCCAGAAAGCCAGTGATCCAAACAAATTGAGAGAAATAATCAACAAATTGAGGAGCCCTAAAAAGTGGCTGTAAACACCCCAAAATAGGAATGCTGTTTAACCCAGCACCTCCACTATTGCTGGCCATATGTGCTGATGCTCACTGATAATCCAACCAGGGTGGAGGGAACTGAGCCCTTTATTAAGCGTAAAATGCAGTCCCTGTGATTCAGGAGGCTTGAGTTTATCAAAGAAAGTACTGTTCACCATCTTGGCACACAACAGGATGTGTTACGGGTCTAGTCTCGTGGATTGGACCACCCCACACATCTCAATGTCTCCTCTCAACAATGAAGTGTTCTACCAGTAGCTCTGGAGGCCATCTACAGTGATGGTAGTGCAGAAGCTCTATGGACTGGATCGAACTATTGATCACTGCTATACGTAAACATCTTGTTGGTTTTGGCTGCTCATTATGTAAGAGACAAGAAAGTAGGAAACTAAGCAGAGTGGATGGTGTATTAGGCAGAGAACTGGGCAAACTAACTAAAATAGTGTAGTTAGCGGCCATCTCACCTTCAGGGTAGCTGGTATAAAGTAACAGGGTGATGAGACAATGGCAAGGAGTACTTAATCAGTTTGAGTTGAGCACCAGTTGCAAGCTGCATGTAACCAACAGGTTACAGAACTAGGTTTGCCACCAAAAGCATTTGGCTATTTGGATCATGTACATTTTCAAAAGTATCCACCTGTCAATATGATTTAGCTTCCCCAACAAAATGAAAAATAGTTGACACTATGATATTTAGATACACTAACCTACACTTTACTAACCTACACTTTATTGTAAATCATGGAGACAATGCAGTGTTTTACAGTAGCAATAGTGTAATTCTGCATTATGTAACAAATTACATTTTTAGAAATGGAATTGAATGACTGCATTTAAAAAATAAAATGAAGCGAACACATTTGTCTTTAGCAGACCGGATATAGATGGCTTAATAAAGGTATCATCCCGTTTACCTCTGGTTTGCATTTATTTGTAAAAGGAAAACAAACAAAAATGTTGCTTGAATACTCACACAGGCTTTTGGCAAATAAAGGTGTAGGAGACTGCTGCACTCCCTCTCTCCATTAGCCCTTTTGAACTTGCACTGAACAGAGCAAAGCGGGTGGAGGGAGCCCTGAAGGCAAGTGAGGAATGCAGAGTGATCTGTGCTTTCATTGAACAGGTAACTTAAATAGCTAGGTTTGATGCACTAGTGCCAATTTAATTAGCAAACATACAGAATTGCATAGCAAATTGCTACGCGACGGTGCTTATTTTATGCATTTAACAGTGCTGTCCTTGTTTACTGTTTCTAGCTCCTTCCCACCACTATCTGTTTGTAATGTTAATTACTATATCTTGTGACATTGAGGAACTTTTTGGAACAGAGATCATATGCTTGTACCTTCGCGACCTGTTATTGTTTGTTCCTTGTAGTTTTGGTTCTTGTCTTGTGTATTGTATTCCTTTTGTCTATTATTTTAAGACTTGTCGCATGAGTGTAGGCCACGGAGACACCGAGTTCCTCTACTCCGTCTGTACATTTTGAGAAAAAGCACAACAGTGCCTACACTTCTTTGTGCCAAAGTAGATAAATAAAGAATTCCAAAAAAACGTTGTTTCTGATGAAAATAATTCTTTGTTTATTTTTTTGCTTTGATAAAGGTAAAGCCCTTCTTGGATGACGCATGTTTCGGCGACTGCGCCTTTCTCAAATCCGGGCTATTCATAGTAATACAAATGAAAAAAACAGAACAATTATTTCACACATACTAAAAAATGTGACTTCCTTGTCTTTTAACCCCACACCGTGAATCTCCAGAAACCATGCTTGTAACAATACATGGCACCTTGTGCTTTCTAGGTAAAAAATATATTGTGTGCGTGTCAGTGTTGCAGGGCCAGGGAAGGGGGGGGAGGGTGGGAATAGAGTTCTTTGTCATGTATTGTTACAAGCATGGTTTCTGGAGATTCATGGTGCGAGCATATAATGCAGTAAAACTGCTGCAACCCTCAATATGCCCTTTATACAATGCTCCTTGGCAAAGCATTTTCCATTTTAAAATTAGCAATGGCGGGGGAGGGAGAAAGGCATTCGACCCAGTCGAGTTGCTGGTGCCATTATTTCTGAATACAGAGATTCTACCCCTTGCATGATTCCAATTGGGGGAGGAGGGATGGCGTGGGTAACTGGAGAATGCCTCCAGGTGTTATGGAGTTGTTTATTGCGAGTGGACCACTTGGATAAGATCTGTGTGACTGTAGTCCTCTTCACTAACCATATGTGGGAAATGCTGTCGAGGCTTCAGACAAGAGAAGCCTGGTCATGGTGGCATAGGCTGGGCCTGTGAACAATGGCTGTGTGTAAGTCTACCTGATGATATTCTTAACCTTGTTCTGTAGATGGTGGTAGAGTTTGCTCTACCATATGAAAGGTCGATGGTACTGTTTAAACAAGACTAGCAAATGTTGACACGTTATATTTTTATCTCCGGGACAGATGTTCCGGGTATAGCAAATGAATTAAATTGACTGGAATTGGAGTTAGCATATAATCCAAGTAGAAAACCTGTGCTTCCCACTCTGAGCTAAACAATCAAAAGGTTCCTGCATGTGGCTTGCTTGAGTCTTGGAAAAAACATTTGGACCTTGAAGAGATCTTTGCATGCAGAACCTTGATTTGTGATAGAAGATCTGGAATGGGCCATAAAAGTCTTTATAAATTGTCTTATGATAAAGCGATTGAAAGCGCAGCTTGCTCCAGGGTCAAGGTAGTTTCCGTTTTGTGCCCTCATTCAGACGGTGTAAGCTGCTTTGTTTCAATACTATACCCTTTATTTCTGACTTCCACCACTTGCTGAATTTTCTCACTTTGAACAATAATTCCTCGTCTGTGCTTCTATCTTCCCCCATTACGTCACCCAGAGGGCAAAAATGAAAGCTGAAAGCTACTAGCCAGCCATAGCAAAGTTGCTTGACATCTCCTTGCTATACATACCAAAAGCACACCAGTTCTAAACATCACTAGCCAATGACTAGTGGTGAGTGCACATTTTGCACTGCATCATCTATGCACTTTAACCCTTATTCATATTATGTTCCATCTTGTAAACCTCAACCCTGGCTCTCCCATGTTTTCCAGAATGCTGGAAAACTGAGAAGCTCCCTTCCACTTCTGATTTTCTAACCCTTTGCATTCCTCCTTTTGATCTTCATTACACGGTTTGAAAATCCAGAGCCAAAACTCCTCGGTATCCCACATTAACGAGGAGCTGGTACATAGATTTCCGCAAATCTAACTTTGACATAAGATGCAAAAGTATAATTGTGTTCATTATTTATTACTGTCTAGATATGTCCTAATGTTCATAGATTGTCTCAAACGCACAGTATTAAGTTCACATAGGTGTGTTTGTTTGGCATCAGTTGGTCCGGGGAGCCAAGATTAGCTCCTGGTGGCGGTTGGTGTCCAGGTAAGCAGGCTCCTCTAAGCTCCAAGCAGGAGCTTAAATAGTTCTCAGCTCCCCTCAATTTTAAATCCTACCTATTCCATGCTAAGCAGGTTTATTCTGAGTCACTTATCACTGCTCGATCTCCTAACCCAACTCTTTTTTTTGTTAAACTTAATTAACTTTGACACATCAGGTCCCTGAGCCTGCTTTTAACTCTTTAGTGACTTCTAACTTTCTTCTTCTTTCCCCTTCGAAGATTGATTGTATTTAGTCTTCCTTTTCCTCTGTCTCCTTTATCCTCAACCAAAGGGCTGCTCCCTTACTTACCCACAACCTTTGCTTCATTTGCCCCTCTAACTGATGCATATCTAGCAGGGCTGTGCTCCATGCTGCTCCCTATGTTCCTCTTCCATTGGCTTTGTACGCATGGTTCCAGTCATAGGATACTGCAGCATGCCCCATTTCCTTGCACCACAATCTGTCTTCTTCTCTTGATAACTTCTTTAACATGCAGCCTTTCCTCTAATCACTAGCTCGGTGCTTATTCTCCTAATCTATGGTCTGGTTTCTGCTTGGTCTACTCTACTGAAACCGTTATGCCACATTGAACTGACTTCTCCTCAAAGCAAGAAACTATCTTCTCCTCCTTGAGCTTTTGGATTTCTCTGTAGCTTTCAACACTATGGATCATAATCCATTGCTCCGCTGTGTCGTCTTCTGTTATGTCTGGAACTTCTCTTTATTAGCTGTTTGATCTCCCTGATCATTCCTCTTCTGTATCTTAAGCAGGATATTCCTCCTTCTCCTCTCCCGTTATTCAGTGGTCCCCTCCTTTTTTTTTCTCCCCCATCTCTTCTTATGGTGTTAAATTGCCACTTGGATGCATATTCTTTCGTCTTTGGTCATTTTCACAGCACAATCTCTCTCTTTCTGCCATTAAATGGTGAATACCTACCCACTCGCTACATCCCATTTTATCCAAAACTGGAATTTTGATATACTTTTTTTCCAGCATCTTCTTCATATTTCTGTTTCCACCTGACTCCACTTCATTTACCCTTTGTTCCTCTGCCAATAACCTTAGTGTTATTAACCTTGTTTTTTTCCTAATCCATCGTTTTTCTACTCCCATCTCTTTTGCCTGCACATGTCAGTTGAAATTCTGTAACCTTTTGAAAAATCTTTGTCACTTTTTAGGCAATAGGAATGCTTATTCTGACCTTAATGTTCACCTATCTTCACAACTAGTCTTCCCTCTTGCTTGGTCTCCCTGCTGCCACTTTCTCGCCTTTACAGTTAACTGTTAATTCTCTAGTCACCTAATCTTCCGTCTGCCACATCTCTCATTCTCCTGCTAATCTTTAAAGGCATAAAATAAGTAGTCGCATAGCAATTTGCTATGCAATTCTGCAGGTTTGCTAATTAAATTGGCACTTGTGCAGCAAAGCTAGCTATTTAAGTTACTGTAACCAATGAAAGCACAGCTCGCCCTGTATTCCTCTCTTGCCTTCAGGGCTCTTCCCACCCTCTTTTCTCTGTTCAATACGAGTTTAGAGGGGCTAATTGAAAGAGTGCATTAGTGATCCTCTTTTCCGCTCTTACGTGCCAAAGACCTGTGTGGGAGTGCTAGGCACGTTTTTTATTTGTTCTTAAAATAATTGCAAACCAGAAGTAATTGGCTGATAATCCTGTCTGCCAAAGACCATTATTTGTGAACTTTATATTTTTTTAAGACTGTCCTACAATTCCATTACTAAAAATGTAAGTTGTTACGTAATGCATAATTAAAATATTGCTACTGTAAAACCCTGCATTGTCTGCATGGTTTACAGTAATGTGGAGGTTAGTATGCCTAAATCTCAACAAAATTTCATTTTGTTGGGGAAGATGCATCAAATTGACGAGTGAACACTTTTGAAAATGTGCATCATCATATGGGCAAAAGCTTTTGATGGCTAACCTAGTTCGGTAACCTGCTCGTTGCATAAATCTTGCAACTGGTGCTCAACCCATGGGATGAGCCCATAATTATGGATATTCTGTCTCATCACCCTGTTGCTTTATACCAGCTACCCTGAAAGTGAGATTGACGCACACTACAATATTACAGCTAGTTTGCTTAGGTCTCTGCCTGCTATGCCTTCTGCTTTGCTTAATCTCTTGCTTTCTTTCCTCTTACATAATGAATACACAAATCTAATAAGATGTTTACGCAAGGTAGTGATCAATAGTTCATAATGAATACACAAATCTAATAAGATGTTTACGCAAGGTAGTGATCAATAGTTCCATCCGGTCTGTATATCTACAGATCTACTGCACTACCATTTACAGCCGCTAGAGCTTGAGTTGCTCTATGATTGCATTATATATTAGCACCTGTCAAAGACGGAACAGTTTTCAAAGCCTTTTTTTATCATATGTGTGTCCATTCATGCAGCTAACCCTTCACATTTTGCAGACATCATGCAGGGATCGCAAAGTCATTTCACCCGCTCACATAGTCTAGTAGATTTTATGTAGGGTGTGTCCCATTTGAAGGGAATGTTTGAAACTTTTTATTTAACATTTATTTTGTCTGCAGTAAATGCCAAATACAAGTTTCACTGTGCATCGCTGTCCTTTGGGTGGCCGTAGTGTGCCAAACATAGTGGGTTTGTGGCTACATACAACAGCACATTAATTTTGTTGTCATCATTGGTCGAGGGCATTTCTCTTAGCTCTGGTAGGTAAACTAAGGTACTCAACCTGCAGGTCTAGTGAAATTTAAAAGAATTTGCAAGGCCGGACTCGCCTCACTAATGTCTTACTTCAATGGTACACAAAACTGCAGTATTGTTGCTCATTCTATGTCTTGTGTACAAATAACTTCTGGTGACATTAAAAATATTAGTACATCATTGCTAATCAAATGGTTTTGTTTGCTAACCAAGCAAAGTTTAATTAGCAAACTCTGCTAATCAATTTTTGAAAACTAAATTATGCCTTGTCTTTGCTGTCTTTACTTTTCGTCTCTGCTCCTATTTCACTATATCTGCATTTAAATGTGTTCATGGTTTAGCTCACTCTTTTCTCGTGTTACTGTTTAATTTTGGTAAATGGCTTAATCCCCTTCTTACCCTTACCCTTATCTCGACTATGCAACAGGTATTTCTTCCCAGATAGCAAGGTAGACTATTTCTGCTTCTAAAATGCAGCTACCTCAGTTGTCGGACTAAACCAAGTGGTACACATAACCACAGCCTCATCCTCTTTCTACTGGCTTCCCACCTGAAGAAAAGTAAAGTTTTAACAGTTAAAGCATTGCATAGCCAAGGATCTGAATTCCTCCTCGTCAATGTATCTCCCCCCACATTCCCTCTAGGAACCTGTCCACTGAAGTTTCAAGATGACTTGGCATTCCAAGTCTAAAGGAGGTAGTTTTCGCCTTTTTTGTTTTTTTAGCTAAGCTATGCAACACTCTTCTACCATCCTCGTTACATCTGGAAACCAACTTCCATACACTGGCTATCCACTGCCAACCTCTTGCTCACACTTGCGCTCTCTGAGGCCACTTGTGGCAGTTTGCACGTAATAAGCACAGAAATAATCTGAAATCCCTAGAAATCGGGTTGTCTGAAATCTAAAGAGTCTTGCAGCATGGCATTTGTGAAATCCATGCCCACTTGATACAATTGTTAAGAACCTGAAATGTTTCACACATGATTTAGACTGCTTTGAGTGGTTAGTGATCATCCCAGAAAGACCTCAGCCAGCACAAACCAACCCTACTTTCTGTCTGAAAGACCACCAACCTAACATTGACGAGCCCAAGAAGCAACCTTGGTTTCTTTTATTACAGAAGAATGTTTCAGAACAATCATTAAATATGATTACTTTATCCTGTCCTATGCCTTTCTTGATGGATAGTGAGTCAAAAATAATTAAAGAACAAGTATTTGTCCATTTCTTCTCCAGTGAAGACCTTCTGCACTGGCATCAGGTATTCCCGGTGGCCCCAACAGATCAGCCATCTGAAACTAAATTCCCTTCCTCTAGTTTGTCATCCAAGCTTATGAATCACACCTCCTGAGTCTTAGATTGGTGTCAATCAGAAGTATTTTTATTTGTTTATATGTTATAAGTAGTGCATAGCTCCTGTCCACCTTTTGTCGTTAACCTCCCTTCCCCCCTACTTGAAATCTCCTTCCTTTGTTCCTGGCCTGTAGTGCTGCAAATCTCTCTAAATGGCCTTTAATCGATCTTTGGGGTGTCTTCAACTTTATGCTCTCCATTTTGTACTCAGACTCAAGGGATCCCGCACCATAAACTATGCTGGCTAGGGCTGAGGGTAGTTGTAGTCTAAAACATCTGGAGAGATAATAGTTGCAGCCCCCTGGTCTATTTGATATTATTTTGAGTAAAATACATGTTTTGTTATGGTATATTTTCAGTCATTGAATTTTTATTTTGTGATTTTAGATATTTGGCAATGCAAGTTTGTATTTTCCACACTTTCTAAGATACCATGATAAAAATATTGACCTAACATTTTCCCAGTGACTGTCAGAGATGGTGAATTTCTTCAAAATTTCCATCAAACCAAAAAAATAATATTCTTGAGGTATGGTCTCAGAAAGATAACTTATTTTTTCTGTTTGAACCAAGAAGAAATACTCCCTATGTAGCTCTGATTTAAAAAGTGAGATATTTAGAAGGGTCCGAAGTGGAGGCCCACATAGTTCCACTTTGAAATGTGGTTTTGCATATTTTCACTGGCCGCAGAGCTTTCCTTTGTCTTATTGATCTACTGGGGAACTGGATGTATGTCAACAATTGGAAGAGTTGCTCAGCCTGACATTGAACACAGAACCATTTCTCCAATGATGGCTAACCCAAGATCGACTTCAACATCTCTTTGCCAAGCAAGACCCTGTAATGCGATGTAATTAACTATTGCAGGAATACGTTCAGTTGAATGGCCTACTATATGACCTGCATTCAGGGATTTGACGCTCCACAGCAACTAAATCCGTGGTGGACCCTACTGGGGAAGATCTAAGTGCAATACTTGTTGATGACACCTAGGCAATCCTTGTTTGCTTGCACTAGTTGGCTGCCTGAAAAAGTGTATCCTATTCCCCATTTGCAAACTACTTTACTGGATTTCGATTTTTAAGCTCTGCATAGATTGGATTTGTTCATTCCTGTCCATCATACATGTATGGCATGACTGCTTTCAGCATACCACAAAGAAAATATGAGACACTCCCAAAGGATCAGCGCTAATCCCTACTCTTGTTTAATGTGTACCAGTATCCTGTGGCGGGTGGTGAATCTTTTAAGGGGAGAGGTGTAAATATTTCCCACAAATGTGCAATAGTAGCCCGAACAAACAAGGGGGAGGGATTTCTCCCCCGAGAACACTATTTGAATGCTTGGTTAATAGGGTGCATTCTACTGCACACATTCTGTTCAACATTTGAAATCTCATTCTATAGAACTTCTTACATTTCTGGGCTTGCTTAGCCGTAGATGGTGGGCAGGGGGCCAGTGTGTCCTCTAACATAGGACACCCGTTGTCTTTCACATTTCATTTGTAATCTTGTGCCAGGATTGTATTTTCTCCCCCGCACCTGTACTTTCTGAAAAAATCTTATTACACCATTTCTGAATTTATTCATAATCTTTGGAAATAGGTGTGCTCTGGGGATAAATCTCTTTTAAAAATTGGAACATAGTTTGCAATCGGTTTTATGGGGTAACTCGTGAAAACCGCAATAGATGCAAGTCCCCAACAGTGCACAGGAGCATTTCCCAATGCTTTTGCATGGTACCTTTATCCAAAATATGACGGCATACAAATAATATATTTTCATGCTGCCTTTGCCCATGCATTTCCATGCTGGAGAACCTATTCATGTTTGCTTTGCACATAATTCCAAGAATGATACTATACGAAAACAAGTCCAAGCTGGCTCTGCCAATATATGCCAGTATTCCAACACAAGAAAATACACGGTTTTGGCTTTGTCATTAGAAATGCCATGCCAAAATAAAAAAATGTCCATAGAAGTAGCGCCCATGTAGGCCAGTCTAGGCACGTAATAACATCACCTTTGCTTTACCCTTGTTGCACAGTAAAATAATTCCATGCTACAGTAAGAAATTCTAGCTAGACTAGCTGCACCAAAACAAGCCAATCTAGCCACATAATACTAAAATACTTGTGTTATTATTGATGCCCTGTAAAAAACAATTACTTGACCTATTAATATATCCCTCCTCTCCTCCAACTCCCCAGGGCAAGCACACAAACATTCACACAACATTTACTCTCTCGTTTGCTCATTCACACGCGCACCCATAGACTCTCTCATTCACACGCATACACAAATATATACACGCATAACATACAGTCTTACTTTCAGTCCTGGTCCAGATTGTGCACCTTGCTGCCTCAAATAAAGGCCCTATGGCTTTCCTGTGCAAGAACAGGAACCAGGAAGTATAGAGTTCTTCCTGATTCCTGCACATGCGTGGAGGAGCTGGAGTGATCAGTCAGCAATGCCCCATCTCAATGTGTGGGAAGGCGCAGGAGCGTGCCCGTACGCACATTCAGATGTACAGTTCCCCAGCTTGCACCCCCAAGGGGCCATGAAAGGCTGGGAAGCAGAATGTCATCCCCACTCCTTGCATGGACAATTAGACATGTGTGCTAGGGAACAGAAACTGTAGACGGGAGACTTGGCTCATCCAGAATGGGCGGCGCTCTGTTGATCCAAAAGAAAACAAGTCAATAACTTTAAATGAGTCTATCCAAGCAATTTATCTGCTAGCTTTTGTTGTTTTCGGGACTTCTCTGGCAGGAATGAAATAAAGCCTTAGATCAATATTACAGCAAAAAATTGCCCATTCTGGGATTCCTTTTTCCTTATTTGTGCCCATAATTGTACCTGATGTGTAGTGTGCTCTGACACATGCACGCTCCATCCCCCACACATATACACTCGCGCGTATACATTAAAATTCTTGCACACAGGCAAGCTAACATTACGCCCCTGCCCCACACTTTTTGAAGAAAAGTGTCCCTTTGCATGTTGTGATCATCTTCAGTCTTCTCTGGTCTGGGTGGGGCTTCAGGATGCATGGCAGGTGGTGGAAGGTACACATGCAGCATGTGATTTGTTTGTCAGGCAACACATATGGGCTACAGTGAGTGGCGCCGCTGTACTGTCACTTGGCTCACTCCAGTATGCATTGTATTGTGCACCAGCAACCCTCCTCCAAGCCACAACAGTGCGGGAGCAGCTCAGTAGGGAGTTAAATTCCAAGATTCAGGGATACCAAGAGGAAGATAATATAGACATCCTATCAGTCAAATTAGCACTCTCTCCAAATAGCACAATAAATATTCATACCGTATACCGTCCACCTGGCCCAACCGCTAATTTCATAGGTCAAGTCAATCACCTCCTAAGAAACAACCTTAAAAAATCCACAAAATCACTACTTATAGGTGACCTTAACTTAGGATTCAACGGCTCTAAGGACAAAGCTGCTATCTCTCTAGCCAAGGACCTCCAAGACCTAGGCTTCTCTCAAAAGAGCACCTCGCCTACTCGTGCTAAAGGACACATCCTAGATTGGATTGTAGACCACAACTGTAACACAGCCATCACCTCCAATACTAGCCTCCCATGGACAGACCACAACCTTCTCCTATTTGACATCCCTGTCTTACTAAGCGCTAAAGTGCCTACTAGAGCACCGGCGACCTTAGCAAGAAGCGCCAAAAAACTCACTGCAGACAATATCAGTGCACTCCTCAATCTACCATGCCTAGCGCCCCCGTTCTCCGATGACCCCAACATCCTCGCAGAAATATTCAAAGACACCATCACAATGGCTGTCAACACTGTTGCCCCACTAGAAAACAAAAAAGAAAAAAAATCCTTCCATTCCAATTCCTGCTTCACTCAGGAACTCCAGACTTTGCGCAAAGACAAACGCTTAGCCCTAAAAAATTGGCAGCTTAACCCATGCGATACCACAAAAGCTAACTTCAAATCATAGCAAAAAAATACAAAGACGCAATCTTCCTTGCTAAATCTGAAACCTACAACCACGGCATTTCCAATGCCAACTCCCACTCTAAAGAACTTTTCAATATATTCAAAGAGCTAACCGTACCACCTACATGCCCTGATGAGATCGTCAAAGACGAGGCATGGTGTACAGGCATTCAATCAGCCATGCTTACAAAAATAAACCTCCTCCAAAACAAAATATCCCACCACTTCAAAACCTTACCTAAGCAAAGTGCACATGCACAGATAAAACCTCATGTAAAAGTAAGAAACGTGCCCAAATTTGCATTTACCGAAATCTCCGAAACCGAGGTCACTGACATTCTCAGGCACCTCAAACCCTCACAATGTAAGGGTGATGTATGCCCCCCAAAAATCATCAAAGATTGCACAGAACCACTCGCCCCCCTTCTCACAGCCTTCATCAATGCATCCTTCAAAACGGGCATAGTCCCAGACAGCCTTAAAGAGGCCTGGGTACGCCCTCTCTTAAAAAAAACCGACGCTAGACCCTGCTAACCCTGACAACTACCGACCCATAACCACAGTCCCTTTCCTCCTGAAACTACTTGACAAGGCCACCCACAAACAGATTCAACTATACCTTGAATCGAACGCAATCCTAGGTAAAAGACAATCCGGGTTCCGCAAGGGACACGGTACTGAAACCGCCCTTCTAGACTTAAAAAACGAAATTACCAACATCCTAGACAAAGGCAAGCCTGTCCTCCTCCTTCTCCTTGACCTTTCAGCTGCGTTTGATCTGGTAGACCACACCACTCTTACCAGTCACCTGACACACGCTGCACACTTCTCAAAGGACGCAGCATCCTGGGTAACATCATTCTTAGATGGAAGAGCGATGAAAGTGTTCTCTAACACAGCACATGCAGCACCCTCCATCATCCACTGTGGGGTACCACAAGGTTCCTGTACTGCCCCCACGCTCTATAACCTCTTTACCAAGCCACTATTTGATAAACTAGACGCGGTGGGGATCACTTACACAAACTACGCCGACGACACGCAGGTTCTCCTCCCCCTGACACGGAATTATCACCAAGACGCCTCTACCCTACAGCAAATCTACTCTACCATACAAGCATGGATGGCTACTAACGGCCTCTGCTTGAACGGGGACAAGACCGAAATCCTCATTCTAGGACAGAAATCCGCCCTCTCCAACCTCAACCCACTGTACATCAATTTCAACATAGACAATTTGTTCATCCCAGTCCTATCCTCAGTCAAAACACTGGGGGTTCACATAGACGCAACACTATCCATGGACAAACAAGTCAGCGCCATAGTCTCGGCCTCAGCACTGAGTACTAAACTCATTAACGCAATAAAACCATTCCTAACCAAGGATAGCTGCCTCTCCATCGCCCGAGCAACTATAGGAGCCAAACTAGACTATTGTAATGCGCTCCTAGCCGGCACCTCCCAAAAAAACTTATCTAGGCTCCAAACAACCCAAAACAACGCTCTCAGAGCAGCCCTCAGCATACCAAAAAGAGAACACATCACACAAGCCAGAATGGCAGCTCATTGGCTCCCAGTTAAAGACCGTATCTCCTTCAAAATTCTCACAACCACCCATAAATGCATCAACCTCACAGCTCCCTCTTATTTATCTGACACGATAGGTAGATATCAATCCACAAGACCTAGAAGAGCACAATACACGAACCAACTAGCAATACCTTGCATCAACAGAACCAAAGCAGGAGGCATAGGCTTCCCCTTCCTCACACCTAAACTCTGGAATTCCCTTCCTACTGACCTCAGAGCTGATGCATCTCTTTTCTCCTTCCGAAAAAAGCTAAAAACTGCCCTATTCAACTAAACCCGTTTTCATGTACTCCTGCTGCTCTTGCATATCTGTAAAAAAAAAAGTATGTCTCGTCCAATGTAACCTTACGGACATGAACTGTATGTAACTAAGTATAAGCAACACTGTAACTAGCGCCACGATGCCTTCGGTCTGATGTGCGCTCAACAAATGCGAGCGAATAAATAAATAAATACCACTTCTTTGGGGCAAAGGGAGTTTATGATCTATGCTTTCCAACAAGAATGCGAATATGAGCAGATCGACAATGGCTGCTGCTGAGGGATTGCAATTCTATGACAAGACTGGAGGCGAGCATTATGCTTCAACTTCTTTTATTACTACTCCTCAGCAGTTTCAACAAACTAATAACAAAACTTCAAAAATGTCCAGTGACTTTTCTTTCTTTAGAACTACAATCCCCATAGTCTCTGTAGTCCATCTCCTTCCATGCCCAGCTATGACCACTTACTTTCCCTGGGCTGCTCTTCTTTTACTGCTCTTCAAGCAGATAAGTACCATTTAACTCATCTCCTATATGACATATGAAATAGATTGGAATTAGCAGCTTTAGGTGTTATTACGCATGATTATGGAGTTGTTTAGTGTAGTCAAACGTTGTTTATATAAGGAATCAGCCTAGACGATGTAGAAATTATTTGCACACATTTTATATGTAGAGCCACTGGGTGCGTAACAGCCAGCACGTAATTCGATATTTGCCGCACGCGGTTTTTATTTTTTCGGGTGGTCCCGACACTTCAGTGGGATCCGAGCTCCCGCAGCGCATTAGCCCTGTGCAATATGACCGGCACTCCAGGGGCTTAGCCCGGCGCCCGCGGGAGCCGGAGATACCCACAGAGGAGCGCTGAGGCCCTCCGGCCCCCTCCTTTGGAGGGGTGGAGACTAATACGAGGCACTCGAGCTCCACACCACATTATTCCTTCCACGCAGAGCGAGAGACAAAGCCCGGGCCCGGCGGTGGTGATTTCAGCTACGACGGTGCTCGTAGCAGGTGCGGTGTGTGTGTGTGTGTGTGTGTGTGTGTGTGTGTGTGTGTGTGTGTGTGTGTGTGTGTTTGTATATATATATGTATATTTTAAATAAGGTAAAGACTTAACACAGCATTAGGCGCCCCACGCGCTTGAAAGATCTAAGAACAGCTACACGCTGTTAAGAGGATTTGGAGCAGAAGCTCCCCACGCACACAGAGGCACAAGGACCTCTCCCAAGACTCGCCTGCTCACCTTGTGCAGGAGAGTCTTGGAAGTTAGCCCATCACAGGCATTTACTAGAACAGTCCGGTGCAGCCACATAAAAAAGAAATAAAGAAAAAACGTTTCCAAATTAAGATACTGGATATAGAGATACAGTGAGAAGACCTGAACTCTCATGAAGAGCTAAGCTAGTGATTTGGGCGTGCTCAGACACCTGCACCAGGTATACTAGGCACACAGCACTCTCCCAGAATGTCTGAATTCGAATGGAGTGAAGAGGAGCAGTCGCTGAACCTAGAAGCCAGCTACAAGGAGATGCTAGGAAATTCACTAGTGGATGCTGTGGTTCAGGGGTGAAACCCCTACAAGATAGGCTGGAAACTCTGGAAGCAACCCTACACCAGCCCAAAGATCGCACCATAAGGACAGAGCGCATGCCCAAAGAACCCTCTGATACAGGGTCTACGGTGAGTACTAAGGCCCGAAAGAGGAAAGCCTCTTGCGACCCCCAGGGCCCTTCAGATGGGGCAAAAGAAAAGGCCCCAAAGGTTGTCGACGCTTTTGCTAAGCTCAGAGAAGCATATTTGCAGCGTCAGGCAGTGCCAAACCTCACGACCCCCACTCCTGGGAAAGAAATGGAAGGAAAAGATTACCCAGGCTCGGAAGAGGAGCCGGTGGAAGGTGACCAATCCTCCCACGATGGCGAGGAGACGGTGGAAGACTGGGTTAGACCCAGTGGGGGTAAGAGGGCCCGTAAAGAAAAACACCTCGAAGAGGGCCAGGAGGACATGTTTGACCCAGACAGCATCCGGAACCCAAGGTCATTAGACTTTCAACTATCCCCCAGAGTTGCGCAATATATAACCATAAGATTAACAAAAGCTCTCGAAGGAGGTGAGACCGCGCCTCCGAGCAGAGTGCCCAAGACCAGACCTCCCAGGCAAAGTAGCCAAGGCCCCCGAGCTGGACCCAAAGATGCTTACGTTTGTGTCCACGACCAATAAAGACCGCTGGAAAGGTATTGACGGGTCCTGGAAGAGCTGACAGGAAAGTACTAGATCTAGCAGGAGCACTAGCAAAAATTATGGACCAAGCTGAGAGAGCGAAAGACGCAGGGGAAGAAGTGGATCCCGACGCCCTGGCAAGCTGGGCACAGAGAGCTGTATGTCTGCTGGGAAACGCCAATTGCGTAATCGCATCGGAGTTGAGAAGAGGCTTGCTGCTCAAAATAGACCCCAAGCTAAGCGGCAGGAGAAGCAGCACAGTGCCTTTTCTTCGGTGAAACATTTGGGAAAGAGATGGGCCGCTTCGTCGGTACCTACATGTCATTGGAGAAAGCTCAGGCCTCAATCCGAAAGATTTTCCCGAGAAGAATTTTTGGCGGGACCGATCGCCACAGGGGTCGGGTGGCTGGTCAGAATCAGGGAGGCAGAAGGGCCCCTAATCCCAGGGCGTAACACAGGGAGAACCGCCAACAAGACGACTCCTTCCCGACAAGAGGTCTTTTCCCGAGGGGACGCCGAGGAAGGGGAGCCGGCCCTGGCCAAGTATTCACACAAGGTGAGAATAATTCATTACCCTCCGTTGGGGGGGGGGGGGGGGTTGGGGGAGGACTGGCATGTTCTGGGAAAACTGGCGCTAGTTTTCCAGCGATGCCTGCATATTGCAAACGGTGAGAGGACAGCAATTGGAATTCATAGAGCCGCCAGTCCAAGAGCGCAGACCACATCAGCAACGCCTAGCAAGCTCAGAGCTGTCTGGACTACGAGCTAGCGCAGCTCGTCCAGAAAAAGGCCATAGAAAGATGTCCACGTAATCCCAGTTTCGTGAGCAATATGTTCCTGGTGCACAGGAAAGGGAAGGTTCGACCGGTTTATAAACCTGAAGGAACTGAACGGCTGGGTAGTTTAACTACATTTCAAAATCGAGGGCATTCACCAGCTCTGAAACTCCCTCCGAGAAGGAGACTGTCTGACATGACTAGACCTGAAGGATGCATACCTGACAGTCCCTGTCTTGAATGAATACAGTACATTCTTAGCTTTCCGTTGGAAAGAGCAATATTGGCAATTCAAGACGATTCCCTTCGGGCTTGCATCAGCTCCATGGGCCTTCACCAAGCTGATAAGCAGGTAGCAGCAGCGATCCGGGGGAAAGGCATAAGGCTGATCATATACCTGGACGTTCTGCTCTGCTAGCCGAGGACCGAGAAACGCTGACTTACCAGACGAGATGGGTACAGGACTTATTCGAGTCACTGGGATTTCTACTAAATGTGGAAAAGTCAGACACCACCCCAGCACAAAGGTTAGACTTCCTGGGGTCCATCCTAGACACCAGGAAAGCCACACTAGAGCTCCCAGCTCAGAAGATACGAGACATCAAGAGAGATTCGGGGATGTCTACAGAAATGAGTGGTTTCCCTCAGGTTACTAGCAAGGATAGTGGGACTGTTAGCAGCCTCCATTCAAGCCTTATTCCCAGGTCCTCTATGCTACCGGGCACTGCAAAGACTGAAGATAAGACACTTGCAGCAAGGCTTAAAATATCATCAGTTAGTACCTTTTTGGATCCAGAGTCCATAACAGAACTGGAATGCTGGTTGAAGAATATGGACTCCTGGAATGGGCAAGCCATTTTCGGAGATCCGAGATGGACCGGATCATAGAGTCCGATGCCAGTCGCCTGGGCTGGGGAGCGCAATGCGGAGACCTACAGACAGGAGGAAAGTGGAGCGAAGAAGAGCTCCGTCTGCACATAAACTGTCTGGAGCTACTAGCAGGGTCTTTCGCGATCAAAGCCTTCACGAAATGCAAGATGAAGTCCTGCGTGCTGTTGAAAATGGACAACATCTCGGCTGTCCATTAGATAAATCATCTGGGCGGCACAAAATCCAGGATGCTATCCGAGCTACCAAAAGATTTTTGGCACTTTTGCCTTCAGTCAGAGACGTTGGTGACGGCGGAGTATCTGCCCGGAGAGCTGAACGTAGTAGCAGACTGGAATTCCCGCTACCTCACGACTCCAGCGATTGGAGACTGGATCCGACAGTATTTCAGACACTGGATCGGAAATGGGGTCCGCTACGCGTAGACCTCTTTGCATCTCGACTCAATGCACAGACAGCCAGCTACTTCAGTTGGAGGCTGGACCCGGGTGCTCAAGGGACAGACGCCTTCCTACAGAAATGCACAGGCGGCACGCATTACACATTTTCCCCCCCTTCATGATGCTGAACAGAGTTCTAGCGAAATGTCGGAGAGAGGGAGCAGAACTACTGTTAATTGCACCACTGTGGAAGTAACAAGTATGGTTCCCGACGCTATTGGAATTCCTAGTAGACCAGATGAGAGCACTCCCTGGAGGACAGCAACTATTTGGCGGACTCAGTTGGGTCATGTCATATCCTCTGAGAGTGAGAGGGACACTCCCGCTCATCGCTTGCAGGATATCAGGAGGTGCTGGGCGCTGCCAGGCATTTTGACGCAAGCTGCAGAGCTCATTGCGGAGTCTTGGGGCCCCTTCCACTAAAAAGAGCTACGACATGGCTTGGGCCAGATGGACGAGCTGGTGTAGAGGGAGAAGTGCTTATCCCGTTTCAGCACCTGTAGTGGTGATCCTGAACTTTCTAGCACAGTTGTTACAAGACGGAAGAGCCTTCCGCACAATAGGAGTGTATAGATCAGCGATCTCAGCAGGGCATCTACCGATTGAAGGCGTGCCAGCTGGTGAACACCCAGCGGTGGTACGACTCATTCGAAGGGCCAGATTTAGAATCCCTCCGGAGCCTAGATATAGTACAGTGTGGGGCGTGACGGCAGTCCTTAAGCTCTTAGAAAGCTGGCCGACAAATACCTGTCCCTTAAGCAGCTGTCGGGTAAACTGGCGATGCTGTTATGCCTCGTATCTTGTAAACGCGGATGTTAAGGCGCTAGAGATCAATAGGAGATCCTTAGGGCCAGAAGGAGTCACCTTTGCGATTGTCAGAAGGACTAAGACTGGGACCTTGTCAGTCCACTATCCATACTTTCCAAACCAGGTCAAGTGGTGCGTAGCGAGTTGCATCAGAGAGTACGAACCAGGACGGCAGAGTATAGAGTTGGCAGCACCACGCAGCTGCTCATAGCGCGCAGGAAGCCATACCAAGCAGTAGCCACAGCCACCATAGCCAGATGGGTTGAAGAGATTATGCAAGCAGCAAATATAGATCTGAGTAGGTACGGAGCACATTAAGTGCGGGGAGCAATGGCCTCTAAGGCGTTCACGACAGGAGTATCCCTAAGGGAGATTATGCTAGCAGCAGATTGGACGAGTGACCGTACATTTTAAGAATTTTACTTTAAACCAACCGAGAGTTTAGCGGTAACAGTACTGTGAAGCTTTGAACAAGCATAATGCTCGCCTCCAGTCTTGTCATAGAATGAAGATTGCCCCTGCTAACTACGCAGGGAGTATTAATTCTATTAAAGACTAGGAGGTGAGCATTAATTTCCCACCCAGGCACGTATTGTTAATAATGTTTAGAGATGAGTTGCAATGATATTTGATGTGAGAATTACAATGCATGAACACCACCCTGAGTTTTCTGTTTATATCACCCATAAGGGAAGAGCAGAAGAACAATTGAGAGAAACGGATGATGCTAGTATTGAGAAGTTGTAGAAGATCGACAGTTCAGTTGGATGTGGTTAAGTCTTTGCTCTGTTGGCAGGACGGTGTGTGGATTTTACATGTGACAGTTCAGAGCACGTACAAGAGAGGAGGAGCCCAGGGAAAGGAAGTGGTCATAGCTGGGCATGGAAGGAGATGGACTACAGAGACTATGGGGATTGTAGTTCTAAAGAAAGAAAAGTCACTTTGGACATTTTTGAAGTTTTGTTATTAGTTTGTTGAAACTGCTGAGTAGTAGTAATAAAAGAAGTTGAAGCATAATGCTTGCCTCCTAGTCTTTAATAGAATTAATACTACCTGTGCAGTTAGCAGGGGTAATCTTCATTCTCTGGCGCAGTGTTGGCTGGCTCTCTACAAAGGTTTGGCTATAGCATTGCCATGTTTCATCGGAATGCCAGACTGCTGGACTCAAAGGGTCAACACCTGCTTCCGGCTACTTCCATCTGAGCTCTAAATCTCTCGTGGGGAGTAATTGTTTGCGCTTAATGTCGGCACAGAGATTTTATAGGGGAAATATGGCGCACATGCACTGAGTAAACCATTCCAAGCCCTCAATGCTGAGGCTTGTCCACCTTGCTATGCTTCATCTGAATTATACAGTAGCATTCCTTTGTCTGATAGAGTGCAGAGTATTTCTGAGACATTTGTTGCATTGCCTACCCGGCTTACATCTGCCAGTAGGTGAGCTTTCGGCGGATATGCTTTCATCTGCTTGTGATTTTTCACCAGTGTCTGCTGGCACTTGACCATTGTTGGCTCCATTGCGTCTCTCAGGGCTTTTGTGAAAACCCCTTACAGTTCATTTTGGAGACTATCTCTAGTAGATAACCTTGTTTGACATGCTGCTTCTTAATATTTGGTCAGATCTCTTGCTATCATGCTGCTAAACCCATCTCCACCATGCTGCTAAACCCATCTCCACCACCAGGATTCAGGTAAGTGGTTTTTTCCCCCCTGACCCCCCCCCATCCCACCTCATCCAAACAATCCCCTCCCACCCCCACTTACCTTCCTTTTTGGTCCTTTTTCAGGAGCAAGCGCGCTGGGAACACTTCTGTCCCCAGCACGTCCGCTCTCGATCCGCGAAAGGCCGTCATGGAAAGGAAGAAGGTACGGTAGTAAAAGTAGTAGTCCCTTCTCTCCATGGCGGCCATTTTTTTGTTTACTTTTTTACATTGATTTTGAATGGCTGCCATGGAAAGGGAAAACAAACTCAGTTTTCCCTGCCCTGGCGGCCATTCGCTTGGGCCTCTAACTATGGACCCTGGGGCTTTACCTGACTCGGTAATGCCCCCGCGGCTCAGGCTTATTGCTTAAATATAGTCTTTGCCCTAGGCTTGCATTTATTGTGGTGGAACATTGAAGGGCTGAGTCTGCTGTTCTGTGATTGGAATTTACACTTCTCTATCTGTAGATTTTTCTGCAGTAGATGTGTTTATCAGTTCAGTTATCTTCCCAAATTATGCCGGCACAAGACCATATCTGGCTAGTTTTGTTTTAATGTGCACCAAAAAGTGATATGTGGAAAGCTTTCAATCGATACTTAACACTGGTATTGCCCATGGCCGTTCGCACTCAATCTTTTGCAGCACATCTACATTGCCTTTAACAATATATGTGAAAGCTGTGGGCAGTCGTGGTTCACCAAGAGAAACTCCTGTTAATGCTTTCAGCTATCGGAAACATACTTAATTTCACGAATGCAGCAGCATGTACAATATGGCATTTTGTTTTTTAAACAGACGAGCAGACAGACGTGCAACCGTGCTTAGTTTGCACAACTGATTTAGTTGGCCAATATTTTTAACGAGACATGACTCGCAAAAGCTTATTGAAACTCCAGATAAACAATTTTATTGTTATAAATTTGATATTAGATACACTCCATACAAGTATAGTCAGACTGAGTTCTTCATCACTTGCTGCCGTTCAATAACGGAGTCAGTGCTCCAGATAGGATTTTGGAGTGAGTGTATTTTACTCCTAATTTTTAAAATTGGAGAGTAAATCCAATTTCAAAAGTGAAAATGATTTTCCTCCTTCGTATGGGAGTAAAGTGTCTGACAACTATCCATTTTGTGCGTAAAATTGACAAAACGGCTGTATTTCAAAGTGGTTCTAAATTTATTGCACCTGTGGAAAACATTTTCCCCAGACAAGAACCTTGTAGATGCATACTACCCAGCTTCATCTTCATGATTCTTGGGCACAAACTCTTAAGAGTTAGTACAGATGCCAGCTAGTTACATCGGGTGATTCATAAATCAAGACCCTCGCTCTACCAGCATCACTTCTCTGCGTCTCGGGCCTACTGTTGTTGCCTGGCACTACCAGCTTGACAGTCACTCCACGTTTTTGTTCTATCTCTCCTTCCCTTTGCTACTTTGTTTCCCCTGTCTCTCCCTTTCTGATGCTCTGCCTCTCCCTCTTAGTGTTGTGATGCCACATTTTGCGGTCTGTTTCTCTCACTCTGCCTCTCCCATCTCTACATTCTGTTGTTGCTTTTTCCCTCCTATATCTCGCTGTATCGGTTGATATAATTCCTCTTCCTCTCTCGTGTCATTACTCTGGCTCTATCTGTTTTTCATTTTCTCGGTTGAGGTTGCTACTCCTTTTGATTATCTTTCTTGCACTGTCCCTTATGTTATTGGCCTGCCCTTCTCCAGTCTTGCTTTTCTATTTCCATCCCTCCCTACCAGCTGTTGATCTGTGTTTTACTTTACTGTCTCCAAATGTCTCTTTTGCTCCGTTTCTTTCCCTCCCTCCTATTGTGTGTTTGTCCTATTATTAACTCTGTTTTCCTTCTCACTTTCTTTGTTGCCCTTTCATGTAGCTCATTGCTCTCTTCCTGTTGCTCGAATTCCTGTTTTGGATGGTCTAGTATGTTCTCTGTCCCTTTGTGCTCTTCCTCTCCTGTTTTTCTGTTTGTCTTTTAACATAGCACAAATAAATATCCAAAAAGCTGAAAATGCCTTTTCTATTTAAAACTCTAATGCAGATTTTCCATTGGGGGCGCCTTTTTATATGTGAACACCTTCTCTTGGCCATTATGCTGGAAATTGGAGTTAGCGGTTTGTCTGGACAGATGCAGCACTTGCTTGAATGCAGATGATTTACCAACACTGTATGCCAATACAAGAGCCCATATGAGATGTGTGTTCTGAGCAATCACAGGTCTAGCAACCCTGATGTGCTTGTGTTACAAGTAGAGCATCCCAGAAGAAATGTGTGTTCTGAATCACTGAACGTTTAGTAGTCCTTTTGATAAGTTGAACGTGTTACAATTGAATGTTACCTGCATCTTAAATGCATATCTCAGATGCAGACTCATTAACTCACTTAACAGGATTTGAACTAACGTGTTACACAATCTCTGCAGCAGGGTTATTGACCCACTAAGCTGCCTTTGCCAACAGGCTGTTGACACTGATAGGGTTAGGGCACTGGCAGTTCCGTGTGAGGCTTGCCTGACAAAAATGGCTTGTCAAAAGCCCTAGGCCTATTTGGACTATCCTACATTAGGATATTCATAATGCGGCTTTGAAATATGCTAGAATTTTGGCAGTGGGACTCGGTAATCGGACATGGGAGAAGCAGAGGTTTTGAAAAGCACAAGACCTAGTAGAAGGGATTGAAGTATGACGGCAATGCCATCTTCTCACACTGTCTGAGGTTGGTGGGAAGAGCTCAGACACTGTTCTTGCTCTGTACTTTAGCTCGCTGCAGAAAATGCAAACACATGTTCATGCTTTAACATCAGCTCTGTTAAGAAATTCAGGTATTGTCCCAAAACATATTAGTCCTCCTAGGAAGTGTGGGCATGATGCAATCCGCCCTGCTGTGAATTTGTGGCATTGTGGGATGGCATGCATACGGTATAGCAGCTCCGTTGATAAATTAGGCTACTTTACCTGAATATATAGTAGTCCTGTTGAGGGGTACAGGAACAATCTGTTCCACTGAAAATATATAAAGCACTGCTTCTTCCTGTATCCATTATACCTGCTTGTGGTGGGTGCTCAGAAAGGGAGTTCAGACTACATGCCTAGCTATGCAATTGGTGTGCTGCTTTGATGAAAATAAAACAAGTATGAAATGTCAATGCTGCTGCAACTGCCTCTATTAAAGCCAAGTAAGCAGAAATACAGCTCTTGTTTGACCATTTTCATTTTACACAATACCTACCCGCCTGTGTCCTAAAGCAAAGTGAAAAGCATGTTCATGCTCAAGATGCTTTAATAACACTGTAACCTACAAAATGCAGGCAGTATAACAGTGTTCAAAACACTAATTCCCTTTTACATTACTTATAAAGTATTATCTTGATATAATCATAACGGAGGAGAGTGGTTAAAAAAGATAAACAGACCAGGACTCATCCCAATTGCTTCTTTCAAGGAACTGTGTCGATTACTAAAGTAAAGAGTGGATTTACAAGCTGCTGCTAGCCAGGCTGTCACCAGTGAGCTCCATGATGTATGGGAGTTCTGCCATAAATAGCTTGTGTAATTGGTATGCCAGGAAGAATTAAAAGGGCAATATTGACAATATTTCTGTGCGTAAAAAGGCCTCATACGCACCTTATCTGGAGGGCTGCACGGAGTATTGACTTAATTGGAATCGAGGATATATATCCCAACATAGTGTGTTAACTGTGATGAATCTGATGGTCATCACTGTTTTCTTGGCGGGGGGACCCTCCTCTCATGTGGCCATGGGTCAGCAGCCGCTGCCTGATACTAACCCTGGGGGTGGCTATATGAGGGAGGATCACATTGGGGCAGACAACCTCCGGAAGGGAGGGGGGGTATCCATGGATGAGACATGGTATCCCCCTTTTCCCTGCAAGATGATTCTCCCATTCATAACACCCTGGTGGCCTATTGTGATTCTTTCCCTTCTCCCTCAAAAGAGAGTGATGAATATCTCTCATGCCAATCTATAGACCAACTTTCAAACACTTACTTTCCCTCCAAACCTTTTAGAAACATTGCTCCAATGTTTTTGTGCAAGTTAACAGGAACTACTGTTCCCAGAAACATCCTAAAACTGTGACGAAGAAGAGTGGAGGAATGCAGAGTAGAAAAAGCCCTGAGCACAGGCAACACTGAAGTTGCTGGAAGCATGCATTTGTGCCTGGGACGTTTAAAACAGGACTGCCAGAAATCAAGGTAGATGGCTGGTGGGAGCACCCGGGCGTATTGCCAAGCATGCTGCATGTTAATAATTGAACAAACCAGAACAGAGAAAGAGAAAGCCAGTTGCTAATACCATAAGAGTGAAAGTGCATCTACTAAACAAGAGAACCTGTAAAATGTGTGTGTGTGTGTGTGTGTGTGTGTGTATATATATATATATATATATATAAAAATTAGACTAATAAGTCTGTATGTAACAGACGAGGTGAACTAACCAAAATGGCTAAAGCTGTGTACTCCCAAGGAAATGTGAGCAAAACACTAACAACACAATATACCATGGACTAAATCAACTAGCGAAAATGGCTAATGTGATGAATATCAAAAGTGGCGTTGGAGTTTCAGAGAAAGTCAATTGCAAAAGTGTGAATACAAGATGCCCTGGCAGGAAAGCATACCAGACAAATACAAGTGTGTATACGAGAAGCCCTGGCAGGAGAGCGTACAAGCCAACTACAAGCGTGTGAATATAAGAGCGCAGCGAACCACTGGGCGGAGAGTACATCCGGTATCCTGAGAACTACAAGCCAAAGACAATTGTACATGGTTTTGGTATTGATCAAAAGGAAATACCAGAAATGTTAATATTGAGAAGGACCCAGGGGAAGGGAGGCACCCTCTGGATTTAGGAGCAATATCCTTGAGAGACTTTTTGTTGAAGTTACTATTTTGCTTTGCTCATTCTAAAAACACTGAAGGCCAAAGACATTATCCTTTTCACCTACAGTGAACACACAAAAAACTGCCCATATGAAGAACCTTAAGGGAAAAATGTTAGCCGCTCGCCCACGCTTTTTAATATTTAAGTGCCACTGCAGGGAAATTTAATTGCAAACCTGACCGTTCCTGTGCAACAACGTGCAGATGACTTGCAGCTGCACTCGTTGATTTCTTTTGTGTCCTGTATACAGCATCTTGGCTTCGTGCCACAGAGACTTGAGAAACTGATACCTTGTCATGTTCTCAAATTAAGACTGCATTCCAGTTTTAACAATAATCAAAACTGCACCAGTTCTATTGAATGCTGGATAGTTGGATTAGCTACTGGGGGGTTCACTCTCTCCTTCTGCCAAGTCTCATGTGTGGACCCGCACTTGCAGATTGAAAATCTCAGTATGCCACCCTCCCCATTCCTGCTTGTCTAACTTTTTAAACTCCATAGTGCTTTTATTGCTCCCCCACTCTGCTTGAGGCACTACAGCATTATGCTTCCATGTTTTCATGGGGCAGGGTTTGTGATTCTCTTACTCTGGTTCTGTGCCATCCACACAGGTTTCTGATGGCTGCTGGCTTCCTCTTAAAAATCGGACCTTTTAGCCCTAAAGCCGTTAATCTGGCCTCCATGGTCTAACTAACACTAAAGGTGGCGAATCTGCTGCTTGAGGTTGCTTGGTTTTCAAAAATGTGTTTAATAAGGTGTAGCAATTTCCTCTGGTGAGGGCAGTCGCCAAATGTAACAATCGCCCTGGTAATCTTAAGGCAATTCGCCTCCTGCCTAGATTTTCCAAATCGCCTAATGCTCGTTCTTTATAGCTGTTTTTGTGAAAAAAAGAACCAACAGGACTCATTCAAACAATACATACATAATTGTTCATACTCAAACTATAGATATGTCACAAATACATGGCCCGCAAAATCCTGTTACCAATGCAAATGCTATTCTCAAAGGAATTAAAAAAATATACTCCTACTCTAATACATTACATTAATCAATCGACACCTAGTGAGGCTATCAATACATTATACGAATTTAATGTCCAATGAAAATAGTAAAAATAGCGGACTGCGCAGGCGAGTACAATTGGCATATGTAATGCTTATGAAGACAGTAGGACATGCGTATGGTGTGAACACGGGGACCCTATAGTTTCCTTCTCCCTGGCCCTACATTAAGTAAATCCACTGTCTCTACTGCAGAAAACGCAAGTCCATGTACTTTTCAGCCCTATAATGCCACGAGCTTGCTCATTAAGACCCTCTTTTACATGACCCTGCTCCTGGGACTTACGTCTGCGTCAATTATGCTCCAGTCATCCACAAGCTCCCTAACGTGACTACAAGAGATGCATCGGATCTTAGCATATGCCTTGCGCAAATGTATTATTGGGTGACTACAAACGGAGGAACTGAGGGAAAACAAGCTTATAATTTGCGGCGCTATTGAAGCCAGGAGTTACTACTTCCTTCGCTGAATGATCGGGCGTATCATGTGCTACCTGGGTTTCATGCAAGAACAATTGCATTTATCACACTATTACTGTCAAAACTGGATTATGTCACATTTACCCTGGGCTCTCAAAATACCCACACAACCTTGAGAGTCCAAAAAGCGGCAGCCCGACTACATCTAGGACTTAAAAGATAGACACATACATCACTCCAGTGCCCTGAATAATTCACTGGCTCCTGATCAAGCTAAGGCTGCACTTTTATTTACTTTGCACATTGCTCACGCTTCTTCCACAGCAGGCCCCCAGTTCATCACTAGGAAATTCATCTGCAACAAACCATCGAGTGCTTTGTTCCAGAAACAATCCCAAGCTTCACCAGGAAATTCCATGAGGGCTGCAGGGATCCTACGCGTCATTCCTCTCAACCGAACTCTGCCTCACCACCTTCACACTGACCACCCGAGCTTCAGAAAACAGCAATTGGCTATTCAGCTAACCCCAGCATGAGTTCAGTACCTAAACCAGCAAACATTCAAGGCATCTTTGACCCGAGGGCGTGCCCTCCTAAGTTCTGCAAAAATCCTCCAACCCACAATCGCCTAGTCAGCAAAGAATACACTATTGCGGTCGGACGCCACATGAAAGAAATACAAGTGAACTTCTTAAGTGTCTGCATGGGGCCCGGCTATCTCGATCCTGGACTGCATGCATGTTCTCCTAATTTTGCCAACTCCCTTCTTTCCAACTGACTTGGCTCTAAAATATCCTACCAATTTACATTACACACATCCTCCTTGCACACGGCTACTTCATGCTTATTAGTTACCACATGAACATCAATGGAGTTGGGACAAACGTCACTTCTATGTTGCTGCACAAACCTAGTTTGAGAGAAGTGGTGATTTTTTAGAATGGGAGGCTTGCTGTATTGGGCTTTGCATTTTATACAGGTACTGTTGGTCGGGTGGAAGATTTTTACTGAACGGGCCATGTTATTAGCGTTTTTTGCAGAGCTTTAGGGTGATGATGGTATTTTGGCCTCTGCTGGGATGGATTTCCAGATGGTCGGTGCTTGGCAGGTGAAGGGACTGCTTTGATCTCTTTTGCACACCTTCACTTCAATGGCAAACCCAAACTCGCAATGCTGTACTTTCATCGGATCTTGGGATGCCACCTCAGAATAAAAACAGAACACATGGGTGCCAAACCCACAGAACCACAGTGGCATTCATGATTCGGTTACTTCCAGCTTGCAAAAGTCGACACCCCAGGTTTCACGTGTGCCTCTCCCTCCCATTAAACCACAACTTTTCTTCCAGGGTCATGTGCAGCGAGGCCACCAAAATTGCAGGCGGGCGCTATTCAAGATCAATTTGCTTTGCATTACTTGTAGGGTGTCATGCTCGGGCCGCTGCATGCTCATTTTCTCCCAATGCCACATAATGAACGAGAAAAATCCTCTTAAGCCAATTGTAAGTAGCCTTTTTGTTCATATTTATCACATCATGTCATCGTTATGACACGTATTCCACCCTCGTTGTTGAGCTAAAAGCCCCACATTTCCTTTAAGAGTTTAAGTCTTAATCTGGGCACACAAGTGTTTTCCGGGTGCAATCCAGTGCAGTACCATGGAAAGGCATTTTCTTTGTCCGATTTATATTGGTGTTTCTTGGGTTGTTCCCGTAGATGTTGCTTTCTGTGCTTCTGTTCTTTTTATCTTGTTAATGCAGTGGTTTGTATAATTTGTCTTGCGTTTTTAGAAAATGTTGCATGGCGCATCAAGTAGATGCTGTTTTAAACAAAATGCCAAGCTCAAGGATAAGTGAAGTTGGTGTCGTATGCAGGTAGGCACAAACAATCTTGAAAGGTCTGCCAGTCCTTGGCCGATGTCACTTTCCATGCAGCCTGACCGTAAAGTACCACACCAAGGTGTACAAGAAAACGACTGCAGGATTGAGGAACAGCCATTGCCACTCTCTTCACTGAAAAGTCACAGGCATGACTTACCGGATGGATGTGAGGCTGACTGAAGCAGTCTTTGTGTGGGGGTAACCAGATTAAAAAAAAAAAAACGAACTGGTCGCCAACCTAAAAGTAGTACTACAAATTAACAGTATCTGCCATCCTAGAAGGTGGAAGAAATGTGCATTCAGAGAGCCACTCTAAGCAGTGGTCAGAAGTGGCTGCTCTCACCAGGGTTCTGTGTGGGGTATAGGTGGGTTCTGCACTGCACCCTTTCCTCTCCACCAGTGCCTCACTTGCTCCCAGTTTGCAGTAAGCAATGTCTATGGATGCTCTAGCAGTGTGGAACAGTTCATCTTAAGGGGGGTGGCCAGGGTACAAGGGTACTAGGCCTTTTTGTTGCATAAAACGAGAATGGGGTCAGCAGCGATGGAGGTATCCCCAGAGGTGATGGAGCAGCCAGTTATTTGGAGACCTATGGTGTCGCCTGTGTACTGCAGGAATGTCTTGAAGAAATCAATGAGCCTGCTTGTGCACTATAATCGACAGACCGGCTCCGTTTTTCGTGTTCACTTACATTTTAATTGCAATTTGTTTTTAATATAGTTTCCAATTCCCATCACGTTTAGGTCTAATATCATATTAGCATGACATGTTTTGTGTCAAATGGACAATTTTTTTTAAGTACTGAAAAGACACAAAAAAAAGACTGGCATAATCCTGCAGGATGTCACCATCCAGCTGAGGGCGCATTGCTCGTACAGAGCTGGTTGAAGGGGACGCAAATAGGCTCTGTGAGGAAAGAGCAGTTCTGACAGACACTGAAATGTACTAGAGGACCAGACTGAAGGGTTTACAGCGGTTTAATGTGTTGTTCAATGTTTGTGCGTGCTATTTCAAATGTGAGTGTTCGGTAGCGCTACCAACCAATCAGTGGCCAGCACGTAAAATGAAATCTTGCTTTGGTGCACACAGAAGAAACAGATGGTTTGATTTAATCTGAGCGAGACCCTTTCCAAGAAGGACATTTTGATAGAATAACATGTATTCTCTGCAATAGAAGCTATTTTTAAAAAAAGTTCATTATTTATTTTCTCCAACATTGTACGCAGTCTGTTTGTGATATTTTATATTTAATTTTTCATCACTGCAGTCCTAATAAGGTTACACTTGTTTTACTGGGCAAAGCACGTTATCGAAACCTAGAATAACCATGCAGATGGCAAAAAAGAATAACCATGCACATTATTGTCCGATCAATCAAATTGTTGCCTTGATGTTGTTTAATTTTCTTGAAGATTTGTTTAAAAAACGAGGAAGATTACCATGCCAGGAATAGTCTGGTACAATCTTATTTCAAAGTACACATTTGAGAAACTGGGACCCCAGACCTCGAACCAAGTTCCTGGCTGCTTTGCATGAGAGAGCATTTTGGGGAAATGAGAATGACCACAGATCCAGATCTTTAGTATGGACAAGAAATATGTCACTAAAAAGGGTACGTGCTTGCTGACACTAAGGGTTGGGATGGGAGAACAAACAAGACTGCAGCATTTTCCACCCCAGCGGGGATCCGACGCCAGCCCTTCTTGTTTCTGCAAATAATGTTTACTCTCGCCAACAATAGGATAAAGAAACTCTTTCTACAGTCGTCCCCTCTCCATCTTTCCTCGAGCCAAGCTCCTAGCAGTGTTGTCTTGGAAAAAGGGGCAGCGGTGGCGGCTAAGTGGATTCTCCGTGGCCCTGGCACCCGCCGGAATGACCAATCCACGCTCCGCAGGGTAACTATGTTGATACACTTTCAATGCCACTTCCTTAAAATCTGGGCACCGGCACACGACTCTAACTGCAAAGGGCCCAACTCTACCCGGTAGTTTCCCTTTCACCTTCAGACTTGGACTCGTTCTTTCAACCACAAGTTTGAACCGTGCCCAGTTGGCTCCGATCACAACGGCGTTCCTGCGTCTTCTCCCCACCCAGCCGTATGTGAGCACGGGTTTGTATTTTTCTGCTGGCTCATTTCCGTACTGGGGGAGGAAAGGGGTGAGGGGGAGAGAGTGTTACTAAAGTTCATGGACTTATGTAGCAGGACGACGCACATGAAAAACTGGAAAGGAGTGATCACGCGCGGAGGGGAAATGTGCCAGTGAAGTTGGGATGTATTCAGGTTTGCCAAGCCTAACGGCGTTAGTTTAGAAGTAATTATCTACTACAGTAGAACGACTACGATGCAGACTTTGCAGAGTACACATTTAACTGATCCACCGACCCCTGTCAATGATGGTCACCTCCCGCCTTCACAGATCCTAAAATCTCGGCAACCTCTGCGAAACACACAAAATTGTTTGTTGTCCTTGGAGGTGTTTTTTCCTAGATTACGTTTCCAACTCCAAAAGATTTAGTTGCATCCGATGAACGATACTTGCAGTGTGATTGCGGCTGCAGCTTCATAAGCGGAACAGCCGAAAGCGGCGCCGACCGCGAATACACTCATCCAACCTTCAGTGGAGAGAAAAAGGTCGGGGGTTGCCTGACGCATCTTAAATGGGCGTGTCATGTTCGTTAACATTCCGTATTTTAAGTTTCACGGTTTAAGACGTCACCAGGGCTTTCACGTTCATGTTTCCCTTTATAATATTGCTGTCTGGGTGAGCCTGCAAGTAAGGAGAATGGCCATGTTGTCGTTTGTATACAGCAAGTGGATTGAGACATAGATAACACAGACACAGTAATGTTCCAAGAATCACATATTTTTGCTATAGAGCTATTTTACGCCTTACATTCAGTGTTGGTCTGCAGGATTTGGTTGACGTTGCTGCTCGGGAATTGGGCATATTTTATGGTGACCAGATTTTTCAAAATGAACTGGCACAGGTCGCTTATGTAAAAGTAAAACTGCAGTTTGACAGTGGCTCCATGCAGTAGTGAGAAAAGAGTATGGGGTGCAGACATTCAAAGAGTGTGGGTTTAGCTTTGTAAGCATGTACAAAATAAAGGCTTTTTTGCTCCGATTGCTATTCAAAGTCTTGCTATGCAGCTATTTTCAAAGCGGGATCTTTGGCACAATCGTTTACTAGTTGTGAAGTGTGGGTGTTCGAGCCAATCTCACGACGACAAAGATCTGGCTTAAGTAAGATTATCTGTATATTTGTTTTTAATTTGGCTTTAACTGTAAATTCAATTGTTTGTAAACGGCATTGTGCATTGCACACTCCCTGGAGTCACAGCCGGGAATCTCCCAGTGGTCACACCTCCTTTGCTCAAAACTAGGACAGGGTTTTTTAAATAAACCACTCTGCACGGGACAGGGAGGATAGAGGGACAAATTCCGGGTAATTCCAAGGAAAACCAGGATGTCTGCTTACCCGAACCCATTTTAAATCCCTTTCACTGGCAGCAAAAAACCTTTCGGAATAGAAAGCAGCCTCTTACATAACCGAGAAAAGGGGATGGTCCGATCAACACGTTTTGGGATCTACGCTAAAAGATACTTGAAATTGGGACCATCCCTGAGCTGGACTTGCAAACACTACAGCTCTGGCCCAAAAGGAGTACGCAGGGGTACACATTTGAAATTGCAAGCCTCTAGACAGCCTTAAGTCACTCCCTAACCTCAATTCTACACATAAACCACTTCTTACTCGCCAAGTGTCAATTATCACAAGCCCATCTCAAGTGACGAGTTCAAAATTTGCACCCTGAGTAAAGTAACCATTTGCAGGCTGTGGCATTATCTCCTGAGTGCAGATGGGAGTCCGACACAGGCCAAAGATGCTCAAAGGTCTGCCCAGGGCTGGC
Organism: Ambystoma mexicanum; assembly: GCF_040938575.1. Taxonomy (NCBI): domain Eukaryota; kingdom Metazoa; phylum Chordata; class Amphibia; order Caudata; family Ambystomatidae; genus Ambystoma; species Ambystoma mexicanum. The sequence goes on along the minus strand of NC_090921.1, from coordinate 738,822,871 downwards.
TACGACTCTTCTGTCCACCTTTGCTTCCTGCCCGTCTCGCGGTCCATTTAGAGGTCAGTCATGGACACCTAGGTTTGTGTGGGCTCAGTGGACTTCATTCTAGTCCTCCTCCCACGAGGGGATCTGAATGTAGGAAAGAAGCACTCCAACGTAAATGTAGTGGACATGGGGCTGGGTGGGGCTATATGGCAGACACAGGGAAGGGTGGAAGCATAGTCCATAGAACCAGGGAGAAGAAGGAAGGCCACTAGATGAGCACGCTGCAGGACTGGAGTGAACCAGCCCAGAATGCTGGAAAAGGAGTCTGCAGCGTTTTTTGGCTTGGAGCGCCGGCGACTGAACTAGTCGCCAGCCAGTCAGCCTGCAGGGAGGGTGAATGAAGAATGGAAGAGGGACACAACTTGCGGAGTGAAAAGCTGTGTAGAGAAGGTGACACGGTTTCGCCTTCAGCATTAGCCCAGCCGACGAGAGGGACCACGGCTTCAAAGACTGCAGTTAAGCGTAACAGAAAAGTTGCCTCCATAAACTGTTCCTTAACACCAAATCTTGACTTTGCATCGGGAACCCCACACCCATCCTGGAGACCCGCAGGTATCTCTAATGACTGATTCCAGGGTGGTGATCCCTTTGACGAAGAATCGTTGGCAAAAGACTTTCGCTTCAACCGAGCGAAAACCACATCTCTTAACCGAGCAGAGCCGGGCGCACAGCCTCGGCTCATGCGCCCTGAGAACCTGATGGGCCTACCTTGCATCAACTTTTCCCCCCAGAAGATGCAGGTTTCCACCCAGGTTTATAACCCACTGTGTAACCCAATCTTCATTGACGCATGATGTCCATGTGCTTTCCCTACAACTGAGTCCTCTCCCTATATTTCACAAAAACCCGACCCGTGGTAGCTTTGGATGGTTCTATTGAAGAAAGCCCCCTCTGAGCAAACTCACAGGCTCTTTCATCTGGGGACCCCCCCAAGATCAAATGGATAACCAAATTGTAAACCCAAAAATGTCCATCAGGGTGTCGGAGGCAGTTTGGGACGACACTGCCGATATTACTGGGGACATCGTTCTGGCACCAGAGGCCCTCTTAAAGACAGCACCCACCAAGGGGCCGAAATCATCTACATCGGCATGAGAAAATCGAAAGGTTATTGCTAGACACAAAATTAACAGCATTCGATCTATCAAGTTAAAATCCACAAGGAACAGCCTTTTCGATATACCGGGGAACTATCTGATGCAGAGATTTTGGAACGAGTGGGAGGAAGGCCTGCCCCCCCACCCCCCACATCCCCTCCTTAACTCTTATCTACATCTTGAAAGGAGGTGGGGGCACAAGTCGTAAGACTCCTATCAACGGGCAGAGGGTCCTGTAAGGAACTCAAGGTGGCAACAGTAAAGCTAGACGCAAGTGATCACAGTTGAAGGGTGTTTATTGAACTTTATAATTGGTGAGATAAACGCCTAATTTAAATCTAAGATGGGAGCAACCTATGACCATCAAATAATAAGGCAGTCCTAGTGGCGTCTTGTCAAATAAAAACGGCCTATACAAAAAAAACTATTGCCAATCCCTTCTACTAGTTACAAAAAGAGTCATATAATCACCAGAAAAGAAAGAAGTGTTCACCAAAATAAGTCTGGATGACCTGGCTCGGTCTCCCTTTTCCACGTATGAGGCACGGGACAAGGCATGACTCTCAAGCACAGCACACTTTTGGGCCGTGACAGCACAAGGTTCACAGGTCAGTTCAACAATATCCAAACCCCTTCAGATGCAGAGTCTCTTTCCTGCAAAATTCTCTTGCCTTAGAAGGTTTGCTGATTTAAAGTAACAAACAAAAGATCTGTGTTCTTGCACCTTGGGCGATTGCTCTTCGCCCCTGGGATCTCTCTCTGCCAGGCTCTGATCCTTCTTGTACAAATGGGCCTTTCTTCAACACAGTTCATGTATTCCTAATACAGTTCATGTATTGCTCAGTTTTATCAGAAAGCAGGGTTTCTTTCTCTTTAGCTTTCTTTCGGCATCACTCTGGTTCACATTTGCCAATTATCATAATTCACAATCTAGTGGAAAGCGGGGTTCCCTTTCCCTAGCTTTCCTCTGGCAGCGGGTCAAACTTTCGATTGTACAAGGGATTTGACGTGACCCTTGTAGGACCACTCCGAATCCTCACGTCACCCTTTCCTAGGGCCTTATGGTTGCTGTAGTTTCAAAAACAAGGTCCCAGTCAGTCTTTCGAATGAGCGCCCATGTGGTGCCAGACCCCATCTGCCCCTGGACCTCAGCTAAGCTTTCTTTAAAGTTGAAACATGCACACAAGTTATTTCTTCTTGCGTTCAAAATGTTGCTACTCGCAACCTTGTGCTTAACACAGTTTGGTTTGATATCGGCTTCCTCCGACTCACCGGCTGTACTGAACCTGTTGGCTTCTTTGTTCTCTGGAGCCGAGGATAGTACCACGGTAGTTGTCTCTCCACCTGCGTTATTAATGCGGGAGGTCCCCATGTACCATTGACTTCTGCTGCTCCACATGCCAGCTGTAACTCCCGGTCTTAGGTTTTCCCTTTATGGAGGCTTTGCGGGTCTGAGTTGAAAAGGGCAAGGGCAATTCCCCCCTTTGTCGTCCTTCCAGGTCTCGCCGCTTTTATTCTCCCTTTGTACTGCCGGTTTGGTGTAGCTGTCTCTTTGTGTGTTTGGCCCTACTCGAAGTGTGCTTTCGTGCTCTGCCTTTTATCCCTGTGGGGAAGGTAAAGGGCCAGTAGGTGTGCATGGTTACTGTCAATTGCCTGACTCTGACTGACCCGAGTGTTGGGAAATGTCAGGTAAATGGCTCTGGTGTTAGTCAGTTGTCTGTTACTGTGACAGAAAGTGTTTGTGGGAAAAAGGGGGGGGGTGTTGAGTATCTAAATATCCTACGGGATGGGACAGGGAAATGTCATAGGGAAGGGGGTACCGCATCTCACCCCTCATTGCCCCACTTCTACTCCCCGAAGACTCCTCGCTCATGTGATCCTCCCCCACTGGTCCAGCCTCAGGAACTGGATCCAATAGCGATGGCTGTGTCCTGGCCTCCTGGATGACCGATCTCTGGGGACCAGCGGGTGAGACAACTTCAGTTTTCTCAGTCCCCACAAGGGCAAGAGCAGCACAATGAGACTCAAAAACTGCAGTACCTAACAAAGAAGACCCTGCTGTTGGTACAATATACGGACACGAGTGAGTCAGACGTTGCAGGATCCCCGATTACTAAACCTGAGGGAAAACTCTGTCCCAAGACTATAACAACGGCCAGGCCATAGGGCGAAAGGGCCATTGACCGGGATGCGCCAATCCAGCTGTGCAAAACTTTTGAGAGACCACCAACAACATTGGAAGGATCGGGGAGCAAGTCTGTTCCAGAAAGACTGAGCAACACAGGCTTCCAGCGACCTGCCGACCCAAGACGTGCCAGCAAGCAAGGCAGTGACTACCCCTTTGGCCCCCCGCGCTAGCCTCAAAACCTGTCACGGAATCTTCAACAGAGTACTCAGTGAGCCAACTAATGAAAGAAACAGAATTTCCTTGTCTCACCAGTCCGGTCAACTAAAACAGATCTTTTAACCATCATGTCCTCTTTAACCATGCGCTGGCACCATTTACTAAGCTATTCGAGGCATTAAATGATTCATTAAAGGACCAAACCACTTTGATGGCAATGGTCCATTCCAAACTGCTTTTCGTCATCACTGCTTCAGAGCCAACAAACTCAGATCCTCTAAAAGCACAAGATCTAATGGGTAGCTCAGTAGTTGTAGGAGAGAAGGCACCGTCGACACTGGACCAATACGGGAAGACATTTGTGACGGTCCCATTCATGAGGACCTGGCCTACAAAGAATGCGCGCCTACAAGGACCATTAACACAGACCTGACTGACGGGCAGTCATTAAGGGCCCTCAAACAGTACTGTTAGTAAAGGGCCCAACGGATGAAGACCCTGTGGTCCAGGCCCACAAAGGTGAAAAGAGTCCAGCCGCTGACAAACTTGTCTGAGCAGACCTTGAATCAGTGCCCTATCTCTAAGGAAACATTGGGGCTAGTGAGAGATGCCTTGGTTCCAGGAACCAAAGGCACAAACTGCATTACAAGTGTTGAAACTCTCCCACGCTTTATTTATGGTATCCAACCGAGAAGATGCTGTGAGACCGGACAGATAAGAGGTAGAAGGTACAACTCGCCAGGACTTAATAAACCTGTCAATTTACTCAATAAAGGATTCAGAGACCCAATTGGAGGTTAACCAGGCAATGCGAGTGACGAGCCTAACTCAGAATAAAAACCTTTTTTACTTCGGTTGGAGCAACCCTCTTGGAAGATCAATCTCCCAATTTAACATTGGCTGAAAAAGGGCAAACAGCCCTGGGAAAACACCAACAAGCTGAACAGCCTGTGAAGGACCACCGAGTTGGAAAACAATCCAGGGTCTAGTTGATCGGGCCTGAACAGAAAGCAACGGCTGGGTCGTTGCCAGGTTCTAGTTTCACCTGAGTCAGCCACCCGGCGAGCACACCCCATCGGGATGTCCAACTTGGAGGTGCTGCTGGGGTTTTAAAAGCAACCCACACGGGACACCCCTACACGAAATCTGCAAAAGGGAATGGGCACCCACGAGAGGAGGCAGGCATACCACAGGACTCTACTCCACAAGCTTGGCCACAAAGCAGGAAAAGCGTTTGTTCAGTCAAACTGGAGCGAATACTAGACCAAGACTATTTAATATTGAACAGAAAAAGTGTAATGGACTTGTTACACTGCATCCCAAACCTCTGCCAAGTGGTGTCGGGGGACCTAAGGATTATTGAATTCGTGGATGAGTCTCACGCAGAGTTTACCTTCACATAACCTCCCTTGTGGTGAAGGGAATATTGTTGGACGCAGCAGAAAGCCTGTTAATGCTGGGATTCGATCTCATAGCGGTGAAAGAACCTACTCTGGTACAATGCCCAGCCTTTTGTCTGGGGGAGCAGAGATCTAGTGACAAATGGCAAGATGATTAAACCATGTTGATCGATTTAAAGACCTACCAAAGTGTATTGGACCGAGTAGCCAACTTGAAAGACAAAACTTTCAAGACTCATTGGTGATGAAATGAGTTCCGCAAAGCCCCAGAACCAACTTTAACATCACAATTTTGGCTGATAACATAACCGGACCGAGAAGAGGGGTCAGGATAGTCCCCACGAATGAATCGGTTAACATGGACAGTTTTTAATGGACATGGCTGTCGGGAGTACTAACCAGAAATGGAAGCTTGTAGCCTCCCAAGGAGGACTGCCGCAACAACTGAGAATGGCTTTGTGGAATACAAGGGGTTTCAGACACCTCACAACAAAGTGCGACATGAATTCTGGGGATTCTGATCTTTTGGGTCTCCAAGAGACTTGGCTGCATCAGAAGCCAAGCTTAAATGGATGCAATATAACCCTTAGCCCAGCCACGAAAGACCCCAAAGGAAGACCAACATCTGGTCTACTAACAGCAATTAAGTCAGTAAGCGGCCTTAACTTAATAAAGGTGGCATTTTCCAACCTGTTCGCCCAGAAAATCATAGTGGGGTGGTTGCCATTGACAGATGAGCAAAGCCAGGTCCAGGTACTAAGCCCTGGCAATCCTAAATTTATACTGGAACCCAAGGGTCCTTTCCAACAGTTTTCCAGAACTTGGTGGCATCCCTGAAAGATGACTCCTATGCCAACCGCAACGTTGCCAACATCCTCCCCCGCATGAAACCTGGTCGAGAGAAGGACAAGAGGCCGTCCTAGATTGTCTTTGTCTCCAGGAACTTTCTACCGTTCGTTAAAGGCTTCAAATAATGGGCACGATTTACAGCGATCATAATCTGTTGGCAATGTCCTGGATAGCAGCCCCCGGTTGCAACAGAATAAGATTGGAGGCCCCTGTAATTGAGTGTAATAGAAGGACAAGATTAAGAATGTCGAGTAACTCTCTCAGCCCGATTTGCGAACAACCATCTGATTACAGAGGTACGTGAGAAAGGTGGTTAAGTGCACTACACGCTCCTACTTGAATGTTACCGCTCGAAAAACTGGGGAATGCATCGAGGAGTAATTATCTACATTACACTCCTGGTTGTAAAAAGAAAGTAACTGGGAAGGATTAAATGAAGAGCTGTAATCTCTAAAGACACAGATGATCTACTAAGAGCCAGAACGGCAGTGAAGCGCTTCAGAAAATGGCTGTGCTCCCACAGATTAAATATGTATCAGCATGACTCTGAAACCATTCTGGTGAGGAAAGTGCGTTAATTCTGGTCTCTGGTAAATCCCTACTTGGGGAATGTCACATCGCCTCAGCTGAACTGTGTCCAGGAGGAAGCATGGATTTTTCACTTCAGTGGGCATTATGAAGGGAACAAATACTCCAACATCTTTGACTTGAGTGAGGAGTTGATACCATGGGACGTTAACCACGATATCAAAGACATGATGGAGAAACTAATGAAGTGACCAGCGCCCCTGACCCAGACGGCTTAACTAACACAATATTAAAACGGAACCCAGAACCGTGGGCTGCCTGTATGCATCGGCTGTTTAAACGAATCGTCTGGGACCGCTCCATACCAATATTCAATAAGATCTTAAGAACTATTGCCCAATAGCCCTTCTTGACGTGGCTGGCCAGAACTTTGATTCCATGCTACTGATGAGGCTAACTGAATGGTCCAGGAGCGAAGGACGCTACGATCCCTTCAAGACCGGTTTCGTGCTTGGGATTGGCACAGGGGTAAACCTCTTACTGTTGAGTATGCTGAAAGGAATGGTATGGGATGGTAAACCGAGGCTGTACCTGGCCTTTGTTAACCTCGTCCAGACCTTCGCCAGGTGGGTCGCACACATCTGTGGAAAAAAACTTGAATTGAAACTGCTGAAAGCCAATTTTGGACCCTTCGATCTCATTGCACTCAAACACCAGCATGAGTAAGACTGAACAGATCAGGCCTCTAGTCATCGGAGATCAAAACCTCCAGAGGCCTAAAACAAGGTTATCCACTGGCACCAGCCCTTTTTTATCTCTTCCTGGCTGATATCAATCTAACACTGGACTCCGCAATGTGTTTTCCCCCACGTATAGGAGGGGTCCATCTAAGCCGCCTTCTCTACGCCGACGACCTGGTCTTAATAGACCAAACGCCGGTTGGTCTACAGCGTCATTTGGACAAACTGAGGAATTACGTGGCGAGCAATCTACAGATAAACACAGGAAAGACAAAGATCTTGGTGCTTAAAATCTAAAAAGTTCAAAGAAAAATCTGAGTTGTGTCTGGGCCAAACGGGAATCGAACAGGTTTAGTTATTTCAGTATCTGGGGCTTTGTATCAACAGCAGTGACCAGGAAATTTTGACAATTCTCATTGGTCCCTGTTCTGGACTATTATAGATCAAAAGACATCCCTACTTTGACATATGTTGCAGAGGCAATCTTGAAAGTCCCCAACAACCTTTGGCCACTGTTAGGCCTCTTCTGCAAGAAGGTCTTGAGCATCCCAACGTCTATCCCTATTCAGATTTTACATAGGGAGATCAGCCTCCTTTTGTTAAAGGCAACGGTGGAATGGAAGAGATTGGCTTTACTCAGAAAATATGTTTTGGGTTCCCACATAACCACTATTGCGATCATTATAAGGTCATTATGTAAGGTACCGACAGGACCCTAAAGGCATGGGTTGACATCAACCGAGATAAGTTGGAGAGGATTTGAAATTACATCTGTGCAGGGTAAAGTCTAAGCTGAGGGAACTTGATGGGATCGTCACTTCTTCGGAAACAACTAATTACTAATTGCTCCAACTTCTGGTTCCCGAGGTAAAAAAACTGAGTATGCTACCGAGGTCGCTCGTCAGGTTCCCGAGCAGACTTTTGAGGGAACAATTTTTTCTGTGGAATAAACTAAACCTGTTGCCAACAAACAAAATAATCGCTTCATGATTGATGAACTTTCGTGACATTAGATGGCAATGTCGCTTTTGGGCGGAGGCGGGTCGAGTGGAAACCTTAAAACATCTTTTGATGTTCTGCCCAGGGTTGACTTCGGAGAGAACAAACTATTTTGGACCGTTGCTGAAGGAAATTACATCGCTGGACTCATTGCCTCAGTGGCATTCATGACCAGGATCCTTCCGTAGGTGAAACGGAAGGGTTAACCCCTATGCCCACCAGTGATGTTTGGTGGTAATGGTCCTACAGCCACACGCCACCTACTTTTTTTCCATTAAGAGATACTGTATGGAGGTCATCTGACCAGATGTTTTAATGGTTTGCAAAAGTTGTAATCAATTGATGCAAATGAATAATTAAAAAAAAAAACTAAAAGAAATGGGAGATCGGGCCTTGCAGCACAGATAGGTGTCGCTGCAAAGGGAGCCAAGGAAATGCCACAGCATATGACTGGAAGGCACAGGGTACACACACAACCTTAGCATAGCTCCAGATGGCCTCCCCTTTCCTGCAAGTGCACCTGCCCTGTAATGTCGTTACCAGTCCAACCTGCCCCCCCCCCCCATTCAATCCAATTTCCAGAATCTTCCGTCGGCTCCCTAACTTGCAGCCCCATGATTACAAAGCCTGCATTAGATTTGGGTGCTGCTGCTAATAGGGACGGCCACCAAGGCCTCCTAAGGTCAGCGTGTCTCGCGGCAATTCCAGCCTATCACATGAAGCTTCAAACCAGTCGGATTCCCAAGTCCAGCCCAGCACCTATCGAGGTTTTGGCCCTTCATGCACTCCTCCGCCAGTTTTTCCACATATGAGTGGCAGACAAGTACACCAGATGTGAGCAGACTGAAACATCCCGCCTCTGTCCTATGGCGTGTCCCTCACATGCCAGGATTGGCTCCTTTCCCTTACTTTCCTGTACTTCACTGTGCTCTTGAGACTGCTGCCAAGCAGTGTGTAGCGCAGGATATAAACCCCACCCCCCTAAAAATCAACCTTCCACGCAAAGGGCTGCAGTATCCCAGTTCTGTTAAAAAGTCTGTTTGCTGATTACCAATACACTAACTTATGAATCTATAAATTGACCAAGAAACAGCTGAACTGCAATGTCTAGACTGTAAAGCCTGTTAAGGCATTGCTGAGCGAGTAGTGAAGAGGTGGCAGAAGTGACAGCCAAGCCGTGGGAATGCATTGTAGGAATCTGATCAGTCGAGAAAAAGACTATGTGACAAAATACCTATTCTGTCTTGTGTTGGCCACTGGCTTCCTTTGTGATGCCACAAGTTTAGATCATGTGCTTGAGATAAAAGATTTAATGGGGGATTTCAGAGCCAATTTACAATGATTTAGATATGTATCAGTTACCTTTTAGTCTTTAGAATCACAGCAGGTTGATGGCAGAGATGAACTGCACAGTCTCAGTGCAGTCTCAGTGCGGGGAGGGAAGGCAGTGAGGGGTATCCCTTAATGCTACTGTAGGGGCAGACCCCTTATTACCTCAACCCAAACCGGGCCCACCACCCGAGGAACGAATGCACGCTTTGTACATAATCAAGTATTTTTGTACAATTATCTGGGGAGCAGTCAGATGGTATTGTAGGACCAACCTAACCAAGTCTGCAACAGTTAAGATTGTCATCTTAAGATCATATGTAGAACACACCTCTTCTTTAAAACTTGTTCGTGGTATGTCATGACATCAGCACATGGTTAAACATTGGTATTGAAACATAATTCATTGCTAGCAATACCTGGCCTAAGCGATTTAGCCTTAACTTTTAATTTGCACATGGTTTGCATAAATATTTCAAGCGCTGTGAGGAAGGCTAGGTAAATAATTTCTCTTCGAGTTAGCGATACTATCTCATTCTCTAGGTCACTGTTCCATTGCAATTTTCCAGTCTTCAAAACTGCCACTTAATTGCACAATTGAAACTCCTGGGTAGCTTTGGGCTTTAGTGCTGACAAAAACAAATGAAGAAACCCCTTGTGTCACGCTCTCGGGCATCAGAAGATCACATCTACTATTTACAATATTTATCGGACCACAAAACTCGTGGCTAGTTTCTGCAACTCTGCTTGCCGCAAAGGTTGTGAAGTTAGTTATTCACCCATCCCCTGGCTTCTAAAACCTCACAGAACCAGTTTCAAAGTTCAGTTTGCAAAACTGCCCGACTATCTCGTTTTTTGATTCAGTTGTAAAAAGCCCACTATATTGAGATTCATAAATTCCCTATGTATTTGTATTAATGTGCATGTATGTTTTTACGTTTGGTGGGTTTGACATTTATCTTTCTACGCACGTGCAAGCAAATATGTATCAATTTCTATACAAACAGTAACACTAAAGTAGAATATCTCATCCATAATTAACTACACTTCGATACATATGAAATTGCATATCGCACCCAGTTTGCCACCATCCCAGTCATCAATGTGGTGCATGCACATCAAACCCCTTGTAACCATGGGAACCCTTCTTGACCACCTCAACGTTACCCCCTGTAGTTAATACTGTAATAAATCATCATCCTCTTCTTGGGGAATAACCCTACACCAGTCTCTCAAACCAGTCTCAATATGGGCATACTCCTCCGCTGAACAAACCCAACTCGCTCCCCCACCATTCCCGCAATCTACCCACTGCTCCACGCAAGCATGCCAGTTTGGTGGAGGACACAAGATTCCTTCTGTTTGAGTACCCATATGGGATGAAGAGGTGGGACCCTAGCCCTGGAAAGGGTTACAGTCCTCGTGGCAGCAGCGGTCGGTACCTGGGCAGAGCAACATCGTAAGGGCATTTGGCAGGAGCAGAGAATATGAAAAAAGACAAAAATAGGCAACAGAATTTTTAGAGCAAGGCTCAACCAAGAAGGTACCCAAGACAACAAGAAGTTGATCCACAAATCGTTGGTGATCCCAGCCTCACTTTCCATGATCACTTTCAGTTAAGGCAGCAATAGTTTGCGTGAGGGTACCTTTTTCTGTGTCATTGGGAAGCACAAACGTGCAGCAGATACTCCCGATCTCCCGGCACATTCTGCCCTACATTGCAGTCAGGAGGTAGAGTGTATAGCGATTTTTATTTCAGAGTTATGAGCCTGAATGCCTGCAGATCTTCCCTAATGGCACTGAACGCTGACTTGGAAGTGCTTACGAAAAGCAAGAGTTTATATCTGGTCACCTGGAGCCATTTGGCATTGTCTGCTCCTTGGGCGCTAGGTGCCAGCAATGTCGCAAAGAAGGTCTTGGTGCGGCTTAACAGCCGATATCGGTCGGGAATGTCTGCTAAAGCCTGTGATTATAAAGCTGAAAGATAGTTAGAACATCTCCTTCATTGCAATTCCTGATTTTCGCCGTCAAATATAGTTTTTGTTTTGTCCATATATTAAGTGATGACAGGGACGCAAAGGGTCACAGGGGACAAATGGGGCACTGATGTAACTCCGGGCTTTGGATGGGCCAAAATGAGGTGGTGTTCAGGGAATATGAGAACTTGCACATGAAGAGTAGAGAAGCTGCACACACCTCGCCAGGCTGGAGGCAACTGCCCTTATGCATTCTTTCCACAAGTCCAAAAATTATCTAAAAGAAAAGCCGTACCTCCAGCCAGGTCTGCAATGTGAAGCATGCGACTGCAGTTCCCATTTGTGCTAACTGGCACCATGCCAGCACCCTTAAAACACAAAAATGGGTGAGCATCTGTGTATTTTATCAAGTTTTTCTAACTCCTTGAGCCACGTCCGATATTGCAAATGATATCTCCATTTTGTCCCACACTCTTCTAACTATCTTTCGATCTAAGTCTACCAGAGAAAAATCAAATAGCCAAAATTGTTTACAGCACATTTGGCTACATGTAAGCAAATAAAAAGGAAAGCGTAAAAAAACTGGGTAAAACTGCAGACACAAAAGTAAAAATAGGTGGAAAGATCTAGAATTCTTTTTACCGGAAAGACATTTTTAAGGCAAAGCAAGATTATTTTAACATGAAAATATTGAATGCAAAAAATGAGTCCCAAAAACATTATTTCAAATATTCAAAAACCTGGAAAAACCGCAGGCTCAAATAAAATAAAAAGTGCAGGAGGACTGCAAGATAGTTCATAGAGCATTTGCCGATAAAATCAGGACAGCGCAGGCTAATGTTGCAAACAATCTGGCTACACTTTCACCCGACTTAGTGCCCATAGTCGCTGGGATTTCACAGCCTACTAATGTCCCTCCTTTTGCTTTCAAAACTCTCCAGCGATGGGCTGGAGAAAGTGCTCAAGATAATGCTTCCTACCACATGTTTGGAGGACATTATCTCCTCAAGAATTGTCCTTTTAATACTGGGAAATCTTTTCTGTTGCGTTTTGCTAATGGTACGTTTACAAATAACCACATGCCAGATTTGTTGAAGAAGGTGATTGTCACCCCCTAATAACAAAATAAAAAAATACCTGGGATGGATCGCTAAATCTGCAATAATCTGAGACCTAGAACGAATGTGCCCTTTCTATTGAAAATGATAGATAAATTGGCAACGATACAGCTTCAGGAACATGTGGAAAGTCAGAAGATTCTCCAGCCTAGGCAATCTGGTTTCAGGCCCTCCCATGGCACGGAAAGCGCACTTCTGGATCTGCAGTCAGAAAAGTTCAATATCCTGGATAGGAGTAAGGCGGGACTGCTGATGTTATTAGATCTATCGGCAGCCTTCGACCTTGTAGACCAGGAAAACCTGCTCACTAGGCTTGCGGACCATGGAGGGTGCTCCATTGGAGCGATAGATTGGATTAGGTCCTTTCTTCTTGATAGGAAATAAAGAATAGTTTGGGGGTAACCCATGTTCTAAGCCCGAGTTAATGAAATGTGGTGTCGCGCAGGGAGCTTGTCTCTTCCCAGTACTATTTAATATATTTTGTCGCACTTGATGTTTTGGATGCATTGGGTGTGTGTTCTTCGAACTACGCTGATGATACCCAGCTCATTGTTGAGTTGGGTTTCTGAGAAAGACCTGGAGAACATGGTGTATCAAGGCTGTCCAAATGTGGATGACAACGTATGGTCTGTCTTAATGCAACTAAAACGGAGTTTCTTATTTTTGGCTCGACACAGGCACGTCCTAAACTTCTGATTCAGTACGAAGGCTTTACCATAGAAGAACACTACATTAAACAGTGTCCAAGGTGAAAACCCTGGGAGTGATCCTGGAGTCATCCCTGGGTGCTGAAATCCATGTAAGCAATGTAGTTTACAAAGCCAAATACCTTAAGGCTGATTAGATTTGTGAAGCCTTATGTATCTTTGGCTAATTGTACAACACTGGTCCGAGTTGTTATAATGCCGATGCTGGGTTATTGTAGTGCGTTACGGCTGGACCTAGTAAGGGTTGCATCAAAAATTCCAGATACTTCCAAATGATGCAGTCCGGATCATCAAAGGCACCACAAGGCGGGACCCAGTGTCTACATACAGGAGAGAGCTGCATTGGCTCCCAGTAGAGGCCAGAAAAGGTTTTAAGTTGAACACCTTTATGCATAAGTGCCTATACGGACAAGCACCTGAATACTTAAAAGAACAATGGTATTGGAAAATCATTCACCCGGTCTAAGGACTCGATGCGCCTGACCCAGCCTAGATGCAAACGAGCAAGAGGCAATGGACGCTCTTTTGCGACACAGGCAGGGTTGGCTTGGAACAAGCTCCCAGTGGAGATGTTTGTTTGTTTATTGATTTTATATGACGCGCCAAACCCAAAGGTAACCAGGCGCTACAGAGAACAGGAAAAGATTACTTAAAAGCTTAGTTGCCGGCACAGTATAGACGTATACTGGAAGTACATTATATACATTACATCAGTTACATGCCAGTGTCAAGTAAAAGCATATACTAGACATCACAATAACTCAGCTGAGGAATAAACATATATACAGACAGGTTGGTAGGCATGGATTGGTCCATGGTTAGGCTTGGGGGTCATAGGAATGTAGCCATCCAAGTATATTCCGTCTAAAGCTGGAGTAGGATTGGTCTGTTCTGATGTCAAGTGGGAGGGCATTCCAATATTGGGCGGCTTTAACTGGGAAGCTACTGCCACCAGTTTTTTTAAATCTAAATTTAGGTATCTGAAGGCAGTAGGTGTTGGCAGTTCTGATGGGGCGGGTAGAAGTTTTTCTTGCAATTCCTTCTGCTAGGTAAGGGGGGGCTGCATTATTAAGACATTTGAAGGTGAGTGATGCTGTCTTAAGTGAGATTCTTTCCCAGATTTTGAGCCATTTGTGTTTTCTTCTAGTGTTAGAAATGTGTTCTTTAGAAGGTAGATTGAGGGCAGTTCTAAGGGCGTTATTTTGTAATGTTTGAATTTTGTCAATGATGTATTTGTTAGCTCCCAAATACAGAGCATTGCAATATTGTATTGGGGCATTGGCAATGAGGATGCAGCTGGCTTGGGTGAAGAAGGCTCTACTTGCCCTGATAATCTTGCAGGTGTAAGCTGTGGAGGATGCAAGGGAGTTAAACTTGTTTCTTTAGTGTTACGGCTGAGTCAAGGTGAAAGCCTAGTGTTTTTACTGTTTTGGAGACTGTAATTATATTGTCATCAATGTTAAATGCTGAATAGTCGGGGCTAAGTTTTTTTTTTAGGTTGGCAGTGGATCAGAGGAGTAAGATTTTGGTTTTATCATCATTCATGCATAGTCCATGTGTGGCCATCCATGCCTGAATGATGAGCTATATTTTGTTTACCAAGGCTGTATCCATGTCGAAATTGCCCGAAAGGGGTATGAGGATCTGGGTGTCATTTGCATAATTAGTGTAGGTGATGTCTGTCCAATTTGTCAAATAAGGGCTTGGTAAAGATATTATATAGAGTTGGCGAAACGCAGGAACCTTGGGGTACACCGCAGGTTATTTTGATAGGGTCTGCTGATGCCAATGTAGAGAAGACTCTCATTGTGCAGTTGTCCAAAAATGATTGGATCCAGGCTATAGCCTCATTTGAAAAGTGCGCAGCCGATGCCAGGTGATTGCATAGCACTGCATGATCCACCAGGTCAAAGGCTGGCGACAGATCAAGGAGTAGCATGGCAGTGTTTCCCTTGTCATTGAGTTTGTCAATCTGTACTTTAAGATCAATTGAGGCAGTTTCTGTGCCGTGCTGCGGTCTGAATCCCGATTGACGGGTGCCTAGGAGTTGGATAGTTTCAAGGTAGTGCTGGATTTGCAGGTATGCTACTCTATTATCTTGAGGAGGAATGGTACCGTGGTGATGGGTCTATACTTAATGGGAATGGCGGGGTCTAGGGTTTGCCTTTTGAGGGGTAGGACCCAGGACTCTTAGGTTACTTGGTATGGTGCTGGAGGAGAAGGAGGCATTGATCAGTTTGGTTATAAAGGGGGCTAAGTCTGTTGCGGCGTCCTTAATTAGCTGGGCTGGGCAACTGTCTCCCTTGCAGTTGGATGGTTTGAGGGAGGCGATGATCTTTTCAGTTTCCAGGATGGATATTTTTTAGAATTTGAAGGGGTTGATGCCGGGTGAGTTAGTAGTCGTGGGGATGAGGATAGGTGATATTTCATTGGGCGTTGGAGTCTTTTTTTGGCAATTTTAGTTTGGATGTCTTAATTTTATTTGCTAGGGCATTTTGGATGCTGGTGCACCATTTTCTTTGTCTTTGGCAATGTTGTCAGGTGGTGGTATGGGGGATTCCAGTTCCCTTAGGATGGTAAATAGTTCTCTGGTGTTGGAGCTTGCGTTGCAAATTCTTTCATTAAAGATATTTTTTTTTGGGAGTAGGATTTCTTTTTTGTATTTATTGGCGAAAGGTCTTAGTCGTAGTTTATTTTCTTCAGATGGGGTGTTGCACCATTTAGACTCTAGTTTCCTTGTGTTGCATTCTTAATTCTTTTAGCTGTGGGGGTGAGCCAAGCGTTTAGATGGACTTGTTTATTTTTTTGAGTTTTAAGGGAGCAGTGGTGTCTAATGCCATTTTCATAGCGTTATTGTAGCGTTCTACTAGGAGCTCTGGATGCTGATTGTTTGGTAGAGCATTGATAGTGGGTAGTAGCAGTGGTAGGAGATTGTCTGGAGTTATGTTTTTTTTGGCTCTAGTGGGTAGGGGGGGTGCCATAATTTTCTCTTTGGTTTGTATATTCTGAGTTAAGGTAAAGTTGATGAGGTAGTGGTCTGTCCAGTATTGAGGGGTGATTTTGGTGATCGTAGTATCACAATTCAGGGTAGTCGCCCAATCCAGAGTCCTTCCTTTGTTGTGGGTTGGGGTGATAAAGTTTTGGTTTAAGCCGTGTTCGGCTAGCATAGTGGCTATAGATTGGGCTGGTTTATCATCGGGGTAATTAAAACCTAGGTTAAGGTCGCCTAGTAATGGGATTTGTGATGATTCTTTCGTATTATTAGCTAGGAGACTGGATAGCTCCTCTTCGAAGGATCCAATGGGGCCAGGTGCCCTCTATATTAGGTAGATGGTTAGTGTATGGCAGTTGGAGATGGGCAGTCTGGCTATGAGGCGTTCGCAAGATTTGGGAGGAGATGAGGTTTGTAGTCTAATGGCGAGGTTAGTTTTAGCTATAATAGCTAAACCTCCTCCTTTGCTGTTAGGTCTATCCATTCTAATTAGTTGGTAGTTTTCAGGGATAGCTAGGGAAAGTGCTGGACCTGCAGCTTCATGTAGCCATGATTCGGTGACTGCCAGAATGTCAAGGTTATCAGATGACAGAATGTCTGCTATTTCAGTGGTGTGGGCCACTAGGGACCTGGCATTGATCAATGCACTAGATAGTATAGTTACATTAGGTGTGTTTTGGATTTTTATTGGAAACAGTTTGGGCTGAGTGGTATTCTTGCAAGGTGTAGTCAGGTTAGAATATGGCTTGGTATACTGTGAGGTGAGATTATGATGGGGGGGGTTAAAGATCTTGTTACTATGACACATGGGCGCATTAAGACAGGGTAGTCTAGCTCGAAGTCTGTTGTTTCTATCCATGGTGGGACAAGGAGCGTATTCATGGGAAGACATAATGATAGCAAAGCTGTGTGTGGTAAGGCACAACAGGGATGCGATCTTGGTTTTGTTAGGTACATCGTGGTAGGTGGTGGTGGAGAGCAGGGAAGAAAGAAATACCACCTTTGGGAAATGTCTCAAGACATTGTTTGCTTAAACTGTAATATGTTGGTCTTGTTTTATGTAGGTCTGCGCCCTGACACCTGCAGACTCTGGCGCAATATCAACAAATAAACATAAACTCTTGATTTATTCATGCCACCACTTCTTCTGAGAGTCCTCTCATTCCTCCAGCTGTGCAACTCTTCACCCCTTGCTCCCATCAATTTTTAGAATAAATAGCCCCTTCCAACGTCAATTGGGCTGTTTGAGTAAACCTGATGTTTTTCTGCTCTGCCCCAGCAACAACAGAGCAACCTTTGTCAGTTGGTAGGATTGATGCTGTCATTTACTGCCCTTTAAACTGCCCTCTGACCCTGCACAGTGCATCTGCTACTTATACCTTACTCAGGATAAATACCCTAGTAACGCCAGAAGCATGGGAAATAAGAGAGCAGATGTAGCACTATCCTACGGATCTCTCTCCCCACTGTCCGCATATGGCTATACCATATGTTATTTGCTGCAAAATCAAGTGCATTACATACTAGTCTTTCAAATGCCTTACCTGTAGGCTCTCTACCTCTCCTGGACACTCTCACCGTTGCAACTCTCTACCGGCCCCCTGGGCAAATCGCCTCTTTTTTCTCTGAATGGGCAGACCTCGCCTCCTCCCTCCTGGCCTCTACCACTTAACTCCTCCTTCTTGGGGATCTCAACATCCATCTGGATTCTCCCTGTTCTTCATCTGCACTCTTTTGCAACCTCCAACTCGCTTTCCCTCTCTATCCTCCCCTCCGGCCCCACTCATTCTGCTGGTCACACACTTGATGTCTTGATCTCATCTGGCCTCCCCTCTCTACTCCCCTCACCACACCTCTATCCTGGAGTGACCATTGCCTCCTCTCCTCCCATCTCCTCCCCCCCCCCCAAGCAAAGCCTTCCCCAAGATTGCCACCCACCTTCTCGGACATCCGGCCCATGAAGCGCGTGTCTATTGAGACTTTTGCTGCCACCTTCTCCCCTTTTCCCCCTCCCCAGACTGACTCACACCCTGACACAGCCCTGTAACTTCTCTACTCTATCTCTTCTACTCTTGATGTTCTGGCCCCTGTCATGAGGATCTGTTTGAACTCAAAAGCCAAGTGTAATTCCTGGTACAACTCTGACCTATCTACACTCAAATGCAAGTGTAGGGAGGCTGAGAGGAAATGGACGGCCTCCTGTTCATCCTCTGACAAACTGGCCTGTCGCCTGCTCCAAAGGCAATACCGACTCTGTCCGCTCCAAGAAGAGAGCTCACATTCAAGCCCGCGTCTCTGCGGCATCTAAAAATTCGGCCAAACTCTTTAAAATCTGCAAGGAGCTGGCCAACCCTGCTGCAGTCTATGCCCCCTCACCCCCTCTCGCCTCCCAGGCTCTTTGCAATGCCCTTGCCTCTCACTTTCATTCCAAAACCCAAGACATCTTGTCCACCCTCTCCTCCACCTCTCCCCCTTTCCTCTCTCCCTCCCAGCTTGCTGTCCCTCCTTCAGCTACTCCCCTCCGTCTTTCTCCTCCTTTTCTCTTTTCTCTCCGGATGAGGTTGCTAGACAAGTCTGATCAATGAAAGCCTCATCAAAACGGGTCCACCCCTGTTCCTCTAAAACCATAAAGGACCACATTGATACCCTCGCCCCGGCCCTTGCCGATTTCGGCAACCACTCTTTTGCATCTGGATCTTTCGCATCCCACCGCCCCCCTGCCCACAAGCACTCCTGTGTGCATACCCTCCTCAAGAAACCCTCAACTGATCCCTCTTGTCTGGCTAACTACCGTCCAATTTCCATTACTCCCTTTTTGGGGAAGCTCCTGGAAAAACTGGCCATCTCCCAGCGTAACCTTCTTTCTGACTCTGTTGGCTCTCTACACGACCACCAATCTGGATTCAGAGCTGCCAGAAGCACGGAAACTGCTCTCCTGAACATCCATGAAGACCTGCTTTCTAACCTTGACTCTAACATCCCCTCTGTCCTCATCCTCCTTGATCTCTCCTCTGCTTTCGACGCGGTCAACCATACCATCCTGATCAACCGTCTGTGACGACCTGGGTATCACCGATCAGGCTCTGGCCTGGCTGACCTCTGCTATCTCCCTCTCTACCTGTGGTGTCCCCCAGGGGTCTAACCTCTCGCCCTGGTTTTTCAACCAATATCTTGCAACTCTCGCCTACTGCATTTCCATTTTCTGCTCAAATTTCCAATGCTATGCTGACGACACCCAACTCATTTTCAGGCTTCCTTCAGCCACCTCCTCGCCTTCCCTCATCTTTGATTGCCTTTCCGCCATTGAAAACTGGTGTGCTGCCAACGATCTTTGCCTAAATGCCAACAAAACTGAGATCCTCCTCATCGGTACACCTTCGCCATCCTTTCCCCTCACTCTCTGGCCGACCTCCCTTGGCCCCCCTCCCACCCCTACTTGCGAGGCAAAGAACCTCTGGGTCATATTGACTCACACTTTCCTTCTCCGCACACATCTGACGTCTCTAAAAAGTCAAACTCCGTACTGCACCTCCTTAGAGGTACTCTGCCTTTACTCTCCTCTCCCAGAAGCTCAGTCTCCCAAGCTCTGGTTCCCTCCAGGCTGAACTATTGGAACAGCCTCTTTCTAAATCTACCTGCCTCCACTCTCCGCCCTTTACTACTAATCCAGAACAGGACTGCAAGACTTGTCCTTGGCCTCAAGCCCTGGGATCGTTTCTCTCCAGCTCTGAAATCCCTACATTGGCTCCCAGTGGATGCAAGGATTACATTTAGGATTACATTTTAAACCCTCAGCATTGTCCACCAGGCTTTCAGGGGCCTGGAACCGAAATACCTTCAACTATCCCTCCGTAAATACCTCCTTTCTGATCCCTTCGCTCCTCTACATCCAATTCCGTCTGGGTCGGGTGTTTTTCAAAGAAACGAGCTGGGGGCAGATCTGTCCTCGGCTGGGCCCTCCCTTTGGGACAGCCTCCTGGCACCCTGAAACTTGAGGAGAACCATCTCCGGTTCCGGAAGCACCTCAAGACCTTCCTCTTCACTTCTGCCTTTGCCCCTCCTCATCTGCTGATCTGTTTCTCTCGGCACCGTGCACCCGGACGCACTCTGTCTTTCGGGCACATGTACCTGCGTACCCTGCCTCCCTCCTGCACTGCCTCTGGCCACCCTTGGCACTGGGCTCTGTATCTGTACCCATACAGTCCCCCACTCTTCCTCTGCACTTATCAGATATACCCTATCTGACTAATCATGCACTTGCCACGTGTCTGGCTGCACTGCCTTTTTGTCTGCACTTATTTATTTTATGTATCCCACTTATTTATTCTGTTCTCCCCTCTGTCCGCACTTTCCACTTCTCCCCCTCCACACACTTTCCCCCTCTTCCCTTTTCCATGCACTTGCATGTTCTTAATGTCACTGGGCCTAGTAAGATCGTATTTTGTTCTCCCTGTTCCCCTCCCTTTGCTTGGTCACGCTCTGAAACATGTATGAGCGTGATATAAATAAAATATCATATCATTCATTGTGGGATCTAGTTAATCATCCCCATTATCAAAAGGATCATTGTCAAATTTCTTTTTTTTCCTCTAAACATAGACGATTCTACATTTTCTGTACATTCACTGGTTGTCATTCTCAGACATGACATAAAGACCATAGTAACCATACAAATATTCTTTTTCACAAAATGTACAAATGTAAACATCACTTTTTTTCTAGACAAAATTATTTAAATTCCAGATGTTTATTCTCACCCCCCTTTGTACTGAAACAAAGGGTGAATCCTTAGTGTATACTTGCTCCTGTGCCAGTGGAGGCACAGGAGCAAGTATGGAGGTCTGCCGGTATCTCTTTGAGTATCACTAATGTGAATCCAATTTTTGGTGTCCTCCACATTCACGGCAGTCTGAGTCGCAGAGATCACTTGGTGTGGCCCATGGAAACGCTGCTCGTTCCAGCGATGCACGAAGGTGCTGATGTAGATCCGGTCCCCAGGGAGAAGCTGTGTCTTGTGCTGAAAATCGGTAGTTTTGCCAATTTCTCTTGTCTGTTGGTAAGAAGATAAAACTTGAGAAGATATAATCTGAACACTTTTTGTTAACCCCCCCCCCTCCAACGTACTCCCTAAACTGCTCTCCTAGGACCGCAGCGGTCTTGTGTGCGTCTGATACAATGCACATAGGTGAGAGAGTTGTGTGTAATCTACGCACCGTCATCATTTCGTGCAGGCTCAAGTGGTGGTCCTTCCCTGGCTGGTTTCTCAGGTATTTACTAATAGGTCTGTGGCCTGGCGATAAAAAAGGACTGATGGGCGATGCGTGGGGCGGAGCCAAGGTGGGCGGGGTTACGGACGCGTGTCGGGCCCCGCGCAGAAAGAGAGGAAGGACACATTTTTGAAAACATTTTTTGGGATGCTTTTTACAAAGTGCTCCGGTCCCGTCCCACAGGACGGAGAGATGTCCCATAAGTATGGAGGAAAGGGGACTAGGGATGGTCCATACCCATATACCCTGAAGCTCCGCTTTTCGACTGCTCAGCATGCATCCTAACTGTGTTTGAACACCACCCCATCCGTGCCCCCTTGTGACTGTCTTTTTTTTAATATAATGGTTTTGTAGCTTGGACTAGGAGTAAGGTGGTCACTACGGTGAGTAACCTGGTAATTCTTCAGCATGTGGTCAAAAATCGCCACATTCTTATCCCACGCTTCTCGCGTTTCTGCCCTCCACATCTCTTGAGTTAACTGGAAGTGTTTGGCAGGATCATTATCCAATTTCATTGTTTTAGCTAAAATCGAATTGATATCAGGCGTATTGGGATACATAATCCACAAGGCCCCCCCATACCTTTGCCCTATTGTTTGATTTTATAGCGCACCAAACCCATAGGCATCAGGGGCGCTGTTACAGACATTCGTAGGTTACAGTAGGAAAGTACATTGCAGGGACAAGGGTGAAGTACACAGTTCAGTTACAGAGTAATATTTCCCAGTGCTATTCTCTGAGGGGATTGTGCTAGTATTTCATTGTTTATTAAAAGCTGCTCCACCATAGGTATTTGTATCCAACTGAACTCTCGCATATCACGGTCTCTTCCAAAGCTCGTCTGACAACTCCCCCATTAGGGCCGTGAATAAGCTCTTGATGTCCCCTATAGCCAAAATGATACCAGCAGTGTGTTTCTAATGCATAAATCCACTTCCTGCAAAGAGCGAAGGTAGTGTCTTCGTCAAGTTATTCCGGTCCATGTGTGACCATGGGACATATGCCCCCCCCAGACCCTTCTGGAGCAACGGCAACTGAGTTGCACCCATTTTCTTTCCTCCTGGGGCTTCCCCAATCTCTCCCCTACTACTTGCTACAGCCATGCAAGTACCATGGCGCGTCCTGTGGCTCCATGGTTGGTTTCTGTCGCAGCTTCTGGAGCAGGAGGTATGGTGACTACACCCTGCTCTCCCTACTAGACATCTGATTACCACCCCTCTTCATCTTATACACCGGCTGCCCCAACCCCTGACCCTTCTACAGGCACGGAAGCATAATCGGTACTACCATAGGGTGCTGTCTTCCGTCCTCCCTGATCAGCCCCTGTACCTGTGGCTGCATCCCTGTTCTCCATACCCACCTCAACCGTTCTGATAAGTGTTGTCCAATCTAACACAAACCTGCCCATGTCTCCACCTTCCTTCTTCTACATCCCTTACCTGTCTTCTCACTTCCTCCCGCTCTTCATCTTTGCAGCCGTAGCAGCACTGCCTCATCCTCCGCTAGCCTTGGTGCATCCTTAATTTTTTTGCGTTCTTGCAACTCTACCACTCTTTGCAGCCTATCCTCTATCCTTGCAGGAAATGGCCTAACCTCGTCTTTCTAATTTTCAATCCTTCCTTCAATCATCTGACTACCAGCCTCTCTTTCTCGCTCCTCCACCCTTAATCTATCCGCTAACCTAGCAGTCGGGGGAGTTATCCCCTTCCCGCTCCGTTTTCAACCTCTCCTGCCCTAACCATTGAAGGAGTTACCCTTCCACTTTCCTTAAAATCCCAGTTCTCATCCATTGTAACTGATGGAGGTGTTGCCTGTGTTTGTTTTGCAACCACTGGGGAAAATGGTGGTACTAACTCATGGTCTGTGTACCCCTCTGCAGGTGATAAAGGATAGCGCCCATATGGTGGTGGTGCAGAAGGAATTCCGGCACCCTCCTTTTTTCGGCCCTGCACCTACGATTTCAACATCAGGTCCCTTTCTGCCTTTTTCTTGCATCCTCCATAATTCCAATATGTTGAACTGCTTCTCTAACTTCAATCCCTTGTGCTTTGTAGTTTAAAAGGTTTGCAGGTTCTCCAATATCCCTGTATCATAGGTTCCCCCAATAGGCCAAGAATTTATCATTTCCCCCTTAATTTCCCCCAGCCACTCCCTGTGGTATTTTAGAATTTCTCCTTATAGCTGGGCAACATCTGGCACAAATGATTGAACAGGTTCCATAGTCCTCCCCAAGTTACCAAAAAATAATTGCACAGAAAAGATGTTGGCTGAACCGGCGGCAAAGGACCCCCTTTTTACCCTTACCCAGTTTCTTAGTCGTACCCCACAATCACTCTGTACACGTTTATACCGCAGTTACCACACTCAGCTACTTACTTCAGTTCTACTTCTCACTCTTACACAAAATACAGCATCTTATCAAAAACAATTGCCGGCAAATATTTCCGAGATATCCTTGCCACTCGTGCATAGAAGGGACGTAATTCTCTCTCGCATCTCTTCTTTTACTAGTACGGCCTTTTCTACTCCAAAACGGTCTTTCTCTGACTAAAGGAAGTGTCCCCTTCACCACTTCTACTAACCAGGATGATTGATGGGAGGGCTCTGCTCTTACAGCTAATGCATGAGAATGTCAAGGGCATATTTCAGAAAGGATCTATGGTTGGACTTAACCTAAAATACCACCCCACCTTCAGGTGAGGGCTCCATCCATCCAGACAAGCAAACTAAAGGGTATCGGGACAAGCTTCACACTGGGCGTGCGGGGCAAGATACCACCTCGCACCTCTAAAATAACCAACTAGAGGAAAAAATATATACAAGCGCCTTACAACACAGACCAGTTCAATCGCTCTGTCAAAACAAGAAGTTTTCCAATCCCTGCAACCTCCACTAATTTCAACCCACACTCAAGTCTGCCCTTACAAAACCACAGTAAATCAAATAACCCTTTTTTTACCCCCATTCCCCTCTTGCTTTACACACAAAAGGTGCACTCCCGTTAACCCGGGGCACTTCGATGTGGTCTCCATCAAGTAGTCCTGCACTGCTAGGCCACGGCATCATGTCTCTGGGGAACAGATGGACCTTTAACCAATATGGCGTCTGCTGACCTTTCTTTTCACTGTGCACGGAAGACTCGGACCCTCAGTGAGCAGCCACAGCTCTGTGGTGCAGACAGAAGACCCCCAACGTCTCAGACAACCTGTGCTTGTACCTGGCTCGCCAAATTTGTGGGACAGAACCCTAATTACCTCAGCCCAAACCGGGTCCACCACCTGAGGAAAGGGTGCACGCTTTGTACATAAAGCAATGGTGGTGTAGGACCAAACTAGCCCAAGTCTCAACAAACCACATCAGTACACATCTTATGCACGTTTTTGCAACATTTAGAACACTCCCAGATACTCTGTCCAATCATATGTGAGGGGTGGATTGTAATAAACACCTCTTTAAAAAGAAAAACCATCTTGTCCAAATTCCTATGTTTTCATTGGCCAGTTTTATCTTAATTGTCATCTTCAGATCATGTGTAGAACAAACCTCTTCTTTAGGATTAGTTTGTGGTAGGTCATGACATCAGCACATGGTTAAACATTGGTATTGAAACATAATTCATTACTAGCAATAATTGACCTAAGCTCTTTAGCCTTAACTTTTAATTTACAAATGGTTTGCGTAAATATTTCACGTAATATGTGGATGGCTAGGTGAATAATTTCCGAGTTATCTAATTCCCCAGGTCATCATTCCATTGAAACTTTCCAATCTACGAAACTGCCACTTTATCCCACAATTGAAACTCCTGGGTAGCCTTGGGCATTGACTTACCCCGCCCTTTACTGCTGACAAAAACAAATAAAGAAACCCTGTCATGAGATTACATATACTATCTATGATATTTTATCAGACCATGAAACTCATGGCTAGTTTCTGCAGCTCTGCTGACCGCAAGCATTGTCAAGTTATTCATTCACCCATCCCTTGGCTTCTAAAACCTCAAACCAGTTTCACAGTTCACTTTGCAATACAGTCCCCAACTATTGTGTTTTTGATTCAGGTGTGAAAAGGCCCACCATATTGAGGTTCATGAATTTCCCATGTATTTGTTTTAATGTGCATATATTTTTTTACGTTTTGGTAGGTTTTACGTTTGGTGGGTTTGACATTTTATCTTTTCTACGCGCGTGCAAGCTATTGTGCATCAATTTCTAAATGAACAGTTAACATATGTCATCCATAATTAACTCCACTGCAATACATATGAAATTGCACATTGTGCCCAGTTCACATCCACCCCCAATCATCAATGTGGTGCGTGCAACATGAACCCCTCGTAATCATGGGGACCCTTCCTGAACACTACCTAGGTCTCTGAGCCTGTAAGCATGTAGAGCACAGAGCTACCCCTTTTTTTTAGTTATAGGCCACCAACTCTTAGTGAATCGTATTTATGAAGCGCAAACCTAGCTGTGTATTGCTCTAGGAGATGCACCCAGGGGGTTTACAGGTGGGGTAGGGTGTGGGAGTAGAGGTCGCTGTGATGGGTAGCTGGTGCAGGGCAGAAGAGAAGTAGAGTTAAATGGGACTATCGGCAGTTAGTGAGATTTATCTATGCCATTTGCTGGAGGAATTCCTTTTTTATTTATTTTTAATGCCTTTTTTTTTGTTTTTTTTGGTTTTGTTTTTTTGCTGAGGTTTCTTGGACGTTGCTCAATGACGATGCATGTCTGCAGCTCAGAACCCAGCACAGTATGCAGAATCCATTGTGGCCCATCCTATTCATCACCACTCTTCCCCTGGACAGGCTACAATCCCTTGTCAGGTCAAATCATCTCTCCTTTCTGCTTACATTAGGCAGCGTGGGGCCATCATTGCTCCCAAGTGATGCGTATGTGGGGTATTGCCTCTTTTTTTAATTTTTTTTATTTTTTTTGGCCTGCTTCTCCTCTTCCCTCGATCATCAGAATTGTTTCCACCTTACCTGTTGTGCTTAATCCAGTAGTGCCCCATCAGTGATATAGGTCCCACTCTGAATATTCTTCTAGTATAGTATATAAAGTGATGTGGCGTAGGTAAAATCCAATAGTATTGAGTGAATTTGCAGAGGATGCTCAGACTGCTGAAAACCTATTGCAATGACTGTACTTCTGGAAGGTCACACTGCTAGGTGCTTGGTACAGCTGAAGGAACATCACCCTGCTGAGGCCATAGGACTAGCAAGGCACTGCTGCGGCTATAGATCACTGGCAGTCTACATCTGGAGGAAGTTTGCACTGCTCTTGGTGTTGTAGTGCTGGAGAAAGCCCACAATACTATAATCCATCCCACAGACTTGGCCTACTGGAGGAAGCCCCTACTCCTGAATCTCTGTGGATGTGCGGCTGATTCTAGAAATGTGCTCTGTACATGATGCTGCATACCATTGTTGCGCATTCGAAACTGCCCTTTGGCAGAGCGGTTCCTGCAGAAAGCAAGTTATTTAGAGATTACTTTAATGTGCTGGACAGCTTTAAGAGATTGGAAAAACCAAGTGAAGGTAGGTGTATGTGATAGTTGTAGCTCTTGGGGAGCTGGATACCTTACATGAGCAATAATTAATAATAATAATTTAGCATTTTATATAGCGCTACAAACCCTCCGGTATCTGAGCGCTGCTTATTATTACCACCCACAGTGTGTGGTGCTCATTTATCAACCTCGGAAGGATGAAAGGCTGAGTTTGGCTTTGCCGAGATGCGAACCTGCGTTAGCAGGCTTTGCACAGATACCAAAGCGAGCGCTCTACTCGCTGTGCTATTTGACCTGCTGAGTGCCACTGCATAGGCGTGGGTGGAGCTTATCCTCAATGAAGTATGTTATGGAGCATTAGTATGCGCAGGTCTGTTTGTGGTATTGGAGTCAAACTACATGGGCTGAATTTGTCATGCAAGTGTAAATGCACAACTTGGTGAGTCATAGGGAGATTGTGGTTTGTGTAATACGAGATTGCACTGTTCCGGAAGTATAAGAACGCTCAATTGTTTGTGCTTTTAGATGGTTGGCTATGCTGTGCGTGTATGTGTGTTTATTTAGGGCTTTGGTTATGTTAAACAGTACTTGTAAATCCCAACGTTCTTTGTTTACTTTGCTTCTTGGTGTTGACCGATGTCATGGAGGCGAGGAGTTGTTTCAAGCGGTGGTTTCCCTTGGTGAAAATTCCCCCTAGGAGGGGAGGCGATGAGAAGGTGTCGGAAACAACTGTGCTCCATCCTTGGACTGATTTAGAGGTCTTCCGCAACTCCTGGCAGTCAGTGTGGAGAAAAAATGCGCAGGAAAATACATTCCCATCTGTTTACTCCTCATGCCACGAACGGTCCAGTATTCTAGACGGAACGCTGAGGCGAACTACAGACGCGAAGTGGTGGACTTTGAACTGTGGCGCCCCTGCTGCAAGCTATGTCCTGCACAGAGGTGCCTGGAAGTTCTTGAGGGTAGGGGTTACCCAGCCCTTTTACCCTTCTCTACCCAGGCTGCCGTTACCTTGATGTAAGAGGGCAGCTTAGAAATCTTTTGTCAAATAGGGGTTGTGGAGTCTTACGTTTTCGGGCTATTTTGGGTATTCATGCCCTTTTCATGGACTGAATGCTTCTTTGTGTTCTTTGTTTGGGTGTTTTATAGAGCGTTACATATCCCCTTCTGCCTGCTTCAATGCACTTGCCAGCTGTGTTCCTGGTGTCAAGGTAGAATGTTCGGCTTTTTATAGATTCATCCTGCTGGTCTAATTTGGCTGGGGTTGAGGAGGAACAACTGGAGGAGTATTCGCCCCTTGGTGGGCCCAGTCCTTCAACAACAACAAGTTGCTCCCTGTTCTAGGTACCATAATGTGAATTAAAAAAGACTGGATGGGGGTGCTCATGCATGACATTGCTCACTGTGCTCCGTCGTGGTGTTTTCAGGTCATTGTGCATAGTACACTTAAATTGATGGTTGAAGACATTTTATAAACCAAATTATTTAAATATACCCCATGTGGAATGAGTGGTGCATCCTGCACTATTTGCATTATGGAACTTTTGCTATTCTATTGTGAATGCAGGGCTACAAGAGGCAGAACGTGAAGAAGATAGGGCTGCATGTACGCTATACAAATGATTAAATAAAGATTTGAAGTCAACCTCTCATCAAGGTTGCAAGGCTATATCAAAAGGCCATTTGAGATGAACATTTCCTGTTGTAAGCTACTTGCCGGGCATAAGTCACTTGCTACGTGCCAACCTTTGCATACTCGCCACAAGTGCACCGGTAAGTATGCAGTGTATACCTACGTGCAGTGCCCAGAGTACTAATGCTGAATAGCACACAAGTTAGCCATTTTACATAGGCCTGGCTTTGATTTTAAATCGGGCAATTAATCTAGAACAGCAGTGAACAAAAAGGGGGGGGGGCGTTTGATACTGTGAGGCAGACATGTATCACAAGTCGGACACAATGATTGAAGTTTCAACACCTTATTTAAAGGGGGAAGTTCACTCAAAATTGTTATTGTTTGATAAAATGGGCCATAATCAAAAAATGTATTTTTTAAAAAAATGTTTTTTTAAAAGGAAGTTCCTATGTAAAATTTTGGGGAAATGAGGTTCAAAGTTTTGACATGAGGGCATCCATTTTGTGAAATGCAGCAGCCTCTGTTCATGTTAAGCTCTGCTTTTCCGGCAATAATCGAGCAAAACCCCCCTATTGGGAGCTTTTGCTTGCAGCTGCCAGAGAGCAGGTCTTAACACAACAGAGTAGGCTGCCACAGTGTTTATAATTGCTGAGACTTTTTTTATGTTTCCAGTGCTCTCCATGCCCAGGGGAGCACAGAAAATGTAAAACGAAAGGCACAGCAATTATGAATACAACTCGGTTGTATTTAAAATTGCCATTACTTTTGCTTTGTCTCCCGAACCCCCCTAAGTCCGGAGGAGCCCGAAAGACTTAAACCAAAGGAACAGCAAGTATAAATACAACACTGCACGCCGATCACGGCGTGCGGTGAGGTTGTTATAGTTGCCTGGACTTTCGCTTGAAATCTCCCAGGCTCTCCCGGCCCAGGGGAGCCCAGGAAAGTATGGGGAAAAAAAAGATGCACTCACCAGCAGCTCATGGCAGGAAGGAGACTGACAGCATTCTCTGCTCTCCGGCTGTAATAAGCAAAAGCTCCCAGTAGGGGGCTTTTGCTTCATTATTGCTGCAAGAGCAGAGCACAGGAAGCTCGTTCATTTCACAAAATGAATGCCTCCTAGTGCTTGAAATGTTGGGTTGGAGCCTCATTTCCTCACAATTTTACATAGGAACTCCTTACAAATAAAATGTGTATAAATATTTTTTATTATGGGCCATCTTTTGAGACAACTAACATTTTTGACTGAACCTCCCCTTTAAGGTCTAAATGGAGGTTGGAGACTTCCTTGCTAGCCCAATCTTTATAACGGGAGTAGCCTCGACCATCAACGTAAAATAAAGGAGTCCATGTCGGTCAAAATAAAGAAGTCTGTCCGAAACCTATGCTTGCCTTCACGCTTTTACAATAAGTGTAGGGAAATGTATCAACAAAAAAAAGTGTATCAAGTGTTAAGGAGAATTCTCATTTATGGATAATTTCCCTCACCTAGTGGGTCCCCCTTTTTTTCCACTTGGTAAGAGTGAGCTTTTCCCCCACTCTTACCTGTGTTTTGCCATGTGTATTTCTCTGTTTTTGTGATTGGGGACTCGAAGTACACCACTTCAGTAGCCCCCTTCTTTTTGTGTGTCGCACAAGACCTTCAGTGCCGGGGCACAGGGTTGTCTTTGAGACTTCCCCCGGCTCC
The DNA here is from genome assembly GCF_040938575.1 of Ambystoma mexicanum. Classification (NCBI taxonomy): domain Eukaryota; kingdom Metazoa; phylum Chordata; class Amphibia; order Caudata; family Ambystomatidae; genus Ambystoma; species Ambystoma mexicanum. The sequence continues at coordinate 738,792,655 of NC_090921.1, read as the reverse complement.
ATTTCTGAGGCTGACTACAGTCCCCCAGAAAAGGGTAAAGTTGCCATTAACTTTACTTAGTCAATCTACCACAGATCCAGTACACCCCATCTTCCATGGAGTACTGGAAAGGGTTAATTTGTATCCCTTTTTATCTGTACCTCCTATAGCATTGTTTCGCTCTTTTAACATTTAGACTTGGCTGGTGGCAGTGGTATCTACCCTAACTTTTCTACCGCTATTATATTAGATAAACGTGGTATTGTTCTCGGCTATTATATTCGCCTCGAACATAAACCCGCTTGACCAAATCGTCTTTCTTTTGGCTCTGGTTGAGTTTACTCGCCATTTCTTTTTGTTAAAGTCCTTCTTGTGTTTTACTTTGCACGGCAAACTAGGTTTGTTTACTGTCTTTTGGCGGGCTTCTGCTCAGAAGCCCTCCTCAAGGCGCCTGTGTGTCTAGGTGGGCTGAATGTGAGGGAGGGGTGTAGTCACCCCCTGCACAGGGTATCCTAGGAAACCCAAGTCGCACTTTGCCATGATTGGCCAGGGTAGTTGTCCGGGCTGGTCAACCCCCCCTGCTGGATGATTGACAGCCAGGCTGTGTGAATGGGGGGTTTTCGCATAAAAGGCAGGTCTCTTGGGCTAGAAGTCAGTCGCCACTGCAACTACAAGGAACCGAAGAGAAGTAGAGAGAACGACGGCTGCTGCAACTACCCCGTCCCGGTGAAGCCCTGCTGCAGTCCTGAGCTATCTTCCCTTCAACGACTTAGAGAAGATCCAGTCCGGAGTCTTCTTCCCTTGAGCTTGGTGGGGATAACCAGCTCATCTTCTACAGCCAGAGGATCCTCTTCCTTGGTCGAAATCACTGCAAGCTGCTGTAGTGGTCGGATAGCCACCTGAAGAGCCTCTCCTGTTTTTAAGGAGCGCACCTTTTATTCCTAGTCGCTGCTGCCGGCTTCAGCCCTGTGTGGTGCAGACCCCCCTTCAGACGACGTCCTTCACAACGAAGCTCCAGGAATCGTGGGTCTGCGGGAAACCAACAGGAACAACTGCCAGGGCACCAGCTGCACCATTGGAACAAGGTACTGTGTTCTACTTGAGGAAACTGGGTGAATCCCTTTTCTTCATTTTCCAAGGCTTACCCTCGTCTTCCCTCCTTCTTATAACATTTGCTTCCGAACATTGACAATATCGAAGTACTTTTGGCTATGTTGAATCGTGAACTGTCTGTGTGATCTTCGGCAACAGGCCCCGGTGTCTTTCGACCCTGGCTCCGGCCCTTTGACATTTGAACTCCTGTCTCTGAGTGTCTCTTGATTCTGCCTGCCTAACCAAAATATTACCTGTGATTTTTGCCTCCAACTCGCTCTGGGTATCTCGGGTGCTAATTGTGTTTTTGCCCCGGTAGCATTTCATGCCACGGATACGCGTTTATTTAGTACACCGAACTGTCAAAGTGATCGCAATCGTATTCACGGTAACGTGTTTTGTTCGTAACACCGGTTCATTCAAACACAGGGTACTTACCTTGAGACTTACTGCACAAAGTGAATTGGTTAGTTGTAGTATTTTTAACTTGTGGTTTTTATTTGAGTTTATTAGAAGTGTTGTGTTTATAACGAATGGTTTAAAAATAAATGTACTTATATTTTTTACCTGAAACCTTGAGTCAGTGTTTGCTTGAGTCACAGTAATTGTGGTCCCTTTGTGTAATCTCTGATACTGCTCATATACTCTTGAGAATAAGCCTGGCTGCTCCGACACTGCTACCACTCTGACATAGTAGTACAGGCTTATACCAAAGGTAAAACTTGTATTGCCACCTGTAGTCTTGATTTGTGGGTAGTGGTCCCTAAGGGCACTGCACAGGATTCTGCCTAACAAGAAGAAAGTCAGAATGGCAATGGAGCTGAACTGCCACCCCCTTCCCCCAAGTCGAATCACTGGGGTTTTCAAAAGTTCCTTTTGAATGGCCAGTTCTCACCTTTCAAAGAAGTCACACAAGGCTCGACTTCCCTTGTCTGATTCAGCTCAATTCAACATATCGCAGTTCTTTCAGGCTTCCCTCGCCTGATTTACCATCAGTTCAATATAACCGTTTCCTCAAGTTTCTCTTGCCTGCTTCAGTTTCAATATAACTTAACACAGTTCTGGATTAACAGGGTTTTTTGGGGCGACTTTCACATAGGCCCCTCAGGCTTCCCTGACCCGAGTCTGGACCTTCACTTTAGACAAGTTCACAACAGTTTCCTTCGCTTCTTTCAATTAGTTTTCCAACTTTAGGATTCCCTTCCCCAACCTTCTTGGTGGTGGTTTCACTTTCACGTCGAAGACTTTCGAAACTGCATGGATTTACTCAGGCCCATGCATGACTACATCGACACAATGCATCTTGGTTATCATAGTTTCCGTTCACCAGTCACTCGTGTTTTATTGTCTTTCCATTTGCATCGAGGGACGTTTCCATCACATTTTATACAATGAAAAAATGTGCATCTAATGCATTTAAAACATTTTTTTGTTTTTTTGGGGTGGGGGTTGGCACCCTCAACCTCCTGGTTTTTTTTTTTTTTTTTTTTTTTTTTTCCCTTTAACATCCACCACACACAAAATGTACCCTTTACACCTGCATTCTATGCATATTTGTTTGTTGCAAAACCCTTGATGCAAAAAAATTACATGGAAAATAATTTGATGCAAAGACCTGTTACTGTCACTCGTGCCCTCTTAGCACCTTGATTTCATAGAGGCTGTCTTAGCACCTGGATTTCGTTACATTTTCACTTTAATCATCAACAAGCCCTTTCAGAATCACTTATTCCATGTAAGCCTCCCTGTCTGACTTGCTTTTCACAAACCGTTTCCCAAAATTACTTTCAGCTCCCTTTGGACTGGGAACATCTTTTACAGTTCATAGACTTTCGATAATGTGTCTTTCCTTTTCCGCAGGATCACTCTGTTACTTTGACCTCCTGAATTATTGAATCTTTCTCTCTACGTGTCTACCATCATACGTGTAAACTTGCTCGCAACCTTATCACTTGCATCTTCACATACTGGGCTCTCCCTTCATTCAAGAACTCACTGTCTGTGACTGTTTTCAACACCTTTCACTGTCATCACGTCTGAGGTCAGGGTCTCTCCCTGTTACCCATCAGACTTGTCTGGATACATTTGCCGCTGCTGGGAAACAACCTTCAGGCACATCAAAGAAAGGATTCCTTCAGCTTCAGTTTCTTGGCTTCCCTCTCCGAACCTCTTCGGCTTCTTGGAGATGCAATTCCCTCGACTTGCTCTCACTCGCAGTCGGTCCGCATCTCGGCTTTCCATTCTTGTCCGCCTGGTTTGCGCCCGCCTTTGCTCAGCTTTTCCTTCTCGTACCCGTTCTCTTTCTCTGTGCACTTCTGGGCTCCACCTTTTATTCTCTTTGTTTGTTTGATTGTCAATGTGTTTCAGGTGTGTGTGTGGCGGTGACTGAGTGCCTGACCCTGCCTGGCCTCATTAGTGGGACAGAGCCATTGCAGATCACTAGCGGTAATCTTCCTAGTCTGTCCTCCTCTTCCTTCTGTCTCAATAGTCTGGTTGAAAAAGATAGGGGAATTATGAGAGTTGTAGTATCCCATAAAGGTAGAGGGAATGTGAGGAATACCATGTATCACCTTCAGTTGTCTCCTCCCGACGATCCCCCTACCCAGGTGATCCTCCCTCCCTCGCTTTTCCACCCCCAGGGTCGGGATCCAAAAGTGATTGCCCTTCTGCCAAACTGGTTGAAACTGGGGACCTGTCTTCAGTGGCTTTTAGCAAGTTGGCCTGATCCAGGACCCACATTAAGTCATGCGTACGCTTCAGAAAAATGGTTTGAATTGAGAGAGGTGCCCAGTAAGTGACACGCCTTACAATAGCCGCCAACAAGTTTAAAATATCTGTAGTTGTTCCCAACCAGTTTATTTGGGATGTTGTGTATTGCTCCCACCAAAAGGCATCCCCCTAATCGGCCATGAAAATATTCTAGTCTAGCTGTACCATGCTTCATTCTAATACACCAGGCTTCATTCTAATACACCAGCACTACCTACAGCATTTGGGGAATGTGATCTCTCCCTATCCCTTCCGGGTTTTGCCAAAAGTCGTTGTCAGTCTAAATCTCGATTTCCAAATGTAGAAACATTAAATATAGAGAGAGGACTCACGTTTTAAACTTTTTTATTTTAAAGTAATCAAATTGTTTTGTTTTTGTAAAGTACGTTTTTATAAGGGCAATTGGTGGGAGGATACGGGAGGAAGCCACACCAAATAAACCGGGCTAAAACGTTCCTTTTGATTCAGTAGTGTGAATGCAGCAGATACTAGGTCTGTCCTCTCCAGAAGTTGTGTGGGGTTATTTGTTCAAGGGGGGAAAGGGTGGCTTAATGACTTGGTTGGGGGTTGGAGAGAGAATGGTCCACACAAGTAAAGGAATTGCAGTGTTGATTTTGTTTTTAAGTCGGTTGTTGACGTTTAGTGTGAGGGCTTCTGTGGGATTGCATCACAATGTCTCTCCTAAAACCTCCTTAATAGGATTACTTGCACAGCGTCAGGAATTACGATGGCCATAAAAGGGTTAAACGTAAATGTGCTGCTTTGTATTTTAATTCTAATGGTAAGCCACTGTGAAAGTTTGGGGAGGAATGGTGTATGGTTTGCTTAATAGTGTGGCACAACACCTCAAAAGGAAATTGGCAGCATAAGGCCAGTAGAGCAGCCACAAGGCAGGGGATTTGAATGGGACCTTAAAATTCTAGCCCACTCTAGCTTCAGTGTTGCAGGTCTATCCAGCTATCCTACCTATAGCAGATGGTGTGCAGGGGAGACGGGCCTTCTCAAGGGCCTAGGGTCCACCGCTCCAGCACTGTCCCTGTGGTACTCAAACATTCCTCATTAGGTTTGTTGTCGCTGTCTGAACACTTCCCTTTTTCTGGGTTAGCCTCATGCTGCCATGTCTCTAAATTCTGGAAAGCTTCCATAAGGCAGCATGTTGACACTATATAACACACTAAAACAAATGATTGCCAAGTCTTTTCTTTGGCTTGTGGAACCTGCAATCGCTAAGTATGGCAGATTCAGTGTTAATCGATCCACTCAGTCCTCCAGAGCACTATGCTCAACTGCCTTGATTTACATTGTGCCTAGTGGTAATCAAAATATCAAAGCCCAGCTCTGTGGAGAGGGGTAGACTGTAGGTGGATTGTGATTACAAGAAAAATGTGTAATGGAAGTAAATCGTACAAGTGAAAACCTGCTCAGTTAGAACTTATTTCAAAGAGAATTTGTTTTTCTCATCAAAATGTACAAATGTACACAGCAAAAATGTTAATAGCAGCACAAATGATGGTTGAGATGGCGCAGCTGCAGAGCACGGGACCAGCATTATGGTTGTTTCTTGGTGTCGCAATAAGGTATTGGTCCAGGAACAAAAGTCTTCAATATCGTTTAGAAGTGGTCGGGTTTGCAAAACTGAGCTGTTACCCTGAAAAGTGGGCCATTGGACCAAACCACAATGTCAGGACTAACTTGCTGGGTCACCTCATCGTTATTCTCTGTACATAAATACAGAATCCAATTCTTTATACCTCATCAGTTACCGGCAGCAGCTGTGGCACAGGGCATTCTTTCGACTGTCCTCTCCCATCTCTCCTGTGTGCTTTCTTTTGCGACCGAATGTGGTTAGGAATGTGGTGCTTCCGATCAGGGGCGCAACAAAACCTACATTTCGGGGGCGGGGGGGCTAAGTGGTGATGGGAGGGGGCCACCTCAGAAAATAGGCAGAGCAAACTTGGAGCCCCCGATGGGCTGGTGTGGGGACAAAGTAGCAAATAGTATATTTTGGAGCTCAATATACAGAGGCGATGGAAGTCTTTCTGAACAAACACAGTAAAACTTTAACACTGCCAGTTTCGGGGAAAGGCTTTCCTCATCTCTCTGCTTAATAAAATGCAAGTACGCACATCCAGGGGTGCACCTAGGCTGAAATGCAGGCAGGGCTAACCCTTCACATTTTGGGAGAGGTGTGAACTTCAGAGACGGTGGAGGAGTGGCAAACTTACTTGTTTAGGGGCATCTATTTTTGCTCATTGTAATGAGACTATTCTAGTGCAGCTTCAATGTTACAATCAGTTAATTCTCTCCTTTAAATCTGAAAACACCCACTTCTTGCAGATCCTGAAGGTCCTAGAAAGTGTAAAAATGGCAGATGGTGTGCAATGAAAGACTCCATTTCATATCATAACAGGACATGGCAGAGTGTGGGGCAGTACTCTGGATGGCCCGAGCAACAGGGGAGAACATGTAATGTTGGTTCTACCACAGTTAGTCTTCTATACTAGAATCTCTGGTGCACTGACTGGACTATATCTGCCTGTCAAATTAAGTGTACGCGACTGGCGAGGGCCAGTTCAGGCCCATTACTACCGTCCCCTTCCTCTTAAAAATACTGGACAGATTTGCAGATCTGCAAAACCAGAAGCATCTGGAGGAAAACAACCTACTAGGCCTCAGATAATCCGGCTTCAGGCCAAGACATGGAACAGAGACTGCCCTTCTGGACTTGAAAATCCAGATGGACGAGGCTAAGGACAAAGGCAACCTAGCCATTCTCCTGCTCCTTGACCTATTTGCAGCATTCGACCTAGTCGACCACCAAATCCTAACTGGACATTTCACTACAGCAGCAGCATTCTCCACCAACGCGTCTAATTGGACCAATTCCATCCTCACCAACTGATCCACTAGAGTCTTCTCACCCTCAGCAGACCGTGTGGAGTCCCACAAGGCTCCTACTTGTAACCCACGCTCTATAATATTTTTACAAAGCTCCTCTTCGACCGCCTGGACAATATGGGTGTCATCTACACTAACAATGCAGATGACACCCAGGTCCTCATTCCACTAATCAGCTGTTACGACGAAGACACTAGGTTAATGACATTTACTTAGAAATCCAGGCCTGGATGGCTTCCAACAGTCTGTGTCTCAATGACGATAAGACCGAGCTCCTGATTGTCAGCACACAGGCTCTTCTAAATAAACAAGGTCAGAGGTACACATCCTTCAACATAGACAGAAACGTGATCACAGTCGCCAAGGAAATAAAAACCTTGGGGGTCTACCTCGATTTATCACTTTCCCTAAAGAAACGAGCTAGTTCGGTGGCAGCCTCCACAGCCTACACCAACAAGCTAATTTACAGTTGCAAATCCTTCCTGTCCACGAGCAGCTGCCCAATGCTCGCCAGAGCCTTAGTGCTGTCTAAAATTTATTATTGTAACACCCTCTCCCTAGGGTCCTCTGAACTAAACCTAAACCTAAACAGGTTACAGGTCCTTCAAAACAACTCACTAAGAGCAGCTCTTAACCTTCCCAGATCCTGCCACATCTCGATTTACAGACGTGATGCCAATTGGTTGTCGATTCGCAACAGAATTACTCTTCGCCCACTGGCAATAACACACAAATGGTTCTCGAACACAGCATCCAAATCCAAATATCTATCTGACAAATTCAGTAAGCATCAAACAGCCCACACCACCAGATATGCACTCTCCAACTGCATCGTAGTAGCCAGGTTCAACCTAAAAATTGTGGGACGAGCCAGTTTCCCTGTCCGAGCAGCCAAGCGTTGGAACTCCATACCTCTTTCTTATAGACAGGAACCATCCTTCCTGACTTTCAAAGCCGGAATAAAAAGCTGGCTGAGTAACAAGCCAATCCAATGAGGCCTTTTCCCATGTCTTTCTGCCATTGACTACCATCCTATGCCTGTCTAATCACGCTTGCGCTTGTTTAGTATCTTGTGACATCGGACCTAGCTGTAAGCATTGGTCTGACCTAACTGCTATTGTTCTTTTTTACTATGTTTGCAAGCGCCCAGTTACCTCCGGGTTCGGAGCGCGATAAAAATAATAAACAAATACAAATAATGCAATTCTATGTGACAGTGTTGGAGCCACTAGCAGAGGAGCAACAGGGTACACCAATCTGTCCCTACACTTATTAAAACTGTCCTATTGTAAGGTTATAAACGTAATCTTATAAGCACTCCAGTTTTTGCAGTTGAAGTCCGGGTGAGATGATATTTGCCCGTGATCACACACTTATTCTCAACAGCGAAGCAGGGATTTTAACCCACCCTGCATTTTGGGAACTGCCACCTTCTTCCACGCTTTGCTTGGAACAAATATTTAAGTGTGAAGACCTACAATAATACTGTCCTATAGTATTTACTTGCAAAATACACACATTGCATAGTAAAGCATCACATGTAAATCCTTAAAGCAGCATGTTGGGCCAAAATAATATCAGTGTACCCTTTTTATTTTCCACATCCTGAATGGAAAACTAGAAGATGCAAAAGGAAAAATATCTATTTACCCACTTTATTTTAAGCGCTTTCAGACACGCAATAAAATAAGTTGTCATAAACTCACTTAGGTTTTGAGATTCGTCACAAACCTCCAGTGTGTTTATGGTTTTAAGAACATTCAACTAAGGACATCAAAGCAAACTTTACTTTTTAGCATATAAAGCTATTAGACGTTATGGGTATGAATGCATTTTCAAAGGGTGCTTTATTGTGTTGCTCGCTTTAACTGTCACAGATTTGCAAGGTGACTGATGGTCTTTCAGTTGGAAATTCACCATCATGCATAAGAAAGGCAATGCTGCTGATGACAAAATAATTGTTGTAGAGTTCATTGAGGCACTGGCTGCAGATCCGGGGATGCATCCTGTGTGTCTCAGGGTGGCTGTGATTCTGGTAAACTGGCGGCGCTTCATCATCGAAACAAAATGTGCCCATAAGCATGTTCCTGATCCTTTGAACTGTTAAAGGGCACAGAAGCCCTGCCCCTGAGCTAACATTTCTTGGGAGGGGGGGGCGGATTCAGAGGGCATCAGCCCAGTCAGCTCAATGACTTTGCGCCCCTGCTTCCTATGTATGGCATGGTTGCATTGTGGTGCCTACACAACATGGTTTAGTAACCGTTCCCTGGGTTTCCGGGATAGTGACAGAAGAAAATGCACTAAGTCACTCTGTAAAGCCCGTCGGTGATCTTTAAAGTCTTAGCCATTCCCCCTCACATTCCCATTTCATGAACTGACTGATAGTTATCGATTCTTTTCATGTTTTATTTTCAATTCGGGTCCCAATTTTGCTCCAACCAAGAGAACATCAGTATAATAATGGCACTGCTGTGGTGTGATCTTAAATATTGGTGCCAAGCTAAGCACGAAAAAATGTATTTGCACTAGAAATGTTTGCATTGTATAAAAAGTATTGCTGCAACACGCACTTCCACTCGCCTTTTAACATTGGAGCGGCTCAAAACCATGGCCAGCAGATGGAAGTCATATCCTGGTTTAAAAAGTTCTTAAAATAATCAAAAGGAATGTCAGTGACTTGTGATCCTGAATAACGTAATGCAGGTAATTCGATTTGTTTTAATTTTAACATGCTTTTATTATGAATGGTCTCCCAAAACCTTTCTTAACGCCGACACACGGTAAGTAGAGCTAAGGAACACTGGCTAACAGGTGTCAGCCGGGCATGAACTGAGACGTTGGGGCCGGGGAGTGCATGTTTCTATCCTCGTCGATTTGTATCGAAATTCGGTGGCTCTCACATCTTATGAATTACACAATCACGTGCTCCTATTAGGAGCTACATTTAGTACAAAGCGATCAGGGCTAAAAAGTCTTGGGAAACAGTCAGTCAAAAACGTTTATTTCGGATCCAAAGATCCATGAAACACAAAAAAACGACATTACATACATCCATAAAATATCAAAATTCACAAATATTTCCTTAAAGTCCTGTACAAAAAGCCATAACATACATTGATGAATTTAACCACAATAGAATCATATTAAAAGATGATAAAAAGCCACTGTTCCAAATATTCTGTTCCCTTCAGCAATATATTGTTACAATAAAAGCAGTTCCCGCTGCATTCCAAATTATATTAAGGGCCTCATCACACTGGAGCCTCAACAACCCCTTTCTGAAGTACATTGCTCTCCTCAAAAAGGAGAGCAATGCCCAGGCAGTGAAAACAGAGTCAGCACTCAACAGAAAGATGAGTGCTGCTTTGTAATGGCGGATCTCTGCCTTCTTTAGGTCCGGTATCAAAATTACTGTCTGTATCCCTGCATAACCAATACATGAACCAGGTCTTCACGCTCATGTCCACACCGGACAGCTAGCAGAGTCTGGAAACCCTTTCTAATTTGCTGTATTCCCTTGCAAAAGGAGGCAATCAAACCTCACCCTAGTTATTAACCAGCAATCATTTTTATATGAACCTCATGTAAGTTAAGGTTGAATCACATAAGGCCTACTAATCTTGGTGTGATATTGGCCAGATTTAATTCCATAGTTTTACGAGTATTCTTTTCCTCATAACGGCCTCACCCACCACAGGAAACGGTCTGTACAGACTGGAACTGTGTCTGTAGTTCAGTTATTTACATTGTGTTTCTCCATAATAAAACAATTACAGACCCATTTGTTGTTGTAACTTGAATGTAAGGAAATGAACTGTTTTTGTCATTAAAATGTTAATTTACATTATCAGGTTTATAACAACCCATGGAAATGAATACAAGATTTCAAAAAATTCTCATAAACGACCTATTTAGCTTTCTTCAATTGCGAATTCTGCATAATAGAGAAAATCGAATGATGTCCTACAGCACAGCCATCTGAAAAAAATATATGTGGCTCCAAGCATATTTTACCTTAACTTGATGATACTCCTTTCTTCCACCATCTAAAAGAAAAAAAGCCACTGTCTTAACACCTGATGAATACATTAGTGTAGTTCTTAAAGAACAAATTGATCAAGTCATGAAGTTATATTTGCAAAGGGGGTCTAAACTATTTGCTATGCTGTCCTTTTATCGATGTTCTGGCTCAGAAGATGTCACTGCTGATAAAGTGGTTGGGACTCCTTTTTATCGGACTTCAGAAAACTATGGAGAAGCTATCCTTTTAGTGTTCACTCCTGGAACTATAAGACTAGGAGATATCCCTATGTGCAGCTTTGAGGGACTAAGGAGAAAAAGCATGTAATTCTGGGACAGGCCAAAAGGGAATGATGAGTCGAAACACGGAGCCTGGAGAAGAGTCCTGTTCCTGCCAGAAGGACCAGGACCATCAGTCTGGAGAATGAGAGGGTCCCACTAGTGGAGCAGCCACCTGAAGACCAGTACAGATGGAGATGGGTGGAATAGAAAGCCCACCTCTGTCTACATAGCTGCAGGCTACCAGGAAAGGTACTGCACACTGTGCCGTTGCTCAAAGGCGATCATGTGGTGGTCCACCATACCTGCTGTGGCAGGCTTTGGCTATCCCAACCTAGGGAAGGTACCAGAATCAAGAACACGAATGCGCAAGGGCTCACTAGTTCAGCTAAGGGGCTATAGGGTGCCTGGTGCAGGGAGGGGTTGTTGGAGGAGGGGGTTTCAGACATTAATCAAACTGCAGCCCTAAACTGTAAAGTACACACAATCATAGGAGAAACAATAGAGAAAAGGTGGTCGGGACACATCGCCCAACCCGTTTCTACAAAGCTTCAAAATAAAAAAAGGACTTTGCAGCCTTTTTCAGAGCCCGCCTAGTCTAAAATTGACTGATTTTGGTGCCACAGAGTTTGTGGCAGTGACTTTTACTGGCACCCAAACCGACTTCAATCAAAATAATCGGGTACTACTCTCAGACAATATTCTTAAACTTTATTTGGTCTGTACCAAATTAAAGAAACCTGACTCCTGCTGCTTTGTTAATCCTTCCCTGCACTACTGAAATCGCCTCTTCGAATGGATTGTGTCCTCCCACGTATTCCTCATCTTTGACACTTGTTGTCCAGCTTCAGCTGCTTCAGAATATTTTTTTTTCGGCAGTGGCGGCTGTGTGTCGATGTCACAAAGTCCTCTGTCGAGGGTGATGTCATCGAATGCATATATAGCGCGTGCAGTTCTATTTTTCTGCAATTGCTTAGAGTGAAATTCGGTGTGCCTCATGTTGTGACATCTTGTTACAGAAACCTCCAATAAATATGTCTTCTTCTTTGACGCTGAAGTCCGGTTTCAAGAAATGCTGGGAATGCGGGTCAAAAATGCCACTAACTGACCCGCACCAGATCCGTTTGTGGTGCCTCGGGGAAGGCCACGATACCTCTGGCGGTTCCAAGTGCCAATGCCAATCCATGACGGGAAAAGCCTTGAGGGAACGGAAGGGGAAAATAAAGGTAGGAAAAATCCCTAAACAAATCACCTACCCGACCTGCTAGGCCTTCGACTGACTAGTCTAGAGGTGACTCTCCACGGAGGAAGAAGGCCAAGCGATCTAGATCGAGGAGTGGCTCCCACCACTCTACTTTGTCTTCGAAGAGAAGGCCCCGAAGGTCGACTTCGTCATCTGACGTTTGCCCTAAAAAAGGGGCTCCTACCAAGCCTTCGAAGGAAGCCGGAAAGGAAAAGTCTCGTCCGAAAACCCGCTCACCTTTGAGCCTGGGTAAAAGGCGCGCCCCCAGAAGTGCCTGTCGTGAGCCTGGAGTGTGCCTGGAGTGTGCAGTCGGGAGCTGCTTCGTTGACATCTACGCAGCATCATTATTTTTCAAACGGTGTGTCATCAATCACTGGATGTGATAAATTGTTTGCTGTCTACACTTATTGGACTTTAAGTTATATCACGTCCTAATCTCTACATATTATTTGCCTATCTTTACAGAGACCGCCTTGGTCTAACTCCGCCCAATAGTCCTGCTCTCTTCCTATTTAATTCACAGGCCCACACTCCTGCGCGCGTGACCCCATTCCCCCCAGAAGTGCCTGTCGAGCCGGTCTGGTTCTGGGTGGCTCAGAGGAGCGTTCTATTAAATAACAGAAAGTTTCAGACGTCATTGGTAAACTGAGAGTGGGCTTCTATCCCCTGTTTTGGCTATTTTGTCAGAATTGCGAAATAAGCGTCTAAGATCAGATTGTAATTTATTCCACGCCTGCATGTATGGTCAACTTGCGTGCATCAATTTAGTTTCGTGAAGTCAAACCCTCTCGATAAACTTCCTCCAAATTGCCGATTTTAGGGCAAAGTTTATGTGAAACGACTAGCATATTTTGAGTGTTTTGAGCGCTCACTATTCACTGCGTGGCTGAGAGTTCGGCAATGTGAGTAGAAGTGTGCGACTGCTTATCTGTCTCTTCAGTTTGTCTGGCTATTTATGCCTAAGTGTGCCCTCACAATCGTAAGCTGGTTTAGTCTGTATATGGTAACATAGGTGGTAGTTGGCAACCGAAAAGGCACCAGAATTGTGCCAAATTGAATCGTAGCACACTACCACGTTATTAACTACATCTGTGTGGGTCAAACAAGAAGCATGTAGGGGAGAAAGGCGTCGAAGCTTTAGTGGAAATTTATGAAAGTACTCACCGAGATGATGGTGTTGATTTGCTAACAATGTGGTGTCCATATACATGCGTACAAAGGTGCCGTTAGGGTGCCTCTAGTCATTTATAGTGGTTCTACACCACCTTCAACTCAAACCAAGCGTCCACATCCTTGGTAAAATCTCCTCGTTATTATTTATATTCTGTGTGATACTTGGGTTGGTGTCAGTGTCATGGTTGGCGTTCTGCGCAGTGGTAAATGCCTGGGCAAACAACCTGTTCCTTTTCAATTAAATTCATCGATTCCAATCCAACTTCACGAATCATCTTTCGCAACTGAAAATATTTCCTTGTCACTCTTTTTCTAGCTTCACTGCAACCAATTTGTTTGCCTCCCATTTCCATGCAACCCAGGCCCACTGCTCCCTAGTTTAAGTATCTCCCACCCCATCCTGCTCATATTGTAGTGTCTGTCTTTATAACTTTGCTATAAACGCATTATTACCTAATGCAAGGAACATCCAGTACCAACCTTCCTCAACGTCCTAGGCTCAACTTATTTTGAACCAAGGGAGGAAACAAACTGATTATTCAGCCTAATTATAAAGTACACATTTTTGTTGTTGTTGAAAGTAGCTAAGTACAAATATGTCTACAATAATTATTTGATAACTATTTATGAAAATGTTTTCTAAAGCACAAACTGGCCAAAGGGCATTGGAGCGCTGTAGAAACATGCATACATAGAAATATTATTTAAAACCTGTTTTACAAAAAATTAAGCTTGCACGTTTCTTTCTAAAACCACTGACCAGTATAGCTTAACCAAATCACATCCTAAAAATAGATTTAGCTAAAACACTAAGAAAATGTTTAGAAATTCAGATAAAAATTCTATTTCCATCTGTAAAATCCTAAAAAGCTGTATTGCATAACCAGGCCTTTACAGGTTTCCTGAATATTAGTCTTCAGTCCTGCATAGCTCTTTTGGCAATTTTACAGTGCCACCTGAGAATGGCAGTATCATTGAAAAGAGACCTTTTCAATCTTGGTATTTCCAGATTTAGGGATGCTCTACTGCACAGTCCTCTTAGTCCACCTGACATTTTCAGTTTGTTACACAAGTTTTCAGGCATCTGAAAATACAAAGCTTTGCACACCACACATCATATTAACATTGATCCTCTGTTCAATGGGTAACCAGTGCAACTCCTTCAAGATTGGTGTAATATGGTCACGTTTCTCTCCGCTCCAAATACCAATTTTGCAGCAGAGATAACCTTCTTGATATAGCAATAATAACTCATTGATTCTGAAAGTTATCTAAACATAACTAAAATGCCACCTGCTATTGACATGTTTCAAAACTCCCCACTCCTATTAACATGAATCACTCGCCATTACAAACACATCTTAAAACAATTTGACATATTGCCAATGTATTTAACATAAATACTATGTCATTATTTTCCTATTTATTGAATTGACACCACTTTGATGACCCTTACATAGTGGACATACACTTTAAAGTGGTGCTAATGGAATTCTAGAAAATCAAAATAGTTTAGATGTTAAATTGTGTGTAGCATATACATGCAACACAGGAAATAAACGGAATGCATGATTTTAATGAGTGTTGAATGAATTTTGTAGTAGCTATGTGCAACACACAATGGGAATGCGTCCGTACATCTTTAGACGAGTTTCTATGTGGGGTAGAATGGAAACTTAAACATGCTTCTTCACTTGTAACCACTTTGGTGTAGCTTTGTTGTTTTGTGGACAGTTAGAAGGAATCAGTTTTCATTCTTTGTAGTTAAAGAATTCCTGAGATTCTTCCTATGTGGTTGTAAAATGTTCACATAAAGGTTGTTTTCTGAAGAATAAATTCAATTCGAATGGATCGTGTCCTCCCATGTATTCCTCGTTTTAGGATAATTATCCAGCAGCTTCTGAATTCTTTTTTAGACAGGGGGTGATGTGTGCCATCTCGCTGATATCCCTTGATGGCCTCTGTATGACTGTCAACGTCATCATTAGTGTAAAAAGCGCACGCAGCGCCCGTTGAAAAGGTCTTCCCCGTCGGCTTCATCAATGCCTAAAACGTGCTTCAAGAAGTGACAAAACTGTGGCTCGAAGATGTCGATCACCGACCCCCACTGCATTTTTCTGTTGTGTCTTGGTACCGGTCACTGAACCTCCAACTGTAACTCATGCCATGTGATGACCAAAAAGGCTCTGACTGTGCGTAAAGGTAAATTGGCAATGGGGAGGTTGCCTTTGAATGTCTCATTTGAAGAGCTCAAAAATATAATCTTATGAGTCGAGAGATTCTCTTTGACCGAAAAGATCTAAAAGATCTTGACCGTGCTATTCGTCATCGTCTTCGAAGAAACTGCGTCACATGTCACCTTTGATTACAGGTCACCTTTGTCACGCCACTTTTTGGGACACCGGGGTCCGTTGCACCCGCTCCCTCTCCCATCTCCTGGCGGATCTACCCGCGCTTTCTCGCTTGGGCGTTCGCCGGGGGGAGAGGTGCTGGGGCCGGTGGTAGAGGGCTGCGGCGCATGCGCGGGAAATCACTGTCTCGGTTCCGCGCATGCGCCGTAGATTGGGCCTCCGCTCTGGGAAGGGCTTGCCTTCCAAGCCTCATTCTGGGTCCGCCGGCGCTCGGAAACGAAACGGCTTGCGTTTCAGGCCTCGCGAGTGCCGGCGGCCCATAAGAGGAGCCGCGAGCAGTTGCAATTCGCGTCTCAACGCGGTTGCTTCGGTCGTGTTGCTCGCTCCAGCCACTTGTGGTTCCTGCTTCCCTGTGCCTGGCCTTGCCTTGCACCAACCTGCTCTTGTTTTCCCTGCCTTGTGGGTTCCCTGCCTGCCTGGTCCCAGTCTCCTACTACCTGCCTGGGTCCTCCTTGCTCCTGTCTGTTTTTGAGCCTCCCTGGGTCCGGTTTCCAGTTTTCCCTGCTTTTCCCTGGGGACTCCCGCTTTCTTTCCTGGGCTTCTCCCTGGGTCTTTTTGGGCCAGCTTCTCCTCTTGCTTCCTGGGGGCCCTCGTTCACTGTTTTGGGACTTATCTTAGGAATCCCTACTCTTGGTGGTCTCCCCTCCCGATCTGGTTCCCTCTTCCTGTTTGGTCCTGCCTGGTGCCTCGTCCTTGGACCTACTGTACCTCGAGCAGATCCGTCATCCCTGACCAGCTACGTGAATCTGCTGGAACTTGTCTTCCCGTGGACTGGGGGCCTTTCCCTGTATTCATCTGAGAAGTATCCCGGACTATCTCGCTTCTTCACTGGATCACGTACCTCTGGAAAAGACTCTTTTGGACTTCACCAGTATCCAGTAACCTTCCATCAGACTGTGGCCTCTCCTGCCTGTGCTTGCACAGTCCCTTCGTCACGTTAATCAGGAGAGTGTCTTCCGTGACGCTGGGAGTTGGTCCATTCACCACCCTGTGTCATTAGGGTGGTGGAGAGGCTGGTCCCCCTAGTCACATGCTCGTCAATTCACTGGATGCAGCCTGGCGGTCCCAACTAGAACCACAGTCAAGAAAACAGGTACTCAGTTTTCACGCACTTCTCTGCTTGACAGATTGAGACGCCTGCCTTCAGACCCAGAGATGGAGGATTCGCAAGAGATGCGGAACGAATTACAAGCACTCAGGGCGGAGATGACCGCCTTATGCCAGGAAAATCAGACTCTATGCCAAATGATAACCCAAGGGGCGATGAGTACCTCGCAGGTTGAAGGATCCTTGGCACATACAACACCAATCAAGTTCGATGGAGATCCACGTCGAGTGGCTGAATTTTGTAACCACTGTAGAATCCATTTTCTTTTCAGGTCGACACACTTCAACAACGATAAAGCCAAGATTGGCTACATCCTGGGGAATCTAACCGGGAATGCTCTGGCCTGGGCGACCCCGTTTGTAGTAACAAACAGTCCGATTCTGAATGACTTTTTCAGCCTTTGAAAAAGCATTCCTTGAGGTTTTTCAGACGCCAAACCTGGCCTCCGCTGCGCAGAATCAACTGATGGATTTAAAACAGGGGAGTGTCGACATAATAACATACATCACTCGCTTCCGCCTATTGGCAACTGATTCCCAATGGCCTGAAATCACACAAAAGACTCTGTTCCGCCGTGGGCTTAGAGAGGAGTACAAGGATGAGCTACTCCACATTCCTGAACCAGAGTCTCTACAACATCTAATTGATCAGGTGTTCCGAATTGATCAGAGACTGGCAGAACGAAAGTCCGAGAGACGTAGGCTCGAGAGAAGCTCTCCCAGAACGACCAGTTTACCAGCCGGATTGTTTTGTTCTACCGAGTCTGGGCCAGAGCCAATGCAATTGGGTGCCATGAGAGGTCCGTTATCTGAGGAAGAGAGGAGACGGAGAAGAACACTTCGGTTATGTCTTTATTGTGGAGCTGCCGGGCATTATCTGGGTACGTGCCCCTTACGACCCCAGAAGTAGAAAGCGGGAAACTAGAGGACCTGTCACTTATTGGGAAGGCAGTGACAGGTCCCATTTCCTCCTCAGACCTTTCCCCGTTTTGCACAGAACTTTATCCCATGAAACCCGCAGTGTTACAGACTTTGAAGATTCAGATCAAGTTGCCTGACAGAATCCTGGAAGTGTCTGGTCTGTTGGATAGCGGGGCTTCCGGCAATTACATTGATGAGACTTTTGCTTTTGTAAACCGGATTCCACTCTTGCCCAGACCCACTGCTCTGCCCGTGGAAGTCATCGACGGAACTCCTTTGTCTTCTGGACCCGTCCGCCACTGTACAGTGGGTCTACATCTTCAGATTGCCGACCATTTTGAAGACCTCGCTTTGGATGTCATCAAGTCTCCTACCTACAAGGTGGTTTTGGGGTTACCCTGGCTGCAACATCATAATCCGGCAATTGACTGGAGGACGCACACTTTGACCTTCTCCTCCGCAGTCTGTGCCCAGAAGTGCGGTTTGTCCGCTCCGATCCGAGCTTCTTCGACCCCTTTGGAATCAATTGGCAAAGGGCTCAGTGTGTGTTCTACCTCTCAAGTTCCACTGCAATATGTTGATTTTGGACAAGTGTTTTCTGAACCAGGCGATATACCTCTACCACCACATCGCTCGTTTGATTGTTCAATCGAGTTGTTACCGGACAGCGTGATTCCCCATGGGAAACTGTACGCCTTGACACGGGACGAGAGACAAGTGCTTCAAGACTACTTGTCGGATTGCCTACAGAAAGGATACATAGTCCCGTCCAAGTCGCCCGCAGGGTTTCCCCTGTTTTTTGTGAAGAAGAAAGAGGGCACTCTGAGACCTTGTGTGGACTATCGACAACTAAACGACATAACTATCAAAGACCGGTACCCACTTCCATTGATTCGCAGTATCCTGGAAACTCTACACACCGCCCGGATCTTTACCAAACTGGACTTACGTGGAGCCTATCATTTTGTGCACATCAAAAGTGGAGACGAATTGAAAACGGCGTTTAAAACACCTTTGGGGCATTTCGAGTATAGAGTCATGCCATTCGGTTTATGTAACGCCCCAGCTATCTTTCAACGGTTCATGGACAACATCTTTGGTGATCTTATTGGCTTATCAGTTTGGGTATATCTGGACGATATCCTGATTTTTTCCAGTACCATCGAAGAACATGTAGGACATGTACGCGAGGTCCTTCGCCGTCTGTCTCTCAATCATTTATTCGCTAAGGAGGAGAAATGCTGTTTTCACCAATCCAGTATTGAATTCCTGGGGTTTGTGATCAATCGGGATGGGGTTGAGATGGATCCCAAGAAGGTTCGAGCATTACAAGAGTGGAAACAACCCCATGACATAAAATCTTTACAACGCTTCTTGGGATTCGCTAATTTCTATAGGCGCTTTATTACACGGTTTTCTCAAATCTCAGCGCCCCTTACCAGGCTGACCAGCAGTAAGATCATTTTCAAGTGGGATTCCCTTGCGTCTCAGGCATTCGACACCTTGAAGTCGGCCTTCATGGCCGCCCCGATTCTGCGTCACCCACAGGATGACTTACCTTATATCGTGGAAGCAGACGCTTCGAATTTTGCAGTTGGGGCGGTTCTCCTGCAAAGTGATCCGGTTACATCTGTTGAACATCCAGTGGCCTACTTCTCACGCAAGTTGAATCCCAGCGAAAGAAATTATGCGCTCATCGAAAAGGAGCTGTTGGCCATCAAAACCGCATTTGAGGAATGGAGGCATCACCTACTTGGAGCCCGTTTTTCGGTAGAGGTTCGTACCGATAATCGTAACCTGCAGTACCTGCGCTCTCTGCAATGTCAAACGCCCCGTCAGGCTAGGTGGGCCTTCTTTTTCTCACCATTCGTGTTTCATGTCACCTATGTTCCTGGAGCCTCCAACTTGAAGGCGGATGCCCTCTCCCGATCATTGGAAAGAGTGGAAGAAACGTCCAGTTCGGATAAGCCGCTGATTTCCCCTCACCATTTCCTGTTGACGTTGTCATCTCATCTACAGTCAATTGCTGATGCCACCTGGATGGATCCTGAAAGACCGGCCCTTCTTCGGCAAATGTCGGTATCTGAGCATGACTGGCTCCTGTTTTGCCGGAAGAGGCTTTACATCCCCAAGGGTACGATTCGAGACGGCATTTTGCATGGGTTTCATGATTCACCACTTGGAGGTCATCGAGGGGTGAAAGCCACACGAGAGCTGATATCCCGACAGTTTTGGTGGCCTGGTTGGGCTACCGACGTCCAGAAATACATCGAGAGTTGTCCCGTCTGTGCCCAATGTAAGGTTTCTAGAAGACGACCTTTGGGACTGCTAGTACCCACAGAATTAGCACCATACCCTTGGCATACCATAGCTATGGATTTTGTGGTTGATCTACCTCCTTCTAATGGGTTTACGTGTATAATGGTTGTGGTGGATAGCTTCACTAAATATGCTCATTTCATCCCGTTTCACAGGATCCCTACAGCTACGCAGATGGCTTCAGCTTTTTTCCATGAGATCTATCGCCTACATGGTCTTCCTGAAAAGATTATCTCGGATGGTGGTTCTCAATTTCTCTCTGCTTTCTGGAACGAGGTGTGTGGTCATCTGGGAATTCGTAAAGCTTTAAGCTCTGGCTATCACCCGCAGACCAACGGGCTCACCGAAAGGACAAATCAGACTCTGGAGGAGTATCTCCGTTGTTTTGCTAACGCAACTCAGTCCAACTGGAAGTCGTACTTGGATCTTGCAGAAGTATCCTACAACAATACTGTCCACGCTTCTATTGGAGTTAGTCCGTTCTTCTGCTCAGCGGGTCAACATCCCAAGTTGGTACCATTTCATCCTGTGCCCACTAGTACAGTTCCATCTGCTGATGTCCTGGTCTCAACCATTCAACGACAACAGGAATTGGCTTGCAGGATCCTGAAGGAAGCCAAGGAGCGGATGAAGGCCCAGGCTGACAGGAAGAGGAGTGTGGAACCAGACTTTCGGGTTGGGGATAGGGTTTGGTTGTCGTCCAAGAACCTGCCACTTCGCAATTTACCGGTCAAATTAGCTCCTCTGTATTTTGGTCCGTTCAAAATCACCAAACGGTTGTCTTCTGTGGCCTTTCGTCTTCAGCTACCTCCCTCTTGGCACGTACACCCTGTTTTCCATGTCTCCCTATTGAAACCCTATGTGGCCGATCCCTATGGCCGATCCTGCCCTCGCCCAGCCTCTGTCCTTGTGCAAGGGGTCCCTGAATTTGAGGTTCAGGAGATTTGCGATGCCCGCTACCGCAGGGGGGTGCTTCATTTTTTGGTTGATTGGAAGGGGTACCCGGCTTGTGATCGTACTTGGGAACCACGTCGGCATGTGCATGCTCCCCGTTTGGTTCGCGAGTTCTATGATCGATTTCCCTGGAAGCCTGGGGCTCCGGGTCTTTCTGGGAGGGGGCATAGTGTCACGCCACTTTTTGGGAGACCGAGGTCCGTTGCACCCGCTCCCTCTCCCATCTCCTGGCGGATCTACCCGCGCTTTCGCGCTTGGGCGTTCGCCGGGGGGAGAGGTGCTGGGGCCGGTGCTAGAGGGCTGCGGCGCATGCGCGGGAAACCACTGTCTCGGTTCCGCGCATGCGCCGTAGATTGGGCCTCTGCTCTGGGAAGGGCTTGCTTTCCAAGCCTCATTCTGGGTCCGCCGGCGCTCGGAAACGAAACGGCTTGCGTTTCAGGCCTCGAGTGCCGGCGGCCCATAAGAGGGAGCCGCGAGCAGTTGCAATTCGTGTCTCAACGCGGTTGCTTCGGTCGTGTTGCTCGCTCCAGCCACCTGTGGTTCCTGCTTCCCTGTGCCTGGCCTTGCCTTGCACCAACCTGCTCTTGTTTTCCCTGCCTTGTGGGTTCCCTGCCTGCCTGGTCCCAGTCTCCTACTACCTGCCTGGGTCCTCCTTGCTCCTGTCTGTTTTTGAGCCTCCCTGGGTCCGGTTTCCAGTTTTCCCTGCTTTTCCCTGGGGACTCCCGCTTTCTTTCCTGGGCTTCTCCCTGGGTCTTTTTGGGCCAGCTTCTCCTCTTGCTTCCTGGGGGCCCTCGTTCACTGTTTTGGGACTTACCTTAGGAATCCCTACTCTTGGTGGTCTCCCCTCCCGATCTGGTTCCCTCTTCCTGTTTGGTCCTGCCTGGTGCCTCGTCCTTGGACCTACTGTACCTCGAGCAGATCCGTCATCCCTGACCAGCTACGTGAATCTGCTGGAACTTGTCTTCCCGTGGACTGGGGGCCTTTCCCTGTATTCATCTGAGAAGTATCCCGGACTATCTCGCTTCTTCACTGGATCACGTACCTCTGGAAAAGACTCTTTTGGACTTCACCAGTATCCAGTAACCTTCCATCAGACTGTGGCCTCTCCTGCCTGTGCTTGCACAGTCCCTTCGTCACGTTAATCAGGAGAGTGTCTTCCGTGACGCTGGGAGTTGGTCCATTCACCACCCTGTGTCATTAGGGTGGTGGAGAGGCTGGTTCCCCGAGTCACATGCTTGTCAATTCACTGGATGCAGCCTGGCGGTCCCAACTAGAACCACAGTCAAGAAAACAGGTACTCAGTTCTCACGCACTTCTCTGCTTGACAACCTTTGATTACCTCTGCTGAGGAATCACTAGAGGTCAAATGTCCGACTCCCCAGCTAAATGGGATGCGTTTTATAAAGAAATGCTTAAACTCTTCGAGAATGCGGCCTGACCCCCCTCGAAGGACAAGCAGAAAGCCCATGCCCTTGTAAATCTAAATCAAGACAACAAAGGCAAGTTGAAGACAAAAATCATTCGAATCCGAGCCATAGGCTAGAACTGCATCGACAAAAATCTCGATCCGATGAGAAATCTTTGAGGGCTTAGACAAGTCAGGAATCTAGGCCATTGAGCGTTCATCCGAAAAAATGCATAAAACGTCGACAACTCAGACGCCCTTGCTAACATGCCGTTGACGCCAGTGTCGAAGTCGACACCAACAAAATTGACACCACCTTCAAAGTCATTGTCGATTTCTTCGAAGTTGTTGAAGCCAATAGTAACCCAGGAAAAGGATTTCAAACCTTGCCAAAGAAAGATTTTCGAATGGGTTGCGTCCTCATATTAGATGTATTCCATCCAGCTTCAGCTGTTTTGGCCCCGAATACGACCCCGCGTTCGGGATTCAAAAAGTGTAAATCCTGCGGTTCGAAAATGTCCATCACAGACCTGCACTGAGAATGTCTGTGGTGTCTCGGTGAAGGCCACGACATGGAGGCTGTACGAAGTGTCAGGCAATGACGGGGAAGGCCTTGTGAGAGAGGAAGGGAAAACTGCAGGTAGGGCGAAAACCCTCTAGCATCGAGTCGAGCCTTGACGCGAAAGGCAAAAGCATCGGTCTATGTCCCAAGTGGTTCACACCACTCTTAGTCTTCGACGAAAAAGTCCAAGAAAAAACGCCACTGGTCCCCTTCCACCTAGTCTTCGGACGAATCCCAAAATGAAATGCCCCACAAAACATTCTTCCTCCGAAGAATGGGAAGCACTCGGAATAAAAGTAGGTGTTTGAAAAGGCTACGCCTCGTTCTGCACCTTCTTCGGAAGCCGGCTGGGAGCGTTACCGTTCCGACACTCGCGTCCCCTCGAGCCCAGGTGATCGAAGGAGAAAGGATCGGGAACCCTCTGGAGCGCGAGCGAAAAAGATTGCTCGAGTCGGCCGTTCAAGGTCACCGATGCCGTCTGGAACCCGACACACCTCTAAGGGTAAGTCTTCGAAGAGCGCCTCAACGCCCTCGAAGTCAACTCGTCGGCGACCACTATTTCTTCGGCGCCATCGACTCCTTTGTCGACGTTGACCCCAAAGCCCTCGGTGCCAATTATTCCAAAGGCTCCAACTTGGCTAACTCAGCCAGAAGCTGTCAAAATAACAGCAAAAGAGAAGGCTGCAAAGGCTGTAATGTCTTCAGGTTCCACTGATACACCTCTCCCACCTCTCCCAGAAAAGGGTTTTAAACCTCTTCCAAGGAAATCATTTTTCAAATCCTTAACTTCAATTTTTGAAGAACAGGAGAGGTCTGACGAGGAGAATGTTTTTGGACTGGAATATTGCACCCCAAATGTCCCAGAATGCCTGATTTCTGAGGAAAGCAGGATGAGGGATCTGGTGGAAACCTTGCATAATGCAAGTGGAATTGATACTTCACCTGAAACAGATTTTGGCAGGCTAGAACCAGGGAACATGCCAGTCCCTCATACCGACAACTAATAACATAGGTGGTCGAATACTTAGGATAGGCTAGACCACCAACTCAGTTCATCCAGGATGATCTGACTGATATATTGGATCATGGTGCCACTGAAGATCCGATCTTACCCTTCCATGTGGCCAAAAATTTGAGGTGCCTGTCATGATGCCTACCCCCGGGGACCCAGACCAAGTCAGCAACCCCTGAAGCAGGCATCAAGTTATTCTAACCAAGCCCAACAACCCCTGCTAGGGGCTATTTGGGTGCAGTCCTGGCACCTATGGCGCCAGGCTCATATGGAGAGTCAGTCCTGGCGACATAGGCGCCAGGCTCCTAGATTAAAATTTACCTGATGCAGACCATGCTGCAAGAGCTCCAAGCCAAAAGAGGCTTGGAAGGGACTAATTTACCTAGGGACTAATTTTTGTTTTTTTTTGTTTTTTTTTAACTCGGGTGGGGCTGGGGGAGGCTATTTAAACCACGCCCGACGAGCATCACACGCTTCTCGTTATTCTGCATCCAGCAGCGTAACGCTCACCGTGCCTGCAAGTCTGCATCCAGTCTTCTGCCACGCCCGCCTCCAGTCTGGAGCTCCTAGAAAAAGGGAGAAAGAAGGAGCAAAGGTTAGAACAAGAGCAATACCTTTGATCCTTACCTGAATTCCCGATCCATCGTGCCTTCGAGCTGGAAGAAAGAAGTTATTTTATGCGCGTCGCCTCGCCTGCTGCAGCGCCGTGCTGAATTCACCGGCCTTCGCAGCATCTTCACATTCCACTGCATCCTTCTGCATGTTCCCGCCGCACTCCGGCACCTAAGGGGAAGACGAGAACAGCAAGGTGAGCCAAGGGAATACACAGAGGCAATATTAGTTAACCCCCATAGACTTACCTGATTTTACCACCGGGGGTACTATTCCTCTTCACGGGTCGGCGCAGCTTCCACTGCATCCTCGCTGAACCCCGGCCCCTAAGGGGAAACAAAAGGACAGCAAGGTGAAAAAAAGGGACAAACAAAGGAAAACCTCCTCACCACAATAGACTTACCTGATTTTACTGCCGGAGGCATTATTCCCCGAGACTTCATACTTTCTCTCAGCGCCTGAATAAGGGAGAAAGCAACAGGTTACATATGGACATTATTTTATCGAACTGTGTTGGATAATACAAATCCTTACCTGAATATTACCGGTTGCCATGAGGAACTTTTCGCTAGGGTCAGGCTGCAACCTGCAAGGAATCGGACACAGTGAAAGTCAGACATTTGAACTGTTATGAACTACATACTTACTGCGTTTTGTCGGGACTCTCAGAGTCAATATTGTTTTGGAACTCACCAATTCCTTTGAGCCAGTGAAGCAACTGGTTATCTACGCGCCCCTGCGCTCAATGCAGGATGGAGAGCTCATCTTTCCAAACCATCAGGTGAGACTCTAAGAGGGGACATCAAAGGTGGTCAGTGGGGAGATCGGCGGGAGTGGGGAGGGGGGGGGTTAAAGCTCAACTCCACGGGTGGTTAATTACCTTTCTCCATTTGCAGAAGAATATTCCTACGGGCCAAGCAAACGAAGCTAGGTGGGCCAGTCCAGTCCGTCATCTCGGCACTACGCGTCACATTGGTGGAGACCGCAGCTGTCCAGTTCAGATCGACGCCCCTGTGGTGAGCGTTACAATGCTGGACTCTATTCCTCTGGTGAATAAGTCCCTTACTTCAAAATACCGCCCTTCCAGTAGCGACCCCGGCTATCTGTCTAAGCACCCTACTCCTGAGAGTCTGGTGATCCAGGCAGCCACAGCTTCAAGTAATGTGGCATACCCTTCTATCCCTCTGGGTAGGGACGACAAGCGTGTGGATGGTTGGGCACGCAAGGTATTTTCAGCTGGGAGTATGGCGTTAAAATCATCCAACTCCACATGTGCCTTGGCAAAATTTTCGTATACTCTGTGGGAGTGCATTGCAATGGCGGCGGAGCACATACCAGAAGGGAGTGAAGGGGAAGGATTTCTAGCCATTGTTAAAGATGGAAAGGAGGCCGTGCAGGAATCCCTTCAGTCTGGATTGGACACTGCAGATAGTGTGAGCAGGTCCATGGGCACTAGCACAGTAATGCACAGATTTGCGTGGTTACAGAAGTCGGGTTTTGCACCAGAATATGCCCTTTGACGGGTCTCACCTTTTTGGCAACGAGGCTGACGAGAGAATTGAGAGGTTGCAGACCTCAAAAGCGGCTGCCAAGTCTTTAGGAGCTGCTATTAGGCAACCTCCAGTCTTTTTGTGCATCAGGACAATCTTGGAGGGGACGATCCTATCGGTATTTCTCCTCCTATGGGAAGGCGAGAGGAATGGCCAGTCAAAGAGGCCAGAAAAAGGCCACTTGTGGTGGACGAGGAAAACGTGCAAAGCCAGCCCCAGCTGCAGCCTCTTTCCCATCAGCGGCCGCAGCAACCACCACAAAACCCCTTTGAGGACTTGCATCACAAGACACCTGTGGGAGGTAGGCTTTCCCAGCATCTGCAAGAATGGCAAGCCATTACTTCAGATGTTTTGGCTCTAGAAATAATAGCCCAAGGTTACTGTCTTCCTTTTCTAATGCAACCTCAAAGCAATCCACCAAGGAGACGCTCTTTGAAGTTTCCAGACCCGCTCCTACAGCAGGAAGTCTTAACCCTTCTGGAGAAAGGTGCTATATAACCGGTACCTGTAGCGGAGAGGAACAAGGGATGGTACTCCCCATATTTTTTTATTCCCAAAAAGGACGGAGGACTGGTACCCATCTTGGACTTAAGAGGCTTGAACAAGCTCCTCAGGAAAGACAAGTTGAAGATGGTCACTCTTTCTCAGTTCCTTCAGGCCCTTCAACTTCAGGATTGGTTGGTGTCATTGGACCTCTAGGATGCTTATTTATTTTCATGTGCCAATTCATCTCGAGCACAGAAAATACCTGAGGTTCGTAGTTGGCGACTCACACCATCCGTTTCGAGTCCTGCCATTCGGGTTCACCTCCGCCCCGAGGGTCTTCCCCCCAAATTAAAGGAGGTGGTGGCATCGCACCTCAGGAGATGGGCGGGGGGGGGGGGGATTCACATTTACCCCTACCTAGACGATTGATTGATCAGGGCACGTTCTGCCAATCAAGCCTTGGATCATCTGAAAGTCACCTGCCACTTCCTCCACAGACTGGGCTTCTCCCTCAATTTCAAGAAGTCACAAATGACGCCTTCCCAACAGCTCCAATACATAGGGGCTGTATTATTAGACACATCCTCGGGAAAGAGCTTGCCTCCCAAGTCAAGGGCTCAAGACATTCCTCAGATGGTTTCCATATTCCAAAATGGCCAAAATGTCCAGGCCTATGACTTCTTAAGATTGCTCGGCCTCATGGCATCCTGCATCTTCCTAGTTCCAGAGGCCATTCAATGGGCTCCAAAGACTCGATGGTCGCAGTTCTCAGGTCAAATGACGGATCTTCAGATTCCGAACAAGGTTCGACAGGATCTTCTGTGGTGGACTTGCACAGAGAACATCCTAAAAGGAGAACATTTTTGGCAACCATGGCCGGATATTACAGTAGTGACGGACGCCTCACTCATGGGGTGGGGAGCTCATCATCTGACAATCAGCTGTCGTTGGTCTCCATCGGAGTCCAAACTACACATCAACCTTTTAGAGCTGAGAGCAATTAGACTAGCGCTGAAGGCTTTTCTGCCATCTGTCAGAGGATAAAATGTCCTGATAATGACAGACAACA
The DNA here is from genome assembly GCF_040938575.1 of Ambystoma mexicanum. Classification (NCBI taxonomy): domain Eukaryota; kingdom Metazoa; phylum Chordata; class Amphibia; order Caudata; family Ambystomatidae; genus Ambystoma; species Ambystoma mexicanum. The sequence continues at coordinate 738,764,794 of NC_090921.1, read as the reverse complement.
CAGTGGCCATGCCTTATCTAAACGAAAGAGGAGGTGTAGGGGTCACAATCTCTGTGCAGAGAGGCAATGCGGCTCTGGTATTGCGCAATTCAAGAAGGAATCTCCTTAACGGCAGTTCATCTAGCCGGGGAGGAGAATATGACGGCGGACGCTCTGAGCAGGCAGAGCACGGTGTGCCACGAGTGGGAACTGGCTCAGGAAGTCCTTCAAAAGATCTTCGCCCTTTGGGGAACCCCTCAAGTAGACCTGTGTGCGACCGGAATAAACCAGAAATGTGAAAGGTGTTGCTCAAGGGAATTTCCCCCGAGAGGATCCGTAAGGGACGCGTTAGTGGTGGAGTGGAACTTCCTACTATTATACGCGTTACCTCTGATGCCCGTCATTCCTCAGGTCATCAGAAGATTGAGACGGTTCAGAAACCACATCCTAATTGCCCCGGATTGGGCCAGGAGAACGTGGTACTCAGACCTTCTAGACATGTCCATCTGTCCTATGTTACGTCTTCCTCAGAGAGGGGACCTTCTCTCACAAATGGAGTTGCCAGGTTCTTCATCCAGAGGTCAAGACTCTCAACCTTAATGCTTGGTATCTGAAAGGCTGAGATGCAAGGATTGGGACCTTCCAGATGACGTCATGGAGGTGTTGCTTTCGGCAAGAAGGCCAGCAACAAAATCTCTATACCGTTGCCATTGGAAAAGGTTTTGCAACTGGTGCAGAGAAAAGAATGTTGATCCTTTTCTATGTTCGATCCCAGAAGTCTTGTCCTTTCTCTTGTACCTGGCACATAGAGGCCTAAATGTTGGGACCGTTAAAGGTTATCTTGCAGCGCTTTCCATTTTCAAGCGCTCTTCAGAAGAATGTTCCTACTTTAAAATTCCTTTGATAACACAATTCTTAAAGGGATACACTAATGTGTTTCCTCCTTATCCTTTCCAAGTCCCAGTTTGGGACATTAAGCTGGTTTTAAAGTTTTTAATGTGTGCCCCCTTTGAATCCTTGCACACTTGTCCATTAAGGTTGTTAACATTGTAAACAGCTTTCCTGATTGCTTTTACATCTGCAAGAAGAGTGAGCGAATTGCAGGCACTATCTTCTGGGCCACCCTATACTGTGTTCCACAGGGGACAGTGTTATTGAGGGTTAAACCCTCATTTTTGCCTAAAGTTGTGTCTGATTTCTATTTAAATCAGAAAATTATTCTGCCTGCATTCTACCCTCCACCTCATCCCAGTAAGGAGGAGAAAAGATTATAGACTGGATCCAAGAAGAGCTCTAAGCTTTTACATTTCTAGGCTTTCCAAGCTTAGAGTAGATAATCAACCGGAAGGAAATTGGGTCAGTCGGTTTCAAAACAAACCATATCACGTTGGATTGTGCTTTGCATTTCATAATGCTACAGATTGGCGGGCAAAGACCCACCAGAAGGCTTAAGGGCCCATTCCACCAGAGGTATAGCCTCTTCCACAGCCCGTGTTCCCATAAAATCAATTGTGAAGCAGCAACTTGGTCATCGCTGCACACGTTTTCTAAATTCTATAGTCTGGATGCTTCCCAGTCTAAAGAGCTTGCTTTCGGTAAAGCAGTGATATATTCGGCCATATAGTAATATTAAAAATCTACTCCCTCCTGCAGAGAGTTCTCTATGCTGCTTTGGGAGTCTATCTAAGATGAGGAATACGTTGGAGGACACAATCCATTCGAAGAACAAGTTACTTACCAACTGGTAACGTTCTTTCGACTGGATGTTCCTCCAACGTATTCCTCATCACCCTCCCATCCTACCCCTCTGTCGATTTTCCAGGTGCCACTTCAACTCTCGCAAGGCTGACACCGGGCTACCTGCACTATCCCTACAACAAAGCAAGAGGAGGAAAAACGGAACTGAGGCCAACGGCCACCGTGCGTGCTACTTGTATAACCGATGATGTCACCCTCGACGGAGGCTTCCGAGGGACCTCGACGACATCGACGCACGGCACCGTCTGCCGAAGGGTGGAGGGGGGAATTCTGAAGCAGCTGGAGCTGGATGGAATGCATCTAAGATGAGGAATACGTTGGAGAAACATCCAGTCGAAAGAACGTTACCAATTGGTAAGTAACTTGTTCTTCTTAAGTCTCCAACCTCAATCTATGAAGACAATGAGCCTTCAAATGATGATACACCACCATTTGGGTTACAATATGGCACCGCAAATGTGCCAGAGGAGTTGTTTTCTGTAGAGTCTAGGTTAAGACCTGTATGATAACCTAGAGCCAGTGGTATAGATACCTCTGCAGAACTGGAATTTGGTGAACCAGATCCTACTGACCACGCTGACTCCGCAACTAATGAGCAAGGTGGTAGAATGTTTAGGTTGGAGCAGGCCTACACCTTCTTTCGAGCAGGATGACCTGACAGATATTTTGGATCAGTGTCCCCAAAGAGATCCAATTTTGCCTTTTTACATTGCCCTACAAAAAAGTGTCTCAACAAATTGGGAAATACCAGAGACTGCAGCTGCAATAAAGATTTTGCCAAAAAAATCCAGAAGTGACCCAGAGTACTTAAAGCATCCAACACCAGAAAGTCTGGTGGTTCAAGCTGCTATAGCTACCAAGCAATCGGCGTACCCCTCCATTCCGTCTCTCGATAGGGATGATAAGAGAGTGGATGCCTGGGCGAGAAAAATATTTACTGCTGGTACAATGGCTTTAAAATCAACTAACGCGACCTGTGCCTTGTCAAAGTTTACGTTTACCCTGTGGGACTGCGTAGCTGTGGCAGCTGACCCCACCCAAGAAGGAGAGGGAAAGACAGCTTCCTGGCTATCGTCAAGGATGGTAAGGAGGCAATGTGTGAATGCCTCCTGTCAGCTCTGGATACTGTAGATCGCTTCAGCAGATCCATGGCAACTAGTACTGTTGCCCAGATTTGCGTGGTTGAGGAAGTCCGGATTTGCACCAGATGTGCAGTCTACATGCCCTTTGACGGCTCAAGGCTGTTAGACAGCAAGGCTCATGAAAGTTTGGAAAAGCTGCAGACCTTCAAGGTGGCGGCTAAATCGTAGTGCTGCCATTTGTTAAAATGGATTTCTGAACTCTGACCTGGTGGGCAGAGGTTCAGAAGGCCAGCCTAGTTTCTTGGAACAGGTTAATCTTCTGGACAAGCCAGGCCAATCAATATACAAAACCAAGCGGCCTAGAGGGTTAATGCACGAAACTGGACCACAACCTACAAAAGGGAAGGAAGCAGGTAGTGCAAAGAGTCTTTAGGCAGTTCTGCAGTAATCACAATGCTAAGAGGGGAGCCTATTCCTCAAATGTACTTGCAATGCTGGCGCACGCGGTAGTGCAGATGGGCGAAAACGGGGTCTCTTGAAGGGACTGTAGCAGCACAGGAAGGTGGGTGAGGTGATGCAGAATAGGTTCCCACTATTCATGGAGGGTCTACCCGTGAGGGCAGAAAAGTTTCCAGTAGGAAGGGCGAGTGGGCCCTCGGGGGCCACTCATGTGTAAAAATTGATGGCTATGCTAGGGGCCACAGGTAAGGGTTGCAGTTACTCACTGACCCCTGGCACACTCCTTACCAAACTTCAGCATTTAAGTCCAATTCGGTTGCAGGTTCAAATGCAGCAATCTCGCGGCTCTGTGGCTTTCAGCAACAAAGTTAACAGCATTGATTCCCAAATGGGACAGTGGTGATTTCTCTGCTCCTGGTGGATGGAATAGGCCAGTTTCACTGTAGCAGGCATCAGAGTACAGAGGGGCACAGCTGCAATGCACTTTCAAAGTTCGTCACCATGGCTGGGCGTTCGTCATCCAGTTTGGGCTTTCTCTCTTTATTTCAGACCGGAAAAGCCAAGTGTACGAAATTTGGTGTGAGTGCCGTGAACACAGAGCTTGCGATGTACCAAGTTTCAAGGGCCTCCTCGATACGGCGGCGGTATCGGAGCAAAGGTCCTGCGCAAGCTGGTCAGCCCTTTAGTTGACCCAGGGACACTTTGAGAAGGCTTAGTTGTAGTGTTTGATGAAGGTGCCGAGAATAGTTAGTTTCACTATTCCAATGGGTCGAATCGCCTTCGCAGACCTTCTAGTTCGGCAAAGTCAAATTATGGTGCATAACTGCAGCAAAAAGTTGGGGGGTACACAACTGGAGGGAAAATTAGATATGAAATGGAAATCTTTCCTAACCCCATTAGACAGCCTCAACACTCCTACCCCGGTTCATCTTCTTGAAGGGGGTAAGTCCTTTAGATTCTACTCCTCAGGAGGCAGAGGACAAGCAGGTCATAGAGGTCTGAGACGATTCCCTCGTGGACGAGAGAGCGGTGCTAAATCAGCCCAAGCAGCAGTACTTTTACCCTCAGCCGCCTGAGGCCTTGAATCACAAGACCCCAGTTGGAGGCAGACTTGCTCAGCACTGAAAGAATGGCGTGGCATTACTTCAAATGCTTGGGCACTGGAAACCGTAGCCCAAAGTTACTGCCTTCCTTTTCACCTCAGGAAGCCCTTCAGGAGATCTTCACTCTTTGGGGTACCCTTCAAGTGGATCTGTTCGCGACCAGTGTCAACCGGAAGTGCAAACTGTTTTGCTCCAGGGATTTTCCTCCAAGAGGAGCTCTAGGGCATGCGTTCGTAGTGGCCAGGGAGTTTCCACTCTTATACGCATTTCCTCCAGTCCCCATCATTCCTCACGTGATCAAGAGGTTGAGAAAGTTCAGAAAATCGATGATCTTAATTGCCCTGTATTGGGCCAGGAGGACGTGGTACCCGGACCTTCTGGACATGTCCATCTGCCCTCCAGTATGTCTTTCACAAATGGAGGACCTTCTCTCGCGAGAGGAACGTCCGGTACTGCATTCAGAGGACGCTCAACCTACATGCCTGGTTTCTGAGAAGTTGAGATACAGGGATTGGGACTTTCCGGATGATGTAATGGAGATCTTGCTTTCGGCCAGAAGGCCAGCAACAAAATCTTTGTCCCGCTGCCGTTGGAACAAATTTAGCAGTTGGTGCAGGGATAGGACTGTGGACCCTTTTCTTTGTGACACCTATGGTGCTTTCTTTTTTTAATTAAATCTGGCAAATGTGGGGCTTCAGATTGGAACAATTAATGGTTACCTAGTGGCGCTGTCTATTTTTAAGCGCTCTTCAGAAGAGGATTCATGTTTTAAAATCCTTCTGATTGTTCAATTCCTAAAGGGTCTTACTAACGTATTCCCACCAGTTCCTTTCCAAGTTCATATATGCGATCTTATACAATTTCTCACATGCATCCCTTTTGAGCCAATACATATGTGCCCATCAAGATTGTTAACTTTGAAAACTGTTTTGCCAATAGCAATAACGTCAGCCCGCAGGGTAAGCGAGTTGCAGGCACTTTTCTGTAAACATCCACATACTGTTTTCTATAAAGACAAGGTTGTTCTCAAGGTAAAACATTTCCTACCTAATGTTATCTATGACTACCAATTGTCACAAAAGATAATTTTGCCAACTGTCTACCCACCTCCTTTTTATGGAAAGGAGGAAGAAAGATTACATAAGCTAGCTGTGACAAAACAAACCCTATCCAGATGTATCATCCTGGCTATTGGGGAATGTTCAAGGTTAGCGGGAAAAGACCCGCCGGAATGCTGGAGCGCATTCCACAAGGGGCATGGCAACCTCTGCTGCTCTTCAGAGAGGTGTTCCAGTCAGGCATTTGTTTAGCTGCCACTTGGTTGTCTGTTCACACGTTTGTGAAACCTTACTGCCTGGATTTAATTTCCAGTCAGGAAAGACAATTTGAAAAAGCGGTACTTCATTTAGTCCATGAGAACATTTAAAACTAAATATAATTCGTACTCCCACCATCAAATTATTACTGCTTTGGGAGTCTATCATAAAATGAGGAATACGTGGGAGGACACAATCCATTCGTAGAACAAGTTACTTATCCCTGGTAACATTCTTGCGAATGGATGTTCCTCCCACGTATTCCTCATTGTCCCTCCCAGCCTACTCTGCCATAGAATTTACGTTTCTTTACACTTTTCGCTTTCTTGGAGCCTATCGTCTATGGTACGCCTGGTAATTCCTCTACAGGAGGGGCAGGGGGAAACAGAACTGAAGCCAACTGGCACTGTGTGCCTATTTATACTAAGGATTACGTCAACAGTCGAAGGGAGGCCCTCAAGGGACATCGACTCGACGAGAAGGCACACAGCGCCCCCTGTCAAATTCCAAAGCAGCTGAACCTGGAAGGATAATTATCATAAGATGAGGAATACATGGGAGGAACATCCAATCGAAAGAACATGACCTGGGGTAAGTAACTTGTTCTACTATACACTGACATTCTTGGTTAACTGGCTGGTGCATAACTTTAAAGCCTTTTTTAATAATGCTTTAATTTCTTGGTCTGTCACTTCCTTCTGAGATAAGGCAACAAGCACATTTTCTTCACTTGTGCTCATGTGACTATGATGGATGACTTTCTGACAAATGCTCCCCTCTCCTGATCTTTTGTCTAACAAAATGCAAAAAGGTTTTGGATTAGTTGATAATAGAGGTTTCAGATGGCTTGTGTCCTGTACTGCTGGATCCGAATTCGTTTTTTGATTGGGCTGTCTCATTTAACGTTGATTATTTTTTTCCTGTGGTGTGATCCGCCACCATTTCATCCGAAAAAAATCAATATCTATTACAATTCGGTTTGTTGGTCTTGCTGCAGATTTGTAATTCCATCGAGCCACGTGTAGACCACCATACTTCTAATCCGTTGCGTCAATATTTTTATTTTACTAACTAGTTTATAATTTTGTATTCGTTTCATCCCATTCCTCATTGGTCTTATTTTTTTCATTTATAGCCGCGTGCAAAGCCCTCGGGCATCTAGGTGCTAGTTACAGTAAGTGCAAAGTGACATTATATGAAGTGCAGGACCACAGATAGGGTTACAATGCTCGGCTGCATCTTGAAAGCATAATCTGTCTGAGCCATGCCTCATGGTACAGCGGCTACAGTAGGTGAGGTGAATAGATATGCACGAGCGACAAAATTAAAGTAGGTGCATAGTCTGGAAAAGCCATGCCTCATGTTACGGGGGGCACTTACTACAGCAACAGGCTTACTAAGTCCCGTACTAAACCCAGTAGTCTGGCAGTTGAAGACAAAGTATGCCGTAGATCCATCCAGTACAAGTAAATGGAGGATGGGAGTGTGATGGAAGGAGGAGTGAAATAATGCGAGATGGGGTGGTATCGTAGATCAAACTAAGATGCAGCATGGACATACACCGGAGAGGAGCCGCACCGGAACGCATTGGGGCTAAAGCATTAGTGAATGATGTGCGTTAGATGTATATTGGTCGCCAGCCAATGAAGGCGGTGGATTGGACCAAGTGGGAATAGGCAGACAGCGTTAGAGGTGGTAATTGTGCCATACCGGTTTGCTGTCTATGGGCAGATCAGACAAAGGAAATGTTGACTGCAGCGAAAACGGATCGGTGAGAATAAGGAAGCGGGAATGAAGTAAAAGTGGTCCTGGGACTTGGTCTGGGTGATGGTGGCCACAGGAGACCAGGGAAGGGCGGCCATGAATTAGGGAAATCGGAGTGCGAGGCGTGCAAGTTTGGGGTGTTGATCTTTTATCTTACTTTGTAGTAGTGGGCGCAGCGCTTGAAGCTGCATGTTGATGCAGGTGGCGATGTAGTTTTGTTGCAACAAATTGCAGCGGATGGAGGACGTGTTCAGTTGAGCCGAACGAACCCTATCGGCTCCAGACAGGGGCTGCGACAGACCCTTAAAGGGGGCCCTTCAGGGATTCTGGTTTTGCCAGCTGGCTCCCTGAGCTGGAAGCTCATAAGGAAGGCCTCAGCCAATCCGCCATCGGCAGAGGCTGGCATTTCTTTGTTGAAGGTCTTTGCAGTCTCGAGGTCGCAACAGCGGCCACAATGTAAGAGAACAGCCCACTCTGTGAGGATAGTATAGAGCCCAGAAAGGCTTAGTTGCTGAAAAAACTTCTATTTAAAAAAGCTGCCATAGCTTAATATTGTGACGTCCAATCTCAATTTTCAGGCAGTATTCTTTATCTGATATCTCTTGTATTTTTAGCAGAATGAATTCTAGTGAAAGTCAGGATTCGAAATTAAGGTGTGAGCAGGAGCTATAAAACCAGCTCCTGGGTATTGGCATCACCCTGTAGGCATGAGCTACTGCATAGGAAGCATGATCTACCATGAGATGCAAAATGTTTGCCCTTTATATATGATCCATTGTTTAAATATGTATTAGATGTGTTCTAATTCTTCTTGATTAACATGTTTAAATACTCCAAGTTAATGTCACTTCTATATGTCTGTACGGCACCAGAAGCCAAAAGTAGCTCCTGATCGTTTGTTGATTTCAAGCTAACCAGGTTGTCCTATTCTAGAAGCAGCCGCTAATTAAGCTCCCAGCACCTTCCAATATGGCACTTGAGTGCAAACTGTTTGTTTGGTCCACATAGGGGAGGTTTTCTCATTCTCAGAATCTTGAATTTCATTTATATTGATTTGATGGCACCCAACCCCCCCCCCCCCCACCCCGAATCCCCCCCACTCCCTTCCCGAAGTCAGACAACGTGTTTTACTTGGAATTTTGTTTTAAAGTCGTGTTTCAATTTCTGCTATTTAAATACAGCCCCATATTTATTTTTAATTTAAAAAAAAAACATAGTTTACATTTTTTTAGGCAAGTGCACGTTTTGACTCCTAGATGGTCAAGCAAAATATAAATGAAGTCCGTTAAATTACTAGCTATTTTTAAAATTAATATTAAAATATCTTTTGTATTGTAAGAAAAGAAATGCTAATACATTTCACATACAATACTTTAAGCAAACATCATGTTATAACACTGGATTTAAGGAGTATTGGCCCATCATTTATTTTTCTTTTTTTTTCATAAACCACTTTTAGCTACATCATTATTGTAACCAGGCTTAATGTTTAGCCACAAAGTTTTGTAGTAGAAAATATTATTTCTGCGTGTATGGTAACCTTGCCATGTGTGACGTACTGTGATGATAAACTAGTGAATACATCTCTGCATTGTGCTTTAGGAGAACATTTTAACGCACAAATCCATTTTTATTAGAAAGTGTAATTGAGTGATGCACAGCACATGGCCTCTGTGGCTGATGCAGCCCTTCATTTGTGGCCTTCCAAGTCATTGGATATTTGCTTTGAAGTGTGGCCTGCTTCTGTTCGTTCGCAAATCAAACTTTAGCGAGCAAACAAACACCGAAATGAAAACTGGTGCTGATTTTCGTACACGAGGAACACATTCACCAAAACATATGAACAAGTCCTTCAAAGTAACATTTGTTTTGTACCTTGCACGAATGTTTATTCAAGAGAAACCAACCTCTTTCCCACAAATAAAAATTAGCCAGCAAATTAGAAATGTCTTTGATCTTGTAGTTCTGAGGTTTGACAAGGAGAGTGTGTTGGTTTGGTGGTTACCCTTCAATGTAATGCGTTCTTGAAACATAACCTCCCAAAAATATTAGTCAATTATATAGTTTAATTTGTAGAAGTGTACCCAGTAGAAGGCGCCATTGGACATTGCATTTGCAGCATAGTATTGTGGATGTTGCCTTAAGATAGTGTTGGAATGGATGGGTTGTTTACAGTAGCACAGTGTGATCTTGAGCAGAGTGCGTTTTCAGAGCTCTTCTATTCCTCGGGAGGGAATGATTGCAGCTCAGCCTTGTTATTGTAGGCAAACGCCATATATCCATAGCTTTTGTGTTCCATGAAGAGGAAAGGAAAAAGAGTACTTCGAGATTGAGACACCTGTAACTGGATGTCCTTGCGATGTTTGAGAAATTAGCATTTTGAGAACGTTTGTGTTTCCACAAAGAGGAAAGAAAAGAGCAGTGAAGTCGGTCTTGGGGTTGGAGGAATTCATTACAATGCAGCCTTGGGGTTTTGGGGTAAACAGTACACCCAGGGCTGTATTTTTTTTGCTAAGCATTTTATGATATAGGAGAAATAATTTATTCTGAGCTCTTATGCTCCGTTATGAAACAATCAATTTGCTAAAGATGCTATTCCCAATAGCCCACCCTACAAACAATGTCTAGATTCTCCTACCATACCCTGGGCCCTGAGGGAGTCATTGCCTTTCATGTTGAGCAGAGGCAATATACAATGGACAACGGGCCATAACTGCAATGTTTCGGATTTAATACAGGCAAATGCAGATTTTAGGCATGCAGATAGTTGGCATCTGTAAAATATGGCGTTGGTGTTGGTTCAATAGAATGTATTTGTTTACCACTGGCCTCAAGCACACTCTTCTACAACATGCAAAGGTTTTCATAGTCTGTGAAACTAGACACATTTTTCTCAGAAAAGATCCGTTTTTAATCTAATGTAAGCAAAAGGAGTTAAAAATATGGCATATGTAAGTACTCTAGGTTTTTTTAAAATTGCCAAAGAAAAATGCCACTTGGACAGTCAGACCATAAAAGGCTTGTAAGGTACAGTTCTCCCTCTTGCCAAGTACAAATGATCATGAAAAGACGCTGATGGACGACTTGGAATGAGGAGTCCAATCGCAGACTATTTGTCAATCTCAATCAAAAGAAAGGAAACTGCCTTTTCTATTTTGTTGCCATACATATAGGATTTCGAAAGTTGTAGATGAGATCAAGAGTGGTTTCCCCACAATACAAGCAAAATACAAGAAGCACCATCTTTAGGAAAATTGACTTTGTCTATCATGAAGTTGTGCTTCGAGGGTTTCCCAAAACCTATCGTAGTGAACAGCAAATAGGTATGTATAAGAGGAGTTACAGAAATAATAATCGGACAGTTGAAAAAGGGAGAAGTGCACACCAATGAAGTTTCGATGTGAACTGGTTTAATCCCTGTGTATACAGAAACCTATTGTTTGTAATGGCTATGTAATTGGGTAGTAGATATTTTAGCAAAGTAATTATTCAACAATAATTCTCATCTAGATGAGATTCAAAATTCGGTACGCATTTAGGAATGCGTTAACTGTACATAAGGAAGTTGTAATATGTTTCCAACTAAGAGGCAAACTGGATCGAAATGCCAATTAATCTGGAATTGGAATACTTTTATTATCTTCTATTTGCATAATTCTAGAGGATATAGTTTTGACATCATTTTGTAAAGACATGGTTTTGAAATGTGACATTTTGTTTAATAGTAAAATATATTTAAATGTCAAAAGCTAAGAATTTTGAGTGGGGTTTTGTATCACTGATGTTAAGAATTTGAGATATTGATATGTTTGGCTACCTAAGGCAGGGTTCCTTGTTTTTTTTATTAGGTACCTTCCTCCCTATATGAAACCATGCTTATCAAGAATAAAGCAACGTTGTCTAATGCGAACAGGTGTTCGTGGGTAAGCAGTGATTCCTGGCTGACTCCTGGAGCGGGCATAATAGAAGCTAGTTGGAGAAAATAAATTAAAATACAAACCTATAAAGCAAACTGAGATCTTAAATCTGGCAAACGTAAAGTAGAAGCCGAGAGAATGAATATGAACCTCTTACCAAATGCTAGTATTTACTTCACGGTTAAAAAAGATAAAAGCTGTTCATATTGGCGAGAGTCCACCAGGATAACGCATCAGTGGGCTCGCTCTTACATGTGTCAAGTGTGATGAACACAATTTATTCAGAATTAGTTAAATTTCAAGAAAACTGAATATTTCAATTTTTTGTTTGTGTATTACATGTTTATAATGCAGATTTTGTCTTTTTTCCATAGTTTTGAAGTATTCCCCCTGAGATGGGTGACATCATGGTGGAACCAGTACCAGAGAAACCTGTTGAGCAGATGCCCAGCTCATGCTCGCAGGCCAATGGAGGAGCCCCACTTGATGTTATCTCGGAAGGCGTGGGAGAGCTTGCCCTGGTAATTGATCCTGAGGTGGCAAAAAAGGCATGCGAGGAAGTGCTTGAGAAGGTGAAACTGCTGCATGGAGTTTCTGTGGAGAGTCTTGATCAGATAGATGGTTGTGAAGCCATTGAGGAAGATGGTGACCTGCATGTTGAGGTAGTACTGACAAATGGCGATGTGACCAACCGAGGAGGACATCAAAATCTGGAGAACCAGCTGGGAACCGCTTCAAAAATTAAAGAGGAAGATGAGTCGCCGATGGACATTAACACAGTCAAAAATGCCCGAAGGCGGCAGAAGAACAATTCGGCCAAACAGTCTTGGCTGTTGAGGCTCTTTGAGTCCAAACTGTTTGACATCTCTATGGCTATTTCCTACTTGTATAATTCCAAGGAGCCTGGGGTGCAAGCTTACATTGGAAATAGACTATTTTACTTCCGCAATGAGGAGGTGGATTTTTACCTGCCGCAGCTGCTCAATATGTATATCCACATGGATGAGGACGTGGGAGATGCCATAAAGCCATACATTGTGCACCGCTGCCGGCAGAGCATCAACTTTTCACTACAGTGCGCCTGGCTGCTAGGTGCCTACTCATCGGACATGCACATTTCGACTCAGCGCCACTCCCGTGGGACCAAGCTGCGCAAGCTTATCCTTTCTGATGAACTGAAGCCAGCACATAAGAAGAGGGAGCTTCCCACGCTTAGCCCAGCTCCTGACACTGGGCTCTCCCCTTCCAAACGGACTCATCAGCGCTCCAAATCTGATGCAACGGTCAGCATCAGCCTGAACAGCAACCTTAAGCGGACAGCCAGTAACCCGAAAGTGGAAAATGATGAGGAGGTAAAGTAGGAGATTGCCATATGAAAGGATTGGGGATATGTGTCAAGATGGGAAGAGGAGGAGGTTTGTCTTAATTGTGGGAAAGTGCCTGTGCTCGACGTGCTAATGAAAAATGTCAGCGTGTTCCTGGATTTTGTTCCGATATCTTGTTGCATTATATCCTGTAAAGTTCTGTAGAGGTTAGCACGAGAATGCAAGTTGCTAACACCATTGGGCCTCATATTAGACAAATACGGGTTTACAAATAGCATCTGGTAGGTGGTTTAGATATGGCTACAGCTCTAGACTCTAGATGGAGCTCTATCTTTTACTCTTTGTGGACCCACATTCACTCTGTCAAACATCTCCATGTAAAAGAAACCTCCATAGGTTGCCCATGTACCTTTTTATAGGCGTGCCATTGATGCTGCTCCATGCCTGGGGCAGAGTGGAACACAGAGAGCTGATGATCTCTTAAGTGTCTTGGGCAGGGTTGGAGTGAACATAAATGCGATAGGTTTTTTCATTCTTCTGACATATTAAATGTCAGAGCGGTTCCAATGGGCACCCACACAAGATAGCTGGGTGCGGAAGAACGGGACATAAATGTGCAGGCAGTTGTTCTGGGCAAGCCAGGACTTGGAATTTTTAATGGGTTTGAGTGAAATAGATTCCAGAAAGAAGTGGTCGGGAGAAACTCCCTTATTTTGACAATGAGCAAGCGAAAAACCTCTGCTTCCTTTTGTAGACTACTTGATTTTTGGAATGAAGTCCTGGCCAACTCCGTACAGAGCTTTGTGCGTTTATTTTAATACATCACAATACATATTGTGTAGAATTATAATACTTTTAGGTCCATAAAATGCATACTGGTACTATTACTTAATATAAAAGATTTGTTAGAAAATAGGATAAACTGTACTGAATGCATAGATTTTTTACTGAATGCATAGAAATCTTACTTCCAGGATCATAAAGGCGAGTGCCTTTATGATCCTGGAAGTAAGATTTATTCTGGAAATATGGGCACACGAAGGCGTTGGCTCCAGTATTCTGCGTTTTTACTAGAAGCGTTTGAAAAGAGAACAAAAGCTTGCGTTTTCTGTACACGGCACTATTAAGGTGCTGATTCATGGAATTATGTGCCCCGAAAAACGGGCTTTGTGCGCCATTCTGCCCGCAAATCCCTGTTTCACAAATGGGGATTTGCAAGCAGAATGGCGCACAAATCTTGTTTTTTTTGGCGCAAATATTCCATGAATTAGGGACTAAATGTTTTGGCACTGAAACCAAACCTTTCATCAAATACACTTTACGCAAAGGTAGCGATGTAAGACCCATGTAGTACCAAAATGTGCTTTTGTCTGTGATTATGTAGTCCCAACACCAGGTGACTGGTGCCCTTTGTTAGGTAATATTGTCTATTTTGCACATTTTGACGCAAAGTATACATTCTATTTTCTCGGCTCTCCCTGAAGGCACTTTTTATGGAAGGTTTTGTTCCCGTCTTTCTCCAAACCCACCTGTCTTAATACTTTGTTTTTCTGCGTTCCTTGTTTAGGCAGGTGAAGTACTCCTACATTAGTGGCTATAGATGAATGCCAGGTAAGGAGCGCTGATCGCTGACCACAGATAAAGCAGGGGAAGGAGACGATGGAGAGAAGTGTGGCAACTTTCACCGCCAAACGCAGACTAGAGAATACACGTGCAATAATCTCCATCATCCATGGTCGCTTTCCCTATATCTGACACACTGTTCTCTACGGGTATCCGTTTCGTTTCGAAACTGTATCCTTACAATATTTTGTTCAGCCCAGCACTCTGTTAAATGCTCCCTACTGCTTGATCCAGAGGAGCATTCAAGTGGAAAATCAGACCTTGGGAGCTATTGTTACGGGTACATGATTAATCAACCATTTCACGGAGCACGTTTTCTTTTAATTCACCTGCATATCATTCTTTAAAATCTTCTTCCCCTTTTCACTTTCCTTCTCAAACTTTTAATGACCATTTCTTGAAACTTAGTTGCAAGGGCTTCTGTCGATTGGTTAAACTGGTGGCATATCTGCTCATAATTGTTTACATCTCTGGGTCTCGGCTCCTCAACAGGAATCAATTTCAAGGTGCTTATCCTACCTTCTCAGACATGATCTCTACACTGCACTGCTTTTCTCAGCATGTGCTCTGCTCGTAGGCATCATGACTTCTCTTGCATTCGGAGGAATCGTTCTTAAGCAGATTTTTGTGCCAGTGATGAAGTTGGAGTGGGCAAGGACAACAAAAGAAAAGCTTCACTGTTCAGCAGAGACATAACAAATTCATAAACTCCATACTTTCCTTGTTGCAGTGTAATGTCATGTGTAGCTGTTTGTATTCTTGGCACTCTTGAAATGTGCATGAATGCAGCACTTGCTGGTAATCTTCTGTACTCCGACTCTTTCTTGTTGCTGTACATACATGGGGAGGAAGTCTGCCCTCTGGACTGAAGTACATTTCAAAACGCCTTTTAAATGATTAATTTTAAAATTCACACCATCCCACGTCTGATACAGGGTTTAAAACTCCCAACCCTGCCCAGAATCCTACTTTGACTTCCAAAAGACCTGTGACAATCTGCCCCCAAGTATGGTGGGTTTAAAACTAGGAAGATTAGGAATAGCAGTAATGAGGATTACAGGAAAGAAATAAAGTAATTAACTCCACACCACTTTTGCTTTTTCCAGCCCATAACTGTGAAGCATACCAAAGACAGCAGATAAAACTAAATGAAGGGATAATACAGCAGCAATTATGCCAATAAAAAATAATTCAAGGAAGGGAAGCATGAAGAATGGGCGAACATCTTCTGCTCCTGAAAGGGAGAACCGATAATGATGTACAAAGTTAATGCTTTCTGCACTTGTAGCTGCTCTGCAAATGCTGTGGAGAGACTCATTGCTGCTGTCCGAGAGGCTGCCACACCTCTTGGGATCCCAGCCCAGGCACCGGCTTGGCGGAACATACTTAGTGGAGTATGCCAGGAAGTGTGTGTGTGTTCCTCAGGCACTTACAAATTGGTGAAGGTGAGGCTTTTCTACCCTGCCCTTGATTCTGCAAAGGTAACCCTGAAGCTGTCGGAGGTATGGAAAGAGGCTGTCTTATGCCACTAAGCCACCTCATGATTCTAGTGTCTCAAATCCAAACTAGTCTGGGAGGAAACTGAAAGAGGTAAGGCCGGCATTTGATCTGGGACATGCAGTATCTTGAGGCCAACTTCTGAAAGAAATTGGAGTTGCAGCACAGTGTAGTAGCCTCTGGGATATCCCCCAGATGGGGCAAAGAGCATATGGTGCAAAGATCACCTATTCTATCTGGCCATGGTGAGGAACTTCATGTTTGCTTGGGAGAGGTGCTTCAAGTGGGGTGTGCAGTAAAGGCCTGGGGAGATCCCATGAAGGGGGAGAACTGATCTGTGGCAAAACGTCGAAACCGTCTGTTCATATACAGTTTTCCTTCCTCATTGCTCCCCCAAGCTCAGTAATTTCCTAATGGCTGCCCATTGATCTCTTGAAGAAGAATGGGCCAAATCCAGCTGGAACCCCTCCTTCTGGGATTTGAGTGCCTGCAATTCCACATTCGTCCGGATGGAACTTCTGCCCAGAGTCCAATGTTGGATGAGTATGTAGTGTACGATTTTAGTGCGCAAGGCCACTTCAACCCATAGGTGCTGAAGGGAGCACATTTCCTAGAAACACCCTCTGACACCCTTCCTCTGCAGGGCCAGTCTACCCATTGTCAGTTGGTCCCATTTGGACCCTGGACCAGGGAGGAGATCCTGGGAAGAAGACCATGTACACTGAGACGAGCTGGATCAATTGGGGAAACCATGCCCTCCTACCTTGTAGAGGGGCACCGGCAGAACCCAACCGCTGCGGTTTATTATCATGAGAGGAACGGTGGCAATGGAGGCGGTCGGAAGGTAGGTGTTAAAGGACCTGCTACTGCGAGGGTGTTTGTACCCCAAGCTGCTGGGTGTGGAAACCACTTGCAAAAGAAGGGAGGCAGGTTGTTGTCACGGGAAGTACCACAGTTGTTCATGGATAGAATGAAGGATACTGTCAATCTGCCTCTGGGTGTTATCTTCTCATAAAAGACCTCAGAAATCCTTCCCAGGGCATCACTTGGGAGCTGTCCTCCCCTTTGATGGGAGGCTCGGAGGGTGCTTCTTTGTCTACAGACCCAGTCTAAATTAAATCCTCTACATAGGTTCCGATATCATGTCCATCTGTCTGTTCACATATGCCTCGGGGGTGGTGTTGTCAGTCTTATCAGGATAGTCTTTTCCCTTCATCCAAGTAGTATAGAACTTCAGTGACCTGCCAATTGATTGAAGCGCTCTACAGACATTGCTGATTCTTAAAGCAACCGCTGCGTATGCTTTTATTCGGGGGGAAAAATCAAGTTGCAACCTACTAGCCAGCCATAAAAAGTCACCTGCAGGTCATTGTCCTTTGTGCTGCTTGAAGTTCTCCATCTTTGCCCAATCAGGATGTCTAGGGCAGATGGCTGGACTCGCTGCGATTTGATCTATCTATAGCCTGGTTGTGGGAGACTCCCCTCCCAGGATATGTTGTTGGCCAATTAGCATGCTGAGTTGAGCATCTGTCTAACCTCAGGTGGCATTACCACACTCATGAGCTGGTTCGGTATTAGTCCAATAGACCTTTAAAAATACTGCATTTAAAAAAAGCAGAGAGTGATCTTTCTCAAACTGTCAGCCCCTGCGACGCACACGAGTGCGTGCCGAGGCTGACAGGCAGCCAGGACCCGGAAACAGCTGCGCCGGAGAACGGGCAAGTGTGTGTTGCGTGTGAGTTTGTGTGTGTGTGTTGCATGTTTGTGTGAGGGGGAGTGTAGAGGGGTGCTGAGGGAGGGTGTGGGGGGGTGAAACCCCCTGATTGTGAACAATTCCCATTGGGAGATGGGGTGGAGGAGGGTGGGGCGGGGTAATGTGTTTTTTGCTTTGGTTCATGTTAACCGAAGCAGGATTGTAGCACTTTATTACAGTGAGCATCTCCTCAATAAACTTTGTTGAGGTTCATCCTTAATACCGGGGCACTCTTTGGCCAAGCTTCGTAATTCACCAGGTTTACAGGGGACATGGACAGTAAGCGGTGGTGTTACCCCTTGTCCGACTGGTCTCGTAGAATCTGTCATTGCCACCTGAAGGACCATGGCATCCCTTTCATATGGTGACCCTTTCCTTGTCGTAGATGGAGTGTAAGGGGGAGGTGCTTCTGGCCGAAGTGGGACCCCTAGAATACCAAGGTAGCTACATCCAGGCTGCAACGGGGTAGGTGACATCAGTACATGTTGCACTACAACAGGTGACTGGCCAGCACCTGTGCACCCTATCGCATGTACGCCAATAAAGGTTTCCGCAGATACGTCATGTGGCTCATCCTGTCTGGCGTCTGGCTTTCCATCTATTATCTGGGGGCATAGTAGCGCAGGTGAATGTGGTGCTCCCTAGCTCCGCAGAATCTTAATCTGTTTTTGCAATCTGTCATTTGTGCCCTTCAATCCCCTTATCTTGGACACATTCTGTCAGGATGTTGCCTCTTCCAAACTAACAGAAGACTAGTGAGTATTCACGTATTGTATTTTTAAAGAAGACTGTCTTGATGAAAGTGGTTGTAACAACTAATACAGCTGAAACCGGCAGACCATACAGACTGAAGCCAAGATAAACTTTGTTATCTGATCAATGGGGATGAAGAATTTTTGACTAGTCCACTTCTGATCCGATTAGGTGTCTTCACTAGATTTTGAATAGTTATTTACCAGGGCATGGAATACATGCACGCAGAGACTACTGGATAATAAAAATAGGTTTTGACCAAAGTGGTCTAGTGCAGCTGGACCAGCCCTCCCTTTTTATGTAGAATTGTATGTCTGTTCTGTTGGGTGAATGAAGTAACCTATTGGCAGGAACGTGACTGCCCTTTTCAAAGAATGAAGTCAATCTTATGCAGTGTTTTTCCTATTCCTCTGTTATCCACTTTCTTAAAATGGATTACTAAACTCTGACCTGGTGGGCAGAAGTTTAGGTGGCCACCCAATTTAGTGGAACAGGGGAACCTTCTGCACAAACCAGACCAATCTATGGTAGTTTGGGAGGCGGTCAAGACTAAGTCTCAGGAGGGGTGAGAGTGATCGGAAACCCACAATGAGTACACAGTAAACTCCACAGATTACCCTTAGACAGATGTATATCTAAAAAACATTTGTTATAGGCCTTTATAACAAAACCACGATTAAACCACAGTTATCAAGGGAACAATTACCACACATGCTTATTCACTAGGTAACATATATACAATAATGCGATTAGCCTAATGCTGCTGATGGGGGAGAAAATAACCGCAACCTGCAACAGAAAGGAGTTAGTTTGGCACATATGTCAGTTTAGGCAGTCCTTCATCAACAATCCCTAATTTATGAAGTCCAACCCTACGAAATGAGGAGCCTAGCGCTCAAAGTACCGATGTGAGTTAACACGCGGTTGTGCCTAAAACGAAAAGCAGGTTCTCTTCAGGGGGCTGTAGCTGCTCAGGTAGGGGTTTGAGGCGATGAAGAATACGTTCCTATTCCTAGAGGAGGGTCTACCGTTGCAGATGGAGCTACTTTCCGAGTTCAGGAATAGCCGGGGAGGTCAGGCTATCCCAACCAAGGTGAGTATCTTATGAGGGATTCTCGTGCGTAAAAAGAGATGGATATGCCAGGGGGCCACCGGTAAGTTATGTAAGTACTCACTGACCCTTGACACAGTCTGGACCAAACTTTGCCAGTCTAGCCCACTTCGCTCGTAGGTGTTATTATCTTAATAGCATTTGTAAAGCGCATCGTGAGCCCAAATGCATCTTGGCGCTAAGCTAAGAAGTGAGGTTGATCCAAAAAAAACAGCAAGACTAAGCAAAGAAAGTTTTCAGTGCCCGACGAAATAACAAATGAGACTCAGTGTTTTGTATGGCACGTGTGAGAAGATTCCAAGCCTTGACTGGCGCTACTGAAGAAGCATGACTTCCCAATCAAAGGGGCCTGACCCTTGGGGGCTGGATGGTCATCGGTGCTTGCGAGTGAAGTGGCCTGGCAGGTTTATAGATACTAAACTTTGCCTGAAGAAATTCAGCTCCTAATTTATGGACAGCTTTATGCACCAGGCATAGCAATTTAAACTTGATACGCTGCTCCACGGGATGCCAGTGAAGTTGACGCAAACGCGGGGTCCTCCGGGCGCCAAACAAAGGACAAAGAACAGTCTTGGCTGCCGCATTCTGCAGCAACTCGATATGCTGAAGCAGATGCCATGGAAGAGCAAGGTACAAAGCATTACAATAATCAATATTGCTGATGACCAGGGAAGAAACCACCGGTGCGTGAAAATTTTGAGGGAAGAGTCCAAAGTTTGAAATAATCTTTTTGGCAGACCAATGAAACTTGGTTGGCCATAGATGGAGAAGCAGAGCTTTCGAAGGGATTGGGTCCTCCGACGTATTCCATATCTATGACAGGTAATGTCCCCAGCTGTGCTGCTTCGGAAAATCTTTGGCGCCTGCGTCGATGCGCCATCCCCGAGGACCTCCTCCAACGGCCGACATCACCCGATGTGATAAGTAGGACATACAACGCCCATAGCCTCAGTTCTGTTTTTTCCGCGAACGTGTTCGCTTTGTGAATCTCGGTACGCCTCGACTCGTTGGAGTTTGCTGTTTTCAATTCTCGGTTCGTTGAAGCTGTTCGGTTTGTTGTGAAGACCTGTTCGTGGCGATGTCTTCTTCGTCTTCAACCCCGCGTCCGGGCTTCAAGAAATGCAGGGACTGTGGGTCCAAGATGTCAGTCACGGACTCGCACGACGCCTGCCTCTGGTGCCTCGGGGAGGCCCATGATACGGACGACTGTGTCGACTGCCAGTCGCTCACGGCAAAGGCCTTGCGGGAACGCAAGAAGACGCTGTCGGTAGGCCGGCTGTCTAAGCCCCGGAAGTGGAGGTCTGCAGGGCTTTTGACGGGATGACTCGGGGTGGGGGGGGGGGGCGTGGGGGGGGGGGGGGGGTGTGACTCTCCACGTCATCGTCGGAAGTCCAATGGGTCTCCTTCCAGGAGTCGGTCTCGCCACTCCTCCGCCTCTTCGAGGCATTCCCGGAAGCGCCGGCATAGGTCGCCTTCCTCTTCCGAGGACTCCGCCCGTCGGCAGGTCGCTTATCCCTCCATGTAAGCGACACCGGAGGAATGGGCTTCCTTCGGGAAGCGGATGCTAGCGATTCTTGAATCGCAGGGCACCGGTCCGTCCGCGCCTCTGAGTGGGGTCGGTCGGCACCCGTCGAGAGACTCTGCTCGTACGCCTTCAGGCTCGGGTGGTCAGCACGGCTCGCGGGAGAGGTCCCGCTCAGACAAGGGTAGCCGTTCTCGCCATGCCCGTTCCAGGTCCCGGTCCTCGACGCGCTCGAGACCGGGTGATCCTGTGCCGTCTTCGCCTGTGGCGCCGAGGTCGTCGACGATTTCTCTCGAGGCTCCGCCTCCGAGGGGGTCGTCGGCACCTAGGTCGTCAAGAGACACGCTCGGAGCTCCGGCTTCGAGGCCTGTGTCGACGCCGCCGATGCTGGCGGCGCTGCAGCTGATGCCGATTCGCTTGACGCTGGCACCTTTTCTGTCGACGCCGGCGCTGACTCGTTCGGCGCCCTCTACGCCTTTCGAGGCGGTGGTGTCGGAGGGGCCCCCTGGCACGGGGTTTGCCCCAGAAAGGCTCTGGCTAAGGTCAGGCACTGCTTTGGTCCCCAGAGGTCTTCCTCTCCCCGCCTGGAGTAAATTTCTGAGGGTGATGAAGGCTCTGATGGCGGCTTGGTTACGGTTCCCGATGACCTTATCTCGGGCCATAGCTAGTTTGATGACCTGCCGCAGTCGCTGCATGATGTCAGTGGACTGGACACCTCTCCGGGGGTGGAGTTTTGTAGGCCGGAGCCTGGCACTCATGCCGATTCTTCATATCAGCGCCTTATGTCTCAGGTCACCGAGTACTTGGGTTGGTCAGCTCCCCCAGGGGAGTTCGTTCAGGATGATCTCACGGACATCCTTGATCTCGGTCCACCCACTGACCCGGTTTTGCCTTTTCATATGGCTCTGCAGAGAAGGGTAGCGGCGGCTTGGACTGCTCCGGAGAGTCTCCCAGCAGTGGGCAAGTCTTTGTCGCGAAAATACCGTCCAGCCAGTAGCGACCCCTGCTACTTGTCTAGGCACCCCACTCCGGAGAGTTTGGTGGTGCAGGCGGCTACGGCCCGGCAAAGCAGGCGTCGTATCCTACCATCCCTCCGGATAGGGACGACAAACGTTTTGAGGGCTGGGCGAAGAAAGTGTTTTCTTCGGGGGGCATGGCGCTTCAGGCGGCCAACTCCATATGTGCCTTGTCTCGTTTCACACACACTCTGTGGAACTGTATTGCATTAGCGGCTGAACATATTCCCGAAGGGGACGAACGGGATGGTTTCCTTGCTATGGTTCAGGATGGCAAGGATGCCATGTGTGAGGTTGTTCAGTCGGGTTTGGACTGGTCCATGGCGGCGAGCACCGTAATGCGCAGGTTTGCCTGGTTGCAGAAGTCTGGGTTCGCTCCTGATGTGCAGTCCCGGCTCCTCAACATGCCCTTTGATGGTGAACACCTTTTTGGCAGGAAGGCTGCAGCAAAGTCATTGGGCGCTGCAGTTCGCCAACCTCCGCCTTTTCGTTCTAGGGTACAGCAATGGAGGGGAGGTTCCTTTCGCTATTACTCGTCCTTCAGTAAAGCGAGGGGAGCTAGCAATCAAAAGAGGCCATCGTAAGAGTGCCAGAGGTGGAAATAAAGGTACTCGAGTTGCCAAGGCCGCTCGGGCAGTTGCCTCTTTGCCCTCGGGCAACGCCGCAGCCGCTACCACTCAGTCACGAGGCCAGGTCCCATGGTTCGCCGGTTGGGGGAAGGCTGGCGCAGCATCTTGTAGAGTGGCAAGCCATTACTTCGGATGTGTAGGTTCTGGAGATCATAACCCACGGCTACTGTCTTCCTTTTCGGCAGAGGCCTCGCGGCAATCGACCAGGGAGCCTCTCTTTGAAGAGTCCGGATCCGGTCCTTGCGCAGGAAATTCAAGCCCTGCTGGAGAAAGGCGCCATAGAACTGGTGCCTGTAGCGGAGAAGAACAAGGGATGGTATTCCCCTTATTTTTTGATATCGAAGAAAGGCTGGGGATTGAGACCCATCATGGACTTGCGCGGTTTGAACAAACTCGGAAGGACAAGTTCAAGATGGTGACTCTTTCTCAAGTCCTCCAGACCCTTCAACTTCAGGACTGGTTGTTGTCTCTAGACCTCAAGGATGCTTACTTCCATGTGCCGATCCATCCCAAGCACAAGAAGTACCTGAGGTTCGCGGTTGGCGACTCGCACTTTCAGTTTTGGGTCCTGCCGTTCGGATTGACCTCCGCCCCGAGGGTTTTCACCAAGCTCATGGTGGTGGTGGCAGCGCATCTCAGGAAAGGGGGGATTCACGTCTACCCCTACCTGGACGATTGGTTGATCAGGGGGAGCTCTTCCGAGCAAGTCCTGGATCATCTGTCCGTCACCTGCCACTCGCTTCACACGCTGGGCTTCTCCCTCAATTTAAAGAAGTCCCATTTGACACCAACGCAGCGGCTCCAGTACATCGGAGCAGTGCTCGACACGTCCCTGGGGCAGTGTTTTCCTCCTCAGGTGAGGGCTCTTCACATTCAGCAGATGGTGCACAAGTTTCATTTTGCCCAGGATCTCCCAGCGTCCGAGTTCTTGAGACTGCTCGGCCTCATGGCATCCTGCATTCTTCTGGTGCCAGAGGCTCGTCTGCGGATGAGATCTTTGCAGTGGGCACTCAAGCTCCAGTGGTCTCAGTCCTCTGGCAGGCTGTCGGACCCTGTTCAGGTGCCGCCCTCGGTGGCCCGGGACCTTCTGTGGTGGGCCGTCGAGGGCAATCTGATGAAGGGGGCCCCATTTTGGCTGCCCTGGCCGGAGGTGACGATCGTGACGGACACATCCCTCACGGGATGGGGAGCTCATGCCAACGTGTTGACAGTCAGCGGTCGTTGGTCTCCGTCGGAGTCCAGGCTCCATATCAATCTGTTGGAGCTGAGGGCCATCAGGCTAGCCCTGAAGGCTTTTCTGCTGACTGTGCGCGGAAAGAGTGTCCTGATTCTAACGGACAACACGATGGCCATGCACTACCTCAACAAAAAGGGGGGGGGCAGGGTCACTTCCGTTGTGCAGGGAAGCGATGCAGCTCGAATTCTGGGCCATCCAGCAGGAATTTTCGATCTCGGCTGTTCATCTGGCCGGAGACGACAACGAGACGGTGGACGCTCTGAGCAGGCAGAGCTCGATCTCTCACGAGTGGGAGCTGGCTCAGGAGATTCTCCTGGAGATCTTCGCCCATTGGGGGACCCCTCAAGTGGATCTCTTTGCCTCCAGTGTCAACCGGAAGTGCGAAAGGTTTTGCTCGTGGGAATTTCCTCCAAAAGGAGCCTTAGGAGACGCGTTCGTGGTGGAGTGGTCTTTCCCACTGCTGTACGCGTTTCCTCCAGTCCCCGTCATCCCGCAAGTGCTGCGGAGGTTACGGAGGTCCAGTTCACAGATGATCCTCATTGCTCCGGCATGGGCCCGGAGGACGTGGTACCCGGACCTTCTCGATTTGTCCATCTGCCCTCCACGTCGTCTTCCCTACCGAGACAATCTGCTCTCACGGGCGGGGGGGTCAGGTTCTCCATCCAGAGGTCAGATCCCTCAATCTTCACGCTTGGCTTCTGAAAGGTTGAGGTATAAGGATTGGGACCTCCCTGAAGACGTGATGGGAGGTGTTGCTCTCGGCCAGGCGGCCGCCAACTAATTCTCTGTGCCGTTGGAGAAAGTTCTGCGACTGGTGCAGAGTTCAGAATGTGATCCTTTTGAATGTGACATTCCCATCGTTCTGTCTTTTCTGCTTTCTTTTGCCCACAGGGGCTTGCAAGTGGGGACCATTAAAGGTTAACTGGCGGCGCTGTCCATATTTAAGCGCTCGTCTGAAGTGTTCCTATTTTAAAATTCCTTTTAATTTCGTAGTTTTTGAAAGGGCTCAGTAATGTGTTCCCTCCTTCACCTTTTCTGGTGCCAGGTTGGGATTTGAACCTTGTTCTTAAGTTTCTTATGGGTGCTCCGTTTGAGCCTTTACATTCTTGCCCTTTGAGGCTGTTAACTCTGAAAACTGTGTTTTTGGTTGCGATTACTTCCGCTCGCAGAGTGAGTGAGTTACTGGCACTTTCAGTTAAGCCACCCTTCACTGTGTTTCATAAGGACAGGGTTGTCCTTAGAGTTCGTCCTTTTCTTCTGAAGGTGGTTTCGGAATTTCATTTGAGCCAGAAGGTTGTTCTTCCGGCGTTCTATACTCCTCCACATCCTGGTAAGGAAGAGGAGAGGCTCCATAGGCTTGATCCTAGGAGAGCGTTTAGCTTTTATATTTCGTGCATGTCCCGGGTCAGAGTGGACGATCAACTTTTCATTGGTTACGTTGGAAAGCGTTTGGGACAAGCTATGACGAAACAGACTGTCTCGTTGGATTATTTTAGCTATCTCCGAGTGTTACCGCTTGGCGGGTAAGGATCCTCCGGCTGGCTTGCGGGCCCATTCTACCAGGGGAGTGGCTGCGTCTACTGCTCTGCAGAGGGGAGTTCCTATTCGTCACATCTGTGATGCAGCCACCTGGTCTTCAGTACATACTTTTGTACGTCACTACTCCCTCGATTCCATCAGAGGGCAAGATCTGGCCTTTGGCAAGGCAGTTCTCTATTCCGCAATTTGAGTGGGTATGCTAAATTTGTATTCTAAATTCTTTCCCACCTCCTTGCTTGGTACTGCTTTGGGAGTCTGTCATTGATATGGAATACGTCGGAGGACCCAATCCCCTCGAAGAACAAGTTACTTTCTTACCTGGTAACGTTCTTTCGATGGGATGGTCCGACGTATTCCATATCGCTCCCTCCCTGCCTTCCCCGCTGCAGAATTTCTTTTGCTATTGCAGCTTGCGTTCCGCAAGGCCTTTTGTGTCTGTCTGGCAGAAAACTGGTGGCACACATTCTGGGAAAAAACTATAACTGAGGCTATGGGCGTCGTGCGTCCTACTTATCACATCCGGTGACGTCGGCCGTCGGAGGAGGTCCTCGGGAGACGGCGCATCGACGTCGACGCAGTATGCAGACGCCAAAGATTTTCCGAAGCAGCACAGCTGTGGGCATTACCTGTCATAGATATGGAATACGTCGTTGGACCATCCCATCGAAAGAACGTTACCAGGTAAGAAAGTAACTTGTTCTTTTATGCCCAGATCTTTCACAGAAGAGACCGGCTGGGGAAAAGGGCCAAGACTCTCGGGCCAAAAATCAGGGGTCCAAAACAGAGAGGGCAACGCCGTACCCACCACCAACAGCTGTTTTTTTTCCTCCATTCAACTTGAGCCAATTAGAGGCCATCCAGTAGCCAATGGCCTGTAGACCCTTCTTTAATCGACCTGCCATCTCAGGTTGGGTTAGATCCAACCGCACAATAATTTGAGTATCATCGGTGTAAGATTAACACAAAAAGCTGAAGGCGTGGATTATACACCAAAGCTGTTGGATATAAAGGTTGGAGAACGTCGGAAACAGTGAGGAGCCCTGGGAACTCCACAAAGCAACGGGATGGGCTGGGACCAGAAGGGAGGAAGAGACAGACTGTGAGCGTCCCATCAAAAAAGAAGAGAACCAAGCTAGAACATGGCCAGAAAGACCAGCCGAGGTCATAAGGGTGATCGAGGTAGGGTGGTCAAAGGTGTTAAACGCTGCTGATAAGTCGAGCAAAATCAGGCCCTCCACCCCGCCTTAATCAACAAAATGAGTCGGGTCATCTATCACAGAGACTAGCACTGACTCCGTCCCAAGACCAGGGCGAAAGCCTGACTGGAATGGGTCGAAGAAACCAGATGACTCCAGGAAGCCTCTGTTAAGAAAGGACACCAGAGATTCTAATAAATTCATAAGGTAGGGAAATAGGCCAAAAGTTAGATAACACTGTGGGATCCAGACAAGGCTTTTTCAGCAATGGGATAACCAAAGCATGTTTAACATTATCTCCAATGACTCCAGAAAGAAAGGGGTCATTAACAGCCACAGTGAGTCTTGGAACAATGACGTTGGGAATGTTCTTTAGTACATAGAGGGGGATGGAGTCACGGGGTGATGCTGACCTGAGACTGTTGAGAGCAGCCAGCACTTCCCCATCCGAAAACACTGGAAAACAGGACCACTCTGCGGTCGTGGCAAGAGCAGGGTGGGTAGGACAGGAACAAGATACAGGTTGCGTCTCCTGAAATCGAGGCGTCAATACCTTTACGAATGGTAATTATCTTTGCGTCAAAAACGTGGACAAGAAGTCAGATTCTGAGAATAGCAGGCTGAGACTTAGCCTGTACTGATAGAGACTGAACTACCGCGAATAAAGCTCTGGGTTGATCATGGCCTGTTCACTTTTTGTGCTAAAGTAAGTCTGTTTAGCAAGCATGATGGCTTTGTGATAATCCAAGAATAGCCTGCAGTTTCAGGACACTCCGGCACTCATCGGCTGTGGGATGGGACGGTTGTTTGTGGCGGGACAGTAGCCTTTACTCGGCTCTTGAACAAAGGAGAAGGATAGTTCTGGTGCAGCACATTTCAGGACAGGTAGGGCAGAGCTGCAGGCACTTTCAGCGATGCTCACCACAGTGGGGCGACACAGGGACCGCAAATGCTTGCAGTGTGGTGGACACGCATAAATCGCAATCCAGAGGATCTAGGACAACAGGTTTTGGTGGGAGAGGGTCCAGGACCACAAGCTAGCGATTCCCAAAGTCTCGAGTCTCAACTCCGGACAGCAGCGTTCCTCTGCGATACCATGGTTTCGAGCTGGACAGCTTACTGGATGGCCCAAGAAAACTTCCGAAGAGGCTGTTTCTGGGGTTAAGTACGAGGTGCTGAGAGTAGTTGTTCCCACTACTCCAAAGGGGCAAAACGCCCTTGCAGGCCTTCTTGGTTGGATGGAAAAAGCAGGGGTCCAACGGAACAGCGGGTCAGGATGCCAGACATTCCTAGCAAGTCACCAGCAGTTCCTGAAATCTGCTTTCTTGTTAAGAATACTTGGCTGCTTATGAGGTTCGGTGTGAACCTCCGTAGATTGACCTAGAATGGATGCAGAGCCCCTTCTCTTATCCAAGATTCATTTTGCGCCCAAATCTCAGATAGCCAATGGAAGATCTGCTCTTTTGCATGCACTGCAGGTGTGGGCCAATCGTAGCCCACGGTGCTCTGTCATTCATGACTAGCAGACATACTGGCACTAGTAGTGTGGATTGGGATCAGACCGTCCCAACCATCTTCCTGGGCAGTAGCACACATGACCTGCAGGAACCCATGAAAGATGCTTTTTTTTCGCAGGAGCCTACATGTCCAAATAAGGAATACCCGGGGGTCTCGGCCTGGGGGAAGGCAAAGGGACAAAATGGGCAAAGGACGGAACAAAAGACTGTGGCACAGCCATTTTTGGCACTGGCCAGTCTTGGGCCAAACGCGGTATGGTCCATAAAACCGAAGTAAAAATACTTTAAAAGTAAACTGCTGCCACCATTTCATCCGAGGCAAACTTGTACAAACCACCAAAAATCCTTAGAGGGTGACTAGGGACATAAAACAAAAGGACCCTTATGCGCTGTACTGTAAGGTACTTGGCACATAGAAAAAGTTACCAAGAAATGGCAACATAGTCGAAGACTAAGGGAAACCTAGTTTCCTAGTACTGAAAGCCTGAAGGACTTATCCATTTCCCCATAACAAATGAGCGAAAGCCCAGAGGAGTGCAGCTGAAGGCTGTCCTCCACTGGAAAAAGTCAGGTTAGGTAAGCCAAACAAAAGGTTGGGGTGTTTACAAATGGAGGGAAAATTGCACCCAAGGAAAATCTTTCATAACACTCGCCCCTCTCAGACCTAAGGACAAGGGGGACTTAATCCACCCCTGGATGAGTCTCATGTTCAGGTTGACTAAACATTCTGGACAACCCATCAGCCTTGCTATGTTGGACACCTGGACTGTGCTTAATGGTGAAACCCTTGCAGGCTTATAGACCACCTGAGCAACTTTGAATCCTCTTCATGTTCATTAGCCAATTTTAAGGGCTTATGGTCAGTTTGCACAGTGAAGTGGGTCCCACATAGATAGGGACTCTGCCTCCTTAGGGCCCACATGACAGAAACAGGTTACCAGTCATTTGGTCGAAAACCAAATGGTCGAATGACCATTTGATCGAAGTAAAATGGTCGGGAAAAAAAGGTCACGTTTGTTTTTCTTTTTATTTATTTTTTATTTTATGGGGGGGTTCCCCCGCACCCCCCTTTTTCTTTATTCAAAATATTTTTTGAGCAACCAAAACTTTAAAAAAATATATAAATAAATAAAAAAACTCGACCTTTTTTTTTTCGACCATTTTGATTCGATCAAATGGTCATTCGACCATTTAGATTCGACCATTTGACCGGACACCAGAGAAACATTCTTTCTCTACAGTGGACCACCTGAACTCTGTCCTTAAGCTGGTGAGTAATAAATCCAATTGTGTGTTCCTTGCTTTTCTCCTCTACCTGTGACAGCACAGCACCTATCCCAGTGTCAAAGACATCTGTCCGCACAATAAAACCATGTTTGTAGTCGCGGGGAGGGGCCCTGAGGACAGGGGCCTGGCACAGGGAGCCTTTTAAGCCATTGAAAGCCTTCTGACACTCCTCAGACCAAGATATCATCTTGGATTTTTTTGGAGTGGTGAGAACAGTCCAAGGGGCAGCTATGGTGCCATAGTCTGCCATGAAGTTTCGATAGTACCCAGTGAGACCTAAGAAGGCTCTCAACCGAGTTTGTGTAGTGGGGGTAGGCCACCCTTGTATTTTACTGGGTAGAGGCTGAATTCTCGCTCCACCTACTTCATGTCCAAGGTAGACCACAGATCCTTGTCCAATCTGGCTCTTACTGGCCTTTATGGTCAAGTGGGCCTTCTGAAGAGCCTGTGGCCAGGTGGCCCTGAAGACTGCTATATCATCCAGATATGCTAAGCAGAATTCATCCAACCTATTTAGGACATAATTCACAAGCCTTTGAAAAGTAGCAGGGGCATTCTTTAATCCAAAGGGAATTACCCTGAACTGGTAAAGACCCTCTGGGGTTGAGAATGTTGTCTTCTCCTTGGGATGTTCTGCTAGGGCTATTTGCCTATACCCTGCAGTGAGGCCAAATGTGCTGAGGTATTTGGAGACACCCAAGGTATCCGCCAGCTCCTCGGTTCTAGGCAAGGGGTGACCATCTGTCCTGGTGACAGCATTCCGAAGCCTATAATCCACACACAACCTCAGTTCAGAGGTACCTGTCTTTGCCACCAGAACCACAGGACTGGACCATGGACTACTAAAGGGTTCAATCGCCCCAAGATCTAACATGTTGTTGACCTCAGTATTGATGTAAGATCTCACCTTATCTGACATCCTGTTTCCCCTACTTTTGGTAGGTGCACTGTCTCCTGTGTTAAATTCGTGTTTACTTAGGCGGTTCTCCCCCTGGTTCTAACCGACTCCTGGTGCAAAGTTATTCTTCTTGCTGGGTAGGAGTCCACTGAGGGGTCACATGGACAACCTCAATGGACCATCTGAGGGGCTACCTCGGAACAAGTTGGGCAGAGTGTCACGATCCATAGCGGTATCTCCAGTGTAGGTAGGGTCTGGCCACTGGGGCTGGCAGGCTGGCGCAGGCTGCAGTATAGTAGTGGGCTTGCCACCTCAAAAATGGCCCCCAAAGTGAGTTACCAGACAAGAACCAAGATGGCTCCTGGCGTTCTAGTGGTGCTGGGTGCAGCCCTGGGCTATATAAGCCCTGCCCTGGGCCACACCCAGTGCTTAGCATACTCTATGGCTGATAGACAGGCAGCGGAACGCTTGCTCTGCCCTACGAACCTACACCTGCTTGCATACAACATGGACTCTGAAGTCCTTGCTGCTGCGCCTCCCACCAGCACAGCTCCTGAGTTTCCTCTGTGTGATGACTGCAGCATCTAGAGAGAAGGAACATGTGCGAGTCCACAACGAAGCACCTCCCGCCATCCCTCAGACCTCTGCTTACCTTCGGCAGTGATCCGTTGTCAGCGGTCCCTGCAGCTCCCGCTCCGGCAGCGATCCGGAACCCTGCAAGACACAAGGCAAGCCATATTAGCGAGTTACAAAAAGGGGGCACAGCGTATTGCAGCAACAAGGGGCAAACCACAACTTCTGAACACAAATAGTCGGTGCTAAATAGTGCCACAAGGTGCTGGACACGTTATAAAGCGCTGGACATGCTACAAAGCACATCAAAAGCAGGAATCTCTACTCATCGGCATCCAGCGTGCCGCAGCAGGACTGGGTCACCACTCGCAGTGAAGTAACTGGGAGACAGATGCCAGCAGGGGTTGAATCCTGCGTCTGCTACAGAGCACCATGGTGAGCACCTGCCCATAAGGCCTGCCAGCCAGTAGACTTTGGGGAGACTGGGAGGGGGGGGGGCAAGAGCGTAGACACATTAGCTTACCTTCTGTTGATTTCTTACCTGCAGATCCGTCCACCCAGAGGGTCCCGCTCCAGAGTCGCCACACAAAGGACCCCAAATCACTCCTAACTTGTCCGTATGCTGGGCAGTTGCCATCAGCAGACCAGTTGGGGAAAGAGTGGGTTGAACTGCCACAGCAACGACCCAGAACCACACATCTGGTGAACCGGACCAGGCACTCCTGCAGGGCACCAGAGGTAGGCGTTTCACAGAGGTTCAGATTCCTCCTCGTCTCTGTCTGATGCCAAAAGTAGTGCTGGTATTTCAACCCTAGGGATGAAAGCCTACAGACTATTTATGTGGAACACTTTGGGAGCCTGATTAGGTCTCCTAAGGTCCACTAAATAGTTTACCCTGCCCAGCTGCTCCACAACTGTGTAAGGGCCTGACCATTTGTCCTGTAGGGCTCTAGGCCTTATAGGTTTCATAATCGGGGCTTCTTGGCTTGGGGTTAAGTGAATAAGTGAAGCCTTCTAGTCATACCAATGTTTTACCAGAGCCTGACCTGCCTTCAACTTATCACTGGCCTGAGCCACAAGGACCATTCTCTTCCTTAACCCCAACACATAGTCCACTGCATTGGTAGTGATGGAAGGAGTAGGGAGTTCCCATCCTTCCTTGACTTGAAGGGGCTGAAACCAATACCCTCCTGAGATACCTCTCTGTAGGCAAAACGTAAGCATGGCAGCAGGAGATCCCATTTTCTCCTTTTGAGGTTCTTCCAGAGCCCCAATTGTGCTTTTGAGAGTCCTATTAAACCGCGCAACTAAGCAGTTAGTCGTGGGTGGTGATAAGCTGATGATGTGATCCCACACTCCTTGCACATGGCTTGCATGCACTTGGACATAAAGTTGCTGCCTCTGTCTGATAAAACTTCTTTAGGGAAGCCAACCCTAGTAAAAATATCTGGCCATGCTTTTGCAACTGACTTGGTGGTCAGTCTTCAATGGGATGGCTTCGGTGTATCTGGTGGCATGGTCAACCAGCACCAAGATAAACCTATTGCCAACAGATGTCAGAGGGTCGTTCAAGGGGACCAACAATGTCAATCTCTACCCTTTCAAATGGCACCCCCACCACAGGGAGTGGCACCATTGGAGCCTGGATTGTTCAGCCACTCTTAAAAGAAATCTGGCAAGTGGCACAAATCCTACAATGGCCTTCTACCTGGACCCCCATCATGGGCCAGTAGAAATGCATGGATGGCCTCTGCTTGGTTCTCTTGATCCCAAGGTGACCAGCTTGAGGAATTCTGTGCGCCAATTGTAAGAGGAAGGTCCTTACTTGAAGGGTGACCACCAACTTCCTATGGTCACCTTCAGTAGACTCTGTGGGCTCGGTGTACAGGAGCCCACCTTCCCAATAAATCCTGTTTCCCAGGAGGTTTGCCCTCAAGATGGGAACAGGCCGGTCTCCTTAGGACTTCTAAAGATGGGCACTCAACGTTGGCCCTTACTAAACTCTTCCCTATCAGGACCACCTTCAACCAATAACATTTGGAGTTCAGGGTGGTCGTGTGGGTTAAGAATTTCAGGCACCACCTTTTCCTCGTCAGGTTCAGGTGCCTCCCAACTAAGTGGTAGGTGAGTTGGGGGGGAATATTTTCTTTCCCTCTTCTGAGTTTCTTGACCCCCTATAGTCTCGGGTTTCCCCTTTTGGCTTTGGCTCAGCCTTTGACTTGCCCAGGGCAGCCTTTGTTATGACCTTGCATGGTCTTTCTGCTATCTCCTCCACAAGACCTAAATCTCTGAGGTCATTTCCCAGTAGAAACTTTCCAGGGACTTGCCTCTGTACACTTTCAGGTATCCTTGCTACTGTAACATTGATGGTTAGATGTACAGGCATTCATAGGAACCTGGGGGGGGGGGGGGCAATCTGCTAACTTGGTGTTCATCAAGGGAGCTTTGGCAAGCTCTTCTTTGTTTACCAATGTGGAATCCACCACAGTTCTGCTGGCCCCACTATCCCTAAGGGCAGGAGTGTCAACTCCATTGATTAGCACACTGTCCTTAAAGTAGTGCTTGGTATTGTATTTAATACTTGCATAAGCCTCTGAGATTCTAGGCTCCCAGGGATACTAAGACTACTTCAGATTCTATCCCACTGGGGAAGGAGTCTGAACAGAAGGATGCCCCTGTGATATTTTCTTCTTATGAGGGGAACACCAGACTCACAGATGGGACCCCCAAGGTTTTGACCTTGCATCTGGGGTCCCCCTTCACGTGGTTGCTTGCTCCACAAGCCACACCAGATCCACTGGGTCTTGGGACACAAGAGCTATGCTTGGGAGGATGATTCCCACTTACTCCTACATCCCGTCCCCTTTCCTCCATACTTGTGGGACATTCCATCCTTCAGGAAGGGACCGGAGCACTTTTTTCAAAAAGCATAAAAAATTAAAATGTGTGTCCTTCTCTTTTTACATGGGGTACGGCACGCGGCCGTAACCCCACCCTCCTGAGCTCCGCCCCGTGCATCGCCCTTCAGTCCTTTTCTCTGTGTGGTCAGGGCTGGATGCACTTGCATCACTCGGAAATATTTTTTGTTCCCGTTGTCCTTCTCCTCTGCTCCGGTTTTGTGGTTGCTTAGTCCTCTGTCAATGCCGGAGCGTCTGGGATTTGTGTCCTGTTCTTCATGCGAACGTCGCTTGGCTAGGGCTGATCCCCATTCTCTCTGCTTGGAGTGTCTCGGTCTGGACCATCGCTGGGATTCGTGTTTCTACTGTGATTCCCTCTCCGTCTGGGCACTCAGGCGATGCCTTCTTTGGTGGGAGGAGGTCTTTCAGCGTGTTCCTCATCTTCAGCTTTTCATTGATGAAAAGAAGAGACGCCTTACTTTTTAGGGCGCCCGGGCCGTGGGATTCCTCCCGAGGGTCTTCTAAGTTCAGGAGGGACTTGAGCAGCTCTACCACCAGGGGTTCCCCTGAAGTGCCTCGCAGGCCTAATGGGCATACCAGAGTTTTCTCCGCGGGTTCCCACGACGGACCTGCCAAGACCGGACCACGTACCGAGGTTCAACTGTCTGATGCTAAACTGGACACCGGGGTACGCTCTGAGGTCTGTTTCTGGAGCTTTCCATACAGACACCGGGGTATGCCATGAGTCCTCCTTTTCTGGAGCTTTCTGTACCAAGCCACGGCTTGAGGCCCCTCACGAAGGAGCTACACGTACCGGGAGAAAACCTGAGGTTCCTCTTTTTGAGGCTAAGGTCTGTACTGACTAAACCGAGGGACCTGCCCTGAAGGCCTTGTCTGCAAGGGTGATTCCTCAGCATTCCCGCGCTCAGGGACGCAGTGATACCGTTTCTGTCGAGGGGGCAAAGAGGGTGGTCCTAAACCGTAATTCCTGTTACCGGCTCTGCCAAGGCTCCTCCTCTGGAGGCTAATTTTGTGGCCACCTAAGAGGTGTCCAGTAAACATCCAAGACCCCCCATTCCCCAGTACTGGCTCTGCCAAGGATCCTTGTGTCAAGGCGAAGGTGCAACTTAAGTCCCCTGACCAGCCTGATGTCCAGGATCACAAGAGTGGCACCATCAAGTGGAGGGAGCACGGGGCACCATGGGTCACGCACGTCCCTTTGGGACATTTATACATGGGGGGGGCCTGGTTGGACACGGTCCTGGCGCCTTTGGGGCCAGGCTCATGGAAGAATTTAAACGAGACATTTCCATTATGGGCAGAAGTGCTTAGAATGGAATAGGAACTCTTTTATTATGGGCAAGAATACTCACAAACTCTCATTTGTGTGTAACTAGTCCGGGTGCGGTCTCCATCTGCACGTGCAACTTCTAGGAGTGGCAGGGTGTGGCATGCAGAACTGTGCTAGGGGGCGTGGCCTTAAGAGCTCGGCTATAAAAGCCAGCCCAACCCCAAGGCACACGCTTAGCGTTATTCTTCACCTCCGTGCAGCGTAACGCTCACTGTCGCCTGGGATTCATCTTACCTGGAGAGATCCTGCCATCCTCATCCGTACTTACCATTGGAGAATCCAGCTCTCACCTGTACGCTTCCTCCTGGCACCACGGCTCACCTGCAAACATCTCAGTGCGCAGGCATCCTCTTCCTGGCAATGCGACTTCCCGGCAAACATCTCGGAACGCATACAGCATCATCTAGCCACCGCGGCACGACGCACTCCATCTGAACTCGCTGCACCTGCAAAAGAAAGACCAGGTTAGACACGTAACAGACATTACAATAAGAGCACGCTGCCATTAAAACCTTTTGCCTTTCCTAAAGCCATCACTCACCTGCTGCCTGACATCGCGGTCCTCAGGTGCGTTCTGCGCCTCCACAGCTGTTGTTGGACCGCATTTCCACCTATTTGGGAGAAAACAGAGGAACGTTATTCAGTGCAAAACAACAACATTGAGAGAAATAACATCAAGACATTGAGAGGGGAAAGAAAGAAGGAAAAGATGAGCGACATTGAAAGAAAGCAGAAAGAAGGGAAAGACAAGACATTGGGAGAAAGCGGAAAGAGGAACTTAGTCGCAGCTGGACTGGACTATTACTCAGGAATCCGTGAAGGAACTAGATTCCATCAACAAGCGCCCCAGCCAGAAGTTACAGGACAGAGAGCTCATCATTCACATTTACCTGGTGAGC
This sequence comes from Ambystoma mexicanum, assembly GCF_040938575.1. Taxonomy (NCBI): domain Eukaryota; kingdom Metazoa; phylum Chordata; class Amphibia; order Caudata; family Ambystomatidae; genus Ambystoma; species Ambystoma mexicanum. Next base: position 738,728,793 of record NC_090921.1, on the reverse strand, counting down.
CTTATGGGCCAGTACGTGCCCACAGAAATCGCACCTTTGGTCGAAGGGGTTGGGAGATAGGTGATTGCGCTATCGGCACATTCACGTTTTCCCTTATCCACACAGGAACAGTGCCACCAATTGTCGCTGCTCATAGCTGATCCGCAGGGGACGAAACCAGAAGGGGGAGACCAAACGCCAGGGAGGGCTGCAACCGTGCCTCAACGCCTCTACAGAGACCCGGTGAGCGTAACACCAGAGGAGACGGTTGCTTCATCTGCACATGTGACGCAGTTCTCTTCAAGCATCGACAAAATGGCAGCCCAAGCCTCATGGTCCTCGGCGGGCATTTTGCATTATTCCCCTACAACCATGTTCTCGACGGCGGGTGCTGGGAACCTTATTTTTGTGGCTGAGCAGCAGTTTCCACCTTAGGGGGAAGGTACAAATACGTTCTGCCCTTCTTATGACTGGTGTGCTCGGATTCCACTGCCTCCTACTGTCTCGCTTCCACCTGCTGCTTCTCCACTGGTCTATGCGGGTCAGATTGGTGGTGGGCCTTCCTGGCAACCATCCTCATTGTGTCTGTGGGGATATGCCCCCTATGAGAGGCCCCTGCCTGCCCCAGCGCCTAAACCTTCATCAGAGGATGTATTTTTCAGGAAATTTCAGAGGATCATGCACTCTGACCATAGGAAGGAGTATTTTGTGTCTGTTCAAGGAAATCTACCTTGAACTTCCGGCTCCACCTTCCACCCTGGCGGTCCCAGCAGCTCCTGCGGTGGTACCACCTCTTCCTCTTGGTCCGCCTCCAGCTCCTCCTCCCCTACTACTGCTGTCTCCCATAGAGAAGACACCGGTAGAACAGGATAGCACTTTAAAACCTGTGATGGCCTAGCTGTCTGCTCCCGATTCGCTGGATGACCCTCAAGCAGATCAGGATAGCGATGAGCAGCCCTGCTTTGTTGGAGCATTCCATGACCGCTTTCTGGATATGATGGCCCTCCTCGACATTCCAGTACCTGACGCCCCCGCTCCGCAGGAGGGGTGCTTTCGGGACCATTCAGCTTGTCCCCACGAGCGCACCGACCTGTTCCTCCAGACCAACATTTTGGCTGAGGCCCATAAGGTCTGGTATAAGCCCCACATCGGGCTACAGATCAATAAGAGAATTGACGTCTGTTACAGGCTCCAAACCTCTGAGGAGATGGCCTTGGCGTCTTGTCCGCTCCCTTCCTCGACGGTGGTAGCTGCGGCCATGCTTCAATCCAAGCTCGCCTCTGCGACCTCGAACGACTGCGCATAAGAATCTGTCCAAGGAAGACAAGATTCTGGACTCCTTGGGCAAGAAAGTCTTTGCCAACTCAGCACTTCAACTTCACCAAGCAAATACCGAGCTCATTCTGGCTGCAGTTAATATTAGGCTGTGGAAGGAGTTGGCTGATTTCCAGGAGTGTATTCCTGCGGATAGGCTAGACTACTTCAAAGCCGGTTTGTCAGACGCCAGGGTGTTGGCACAAGATCTGCTGGAAGCTGCGGCTCACCATGTAGATACCTCAGCTTGAGGCCTTATGGTGATAATTGACACCTCCCACCAGGTATGGCTCCATGCGACGAAGTTTTCGAAGGAGGTGCAAGATAAAGTTCTGGACCTTCCCTTCGACGGCAAGGAATTTAACCTCCGGTTGGCGGCACCCATGAAACAACAACATTGTCAGGTTTTCTCTCGGCCATCGGCCTCCTCTCCAGGGGATATTTTTCTTGTTGGTCGCATGAGACTTCGGTGGGAGGACGAATCTAGTCTCATCTAGAGGCGTGGCAGACCATCACCGAAGACCGGTGGGTTTTGTCCATGGCATGCTTTCGCTTGCCCCTCCCCCCAACCCACCTTTCAATCCTCCCTTCCAACAGATCGTGACACCCTCCCTCAGAGCCGAGGTTCAGAAGCTTCTAGACCTCAGGGCAGTGGAATCTGTTCCCCTTGGGGAACAAGGCGAGGGCTTCTAGTGTCTGTTCCCGGTGCCCAAACCCAACCAGGCTGGCCTGCGCACCATCCTGTACCTTTCCCAGTTCAACCTTTCTCCCCCTCCAACCCCCCAACAGAAATTCAAGACGATTACACCCTGCCAAATAAAGTCCTCTCTTCGGAAGGGCGACTGGCTCAGTGTAGTGGACCTTCAGGACGCGTATATGCACATCCTGATATGGAGGCTGCATCGAAAATATCTGCGGTTATCTATGGGAGGGGAGCACTTCCAGTTCCGTGTGCTCCCTTTTGGTCTCAGCTTGGCGCTGCGTGTCTTTACGAAGATATCTATCATCGTAGCTTTCCTTCGGCTACAGGGTTTTCATGTATATCCGTATTTGGACGACTGGCTCCTACCCAGCCCTTGTCCACCGACGGCTTCGAGCAATCTCCACTCTCCTCCAGCTACTATTCCATCTTGGGCTGTCTGTGAACTGGCAGAAATCTTCCATGATGGTCTCCCAAGATCTGATATTCCTGGGTTTCCGTTGGAACACGATCGACTCCAGGGTGTATTTGCGGCGAACAGGATTGCAGATCGATTCGCCACGTGTCGGCTCTTCACTTGTGCGTCTCAAAATGAGGCATCCTCACGGACAACTTGGTGTCTGTTTTATATCAACAAGCAGGGTGGCACCAAATCACCACCTCTTGTGGACCTTGCCATTCAGATTTGGGAATGGTCCATCCAGCACAGCATTTGGCTACTGGCGGTACACATTCCGGGTCAATTCACTGTGACGGCGGACTCACTCAGCTGACTGACGACGGCCAGCTACGAGTTGGAACTGAACCCGGAGGTCCTCTCCACCATTTTTCAACAGTGGGGCACTCCGGAATTGGACCTTTTTGCAAATTCTACAAACGGGAAACTTCCTCTTTATGCATCCAGGAACGGTCTCAGGGGGTCTCCTCCCTAGGGGACGCTCTCGAAATTCTGTGGCACCACATGAAGGCCTATGCCTTCCCGCCTCTTCCTCTGATTCATCGGTCACTTTGCAAGCTCAGATATACATCGAATTGCACTCTCCTGTTCATAGCTCCTCGGTGGCCAGCCAGATTCTGGTTCTCGGAACTTCACCATCCATCGATTTTGTCCTCAGATCAGAAGATCAGACTGCTGTTGATTCCCAACGTGCTTCACCAGTGCGTTCAGCAGATGTGGCACCCCTCCCCACAATCATTCAGCTTGGCGGCCTGGTGCCTGAATGCAAAACCTTAGCGCGGTTTTACTTGTCCGAGGACAATATGCGCATTATCCAAGCGGCCAGGAAAACCTCTACAAGGTCTTGGTATAGGAGCAAGTGGCTCCGGTTTTGCCACTGGTGTTTAGCTAAGCAGCTCGACCCCAGACATGCTACGATTGACACTGTTCTCTCGTTCATCTCATCAGGCAGCTTCGGCATTCAGGTCTGGTCTTGTAGGACTTACTTGTCGGCTATTGCCGCTTACCTGTCCACGGACAACTGTTCCTTTTCTTTGACGTACCCAGTAATTAAAAGGCATTTCACAGGTCTATTGCATCTTTTTCCACCTGTACGCAATCCTCATCCAAAATGGGATTTGAATGTGGTCCTGAACACCTTATGCCATAAACCATTTGAACCCATGGCTACGGTGGATCTAAAGTACCTTTCATGGAAGGTTGTATTTCTGATTGCAGTGACTTCGGCAAGGCGAGTAAGCGAGCTTCAAGCTTGTCTGTGGAACTTCCTTTCCTCACCTTCCATAAGGATAAGGTTGTGCTCAGCACTCATCCTTCTTTCCTTCCTAAAGTAGTGACTGATTTTCATTTGAATCAATCTATATCATTACCAGTCTTTTTTTTCCGAACCCGGCCTCAGATGCTGAGAGAGTATAACACAATTTATATGTCAGACGAGCTCTGAAGTTCTATCTGGACAGAACTGAACTCGGGGGCTCCTCCCAACTTTGTTACGTTTGGAGACCCGAAAAGGAAACCCGCTTCAAAAGCTACTATCTCTCGATGGATTGCCTCCTCTATCTCGGGTGTATACCATTCAGGACCTTCAACCTCCGAAGGGCATTCATGCCCATCTCGTACATGGCAAAGCGGCTGCTGTTGCCTTCCAAAAATATGTTCATAGGGAAACCATTGCCAAAAGGGCTACGTGGGCTTCCCCATCAGCTTTTTTTTAAGCATTACTGCCTGGACCTGAGCTCAAGGGCCGATGCTCCATTCGGCCGGGCTGTTATTAAAAACCTTTTTCAGTAAGGAGTTTCCATCCACCTGTATTACCTGTGAGGAGTGCTTGGGAATCTCCCACAAGTATGGAGGAAAAGGGACGGGATGTAGGAGTATAACAGTTACTCACCCTAGTGACTGCTTTACTCCTAGTCCATAGTCCCCTTTTCCTCCATACGCCTACCTGCCGTCCCCGCTAATAAGTATCCTCCATTATTGCTCAAATTGTCACAGACCTGGAGATGGAAAAGGACTGAAGGGCGATGCGTGGGGCGGAACACAGGAGGGCGGGGCTACGGGCACGTGCGGTACCCCGCGTAAAAAGAGAAGGACAGCATTTTTCTCTTTTGATGCTTTTTGAAAAAAGCGCTCCGGTCCTGCCCCGAAGGATGGAATGTCCCACAAGTATGGAGGAAAGGGGACTATGGACTAGGAGTAAGGTGGTCACTACGGTGAGTAACTTTGTTAATTCTGAACATGCCCACGTGACTTTCCCTTGTTATGCTTTTTGTTGCCCTTATCAGATACCCCACCCTTCTTAACTTTGTGGTTTTTTCACTCTCCTCCTGCTTACCAGGAGCCGGCTTGACCTTATGGGACACTGTGACACCCATAAATCTGCTGCACTGGCTAATTTCTTAGGATCTATCTCCTTAGAATCAGCCACGTGCTGCTTAAGCGCTGGGAAACGAGAAGCAAAAATATGTTCACGCATGACTAAACAAATCATACCCTCAAAGGTGGTGACCGTGTAACTTTCCAGCCAGCCAGTCGAGTTTTTCAAGGAATCGGTTACATACGAGAACCAAGTATTTCCTTCTTTCTTTTTGTAGGTATTGGGCAGGAGTCTTCCCAAACTTTATGGCCAGAGTTGACTTCAACTTTGCAAAGTCTATTCTGTCAGCCTTGGACGGTTTATAGTCATAATATCGACTGAAAAAATTTCGAAAGTCATTAAATCGAAAAGAAAATGTTGAAAAAAAAATCGAATTTCTTTTTGAATATGTTTTATAATCGAAATATAACCCCCTTTTTTATTATTTTTTTTTTTACATCCAAACCCCAAAAAAATATATAAATAAAAAAAAATCGATTTCTTTTTTTTTTCGACTTTTTTTTTCTCGTATTTATTGGAATTCGACATTTTATTTTCGATATTATGACTGACCACCGCCTTGGACATTTCCATAATAGCACTGCAACCAGAATGGTATAATCGACTGAGCAACCATGCAATCTTATCAGCATCCACAACTTCTTGAATTTGACATGTATATAATCAATCAATGATGACGTTCTTGTCATACATACTAAGCAGATCTTTTGGGAACCGTGGGTGAGAGGGGGAGCTAGATCCATTAACAGATCCTCTAGTGGAGCCATTGCCAGCTTGTAAATTAGCAAGCTCCAACTGGCGATCCCTGTCCTTCTGTTTCTCTGCTTTCTCCAGTTCTAGCTTAGCCATGCAGAATTCAAGCTCCTCTTGAATTCCAGCATGGCTTCGGCCTCGCAGCCAGCAAAAGAAATAATTGGACTCTAAATCATCCTGATCACCTGTCTCTTCGATGAAGGCAGCAACAGTCCTGTCAGCACTGTTACTGGGAGCAGCTCGAGCACCTTCTGCACGGTCATTGGTGGGACAAGCTGGGATCTGGCTTTCCTGCCATTCCTTGATCTTTTAGAATATTGCATCTTTTATGTCGGAGGCTGACAAGCATTTTCAGCACAGATCTTTCTTAGAGTTTCAGATTTGGAAGCACTGGTTTGTTTGCTATTGCTTCTATGTTATAAGTGAGGCAGGTGGCTTACAGTTAAATTTAAAACTAAGGTCACTGTGTTTTGTGTTTTCTGTCCAAGTACAGCCTGGGTATTTCACCAGTGTGCAACACTGGGTACCTCCGATCTTATCCCACCGCTGTACACCAATTTGTTAAGATGGATTTCTAAACTCTGACCTCGTGGGCAGAGGTTTAGGAGGCCACACTAGTTTAGTGGAACCTTCTGGACAAACCAGACCAATCTACAGTAGCTTGGAAGGTGGTCAAGACTAAGTCTCAGGAGTGGTGAGAGTAATCGGAAGCCCACAATGAGCACACACAGTAAAACTCCACAGATTACCCTTAGACGGATCTATATCTAAAATACATTAATTATAGGCCTTTATAACAAAACGCGATTAAACCAGTTACCAAGGGAACCATTAGCACACACGCTCATTCACTAGGTAACATAACCACAGCCTGCAACAGAAAGGAGTTAGTTCAGCACATATCAGTTCAGGCAGTTCTTCATCAATCCTTAATTTATGTGGTCCAGCCCTGCAAAGTGAGGAGCCTAGTGCTCAAAGTACTGTTGTGCGTCAATAACGCGCGGTCGTGCCTAAAATGAAAAGCTGGTTCTCTTCAGGGGGCTGTAGCTGCTCAGGAAGGGGCTTGAGGCGATTAAGAATATGTTCTTATTTCTAGAGGAGAGTCTACCCTTGTGGATAGAGCTACTGTCGGAATTCAGGAATAGCTGAGGAGCACAGGCTATCCCAGCCAAGGTGAATATCTTTTGAGGTATTCTTGTGCATAAAAAGAGATGGATGTGCCAGGGGGCCACCGGTAAATTATGAAAGTACTCACCGACCCTCGACACAGTCCGGACCAAACTTTTGCAGTCTAGTCCACTTTGCTCGTAGGTGTTTACCCTGCAGTTTCAGGATGCTTCGTCTTTCGGCGGCTGCGGTACGGGACAATGTCTGTGGTGGGACAGTAGCCTTACTCAGCTCTTGAGGAAAGGAGGACTGTTCCGGTGCAGCACATTTCAAGACATGGTAGGGCAGAGCTGCAGGCACTTTCAGCGATGTTCACCACAGCGGGGCGACACGGGTACCGCAAATGCTTGCGGCATGGCGCACTCTCATAAATCGCGCTCCAGATGAGCTAGGACAAAGTAAACTGCTGCTTCCAGTTTATCATAGGCACACTTATACAAACACCAAAACATCCTTAGAGGGTGGCTAGTGCCATAACACAAAAGAACCCCTCTGTGGGGCACTGTAAGGTACTTCGACTATGTTCCCATTTCTTGGTAACTTTATCTAAGACTAAGGGAAACATGGTTTCCCAGTATTGACAACCTGAAGGACGTGTCAGTTTCCCCATAACAAATGAACAAATGAGCCAAATCCTAAAGGCTGTGCTCTACTGGAAAAGGTCAGGTTCGGTAAGTCGAGCCAAATGTTTGGGGGGGGAATCACAAATGGAGGGACAATTGCACCCAAGGGTAATCTTTCCTAACACTTTTAGATAGGCGGCACACCAGCAGAGCCTAAGGAGGCCTAGAGATGTGTAGGTACAGCTAGACAATCTCTCTGCCCTCTTCCCCCCCCACCCCCTTTGGACATTTATGTATAGCACAGAGGACCATTGCACTTAAGCCACAACCTGTTCACTTAATTCTGGATGGGGAGTCTGTTGCACTAGTTCATTAAGTGGTTTTGGGCGTGATTGCTTTATAGTTTCTGTGCTTGGGCTACTTGGGCATAATCTGTATAGACCCCCTCCCCCTAGTTTTTTCTACCAAGCGCAGCAGTGCATGAAGGTGATGTAGCATGATAACTTCTTCGACCCTTAAAGTCGAGTAGTTGTGTGTAACTGGAAGTTAGGAGGCAGCTGTGTAGTCCCCCAGGTTATCCTGGTGGATAGACTAAAAAAATAAAAAAATAACAGGATTCTGGGATGGCTTGGATGGGCGGCCAGAAGCACAGGGTTACATTTAAAACTCCTGGTCGGAAGGGAGACTGCCTTCACAAGTAGAGACTGGGATGAAGGTTATTATGTGGGTCAAAGACGTTATTGAATAGGCAAGAGACTTCCCTTTAACATACGACTAGGGCACAGTTCCAAAACAAGGTGTGTGGGTGGGGCTCATTACCCTATGTTATGACAAGTGACGTCGCAAGAAGAGAACGGATCTTAGTGAAATATTCATATTCCATTCTTATTCGTACTGTGCTCGAAGTGCACAGGGCGAATACGCATTTGCTTTTGAAAAGATTAATCATGAACAACCGTAAAATAACCCGAGAAAGAAGCATTTCGTATAATGCTGCTAATAAAGTATGAAAGATGCACACCTTTTTGACCGGAACTGTATTTTAAACCCTGTTGAGACATTTGACTGGCATCTCTCATGCAGGGTGCTGGCAGACATGGGGCCGGCACTGAAAACAGTAAACCAATTGAGGGGAGTAACTTGTTTTTTTTTCAAATTTCTCAAAGTCGGAGGATCGACGCCCCACTCGTGTTCGTTACCTTTCTATAAGGCTTAAGCCCTTCGTGCGACCTGCTCCCGAGACACCCCAGTTGTGTCTAGTGGTTGCATGGACAGTCGCAAAAGCCACAGTTCTGCAAGTATCCTGATTTTCCGTTTGTTTTTCGCCTTGAGCTTGTGGTTTAACAATTGCAACTCAGCTGTCCGGTTGGGGAATGTTAACGGGGCCAGCCGAACCTCACCAAAGACTTTGAACTATTTGTTGTGAAGAGAGAGATATGACTTATCGTCTTTTGGCGTTTCAAGGAATGCGCAAAGGAACTTGAGGAAGACGAGTGCTTTCACAGCTGTGTAGTTGCCATGTCACCCTTCTCCGTACAGCCGCTGGCTGTAGGGTGCTTCCCTTGCATGCCATCATCCCCTTCGGAGAGATTTCCCTCGCTGCTGACTATATTTCAGAAACGTGGCCTTGCTCCTTAAAACCCTACAAATTGGCAAATTCCAGTATTCCCAAACATGTGCCATCTGGGTTTAACTTTTTGTGCTGAATGCGTTAATTTGTACTAGATTTAGCACTGCCAGGAACAAACAGCAAGTTGTTGCAAACGAGCGAGATAGGTCTCATATTGAGCAAGCGTTCACGGCACAGCCTTACTTCTATCCACACACCAATACATGAAGAGTCAACCCACCGGTGCTCCAGCTACCCAGGCAGTTGCTGTCACCCCTGGATCATTGGTAAGGCAGCATTCCAGTACATTGCACCCATGGCATCGCAAGACTCCACACATGCAGTCTTAAATGAAGCAGTAGGTCACTCCACCTGGCCGTAACCACTCGGACTGACACTAGATTCAAGTTCCCAGACACTGTTTCCCATAATTCGTCCCCTGAAGGGACATATTCTCAAATCTGTATGCCGACTCCCAACAGTATAAGTGTATTATCTCCGAACACCATCGCGCACAAGAACATCAATTCTTTTATTTTTTGTATTTACTTGATTAAATCGATTACAATTTTTACAAGTTGGAACATAAAACAAAGTAGCTGAAGTGTCTCTTTACAGCCTTCAATTGCACTGGTGAGTGACAAGTGGAAAAAGACAATTATCATAGCTTGGCTAGCTAGGAAATTAAGAACCTTTTTCAAAACATCAATAATGTTCCACCAGCATACAAAAAAACGATCTGGACACATGCACAGCAATAGCCCCACAACCATATGCAAACTTTTTTTTTTTTAACTTCTTTTTATTATAAGCGTGGCAGCAAAACACAGGCAAACAGCGTCAGGCAGTAACAATGTAAAAGAACAACATACATAGCGTAGGTATGCAGGGGTTACTACACATGATGAAACATTCAAAGAACAAAATACAGTCACATCGTATAAAAGGACATCAGGAAACTATGACAGGGGTGAGGACCCAAGCTGTTGGGGGGAAGCGGGAGGGGAAGAGGTATCCGGAGTCTCGACTAGGTCAGACATATAGGAGCGGAACCTGAGCCAGATGTTTCTAGGTCTGGAGTGAGTGGGTTGTAAGTGGGACCAGGCTTCCTCGGAGTCAGAGGCCCACATGACCGCTCTCAGCCATTGGGCATGTGTGGGAGTTGAGGGGCGAAGCCAACAGAGCAGGATGGAGCGCACCGCGAGAAGCAGGCAGAGACTGGCTAGTTTCTTGGAATCTCGGGGGAGGCCTGGGAGATCATGAAAGAGGCACACCAGCGGAGAGAGAACAATGGGGTGGTCAGTTACAGCGGATACTGTCGAACAAACGGCCTCCCAGAATTGTGCGAGGCGGGGGCAGGACCAGATCATGTGGATGTAGTCGGCATCATCCTGGCTGCATCTGGGGCAGCTGGCAGGGTGATCGACGGACATACGGTGTAGTCTGATCGGGGTGTGGTGAAACCTGTGAAGCACTTTGAATTGGATAAGTTTAAACCGGGAGTTGAAGGAAACCCGTTGTGTGCGTTCGCATAGGTGGGTCCAGCGGTCATCAGACATCTCAACACCGAGGTCTGCCTCCCAAGCACGTTTCAGTTTAGCGAAGTCTGGGACCGATCTGGATTGTAGCATGGTATATAACCTAGAGATCTTACCCCTCGTGGGGCCGGAGGAAGTGAACTCCTTAATGGCAGGGTCGTCAGGTGGCAATGCAGGGAACGTTTGGTAATGACGCTTAAGGGTCCTACGAAGGGATGCGTATTGAAGCCATACACTCCGGTCTCTTCTCAGGGGTAAGGGGAGGATGGGCCACTCGACGAATATACCCTGGTCAAACACGTCACGTAACAGCTCGAAGCCCGCGTCTGCCCATCGGCGAACCGTGCCCGGTGGAACCCGTGGGATCCCAGGGAGAAAATTCCAAAGAGGGAGATTGCCATGGAAGGCGTAGGCAGTCCCCGTCAGCTTCCACATTTTTGCCAGTGCAACGGCTGTGCAGGCGACCGGATTCTGTGAGTCCCGTGCCAGGGGGGCGGGAGGAACACCAGGGAGCGGATATCCCGGTCAATCACCGCAAGCCTCTCAAGTCGTACGTGCGGAGGAGGATCTGTAGTATTAAACCAATAGGAGGTGTATTGGATTTGTGACGCCAGCCAGTAATTAAGAAAGTCAGGGGCACCGAAGCCCCCGTTAGACATGGGTGTGGAAAGGGTCCCGATTTTAAGACAGACCGCACCCGAGCGCCAAAGAAAGGAGTTCACGGTGCGAGTCAAGTAGTGAAAAAAGCCCAACCCCGGCCACAAGGGAATGTTAGCGAACCTGTAGAGCAGCTGGGGCAACACCACCATTTTCAGCAGACCTATCCTGCCAGCCAAAGAAATCGGGAGTTTATCCCAGACCTGGATCTTAGCTGTCAAGTGTGTGAGATACTCCTAGTAGTTTTCGTTGAAGGTCAGCTCGCGCTGGCGAGTCACCACCGTCCCCAGGTAGGTAAATGTGGTTTGGGCCCTTGTGAAACCGAGGGTGTCGGGGGGGGGGGAGGAGAGGTACATTCCGTGACCGGAAAAAGAATGGATTTTGAGCAATTCACTTTAAGGCCCGAGACTCGACCGAAACGGATAATGTCCGCTAGTATAGGAGGGAGGTTGGTGGAAGGAGAGCGCACAAACAACGCGTCATCCGCATAGAGGGACACTATGTCCGTCTGTCCCGCGTAACGGAGGCCCCTATGAGCATGGAGTTGGCGGAGCTATAGCAAAGACCAGGGGAGAGAAGGGGCACCCCTGTCTCGTCCCCCTGGCGATCTTGAAAAGGGGGGAGTAACGGTCGCCAGTGCTGACCCTGGCAACCGGATCGGAGTAAAGCAGTCTGACCCAGGAGAGAAAAGAGGCGCCGAATTTACAGCACTCGAGGACCCGCCACAGATACCTCCATGAAACCGAGTCGAATGCCTTTTGCATGTCAAGGGCAGCAGCCACAGCGTGTGTCTCGGGACTGATTCTGTCAATAATGTTGAATAGGCGCCTCAGGTTCAGGGAGGTAGAGCGACCCGGGATAAAACCGGCCTGGTCCGGGTGGATAATAGATGGTAAGAAGGGAGCCAGCCGGAGAGCCAGAGCCTTGGCAAATATCTCGACATCGCAGTTTATGAGTGAGAGCGGGCGATACGAACCGCACTGCGAAGGGGGGTTTACAGGACTTAAGTAGTACTATGATTGTGGCCTCACGGAGAGAAGGGGGGAGTACCCCGGCCTCCACGGACTCCTCCCAGAGAGCCAGCAAATGAGGGAGCAGTTGTGACTTGAAACGTTTATAGAACTCGACCGGGACACCGTCTGAGCCAGGGGTGCGGCCCGAAGATAGGGAATCAATAGCGTCCGACAGTTCCTCCCGCTTGAGAGGGGAGTCAAGGGAACCCACGGTCTCCGAAGACAAAGTTGACAGAGGGAGGGCGTCGAGAAAGGAGTCGATCTCCGCCAGCGATACCTCGTCAGCGTTGGAGTACAGGGATTCGTAGAAGGTGAAAAATTCCCTGTTGACCTCCTGTGAAGAGACAGCCATAGAGCCATCAGCTCTCTCAACCCCGAGGATGTGCGGGGACCCCGTCTCGTGTCGGATCAACCGAGCCAGAAAGCGGCCGGGGCGCTCGCCCTCCCCATACCTCCTTGCCATGCCAGGGTTATCGAGAAACCTCTGCTCACGATCCGCAAGAGAACGGAACTTGTCCAGTTCCTCCCCGATGTCAGCCAGGTTACCCGGGGTAGAGTGAAGTGAGCATGTAGCTTCCAGGGTCGAGAGTCTAGATTCGCTGGTGGCAAGGTCTCTACGGATCGACTTAAGGACCCAATTCTCCTTGGACAGCGCAATCCCTCTAATATAAACCTTGAATGACTCCCATAAGGTGGCCTGAGACGTTACTGAGCCCGTGTTGGTCTCGAAGAACTCCTCGATCGACAACTCAAGTTCGGAGCAGAACTCCGGGTCAAGTAGGGAGAGGGGTTTCAATTTCCAATGTCGGATGCGGGCGGGATCGGGGCCCCAATCAACGGTAATGGTGACAGGAGAGTGGTCAGATAGGGTTCTCGGAAAGATCATTAGTTGTGTTACGCTCTTAACCAATACGTTAGAGATCACCCACCTATCAATGCGAGAGTAGGAGTCATGAACAGAGGAGTAGAAAGAGTAGATGCGAGAATCCGGCTAGAAGAATCTCCATGCATCCACCATGGCCAGACGGGGAAGGGAAGACAGTGCAGCGTAAGCCGCCCTGGAGAGGTGACGGGGCCTGGAGCCTGATCTATCCAGAGCTACATCAAAGATCGTGTTGAAGTCCCCACCCCAAAGGATTCGAACAAGGGGGAAGCCATCGAGAAGGGAGGTGACCTGCACATAAAAATCCGGGTCATCAAGGTTAGGGCCATAGATGTTCAGAAGAATCACTTCCTTGTGGTGCAGCATGGCGTGGAGCAATACATATCTACCTTGGGGGTCGATTGTCGCGGAGATGAGGGTAAAATGGAGGCTCTTGTGAATGAGGGTCATGACTCCCCGGCTTTGAGAGGAGTAATCGGTGAAAAACCTATGGGGACCCCAGGATTTGGCAAAACGCATGCATTGTACAGAACGGGCATGAGTCTCTTGTAGAAAGAGAATCTTGGATCCATGGCGCTCGGCCTGCAACTGAAGTTGCCTCATCTTTCTATAATTACCCAGTCCCCGTACGTTCCAGCTCATAAAGGTCAGGGCACTCTCAATCACAGTGTGGCGGTGTTTGGGATAAGAAGAATGTCAGTGACCAAAGGGTCGGGTTCACGGTCCTACGACAACAGTTCCAGAGTGCCTCAGCACAGTCCGCCTTCGCTGCCAGCGCTAATTTTTCAATAACAAAAACTCCAACATGACCCACCCCCACCCACACCCCCCCCAAACGGAGGGATGACAAGCCCATCCCCTTGCAAACAAAACCAAAACAAAGGCATCAGCGCCTGGGGGTCTGAAGGCCAGACTGGCCGTGTCGCGCCGGGTTGCAGCAGAGCAAGTAGAACATAAGATGCCCACAATGGAGGTAAAATGTAGATTGGACAAAGTTCTCGCACGTGGCGATCCGGGCGGGCCCTGCAAGTTGAACTGAGCAAGCAGGGTACGGGATGTAGGATCAACGTGGCCCCGGTATGGGAGGGCGGAAGGGCCCATGCGCCCCCCGTCGGGGACCTAGGATAACTGCTGAACCGAGGTCAGGGGAGAGGGATCAGCCAGGGAAGTGTTCATCAATGAATTTGGAGGCCTCCTCCGGAATCGTGAAGAACACCTGGTTGGCATGCTCTATGCGGAGCTTGGCGGGATAGAGCATAGCATATTTGATTGAGTGGTCTCGTAGCCTGCGTTTCACCGCCTGGAAGGTCTTGCGTTCCCGCTGGACGGCCGTTGAGAAGTCCGGGTAAAGATGAATCCTTGCACCGCCCAGGAATAGCTCACCTTTGAGTCTTGCAGCCCTGAGGAGGGCGTCACGGTCACTGTAGTTCAATACACGAGGTATGATGGGCCGAGGTGGGGCACCGGGCCTAGGTTTAGCCACCAGAGCGCGGTGTGCCCGCTCAATTGCGAAGTGTGGAGAAACGTCGGGCTCATCAAGGAGCGACAGAAGTGTGCGCTGAACAAAGTCCTCCATTGGCTCGTGGATACCATCCTCCGGGACCCCGATAATGCGGAGATTATTGCGTCTCGAGCGAGATTCCAAATCTTCATTTTTCTTTTCCACCTCAAGGACACGGTTGGAAAGAGCGGCAACCTCGGTGCGCAGGGCCCCTAGCGCATCCTCAGCGGAACCAACCCGCGTCTCAACCTCCAATACACGGCTGTCAGTCCTCTCAATGTGATCCTTAATAGAAGATATGGTGCCGTTCATATCATCTAGTTTTGAGTGAAGAGCGGTGAAACCCTCTCGTATAAAATCCATCACATTCTGGGACTCCGGGGCTGCGTCGGGCGGGGCGGTAGAGGCCTGCTCAGCAGCCTCCCCAGAGCTCCCCGCAGCCTTCGCGAACATATTGATGGAGCTCTGCTTCCTCGCACCCCCTTTGGTCATCCTGGCCGTTACGGAGATCGAGGAGAAGGAAGGGGGAGAAATGAGAACTAGATACTAGTGCCGAGGCACATCTTCCAGGTCGCCGGGACCGATGCGTATACAGGGACAATGCAGGCGAGGAGCAACTAGTGGGCTCACCCAGAGTCCAGGGGGTGTGGAGAAGGAGAGGCTATGACCCCTCTGAGGCTGGTGGACCGGTGTCGCCGAGATTGGTGGCGAAGGGGATGCAGCAGGCCCGAGCGTGCCCAGGCGGTGTAAGACACAGTGGCAGGTGCGGAACTCCAGAGAAGCCCGTGGGGGCAATAGCGTAGTATGTGCCCCGACTCCGCAGCTCCAGGACACAGGCAGCATAAGGGTAGATTGCCGTGAAGAGTGCGCCGCGGCCCGGCGGGTCACGGTGTCCAGGACGGCCCAATAGGCCTCAGGTAGGAGTCAGCGATGTCGGGAGAGAGGCAGGACCCAGGCGGGGGTGGGGGGGTGGGGGGGGGGGGTCCGCGCCGCCACGGGCCCAGCAGCGGCGCCGGCCCGAGTGCAGGGGGATCACTCGCAGGATAAAAAGAGGGAGCGAGTGACCGATCTGGGGCCGCAGCGGCCAGGCACAGCCCCCCCCACACACCCCCTACCTCTCAGGTGCTCCGGTGTCGACGGGGCCCCTCGGGGCCTGGCCCGAGGGCCCGAGGTTGGTCAGCGCCGGCGGGCCACGCCGAAATGGTGGAGGGGCCGGCAGACACCGACGATCCAGGCCGGGACGCGTAGAGGAGTGAGGAGAGGCCTGGCCGGCCGCGATGATACGGCGCGCCTCGCCGGGCGGGCGCCCCTCCCCCAGAACGGCCCGCAGCGCCGCGGCCTCAAGTGAGAGGAGAGCCGACGCCGCCGGAGCCGCGGGGCGGGAAGAGCGGGAGGTCACAGCCGCCGTAAGAAAGGGAAGGCACAGCCCCGTCCTCGGGGCGTGCAGCGGCTCCAGGCTGCGCCCAGCCGCGGCGGCAGGGCTCCCGAAGGATCGGGTGAAGTCCAGCAGGATTGCAGGCAGCGTCGGGCAGAACGAAACAGGATCGATCGCTCTGCTAATCCGGAGCTCGACGATTAAGCGGCCATCTTAGTTGCCGCGCAACAGTGCCCCCCAACCATATGCAAACTTGACATGCAACAGAACACATAATGCTGCACAGGGCCACCTCATAGCACTCAAGAGATTGACGATGCCACTTGAAACCGACCTTTGCTTAAACACAGGAACAACTCTGGTCTCCTCCCCAGTGCAGCCACCCAACAATGACACCCTGTAAAGCATTGTGTGGTACTCCCGATTGTACCAAAATTGCAAGCCTCCCATCCACCAATAGAAATGCCAAAGTCTGAGACAGGCGGAGAATAGAAGCCCTCCTTCCATAACACAACCACCCAAAGTAAACCCCAAAGGAAGAATACAAGATCCCACAATTTGAGTGCGATTGGAGAAGCAAACAATAGTCATGTAACATATGGTAATAAACGAAATGACAAAAAATTTGGAATTCACACCGCCCATTGTAATTTGGCAGTAAATCCCCTGGCCAGGGAGGCGGCAACATTCACCCGTACGTATATGCTAGGGTGTCAGATGTGTTCATGAATGGTGTGTGTATGGGTGTGAGTGGTGTGTGAATGGGAACGTAGCAAATGTTTTTGGGGGCACGTGTGAATGATTGAGAGAGAATCTGTATGGGCGAGTGTCTGCTGGGTGAATGGGTTTGAATGTGAGGCTGGGGAGTATTGGAGCATGGACATTTTCTTAGTGAACTGGCTTGTTTTACTGGTATTTTTGGGCAAAGTCGGCTTGACGTGTGTTTAATATGTGGAGGTTGGGTTAGGGTGTGGCGGGTTATACTACAATAGGGCAAGTAGCCTGGATGTTTTCTTACCGTGATACGGCATTTTTTATTTGCAGTAAGGCCAACATGCGTGCTCCTACGTTGTGGGAGGGGCATTTGTGCAGCCAGCAAGGAGATGTTAATTTGGTGTTTTTTCTTCCGGTGTTCAGGGCAGTCAACATGAGTGTTCTTACATGGTGGGTGGGGGTAGGGGGGTTGGACATTTGTGCAGTCAGCAAGGGAGGGTGTTTACTTACTCTGGCTTGTCTTTTTTTTCTTTCTGGCGTTCAAGGCAAAGCCAGCCTGAGTGTCTTTACATGGTCCGGAAGGGTGAGACATTTGGGGAGCCAGCAAGAGCATATTTAACTGTAGCATTAAATTATTACCGTCATTAAAGGTACAACTAACCAGAGTAAGTTCTTGTGTTGGGGTACAGGATATATATTGCCATAGCCTGCATGAACTCTTATGGTACTTGAGCGTGCATTAACTTCTTATGGTATCATTACTAGCATTATGGGCAAACTAAACAGGAGCATGTTCGTATGTGGGAACACTGGCAGATATTTTTACAGCCAGCGTCTAATGTATTTTTTCATATCTTACCCTACAAAACTCATAAACTGTGACACTTTTTTCTCATAAGTGTGCTGTAAAATTCACCATTTTAACACATTATTTAAACGCTGTTTTGATGGTGAGGGGTATCCCCCTTGATCTCCCTTTTCCTTGCTTGGTTCCTTCCACATATTCGACCAAACACAGACACTCCTCCCTCTACGGCAGTCGTATTAAAACGTTTTTTTGCCAAGCACCAGTTTTCTTAAACCTTTTGTTGCAAAGCCCCCCTTCAGAAAAATTGTTGCTGCTCAACCCCCCCAAGCCCCAAATCCCATATCTGTTTTGGAAGAGGGGGGGGGGTGTTAGAAGCCCACTTCTCTACGGGCTCCCCTTTGTGTGGTCCCAACTATATTAGCTTCAGGCCCCACTTGTAAAGAATCCTGGCTACACCTCTGTTTTGCTTTCATTAGGTTAAGATGCAAGTATTTTACTGAACGGCTGAAATGCTGCTGTACTGGTCATGGGTGTGATAATCAAGTGAGCGACACGAGTAGAATATATAGTTTGTATGCACAATCCGTGTCGCTATTGCCCCCCAGGCTATTTATTTGCACCATGCACCCCACCACCCTCCCCCCCCCCCTCAGTATTGCAAGTTGGTGAACGTCACTACACCACCAGATGCATTTCCACTTGATAAAATTGTTCATCTTTCTCAAGTTTCTGGGGTTCTCAGACCAGCAGCTGGGATGCTGTGTAAGGTAAAATTGTTCACGCCTTATTATTAGCACTTTTGTAACCGTGTCTGTGAAATGCAACCTATCAGTATCTTAATCAACAGAAAGGCTGTGATGGTGAAATAGTTCATCTCTGGGACAATTGCTCTGCGCTTCTCCACACGTCTCTCAGGCATTCTATTCTAGCATTGGCAGGTGGGCACTGTTTAGCAGGCCAGTGTTAAGTTCCTGGCGATCGCACATCAAATCCTGTGAAGAGCAGCTGTCTTGTGGTATATGCCTGTTAGGCAGAAACCTGTGCAGTTTTCTTGGGGACCACTGCAAAACATTTAGGACGACAGGTGTTGGCAGTAAACCCACTTGGTAGCAGTCTGTACCACCCAGATTTACCTGGTAGCTGTGGCTGAGCAGTCAGACTTCCCTCAAGAAGAGTTAGGCAGTATGCAAAGTATACAAAATAGGCACTCAGATACAATAGCACAAGTAAACACTGACCAGAGCTTTGGTATCAAGGTATATAATTATTTATTTAAAAACACACTTATTGAAACACTCCAGCACTATTATTGTAATTCACTCTAAACACAGTTACTATTATTATATATATATATCCTCCTTATTCCTTATCAGACAAGACTTAGTTAACACCACTTATTTCCAGACAGAGGTGAGCGCTTAACTATAGATGGCACTCCAATAAGTTAACGAAAAAGAGAGGGAAAAATGCGGAATGTAGGAAATTACACCGCACTAATACTTAGGAACTCTTAAGCAAGGCAGGAAAGTCAAAAGTTACTTGTGAGCCAAAGTCCATAGGCCAGGCCCATTCTTGGAGAGAGTAGGGCACAAATGCACCCAAGATCACACAACGACAATAGGCTTAAAAAGTCTTGCAGGGAGTTCAGAACGGTTTTAGTTAGGCTCAGAAAAGTTTAGCCAGGGTCTCCCAGGCTAACTTAGGGTCGAAAGCCGGGGACTAAATGTACCCCGTACAGTCGGTTGCAAGGGAAGCCAGGCGGAACACGGTACCTTATGTGGAAAGGATCCTCCAGCGGGGGCAGTTGTTCCTGGCAGCGGGTGCAAGTCACAGCGTTGTCCAGAGGAAGAGAAGATCTTGACGTGGAGGAAAGATGAAGGTCGTTGCACTGCCAGGGAAGAAACCAGCCGCTGAGTTTTCCGGTTAAAGGTACTACCCTTTGATTCGCGGTAGTGGTAAAACGTGGTATCCCGGTTGCCGGGGTGCTTCGCACAGGCAAGGCAGCCACGAGATGCTGCAGGAAGCGAAAAAGGAAGCAGACTGGTTATCCCCACCAGTCGAAGGAAGAAGACTCTCCGGCCTGGAGATCTCCTCTGTCGGTGGGAAAAGTGGTGAGAAGGTTCAGCAGGGCTCCACCGGTGGTGTCGTTGTAGCAGGTCGGCTCAGCTTCTCCCTCGTCGGATTCTTGGGTCCTGTGGCGACTTCTGAAGTTCCAGTCACCAAAGCCCTGCTTTTATGCAGAAAACCCCCATTCACTCAGCCTAGCTGTCACTCAAACATGCTGGGTCAATCAGGACGGAGTGCGACTTGAGTTGCCTAGGCAACTCAGTCCAGGGTGCCTAAATCCCCCTCCTAAGTACCCCAGACAGTGGCACCACTTTGGAGGGCTTCTGTGGAGAAGCCCGCCAAAATAGTGGAACAAAGGGCTCCATTTGGGTTGGAGTAACAGAAGCGAACACAAACGCCATTTTAGAACAGAGTTCTGGCAAAAAGTACCAACCGGAGAATTAATATTAAATAAATAAACAGGCGGTATGTTCGAAGCTATAGGAATTAAATAATTAAAGTTGGTAGCCTCGAACAATGGGAAATCCCATGGGGATATATTCGCGGTCGAATATAAAAAGTAGTATCCACTGCCACCAGCCAAAACAATCAAATTGCCCCGGCCAGTATGTCCACAATATGATGGTTTGTATTGGTTCTGTTCAGAATTTGAGACTAGTAAAGTCAATGGTGACTTTACATACCCTGGGAGACAGTAGTCAGTCCCAGGGTATGGAGTCTATACTGGGGGGGTCACTATGACACCCCTGTGTTACTGCACTGAGGGTGCTGTGTAACACACATCACAAAAACACTTGAAGCCCTATGGAGTAAAAGACCCCATAGCCCATTAAACACATCTAGAATCAGAGACACACTCGAATCATGTCCAAGAGTGAGGGTAAAAGAGTCTCACTCTTGGCAGGAGAAAAAAATAAACCCCAAAAATCCAGCAAAGCTGCAGGGGGACTCACTAGGTTATGAAATTCAGCCTAAACAGAGAATTCTCCCTAACACTGCCTTAATTGATTTTCAAGTTCAGATTCGTCTGTTTTCTGCCAGCAGCATTGACCAGTAAAACATACAATCCATATTGTCTGGAAAGTAGAGGCCTTTTCGGTGCTCTATAAATCGTGGAATAGATTTGGGCCATGCTTTCCTAAAATGAACACCACATTAAAAAGAGCCCGTCATTAACTGAGCTCTTCAGTCAAGAGAAGTGTCTGTATATTTTATAAAAAAAGCATGCATTTTGAGTAAAGTGGTTATTTTATATTAACACGTATTTTATTTTGATCTGGAAATGCGCATGAATGTGTTATTTTAAAAGCTTCCTTTTTGAGCGTCCTCTTGTGGTGTTACAAATGCTGCCAGAATCCGAAATTATGAGCAAGGATTTTATTTGGAAGCGTGTTCCTTCGTTCTGGCACGTCTATGCAAGTCCTTTCGCCTCATATCTGTACTGGTTCCTTGCTTTTTCACACATCAATCTCGGCGCACATGTCACGGAGAGTACTATCGACAGCAAATACCTTTCCCTGCTCTACATTTGCCTTTAAATTATAAATTAGGGCTTTGGTTTCCAATTTGTGGGGAGATGTCCGATGGAAACGATGACGCGGAGCTTCTCGGCAACACGACCAGTTAACGGCGTTCGGAGTAAGCCTTATCCCCCTGTCGCGTTTTTGTACGCTATACTTTCAACTGCCTGTTTTTCAGTAGTACAATACACAAAATACCGTGTTATAAATGACATACTTTTTGATGTCCGTAGGGTACACAGGGTTCGTCTATATTTGCTTTCCTTTGTACTGTGGCCCAAGAGTAGATCAAGTATCGGCTCAGGTGAACTAGACTCTGCTCCGGTGTCCTCATTGCTGCAGGGTTTTTCGGTAGAGAATGACATGAGGTAATGTAGGTTGTGCTTTTCTCTGTGCTCTGAGGCAGCTGACTAGGATGGAAAAGTAGTTTTAAAAAAAAAAAGCTGTTGTGTTTGGAGCATGCTTAGTCTGCCAGCAACCCATCTCTGGTCTGCAGGGGCGGCGTTGGGGCCTTTCAACATTTTGATTTTGACTGGGCTCTGAGCCACACGAGGGGGCCCAAGCCCCTGCCACTGTGCTGTATTATACACATTCCCATGATGGTGCACATTGAACCGCTTTTTTCAGTGAGCGTGGTCCAGTCTGCCTTTGCTGTCGCCATCACGGACTTCAACATACCAGTATCCTGCAGCGCTACATTGAACACCTCATTGCCTTTCCACATCTTGCTGGATTCCCAATACATTAGCATTTCAATCCGGGTGCTCACGCAGGGTCTCCAGCCTTGATGACCCCTCTGTCTTTCCACCTCGTTCCTCATTAGCTCATTGTTCTATGTCGGCAATGCTGGTCATCATCCCCCTCCTACAAACGTCTAAACTAAATTCGTGCCATCATGGTAGGTTGCTTAGTAGTCCTGAGATGCAAAAGAACTGGTGCCCCTCCTTCCCCTGGGCTCTGTTCTCAGTTACTGAAATAGGGGGGGGCTAACTCCCACTGAAGCCCCCCAAAACCCTGGACATTTATCACAAGTTTTACCACCAAAATAATGTTCACAGACGACAATTTGTGGATTGGAAGAAACATGATCAGTCAACCTAACGGGTGGTCCTAGCCTTACTCATGCTACAAGTGCACCTTGCATACAAAAAACATTCCCGGGTGGCCGCTCGCCATTCCCGCGGTTTCACAAACCAGTAAGCCTTCGTTTCAGTTTGGCATATTTCCGGGTGACTTGTTCACTTCTGGTCTTAGTTCTAGCGAGTACGCCCGCCTCTGGTTGAAAGTCTGCCAGGCAGTCAACTCCTGGATCCTTGTAAGAAGCGAACCCTGGGCCACTGCAATCGGCTGTTGTCCCAACTGTCCCTATTGGTGTCGGTGTCTGTCGAACCCCATCCTGGCTCATGCAGCCAGTGGTTAATGCTTCTGGCAGCATCCACAGTGCGACTCCTTCTCTAAGGCTGCCCCTGTAACTCGGTCAAGCTTTGGGGGTTGCTCCCCGACCCACAATGCCACTACCTACCTCGGCCCATATATACTAGCCATAGTTCCATGCCCATCCTGCCCTTTTTTAGCTCTGCACACACATTCAAGAGCAAAACATCCTGCCCCTTGTCCGACAGCTGAACCCTGTCGCTAGCAAAATGTAATGGGTCCTTCTTGCACAACATCCTGTACTTGATGAAACCCAGTCCTTCCAAGTGCATAAACCTCTCCATATTTTTGTTCACAATCTTTCCAGATTTCTCGCACTACCTCCGACCCAAAAAATCTTTCCTTGGAAGCATGTGCCCCAGGATCCAGATTTCCTCCTGCATTTGCTTCAATAACCACCCTCTGCTCAGGTCTGTGAGGCCATCGCATCCAAGAGGAAAACATTGTGCCCTTTGTTACAACACATACCTGCCTTTTTAAAAAGGGTCACCCACCTGCCATAGAAAAGGACACTCCATCCAATAGTGAACTAACGAGCGATCCCAGCACCACCTGTTACCCATGAACTTTGCCTTTCCCGTCCATCCACTGGTCTCTTCCGGTCTTACCTATTTCCAAATGGCCCTGTACCATTCCCGGGAAGTTATTCTGATACTGTGTACAGAGCATAGCCCCGGGCCACTTAGCAGTCGTTGAGGAGTCCAACTGCCCCCCTATGGTTAAAAGTGCCCATCTATTATTTTGTACACACCCTGGTGGCCTTTAGCCATATCCAGGCATTCTGGGTGGCCCTCTGCCATTAACGTTCATCCGCTGAGTGGCCCTTCGTCAGTCACCGCTAATACACTCCATTACACTGTATGGAGCGCTGCCCAAGGGCACTCAGTTGACGAGGACTTTATGGTAAGAGTGCCCGTCAAACAACCCCTGCCCTATCGCCCTAGGGTATCGTTCCTCAGCTGGGATCGCCATTCCACTTCCTGTCAAACCCTCCCATATCTGGCATCGCTAAACTTATTCCTGTGTCCTAGTTGTCGCAAGAAATCTCCCTTCTGCTGGCTCCATGTCCCCTTACAAAGCTTCCTGCACCAACACCGAACGGGAGATATCGATGTCGGCCGCAGCCCATTGCCAGTCGTTGGTGTTCAGACACCACCTTCAAGAACGTAATGCAGAGCTACGCTGACACCTGGACCTAACTCCTGGCGCAAGCGAATGCTCCCAGAGCCTCTGATCCCTGTTATCAGCCGCCACCATTCCGTCTTTAACTGCTCCCTTGTCTCCAAACCTATGGATAGGCCTTCCAGAACTTCTTTGCAATACGCATGTCTTACCTGGAAACTGCAAATACATCCTTCTTTGCAGTATGCATGGTTTTCCTGGACCATGTGGATATCCTAATGTAAACTGCTATGACAGCATACATTGAAGTGGTAGACTCCACGAACTGACGCCGCACTACTTCAGCCTTTAGTGTCCTGAGTTTTTTAATTTTGTAAACCTATTTTTGTATTGAAGGATACGTCCTTTCAAAGTCATCTGTAGAAATGTGTTGCATCCTCAGTTGACCACCCCTCCCCCACCGCAAAGCTCTTCCTGGGCCCCGTTATGTGTAATATCTATTACTGCCCTTTGCAGGGAGTAGTGCCAGTCGTACCTACCACCTCGAGTTGCGCCCTGCTGGTGCAAAGAACTGTGCTAGCAAGCCAGCAAAATTGTGCCCTTTAAAAAAATAAAATGTAATAAAAAAAAAAAGAAATACATCCCTGGTCCTTAACTGGGCCCCTCCTCCATGCATTCATGCATGCACCGACCTTAGCAGTGCCACTTGGAACTTGTTCTCATCAATCCTCAACTGGGATGTTACCTGATAAAGGACCTTTGTCTGCCGAACTTCTCACTGGTCCTTTGTTCCTCTGACATTACATTCACTACATCAATCCCAGTGACCAGGTCATGTCGCTATTCAACCTTTTAAAGTAGCTGCTCCTTAACTTCACAAATGTCCCCTTTTAAAAACCACCATCAACCAGTAGCTGAACCAGTAAGGTCCCTCTGCCGAGTGACCCAATTAAGAAAAAACATGCGCGCATTATCGTCGCACTTACGCGCTCATGAACCCTGGGCACTGCAATAGTTATTTTTGTTTTTATTATATTGTTAATATCCCCCTTTTGCCAAAGCAATATGGAAATTTCTCTCTACTGTAATTATTACACAACCACAATTGCTATTTATTATCCACCTTGGAGAATCAAAAGCTGAGTCAGCCATGCCCAGATTCAAACCTGTGGCCGTGAAATCCCACATTGCTTTTGGTTGGAAAATGTAACTTGCTGAGTTACCATACAAGAAAAGAAAATGGCATGCATCCCTCCATGAACTGTAGACTATTCCACCAATGTAGGCTGTTCCTTCTTTGATAAACAAGCACTTGAACTTGTGCTGCTCGGAGTTGTCTTCCTTCCTAAAAAAAAATGCATCCATGTTCCCCTGAGCTCTACCCTGACCCTGAAACTCAGTTCACCCCACCCTCATTTTAAAGCACTCTTTTCCTTGACCTTGATCCGCAAAGGCAACTCTTCACTTACCGTGGTTTCCTATACCTGCCAACAGATTAATACCATCAACCTAGTTAGGCAAGATTGTATGCAGTACCCTGTGGGAGACTGCACCGGCCTTGTCCTCTTGGCAATAGTTAACCGAACCTTTGGTATAAGCATCTACTACACAAGTTGGTAGAGTGACTGAGCAGCCAACTTATCTCAAGAGGGGTCAATGTGAGCTGTAGTGTTGCAACAAAGTTTCACTGTGACAGGCATTCAAATGAACACTTACACTCAAGGTTTCTTGATTAAACAATTATTTATTAATTTAACAGTCAGTTGAATAAGCCTTCTTTAGAAGGGAGCAAATATGTAACACTTTAAAATATACTTCAAAAATGCACATTATCAGTAAATCAGTAGATACCCATTTGGGATGGCACACACACTTCCTACACCCTGAGGTGACTTAAATAACTAGGACACTGTGGACATTGATGTATCACTGGTACATTTAGAGCAATACTGAGTTTGATGTCAAAAGGAAAACGTTGAGGGAATGAAACAATGGTTAGCAAATAATCTTAAACCGAATCCAAGCAGCACCTTTGAACCCCCAATGCAATGTAGATTAACCCTTTCCCAGCTACACAAGTTATAGAATGTGTCACTTTTTGGAGGGATAGTTGAAGCACAAAGTCAGAGGTTAGAGTCTTTCAGGGAGCCTGGAAAGCCAATGTCAATTGAGCAAAAGTCTAGGGGAGCTGACACACTTCTTGAAGGTAAGTAAAAATTCTTGCACAATGTTTTAGAAATCTTTGTAGAAAATGAAATCCCTGTGGGGCCACAAGCTGGAATGCTTTTGAGGGGCAAAGCTGCAAGCAACTCTGCAATAGGCAACCAAGGCCCGTCTCAACTGATAGCTAGCAAGGCTACACAACGAGAGGTAAGTACCTCTTAGTTTAAAGTGCCTTGGGTCTGAAGAAATTGATTCTAGCTGGCTTCTGTTCCAGTTGTAGTATGGCAGATCCTGTTGTTTCTGGGGCTCAGTCGTGGGGACAAGAGGGAGGACGTCTGGGTACTCCTGAACTATGGTTTGAAGGTTGGCGGCAGCAGTGGGCAAACTTCAGATCAGCGGCACTTTGCGGTTTCAGCTTCTCATGAATAGCACCACAGCGGTTCCCGGATAATTTATCGGCTTTCCTCGCATCTGGGGTGCAGCACTCTGTTGAGGTGGCTCAGGCTTGGTCAGTCCTGCATCATGGGAGTCTGGAGGATCTTCCTGGGGCTCAGTCCGACTTAGACACTCACTCGATTCTGGTGTTCCTCTCCCTGGCAATCTGTTCCCACAGCAGCAATGGAAGTACAGCCAGCTCCTCCGAGATGATTTCCAGATGAGTTCATCTTGGGGTCGATTGGTCCCACCAACCCAAGGGGAGAAGTCGTCCTTTGCAGGGTCAGCACTGCAGCAGGGCTTTACCGGGCAAAGCAACAGTCCAAGAGTTGCAGCAAACGTCTCTTCCAAGCTCTTCTTCGGATTCCTTCATCCAGTGGTCAAGACTGCCTTTCAAGCAAAAGACCTCTCCTTTTTATTCAGGTTTCTCCCATTAATTCGCAGTCTAGCTGTCAATCGGACAGCAGGGTGGAAGTCCTGCAAAGACAGCCAGCCAGCCAATCGCCTTTTGGGTGCATTCCTGGAACCAAGTTTCAGCACCTCCCTCACTTCCTGCCCTGCCAGACACTCTGGAGCCAGAGGCGGGCTTCACTGGTGAATCCCGCCAAAGACAAGACAAAGACGAAACCTTGTTTGGCGCGCAGAGTAAATCTCAAGAAGGACCTCTCCAATAAGAAATGGCGAAAAAAGACTGGGCCATTTTGACAAAATGGGCACACATGGGTGCTTTACTGCAGCTGCAATTGCAGCCCACGGTAGAAACACACAATGGTAGGAAAAAGTAAACCACTGCCACCAGCCATTAATTGTAGTAAGGGTAACATAAAAATGTTACATGAGAAACTAGACGAACCTCCAGCACCCGATTGTAGGATGGTGTGTGCTGGGTCTAGAAAGTTACAAATGTAAGTAAAGTCAATTTCACTCCACTGCTCTTAAAAACAGTAGTTTAACCAAGAGAAGGTTTTTAATCCTTGGGGAAATCTGGAAGACTTCCCTTTGTCACTGCACTGAAGGTGCTGGGTGTCACAATGCAAAAAAGATGATGCCTATGGGGTTTGTCAGACTTCAAAACCAAAAGAAACGGTGTTCTAATCACAGACAAATACATGAGAGAGTGGGAAAAAGATCTCGCTCTCTCCAGGTTAGAAATGAAAAGTCCTGAAGTCCAGCAAAAAGAGCTGGGGTGTCTAAGGTAGAAGAGAATTAGCACAATTCTGAGAATTCTCCCTAACAAACATCAACCATACAATCTGGATATCCCCATAATCCTAATTCAGTGATGAAACCCTGACTGCTCCTGGTATAATGACAAACTCACCACACCCATCACTGTTCACCTTACAGTTACTCTTTTTCTCCTGTGACAGGAGACTGCTTTTCTACAGCACTTTTTTACCTTGTTCGCTGCTGAGAGTGTCCTGTAATTATAGCTGAAAAAGTTTTTAATGGCATCGATGCGAACCTCTAACACGCAGATATACTCTCTGCATTTTAGAAACTGTACTTACCTATTTCTGCACACCCTTTAACCTCGTTGCCCCTGCTGCGACCCACAATACACCATGGCACCCTATTGTGTCACTTAAATCATTAAATGTGCCCCAACGTCAGTGTGTTTTTCCTATAGTTAGTATTTAATCATTTACAAGCACTTACATGTTTACAATTTTATCTTGATCGCAATATGGCTAAACGGTGAAGCAGGCATTTTAACCAACTGTGCAATTGAAGCACTTGCCGTCACACCGTCCTAACTTTACTTGTTACAAATACTTACTTTTCAAATTCAAAACCCATCGTTATTATTCCTACAGTTAATTGCCACATACACAATTGTAGAAATGTGCCAACCTGAAAATCCTTAATGACAACCTGTTATGCTAAACTAACATCATTGTAGCTTTGTTCTAAACATCCTGCAAAGAAAACTATAAACTTCAACTTGAAGTAATAAATCAATGCCAAAACTAATAAATTGCTACCGGTACACTCAAGAATCTAATACTTTCTCGCATCTAAGTACATTTCCAGGCCCCGCCTGCGTAATTTCATTCCGCTGCAAAGTTGCCCTAAAAAGAACCATAGGAGCAGTCCCTGCACACCTTAAATGCATATACTCCTATGTCCTGTCCCCTTTACTCCATACTTATGCGACATTCCTCTGTCCTGTGGGACAGGACCAGAGCACTTTGTAAAAAGCATCACATTTTTCAAAAATGTATCCTTCCTCTCTTTTTACGCGGGGTACTGCACACAGCCGTAACCCCGCCCAGCGAGTCGCCTATCAGTCCTTTCCTCCGCTCAATCGGGACTGGACGCACTTGCATCTTCGGAAGATTTTTTTTTGTTTGCTTCCAGTGTTCTCCTCTCTTGCTCTGGCTTAGCGGTCGTGTAGTAGTCTATGCCATTTCAGTTAGACTTTCCTACTTGTTCTTCTTTTCAGCGACGCTTCGCTAGGCCGGATCCCCATCCTCTCTGTTTAGAGTGTTTGGGTCCGGATCACCGATGGCACTCGTGTTTTTACTGCGACTCCTTTTCGGTCTGGGCGCTTCAACGTCGTTTGGAGCGGTGGAAGGAGGTCTTTCAGCGCTTTCCTCCCTGCCCCCGTTGCATTTTCTTATGTTCATCGAGGAAAAGAATAAACGCCCGGTGAGTTCTTTACTTTTAGAGCACCCCGGCCGGGGGACTCCTTTCCAGGGACTTCCTGGTCCGGAAAGAGCAACACAAGCTCTACTACCGGGGCTTGCCCTGAGGTGCCTTCTAGGCCTAAAAAGTGTACCAGAGTTTTCTCCGAGGGCCTCCGTCAGGGGCCTATTGACACCGGATTACTATCCGAGGCCCCTCCTGTGGGGGCTGTTTGTGAGCCCAGTTCTACTGTGGCAGCGGGTATCGGAGCTTGCTTCAAGGTCTCCTTGGCTGGAGCTTCCCGTAAGGACACCAGGGAACGCCCTGAGGCCTCTGTTGGGGCTGTTGATACGAATGAGAAGTTCGAGGCCTGCTGGGAAGGGGATTTTACCGGGCTTGGGTCCGAGAGGCTAAGATGACCAACAGTTCTGAGAGGCTTGTTAAGGTCTTGTCGGTGAGGTGTGTTCCTCGCTCCCGCTCAAGAGGACACTAGCGCTGAAGGGCCTTCTTGGTAATCCTCTCCATTGCGTCCCTGGAATTACTCAGCTCATGAGAGGCCTCCTCCAGTCGTGCCTAAATTGTCGGCGGAGGATGTCTTTTTTGGCAAGTTTCAAAGACTTATGCATTCCGACCCAATGAAGGAGTACTTTCGAGGCTTGTTTAGGGAGATATGCCCGGCTGCGCCCCCGGCCCCGGCTTAGGCTCCTGTGATTCTGCTGGTGCTGCCATTACCGGCTGGGCCTCCCCCGAGTCTCCCCCCCCCACCTCCCTTGCCTCCGTTGTCCCCAGTGGACAAGTCTATTGTGGTGCCTGATGCGACTCAGCATGATCCGGACCCGTCGGATGATGCACAGGGCGATCAGGACAGCGAAGACCAGCCCCGCTCTGTCAGAGCTTTTCACGATCGGGTGCTGGACATGTGTCTGTTTAGATGTTCCAGTACCCGAGGCACCCGCTCTCCGCAGAAGGCTGTGCTTTCGGGGGCATTCACCTTGTCTCCTTCGGAGCGTACCAGCTTGTTCTTGCAGAAGGACGTTTTGGCCGAGGTCCGTAAAGTCTGGGAGAAACCACACTCTGGACTGTTTGTCAACAAGAAAATTGACGCGCATTACAGGCTCCATTCTTCGGAAGAGGTGGCTTTAGCGTCGTGTCCGCCCCCCTCCTCCACGGTAGTAGCTGCGGCCACTTTACAATCCAGACCTGCGGCAACGTCTTCTACGATGGCTACACAGGTTCTGGCCAAAGAGGACAAGCTTCTTGACTCCCTAGGGAGGAAGATTTTCGCTAATTCTGCTCTGCAGTTGCGTCGGGCCAATGCTGAACTGGTGTTAGTTGGGACGAATATGAAAATGTGGAAAGGTCTGTTGGAGTTTGAGGAGTGTATTCCAGCTGAAAAACTAGACTATTTCAAAGCAGGATTGTCAGATGCCAGGGTCCTGGCGCAGGATTTGCTGGAGGCAGCGGTGCATCACATCGACGCCTCGGCCCGGGGCCTTGTGCTCGGCGTGGACACCTCGTCAAGCTTGGCTACATGCTACTAAGTTCTCTAAGGAAGTGCAGTATCCATAACTGTCCTGGTAAATCCACCTTTCAGGACTCTGAGAACGTTGTCGCAGCCTCGGCCTTCCTCTGGTTTCGGGGGTTTTCTAGATCGAAGGTCCCGCAGGGTTGACACCCCTTTGGGTAATTCCTGCCGGAGGCAGCAACGGAGTTGGTTTTTCTCCCGCTCCTCAGCCTCCTCCTCAGGTTTCAAGGTGGCGTCGCCACCGAGAAACCAGCTAAATGAGCGTTTTCTGTGCTTGCACGGGACTCCGGTGGGAGGACGCATTGCGTCTCATTGGGAGGCGTGGCAGACCATCACCGAGGATCGGTGGATCTTGTCAGTCGCTTGGGCCGGCTTCCGCGTACCCCTTCCTCCTACCCCACCCATCAATCCTCCCTTCCAGCAGTCAGGGTTGCCCTCCCTCAGAGCCGAAATTCAGAAATTACTGGATCTCAGAGCAGTGGAACCCGTTCCCTTAAGGGAGCGAGGAGAGGGCTTCTACTACCGGCTGTTTACGGTGCCCAAACCCAACCAGGCTGGCCTGCGCACCATCCTAGACCTTTCCCAGTTCAATCTCTCTCTACCCCAAGAGAAATTCAAGATGCTCGTGCCTTGTCAAATAAAGTCCTCTTTACAGAAGGGCGATTGGCTCAGCGTGGTGGACCTTCAGGATGAGTATATGCATATTCTGATGTGGAATCCACACCAGAGATGCCTACATTTTTCCATGGGGAGGAGCACTTTCAGTTTAGAGTGCTCCCCTTTGGCCTCAGCTCGGCACTGCGTGTATTTACGAAGATGTCGGTTATCGCAGCTTATCTTCGGCTTCAGGGTATCCATGTGTATCCGTATTTGGACGATTGACTGCTGCGCAGTCCTTGCCAGGTGAAAGCCTCGAACAACCTTCAGTTTTTCCTCCAGCTCCTGTTCCACCTTGGGCTGTCGGTGAACTGGCGGAAATCTTCCATGACGGTCTCTCAGGACCTGACTTTCTTGGGTTTTCGTTGGAACACGATCGATTGCAGAGTATACCTGACCGGGGACAGAATGGTGGATCTGTTGGCCACGTGTCAGATGTTTGTGCAGTCGGAGAGTATGTCGGCCTGGTGGTTCCAGAGGCTTCTGGGCCTCATGCTTTTTGGCTCTTCCCCTTGCTCGGCTCAAAATGAGACGGACGCAGATGGCTCTTCAGAGTTCTTGGCATCAGGCTGTGGATTTGGACTCCAAGATGATATCGATTCCAGCTTTCATGAGAGTGGACCTTGTATGGTGTTAGTCTCTCAGCAACCTGTTGGTGGGCACGAGTTTTCAGGAACCCACTCTGATGATGACAATCACGACAGACTCTTCCCTTCTAGGGTGTGGTGCGACGTTGGATCTTCAAGTCTCAGACCTCTGGTCGACCCGAGACAGACTCCTTCATATAAATCTGGAGCTTTTGGCGATCTTCTTGGCGCTCAAGGCGTTCGGGACGGTCATTGCCAACTAAGTGGTCCGTGTCCGCACGGACAATGTGGTGTCCATGTTTTACATCAACAAGCAGGGGGGGGGGCACCAAGTCCCCTCCTCTTGTGGATCTTGCCATTCAGAACTCGGAATGGGCGGTTCAGCATGGCATATGGCTTGTGGCAGTACACATCCCGGGCCAGCTGAATGTTACGGCAGATGCCCTCAGCCAACGAACAATGGTCAGCTACGAGTGGGAATTGAAAGCGGAGTTCCTCTTGCAGATATTCCTGTGTTGGGGCACCCCGGGAAGTGGACCTCTTCGCAACATCGGGAAACGAGAAGCTTCCTCTATATGCCTCCAGAAACGCGCTGGGAGCCTCCTCTCTGGAAGATGCTCTCGAGATTCCCTGGCACAACATGAGGGCCTATGCTTTTCCGCCTCTGCCTCTGATTCATCGGACTATTTGCAAGCTGAGGAACACGGTGAACTGTCCTCTTCTGCTCATAGCTCCGTGATGGCCGGCCAGGTTCTGGTTTTCTGAGCTTCAGCATCTGTCTGTGCGTGCACCGATCAGGCTTCCGTTGGTCCCTGACCTGCTTCACAAGAGAGATCGACGGCTGTGGCACCCCTCCCCACAATCGTTCAGCTTGGCGGCATGGTGCCCGAGTTAAGATCTTTAGAGCATCTCAACCTGTCTGCCGACAACATGTGCATTATTCAGGCAGCCAGGAAGCCCTTGACGAGGTCTTAATACAGAAGCAAGTGGCTTCGGTTCTGCCATTGGTGCTTATCCAAGCAGGTTGACCCCAGGGTGGCTACCATCGACATGGTACTGTCCTTTGTCTCATCTGGCAGAGTTGGGCATTCATGTCCTTTCATGCAGGACTTATCTTTCGGCTGTTGCTGCCTATCTATCCATGGATCATTGCTCTTTTTCACTTTCAAATCCAGTGGTTAAAAGGCACTTTGCGGGTTTAATGCGTCTTTACCCTCCTGTTCGCAATCCGCATCCGACGTGAGATGTGAACGTGGTCCTTCCGGTCTTGTGCCATAAGCCTTTCGAACCGATGGCTACGGTAGATCTTAAGCAGCTTTCGTGGAAAGTGTCCTTCTTGGTCGCCGTTACTTCGGCAAGGCGTGTGTGTGTGAGCTCCAAGCTTTGTCGGTGGAGCGTCCCTTCTTGGTTTTCCACAAGGACAAGGTTGTCCTGAGGACAAATCCTTCTTTCCTACCGAAAGTGGTTTCTGATTTCCATCTAAATCAGTCAATCTCCCTGCCGGTCTTCTTTCCAAACCCGGCTTCGGAAGCTGAAAGAGTTTTACATTGCCTGGATTTTAGACGAGCTCTAATGTTCTATCTGGACAGAACATCTGAATTTAGGAGTTCTTAACTATTGGTGACCTTTGGTAATCCGCAGGGTAAGCAGGCCTCCAAAGCGACTATCTCCAGATGGATTGCTGCCTGTATTACAGAGTCGTACACTGTTCATGGTCTCCAGCCTACTAAAGGGATTCATCCACATTTGGTATGGGGCAAGGCAGCTGCTGTTGACTTTCAAAAATATGTCCCCTGGGAGACCATCGCGAAAGCGGCTACTTGGGCCTCCCCATCGGCTTTTTGTAAACATTACTGTTTGGACCGGAGCTCTAAATCTGATGCTCAGTTTGGCCAGGCTGTGCTGAAAAACCTGTTTCTGTAGGGGCTTTCCATCCACCCGTAGTTCCTGTGAGCAGTGCTTGGGAATCTCCCATAAGTATGGAGGAAAGGGAACGGGATGTAGAAGTATTGTAAGGTTACTCACCGTGGTGACCACCTTACTCCTAGTCCATAGTCCCCTTTCCTCCATACGCCCGCCGTCCCCTCTAATAAGGTTCCTCCGTTATTGCTTAAAGGTCTCTGACCCGGCGATAGAAAAGGACTGATGGGCGATGCGCTGGGCGGAGCTAAGAAAGGCAGGGTTATGGCTGTGTGCGGTAAAGAGAGGAAGGACACATTTTAGAAAAATGTTATGCTTTTTACAAAGTGCTCCGGTCCTGTCCCGCAGGGCGGAGGAATGTCCCATAAGTATGGAGGAAAGGGGACTATGGACTAGGAGTAAGGTGGTCACTACGGTGAGTAACCTTATAAAACCGAACTTCCCTCATTTCGCACAGTCCGACCTCGGCACAAGTGAATCACCTCCACCATTAATTGTGCATGACTGAGCCTGGCTGGGTATATGTGCACTGACTGCAGTGATAATCTCACCTGCCCGTACCAGAGCTTCCTACCCTCCAGGGTTGGCCCCAATTTCCTAGCTTTTCTCCTCCTTCCCAGGGAGCAGGGGGAGATGTTTTATGTCTGCTGACACAACACCCTGCCCCTTCTAGTAGCATACAATCTGAGACGATGTTTGTCTCTGGTCTTCCCTGATGGCACATTTCAGCTGCTGCGGTGCACTCTTATTTCCCTGCTATATGAAGGAAGTTTAATTCAGCGCACTCTTGTATGTCCCTCGCTCGCAATGACTTGACCAAACCTGCCGCCTGTAGCTGCTAGAAAGGGGTACTTTCCTGAAATAGCATATGATATGGCATTTATAATGCGCCTATACACAAGTGTTTCAAGGCGTGACGAGGCTAGGGAGGGGGAACAGAGGGAAGACAAAGACAACGATCTTACTAGGCCATTGAGATCGCAAGTGCAGGGGAGGGGGAAGGGGAAAAGTGCAGGGGGGATGGGGGTAGGAGCCAGTGCAATACATAGGATCAACAGTAAAAAAATATAAATACAAAATAAAACCATAGGTAAAAGTGCATCCAGCTTGTGGCAAGTGCAGGGGTAAGTGCAGACACCAAGTGTCAAGAGCTGGTAGGGGGACTGTGGGGATACAGAAACAGTCCCCAAGTGCAGGGGCTGCGCGGGAGGCAGTGCAGGTGTGCAACTGGTGGGGGCGTGGACCTGGGCCTGAGATCCGAGGGTAGCCAGGTGCCCAGTGCAGTTTCAGTCGGGAGTTCACATGGGGCGAGGAGGAGAGAAAGCTGAAGCAAAGAGGAAGGTCTTGAGGTGCTTCCGGAACCAGAGATGGTTATCCTCACGTTTCCGGGAGGCAGGGAGGCTGTTTCAGAGGGAGGCAAATGTGTCCTTCCTCTCTTTTTACGCAGGGTACCGCACACGGCCCCAGCGGAAGATGGAGACCGACCACCAACTTGGTGCTTGGAAAAGTAAATGACCTTGAGGGTTCGAGAAGGAAGATATTTAGGAAGAGAGAGTTGAAGGTATTGAGGCCCCATGCCCCAGAAGGCCTTGTGGACAATGCAGAGGGTTTTGAACTTAATCCTCGCAGCCACTGGGAGCCAGTACAGAGATTTCAGACCTGGAGAGACGATCCTGTTTTGGATGAGTTGCAGAGGGCAGAGAGTAGAAACAGGCAGATTTAGAAAGAGGCTGTTGCAGTAGTCCAGCCTGGAGAGAACCAGAGATCTGGAGACGGTGGGCTTCTGGGGGAAGCAGAGAAAGGCAGAATACCTCTGAGGAGGTGCAGCTGGTAGTGACTTTTTAGAGACGTCCGAGATGTGAGCAGAGAAGGAGAGTGTCGAGTCGAAGATGACCCAGAGGTTTTTAGCCTGATGGGTGGGAGCAGGAAGAGGGCTAAGAGAGGCTGGCCAGAGAGCGAAAGGAATAGAAGGAGTAGGTGTGCTGATGAGAAGCTCCGTTTTACTGGCATTAAGTTGGAGATCGTTGGCGGCACACCACTCCTGGATGGCGGACAGACTGAGATGAGAGAAGGAGAAGAGGTGGCGGAAGGGAGCCTGGAAATGAGCTGAGCGTCATCCGCATAGCACTGAAAGTTGGGGCAGAGAGTGGCAATGCAGTGGGCAAGGAGTGCCAGCTATTGGTTGAACAGCCAGGGAGAGGGGTTAGACCCCTGGGAAACACCACAGGTAGAGATGGAGGAGAGGAAGGACCCAAGTTGGACCTGGGAGGTAGCCAAGGAGGAGACAGCAGAGGGGCGGCAAGGAAGCCATGGTGGGAAGAGAGGGGACCGCAGGAGAAGAAAAGAAATTGAGGCACAGGAAGCGCCTATCAAAAAGAAGGTTGGCCTGAGGGGCTTGGACCAAGAGGGTGCCATTCAGGTAAACATTGATGACCTTAGAGGAGTGGAAGGAGGCCAGGGGAGCCTCCCATCGGGTGCCACCGTTAATGAGAGAAGAAGAGAAAGGACGAAGCACAGAGACCATATGGAGAGTACATAGGTCTGGCGAGGGAACGACAAAGAGGATGTTGGTGAGGGTTTTCCTGGAGGAAGCACTGGTATAGGTGTCAGTGATAGGGAGGCCTGAGTTGGAGACAGGATGTCCTTTTTAAACTTCTTCCTACCAGATTTAGTGAGGAGAGCAGGATAGTCGATAGAGAAGAAGTTAGAAAAGATAGGAGCGACAGAGAGCACCGTAGAATAGTTGGGGAGAGGAGAGAAGAGGAAGGGGGTATGAGGGGGGAGAACACCAGGGACGGGCGCAAGCAGACGAGACGGGGGGAGATGAGACAATAGTAAACAATTGGACAAACCGACAATAGCTCAGACAATAGTTGAACAGTTAGCTAGATGAACGCTTTGCTAAGAAGGCAGAACCAGAGATTGCACTACTTTCACAATGCGTTTTAAATACAGGAGAAAAACGCACCTAGGTCTGAGAGCCATGTATAGTGGGAGAGAGGCCTGGGTTTCACAATGCAATTTAAATATGGAGAAATGCATTACTACCTTTGGAACCCATGGTGCGTGATGTGCCAGCTGGCCCCATTGAACCCTGCAGGCTCATGTTGCCTCACCTTGTAAGCCATGACTGCACCAATGCCCCTGCAAACAAATTCCAAGCAATATATGGCAGAAACGCAACAGTCTCCTATTTCCTCAAGAAGAATTCCTTGGAAGCTCTGGTGAGGTGCAAACCCATGACCCCTGGTCTACAAGACTGGTGCTCTGCCACTTATCCACCAAGCCCCTTTTAAAAATTCTACTTAGTTATTCCCTAATTATTGTACACATTTCAGTATTTTGCAGCCAATGCCTGGTCTTAAATGGTTGGTTCGGTCAGAAATGTTTTTGCCCCAATCGATCGGGCATGTATTTTAGAGCATACATCGGTCGTTATTCAAATAATTTCCACTGCAACTTACTTGTATTTTTCTCACTTTAACAGTGGCGAAAATGACGGGTCGGGTACCGCCATCTTGTGCTAATCTCATCCGCTGATCCATCGCTCGAAGTTGAAGTACCCATGCAGCACTAATTCAGACGACCTGCCCCTAACGTTGACATCACTAGACGCTCCCGATGAGTTCCACCTATTTTAATGACGTTAATGGCCAGTGTAGCCAAACGTACCCTGTCATCACCAACGTCCTAACGTTCTCTAACGCAGAACCAGAAATATAAACACACATCCACAACAGACACAAAATGATGATACATGTTTATTTTGAAGAAAACAGCAATAGTTGGTGGCGTTACCAGTACTTTTAATTTTGACAATGCTGAAAAGAGGTAATTAAGTCCATGAAAACATGGGTAACTTTTCCCAGTAGAAGTTGTAGCTAGCGAACAACGCATGGTTCTTACTTTTTGTTTAACTGTGAATGGTGATTTTATAACCCTGATTCCATTCATCGAACAATTAATCAGTGTTTGTATTTGTCACCAGAAAGTTATCTTTCATCACCGATTTCTGATTGAGGCACATGGCGTTCCATCACAGAGAAGAAATTAGTGGTTTACATTTCAAATGCAACACATTCACATGTTTTCAGAGCCTATAGGCTGCCATGTTGCTCCTTATTACTGCAACTGCAAAAGGACAGATTCGTGTCTGACGATGATCACAGATGCTTTGTTGATCATTCTTGTCCAATTGCGCTTAAAGAAGCCGTCGACTGGTAAACTGTACCCATGACAGTCGCACATCGGTATAATATAACTATGGAAAATCGAGAATGCAAAAATACATTTCAGTACCCAATTTATAATTGTGTATATACACAGTACATATTTATGTTAAGCTATCATTTTAAGTTACAATAAACAAGTACGAAGTGTATTATTTGCATCAAATTGAACTTTCATCTGTCACAATGTGAATCATGTAGCATACAGCACGCTTGCCATACTCACTTTCATAAATATTATTTAAAACTTTGCTTGCATTTTGTCTTTTGTTTACATTCTCCTTTTGCGATGGATGACCAACCGCTTCGAAAGACGGATCTCGGTGATAGACACTGAACGTTGCTATGTAAGCTTTTAATATAGTGAATCTTATCGCTTTGTTGTGGCTATTTGACACATTTTTCCTTCAAACTGTTAGTGCAGAGGATTCGAGGACGCATAACAATGCAACCCTTCATCCTGCGTTCAGTGTGTCAGAGGGAGTTCCATTTTGGGAACACATGTCACAAAATTGAAAAATATTAATTGCAAGCTGTGCAGTGAAAAACAACAAACTATTTAAAGTATCCCACATATGAAAATATTTACTTCCATTTTAACGGTATCAATGCGCCTGGTCCCACAACATATAGGTATTCTTTCAAAGATGACCCTATGCGAGGTGCAGACCGGTTCAGATGTCCCTATACTTCAACAGGGCAATGCCCGAAAAACAAAACAATTAGTGTGGGGCAGTTTTTATGGCCAAAGTGGGCCACTTCTTTGCTGAAATAAACAGAATTTGAATACAAAAGCGGTGGGTTAATATATAGAGACGGCAGGAACAGACCGGCAAGGGAGGGGATGGGGTGGGGGGAAGATGCAATTATACAGCAGGCTAGGTGGACTGTTGCAGCCAAAAGTTTACATCACTAAATTTCCAGCATGCCTCGAATGAGTGCAATATTGAAAGGCTTACTGGCTTCTGTGCATCTATTCCAGCAATCATATTGATTTCTGCATTGATGCATGCACGCCTAGTTGTCCTCCACATGTGGGCCTCCATCTACAGTAAGATGTAAATGTGCAAAAGTCACAGGCACATGTTCATAGGGCACATTGGCAAGACTTATTCCTTTCCTCGTCATTTCAATGTTGGCTAACACTGTGGCACCGAAGCCTATTGGCCTATTGCTATCTGCAGCCACGTAACATGATTCCTACTTTCCAGTGAGGTTAGACTTCATTTATTTTATTTATTGGTTATTTGTGAAGTGCCTATACAAAACATTGTGTTTCAAGACGCCACAAGACAGAACGGGGGGTGGGGGCCCTACTAGGCCTTGTAATTCGGATCATGCAAGAGCAGTAACAAGAAGTGCAGGGGAGAAGGGGGTGGGTGGTGTAGGTCAGGCAGAATGGAAAATGCTAGGGTGGGAGGGAGGTGCAGGGCAAGAGGAAGTATACAAGTACAGGGGGGACGAGTTAGGAGGGGAAGAAACAGACCAATGGGGCTAGGCAAGTGGTAAGGGGAGGCCTGGCGGGCAAGTGGCAGGGGAAGCGGGGAGTGAGGACCCCATGCGAAGCGAGAGGACGTGGATGCACCAGGCTCGGTAGGGATGCACACCCCACCAGGCTTGTCAGGGGAAAGGGTCCCAGAAGGGCAAGTGCAGGTTGTGGGGCAAGAAGAAAGGTTGCTGGGGTATTCTGGGCGAAGAGGGCCTGTGGCGCTCAGAAGGGACCAGGCAGCCAGTTAATGCAACAGAGGGGGGAATTAGCAGGGGGTGGATGAAGAAGAGGAAGTTGGGTCTTGAGAATCTTCTAGAACCTAAGGGTCAGGTAGAAGCCTGGGAGGGGCAGGGAGACCATTAGAGGGATGCTCCTGCCGAGGAAAGAGATCTACCCCACACTCTGCTTGGAATAGCGTCAGATCTGCAGAGAATTGCAGCCGAATGACCGAAGGTCGCTAAGATAAGAGGGAGGTATTTAGGGAAAGAGTTGAATGTAGTGGGGCCCCAGGAAGCCTTGTGGATGATGCAGAGGGTCTTGCACTTGATCCTCGCCACCACCGGGAGCCAGTGGAGATACTTTTGGGCTTGAGAGATGCGGTTCCTGGGCTTGAGGACAAGGATCCGTCTTGCAGCAATATTCTGGATTATTTGAAGGGGGCGAAGGGAGGATTTAGGCAGATTGAGGAAGAGGCTTTTGCAGTAGTCCAGCCAGGAGAGGAACAGAGCTCTGGAGACATTGAATGTCTGTATGTCTGCTTCTCCACTTTTCTGCTTAGATTCTTCAACTATTGTGAGTTCATTACAAACCGGGCTTCGAAATTAAGATTGAATAAGCAGGAATTACAAGCAGTGCCTGGGTATCCAGCAGTAACTGGTCACCAGGAGCTACCACTGTGGAACAAGGAGCTTGTTAATAACGTTGCATTAGTTGCCCTGGGGGTGCCAAAAGTAG
This sequence comes from Ambystoma mexicanum, assembly GCF_040938575.1. Taxonomy (NCBI): domain Eukaryota; kingdom Metazoa; phylum Chordata; class Amphibia; order Caudata; family Ambystomatidae; genus Ambystoma; species Ambystoma mexicanum. Next base: position 738,688,655 of record NC_090921.1, on the reverse strand, counting down.
CTTCTGGTTTAAAGCTCACCAGCTTCTTCTACATATGATTTGAGTCACATACTTGAAATGATCAGACTGACATTTATTGTTCTAATATTAATCATAATTGATAATACACAAATCAAAGAAACATAGAAATGTTATCGAGTGACATTACTTCACAAACAATTAAACATACATTTTACCAATTACACCTCAAGTGACATACTATTCCATTAATTGTACAATGAAATCAGTTTTCAAACACTGCACGATGGTGAAGAGAACAAGACATTGTTTGAATCTTATTTATTTTTATAATGCATCACTCACCTGTAGGTCTCGGGACGCACAAGTCTTGAAGTCAAACTTTCAACAAGTTTGTTTGGGAGGGCAAACCTCTTTTGCAATGTTCAGTGGCATAGACTGGGTCCATGAAACAAAATCTGGATCAATTCCATGGGTTTGCATGGCCAGCACAATGTCAGATCTTTCAAAAATTCAAAATCTATCTACGGGCAGATTGGCTTTGCCACCCACTGTTTGCTTCTTTTGGTTAACTCCTTGTTTTAACAAAGCATCCCGAAAATTCCTGCTTGTTCCCTTCCAATGTTCCTGTTGTGTGCAAGTACAGCCAGTCTTGTTCTAGCCTCCCTACCGTCTATGCCAAAATGCGACCTTTTATGCCTGTACTTAAGGCACATATTATGGAACGTCTCCAAATCCGTAGTGTGGCAGAACTGCCAGTCCACCCTCATGCCTCTTGTAAGTGTTTTGTCGTACGCAATCTTCTCAAGTGCTGTGTGAGATGGGGAGCCCGGAACCAACCACCTTTTCTTAAGCTCCTGCTCCTTGTTCAGTGGTCCATGTGCACACTCGTGGAAATGTTAGTTTTCTTTCCAAGTGTGTTTTCTTTCAAAGAGTGTATGTTAGAACAATGGTGCATCAATGAATGCCATTTTTCAAGCAGAATATCTACAGATCCATCACAAGTTGTTGAGCCCCACCAAAGATGGTTGCTGATAGACTGTGACCAATATAAAATGTTTTCTGTAGCCTTTTTTTTCCAGTAGCTGTAATTTATTTCGGAATTGATTTTGCGACGTGCCATACATCATATTGATGCGTTGTTTGGGAACTGCTCTCGCATGGCCTTATCTATTGAAATGTTCCTCTCAGTGGCTATCAGGTCTATTAGCATTCCTATGTATTGCAGAAGTTGAATGGATTTAAAGAACCCATATTTTTCCATGGCAACAGAAGATGTACATTCAGATACTTGCACAGCGACTGAACTTAACATTTCCAGGACATGGAAACCTAATAAATAGTAAGTGAAGTATTTAGCAGAAAAACCTAGACTGTCGCAATGTCCATCACTAGCAAGCCAGAACCTTTTGCCAGCAAGAGCATTGTCCATTATCTTTTTGGGTGTCCATGCCTGGCTAATAGTGGGGAACAAGTAATCCTCCTAGAGTCCCAAAAAGTTAGAAAAACTTGAAATTGTACTGTACGTTGATCCTTTAAACAACAAAGCAGATCAACAGAGTACATTCCCAGCAGGCACCTTTCCAAGTATAGGTTGAGCAGACCATGAACATGAGTAATGGTGGTGTACACAGCTACCCTTGATCTTTAGGTTGGTGCCTTTGACTTCACAAGTAAACTTCACCAATGGCTCCCCACAAATCCTCCCGTGCAATTTATGATCACATTAAATCATTTTCATAATCTTGATCAGAAAGCAGTCAAAAACAATGTTTGGGTTCCCTTGATGCCACTGAAGTATACTGGTTTGTGATTCCATGGTGGTGTAGAAGTCCTCAACACAGCAGAGTGAAGTCTTCATCACAAGCACAATCGTCAGTCAGTAGCAAAGATGCTTCAGTTATTTCTGTGTGTGTTATTTCCGATTTGTCCACATGTATTGGGGAAACCGAACATTGTCTGTTTCTTAGATGGCCTTTTGGATTGTGTGAGCGGTTCTGTAAGCAATTCCAAACATATTCTGTGTTGTCTGTTTCTTCTGGGTGATGTTGTGTTGTAACAATGATCCAGGGTTATTTTCCATGGGTCACTGCTGACTTTCAATTCAAATTCCGGTCACTGGACATGTGCATCACACTGAATTTTGTGAGGACAATGCTGAGCCTCACAATTTAGCCGCTCCCAAGTGACAAGGGTTTGGCAAGCGACATCATTAGTTTGTTTAGTTGTCTGAGTCTTTATGCCCCTCTTATTCCTAGGTCTCTAATCGAAGAAAGTGCTTAATTTATTGCACACATGCAGAATACATGAATTACAACATGAAAATGTAATATCGATGAAATAACAATTTCTTTTAAAAAAAACATTTTATGTACCCTTTTTTTTCGAATTTTCTTTGAAACTGTCAAATTCCATTTGCTAACCACGAGACCAAGCTGAAAAACAGTATTTTGAAATTGTATAAACCTTGAAATTTGCACTTCCACTTAAAGAATCATATATACATATATAACAAAAGGTCACTATGAAAACAATTTGAACATGTTATGTTATTTGGCATTTATATAGCGCTCTATAAATCATCGGCATGACCTCAAAGCGCTGGTGGGTTGAAAGCCCTCGGGGACCATAGTCTGTTAGTCGAGAGAGTAGGGTGCTTGGGTGCACCGATTATGTGCGCAGCTGATGCGATTGCCTGATGGTAGCTGCATCCTAGCATTGGGTGTGGTGGTATTGATATCGGTTGAATGTGTGCCGGATGGAGGTTGGTCACCAAGACTGGTTCTGGCTGCGTTAGGCCTGTGTAGGACGCTTCTGTGTGCAGCTAGGCCGATTTTCGTTGGGTATAGCTGCGTTTGATCACATTGTTAAGGTGTTCATTAAGTATTTTTCGTATGTGAGCAGCTAGGCCAAAATTGATCGAGGGGTAGCTGCATTCTAGTGTGTGTTGGTGTAGAGTAGAGGGTGAGCATTGTGATAGGAGAGGCGAGTGCCTGGGTGGAGGTTTAGATCTAACGAGTTCACTATTCCGGATTTCAAGTCGCGTTTGTGATTGCTGCGCTCAGAGTAAACTTATCAGTAACCAAATAGTCCCATTCAGTGGCGTCATTGCTCGGGATCTCTTTGAACATTTGTCAGCAGGTTGCAAGGTCTCGGCAGACTTGGGGGTCTTAATCGTCATTATTGAAAGAACCAGGTTTTTGGAGCTTTGCGGAAGGCCATGTAGTCTTGGGTGTCGATTATGTGTGGGGGAGTGAGTTCCACAGAATTGGGGCCAAGGTTGAGAAGGCAGAGCCTCCGATCCTGACAGAATTCGAGGTTGAAATCACTGGAGATGAGTGCTTGATCTATGGGTGCGTGATGGGAGGTAGTGTTTTATCTTCTCTTGTAGGTACGTTGGGGCCAGTCTTATGCACTGCTCGGTGGGTAATGCATAGGATCTTGTAGGTGGCCCTTCGTTCAACTGGGAGCCAGTGGAAGGTGCGGAGAGTGGGTGATATGTGGTCTTTGTGTTCCAGGGCGAGGAGTTTGGCGGCAGTGTTTTGGGATCTTTGGAGTTTGTTGAGTTGGTATGCCGGTGCTCCCAGGTATAAGGAGCTGGCATAGTCCGTCTTGACATAACAATAGACAGAACAGCGGCAAGTCTGTTGGGGTAGGAGAGGTAAGGGAAAATGCATCTAAGAAGTTTGAGGTGGTAGTGACAGCATTTTGAAACCTTGAGTCCATAGTGCAGCCTAGGTTTTTGACTATATTGGAGGGAGGGAGGGAAGGTGGGTGAGACAAGGGAGGGCGGGGCCATGAGAGCGGTGTGGGAGAAGGACAGTACTGCCGCATGCCATGATTTCAGTTTTATCAGGGTTCAAAAGGAGGTGGTTAGTCATCCATTGGTCAATGTCACAGAGACAAACTTCAAGGTCGGGACGTGGGTTGGTGCTTGTCTTGGGGATTCTTAAATTTGAGTATCGTCAGTGTAGTTGTAACGGGAGAGGTTGCGCGCATGGATGATTCCTGGTAGTGGTCAGGTAGAGGTTGAAAAGGAGAGCCGAGAGGCATGTGCCTTGGGGTACTCCGGTGGTCACAGCGCAGGCAGTTGGCGCAAGGGGAGAGGAAGGCGTTTTTGTTGCCTGTTGCTGAGGAAAGAGGCAATCCATTTGAGTGCCAAGCCCCGGATTCCTAGTGAGTGGAGGCGGTCTAGGAGGATTGAATGGTTAACATTGTCAGAGTCTGCAGAGAGCTTGAGGAGAATCTGCGCTGTGCAACCCTCTTTCTGTCGTGACCTTAAGATCATCCCAGATCGAGGAGATGTCGAGGTCTGAAGCCTGATTGTGCGGGGTCGAGGAGTTTGTTGGATTATACTTATTTATTTTATTTATTTGTTTATTTATTTTACATTTATAAAGCGCTCACACAGCCCGCAGGCATCGAGGCGCTGTTACAGGAATTGTTTGTTTTTCTTAGTTGCGTAGTTGTGTGTGTTTTTTTTTTTTTTTTGTCTTAGTTACGTATTTATAACGCGCTTAAACACCCAGAGGTTTCTAAGCGCGGACCCGGGGATCGAACCTGTTGTTGCTTCGCGTCGTCTTGCTTCCAAGACGCGCACGCTGCCGCTGAGCTATCCTCCCTCTACGATGGAGTTTAGCTTGGAGTATGCAGTCTGGTCAATGAGTTTTGTGAGAAATCTGGTGTTGTAGATCAGCCTGTAATTCTTAGGGTCGAGGGATGCCTTTTTTTTTTTTTTTTTTTAGAAGTGGCTTGACATGTGCTATTTTAAAGGCTTCTGGAAAGATGCCAGAGGTGAGAGAGTCGTTTAGTATGGCTCTAGTATGTTCTTGTGCGCAGGTAGAGGAGAATGTTTCTTTTTCCCCAGAATAGCGGCTGTGCAGGAGTTTGAGGGGTGACCCATAGGGTCTGCTGTCTGATAGTAGGTCAAGGAACTAGTCTCTGGAGGTGGGTTTGAAAGAGGTGAAGGTTGGTAAAGTGGGCGTCAGGCAATGGGATCAGGAGGGGTCGGTGTAGGGGAGATGGAGGACAATTTGGTGTTAAGGGTTGCCATCCTGTCAAGTGCGATGTTGTAGAAATGTAGCGAGAGTGAGTCGTAGAGTGATTGTCTGGGGGTGGATTGGACAGAGGTTGAAGTAGGTTTCACAAATTTGGAGACTATCTTGTGGAGTTCATTGCTGCTGCAGCCACAGTTCAGAATGTGTTTATTGTAATAGGCTTTTTTGGCCTTTCGGATCTCGGATTTGTAATTACGGTGGTGGATTGCAAACATGGATCTGCTGAGAACGGTATTAGATGCTCGCCATTTGTGTTCAAAGGTTATTTTGTTTGAGTGTCCTCAGGTGGGGTGTGAACCATTTGGGGACGGTCCTTTGCGTGAGATTGCAGGGCGCTAGGGGGTGAGAGGAATTGGTGATTCCTTAAGCCAGGAGTCGAAGGATTCAATGCTTAAAGGTCTACCACATGACAGCGTTGTAGGGGGACGGAGTAGAAAGGCTTCAGCTAGGTCGGGAAATACCTTGACTTTGTTCCAGCATTTGTGATCAAAGGTGGGGACGGGGAGTTGTAGCAGGAGGGGCTGGTGTGTGGATAGAGAAATGGATGGCAAAGTGGTCTGTCCAAATAAGTGGTTTGGTACTGGATATAGAGACCAGGTCATGGGAGCCGAGTATAGCATCAAGGGTGTGCCCACCTGAGTGAGTTGGACCAGTGGTATGTTGAGAGAGGTTGAGTGCATCAAGACTGTCGACCAGAGGATGGGTGATGGGGTTGTTGGGCATATCGGACCAGATATTGAAATATCCCATGAGTGTAAGAGATTGGTGATTAACGACAGAGGTAGATAGTGAGTCACAGAGCTTATTGGCAAAATGTCTGTCGTATCCAGGGGGGGGGTCTGTAGAGGAGTAGGAAGCTATGGGTGAATGTCGCTGGTAGCAAGAGTTTTACTAGAAGGGATTCACAGGAAGCATTGCATGTCTGGGATTCGATGAGTGAGATGGAGAAGTGGGTTGTGTAGAGGATTGCCACTCCGCTGCCTCTGGAGGGTCTATTGTGGCCGATAAGCGAGTAGCCGGGGGGAAGGCTTTGTGCGCGACTGGTGCAAAATAGTCAGAGAACCAGGTTTTGGTGATAAATTGAGGTCGGGGTTGTCAGAGGATAGGAGGTGAAAGATGATATGTCTGTTTCTTGCTTCGGAGCGGGCATTAATAATGCTTGTGACTTTGTGAGTGGAGGTGGTTTTCGTGACGCTCATGGGACATGGGCGCCCGATGAGATGGGGTGGGGGGTGTCTGGTAGGATCATTCTGGGTGGTTGAAACTGGCTGAGGAGGGTAGAGGGGGGGGACTGCATGCCTTTGCACTTTGAGCGTCGGTTCTGTTTGGGGGCGGGAAGAGTAGGCAGGCGGTGGTAGGTATGTGAGACGAAGTGGGGAGGATCATGGGGCATTGGGAGGGTGATGAGTCGAGCATTTGAGGTGTGGGGGGTTAGGCGTGTTGTTTCTGGTTCAAGTCTGGAGGGCTCTGGGAGTTTAGGTGTACTGGGTGAGAAGTCGAGAGCAAGTGGGTGGAGACTGGGAGAGGGGAGGGTCTGAAGTAAGGGGTGGGAAAGGCTAGGGGGGTTGGACCGATGGAGAAGTGGTGGGGTATGGAATGTTGAGGGAGAGGACCAGTTACTCTTTCTGCATTTTTGTTGGTTTTGGTGCCATGGGAGATTGAGAGGTAGGAGGGTCAGAGGGGGAAGAGGAAGAAGCTACTGTTCTAGAAAGGGTGTGACAAGCTACTTTCAGGGAAGGGATCTAAAGGGGAGGTCGGTGGGCGGGGGTCTAGTAGGGGCTGAGGAGGAGGGAGTGGTCGGCATGGGAGGTAGGTTGAGAGGGTGGAGAGTTCGTCAGTGGGCACAATGATGGTGTGGTAGTGGAGGGGAACTCGTGATGTTTGGAATACCAGAGAGCTCCTCTGGCTTGTGAGTTTGATATTGCGTGGGGTGTGGGGTTGTTCTCAATAGATGCTAGAGAGATTATGGATGTTGATGTGTTCGGGCGGATTGAGGAGTGAGGAATGAGCGTTTGAGGAGATGGGTGTTTGGCGCGCCAGAGTGCTCCTCTGATAGAGTTGGAGGTGGAATGATGGTAGGGGGGAGGGCAGGCGTTGTATCAATATACGGAGCAGGGGTTGTGGGTTGTGACCAGATGTGGGATAAAGGGGAGGGTTCATTAAGTTTGGTGCTAGAGCTCGGGTTTTGCACCGGGAGGGGTGAGTTATGGGGGGAGGGTATGGTGCAGAGAGGCCGGGAGTGAGGAGGGGATGGAGAGGTGGCCTTTGTTGATGTTGGATTGCCATTCCCGGGGTGAGGTCATGGGCAGCACCTAGAAATTGATGTCCTTGTAACAGTAGATGCAGTGACTCTAGATGTAATACCAGTGTTTAGATTCTGAACACCAGGACAGTTGGAGAGGGTCAAACAGGGGGCAACAGTAAATGCAGTAAGTCTAGATGCAGTAGCAGTGCCTAGATTGTGGACACCTGGATATGGGAGAAAGGCCTAGCACAGTGACAATAAATGCAGTAGCAAGTAATCTACAATCGCTCTAGGTGCAATAGCGGCGCCTAGACTCTGGATACCAGTATAGAGGGAGAAAGGCTCAACACTTGGACAACAGTAAATGTATCAACAGATAACGTACTAACCCTTGATGTAACGGCAGCGCCTAGACTTGGGACACCTGAATAGAGGGGGATTGGGGGGGGGAAGCCTAACACGGGGACAATAGTAAATGCTGTATCAAATAGTATGCAAAACCATGGGTGGGGTACTAGCTAATTAGATGCAGAATCTGGCTACAGGGGTGATTGCGTCGAGTAGGTGTAATTAGCTGCGCCTAGATTTGGGACACCTGGATAGAGGAAGAAAGGGGGCAACTCTATAGTGGCACTCTATAGATGTGACTCAATGCAGTATTAACAATTTTCAAGGCATGCGACACAGGCCAATATTCACAGTTCACGAAGAGTGCGATGTAGGCTAATATTCGCAGTACTGGCTCAATGTGGCACTTTCAAGGTGTAAATATTAACAATGTATCATGTAAAAAAGATATTTTTTATCTCATACCACACCTCATCCTCCAGACCGGTTGCAGTAGAAGAATAGTACGTTGTTTAAGTTCCAGGCTCCGCCTATATAACTGTAATAATAAAGCTGTGACATAAAAGAAATTACATGTAAAAGATGGTCGGTATTGACAAAGAAGCCTACAAGCCAGTTTTTATCAGAAACTAATATTATACATCACAATAAATATGAACAAATGCACATTTTGTATAGTGGCATCTGAAGGAATATTCTAATAAAATTATTTGAATGTTGAGTTTGGTTGCTGTTGACTCCAGAATAGTGGTTTGTTTAGCATCACGGTAATTTAATCGATGTATATATTCATACCATTGTTCAAAAGAAATGGACATTAGTATTATAATCTAGATCACATGAAAAATGATAAAAAGGTTTGTGTGCAAGTTTCTTGGCCTCACCATTAGGATGTTGGACGTGTCTGTGGTTTTCTTCATGGTAATGGTCTGTAATTCCATCAGTGCGGTCTACGTAAAGACATGCATGTTAATTTAAAAATAATTACCTATTTTGAAAGGATGCAATGTGAGTGTATGTTTGGAAAGGCTCCCACTGCACTGAATTATGGAGTATCTTTAAAGTAGGAACACAAAGTAATCAAGTTCAAAATGTACAATCCACAGTACATCGTGTCACAAAGGAAATCTGTCTAATAAAATATCAATGGAAATATTCCCCAACAACTGAAAACCGTTCATTATGTTACCTGTTAAGGCTCTTTCAACATGTTGAGTGGTCATTTATTAGACATATTATACAGGTAAATTTAGAAAATGGTAAAATAAATTGAAGTATTCAGCATCCACTACTCGCCTGGGTCAATGTGTCCTGAACTTCAGTTGGAACTGCATTAGGAAGTAATTTGCAAAGGAGTTTGTGGCTACACTCTTTAGTGTACTGTGATTGTACATATCTTCCGAGCAGTGCATGCTGCAGATGAGTATTAGATTGCCCCTCGCATCATCTAAGACATCCTTGGCTCTGCTTTGTTTCGGACACTGGAAATCCGCAGCTCAAGGGTCATTTTCTTATTCAATCTAAATCCTTTGGAAATGCATGCAGGGCTGTACTCAGATTTTTTGCATGGCTGTAAGTAAAACCCAAAATGATACAAGAAGGCATAGTTGGTTTGTCCCTATGATCTGTTAAAGAAATATAAATAAATATGAAAAAGTATCACATGGAGTAAATCAAAAATTATATTCCTTTGATGATGAAAAGAATGTACTTGATAAAAAATGGCACCTAAAGCAAACATGCATTGAAAACTTGCAATAGGAAAGATTACATTAGAAAAAGATAATCTGGAATGTTATGTGCTAATTAGAGCTGAAAATGCGTAGCCTTGTTGATAATTCTGTATACATTTTGAGTACAATAAAATGAGAATAGGGTGTACATTGACTATAAAGCAATAGAAAGTGGCCTAGCAGAGAACGTTGACACTACAGAAAATAATAGTAAAAGTTGACTAACAGTTACTTAGAAGAACAGATGAGGGGAGCGTGATAGGCCCGGAACAGTCAAAGGACACAGGCATATGTTGATTGCAGGGACGGGTCTTCAAAGTGGAGTCTGGAGACACCAGGTCTAGGGCCGCCATGTGGATAAGGGTCCTCGGGCGAAAGAACCCTTTGTGGTGTACATGGTATTTAGCACCTTGAGCGTTCCCATTCTCCCAGCTCGCTTGCGAGCGCATGCCCACAGGTGTGAACAGCCATTGATAGCGGAGGGGGAGGGTGGATGTGGATGAAGGGAGCGCGATAGGCCAGTAAACTTATTAAGGCACACCAATCTTTTACGATCCTCTTGGGTGTTAGGACGTGTTGTGGACTTAAAGACATTTCTAACAACTGTTCAGATTAACTTGTTGTTTAATTTTTATATTTAGTTTGGTAAAGTGGAAGGCAATGACACTACACATTATACTGCTGCTGTTGAGGTACTGTCTGATTAAATCCACTGTACTGTCCGCGGTCACTGGAGAATTCATCACGAATGGCTCGAACCGCACAGGCGTATTACTCGTCTAATGCGAAATACCAGTCTTCCATGAATCCACCATGTAAAGGCACGATATGCCACAAGTCTGTACAAGCTGTGTAAGAGATAGAGAAATGGTTTACTTGAATGTACCCAATAATTACATTTCTTTTTGTTTGCACTACCTTGTAAAATGTAAGGCAGTGTTATTCTTTTAAAAAGTACCTTTCAAATGGATTGTGTCCTCCCACGTATTACTCATCTTATGATATTCGTATGCTGCCAGCTTTGCTGCTTCGGAAAAAAATAAACCTCGGCTGAGGGCGCTGTGCACGAGGTCGTGGCGTCTATGTCCCTCGACAGGCTCTGTTCAACGTCACCATCAGTATAAATAGTTCGGTTCTGTTTTTCCGATTGCTTCGCTCTTGAACGGCGCGCTCCGAAATCTTTTTCAGAAAATGTCTTCTTTCACCGCTTCTACTCCCAAGACAGGGTTCAAAAAATGTATGAAAATGTCGATTACAGATCCTCACTGCATTTGTCTTTGGTGCCTAGGTTCAGACCATCGAACCGACGACTGTGGCTCCTGTCAGTTGATGACAGAGAAGGCCCTTCGTGAGAGGAAAGGTAAACTGGCGGTTGGGCGGGAAGCTTCCAAGGCCGCCTCGAAGGCCTCGTCAAAAAAACATAGGAAATCGAGCGATTCGAAAGAATCAGATCGTCGTAAACATTCTAAGAGGTCTCGATCACGCAGTAGATGGAGTCGCTCTTTATCTTGCTCGTCAAAGAAGGTTAAGAGGAGACCTAGATTTCCCTCTTCTTCCTCTGATACGTCTACCGAATTGGTACGATGTCTGACTAAGTCGGATTACCCAAGGAAATGGGATGAATTTAGAAGGAAGATGGTCTTTTGAGAATGCAGCCTCGACCCCCCCCCTCATCCCCCCCCCCCCAAGAGCCAGAACGCTCTGTTGGACGACACAGGGAAGTCAGGAACTACTGTGGAAAGATCCAGAAGTAAAGGTGAACCTCAAATCTCGAGTCTACGTCAGATCATCGAAGATTCATTGAGAATAGAGTTTCCCCAGCACGGACTAAAAAATGTAAGTTGTGGAAGCCCTCGACGACTTTGTCGACGTCATTGGTGCGATGGCTTCAACATCGAAGCAAAGGCGTTTTCGACACCTTTGTCGAAGACGTCATCTGTGTCTTCGAAGACTCCTTCGACCCAAACTCAAGTACAGGGAAGGAGATTTACTCCTTTATCTAAGTCGGACTTCTTTAAGTCTGTCTTCTATATTTGAAGAAAGTGTCTGAGGAAGAAGTTTCCTTTTTGGAGTACAATATGGTATGATCCAGAATCAAAAAAGAGACGTGTGACACCCTTCACTCTGCTAGAGGCATTGATACGTCACCAGAGCTAGAGTTTACAAAACCTGACCCTGCAGAGCATGCAGATTCAAGGTACAGGAGTCTAATGAATAGGGTTGTTGAATACATGGGTAATGAATAGGGTTGTTGAATACATGGGCTGGGGTAGAGCCTCGCCCACATTTGATCAGGATGATGTGACAGATATACTTGACCAGGGCCCCTAGAAGGACCCAGTTCTCCCCTTCCATAGGGCACTTCAGAGAACAGTAGAAAAAAACTGGGAAGTTCCTGATTCTGTTGCTGCAGCCAACAGTACTTTTTCAAAGAAGTACAGAACTTCTAGTTCTGACCCTGATTTTTTAAGTAGGCATCCCACTCCAGAAAGTCTGGTTATTCAGGCTGCAACTTCGTCAAGACAAACAGCCTATCCATCTATCCCCCCGGATAGAGAGGATAAGAAGATGGATGCTAACGTCACCTGTACCCTGGCCAGGTTTACCCATACCCTGTGGGACTGCATTTCGGCGGTGGCTGAACATATTCCTGAGGGCGAGGAAAGGGAAGGCTTCCTGAATATTGTCAAAGACGGAAAGGAGGCAATAGGGGAATGTCTCCAGTCTGGTCTGGATACTGCTGATGGCATCAGCAGATCCATGGCTGCAAGCAGTGTTACGCAGATTTGCGTGGTTGAGGAAGTCAGGGTTTGCACCAGACGTGCAGGCCCGGCTACTCAACCTGCCTTTTTGATGGCTTGAGGCGGTTTGGTAGTAAAGCTGATGAAAGCTTAGAAAAACTACAGACCTCAAAAGCGGCGGCTAAATCTCTTAGCGCCTCTATGCGACAGCCTCAGAAACCTTATTCGGGCTCACCTTCCTGGAGAGGTCGTTCTTTTCAGTACTACTCCTCTTTTGGTAGAGGAAGAGGACAGGCCATACAAAGAGGCAAAAGAAATGTTGCTCGTGGTGGACGAGGAAAAAGTGCTAAATCTGCTTCAGGAACGGCATCTTTGCCCTCAGCCACTCCTGCAGCCGCCTCCAAGGCTTCTCACACAAAACCCTGGTGGGAGGCAGAATCTCTCAGCATCTGAAAGAATGGCGGGGCATTACTTCAGATGCTTGGGAACTGGAGACAGTAGCTCAAGGTTACTGCCTTCTCTTTCTAAAAAGGCCTCAGGACCATCCACCAGGAACCAACTCTGTAAAATTCCAGATCCGCTCCTGTGGCAGGAAATTTTAACCCTGCTAGAGAAAGGTGCAATAGAACGTGCACCTGTAGCAGAGAGGAACAAGGGTTGGTACTCCCCTTACTTTCTCATCCCAAAGAAGGATGGAGGATTGAGACCCTTCTTGGACTTAAGAAACTCGAACAAGTTCCTCAGGAAGGACACGTTCAAGATGGTAACCCTTTCTCAGATCCTTCAGGCTCTCCAACTCCAAGACTGGTTGGTATCATTGGAACTTCAGGATGCTTACTTTCATGTGCCAATCCATCCCAAGCACAGAGTAACTGAGGTTCGTGGTTGGTGGTTCACTATCAGTTTCAAGTTCTGCCATTCGGGCTAACCTCCACCTGAGGGTTTTCACCAAATTGATGCCGGTTGTGGCTGCGAGTCTCAGGAGAGGGGGATTCACGTCTACCCCTACCTGGACGATTGGTTGATCAGAGCGCGTTCTCCAGAAGAAGCTCAGGAACATCTGTCTATCACCTGTCACTTCCTTCACAAACGGGGCTTCTCCCTCGATTTCAAGGAGTCTCACATGATACCATTCCAAAAGCTCCAGTTTATCGGTGCAGTCTTGGATACTTCCTCGGGCAAAGCCTCGTCTCCCGAGGTGAGAGCTCTCCACATTCTGCAGATGGTAACAAAGTTCCAGAATGCCCAACATCCATGACGCCTTCGATTCTTTTGGGAGGTTGCTCGGCCTCATGGCATCCTGCATTTTTCTGGAGCCACAGGCTCGACTGAGGATGAGATCTCTTCAATGGGCCCTCAGAACTCAGTGGTCCCAGTTCTCGGGGAGTATGTCGGATCTTCTGCAAGTCCCGAGTGCAGTTGCTCAGGATTGACTATGGTGGGCTTGCAACTGCAATATCCTAAAGGGAGAATCTTTTTGGCAACCATGGCCGGAGATAACAGTAGTGACGCACGCCTCACTTACTGGGTGGGGAGCCCACACCAACGATCTGACAATCAGTAGTCGTTGGTCTCCATCGGAGTCCAAACTACACATCAACCTTTTGGAGCTGAGGGCAATCAGACTAGCGCTGAAGGCCTTCCTGCCTTTGTACAGTGAAAGAATGTCCTGATAATGACTGACAATACGGTGGCCATGTACTACCTCAACAAGAGAGGAGGCGTAGGATCACTACCACTGTGCAGAGAGGCAATGCAGCTTTGGTTCTGGGCAATACGATAGGGAATCTCTATCGGCAGTTCACCTAGCCGGAGAGCAGAACACGGCGGCAGGCGCTCTGAGCAGGCAGAGAACAGTCTCCCACGAGTGGGATCTAGCTCAGGAAGTCCTTCTGGAGATCTTCGCCCTTTGGGGAACCCCTCAAGTTATCTGTTTGCGGCCAACCGGAAGTGCGAACAGTTATATTCAAGGGAATTTCCCCCAAGAGGAGCTCTAGGAGACGCGTTTGTGGTGGATTGGAAGTTCCCACTTCTGTACGCGTCTTCTCCCCATCCCTGTGATTCCTCATGTAATCGGGAGGTTGAAAAAGTTCAGGAAAACCATGATCCTAATTGCCCTGGATTGAGCCAGGAGGACGTTGTACCTGGACCTTCTGGACATGTCCATCTGCCCTCCAATACGTCTTCCGCAAAGAGAGGATCTTCTCTCGCAAGAGGAAGGTCGGGTTCTCCATCCAGAGGTCAAAACACTCAACCTTCACGCATGGTTTCTGAGAGGTTGAGATACAAGGATTCTTCCGGATGACGTAATGGAGATTTTGCTTTCGGCCAGAAGGCCAGCAACAAAATCCTTGTACCGGTGTCATTGTTACAAGTTCAGTAACTGGTGCAAAGATAAGGATGTGGACCCTTTTCAATGTGGCACCCCAATGGTGCTTTCTTTCCTATTGCATCTAGCCAGTCTGGGGCTCCAGATTGGGACAATTAAAGGATATCTAGCTGCACTTTCCATTTTCAAGCACTCCTCAGAAGAGGTTTCCTACTTCAAAATTCCATTAATAATTCAATTCCTGAAAGGGTTTACTAATATGTACCCTCCAGTCCCCTTTCATGTCCCAATTTGGGATTGAAATCTGGTACTTAAGTTTCTAACTTGTATACCTTTTGAGCCTCTGCACTCCTGTCCCGTGAGGCTTCTAACATTAAAAACTGTCCTCCTTGTGGCCTTAACATCAGCCTGCAGGGTTGGTGAGCTACAGGCTCTCTCATGTAAACCTCCATATACTACTTTTTACAAGGACAAAGTGGTTCTTAAGGTTAAACCCTCTTTCTTACCAAAAGTAGTTTCTGACTTCCGCTTGTCAAAAAAAATCCTATCGCCAACATTCTATCCTCCTCATTTGGGCAAAGAGGAGGAGAGATTGCATAGACTGGATCTTAAAAGGACTCTCAGTTTTTACATTTCAAGAATGTCAAAATTGCGTTAGGATGACCAACTTTTTGTAGGTTATACGGGCCATAAATTGGGATTAGCAGTGACAAAACGGACTATATCCCGCTGAATCATTCTGGCTATAATTGAGTGCTACAGATTGGTGGGAAAGGACCCACCGGATGGACTTTGAGCCCATTTCACTGGGGGACGGCTACTTCTGCGGCTCTGAAGAGTTCATATGCAACATGGGCATCAATGCATACCTTCATCAAGCATTATTGCTTAAATGCCTCTTCTTCCAATGAAGGTTTGTTTGCCAAGGTGGTACTTCATTCCGTCCATAAGAAAAATGAGCACTCCCACCTCCAAAATGACCACTGCTATGGGTGTCTATCATAAGATGAGGAATAAGTGGGAGGACACAATCCATTCGAAGAACAAGTTACTTACCAACTGTAACGTTCTTTTGACTAGATGTTCCTCCCACGTATTCCTAATCGTCCCTCCCATCCTACCCCGCAGTACAGTTTGTTAGTTACACTTCTCACGAACGGTCCATCAGTCATGAGGCATGCCTGGGTGTTCCTCGAATATTGCCTTGAAAAAACAGAACTGAAACCAATGGGCGCAGCACAAGCTATTTATACTGATGGTGACGTTGACACGGTACGGAGCCCGTTGACGCCACGACCTTGTGCACAGTGCCCTCTGGTGAGAATTTCTTTTTTTTCCAAACCAGTGAAGCTGGCAGGATACGAATATCATAAGATGAGGAATACGTGGGAGGAACATCCAGTCGAAAGAACGTTACAGTTGGTAAGTAACTTGTGCTTTTGTGCGAAGTACTGACCCTACTTGCGATTTCAAGTAGGGATCAATTACAAATGTGAATGCATAATCCAGCAAAAACGTTTGGGAGATACTTTCAAGTGAAAGAAGCGTAATTATTCAGATGAAAAATCTAAACATGAACACTTTGTTTTCAGATTAGAATGAGTAATTTATTCAATTTACAGAACAATTGTTTTTAGTCGGTGATCCCTCGAAGTTATATTGATGTAGGGGAACAAAATAGGTAAAAGAATGGGTAGTCCCCAATTTTTTTGTCAAAGGGGGGTTGGATTTGTGTAGGGAGGATGTGTAGAAAGTATGACGATGCAAATCAACTACCCCTGTCACAGTCCACTGTGTACCGGGCCGGCATCTACAAAATTAGTTGGTTTCTGACTGCCATCCTCTATATCATGTCAGTTCAAAAATACCTTTTTAAAACACATTTCATTCAAAAACATCAAATGCATTATTTAAAAATTACAGGAATTATTCACCAAAAATAAAGGAAATGTGCACTTTCCACAAGGCACAAATACATAAAGAAATGACTCAGTACAGTATTATATCCGGAAGTGGGGTTAGTAAGTGATATATCTATATGACAAGTTTGTTTTCATACAGATTCATGTATTTTTTGTCAAATTGCACTGTTTGATTGTAGCCGTTGCTTGAAAAGAGGAATAATTGTTTTTTCCTCTCTAATGGGATTGTTGTTTTTATCCCCTGGATTTGTCTACATATGTTTCGGCAGAAATATAAATTAGACATTATCCCTAATGTCCATTTTCCTTTTTTAGCCGTCTTCAGGACAGATTTATTTCTTTAACGGAACAAAATCAATTCTTTCACCCCTTTCGTGGTTGCAAACAGTCACTGTAATAAAACAAACACACACCAATGTGAAACCAATAATATGGAAGACAGAAGAACAAGGGCATGAATAGGGTATGTTGCGACCCTTCTTTTTGAAAGGCTGACCTGTATAGTATTTTCAGTCGGATTGGAGGGTTTTCACTACTTTCAAAGAAGAGCATATATCCTCTTTATGCGAGGGAGGGAACTCTGTTGCTGTTTGTCCTCTGCAATCGGTAACTGTGACAGAGTACATAGATGTCATCAGTTTCTATACTTTTTTAATGCACATCATTAATTATGCTCACAATAGGGTTTAGTTACTAACCTCAGTGACCAGAATGTCATTTTACTTTCTTTGTAAGTCAGCTTCTGTATTTATTAATCTTAATTGCAAAGCTGGTTTTGTTAATGCTGGACGTCGTCTACTGAGTTATTTTGATGCAAGCATTGTTCATTTATGAACTCCTCACGGAATCTGAAACATAATAAATATTTTCAGTCTTAAATTTCAACAATTGTAGGTTTACACAAAGTTGATTAGCTCCGTTTGCCTGTTTTATGCTTGCACATTATTCTGCTTCTCACTATTGCGGTTAGATTTTAGTTAGTAATTTTCCTCGTCTCCATGCCGGGATCAATGTAATCGACGCATCTATTTTTCATAAGGAAGATTCTGCAATGCTAAAAGCTGTGTTTTGTTTATATTGCACATCGTGATTTTAAACCCTGCATGGTGTATTTCACAAAGCTGAGCTGCGTAGGTAACGAAATCTAACTTACTCCGTGGTCTTTCTTTCTCTCGTGGATCGACCTTGCCGTGAGGTTTTTGGAAAAACTTTTCTGCAAAACACAGCATCTGCCTACTACATTTGCTATTCTGTCCTACCGTGAATACGCGTTTCCTGTTTACGAGGCAGAGCGTCCTAATAGACTAGAATAGCTTGTTCTAATTTCATTGCGTATCACTTGTGTCCGCCATGTTGCATTTGCCATCAAGTGCACTCGCCGTGTTGTTTTAATCTCCTTTCGGTCATCGTTATATTACTCATCTTTGCAAAGACCCAACATTATGTTTCCTAATTCTGCGGGATCAATGGCTTTTGCCACGCATTAATCGCTGTATATAAATTAAGCCATATACATGTATTTTAGTTGTTATGAAGAAAAACAGACATGCGACAAATACACCTGATAGCCAATACAAAATGGATATGTATTACTCGACGTCTATAAATGAAGACTTGTATATGTATTTTGGTTGTTGTGAAGAAGGCCCTGTGAGATGTTTTCTAGTCTTTAAGATCTTATTCCAGGTCTCACACCATTATTTGCATAAATTGATTGTTAAGCTTGTTTTTAATATTTCTTTCTTGTGTTGTGTGTACAGAAAAAAAACATTACTTATCTCAACATCAACATGTTTCTTCAGAACTGTAGATGTTATCACTAGTTCTCGATGTATTAATCTCTTTACATAAACATTCCCCATTCCACTGAGGAATTGAGGTCCTGCTTTACTGTGTTTAAGTTGTAAATCCATCTTTTTTCACATTTTTTCAAAATACGTTCTGCCACCCCCTCTTTTTGATGCAGGAACTGTATCACAAACCAAAAAAGATCTGTAGGTTTGTGATCTAGACGGATGTAATGTACCACTAGAGCTTTTGTTTTCAATCTTGTTTCTTATACACGCCCTATGTTCTCTTATACGTTGTTTTACAGGGCGTTTAGTCTTTCCAACATAGAGTAGGTCACAGGGACATTTTATCCTGTATACCATCCATTGTGATAAACAGTTGGTGAAAGTCTTCAGAGTATGTTCTTTCTGATGCTTGTTAATCTTCTTAGATTCACATGCTGTGCATATGGTTCGACATCCAGTGGTAACCGCGGAGTATTGCATCTTGTCTTTTCGGGACCGAAAGTGGACGTCGGCATAGGCGTGTCTGTAACACTAGCCCTATCGGTACATGTAGTGTACCCAATATCCCTCACGTGCCGAGTTCCCTCAGATTGTTTTTTTCCACCCAGATAACTGGTCGCCCTATAGCAGAGCTCTTACAAAAGAGACATTGTTTATCTTGTACTGACTTGACGGTTATTCCCTGTTAAGTCACTTCGGTCACAAGAACACCTTCGACGAAGACTGCGGGGTATTAGTCTACGGCTCTGTATTTTGGCGCCTAAGATCCGGCGGCTGGATTTTCCACGTGGTCGGGCCCTCTAGCCGACATGTACAGTAGGGAGAGTGGGGTCGGGGTGGCCATATTGTTGGCATGTCTTTCCTCCTTTCCCTTTTGGTCTGGTCATCTTTCCCTTTAGCTATGGAAAGGACTCCTTTTAGATTCTGCCCGAAGTGTAGGGTCAGATATACTTGCAAGGACGAACACAGGACGTGCAACGCCTGTCTCTCCCTAGAGCACGACGAAAAGCGGTGTGTGGCCTGCAAACTCCTTCGGCCTAAGACCCTTGAGTAGCGCCATGTAAAGCGGTGGGCTGCGTACGGTATGTTGTGGGTGGAACACCCTTCCCCACCGCCACACCCGCTGAGAGTGATGGGGGCACCTCGGATGACCAAACATCCATTGCGGATGTTATAGACCTCGAGGCGGACATTTTTAGGTCTGCCACGCCTGCCCCCGACCCTTTAAGGCCTGACTCTGGTCTCGCTACAGTGACCACACCCGACGACAGGGGCGTACAAACGCATCACACTAAGAAGACGACCCCTACACAGTTTTCAACGCCTTCGTCGAAAAAGATGAAAGCGCCAACAGGGCCGCTGAAAATGTCGACGGTGGCCTCGGATCGCTCAGATCCAAAGCCTTCCCCGCATCCGCAGCGGCGTCTTGCGACTGGGCAACCAAAATTAAGTAAGGGCGCTACTCCTAAAACTTCACACGTCGAAGCGTGGAAATCCGACGCTTCGATGGTCCCGAAGGCCGAGGTGGGCCCGAAAACTACGACTAGGCCTCTACCTGACAAATCAACTGCTAGGCCCTCTAGCACCGCGGAAGGTAAATCGCCTACCGATAGACCATGAGAGCAACTGTCTCACACTGATTCGGCGATTATCGAAAGAATTACGGCGGCGGTCGGTCTTACCCCGGTTCCGCCTAAAGTCATGGGACAAGCTGCAGAAAAATCTTCAGAGGCGGTTTGGGATCCCGATTCTTACGATACGTATGAAGATGGTCAAGAGCCTCTTTCCTACACCCTAAGAGACTCTTCAACGCGGTAGGGCGGAAAACGACGTTTTTCCACCCGTAGGCCCGCCTGTATCCTCTAAATGGACTAGAGAAAAATTCGAAGGGTGTATGGATCGGCTGGAGAAGATTCAGTTTTTCTGATCATCCATCCCCAAAAAGGTCTCGGGTAGAGCCTAACCTCCATTTTCTATCTCATTTTCAAGAAGATCAGCCTTCTGTTCCCGTCCAGCAGGAAAACATTGTCCACATGGACACATATAGGGACATTTATAATGAAGAGGAAGAAGCTTCATTTCTGGAGAATTATGAGGAGGAAGACCAGGGTACCACAGACAACTGGGAACAAACCCATCTGGAAGGAACAGACCCATGGGCACAGCAAGATCAGGACACTGATGTTTTATGCCTAGATTCTCCTCCGTCCACTCTGGTTCGCCAGACCTCACCTGTAGATGACCAAATGGCCTTCAACTCCATATTGAAAAAAGCAGCTGAACACTTTCAAATCTCCACTGAAGAGGCTGTTCCTGAGAAGCCTCCATCTAGCCAAGCCATCCCCCTCCTTAATTCTATCAAGAGAAGGTTGGCCCCCTCATTGGTATCACCAGCTCAAACTCGGGCAGTGAACCTAAGAGTGGAAACTACTTCGCCCTTCACCTTCCGACCCTCTATACATTAGAGTGCACGCCATCCCAGGTTCATTGGTAGTGACTACCACCCGGAAAAGGCCAGGAGTGCCCCTTGCCACGGGGGAAGCACCTCCGGACAAGGAATCCAAAAGACTGTATGCTCTAGGCAAACAAGTCTCTTCGGCTGCCACATACACTACATGTATTGCTAATAATACCACACTATTGGCAAGCTATGCTGACGCTCAGTGGAACCTGCTTCAGGAAGGCCTCCAAGAGGTTTCTGAACCCGCCAAATCCAAGCTTCTCTCCATTGTAATCAAGGGAAGACAAGTTAACCAGCATGTGATCAAAAAACACCCTGGCCACTGCGGAAACAGCAGGCAGGTCTCTGGCCCAAGGGACCCTACTTAAGACACTCTTGGCTGCGTACTTCAGGTTTTAAACCGGAAACACAAGCCTCCCTCATCAATAAGCCCATTGAGGAATCTAATCTCTTTGGGAAAGCGGTGGATGAGGCCTTGGAAACAGCTAAGAAAGAGCATGAGATTCTTAAGTCTCTGCAACAGATCACACAGAAACCTTCCCCCCCAGAGAGGTAATAACTCTCTGCGGTCCTTTCGAGGGCAAGCACATGCTGGTCAAAACAACAATGGCACGGGGAACTTTAACACAGGACAAACTTCGTGAAGCCCCGCATACTACCCTTCAAGGGGTGAGAAACGCGACAGAGGTAGAGGCCCCAATCCCAGAGGAGCCACAGCCTTTGGTCAGAAATGACCACCATATCCCGGTCCCTTCGCATGTCACCCCTGTCGGGGGGCGATTAACATCTTTCCTCATGGTGTAACGCTCACCTGACTCCCACGGAGGCGCTGGTCTAGTCTGGGTTGCTGTGGCCTCTTCGAGCGTGATGCGCAGAACTCGGAACACCGACTGAACAGGACCCTCAAATCTTGCTTGTCTGGCCCGTAGGAATATCCTTCTGCAGATGAGAAAGGGGATTAACAGTCTGCAGAATAGTGTGCTTGCTCCCTCCTTCCCCCCTTCGTTCTTCTCTAACTTCCTCCGAAATCCCTGGTTGAAGCTCACCTTATGGTTTGAAAGGATGAACTCTCCATCCTGCTTCTGGTGCAGGGGCGCGTGTTTGTCCAGTTACTTCACTGGTTTTCAGAATGGCGCTGGCAAAATCCACTTGACTTTTCCGAGCGGAACGCCGTAAGTATGCAGATTACAAAAGTTCAAGTGTTGAGCCTCCTTTTCTGTTGCCTTCCTAACCTGTGATCTGTCCTTTATTTCAGGTGCAGAATGAAGGCGATGCGTTGAGGGATTGACTTGCCGATGGTAAACTCAGGTGAGTTAGCGATGGGGGCAATCCCTCTTAATGTCTTTACATTCCTCCAGTAATGTCTTTTGTCCTTTCCCCACAGGGGCCGGGGTGTGGTACCTGCCAACGAAGCGGCGCCGACCCGAAATGAGGAATGATCCACCAACAGAAGACCGGTAAGTGTTATGGCGGAAAATTAAGCTTTCCTCATATGTTCCTTCTGCTCACCTTTTGTCTCTTCTTCGCTCCCCTAGGCGCAGAGATGTGGCGACCGGTGTAGACAGTCGTGGTGGAGCCAGAAGAACTCCCGAGGACAGGTGAGTGAAGCGCGGCGTTGCAGCGAGCAACGCGGTGCTTTTAAATGAGTCTTTTCTCAGGAACGCTGGCGTGAAGGTTCCGGATGCAGGTAAGAAGTTTGATAAAATTCTTGGTTTTCACCTTTCTCTTCTCTTCTTTCCTTACAGGTTTTCCAGGATCGAGGCGGGCGTGGCTGGAGACCAGATGCAGGAGCAGACACGGTGAGCGTTCAGCTGCTTGGATGCAGAACAACGCCAAGTGTGAGCTACTGTCTGGGCGTGGCTTAAATAGCCCCCAAAGTAGTTCCAGGTAAGTATCCTTCCCTGGCCACGCCCGAGTGGCAAAATAGTCCGAATTAAAAAATAGTCCCTTTCAGGTCTCAGGGAGGCCTGAATCTTGCAGCATGGTCTGCATTAGGTAAGTGCACAAAACACCTTCCTTTATGAGCCTGGCGCCTATGGCGCCAGGACTGATGTCCAACATGAGCCTGGCGCCAAAGGCGCCAGGACAGAGTCCAAAGAGCCCCTATAAGGGGCCGCTGGGCTTTTACCCGGGGGCATGATGCCTGCTCCCAGGGCTGCTGGGCCTGGCCTGGTGTTCCGGGGGTAGGCATCACACATGGCATGGGATGGGGATAACTTCAGACCAGTGGGTCATAAAGACGGTTGCCCACGGGTACTGCGTGGAATTCGCCCGACCACCACAATTCAGATTGCCGCGCTCACGGCGCCTTTCACCGGACCATCTGGAGATCCTGAATCAAGAGGTGGAAGCACTGCTGGGAAAGGACGCCATAGAAGCCGTCCCTGTTCTTCAGGTAAACAAGAGTATTTATCCAGTGTACTTCCTTGTACCCAAAAAGGACCTCATCATGCGCCCTGTTCTAGACCTGCGCCCAGCGAATAAGTTCATAAAACCCCAGAGGTTTCGTATGGTAACACTACAGGAGGTGATCTCATTGCTGAAACAGGGGGGACTACATGGCAACATTGGACATGAAAGATGCATACTTTCATATTTCAATGCTGCCAGCGCACAGGAAATATCTAAGGTTCATGATAGGACAGGCATTATCAATTCAAGGTACTCCCCTTCGGCATCACCTCAGCGCCAAGGGTGTTTACCAAAGTCCTGGCAGTGGCTGCAGCACACCTGCGCAGATTGTCGGTCCCAGTTTACCCTTACCTTGACGACTTGCTCATCACGGGGGACTCATTCGACACATGTTTTTCAAACACCCAAAAAACAGTAGATCTTCTCTTCAGTCTGGGTTTCTCAATCAACGAAAAGAAATCCAGTCTAGTCCTCAGTCAAACAAAACAATTTCTGGGTGCTCTAATTCAGACAGAAGACGGTCTCGTCTTCCCATCCAACGAGAGGGTTCAGAACACGCTTTTTCAGATCCCTCAATATGTGGCCAGTCGGGAGGTGACGGCGCGCAAGGCCATGCACTTGCTAGGAATGATGGCGTCATGCACATACTTGGTTCCCCACGCGCGGCTGCGTATGCGTCCTTTGCAAGAGTGGCTCAACAGCCAGTGGTGTCAGGCCAGTGGACAATGGGAAGATCTGGTAGTTTCGCCAGCCCTCGTTCTCTCTCTGCAGTGGTGGTCAAGAGAAAACCTCTTGAAGGGCAAGACCTTCACCACCCTTACAGTGGAAGCCACTCTCACTACAGACGCATCTCTCACGGGGTGGGGGGCTCCCCTGCTTCAGTAGACAGCACACGGAGTGTGGTCCCCTCAAGTAGCATCCAACCATATAAACTTACTGGAGCTATTAGCGGTGTTCAAGGCTTTGAAAGCCTTTCAGGTGCAACTACAAGGGAAGACAGTGCTGATTCTAACGGACAGCACTACAGCCATGTATTACCTGAACAAACAGGGGGGCACTCACTCTCCAGGGCTATCCAAGCTGTCCCAAAACATTTGTATATGGGCTCTCAAACACAAGATATGTCTGTTGTCCCAACATGTTCCAGGGGAACTCAATCTTCTGGCAGACATACTCAGCAGACATTTCCCTCTGCCCGAAGAATACGAATGGCGGCTACACGAAGACATTGTGTCCAACATCTTCGCAGAATGGGGTTTCCCAGATATCGACCTGTTCGCTACTCAGAACGCCCAATGCCTAGACTACGCCTCCAGGTACCCCCAGAACCGTTCCAAGGATAACATGGTCAGGGAAATTTGTCTACACTCCCCCCACCCCCCCCCCCCCCGCACCCCTGACTCCCCTTCTCAACAAGATAGTGCACAAGATGCACCAGGAACCAGTTATCATGATACTGGTGGCCCCCATGTGGGCCCGCCAACCCTGGTTCGCTCCTCCAATGGAAATGTCCCTCTCCCCACCAGTGAAACTCCCCTGCCCGTACAACATGTTGTCTCAGGACAGGGGGGTGGGGGGGTAGAGACCCTACACCCATACCCACAAACTCTGAACTTAGCAGCTTGGCTTCTGAGGTCATAGTTTGGACACCTACAGCTCCCTCAGAGGTGCATGGACATACTCGGGGAAGCTATGAAACCGAACACACGTTATTGCTATGCCAGCAAATGGAAACGTTTGGTCATCTGTGTAATTCCAAGGGCGTCAATCCTATCGATTGCTCACCCGCACACATTGTGCTGTACCTAACCCATCTGTTGGACACTGGGTTAGTCTTGAATTACCTAAAGGTTCATCTGTCTGCCCTGTCAGCCTACACCAAATCACAACAAAAGGTGTTGTGGTGGAAGAGACCGGTGATTAAAGCCTTTATGGAAGCAGTTAAGAGGATGTATCCTCCCATTTCTCACCCACCTCCTGGATGGGACTTAAATGTGGTTTTGACCAGGCTCATGGGAGCTCCCTTTGACACTGATTGGTGTCATCGAGAATTTTCCATATTTAGCATGTATTACCTTTGCTTGGCGTGCTAAGGCTCACGTTTTGTCCTTGAGTTGCCATTGTTTCTGCTTCTGATTTTTTTCTTTTCCAATATAGTAGGCATATTTTGATCCTTTCTTGTTGTATTTCTTCAGCGTCATAATTTTAGTTTTCTTCACATTTATTATCAATTGGTTTTTGTCCATATATGACTGTATGTTGTCTAGAGCAATTTGCAGGCCCCTAGGTGTTATAGCAAGTACGATGTCATCCGCATACATGATGCAAGTTGTTATTGTACCATTCAATTTTGGTGGATTGATCAGGGGCGTGTAGATGCATCCTAAGTCCGCTGTGTAGAGGTGTAAGAGGGTAGCGGCCAAAGGGCATCCTTGCTTTAATCCTTTGTTTGTTTTTATCTCGCTGGAGAGTGCATCTTCTTTACTTAATAGATGTATTGTGATATAGTAGCTTAATTGGTTCCAAGATGTTATTCGGACATTCCCAATCGCTGAGCTTTTTCAAAAGGAAGTTTCTGTTGACTGTGTTGAATGCAAGTTTTAGGTCTATGAATCCCGCATATATTTGTGTCTTTGATTGTATGGCTTGATGTTTTAGCAGGTTCAGGATAAACTGGTTGATGTTGGTTCCTATGTTCTTAACAAATCCAGTCTGCCTCTTAGCATATTTTTTTTCTTTCGTTGCCCAGTTGTTCAAATTCCTCAGTAGAATTTTTACAAATACTTTCCCCAGAGGGTCTAGTAATGCCAGTGTTGGATAATTGCAGGGTTCTTCCACAGGGCCACTTTTGTATATTGGTATGATAATGGCCTGCTGCCATGTTTCAGGTATGTTTTTGGTTGTCTGTATGAGACTGAATATGCTGTTGTATATAGAGCTCCAGGCTTCTGGATTTTTTTTTATTATCATATTGGTCAATCCGTCGGGTCCCGGGGCTCTTGTCATATTTAAAGCTTTTATTGCTTCATGGATATCATCCATATCCCACTCGAGCTGCCATGCAGCATTCTTTGCCCGTGTGTTTGTCCATTGTCTTTTCTCCATATAGTTCCCTGAAGTATTTTATCCAGCTTGATTCTGGTACCTTTGCTGTCATGGCATCTTGGATCCGAGGCTGCGCGTTGAGTAGAGTCCATAGCTGTTTCGTGTTCCGGGTTACTCACAGCGTGCAGCATTTCCTCAGCGTCGACTTGGAGCATCATTGCCTTGTTGTTTTTCATCCAATTTTTATGTTGTTGTTTTGCCCATTTGATTTCTGATGCCGTATCTTTCGTATTCTTTCTTTATTTGCTTTAATGTGTGTCTCAGATCTCTTTTTTTGTGCAATTTTCGAGTTATATGCATGTTGGTGGATCTGTACAGTTGTTTGGGTTCTTTTTGTGTCTTTCATATATGGGAGGAGGAGCCACCAACCATAGTTCATTTTTTCCTTGTCTTCCAAGTTTGATTTTGTCATAACGTCTGGAAGCTTGTTCATATTCTGTTGACTGATCCTTAATCTGCTCATTCCTTCGTTTATTTCCATTATCGGTAGACAACAGGTAGCTTTCTTCATGGGCACAATATTCAACCATCTTTTCAGCATGTAATGATCACTGTTTGGGTTTTTGAGATTGGTAGAATGTTATCTCTTTGTGTATCTCCTGTGACATATAGATGTAATCTATTATTGCAGTTTTTTCACCCATTGCCCAGGTTTCCATCATGCATCTTCCAGTGTTCTCCATGCAATCTGATCTCAACAGATATCTGTTTGCAGTTTCTTTGATCCATTGTCTTGCTCTATTTTCCAGAGTGGTGTCATTTATTAGATCGCCTTCTCTGTTGAACAGAAGGTCGCCGCAAATGATGAATTCTGTTCTTGGGTCTTCAGTCTTTCCTTGGTCCATTATTGAAAATACACTATCTATAAAGAGTTCTTCTTTTATTGCATTGGGATTCCAATATATATTATACACCAGATAAAGTGTTTATCCGCGCTTCTTTTGGTATTAGGTACGTATTGGGTATTGTTAAAGTGTATTGTGGTGGCCTGAATCCAGGGAAGAATGTTTTCTGACTTGATTACTTCGATGTTTGCCGTGCATTTTAGCATGGTCAGTAGTCCTGCTGATGGACGGCCCTTTTCCCTATGTATCGCAGGGTTCATCAATGTTGTAAATCCGTCACATATAGGTTGTTCTTTTATCCAGGATTCTTGTATGCACACGGTCAGTTGTTTAATGTTTCTCCTGTATCTCTAAACAAATGCTTGTGTCCATGTGTGTTCCATGAGCATATCGAGATTGTGTCCTTCCTTTGGTTCTTTAGTTGTTATCTTTGGTCATAGGGGCGTTCATAGTTGCTCACATCTGAATCGTTGTATTGTCTCCATATTCCTTTTTCTCTCCTTGATTCCTGCCCCTTTCGCTGCATTTCTTCGCTTATGCTGTTATCTTGGATCTTACTCCTTGTCCGTGTCTCTTTGTGTGTGTTAAAGATTTCATTTCTGTTATTCCATTCGTCACTCTTCTGCGGCATCCTTTATTGGTTGTCAACTTTCATCTGCTGTTTTCCAGCTTTGGGCTCTTTAGATTCTGGTTGTGCTATATCAAAGCCTAGTTGTTTTAGAGTCTTCTCCTTTTGGATCATCTTGTTAATGTTTTTTCATTTGCAAATTCAATCCATACTTGAGCCGTTGTTCATTCGTCAATGAATTCAATGGTATGGATGTCTCTGGTTGATACTTCCTTCATATCGGGTATCACAGCCATCAGCCTTAGTATGTTAGTACGATTCAGAATCAAATTGTCGTTTTGTTTCGTTGTTCTTTGCAGTTTTATCTTGTGCTGTGGACTTTTTGCTTTTTTGTATGGGTCGATGAATGTGGGCAGTTGTATTTTTGTTTCTACTTTTCTCTCTAGAGGGCCTCGCCCTTCGCTTCTCTTTCTCCTCTGCTCAACGGGGGTTGCATATTCGTTTGAACTGCTTATTTCAACATATATAGCATCCTCCTCTGTTGCTCTGGATTCTTTATCAAGATCTTCTTGCGTTATAGTATTCATTTCGTCATTTGATGTCGTCCAATGTGAAGTCGTATTGTTTTGAATCATTCACGTCTTTTTCATCGTAGTTATCTAGAGTGATCAAGGACTCTTGGGTCATTTGGATTTGTGCTTCTGAGAGGTCTACAATTTCATCTTCATGCACCGACATCTCCATCAGTTCTTCCATTCGTTTTTCTTAGCTATTGGCTTCAATGTTTGGTTGTTCTTTTCCCTTCCTCATGATCTCATTCTTCATTGTTTGTGCCAGTTTTGGGTTAGGTACTTTCTTTGTGTTTTTTCCCTCGTCATCTGTACCGGGAAGTTTTAGGTTTCTCAGGAATGCGCGCGAACCTACTTGTCTTTTGTTTTTACAAGGTATCTTTTTTTTTTTTTATTATCTTCTCCAGTATTCTTTTTGCTTGCGTTGCAGAAGATATCATAGGTTTCTGGTCTCTGCACATTTTTTGCAGAGGATTCCGCTGCCGAGCTCGAGGGCTCAGTCAAGTCGATCAGATTTCCTTCATGATTATTCTGCTTGGTATTTTTTGAGGCCTTTTCTAAATCTTCTTCGGGGGTTGTATTTTCAGTTTGTTCTTGCTCATTGTTATGTGACTTGTTGTTTTTTTGTGCCTTCATTCCTAGGTTGCTTTTTCGAAGAGTTCTTTCGGTCATCATCATGATCAGTGCATGCGTTAGGTCATGTTTTTCAGCGCGTTCACTCCTTGCGATGTCGATTAACCGTGCTTGCCATATCTGACTGGCATTCGCTTCTGTGTCTAACCGTTCTTGCAATTTCTTCATATATGTATCTTGGTGTGTTTGTTTCGAATGTATTAATGCTAGTAAGGTTGCTTGATCTTTTATTGTCTCTGTGAGTGCTTCTTGTAGTTTCATGTATGGGATTAATGATTGTGTTGTTGTCGTAATAAGCATATTTTGAAGGTCCAGCATTGATGTTGGTATTGAGGCCATATCATGATTATGTCCCTTCTCACATCCACAAATATTAGGCGTGGATGATTCTTCTGGGTAGAATGTTTTTTTTTAATGGATTCCTCTGTAAACGGGCTGCCTCTGATCTGATCTTTGTATTCTTTCTCTTTTCCTTCCTTGTGTTTCTTGGGCACTGTGGATCCTCACAGTTGTTGGAATGTGCTGCTGCTCATAGCCAAAGATCTTTCCTTTTTTCATGGCTCCTCATGAGGTTTTCAATTTCCACTATGTCCACCGATAGACGTGCTGCTTTCGGATTTGTTTGTTGATTTTATTTATTCAGCATCATTTGCGATTGTCTTCTACTCTCGTACAATGATTGCCATTTTCTTCTTGCTTTTTTCGCTTTCTGTTGTGTTAATACCTCTTCTTCCTTATTTTGTTCTATCTGATGTTTGAATTTTTCTATTCCATCTTTCTGCCCATCAATTACAGCTTTTGTTTTCCTTTCTTGTCTGTCGCTTTCTATGT
Organism: Ambystoma mexicanum; assembly: GCF_040938575.1. NCBI lineage: Eukaryota > Metazoa > Chordata > Amphibia > Caudata > Ambystomatidae > Ambystoma > Ambystoma mexicanum. The sequence continues at coordinate 738,659,102 of NC_090921.1, read as the reverse complement.
CTATTTGGACTTCATTATTTGTTGTTGTTCAGTTGTTTTGTTCCTCTGTTGTTGAGGACATGTCTTTGTCGTCCAGGTTTTTACTTTTGATCGCTATTTCTTGTCTTTGCTCAATTTGCCCCAGGTTCCCCTCTGTATTGTTTGGATCTTGTGCTTTGTGTTGGATAGTTCCTGGGGTTGAGGTGGTATTTTCCTTTAGAGCCATGATGATTCTCTCTTCCATGGGCATTGTTCTTGTTGCTACGTTTCCTGCTGGTGAATTTTCACTAGAATTCCTACCATTAGTGTAGGGTGGCGTTCTTTGTTTCAAGTCTTTGTTTTCGGCTTCCTTGTCTGTGTTGCAAATGTCCACTGTTAGATTTTCACTTGTTTCTCCAAGGAATTTGCCCAGTTTTTTGTTGCCTTTATTCTTCATGTTGGGGGTGGCTGAGCTCTTTGTTTGCAATCTGGTTTGTGGAGGGGTCATTTCCTAGGCTTTTGGCTGCCAGGTAGAGTGCCGCGTTGAGCGTTGTATAGATTGCCACTTATGAGGTGGTGGATCAGAGGCAGAGGGGCCCTCAAACTTCTCCTGTTTTCAGTCCTAAATAACAGTTTTCTAATGATATGTTAATGTGCACTTTTGTTGATACCGTGGATCAAAGGATATATCAGCCTGTAATCTCCACCTGTAAACTATCTCGAGTGGGGAGTTCCAACAGATGCTTTAGCGTGCACTTTCTTGATACCGTGGTGTATAGGCCTGTTGTACTACTTTGCGCTCGGTATACAAGGTTTGTACAAACTCCGGTTTGTAAAGTTTGTACTATTTAATGGGCTTTTTGACGTCCTGTTATCTGTTCTCACAACAAGCAAAAAGCGGATAGAGCGAGCTCGCTCTTCACTTGTGACGGGCTGTGTAATGCAGGCACCCACTCAATGTGCTTGTCAGTCTTCACTGGTACACAATATAACCGGGGATCAAAGAGGGAACACCTCCACAGTCTCCCTCCCAGCAAATGCGCCACCAGCGCCCACCAGCCGCACAACAGCCAGTGGCCTTGCCTCCGAAGAGCTTAACGCCGCAAGGGTGGCTCTAGCGGCAATTTATTCACAGCCAAAGTCACGTGAGCGGTCACGTGATACGGAAGATCCCGCCTCCTCCAGGAAATGGGGGACTCAACAGCAAGAGCCTCGCCAAGCTCGCAGTGCTGTTAATGCAGGGTGCATTCAGGTAAGCGTTGAAATTAAGTAATGGGTCCTTCTCCTCAGAACAAAGTATGAGTGGTATATCATTCAGAATATTGAACCGTTTCAGACCAGCAAGTGCTCATCTGACAGCAAATAAATGAAACACAATCAAATGGAAAAGTAAATACATTTGTGCATAAGTGAGAAAAACACTTAAACGGGTCAGATTGATCTTCTTAATATTGTTAGTCAAAGGACAAATTGAACGTTTGCCGCATTTGAAGTGGCCTACTACAGGGGGTCAGTCCCACAGGGTGGTTGGTTTAGTTCTACCTTTATCTTCAGGATATGTGTGTACCAGACTATCTTTGATGTTCCTCTGTCTTTTGAAGGCGAATCTCAGTGGGGATGGATTTAAGTCAGCAGTCTTGATAATGTGCCAATTTTGTAGAATCGTTTTCCGTAAATGGATACTTATGGGGCTATATGTGCTCACACAGGTGATTTTTTTTTTCTTTTTTTTTCAAATTTGTTTTTGGTTGTGGATTCAAACACATATTTCTGTTGATACTTTTAGCTCTTTTGTATGCAATATGTGTTTGTTTTTTAGGATAGCCTTTACCTGAGTTGTTTCTCTAGGGCTTTTCCATTTGTTACATAGTCCAATATTTGGGTACAATTTCTCCGAATTCGAAGAAATAGTCCCAGTGGGAGATTATTTTTCAGATTTGCTGGATGGAAACGGTGGTATTCTAGAAGCATGTTCCTATCTGTCATTCCTGAATAACAGTTTCCAAACAGCCCTCTTGTGTTTTTCGAATCTCTAAGTCTAAGAAAGGCATTTTGTGAAGTTCTTAATTCACAGTGAACTTTATATGTATATTCTGCTGGTTAATCCAGGTTGTAAATTGCACCAAAGTATCTATGGAACCCTGCCAGGTAACAAAAATATCATCTATATATCAATGCCATGAAATGTTACTAGGATAGGTATTACTTGGATGGTATATCGAATTTACCTCTAGTGTCCATATATAAATTTGCAATATCGGGGGGGCAAAACTTGCCCCCATGCTAGTCCCATGTTTCTGATTGTAGTATGAGCCTTCGTAGAGGAAAAAGTTTTCAGTGAGTGCTAAACTTGTGCACTCTAATATGAAAGCTGTGGGTACTTCTGAAACTGTTATAAGTTTGTTAAGATATTGTTCAAGTACTTGTATAGTCGCCTTGAGGGATACTTTATCTATGTAAACTGGTTTCTTAGGCCTTTTGTCCGACAAATGCACTTGTACATCAAGGACAGTACAAGCGTGATAAAAACTGTGCAAAATCTGCATACCCTCCCAGGTGACTTATTGGTTACTCTTGTTGTTGTATCGTTGTATACAAGTATCCCTCAAGGTGACTGTATATGGGTACTTGAACAATATCTTAACAAACGTACAACAACTGTATACCCTCTCCAGCCTCCATTTGAGAGCCGCCCAGATAAAATTTAACTGCCTGATTACAAGTAGTGGAAGATGGATTTATAAGCTGAGTTGCCAGCACACATCGCACCGCCCCTACTAAAGTAACCGGTATACTGTATTGAGAATGAGCTGCCTGGGAAAGGCCACCCCTTTCACCACTATGATCAAGGAACCTTATCCCCCCCCCCCAATAACGTCAGGAATACACTGAGGCACAAAAAGGTCCTGAGGAATTAAATTGGTCTGGACAGTTGAATCCGTGGTGAGGACCTTTGCTGGCACCTGGTCCACTACAGTGCCTTCCAGTAACAGGGGCATACTTGTACGGAAGTAGGGTTGTAATTTAGTATTGAATTACAATGCTGAGTCCTTCGCTGCACAGTTTTTGTTTTCACATTTTTCACATTTTTGGGGAGCCTCCCAAATTACTAGACTGAGGTTCAACGGCTAGTGCCTGTGTATTCTTCTGCTCTTTCCCAGGAAACAGTGACTCCACCGTCAAAATAATCATTTGGATTTCCTTTGTGGGGGAACAAGGAGGTCAAGAAATGTTATCTTTAGAGACGCCCTGCTCCAAAGCAGTAACAGTGGAGATTGCTGGAGCAGGTTCTCTATCAGGGGGATTCGTTGAATCGACTATTTCCTCCACCTTGTTAGATTTCATGTTTGGCCCTCCAAGTACAACTTCCAATGAGCCCAGACTCTTGCCCATAGGTTGAAATTGCAACTCTGACCCAATGAAGTCCAGTTTGCCGTTCACCTCTGATATCTGGGTATTCTATTTTAATTCACTCCAGATGTTATCATATAATGATGCAAAAGAACTCTGTACCATATTTAACGCAGAAACCGTCAGATGGGTCAGTCAGATTCTTTAATCAACTTCCCTTAAAGTATGGTGCAGTGCCGCATTTTCACAGTGGTCACCAGCCTCGGGGGAGGATTCCACTCGAACCTGGGCATGCTCATCCGGTTCGTTTGTTATTGAATATTTATCAATGTTGGGTCCGGATGGGTGCCCATCTGAGATGCGTCACACGTTTGTTGTGTGAAACAACCTACGTTATGAAACAGCGGAGGCCCCTGGCGAGAGTTGATTTCAAACGCCTGATCCGCAAACTCAATAATGCTGAGGTCTGAAAGATCTTTAGGCCCAGCAGGAAAATCATGTGCTTTCATTACCGAGTGGTCGAGCATCGCCTTTCCTCTCGCTGAAGGCACAGATTTTACTTCCGTGCTTGTAGTAGCCGTTTTCACCAGTGGTCCAAGATAACGTTGCCCAGCTATAGGCGAGAAAACAGTTTGTTTGTGCCGTTTTTTAAAGGCTACCAATGGTTTCAAACCTAATTCACACAAGGCTCCAATTGGACAGGAGCAGAGTTACCTGCATCCATATTTATCATCTTAGCAGGGTTAAACTGATCATCTATATTTAAAGTTAATTGTGTTACCTTGTGCACCATGGATTCACTTGTAAACACTTTGCCGGGCACCTCAAAGATAGTTGCAGGGGGGGAGAACCTGCATAGCAATAAAGACTCATGTGGGGCCTGAGGAGCCTGGATATTACAGCTTATTGAGAGGGGATTATCTTGTAGTGCCGCAGGTACCTGTGAGATTTTATGTCTTGGCTGGCCCTCATAGCCTGCCTGGCTTAGCAGGCCTGATCTTATAGTTGCTGGCTAAGTGCCAATCACCTTCGTAGTCCAAGCAATCTGAGTCTGCACTGCCCAGTAAATTATCCGAGTGACGTTGGTCTAATAGTTAAGTCAACCAAAAAGTTTGTATTACTCGCTCTGTAATTACTGACCAACCAGAATCACTTATAATGCGTACCAATTTAAATGTACCAAATAGAATCACCCAGATCAAAGGGATATGTAATCCCTGCAGTCTCTGGGGAACGCAATGCACAATTGTTGTAAAAAAAGAATAGTTACTCGCTCTGTAGTAGACCAAGCAAAGTCACGTGTCGTGTATCACAGAGAATGCCCCACATATGAGTAAGCCAGATCAAAGGAACATATATAGTATCCCTGCAGTTTCTGGAAAGCACAATTGAGGTAGACCAGAAACAATTGGGATGCACAGGAGAGTGCTCCTACTTAGCCACTTATTTAAAACAGTGCAATGTCTCGCCCAGCACCTAGCAGCCACACCGCAGCCCTCAGATTGCTGACTGTTCACTTTGCGGCCGCTTCGGCTGGTTCTCGGTAAGCATTGAAATTTGCAGGTAGAGCTTGCCGAGTTTGTGTAGCAACTGAAGAAACACTCCTCCTCTCGTGACAACAAGGGAGCCAAGTGTAACCTGCAGACACTGTAGTTGGTATGCCTCAAACCTACTCCAATGCAGCCTCAGCCGGATCCCCATAACACCACTGTGCTCGGAGCGCTTGTTCTTCTTGCTGATAGATTTTTATCCATCAGTGGTGATTTTGGATACCAAGGCTTGAGCCTCATTACTCCATCTTCTGGGTTGAGTATGTAGTCATGGGTTTGTATTCTTCTTGGTCTGTGTGGTCTTGTCACAGTAGGGCTGGTTTCACAGGGTCTTCTCGGTGATGGGCCTCTGCTCCACTTACACTGAGAGCTTTATAGCAGGTACTGTCTCTGCCTCCCCATGCAGACACAGAAGAAGGACTTCAGAAAAGGCAAGCAGCAGAATTGAATTAGTCCACGGCAATAACGGCAGACAGTTCTGAGCCTCCTGATTGGCTGGGAGGCCACCACACCCCCTCGCCAGGTTCCAATTAAAGCTGAGCCGGAAGTGTGTCTCTTCTGCGAAATATTACCTCTAACTAGACATTATTTGAAGCTTCTGGGAGTGACGTCTGCTTGAGTTAAAATAATGCAGTCTGTTGTAGTGGATAGGACATTTTATGCAACTTTTAAAAAAAGTTTAGAATGTATATTAACTTGATGCAAAACTTTCATTATCTTAAACCTCTTCTGAACATGCTTAATGTCACATTTCTTTTAACTAGCTTGCTAAAATGTAGGCATACTTGAGGCAGTTTGGCCCGGTGACCCTTATTTGATGTGCCACGATCCACCCCCCCCCCCCCCCCCCCCTCCATGTTGAATTTGTGCCCCCTGGTTTGCCTCCCGAATACTGATTTCTAGTTGCTGGTTGCATGGAACGAGACCTGCAGCAACTACTCCGTTTTGGGTTCGTTGGAGGATATGCTCTCTTTTTTTTTTTTTTATAGTGGGTGCCCCACAAGGCCTCTTGAAGGCACATTTTTTAGTGTCTTTTTAATGCTGCAATAAGTTGAATACTCCTTGTTTCGGTCAACACTGAGCCGTTTTCCTATTGTAACCCTTTTGTACTCCCGCCAGTTGCTGGCCGAGTGTCCTGGAGAGACTTCCTCGCTTCCTCTGTAACCTTTATACACCGAAACAGCGCGTCTAAATACATTGCTGGGAGACGGCGGTTCAGGGGGTTTGAGTTGCTGTGGAGATCAGCTTTGGTGATGTCATGATGCTGGCGAAGACTCTGCTCCGCTGATGACTCAGGTTCATGGGGGAAGGAACTTAGATCCACCGTGGAAATGCAGGCCTAACGTGTTTGGACGAGCGGATCGGCCGCTCTGCTGCGTTGGACCGAGGACCTCTGCACAATGGGCAGCAAGCCGATTGGCAAATAAGTGTACATGATGGAATGAAAATAAAATTAGCCATTTGAAAGTAAACCTGCCAAGTTAAAAGCCCCACTCCCTTTCGCAAAACGCTGCGCATAAAGGCATCTCTTTGCTTAGCCCCACCTCACCACTGACTTTGCAATGCCAAGTGCTGCGCTAAGTGCTTTTTTCTGCAGCTGTGCTAGTTTGCCATTTCTTTGATCCTTCTGTTACTGGAATTTAATTAGACACACCACAGTCAAGTGCTTAAGTTGCTGACTGTTTTCAAATCCCATCTCCGTCACTTTTCTAAAGTGTGTGTTCCTGGGCAAGTAATGTTGTTTCACTGTGCCTTCCCTGCAGGAGTTCTAATGTAATGGTAAATATATATATAAAAACTTTTTTAAAGGGATGTTCTGGTTCAAAGTAAAACCGAAAATCCCTTGATATTCGCTAGTTATGGTAGGCTAAGCAACCATAACGCGCCCCACCTACGTGCATTGCTAAGACTAACACCCATGACATCAAAGATGACATCACAAATGCCATTGATGACATCACTGATGACATCACATGTGTGGTTCCCCCTTTTTGCCTTTAGTGATATATTTTAGCCAGTAATACTTAGGAACAAAAAAATCTAAAAGTACTATATTTGTAGACTTGCACTTCAAATATGTTCTTACAGTATTCATTTGGGGTTCACTCTTAGCATATGAAACATATACATAGGGAGAATATGCACTTGAAAGATACCAATGCTTTCTGTGTGTGAAGACTATCAGTAAGGTTATCAACATTTTCTTATTGGTCTGCTGTTTTTTTTGTTACTATACTTTCTGTGGATATGTTCATATTTGTATTCGCATTACTCTTTAGGGTGCAGTAGTCACATCATGTGGTAGTTATTCATAGGGAAGTAGTAGGTTTGAAGCAGAACAATCATTTCTGTGCATAAAAATCAGGTAGGTTATGAACAATTTCTGGGTATACTGCTGCTTTTTTGCATACTTCACTTTCACTGTATATGCTCATTTTTGTATTTGTTCTTATGTCTTTGTGTTTTGTATGTAATAATGAAATTATATAGGAAGTGATTTTCATTACCTATTTATAACACATTGCACAGTACACAAAACTCTAATAAGAAAGCATTTACCATCTCACTATTTAACATGGGAAGATTATGAATATTACACCTTCATCATGTATGCTGCATACAATGCTAATGTCTTTACATTAACAAGGACCCCCATGTTAATTTGCATATTTAAGTAACTTTGGGTCTCACCCTAAGTTACTAGGGGAATCCAGACGTGGACCCCTTGCTCACTATTCTTAGAGAGGCACAGATCCACCCTACTGATGAGGTCCAACCAGACCGAAACACGTGTCTGGGGTTTCTGTTGGTACTCTTGTTCAGAGAAGAATTGCCTAGCATTTTGGTGCTGGACTGCCCCAGGGCAGGACAAAGACTGATATGTTTGGGATATTTCTTCTCTGTGAAAGATAGTGAGCTAAAGACTCTGGGTAAGTCTCTCGTAACCAGGACTAATGTCTGGCAGAGGGACTCCCAGGACCCCCCTGGTTAATTTACATGAGTACATTATTACACTGTAAAGAACTTCATAATAGAATGCTATTAATGTCAATGCATTGCTTAATGCACCACATAGCTCATGTCATTTCTCCAGCATGGGGTCTGGCATGGATTCACATGCTCATGAATATTCCACGTCGTCAGGCTGGGAATCCTCGGTAAAGAAAAAATCAGTTTCAGTTTCGTTTCTGAACGGTTTTTCTACTAATAACCAATCACTGGTCTCTGGGTCATACTTCTCCCAGCCAATGACTGCCTTCTACCTAAGCCCCTCCTCTGGCAGCCATCTTCAGATTTTTACCGCACGTTCAAGTGTTGGGAGTCCTCGTGCTATAGCTCTTAAGCTTTTGCTGCGTTTTCGCACTTTTTCAAGGAGATTTTCTCATTTTTCGGTTAAATCGAGCCTCAACCTTCACTGTTTCTTTTTCTGATCAACGGGGACCCGTTTGGGAATTTCCTACGCCCCTCCAGGGTGAAGTTTTCGTCGAGTGCCGCTTCTTGGAGGATTCCGGAAGATCTGAGGCCTACCATGGACGCGGCCCAGGACAAGGGTAGCTCGACGCCCGGATCCAAGCTGTTCAGGAACTGCCCTGGATGCGGTTTACAGAATGTTTTCAAGGAGGACGAGCATTCGAGATGTCTCTACTGCCTTCATGAGGACAAGACGCACATGGAGAAGGACTGTGCGTTCTGCAAGAACCTATCTGAACGGACCATAAGGGATCGTCGTTCCCGCCTCGCCAGCTGGCTGGAGAAGGGCCCAGCAGGTGAGAAGATGCAAAGGTCAGATCGGTCTTCTAAGTCCTGTGAGAGCGCCCCGGCGACGGGGCCCAACAGAAAGCTAAGCACTGCGAGTCCGCGGGCACCCGGAGCGCCGAACGGTCGGGCTCTTCGGCTGCCAGGCAGGGCGCACCTTCCCGGCACCCGGAGCGCCGAACGGTCGGGCTCTTCGGCTGCCAGGCAGGGCGCACCTTCCCTGGCACCATCAACCACGAGCCAACGCTCTGGTTCGGAGAAGAGGAAATCCGAAAACCCAGGTAAGCTTCTGGAGAGGCCCCGGTCGATCTTGAAGGATTCAGCCGAGGGGGAGCGAGGCAGTGACCCTCCCCACAAGGTGAAGGCTTCAAGCGGGCCCAACGTGGTGAAGGCCTTGATTCACCCGGCTAAGGCCTCTATCGAGGGATTCGCGGCGACCCTGGCGGAGCCTGTGGAGGCTACACCAGTAGAGGCGACCTCGGGGCCCAGAGTTTCCCTGCCACCGCGGAGGGAATCCTCTTTCCAGCCCATCGACAAGACCCCTGTGAAGACCCCGGTGGAAAGGGGGGGGGCGGTGGCCATTACAGACAGATTCAGCCTATGAGGAGGAGCTGGTGGAGGCCGTGAAGAGCCTCAACGAGAGGTTCGAGAAGGTACGATCCCACGGGCGAGATCCCAAAGAGGTGGTCAAAGATAACGACGGTGGCGCCGACGAGGCCCCTGTGGAGGAGCAGCCAGCCCTCCAGTCGCAGCCATTGCCCGAGCCTCAGGACAACTCAGCGGCCATCCTTATGCACAGAGATAAGGACGAGATTACCACAAACCCCGGCGGACGATCCAGAACCGGGCCCATCGGGAAGTCCTCCGAACAAGCGGAGGAGAGTTCCCCCCCCCCCCCCCCCGCCCTTCATGCCCTTCATGCCCTTCATGCCCTTGCGGCCCGTGGAGCCTTCATCCCCCTCTCCGGATCCCAGGGATGACACGGCAACGGACACAACGACGGGGACGGATGACGACGAGACTGGTGACGACGGGAGTGACCTTCCATCACCACCCCCTCGGGCTTCCCCGTCCAATGAAATTGGCTCCTTCACACCATGATCGCCAGGGTGTCCGAGCTCTTCCAGCTCTGCCCCGCGGAACAGAAGAAGGAAGGTTTCCTCCATCAACGGCGAGAGGCCAAGAGAAAGATGGTCCTCGCGGTACCGTTACTCAACGATATCTGGGACGAGGGACTTGAGGTCCTGAAGAACCCGTCCACGACACCTGCCAAGAGGGACCGGTACGAGTAGTACTGGGTCCCCGATGCCGCCCCCTTGTGCCTCAGGGCTCAGCTGACACCGGATTCGGTCGTCTAAGCGGCGGATAAAGAAGAAGGCGGCGGGGGCGACAGCTTCAATCTCCACTTCCCCACCTGACGGCTAGGGAAAGAAATTTGACGCCATGTGGCGACGGGTCATTTTGTCAGCGGCGATGACAATTAAAGCGGCCAACGCCTTAGCGATTGTGGCCCGTTACGACAGGGAGCTATGGTACAAGGCAGCTCCCCTACTGGACTTCCTACCAAACAAGAGGGCGGAGGCCTTAGAGATTCTGGAAGGTGAGGTGGCGTCGGACCACGCCATAACGGTGGCAACGGATATTGCCGACACCGGGTTTCGCCAGTTAGGCAACAGTGTTTGCCTTCGACGACGAGGCTGGCTCACGGCGACAGACTTCCGTCACTACGTGCAGACCAGGGTGTTGGACATGCCGTTCGACGGCAACAACCTGTTTGGGAAAACGGTGGATGAGTCGCTGCAGGCCATCAAGGCCGACAGACGGCCCAAGCCCTGGGAGTCCTTCAGCAACGACGGCCCTTTTGGAGGTAGACAGGGGGCCTCCAAGGGATCAGGCGGTGGTTCCTCTACGTACCGCCAGGCGGCCCGCTCCGCGTCCCAGGAGGCCTACAGAGGTCGTGGCAAACAAGGAGGATCTCGTCATCGCCGAGGCCGCCTCCAAGCAAGATTGAACTGGCCGTAGCGTCGGGCCCCCACCAAAGCACCCTGGTGGTAGGTCGGCTGGCGAATTTCATTAGCGTTTGGGAGTCCATCTCCACCGACCATTGGGTGCTGGATGCCCTGGCCCACGGGCACACTCTAGAATTCCAAAAGAAGTGTCCCTGCATTCCTCCCGTGGCCAGGAAGGAAAAATCACGTCCCTCAACTGCTGTTGGATGCTCAAGAAAGGTGCCATTGAGCTCGTCCCCAAGAGGCTCCGGGGCTCCGGAGTATACTCAAGATACTTCCTCGTCAGAAAGAAGACAGGCGGTTGGCGCCCCATCCTGGACCTACGTCGATTGAACAAATACATCCAGGCACAGAATTTCTGGATGGTCACTCTCCAGCACGTGCTGGGACAGCTGGAGGAGGGCGACTTCCTATCGTCGTTGGACTTGGAGGATGCTTACTTCCACATCCCCATCCTAAAAGGGCACCAAACGTTCCACGGATTCGTAGTTCAAGGACGCCACTATCAATTCAGAGCTCTGCCATTCGGATTGAAGTCAGCACCCAGGGTGTTCACCAAGTGCCTGGCACCAGTGGCGGCGCAGCTGTGCCTGCAGGGGATCCACCTCTACCTCTACCCCTACCTGGACGACTGGCTCATCCATGCAATGACAAGAGAACTCACCATCGAGCACATGGCGAAGACCGTCCGCTTACTCACGGAGCTGGGTTTCTCCATGAACTACCTGAAATCCCATCTGGTTCTGTCGCGGGGGGCACGGTTTCTGGGAGCGAAGCTCGATACAGTGGAACGATTGGCGTCTCCGTCAGCGGAAAGGACGAAGGCCATCTTAGGCAAAGTGCAGCGCCTGCTAGCCACGGACGTGGCCAGGGTGAGATCCATCAAGTCTCTCCTCGGAATGATGTCCTCATGCATCTACCTAGTGCGCCTGTGCAGGCTACGGATGCGTCCTCTACAGGAGTTACTCGACGCCCGCTGGATGCAAGCGGCGGGCAGCTTCGAAGACAAGATCCCGCTCAACGAGGTTTTCCGTCGGGCGATTCAGTGGTGGGGCACCCGTGCACACCTCACGGCGGGCACGGACTTCCAGACCCCGGCACATCAGGATACAGTGACGACGGACGCATCCCTGGGGTGCGCACACCAGAGATCTCCACGCAAGAGGCCTTTGGCTCCCGGAAGAGAGGTCTCTCCACATCAACATCTTGCCGACTCACTCAGCAGGGAGCTGCGCTCGTGCCACGAGTGGGAACTACGCCAGGATCAAGTGGATCGGCTCTTCCAACGATGCGGCAAACCCCAGATCAACCTGTTCGTGACGGCGACGAACTCCAAGTGCCAGAGGTTTGCCAGCAGGTTTCCCCAGCCGAGGAGCATGGGTGACGCTTTCTTGTTCCCCTGGGACGGCCTGTTCCTGTATGCGTTTCCTCCGTTGCCGTTGCTGCTTCGACTCATCAGCCAGCTCAAAAGGTCCCAGTGCAGGATGATCCTCATCGCACCGGTGTGGCCGAGACAGATCTGGTTCCCGGACCTTCTGGACCTCTCAGCGTCCCCACCAGTCAAGCTGTCGACAGACGCAGATCTTCTCTCCAGAGAGGGAGGCACCATTCTTCATCACGACCCGGAGTCGCTGAACTTGCAAGTCTGGCTCCTGCAGCACTAGAGTTTGGAGGGTACGATATCCCGGCTGACTGCAGAGAGGTTCTTGCAAAGGCCAGGGCGTCCTCAACTCTCAAGTGCTACGGACATAAGTGGAAGAGGTTCTCTGTCTGGTGCCATGCACAGAAGATCAACCCTCTACGGATTACGGCACCTCAAGTGCTACGGTACCTACTGTCGCTGGCCAAAGCTGGACTAGCTCACGCTTCCATCAAGATGCATCTGGCAGCGATCTCCCGATACACCAGAACTACAGGACGGCCGTCCTTGTCGTCTCATCGACTGGTGAAGGAATTTATAAAGGGACTGTTCCGATCGTTCCCGCCGGTGAAGGCTCCAGCCCCGGCGTGGGAGCTCAACATGATGCTGACCAGGCTCATGGGGCCGCCATTCGAGCCCTTGCGTTCGGCTCAGTTGAAGTTCCTGTTGTGGAAGACAGTGTTCATTGTGGTCATCACATCCTCACGACGCGTGGGAGAGATTCAGGCCCTATCCTGCAAGCCTCCATACTTGACTTTTCATGATACGAGGGTGGTGCTCAGGACACACCCCTCTTTCATGCCCAAGGTGTCATCGGACTTCCATCTTAACGAGCCCTTGGTGTTGCCAGTTTTCTTTCCGTCGCCTTCGTCGCTGGCCGAGAGGACTTTGCACTCGCTGGATGTAGCTAGAGCGCTTAAGTTCTACGTGGACCGAACAAAGAGTTTTCGGAAGACATCACAGCTGTTTGTGAACTTTGGACCTGTGAACCAAGAGAAGTCTCTCTCGAAGACTTCCATTTCCAGATGGCTCTCCGGCTGCATCATGCACTGTCATCGGTTGGCCAACCGACCGTTGCCTGGCCGTCCGAGAGCCCATTCGACCAGAGCGATCGCTGCTACTACGGTGTTCTTGTCTGGTGTGCCCCTGCTGGACATCTGCAGGGCTGCCACGTGAGGTCCACGCGCACCTTCACGAGATTCTACTGCGTCGACCAGGATTCCAGGGAGGAGTCCAGAGTCGGCCAGCAGTGATGCGCAACCTGTTCGCCTGAAGGTGAGCCTGGTGAGGAGGTAAGAGTTGCTTAATGTTGAGTTTATGTAATGGTTAATGTTGAGCCTTTTGCCACCTCCCGTGGTTGTGCATGTGTGTACTGCTATGTATTATTATATTCATGAGTATGTGAATCCATGCCAGACCCCATGCTGGAGAAGGAACAAGTTACTTACCTGTAACTGTTGTTCTCCAGCATGGGTCTGGCATGGATTCACATGCAAACCCTCCCTCCTTCCCCTCTGCGGCTCTTCACTTGGTTATACTGCCACTTCACGTGCTACCAAATCTGAAGATGGCTTCCAGAGGAGGGGCTTAGGTAGAGGGCAGTCATTGGCTGGGGGCAGTATGACCCAGAGACCAGTGATTGGTTATTAGTAGAAAGACAGTTCAGAAACAAAACTGATAATGATTTTTTTCTTTACCGAGGATTCCCAGCCTGACGACGGGGAATATTCATGAGCATGTGAATCCATGCCAGACCCATGCTGGAGAACAGTTACAGGTAAGTAACTTGTTCCTTATTCCAATGACCCTTGACAGTTCTTTTATCAACATTATAATAAGACTCCCTTGTGCAGACTTTTCATGAAAAGTACATGCACATGTGATGTCATCAATGACATTTGTGATGCCATGTTTCATGTCCTGGGTGTTAGTGTTAGCAGTGCACAGTGGTGGTGCGAGTTATGGTTGCTTAGTCTACCATAACTGGCGAATTTCAGGGGTTTGACCTTGAACCATAATGTCACGGTTATAAAGTTTTATTTATTTATTTTTTTAGTGACTTGCACAGGTTTTTAGTAGTGCAACGTAACCGTAAAGTCCCTTTAACAAGGTTCTTTTTCTTAACAGTATACACCTTGCAAAGAATGCCACATGACCATATGCTGGCGTACAGCACAGTGACATGTCCCCGAATCAGTACACACAGTAAGATCTATGCCTCATGACAGTGTGGAAATAGATTTTATATTGATGTAGGAATATCCACCTTCAACATTTCCCTTACACAGCGCCAACACGTATTGGTAGGCAGCGATTACCAATGCACTACACATATATTTTTAGCAAAAGTTCTACTTATCTGAAAACATCAGCTAAAGCCATCCATCCTCCCCCAAGAAACAGTAGCACTGCTTTAATGAAGAAGCATGAGAAACAGTGCCGCTACCTTACAATTAACAAAGGCACAACATTTTTCGCTGCCCATCTACTGGCCCATATTACCGTTTGTTGCCTCTTTGCTCATTGCCGTTCGCAAATTGCCTTATTAGCCGTCGTACCAAAAAATAAAGCCACCCGTAAACAAAGTAAATATTCCGTTAAGAGCGACCTTTCACAGTGTAAATAAATTTAAACAAAAAAAATTGCATACACTCCATTTACTTCATATTTCTCAGTAAAGTACATAGACGCAATAATCTTTGCCAGTAATAGTCTAGATTTGCAAAGCAGTAATGTGTGCTACTAAAAAATAGGATTACTGGTTATAATCCGGCGCGGCTTTGGAGGGTCGGATTACAAAACAAAATCCTCTTTCGAGATGGCCACCATAGAAGGAGAAGGCGGTTGTTTCATACATAACCCCTCTTCCCTTTCCGTGGTAGCGTGCAAAAAGCACAAGTACGTGAGGTGACGCAGAACCTGTAAAAAAACATACAGCGACGTACAACGTAGTAACTTAAATTTTGCAATAATAGACTGGATTGTAAAAGAAAACGTTAACATTTTATAGTTCGTAAAGCAGGTTTATTTAACAAGAAACTGTCAGAGACCATCGGAGTAATCACATTTTCAATGGAATGATAACAATGGTTCTAAGGGCATCATTGCAAATGTGAAAGATGAGACACACGTTGGTCTTTTCCCATACAAAAATTATGCGTTCTTGGTTAAAGCAGCCGCTTTGTTTCCACAGTGATTTCCAAGAATGCGCCATGACCGTCGGCCTACAGCACCATAAAAATGCAAAGCAATGCGGCCCTGGGCTGTCATCCCACATAATTGTGACGGACAGGCAACTGCTCAAGAGCAGTTGTATTTGGCATCCGAAAAATCCGTTACTCGGCATGTGGAAACCATGGCACGGACAGTACGGCAAGATGTACCTTGGCGGAAAACGTAACAGAAAATACGTGTCAATAACCAACCTTTAGCAAAAAATTGCAAAAAAGACACAATGTGCAAAGTAATACACAAATGTAAGTGGTCAAACATGACATTTTAGTGAAATGTTACTATTGACCATGTGTAAATATACTAACAGGCTACTAACGCTGAGATTCTGCATGCGCCATAAGGTAAAAAAAATCGCAACTACACATGAAGACGATAAATGAGTTATGAAGGCAAAATGAATGGACACGTAAAAAAAAATTACATCTCGTGATTTCAAACAAGACCAAAAGAACGTGCAAAGTAATACACACAGCTATGTGGGCAAACATAACGTTTGAAACAAGAAATATTAACGCTAAAAAAGTGGGCGTGTAGTCATACCATGCAATTGCAGAAACTCTGCACTCTCCATTATTGGAGGATAAATATAACGGCTCAAAAAGATAATACTTCAGTTATATTGGCACAAGTAGAGTTTTGGTAATTTAAAATTAAAACGCGGGTCGGTGTAGAGTGGTGAAAAGTAAACTTACATAATATGTACTGCCTCCATTCTTTTTCGTCAAGTCAGACAACGTATTTGCACCGAAGAATCTTCGTGGAGCGATATTGCACGTGCCTTGCAAACGTTTTTAAAACATAACTTTATCAATTGCTATTTTTTTCGAACCTTTCATTCCTTGAATTGCTTCTAAAGTTTCCCTTTCGCTCAAGGTCCAAAAACAATTGGCCCTTATACATTCACTCGGATACGTGGGCCTATTGAGCGTGCAACCAAAAAAGCAACTCATGTGACCTTCACTCAGAAGGCAAATACATTCTTACTTTGCAACAACATATTGAAATCCAATTATGAGAACCTCTACTCCCATACACCTCCAGAATCACTGTTTCCAGCAAACGGTTCAGATGGCGGGCTTAGTTTTCAAAACTTAATACGCCAGTCTGACAGCATTATTATTCCAAAAACATTGTAACCCGCACTAATTGGTAGTGGTACAGTGAGCACCAACTTCGATTTAACCGTATAACTTTGGTGACAAGAAAACTCCACTTTTTCAGTTTGTGCTGCCACATCCCATCCCAGCCTCCTTAAAGGTAACCTTCTCAAATAGTATTTCATAAGTGTGACAAGTGCAATGCTGTCTTGTTTTGTATGTGTTACTGGCGATCTCCGCGTACACTAAAACATGATTAAAAGATGGCGGGGGCACCGAAGAAAGCGGACGTACTTCACGCTGTTCCACAACCAATCGGGGAAAGCGCCACATATCTGCGGACATGAGCATTTTCCCCCATTCAGTCAAAGGGGACAAGAGACGTTTTGGGAACCCTCCCCTTATAACCCCCCCTGAACCAAACATCAAACTTTCCAAAGAAATAGAGTGGCCTATATACTTTTCTTTGCAAAGTTTGGTGAGGATTCGTCCAGGGGGAGCGGAGATGTGAACAGCAACTTAACCATAACTATATAGCCACTACTGTGTGTGTGGGTGTGTGGGTGTGTCTCTCCCTCTCCCTGTGGGTTCTCCAGCCAGAGGTCAAGACACTCAACCTACACGCATGGTTTCTGAGAGATTGAGATATAAGGATTGGGACCTCCCGGATGACGCAATGGAAAGACAAAATCCTTGGAATACAATCGGCAGCTGGTGTAGGGAAAAGGATGTGGACCCCTTTCATTGCAATACACCTATGGTGCAATCTTTATTACATTCAGCAAATCTGGGGCTTCAGATTGGAACAATAAAGGGTTATTTGGCAGTGCTTTCAATTTTCAAGCGCCCATCGGAAGAGGTACCTTTATTTCAAGATGGCGTTAATCATTCAGTTTCTTAAAGGGCTCACTAACATGTTCCCTCCTACCACTTTATAAGTAGCAATTTGGGATCTTAATCTTGTGCTTAAATTTCTGATGTGTGCTCTCTTTCAGCTACTTCATTCATGTCCACTAAGACTACTAACTTTCAAAACCATTCTGTTAGTTGCATAGACATCAGCACGCAGGGTGGGTGAGTTGCAGGCCTCATCTATTAAGCTTCCGTTTACAATTTTTTTCTTTTACACGTACAAGGTTGTCCTTAAGGTTAAAAATATTTTTTGCCAAAAATGTTATCCGATTTTCATTTATCCCAGAAAATCGTGCTTCCTACATTCTATCTGCCTTCTCATCCTGGCAAGGAAGAGGAAAGGCTGCATAGGCTTGATCCCAGAAGGGCTTTGACCTTTTATGTTTCACAAATGGCGAAAATACGTCAACATGACCAGCTTTTTATTGGGTTCACTGGACACAAACTGGAGCTTCCAGTTACAAAACAAACTTTGTCCAGATGGATAATTCTTGCTATTACAGAACGCTATAGATTGGCCAGATAAGATCCCCAAGAAGGCCTGAGAGCTCATTCCACAAGGGGCATGGCGACATTTTCTGCTCTGCAAAGAGGGGTGCCTATAAAACACATTTGTGTGGCAGCCACTTGGTCTACCATTCACACTTTTACTAAACATAACTATCTGGATTCATCCTCTAGCCAGGAAGGAGGATTTGGGAAAAGCTGTCCTACATTCAATCCATAACCAATCTTCAGTCTGAAAATTCTTACTCCCTAAACCTAACACTGCTTTGGGAGTCCATTGAAAGATGAGGAATACGTGGGAGGACACAATCCATTTGAGAAACCAGTTACTTATCCTTGGTAACAGTCTTTCGACTGGATGTTTCTCCCATGTATTCCTCATCGCCCCCCCCAACCTACCCCGCAGTAGACTTTCCAGGCATTACAATTTACACTCTTTCAGAGTCTGGTACTGTCTGGGACTCACTTTTGCTGGTATTTCTGGAAACAGAACTGAAGCTAACGTGCTCTGCGCATGCTATATATACACTGACGATGTCGACTCAGAGATGGAATCCCTCGAGGGACATTGAGTTGACCACATTGACGCACAGCGCCCTCTGCCGAAATGTTCTTTGGTATCTGGAAGGGAAGATATCAAAAGATGAATACGTCGGAGGAACATGCAGTCGAAAGAACGTTACCAGGGGTAAGTAACTTGTTCTTTATTTATTAATTGTCATTTCCATTGTTTATGAACCCCTGCATATGGTCTCGGTTCTCTCTCCTTTTTCATCCTCTCCCATTAACCGTGGCACCCACTGGGAAGTCTTTGTTGCCCTTTTCCAATCCTCGAAGACCATCATCAATGTTTATCTAAATGATACTGTCATGGTCCAGGGTTCTCAGTCCAATCTGCTGCTCCTTGATGGGTGTCTCCCACATCTCGTCAATTTCCTCCCTTCTCCTGCCACTCCTTCCAAAACCTCTATGGCCCCTGTCACCTCCTTCCTCACTCACTGCCTCTCTGGCACTCACCTTCTCCTCCTCTCTGGCCTCTATGTCACCTCTGTGTACAGCCTCTGCCCACTCTCCTGCCCTTCTAACACCTGCGCTCGGTGTGCCTCACCCTTGCACCCCACCCCAAAGGTGTTTCAAATGTGCCAACCTGCTCCACATAGCTACTCTCGCTCAGCTGTCAAACATTCCTGTGACATCTGCCACCTCCTAGAAGAGCACACGAGACATGGTTCATGCCCAGCTCTGTCACAAGTTTTGACACACTCCTCCGTGAGGGCTACAAGATCCTCTCTGAGCCCAGAACAAACCAGTGGCCCTGATCTTTCTGGAGGGGTTCCCTGCCTCTGTCATTCTTAAGTAGGCCTACTCCTCCTTTTGAATGCCTAGTCTGCAGGCTGTCTAGCTCTCCTGGC
The DNA here is from genome assembly GCF_040938575.1 of Ambystoma mexicanum. Lineage (NCBI taxonomy): Eukaryota > Metazoa > Chordata > Amphibia > Caudata > Ambystomatidae > Ambystoma > Ambystoma mexicanum. Next base: position 738,639,896 of record NC_090921.1, on the reverse strand, counting down.
CTCTGACTGTGACCACCATCTAAAGGCCACCTGGCCAGATCACTACGTTCCTCTCAGAATGGGGCGATATCTCTTCTTCTCTCCTTGACTCAACCTCTCAACTACTCCTCCCCGGAGACCTCAACATCCACCTGGATGCTTCTAATTCCTCCTCTGGGCTCTTCCGCAAACCTATGCGACTGTCTCTCCCTTTCCATTTTACCCTCTGGTCCGACACACTCTGCCGACACTCCTTGGATGTTCTCATCTCCTCGGACATCCTCCTCTATAACCCTCTCACCACTCTTCTCTTGGACTGACCACTGTCTGCTCTCCTCTCACTTGAAACTTCTTGCCCCTCAAGCAAAGCCTAGCTTTCTCGGTCATTCGGCCCATGAAGCAAGTGTCAGTGGACGCCTTTCTCCAACACGCTGGACATCACAAAGAAATCCCAGACAAGACTCCTTAGATCTAATAACAACTTTCACCTCGCAATCCCACGATATAAAAGAGAGGAAGCAGGGGGCAACAGTTTCAAAGTACCTGCGCTGAGACACTGGAACTCACTACCCACCAATATCAAGATTGAAACATCCTTCCCACTATTAAAAAAATCACTGAAAACGTGGCTGTTTAACCAATACTAAACCATAGCCAAGATTCCCCTCCTTTTTTTATTGAATAGACCAACACCTTCTATCTGTATATACACTGTAAGTAAATATACCATTGTTTTTGTATTCCTATGTTTTATTTAAGATGTATTATAAGATGTACCTGCCCACTGTCTAACTACGCTGTGATGCCTCCGGGTCTGGGCGTATAACAAATGTAATAAAAAAATCCTTGCCCCTGTCATGAGAATCTGTCTGAAGCCTACCTCCAAGTGCAACTCTTGGTTCGACTCCGCCACCCTGAAAGGCAAGTGCAAGGTGGCTGAGAGGAAGTGGAGGGCTTGGGGCGCATCTTCTGCCAAACTGGGCTGCCGCCTGATCCAAATGCAAAACACACTTTGTCCTCTCTAAGAAGAGGGTTCATATCCAAACCAGCCTTTAACAGGGCTGAAATCTTTAAAATCTGCAAGAAGCTGACCAATCCTACTGCAGTCTCTACCTCTCCTGTCCCCCCCCGACCTCTGGCCTCTCATTTCACCACTAAACCTCAGGATACCCTGTCCTCACTTTCCTCCTCCTCCCCCTCTACCTCTCTCATGCCCCCTTTGCCCGCCTCTCGCTCTCTTCTTCCTTTTTCTTTCTTTTCTCTGACAACACCTGACAATGTCTCTAGACAAGTCCGATCTATGAAAGTTTTGTCCAAACAGGTGCTCCCCTGCTCCTCCAGAACCATCAAGGACCACATTGCCACTCTCGCTCCAGCCTTGGCCAATTTCTGCAATCACTCTTTCACCACTGAATCTTTCCCTTCTCCTCAAGCACTGCCTTGTGCATCCCCTCCTAAAAAAAGCCTTCTGCCAATCCTACCTGTACGGCAAACTATCACCCGGTTTCTATCACTTTCCTGGGCAAACTCATGGAAAAGCTGGCCTTCTCCAGCATGGGGTCTGACATGGATTCACATGCTCATGAATATTCCCCGTCTGGCCGGGAATCCTCGGTATAGAAAAAAATCAGTATTAGTTTTGTTTCTGATCTGTCTTTCTTAGTAGTAACCAATCACTGGTCTCTGGGTCATACTGCCCCCAGCCAATGAATGCCCTCTCCCTAAGCCCCGCCCCTGGCAGCCATCCTCAGATTTTTACCGCACGTTCAAGTGTTGGGAGTCCTTGTGCTGTAGCTCTCGAGCTTTTGCTGCGTTTTCGCGCTTTTTCAGGAGTTTTTTTTCTCATTTTTCGGTTAAATAGAGCCTCAAGCTCCACCGTTTCTACATCCGATCAACGGGGATCCGTTTTGGAATTTTCTACGCCCCTAAAGGGTGAAGATTTCGTCGAGTTACGCTTTTGGAGGATTCCAGAAGTTCGGAGGCCTACCTCGGAGAAAGGAAGCTCGACGCCCGGGAAGCTGTTCAGGACGTGCCCTGGATGCCAGCTTCAGAATGTTTTCAAGGAGGATGAGCATTCGTTATGCCTCTACTGTCTCTGAGGACAAGACGCACACGGAGAAGGACTGTGCGTTTTGTGGGAACATGTCGGAAAGGACCATGAAGGATCGCCACCTCCGTCTCGCCAACTGGCTGGAAGGGAAGAGCCCGTCTGGCGAGGAGAAGAAGAAAAAGAAGTCCGAGCGGTCTTCTAAGTCCTGTGAGGGCGCCCCGGCGACGGGGGCCCAACAAAAGGCCAAGCACCACGAGTCCGCGGGCACCGGGAGTGCCGAACGGTGGGGCTCTTTGGTTGCCAGGCAGGGCGCATCCTCCCCGGCGCCATCAACCACGAGCCAACGCTCTGGCTCCGGTAAGAGGAAGTCCGAGAACCCGGCGAAGCTTCTGGAGAGGCCCCGGTCGATCTCGAAGATTCCGGCAGAGGGGGAGCGAGGCTCTGACCCTCCCCCCAAGGTGAAGGCCCCAGGCGTACAGAAGGTGATGATGGCCTTAATTCACCCTGGTAAGACCTCGATTGAGGATGTCGCAGCGGCCCTGGCTCAGCCTGTGGAGGCTACGCCAGTGGAGGCGACCTCAGGACCCAGTCTCCCTTCCACCGTGGAGAGAGTCGTTGGAAAAGGTGGGGGAGGGGCAGGTGGCCATCGTGGATATGGACATGACCTCCAAAGAAGAGCTCATCGAAGTCGTGGAAGAGGCCCAGCCCACCGGGAGGGATCCCGACGAGGGCAACGACGAGAGCTGACGAGGTTCCTCAAGAGCCCTCGCGCCCGTCGTTTCCGGTGCCGCAGGACACTTCGGCGGCCATTTTGTCAGCGATTCAGTCCTTATGCTCGGAGATAAGGACAAGGTTGCCCCTCCCCCCGACGGAGGTACCTTCACCAGACCCGACTGGGGAACCGGAGCCGGGACCTTTGGAAAGTCCACCGCATAAGAAGAGGATGCATCCTACGCCACCTCTCCCACCTCTGCGGCCTGCTCTGCCTCCCCCCCCCCGGTCTACTACCCTCGGGGATGATACAGGCACTGACGAGATTGGATCCTTTCATGCCATGATTTCCAGGGCATCCGAGCTCTTCCAGCTCTGCCCAGAAGTGAAGAAGGAAGGGTTCCTTTACCAACGGCGCGAGGCTAAAAGGAAGACGGTCCTCGCCGTACCACTTCTTGATGACATCTGGGATGAGGGGCTCGCCTTCCTCAAGAACCCTGCCACGGCGCCGACAAAAAGGGACCGGTACGAGAAGAAGTACCGGGTCCCCGACGCTGCCCCCTTGTGCCTTAGGGCGCAACCTACCCCCGATTCGGTCATCTCGGCGGCGGCAAAGAAAGCTTGGGGGGGGCATCGGCCTCGACATCAACTTCCCCACCGGACGGCGAGGGCAGGAAGCTGTACACGATGGGACGACGGGTCATTGTGATGCTGGAAATGCATCTGAGGGACAGGGCCTCCGTATCCTTGTCCTTTACTGCTTTTTATCGTGTGTTCTGTCGTGTTTTCCGCGTAGGAGTTCATGTGGGACTCCTGGCGGTGCAGCTCTTTCTTTTGGTTTGGTGAACGGACCCGTGGGATACCCTTATGGCACCCATGGGTGGGGGTACAACCCTGTGCCCCTAGTGTATGTTTTTGGGCACCTGTGGGTGGCCCACAGAGCAGGGTATGGGCTGGTGGCAGCTCCATGCTGAATTTGACAGGTGCACGGAGTATCCTCCATTTTGGGATACCCCGGCCCTGCCATTGGGATCAGTTGATTCCTGATGGAAAACAAGATTGGCCCTGGTGGCCTCTTGCTTTCTATTACCCATTACCTTGTTTTCCCAAAGTCCTGGGAAGCCCTGACTCTGTCCCTTCCCCCTGACTGGCTGTTGGATGGAAGTGCCATATATGGTGGGTGTTGTGAAGGCCCAGTCAGACTAGCTGGAGCCTTCCCGGTGATGTATGTTGTGGGTACCTCCTGTGGGTGGGAGCTGGGTGAATAGAGTGTGTGATGAATATGCATTCTGTGTTGTGGGTGTCTAGTATCTGGTGGTTGACACAATGACTGAGACAACCCTGCCCAAAACCAGTATGAATGCAGCTTGGAGTGTTGAATGGCTCGGTACTTGTCCCAATACACATAACTTGTTGTGAGTGTCTGGAGAGAAGTGAATGGCCTGAATACCTTGTGTGCCTGATTGGCTGCCTGCCTGCATGAATGCCCGTAGTCGTGATTGGATGCTTGAGTGTGACCCAGCGGAATGAATGCGAGATCAACAGTATATCTGGGGACCTCTCACTGCTAGGAATCGTGTTCAGAAGCTGAAGTCCACTACGACGAGTAACTGGATTAACTGACGCTTGACCTTGAAGCCCTGCTGGACGAGAAGAATTGCTGTTGCTCTCCTTCACAATCTGAAAGCTGCTGTGCCTCCAAGGACGGACCCAGAGAGGACCTGGTAAGGCGCCCTCTTCCCGAGCTACGAGGGACCGTCGTGCACAGCTGATCTTTGCCAACGCTCCCTGGTAGACAGACCTTCGACAGGCTGCCGACCCGATACGGGGACTGTTGCGGAACTCCAAGGAGAAGCACTCTGACTGTTGTCCGCCACTGGCGACGACCGCCGTCGCCGACCAGAGCCGCCGTTCTCCCATTTGCCTAAGAACTTCCATTGATCATCGGACGCTCTCGTCTGCATCGTCACCCGCTTGTCTCCCGCTGGAGAAGGCCCGACCGTCGACACGCTGAGGAGCATCCACCGGTGGGTTTCCCGCCACCTAAAGACTGCAGAGACGCCGACGACTCGACGCCCTTGCTGGGCCACAGTTCTTAATCTCTTTGCGGTCCAGAACTATTGTCACCGAGTTGCCCCACACGCCTCTTCCTTGCAGGACGCCAACGCTCTGTCGTCGACTAGCACCGCTAGGAACGAAGCTGTCACTTCCTTGCCGTAGTTCACCCTGTTCACCGCCGGACGTTCGATGACCCGTGACTCCCGCCTTAAAGGGAGGGCACTCAAGAAGGGCCGTCGATTCCCCGACACTGAACGCCAAGTTCCCCGACACCTCTCGACGATCCGTGGCTCCCGCCTGAAAGGGAGGCACTCAAGAAGGATCGGTCGGTGCATCGTCGGAGAACTCTACTCCACCAGGTGCACTGGGGGCGGGGGGGTAAAACCTTAATAGGAAGAAGTAAGACTTTTGAACAATATATGGACTGGGCTTGTGCTATATATCTTTTACAGGTTGCCCAGGTGGGGGGGATCTCCACTCAGAACTGCGCCTAGCGGTAGGGGTCAGCATTCTGCCTATTGTTTCAACCATCTTGCGTTCCTTCCTATCTCTTTTGCTGGTTTACTCGTTATTGATCTGTGTGACATTTTAACCGTACAGTTGATGTACTTTAATGAGATTTGATAACATTAGTGGTACTACTCTAGACCTATATATATTTATCATTATTGACTTCCAAGTCCAAAGTGCGTTATTGTGATCGTGTACATACCTTTGAATATTAATTATATAAAGACTGTGTTTTCAGTAATACAGTGTGTGGACATTCATTTGTGGGGGTCCGGGGACTACACTGTACTTGAGAACCAGCCTGCATCACCTCCTGAGAAGCTAGGCCTTGATTGCTCGACCACGTACCAATAATAGAGAATCTTGGCTGGGGTCCTCTGTGCCTCTCCTCTACCATATAGAGAGCGGAAGTACAGACACCCACTACCGGTCTTTAGTCATCTCATCCGCAGCGACGACTATCAAGGCGGCCAACGCCCTGGCTATTGTAGCCCGCTACGACAGGGAGTTGTGGTTCAAAATCGCCCCTCTGTTGGACTTCCTTCCGGACTCCAAAAGGGCTGAGGCCCTTGAAATCCTACAGGAAGGTGAGATTGCTTCGGACCATGCCATCACGGGGGCAACGGACATCGCCGACACCGGTTTCCGTCAGCCGGGCAACAGCGTTTGCCTGAGACGACGAGGATGGCTCAAGGCGACTGATTTCCACCAGGACGTACAAACGAAGGTTTTGGACATGCCCTTCGACGGGAACAACCTGTTTGGGAAGGCGGTTGATGAGTCCCTTCAGGCCATCAAGACAGACACGGAGACTGCCCGGGTGCCATAGAGCTCGTCCCAAAGAGGCTTCGGGGCCCCGGAGTTTACTCAAGGTACTTCCTCGTAAAAAAGAAGACGGGAGGATGGCGCCCCATCCTGGACCTGCAACGACTGAACAAGTACATCAAGGCACAGAAGTTCCGGATAGTCACCCTCCAGCACGTGCTGGGACAGCTGGAGGCGGGCGATTTCCTGTCGTCGTTGGACTTGGAGGATGCGTACTTCCACATCCCCATTCTAAAAAGACACCGAAAGTTCCTCAGGTTCGTGGTCCAAGGGCGGCACTACCAATTCAAGGCCCTCCCTTTCGGATTGAAGACGGCACCCATGGTGTTCACCAAGTGGCTCGCACCGGTGGCGGCGCAGCTGCGCCTACAGGGGATCCACATCTACCCCTACCTGGACGACTGGCTCATCCGGGCAAGGACAAGGGAGCTCGCCGTGGAGCACACTGCGAAGACCGTCCGGCTGCTCACGGATTTGGGATTCTCCCAACTTTCCAAAATCCCACCTGGTTCCGTTGCAAGTCGCCCTGTTTCTGGGAGCCAAGCTCGACACAGTGGCGCGGCTTGCCTCGCCGTCGGAGGAAAGGACCAGGACCATTCTGGGCAAGGTGCAGCGTCTGCTGGCCACGGACATGGCCAGGGTAAGATCTATCAAGTCCCTCCTCGTAATGATGTCCTCCTGCATTTATCTGGTGCGCTTTTGCAGGCTTCGGATGCGCCCCTTACAAGAGTTCCTCGATGCCTGCTGGGTTCAGTCGACGGGCAGCTTCGAGGACAGGATCCCTCTTAACGAGACGTTCCGTCGGGCGATCCGGTGGTGGGGTACCCGCTCTCATCTGTCTGCGGGCACGGACTTTCAGACACCAGCTCACCAGGTGACGGTGACGACAGATGCCTCCTTGGAAGGTTGGGGAGTGCACTCTGGAGATCTTCACGCCAGAGGCCTTTGGCTCCCCGAGGAGAAGTCACTCCACATCAACATCTTGGAGCTCCATGCATTGTTCTGGGCCCTCAGGTCTTTTCTTCCGTCCCTCAAGGGCAAGGTGGTGAGGATCTTCACCGACAACACCACCACGATGTTCTACATCCGGAAGCAGGGCGGAACCAGATCCCCTGCCCTATCCAAGGAAGCCCAGGATCTGTGGCATTGGGCCGTCGCCCAAGGGATGTTTCTGGTGCCTTTTCATCTGGCAGGAATAAAAAAAAACATCGCCGACTCAATCAGCAGAGAGCTGCGCTCGTGCCACGAGTGGGAACTACGCCAGGATCAAGTGGATCGACTCTTCCGTCGATGGGGCGAACCCCAGATCGATCTCTTCGCGACGGCGACGAATTCCAAGTGCCGGAGGTTCGCCAGCAGGTTCCCCCAGCCGAGGAGCATGGGCGATGCTTTCTTGTTCCCCTGGGACGTATTTCTTTATGCGTTCCCTCCGCTGCCGTTGCTGCTCCGGCTCATCGACCAGCTCAAGAGGTCCCGGTGCAAGATGATCCTCGTCGCACCGGCGTGGCCGAGACAGATCTCGTTCCCGGACCTTTTGGAATTGTCAACGTCCACACCAGTCAAGCTGCCGATGGACGCAGATCTTCTCTCCAGAGAAGGAGGCGCCATTGTTCACCACAACCCGGAGTCGCTGAACTTGCAGGCCTGGCTCTTGCAGCACTAGAGTTTGGAGGGTACGACATCCCGGTCGACTGCAGAGAGGTTCTTGCAAAGGCCAGGGTATCCTCAACTCTCAAGTGCTATGGAGATAAATGGAAGAGGTTCTCTGTCTGGTGCCACGCACAGATTAACCCTCTGCGGATTACGGCCCCTCAAGTATTGCCGTACCTACTGTCATTGGCCAAGGCTGGACTAGCTCACGCTTCCATCAAGATACATCTGGCCGCCATCTCACGATACACCAGAACTACAGGACGGGCGTCCTTGTGGTCTCATCGACTGGTGAGCGAATTTATGAAAGAATTGTTCCGATCTTTCCCGCCGCTGAAGGCCTCTGCCCCGGCGTGGGAGCTCAACGTGGTGCTGACCAGGCTCATGGGGGCGGGGGGCCCCATTTGAGCCTATGCATTCGGCACCATTGAAGTTTCTGTCGTGGAAGACAGCGTTTCTCATGGCCATCACCTCCGCACGACGAGTGGGAGAGATCCAGGCCCTATCTTGCAAGCCGCCATACTTGACGTTTCACGACACAAGGGTGGTGCTGAGGACGCACCCCTCCTTCATGCCCAAGGTGCCGTCGGGCTTCCACCTCAACGAACCCTTGGTGTTGGCAGTTTTCTTCCCGTCTCCTTCGTCGCCGGCTGAAAGGACTCTGCACTCGCTGGACGTAGCTAGAGCGCAGAAGTTCTACGTGGCACGCACAAAGAGTTTTCGGAAGACATCACAGCTGTTTGTGAACTTTGGGACTGTGAATCAAGGGAAGGCTCTCTTGAAGACTTCCATTTCCAGATGGCTCTCCGGCTGCATCATGCACTGTCACCGGTTGGCAGACCGACCGCTGCCCGGCCGTCCGAGAGCCCATTCGTCCAGAGCGATCGCTGCTACCACAGCGTTCCTGTCTGGTGTGCCCCTGCTGGACATCTGCAGGGCTGCGACGTGGAGGTCGACGCACACCTTCACAAGATTCTACTGTGTCGATCGGGACTCCAGAGAGGAGTCCAGGGTCGGCCAAGCAGTGCTGCGCAACCTGTTCGCTTAAGGTGAACCTGGTGAGGAGGTAAGAGATGCTTAATGTTGAGTTGTTGTATTGCTTAATGTTGAGCCTGTTGCCACCTCCCGTGGTTGTGCATGTGTGTACTGCTATGTATTGTTATATTCATGAGCATGTGAATCCATGCCAGACCCCATGCTGGAGAAGGAACAAGTTACTTACCTGTAACTGTTGTTCTCCAGCATGGGTCTGGCATGGATTCACATGCGAACCCTCCCGCCTACCCCTCTGCGGCTCTTCACTTGGTCATACTGCCACTTTACGTGCTACCAAATCTGATGATGGCTGCCAGGGGCGGGGCTTAGGGAGAGAGCAGTCATTGGCTGTGGACAGTATGACCCAGAGACCAGTGATTGGTTACTACCAAGAAAGACAGATCAGAAACGAAACCGATACTGATTTTTTTTCTTTCTATACCGAGGATTCCCGGCCTGACGACGGGGAATATTCATGAGCATGTGAATCCATGCCAGACCCATGCTGGAGAACAACAGTTACAGGCAAGTAACTTGTTCCATCTCCCAGCTTACCCTCCACACTGAATCTGTTGGCTGCCTCCTGGACCATCAGTCTAGCTTCAGAGCAGCCAGAGGCACGGATATTGCTCTCCTGAACACCTATGAAGATCTGCTCTCTAACCTAGACTCTAGCTCTTTGTCCTCTTCCTCCTTGAACTTTCCTCTGCTTTTGACACGGTCAATCAAGCCACCCTGATCAACCTACTGTGTGAACCTGGGCATCACGGATCGGGCCCAACTTGGGTCTTTTCTTTCCACGACCTCTCTCTCCACATGTGGTGCTCCCCAGGCCTCTATCCTCTCACCCTGGCTTTTCAATGTCTATCTGGTCCCTTTATCCCACCTGATCACCTTCTCTTCTCATTTTCAGTGTTATGCAGATTTCTCTCATCTCTCTTTAAGACTTCCCTCCGCCTCCTCTCCTCCCTCATTGCTGACTGTCTAGCTGCGATTCAGGATTGGTGCACCTCCAAGGATCTGTGCCTTAATGCCAGTAAAACTGAGATCCTTCTCATTGGTACCCCTGCTGCTGCTTTCCCTGTAACTGTGGCTGCCCTCCTTGGGCCCTCTACCCTCACCTTTTTGTGAGGCAAAAAACCTTGTCTTCAACTCCACTCTCTCCTTCTCACCTCACATCACAGACCTTGCCAAAAAGCCTCACTTCCAGCTGCACCTCCTCAGAGGTATTCTACCTTTTCTCACTTCCCCCAGACTCTCACTGTCTCCAGTGCCCTGGTTCTCTCCAGGCTGGACCACTGCAACATCCTCTCTCTCAATATGCCTACATATACTCTCTCCCCCTGCAACGAATCCAGAACAGGACTGTAAGACTTCTATACGGACTCAAGCTGTGTATCTCCATACCAGAAATCTCTCCACTGGCTCCCGGTGGCTGCAAAGATCAAGTTCAAGACCCATTGCATCATCTACAAGGCTTTCTGGTACTGGGGCCCGCACTACATACAACGGTCTCTTCTGAAATACCTTCCTTCTACAGCCCTTCGCTCACTACCTCCAACTCTGATGGTCAGATGTTTCTCCAGGCAGAGAGTGGGGTATCTCTCTCTCTCTCTCTCTCTCTCTCTCTCTCTCTCCTCTGCAGGTGCCTCACTCTGGAATGTCCTCCATGCCCCTCTCAGACTTGTGACAGACCACCTGAAGTTCCAGAAACAGCTCAAGACCCTCCTTTTGTCCTCTGCCTTCTCTCTCTCGCCCCCTTGCTAATTTACCTGTCTGCTGCGTCAACTGATTGCTCGGTTCCTTCAGAATCCCACTGGGTACCAGGCTCCTCCACAACCTGTCTTCCTTTGCACTGCCTCCTGGCCTACCTCCACTTAGGAGCTGTAACTGTAACCCTTACAGCCCCCCTGCCTCCTTGCCCTTACCCAGAGCTGCGTTGCCCTGACTGCACTCAGCCTTGCTGCCCTAATCACACCCCCCCTGACCCCTTTTTCCTTTCCCTTGCACTTCTTGTTGTCGCACTTGTACGATCCGAATGACGGTACAACGTCCTTTCATCACGGGATGTTTTTTCGCTGGGGTTTTTCTCGCATTTTTTTAAATGAAAAAAACCCATCCAATTTTTTTGGGGGGGGTTAGAAAATTATATATGGGGTGTGGGTGTTAACAAAAAACTAAAAAAGGTTTTCGGTAAAAAAATGTGCGGTCAAAAACCCTGTGAAAAAATATCCCACCATGAAATGACATGGAACCCCGAATGAGACAAGACCTGGTAGGAAAGTTTGTCTTGTCCTCCTATGTCTACCCTCCCTTGTCATGTGGTACCTAGAAACACGTGTTTACAGTACAGGCGTATTATAAATGCCATATCGTATAATTATTTTCTTCCTTGTTACCTTCCCTTGTAGCGCTTTAAAACACTGTTGTTGTATAAGCGCCTTATAAATATCCAGTAAATAAATAAAATAGTCTTACACTCACTTCACTGGTTGCATGTGGAACTTTTTTTCTTGGTCATTTGTAATGTGCACTATACAGCAGAAATGTGTTTCAAGGTGCATCAAGACTGGGGGGATAGGGATAAAATAACAAAATACGTTCTTAAAAGGTTTCAACATTCAGAACGTGCAGGTGTTACAGAATGGGAGCAGGAAAGAGGGGAAGGAGAGGGCGTGCAGGAAGGGGGCCGCAAGGAGACCAAAACAATAGCGTTCTGAATAGGACGTGAGACAATTTGAAACGTGCAAGCGCTGAACAAAAAAGGGTGAGAAGTGAGGTGTAAAATACATAAAAGACAGTTAGTGTGGGGACAAATCGGTAAACTGCAATAAGGAAAAACAAGACATGCAATTGAGAAGGCAAGTAAGGGTGGTTGTACCCTGGAAAAGCCGCGCCTCAAGGAATGAGGGGCTAAATCAGGCAACAAACATGTAAGTAATGCATTCAGAAAGTGCAAGTGCTAAGCATAGAAAATGAAAGAGGGATAATATACAGTCTAAAGCCAGGGTTTTTTTGAGACCGGTTTTATGAATATCTTCCATCTATAACTTTACGTCCAGGCTCGGCAGGACTGCTGGTAGTGCCTAGATTTAGTCTGGCCGGATAGGGTGGTCAGGTCTTTTTTAGTGTTGGCTGCAAAGCTTTGGAACCTTCCTACAACTAGTCTCCGTTTGACTGTCCACCACATGGAATTGAGATGAGCTTAAGACCACCTTATTTCCATGTTGGGGTTGTGTAGGCCCTTTTTGTTTTTTGGTATATGGCTTGTTTCTTGTTCAGCGCCAGGATGCCGGCTGAAGGTTATTGTGCTTTATAAGTGTGTATATACCCACCATACCAAAAAAAAGCTGTTATTTAGGGATCATCTGTAGCTGACCCCTCACAATAGAGGAATTTGAGCCTTCTGACTCGAGCTGTGTGGGTTTCGGGAAGGACGGTGTGCGAGTTTTCAATGCTATGCTCTACCATTGACTGCTGTGCTTTTGTAACTCCACCCTGCCTCAATTCCTTTATAATCTGCTGTTAGTGCACCTTGAAGTGAGGAACTCCACGTGTATTTAAGGCACCAAATAATTCGCCATAGAAATAAAAAAAATACCAACACTTTTTGTTATGGTCTTGCCTGCGGTTCAGGCATTCACAACACTTACGAATAAGGGAGTACCATGACCAAGAGTACCAGAATTTCCATGAAGGTAGTTTGTCATATTGTGGTCATTCCAGCCCAGGCCCCTGCTGCAAGATCTGCGTTGTCTTGCCTCCTGAATGGCTTACTTTGATTGTTCACTTTTTTTAAATTGTGACTTGTGCCCATAGCGTAGTTTTATTTTTATACAATCTTTTTAGAGGAGCTCTTGTTCCACTCGTCGCACCTAGCTCTCGCATGCTGCGCTTGGATTAATTCCCCACTAAACGATCTGGGTTTCTGTAATGAATTACAACTCCATGCACGCATGCATAGTTCGGACATTCCCGTTCTGCCCATCTTGCATATTCTACCTTTTTTGCATCGTCATAGTTACCACACAGCTGGACATTGTTAATGCCAATTTCTTTTCTCCCACTCGTTTTAAGAACCATGGACACTGCATCTATTAGAATTGTATTCCTGCTCTTTGGTCCTATTGTAGGACTTGCTGTCACAAAGCTTATCACTGTAGCCTTGGCACAAAAAGCAGAGGCGGGAGCTGTAAAGGTTGGAGCGGGAGTCGTTTTCTTTCTTCCTTAACAATGCACGGTTTGTCACTACTTTGACCAGCAACATTCATTCATAGTTACTACTAAAAGGCTCTGAACACTGGGATGATGACAATACTGAATTCTGGCAGATGTTTCTGGAGAGCGGTTGTGTCTTGTCTTTCCCTGCACCTGCCCTGTACGCATGGAATGCTAGGAGTGACGGACATGGAATGCTGTGTGAAAATGTTATATTCTGAATGGTTCTGTGAAGGTCAGTTGAGAAGATGGGCTGACTTGGAGAGGATGCTGGTGGATGTTCTGTCCATGTAACTTAACTGATGTGGCCTAAATGTACTCCTGGACCCTGTACCCAGAGCTGGATTTTGCATAGTTACCTGTTCAGACCCTCCGGACATTACTGATTACATGACATTTGGACACCCCACCCTTTACCGCGATTTCAGTCCCTTCACACATGGGACTGTTGCCTGGACTCCGTGAAACACCAATGTGGTTGTAGAAGGACTGGACACAGCTTGTTTGGAGCGTCTCTATGCTAGGAACGAAACTCAAAGATCCCTACAGGAGTTCGAAAACCACATTGCAAGGCCTTATGATGCACAGTTTCTGGGATATCTGCAGTGCACTGCACCAAGCCAGGATAAGGCGACAGGTGGGGAGAGTGCACAGAAGGTCCCAGTATGCTGCTGCACACCAACTCTCGCCTCCCCTCCACGTTTTCGTCAAAGTATGTCAGGCAGTCGTACGCACCCATTCGCAGTGCAATTTAGTTCAGAGTGCAAAGCACATCAAGCGATAAGCGACTCGGGACAGCGACCTAAGGATCATTGATTTTCAACAATGAATGAGTGTCATCATACCTACAGGACCCATGCGGAGTACGGGTAGTTTTTGCTAGTTTTTCTTGAAATGCAAAGGTCTATAGAGATTGAGGGCTGTGGCAGAAAGTGGGTAAGGAACGATGCTCCACTAACCCACCACTTACCAATCATCTGTAGGAATTTCCCCATAGTTGTTCTGAGTGACTGGAACTATGAATTATCACCATAGCTCTTGCACTCATGAAATTCAGGTGCACAACGCACATGCTCGGACTGGCAGATCATGAAACTAGCTGTAAGTCTGATGAGTAATGTGAGCCCCCCCCCTTTCATTTTGTTAATGTGTGGGCCGCTCTTGGACTTCATCACACTTTGGCATAACGGGGAACATGAAGCTGCCATTTAACTTTAGCAAATACCTTGGAGGGAGAGGGTTATCTCCTGTACTCCGTGATTTCACTTTGACAAGATATGTTTTGTTTCTGCTAGTTCATTTTATTTTCCCCAAGTTTTTAGTTTTGGATGTTGGGTGATGGTTTAGTGCCACCTATAAGACAGAACTATTGCATTGTACTACAGGTAGGTGTGGGATGTGAAGAGGGACACAGCCTGTGGGTGCTTTTTGATTATTTACCCACCCTTTGGCCTCCTTATGTTGTATGGCATTTGTATAGCGCCTACTGCCATCGGTAAGGCCTCAGTGCTGTGGGGAGGAACGTCCTTCAGAGGACTGTGGTCTGAGATGTGAAGGAATGATTTTAAAATGCATGGGTGCATTTTGTAGCTGGCACCAAGGTAGGTAGGGAGTGGCTAAGTCCCTGATAGCGGCCCATGGAGGTCAGATGCACATATGGGTGCTGTGACAGACTTTCAGTAGAGTAGGAGAGTAAAGGAGACAGATTATTTGCACGGCTGGACCAAATTGTTTTGTGGGTCTAATTCTAATGGAAGTGGTGATGTGTTTGGGTGCGCAAAGTCGAGCAGTGATTGTTGCAGATGTATGCGGGCATGCGGTTGTGTCATTGTGAAGTGTTAGATGTACCAGTGAATCAAGGCTGATGTCTAGTTACAACAAGGTCTTGTAGAACATATCATAAGGCCTAACTGGAATCATTTCCGTGCGAGCTAGGTACCATCTTGTTGATTCATCAGCTGCCCCTGTATTTCTGTCTGGGAGTGATGGTCCACCTAGGAGGTGGACTAAGTCAGCACGCAGAAGGGAAAAGCCAGTTTTTTTTCTTTTTCTTTCCTGTCTTTTTTCTTTATAGCAAGTTACATGCAGTAGACTTGTAAAAAACCAACAATCCATGAATAAAAAGGGAACTGGAATACAGTGCATCTTAATATCTATGTAGAAAACTAAATTTCATTTATAAAAATTTTGATGTAAGAAAAAACAGTAATAATAAAATTTTAACAATATTCAATATTACAGCATAAGCCACCTACAGATAGATAACCGACATGTAAACACATACACATCTACTATATAACACCAAACGACTCCTAATTAGCGACTACCAAATAACCCTGTCGTAATTAGATGTGATTAAAAATCACTCATATAATGCATTAACCACACTCCACATTATAAGGTAGAAGTCCTCTCTATCCTTATTTAACATTAACACTCTCTCATAATTGGATAGAACCCACAGCTCCACCAATCAATCTTCCACATTAGGCTTTTTTTCTAGTCTTCCCGACTCTCAAGATCAATTTTGCTGCTACTTTCAGAGTTTTATCAGCCCACTATTCATAGTTGTGTGCAATCGTGCACCTCCCACTACGCAACAAGATCCCTTGCACAGGTTATCTATGGATCTTAATATTCAGAACCATGTCTACCCTAAGACCTCTTTCCAAACACTTAATCCTCGAGCAGCTCCAAAGCATATATAAAAAGGTCCCTCTATCTCCACCACAACCCCAGCACCGTTCATACCCATCTTAGTTCTAGACCCAATCCTGAGTAATCACCCCATTCCTCTGATGATCTCATGAAGCCCAAATCCTCTGACCAAGTCTGCGTCAATCTTTCCCAAGATTACAGGTGTATTTGTCCCTTGGGCATCATATCTATATAAGTAGATGCCATGTGTTCTGGTACATCAAACAATTGCAGAGCCTCGGTCTATATTCTGATTTAGTACCCAACATATTAAGTCTCTCAGTCAATAAAGTCCATAGTTCTGCATAGCGGGCCAGTTCTCTTTTCCTCAGCTGAAACCTCTGTCTATGTTCCTGAAAGCTCAGTAATCTGCCCTCTTTTAAACTATCACTCTCTTAAAACACCTCTCATAATCCAGCTACGCCGATGTAAACTTCTGTTCTCAATTTGGAGGGCGGGGTTATGCCATAGTGATGCATCATAGTGTAGCCACAGAGGTTTATTATTCTCCATAAACCATGTCATTAAAGCCGCTCTTGTGGCAATCACATATAGTAATCTTGTTTTCATTCCTTTCAAATTTTCATTTGAATATAGATTATCCAGTGCGTATGGCTGACATGCATCTCTTTCCATTCTCAACCAGAGTGGTTGAGTAGTAGTGTCTAACTTAAAATAATGAGCTGCCTTCTTAAGTGGGAATCCTCAGTTCTATTTTTCAAGATCGGGGCAGCCAAAACCCCTTCCCTAACTCTACTTAATAAAAGGAATCTAGGAATTTTTGGATGCTGGCCAACCCCCCACATGAAGTTCTGGAAAGCTTTATCAATTTTCTGCAATAACAGTTTTGAGAATGGCAACGGAAGCAATTGCATTATATTTCAAACCTTTGGCAATGGAACCATTTTAATTATCGTTCACCTTGGTCCACAGGTTCAGGGCCAACCTTTCCCACTTTCTAACACCATTCAAGATTCTCTCCACTACTTTATCCACATTAAATTCAACAATTTTCTTCAGGTCACGCATAATGTGTATCACGAAGTATCTCCCCTCTGTCACAGACCTTCTGCAATTCTATTACGATAGAATCCCCTATCACAAGTGTCTGAGAGGGAATTTTTCCATCTTACCCCAATTGATTCTATGTCCCGAAGGCCAGGTTTTGAGAGCCTGCCAGAAGGCGAGGTGATCCTCTATGCGGCGGATGGGAAAAGGAATTGAGTTCTAGATGGTGGGTGCTTGAACTGAGAAAGATGAGCCCCCTATTCTGGTAGGATGTGTTCTCTGGGGCCTAGGCAAAGAGGCTTGCTACAGTGTTTTGTAACCATCAGAGTTTTCTTAGTTGGGATGCGGGGTCCCCCGGGTATAGGTCGTTAACATAGTGTAAGCGTGAGAGGACGATCGCAACCATCGCAGAAACTCTGTGGGAAGGTCGGTATGGAAAGATGCAGCGGAGAATGCGCCTATGTATAGGTAGCAGTTTTTTGCCACGCAATTGAAGTGGTGTGATGGGGTCAGTGTCGATGATGCGTTCAAGGTTTTTTTCAGTGTTGGAGGTGGATGTGCTGGGGGGTTCTAGAGCGGTGGCCCAGTGGTGGTGGGGGACGGGGGGGGGCGTTTCGCACAGAGCAAGATCCGTTTTTCCTGGGTTGAGAAGGATGTGGCTAGTAGTCATCCCGTGTTTGATTTCTGAGGGACATGATGCAAGATCACGGGAGGCAAAAGTGTTGTCCTTTGGGATTTAGTTACCAATAAAAATGTCTTAACTAAATGCACCTTCAGCCGCTTCATTGCAAGGACACATTTCTCAAAAATTAAGACATTGAAAACAAATGCAAGCAAAGACATCAGTGTTGACTTGTGTCTAGGTATTGGGCATTTGCTTGGCACTGAGGTGATATGCCCAGGTACTTGCACCATTTTCCAGCTGTTGCCATCATATGGCCCAGTAGCACAATTATGTCTGAGACTGGGAAATGCCTATCCCACTCCTACACAAAAGCCAACTAGCAAAAACACAATTAAAACAATCACACTTGTAGATCCAGATTTGTGAACTTTTTGAAATAGCAAAATCTAGCCCTCTAGAGAACATATTGTTCGGCTACCTTAAAAGCATTTAGTAGTTTCTTGTTCTCCTGCAATTTTCCATATTTGTATTTTGTTATGAACATGCAAATGTATTTTTGTGAAAGTAGGTATCTTAATCAAATGTAAGCATTAGGTGCACATAAAGAAACTTCGTCGTGGTCTTCAAGATTGTGCCATAAATGACCATAAGCAGGTGACATTGATTGTTTTTGTTGCAGTTCAGCAGAATTATCCAGCGGCGTGTTTGGCTTATATCACTTAGCATTTTGGTACTTGATTTCTTCTACACTTTTTGTATAACTTCCTTTATAAGGAATTAAAAATATTGATGGGTTTGTTTTATCATGTTTTGAGTACTAAATTACGAGTCCACTCCTTAAAAAGGAGCATTGTTTTAGTTGTTGAAACCCCAAATATTCACAAATGATCTTGCTGTACAAACAGAGCTGCGAACCAACGTGGTCAAGTGCTAAAGTGCAGACTCGACTCAAATCTCAGTTTCAACACTTAACCAAAGTGTGTGATATTCTTTAACTCATTTAATCTGTGTGCCTACACTTACAACATTGATGGCCTCTAGATGAATGAATAATTCAGTGAACGTGGTTTAAAAAAAATCACAAAATAAATCTTCCCCTTGTGGTTTACGAATGTGATCCACGTTTGAAGGTAGTGGGCCACTTTATTGCTGCCCAAATTAATGTGTTCTCCCCATTGGCCCCAGATTTTAAGTGGCGGTTCTTTAAGGCTCCCTGTCCTCAATTGAGGAAATAATCAAAGTTATTAAATTAAAGGTGGGTGCTACTCAGAGGGCTGATTTTAACTTTTCCAGCTTCATAAAGAAAATGTACAACGGGACGCCCGCCATAAAATGAAAACGCTTTTTAGTCATCTTGTGCAATAGGAGCAATTGCCCCTTGTTCAGTTACGTGGAAGGCATATGGGACTAGTACTAAAACAGAGGCACTCATACACGCAGGACCCGACGGCACAGTTGATGAGAGCCTTGCATCATAAATCTAAAAAAGAATTTGTCGCCGACCATGACCCGATCGGCCTCGTCGACTGGAACAGCACCCTATCTGGAAAAATCTGTCCACGTCCGCGATGAAACCGAAGTTGTCAACTGGAAAGCTGTCGAACACTTTGGCAGAGTACCGCATGCCAAGAGTGACAGGAAAGACCAGAACTTATGTCAGCGGGCCTGTCGACCAGTCTGTTGACGAGCCCGTCCACTGACATTTCGCTGATGGACTTGCACATCAGTATGCTGTTGCCCATCCAAGAGATGTTAGTTCTTCGGAACCTGATTTGTAGGGGGATTTAAAGACCGCTAGAGACGAAGGTGTCTTCTCCGGCATCCCCCTTCAGGAGATTGAGAGTAAGTGGGTGCCAAGCTTACCATTGCCTGTTCACAACAATCCCTTGCAATCAACATTAATGCCATCCTTGCAGAATATCATTGCTAAATTCAATAAACGGCAAACTCCTCAACTAAGCTTGCAGCTTCATAAGGGGATAAAAAACCATGTCCTTCAGAGCT
The DNA here is from genome assembly GCF_040938575.1 of Ambystoma mexicanum. NCBI lineage: Eukaryota > Metazoa > Chordata > Amphibia > Caudata > Ambystomatidae > Ambystoma > Ambystoma mexicanum. The sequence continues at coordinate 738,620,526 of NC_090921.1, read as the reverse complement.
CGATTCTCCAATCAAGAAGCCAACACCACCAAAGCAGGTGACTCCACCCGCATCTGTTTTCTCACACTGAAGAGCAACCAATGGATTCTGATCCCTGGGAAGACCACTTAGGGGAACCATATCATGACTTCCCTGATGTGGATCAACCAGGTGAGTATGAGCCAGAAAAAGGCGAATTGCCTCAGGATGCACCACAATGAGTGGGAGGATTTTGTCATCCCTACGCAACGGAAGCATGATTCTCTTGGCAGAGTGTCTCCACCTGATTATATCCACTTCTTCCATACAGTAATTACTGAGGCTGTGGAGTTGTTCAGACTGCAAATGCCCACTGAGGAGAAGAAATCTGTGCTCTATAACCACAGGGAAACCCCTAGATGATACACGACCATTACAATTTTAGATCCCATTTGTTTAAGAGACAGGCGAGGCAATCCTGAAAGCTCTGCTTTCGGTGCCTGCCATTACAGCCTCTCCTGAGAAGAAATACAAGATACCCAATTCCGTACACACATTTTATGTTGGCCCATCCAGAGCCAAATTCCGTTATTGCGGTGGTGGTACGACACGCTTACTAATTTGTCATCTTAATTTACAGCGCCTCCAAACAGAGTAAAACATTAAAAACCATTGGCTGCAAGGTATCCTCATCCATCTCCATGGCCATCAGGGTTGCAAACACACTCGGCATTACAGTCCGAAATGACCGAGAACTGTGGCACAAGATGAAAAAGTACTTGGCACATCTACCAGTAGACCCACAGGAAGAGGCGAAGAGTATTGTTTGAGCATTGCTTAAGAAGGCGAGATAGCCCCAGATAATGCTATGGACCAGTGGATGCTGTAGATTTGGGGTATCGCCAGCTTGCCAATTGAATGTCTCAGAAGATCAGCTTGGATGATGATCACTAGCTTCCAACCTCGATGGACATTGCTTCTTTGGCCAGATGGACAACCACTTGAAAGGCATACAATGCAACTCATGCACAGCCAGGACCGGGGCCATAAACTCCTTGTGAGTCCGGGACAGACTGTCTTTCACTCCTTCAGGGGAGGCAATACTAGATTCAGATTGGCGTCTTCCAGATATTGGGGTACTTGGCATTCCACATCATCATACCCAGTTCCAGCAAATCTCTACAAGATACGCCAGCATGTGCTAGTGGGGATCGAGCCATGGCCGGCTCTCCACGTTGGAAAAAACTTTACTCATTTGCGATGCACCCTCACAGAGCTATCCTGTGGAGTGTTGGATCAAGGAGCACAGAAGTCAGTGGCATGGCATTACGTCATACAGCTGTGTGCTAGGCATCTTTTTTTATATAACAATTTTATTGGTTTTCAACAACAAATTAACTTAGACTTGCATATCAATTCACATGACCATCTGTGTCCACTTGTGTCTGCATGTTCCCCATCCCCCTAACCACCCCCTCCCCAGCCTAATCTACCTTCATGAACTCTACCGCATTGCAACTGACTATATTCTGTGCCTATATCATCCTCCAACTCCTAGTTCTATCCCTGCTTACCCTCCCTCAGCGGTATCCGTGTATCCAGAGGCAGCCAACTCCGATAACATATGCTTCCATGCATCTAAATCTACATTACGTTCCTCCTGGCCTCAGTGAGCTGCCTCTTGCCATACTGCGGTTTCTGCTTTTGTCTGCTTCAGGAGGTCATCCCACCAGAAACGTACTTCCGGACCTTTGTGTGCTTTCCACCCCATCGCTAGTCTACGCTTCACCAGTATATATCCCAGATCTTTCAACTCACTCGCTTATCTCGCCCGCTTCAGTCTTGCAAAGCTGCTCAGCAGACGGGTCATGGGAGAACTAGTATCTAATGTAATGCCCACTCGTGTTAAGGCTTGGGTTATCTCTTCCCAATATTGTCTAATCTTTGTGCAAACCCAAAACATGTGTACTAGATCAACATTAATTAATTCACATTTAGGGCAGGATTGGTCTGTTGAATCACTAAATTTGGATATTTTATTCATAGTCAAATACGCCCTATGGCTCACGTACAATTGGATCAACTGTAACCTTGCATTTCGGGACACCTTGTGGTAAGCCATCGCTCTGCCCCATACTTAATCAGTCATTTGCACTTGTAAATCTACTTCCTAGCTATGCCTGGTCTGTGCTAGCATATCCCCTGGCCTTGACATCAATACCGCATATATTCTCGACCCTTCATGCCCTCCTTCTGAAATATTGTGAAATGTTTCTATCGTCTCGTCTTCGTGCAATTCCCCCTGTGTACCTGGCCATTTCTTCCTTAGACTAGTAAGGAGACTGGTATACGTGAGATGTTGACCCAATGGTATCCCCGTATTCGACGCGAGTTCCATAAAATATTTCGGTCTCCCTTCTACTATCACATCTCCGATCGTCGCCACTCCCAATGGTTCCCAGTACCTTCTCACCTTTTAGCCTCAGTTGTGCAATCTTTCATCTAAGTGACACCAGTGCGATCTGGGGGAAATATGGCGTTGCTTTCCCCAATAACTGACAAGGCCTCTGCCACATTGCCTTGCCTAGCTTCAGTAACAGGGGAGGCGACACTTCTCGCAGCACGACTGTCCCTATTACCTCTTTCAAAAAGAATAGGGCGCAGGCTGCCTGGAGCAGCTGTGTCTCTTGGGTCTGCTTTTCGAACAGCCATTTGGCCACGAATTGAAGTTGGCTCGCCACAAAGTATGCTTCGAACTTGGGTACTCTTATACCGCCTTGCTCGCAGGGATTCTGAAGTTTCACAAGTGTTAGCCTGCACCGCGAGTTATGCCACTGGAAGCTATGGCTTATACTATCTAGTCTCTTAAAGGTTTTCGGGATATCGTACAGGACATTCGTAAAATAATGGAGTTGTCTCGGGAGCACTACCATCTTCAACAGAGCGGCTCTCCCCATTACAGAGCGGCAACCTAGCCCAGAAGGTCATGGAGTTCACAATTCTGTCTACCGCTTTCAGAGTGTTTTTGTATGTGTTCTGTCCTAGGATCATGAAAAATGTCCACTCCCAGGTATCTGAACGGGAGCACTTCCCACCTAATCGGTAGCAATGGCAACATGTTCGCAGGTTTCCCTCTGTATCCCACCAGGGGAACAAGCACGAATTCTGCGCATTGATCGTGATGCCCGATAAATGTGCATAGTGCTCCAACACATCAAGAATATACTGTGAATTGGTTTCTGGATATTGTAGGCTCAGGAACATGTCTGCATATAGGGAAATCAGATTCCAGCCCCCCGGCATTGCTATGCCTGCCTCTAGATATTCCTTAGAGATACACCGCTAATGGTTCCAATGCTAGGATGAAGAGCATCAGTGGCAATGGACAGCCCTGCCTTGTGCCTTTGATTAATCGCCATTGCTCCGAGATGAGTGTGCCCGTCCTGACCTGCGCCGTCGGTTCGCTATATAACAATCTTACCCATGCGATATATGTAAGTCCCATGCAAAAGCTTTTCAAAATTGCCATCAACCATGGCCATCTGACGGAGTCGAATGCCTTGACTGCATCCAGTGAGGCCACAGCTAATTGGTGTGTACTACCTTGGATATTATGGTCTATAATGTGGTGTAGCCTCCTGAGGTTGCTTGCGTTATTTCTGTTCAGCACATACATACCCTGATTGGTCTGAGTGTATACGCTTAGATATCGCGGCCTTAAGCCTGTTGGCCATTAGGGCTGTGAGGATTTTCCCACCTTAGTTAAGCAATGAGAAGGGTCTATACAAGCCGCAGTCGGTGTTGTGCTTCAATGGGGGTATATTAATTGACTCTCTGTGACCCGGGCAGTATACCTTTTGTCTAACACCTCATTTAGTATAGCTAGCAATGGGGGCTTGACATCAGTCATGTATTCTTTGTAAAATTCACTAGGTAACCTGTTGGCACCTGGGGCCTTACCCGTCGACAACTCTTTTATGGTATGTTCCAATTCCTCTATGGTTATGGGGGATTCTAGTCGCTCAGCCTCCTCTGCATCCAGCTTGGGGAGATCTATTTGTGAGAGTGCCTCCACTATCTCATCCATATGACATTCTGAGGTCTCTGCATATATCTCCCTGGAGTAATCATAAAAACGTTTTATACCTTCCTGTGTACCACATATCTCTCCATCCACCCCTACTATCGCTCGTATCATTTCCCTTTCAGTTTCACTCTTGTAAAGCCAGGCCAGTGGGCGTCGGGGCTTATCCCCTTCCGCATTCTGTCTCAACGCATTTCTTATAGCTCAACTTACCTAGCTTACTCCAGTGTTCTAGACATTCCTGCTGTAGGCGGGAGACTTGGGCCTTTTCTTTCGATCTGTCCCCTGAACATTCTATGATTTCCAGTTTAGTTTTGGCCTTGTGTAGGTCTCCTTCCATGGTAGTTTGCATTCCTTTTGTTTTTGCTATTGCTGTTCCTCTAACCACTACTTTTAAGGCTTACCACCCTGTGCCTGCTGATTCCACACTACCCGTGGTATATTTGAAATATTCTTTCACCCCTTCTCTTATGTGTTCATGGAACACTGTATCCCTAAGTGATTCTCCTCTAAACCTCCAAGTCGGGATCCTAGCCTTACAGAAACTGCCACTTGATCACTAAAGGGTCATGGTCTGAAAGTACCTGTGCTTTGTATTCTGCCCTTTTTAAATTCCCCCAGGGTCTCGTCTCCTGTGAACACATAATCTAACCTTGTCTAGAGATCTGTAGGAGCAGTGTAATGTGAGTATATCCTGTCCCGCGGATGTTGTCCTCCATATATCAGACATTTTGCACGCAACAGTGTATTTAGTGCTTGAGCCGGGTGTGTCAATATATGGTCTGATCTGTCCATCTCCGGGTTGAGCGTGCAGTTAAAGACTCCACCCTATATCAATATACCATCCCTGTATGAGCTAATCCGTAGGATATAATGACCGGAAATAGGCTGCCTTATCTTTATTTGGTGCATACGTTTTAACGCAGATTTCCCTTTGCTCAACCAGCCCCTGCATTACGATCATATGATATTTTATTTGTATTGCGCTCGTACACAAGTGTTTCAGAGCGCGACAAGGCAAGGGAGGGGAACAGGGGAGAACACAACAACGATCTTACTAGGCCCAGTGACCTTAAGAACACGCAAGTGCATGGGAAAGGGGAAAAGTGCATGGAAGGGGGAGCGTGGAAAGTGCGGAGCAGCAGAGAACAGATTAATAATAATGAATAAAATAAATAGATAATAGAGGCAATAAACTGTGGTAGTGCATCCAGAAAGTGGCAAGTGCTGTGTTTACGGCAGCAGGCTGGGTAAGTCTGATAATTGCAGAGAAGAACAAGGGGGTTTGGGGGCGCTATATGGGTACATATCAAGTCCCCAGTGCACAGAGTGGCCAGGAGGCAGTGCAGGGGGGTGGCAGGGAAGCAGGTACCTGGGCCCAGAGGACAGAGGGTGGCCACGTGCACGGTGCCAAGAGAGCAGATTGGCAAGGGAGAGGAGGAGCGAAGGCAAAAGCAAAGAGGAAGGTCTTGAGGTGCTTCCGGAACCGGAGATGGTTCTCCTCAAGTTTTAAAGTGGCAGGGAGGCTGTTCCAGAGGGCGGCCCCAGCTGAAGACCGAGATCTACCCCCAGTTTGTTTCTTTGAAAAACGACTAAACCCTGTGGGAGTTGGATGTAGAGAAGCGAAGAGCACGACAGGGGAGGTATTTGCGGAGGGATAGCTGAAGGTATTTTGGACCCAGGCCCCAGAAAGCCTTGTGGACAATGCAGAGGGTTTTGAATTTAATCCTTGCATCAACTGGGAGCCAATGGAGATATTTCAGAGCTGGAGAGATATGATCCCAGGGCTTGAGGCCAAGGACAAGTCTTGCAGTCCTGTTCTGGATTAGTTGCAGAGGGCAGAGACTAGATGCAGGTAGATTTAGAAAGAGGCTGTTAAAATAGTCCAGCCTAGAGAGAACCAGAGCTTTAGAGACTGTGTGCTTCTGAGGGAAGGAGAGGAAAGGCAGGGTACCTCTGAGGAGGTGCAGTAGGAAGTTTGACCGTTTAGAGACCTCAGAGATGTGGGCGGAGAAGGAAAGTGTGGAGTCCAAGATGACCCCGAGGTTCTTAGCCTCGCAGGTGGGCGTAGGAGGAGGGCCAAGGGAGGCCGGCCTGAGAGTGAGGGGAAAGGATGGTGAAGGTGTGCCGATGAGGAGGATCGCTATCTTTCTGGCATTCAGACAAAGATCATTGGTGGCACACCAATCTTGAATGGCAGTTAGGCAATCCGAGATGAGTGGGAGAGGAGGTGGCTGAGGGCAGCCTGAAAATGAGCGTAGCACTAGAAATTGTGCAGAAAATGGCAATGCACTGGGCGAGAGTTGCCAGGTATTGGTTGAAAAGCTGCTTGATCATCCTGCCCTGTGTATCTTTTTTACTATGGTGCTCTGCTTCTCTTTGGTGAGGGGTCTCCTACAGGAGAGCAATATACATTTTCTGGCATCTCGGGTAAGACATTACTCTATTTCGTGTGATGTAGCTGTTCAATCCCCTGACATTACAGGACGCAATTTTAAGTTCCCCCATCACGCATGTAGGTATGACAAATTCTATTCAGTAGCTTTGTCAGCGTCTGAGGTCTTCAGGTGGGGGGAAACCCACTGGCGGAATCACCTCGGTTGTCAGAGGCCTTGACTTTCTCCAGCAGAACGAAAGCGGTCGACGAGGATGAGCAATGTTTCAATGTTCTTAAGCAAGGGAGCACTGCAGCTCTGGTCGGCAACGTCTGTCGGCGACGGACGGCTGGCCAGTGCTTCTCTTCGTTCTCCTCGGCGGTCCCCTTTCCGGTCGGCAGCCTTTTGAGGGTCTTACGTCCAGGGAGCTTTGGCAAAGATCAGCTGGTGCACGATGGTCTCTCGTAGCTCGGGGAGAGCTCTCCTAGCCAGGTCCTCGCTTGGATCAGTTCTTTGAAGGCACAGCAGCTTTCAGATTAGCGAAGGACAGCAGCAGCAGTTATTCCTCTTCCAGTGGGCTTCAAAGTTGAGCGTCAGTTTCAACTTAAGCTTCAGTTTCTACTTCAGCTTCTGAACGATTTCTAGCAGTGAGGGGCCCCCAGATACACTGTTGATCTCCCATTCGCTCTGCTGGGTCACACTCAGGCAACCAATCACTCAGAAGGGCATTCAGGCAGCCAATCGGGCGCACGGTGCATTCAGACCATTCGTCTCCATCCAGACACTCGCAACACAGAATGTTGATTCGGACAAGCACTCTGCCATTATGCACTACACACTGCATTCATACCAGTTTCGGGCAGGGCTGTCTCAGTCATTGTGTCAACCACCAGATACTAGACACCCACAACACGGAATGCATATTCGTCACACACACATTCGCCCAGGTCCCACCCCACAGGCGTACCCATAACATAGTCATTGGGAAGGCTCCTGCCAGTCTGGCCTGGACTTCCCCACCATACAATATATGCAACTTCCATCCAGCAGCCTGTCAGGCGGAACGGACAGAGTCCGGTCTTCCCAGGACTTTGGGAAAAGTAAGGTAACGGGCGATTGAAAGCAAGAGGCCACATGGGCCATTTTGTTTCCTATCAGGAATCCACTGATTCCAATGGCAGGGCTTGGGCATCCCAAAATGCAGGATGCTCGGGGAACCTGTCAATCCAGCACAGAGCTGCCACCAGCCCGTACCCTGCTCTGTGGGCCACACCCAGGTGCCCAAAAACATACACTAGGAGTACAGGATTTGTACTCCCACTCATGGGTGCCATAAGGGTATCCCAGTGGTCTGTTCACCAAACCCAATAGAGGAAGAACTGCACCGCCAGGAGTCCCACATGAACTCCTGCGTGGAAAATAAGACGGAACAGACATAAGGCAATAAAGGACAAGGATATGGAGGCCCTGTCCCTCCAATGCATTTCCAGCATCACAAAGGCTCCTCATGAAAAGGGCACTAGAACATTTGCCCCATTATCAAGAGGGCAAGGATGTTTCTCAAAATACTTTCTGGTAAAGAAAAAGAATGGGGAGTGGTGGCCACATTTGATCTACAGTGCCACAACACATTCATCAAGCGTCTTTTAACAATATTGGTTTCTTGCATATCTTATTCTGCCCCTGTCATTGACCGACTTTGGAGTTTGCTGTGCAGACCGGATCTCGTGTCCAGAATGATCTCCAGTGTGTTTCGCCATAACCTACAGCCGCTGAACTGAACAGTATGTCTCCTTAGGCCAAGACGTATGGACACTTGAACCTCCCAGACTGTATCGAAGTCTTGAGAGGCAAGACCACCTTCCACATGCTTTTCCTACACCTTCAGGTTGAAGAAATTCTTCCTGTAGTGGCTGAAAATGGGTATCAACCTATCATCCTGTCAGGAATTGATGGTGTATTTGGCTAAATCTGGCTTTCCTTTTACCCCCAAAAAGTTTCTCTTAATACAGCTATCACTGCTTATAGGAGAAACTCTTCTCAGGAATCCTTTTTCACGATTCCTGTGATGAAGGATATTTTTTGAAGGGACTAAACGGCTTGTTAGATCTCCATATTAGAACATTTAATTGCCATCTTTCTTTCTAAATCCTCCTCTGCAGCGAACAGTGCTCTTCATACCAGCGTAGACGTTATCAGGACCTTGAAGTGCTGTTTGTAGAAAACCGAACATTGCAGAAAATTGAGTTATATATTTCTTTTTGATAAACCAAACGGCTCATTAAAAGATGCCCACAATATAAGATACTTCAGTCATATCTTGCCTGGAAAACGAAACCTTTCTGAAAATTAGACACGGCTGCAACTCGCGCCTAACAGATTTTAATTAACAGCTGCAAAGCAATCCATAGCAAGGTGGATAGCTTTGTTTCCCTTTTATGATTCCCTAAAGAAAACAAAACTTGTCAAGCTTGCATAATGTCCAAGACAGCCTGCATCACCTACAACGCAGTCGTAACTAAAACTTGGCTCCACCTGGCCGAGATACTGACTAATTTTGTAGGGCAGCGCACCACCAGAAGCCACATCTTCATACTGCAAACAAAAGAATTGCAAGAGGGAAAGCCACTTGGAAATAGGCCTTTTTGTGCTAGCCACCTGGCTCTGTGACAACTTACTAATGCAAATAGGACTGGACCTCTTCATCTTATTTTTCCAGAAGTAACTCAAAAACCAACTCTTCAAAGAACACGTCACCTATCGCTGTCGGCCCCCCCCACCCACCTCCTGCCTATCCCAATTCCTCTTCTACCCCTTCACCCTACTTGCTAGCTCCTGAATCCATCCTCTGCTGTACAGCATTTCTTTGCTTCCCAGCTAGGTTTGTTCTTTATAAATTTCCTACATATGCACTCAACTGTTTTCAGTAGACTGTGGGCCCATTCCGCCACAGAAGGTGGCTACTGTGTTCTCATAAGAAATATTTCCTTTTCTGAAATCTATAGAGCAGCTAGTTGGAAGTCCATACACGTCCATCCACATGTTTGCGGCCAATTGGGTTCAGATGCCAGAGAAGTAGGCCCAAGTGGGCCAGGCGTCCTTGAGAAATCTTTTTGGATAAGCATTGTTCCACTTGTATAGTTATTCCCCTTGTAGAATTCTTGCCCTCCTTCTGAGTTTGTTTTGATGGTCACTCCTTGCTAAAATAGAGCAGGTAGTCTTGCTATTCTATTCAAGGGTGAATAATAATTAAGATCCCATGATGGAGGAGAAATAGTTAATTACTTTCAAATCTGTTCAACAACATGTTTATCTTTTATTATTTTTTTAACCACTCACAAGACTTTCAAGGGTAATCATCTGGATCCTTCTTTTTCAGTAAGGAAAAAGCAATTGGTATCTGCCAGTAATGGTGTATTATGGGAGGCCACTCAGCTTGGCACCCTCAAGAAGGCAGTGGCATTTGTCTCTGCTTTTACACGGCAGCACATCTGTCTTGTCCTTTTATTTCTGAGCAAGTATTGAGGGCATTGGCTATAGGATTGTAGTACTTGAGTGCTTTCTGGAGGATTATTGCTGTTGTATGCAGAAAAAAGTAAACCCTCAAAAACCAAAGGTGGGTGTTGTGAGGGGTCAGTAATGCGAGGCAGACAACTCCTTGTATGTTCCTCAGAATGAAACATTTTGTTGAAAGAAAAATAAGCAAATAATTCTCCAGCATGGGGTCTGGCATGGATTCACATGCCATGAATATTCCCTGGCAGGCTGGGAATCCTCGGTAAAGAAAAAATCAGTATCAGTTTCGTTTCTGATCTGACTTTCTTAGTAGTAACCAATCACTGGTCTCTGGGTCATACTGCCCCCAGCCAATGCCTGCCCTCTCCCTAAACCCCGCCCCTGGCAGCCATCCTCAGATTTTTACCGCACGCTCAAGTGTTGGGAGTCCTCGTGCTTTAGCTCTCGAGTTGTTGCTGCGTTTTAGTGCTTTTTCAGGAGATTTTCTCATTTTTTCGGTTTAATCGAGCCTCAAGCTCCACCGTTTCTACTTCTGATAATGGGGACCCGTTTCGGAATTCTTCTACGCCCCTCAAGGGTGAAGTTTTCGTCGAGTTTACGCTTCTTGGAGGATTCTGGAAGATCTGCGGCCTACCTCAACGGACATGGCCCAGGACAAGGGAAGCTTGAAGCCCGGATCCAAGCTGTTCAGGTGCTGCCCTGGATGCGGATTACAAAACGTTTTCAAGGAGGACGAGCATTCGCGATGTCTCTACTGCCTTCATGAGGACAAGACGCACGTGGAGCAGGACTGTGCGTTCTGCAAGAACCTTTCGGAACAGACCAAACAAGACAGCCGTTCCCGCCTCGCCGCCTGGCTGGAGAAGGGCACAGCATGTGAGAAGGCGAAGAAAAAGTCTGAGCGGGCTTCTTAGTCCTGTGAGGGTGCCCTGGCGAAGGGGGGGCCCAACAGGAGGCCAAGCACCGCGAGTCCGCGGGCACCGGGAGCGCCGAAAGGTCGGGCTCTTCGGCTGCCAGGCAGGGCGCGACTTTCCCGGCACGTTCGTCCACGAGCCAGCGCTCTGGTTCGGGGAAGAGGAAGTCCGAGAACCCGGGTAAGCTGCTGGAGCAGCCCCGGTCGATCTCGAAGGGGGATCGAGGCACTGACCCTCCCCCCAAGGCGAAGGCCCAGGACGCACCTAAGGTGGTGAGGGCTTTGATCCAGCCAGCAAAGGCCTCTATTGAAGTGGTCGCTGCGACCCTGGCGAAGCCGGCTGAGACTACGCCAGTGGAAACTGCCTCTGGGCCCAGAGTATCCCTGCCACCACAGAGGGAATCCTCTTTCCAGCCCCTCGTTAAGACCCCTGTGAAGTCCCCGGCGGAAAAAGAGGGGGGGGCGGGCGGTGGCCATTACAGACTCGAAATCAGCCTCTCAGGAGGATCTGGTGGAAACCGGGCAGGGCCTCAACGAGAGGTTCATAGGCCTCAACGAGAAGTTTGAGAAGGTTCGATCCCAGGGGATGGTCCCCGCTGATGTGATCGAAGATAGCGACGATGGCAACGAAGAGGGCCCAGTGAAGCGGCCATCCCGTCCGTCGCATCCATTACCCGAGCCCCAGGATAGCTCAGTGGCCATTTTGTTGGCGATCCAATCCTTATGTACTGAGATAAGGACGAGATTACACGGACCCCGACGGAGGATCCAGAACCAGGCCCGTCGGGAAGCCCTCTGAACAAGCGGAGGAGAGTCCACCCCGCTCCTCCCTTTGTGCCCGCGAGGCCGGTGGACCCCTCATCCCCCTCACCAGACCCTAGTGAGGATACGGCGACAGATACAGCGACGGGGACGGACGACGGCGGCGATGACACAACGGACATCCCGTCATCACCCCCCCCCCACTCGGGCTCCTTTCACGCCATAACCAGGGCATCCAAGCTCTTCCAGGTCTGCCCTGAAGAACAACAAAGAAGGGTTTCTTTACCAACGACGAGAGACCAAGAGGAAGACAGTCCTCGCGGTGCCGTTGCTCGACGACATCTGGGACGAGGGGCTTGCTATCCTCAAGAACCCTTCCACGACACCCGCCAAGAGGGACAGGTACGAGAAGAAGTACCGAGTCCCCGAAGCCGCCCCCTTGTGTCTCGGGGCCCAGCCCACGCCGGACTCTGTCGTCTCGGCAGCGGCCAAGAAGAAAGCAATGGGTGCGGTGGCTTCCACTTCCCTGCCGGACAGCGAGGGCAAGAAGTTGGACTCCATGGGACGACGAGTCATGGTGGCGGCGACGACGATTAAGGCGGCCAATGCTTTAGCGATCGTGGCCCGCTACGACAGGGAGCTTTGGTTCAAGATAGCTCCCCTGCTAGACTTCCTACCGGACGACAAGAGGGCGGAGGCCCTACAAATTCTGCAGGAAGGCGAGGTGGTGTCGGATCACGCCATAACGGTGGCAACGAACATTGCCGATACTGGATTTCGCCAACTGGCAACAGAGTTTGCCTCCGACGACGAGGTTGGCTCAAGGCGACGGACTTTCGCCAGGACGTCCAGACCAGAGTGTTGGATATGCCGTTCGGCAACAACCTTTTTGGTAAGGCGGTGGACGAGTCGCTCCAGGCCATCAAGACCGACTCGGAGACGCCCCGGGCCCTAGGGGTATTTCAACGACGACGGCCCTTTCGGAGCTCCGGAGGCAGACCGGGTGCCTCCAAGGGATCCAGCGGTGGCTCTTCTACATACCGCCAGGTGGCCCGCTCCTTGTCCCAGGAGGTCTACAGAGGTCGCGGCAAGCAAGGGGGATCCCGCTGTCATCGTCAAGGAGTCCAAGGTGGCAAGGCCTCCTCCAAGCAAGACTGACCCAGCCGTGTCATCGGGCCCCCACCGAAGCACCCCGTGGGAGGCCGGCTGACAAAGTTCGTCAGCGTGTGGGAGTCCATCTCCACCGACCGTTGGGTGCTGGACACCCTGGCCAACGGGCACTCGCTGGAATTCCAAAAGAAGTGCCCTTGCATTCCTTCCGTGGCCAGGAAGGAGAATCGCGTCCCTCAACTGCTGTTGGAGGTAAGGGCGATGCTCAAGAAAGGTGCCATCTAGCTTGTCCCCAGGAGGCTCAGGGGCTCCGGAGTGTACTCAAGGTACTTCCTCATCAGAAAGAAGACAGGCGGTTGGCGCCCCATCCTGGACCTGCGTCGGTTAAACAAATACATCAATGCGCAGAAATTCAGGATGGTCAACTTCCAGCACGTGCTGGGACAGCTGGAGGAGGGCGACTTCCTATCATCGTTGGACCTGGAGGATGCTTACTTCCACATCCCCATTCTAAAAGGACACAAACTTTCTCAGGTTCGTGGTTCAGGGACGCCACTACCAATTCAGAGCCCTGCCGTTCCGATTAAAGTCGGCACCCAGGTTATTCACCAAGTGCCTGGCACCAGTGGCGGCGCAGCTGCGCCTGCAGGCGATCCACACCTACCCCTACCTGGACGACTGGCTAATCCAGGCAAGGACAAGAGAATTCGCCGTCGAACACACAGCAAGGACCGTCCGGCTGCTCACGGAACTAGGATTTGCCATCAACTACCCCAAATCCCACATGTTCCGTCGCAGGTAGCACTGTTTCTGGCAGCGAAGCTCGATACAGTGGGGCAATTGGCCTCCCCGTCGGAGGAGAGGACGAAGGCCATTCTGGGCAAGGTGCAGAGCCTGCTAGCCACGGACTTGGCCAGGGTGTGGTCCATCAAGTCCCTCCTCAGGATGATGTCCTCATGCATCTATCTTGTACCCCTTTGCAGACTTCGGATGCGTCCGCTACAGGAGTTCCTCGACGCCCGCTGGTTTCAGGCGACGGGCTGCTTTGAAGACAGGATTCCTCTCGACGAGGAGTTCCGTCGGGCGATCCTATGGTGGGGTACCCGTGCACACCTCACTACAGGCACGGACTTTCAGACCCCAGCATTCCAGAAGACGGTGACGACGGATGCCTCTCTGGAGGGTTGGTGGGCCCACACCGGAGATCTCCACGCAAGAGGCCTTTGGCTCCCGGAGGAGAGGTCTCTCCACATCAACATTCTGGAGCTCCGAGCAGTGTTCCGGGTGCTCAAGTCGTTCCTTCCGTCCCTCAAGGACAAAGTGGTGAGGATCTTCACCGACAAAACCACCACAATGTTCTGCACATGGAAGCAGGGGGGCACCAGATCCCCAGCCCTATCCAAGGAGACCCAGGATCTGTGGCACTGGGCCGTCGCCCAGGGGATTTTTCTGGTTCCCTTCCACTTGGCAGGAATAAAAAACACCATCGCCGACTCACTCAGCAGGGAGCTGCGCTCGTGCCACGAGTGGGAAATATGTCAGGACCAGATGGATCGGCTCTTTCGACGATGGGGCAATCCCCGGATCGACCTTTTCGCGACGGTGACGAACTCCAAGTGCCAGAGGTTCGGCAGCAATGCTTTCTCGTTCCCTTGGGATGGCCTGTTTCTATACACGTTCCCTCCGTTGCCGTTGCTGCTCCGCCTCATCAACCAGCTCAAGAAGTCCAGGTGCAGAATGATCCTCGTTGCACCGGCGTGGCCGAGGCAGATCTGGTTCCCGGACCTTCTGGACTTGTCAACGTCCCCACCAGTCAAGCTGCCGGCGGACGCGGATCTTCTCTCCAGAGAAGGAGGCGCCATTCTTCATCACGACCCAGAGTCGCTGAACTTGCAGGCTTGGCTCCTGCAGCACTAGAGTTTGGAGGGTACGATATCCCGGCTGACTGCAGAGAGGCTCTTGCAAAAGCCAGGGCGTCCTCAACTCTCAAGTGTTACGGTCATAAGTGGAAGAGGTTCTCTGTCCGGTGCTGTGCACAGAAGATTACCCCTCTGCGGATTACGGCCCCTCAAGTACTGCCGTACCTACCCTCGCTGGCCAAAGCTGGACTGGCTCACGCTTCCATCAAAATACATCTGGCTGCCATCTCCCGATATACCAGGACTACGGGACGGGCGTCCTTGTGGTCTCATCGCCTGGTGAAGGAAGCTGCAGGGAGAAAGCCTTGCCCGCCTGTGTTAAAGTAAGACTTAGGACCTCAACAGAGGCCCTTCAGAGCCAAGTGAACTCCCTCTAGGAGTATCACCCATAAAATACACGGAAATCATGCCTGATGAAATTCTGCATGAGATCCCTTCAGATTTCGAGCCAAGGGAGGATTGCCCAGGAGTTACAGATTCAGACTCTGAAGAATGCACGGAAAGAGGGGTCCGGGGGGGGGGGGTGACACCAGTGTACAACTAATAAACCCATTCTCCTCTATCCCTGCAAGTACTGTCAACTTTGCAGGGTCTGTTGGGGAAAATTCAATGCCAGGCTACCACCGCCTCAACCTCATGCGGTCCCTCAACAGAGGGGGTGACCAAATAGCGCCAATTCAATGGGACCAAACTGGTCAACGACGTGATCTGGGGCACTCATCCCAAGGCAACGCCAAATACCCACGTTTAGCGCACAGGTCTCAATCCCCACCCAGACCCCCTCCTCCACGTAGGAGTTGTCCGCTGGTAGGCGAACAAGGGGAGCTGGGGGACACGGATTCACAGGATATGTACTCTTCGACCACAGCCTACTCCCCGTGCCAGGATGGTACCTGGGGATACAGATGACGCAGACAAGACACGCAAGGTAGTCTGGCACAGCCCTCTCCACCAGATCACATTGGTGCTTTCCACACCATGGTTTCAAAGGCATTTCAAGAATTTGCATTAACACCGGCGGAGCAAAAAGGTCATATGGGAAAACACCAGAACGCTGTGTTCACTATACCCATTCTGGATCACATGTGGCAAGAGGGGTTGCGAACCTTGAAGCAACCTTTCAAAGAGCCCACAGTCAAAGGTAAACTGGACAAAAAATGTAAAGCACAGTACACGACTCCTAAGTGTCTCACCTCTCAGCCCTCCCATGAGCCCGTAGTATCAGTGGCTGCTACTCGCAAAGCACATTCACAGCCCAAATGCACCATACCTCTGGAAAACGAAGGCAGGAAAATCGATGCATTTGGCAAAAAGGTACTCACTACCAGGGCAACAGTTAAAGCGGCCAACTCCCTAGCCACAGTACCCCACTATGACCGCGAAATATGGCACCGGCTAGCTCCCATCCTTGAGCAGTTACCCGAATAGCAACGAAAGGAGGCCATGACAATTCAGGGCGAGGAAGCATTAATATCACAATGGCCCTTGCAGGGACAGGGTTTAAACGGGCAGGAGGTGCAACATACAGTCGTGGACATGCCATTCAAGGGCGAAAACATCTTCAGCGACAAAATAAACGAGGCTCCTAAGGCCATGAAGGTGGATTCTGATACTGCACAGTCACTAACTGCCTTACAAGGCAAAGTATTTTAGGCCTTTTTGGGAAGCCTCAGGCCAAACCAGGTCGTCTTCAACAAAATACTCCAAGGGGTATACTAGATCGGCTTCTACCTAGGGATCTAAAAGAAACAATCAGTCTTTCGAATTTCCAGAGATTACCGCCAACCGCAACACAAACGCGGCTCGGCCACCTCGCAGAGGGGTTGGCAGAACAAGTCTCAGAAATGACTACCCAAAAGCGCACTGGTGGGAGGAAATGTGGCACTTCACATCAACAGGTGGTGATAGATGACCAGGGACAGATTGATGCTAGGTGCCATCCAACACAGCCATCTGTTAGAATTCAAGCGCAAACAAAATCCCATACCTCCCGTAACGTTGTCACATCTGCATCAACGGAGCCTCAACAAGAGGTGCATCACATTTTAGCCAAAAAAGCTATAGAATGGGTTACCCCACACTTGGTGGAAAAAGAGGTATACTCCAGGTACTTCGTGGTTAAAAATGCCAGACGGAAAGTGGTGTCCCATCCTGGATTTAAGGAAATCTAAACAAAAACATTGAGGCAAAAATTCAAAATGGTCATGCTACAAGACATCAGAAAGGCAAGTTCAGTCTCCCGAACATCTAGTGGCGTTAGACTTAAGATGCCTACTTTCACATCCCAATTCACTGCAGGCACTAGCAGTACCTCGGGTTCAAGGTCTGAGAGAAGCATTACCAATTTATGAGTCCTCCCTTTCGGCCTCGGACTTTCACCAAATGCCTAGCTCCAGTGGCAGCTTAACTCAGAAATCAGGGCACCCACATCTATCCATATCTAGACTGGTTGGTTGGTCAGGGCCCCAACACGCCAAGAAACAGCGACTTCACTGGCGCAGACAGAGATTCTACTCCAACAGTTAGGATTTACAATCGACTACACCAAATCCTGCGTAATGCCACCAAAAATCTTCGTATTCCTGGGTGCATATTTCTCCACAGCACAAGGCCTAGTCAACCCCTCGGCAAACAGAGCGCACTGGTTGATGTCTCTGGCACGCTCGTTCACCCCAAACAACTCCCACTGCGCAGATACATGGCGCTGCTCGGAACCATGGCATCTTGCATTCCATTAATACCCCATTGCAGGCTACACATGCGACCTGCACAATAGTTCCTGGCAGCTAGATGGTCCCCAACCTAAGGTTCCGGGGGACAACTGTGCTCTCAAGTTCACTGAAATGGCAGACTGTGCGCAACATCTCAAAAGGGATGCCACTGCTTGAACCAACCCACCAGTTCACGATTGTGACCAATGACTCCTTGGCGGGATGAGGAGCCCACTTGGGCCAACACCAGATTAAAGGCCTGTGGCATCCCCAAGAATCAGCCCTGCACATCAATATCCTAGAGCTGCAAGTGGTCTATTGGGCCCTAAAATCCTTCCTTCCGCTGATTCAAAACTCGGTAGTGCGGATCCTCGCGGACAATACCACCACAATGTTTTACCTTCGCTAACAGGGAGGAACAAGGTCAAGCTCCCTGTCTCAGGAAGCTCAAACCATTTGACACAGGGCCATTCACAACATCAGTCTGCAAGCGTTCCACCTGCTGGGGATACACAACCAGTGTGCAGACACCCTCAGCAGGGACACGACACAATCCCACGAATGCCAGCTTCTCAGCAGCTCAATTGGCAAAATCTTCACAGCATTGGCCCATCCTCCACTGGACCTCTTGGCCACCATAGCCAACAAACGGTGCCAACAATTCACAAGCAGGATACTGCACCCAAGCATGCAGGCGGACGCGTTCAAATTCCATTACAGCAACGTCTTTACATAGTGTTCCCTTCAGTTCCATTGATCAGGAAGACTATCCAAATGATCCAGAGATACCCTTGCAAAATAATCTTAGTGGCACCATACGGGCCAAGACCAGCTTGGCTCTTGGATCTCCTCCAGCTCTTGGCGGACAACCCAATCCATCTCGGAGCCCAAGCCGATCTTCTGTTCTGTGCAATCCTACATCAAGACACACGCTCACTTGAGCCACGCTGTTAGCTTCTGATCACGCCGAATTCGGCGACCTAGACATCCCACAGGAATGTACAATGCATACTGCCGGCAGCTAGGGCCCCTTCCACTAACAGCTTGTACACCCAAAGTCGGAAAGGTTTTGCACATGGTGTTCGCAGCAGCCCAACCTGTAACCACTGGCCATACAACCGTGACGTGTGCTTCCATACCTACCGAAGTTTGCGAAAGAAGGGTTTGCTATCTCCTCCCTAGCCTGGCTGCAATCTCCAGGTTCACCAGAAAGAGAGGGAGACCACCCCTCTACAGCGACAGACTGCTCAAACATTTTCTAAAGGGTCTCTACCACTCCTTTCCCCCCCAAAGAATGGGATACCGCCGGTATGGAGCCTAAACCTGGTCCTAGTCTGCCTCATGAAGGCTACCTATGAGCCTCTTTCTTCAGCGCACATCAAGTTTGTGACTTGGAAGTTGGTTTTCTAGTCGCTATTACGTCCTCAGAGTTGCACGCATTATTGGTGGACCCTCCATACCGCCAGGTTTGCAAGGGACAAGGTGTTCCTCTCCACCAATCCCCACTTAATTCCAAAAGTGGCATCCGAGTTCCACAAAAATGCAACAATCGCATTTCTTACCTTCTTACAAAACTCCAACACCCCAGCGGAGAGAGCATTGCACCCCCTGGACATCAAAAGGGCGTTGAAATATTACCTGGACCGGACCAAATCTTTTGGAGCAGCAAGACAGCGCTTTATCACTTTCGGACTCTCAAACAAGGGGAACGCTATTATAAAGCAAGCGATCGCAAGGTGGATATCCTCTACAATCTTTTTCTGCCACGCAAAGGCCAAGAGGCCACTGCAGACTAGATTCAGGGCACATTCCACAAGGGCCCAGGCGGCCTCGGCAGCTCTCTGGTCTGAAGTGCCCATAAAAGACATTTGCAAGGCAGCAACATGGGCAGTGCCCCCCCACCTTCAGAAGGCACTACTGCCTGCAGCAGCAGCATGCGCAAATGGGGCGAGCAGTCCTTCAACGGCTGTTCCAGTAAGGTAAACCCTGCAGCTTCCGGGTTATCGTTATGTATGTATACTTGCACATGAATAAAATGCAGGTTTTCTGATCTGTTTGCCTGTTTTTCTCCTCCTGAAATGTATACCACTATAAAGTCTATTCACTGCATGTGAATCTATGTAAGATCAACGCTGGAGAAGGGAGTAGGTTCTTACCTGTAACTCAATTTCTCCAGCGTTGGTATCTTCCATAGATTCACATGCGCCCTCGAGGCAAACGCCCTCTGTATGTGCTAATCCAGTAGCAAAAGTGGTTAAAATCTGAGGGGGAAGCTGCTAGGGCACAGCTATACACGTAATGTCCTATTGGTAGGGACCAAAAGCACCTACAAGGACGTGGGTAGGACACTGATTTTATTGTATTATTTTAATTTGATTATATAATTCTGTAGACATAGATTTTAAATTCCCTTTTAACTTGCTTGTAGTTAATTGCATTGATAGCCTCATACTTACCTTTGTTCGGTGATAGGCTTTTATTAACTTGATTGCGACGTTCCCTGCATGTGCAATTTGAATCAGAGTCCATTGGTACTCTGCATGCACCGCAAACCACGCTGAACTACACTTCCCATGAGGATCTGTAGTTCCGTGTCGCAAACTTAACCCCGACCCCGGCGCGAACGCGCCTGCGTGCACAGGTCTAGCCAGTCTGCGTCAGTCCGCATCTGGCTCGCGTGCTCTTCACCTCATTACCGAATTGCCGGTTCCATCCAGGAATATGGGATTAATGGACGTGCTAGCAGCCCTAGAAACAGCTAGAGGTACGCTAGCTAAACAACATACGCTAAATACCCAATTATGCTCCAAAGTTAATGCTCTGAGATGCTCTATAAATGATATTAATACTCTGTCTGCACCGAGTGATATTGTTACCAAACCACGTGCCTTGCATCATTCAGACTCATTGCACATAGATCCACCTGTACTTACCTCAGTATCCCAACAGTCCCTGCTACTTAATAACTCAAAAATAAGTATGGTTCCTCCACTCTTATCGATTAAGGAAGCTTCATCAGACGAAGATTCATATCTAATTGATCGTGACATGACCATACTGATGAAAGCACCTTCGCTAAGGCTAAAATTAAAGGATCGCCCACTTCATACTCGAATATTGTGTTTCTCCTGTTAAACACTAGATCTCTAGTAAAACATGCTACACAGATGGCTACACACCTGGAAGAACACAACACTGATATATGTGCTATTTCAGAGACATGGGCACACGCAGCTGCTGGACCCTCACTCAATTTAGCCATCCCTCCAGGATATAAAATGATTAGAAGTGACGGGAAGGAGGGGAGGGGTGGGGGGGATGCCATTATTCACAAAGATATTTTTAATATTTGGGAAAGTAAGGAATTTGTTATGGGAGGAGTCGATTCAATCTGTGTTAAAATCAGTTTGAATGCTGAGAGTACTTTTTATATATACTCCTAATATATAAACCTCCTACTATAACCCTGGATTTTGTTAAGAATATTACAAGCTTCCTACTCTCTTCTCTTAAGGCTAATACTAAATATTTGCTCATGGGAGACCTTAATTTATGGCTCAACCATTAGGAGCATAAGATTGCGCTTGAACTCAAAGAAGCATTAGATGAATTGGGATTCTCGTAATTTATCCAAGAGCCAACACATACATTGGGCCACATCGTGGATTCGGTGGCAGGCCATGCAGTTAATACTAGAGACATATCTGTTCTATCTTGCCCCTGGTCTGACCATTATTTCGTTAACATCACTATTGAAGTGGGTCTTCCCATAAAAATAATTAAACGACAACACAATGTAGTAGCACCACATCGTAATTTGAAAAACATCACTCCTGAAAAAATTGGACCATTGCTTAACATCTCACTGAACCATTCTAACGCAAATACCCCTGAAGAATTATCCAATTAGATTTCTATGAATTTGCTAACATCCTAGCTCCTATTAAAAACAAATTTAGTAAAACCGAAATTAAACGTAATGTCTGGTTCACTCCAGAACTCCAATCCCTGAAATCTTTAACACTAAAATCCTATCATGGGTGGAGGAACAAGAGGACACCCATGCTCCTTGATCACTATAAATCAGCTGCCTCTTCTTACAAAAAAGCCATCATTGATGCTAAAAGAAACTTCTTTAATAATAGAACAGAAAGTGCCCAACATAACTCCAAAGAATTTTCGTATTCTAAAAGAGCAAGAAAGCACTAATCATAGTACCACTTAGAGAACCATCAAGGACAATACTACTTGGTGTAATGTAATGCAACATGCCATGCATGATAAATTAAACACTAAAGAAAATATTGAAAAAAAAGTAACATATTAAAAGATAACGAGCATAAGTCAGAGGAGTGGATTTATAAAAGATTGCCTGCTATTCCAGTTTTTGAATTCATACCCATTAATGAAGAAGACCTTGATCATTATTAAACAACTTAAAGCCACAAAATGCAAAGATGACATTCTTACTACCATGATGATTAAAACCTATTCCCCGACTATTATTACGGCAATTTGTAAATTCATCAATGCCGCTATTGTCCGGCTCGGTACCTCAAGATCTTGAGAAAGCATGGGTTATGCCAATTTTAAAGAAGCCAGGTGTATCAGTGGATCTTCCTACCAATTATAGGCCTATCACAAATACTGCTTTTTTACTTAAGATCTTCGATCGTGTGGCCTATATTCAGATATCAGAACATCTAAATAAATATCCTATCCTAAATGATCATCAGTCTGGATTCCTTATTGGCTTCGGTACTGAAACTGCTTTATTAGAACTTAAAGCTAAGCTGTTAACCCGCATGGATCATAATGAGGCTTTCTTACTCATGTTGCTAGATCTCTGTGGTATTCGACCTGGTGGATTATGAACTCATGTCCACCAGGTTGTATGAGGTCGCTAACTTCTCACCTAACGCAATTGATTGGGTCTCTTCTTTTCTCAATAATCGAGACAGTACGGTGTTCTGTGGCACAGCAGAGTCTGAGCCGATTACGACTGTTTGCGGTGTCCCACAGGGGGCCTGTACCTCCCCATGTTTTTATAACATCTTTACTGTCCCACTATTTGCCATGTTGGATCAGGAGAACATTATATTCATGAATGATGCGGATGACATGCAATGTGTCATCCCATTATCTGGTTCACATGATGTGGATGAACTGGCCATTCAAAAAGTCTTTACTATCATTGAATCTTGGATGGTCATAAATAAGCCAGCATTAAACCAATCCAAAACGGAACTTCTTGTTATCAGCTCCTCACAGATATTAAAAAGACTTGGTCCCAGCTATGATAGTTTTCAGATGGGAGATGAAACCATCATCCTGCTAAAAAAACGCTTGGTGTTACGTTTGACCAGAGATTATCTATGAAGCAACATGTGAGCAGCTTAGTCTCATCATGTGCCTATTATATATAACTTTTGGCACACTTAAGAACTTTCAAGAAAACACAGACTATCGCTAGAGCTGTAATAGGTTCCAAAATCGACTATTGCTAAAGTCTGCTACTAGGATTGGATATAACTAGCCTTAATAAACTCCAAATGTGTCAAAATAGCGCTGTTAGATTTGTTATGAAACTCGAGCGCAGAGACCATATTACATCAGCTAGACAGGCCCTACATTGGTTGCCAGTCGAGTCTAGAATCCGGTTTAGAACCCTGACGATTATATATAAATCATTACAGGGCAAAATGCCGGATTACTTGCAACAACTTCTTACCACTAGAACTAATATAAGAACTCTGAGATCTAACTCTCAACATCTTTTATTTGTTCCAAGATGCTGCACTGGCAAAGTGGCTAAATCTGCTTTCTTTGCCACTGGCCCGATTGTATGGAATGCCCTTCCCCTCGAGTTGAGGTCCATTGAGTCGCTTGAGATTTTTAAAAAGAAGTTGAAGACTCTTTTTTAACTAACTTGTTTTTTATCTGTTAGTGAATATATTTTATTCTTCTTACTCCTGTTTTTTATCGCTCGCGACCTCTTTGTTCTTGTGTAATTGTTATTTGTCTTGTAGCGCCCTCACGCCCTTGGGTCTATCAATTAAAGTAAAAAGTCAAGTTTTTCCTTAGGAATATAATAAAAAATAGGTAACCAGAGATTCCCAGTGTGACGACGGGGAATAGTCAAAGCATGCGAATCTATGAAAGATACCAACGGTGGAGAAATGGAGTTACAGGTAAGGAACTACTCCCGTCTCAGTATTTTTACCAGGACAGTATGCAGATTCACAAAGTGTGATGGCACTGGAAATATCAATGTAATGTAGCCTGAGATCAACAATTCTGGATATGGTTCTTGTAGGAAAGCCTTGTAAGTAGAGATATATTATGCTACTGTCAATTTAGATTCCCTCCCCTTTTCTATTGTAAACCTATTTGCTCGACTGGTAAGGCTATCGAACACCTGGGATTGAGGGAACGTCATAAGTGATTTCATCTTGTGTATCGCAAAACCAAGGCATTTTGTGTAGGCTTTCATCTGCATTATATCTAAAGGCAACGTATTGGTGGTATGATCAGTTTTTTCACATGTGATCAGGCAAGCTTTTTATTGTATCGCAGTCAGGCTTAGATTGCATAATGTTCTTTATGCAAGCCAAAGGTATGAACATTCACTTGAAATGGGGGGACCATAGGACCGCCAAATTCTTAATAGAAAATCTACCCATCCATGAAAAGTGGTTGCCTTTTTGTTAAACATTGACAATCTGGAATGACATTCTGACGCACATCATAATGTCCCCACCATTTCCTTGCTGAAATGCAGAACCGGAAGACCCTGCTTTTCAAGGAACACGATCGCCCATTGACCCCTGGATAAGCATGTCTTCCCTCCCCAGTCCCCTCTCATCCTGCTATGTTTCTCCGCTCTATATTCTCCCTCTTTTTTTTGTACAGTGATGCGTTACCTGTTAGTTTCTCTGTTTAAATTCCCATACATATACACAATCAATATATTTGTGAATTGCAATTGAACGATTATGCACATACCTCGGGAATAGTTTTGCTAATCATATGCCCTGTTGTAGGGGATAACATTGCTTTAATGTAAAAATGTTGGTAAACAAATCCAGAACTGTTTTAGTTGCTTAAAGGACTGAATCCTTTGTCCTTCATGGATGCTGTATTATGAATGCTGTCCCGAGGAAGAAGGTGACGTGGGGGATGAGAGGAGTTAAGGAGTTGAAACTAGGTGTAGGTAGAAATAAGCTACGAATGGCGAAGGAAGAAGGTTTAAAAAGTGGAGAGGAAGGATGCAAGAAGTGAACTGAAAAGAAGACTGGAAGGTAGGGAGGAGTGAGTAGAATGGAGTGGATAGATGTATTAAAGGGGAAGATGGAAATGTAGATGTGGCGGAAGCTGAGGGTAGCAAACAATACCCAGAAGGAAAGGAATATTACACTGGAGAGATGTGAAGGGTTAACACACTGTGTAGTGGAGTGATGAGTAGGAAAGCAAACCAGTGCAAACATAATCTCCCTGATGAAAGGGTTGAATAACTTATATAAACAATGTTTAGGGAGAAAAACCTTTGAATTATTCTAATTTTAAATGCAGAATTATTTCTTCTATATAAATTAATCAAAATTATCAATTTATTTCAGAAACAGTATATTTTGTGTAGTATACATACCCTAATAACTGTTTCCAAAAAGATCTGATTTATTACAGCACTTAACACTAATATATCATGCAGCACATCTTAAATACATGGACACCTTTTTCTGCACCACAAGTTCTACGCAGACTTTGTTGGAGGATAGTAATTAATTTTGTTCGCAAGATTAGAAAAACGTCACATTTATATATTACACATTTTTATCTTATTCGAAGTCCACTTTAGAAGCTAAAATCTACCTGCATCTAGACACCAGTGATTGTTCAACAAAACACGTCTTAAAACCACATCTACAAATACAAAATATTTTGTACCCCTTTCGAACTTCCTGTCAATATATTACACCTGGGTCTTCATCAGGACAACACATAGAGCCATCCAACACTTCATTATATTCAGTTTGTAGTGTCCCTTTCTTGAGTCGTTTTCATCCCTGCAGTGTTGAACTAAGTGGACACACATTTTACTGAAATTATTTTTTGGAATAACGATTTCCAATGAAATCAGAAACAATCTCGCTATAATTTTTCTTTCGCTTTTTTGTCTGGAATTTTCTTTTTTCAGCTTTGCAAGACTTGTAGGCATTCTGAGTTCTCTCGAGTGAAGTCTTTATTTGTATTTTTCATTTCCTTACAGCACTTACTTGCTTTGTTTTTATCTACTGTGAGGAAGAAACGTTTTCATGTACATTTATATAAACCTATTTAACCTGGCTTATTCGGGAGCACCACACTTAAGCCTCCTTACAGCATTACCTTCTTTGATGTAACCCTCTTTACCTGTTATATGTAATCTTGTGTAACTTTTACCTGCAACAGCACCTTGAGGCCTCTGGGCTTAGCGCGCTTTATAAATGTAAAAATTAAATTAAATTTCGAATGGATTGTGTTCTCCCATGTATTCCTCCCCTTTGATACTCCAAGTCTGCTTGCAACCTGCATTTGAATTTTTTCATAATCGTGCAGTGTCCATTCATGGCCCTAGACTGCCTCTGTACTGTCCTCGGCCGCGATATCGATGCTGGTACAAGAAGCACACACCGTGACCTTTGCCTCAGTTCAGTTTTATTTTTGCATTCTAGTGTGCTTCGGAGCGACATCGCCTCAGTGAAATTTTGAATACGTGCTACTTTTAGCTGTCGATTCTTAATCTACTCGACATGTTCTCGACACCGAAGACGTTTTTTTTTTATGCAGTGTGCTGTTTGTGCAGCAAAAATGTCCATTATAGACCCGCACAAAGTCGGTTTATGGTGCCTGGGGTTAGGCCACAAGGTTGATGACTGTGCTTCTTGCCAGTCCATGATGGTTAACGCCTTACAGGAAAAGAAGGGGAAGCTTGAAATAGGTAAGCCATCTCCCAAATCCCCCTCGGTTACCCCTTCGAAAAGAAAATCCTGTTCCGACTTTAGGGACGGTTCCCCTGAGGGAAAGAGCTCTAGGCATCAAAAGCGATAGAGATCGAGGTCACAAAGCTAGTCATCCTTTCACAAAAAGAGCAAGAAGCAACTCCTCAGGTCTTCTTCAACTTCTTCCTCCTTTCCTGACAGTGTCCTGCCCAACTAAATTGACTCCTGCGGAATGGGAACATTTCCGTTTGAAAATGCTCAATATTTTTCAGAGTTCAGCCCCTCCGAGTGCCCCTCTGAACGAGTTGAAAAAAAATCTGTCCACCCCTCTGCGTCTCTAAAGACCAGCATGGAGTCTGTGTCTCATTACCTAGACCGGATTTCTTTAAATGCATGGAGTCTATCTTCGTGAAAGAGGAGTAAGTTCCCTTTGGATACGAATTTGGGACTCCCAATGTGCCAGAGGAGCTTGTTCCAGAAGAATCAAAGATGAGAAATCTTGCCATGACCGTGAAAGTGACTTCAAGTTGGGAGACTCAATCTGAGACGGATTTTGATAATCCCGAGGTGGCTGGCTATTCAGACCCATTTTATAGGTCAGTGATCAGTAAACTGTCAGAATATCTTGGTCACAACCTGCGGCGATAGTGGAAAGGGATGAGCTTATGGATATGACCACAGAGAGTTGATGGGTATTTGGGCTATCTCCCTGTGACATAGATCTCTCACTCTTGAAAAAAGTATGCCAGTCGCACCTGTAGAATACTGTAAGGCACACCCTCTCCTTAAATTTCAATTACATTCTGAGGTTTTACGCTCGTGTTGTGCCATGCACCCCAAAAAATACTCCAGGCTTAATTGGGATCATTGGTCCTTTTTTAATTTGGGTCTCGAGGACCATATTCAGTTGCATCTCAAAGCCGGGCTTTATATTACTAAACAAAAAAAAAATCACATTCGACTATTTTTCTTTAAACTTTTGGCCCATTCATAGTGAAGATTAATCCAAATCTTATATTTGGGATAGTTCCCTTACTCCTTCCTTGGTACCAGATAGACTTGTAAAGCGACTAGCGTGCAAATTTTGCACCTTACCGATATACTGGACAGTGGACCAGTAAAGGAAGCAGTGTTGCCCCTTCACACTGCATTGAGAGTCAGGGACATGGAACGTATGCTTAAGCCGGATTCTATATCACCAGTGATCAAGACACTAACAAAAAGATATAGGCCAGCTTCCATAGATCCACCTTTTCTCACAAAGCACCCATCAACAGAAACTCTAGTAGTACAGGCGGTGACCTAGTAGTCTGGGGTGTTGGCTTATCCTTCTGCCCCAGCAGACAAAGATAAGAAGATTGATGCCATAGGAATAAGAAAATTCAGTGCTGGTAGTATGGCACTGAAGTATGCTGATGCCCCGAGTGCTCTGGCCAAATATTAGTTTACCCTTTGGGGAGTGGCTGTTCTGGCAGCAGAACATATACCAGAGGGTGAAGAGAGAGATGGATTTTTTTATTTAATCCAAGACCGTAAGGATGCTATGAGGCATTCATTACAATCTAAGCAGGGTAATGGCTGCCAGTATGGTATTAAAGATATCTGGGAAGGCTTGGGAAATCTGGTTTTGTGCCAGATGTCCAGTGCGACATTTGGGTCCTGTCCCAAAGAATCATGCTGAGTTTTAACGAAAAGTCGAAGGCTGTTTATTACGAAACAAATGGTCAGAATGTGTGGTGATCTGAAGTTCATTGGGCTTTCTGGGTCCCTTGGGTTTGGGGGTAGGGCTGGCCCTTTCCTCTCTAGTCTTCCCTGGGCCTGTCTCCCGTCCCTACTGGGTTGTTAGTAACTCAACAATCGGTAACCCCCAACTGTCTTTCACTTCTCTAGCCTTCAGGTGTATACCCTAAGACAGTTGTCTGACTCCCTGGGGGGCACTTCTACCTTGCCCTCTCCTATTCCCGCTTAGTAGTCTCAGGAAATGGTGCCTTCTCTCACACAGCATCACTCACTTCTTTCAGACGCTCTCGCTCCTGACCCTTCGCTATAATGCGCTATACGCTGTTCTCCTCCCACCACATCACTGTCCCTCCAAACTCTCATTCCGCCTTCCTACCTCCACCATTCGATCTTACTACTTTATCACTCCTATTCCCCTATTCCGATTACCACTTGTATCTATACCTCTGTTCCTCCTTCTCCCTCTTACTCTACTCCACCACCTCCTGTTGTGCCCCCTGCTCCATCTCTCCTCCTCTCATGACTCTGCTACTACCATCACCTCTACTACCACTATCCACCTTAAGGGATATGGTTCCCTGCTTACCCCCCTATTACTGACTAACCACTCTTAGGGTGCGGGGGGGGTGTCTGTACACACTTGTGCAAGCACTTGGGAATGTTTTGGGGTGGACCCCCTCCTCCCTGACACTGCCTGTAAGCAGGCCTTGTCACACCAGGTACGTTTGCTGGACATGCCCTTTAATGGTGCTTAATTGTTCAGCGAAAAAGCTGCTAGCAGTTTAGAGAAGCTACAGGCTTCTAGAAAAGCAGCACAATCTCTGGGGGCTGCAATAAGGCAACCTTCACAACCTTCTGCACAAGGGTGGAGAGGATGTCCTTTTCGCTTTTACTAGTTCTTCTAGAGGGAAAGGATAATTCTCTCCGAGGTCTGTGGGTCCAGAGGGAGTGGGGTAGAACTCCTCACACAGCACCATCTGATTTGCCTTCAGCCGAGGCTGGGTCAGAAATGTTTGACTCCCTCACCCACAAGTCTGTGATCGGAGGCAGGCTGTCACAATAACTGCAGAGTTGGTGAGGCATAACTTTGGATGCATGGGTGGCCTATGGTTACTGCCTTCCATTCAAAAAGAAATCCCTGGATTGTAGCCCAATAAGCCAATCTTCCTGTTTGAGAAAGGTGCAATAGAACTGGTACCTGCAGCAAATGGAGAAACCAGGGTTGGTGCTTTCCCTATTTCCTAATCCTTAAGAAGGACAGAGGAGTGCAAGCCATCTTGGACTTGAAATGCTTGAAAAAGTTCCTCAGAAAGGACAAGTTCAAGATGGTAACTTTCGGAGATCCTTCATGCCCTTCGACTCCAAGATTGGTTGGTGTCATTGGACCTTCAGGATGCTTACTTTCTTGTGCCCATACACCAGAAGCACAGAAGGTACCCGAGGTTCGCGGATGGCAGTTCTCTTCTTCCATTTCGGATTCTGCCATTCAGGGTCACCTCTGCCCCAAGGGTTTACACCAACATTATGGCAGTGGTGGCAGCAAGTCTAAGGAAGGGATTCACACCTACCCGTACCTGGATGACTGGTTGATCAGGGCTTGTTCTCAGGAGCAGGCTCAGAATCATCTGTCACTCTTGCCCTTTCCTCCACAAGCTGGGCTTCTCCCTAAACTTCAAGAAGTCCCGCTTGACACGATCACAGAAACTTCAATTTATTGGAGCAGTCCTGGATTCAGCCTCGGGGGCGGGGGGAGCATCGCTACCTGATTTGAGGGCTCCGCATCTCTCACAGATGGTTAAAAAATGTCAGAGTGCCCAACATCTCCCAGCCTTAGACTTTCTAAGGTTGCTCAGTCTCATGGCATCCTGCATTTTTCTGGTGCCAGAAGCCCACCTGAGAATGAGATCCCTTCAGTGGGCTCTCAAATCCCATTGGTCTCAATTCTCTGTCAAAATGACTGACCTTCTCCAGGTCCCGACAAAGGTCGACCAGGATCTTTTGTGGTGGGCCCGCTGAGAGAATGTAATGAGAACATTTTGGAATCCATGGCCGGAGAGGACAATTGCGACACTCCTCTCTCACAGGATGGGGAGCGCACATAAAGGATCTTCAAGTCAGTGGACACTCGTCTCAGTCGGAGTCAAGACTTCACTTCAACCTTTTAGAGCGGAGTGCAATCAGACTAGCGCTGATGGCCATCCTACCCTTGATATGGGGAAGAAATGTCTTGATAATGACGGACAACACAGTGGTCATGCACTACCTCAATAAAACTGGGTGCGAGTTCCCTGCCACTGTGCAGAGAGACAATTCAGCTCTGGTTCTGGGCACTAAAAGAAGGAATCTTTCTTATGGCAGTTGCCGGAGAATAAAACGGAGGCAGATTCTCTGAGCAGGCAGAGCACGAACCCCACGATTGGGACCTAGCTCAGGAGGTCCTTCTGAAGATACTCACCCTTTGGGGAACCCCTCAAGTGGATCTGTTTGCAACCAGTGTCACTTGGAAGTGTGAGGGGAATTTCCCCAAAGAGGGGCTCTAGCGGATGCGTTCGTGGTGGTCTGGGAATGTCCCCTTCTGTACCAATTTCTGCTGATCCCAGTCATTCCTCATGTCATCAGGAAGTTGAAGTTCGGGAAATCTATGATCCTGATTGCTCCGGGAGAATGTGTTACCCGGATCTTCTAAAAATGGCCATCTGCCCTCCAATTCATCTTCCCCAAAGAGAGGGGGGGCCCCTCCTTCATCCAGCAATCATTACGCCTGGTATCTGAGACGGCGAGATGCAAAGATTGGGATCACCCGGAAGACGTGATGGTGGTTTTGCTTTCGGCTTGAAGACCAGCAACTAACGCACTATACTGTTGCAGTTGGAACATATTTCGTAGCTGGTACAGGGAAAAGAAAGTTGAGCATTTCTTTTGTTTGCTGCTCCCCTTGACATTAAGGGAATTTGAGGGTGGCGAGGGTGTCCCCTGCTTCCATAAAGGAATATTAATATATCTATATCCTGAGGTGGCATTCCACTCGCGTCACAGGGAAAGAGCCGTGGAGAAGAACAGCAGCTAAGTGAGCCGCAAGAGGTATGTTTTAAGGTTAGGGTGTGGAGGGCGGGGGGATAGCGGGAGGGGGTGATGTATGTGATTATTTCGTGACAGGCATTTCAAATTCGTTATTTTATGGATTTCGACATGTTTGTCAACAAAATAATCACATATATTCGATTTTATCACTAATGGGGCAAACTGTTTTGCATACTTGCCCATTTCTGTTGTGTTGCTACTCTATTCATACATCTGTGTTGCATGCTGTCTTTTCAGCCTAATGACTTTTTATCTTGTGCATGTCTTTCAAAGTCATCACATAAAAAAAAAAAAAAATTCTGAATACAGATACATTGATCATGCAGTAATCCAATTTCCAAATTTTGCAGATGAAACTAGAAAAAGGCAATCAAATACTTGGAGATGTTGGTTTACAGTACTAGTAATTAGCTGACCTCCTGCTACCTTAATGTTACAATCTCGGAAGGAGGTGGTTTTGTAATCAATCTGAATGGTAAACTTGATCTTTGTACCTACTGAAATGCCATCAGTACTTCCTTTTGAGAATGTATTTTTGTATGGCGAGGTACAATGTATCTGTGCCAGTTTTGGGCTTTCTGTTTAAAGTCATTGTTGCTGCTATATAGAGCTCGTTTCAAATTCATACATATGTAGAGTAACTTTAACCAGTGCAAAGATGGCTCCCATCCTTGTTACTTGTATCAGTTGGAATAATTCTTCTTTGTATAGAAAGACTTGTTCCGTCAATGCTTTCTATGCTAATTTCATGATAAAATGAGTTTGTACCACGTGCGGAATTGGGCCCCTGTTCAAGAGTATCACCTGTAGCGACCCTCCTTGTGAGCCTCAGCAGCCATAGTGCCTAAACTCTATGCATACAGAAGGCCATCTGTTCCACTAGTTGTATTATTGCAGACTTATTTATATATGAAGGGATATTGAGGGTTTCAGTGCTTTATGGAAACATCAAAATCCACTGAGCGATGCTGCAATATGGACATTTATAGCCAACTCGATGGGTTGCCCTGAAATAACGCACTGGATACTCCTACGTCCCGTCCCCTTTCATCCATGCTTATGACATTCCTCCGTCCTGTGGGACGGGACTGGAGCACTTTGTAAAAAGCATCACGTTTTTTAAAAATGTCCTTCCTCTCTTTTTACGCAGGTTACCGCACGCGCCCTTAACCCTACCCTTCTTAGCTCCGCCCAGCGCATCGCCCCTCCGTCCTTTTCTCCACACGCTCGGGACTGGACGCACTTGCATCTTCGGAAGATTTTTTCCTTCCAGTGTTCTCCTCTCTTGCTCTTGCTTAGCGGTCATGTAGTAGTCACTCTATGCGGTTTCAGTTAGACTTTCCTATTTGTTCTTGTCAGCGACGCTTCGCTAGGGTGGATCCCCATCCTCTGTTTAGATTGTTTGGGTCCGGATCACCGGTGGGACTCGAGTTTTTACTGCGACTCACTTTTGGTCCGGACGCTTCAACGTCGTTTGGAGCGGTGGTAGGTCTTTCAGCGCTCTCCCCCATTTCATTTTCTTATGTTCATCGAAGAAAAACAACGCCTGGCAAGTTCTTTACTTTCCAGGTTTCCAGGGTCTTCCCGGTCCGGGAGGACCAACACAAACTCTATTCTCCAGCATTGGATCTTTCATGGATTCACATGCTTTGAATATTCCCCGTCGTCAGGCTGGGAATCCCCGGTACATTATATAGACCCTTTCCCGTAGGAAAACTTTTTCGACGCTTATGCGTCCTATCCACCTCGTTTTGTATCATGCGTGCCCGTGCCGTCAGGACGTCATGATATAAATACAGGCCCCGCCCCCGCGCTCCCTCAGATTTCAACCGTCTTTCAAAGCAGTGGGATCTTCGTGTTACTACTAGTGATAACTAGATTGTTTTTTTGTCTGTTTCGCGTAAGCGAAGTTCAAATCTGGAGAATTATGTCTGGAAAGGCGTTATTTCGCCCATGTGCAACCTGTGGCCTCAAAAAGGTTTATGAAGGAGACGGCCACATGGACTGTATCTACTGTCTCCACCCGCACCACACGGCGGATACATGTGAGATATGCCAGGGTTTCTCCCAAAAAACCCTTAAGGACCGTAAAAGAAGGCTGGTCGACTGGCTTAATGACGGAGCGGGTGCCTACCCGGCTTCGGAAGTTGGCTCCACGGCCTCCAGGAGCAAGTCGGAGCCTCCATCGAAGAAGGTGCGGCCAGCAGAAATTCGCCCTGAGGACAAGCATAAGGGGAAACATGCTGGATCCTCCTCATCTCATAAAAAGCCCTCCTCCTCCTCATCATCTAAGACGGAGAGGCTGGCGCTGTCTAAATCCTCCTCAGGGGACCGTCCCAGGTCTTCCGTGAGTCGAGAAGCTTCAGCCGGGAAGTCGGCATCAAAATCGACAACGAAGTCTAAAGGCTCGACGACGACGACTTCCTCGTCGACCTCGGTGTCATTGACGATGCCTATTACCGTTCAAGCAGCAGCGGTTGGGATTCCTTCGTCGACGGAAACTCAGTCTATGGCTTGGCTGCCTGAGGTCTATGACCCGATCCCCCCTGAGGTCTTACTGCAGCCAGACACGGCCTGCTCGGCGGAAGGGGAAGGTGACATGGTTCTGCAGCCATTGGATTTAGGCTTACGGCCTTCCACGTCGACGACGACGGCGACGAGTGCGAGCGGGGGTATGGTACCTATATCATCCACGTTGCTGAACCCCCAGACAGTTTTGTCTCTGGATGTGCTTAATACTCTTCAGAAGCTACTACAGCGGCTGGATACCCAGTTCCCTCAACCTGGGACGTCATCGTCACTTCTGTCTGTACCTTCCGTCGACGAGCAAACTTGTACGGCTCGCTCGTCGACGAATCACCCATCGGCTCCCCAGGCGGTAAAAGATCGTCCTCGAGCTCAGGAGGAGGGTGAGTTGTCGGAGTCCGACTCTATACATGATGACTCTGGGTCAGACATCTCCCTGTCACCGTCGAGGGACCCGACATGGAATTCGGATGTAGAATTGGAGTCTACGAGGAGCCAGACACAGCCATCTCCCCCTGATGATGTGGGAGCCTTCCATGCAATGATGGGGAAAGCGTGTTCCGAATTCGGCTTGATTCCTGAGGAGCAGAGGAAAGACTGTTTCCTTTTTGACCATATGGGTCAAAGGAGAAAATCGGTATTTGCCATCCCAATCCTTGACCACGTGTGGCAAGAAGGTCTCAAAACGATGCGCCATCCGTTCTCGGAACCAGCCATAAAGGGACGGATCGAGAAAAAGTTTAAAGCTCCGGAGTCCACTCCAAAATGTCTAACATCACAGCCTTTGTCTGACTCGGTGGTGTCGGCGGCAGCAGCTAGGAAGGCCAGGGTCCAGCAAAAATGTTCAACGCCACCGGAAAGCGAGGCTAGGAGGCAGGACGCATTTGGAAAGAAGGTGCTCTCGGTCGGAGCGACGACAGTAAGAGCAGCCAATTCCTTAGCGATCGTGTCACGATATGATAGGGAAATGTGGCACAAATTAGCCCCTATCCTAGAACACCTGCCAGACGAACACCGAAAAACAAATCAACCATGGAGTAGTGCTTCGTCGACAAGCGTGGCTCAAATGTACTACTTTCCGTCCTGAAGTACAGTACAAAGTCCTGGACATGCCATGCGAAGGGGAGCACCTGTTTGGCGAAAAGGTTGATGAAGCGCTGAAAGGGATGAAAGAAGACACGGATACTGCTAGGTCCCTCGGCGCCCTTCAAACGGGTAGAAATTTTCGCTCTTTTCGCCCTTTCAGAGGTGCTTCTGGAAACTCCCGCTTTGGAGCCTCGAGGGACCGTGGATTTAACAGGCCCTCGTACTCTTCACAAGGGTTCAGACGAGCGTCCCAGTCGGCACGTGGAAGCAGGGACTATCAAGCCTCCAGGCGGCGAGGCTCAGGTCCGTCGTCAACGAAGAACAAGCAAACCAGCAACCAATGACGGCCTTCGGAACGTCCTGGGGGGTCGAGTCTCTCATCACTTCGACCGATGGAAATGCATCACCAAAGATCGATGGGTCCTAGACACGATTCGCATGGGTCATGCGCTGCAATTCAAAGACAAGCCTCCGCGTCTTCCTCCTTTATTCTCGACACAGCCCCACCTCCAAATCCTACGACAAGAGGCGGAGCTTATGTTGCGAAAAGGGGCGGTAGAGAGAGTTCCTGTGGCACAGGAAGGCCAAGGAGTTTATTCCAGGTTCTTTGTTGTCAAAAAGCCAAACGGCAAATGGAGGCCCATTCTCGACCTGAGGGTACTCAACAAGTGGCTAAAGAGCCAAAAATTCAAAATGCTAAAACTCCAAGAGGTTATCAGATCGGTGCAACCCATGGACTATCTCTCTTCACTAGACCTTCAGGATGCTTATTTTCACATCCCAATACGCCCACGACACAGGAGATATTTAAGATTCGTCGTCGGGAGAAAGCATTTTCAGTTCAAGGTCCTCCCGTTCGGGCTCAAGTCCTCCCCCAGGACGTTCACCAAGTGCTTGGCCCCTATAGCGGCCCATTTAAGGAAGGATGGTCATCATGTCTATCCATATCTAGACGACTGGCTAATCAGAGGGTCATCCAAGGAACAAACACGAGACAGTCTACGAGCCACAATGTCCATCTTACAGGAACTGGGCTTCGCAATAAACTTCAACAAGTCCTCAGTAGAGCCTTCGAGGACCTTGGTCTTTCTAGGAGCGGAGTTTCATACGCACACAAGCCTGGTGAAACCATCCAGCGAAAGAATTCAGAAACTT
Source organism: Ambystoma mexicanum (assembly GCF_040938575.1). NCBI lineage: Eukaryota > Metazoa > Chordata > Amphibia > Caudata > Ambystomatidae > Ambystoma > Ambystoma mexicanum. The sequence continues at coordinate 738,584,609 of NC_090921.1, read as the reverse complement.
CAAAACAAGGCGTCGGAATGGAGCGGCGGTACCAGAGTCTCTGTGCGCAAGTACATGTCCCTGCTAGGGACCATGTCGTCCTGCATTCCGTTAATAAACAACTGCCGTCTGTTTATGAGGCCTTGCCAGGAATTTCTAGCGGACCGTTGGGCACAGAGCAGAGGTCGCTGGTCCGACAGACTGGTCGTCGACGAACAACTAGTTCAAGCACTCGGCTGGTGGAAAGTGTCTACTCACCTAACGAGAGGGATGCCTCTACTGGAACCAGAGTTCCAAAAGACGGTGGTGACGGATGCATCGCTGAGCGGATGGGGAGCTCATCTGGATATGTTACAGGTACAAGGCCAGTGGTCTTTGCAGGAGTCCTCCCTGCATATCAACCTGCTAGAACTGAGAGCAGTGCGATGGGCTCTGAAGTCTTTTCTTCCGCAACTGAGGGACTCGGTGGTGCGTGTCATGACGGACAACACCACTACGATGTTCTACTTGAGGAAACAAGGAGGGACACGTTCCAGGTCCCTATCGACAGAGGCACAGAAAATCTGGCATTGGGCCCTTCAACACAACATACAAATCTTAGCATTTCACCTACCAGGAGTGAAAAACGTGGAAGCCGATGCCCTCAGCAGAGAAATGAACGAAGTTCACGAATGGGTGCTGAACGACCAACAACTTCAACAAGTATTCAAGGAATGGGGACACCCTTCCATAGACCTGTTTGCAACGAAGAACAACAAGAAATGCCATCAGTACGCAAGCAGATGGCCTCAGCAGGGCTCACTGGGGGATGCGTTCTCATTCCCATGGACGAACAAATTCCTGTACGCATTTCCTCCTTTTCCCCTTGTCAGGAGGACGTTGCAATGGATCCTCAGGTACCCATGTCGGGTAATTCTGGTGGCCCCATACTGGGCCAGACAAGTGTGGTTTTCAGACCTACTACACTTAGCGGCGGCGGAACCGATGAGATTCCAGAAGACCCCCGACCTTCTGTCTCGACAGGAGGGTGTCGTTTGGCATCACGACCCGGACAGCCTCAAGTTGACGGCCTGGCTCCTGACTTCGCCGAATTTGGTCGGCTAACGATTCCGGAGGACTGTCGACGTATCCTGCAAGCGGCAAGAGCACCTTCCACAAACGCCTCATACGCGTACAAATGGAAAAGGTTCTGTCAATGGTGTGAGGATCAACCAGGTTTGGCCCCGCAATCGATTAGGCCGGAACAGCTCCTTCCATACTTGCTGTTATTAGCTCAAATGGGCCTGTCGGTGTCGTCAATAAAAGTACACCTAGCAGCCATTTCCAGGTTTACTCGTCGACGGCACTCGGCACCATTGTTCAGCGACCGCCTGATTAAGCACTTCCTTAAAGGCCTCTTTCGGAGTTTCCCTCCAGAGAAGAAATTTCCACCGGAGTGGAGCCTCAATCTGATCTTAACGTCTCTTATGAAACCTCCGTTTGAGCCAATGTCATCATCGTCTCTGAAGTTTCTGTCGTGGAAATTGGCCTTCCTGGTGGCCATCACTTCAGCCCGACGTATCTCAGAAGTTCAGGCTCTAATGGTGGACCCACCATACTTACGATTTTTCAAGACCAAGGTAGTCCTAGCCACTAACCCACAGTTCATACCAAAAGCTCCTTCGGTGTTTCATAAACACTCTTCTATCGTGTTGCCTACGTTTTTTCCGGAGCCATGCTCGGGAGCGGAGCGCATGCTACACACATTGGATGTAAAAAGGGCTCTCAAGTTTTATCTTCATCGTACGCAACCGTTCAGAGAAACGAGACAGCTGTTTGTGGCCTATGGGTTGGGTGCTAGAGGAAAAGCCATTTCAAAGCAAGGACTTTCAAGATGGGTGTCATCTACCATCTCGTACTGCCATTCCAAGGCAGGGAAGCCTCTTCTACGACGGCCAAGAGCTCATTCAACTAGAGCAGCGGCATCGTCGACGGCACTGTGGGCCGGAGTCCCTCTAGGGGACATCTGCATGGCGGCTACCTGGGCGACTACACACACCTTTACCCGCCATTACTGCCTGTCGCAGCAACATGCCGAAGACACCCGGATGGGACTGGCGGTGCTTCGACACCTATTCCAGTAAGGTAAGCCCCGGCTGCGGGGTGGCATCCTGTGGAATTTATGACTGTATGTGGTCCGTTTTTTCCCTATGTAAACTATTACTGATGTATACATAATCTTAGGGAACGGCCTTTTGCGAAGAATGTATAGGGGTTTGCATGCACACCTCCTCTTGGGGGTAGTACTGCTATGTAATCTATTCAAAGCATGTGAATCCATGAAAGATCCAATGCTGGAGAAGGGAATAGTTTCTTACCTGTAACTCCATTTCTCCAGCATTGGTATCTTTCATGGATTCACATGCGCCCACCTGCCTCCCCTGATCATGCAAACCGGTTCCCCCACTACTTTGGGGGCCGAAATCTGAGGGAGCGCGGGGGCGGGGCCTGTATTTATATCATGACGTCCTGACGGCACGGGCACGCATGATACAAAACGAGGTGGATAGGACGCATAAGCGTCGAAAAAGTTTTCCTACGGGAAAGGGTCTATATAATGTACCGGGGATTCCCAGCCTGACGACGGGGAATATTCAAAGCATGTGAATCCATGAAAGATACCAATGCTGGAGAAATGGAGTTACAGGTAAGAAACTATTCCCTTACCGGGGCTTGCCCTGAAGTGCCTTCTAGGCCTAAAGTGTACCAGAGTTTTCTCTGAGGGCCTCCGTCAGGGGCCTATTGACACCGGATTACTATCGGAGGCCCCTCCTGAAGGGGCTGTTTGTGAGCCCAGTTCTACTGTGGCAGTGGGTACCGGAGCTTGCTTCGAGGTTTCTTTGGCTGGAGCTTCCCGTAAAAACACCGGGGAAGGCCCCGAGGCCTATGTTGAGGCTGTTGATACCCAACGAAAGCTCGAGGCCCGTTATGAAGGGGCTTTTACCGGGCTTGGGTCCGATGTCCCTCGGTTGGAGGCTAAGATGACCAACAGTTCTGAGAGGCCTGTTAAGGTCTTGTCGGTGAAGTGTGTTCCTCGTCGTTTCCGCTCAAGCGGTGACTCCAGATCTGTTTAGGGGGCACGTAGTGAGGTCTTGGACCGTAATCCCTCCGTCCCCGGCAGTGCCGAGGTCCTTCCTTCGGAGGCTATTTTGGCTGATAGCATGTCACAGAAACATTCTAGGCCACGCAGTACCGGCTCGGCCGAGGTTCCTTGTGTTAAGGCGAAGATGAAGAACCCTGCCCCACCTGTGGGGACCCCTGCCTCACTTCCACACGTGTCACAGTTCTCCTCGGGTGCTGATAAAATGGCGGGTGCTCCTGCCAAGACCACGGTGGCCATTTTGGATACTTCCCTTACAACTACGCCATCGGCTCTAGGTGTGGGGAGTGGTTTTTCAGGTGAACATCAGTTTCCTTGTGCACATCAGTTTCGTCCAGTTTTTGACTGGAATGCTCGGATGCCCCTACCGCACAATGTCTCGCTCCCTGCGGCTTCGGTGCCATTGATTTATGTGGACACTAGTGCTGAAGGGCCCTCTTGGCAACCCTCTCCCTTGCGTCCCTGGAATTTCTCTGCTCATGAGAGGCCTCCTCCAGTCGCGCCTAAGTCGTCGGTGGAGGACGTCTTTTTCGACAAGTTTCAAAGACTTATGCATTCCGACCCCATGAAGGTGTATTTTCGAGGCTTGTTTAGGGAGATATGCCCGCCTGCGCAGACGGTCCAGGCTGCGGCTCCTGTGATTCCGCTGGCACTGCCTTTACCGGCTTGGCCTCCCCCCCCCCCCCCCAACTAAACTGTCCACCCCCCCCCCCCCCTCTGCCTCCATTGTCCCCAGTGAACAAGTCTATTGTGAGGCCTGATGCGACTCAGCCTGATCCGGACCTGTCGGATGACTCACAGGGCGATCAGGACAGCAAAGACCAGCTTTCACGACCGGGTGCTGGACATGTGTCTGTTAGATGTTCCAATACCCGAGGCACCCACTCCACAGGAGGGCGTGCCTTCGGGGGCGTTCACCTTGTCTCCTTCGGAGCGTACCGGCTTGTTCTTGCAGAGGGATGCTTTGGCCGTGGTCCGTAAAGTCTGGGAAAAATCACACTCTGGACTGTTTGTCAACAAGAAAATTGACATGCGCTGCAGGCTTCATTCTTCGGAAGAGGTGACTTTAGCGTTGTGTCCGCCCCCCCTCCACCTGCGGCCTCTTTACAATCCAGACCTGCGGCAACATCTTCTACGACGGCTACAGAGGTTCTGGCCAAAGAGGACAAGCTCCTGGACTCCCTAGGGAGGAATATTTTCGCAAATTCAGCCCTGCAGTTGCGTCAAGCCAATGCAGAACTGGTGTTAGCAGGGGCGAATATGAAAATGTGGAAAGGTCTGTCGGAGTTTGAGGAATTTATTCCTGCTGAAAAGCTAGACGATTTCAAAGCGGGATTGTCACACCTCGTCAGGCTTGGCTACATGCTACAAAGTTCTCCAAGGAGGTGCAGGATAAGGTCTTGGACCTGCCCTTTGATGGCAAGTAGCTTTTCCATTCCACAACAGATGTGGAACTGACCAAAATTAAAGTAAAGTCCTAGTCTGTCCTGGTAAAACCACCTTTCAGGACTCTGAGCACGTCGTCACAGCCTCAGGCTTCCTCTGGCTTCAGGGGTTTTCTAGATCGAGTCCTGCAGGGTTGACACCCCTTTAGGAAATTCCCGCCGAAGGCAGCAACAGAGTTGGTTTTTCTCCGGCTCCTCAGCCACCTCCTCAGGTTCAGGTGGTGCTGCCACAGAGAAACCAGCTAAATGAGGTTTTTCTGCGCTTGCACGAGACCCCGGTGGGAGGATGGGAGGCGTGGCAGACCATCACTGAGGACTGGTGGGTCTTGTCAGTAGCTCGAGCGGGCTTCCGCTTACTCCCGCCCCTTGCCCCACCCATCAATCCTCCCTTCCAGCAGTCGGGGTCGCCCTCCCTCAGAGCCGAAATTCAGAAATGACTGGATCTCAGAGCAGTGGAACCCGTTCCATTAGGGGAGCGATCGGAGGGCTTCTACTCCTGGCTGTTTATGGTGCCCAAACCCAACCAGGCTGGCCTGCGCACCATCCTAGACCTTTCGCAGTTGAATCTCTCTCTCTACCCCAAGAGAAATTATTTGACAAGGCGTGATCATCTTTAAAGTCCTCTTTACAGAAGGGCGATTGGCTCAGCGTGGTGGACCTGCAGGATGCGTTTATGCATATTCGATCTGGAATCCACACCAGAGATACCTACGGTTTTCCATGAGGGAGGAGCACTTTGTTTCGAGTGCTCCCCTTTGGCCTCAGCTCGGCACCGCGTGTATTTATGAAGATGTCGGTTATCGCAGCTTATCTTCGGCTTCTGGGTATCCATGTGTATCCGTATTTGGACGATTGGCTGCTGCGCAGTCCTTGCCCGCTGAAAGCCTCGAGCAACCTTCAGTCTCTCCTCCAGCTCCTGTTCCATCTTGGGCTGTCTGTGAACTCGTGGGAATCTACCATGACGGTCTCTCAGGACCTGACTTTCCTGGGTTTTCATTGGAACACGATCGACCAGAGTATACCTGACCGGGGACAGAATGTCGGCCTGGTGGTTCCAGAGTTCTTCTGGGCCTCACGGCCTCATGCGTATTGGCTCTTCCTCTTGCTCGGCTCAAAATGAGATGGGCGCAGATGGCTCTTCGGAGTTCTTGGCGTCAGGCTGTGGATTCGGACTCCAAGATGATATCAATTCCAGCTTTCATGAGAATGGACCTTGTGTGGTGGTCGCCTCTCGGTGGGCTCGAGTTTTCAGGAACCAGCTCCGATGACAATCACGATGGAATCTTCCCTTCTGGGGTGCGGTGCAACGTTGGACCTCTGGTTGCCCCGAGACAAGCTCCTTCATATAAATCATCTGGAGCTTCTGGCGCTCAAGGCGTTCAAACCGGTCATTGCCAACAATGTGGTCCGTGTCCGCACGGACAATGGGGTGTCCATGTTTTACATCAACAAGCAGGGGGGCACCAAGTCCCCTCCTTGTGGATCTTGCCATTCAGATTTGGGAATGGGCAGTTCAGCATGGCATCTGGCTTGTGGCAATACACATCGCGGGCCAGCTGAATATTACAGCAGATGCCCTCAGCTGACGAACAATGGCCAGCTACGAGCGGGAATTGAAAGCGGAGGTCCTCTTACAGATATTCCTGTGTTGGGGCACTCCGGAAGTGGACCTCTTTGCAACATCGGCAAACAAGAAACTTCCTCTGTATGCCTCCAGAAATGGGCTGGAAGCCTCCTCTCTGGAAGATGCTCTCGAGATTCACTGGCACAACATGAGGGCCTATGCTTTTCTACCTGTGACTGATTCATCAGACGATTTGCAAGCTGAGGAACACAGTGAAGTGTTCTCTTCTGCTCATAGCTCCGTGGTGGGGCAGGTTCTGATTTTCAGAGCTTCAACATCTGTTGGTGTGTGCACCGATCAGGCTTCCGTTGGTCCCCGACCTGCTTCACCAGAGAGATGGACAGCTGTGGCACCCCTCCCCACAATCGTTCAGCTTGGCGGCATGGTGCCTGAGTTCAGATCTTTAGAGCATCTCAACTTGTCTGCTGACAACATGCACATTTTTCAGGCAGCCAGGAAGCCCTCAACGAGGTCTCAATACCGAAGCAAATGGCTTTGGTTCTGCCATTGGTGCTTAGCCAAGCAGCTGGACCCCAGGGTGGCTACGATCGATACGGTACTGTCCTTTGTCTCTCATCTAGCAGAGTCGGGCATTCATGTCCTTTCATGCAGGACTTATCTTTCGGCTGTTGCTGTCTATCTATCCACAGATCAGTGTTCTTTTTCACTGTCAAATCCAGTGGTTAAAAGGCACTTTGCGGATCTAATGCCTCTGTACCCTCCTGTTTGCAATCCGCATCCGATGTGGGATCTGAACGTGGTCCTTATGGCCTTGTGCCATAAGCCTTTCGAACCAATGGCTACGGTAGATCTTAAGCACCTTTCGTGGAAAGTGTCCTCCTTGGTCGCCCTTACTTCGGCAAGGCGTGTGAGTGAGCTCCAGGCTTTGTCGGTGGAGCACCCCTTCTTTGCTTTCCACAAGGATAAGGTGGTCCTGAGGACAAATCCTTCTTTCCTACCAAAAGTGGTTTCTGTTTTCCATCTAAATCAATCTCCCTGCCTGTCTTCTTTCCAAACCCGCTTCGGAAGCTGAAAGGATTTTACATTGCCTGGATGTTAGAAGGGCTCATAAGTTATATCTGGACAGAACATCTGAATTTAGGAGTTCTTAACTATTGGTGACTTTTGGTAATCTGCTGGGTAAGTAGGCCTCCAAAGCGACCATTTCCAGATGGATTGCTGCCTGTATTACGGAGTCTTAAACTGTTCAGGGTCTCCAGCCTCCTAAAGGGATTCATGCACATCTGGTACGGGGCAAGGCAGCTGCTGTTGCCTTTCAAAAATATGTCCCCTGGGAGACCATCGCGAAAGCGGCTACTTGGGCCTTTCTATTGGCTTTTTGTAAACATTACTGTTTGTACCTGAGCTCCAAATCTGATGCTCAGTTTGGCCAGGCTGTGCTGAAAAACCTGTTTCATTAAGGGGTTTCCATCCACCCGTAGTTCCTGTGAGGAGTGCTTGGGAATCTCCCATAAGTAAGGAGGAAAGGGGACGGGACGTAGGAGTAATATAAGGTTACTCACCGTAGTGAACACCTTTTTCCTAGTCCATAGTCCCCTTTCCTCCATATGCCCGGCCACCGTCCCCTCTAATAAGGTTCCTCTATTATTGCTTACAGGTCTCTGACCTGGCGATAGAAAATGACTGATGGGCGATGCGCTGGGTGGAGCTAAGAAGGGCGGGGTTACGGCCGCGTGCGGTACCCCTCGTAAAAAAAGAGGAAGGACACATTTTGGAAAAATGTGATGCTTTTTACATAGTGCTCCGGTCCCGTCCCACACGATGGAGGAATGTCCCATAAGTATGGAGGAAAGGGGACTATGAGTAAGGTGGTCACTACAGTGAGTAAACTTATAATTTTTGTTTGGACGCCTTCATTAGAATATAGAAAACTGAGGTTACTTTACATAACTGATTAAGCAAAGCTTACTCTTTCTCAGTCATCCAACCCTTTTGTCAAAATCTTAATATTACTTGGACTCTGAGCTAGTGGATCTTGTAATCTTTTGTGATGTCATAACTCACATTTCATGAGTATTCCTCCTCCTTGTTCCTCTAGTTTTATTCAGATATTGGAGTTAGCGTGCATTTTAAATCCTAGCTGCACAGTTAAAGAATCTACCTAAGTGTATCGGGCGCCAAGATTAGTCACCATCTTTAGAAGAATTAACAGCATTCAGAAGATCACGTCTTACAGATTATGAAAATAAACAAAAAATGACTCCCTAGACCTCCAAATTTCAGTAGAACACTAGAAGAAGACCATTGTGATGAAAGATCAGTTGTATACTAAATGACCTCGGGAGAATTGACCTAATTTTGAAGGTCAATTAGGACATAAATGCGGGGGGAAACCCCCTGCAACCCCCCCACCCAATCTGAAACCCCCTGAAACCCCCCCACCCAATCCCCTTATTTATAATCCAAATCCAACCCAATACATATATAAAATAACTAAAATGATATAAAGGTCAATTGTGCAGAAGGTCAATTAGGACCACTATAATTAGGTCAATTGTGCAAAAGGTCAATTGTAAAAGGTCAATATGGGTAATATGAACTCATATTGGTGCTTGTCATTTAGTAATTTATAAGGGACACAAGTAAATGTATAGATTAAAGACCAAAGAAAGTGATGAGAGCACCCAGATGAGGTGCCATCTTGAGCGCAGTAACGGTATGCAGTCAGAGATAGTCTTGTAGAATAGGTTTATAAATTGAATATAAATGTACTCTTTAAATCTCAGATTGATAGTATAACATGGTAGTAACATAACGAAGACTGTAGTGATAAAAGTAGGAATGATGAAGGAAGATACCAGACAACATAGGCATGCTGATTGCCCACCATCTCGGGAGGATTGAGCTCGGTATTAAACGCAATGCATAGCAAAAGAGTGAATAAATAAAATGGATCCCAATCTCTGGGAAAGACACTATGATACATAGTTGATTTTAAAGCAAACATAATCATGAACTGTATGAGATATAAACTCAGGGATGCCATTTTCAAGGATAAATTGTGATTGTGTAGTATTGTAGACATGAAGGGGATAATGCCTATATGAAGCATGGAGACCTACTGGTTGTGGTTTCAAATAAGGAATAAAGTAAAAGACAGGCATACAGAAACGCTGTTCAGGGATGACATTTTATAATGGGAAATGAAGTTTCCTGAAGGGATTTGTGAGGATAATTGGAGAAACAAGCGATATACAAGGAACTTTAGGTACAAAGTCGATCTATTTCAGTGTTAACCATGATCAATAATGGCCATTTCCTTTCCTTAAACCGGTATCAATCATCTAGGAGTTGTTAATATCTTGGTTGTTGGGGGGGTGGGGGGGACTGAGGATTTATATATAGATGCTCTTTCCCTTTTTTACTGCATATACATTAGTCCACCGGGGTGAGCAATTTGAGGGTTGTAGATGTGCCATGATTGGTCCAAAATTACAAGATTGTGAAAGACATTTAAGAACATACCAAAAAGTAAAGGGGGTATAATGAAGTCTATGTAAATGTACATAAAATGTTCTTTCTCGCTGAAGATAAAACTAATGAAGCGAGTAAGTGCTGTGAGGAAATGCAAAATAGAAAATGGATACTTTGGCTGAAAGTCTTTAAACTTCTCAATCTTGCAAAGTAGAAAAAAGCAAGCACCAAATAAAATTGGAAATTAAACAATATAAAGAGATGTTTTCTGATTTAATTGGAAAAGGTTTATCAATTGGATGGGCTGAAATAAGTTGACTAGAATGAAAGGGTTTTCTTGTGTATTCGCTTAGGTTCAGCATAGACTAAAGATTTGCAAGAGGTTACAAGAGGAACAGAGTTTAGTTAGTTTTTTTGTTAGGTACTTATACAGCAAATGCATTCTGTTTCAAAGCTCCCACAGGGCAACCGGTAGGGAACATGAGATTGAAGTACAATTTAAAAAATGCACGATAGAAGTACAGTGGGGGAAGGAAAGGACGAACCTACTATACCTTGCAAGTGTTCAGAACATGCAAGTGCAGAAAGGAAGCGGGCAGTGGGGTAGGTGCTGAGGTGACCGCGCTCGTGGGTGATCCACAGATGAAGTCCACGGTATGGTAAGTGCTATGCTGCCAGGAGCCATGTTGGGTCAAACAGTGAGTCTCAATATATTGAAGTGTTGGATACTTGTAAATGTGGTGTTGTCCTGATGAAGTCCCATGTGTAATTATTTGAGTTGGAAAGGGGTCTGAAAAATGTTGACATGGTTTTAGGGATGTTTTGTAGGTGAATAATTGAGGTGTGTGTATTTCTGGGAAGATTCTATCTTCCCTGGTTGATTTGGGATGAGATGTGTTTTTTCTCATATTAAAAATAAATGTGAAGTACTATCCACCAACAAAGTTTACATTGCATCCAACCAGTACTCCAGATAAGATTTTGAAGTGGGATTGTTTTACTCCTTTTTTTTTTAAAGTGATTTTTTAGAGTAAAATTGTAAGTCCAAATCCCAATGGGAGCATTTTATAAGTGAATAAAATGTTTTAATGGGAAAACAGCAATGTTTTTGTAATATTTATTTCTATGCACCTAGTTATTCAGACACATTAAAAGATACCTATTTACTACTTCCGATCAGACTCTTATAATAGTAGTTTCTTCCAGTGGCACTACGCGCAGTATGGATCCAAACCGATCCATGGACCTGAGGGAGAAAGAGGGAACCAAGGGATACTTGGTTTTGACTTTTTTTACTCGCCAGTTAAAATTTTTGGCACTATTTGCCTATTTGTAGGGAGTAAAAGTGGCCGATACACCCCTTATCTGTAGGGTTGCAGAACTTATCTGTAGGGCTGCATAAATCTATAAGCACTAGAATGTGGTGCACAAACCATGTTTTCCTGTAATGTAGATGTGTTTAGGATATATTAAATTTATGTAGTGTAGCAAAAATAATTTTTGAAATCTGTATGTATTGCACCACACAACATTCTCTGCTTTTGAATTGCATTGATAATTTAGCTTGATTCACACAGCCGGAAAAATTCTGCAATAAGAATTGATTCAAAGATTTACAGAATATTTTCTCCCTGAAAAATGTTTATACATGGTGATGAGTAGGTCATAGACGAGTAAGGAAGAGAATGAAAGATGGACCGAAAAGGAGTAGGCGGAGAGGGGGAAGAGATATGAAGGGGGGTGGAAAGGGGGGTCCCAAAACATCTAAGAGTACTCCAACTGGTGGCCAGAGCTTGGGCCAAAGCGTTTGGAAGAATCTGGTGAGCCAGCTCGCCCTTGTAAAAGGGGGAAAAAGCACTCTGATCTGGATTCCAACAGCGACATGAGTCTGATGCCTGTCCCCTGTCAAGATTACCTAAGCTAAATTCTAAATGGGGGTGGACCAGGTTTTAAGATCACATCAGAGATACCACTTGGAAGCCTGACCAGGACGGAAATGGCCAAAAGATTAAACCTCCCATGAAAGTAGTGCAGAAACACTTAAACCCTCAGACTTTCAGGAACTGTTTGCCTCAGTGAAAGTGAACTTGTACAGAGGAGTGATGAAAGGACTTTGCATCATGGTTGAAAGTTAATACTTGTCTGTGTCCATTACTATCACGTGACATCTGATAAACCAAATCACTTATTCTGTTTTAATACTCTCTGAACCATACATCCTGGCTCATGTTTTGTCCGATTCCTGGCCATGGCACTACAGGGATGTCTGAACAGCAGTGGGATTTTTGAGATTCATGTTTTCATAAAGACCTTCTCATGGTGGAGCATTATAATGATTAATGATTGTAATATTGCCCTGGATGCCTTGCCGAATAGGAGTGCCGCTGGTAGAGTTGGGGACATTATAGCGCACTATACAGGTCTTAGCAAGAATTTGATAAGTCATCAAGAAGACATTGGTAATAATTATCACAGTACAATTTATGGATGTGTGCAAGATGACCTGATTCTAGTTTACATGAAGGTGTTGTTGAAAGGGCCAGGGTGTCTTTCCTAAACTGACTACATGAAGCAGCGTGGATTGCAACTGGGATCGAGCTTCAGAGGACCAAAACGTAGCATGAGGAGGAATGGTTCCTGGTCTTCTTTTTGGGAGCCAGTATATTTTCCTGTCTGGCGATGGTTTTAGTGCGAGATGACTGTGTCCCACTTAATGTTTTAAGTTTGGCTTTCAGGTAGGCCAGTGTATCAGCAGTGTTTGCTTTGTAGGTAAGGCATGCAGTTTTCAACCAAATCCTGCATAGAATGGAGAGCCAGTGTAATTCACGCACGTTGGGGGTGATGTGGTCAAAATCCCTACAGCCTCTGTTGAGATGGGCCACGGCATGGTGGGCCGCTTTGAGAGGGGGCAGTGTAAGAACCTGGAAGCCCAGCAAGGAGAATGTTACCGTCGTCGATATGCGTGATCACTAGGGCTTGCATCACCATTCCTGATAGACCTAAGCATTTTTATGTTTTTCTGTGTACCGTGCTGTAAATCTGCAGGCATCTTGGCACCACATGAACATAGTAAACGAAACAAAAAGAACAGCACATAATATCAGCATAGGTCATGAGGTTATGTCATCCCCGATTTTGAGCCAGCAGATTATTTGAACAGATTAGTTTTCAATGGGGTCCTAAAGGTTTGGACATTTCTGTCGAACCGGAGAGTTCTATGGTGAGAGCTTAATATCCGTGCAGCCTGGTTGGGGAAAGCTCACCCTAGGCCACCAGCCCCTTTGAATCGGAGATGCACGTGTGAGATCATGCTGTAGTGCAATGTTGAATCGTGTGACCCAGAGGTGGTGACCACATAGTCACCTTTTCAAATGCACAGTATTCACAATAAAACTGAGGAGAAATCTGACTTTGTGAACCGAAACATGGGTAGAGTAGATCAACTGTCCACAATCGTGGATGGACAGGCTTTTAAGGCATTTTCCAAAGAAAAATACATCTCCTTCTCTACTGGAAAAACAGCTGACTGACAAAAACATCTTGAGGAAAACAAGAAAATAATGTAAAAAAAAAGTGTTGCATTCCAGCTGCAGAGAAGTGGAATGTAGCGACCTGCAGGCTAAGGTGGAACATTTTAAAGTATTATTTCAACGGCTGTTGTACGGCAAAACCAGAGGCTGCTTTGTTCACGATCAAACCAAGGTACTGGAATACAGGGGAGAAACGTGGGAAACGTTTGCCTCAGACTTTGGATACTGGAAAAGTCAATTAACGTTTATGCAGTTAAAAGTGAAGGTGTCACGCTGATGGTTTAGCATAAAGATGTCTGTAGAGAATTGTAAAAATGATGCATCAAACTGTATTCAGAGGTGGAAAAGGATATAGATGCTATGAAACGTTCCCTTCACCAGCTGAATTTGACAATGTTTGATGCGACTGATTCCCACCAACTGTGGCCAGCCATAACATCAATGGAGGGGCGCCCAAGCTATGAAGAGCACATAGAAAGGGAAACCTACTAGGCCAGCTGGTATCCCAGTGGAGTTTTTAGTTTTTTTTTTTACAGAATTAAAGCAGACTTACTACTACTTAATGTAGCAAAATCATGTTTCAAGGAAATTAAAGGTAATCATGACTGTGATTTGCCAAAAGACTCCTGCCAAGTGTTTCAGCAACTGCAGATTAATATATCATAGAATTTGGACCTACACTCAATCATTACCTGAAGGTTTCATCACCTCGGCATTCCATAGAACCTCAGTCAACCCACAGTTGATGAACATTCTTGTCATGAGTTCCTTTTTCAAGGAGATGTTACCACCACCTCAGAGATTGTCCACATCAACATCTGCCTCCTTTACCTACAGTGACTCCACAAGGGTGGTGCTTCTCTGATCTTTACTGCCAGCCCTCTAGTGCTGGCCTTGCTGCTGTCTATACCAGCTATGTCCAGTCCTGAGTCGACCACGCAATGCTTCGCAATGGTTCCATGTGTTAAAATCGTGGCAAAACAAGGCTGTGGTTTTGCCACCACAATACATGTAAAGGATGCGGGGGACACCCCTGCAACTCCAGACCCATGAAATGGTATAATGGGGTACACCTTTACCAGGTCAAACCACAGCATTTTTGCTGCGATTTTTGTAAAGGCGACATTTTTGTCGCCATTTTATTACTGCATACCTTCACAACCTGTTCACATGAGGTGAATGTTCCAGAGCTCAGTTGGTTATGTCTGTTGAGCTTTTCCTCTGCCCGTTTTGGTTGTGTATATGTACTGCTATATAGTCTTATTCAAGAGCATGTGAATCCATGGAAGACCCAGTGCTGGAGAAGGAATACTTACCTGTAACTCCTGTTGTCAGCTGGTAGCCTTTATTAGTCTTTGCATGAAATTGATTACGCTCAACCTTGCAGGATCATTGAAGCAGGACCTCCATCCTCATCCTAAGCATGAGCACTTGGTTAGAGCAGAGGTAGTTCTGCAATGTTTCATAGACTCATTCCAATAGATATCTGAAATGATCTTTATGCCCTATACCATATGTTTTGCAAGCATTATTTCCTGGTCCTTCTATTATCCTTTTCATTTCTCAGTGTCTGGGTAAAACTCTCGGACCTACCTGCTTTCCAGTCCCTTACATATACCTTACATATATTGTTTTTTTTTTTGTAATACTGTGCCAGCCAAAGTATTGGGCTAATGGTGCCAAATATTGTGTAGAGATTGGTATATTCTGGTCCAGCTAAGAGTATCCAGGCTTTGGTGTGCAAAACAATAGAAAAGGACAGCAGAGTGGCAGGGATAAAGGGTGGGGGCTTAGGGGCTGAGGCAAATGTGGCATTAATAGTCTTGCATGAATATGTAGGGGAGGGGATGCAAGATTAAGCACAGGTTACTCAACATAGTGAAACATTTTCTTAACCCAAAGGACTCTTTCCTGCTTGGGACCCTCGCTCCAACTCCACTAAGAGTCCTCTTAATTTATTGCCTGCATAAGGGACCCTTGTTGGAGCCTGGAGCACATGAAGGAGGTGCTCAGTGCACTGACGTGGCTGTGCATGCAGTGAGACCTAAATCCTAACTTAATACTGCAGATCAGATGCCCAACCTGGTTATCCTTGACATTTCTGCGACGAGCCATAGTCTGAGTGTGACGATCTCATTTGCGAGGGTATGCAATCAGCTTTTATGTTTGCAATTGGCTGTATGTACTATGTTGAACTTTCAACTGAATCTGTCAGGTTTTGTTTGAGGTTACTACTCATCTACGTAAAAGGAGCAAGATCCTTTACAAATATATATCCATTTCAAGAGGTAAAGGACAGTATCAAGTGCAACACAGTGCTGTGAAAACGGAAGACATGTAACTTCAAACAGGAAACACTGCCAAAAGTGGTAGATCTACAAGTCCCAAGCACATATCTTGAAACACTTGTTCTCAGGTGATCACAAAACAATGGAAAAACAGTCCTAAATATAGTAGACAATCAAGGTTTCCTAATTATGGCAATACAGGAAAAGGAGAACATTCTAACGTGGTCATGCTTTTTTACCATAGCAGCATCTCTAAATGAACTATAGGTTTATTTTCAACAGAGTAGTGCCAGCAGGCATTCCAAGGGTAGACTCTATAACATGCCCCGTGCTGAAAGCGCCAGATTGCAGCCAGGCAGTCATTGTTGAAACCAATGCATCTGACCTAGGGTGTCTGGAGTTCTGGCACAGCTGGATGAGAATGCAAACTATAATCTATGGCATTTTTCAGCAGAAATAAATGTAACCCCAAAATGACACAGGGGGGTTGGGGAGGTGAGGGGCGGGATGAAATCAGCAGATTGGCTGCTGCTGAGAACGCTCTTTGCCTTTGTTTTGAGCATTAAGGATCTGTAGTGGCTACTGCCTGCCTCATCAGCAAAGGCTGCAATTGCCAGAACCAGGTAAGTCCCACTGTCACTGCTGTTTAATCCACATTATAGAGAATGCCTTTGAAAGTTAAATGCGACAGCCTCCCAATGACAGTGGCTGCTAAAGTTTTTATGAACGCAATCCTGTGACTTGGAGTTCTTAGACTTGACAATCTGCCATTCCCGAACCAACCACGAAATAATGCAGCACGCACAAACGCATATTTTGAGTTTGGTGCAAATGTGGTAAGACACTTTGCTTAAAGTACTCTGCTTAAGTGCATGCCACAATTAGTGCACGCAGATACTGGAAGGAACAACCACACCCGGAATGCAGAAGATATTCAGTGGAAGATAAAATCTTGCATCCACTCACATCCTGTTGCTGTTGTTGAGAGAAGCAAGACGTAGATACCATGCAAAGTAGAAATGAGATCCGATTAAACCAAAAGGCTTCTGATCCTTTCCTGAATTACTTCAGAGGTTAACAAAACGATAGAGTGCTGGCTGGAAGGTTTTTAAAGAATCATAACCACTGGTATTTCTCTAGGGAAACCTTGAGACCATTGTTTCTCATGGAGAAGCCAGAGAGGAAAGGCCATATGCAAATCAGGCTCTGCCCCCATTCTGGCAAAGCGCCAGGCTTGCCCGAACTAGTAGATTGTATCCCCGATTCCGTGAACCACAAGCAACATCTGACATATTTCGTCCTCGGTGAGGTGTAGCTTGGATCTCTAGGCACAGCAAGCTTGGAACTCTGGTCTGGTCATTCCTGTTGGACATGGGGTGATTTTAGCAAAAATACTGAAGTGATGGTCCGAAATGTTGCCCCGAGCAATGCCAGAGGTTCATTTATTCAAACCAGTCTATCATTCTTCTGTTTTGTATCTGTCGTCGGAGGTGACACACACCCAAAGGTTGCATGTACTATGGCCCTGAACTAAGCATAAGGGGATTAACGGGCAGCTAGAAAACGGTAGGGAGTAAAGGTAGTGAAAAGCAAAGGAACAGACATAAGGTAAATTGGAGGCAACTCTAACCTCTTAGATAAAACATACTGGGCGGGTAGAAATTGAGTTGTTTTTGGGAGCCAGTTAGAGAGGGTGCTGACTCACTTAAAAGCCTAAAACCTGAGAGGGGCGGGGGTAATATCGGAGACTGTTGTCTCACTCCAAATATTGAGCCCCAACCACTGAAAATAGTGAAGGGCTGAGACACAGAATTATACGAGTGTGATATACCTAACATTTGTCCACCTTTAGAATAGGGGTGAGCCACATTTCTTTGACTAATAGTATTTTTCTGCTATTTCACATTTGGTGTTTGAAGTGGTCATTTGGACCCCTACCATCACTTGGGATAAAAAACAACCAGGTAAAGTGTATGGTACGGAAAAACTATGGAATGTCCTGACAGAATTTGTTCAAACTTACCAAGATGGCCCCTGACACTTTGTAACTTGCAACAGACTGAGGGCAGCAGGATAAAATGTGCTTAATTATATATAATTCCAGAACTAATAACACTGTGTCAAGGTAGACCTCTAGCCTCTTACCTTACAGCTGCTTTCAAGGTCTCGGTTGGCTATTGAGAACCTACTATATTTACTAAAATAATTCAAAGCCTAAAATGGGGACGTGGCAGTATAGTTAATATGCAAATAAATCTCCTGTCCAAAGTTTGAGGAACCAGCGACCTTGCTAACACTAAACAAGGCTATCGGAGTCCGTAAATTGGACACAAAACCATTGATTTAACTCAAAAGGAAGAGCCCCAGCAAAATCCTTTGTCGCTATATTTCACAGACACAGAGTTGAATGATCCAATCCTAAAACGTCCCTTCAAACGGACTATGCCATATGGAGAAGGCAAAATGAAATACCGTATGTTCTTCTCTTTAAGACTGGGACCTGTATATTGGAGAGAAGGTCAATGCTGCTTTCAATTGTTAGATTCCCCACTAATTTCCAACAAATATAGTGGTCGTGACACATGCCCATTTAACCGCTGCACATGTAGGATTAGTAAAACCCAGGTACTTGTGCAGGGTAGGTTTTACTGCCCAGGCATTGAAAGCAAGTAAGTACTACTGACCAACCTGTACCGTATACGAAAATACCAGTGCCAAGGACATCCCAAAAACACATCTCCAACTAATGACTTTCATTCAAGTACCCTTTTATATAGGTTCGCAATGAACCCTGTGGGCTCTTGGCAACAGCCTAAAAGTGGGCTTCGAGGCTTTTAGTGAACCTAGACTCTACACCCCGTATCCAGAGGCTTTTCTGCTCAGATTCAACTGCATTCAGAACATTGTCAAGGTTTCTGTTCCAGATTTTAGCTGAGTGGGTTTTCCTTAAAAATATTGTCGGACCAAGTATAACCCTTATGTCCAGACTGATGGATGAGCTCAAGCTGCTGTTAAAGATCAAACCAGTGCAAACCTCCATATTCCATACGCAAACTGAAGGTCTGGTGGAATTTTATAAGGCATTATGGTACCAATCGAAATGCTATGACTGGAAATGGGCCTAAAATCTCTTCCAGCACACAGGCACTAAAAAGAAGGTGCTTGCTATATATCAAATCGGGGACTAGGCCATGGTGGCACTTATTGAAATTGCTGAGAGATGAAGCCAGCACAGATGGGACCAACAAATATGCTAAATTGGTGAACATGCCTTTTGGAGCTGTTGATTGGATTCCTGATTGCGAACAATACTTCCAAATATTACAAAATAAATGTGTTGCAAAATTAGAGAGACGGGACTGGGCACTAAATTCTACTCATCTGGCAACTTTGAAGAGTTGGCCCGAAACCATACATTTAATTAATACATTTAAATACTCCCAGAGCTATCTTAAATTATGTTCACATGCGCTGCACAGATTTCTGCTGCTGTTGAGAACAAATACATGACATCTATTGGCGAATATTGGCCCAGAACAAGCATTGGAAAAAGAAGCCAGGACATGTCGTATGTGTGGTGTTATGGGTAGAGAGGAAACGGTTTGACATGTCCTAACAAGAGTGACAGGAGCATGGCCCACTTTACATGAGTATGCTGGGGTTATTTGTAAGGAATTACGAAAGAATAAAAAGTCCGCGTTTTGGTGCTACTGTCTGAACACAGAAAATAAATCCATGAACATTACACTTCACCCACATGCGTCACATGGTATAGTGTTTATGGAAAATTGACTTTGACAGTATTATGTATTAATTTATAGGGACTTGTATTGGACTGAATGTTATGTAAATTGCAATCTTATGTTCATGATGCATTTATGAAGTGTTAGTTTCTTGGGGTCTAACGTAGAGAAATGAGATGGGTTCAGCTGCTTGCTGATTTCCACAAGCCCCATAATTGAACTAAGAAAGAGTAGAGCAAGGGGGGAGACATGACAGGAAAAACAGTGGAGGGAACAACAAAGGTGAAAAAAATTTGACGAAAGGGTGAGGAATTGGAGGAGGAGGTTATGGACAGAGGGTGAAATGTGTAGGAGCTGGAGTGAAGCTATGAAAGGAGGAAAAGAGGCAGTGAGTATAGGAGGATTGTAGAAAAGACTGCACCAAGGGTAATGGGGAGAGCACAACACGAGAGAGGGAGGATGAGTCACATGGCTGAGGTGGTGAAAAGTACGAGAATTAGTGATGGATTACAAAGAAGAGAGCGAGGGAGGGACACATTGGAGTTTGGTTGAATGTGTAGGAGATGTATGCAGAAAGGCTAGGTGGGTAGAAGAGAGCAAAGGTTGGAAGAATCCGTGAGACAAAGGGAATAAAAGAAGACAGGAGAAACACAAATAGAGAGGGGAGGAGAGAAGAAAAGACCCAACACTTCTAAGGGTGATTGTGGGTGTAGTCTGTTAACCCCAGGTTCCCACTCCTGCAAAAGAGGTCCGATAGCTGATCACTGTCCTGGGGGCCCAGGGCTTCTGCGTTCGTGGTGGTGCCAGGTGATGCACAAGTCCAGGAAGACCAATGCAACATACTGTCAAATATACTTGAGCTGAGAAAAGTGTGGGCACTATGAACTCCAAAGTGACTGTTGGCCCTCCCAGGTGGGTGACCTCTTCAGAGGCTAGAGGGATGTACAGATGGATCATGGTTAGTATAAAAGCTAGTTTCTTCCCTCTATTCCAGAACCCTACACCTTGGGCTCAAACCTAATCACTGGTTTCATTTAGTATATGATAAGGAAACCCAAACCTATAATTTGGCTTGGTGGTGTTTGAATCCATGACCATGACGTTGCTGTGCCACAGCTCTCTTCGTCAGTCGTCCTCCACCTTTCCGCTCATCTGGGCAGAGTCCCTCTGAACATCCACCCCCTCATAGCCATCTTCCCCAGCCCACCAAGTCACGCTGTGCTGTATGCATTTCTACTGCAACACTGCAACACTGCAATGGCTGATGGATCAAGTCCAAGAACCCCATAAAGACTTTGCAGGGCCCATTATGGTGTTATCCATAGAACTGACAGTGTATTGTGAGGACGTAGGAGACTGATAAGGGCTGTGGGCTAGGAACTTTTATTAAATCAATAAAGAAACCTATCTCTCCCTACTTCTAAGGGACTTGCCCTGCCTCAACCTCGAGTCCATCAAAATTAAATCTTCTCCGTCCTCTGTCAGAAACCAACTATTCGAGGGGATTGGGTCCTCTGACGTATTCCAGATCTATGACAGTAATCACCACAGCTGTGCTGTTTCGGAACATCTTTTGGCCTCTGCGTCGAAGTCTATACGCCGTCCTCGAGGGTCTCCATCGAGCCGACGTCACCGGATGTTATAAGTAGGACACACGACGCCCGTAGCCTCAGTTCCATTTTTTTCGCGAACGTGTTCGCTTCGGAGATCTCGGCGCGCCTCGATTCTACTGAATCCTGTTCTTTCGGTTCTTCGAACCTGTTTCTTCATTGCTGTCGAATGAGGTCTTCGGCTTCTTCCACCCAGCGGTCCGGGTTTAAGACGTGTCGGGTGTGCGGGTCCAAGATGTCCCTGACGGATACGCACGACACTTGCCTCTGGTGCCTTGTGGAGGACCATTTTACGGACGACTGTGTCGACTGCCAATCGCTCACTTCGAAGGGCTTGTGGGAGCGCAAGAAGAAGCTGTCGGTCGATAAGGTGGCCAAGCCCCGGAAGTCGCGTTCCACTGGTCTTTCGACGGACCATTCGAGGGACGACTCTCAGCATCTTCGTCTTGAGTCCGGGGGTTCTCGGTCTGGGAGTCGGTCCCGCGATTCCTCTGCCTCTTCGAGGCACTCCAGGAAGCACCGTCACAGGTCGCCTTCCCCGTCCTCTTCCGTGGACTCCCCCCGTCGGCGGGTAGCTTGTCCCAACAAGCATTCCACTCCTGGGGAATGGGATTTGTTCCGAAAGGAGATGTTGGTGATTTTTCAATCGCAGGGCTCCGGTCTGGCCGCGCCATCTGAGGACGCAGGTCGAGGCCGCGCTAGAGACACTGCTCGTCCGCCTTCGGGCTCGAGCAGTCGTCGCGACCACCTGGCGCCTTCGAGGTCCCGGTCGGACAAGGATGGTCACTCTAGACACTCGCCCTCGAGACTGCAAGACTCTGTGAAGTCTTCGAAGAAGACATAGACACCGGCGGTCGTCGACGGACTCTCTCGAGGCCCGCCTCCGAGGAAGCCCTCGACGCCATCGGCACCCTGGCTGTTGAGAGACACACTCGACGCCTTTCGAGGCAGCCTTGTCGGAGGTACCCCGTGGCACGGTGGCACCCCCAGAAAGGCGATGGCTAAGGATAAACATGTCTTGTGCCTTTTTCTATACCCTCTTTTCAGCCTCTGGATTATATTTCTAGGTGGATGAGGGGTCTGAGGAATGTGAGGTTCCTGCATTGGTTCCTGCTGACATTGTTTCTGGTCACAGTCAACTTGAGGACCTGCGTCAGTTGCTGCACGACGCCAGTGGTCAAGACACCTCTCCAGAGGTGGAGTTTGGTAGGCCAGAGCCTGGCACGCATGCTGAATCTTCATATCGGCGCCTCATGTTGAGGGTCACTGAATACCTGGGTTGGTCTGCTCCCCATGGGGATTTTCAGCAGGATGACCTGACTGATATCTTGGACCAAGGTCCTCCAACTGACCCGGTGCTGCCATTCTATATGGCCTTGCAGAGAACGGTGGCTGTGGCTTGGACTTCTCCGGAGAGTCTCCCGGCAGTGAGCAAGTCCTTGCCGAAGAAATATCGCCCAGCCAGTGGCGACCCCCTGCTACTTGACAACGCACCCTACTCCGGAGAGTTTGGTGGTGCAGGCGGCTACGGCCCTGCAAAGCAGGCGTCGTATCCTACCATCCTTCCTGACAGGGACGACAAACGTTTTGACGGCTGGGCAAAGGTGTTTTCTTCTGGGGGTATGGCCCTTCAGGCTGCCAACTCAGTTTGTGCCTTGTCTCGTTTCACCCACACTGTGGAACTGCATTTCCTTAGCAGCTGATCATATCCCCAAAGGGGAGTCTTAGGGAGAATTCTCTGAAAAGGCTAATTTCCCAAACCTAGTGAATCTCTCAGCAGCTTTGCTGGATTTTTGGGGTTTATTTTTTTCTCCTGCTAAGAGTGAGACTCTCTTTTACTCCCACTCTTAGACATGATTTGAGGTGTTCCTTTGTCTTTCCATGTGTTTTATGGGCTATGGGGTCTTTTACTCGATAGGGTCTCATGTGTTTTTGATGTGGGTTACACAGCACCCTCCGTGCCGTAACCCAGGGGTGTCGTAGCGACCCCCAAAACATAGACTCCATACCCTGGGATTGACCACGGTCTCCCAGGGCATATAAAGTCACCATTGGCTTTACTAGTCCCAAATTATGAACAGAAACCAGTACAAACCATCATATTGTGGACGTACTGGTCGGGGCAATTCGATTGCCCCCGGGGTCTGTTGTTCGAGTGGGCACGTCTCCGTCCCCCTTGATCGAGTTTTGGCTGGTGGCAGTGGATACTACTTTTTATATTCGACCGCGACTATATCTCTATAGGATTTTCCCATTGTTCGAGGCTACCAACTTTAATTATTTAATGCCTATAGCCTCGAACATACCGCCAGTTTATTTATTTAATATTAATTCACCGGTTGGTCATTTTTGCCAGAACTCGATTCAAAAATGGCGTTAGTGTTCTCTTCTGTGACTCCAACCCAAGTCAAGCCCTTTGTTCCACTTTTTGGCGGGCTTCTCCACAGAAGCCTGCAAAAGTGGTGCCACTCTGTCTGGGTACCACAGAGGGTGTGGGAGGGGGTTTAGGCACCCTGGACTAAGTTGCCCTGGCAACTCAAGTCGCACTCTTATGTGAATGGCCCAAGTGGTGAGCCGGCCGGCTCACCACTTAGCATGTTTGATTGACAGCTAGGCTGAATGAATGGGGGTTTGCTGCATAAAAGCAGGGCTTTGGGGACTGGAACTTCAGAAGTCGCCACAGGACCTAAGAATCCGAGGAGGGAGAAGCTGAGCCGACCTGCAACGACGACACCACCGGTGGCGCCCTGCTGAACCGTCTTGCCACTTTTCCAGACGACAGAGGAGATCTCCAGTCCAGAGAGTCTTCTTCCTTTGACTGGTGGGGATAACCAGTTTTGCCTTCTTTTCACCTTCCTGGAGCATCTCGTGGCCGCCTTGCCCGTGCCAAGCACGTCGGCAACCGGAATACCACGGCTTACCACTACCGCAAAGAGAAGGGTAGTACCTTTTAACCGAAGACTCCGCGGCTGGTTTCTTCTCTGGCAGTGCAACGACCTTCATCTTTCCTCCACGGCGAGACCTCCTCTTCCTCTGGACGAAACACCGACTTGCACCCACTGCCAGGAACTGCCCCCGCTGGAGCTTCCTTCACACTTAAGGTACTGTGTCCCGCCTGGCTTCTCTTGCGACAGATCGTTCGGGGTGACAGTAAAGCCTCGACTTTCTAACCTGGGCTGGCCTGG
Source organism: Ambystoma mexicanum (assembly GCF_040938575.1). Taxonomy (NCBI): domain Eukaryota; kingdom Metazoa; phylum Chordata; class Amphibia; order Caudata; family Ambystomatidae; genus Ambystoma; species Ambystoma mexicanum. The sequence goes on along the minus strand of NC_090921.1, from coordinate 738,560,631 downwards.
GACAACCTAGCTAACTTTTCCTGACTTTAATTTCATTCTTTGTGTGCAAACTATCTACAAGACTCTTTGGGCATAACCCCACTGTGTGAACCTGGACCCCTTCTGCTTGCTCTCTCCAAGAGTGGGCCTTGCAATTGACTTCCTTGCTCTGCAGTAGAACTCTGCCTATCCTGCCTTACTGTGGTTCTTTTAAAAGTATTGAAATTGGTGTGCTTCCATAACTCTGCCTTTTTCCCTCCCTTTTTAATAACTTATTAGAGTGCCATCTTATGTTAAGCGCTCACCTCTGTCTGAAAATAAGTGGTGTTTCTCATTAAGATTTGTCTAATAAGTAATTAGGGTTGTATATATATAATAGTGACTGTGTGCTGAATTTACTTACCTCTTTGTTGCTAGTGTAAATTACAAGTGTGTCTTTAAATAAATAATTATATACTTTTACACCAAAGCTCTGGTCAGTGTTTGCTTGTGCTACTGTATCTCTGTACCTATTGTGTATACTCTATATACTGTCTAACTCTTCTTGAGGGAAGTCTGACTGCTCAGCCACAGCTACCAAGTGAATCTGTGTGGTATAGACTGCTACCAAGTGGGTTTACTGCCAAACACCTGTAGTCCTAAATCTTTTGCAGTGGTCCCTAAGGGAACTGCACAGGTTTCTGCCTAACGGGGAGGAACTGGATGGTTTCCTTGCTATCGTGCAGGATGGCAAGGACGCCATGTGTGAATCCGTTCAGTCGGGTCTGGACATGGTTGATTGCGTCAGCCGGTCCATGGCGGCGAGCACTGTAATGCGCAGGTTTGCGTGGTTGCGGAAGTCGGGGTTTGCTCCGGATGTGCAAGCCCGGCTCCTCAACATGCCCTTTGATGGTGAACATCTTTTTGGCAGCAAGGCTGACGAGTCTTGAGAGGTTGCAGACCTCGAAAGCTGCAGCAAAGTCGTTGGGTGCTGCAGTCCGCCAACCTCTGCCTTTTCGTCCTAGGGGACAGCAATGGAGGGGAGGTTCCTTTCGTTATTACTCCTTTAGTAGAGCAATAGGAGCTGCAAGTCAAAGGGGCAACCGTAGGAGTGCCAGAGGTGGAAAATAAGGTACTCGAGGTGCCAAGGCCACGCGAGCAGTTGCCTCTTTGCCCTCAGGCACTGCCGCAGCCGCTTAAGCTCAGTTATGAGGCCCATGCTTTGCCGGTTGGGGGAAGGCTGGCGCAGCATCTTGTAGAATGGCATGCCATTACTTCAGATGTGTGGGTTCTGGAGATCATAACCCACGGCTACTCTCTTCCTTTCCGGCAGAGGCCTCACGACAATCCACCAGGGAATCTCTTTGAAGAGTCCGAATCCGCTCCTCGCGCAGGAAATTCAATCCCTGCTGGAGAAAGGCACCATAGAATTGGTGCCTGTAGCGGAGAGGAACAAGGGCTGGTATTCGCCTTATTTTTTGATTTCGAAGAAAGACGGGGGATTGGGACCCATCATTGCGCGGTTTGAAAAAGCTCCTTTTGGAAGGACAAGTTCAAGGTGGTTACTCTTTTTCAAGTCCTCCAGGCCCTTAAACTTCAGGACTGGTTGGTGTCTCTAGACCTCAAGGATGCTTATTTTCATGTGCCGATCCATCCCAAGCACAGGAAGTACCTGAGGGTTGCGGTTAGTGACTCGCACTGTCAGTTACGGGTCCTGCCGTTCGGATTGACCTCCGCCCTGAGGGTCTTCACCAGCTCATGGTGGTGTTGGCAGCGTATCTCAGGAAAGGGGAGATTCATGTCTACCCCTCTCCCGAGCAAGTCCTGGATCATCTGTCCATCACCTGCCACTCCCTTCACAAGCTGGGCTTCTCCCTCAACTTAAAGAAGTCCCATCTGATGCTAACTCAGCGGCTCCAGTACATCGGAGCAGTGCTCGACAAGTCCCTCGGCCAGTGTTTTCCCTCCCAAGGTGAGGGCTCATCACATTCAGCAGGTGGTGCACAAGTTTCAACATGCCCAGAGTCTCCCAGCATTCGAGTTCTTGAGGTTGCTCGGCCTCATGGCATCCTGCATTCTTCTGGTGCCAGAGGCCAGGTTGCGGATGAGATCTCTGCAATTGGCTCTCAAACTCCAGTGGTAGCAGTCCTCCGGCAGGATGTCGGACCCCGTTCAGGTGCCGCCCTCGGTCGCCCAGGAACTTCTGTGGTGGGCCGTCTAAGGCAATCTGCTGAGGGGAGCTCCGTTTTGGCTACCCTGGCCGGAGGTGACGATCGTGACGGACGCATACCTCACGGGATGGGGAGCTCATGCCAACGAGTTGAGTCAGCGGTCGTTGGTCTCCGTCGAGTCCAGACTCCATATCAATCTGTTGGAGCTGAGGGCCGTTAGGCTTGCCCTGAAGGCTTTTCTGCTGACTGTGCGAGGAAAGAATGTCCTGATCCTGATGGACAACACAATGGCCATGCACTACCTCAACAAAAAGGGGGTGTGGGGGGGCAGGGTCACTTCCTTTGTGCAGGGAGGCGATGCAGCTCTGGTTCTGGCCATCCTTTTGGGAATGTCGATCTCGGCAGTTCATCTGGCAGGAGACAAAAACGAGATGGCGGACGCTCTGAGCAGGCGATCGCTCACGAGTGGGAGTTGGCTCAGGAGATTCTCCTGGAGATCTTCGCCCTTTGGGGGACCCCTCAAGTGCACCTCTTCGCCTCCAGTGTCAACCGGAAGTGCGAAAGGTTCTGCTTGCGGGTATTTCCTCCAAGAGGAGTCTCAGGAGACGCGTTTGTGGTGGAATGGTCCTTCCCACTGCTGTACGCGTTTCCTCCAGTCCCCGTCATCCCGCCGGTGCTGCAGAGGTTACGGAGGTTCGGTTCCCGGATGATGCTCATTGCTCCGGCATGGGCTTGGAGGACGTGGTACCCGGACCTTCTCGACTTGTCCATCTGCCCTCCACGTCGTCTTCCCTAATGATACGATCTGCTCTCACGGGAAGGGGGTCAGGTTCTCCATCCAGAGTTCAGATGCCTCAACCTTCACGCTTGGCTTCTGAAAGGTTGAGGTATAAGGATTGGGACCTCCCTGAAGATGTGATGGAGGTGTTGCTTTCGGCCGTCAACAAAGTCCCTGTACCGTTGCCGTTGGAGAAAGTTCTGCGACTGGTGCAGGGTTAAGAATGTCGATCCTTTTTCATGTGACATTACTGTGGTTCTGTCTTTTTGCTTTCTTTAGTCCGCAGCGGCTTGCAAGTGGGTACTATTAAAGGTTACCTGGCGGCGCTGTCCATATTTAAATGCTCGTCTGAGGAGTGTTCTTATTTTAAAATTCCTTTAATTTGTCAGGTTCTAAAAGGGCTCATTGTGTTCCCTCCATCACCTTTCCAGGTGCCCTGTTGGGATTTGAACCTTGTTCTCAAGTTTCTAATGGGTGCTCCATTTGAGCCTTTACATTCTTGCCCTTTGAGACTGTTAACTCTTAAAACTGTATTTTCAGTTGCGGTCACTTCCGCTCGCAGAGTGAGTGAGTTACAGGCACTTTCAGTTAAGCCACCCTTCACTGTGTTTCATAAGGACAGGGTTGTCCTTAGAGTTAGTCTTTCTTTCTTCGGAAGGTGGTGTCGGAATTTCATTTAGGCCAGAAGGTTATTCTTCCGGCATTTTATTCTTCTCCACATCCTGGTAAGGAAGAGGAGAGGCTCCATAGGTTGGATCCTACGAGAGCTTTAAGCTTCTACATTTCTCGCATGTCCCGGGTCAGATTGGACGATCAGCTCTTTATTGGTTACGCTGGAAGGCGTTTGGGACAAGCTGTTACTAAACAGACATTGTCTAGATGGATTATCTTGGCAATCTCTGAATGTTACCGTTTGGTGGGTAAGGACCCTCCGGTAGGCTTACAGGCCCATTCCACTAGGGGTATGGCTGCCAGTACTGCCCTGCAGAGGGGTGTTCCTATTCGTAACATCTGTGATGCAGCCACTTGGGCTTCGGTCCATACTTTTTTACGTCACTACTCCCTTGATTCTATCCATGGGCAGGATCTGGCCTTTGGCAAAGCGGTCCTTTACTCTGCAATTTAATTGGGCATTCTAAAATTGTGTATTCTAAATTCTTTTCCCACCTCCTTACGTTGATACTGCTTTGGGAGTCTGTCATAGATATGGAATACGTCGGAGGACCCAATCCCTTGAAGAACAAGTTACTCTTACCTGGTAACGTTCTTTCTATGGATGGTCCAATGACTTATTCCATATCGCTCCCTCCCTGCCTACCCCGCTACAGAATTTCTTATGCGATTGCAGCTTACGTTTCCGCAAGGCTTTCTGTGGTCCTACTGGCAGTAGATTAGTGCCGTACGTTCTGGGGAAAAAACTACAACTGAGGCTACGGGCGTCGAGCGTCCTACTTATAACATCCGGTGACGTCGGATCGACGGAGGCCCTCGAGGACAGCGTATCGACGTCATCGACGCAGGACTCAGACGCCGAAAGATTTTCCGAAGCAGCACAGCTGTGGTGATTACTGTCATAGATATGGAATACGTCGTTGGATCATCCCATCGAAAGAACGTTACCAGGTAAGAGAGATAACTTGTCCATCTAGCACTATAAACATAAGTCTTTAAATAAAGTGAAATTTGTGTTTATTTTCACCAGGACCATGACTCCCCCGTCTGGTGTCTTGCTTCGGTTTTATAATAGAATTAACTCCTTCAAGGTTCCATCGCAAAGGACCACGGGAATGAGTCCCTTCTCCTGGTACTTCTATAAACGTTCTCCACAGTGGTCTTTAAGCACTCTTGCAGAAAAACTGGATTAGTCTCAACTCCTTCCAGGAAGTAGAAAAACTCATAGCCTTATCTGGCTTCCATTTACCACTCTGAGGGAGATGACTTCCCTTCCACTCTACTTGGGCAGCAGTATTGGGTTGACCCCTGCAATGGTGTTTGGCTGACCACTGTGACAAGGGAGATGATACCCGATGCACTCTGCTTGGGCAGTGGTTTTGGCTGACCACTGCGATGACCGATAGAACTCCTGATTAACTTTTTGGTTTGTTTTCCCGGACGTCTTCCGGTCATTACTGTTATCTAGTTCTCTGTTGGGACACTGCTCTGGTTCTTCCCAGGGTCGCAGGCTGCTTCCTCTGCGATTTCCGGCACTTTCACGGCTGCCCTGCAGGTTTCAGATGGTGGTCTCGGCACTGTTCCAGACCTCACAGTCCACCTTTCTGTGGTCACATCACCACCTCGGTTGCTTCTTCATTCTGGCGAGTCAGCTCTCAATAGGCCCCTGGGACGTTGTAGCAGCGTCGCGTTCTTTGCGGCCTCCACACGGAGGAACCGCTTCGCCGCATCTCTGGTCATCCTGGTTTGAATCTTCTGGCCTGCTAGATTCCACTTACTTTCTTCTTTATATTGTTGACTCTGCCCTCGCATAATTTCAACACCATCTTGGGAAGTGTCTGGCACTTTTCATGCCTTCAGTGAGTGAACTCGTTTCAGTACTTAGCTGGTTTTGCATATGGCTTCTCATGTTCTTCTTCCCAGTATGATCTAAATTTGTCAGTCATGGCTTTATAATAACACATGATTCCACTATGAATGGTGGGAGAAAAGGGTGACCATGAGGGCAGGGGGTTTTGTGACAGGGTTGTAGAAAGGCTTTTCCCCTGGTGGATGTACTTATCCCCAGGGGTGGAGTCCCTCCCTATGAGGTCCTCCTGCATATTACCACCCTTAGAGGTCTATTGGGTAGTGGCCTCACCTCCCTAGCCTCATAGGAAAGGGCTCCCCTCTGGGGAGAAGTGATGAAACCTGGTGAATCTTCACAGTACCCAGATGACACATCTTCTGAAATGTGTGTTCTTTTGAAAGAAGTAGGGGCTCACAACGAACCCAGCTAAATGCACCTTAACCACGGCACCTCACCTCCAAGGTCTAAGCAATACAGAAAGTACCTAACGCAGCCAAGAAAGTACCTTTTCCTTTTTAGGACAAATCAGTTGCTACCAAAGGGTGTGTCAAAAAATGTCTTTATTGGCTTATTTTAGTCCAGATATGCTTTCGAGCAAACATCCCAATACCTGCTATTGAGCCAGCAACCCTTGTTTTCATATAAAAATCTGAAAGATGGGTTTTCCCCCCACCTGTCCACTTCACTTATGATTACTCGGGTATTCTTTGTTACAAACAGGTGCTTGAAAGTAATCGTTGGGACATGCTTTTTCTCGACTGATGGAGAATTTGCAATTTTTTATTATCCAACACAGTGGACTGCCGTATCATTTTCCAGTTGCAGTATTAGTTCTTTGTTTTGGCACAACCGCATTACCAGTGTCTCCATAACGATCCTTTTTGCTTGACGTGCTTGTTAGCAGTATCAAAGCTGCCATTGGATCAGAGCTCGGAATTGAAAAGGATACTAAACTGGAGGTTCCAATTACTCTGCATGCCTTCAGAAAAGCACTTAAGTGGTCTTGGAGCAAAATCGTGGCCCTTTTTTTAACATTTGCTCCTATACCTACCAGGAGAGACCATGTAACGGCGGCCCTTATTCATTTGTTCAGCACTTTCCTCCTTGATTGGTTTGTAATTGCTTGTGGGACTACAGGTTATTCCCAACTAGTTAACAATGATGAGCTTGAACTAAGGGTACCAAAATCATCTTGAAGATGATTGTTCCTACTTCCTGTGAGAGACTGTATTCGGGTTGAGCCAGGACAAGTTCTAAAGTACCCCATGGGTACCACCTGTTAAACCTGGTACTCTGAGTATTATGTCCTTTCCCACTTCATCCAACTTTTGAGCCACAATTGGAAATGTGTTGCACTTAACTGGATTCTGGGCACAGGAAATGTGTTGCGCCTAGAGGACTCTCCCACACGGACAACCTGATCAAACAGTGGTGTCCATAACAAAGCTCCATCAGAGCCTCAAGGTACGACTAAACTCACCACTTTGTTGCACATCTGCTGCAGGCATGACTACCCACACATCGAAATATAGCAACGACCTATGACAAATTCGGTCTACACTGGGCACACGTTTTCATCTCCTTACACCAGATGAAGCCTTCACACCTCTGCCATCAACACAGTGACAACCTATGGCAAGATTTGGTCCAGCTGGACGTATAAAAGGTCTCTTGCACTCCTGCACTCTCCTGACCTCCCTAAGCACCCATCCACATGCCTAATCTCTTGGATTGCTTACTTGAACCCGAACAGTTCACCTAATTCCTTATCTGGACCAAATGCACACACGCTTTCTAAGCCTTTTCTGAGAATTTTCCCATTTTCTGGACCGCGGTCCCAGAGGGTGTTGCCACCACAAGCGCGTTTAGACCATATTAATGGGAAAAGGTGCTATATAAATGACTGCCACTACTACTACAACATGGTGGGAAGACCCAAGAATCTTTCTGCTGGCAGCCAGAAAAAACAAATGAAAAAGCAAAGGAAATGTTCGTGCACAGTACTTCCCAAGACTCCGCACCCCCTCCTTTTCGTCCTGGAGAGTGTGCTTTTTCTGCAGCTTACGTTTTACTCACGCTGGTTCTTTTAGGTGTTATGAATTACTTTTCAATTTTGTGGGTCCTTCTGCCTTCCGTCCCAAGTTGTCTTTGGTTTATGGCACAAGTTGTTGGTTTTTTAAAGATGCAAGGGCTACTTGGTGTCTCCAGTGCCTTGGGACGAACATCCCTGTCCAGACTATTTTCTGTGTATTCCTTGATTACAGGACTTTCAAGAAGAGTCTTTCAAGGTTTGGGGATTTGTTTGGGATCTGGTCACCCATTTTCTTTGAGCACTTTGTGGCCCGGAAGAAATGGTAGGTGAGTCTTAAGACATTTGCATTACTGTTCACGTGTGTTCCTCTGCCAGGGGGTTACCTTCTTCCCAGATATACTGTCCAGGACTCCCACCCCCTCCCCTTGTATCAGGGGGTCATCCCTAAGGTGTCAAAGCAGCCTAAATGTGCTACCCATATTGAGGTCCATCCACTGTTTCTAGCTCATGAGTAGAGTTGTGCCCCATGCTTAAATTCACCAGTCAGCATATCGAGTAGTGCTGCAATGCACAAGTCTGTCCCTTGTACAGAGTTTCAGACAGGATTTCCTACTGGACACTATACTGAAGCACCATTGGGAGCATTCTCTGAAGGAGCTTTGAAGGATCCTTTTATCTGTCTCCATACTGATGTTCCTACCCTGGTTACTGTATCTGGCCTGACCGAGGCAGGCCACTCTGGCTCTGCTCAGACATAGCTCCTGTTTTGTTTTCTGGGGCCTACAAGAACAAACAGTGAAAGGCCTCTTTTGGGTCAGAGCGCTGCAAGGCCACAGCATGCTACAAACACTGAGGCGGTACCAGATGCTTTCAGGAGGGCTGCTACTAAGGAGGAGCAGCCAAACACTGCTCAATTACCCATTCTTGAAGGCACCACAGGATGTGTTTGCTAGCAGAGAGGGGAGTCCGAGTCTTCACAGATTAGGAGGGTGACTTGCAAGCCATGAGTTCGTCTGAGGGTTTAGTGTCTGAGTGAGCGTGCAAACACTCCAAATCCTCTACTTTCTCCTCTGCTGAGGCAAAGTTCAAAGCATCCTCTCTAAAGATTGCAGCCTCCTACTAAGGAGCCAGTGGATCTGACTGAGGCGAGGACTCTGCCATCACTTGTGCAGCCCAGCTTGTTCCACCTGGTATTGGGAGGAGGACTTGTGGGCATGGCTACACAGTCGGGTATTGAATGCAACCCCTCATCCAGTGTCCCTTAATGCGTATGTGGAGGGTGTAGTTTGTTTCTGGTCTAAATTCCCACACCCCCTACCTCCCTTCAGGCTGAAGCAGGCATTCCAACAAGAGGTAAAGCATTTCCCCATCCTTATCATAAGGTTGTTGCCAGGCGCTTCCCAGCATGGTGGATATTCCATGGCTGGTGATTCTCCCTACACCAGGTACGGTTCTCCCCGCTGCCATTTTACCAAATCTGTCACGCGGCAAGAGCCTAAAAAGAACATCTCTTTTCCAAACCCCACCCCCCTCCCTTGCCCGCCTGGTGGACATGAAGGCACTCTCTTGCCTTTCAAACGTTCATTACCTTAGATGCTATATAGGGCTTCTTTCAGGACATTTTATTGGTCACAACTCTGCAAGTTCCTTTGGGTTGTCTGTGCAGAGTGGGCTCACGACCCCAGGCTATGATCCCAGTACTGCTCCTGGCCAAACACTACCAAGATCCTTTGACCCTGGTGACCTGTTTGTCTGACCCTCCGGTGAAGTGACTCCCTTACTTCCCAGGTTGGTAGATCCTGATCCAAATTCAGAACCTGTGGAGGGCCAATGGTAAGGCTGTGATGAGGACGCTGGTGGAGTGGATAGAGTTGCAAAATCTTGAGCAATCTCCATTACAGATGGGAGCATTTGCCCTGGTCCCTCATGCCAGACAGCAGAAGTTTGGTGTCCCTCTTGCCCTGGACATGGTCAAGTTGGCAGAGGAGCTCTGGAAAAAGACTGGCTCCATAACTGTTGTGAGCAAACACCATGAGACCATATGCAGGGCAGTGCTTGTCTATCCTTTGTGCCTTTTAAGACACTTGCATAGTTCCCTTTTGTGTCAGCAGCTCTTCCAAGAGCGAGGACCCTCCTGCCGTATCGTTTGCTTCCACAGACAACCAACTTGTCTAGTTTGGAAAAAAGATCTAATCCAACTGCTCTCATCACCTCCGCAAGGCTAATACGGATGCTGTCCTATCAAGGTGTAACAGTTGTCTGAGAAATGGCAAAGTACTCCAAGTTAATCGCTCCTGGTAAATGTGACAATATCATGGTGGAACTTTGGCCAAGCAAGTGTCTAGGGCATGAACTGCTTGGCTGAGATCTTCAAACCTTTTCTTCGATTCCACCCAGGAAAGAGTGCTTGACGTATCCTTTGACGGGAAGGAGCCGTTTGTGATTCAGACGAACAACTGCAAAAAATGCAAGGATTGTACCCTGTCTCTTACAGTTATTACTAAGATGCCTCTTCTGAGAAGCTGGTTCGTGCTATGGCTCCTCAGGCTTATCAGGGTCAGTGACAACCTTTAGGCACTTCCTGAAGCAGCAAAGCCTGCACGCTGTGTTCTTGCAGTGGGCAGTGACCTAAGCAGCAGACGTTTCCTAAATCTTCTGCCTCTGGGCCTTCCGCTTGCAAAAGGAAGAACATTTGATGTGTCTCCGACCAGTCATGGGGCATAACACCCCGACTGCTGTATTCCTCTTTCCCGCTTACCTGCAGTTTCAGCTCAGTCGATTCATTTTTTCAGGTGCTGATGGAGATCGGAGACTTCAAACCAGTTCCCAGTTGACAAAAGAAATGAGGATCAACGGTGATGTTATACCTGCTAGATGTCTCCTCAAGATTATGTCCATGATCCAGATTTTGGCCTTGTTAGCTTCCATGGACCTCAAGAACTCTTACCATTGCGTCACCTTGTGGCCTATTTACAGGACGTTCCTGCAGTTCATGATCAGTAGCCTTCACCTCCAGTACCAGGGGCTCCCTTTTGGCCTATGCATAGCACCCCACATCTTTACTAAAGTATGATGATCACAGTTTACCTATGTTGAGGGCTTTGCATGTTTACCAATACTTGAGTGAGAGTTACGTCCCCTGAGGCGGCCCGTCATCGGGTGCTCATGGTCAATACTGAATACCTGTTAGGTTGTGCTTCAGGTTGAAGATATCATTGCACAGGGTTTCAGTGAGTTTCAGAACTCTACATGATATTCTAGTGCGAGTTGTTCTTAGAATGCACCCTTCCTTTATCTTTTTTCTTTCTTTTTTTTTTTTTTTTTTTAAGGTCTCGTCAGTCGTTCACCTTAGTGATGAAATATTGCATTTGTTTTTTCCCAAACAGCTTTTTAGAGCCTATCCTTCGTGTACTGGATATAAGAAGGTTGTGTACTGGATATAAGAAGGTGGTTTAATTTTAAGTGGAATGCACAACTGAGTTCCATTCTTCGAAGGGATTGTGTCCTCCGACGTATTCCTTATCTTTGATAATACGTTTCCAGCTTGCTGGCCTTGGAATTTTCTTCTGTAGAGGGCGCTGCGCGTCGACGTCTGCCAAGTCGATGTCCCTCGACGGCCACCGTATCGGCGCCGAGGTCGCCATGCCCTTAAATAGCCACGCGCTGCGTCTGTTGCTCAGTTCCGTTTTTCTGCGCTTCATGGGGCCTCGGAACGTCGTTGCTCAGTTCAGTCAGGATAACCCTATATACCTACTCGAATACCAACTCGTTCTCGATGGCATCTTCATCGGAACCGACAACGCCGCGATCCGGCTTCAAGAAATGTCGAGACTGCGGTAAAAAAATGTCGATAACCGATCCACACAGGATCTGCCTGTGGTGCTTGGGAGCCGAGCACCATTGTTCGGAGTGTGAGGACTGCATTTCCATGACGGCGAAAGTCTTGAAGGAGTGCAAGGGGAAGCTCGAGAGAGGTAAGTCAGTCAAAACCTCCTCGAAGGTTTCTTCGGTTGAGTCGAGGCATTCGTCTCCTCGCCGTCGAAAAACATTCCCATTCTAGATCTCGAAGTAGCTTCCATCATTCGTCCAGATCAAGACACTCAAAGAAGAGACGTCGAAGATCCCCTTCCTCGTCGTCTTCTGTTTCCCCAGAAAGGGTCTCCTGTCCCACAAAACACAGCTCTCAGGCTGAGTGGGAGGAATTCAGAAAGAACATGTTAAGCGTCTTCGAGAAAGCGGCCTCGACCCCCTCGAAGACAGCTGAGGGTGATACCCCGGGTGAAAAACCCAAAAAATCAAAACGCCGCAAGTCGCTGTATCCGGCGTGACATTCCACCCGAGAGCGCCATGAGCCATCGGGTAAGAAGGCACCACCTTCGCCCTCGTCGAAGATTCCTTCGCCGTCGTCGAAGATTCCTTCGACGCATGGATCGGCACCATTGACGCCGTTGTCGAAGGGTTCTTCGACGCCATCGTCGACGCCGATGAAAGAAAAGACCAAGGCTACTCCACAGCCAACTGTGATTACAAGGGCTTCCGGCACGATGCCGAGACCGTCGTCGACATCCCTGAGTAGGATCCCGATCCTCTCGAGTTCTTCGAGACCTCTTCCAGTTTTCTCGATGCCGTTCTCGGCGCCTTTGAAGCCTGTCACATCGGCATCGACGGTTTCTCAGAGTACCGTGGACTATCTTCAATTTATGAAGAGGGGGAAGATTCTGACCAGGAAACCTTTGGGTTGCAGAGGACCACACTGCCTGTTTCAGAGGATGTCACCTCTGAGGAAAGGTTAAAGGACCTACAGGAGTTACTACATGAGGCAAGTGGGCTGGACACTTCTCCAGAAGTGGAATTTGTTAAGCCAGACCCAGGGGAACATGCCGAACACCCTATAGAACCCTTATGGCAAGAATTATTGAATTTATGGGCTGGTCTGCGCCTTCGCCTGTTTTTCAACAGGATGACCTGACAGACATATTAGACAAAGGTACACAGGAGGATCTTATGGTACCCTTCCATGCAGCTTTACAAAGGAAAATTACATCTAATTGGGAAACTCCTGAAGTTATCCCTGCAGTCAATAAAAGATTGTCAGCCAAGTATAGGGTAGCGGCTGCTGACCCTGAATACTTATCAAAACACCCGACTCCAGAGAGCCTGGTGGTCCAAGCGGCAACTTCATCTAGCAGTAGGACCGCTTACCCTACTGTCCCACAGGATGGAGATGACAAGAGGTACGATTCTATGGCAAAGAAAGTCTTCTCTGCTTGTAGTATGGCGTTGAAGTCCAGCAGCGCCACCTGTACGCTCGCCAGGTTCAGTCACACACTGTGGGAGTGTGCTTCATCAGCAGCTGACTGCATACCCGAAGGAGAGGAAAAGGAAGCCTTCCTTAACATTATTAAAGATGGCAAGGATGCCATGTGCGAGTCACTTCAAACTGGCATCGATTCTGCTGACAGTATCAGCAGGGCCATGGCGGCAAGTTCAACAATCCGCAGGCATGCGTGGTTGCGAAAGTCTGGCTTTGCTCCAGATGTACAGGCCAGCCTTTTGAATATGCCCTTTGACAGCTCTTCATTATTCGGAAAGAAGGCTGATGACAGTCTGGAAAAGTTGCAAATATCTAAAGCATCGGCAAAATCATTAGGAGCTGCAATCCGCCAAACTCCTTTGCGCCCCTCAGGAACCTCTGGAAGAGGAAAGTCCTTTCGCTATTATTCCTCATTCGGGAAAGGCAGAGGACAGCCGGCTCAAAGAGGCCAAAGGAGATCCACCCGAGGTGGACGGGTCAAAAGTACTAAGGCCGCAGCAGCAGCAGGTGCCTCTTTACCCTCGGTATCTGCATCAGCCGCCCCCAAACCACTCTGAGGTCTTTCCACACAAGACCCCTGTAGGGGGCAGGTTAACTCAACATCTGACGGAATGGCAGGCTATAACGTCAGATGCTTGGGCATTGGAGACAGTTGCCCAGGGTTACTGCCTACCCTTTCTACACATCCCTCAGAGTCATCCACCGGGGCACAGCTCTCTAAAAGTTCCAGATCCGCTCCTCTTGCAGGAAATTATAGACCTGCTAGAGAAAGGTGCCATAGAACCGGTACCTGTAGCGGACAGGAACAAGGGCTGGTACTGCCCCCCCCCTTACTTTCTCATACCAAAGAAGGACGGAGGACTGAGACCCATCCTGGACTTACGAGAATTGAACAAGTTCCTCAGGAAGGACAAGTTCAAGATGGTAACTCTCTCTCAGATCCTTCAGGCCCTCCAGCTCCAGGGCTGCCTGGTATCCCTGGACCTTCAGGATGATTATTTCCATGTGCCTATCCATCTCAAATACAGGAAATACCTGAGGTTCGCAATTGGCGACTCTCATTATCAATTTCGAGTTCTGCCATTTGGGCTGACCTCCGCTCCGAGGGTCTTCACCAAGCTAATGTCGGTAGTGGCTGGGAGTCTAAGGAGGGAAGGGATCCATGTCTATCCCTACTTGGACGATTGGCTGATCAGGGCTGTATCTTCGGAACAAGCTCAGATCCAGCTAGACTGTCTGCCACTTCCTTCACAAACTGGGCTTCTCCCTCAATTTAAAGAAGTCACAGATGATACCATCACAGAGACTCCAATTCATCGGAGCGGTCCTGGACACTTCCCTGGGAAAACCCTCGCCACCAGAGGTGAGGGCTCAAGATATTCTGCAGATGGTCAACAAGTTTCAAAATGCCCAACGACTCCCAGCCTTCGACTTTTTGAGGTTGCTAGGCCTCATGGCATCCTGGATCTTCCTTGTGCCAGAGGCTCCCCTGAGAATGAGATCCCTTCAGTAGGCACTGAGAACTCAGTGGTCGCAATTCTCAGGGAGAATGACAGATCTCCTCCGGATTCCGGACAAAGTATCCCGCGACCTTCAATGGTGGGCCTATCCAGAGAACATCTCGAAAGGAGAACTGTTTTGGCAACCATGGCCGGAGATAACGGTAGTCACAGACGCCTCACTCATGGGGTGGGGAGCCCATGCCAACGACTTGACAATCAGCGGTCGTTGGTCTCCATCGGAGTCCAGACTACACATCAACCTATTGGAGCTGAGAGCGATCAGACTAGCGCTGAAAGCTTTCCTGCCTTCAGTACAGGGGAGAAACGTCCTGATAATGACGGACAACACGGTGGCCATGCACTACCTCAACAAAAGAGGAGGCGTAGGATCACTGCCACTGTGCAGAGAGTCAATGCAACTCTGGTTTTGGGCAATTCGGGAAGGAATTTCTCTATCAGCAGTCCACCTAGCCGGAGAGAAGAACTTGACAGCAGACGCTCTGAGCAGGCAGAGCACAGTCTCCCACGAGTGGGAGCTAGCTCAGGAAGTCCTTTAAGAGATCTTCGCCCTTTGGGGAACCCCTCAGGTGGATCTGTTCGCCACAAGCACCAACAGGAAGTGCGATCTGTTCTGTTCAAGGGAATTTCCCCCGAGAAGAGCTCTAGGAGACGTGTTCGTAGTGGACTGGGAGTTTCCACTCCTTTAAGCGTTCCCACCAGTCCCTGTTATTCCTCAAATGATCTGGAGGTTGAGAAGATTCCGGAAAACCATGATCCTAATTGCCCCGGACTGAGCCAGGAAAACGTGGTACCCGGACCTTCTAGATATGTCCATCTGCCCTCCAATCTGTCTTCCACTCAAAGAGAATCTTCTCTCGCAGAAGGGAGGTCAGGTTCTCCATCCAGACACCAGAACCCTCAACCGTCACGCTTGGCTTCTGAAAGGGTGAGGTACAAGGACTGGGATCTCCCTGATGACGTCATGGAGGTGTTGCTTTCGGCCAGAATGCCAGCAACAAAGTCTTTATACCGCTGCCGTTGGAACAAATTTTCCAGCTGGTGTAGGGAAGAGAATATCGACCCTTTTTTCATGTGGTACACCAACGGTGTTATCGTTTCTACTTACTTGGCAAACTCAGGCCTTCTGTAAAAGGCTATCTCGCAGTGCTTTCCATCTTCAAGCGCACTACGGAGGAACCATCGTATTTCAAACTACCTCTAGTGATACAATTTCTCAAGGGATTAACTAATGTTTATCCTCCAAAACCATTCCAGGTTCCCTTATGGGACTTAAATTTAGTCTTAAACCTCTTAATGGGCACTCCATTCGAACCACTTCACTCTTGTTCGCTGAGATTTCTCACTCTTAAAACTGTCCTATTGGTAGCACTAAAATCTGCTAGGAGGGTGAACGAGCTACAAGCTCTCTCCTGTAAACCCCCACATACAATTTTCCACAAGGACAAAGTTGTCCTACAGGTGAAGCCTAATTTCCTCCCAAAGGTGGTTTCTGAATTTTATTTTACTCAGAAAATGACCATACCTTCGTTCTACCCTCCTCCCCATCCGGGGAAAGAGGAAGAAAGGCTACATAGGCTGGACCCAAAGCGAGCTCTCAGCTTTTACATCAGCAGAATGGCTAGGATCAGGCAAGCAGACCAACTGTTTGTAGGATACTCGGGTCACAAGTTGGGACTACCCATAACAAAACAAACCATTTCCAGGTGGATTATTTTGGCCATTCTGGAATGTTACAAACTGGCAGGGAAAAAGCCACCCCAAAATCTTAGGGCTCATTCAACCAGGGGTATCGCAGCCTCTTCGACCCCCTTCCAAAGAGGGGTACCGGTCCGAGACATATGTGCGGCTGCCACATGGTCGTCCGCACATACATTCACAAAATTTGACAACCTGGATTCCTCCACTAGTCAAGAGACCAGATTTGGCAAGGCCGTATTACATTTGGTCCATCCCTAAAGGGATACATAACATTCTTACTCCCACCTCCAATTACATGCCACTGCTATGGGAGTCTATCAAAGATAAGGAATACGTCGGAGGACACAATCCCTTCGAAGAACAAGTTACTTCTTACCTTTTAATGTTCTTTCGACGGGATGTTCCTCCGACGTATTCCTTATTGCCCCTCCCATCCATCCCCGCAGTAATACTTCCCTTGTGGTTGCAGTTTACGCTCCTTCAAGGTCAATAACCAATTCAGGCATGACTTTACTTATGCTACAAAACGGAACTGAACAACGGACGCAGCGCGCGGCTATTTATGGGCATGGTGATGTTGGCGCCGATACGGTGGCCGTCGAGGGACATTGACTCGGCGGACGTCGACGCGCAGCGCCCTCTACAGAAAAAAATTCCGAGGCCAGCAAGCTGAAAACGTATTATCAAAGATAAGGAATATGTCGGAGGAACATCCCGTTGAAAGAAAGTTACAAGGTAAGAAGTAACTTGTTCTTCTGAGGGGGTGACTCCCTTGCTAAAGCAGCTGCAAGAGCACCTGTTGGCTGCTGAGTAGTGTCTGCCTTTTCTAATGCTGCTCACTGAAGGGGGCAGGGTTGGCACCTCTGTCTGGCATGCACGCCCATGCTGCCAGTTCCATTGTGGCTTCATTGGTCTTCTTCTCCAGCATGGGGTCTGGCATGGATTCACATGCTCATGAATATTCCCCGTCATTAGGCTGGGAATCCTCGGTAAAGAAAAAATCAGTATCCGTTTAGTTTCTGATCTGTCTGTCTTAGTAGTAACCAATCACTGATCTCTGGGTCATACTGCCCCCAGCCAATGACTGCCCTCTCCCTAAACCCCGCCTCTGGCAGCCATCCTCAGATTTTTACCGCACGCTCAAGTGTTGGGAGCTCTCGAGTTTTTGCTGCGTTTTCGTACTTTTTCAGGAGATTTTCTCATTTTTTCGGTTTAATCGAGCCTCAAGCTCCACCGTTTCTACTTCCGATAACGGGGACACGTTTCAGAATTCTTCTACACCCCTCAAGGGTGAAGTTTTCGTCGAGTTTACGCTTCTTCGAGGATTCCGGAATATCTGCGGCCTACCTCAACGGACATGGCCCAGGACAAGGGAAGCTCGACACCCGGATCCAAGCTGTTCAGGTGCTGCCCTAGATGCGGATTACAAAACGTTTTTAAGGAGGACGAGCATTCGCGATGTCTCTACTGCCTTCATGAGGACAAGGCGCACGTGGAGAAGGACTGTGCGTTCTGCAAGAACCTTTCGGAACGGACCAAACGAGATCGTCGTTCCTGCCTCGCCGCCTGGCTGGAGAAGGGCACAGCAGGTGAGAAGGCGAAGAAAAAGTCTGAGCGGGCTTCTTAGTCCTGTGAGGGCGCTCTGGTGATGGGGGCACAACAGAAGGCCAAGCACCGCGAGTCCGTGGGCACCGGGAGTGCCGAAAGGTCAGGCTCTTCGGCTGCCAGGCAGGGCGCGACTTCCCCGGCACGTTCAACCACGAGCCAGCTCTCTGGTTCGGGGAAGAGGAAGTCCGAGAACCCGGGTAAGCTGTTGGAGCGGCCCCGGTCGATCTCGAAGGGAGAGCGAGGCGCTGACCCTCCCACCCCCACCCCCCAAGGCGAAGGCCCAGGACGCACCTAAGGTGGTGAGGGCTTTGATCCAGCCGGCAAAGGCCTCTATCGAAGTGGTCGCTGTGACCCTGGCGAAGCCGGCTGAGACTATGCCAGTGGATACGGCCTCTGGGCCCAGAGTATCCCTGCCACCGCG
The DNA here is from genome assembly GCF_040938575.1 of Ambystoma mexicanum. Taxonomy (NCBI): domain Eukaryota; kingdom Metazoa; phylum Chordata; class Amphibia; order Caudata; family Ambystomatidae; genus Ambystoma; species Ambystoma mexicanum. The sequence goes on along the minus strand of NC_090921.1, from coordinate 738,542,607 downwards.
GAGGGAATCCTCTTTCCAGCCCATCGTTAAGACCCCCGTGAAGTCCCCGGCGGAAAAAGAGGGGGGGCGTACAGACTCGGATTCAGCCTCTGAGGAGGACCTGGTGGAAACCGAGAAGAGCCTCAACGAAAGGTTCATAGGCCTCAACGAGAGGTTCGAGAAGGTTTGATCCCAGGGGACGGTCTCCGCTGACGTGATGGAAGATAGCGACAATGGCGATGAAGAGGGCCCAGTGGAGCGGCCATCCCGTCCGTCGCAGCCATTACCCGAGCCCCAGGATAGCTCGGCGGCCATGTTGTTGGCGATACAATCCTTATGTACCGAGATAAGGACGAGATTACCACGGACCCCGACGGAGGATCCAGAACCAGGCCCATCGGGAAACCCTCTGAACAAGCGGAGGAGAGTCCACCCCTCTCCGCCCTTCGTGCATGCGAGGCCTGTGGACCCCTCATCCCTCCCCCCTTCCGGACCCTAGAGAGGATACGGCGACGGATACAGTGACGGGGACGGACGACGATGGCAGCGATGACACAACGGACATCCCATCACCTTTCCCCCCCCCCCCCCTCGGGCTCCAGCCGACCAAATTGGCTCCTTTCACGCCATGATAACCAGGGCATCCGAGCTCTTCCAGCTATGCCCTGAAGAACAAAAAAAGGAAGAGTTTCTTTACCAACGACGAGAGGCCAAGAGGAAGACGGTCCTCGCGGTGCCTTTGCTCGACGACATCTGGGACGAGGGGCTTGCTATCCTCAAGCACCCTTCCATGGCACCCGCCAATAGGGACGGGTACGAGAAGAAGTACTGAGTCCCCGATGCCGCCCCCTTGTGCCTCAGGGCCCAGCCCACGCTGGACTCTGTCGTCTCGGCAGCGGCCAAGAAGAAAGCAGCGGGTGCGGCGGCTTCAACTTCCCCGCCGGACAGCGAGGGCAAGAAGTTGGACTCCATGGGACGACGAGTCATCTCATCGGCGACGACGATTAAGGCGGCCAATGCCTTAGCGATCGTGGCCCGCTACGACAGGGAGCTCTGGTTCAAGATAGCTCCCCTGCTAGACTTCCTACCTGACGACAAGAGGGCGGAGGCCCTACAAATTCTGCAGGAAGATGAGGTGGCGTCGGATCACGCCATAACGGTGGCAATGGACATTGCCGATACCGGATTTTGCCAACTGGGCGACGGAGTTTGCCTCCGAAGACGAGGATGGCTCAAGGCGACAGACTTTCACCAGGACGTCCAGACCAGAGTGTTGGATATGCCTTTCGACGGCAACAACCTTTTTGGTAAGACGGTGGACGAGTCGCTCCAGGCCATCAAGACCAACTCGGAGACGGCCAGGGCCCTAGGGGTACTTCAACAACGACGGCCCTTTCGGAACTCCGGAGGCAGGCAGGGTGCCTCCAAGGGATCCAGCGGTGGCTCTTCCACATAACGCCAGGCAGCCCGTTCCTTGTCCCAGGAGGCCTACAGAGGTCGCGGCAAGCAAGGGGGATCCCGCCGTCGTCGCCAAGGCGGCAAGGCCTCCTCCAAGCAAGACTGACCCGGCCGTATCGTCGAACCCCCACCGAAGCACCCCAGTGGGAGGCCGGCTGACTAAGTTCGTCAGCGTGTGGGAGTCCATCTCCACCGACCGTTGGGTGCTGGACACCCTGGCCAATGGGCACTCGCTGGAATTCCAAAAGAAGTGCCCTTGCATTCCTCCCATGGCCAGGAAGGAGAATCACGTCCCTCAACTGCTGTTGGAGGTAAGGGCGATGCTCAAGAAAGGGGCCATCAAGCTCATCCCCAGGAGGCTCAGGGGCTCCGGAGTGTACTCAAGGTACTTCCTCATCAGAAAGAAGACAGGCGGTTGGCGCCCCATCCTGGACCTGCGTCGGTTAAGCAAATACATCAAGGCGCAGAAATTCAGGATGGTCACCCTCCAGCACGTGCTGGGACAGCTGGAGGAGGGCGACTTCCTATCATCGTCGGACCTGGAGGATGCTTACTTCCACATCCCCATTATAAAAGGACACAAAGTTTCTCAGGTTCGTGGTTCAGGGACGCCATTACCAATTCAGAGCCCTACCGTTCGGATTAAAGTCGGCACCCAGGGTGTTCACCAAGTGCCTGGCACCAGTGGCGGCGCGGCTGCGCCTGCAGGGGATCCACATCTACCCCTACCTGGACGACTGGCTAATCCGGGCGAGGACAAAAGAACTCGCCGTCGAACACACAGCGAGGAACGTCCGGCTGCTCACGGAACTGGGGTTCGCCATCAACTACCCCAAATCCCATCTGGTTCCGTCGCAGGTAGCACTGTTTCTGGGAGCGAAGCTCGATACAGTGGGGCAGCTGGCCTCCCCGTCGGAGGAGAGGACGAAGACCATTCTGGGCAAGGTGCGGCGCCTGCTAGCCACGGACGTGGCCAGGGTGAGGTCCATCAAGTCCCTCCTCGGGATGATGTCCTCCTGCATGAATCTTGTACCCCTTTACAGACTTCGGATGCGTCCGCTACAGGAGTTCCTCGATGACCGCTGGCTGCAGGCGACAGGCTGTTTCGAAGACGGGATCCCTCTCGACGAGGAGTTCCATCGGGCGATCCTATGGTGGGGTACCCGTGCTCACCTCACTACAGGCACGGACTTTCAAACCCTGGCGTTTCAGGAGACGGTGACGTCGGACGCCTCTCTGGAGGGTTGGGGGCCCACACCGGAGATCTCCACTCAAGAGGCCTTTGGCTCACGGAGGAGAGGTCTCTCCACATCAACATTCTGGAGCTCTGAGCAGTGTTCTGGGCGCTCAAGTCGTTCCTTCCGTCCCTCAAGGACAAGGTGGTGAGGATCTTCACCGACAACACCACCACGATGTTCTACATACGGAAACAGGGGGGCACCAGATCCCCAGCCCTATCCAAGGAGGCTCTGGCTCTGTGGCACTGGGCCGTCGCCCAGGGGATGTTTCTGGTCCCCTTCCACTTGGCAGGAATAAACACCATCGCCGACTCACTCGGCAGGGAGCTGCGCTCGTGCCACGAGTTGGAACTACGTCAGGACCAGGTGGATCGGCTCTTTCGACGATGGGGCAAACCCCGGATCGACCTTTTCGCGACGACGACGAACTCCAAGTGCCAGAGGTTCGCCAGCAGGTTCCCGCAGCCGAGGAGCATGGGCGATGCTTTCTCATTCCCCTGGGACGGCCTGTTTCTTTACGCATTCCCTCCGTTGCCGTTGCTGCTCCGCCTCATCAACCAGCTCAAGAAGTCCAGGTGCAGAATGATCCTCATCGCACCGACGTGGCCGAGACAGATCTGGTTCCCGGACCTTCTGGTCTCTCTCCAGAGAAGGAGGCGCCATTCTCCATCACAACCCACAGTCGCTGAACTTGCAAGCCTAGCTCCTGCAGCACTAGAGTTTGGAGGGTGCGATATCCCGGCTGACTGCAGAGAGGTTCTTGCAAAAGCCAGGGCGTCCTCAACTCTCAAGTGTTACGGTCATAAGTGGAAGAGGTTCTCTGTCTGGTGCCGTGCACAGAAGATTAACCCTCTGCGGATTATGGCCCCTCAAGTACTGCCGTATCTACTGTCGCTGGCCAAAGCTGGACTGGCTCACGCCTCCATCAAAATACATCTGGCTGACATCTCCCGTTATACCAGGACTACGGGACGTGCGTCCTTGTGGTCTCATCGCCTGGTGAAGGAATTTATGAAGGGACTATTCCGATCGTTCCCGCCGGTGAAGGCCCCTGCCCCGGCGTGGGAGCTTAATGTGGTGCTGGCCAGGCTCATGGGGGGGCGGGGGGGGCATTCGAGCCTATGCATTCGGCGCCTTTGAAGTTCCTGTCATGGAAGACAGCGTTCCTTGTGGCCATCACCTCCGCACGACGAGTGGGAGAGATCCAGGCCCTATCTTGCAAGCCTCCATACTTGACTTTTCATGACACGAGGGTGGTGCTGAGGACGCATCCCTCCTTCATGCCCAAGGTGCCGTCGGACTTCCACCTCAACGAGCCCTTGGTGTTACCAGTTTTCTTCCCGTCACCTTCGCCGCCGGCCGAGAGGGCTTTGCACTCGCTGGATGTAGCTAGAGCGCTGAAGTTCTACATGGACCGCACAAAGAGTTTTCGGAAGATGTCACAACTGTTTGTGAACTTTGGGTCTGTGAATCAAGGGAAGGCTCTCTCGAAGACTTCCATCTTCAGATGGCTCTCCGGCTGCATCATGCACTGTCACCGGTTGGCAAACCGACCGCTGCCCGGCTGTCCGAGAGCCCATTCGACCAGAGCGATCGCTGCTACCACGGCGTTCCTGTCTGGTGTGCCCCTGCTGGACATCTGCAGGGCTGCTACGTGGAGGTCGATGCACACCTTCACAAGATTCTACTGCGTCGATCGGGACTCCAGGGAGGAGTCCAGGGTCGGCCAAGCAGTGCTGCGCAACCTGTTCGCCTAAGGTGAGCCTGGTGAGGAGGTAAGAATTCCTTAATGTTGAGTTTTGGATGTAATGCTTAATGTTGTGCCTTTGCCACCTCCCGTGGTTGTGCATGTATATACTGCTATGTATTTTTTTATTCATGAGCATGTGAATCCATGCTGGAGAAGGAACAAGTTACTTACCTGTAACTGTTGTTCTCCAGCATGGGTCTGCATGGATTCACATGGGAACCCTCCCGCCTATCCCTCAGCGGCTCTTCACTTGGTCATATTGCCACTTTACGTGCTACCAAATCTGAGGATGGCTGCCAGAGGCGGGGCTTAGGGATAGGGCAGTCATTGGGTGGGGGCAGTATGAACCAGAGATCAGTGATTGGTTACTGCTGTCCAGTCATTTGGTCGACAGACAAATGGTCGACGCAATTTGGTCGAAAGACAAATGGTCGAATTTTTTTATTTATTTATATATATATATTTTTCAGGTTTTCGTTTAGGAAAAAAAAGGGTTTTTTAGCAAAAAAAGGGGGTTGGGGAGGGTACCCCCCCCCAAAAAAAAGTGAAAATACTAAAAAAAATAATTCGACCATTTGTCTTTCGACCAAATTGCGTCGACCATTTGTCCTGTCGACCATTTATTTTCGAACAAATGACCTGTAACCTTGGTTACTACTAAGAAAGACAGATCAGAAACAAAACTGATACTGATTTTTTCTTTACCGAGGATTCCCAGCCTGACGACGGGGAATATTCATGAGCATGTGAATCCATGCCAGACCCATGCTGGAGAACAACAGTTACAGGTAACTAACTTGTTCCATATGCGATGTGCCGCTGAAAGTAATCTGCAAGGCATAAACATGGATGTCGCCACACGCATTCTGTAATAACTATGCATTGGTTGTGAGCGCAAGAGCTGACGTGCAGTTGTTTACTTATTGTAGTCTGTATCCCTATTCCTCTAGACTGCACACACTCCAATCCCACCCGCTGTATTAAGATCTCCCTTCAGGGCATGTGGAGAGAGATAAAGAATGGCTGAAGGGATAGCGGTAGATAGGAGGGGACAGGCCTGGCCATTGATTGGGCTGCTTACATACACTGGGTGTAGCTTAAGCTTTCTTTTTTCCTGTTGCCGCAGAAGAATGCTTCTGTTTCTACACCATAATGCAGACCCCCAAGTCTACAGGAAGGAGGGGGACAGACTACCAGAACAAGAGTAACTACTGGGCAGGGTTAGAAATTGAGGGGTTCTGTGAGCTATTTAGCTCCTGCTTGTATCCTCGAAGATCCTGGTTAGCTTGACACAACAGCTACCAGGAGCTACTTTTGGCTCCCTATGCCAACTGATGAACACACACACCTATGTGAATTTAATTCTGAGCGTTTGGGATAAACATTAGGACACATCTAAATGACTAACGCATAAGGGGTCCTAAATAATGGCCACAATTAGGTTTCCATCTTATGTGGAAGTTAGATCTGCAAAATGCTGTGTACTAGCTCCTCATTCCCCCATGGTATCTCCTGCTCACTGGTTAATACTGGATACCTAGAGCTGCTTCTAGCTCCTGCTCATCCAATCTTAATTTCGAGCCCTGATGGGAGTAATTCATACTTTTCTGCTTGACCGTTCACATAATCGTAAAATCCTAATTGACCTAAGATCTCGGAGCACTGAATACAATTTGCAAGTGGACGTATTTTACTTTCTATTTTTTTCGAAATTGGGAGTAAAATGATTTTTAATGGAATTAAAAGGTAATTCCATTCCCCAATGAGGAATTTCTTTAGGCAAGTAGGTATATATTTTAAAGCTGAAAGTAATTTTTTTCATTCCATCTTTTCTTGCACATAGTAATTCATGGACATTACAAGATGCACTTTTACATAAAGGTTCCTCTTCAGATCTGATCAGACTGCTCTGCTTCTACCATTTATCTGAACATATCTGCGGTCATGTGTGGGTGTAGGCAAAGGAGGGACTGTGTTTTTGCAGGTAAATGTGTCTGGTACACTGCTTATGTATAGAGCTGTCTACAATTGCTCCACTATGCATCAAAAAGGTTTTGGCACTCCAATTACATACTGGTTATGTGCACTAAAACCTTACTTGGCTTTCACTTGATAGATTTTAATTTATTTTTAGATATTAAGCACCTAGTTTTGTTGCCTCCGAATTACTTGCCCCTTGGCACCATGGAGCGAATGTGTGGATAAAGGCCTGTTTGTTGGGCTGTACTGATCGGTTACAGTTCTAAGCCCTTGCTAATGGTCTTCTCTTTGCTTGGGGCATTGCGGTCCAGTGTAGCCTGCCCATGAAGGCCATTTTTCCATATAAACCCAATTGTGCATTGTCATATTCTTGTTTTGTTTCCCCGCATACCCTTTGTGTGAATTAGCCTTCATTGTTGGACCACAGATTCCCAAAGGTGAGTCGGAAAATGTAAGGATTGTTTGCCTTTTTGCATAGCTTTAGGACATTAACCCATAACCTGTTCTTTAAAATTAAGTCTTATCTTACCTACTAGCAATTGCATATTTTGATGTAGCGCCCGTACCATGAGATGAGTCTTTCCAAAGTGTGTTCCTATATTTAAGTCGTATCTTTACCCACTTGTAACTGCATGGTTTGAAGTAGCACCCCGCACCTTGCGGTGAGGCTGTCCAAAGTGTGTTCCTAAATTGTCGCTTCTTCCCCACTTGTAAGTGCATACTTGATGTAGCATGCTATGACTGTAACCTGTTACCATTGCAAGAAACAAAATATAACCAATCTCTTAAGCTAAAAGCGCCTAGAAGCCTCTGGGCGTTGTGCGCTATGCAAGTTACAAAATAAATAAATAACCAAACCATAGAACTGGGATATGCCTTATAATATCCGGCACCCGCAGTGGAGATTAAGTACCTGACCTCAGGCATCTCAGACATAACATAGGGCTGGGATATTCCTGCCAGTGCGTGCACATTTTTCTCCCGTGTGGCATACTCTGGTCCCATTTTGCTCGGGAAAGACCTCACAAGCCTAGAGGATAAGTGACTATGGACTATAAGTACAGTACTGCGTACTGTGACTAGTTCGTCACCAAAGCAGTCTCATCCAGACCTTACCAGATTGGTTTATGCCCATCGCCTCATTCAGCCCAAATTTAAACGGGCTAAAGCCGGAGGTTCAGGTTTCCCAGTCATTGCAGCCAAACATTGGAATTTACTTCCCGCCATCTATGCGAGCCGAGCACTCCTACTGGGCCGTCTGTAAATCTCTAAAAACACTATTTGAATAATTCTGAACCTTGTATTTGCCCGTCTTTCCTAAATGCGGATCCTGTATTTGCTTGATACATTATTCCGCTGTTTCATGCTCTGTTTTTGCAAGTAACTGGTCATGTAAGATCGCCTTGATGCTCAAGGGCTTAGTGCGCTCTGCAGATGGAATAATAAATAAACTTGCACTATTTATTATAGAGTTCCTGCTTTTAGACAGATCCATTCAGTATTTTGTTAATTTAATGAACATACCCCTGATGAAGAGCTCAGATTACAAGTGCGTAACTTTCTTAATCAGTGAGCTCTTTAATCTACACAATACTAAAATGATGCATATTTTATTTCTTTTATGAACTTTAAACTTTCCTCAGGGTAACACATTGCAATGGTAGTATGATTCTAAATGTGTAACAGTCGCAACAATGGTATTAAAGGTCCTGTATCACACAGCTATACAAATTCTCCTGACCATGTATCAAATCAATCTGCTGAGATCCCACCCTAATATTAAGTGACAGAGATATCATTGCTAACTAATTAGAGCAGAGCCAATGTACTATCAAGCCAATCAAAGAATGCACCATGACATTAAGCATAACTTATAAAGCTTGTTTGTGATGCAATACTTTCGTAAACTCTCATTGCGGCTTATCAGTTCCAAGCTACTAATGCGTCGGCGCCACCACCTGCTCCCTTGCAGATGCAATGATGCCACACATGCCAGCGCGTGTCCATCGCCTGAGGCCTTTGAGCTATGTTTTTAGCCTTTTGCATATTTCCATACCAATGTTATTGCTTATTTTAAAAGCAGATCCTGCATTTTTATTAATGCTGTTTTATACTAAAAACGTTTGCCATTTTATCCCACATTTATTGGTCTTACCTTTTTGTATTTTAAGATTAGAGGCAAGACGTACGCTGGGTCTGTCTCGTATCAACCTTGCGTAAACGGAATGGGGAAAATGTGATGGGATACAAGGATCAAAATAATTATTTTGAAGAGATAAAAGCAGATCCTGAGTATCCGGTATAACCCCTGTAAGCGATAGGTGGTTGCCTGAAATCAAACTTGTGCATTCAATACATTTTCCAAATGCACTTTATGCATATTCCCCAACACAGAGTTCATTCCAAGGAATTATAATTTGCATCACACAAGTTGTCCTGGGGAGGCATTAGTATCTCTTTGCAATAGTTGGTGTCAAGATAAATCGGTTCAGCTAGGCTACAAGCAGGTGCTAAACCGCTCCTGGCTCCAAGCAATTTCGATACCTGAGATACTTTCTGGAACATTAACAATGGGATGAAGGATGCCGTGAAAACTCCATGTCTCCTGGCATGAATGTTTTTGAATATGGATAGACTGAATCTCAACACATTACGAGCATTTCTGGTCCTGGCACCACCCACACGTACCGCATCAAACCTATCCCTGAATATGTATAGCCTGGCCCTCTGTCCTCCAACCTCGACATTCGGTACCACCATTGTAAAGTGAGGTCAAACAGTGAATTGCGCCAAGTTACAAAAATTGCATCAAAGTAGTTTTGTATAGTATTTTGAGTTTTAATACAGAACAACCTGACATGTGTTTCGAGCGAAAGCTCTTCCTCTGAGGCCAGACTTCCTTGTCCAATTAGGTGAGCAATTCCTTGAAGTAAGGACGATTCTAATTATAATCCCGAATGCTGATGGCCAAATGCAATTGAAACTGCAAGTTTGAGTAACGGCCTTCGGCAGACAAAAGATTAATCAAAATGATTAATCGAAACACGTGTCAGGCTGTTCTGTATTAAAACTCAAAATACTATACAAAGCTACTTTGATGCAATTTTTGTAACTTGGCGCAATTCACTGTTTGAACTCACTTTGTAATTGTTTCTGCGGGTAACCAGGTCAAAGTACCCGCAACTTAACAGTTGAACGCTGCCTGTGTTACAATCGTGACTTCTTGGCATTAGCGCTGGGTCCTTTTGTGGCCTTTTTGACCATTTCCCTTGTAGTTTACCTCTTCAACTTGGCCCATAACTGTACCAATTTTGTTTATGGCACCAGCAATTTATCCACTGCTACTGTAATCCTATAATCTACGTTGTTGTCACCAACAAAACGTCACTGCCAGCTACCTTGACCAGAGTTTACCCAGCCTAATCCCTGACACTGCTTACAATTGCCCTGAAATATGTTTTCCAGTACCAAAGCTTCTAAACTGATATTAACCATGTTGTGCATACAATTTGAAAACCCTGGCTATGGTTGTGCCACAGTAGCAAGAGGATCATGGCAACACGTGTTACGTGGCCATAGTAAGGTTCATAGACTAGGATGTTTGCTTCTAATTGGCGATTTATCCAAACAAACACAGAATCGTGACAGATTTATTTATTTTGGGCACTGAAAACAACTTGGAAATGCTTACCCTGATTCTGAATGCCCTGACTCCGAAGGTTTGCTTGGTTATGAGGTACTTTTCTGTCACAAAATCGTTTACCAATATAGCCACTTTGGAGGAAATGTTGGTGCTTCATATACCCATCGCGCTACAGGACATTGTTGCAGCCTGTCCTTAATTTCCTGTAACCAGCAAGAGTATTAAACTGGAAGAATGAGTGGCCCTGCCTGGTAATGTGTACTTCAGCCAAATTGCCTCGTGATCTGTTTAGTGAGGGGAGGAAGGTGTAAAAAAGCAGTTTTTAATCTGGCTGTGTATGGCATGTAATTTACTTTTGTCGTTTTAGCAACTGCAATTGATGCAGGGTTGTGCGGTCTCTAACTCACTCCATACAAGAGTGCAAGCCAACGATTAAATGTCTTAGGATGAAATTGTGTCCAAAGTTGATAGTTTGAGTTGAATATGGACCCTTTCTGATACTACAAATGTAATGGCGCCTGCGTAAGAGGTTTTGAATAAATTGTGACACTGAAATTATAGTTAAGGTAAATTATTTGAAAATCTCTCGTAATTCATGCAGGTCAGAATTGTATCTGAACGTTCTGTTCAAGAATTGCTCTTCAGTTCTGGTTTCTGCCAAAAGTTTTAAAAGTATGAATTGCTAATCTTTCCCAAGGGACGCATGAGAGCATGTGCAGCTGGAAGTTGGTTGTGGATGGTTTTGGTTGGTTTCAACTTTCTTACTTGGTAAGAGACTGCTGCTTTTCTAAGGAAGGAAGCACCACTCAACTGGTGGCAGCCCTTATTTTTTGGAATGCTTGGCCATGAGAGCAATGGGTTTTTACAGACATATTGAGTATTGGTTTATCCAGGCTCAATGTCATCCCTGCTCTGTGATAGAGAAGGAAGTAGCATTAAATTGTATGTATTGAAACTTAAAATATTGGTGCCAACGTTTTGACCATGTGCACCTTTAATTTTGCCCTTGTCTCTACTAAACACTAACGTCAATTGTCAGATGTGGTGCAAAGTGTAGTAAACCTACATTGCAGTGACCTTCAATTTAAAGAAATTGAAGCTCACTGGGCTATCGATACACATTGGACCGTATTGTGCGAGACATTTTAATGCATATTTTTCCAATTTCCCTTTTCCATTGCGATAGATGAGTGTTGTAACCCTTCAGTCTCCTTAATCAACCAACCAATGTTAATCTTGTCATTTCTTAAGATCCCTTTATATGCACACAAACTGTATACCTTTGCCCTGTCACCGCACAAGTAAAATAATCTAGGCTACCAGTAAATAAAATGGAAACATGTGAAGCCTGCTGTACATTCCTTTTTGTAGACAGACATTGACAAAATTACTTTTATTTCAACCATACCCATAATGCACTGGAGAAATAAATCCTAACGCTAACTTATGTTTCATCAGAGCTTGAGGCAAGTTGCAGAGGGGAGCCTATTCCCCAAAATGAATAACCTGTAGATGTTTATCCTTTGTCTGTATTGCTCTGTTATGTTCAATATGAAGACCTCATGTCTTTGGTAACTAGCATCCAATAAGCCAATAAGTACTCGTCATGCATGGTAGATAAAATAGCATCTTGTTTGTTTATAAAATGCTTGCTAATACACTTTTACATTCAATTTGAAATTATTGGCTCACAACCCTATATTGAAGGTGTTCAGACACTGCCTACTAACAGGGATACATAGGTTACATAAAGGCAAAATATCAACGAGTACCTAATACACAAGTGTGTGTCTCCATCTTACAACTAATGTATGATATCAGAAGTACTAATTGTTCTAATTGATGTACCAACTTGAATGCCTAAAAAACATTAGGGCATGAACCTGATGTGCTTCTGTCCGAAAGCCTTAATACCAGACATTCATCAGGGGTGAAACAAACAATTTGATCCTAAAACAACTTCTTAAACTTCAGCAGGGGTACAGTTACACCATGGGAAATTGAACATGATCTTCAATGGTGGTGGTTACATATATTCAGGCAGGATATGAACATTTGCAGTGTCCCAGAACTCAAAAGTGCTTGTTGATCATCATATGACTGAAAATTGAAAATAAACGTAATTACAATTGGGCACTCATTGTAAATCACAAATTAGTAAATTGCCTAGTCACATCAATATAGCCAAGGACGGAGGAAAACTTTCAGAGACTGGACCATACCTGTGGCTGAATAATATTTCAGGTTGGTCAAGCACACGTCAAATGCGGAGCCACATCCAAGGTGTAGAATACACTAGATCCAATGCAGTTTCACAAACTGCCCATCTATATAAATGAGAGCATGGCAAAATAGACTACAAACTACATTCAAATATTTCCCTTCTGTAGGTAGCAGGAGCACGGATGCACACCGGCCCAATGGAACAACACTCACTCAATTAGGTAAACACATCTGTGACAATTAAACAAAATGGAAGGACATATGAGGACCGAACATCCTGTATTAATGGTAGTTAATCATGTAATGCAATGAAAAACAAGAGGACGCTGGATGGAAACTCAGACTCCACCACACCTTCCCAAAAGCGGCATACACTACGCACGCTGCCACAGAAGCCTATTTTGAGGGTCTTTGAAAGTGTTCCCCTGTACTTGGCTACATTGATGTGACTAAGCAATTTACTATTTGTGATTTACAATGTGTGCCCCATTGTAATTACGTTTATTTGTTTTTTAATTTTCAGTCATGTGATTATACATAGCACTTTTGTGTTCATGCCCTAATGCATTTTAGGCATCCCGGTTGGTACATAAATATAGTACTTCAAATGTACTACATTGGGTGTCGGGTAGAGGTACTTTAATGGACAGTTTGAACACTTCTTGTTGTAGATTAGTTGGGAGTACAAAATTAAATTTACAGGCTTTCATGTGATGCATGTTTTTGGATCATACAATTTATTTTTATGGTCATTGTTATATGTATGAATAAAAATGCTCTTACTTATTTGATTTGTGTGTTGGGCACTCGTTGACATTTTACAATTTTGCATCCATCATACCGGAAATTAATGTTTCTAGCACCTAACGTAATGGTTCACTTCAACCTGGAAAGGATGAACGTCTGGGCCAGTATGTTGTGAATCAAAACCCTTGGTGTTGCGGTCTTACTGGATAGCTGCAGTGTTATAATGCAACATTAGCCTTTGTCAGTGAAGTCGCATGATAATAATCACTGCATTAATGAATTATTTCTGCATAGGTAGTCATTTTATTACTGATTGAGTACTTGGCAAAGCAAATGGAATCCAAACTTTCTAACTACGGTAAAACAGTTTTCAGCCACCACCATTTCAGCATAGATAGTACGCTCCTCGACTGATGTCACCTCTTGAGCTCTCGGCTGTACTAAACCGCAAGATGCTACTTGCATATTCTAAGTCCTACTTGATTTTGTTTCAGGCTTCTGATGGGCACATCAAGGCAGGAGAGTAGCCTGATTATTTAGCCCAATTACCCCTTTTCTAATCACCAACTCATAGGACTTTTGCCCTCTTCCTTTAAATGAAGATTGGATTGAGCCTGCACTCTGAGCCATAGGATGTTGTCAAACTGGGGTTACTGTCTGAGGGATCTGGTCACCTGTGCCATAAGGAGACCAGAGTTCTAATCCTATCTTTACCACTTGGTGAATCACTCCTCTCCTCGTTGCTCAGGTTATCTTCCAAAATTGGGAGCATGTTGAAATAGGCTGAACATCAGTACAAGGCTCTAAATAAAATACTGGACGCTTAAAGCTGATCCATCTTGTACCCTAAACCAGGGAAGCTTAGTGCTACCACAAGGCATGTAGATCAAAAGGAGGAAGCTCCTATGGGAGGGCAGAATTAAAATAAATGAAATCTGGTTGAGGCAAAGTTTTTCACGACTACCAAACATTTTCCACACACAACATGGGAATTTGGCAAGTTTAGGTTTTCTTCCTGGTCACCCAGACACATGTTGAGACCAATGTAAGGCAATTCTCTGAAAACTCTTTGCAATTGAAGTGGTGACCTCCATCTATTTGATTAGGCAAATGTAGGCAGGGAGAGAATGAAGGTTCTGTTTCTTCCAAGCCAAAGTAGATATGTGCTAAAACAGAGTTTTAAGTCTTTCTCAAGTAAAGTACTTCCGTATTTCCCTTATGTACCAAGGGAGATTGGTCCAAAGTTTAATGCCAGTGATTGTATATTCCAACCTAGAATATAATGTAGCCATCTCCCCTCCTTCCCCGTTAGAATGATGCTTGAAAAGGAAGCATAAAATACATGTGCAATCACCATAGTGAGTCTATTAGTTCACCTCTACTTTGAGCCCCAGTCTTGCAGTTACACCGGTCTACCCCCCATTTATTCCATAGATAATAGATAATGGTGGTAAATCTTTCCTGAAAGTGCATGCTATGTTATGTCCTGCCAGCTGTTTCTGCACTTTAGCCTCCTCATTAAAACAGGCTTGCTTGCATATGTATGAACAATTTTCCACTTCTGTTGCTTGCATCCACATTGTCCCATGAGTCTGGAGGATGTGGGAATTGAGACTGGTTAGAATTTCTACAGTGAGTAACTTGTGTTTTTCTGTGCATGTTTTGTGCAATGTCTGCCCGGATAATTTTTTGAACTAATTGAAAAGTAAACCTTCTTGAACTATCTGTTTTTATGATGATGCTCCGTTTGATTTAATTGCTAATGCTATCCTGCCTATAGTGGCTGGTCCAGGGAAAAGTGGCCAGCTTTTAAGCAAGAGTTTCCATGACCGGGCTGCTTATGCTTAAATGGCTTTAGGTCTCAGCCTCCAACCTTCATAGTTTACTACCTATCCTTCAGCACATTCAACTATTCAATAAAGCCATTGGGATAGCCTACAAAATAAATTTGGCAGAAGCTGCTTGAAAAATATTGTTGAATATTTGTCAAAGTGCATATAGAGAAGACATCACCAACGAGGTACAGCCAGCATTGGGAGGATAATGCTTGTAAGTCCATACTCAAACTTCCGTTTGGGAGGAAGTGAGCTCTGCAGACAATGCACGTCTGGAACCACATTTGACATCATCTGAGGAAGGGAAGGCCCATTTCACTGAAAGACAAAGCAGTTCCTGGGACGAGATCAGACATCAAAAGGGCAATGTGTGCACGGAACATTCTTGTACCCCGTGTTTGTAACTGATCTAGGGAAACTGCTTCTTATTCAGGGTCGATGTGTAGTGTTCATGTTCAGGTATAAATTGGGATAAATATGAAACTTTAATGAAGAAACCCTATCTTTAATAAGCCCTGTGGTACTGGTAGGGGTGTGGGAGGAAGGGTACACATTTAAAAATATTCAATCAAAATTGCCCCTGCAGGTATCTATAACCACACATCCAAAATGCAAGATTTAACATATCTATGCCTTTTGTTTTCCAGAATGTGTCTAAAGCCAGTCACCTGTTACGAGACAGAGAGGCAGAAACAGTCAGACAGAGAGAAAGATCTTCAGCGCAGTTCAGTTTGCTGACCGTAGTGGTAATACCTGAAGCCTTTTAGCGCCCCCTCCCCCTAGGGCGCCACTGGTCAAATGAACAGTTAATTAGAGCTTACATCTTTTTATTGAAAAATGGAAAACTTGATTTTGATGTAAATAGAGCTTAACTGTTAACTTTTTCTTCCCTCCTTACCCCTCCCCTATTATCTCTCCTCCTTTCACATCCCTCCCCCCCCCCCCCCTACCTTTCCCAGGAACTTTCATCGAGTTCGGAAAGTCTCGATAAATCGTTTTGTTCCGTAAGTCGCCAGTTTTATTTCCATGGCTGGGTGGCTGGCTTCCTTCCTTACTCCTTTCTTTCACCGCAGCATTTCCTTCCTAAGGCAACTCTCTTAAGGGTCCCGTGTGCCTCAAACTGTCCTAGGGCTGGTCCTGGCACAGGCTTCCATACTGAGACTGGCACCCCTGCGACCTAGACACCATGCATGCCTTTCTTTTGGCTGATGCCCTTAGTTATTAAGTTTGCTGCATGTGCTCGGCACAGAACCACCAGTGGCTGCTTGGCTGTCCATGCGCTAGCAGTGTCCAGTGTGCACTTTCGGCCTTCCTAATAGTGTGTGACTGCCCATCGGTAAATGTATGTGGACAGTGTGAGAATTAGAGCATATATTCGAGTAGGGGAGTCACTTTTGTTGTGCTACATAGCAGAGAGCAGCACTTGTGTTTGTGTTTGCGACTACGCTTCAGGCAGTAAAATCATGTTAACATTGTAGGAATAAGACATAAGTTGATTGGGAACTTGCTTTTTCCTTGTTCTGTGAGTTAGACTGGCAATGTGCCTGGTGGACTTTTCTGTTTTTTTCAATTACCCATGATTTCCATCAGATTGCTCCAACCAACATATTCCCAAAAAAGGTTTGCACACCAGAACATTGCTTGTTTTAAATTGCAGCACATTGACATGTGGAACCAACTGGTAGGGCACCTCCTCTTGTTCAGTCAAAAAGGTCTTCCAAGGCACAACAACAGTGTCTTAGATGGGAAGACCTGCATGCAATATTGTGAATTGTGTCGAGAGTGGCCAGATTACTGTTCCCTTCATCACTTTAGTTGATTTTAGAGATTTACTAAAATAATTCATAGTGACTATATAATTGGTATCAGGATTTATTTGAACAATTATGTTTTCTATTACATTTAGGATGTTTTTATTGCCACATATATGGACTCTCGGAGAGTGCTTGTGCAATCTTGAACTGACCTCCCAATAGTAGTTTTTAGATGCAGGCTTGGAATGTGGCAATATTAATATGTAACCAGAAACATTAAACGGTCTGCTTTTTCGGTAGCACTGTAAACATTTTGAATCTTCTAGTCTTAGTTTGTGGTTTACAGGCTTTGTGCAAATTCTGTTGTGGGGATAAATACAGAACAGTCCCTCAATTTGGCCCGTTTCTTACCTGCACAGAAAGCAACGAAGGGGACTATAGCTTGCATAGAAGTTGCACGCCGTTGGGTTTGTACACTTGTTTATACAGTGTAGGAACAAGGATAGTAAAAGGTAAGATTGCTGCATTCTATTTTCTTTGTCTAATAAAGGCAGTTGTCTTAACAGTATTGTTATTATTCAAGAGCCTGATGAACAAGGAGTACTGCTCTTTCAGCCATGGGGTCTAGTACTGGTGTGAATGTGTGAGGGGTCGTTTACTAACTTTGTTGCCTACTTGGAAAACAAGGCTTTATAGCGGTGTCTGCTGAAGAGGATGCCTCCGAAATGCTGTCTTGAAGATGAAATTGACTTTTCTGCCATTGCAGACTTTCTCCTATCTTCCCAAAATCAATGTCTCTCTGGTAATTTGCCTCTAATCAGATCTCTCATTCCTTCATAACTCATTCTTTAAACTAAACTAACACTGGATTTGAAAACCTATGTAATGTTAAAATGTGTTGCACTCAAGGGTCGTTTATGTGAACTGGAAATGCCTCCTTATTAGTCTATGTAATATCCCATCAAGATGTTGAATTTACATGTGACCTAAAATTTAGATTAGCGCAAATTCATCGTGCTTGCTCATCCGGAGCACAGCTGCTAGAGTTTGCGTTCAAGATGAGTTACAGGTTTGTGGTGGCTGTTTTAGATTGAAATGAACAGTTTTGCTAGGTTTCTGTTTCAGCCAGTGTACTGTCCCTCATATTACCCAATGGGTTTGGCCTGTACCCCCCAAAACGTGTTTTGTTTTAGCCAGTACAACTGTGAAGCTCAGAATGGACCATAAAAGTGTGCAAACAATTTTTTTCCTTCTCATCAATTCCCTCAGCACATATTGTTCTGGTCAATGAAACCCATTAAACCTTGAGTTAGCTCGCTATAGCCAACTGGGGCATTGACATATTAATATAGGTTAATTGGTTAGCGCTTACCATGTGACCTACCACCCTATACCCACCTCAACCTAAAGAATTACTACTTTGCTGAACAGTCTTGTGCTTTAAAGACATTTCATTTGGCCAATATTTATTGGGATGGAATTGATCTGGATTTGGCAGGGGATGGCTTACCTTTGTGACTAATAACCACAGAGAAATATTTTCCACACATGGACACATACAGTGGTCTTAATTGCAACAACTGTCTTTTTTTGTTGTGGGGTTTATGGTCCGTTTCCAATTTTACTTTGAGATATACTCCAGTGGTAATTCTTAACAATTTGGGAATGGGCCAGACAGGTCTTATTCTACAACTGTCGTTTTACACTATAAACTATATATAGAGCTTCCTCTTTGGAAATCCCCTTATTTTGCTGCATGCCCATTTCATAGTGGTTTTCATTGTCTGCCTTGAGACTAGAATGGAGAAGTCTTTTATGAATGTGTTTTTTTTGTTTTATTTTTTTAAATAAATGTGCGTCATGAGATAGCCTGATGACGTTTGAAGGTTTAAAATATTTTCTGTAGTTTAATTTGCTTTTTTGTAGTAAACTTTTCAAAACTTTGATTTGCAACAACGTAAAATCTGTAAATGTGTATTTTTTTCTGGTTATTTCATAGCTATTTCTAAATTAATTTAGCCTCTGCTGCCCTTCCTCCCCCAACCTTCTTTTATACTTCCTGCCTACCTTCTTGTCATGTATTAATTTCATACATTGTAATGGAGGACCCCCCCATATTGCTTTTCTTTTCTTGTTATGATGCTAGGCCTTCTTTTCTTGGTGCTGCCTACCCGTCTTTTCAGTATGAAACAGAGGAACACGCTTCCCCCATATGCCATCTGCAACCTTGTGACCCATTCCGAATGGCTGTGAAAAATTGAACCTATTTTTAAAGTTTGTCCTAGTGTTTGCCTCTTAGAAGCTTTGTTCTTGCTCCTATGACTTTGTATGTTGGAAACATTTTCAATTGAAAGTGCTTAAAGTGCCTCCCAAATTGTCTAACAGGAAATTTCCTAATGTATGGCTGAATTGCAAAAGGTTAAGGAAAATGATAAATGATGTACAGTTCATAAAAGAGGATTCTTTTCTAAATGTAATACATTTTCATTCTAGTCCCAAAGCAAGACCAGCTTTTTAAAAAAAGATGACAATTTTAATCATAAAATGTTAAGGATTAAAATCAATTCAAATTCATTATTACCATTTACATTCTCCTTCAATAAATTGCTTTTCTGTTACGTTAAAACCTTAATCTGAAATAACATTCCTGGCTTGTAGTACGTACCTCGTCAAACTTCCAGCTGCGTACCATGGTTCTAGACAATATGGAGAGTAAACCTAGCTCAGTACATATGGCTTAAATAAGAGTCAAACTAGGAAGACCAAAAAGGTACTTCAAAACCGTACCGTCCCGTCCCATAAATTAGGTAGTTAAGGTACAATTCTTTTAGTATACAATTTTATTACAGGAAGGGGTGAAAAAAACATTCTTATTAAACTTCATGGCTAAAACGGCCTGTGGAGTAATCTTGTTTTCTTTGTTTTTATAAAAAGGACATTTTACTTGTACTATTCGTAAACTTAAATCCCAAACATTCTACTTCTCCATTTTAAGGTAAACTGGTTGCATTCAAATGCCAAACAGAAAGATGTACTATGCCGCTGCCTTAGAAACGGCAAGATTTCTTGGCATTAATAATGAGATTATTTGTCAGGGCATAGTTGGAGATTGCATTTAAAATACGTTGCAGTTTGATTTGTGTTCTTTCTATTACAACTATATTATCGGCATATGCAGTCAGCCGATCCATAATTTTCCAGTAAAATAATAGAGTTTTTGCACACCGTCAGGTGTGCAAAAAGTCTATTATTTTACTGGAAAATTATAGATCGGATTTATGGCAGAGCCCACATTAGCAAGGTAGACATTAAACCAGATCGGGAGCTAATATGCAGCCCCGTTTGAGACCTACTTAAGTCTCCCACAATCTTTGACCCTATTAACTAGCTACACATCTTCCTCCTGTGAATGTTTACCCGTCTACGAAGTAGTGCTGCCTAATCCATACCTCCCCCCTCCCCCCATACTTGTGGGATTCTTTTTGTATGAGGAAGGGACAAGAGCACTGTGCATGGGCCATAACTCTGCAACAGTGCCACACCGTTATGTGCTCCCAACTGCCAGTCCCATTTTCTGCGTGGACTGGGGGGGAATAAGCACCTGCATCAGATGCTTATTTGTGCTTGCCTGCTGTTTATGGTTTTGGCTCATGGTGGTGGTGAAAGCAAACTAAAACTACTGCTGTACAAAGTATGTGTGGGCTTTCTGGCATTTAGGGGGGTGATGCATTTTTTGTCCCATTGTGTGATTTAAACCCATAATCTCTGCCTGCCAAACATATGCCTAAATGTGAGTTGATTGTAGATGTCAAGCAGCTTCAGGTGTGGGCGGGGGGGGGGGGGGGGGGCGTTGTTGCGCTCGTTTAAGATGGCCACTCGGATCTAACTCGGAGCTCTGTTCTACGAGGCGTCTTTCGTTTGTAATTCTCCTGCGGTGCGTTGCTACATCCTTTATTACCCACTTAAATGGGCTGCTGTTGGACCCGTGCGCTCGCTGCCTGAACCCCGTGTCTTGGGTCCGCTCTGACACAGAGATGCACCGCGTTGAAGCTGGACCGGGAGCTAACACTGCTCCGTCCCGCCTTCCGGCTCCAGTGCAGCTCAACCCTCAGACCTAGGGTATGAGGCCTATTGTGGGGGAGGGGCACGGTAATCGCGCAGCGCTGCCTTCCTCCTCCATCCATCTGTGGCCGGCGACAACCCAAACGGGGGGGGCCTGCCTCCTGCGTGGACCCGGAGGTCCCTCACAACACAGGGCACCCCACTCCTCTACCCCTCCTGGGCGGCTTTTTGGCATCGTGTTCCTGGGGTGCCCGACTGCCTGTCTGGACTCATGGGTCCGTTACATTGCTGGGTGCCCCGCCCCTGCTGCTACTACTGGACAGCGTCCCTGCGCCCGGAGCCGGGGGAATCCCAGACACCTGCTTGGACCCGGAGGTCCCCACATAACTGAACGCCGGCTCCGCTGCCTCCCTGGGCAACGTGCTGGTGCCTTGTGGCCGCGGAGCGCAGTCACCTGCTTGGACCCGTAAGTCCTTCATACCGCTGAGCTTCCGCCCCGCTGCCTCCCTGGGCAGTGTGCTGGTGCCTTGTAGCTGCAGAGCGCAGTCACCTGCTTGGACCCGGAAGTCCTTCATACCGCTGAGCTTCCGCTCCGCTGCCTCTCCTCGGCGGTGTGCTGACGCCCGGCGCCTGCATTGCCTGGACGCCTGCCTGGACCCGGAGGTCCTTTATAACACAGCGCCCGCCGCCCCTCCTAGGTGGCGTGCTGACTTCTGGGGCCCGTGGGACTCTGTCGCGGGTGTCCCTTACCCGGGAGCGTTGCGGGGGCTGCTACCGCCTCCCTGATGGCCAGGGTGAGTTCTGGAGCCCCCTGCCTCTATTGCTAACTTGACCCGGACACCACTTGTCCCACCCTAAACTGCCTCTGAGACTGCTACCAGCACCTATGCCCTCTCTCACTACTATTTAAGGGGGCTGCATCGGGGCTCTGCCCCCCCCACCACATTCCCGCAGCCTCGTCCCCCAACGCTTCCTGGTGGCCACGGCTGTGTCGGAGTGGTCTCCCCGGGCGGCTGATTGCGCATTCCTCGCTCCCCTACAGCGCTAACACACCGGGTCCATTCTCGAACCACTGTACTGGGACTTCTCCCTGGTCTGGGCCCTAATGGCCTCCTTGGAACCCTCTTGGGGAGGCCCCTCTGCAGACCTGCGCTGGCCGCATCCTCCACACACACACACACACCTGTTGGAGACCCCGGGCCCCTGCGGACCTTTGCTGGACGCTCACTGTGCTGGGCCCACTAATCGGCTGTGTGGAAATCGGATCCCCTGCTCCATCAAAGTATCCTGTGGTCCAAGGACCCCCGCTCCGACTACCCACCTGCTGCCTGGCCCCAGACTCCTGCCTGCCTCTTGCTCGCCCACGATCAATGCGCTGAGGCATTCTACCACCCTATCCCCTGGCGAGTGAGGTGAACTGCCCTACCCTTCCACGAGAGCCCACAGTTACTGTTTTCTTCGACGCTGCTACCGTATTTGTCTCCCCCGCCTCTGGCCCTTACTCTGTGGTATGATGATAGCTCATTCCAGTGAATTCACCCACGGTCCACTCAGCGTGCGCTCATTGTCACTGGCTGAGGGGGGGGGGCTCCATCGGCAGGCGGTCAACCGCAATTCAACAAGCTCCACATTCAACCACTGAGCCACACTAGGCTTCAGCTCGACGAGCCTCTGGGCTCCCAGAACACCCCGAACAGCTCACCTGGCCTTCTCCGGAGACACCCCCTCCTCCTTGATCTGCCTTGGCACATCTACTCCCCTGGCCCCCCCACCCCCCCTCTCCCGGTCCCTTGGGCCTACTATCCAACCGGCGCCATGACCTATGGGACGGGAAAGAAACAAAGTTCTATTAACATGTTTACAAAGGCCTCGTCGGGAGCGGTGACGGATGGGCCTTAACAGGAACCGGCCCACTCATCGACCTTGGATCCCTCTGACTCTCAGAAAATGATGGAATTCATTCGGGAGGGATTCGCCACACTCCACAGCAAACTGGACGACATGAATGGCACTATATCCTCCATTAAAGCCCATAGCGAGAGGACTGACGGTCGTGTGGCTGATATCGAGACACAAGTGAGTGCCACCGAGGATCACCTGGGCTCCCTCAGGGCAGAGGTCTCTGCGCTCTCTACCTGAGTTACTGAGGTTGAGAAAAGGAATGAGGACCTTGAATTGCGATCGAGGTGCAACAACCTCCGCATTATCTGAATACACGAAGATAATATAAAGGAACCTATAGAGGATTACGTTGAGCGCACTTTACTAACACTGCTTGATTCTCCAAAGCTCTCCCCACAATTTGCGATTGAGAGATAGCCCACTGGGCCCTTACTGCAAAACCCAGGCCTGGCGCGCCTCCCCGACCCATCATAGCCAGAGTCCTAAACTTTCGCGATCGAGATGCCCTCCTCAGGGCAGCAAGAGCCAAGGGTGAACTCCTACTGGGGGCCGCCAGGATCCATCTATATCCGGACTTTTCAGTGGCGGTTCAACAGAGCGTAAAACATTTCTAGCAGTGAAGAGGAGACTACGGGACCTGGAGGTCAAATACTCTGTTTATACCCCGCCAAATTGAGGATCGAACACTCTAACCAAGTGTACTTTTTCACAATCCCTGAGGAGGCTTCTAGGTTTATTGATGAACACTTTCCCGGTTGATCCCCCTTCTTTGATGCACCCGTTCGTTACTGCAAGGTTCCTCGACTGCCTGTGTACAATCCGGGGCACCCTCTGGATCTAGAGATGCGAAATTGATAACTTAAAATGTGATCTCGCGGCCCCGGAGGGGGTCTCCGGGCTCATCACTGGACGCCTCGTAGGTCTGGCGCTCCTTAACTGCGCCTATTCACTACTACAAAGTTCCTTTACCATTTGTTGTTGAATCCGGTTGCCTGTTTTAGCTGGTTATTAGGGAGGATATCCCTTCCAACCTCGAACATTGTCTTTTCTTTAGTCGACCGTGCCTTGCCCACCCACGTAGGATCCTGTCCGGGGTATGCACGATGTCACTACTAGGCACCATGTTTATCCTTCAAGTGCCTCACGGTCCGGAGCATCACTGTCAGGCCTGTTCACAGGACCCCCCCCCCCCCATACCCCCGGCGTTGATGCCATCGGTTTGGATTTGGTTGTTTGGGTTTGGGGTTGTCATTTCTCTGTTTGGGGGAGGGATGTGGGTGGGAGGGGCGGGTTATGTTGGGTTATATGTTAAAAAAGGCTTGGTTTACGCGAGGAAGGTGGAGCAGTGGGCAATGTATACCCGATGCTGTCGCAAGTCTATGCAAGCTATCAGTTATCCTTTAAGTTCCAACAAATGCCATCATACTGATGACCAAGGATGACTTGACATTCATGATTTGGAATGTGCGGGGACTGGGAAACTATAAAAAAAAAGAGACAATTACAGCTCCAGGCCGAAAGGCATGGGGTCAGAATCCTGTTCCTACAAGAAACACACGCCTGCACTGAGCACTGCGAAATGTTCACCAAAACAAAGTCGCGGGGTCATGACTCTAATTCACCGGAGTCTCAAGTTCAATTCCATATCTACACAGATTGAACCCCAGGGCAGATATGTTCTACTCCATGGTATCCTGCAGCACAAGGAGGTGGTACTGTTGAATATTTATGGCCCGAACATCGACGACCCGGAATTCTACTTACATCTCGCGTCCCTCCTCGACAGCTTTCCGCTAATACCAATCCTCTGGGGAGGTGACTTTAACACAGTATTTGACGTAGACCTAGATAGATCCAGCTCCAGACCTCGCCAACTTTCTAAAGCAGCTTACACTACACTACACTGTTATCTCTCCCCCGTCGTGCTTTGGTGGATGCATGGAGACTCCTTTACTCCGACTCCCGCTCCTATTCCTTCTACTCCTCGGTACACGACTCATACTCCCGAATCGATAGATGGCTGGTGTCCGACATACTTATAAGGAATTTGTCTCACCTAATGATCCTCCCCAGAACCCTCTCTGATCATTCACCGGTCACCATCATCCTCTGTTGGGGCCCAGATCGCGATCGGGTCAGACACTAAAGAATGAAACCTCACTCCCTCCTCGACCCTGTCTTCAGTTCCGAGTTGGAGGCTGCTATTGAGGAGTTTTTTTTAAAATTAACACCAACACGGTATCCTCGCAAGCCACCTTCTGGGAATCTTTTAAGGCATATATTAGAGGTATTGCCCTGTCAAAGGAAAATGGGATCCTTAAAACAATTCATAGAGATATCGCTGAGAGCGAGGCCACACTGTCCGCACTGGAGTCCCAATGCTCACTACACCAAACCACAGAACTCTTGGCATCAATTGGTGCGGAACTTGACATATTCCGCTCCTTGGCGGATCGCAAACTGAGGTTCCTGGACAGCCCAGGCCTTGTGAGAAAATACAGCAAAGATGAACGCCCAAGCCGCTTCCTGGCCAGGCTCCTCCGCCGAGAGTTCGGCACTGCACCCATCCCTAGAGTGGACAGACCTGACGGTTCCCTGGCCACGTTACCACATGACATCAATTCTGAATTTCTTTCCTTCTACGAATCGTTGTACGCCAATGCGGACAGCGTCTCGACATCGGAGATTGACTTCTACCTGGATGGCCTCCCCCTCTCGGTCCTCTCCCCTGAGACCATCGGCTCCCTCGAGCCGAATTCTCAGACGCCATAGACTCACTCATCAGGCAAATCCCCTGGTTCAGACGGTATTCCCGTTGAATTCTATAAACACTTCAAATCTCTCTTCCTTCCCCGCCTGGTGGCTCTTTGGGACGAATCAGTGGAGGCAGGCTAGTTCTCCCCCCCCCCCCCCCACAAGCCACGATAACCGTCTTGCTGAAACCCGGTAAACCCCCAACACAATGTGGCTCCTACCGTCCACTCTCGCTTATCAATTGCGATGTCAAAATCTATGCCAAACTATTAGCCCTATGCCTGGTCCCTTACATGCCACACATTATTCATCCAGATCAAGCAGGATTTATCGCAGGACGCTCTACCTCCCTGAACCTGAGGCGCCTCTTCAACATTATGAACAGGATTAACCCAAATGTCCACGCAGTGGCCGCAGCACTTGATATGCAAAAGGCTTTCGACTCCGTCTCGTGGAAGTAACTCTGGTGGGTCCTCGAAAAATGCAAATTTGGCCCCTGTTTTCCTTCCTGGGTCTGGCTGCTGTATTCCAACCCAGTGGCTAGGGTTCACACTAAAGACCAATGCTCCCCCCTTTTCCAGATAGCTAGAGGGACGTGGCAGGGCTGCCCTTTCTCCCCCCTAGTCTTTGCCATAGCGATGGAACCATTTGCAGACATGCTGCGTCAATCCCATGCACACAGGGGCCTGCGAACCGCTGGACATTCGGATATAGTGTCCCTATATGCTGACGATGCCCTTCTTTTCATTCGTTCCCCTGACACCAATTTGACTCGATACTGGACGATATTATCCTTTTTGGACGTATCTCCGGTCTCAAAGTGAATTGCTCTAAATCCACCCTATTCCCGCTCACTGCATGCACACGCCCTCCCCCCTTGACACCCTAGGATTCGCATGGGCCCAGTCAAACTTCACTTACCTAGGCATAGTAGTGTCTCGCCACTTCGAAAGGGTCTTTGAGGAGAACTACCAAAAATTCCTCGCAAGCCTTACAACGAAAACACTGGGCTGGAGTAAACTCCTGATTTCACTTGCGGGCAGGATAGGGATATTGAAGATGGTGGTATTACCCCAGCTTTTCTACCGGTTCGCCAACATCCCTCAATGACCGGGCAGGGGCTTCTTCCAGGCGTTGACTCGTTCCCTTAATACCTTCCGTTGGCACTCGGGTGCGGTCCGGCTGAAGCTCAAAACCTTGGCCACTCCAATGGAGGTTGGCGGCTTCGGCGCTCCCGATTTCCTCAAGTATTGGCTAGTGGCGCAACTCCAACACACATCGTATTGGTTCAACGCGTCGGACCCTCCACCCCACATTATACTTGAAAAGCTGTCGGTTAGCGACCGTGATATTCGTTCCCTGATAGTTAAACCAACACTGATGACATTGGAATCTCTGAATCTGGTTGCCTGCACGTCTTTGGCCTTATCAAAAACCTGGAAATTACTAGGAGTCGCCCATCCCTTTCATGGCAACCTACCACTTTAGAACTTTCTCCCGGAGGTCCCTCACGTACCTCTCCTTATTGTCCGCCCATGGGCTGAGGCTGGTTTTGAACTTCTCCGTGATGTCTTTGAACAGGGCAACTTCATAGAGTGGCCGGACCTCCCATTGTCCCTGAGGCGGAGACCATCCGCCTGGCTCCAGTACTCGTCCCTCTGGAAAACCCTTAAACACAAATACCCTAGTTTCCCGGCAATGCCGCCAGATGAGCACGCAATTACGGAGCTGACCTCTCCCACTCCCATGAGGGACAAAGTTTCCAGGCTCTACACCCTGGTACAGTCCAGAACTGCCCTGGCATTCACCAGGTTAAGACAGGCTTGGGAGGACGACCTTGGGCTAGAGATGACCGACGAACGGTGGGCCCAAATGTGTGCTCGCATTCATGGGGTAACTTTCAATTCCTGCTTTAAACTGATCCAATTCAAGGTGCTTCATAGATATCACTACACCCCGAACAGACTGCACCATATCTCGAGTGACTTCTCCCCCGGCTGCCCTAGGTGCGGCTTTGATAACGCTAGTTACATCCACATGATCTGGTCCTGTGCCTGCCTCTCCCAATTCTGGAGTGCAGTATGCTCCACTATGTCAGCTATTCTCGAACACCCTATCATTCCGTATCCAATGAGATGTCTCTTCCATGACTTTCCCGAACTCGGCCGAGACTCCAAAAAACTAGCGGGTCTATGCATGCTACTCGCAGTACGCTCTATACTGTCTGTTGGCTTTGGCCTACTACACCTACTCGCGCACAATGGCTCAGAGCGGTCACTTGGGCCTCAGACACTGAAGAATGCTGGGCCGTACAACAGCCAGCTCACTCAAGACCCAGAGATGTCTGGTCATGGTTTCGGTCATATGTCTCCCACCGACACTGCCTCGAACACAGCAACTCAGCCCTCCCCCCCCCACCACTCTCCTTCTGCCTCCTGAACTGTTCCCCGTTTGTTCCATGCCCAAATCTGCTGTACCCCCCATGTGTAAAAATTGGTTTTGAGTTTACTATGTGTCTGTATTACCTGTACTGCTCTGATTGCAACTGCCTTGTATGCTTCCCGCCTGTTCTTGTGTCACCAAGCCATATAAATAAAAGTTTTAAAAAAATAAAAATATTTTAAAAAACAGCTTCAGGTGTAATAAAAACATAATAACCAAGTGTGCAATCAGCCACCTGATTCCTAAATAGTGCAGCAGCAAGCCCCAAATTAAAGTACTTGGTCTCCCTTTCTCAAAATGTAAAAGCTGGCAGTAACCTTGTTTTTCGCAAAACAAGGTGGAGGCTAGAAGTAAACTGTAACCTGTTATTTTATTGAGATTATTTTTAGAGAATTGATATATAAAAGTTGCAATATTAAATGCCTCAATAGGAGGAACAGGTCTGCTTTGCCAATGCGTGTTCTTTGCATTTCTTCTGGTCTGCTGGCGACTCACCTCATGCTCTCTGCTTGGTGATTGCATTGCTGTCCTTGGTTCTTTTTCGATGCCTTCCCACACCATCTGTGGCTGGAGTGCTTAGCCCTGGATCCTTCTTGAGCCCTTTGCATGCCAAGTGATGCAGTCACTTCAGGCTCACCTCAATTTCTCGAAAGACTTATTACAGTTCATGCCTCCAGCAGAGCTAAAGGACTTTTTCGCAGGTACCCCACAGTGGTGACCCTTCCCTACAACCTCACCCTGCGGAAGGGTCTCTTCAGGCTCCTTTACCACTGCACGTGGAATGCATCTCCTGGAATTGCCCTGAAGTGCTGCTTTGACAGCCTACGCTCCAGTCCTGGGACTGAGGCATCATTTGTGACCTTGCTATATGTGTCCACATCTGGCTTGCACTGAGGGCTTATTAAAGTTTAGTAGACCATTTAAGACTAGCTTGTACAGATGTATCGTACAGATGCATCGTGCACCTTACCTGCGCTCACTCTACATGCATCCAAGTGTGATTGTGCCTCTTCCCCCTTTAAGGTACTGGTCATTTAAACAATAGTGCATTTTAAGCAGGCCCCATCCTCCAAAACTGAATGTAGTCCTGTATCAATGCCATCTTTCTATTGGCATGCGTGCCAGTCGTCAGGCTTTGCATTCTGGAGTGCAACCACAGGCCGATTCTGGAGATACGTTGGGTTTGGTGGTGATGTTTTTCTTTTTGAAGCAGTTCAGGGCCTCTAGGAGTTGGGTGTTTCTTGTGTTACCTTCCCCTTTTGGCAGGGGCATCCTACGTCTCAATCTTCCAGCTCCTGTTCTTGATGTCATGTGGTCCTGGATCAAGGGTATCGGAGACCCGTCTCCTTACTGGTCTTTGGCATCAGTTTCAGACTGCTGCTGTGACCACTGGTCTTTGCATCTTCCCCTCGTCCCCTCTTTGGACACGTGACTCTTCGAGGCAACTCCTGTTTTTCTCCTGTGGCCTATTTTGCTCTTGGTCTCTCCCTGTGGCCCCATTCTCCTTCCCCTGGAGCTCTCTGAAATACTTCTGTGTCCTCTCTCGGGATTGCGTCTGTTTCCTCTCTCGGGACAACACGCGGAGCACTGCTGTTGACTTTAAAGAAACCCTGTGAAAGATTTGCTACACACCTACTAGGTTACTTTTAGCTTGGAAACCCGAGCTGAAACACTAAATCCCTGATTATGAAAGATTAAGTGATCTAGAGAAGTCCAATAATGACTAGACTTTACTGTTGAATAGCATAATAAATCCAACATATTATGAATGGATTAATGAGTGACATTTACATTGGATATAACTGTAAAGCACTGTTAAAGCACATGTCTAAAAGCTGGCAGTTAGTAATATGCACTGTATCTGACTAAAGACCAATTTACAGTTGTACATTTCCAACTGTATAGGAGTGAAATTGAATGTTTGTGCCTTTGAAAAAGCTCAAGAAGGGGCAAAACAATAGCACGTGCCTCCGAGAGGAGTAACGTTGGCACAATTGTACTGAAAATCTGATTAGAAAGCTAATGCATTTCTTACAAAAACAAATACAAGACTAAAATAGACCGCTCTTTCAACCAAAAACCAGGCGCGTTTGTACTTGGCACCACCCAATTTGAAGTGTTGCAGATCGACGGACTGGTAGGTATCGCCAAGCTACGCAGCCCAGCAACACCTGCTTAAATAAATCTATTAATAAATATGCACCAGGAAGGCACACCTCCCTTTACTAACCTCCACACTACCACTCTCTCTGGATTGGTTGACCATTTGTATCGCATTAAAGTGTGAGAGCCCCTCTACTGAGAACGAACATGGGGTCAAATACCCTGTTCTATGAAGAAATTCCACTCTGGAGGGCCTAGAGCCACGTTTTTGCCCACTGCATGCTTCACAGAGGAGAAATATCCATTTGCACATCAGTCATGCCGCACCCCCAAGAGCAGTCCAGCACCGAAATGCTAGGCAATTCTCCACTGAACAATAGTACCATCACCAACGTGTTTCGGCCTTGTATTGCTTGTCTGTGGCTCATTCATTAGCTAATTAGTCCTCTTTTCGTGGTTCTGTGGAGTCTCGACCTTTCAAACGGCCCAGCGACCATTTTGAAGCGATACCGACGTCTCCTCCTCCTCCTCCTCCTCCTCCCCCCCTCCTTGCTTCAGTGTCTGTGATGCTTTGCAAGTTCAAGCAGCTCTCCTCTGTCTACCTGCAGCACTGTTCATCTTCTTGCTTTAGGTATGAGGGTGAGAATGGCTTGCAGGGATCAGAAGTTCCAAATTGAGACCTGCAAGCAAGCTCATAGACGTCATTTAGGAGTCCCCCTTGGTATACCCTTGAAACCTCTATCTCTAGTGTATTGAGTAATTTCGGCTGCATACAGGTTCAGTTCCTGGGACCCGCTTTCACCTGTAGCTCAAAATGCTCAATGTAAACCTCTTTGCAGGGCTTGGACACTTCTGAAGTGTAAATATTAATTCACACACTTGATATCTGCTTCACCAAGCGCCCTCCTTTTGCTGACCAGGCCTCCTCACCAGATCTGACCCGGGCTGCTGAAGTTTTGAAATTATATTTCCCCCCTACTGCGACCTTTAAACGTGTCAAGGAACCTTTACACATTTTTGTTTGTCCTTGCTTTCATTAAGTTGTAGACCAATTTAAGATCACTTTCGAAGCTCTCTATTTCGTTGGAATCGTATCATATGATATGATATGATGTGGCATTTATAACGCGCCTGTACACAAGTGTTTCGTGTTTGCAAAAAAGTTTGCAAACGTCAGCAACAACCATTATGCATGAATGACATGTACTGTAAACTGAAGTATGCATTCTCAAACTATCTTTACATATTAGAATGTTAGCAAAATAATTACACTGGTGGTGCTATTTTGTTAATCTATTATAATGAGGGCGTTTGAGGCTTGCTTTGTATATGACAGCAGTACATGTTATGAGAAGCTACACCTTCATTCTTGTAACTGTGCAATGCAGGGTGAGATATAGATCAGGAAGGACATGGGTCCATTTTGTGCCTTGCAAGTTTGAAATTCAGCAGTTCTGAATCAAGCACAATTACATCCTTCCGAAGCTGATCAGTGCCATCAGATTTGTAAATGGATTTTGTAGCATTTAGGAGCAGGAGGAACCTGCAGGAATCGCTGTATGAAATCTGACATTGCAGGGGCAATTGGAGCTGCACTTGGCATATGATCACAGTAATTGGTCATTAGATGGAATTGCAGGAGAATTTCGGACTGCCCTTCCATGTGGTGGCAGCAACTATGCATGTTTTACCTTTTAATGTGGTGACTATGACAGTACCTGAATGGACAGCCTCGCATAAGCTGACATTAAATAGCATTTGTACAGCTTTTGAGGCTGCCCTCAGCATTTTGTGGTAGCACGTGTGAGGCAACATGTTACATGTGCTGACCAAACCACAGTTATGAGACATTGACATTAGAAGGCTGTTGATATATTGGAGATTGTTCTTGGCATGTGGTGCCATAACTGGCAAATGATGGCAGTCATTTTATATAGTAGTCCATACTTAGTTTGTTATGGCTGTACCTGGAAATGTGGGATTGCATCATTATATGATAGACTAGTGCTGCTGTCTGAGGCAAAAACTACTATTAGATGGCAGTAACTGGTAATATGTAGCTCTTTTGGTATATTATGGAAGAGCCTGTAGCCGGTGTTGGTTCTGCTGGGTTTTTACCCAGGGCATATCATGAACACACCCTTGACATTTCGATTTGATTTTAGTATTCGAGAGCACGAACACCCTAAGGCAACTTGGTGCTAAAAGCAGCAAGAAGAGCCAGCCCCTTCCATCTAAAAGAAGGTCTTTATGGCACGCTTAAGATGAGATGGTTCTCTGTGAGCCACGAATCACGAGGGAGCAAGTTCCAGAGTTTGGCGGCCACAACCTGAAAGGCGCGACCGCCATCACTGGAGAGCTGGATCACTGCAACAGCATTTGATGGCAGCACCCTTTTTTAAATATAGTTGGAAACTAAAAAAATGATTTTGTGACTATTGTAAGTTTATTTAAGTTCTTTTTATATCCGCTAAGCGACCATATCCCCAAAAAGCATGTAAGGCCTTTCCCGTAATATGAGGGTCAAAGTTCATGTGATAGCACTTCGACTACCCCATGCATTTTGGTAAATTGACGTCCCTGCAGAAGGTTAAGCTTTTTCACTGTCTTTTATTCCCATTCCCCGCATGCAGGGCTCTCCTCAAGGTAGCTTGCAGGGACTCCCAGCACACAGAAGCCTATTGGATATGCCCTGCAGCAGCATCTTTATGGAAATTCCAGCCAGTTCCATTTTTCCCGGTCTTGGGGTTCCCTAGGGCTCACGGAAGACCAATATTGACAAAAACCATGTGGTCTTATTAGTGATTCTCTCGGCTACTATCTTCATAGAGGAATTAGACAGCACACCCCTAAACTGCCTCGAAGTAATCAAAGCTATGGTAATGCCATGGTAGGTCAGGTTTCATATGCTGCAGAGTTCCCTTGTTTTAGGATGAAGTCAGACCTCTGACTGTATTGCAATGGATACATATTAACATATTTTCAGTTTTCCAGCACCAGGCCAAGACAGTTGGGGGCATGTAAGAAGTTGTTCCATCACTGCCATCAGTACCAGCTTGACCCTTGTCTTAAATTCTTTCATTTAGTTTTGATGCCAGAGGGAAGAGCATTTCAATGGTGATTGGCCAGAAGAGGAAAAAGAGTTGAGGGTAGGCAGTGGACAGCTTCAAAGACAAGTATTTGAAACTTCAAGCCACCCCAAAAGGTGGTGATGCACCAAGGTGGGAGAAGATCAAGTATTGTTGTAAACTGTGTGTGTGGCAAAAATGGATATCAGTTTTTTAATAGGAGCAAAAGAGTAGACTGGAGCAGTTGTCTATTTTACTGACAGACCAGGGTTGAGTTGAGGGTTTTGGCAGTGTGATTAGCAGTGCAAGGGTGATTCCTCGAACATTCATCCTGGTGGCAGTGAGTATGTGGTTTAGGGTAAGGTTGCAGTCGAAGAGGACCTCAAGATTTCAAGCCGCCTTTGAAGGCTGTTGGATGCAAAGTAGTTTGGTGGATGGGAGTGAGGGATGGACATTGGAGGCCGGGAGAAAGAGGAATTTTGTCTTAAACATTTAGCATCAAGCAACGTAGTGTCTTTCAGT
This sequence comes from Ambystoma mexicanum, assembly GCF_040938575.1. Lineage (NCBI taxonomy): Eukaryota > Metazoa > Chordata > Amphibia > Caudata > Ambystomatidae > Ambystoma > Ambystoma mexicanum. Next base: position 738,509,147 of record NC_090921.1, on the reverse strand, counting down.
GAATGGCAGGGAGACGATGTCTGAGTGGAAATGACAATCTGTGTATTGTCAGCAAAGAGGTGGTAAATGAAACAAACAAATTAGATGTGTTTATCCCGCAGAGAGATGTATAGCTTTTAAAGAAGTGGACCCAAGACTGGACCTTGTGGGATGCCCAGAGTGAAGAGGCTGTGGGAGGTGGTGTTATAGTGCCAGCAATTGGAGCAGTCTGAGATGCGAGGCTGTACATTCAGGTACTGTCATTGAAACCAAGGGAGGAAAGATCCTTTGTGTCGAAGGTGGCAGATAATGAATAAAATGAGGATTGAACAGAAGTTGCCATTGTAAGAAAGTTAGAGACACGAGCCAGAACAGTTTCTATGGAGTGTTTGCTGCCAAACCTACTTTGGATGGGGTTGCATAGCCCATTGTCCCCGAGGTAGGTACGATGAGGAGACCACTCTTAGTCAAAGATCTTGCAGTGGTGAGGAAAGAGAGGCAGGTTGGTTGAAAGAGGGATTATCAGGGTCAGCAGTGTTTTTCTTTATTATTTTTTTTAGTTTTTTTTTTAGAATGGTATGTCTGGCCCTTGTAGCAGGCTTGTAAGATACCCAGTGATACATGTAGTAGGTGGTAAGTTGAGAGCGGGTGACTGGTGCAAGCTCCTGGAGAGTTCAGAGGGCTCAACAGGCGTGCAAGATGCATTAGCTGAGCAGAATATGGGTGGGAGCTCCTCAAGGAAAGTGGGATAGAGATGGAGGGTGGTGGAGAGGTGGTACCCCTGCATTTTGGTGATGTTAGCAGAAGTAGGCAGTGAGCAGTGTGGAGGGAATGTATGAAGCTAGGTTTTGGGGTGTTGGAGGACCATGGCCTTGAAGGGTCATTAACAGTTGGCAAGCAGAGCGAGATCATGAGATCAATGTAGTTGGAAAACGTGGCAGTTCTGCGTGGTGGTGAGGGTAAGGGAAGAGTCCTTGTAAGCAGTGATGAGGAGGGCAAAACTTTGCTCCAGCAGCACAAGTGGAAATTCATGGTTGTGATATGGAAGGGCTGTGCAGATTGTGAAGTGGATGGGTGAGTGGTCAGAAGAGGGGTCCACAGAGAGCTGAGGATGCAAGAGAGGAGGCTAGGAAGATGGTATCTACTGAATTGCCTTGAGTGTGCATATGAAGGTTGTGTAGTTTGACAGGAGAGTGATGTGAAATAGTAGATTCTAGTTTGGAGGCCTTGGCAATGTTGATGAGGTTAAGATTGTCCATGTTGATTCTAGGGACATGATCCATGAGTTTGCAGTGCTAGCTTGAGTTACTGAAAAAGGCTTAGGGTGCCGTGTAAGGGGTGGTGTATGAATAGCATAGTGACAGGAGCAATCATTTGGATAGAGGCGTGTTCTAAGGAGGAGAGAGTACATGTGGGAAGTGCTTATCCAGTGACTCATTGACCATAACTGATCACCACTTTAGTTTGTTTAGGTATGGGAAGTGTGATAAGGTTGCAGCCAGTTTGTTGGGCTGGCAGTGTCAACAGTGGAGATCCATGTTTTGGTGATGGCCATCACAAAGAGTATGGGGTTATTGAAGTCAGTGAGGAAGGAAGGTTTTGGCATTTCAGAAGCTCAGAGTGAGGTCGGTGGGTGAGAAGGGAGGCGGCCTCCAGAGGGAGACTAGTGGAGCATAGGAGGATGGAATGAGTAGGGTGAGCGTTTGTGTAATGACCAGGGTGTCTTTTTAGAGTTGAGGGTTAGGATAAGGGAGGGTAATTGGGGTGATGGGTTGAATGAGTATACAACCTATCCATGAGTTGGGAAGAGAGTACAATCCGGAGGAGTAGGATGGGCAGGAATATTTGGGTTGTTAGGTTAGAAGGGGGATTTTGGGATGAGGGGGAAGAACCAGAGGGTGCATATGGGCATGGTGCTTACATCACCAGACAGGGGTGGATTACAGCAGGAGTAGGGGTTTTGGCTTCATGCCAGAACTACGTCAAACAGGCGATGCTCTGCTCTTCTGTTGACCTTTGCTGAGGATGGCCTGCAGTGGGATGCCTATGAGCTTGAAGATGAGGGACGGCACATGACTAGGACCTCTAATCAGCAGGCAGCCAGTTGTGGAGGTAAAATAAAAACGCTGCCATGTCGCGCATGGGTGTACTTACTTTGGATCTGAGCTGCAGCTTTGTTTTGGTGCAACTGAGAGGGAGTGACTGGGGGGGGGTTAGATGGAATGAGGAGAGGTGGTAGCAAGGGGTAGAAAGGGAGGAGAGAGTGGAGGTGAGCGAGAAGGCTGAGTGGTGGTCGAGAGGGAGCAGGAAGGAGGAGTAGAGGTGACTGAAGAGGGGACGGGAGTGGGGAAATGGGGTGGGGGAGAGGGGGCAGGAGGAGATTGTGGAGTTAAAGGGAGAAGGAGAGGAGCGAAAGAGGAAGGAGAGGAGCAGAGAGGTGGGAGGGGGAAAATGGAAGGGCGGAGGGGGAGAAGGGGAGGAGAATGGGAGGAAGGGGATGGGAAAAGAGGGTAGGGAGGAGAGGGGAGGGGAAAGATTAAGAGGGAGGGGGAAGAGGTGGAGGGGCGAAGTCTGGGAGAGCAGAGGGGTTGAAGGAGGGGGTCATGGGGAGGGAACAGGGAGGGAACAGGTAAGGTGGCCTTAATGGTTCTGGAAGAGCAGGGGGAAACCTGTTTGGCAGAGACCTTCATGGAGCGGACAACTCTGGTGACCTAGTTAGGTGTGATAGGAGAGAAAGGCAGAGGGTGGCTGGTAGGCCGTAAGAGGCAGGGGGTGCAGGGGAGGGAGGGACGCAAAGGTGCTCCTGATTTACTGAGTTTTTGCAGAGAAGTGTGCGGCCAGTGCGTTGCAGAGGGCCTAGGAGGGAAGTGGTAAGGAGGAGACTGCAGAGAGGCAAGTTCGCTGCAGATTTGAAGAGTTCAGCTGTGTTGTTGGATGCACCAGAGACGCAAGTCTGGATGTGGCCCCTTTTCTTGGTGCGGATGGAGAGTCTGCATTGTCTTTGGAGCAAGCGACAGGCCAGTTTGTCAGAGGGTGAGCCTGAGGTCTGCCACTTCTATTCCCCAGCTCTGGACTTGCGCTTCGGTGTTGTACCAAGTTTTATGCTTGAGGAATGTTTCAGGTGGATCCTCATGACTGGGGCTAGAATGTCAAGGGTATTAGTAATGGCAAGATGGAGCTTGCTGAGAGCAGAGTCAGAGGTAGTTTGTAGTGGGAAGAGCGGGGGGTGAAGGTAGATGCGAAGACAGCAACTGACACTGGTTTCATTGTACAGATGTTCGCGAAGGAGGTTGGCAGGGCTTGGAGAGGTGCTGTCAGAGGACCGAGGGGGCCCAGGTGTGAAGAGAGGAGGGTGCGGTTTCACCAGGAGAGTGGGGTGATCAGTGTGGAGGAAAGTGAAGGATCAGTGTGGATGGAGTACGTGGGTGGGACTAGAAGGGAGAATGGAGAGGGAGAGCGAGGAGCAAAAGTCACAGAATGGATGCTGTGTTTGAAGAATCAAGGTGGATGTTGAAATCACCCCCAAAAAGGAGTTTAGAGGTGGTTGTGAGGAGAGGGGATATATATGATGTCACTTCTGATGCTTGTTAATCTGCTTAGAATCACGTGCTGTGCATAGGGTCCGACATCCAGTGGTAACCGTGGAGTATTGCATCTTGTCTTTCGAGGATCGAAAGGGGACGTCGGCATAGGTGTGTCTGTAATACTATCCCTAACGCGACGTGTAGTGTACCCAAAATCTCTCACGCGCCGAGGTCCCTCAGATTTTTTTCCCCCACCCAGATTACTGGTCACCCATAGAGATAGCGTTATTGTCATTATCGACTTTGTCGTTATTCCCATTGTCACTTCAACTGTCGAATCCTGTGAAAGAACGCTGAAGACTGCTGTGGACTTTCGACGCCTTTTGATCCCGATGGCGCTGCCGGCCTATACAGTAGGGAGAGTGGGGTCGGGGTGGACATATCCTTTACAAGTATGCCTCTCCTCTTTCACCCTCTGTGCTCCCTGGATTTCATCATCACTCCAATTGTCTTTTGCTAGTGAAAAGACGCCATTTAGGTTTTGCCCTCGCAAAGGGCCAAATATCCTTGGAAGGAGGATCACGCTCTGTGCAACAATTGTCTGGCCCTCGACCACAAAGAAGCGAGTTGCGCGGCCTGTAGAACCCCGCGCCCTAAAATGCTTAAGAAGCGCCGCTTAAAGCGGTGACCGGCCTATGGCATGTAACAGGCTGAATGGGCCTCCCCCGCTGTTGCAACCGCCGAAAGTGATGGGGGAACTAGCAATGACCAGGCCCCTATGTCGGAAGCCATTGACCTGACTGCGGACCACTCTCGGTCCAAGACACCTGTCCACGACCCCACCAGGCCTGACGCGAGTCAAGCTACAGGGAAAACACCCGGCGACAGGGGTGCACACGATCATAACACCAAACACACAACCCTGTATTGAAGCGTACCAAAGCGCCAATGGAACTGTTAATCTTAGACAGGATCTTCTAATCGGCAGCCTTCCCCGCAACCTCAGTCGCGGCCTGCGACTGGGCAATGCAAAGTGAAGGGCGTTAACACCAAAAGGCACGCGGACGTCGAAGCGCTCCATGAGGATGCGCAGATGCCGCTTAAGGGCTGGGTGGTGTCGAAATCCACCGCTCGGCCCCCGGTTCAGCCGGTAGACCGTCCGGATTCTCCTACCATTGCCGATAGCATCGCTAGGATTACTTCAGCAGTTAGGCTGAAGGAGCGGTCGAAGGAGGCGGCGAAATACAAAGAACGGCTGAGAGATGTGTTGAAAGACACGCCACAACGCCCTGAACCCCACCAGGACTATGTTGAGAATCCTGTGCCTTTGCCAGGCACATTAGGCGAAAATTATCGACGCCACAGGGAGGAAGATGAACCCTTTCCTCCCCTAGACCCCTCTGGTTCATCCTCATGGACCAGGGAGAAATTTAAAGGATGTATGAACAGATTAGAGAAATGTCTCCTATTCTGAGACCCTTGCTCCCAAGAGACCTCGAAGACTTTCCTTCTACCCCTGTATCTAAGTTTCGAAGGACCTTGGAGGAGGAGGATCCACATGAAGAGTTTACTTGTGTCCTCACAGATGAGGATGTTATGGACACTTTTATGACCAGGATAAAGATGGCACCTTTCTGGAAAACTACGCAGTGGATGATCAGACATGTTTTATGGACAATTGGGAGGACAGCCGTCGGGTTGATGCTCAGCCCTGGACGTCCCCTACTCCCACCCAGGACCCTGAGGTCCTGTGCTTAGATCCCACCCCCCCCCCTCCTCCAATCCGGCTCGGCAAGCCTCCCCAGTGGACAGTCATATGGCGTTCAACGCCATCTTGAAGAAGGCGACTGACCATTTTCAGATCGCCACTCAAGAAGCCTTTCCAGGCTGATTTTGTGGAGGATATACTCAAAAACCTCTGGCCAGCCAGACCATCCCCTTGTTGAACTCAATCAAGAGGAGGTTGGCACCTTCTTGGTTGACACCAGCCCAGAACAGGAGAAACTGTTTCGGCCTTCTCCAACCTACCCTGCCTATATCAAGGGTCATGCCATTTTGGATTAATTAGTGGTTACCACCACTAGGAAATGGGCTGGTGTTCCCCTGTCGACAGGAGAGGCACCATCCGATAAGGAATCCAAGAGACTTTATGCACTGGGGAAAGGAATAACAATGGCTGCTGCGTTTAACACGCGTATAGCCAATAACACCACACTATTGGCCAGCTATGCGGACGTCCAGTGGAACCTTCTACAAGAAGGCCTCCAGGAAGTGCCAGAACCTGCAAGGACCAATTTACTCGCCATCGTTTATGAAGGCAAGCAGGTGAACCAGAATGTGCTCAAAAACACCCTTACTCAAGAGACTTGCATGGCTAAGGAACTCTAGTTTCAAGCATCTCTAATTAACAAACCCGTTGAAAAAAAAAAACACAACGTATTTGGTAAGGCAGTGGATGATGCTCTTGAAACAGCCAAGAAAGAGCATGAGACACTCGAGTCCCTTCAACAGATTACCCAAAAACCCTCTCCTCAAAGAGGAAGTGGCTCCCGCCGGTCCTTTCACGGGCAATTGCGTTTTTCCCAGACCCAGTATAATGCAGGAAACAACTGGAATTCGGGACAAGGGTCTAACACCTCCGCCTCTTACACACCCAGAGGACAGCTACGTGGGAAAGGTAAAGGACGAGGTTCCAACCCCAGAGGCGCCCCGGCCTCTGGTCAGAAATGACCTACAGATCCTGGTCCCCTCCCATGAAACCCTGGTCGGGGGGGGGGGGGGGGGTGTATAACATCTTTCGTTCTCGCATGGGAGGGGATAACCGACCAGTGGGTTCTAAAGACGGTCCCCCACGGGTACTGTATAGAAAATGCCAGGCCAGCGGACAATGGGAAGATCTGGTAGTTGTCTTGCCAGCCCTCGTTCTCTCTCTGCAGCGGTGGTCGAGGGGAAAACCTCTTTAAGGGGAAGAACTTCACCACCCCTGCAGTAGAAGCCACTCTAACAACCGACGCATCACTCAGTGTGGGGGGCTGATCTGTTTCAGCAGACGGCACACAGCTTGTGGTCTCCACAAGTAGTGTCCAACCACATAAATCTGTTGGAGCTATTAGCGGTATTAAAAGCACTGAAAGCCTTTCAGACACAGTTACAAAGGAAAACAGTCCTGATCTTGACAGCACCACAGCCATGTACTACCTGAACAAACAAGGGGGGGGGGCACACTCTCCAGGGCTATCCAAGCTGTCCCAAAACATTTGGATATGGCCTCTCAAACACAGGCTGTTCCTGTTCCAACACGTTCCAGGGGAACTCCATCTTCTGGCAGATGTGCTCAGCAGAGATTACCCACTGCCTGTAGAGTACGAATGGCGACTACACAAAGACATTGTGTTGTGACCTTAAGTGGGTTCAACTGATAAAAAGGATACACTGGATGCCAGGAGATCTTCTTTAGGTCACTTTAATCATATGTCATCAGGAGATTACTTAAGATAGTTGTAGGATGAAGGGACGCCCACTGGCTCCCACCACCCAGGCTACATCATTGTCAACTGTCCTGGGTGGAACCTCAACACACAGCATTCCACTCAGTCATACCCAAACATTCCATTCATGACCTCACACATAAAGCACTCAACATTCATGCAGGCAGATGACTAAACAGCCTAACAGGAAAGAGGATATCCATCCTAACTCCTTTCTTCAGACAACACCCCAACAGATCTTCTACAACATTTTTGCAGAATGGGGTTTCCCAGAAATCGACTTGTTCGCAACTCTGGAGAAAGCTCAATGCCAAGATTACGCCTCCAGGTACCCACAGAACCGCTCCAAACCCCCCCACCCCCCGATCCCCCCCGACTCCCTTACTCAACAAGATTGTGCACAAGATGCACCAAGAGCCAGTCACCATGATATTGGTGGCACCCATGTGGGCCTGCCAACCCTGGTTCTCCCATCTGATGGTGATGTCCCTCTCCCCTCCGATGATACTGCTCTGCCTGTACAACATGTTTTCTCAGGACAGGGGAGAAACACTGCACCCATGCCCGCAAACTCTGAACTTGGCGGCCTGTCTCCTGAGGTCATAGTTCATACACCTTTCAACTCCCTCAGAGATGTATGGACATACTCAGGGAAGCAAGAAAACCCAACACCCGATACTGCTAGTCCAGTAAATGGAAACACTTTATCTGGTGTAATGCCAAGGGCATCAATCCCATTGACTGCTCTCCTACTCACATTGTATTGTACCTGACCCACTTACTGGATTCATGCCTGGTTTTTAATTCCCTAAAGGTTCACCTAGTTGCTCTCTCAGCCTACACTACGTCGCAACAAAAGGTATCGTGGTGGAAAATACCAGTTATTAAGGCTTTCATGGAAGGGGTTAAGAGGATTCCACCCACCCCCAATTTCAAATCCTGCTCCCGGATGGGACTTGAATGTGTTTCTGTGGGGTCCACCTTTGAGCCTATGCACAAGGCAAGTCTAAAAGACCTTACCTATAAGACTGCCTTCCCAGTGGCTTTCATTTGTCTTAGAAGGGTTAGTGAACTACAGGCTCTTTCAGTACTAGACCCTTTTGTTACTGATCAGAGATACAGTGGTTCTGCGCACTCACCCTTCCAGAACCCCACTAACCTGGCCGAAAGGAGCCTACACACGTTAGATGTGCGCAGGGCAGTCATGTTTTTACCTGGAAAGAACAAACCCCCCCTGAGGAAAACAAACCAATTTTTCATTTCAGTGGCAGCTGGCAGAGAAGGGGATCCTGTCTCTTAAGTCAGCTATCTCAAGGTGGATAGTCAAATGCATCACACGTTGTTACACTCTTGCTAAAAGAGAACTGCTCTTCAAGCCTAGAAGACATTCTACTTGAGGCACTGGGGCTTCCATAGCGTTCTTTGCAAATGTTCCCCATGAATCCATTTGCAAAGCGGCAACCTGGAGTTCTGTACACACCTTTACAAAACACTGTTGCCTAGACACTCGTTCTAGGTCTGATTCTCAGGTGGGAGAAGCAGTACTAAGACATCTTTTCACTACTGTTCCTTCTCACAACCCACCTCCAACTCCGGGTACTGCTCGCTAGTCTATGCACAGCATGTGATTCTAAGCAGATTAACAAGCATCAGAAGACATGCATTACTTACCGTAATAGCATTTCTGATGGTTGTATCTGCTTAGATTCACATGTGCCCACCATTCCTCCCCGCTCGGGTGGAAGGCACATAGACGTCTTACTACTTTCTCTCTTTTATGTACTCACTCACTTTAGCCTTGGGCTCCCTCATGGCAGAAAAAATACAATCGGAGGGACCTCGGCGCGTGAGATAGCTGGAAAATTTAGAATTAATCTTTAACCTCTAGCAATTGCTCTGAGCAACCCTCCAGACCATTGTACACCACTTGCCTAGCAATTACAGGAGGGGAAAAGACCACTGTTGCATACTTAATTGCACTCGCAAAACCCTTACAAACGTCATGACAGAAAAACCAGCAATCCGAGGACGTTGACAGTCCGATATTGATAGTATGACGGGAATGCCGCCATCGATGCCCTATTTTTCAATTCTGAAAATCATGTTTTACTCCGAGCCAACCACTAGATGACTGGCTATGCAAAGCATGTGATTCTAAGCAGATAAAAGCCACCGTAAGATGATTCTATGGGTAATTAATGTCATTTCATTGGAAGGCTCTTTTGAAGGAAAGGACGACATCCCATGCTTGGAGGCGTTGAGGGAGAGGAAGACGGTTGCTAGTCTCTGTTGCTTAGCTATGGGGTGGCTTTTGGGCTACTGGGAAGCCTGTTCGGTTGCTGGAATTGGCCATGGAAAGCAAGTGGTAAAAGGGCATAAAACCATGGGGGCATGGAAATATTTGGGGATGCCTTTTTGAGTAGAACCTTGTTGGACTTTTCACCTTCGGATTATCCTGGATTTGTGGTTTTGTACCTGAACTGTGTTGCTGTCGAGATCTTGCTTTGGTGTTACAGAATGCAGGGATGTTAAAATCTTGGATGATTTTTGAAAACTTCCTTCCGACTGTGTTGTGCTGTTTTGATGCAAGGTGGTGTTTATCCATTTGTGAATATTGTGTAGTTGGTCTTCTGTTGTTCTGGCCTAACCTCCGATTCTGATATGGGGTTGGGATGCAACAAGTTTTTACAGAAGGGCATCTGACTGGTTCTTTTTCCATGGTCTGATTAGAGTTGGCGGTCCTATGGAGGGTTTCATGCGTGCTGGGTCTTCTGTGAAGATGGTAACTAAGATAGAGAGGTGGTCTTCTGAGGATAGTTATTCTGGGAAGAAAACAGTGATGTTGTCATTGCACAGAACACCATCCCAGGTGTGGCCAGCTTCTTGGGTAGTTCCATGAACAAATTGTTTAACCTTTTGCGTGCTTCAGCTCAGAGACTTTGTAGCTGCATCATAATCCTCCTCCTACAGCCAAATATTGAAATCTCCCAGTATGGTGAGATCAGAGCAGTTTGGGATCTGGTTGGCCATGATGACAGCCACTCTGTCTGCAAAGAAGGGCTGTAGGAATATGGTCTATATACCGGAAGGTTAATTTTGTCATGTGTGAGATTAAGAGATTTGCAGTTTGGGATTTTTGTTCAATCACCTTATCCACACTTGGTGCAGCTTGTTTTGAAAGTACAGAGTGGGACATCCCTTTGACTGCTGCAGTAACGTTATACTTGTGAATGCCCAAATACTTGCACTTCGGTGATGCAGCTAGAGAGCGATCTTCCACGAGAGAAGAGACAGAAGTATTCCCAGTATCCTACACTGCGAACAAAGGACACAACTTTTAATAGCATCCAATATGTCCAGTATGGTCCTGGAAGGTTCTCCTAGGAAAAGAAACAAGTCATCTGCATATAGTGCCACTACTTACCACATGCTAACCTTACTTTGCCAACAAGACAATCCCCCAGTTCATTTTCCTCCATGGCCAGCATGAAGAGGGTAAGGGACAGCCCTGCCTGGTGCCTCTCTCCATCTCCCAACCCTCTGAAATTATCCCACCTGTTTTGATCCTCGTGACTTGGTTTGTGTACATAAATCTGACTACGCTGATGAATTTAGGGCTAAAACCCATGTGCTCCAGGGTTTGAAAAAGGAAGGACCAACTAGTAAAATGGAAAGCTTTTTTAATTTCTGCTCTATAAAAAATCTCACCAGGATTATCCTAGAGTTCTCGGATTACATGTATCACCTTTCTTAAATTGCCATCCCTGTTGTTTACCGAGACAGTCTACCTGATTTGGCTTGACTGAGTGGGGAAGGTGATTCTGGATGTGCTGCACTAATACTTGGTTTATGGTCTGTGTTCAAAAGGAATAGCTGTATATATGTTGCACAATCTTTGTGATCTCTACCTGGCTTCAATTATACAGTTATAACTGCTTCTCTGCGTCAGGCAAAAGAGAACCCATCTTTGGTTTCTCCTGATACAAAGCTGTCAACCTGTCAAATCGTTTAGTGCTCATACACTTCCACCAGAAACCCATCATGTCCGAGTGCCTTCTCCCTATCCATTCATTCTATTGCCACCCTAACTTTCCATCAGTCTACAACACTTTTCTATAGGAATCTACCAATTTAAAAAGGGATGTTGTGTACAAGACCTCAGTTATCTGCTTGTCAGCTACCTCTCAAGACTTTGAATACAGAGACTAAGCCTTTAAAAACATAATATTTTTTCCTGGTTGCAAACCATATTACCATCGGGTGTCTTAGTACCTGTGACTGTATTCCCTCAATACTGTTGCTTAATATGCCAGGCTGAAAGCCTTCCAGAGTTATCTTATTTATGAAACTATGAACACCGGATCCTGTAGTGTAGGTGCTGCAGGAACTCCTGCCAAGTGCTGCAGTCTTGCTTCAGAAAGCTCTCTGCATCTGAGAGGGCTGAAATATTATTTAAGTCGTTAATCATAAACTCCAATCTCTCATGTATAATATCCCAGGATTCCTTGCTATGCACTTGAACTTTTATGGCCACATTAAAGCCCTCTCAGCCAGTGCTCTGGTTTTAGTGGAACCTTTGCTCTGCTCAAAATGCTATGGTGTAGATTATCCCATCTTGAAATGCTAGATCCCGTAACCTCTCAATGCTTCCACTTGATTTCCACTGAGGAACATCTGGACGAGTACTCTCTTGAGACTAGTACACAAGTGGCTACTGGTCTGCGGTTACCCTTGTCAAGTAAGAAAACTCCCTAAATCTAGAAGAATGAGCGTTGCTTACAAATCTAAAATAAATGTGTGAATGTAGGTGTAAAGCCTGGATGAGGTATCTGTACTTCTGTCCTCTATACGGTTGGGACTAAGGCACAGAGCACCCCAGCCAAGGTTCTCTATATGGTAGCTTGGACGAGGTTTAAGTACTCAGGAGGTGATGTTGCCAGGTTCCTAAGTACAGTGAGTCCCCAAGCTCCACAACGGAATGTCCTCGCTGTTAGGTGATAACACAGCTTATTTATATAAAATAAGGTTCAGTAAAATATATACATATAAATAACACTTTGTACTCTGGTAGTTCGATTCAAAGAATGGCAAATATTTACACTGTGGTACCACACAATACTTAAATTCAGTAATAAATGCACCAATTGTAGACTGTTTCAAATAGGCATGTGAATTCTTAAGTGAGGTGTAACAGCATAGATTAGGGGAAAAAAGCAGGTTAGTTCTAAACAGTGGCAGAATGTTTTCTTTAGACTAGATACACAATTCTGTGTGAGGATCCCCCCCACCCCCACCTGGGCAACCTGTAATGGAAAAGTTGGGGGTAACGTATCTGAGAGGCCACAGGAGAACAGGATTCAAGGTGATCTGGGAGCCCTGGACGAAGATGCTCTTCCTCTTCACAGTACCTTGGGTGCCTTGGGTAGGCGAAGTGGCAGAGTTTCTCGGTTTCACTCAACGATCCCCCTTGAGGATGGACCACCCTTTGAAAAAGGAGCCACTGGGCTGCCGAGTCTGAAGAAGAAAAATGGTACCAAAGTCTCTCTGAAGTGCAGCCATTTGACTCTTCGTGGTGCTCTCTGTTGGTCGACGATTTCTCTGACTGTAGGAGTCCTTGGGAATATGAAACTTGCTGTGGGCGCCTCAAAGGCTTGGCAGATGAGAATAAGACCCCTGGGGACATTTGACTTCTGGTGGTAACGGGTCCAGAGGTCACTTTTGGTGTTGGGTTTCGGGATTTCATGGTATTCACACTTTCAGTTCTTTGGTGCTGCCGCCACAGCACGGACCGCTGGCTGCCTTCTGGCGACCTGGACTCACCCACTGGAGTGAACCACAGACCCTCACCAAGTCTGGCCCCTCAGGACGTCTTTGTTGGATTCTGGTGGCGGGAAGTCCACCAGCACATCTTCCTCTGCACTTGGCAACCATGGACTTTTTCTGGCGTGAAAAAGTGGTAAGTGATGATGGCCAGGATGTCCCTTGAAGTATTCTTCAGCACTTTGGAACTTTCGCAGATCCGGGTGTCAAGCAGCACTATACCAGGGTACCCCCCTCTTCGAATAGATTGTGTGCTCCCACATATTCCTTATCTTTGATATATTTCCAATATCCAGCTTGCTGCCTCTGAATTTTATTTTCAGCAGAGGCTACTGTGTGTCGATGCCTGGTCGAGTCGATTTCCCTCAGAGGCCTCCGTCTCGACGTCACCGCAGGCACACTTATTTTTTTTATTTGGATTTGTATAGCGCACAAACTGCCCGGAGGCATCGAGGCGCTGTTACATGGGAATCTTAGTTACAGATGGCGTCAGAGACGCTGTTGGAGTCAGTACCGGATTAGTTACATACATACAGAATACATTTTGTCAAGCAGTAAATGTGGCCATTGAGTGTTGGTGCATACAGAATACATTTTGTCAAAACAGAATATGTAACAACTGGGTGCTGATGAATTTAGGAGAAGAGTAGGGTCTTTACTGCTTTGCGGAAGGCAATGTGTGAATTTTCTCACGTGAGTGCTGAGGGAAGGGTGTTCCAATGCTGGGCTTCGAGGTAGGGGAAGCTGGTTCCACCTGCTCTGACTCTTGATCCTGGGCACCGTTAGCATGTTGGAATATGGAGTTCTGGTTGGTCTGGTGATCGTGGGTCGATGTATTTTTTTGATGCAAGTAAGGAGGGGCAGTTTGGAGGATGCATTTGTGGGTAAGTGTGAGGGTCTTGAACAGGATGCGCTGTTTAATCGGTAACAAGTGTGCCTGTTTCCTGGCTGCAGTGATGTATTCCCTTTTGAGGATGCCTAGTGCTGCACATAATGCTGTTTTGAATAACCTGCAGTTTCTCTAGGTTTTTGGCTGACGTGCCCAGAAATAGGGCATTACAATAGTCGAGTCTTGACCCTGTAATGGCTCTGGCGATGGTCAGGCAGTTTTCCTTAGATAAGAATGGTCTGACTGCATTCAGAAGTTTAGCATGGTATGCGGTGGCCAATGCTATGGCATTGACTTGCCTAGTCATAGATGGCTTTGAGTCTAGTGTTTTGACTGAATCTGAGACTGGGATTATGTTATCAATGGAGAAATGACTGAATTAGGAGTCAAGGTTCTTTTAGGGTTTCCAAAGACCCAATTATGAGGAGCTCCGTTTTGGTACTGTTGCGACAAAGTCTGAGGGTCATCCTAACTTGGATAGTCGAGTAGATGGTGTTGAGGGCTTTGGCAGCGGACTCAGTCACCTATCAGTGGGAGGAGGATCTGTGTGTCGTCCGCATAGTTTGTGTAAGAGATGCCTAGTGGGTCTTGGATGTAGAAGAGGGGCCTTATAAAGATTTTGTAGTGTGTGGGTGAGATGCATGATTCTTGAGGTACACCGCATGAATTGATTGTAGGGCATGCGGACGCTAGGTTGGAGAAGACTTGCACGGACCTCCCTTGTAAGAAGGACGTGATTCAGGCAGTTGCATTTTGTGAGAAGTTCGCTGTGGAGTTGGTGGTGGCATAGCTCATTTTGAATGACAAGATCAAATGCCGCGGAGAGGTCTAGGAGTAGGAGAAGCGCGGGATTGCCTGCGTCTCTCACCTCATCCATATGATTTTTGAGATCAAGTAAGGCTGTCTCGGTGCCGTGGCCTGGGCGGAACCTGGATTTTTGCAGCCCAAGGATTTTGTTCTCTTCTAAGAAGAGTTGAATTTGTGAATAAGCGGCTTTGTCGAGTATCTTAAGCAAGAATGGGACTGTCGTAATGGGTCTGTACTTGTTGGACGACAGGGGGTCCATGGTAGGCTTTTTTAGAAACGGGCGGACCCATGCTTCTTTGAGGCAGGTGGAAACTTTACCGGTGGAGGAGGCGTTCATGAAGGCTCTTGGGAAGGGGGCGAGGGTGCTGGCGCATTCCTTGATGATAGAGAGCAGGACAGCTGTCTCCTTTACAGTTGGAGGGTTTAATTGATTTCATATTTGATATCTTGTTCCTGAATTTCTTTGAAGGAGAATAAAGGGATGGACTCTCGAGCTTGAGGTGATTCAATGAGTGGGGGGGTTGGGCATGGTTAGTTGACCAGCTTTGATTTTAGCTTGTATGGTGTCCAGTTTAAGCATAGCTGCTTGGATTTCATCGCACTAGGTTTTGTCTTTGGTGATGTTCTGAGGGGCGGTGGAGGGGGTTTCAAGGTCTCTAAAAATTGAGAAGATTTCTTTGGTGTTGGATTTGGCGTTCGAGATCCTTGCCTTGAAGGATGTGGCTTTGGCCTGGGTCATAGTTTTTTTTGTATATTGGAGTTGTTAATTCTGCTTGGCTGCTTCTGACTAGATAGTTTGCCAGTGGGAAAGTGTGGCTTGCTTTTTGGAACAAAGTTCTAGGAGGTAATCGGTGAATCACGCATTGGTGTGCGTGGTGGGTTTGGATTTCCGCACTTTGAGGGGCGCAGTGGTGTCCAGTGTAGCTCGTTGTGGTTTGCGAGAGGGTGGAGTGGGAAGGGGATAGCGTACAGTGCTCAACAATGATTGCGGGAAGACCTGGTTGAGGCTTACCTGCAGTACGGCCGAGGCTAGCAGCCGGCAGCGATGAGCATCAGAAAGCTGCTCATAGTATCAAAGTCCTTTCCCTCGGGCCTTCACCGCACAGCTTCGCCTGCTGGCACACTACCTATCCTTTTTAAGGCGGGAGGCGAGGCGCGGGCAGGCCAGAGAGGCCAATCAGACCTCTGGCCTGCGGCCGTGACGATTCCGGGGCATTTTTGTTGATGGTTACCTGGGCATCCTCGGTGGCCATCTTATGGAATCTAGTAGTTGCGCTCAATACGGCCGGCCCATTGGAGGCAGGAGAACACTCTGGTGTTCCGAATGTGATGAAACAGCTGGATGCTCAGCTGATGCTCGCAGCGGAGCTGCTGAGAGCATCAAAGGCCTCTCCATCAGGCCGTCGCCGCACGGCTTTGCCTGCCGGATGCACTCCCTCTCCCTTTAAGGCGGGAGGGGAGGCATGGGCAGGCCGGAGAGGCACATGCAGCGCCGTTGGCCTCAGTTCTGTTTTTCCACGCTTCACTGCTTCGGTTACGCAATGCCTAGGTCCTGGCAGAACTTCGAGTTTTCTTTGAAAATTCATCTTCATCACATCGAGTTTTCGATTCAATATGGCTTCGTCATCGGCGTCGTCCACTCCTCGATTCGGCTTCAAGAAGTGCCTTGACTGCGGGGCAAAGATGTCTGTGACAGAGCCGCACAGGATCTGCTTTTGTTATTTAGGGTCGAATCATCTGTGTTCCCCTTCTACTCCATCTAAACATAAATCATCAGACACGTCGAGATTAACTTCTCGTCAAAAGAGGTCTAAACATTCCTGTTTGAGAAGTGGTTCGCACCACTCCTTGACTTCGAGGCATGGAAAAAAGGCGCCATAGGTAGCCGTCCACCTCGTCGTCCAGTTCACCTGAACGGTTTGTTCGTCCGTCCAAGTCTAATACCCCAGCTCAGTGGGAGGAGTTTAGACTCTGTATGCAAACAGTGTTTGAGAATGCGCCTTGCCCCCCCTAGACAACACCTAGAGGTGATGCTCTAGTCGAAAGACCTTGGAAGAACAAGAGCCATGCGTCTTCAGACCCGGCTGCCGAATCTCCTCGAGAGCGATCTCATCCCTCGAGTCGAGAGAAAGTCTCCTCAAAGTCTAAAAAACAGACGTCATCAATGTCGAAGGAAACCTCTATTCTCCAGCATGGGGTCTGGCATGGATTCACATGCTCATGAATATTCCCTGTCGTCAGGCTGGGAATACTGGGTAAAGAAAAATCAGTATCAGTTTCGTTTCTGATCTCTTTCGTAGTAGTAACCAATCACTGATCTCTGCGTCATACTGACCACAGCCAATGACTGCCCTCTCCCTAAGCCCCGCCTCTGGCAGCCATCTTCAGATTTTTTCGTGCTTAGCTCTCGAGCTTTTACTGCGTGTTTCACGCTTTTTCAGGTGAATTTTCAAATTTTTTCGGTTAATCGAGCCTCAAGCTCCACCGTTTCTACTCCCGTTAATGGCTACCCGTTGCGGGATTTTTCTACGCCCCTCAAGGGTGAAGATTTCGTCGAATCAACTTCTTGGAGGATTCCAGAAGATTCGCGGCCTACTTCGAGATGGCGCAGGACGCGAGTTCGTCACTCGGACCCAAGCTGTTTCGCAGCTGCCCTGGATGCGGGCTGCAGAATGTGTTTAAGGAGGACGAACATTTGCGATGCCTCTACTGTCTTCATGGGGACAAGACTCATGTAGAGAAGGACTGCCAGTTCTGCAAGAACTTGTCGGAGCGGACCATGAGGGACCGTCGATCCCGTCTTGCCAGCTGGTTGGAGAAGGGCTCAACGGGTGAGAAGAAGAAGAAAGGATCCGAGCGGGCTTCTAAGTCCCCTGCGGGCGCCCCGGCGACGGGGGCCCAACACCAGGCCAAGCGCTGCGAGTCCGCTGGCTCCGGGAGCGCCGAAAGGTCGGGCTCTTCGGTCGCCAGGCAGGGCGCGCCTTCCCCGGCACCATCGACCACGAGCCAGCGCTCCGGTTTGGGGAAGAGGAAGTCCGAGACCCCGGGTAAGCTTCGGGAGAAGCCCCGTCCGATCTCGGAAGAGGGGGAGCGAGGCGTCACCCCTCCCCCTAAGGAGAAGGCCCGGGACGCACCTAAGGTGGTGAAGGCCCCTACCCAGCAGGCAAAGGCCTCGATCGAGGTGATCGCGGCGACTCTGGCCAAGCCGGCAGAGACCCCGCCAGCGGAGACTGCCTCCGGGACTAGAGTTTCCCTGCCGCCAAGGAGGGAATCCTCTTTTCAGCCCATCGTCATGGCCACCATGATGGAAGAAGCGAGGAGGGGGCACAGTAGCCTCCTCGAGCTCGGAGTCAGCCTCGGAGGAGGAACTGACCGAGGCCGTGAGGACTCTCGAAGTCCAATTCAAGAAGGTTCGATCCCGTAAGGAAGATCCTCGGGAGATAACCGAGGAAGACGACGATGGCGAGGAAGAGCAGCCTTCCCTTCCAGCGCAGCCGGAACCTAGGCCTCAGGATAGCTCGGCGGCCATTTTGTCTGCGATCCAGTCCTTATGCTCTGAGATAAGGATGAGATTACCACGGCCCAGGCCGGAGGACCCGCAACCTGGCCCGTCGGGAAGTCCTCAGAACAAACGACGGAGGACCCAACGCTCTCCTCCACTCGCCCCCGTAAGGCCTACAGTTCCCTCCTCATCCTCCCACGAGTCGGGAGATGACGGTGCGATGGGCTCGACGACGGGTTCTGAGGGCGACGGAACGGGTCTCCCGTCGCACTGCCTCGCCGCCCAATGAGATTGGCTCATTCCACGCCATGATCGCCAGGGCGTCCGAATTGTTCCAGCTCGGCCCGGAGGAGCAGAAAAGGGAAGGTTTCCTCTATCAGCGCCGGGAGGCCAAGAGGAAGACTGTCATTGCGGTGCCTCTAATCGATGACATCTGGGAGGAGGGCTTTTCGGTTCTCAAGAACCCCTCCACGGCACCAGCCAAACGGGACCGGTACGAGAAGACGTACCGGGTCCCCGAAACCGCTCCCCTGTGCCTCAGGGCCCAGCCAACGCCAGACTCGGTCGTCTTGGCGGCGGGGAAGAAGAAAGCGGCGGGGTCAGGAGCCTCGACGTCGAATTCCCTGCTGGACCGCGAGGGAAAGAAGTTGGACGCCATGGGGCGGCGGGTCATTTCGTCGGCGGCGACGACGATCAAAGCGGCCAACGCCCTGGCGATCGTGGCCCGTTACGACCGGGAGCTCTGGTTTAAGCTGGCCCCCATATTGGACTTCCTACCGGACGTCAAGAGGTCCGAGGCCCTGGAAATACTTCAAGAAGGTGAGGTGGCGTTGGACCACGCCATAACGGTGGCAACCGATATTGCCGATACCGGGTTCCGCCAGCTGGGCAACAGTGTTTGCCTACGACGACGGGGTTGGCTCCGGGCGACCAACTTCCGTCAGGACGTCCAGACCAGGGTGTTATGCCGTTCGACAGCAGCAACTTGTTCGGGAAGGCGGTGGACGAATCCCTCCAAGCATAAAGACGGACACGGAGACGGCCCGCGCCCTAGGAGCCCTTCAGCAACGATGGCCCTTTCGGTGCTCCGGAGGCAGACAGGGTTCCTCCAAGGGATCCAGCACAGGCTCGTCGTCTCAGGAGGCCTACAGGGGTCGCGGCAAGCAGGGAGCGCCTCGCCGCCATCGGCAAGGTGGCCAGGGCGGCAAGGCCACCACCTCCAAGCAGGACTGAACCGGCCGTGGCCTCAGGCCCCCACCGAAGCACCCCGGTGGGAGGCTGGCTGACGAAGTTCGTCGGCGTGTGGAAGTCCATCTCCACCGACCGTTGGGTGCTGGATACCCTGGCAAGAGGACACTCTATCGAATTCCTGAAGAAGTGCCCTCACGTTCCACCTGTGGCCAGGAAGGAAAATCACGTCCCGCAACTGCTGTTGGAAGTACGAGCGATGCTCAGGAAAGGCGCCATCGAGCTTGTCCCGAAGAGGCTCCGGGGTGTACTCAAGGTACTTCCTCGTCAGGAAGAAGACGGGCGGCTGGCGCCCCATCCTGGACCTTCGTCGTTTGAACAAATACATCAGGTCACAAAAGTTCAGGATGGTCACCCTCCAGCACGTGCTGGGACAGCAGGAGGAAGGCCATTTTCTATCGTCGTTGGACCTGGAGGATGCTTACTTCCACGTTCCCATCCTCAAAAGTCACCGAAAGTTCCTCAGGTTCGTCGTCCAGGGACGCCACTACCAATTCAGAGCCCTGCCGTTCGGATTGAAGTCGGCCCCCAGGGTCTTTACCAAGTGCCTAGCACCTGTGGCGCAATTTGTGACCTGAATAGCCCACGAATAACTGGTCATTCTGCTGCAGTTTTGCCAATTTGGAGATGTAAAAGCTCAGTGCATGTCTAGGATCAAGTCTGTGAAGTCGTTCTTCCACTTTTCCCGGATGTGGTGGTGGATAAAAAGATGGTAATGTTATCTTCTGAGTAATATGAAACTCAAACAATTTTGGGAAGAAAAGTAGGCTTCACTTTTAGTACCACTGTCTTTATGAAAGACAATATGAGGAGGCTTGCAGGATAAAGCCTGAATCTCACTCATCCTTTGGGCTGATGTAATTGCCACTAAGAATACAGTTTTCAAAGTTGGAAGTCTTAATGGACAAGAATGTAGAGGCTCAAAAGCAGCTCCCTAAGTTGAGATCCCATAGTAGGACTTGGAACGGGGTCCGAGGGTAAACATTAGTTAATCCCTTTAAGAATTGTACTACTAGAGGAATCTTAAAGTAGGAAACTTCCTCTGAAGTGCGCTTCAAAATAGAAAGCACTGCAGCTCCAGATTTGCCAGATGTAATAGAAAAGATAACACCATTGGTGTATTACATGAGAAAGTGTGAACATTCCTATCTCTGCCCCAGCTGCATAACTTAGTCCAGCGGCAGCGTTAAAGATTTGTTTGCTGGCCTTCTGGCAGAAAGTAAAATCTTCATTACGTCGTCAGGGAGGTCCCAATCCTTGCATTTCAGCCTTTCAGAAACCATGCGTGAAGGCTGAGTCCCGATATCTGGAGAGAGAACCAGACCCTCCTCTCGCGAGAGAACGTCCTTTTTGTGGAAGACAAATCAGGGGGGGGGGCGGCAGATGGACATGTTGAGGTACAACATCCTCCTGGCCCAGTCTGGGGCAATTGGGATCATAGATTTCTTGAACCTTCTCAACCTCCTGATTACGTGAGGAATCATGGGGACTGGAGGAAACATGTACAGGAATGGACATTCCCAGTGCACCACAAACCAGCTCCTCTTTGGGGAAATTACCGTGAACAGTACAGTACAGTTCGCACTTCATGTTGGCACTGGTAGCGAACAGATTCACTTGAGGCGTTCACCAAAGGGTGAAGATCTCTTGAAGGACTTCCTGAGCTAGTTCCCACTGCTCAGAGCATCCGCCGTCATGTTCTTCTCTCCTGCTAGGTGAACTGCTGACAGAGATTCCTTCTTGTATTGCCCAAGACCAGTGCTGCATTGCCTCTCTGCACAGTGGTAGTGACCCTACACCTCCTTTTGTTGAGGTAGTACATGGCCACTGTGTTGTCCGTCATTATCAGGACATTCTTTCCCTGTACAGACAACCTGCCTCCTACTGCAGTCTTGTGTACGAAGACCTCAGAGTGGTTTTGGAGCAGCTGACACAGTGGGTGAAGTTAAGGCAGCCGCTGCTGTTGCAGTCTTAGTACTTCTCCCCCGTCCACCACGGGGGAATCTTTTATGTCCTCTTTGAGCTGGCTGTCCTCTGCCCCTTCCGAATGCGAAATAACAGCGAAAGGACCTACCCCTCCAGGGCGCACCTTTGGGACGGTTTGGTGTTTGTCTTATTGCAGCTCCAAGGGATTTGGCCGCTGCCTTGGAAGTTTGCAGCTTCTCCAAACTCAGCTTTATTTCCAAATAAATGCGTGCCATCAAGTGGCATGTTGAGAAGTCTGGATTGTAAATCTGGGGCAAATCCCGACTTTCGTAACCAAGAAAATCTGCGGATCACTTTACTAGCCGCCATGGCTCTGCTGACGCTGTCAGAGTCAAGACCAGTCTGGAGGGATTTACACATAGCGTCTTTCCCATTCTTGGCAATGGGAATGAAACCGTCTCGTTCCTCCCCCTCTGGGATATGGTCAGCCGTCATAGAAATGCACTCTCAAAGGGTGTGTGTAAATCTCGCTACCGCGCACGTAGCATTGGCATATTTTAAAGCCATACTGCCGGCCGAGAAAAGTTTGCCCATGGCATCATAACGTTTATCATTGTGGGATAGGCATTTTGTCTACCTGAGAAAGGGGCTGCTTGCACTACCAGACTTTCTGGTGTAGGGTGCTTTTAGAGGTACAACGGATCAGAACTAGAGGCGCTGTACTTGGCTGTTAGTTTTTTTATTTACAGCGGGATAACCTCAGATGTTTCCCAATTTGAAGTCACTCTCCTTTGCAAAGCCTGATGGAAAGGGCCAATCTGGCCCTCTTGTGGCCCTTTGTCTAATATATCAGTGAGATGGTCCTGTTAAAAGAAAACAGGCGTGGATCTCAACCATCCCATATATTCCATGACCCTTGTCCTTAGCTGTTTGTAAGAAACTTCAGCATGGTCTCCTAAGTCTGCCTTTCCAAACTCAATCTCAGGAGAATCCTCAGATATAAGTTCATCAGGCACTGATGGTGTCCCATATTGTAACTCAAAGGTTCTTGCTTCCTCAGATGATTCCTCTGCGTCTTCATAAATTGAAGAGTGTGATTTAAAGTATTCTACTCGTGGCAGAGGTGCATACGTCTTTTCCATTGAAGTAGGCATTATGGTAGTCATCACAAGAGCCGAAAATGTCAATTTTCAATGGCCTCGACAAATTTGTCGATGGCTTCAACGACAGCGTTGATTGTACTGAAGGAATGGGCACATGTGGCGATGAGGAGGTCGACACTGTAGGTGTCGATGGCTTCTCCATCGGTATCAGCACCAACGGCGTCAAGGATGCACTTTTCAGACCTGTAAGGAACAAGTTACTTACCTGTAACTGTTGTTCTCCAGCATGGGTCTGGCATGGATTCACATGCTCATGAATATTCCCCGTCGTCAGGCTGGGAATCCTCGGTAAAGAAAAATCAGTATCAGTTTCGTTTCTGATCTGTCTTTCGTAGTAGTAACCAATCACTGATCTCTGCGTCATACTGACCACAGCCAATGACTGCCCTCTCCCTAAGCCCCGCCTCTGGCAGCCATCTTCAGATTTGGTAGCACGGGAAGTGGCAGTATGACCAAGTGAAGAGCCGCAGAGGGGTAGGCGGGAGGGTTCGCATGTGAATCCATGCCAGACCCATGCTGGAGAACAACAGTTACAGGTAAGTAACTTGTTCCTTCTCCAGCATGGGGTCTGGCATGAATTCACATGCTCATGAATATAAGAATGCATAGCAGTACACACATGCACAACCACGGGAGGTGGCAAAAGGTTCAACATTAAGCAATACAACAACTCAACATTAAGCATCTCTTACCTCCTCACCAGGCTCACCTTAAGCGAACAGGTTGCGCAGCACTGCTTGGCTGACCCTGGACTCCTCCCTGGAATCCCAATCGACGCAGTAGAATCTCGTAAAGGTGTGCGTCGACCTCCACGTAGCAGCCCTGCAGATGTCCAGCAGGGGCACACCAGATAAGAACACCGTAGTAGCAGCGATCGCTCTGGACGAATGGGCTCTCGGACGGCCTGGCAGCGGTCGGTTAGCCAACCGGTGGCAGTGCATGATGCAGCCGGAGAGCCATCTGGAAATACAAGACTTCGAGAGAGCCTTCCCTTGATTCGCAGGTCCAATAGCTGTGATGTCCTCCGAATACTCTTCGTGCGGTCCACGTAGAACTTCCGCACCCTAGCCACATCCAGCGAGTGCAAAGTCCTCTCGGCCGGCGATGAAGGAGACGGGAAGAAAACAGGTAACACCAGGGGCTCGTTAAGATGGAAGTCCGACGGCACCTTGGGCATAAAGGAGGGGTGCGCCCTAAGAACCACCCTAGAGGCATGGAAAGTCAAGTACGGTGCTTTGCAGGATAGGGCCTGGATCTCTCCCACTCTTCGTGCGGAGGTAATGGCCACCAGGAATGCAGTCTTCCACGACACAACCTTCATCGGTGCGGAGTGCATCGGCTCGAATGGGGGCCCCATGAGCCTGGTCAGCACCACGTTAAGTTCCCACGCCGGGGCTGGGGCCAGGGCCTTCACCGGCGGGAACGACCGGAACAGTCCTTTCATAAACTCTTACCAGTCGATGGGACCACAGGGACGTCCGTCCTGTGGTTCTGGTATATCTGGAGATCGCCGCCAGATGAATCTTAATGGAGGCATGGGCTAGCCCAGCCTTTGCAAGCGATAGCAGGTACGGCAGCACTTGAGGGGCCGTAATCCGTAGGGGGTTGATCTTCTGTGCTCAGCACCAGATAGAGAACCTCTTCCACTTATGACCATAGCATTTGAGAGTCGAGGACGCCCTGGCCTTTGCAAGAACTTCTCTGCAATCGGCTTGGTATATCGTAGCCTCCAAACTCTAGCGCTGCAGGAGCCAAGCCTGCAGGTTCAGCGACGCCGGGTCGCGGTGGAAGATGACGACTCCTTCTCTGGAGAGAAGGTCCGCGTCCGCCGACAGCTTGATGGGAGGGGACGTTGACAAGTCCAGAAGGTCCGGGAACCAGATCTGCCTCGGCCACGCCGGTGCGACGAGGATCATCCTGCACCGGGACCTCTTGAGCTGGTTGATGAGTCGAAGCAGCAACGGCAACGGAGGGAACGCATACAGGTATAGGCCATCCCAGGGGAACAAGAACGCATCGCCCATGCTTCTCGGCTGGGGAAACCTGCTGGCGAACCTCTTGCACTTCGAGTTCGTCGCTGTTGCGAGCAGGTCGATTTGAGGTTTGCCCCATTGTCAGAAGAGTTGATCCACCTGATCCTGGCGCAGTTCCCACTCGTGACGCGCGCAGCTCCCTGCTGAGTGAGTCGGCGATGGTGTTTCTTTCTCCTGCCAGGTGGAAGGGAACCAGGAACATCCCCTGGGCGACCGCCCAGTGCCACAGATCCTGTGCCTCCTTGGATAGGGCTGGGGATCTGGTGCCTCCCTGCTTCCGTATGTAAAACATTGTCGTGGTGTTGTCCCTGAAGATCTGCACCACCTTGCCCTTGAGCGACGGGAGGAACGATTTGAGAGCCCAGAACACGGCTCGGAGTTCCAGGACGTTGATGTGCAGGAGCCTCTCCTCCGGGAGCCAGAGGCCTCTTACGTGGAGATCTCCGGTGTGGGCGCCCCAGCCTTCCAGGGAGGCGTCCGTCATCACCGTCTCCTGGTATGCCGGCGTCTGAAAGTCCTTGCCCGCCGTGAGGTGCGCTCGAACGCCCCACCACAGAATCGCCCGCCGGAACACCTCGTTGAGGGGGACCCTGTTTTCGAAGGTGCCCGTCCCCTGCATCTAACGGGCGTCGAGAAATTCTTGAAGAGGGCGCATCCATAGCCTGCAGAGGGGCACCAGGTAGATGCAAGAGGACATCATCCCCAGGAGGGACTTGATGAACCTCACCCTGGCCACGTCCGTGGCTAGCAGACGCTGCACTTTGCCTAGAATGGTCTTCGTCCGTTCTTCCGACGGTGCCGCCAGGTGCCTCACTGTATCGAGCTTCACTCCCGGAAACAGGCCCACCTGCGACGGCACCAGGTGGGACTTTGGGTAATTTATGGCGAATCCCAGGTCTGTGAGTAGCTGGACGGTCCTCGCAGTGTGTTCGACGGCGAGTTCCCTCGTCCTTGAGCGGATGCGCCAGTCGTCCAGGTAGGGGTAGACGTGAATCCCCTGCATGATGGTGGCCATCACCAAGCAAACTATCTCCAGATGGATATTAACTATAGACTGGCCGGCTAAGACCCTCCAGAACATCTAAGCGCTCATTCGAACAGGGGTCTTGCAACTTCATCTGCGTTGCAGAGGGGAGTTCCGATAAAGGATGTATGTACGGCTGCCACATGGTCGTCTGTGCGCACCTTTACTGAATAATACATTTTAGACTCCTCCACGAGCCAAGATTCTGCTTTTGGAAAAGCAGTGTTGCACTCTGTGCATACATGACCACATTCATTTTTACTCCCTCCTCCAAATTGTCTAAACTGCTTTGGGAGTGTATCCTGTGTGCCCCCCACTTTCACCCTTGGCAGCCAAGGTGAGTGGGTGAGTGTGTTGCTGAAACCTTCAGCGCTGTTTTCTGGGCCTCTTAACAACTTTTGAGGTCCCCCCCAGGGCTGCGTGTATCGCTGGTTTCACCCCGACCCTCCTTCATTCGATCTCCCTCCCGCTCCCTCCTCGCGCCTCCGCGCCCTCCCCTGATTGGATGACTGTTTCTTCCATGTTAGTGCCATTCTTGGCACTGCCTGTGTGCCCACACTTACCACCTCAGTAGCCCAGGTGAGTGAGTGTGTTGCTGGACCCCTCAGGGCTGTTTTCTGGGCCTCTTAACAACTTTTGAGGTCCGCCTGGGGCCGCGTGCGTCGCTGGTTTCACCCCGACCCTCTCCTTCCTTCCATCTCCTTCCTGCCTCCAAGCCCTCCCGTGATTGGTTTGATCACTGGTCATTACTTACCTTCCTAGGGCAGCCCTCTGCCCGTGCAGCCCTCTGCGGTGAAGGGCCCTTAGGCAAAGGGCGACTCCCACAGTGGTGGTTCCCTCTCGTGTCTGCAGATGTCCGCAGGGGAAGCCAGCCGACAGCTGTCAACCAGCAGCGACTATACAAGGTAGGAGCAACCCTGGTTTAATTACTTGAGCCTGCACTAAAATTGCATTGTGAACCCTAGGCCTCCCCCACCCACCTTACATGACTCTGACTTAAGTGTGTTTCTCCAAATTCCGAATATCACTGTGATAGTAGTGTCATTCTGTGGTTGACTTCTTAGCTAAGCACTCACCTAGTAACTGTCTACCATTTCCTGAGTGCCTGTCGTCTTGTCCAATTGTCAACTTGTCCGTCTGTCTCATCTGCTTGCACCCCTCCCGGTGTCCCCTGGTGTTCCCCCCCCTCCCACTCCCTTCATCTTCTCTCCTCTCCATACCTATTCTATGGTGCTCTCTGTCTCCACCATCTTTTCTAACTATTTCTCTATTGACTATCCTGCTCTCCTCACTAAATCTGGTAGGATGAAGTTTAAAAAGGATATCCTGGTCTCCAACCCAGGCCTCCCTATTGCTGACACCTATACCAGTGCCGCCTCTAGGCAAACCTTCACAGACATCCTCTTTGTCGTTCTCTCGCCAGACCTATGGACTCTGCATATGGTCTCTGTGCTTTCTCCTTTCTCTTCTTCCCCCATCAAGGGTGGCCCCCGGTGGAAGGCCCTCCTGGCCTCCTTCCATTCCTCTAAGGTCATCATTAATGTTTACTTGAATGGTACCGTCCTGGTCCAAGGCCCTCAAGCCAACCTTCTCCTCTTTGATAGACGCTTCCCACGCCTCATCAATTTTCTTCCTTGTCCTGCTGTCCCTTCTCTTCCCACCTCGGCTTCCTCGTCTTCCTCTGCTGCCTCCTCCTTGGCAACCTTGCCCTCTCTTCCCACCTTGGCTTCGTCTTCCTCTGCTGCCTCCTCCTTGGCAACCTTGCCCTCTCCTCCTTACTCTTCTACACCTCCGCAGGGCGTACCTCTGATTTGTACCCCTCCATGGAAGTCTTTAAAGGACGGCAACCTTCTCCACATTGCCACCCTTAACTCTTGCTCAGCTGTCAAACACTCCTCTGCCGCCTCCTGGAGGATCTTGACCTAGATGTCCTCTGTCTAACTGAAACATGGTTCATGCCCAGCTCTGTCACAAGCTTTAATACTCTCCTCCCTGATGGCTACAAGATCCTCTCTGCGCCCAGATCCAACCGCTCCGGAGGTGGTGTAGCCCTGATTTTCCCTGTGTGGATCCCTGCCTCTGTCATTCCTACACAGACCTACTCCTCTTTCGAATGCCTAGTCTGCAGGCTCTCTCTCTCTTAGCCACTCCCTCACTGTGGCTACTATCTATCGGCCACCTGGTCAGATCTCCTCCTTCCTCTCTGAATGGGGGGACCTTGCCTCTTCCCTCCTGGTCTCGACCACTCAACTCCTCCTTGTCTGAGGCTTTAACATCCACTTGGATGCTTCCTGTCCTTCCTCTGGACTCTTTTGTGATCTCTCTCTCTCTCACTCTCTCACCACTCTCCTGGAGTGATCACTATCTCCTTTCCTCCCAGCTCACCCTCTCTTCCCCCCAGGCTAAGCCAATTCCACCACTGCCACCCTTTCGCCACCACTTTCTCACTCTTCCCCCTCCGCCCCACCCCCTCCCTCTTCGGCTGACTCACACCCTGACGCAGCTATATCCGATACTCTCTATGTTCTTGCCCATGTCATGAGGATCCGCTTGAAGCCCAAAGCCAAGTGCAATTCCTGGTACGATTTAGACCTTGTCACCCTCAAACGCAAGGGCTGAGTGTAAATGGCGTGCTTCTGGTACATCCTCTGACAAACTGGCTTGTCGCCTGCTCCAAAGGCAATACCAGCTCTCAATCCGTACAAAGAGTGCCCACATCCAAGCTTGCATCTCTGCCGCATGTAACACGGCTGAACTCTTTTACAATCTGCAAGGAACTGGCCAATCTTGCTACAGTCTCTACCACTCCTGTCTGTTCCCAGGCCCTCTGCACGGTCCTGGCTTCTTTTCATCTCTAAAACTCAGAATATCCTGTCCGCTCTCTCTTCCTCTCCCACCTCCTTCTCTGCCTTTCCCCTGTTCTCCCCAGACGAGGTTTCTAGACAAGTCCGATCTATGAAAATCTCATCAAAACCGGTTCATCCCTGTTACTCCAAAATCATCAAGGACCACACTGACTCCCTGGCTCCTGCTCTTGCCGACTTCTGCAACCACTTCTCTGCCACTAGATTCTTCCCATCCCCCCTAAAGCACTCCCTTGTACACCCCCTTCTCAAGAAACCCTCTGCCAAACCATCCTGTCCGGGTAACTATCGCCCAATCTCCATCACTCCCTTCCTGGGCAAACTCCTGGAAAAGCTGGTCATCTCTCAGCTTAATCTTGCCACTGAATCTGTCGGTTGTCTTCATGACCATCAGTCTGGCTTCAGAGCTGCCAGAAGCACGGAAACTGCTCTTCTGAACATCCGTGAAGACCTGCTCTCAAACCTTGCCTTAATGCTAGTAAGACTGAGATTCTCCTCATCGGCACACCCGCTCCCTCCTTTTCTGTCACTCTCTGGCCGGCCCTCTTCCTGCTCCCACCTGTGAGGCTAAAAACCTTGGTCATCTTCGACTCCACACTCTCCCTTCTCTCCTCACATCTCTGATGTCTGAGAAGTCACACTACCAGCTGCACCTCCTCAGAGGTATTCTTCCTTTCCTCTTCTTCCCCCAGAAGCTCACTGTCTTAAGAGCTCTGGTTCTCTCTAGGCTGGACTACTGCAACTGCCTCTTTCTAAATCTTCCTGCTTCTACTCTCCGCCCTCAACAACTCATCCAGAACAGGACTGCAAGACTTGTCCTTGGCATCAAGCCCAGGGATCGTATCTCTCCAGGATTGAAATCTCTTCACTGGCTCCCAGTTTGCTGCGAGGATTAAGTTCAAAACCCTCTGCATTGTCCACAAGGCCGCCTGGGGCCTGAGGCCTCAATACCTTCAACTCTTTTCCTAAATATCTTCCTCTTCAAGCTCTTCGCTCAACTGCCTCCAACTCCCTCAGTGCCAGTCGCTTCTCCAAGCAACGAGTTGGGGATAGATATCTTTCCTCGGCTGGGGCCTCCCTCTGGAACAGTCTCCCTGCCTCCCTGAATCTTACGGAGAACCATCTTGGGTCCATGTCCCCTCCCCTCCCCTGCCAGTTACACACCTGCACTGCCTCCCTGCCAATCCCCGCACTTGGGGACTGTTTTTTTTCTTGCTGTATCCCTACAGTCCCCCACCAGCATTTGACACCTGATGTCTGCACTTACCCTTGCACTTGCTACCAGCTGGCCCTACTTCTCATATTGTTTATTTATTCTATTTTCTCCCCATGTACTGCACTGTTCCCACCCCCTCCCACTACGCACTTTTCCTCTTCCCCCTTCCCCTGCACTTGCACAATCTGAATGACACTTGGCCTAGTAGGATCGTTGTCTGTCTTCCCTATGTTCACCCCCCTCCTTTGGCACATCGTGCCTTGAAACACTTGTGTATGTATAGGTGCGTTTATAAATGCCATATATCAAAGATAAGGAATACATGGGAGAACACAATCCATTCGAAGAGCAAGTTGGTTATCCATGATAACGTTCTTTCGACTGGATGTTCCTCCCATGTATTCCTTATTACCCCTCCCATCCTACCCCGCAGTAAAACTTCTCTTGTGGTTGCAGTCTATTCTCTCTCAAGGGGAGGAATCGTCAAACACATGGTAATACTCCACTTGTCAAAATGGAACTGAGGCTAACGGGCACTGCGCGTGCTACATATACCTGCGTTGATGTTGAGACGGAGGCCTCTGAGGGACATCGACACGAGAAGGCTTTGACGCACAGCACCCTAATCTTGAAAAAAAGTTTTGAGGCCGCAAGCTGGATATTGGAAATATATCAAAGATAAGGAATACGTGGGAGGAACATCCAGTCGAAAGAACATTATGGGTAAGTAACTTGTTCTTCTGGGTGGTAGACGGCAATCTGGCTTCTTGCAGTCACGAACACTCTTCTGGGCCCTGAGTGACACAACTGGACTTCAACTTGAGAGGTCCAGGCACTCCTCTTCTGGATTCACGAAGACCCCTTCTCCGGACGGCAGGCACCCAGGACTGACTTCCAGGGCACTTTGGATGAAGAGTAGCTAGTCTCCTATCCAGGTCCTCTCTCGGATCAGTCCTTGGGGTGACAAAGCAGCTTTTGAATTTCGATGCAGAGTATCAGCTGCAATCACTTTCCTCCAGCCGGACTCCACGGATCAGCTTTGGTATCGACTTCAGCTTCTGAACAAATCGGTGAGTGAGAGTCCCCTGTAATACACAATGGTTCCCATTCTCTCAGGCCTATCCAGACTCAGTCAACCAATCACCCAGAAGGGCATTAATGCAGGCAATCAAACAGCAGGTATTCAGACCATTCACTCCACTCAGATATCCATTACATAGAATGTGGATTGGAGTAAGCACCCAGCCTTTCAGAGCACTACCCTGCATTCATACCAGTTTCCGTTAGGGCTGTCCCAGGCCTTGTGTCACAAACAGAAACCAGAATCCCCAACACAGAATGTGAGTTGGCTCCCAACTCCATTCACAAGGGTCGCACAACAATCATCCCCTGGGAAGGCTCCAGTCAGTCTGACAGTAGGCAGCCCCAGAGCCATACATGGTATTTCCACCCAACAGCCAGTCGTGGGGAAGGGAACCAAGACTGGGCTTGCCAGGACTTGGGGAAACAAGGTAAAAGGCAATAGAAACCAAGATGTCACTGTGGCCATCTTGCCTTCCTTAATGAATCCTTTGATTCCTATGGTAGGGCCTATGTTTGTTTATTCATTTCTAATGCGCACCAAACCCGAGGATAACAGGGCGCAGCAACACAGAAATACACAGCTTACAAGTTTACATATGTGTCATAGTATTACAATCAAGACAGAATATACAATATAATTACAAGTATGGCTACAGTGTGAAGTTGAGCCAGGATTACGTTAAACCAAGTTGGGTTCAAGAAGCAGAGTATTTACAAGATATTTACAGTGTATTTACAAGGTAGCAGTGTATTTACAAGGTAGGCTAATACTGTATAGCTAATGGTAGTACACATTATTACTGATCTGTGGAGTTGAGCAGGTTAATGTAGTTTTTTCTAAAGTGTAAATATGGTTGGTCTACTCTGAGCTCTTGGCAGGGAATGCCATAGTTTAGCCGCCACAGGGAAGCTATTACTGCCAATCTTGGTAAATCTAAATCTCGGAGCCACGAGACAGTTGGTATTACCAGCTCTAGTTGGTCTTAGGGTAATTTTTCTATTTAGTCTATCTGAGAGGTAGCTTGGGGCAGCATTATTTAATGCTTTGTGAGTCAAGGAGACAGTTTTTAGCATGATTTTATTGTGGGTGGAGAGCCATTTATATTGCCTTCTAATGGCAGAGATAGGTTCTTTTTGGTTGATGCCTAATGCAGATCTTGGGGCATTATTTTGAAGAGTTTGTAGCCCCTGGATGATAGCTTTGTTGGCGCTTCCATATAGAGCATTACAATCTAATCTCGATAATACTAGTGCTCTGGGCAAGATCATACAGCTGTCATTAGAAAGGAAAGGTTTATCTGCCCTGATTAGCTTACAAGTGTAGGCAGTAGTGGAAGCCAGTGATTTCACTTGTTTGTCAAAGGACATAGTCGAATCGAGATAGACGCCAAGGGTTTTTACCTCCTTGGTTACTTTGATATTTCCATCTATGGTAAATGAGGAGTATTCATAGTCTATTTTAAGGTTAGACTGGGTACCCAGGATTATCAACTCTCTTCTCATCATTCAGGCATAGTCCATGTGGGGCCATCCATGCTTGGATGATGAGATATACCCTGTTCACCAGTGCCAAATCCTTACCATAATCCCCAGAAAGAGGGAGGAGAATCTGTGTATCATCTGCATAGTTAATGTAGGTGATACCCAGACGGTCCAGATCATCGAACAAAGGTTTGGTGAATGTTACACAGGGTAGGGGAGACACAGGAGCCCTGGGGTACACCACATGTGATGGGGACGGGGTCCCCTGCTGCTGATGGTGAGAAGACATGGTTCTGTCGCTCAAGAATGATTTGATCCATTTGATAGCTTCTGTGGAAAAGTGAGCTGCAGAATCCAGATGATTGCACAGGACCTTATGAGCCACAAGATTGATTGCAGCTGAGATCTAAAAGTAGGAGGAGGGCTGTCTTACCTCTCTCTCAACTCATTGATCTGTGCTTTTAAATCAATAAGGGTAGTTTCCGTCCCATGAAGTGGGTGAAAGCCAGATTGTCTTACTCTCAGGAGTTTGTTATCCAGTATTTTGAGGAGGAAAGGTACCGTCGTAATGGGTTGGTAATTGGTAGTTATAAGTGGGTCTAGGGTTTGTTTCTTTAGTAGGGGGAGTACCCAGGATTGTTTCAGATTGGAGGGGATGGTGCCGGAAGTGAAGGAGACATTGATCAGTTTGGATATGAATGGGGACAAGTCTCTGGCGGCATCTTTTATAATTTGAGCTGGGCAGTGGTCACCTTTACAGTTGGAAGGTTTAAAAGATGAGATCTTTTTCTACCTCTAAATCATGTTTTAGTGAAGCAGAATCTAGAGACCTGGGCAGTGGGTGGGTCACTAGGGCAAGGGGTGATGTGGGACGGGGGGGAAGGTGCTGTAAGTTCAGGGAGTCTTTTTTTTTTTTTTTCTCTTTTTTTTTTTTTGGTTTATTTTGTTTTGAAGTGTCTTTACTTTATTGGCTATAGCATTTTGAATATCTGTACACCAAGGTTTATTTTTGATGCAGATGTCAGGTAGCTCTTTTAGTATGGTGAAGAGTTCCCTCATACTTGAATTGGAGTTGGCGATGCGTTCATTATAGGAGTTTTCTTTGGCCAGACATATTGCGTGGAGATTTTAGCTAAACTACCTTTGTTTTCATTGGACGGGCATAGTCTCCAGGTATTTCAGATTTTCTTTTTAAGAGGCATAGGACTTTTAGTTGTGGAATGAACCATTTGTTGAGGTGGGATTTAGGTTTGCTAGGTCTAAGTTTGAGTGGTGCGATCTTGTCCAATGTGGTGAGCATAATTGTGTTGTATTCATGGAGCAATGAATCGGGGTCTAGATTGTCGGGCAATGAGTTTAGTGTAGGGACAATGGCAGGGATCCTTTTATCCATTGTGATATGCTTTGTTTCTAGTTGGGGCAGGGTGGGGCAGTGTGGGGTGCTCTAGTAGTAGATAGTGAAGGACACAAGGGAGTGATCTGTCCACGCTAGTGGCAGGATGGAAGTGATAGTAGCTGTACAGTTGTACTCTGCTGCCCAGTCTAAAGGCCCAGAAATGGAGGACACTCAAAGCCACTGCCAAGTCAGCATGTATCTGCCACCATCCCTTACCCTGATCTGTGGGCAACTCACAGGTTCCCAGAAAACGCACATAAGAGGTACAAAGGCCTACCCCCACCCATGGGTGCCATAAGGTTAACCCATGTTTTTTTTATTGTTGCATTTACAGTTTACAAAAAACCTTACACAACAGAAGTTCAAAAGAAAGAAAAAGAAAATAAATATGGTTACAATTTACAAAGAGAAACACAACTTCATAAACAAAAATCATTAGAATACAAACCATTCAATACATTTGTTAATAATAAATCAAGTAAAAATGTTCAGTACTACATTTTACTTATCCAATTCAGAACCAAGGATTGTAAGGAAAATAATCAAAACTAAAACCAAAGAAATGGCAGTGCCGCACATACGACACCAGAACAGGTTCCTGGACAACTCTGCGCTACCAATTATCTTCTCCTTGAAGAACTTGGTTTGTTGCTTATCAAAAAACGTACACACAACAATCAAGTGTTTCAAGGTTTCACTAGAAACTGTGGTGTAGTTACTTACACCACAGAACCTACATTCCCTCTCAGGTGCATTCAAATCAGCCGAGATATTTGCGCTACTCCAATCCTAATTTTCTCATAAACGGGTAGTTGACTGAACCTGAAACGCATGTATTTCATACATATTACTGTCCATGGGAATTTCTGAAGGTATAGCGGTAGACATTCCCTTGCATGTACAAACTGTGGGTATTCCAAAAAGCTGGTATACGAGTAGATACAATCCACCGTCTCAACCCAGTCTAGCCTGAACAGAAGTTTTTTAACGTGCCCTGGTCTCGGAACCAGATCGTCTTCAGAGGCACTATTGCACGCCAGCTCAGAGCACATCCGATCGTTGAACTCTCTCAAGGACTGAACAGAGCCGGCAAGCATAGTTGCCTTAAGACTCTCATAAGGGGAATTCTTAGGAGGATCAATTATTCTTCTAAAGAAGGAAAGCTGTCTCCAGACGTACTTGGCCTTTAATGACACAAAACACTACTCGTTCCTGATAATTGCATTCGGAATAGTTATAGAAAGGCCAAGAACGTCCTTCCAAAGTCTTCCCTGAATAATATTCAAAATGTCTCCCATGTTGTGGGAGCAGAGGTCAAGACCATACAAGATGATTGCTTCAAATTTGGCTTTGTAGTAGCGCCTCAGGGGAAGCACAGAAAATCTACACTCTTTCTGCTTTAAGAACTTCATTTGAGCAGTAAGTTTCTTAGCTTTTCATTCAAGATGGATTTCCAGTATTCAATACTGACCCTATTAGCCAAATGATATCCCAGAGAGATTAGTGTCTTGACCTGCTCCACCCTATCGGGTCCCATAGTCCAAGTATATAGTATGTCCTTGGTTCTACAGGAAAGAACCAGGACCTTAGACTTTGATGCATTAGGCAACAGATTATTTTCCTGGGCATATTCGAAGAAAGGCTGCATCTTAGCTCTGAGACCATGCAGGGTTCTGTCTAACAGTATGAAATTGTCTGCATAGGCCATCCACTCCAACCTAGCGCTCCCCAACCTTGCCGGTGCAATGGAGGGACCCTGCCACAGTCCCTCAGCATCGCACATGTAAAGGTTGAAGAGCGTAGGTGACAAAAATAGAAGCATTAAGTGAAGTACCCAGCTCTGCACGAAACTCCACTTGAAACCGGCTCAAAAGGTTAAGTTCCCTTATAGCACTATTGAGATTCCTTAACAGAAGAATAGAAAAGACCTTACTGGTTGCATCAGTCAAAGCTATGGGTCGATAGTTAGACAAATCAAGTTTGTCCCCCCTTTTGTAAATGGGTACAATAATTAAATTCACCCAGGAAGCAGGCACCATAAGACAGAAAAATATGGTCGAACATAGATTTTAAAAGCTTGGCCCAAGTGCCAGGATCTTCCTTAAGAACAAATGGGGGTATGCCATCCGGCTCCAGGGCCCTAGATGGCTTAAGTCGAGCGATCGCCCATAGTGTATATCCTTATTCCAGTTACATAGATTCCTTCACAGGAGATCCCAGTTCAGAAGCATCAAAAGCCCTAAAGTACTCAGGTAGAGCATATTTACTATTGTAAAAGGATACCCAGGTGGGTGAATCTATAGGGCAATCCAAGCTCCCTTTAACATTCCCCAAAAGCCTGCTAACCGAGGACCAAAATTGTCCATCTTTACCCCTACACAAATACTCTCATATTTTGATGAGAGTAAGCATCCATCCTGAGATTTAACATAATTCTTATGTCTCAGGACGAGTACACGCTTGCGAGTTACATAGTCAGATGGCATCAATCCGGATCTTCTCAGAACGGCAAGTTCCTTTCTTTTGCGGGACTTAGATAATAAGATTCTGTCATCCCTCACAACACCTCTTACTAAGATTCGCCGAGCTATGGAGATCTCCAATTTGTCGCATACAGGCAAGAATAGTATTGTAAGTAGAGGCACCACCACCTACCCCATGTTCACAACCAGAGAACACAGTAGCAGGCCTCTGTAGAAACACAAGCAGGAGCTGGTTACATTTATAGTGTTTTCTTGTTCCACAGTACTTTAGTTTCCCTGTTGTTGGACTCCAGATCTGCCAAATCAGGTCTAAAACAGGGGGTAGACATAGGGATGGGCAGGTGATTTCCCCCCCCCCCCCACCCCCAGGTCAGACTGAAAGAGGCTCAGATGGCTACAGTGTTTCCCATGGGTGGGGTTTACCAAAAGGAAACCACAAAGAGCTGCACTGCCAGAGGTCCAGGCTGGACCTTGGTGGCATAAAACATAGAGGAAACCTACACAGAGAAGTGGTAGGACAAGGACTAGGAAGCCCTGACCCCCATAAGGTATAAGGTATTTCCAGCATCACAGTAGGAGTATCAAGAGTATGTCTTCGTAGGATTTTGTGCTCTCCATGTATCTATTAGACCTGCCATATGCAGAGCTCTTAAGGTCATTGACTGTCAGGTTCCTAGTACTAGAAGCTGTTCTATTAAGCACATTTGTCAAAGGAGGAGCGGGCACCTCTCTCAGCTGGAGTTGTGAGGCCTCTCCAGGTTAATGCCAGGGCCATTACCACCCCTGAGGTGGATGGTGGCAGTAGCGAGGGTCTCAATTCGGTTCCCTGACCCTTTTTTGTGCCAAACAGTATATGTGCAGAACCGTGTCTCCAGTCCTGCCCCTGAATATGTATGCTGGCAGGTGTTCTTTTGACATTTCGGACACTGACTCTAAACAGAGAAGAAGAGAACCTGGCAAACCCCAGAAGAATATCAGAGCAGCACGGAAAAGACTAGCTGGAAAGCACAGAAATGGTTACCTGCACGAACTAGGCTCTAGCCCTGCAGAGACCTGTTTTTCTCCTCATCCCCCCCCCAAACTCCCAGCCCCCCTGCACAGCAGTTTGCTAGAGAGGGACACCAACTGCAGCCGCACAGAATCTGAGAAGCAGCACAGTGAGCGGGACCGGCAAACCCCACCAGAAACCTTGCAACAAAGGACAATGCATTAGACCACCATGGACTTTAACAGGGAGTGTTCACTGGAAACGAATGCCAACATTGTTTTCCCAACATCACATAATTTTCCAGGCGGTGAGGAGCACTGAGAAAGTGGGTTAGGCGAAGACCTGCACTAAGTGTTTTACCACATAAAGACACACATGAAGGGTGTTAGGCAAAGTTTGAATGCAGTACCCTCTGGGAACACTACAAGCAATTATGACTACAGGTATAGGCAACCCAACCTTTGGTATAAGCTTGTACTTCAGTTTTGGTAGTGTGTTGAGCAGCCAGGCTTATCCCAAGAGGGGAATTGTGAGCTGTAGTGGAGTTACAAAAAGATTCACAGTTACAGGTATTCAAATAAACTCTTACACTCATGGTTTCTTGCATAAACAATTAATAATTTCAGTCAGTTATAAAGCCTTCTTCAGAAGAGAGCAATAGAATAGTAACAAACAAATATACTTCAATACTGTACACTCTGATTTTCTGAATCAGACTAGACCCTTTTGAGATGGGCCACAGACACAACCTACACCCACAGGTGACTTCAGTAACAAGGGTGCTGGGGACATTAATATCTTACTGTTGGCATTCAGAATATTCTTAAAAGTTTGTAAAAGGCAAAGGTTATTTGAACACAAGAAATTACAAATATTTCTAAGCAGGGCAATTACTTTTAGAGTCCACTAGACGAGTCATTCAATTCAATAGACTAAGCCAATATCAATGGGCAAAAGTTTTAGATGGGATAAAGCACTTCTGGTAAGTAATGGAAAAGTCTTTGCACAAGTTCTTAGGAATCTTTGAAGAAAAGAAGAATCAATTGTAGGGCCACAAGCGGATTAGGCTTGTGAGTTACAGAAGTTACAAGCACTTCCACAGCAAGAGGTACGTTCTTAGACTTGTTTTACAGTACCTTGGTAAAGAAGAAAAGATGCAGCTGGAGGCTTCTGTTCCCGTGCAGATCTCACTGCTCCTGGGCCTCAGTTGTGGGGACAAGAGGGAGGACGTCTGAGGACTCCTACACTGGCACCATCAAAGCTGGCAACCGGCAAACTTTACTTTCAGTGGCTGTTTTGCGTGTCAGCTCCTTGCGGTACAGCAAAAAGCAATAAGAGCGGCTCCTGGCTGTCAAGGTGGACTTTCCTTCCATCTGAGCTCCCGCACTCATCTGAAGGGAGTCAGGCTTGCTCGGTCCTGCTTTGTGGGAGTCCGGAGGATCTTTCAAAAGCTTTAGGCCAGGTTACAAGCAACGCACACTATCTGGTGTCCCTCTCCCTGGCTCTACGGTTTCATGCCGCAACTCTGAGGAAATTCAACCAGCTCTGAGATGGGTGGCCAGGTGACTAACCTGGGAGTTGATTGGTCCTACCAACTCAAAGGGAGAAGTCGTCCTTGCAGGGCTTCTCAGTCAATGCAAACTTGGCAAGTAGTCACTGCAGCAGGGCTTCACCAGGCAAACCAACGGTCCAGGAGTTGCAGCAGGGGTCCTCTTCAAGCTCTTCTTTGGTTCTTTCGTCCAATGGTCGACTCTGCCTTACAAGCCAAAAGACTCACCTTTTATTCAGTTCTCTCCCATTCATTCCAGCCTAGCTGTCACTCACCCAGCAGGGTGGCTGTCCTTGCCGGACAGTCAGCCAGCCAATCACCACAGAGTGCATTTGGGTCTCCTAGGAGACTAAGTACAGGGAGTTTCGGGCACCTCCCTCACTTCCTACCTACCCCAGACATCTGGAGCGAGAGGTGGGTTTCACTCCTGAAGCCCGCTAAAGGCGAATGAACAAAAGAGACCAAACCTGGTTTGGCGCAAGAGAAACTCTAAGGACCTTTCCACAAAGAAATGGTGAAAGAAAAAAGACTGGGGACCATTTTAACAAATGAGGCTCAGCGCCATTTTGAAAAACATGGCTCTCGCAATTTAATGTTACCGGAGCTGCAAACAGTTCGCGATCATGGTAAATCTTGGTAGTTGATTGAAAAACCACTGCCACCAGCCATTCTGAGAGGAAAGGGTAACATATAAATGCCACATGAGTAACTAGACACAGGGGATACTAAGCAACCCCTCCAGCACGCTATTGTAAAATAGGGTGTTCTGGGTCTAGAATTTCTAGAATTTTACAGGACTAAGTGAAGTCAATGTCACTCCAATGCTCTGGGAAACAGTAGTTGATCCCAGAGAAGGTATTTAAACCCTGGGAAATCTGGACTTCCCTGTGGCACTGCACTGAAGGTGCTTTGTGACACAATTGTAAAAGGTGATGCCTATGGAGTTGGTTAGACTCCACAACCAAAAGGAAACAAAGTGTATAACATCACATTAAAATACAAGAGAGAGTGGGGAAAAAGGGTGATCCATTCGTTTTTACCAGGCACCGTTGTGGATTTCCATTTAATCACCAAGAGGGCCCTGGCCGCTAGCAATAGGTGGGGGGGGGGGGGGGGGTTCAAGCCCTTCACTCTGGTCCATTCATCTTCATCTTTTTCCAGGCCGAATAGTATTAGCTAGGGGTCAGCGTCTCTTTGAATACCTTCTATTTCTTTAATCCACCCCAAGACCTCATTCCAGAATACTTTGATGTGCTGGCAGCCCCCACCACATGTGCCAATAGTTGGCTATTTCTCTGCATTTCCTCCAGCATGTTGGACTCATTGTTTGGGACATTTTAGAAAGTCTAAGGGGGTCGTATTGCCATCTGTGTAGGAGTTCGATTGCATGAAGCTTGTATTGACTGGATATAGACATTTTGGAGGCCACTCTACACAGTTTCCCATAGGTCAGGGTGTATTTCTTCCCCAAAGTCTTTTTCCCATCTCATTCGTAGGGGTTCCGTTGATCCGTCGCCCGCCGCTATTAATTCTTGATACATTGCAGATATGAGGCCTTTCATCTCGGATTTAGAGTCAGAGTTTCTCAAATGGGGTAAGGTCTCTGTTTAGTTTGTCTCTCCATTCTGCCTTTGTTAAGACCCCTTTCAGTTGGATGTACTGGGATGTGGAGAGGGTGCCTATACCTAACGCCTCCGTCAGGTCTGGTAAAGTGATAAACAAGTATTTCTTCTGCAGCTGTCCTACTCTCTCCAGGCCTGCCTCATACCATGTTTGGAACCTACCCACATTAGGTATATGGTTGTTTATGCCGGGCGACCATAAGTGACTGAGCGGGGACGGCCAGGTGGTGATTCTGCGCATTTCCTTGCCTGTACACCATATACTCCATATAGTGCTCAAAATGGGGTGGCCTTTGATTCTTCGTTGTACCCTTTTGTGTGGGGTCCATAGCCATTCCAAATAGTGGCCGGAGACAAATAGTGATTGTCCATTTGGACCCATTGGAGGTTTTTATGGTCTCTGAGGTGTGGGAACAGGACGCGCAGCTGAGCGGCCTTATAGTAGATCCTCAGGTCGGGGTGCCCAACCCCTCCCTTGTCTTTGGGGAGCGTTAGTGTATTGTATGGGATTCTTGCTTTCTTCCCCTGCCATATGAATCTTACCATGAGCTTTTTGGCTTCAATAAAGAACTCTTTTGGTACTCAACCGGTAACATTTGGAAGGGATACAGAAAACGGGGAAGGCATACCATCTTAACTGCATTAACTCGGCCGATCCAGGTGATCGTGAGTTTTTCCCATTTTTTAAGATCGGCTGCGAATCGCTGGAGGAGTGGAGGAACGTTGGCTTCAAAAAGGTCATTCAGGGTTTTAGTAATCTGTATGCCCAGATATTGCAGTGTGGCATGTTCGAGCTTAGGGCCCAACGGGAGAAACCTGGCGTCATTCACTTTTGCGGTTCCCTGGAGGGGGAACAAAATTGACTTGATTAGTTTGAGGGCGTGAGGGATGGACTCTGAGGGGTTAGTTATGTGGAGGCGAATGTCGTCTGCGTAGAGGGCTACTTTGTATTCTGTTGGCCCTAGCCGCATCCCCTCTATTAAAGGATCCGCTCATCTTTTGTGCCAGGAGTTCTAACGAAAGTGCAAATAGGATTGCAGAGCGGGGGCATCCCTGTTTAGTCCCGCGTTTCAGTTCGAACCATCTGGAGTATTCTCCGTTGACAAATATCGCTGCCTTTGGGGATGTGTAAATTGCTCGTATTCCCTTTCTAGTTCTTTTTTAAAAAAACGTTCCTTTATTGGCAAGGAACCGTAGCAGGTACACTTAACATTACGACAATCCACATTTCATATTTGAGAGCGTAAAAAACAAGCAGTGCATATGCAACAAACAGGCACGTTCTACAAGAGCAAAACAGAACTAGCAAGGTTGCTCATAGTCCGGGTTGTGCTTCCGCTCGATTCGGTGACTGAGGCAAGGATAGAAGCTCTAAGTCAGCTTTACTGTTCAAATAACTACAAAACTCTGTCCACACATTTTTTGGGCGAGCATTCACAGGTAGTGTATTGATATAGTCTTCCTCGCACACTTGTGTCCAGGTGAGGGCCTTTAGCCACATTTCCAGCGAAGGGGGGGAACGCCGCTTCCAGCACTGCAAAATGCATCTTTTAGCCACTATAGCCCCCACATTCAGAAAATTAGCGACCCATTTTGCCTCAGCTCCCTCCCACAGCCCGAATAGCACCGCCAGGGGGTCAGTGTTTATCCGGAACCCCACCATCTCTGAGAGAGCCTCAAGCACAGCTTTCCAGAACGGGGCCAGCGCCCCACAGGACCAGAACATATGAGCATGATCCACTTCATTGGACCTGCATTTTTGGCAGTACTGCCGTATGTGTGAATTTGCCCCACCACTTGAGTATAATACAGGCGATTAAGGAGTATATATTGCACGCATCTGAATCTAGAATTGAGGGAGACCCTGCGTGTGTGTATGCACATTTTTGCCCATGTGTCATCAGCGATTGCCAACCCCAATTCATGACTCCATGCGTCCCGAAGCTTGTGAGATGGTTCTGCAGATTGTGCCATCAACATCTTATATGGGGCCGACGTTATGCCCCTACCCCCCGCAGAGTTAGCGATATAACAAATCTCCAGGGATTCAGGGGGTTCATCCGGGTATGAAGGCCACATGTCCTGCACAGCCGCTCTAAGTCTGAAGTAGTGTAGTAATTCTAGTGCCAATTTAGAGTGTCCTGGTCGCCATGTCTGCGGGGTGATACATTTCCCCTCGGGAAATAAGTCCGAGAACGCCCGATACCCCAGGTCCAGCCAGTATCGCTTGAGGAGTACATCCTGTGTGGGGGCGAGGCCTGGAAATGACCATATAGGTAACCATTTGTATTAGGGGCAGGGGTGGACTGGCATATAGGAAACGCTGGAAATTTACCGGTGTGCCTCTGCAGCCAGGGCCTCGTTAGTGTAGTAACTTTCACATTTTCCCATAGGAAAATGCTTGGGCTTGCTGAACATGTGTAATATGGGACCACTTTGAACATTATTTCCAGGGCCTCTTTTGGTTCCCAGTCCACCCCTGAGTATGGGCGGTGTTCGGAGTGGGATTGCAGAATCGATTTCCATGCAATGATCGTGGTGGCCACTGGGTCAGCCGGGGCATCAGTTTGGTACGAGTGGAAGAGGATCAGGAACATAACATTCACCCCCTCGGTTGCTAGAATCTCAAGTTTGACATGGGGAGGAGGGTCCAGATATCTATACCAGTGTGTTGCATGCTGGGCTTGTGCGGCAATCCAATATCGGGTTAGATCCGGGGTGTTAAACCCCTCCTTCTCATAGGGCAAAGTCATATGTTGATACTCGGACAGCGCCAGAGTGCCATAGGAACCGGGCGCACCCCGCGTGCAAGTTTGTGAAATATTGCTTTCCAGGCCAGAGCGGGACATTAGCGAATATGTATAGGAGCTTTGGAACTATAATCATTTTGATTAGTGACAGCCTTCCCGAGAGAGAAAGGGGGAGGCTGCGCCACCTCTCCATTCTAGCTTCTGCATATTGTGCAGCAGCAATATAGTTGTCCGTCAATAAAGAGGATCTCGACGGGGATACCTGGACCCCAAGATACTTGATGCCTTCTGGGGCCTACCGGAGTGGGAAGTCACATGTCGGTTGGGGAGTTGCGGCTGTGAGAGGGAAGATGTCTGACTTGGTATACTTTATGGTGAAGCCCGAGAATGTACCTATTTTAATTATCTCGCAGATGATTGGGTCTAAATGGGCCGATGGATCCCTGACATACAGAAGCACGTCGTCCGCGTACAGTGATATGATTTCAGGCGTGTCCCCTTACGGGTGCGTTTGTCTCTTACACTATCTGCCATAGGCTCAATGGCCATCGCAAACAACAAAGGAGAGAATGGGCATCCCTGGCGTCTTCCTCTATGGAGGGTAAAAGGCGCTGATGTGCGAGAGTTGACCAGGACTCTGGCCACTGGATTGGTGTACAGCAGCTTGATGTAGGAGAGCATGTGTGGACCAATTCCCATTTTTCCAAGTATCGCCCACATGTATTGCCATGAAACCATATCAAACGCCTTTTGGGCATCAAGTGTAACAGCCACCGCGTTAGCTTTAGGGTCAATTCTAGAGATGACATTAAATAGTCGCTGGATATTTAATGCCGTGGAGCGGGCAGGGACAAAGTCGCTTTGGTCCGGGTGGATCAAGTGTGGCATGATGGGGCGCAACCTCTTCGCAATGACCTTGGCGAAGATTTTGGTGTCTGTATTTATAAGAGCGAG
The DNA here is from genome assembly GCF_040938575.1 of Ambystoma mexicanum. Classification (NCBI taxonomy): domain Eukaryota; kingdom Metazoa; phylum Chordata; class Amphibia; order Caudata; family Ambystomatidae; genus Ambystoma; species Ambystoma mexicanum. The sequence goes on along the minus strand of NC_090921.1, from coordinate 738,465,357 downwards.
AGGTCTATAGGAGCCACACTCCTCCGGGGGGGTTTGCCCGGCTTAGGAAGTACGGTTATAATGGCCTCACGTAGGGACTGGGGGAAAGTAGCGAGGCAGAGCGATTCGGTCCACACCTCATGTAGGCGCGGGGCCAGTAAGGCAACATGTTCTTGATAAAATTCAGCGGTTAGGCCATCTGGGCCAGGAGCCTTACCCTTAGGGAGAGCTGAGATGGCCACAGTTATCTCGTCGGGGGTGATGGGGGGCATCCAATTGCTTCCTGGTGTACTGGGATATATAAGACATGGGTATACGGTCCAGGAGGAGATCCAGGTCCTGTCCTATGCTCGTGCTGTGGTGCATAGAGAGCAGAATAGAATTCTGCAAAGGTCTCCAGAATGGGTTGATCAGACCAATGCTGCACTCCGTTCCCATCCCTGATACTATCGATCCAGGTTCTGCCCCCGTCAATCAGGGCCAGCCTGGCCAGGGTACGACCCGGTCTCTCCCCCTCGCCATATTTCCGCACCGCGGTGGGTCGGGCATAGTATCAGATCTCCCTGAGGGCATGGGCCTTAAAGGAATCCAGCTCCGCTCTTATCTGCGCCAGCTTGGGTGGGGAGGGAGCGGAAATGTATTCCCGCTCCAGTTCCTTAAGTTTGGTCTCAGAACGTTGTAGAGAGTTCTTAATGTTTTTCAGGACCCCTGCCTCCCTAGAGATGCACATCCCTCTGATAAACACCTTAAATGCCTCCCACCGGATCCCATCAGTTGTGTCATGACGTTTGTCGTTATCAAAAAATGAATTAATATCTGCCAGGATGTCAGCCCTTTCTAGTTCTTGGGCCTATTCCAACCTTCTGCAGGACTGCTCCCAGAAAATCCCACTATACCCTATCAAAGGCCTTCTCCGCATCTATTGACAATAGAACAGGGTCGTTGGGAAGGTTATGGGCCGTGTGGATGAGGTGTAATGTTTTGCGCATGGAATCGGCTCCCTGTTTCCCCAGTATAAACCAGACCTGGTCTGGGTGGATTAGGCGGAGCATTAATGTTTCCAGTCTGGTAGCTAGTACCCTAGATTTTGGCATCAAGATTGAGGAGGGAAATAGGGCGGTATGATCCACAACACTTAGGGTCTCTCCCCTCCTTGGGGATCACTGTTATCAATGCTTTTTTAAAGGAGACTGGTGCCACACCTGTTTCTATTATTTCGTTAAATAGTTCCGTTAAGCAGGGTGTCAGTTGCTTAGCAAAAGTTTTATAGAACCCAGTAGTGTAACCATCCTCCCCCAGGGATTTGCCTAGTGTTAACCTTTTAATTGCATCTTGGATCTCGTGTTCAATAATTGGGGAATCGAGGCGCTCGGTTTCTGCATGCGCTATTGTAGGCATGGTGATCGGGGATAAGTAAGAGTCTATATCTAACTGGCCAGAGATTATCTCAGAGGTGTATAGCTTCTCATAGAAATTGGCAAAGGATTTCGGGATGGTGCGGGGGGTCTGGGCAGAGGGGGTGGAGTCCTCAATTATTTTGTTTACCTTGCGCTCTGCTCTTTGTTCTCTGAGCCTGGACGCTAATAGAGCGTCGGCCTTGTCTCCTTTTTCATAACATTTCTGTTTTAAAAACTGCAGTTTGCGTACTACTTGATCATGTTCCAACAAACGTAATTCTTCCCTTTTTTGTTGGGCTATTTTCATTCTGTCTAGGTCTACCTCTGGGTCTTTCCTTATCTCTCCCTCCAATTGACATATTTCGGTCCACAGCCTTTGTACTATGATCTTCCGCTCCCTTTTCTTGGAGGACCCCTCTCGTATAAAGATACCTCTCCATGTGGCCTTCTCCACCTCCCAGATTATTTGTTTGGAGACCTCCCCATCATTATTCATTTTAAAATATTCATCAATTTCGGTCTCCATGGTAGTTTTGAAAACCAGATCCTTCCAGAGAGTCTCGTTACACCGCCACTTCCCTCCGTTAACGGGTAGATCCGCCCAGTTGATATCCACCAGTACCATGTCGTGGTCGGACCAGGTTATCGGGACGATGTCTGAATGATGTGTAGTGGTTGTGAGGTCGCTTGTGAGATATATGTAATCAATACGCGTAAATGTGTGGTGGGGGTTTGAGTAGAAGGTGTAACCGTTTTCGGTGGGATGCTGTCATGATCTCCGCTTCCAAAAGATCAGGACTTGTCCGACTCCCTTGGAAGCAGACCCATAACCCCGGTTCCGAGTGCCAGCCAGTCCCAATTGGGACCTTTTGGACCCTGTCCTGGCGCCAGTGGCACCAGGCTCATAAAAATGCCCAGTCCCAGCGCTGGAAGCGCCGGGCTCATAATGCTTGGGTGGACTTACCTGCAGCAGACCATGCTGCTTACTTACCTGCCAGTTGAGCCCCTGATCGTCTTCTGTTTGGGACTACTTTTCCTGTTGGGTGGGGCAGGAGCCACTCCCTAGGTTCAGAACACTGGAACTCTTCTGGAAAGCAGGAACTCTTTTCTCACCTAGGCGAGGCTGTGGAAGGAGACCTCTAAGCACTACAGGAGGCTATTTAAACCACACCCGATGGATGAATCTTGCTTTGCGTTATTTTGCATTCTCTGCAGCAGAACGCTCATCGTGTCTTCTGCTTCTGATCCTGGGGAAGAATGGGCAACAAAGGCTTACCATCCTGGAATCCAGTCTTCAGCAGCACCTGTAAAGACAAAGAAAGAACAGGTTAGCACTACGGTCTTCAGTGGCAGCGCATCTCTTACCTGGTCCATCGGCTGTCACCAACGCCTCGCGCTGCATTCCGGCATCTGAAAGACAAAAGCTTACCAGCTCTTCGCATGCTCCGGAGGTCCTCGCACTGCATTCCGGCATCTGAAAGACAAAAGCTTACCAGCTCTTCGCACGCTCCGGAGGCCTTCGGCGCTGCATCCCGCATCTGAAAGACAAAAGAAGGTGCGTTTAAAGACATTGGGCAACTTTATTACTCACGTGCCATTACTCCTTCCCACGCCGAATCCAATGGGTATTCCAGCACCCTTCAGCTTCTCTAAAGCTCCGAACTTGTACCTGCAAGATAAAAGGGACAGTTAGTGCGCATCGTGAAGCAGGCTACAAGCGCTTACTTACGTGCTTCCAGGAGCTTCTATTCCTCACGCGGGTTCGATCCTCAACTCTCATCAGCCCGCCATCCGCCATCGCCGGAACCCTGCAAAACAAGAGATATCATTACAAAAGACTTTTAAGACATTTGAAGTGCCCAGAACTTACCGTTCGTGCAGTTCACGACGGACAGCAGTCCTCTGAGGTCAAGAGGCCTGCACCCTTATCCAGTGAAGAAACTGGTTACGGTACCCTGCCCCGAGGCAGATGGAGAGCTTGGCGTTCACTTACCTAAGGTGAAGGCGTTAACCTTTGGGGTTCTACAGGAGAAGAGAAAGGGAGGAGGAGAGAGGCATCCAATAACCCCAGTTCATTAATCCCATATTTTCTATCTGCAGACATCTTACTCTTCGAGTCAGACATACAGTGCACAGAGGTCCAGCCCAAAGAGCCAACCGTGTGTTACACATCACCTTTGAAGATACGGCATTCACCCAGTCAAGACCGGCGCCTCTGCGGCAATCAGGTGAGCGTTACAGATGCATAATTCTCCACACATCCTTCATGTGATACAGTTCCATCATTGCGGCCAATTCGGTGCGGTCGCTCTTGTATTGGTGTCTAATTTCAGGTCTACCCGGTTTCCAATCTTTATACGGGTCAGCCCATTGGTTGAAATCTCCTCCCATATGATATGCCCTGTGGCTTCTAACATTATTTTAGGGATCGTTTTCTCAAAAAATGAGACCTGTCCAGTGTTAGGTGCATATACAGTGGCAATGGTTACCTGTACTTTTGCTATTTTTCCAGTTATGAGGAGAGTACGGCCCCCAACGTCAGACCATGTTTTGTCCAATTCAAATTTGATTCCTTTCCGGAGTAGGATTCCGACACCACCTCTCCTGAGTGGGCTCGAACTCCAGACCTCCCCGCTTCCCCAGGATGCTCCGCTCTTCGCCTCTAGCATACTTGGTCTCCTGCAGGAGGAGTATGTCAATATTGGATCTGCAAAATTCCCTGAGGACCAAGGACCTTTTGGTCGGTGAGTTCAAGCCTTTCACATTAATAGTCCTGACCCTGAGTGAGTCCCTTGCCCTGTGTTCATCAGGTGTTGCCATTGTTGGGTATCTTTGGGGGATCGCTCACTTCAGGCGATATTCGATTCTTCCGTCCCGCACTGTCAATGATAATACAAATTCGTTCAGATGTTGGTGCTACTGTTCTCAGGTTTCTCTTTCCCCCCCCCCGAGTTGATGGTGTTCAAGTGAACCCAAGAACTGAAGATGTGTCATTTTCAGCACCTTGACGGCTTCCGATTCGGACTTGGTGGAAATGTTCAGTCCAGTATCGGACCACCAGCGGAGACCGTTACCTCACAGTCCCATTCGATTATACCATCGTGACATACAAATGAGTCCCCCTCTCACGTCTTCCCCCCACGTCATATATTGCCGCAATAACAATGAAAAGGAAATAAAGGTGTAACAATACGTGCACTCTCCGGCCCTTTCTTCGGATGCTCATTTCCCTCCTACTTCAGGGGGGAGATTTGCGGCCGGGAGCCATCGTCCTGCCGGTGATCCTATTGCTCTGCGGCAATGGGTGACTGTTTCTGGACATTTCAGACGGAGATTTCAATCAGTTGGCTTGCAAGGTCCGTGAGATTCCCATTCATTTTCCGTTTTCAGGCATATTGTTTGGTCTCCTATATTTCCTTGATCCTTTCACTCTTCTTCTAGGGCCCTGGAGCTCCCATTGCATTCCCGCTTGTTCAGTCTCGTCTCCTTCGCCCCCTCTTGGGGCCGTTCCAAGAATGTCCGCAATGCAATCCTTGATCTCCTGCTTGGACCGAAGGAGGCTGCAGAGGCGCCTCAGCGCCAGCGTGAGCGAGGATATATCCTGGAAAATAATAATTTGAGCACCCCCCAATGTGATTGAGTCCCCGGATCTGGCCTTTGCCAGGATCCTGTGCCTTTCCTGCTATCGGTGGAATCTTGCGAAGACAGAGCATGGGCCAGCGGGGGGCCCACCTGCCCTATGGATCCGTTCTGTTTTGGGCTAGTCTATCTCTTCATCTGCCATTAGGATTTTTATGATATGTATTGTGGTTTTCAGTGAGTCCTCAGTTTCTCCCTCGGACTCTGGAATTCCAAAAAATCGGAGGTTGTTCCTTCTTTCTGTTTTCCAAATCGTCCATTTTTAGGTGCATCTCCTCCTCCCCTTTTTTCGATGTTACGAATTCTCGTGTCCATTTGGGCTTGAAGGGTGTCAATCGAGGCCTGATTGTTCTCGACACCTTCTAATCTCTCTTCAAAATTGTCCATTCTCTGGGTGATCCTGTCGATCATACCGCCTAAATTGGCCCCCCAAGTTCTTTATCTCACATAACAATGCAGCAATGTCCCCTTTGGTGGCGGCGGCCCCTGCTTCCGCTGCCTCTGTCAACATTGTTGCTTTCTGTTCAGGGGTCAGGGAGAATGGGGCGTAGGTTTACTTGGCGAGCTTACTTTTAGCGTCAATAGAGTGGGTCCTAGGTTAGAGGAGGCACACGCTCCGTAATCGGGGGGCCTTACCCTCTTTGTAGCAGCGTGGATTGGTGGGAGCAGGGCAGGTCCAATCGTTCAGGCCTTTGCGTGGCTCGTGACAGGGCTGGAGTCACATAGACTATGAGGCTTGCCCTGATGAAGGAACTATATTCCGAAATACATTGGCACTAGAACCCTCATATGTATCTATCTGTATTTGTGCTGAAGTCTGCGTCATCTAAGTAAACATTTAGTGAATACGACTAAAGAAAATTACTTCAAAACAGAAAATAATGACTGATTTTTTTTTTTTTTTACAAGAATTAACAAAATACTGAAATTATTACATTCTGAGAGAGAGAGTGTACAACAGTTTCTGAAACCCTCTTTTTGGGACAATATTAGAGAGCAACTGAATAGCTGGATTTTTTCATCCAGCTTACCTGCTATACAATATATATTCTGAAATCATAAATAAATCTGTCGTGTTATTCTGAGATCAATAATCACCTGGATGGGGCTCCATAGATGAATGTCTTGTTCAAAATTCAAGTGCTGTTTCATGCAGCATGGTATAGGCATGTGTTCAGATTTGCTTTTTAATCGGCCAGTAAGTGTGACAATATAGACTGTGATCTTGTAAAAGGAAACGGATTATGTCTAAAAAAAAAAGCTATTTACAATTAAAATCAATTTTGCAGGAAAGAGTATTGGATTTGGTTTATACCTATCGGGAGATAATCCATAAGCGATCCATTCTTTTGCTCAATAGGTTCCTCAATCTACAGTTAATTTGTACTGTTTGTATTGGGTCCTTTAGTTGGTATGATCATATTATTCCCCTCCCCTCCCACTTCCTGGTTCTCCTCTTCTTCCCTCCCGCCTCCCTGCCCGCCCACCCCCCTCTGATTGGCTGCCTGGCTGCCTTCCTCCTGGGCTACTCGACGCCCGCTCCCCTGCTCGCATCTTGTTCCAGCTGAGCGTGGGTTGAGCGGTCGCCAGCAGCCCAGAGGGAACTGCAGGCCCTGGAAGCCCTCCCGAGTCCATCCGTGAGGAAAGTGTGTTGCTTTAAAAATATTTAAGTTTAATTTTTCTCTGCGCTCCGAGCGCGTTGTTGTTGCCTGATCCCCCCTCCCCTCCCACTTCCTGGTTCTCCTCTTCTTCCCTCCCGCCCCCCTGCCCGCCCACCCCCCTCTGATTGGCTGCCTGGCTGCCTTCCTCCTGGGCTACTCGACGCCCGCTCCCCTGCTCGCATCTTGTTCCAGCTGAGCGTGGGTTGAGCGGTCGCCGGCAGCCCAGAGGGAACTGCAGGCCCTGGAAGCCCTCCCGAGTCCATCCGTGAGGAAAGTGTGTTGCTTTAAAAATATTTAAGTTTAATTTTTCTCTGCGCTCCGAGCGCGTTGTTGTTGCCTGATCCCCCCTCCCCTCCCACTTCCTGGTTCTCCTCTTCTTCCCTCCCGCCTCCCTGCCCGCCCACACCCCCCCCCCTCCCCTTCCTCTCCTCCCTCTTCCTATAACCTCCCCCCTTCCTGGGCAGCCCTCTGCCCGGCAGCCCCTGCGGCTAAGGGCCCCAAGGCCAAGGGCGACTCTCGCAGTTGCGGCTCCCTGTGTGTCTGCAGGTGTCCGCAGGGGACGCCAGGCGCCAGCTCCTCCGCTTTCCGGCCCACCCCTCCTCACCTTGCTCACCTCATCCACATTATGCCTCCCCCTCCCTATCCCAATTTACTGTTAAACTAGGGTGCTTTTTTCTCCCCTCGCAGGATTCTCAAACTTAGGTGGCCCTGACCTAATACGCATTACTGTTTGCCCTGCATTGTGTTAAACTAGGGTGCTTTTTCTCCCCTCGCATGATTCTCAAACTTAGGTGGCCCTGACCTAATACGCATTACTGTTTGCCCTGCATTGTGTTAAACTAGGGTGCTTTTTCTCCCCTCGCATGATTCTCAAACTTAGGTGGCCCTGACCTAATACGCATTACTGTTTTGCTCTGCATTGTGGTAAACTAGCGCCCTCCACTCACTTCCTGTCTGCATACTCGGGTCGTCCGCCTCCCCTCCTACTCCATGGTACTCTCAATCTCGCCTATCTACTCTAACTGCTTCTCTATTGACTATCCTGCTCTCCTCACTAAATCCGGTAGGAAAAAGTTTAAAAAGGACATCCTGGTCTCCAACCCAGGCCTCCCTATCGCTGACACCTACACGAGCGCCTGCTCCAAGGAAACTCTCACTGACATTCTCTTTTTCGTGCCTTCTCCTGACCTATGGACCCCTCACATGGTCGCTGTGCTCTCTCCTTTCTCCTCCTCTCCCATTAATGGTGGCACCCGTTGGGATGTCCTCTTGGCCCCTTTCCACTCCTCTAAGGCCATCATTAATGTCTATGCCAACGGGACCGTCTTGGTCCAAGGCCCTCAGGCCAACCTTCACCTCTTTGATAGACGCTTCCCACGCCTCATCAACTTCCTCTCCGCTCCCGCTGTCCCCCCTCCTCTGTCCTCGGCTACCTTGCCTCTCCCCTCCCTCCCTGCCCCTTCTCTTGCTCCCTCTTCAACTCCTTCTCTAACACCTCCGCAGGGCGTACCTCTGATCTGTACCCCTCCCCGGAAGTTTTTCAAGGGTGGCAACCTTCTCCACATTGCCACTCTAAATTCTCGCTCTGCCATCAAGCACTCCTCTGATATCTGTCGCCTTCTTGAGGAACTGGACCTCGACGTCCTCGGTCTCACTGAGACGTGGTTCACTGCCAGCTCTGCCACCAGCTTCGACACACTCCTACCTGAAGGCTACAAGATCCTCTCCGTGCCCAGGCCCAACCGTTCAGGGGGTGGTGTTGCCCTTATCTTCCCTGAGTGGATTCCTGCCACTGTCACTCCTACGCAGACCTACTCCTCTTTTGAATGTCTTGTCTGCCGACTCTCTCTCTCTCCTAGCCATTCCCTTACCGTGGCTACTATCTATCGGCCACCTGGTCAAATTTCCTCCTTCCTCTCTGAGTGGGCTGACCTCTCCTCCTCACTCCTGTCCTCAACCACCCAACTCCTCTCTCTCGGTGACTTCAACATCCACCTCGATGCCTCCTGTCCCCCCACTGGTCTCTTTCGCGAACTCTGCAACTCTCTCTCACTCTCTATTCTCCCGTCTGGGCCTACCCACTCTGCAGGGCACACTCTTGATGCTCTGATCTCCTCTGACCTTCCCCTCTCCCTCCCTCTCTCCACTCCTCTCTCCTGGAGCGATCACTTTCTCCTATCCTCCCACCTCTCCCTCCCTACCCCACAGGCAAAGCCACCCTCTTCACTGCCACCCACCTTCTCGGTCATCCGACCCATGAAGCGCGTGTCAGCTGAGGCTTTCGCCGCTACCTTCTCGCCCCCTCCTCCCCCCTCGGCTGACTCCCACCCTGACACAGCCCTCTCCATGCTCTATTCCGCTATAACTGATACTCTCGATATCCTTGCCCCCGTCATGAGAATCCGCCTGAAGCCCAAAGCCAAATGTAACTCCTGGTATGACTTGGATCTCGTCACCCTAAAACGCAAGTGCAGGGTGGCAGAGAGGAAATGGCGTGCTTCATGTTCATCCTCTGACAAACTGGCCTGCCGCCTGCTCCAAAGGCAATACCGGCTCTCCGTTCTCACCAAGAAGAGAGCCCTTATCCAAGCCCGCATCTCTGAGGCATCTAACAACTCGGCCGAACTCTTTAAAATCTGCAAGGAGCTGGCTAACCCTGCTGCAGTCTCTACCTCTCCGGTCCCCTCCCAGGCCCTCTGCACTGCACTGGCCTCGCACTTCATCTCAAAAACTCAGGACATCCTATCCTCGCTCTCCTCCTCTCTCCTCCCTCCCTCTCTTCCCGGCTCTTCCTCTTGCTCTCTTGCAGCCGCCCCTCCGCCCCCCTTCTCTGCTTTTCCACTTTTTTCTGCTGATGAGGTTTCCAGACAAGTCCGATCTATGAAAGCCTCGTCAAAACAGGTTCACCCCTGTTCCTCCAAAACCATCAAGGACCACATCGACTCCCTGGCTCCTGCCCTTGCAGACTTTTGCAACCTCTCATTCGCCTCTGGAGTCTTCCCATCCCCCCTCAAGCACTCCCTTGTGCACCCCCTCCTCAAGAAACCCTCTTCCGACCCCTCCTGCCCCGCTAACTATCGCCCAATCTCCATTACTCCCTTCCTGGGCAAGCTCCTGGAGAAACTGGCCATCTCCCAGCTTAACCTCCATGCTGAATCTGTTGGTAATCTTCATGACCATCAATCCGGCTTCAGAGCGGCCAGAAGCACGGAAACTGCTCTCCTGAACATCCGTGAGGACCTGCTCCTGAACCTCGATTCCAACACTCCCTGTGTTCTCATTCTGCTCGATCTCTCCTCTGCCTTTGACACTGTCAACCATGCCATCCTGCTAAACCGCCTCCGTGATAACCTGGGTATCACTGGTCAGGCTCTGGCATGGCTGACCTCCTTCCTTTCCGGTCGACCCTCCCAGGTCCAAATGGGCTCCTTCCTCTCTGACATCTTTTTCTCCACCTGTGGTGTCCCCCAGGGATCCAACCTCTCTCCCTGGCTTTTCAACCAGTATCTGGCACTCCTTGCCCACCGCATCGCCGCTCTCTGCCCCTACTTCCAGTGCTATGCGGACGATACCCAGCTCATTTTCAGGCTACCCTCGGCCTCCTCCTCTCCTTCCCTCATCTCCGACTGTCTGTCTGCTATCAAGGAATGGTGTGCCGCCTATGACCTCTGCCTTAACGCCAGTAAGACTGAGATTCTACTCATCGGCACACCCACTCCCTCCTTCCCTTCAGCTCTCTGCTTCCCTTCAGCTCTCTGGCCGGCCTCCCTTGGCCCCCCTCCTGCCCCTACCTGCAAGGCTAAAAACCTCGGGGTCATCTTCGACTCCACACTCTCCTTCTCTCCTCATATATCTGACGTCTCTAAGAAGTCTCACTACCAACTGCACCTCCTCAGAGGTATTCTTCCCTTCCTCTCCTTCCCCCAGAAGCTCACTGTCTCCCGAGCCCTGGTTCTCTCAAGGCTGGACTACTGTAACAGCCTCTATCTAAATCTGCCTGCCTCCACTCTCCGCCCTCTGCAACTTATCCAGAACAGAACTGCGAGACTTGTCCTTGGCCTCAAGCCCAGGGACCGTATCTCTCCTGGACTGAAATCTCTTCACTGGCTCCCAGTGGCTGCGAGGATTAAGTTCAAAACCCTCTGCATTGTCCACAAGGCCTTCTGGGGCCTGGGGCCTAAATACCTTCAACTCTCTCTTCCTAAATATCTTCCTTCACGAGCACTTCGCTCATCCGTCTCCAACTCCCTCATGGTCAGCCGTTTCTCGAAGCAACGAGCTGGGGGTAGATCTCTCTCCGCAGCAGGGGCCTCCCTCTGGAACAGCCTTCCTGCCTCCCTGAAACTTGAGGAGAACCATCTCCGGTTCCGGAAGCACCTCAAAACCTTCCTCTTCGCTTCTGCCTTCTCTCTCCCTCTCCCCTGCTAAACCTGCTTAACTCCCCACTGAATTCTGCACTTAACCTGCATCTGGGCCACTCTCAGCGACCTCGGTCCAGGGCCCAGCCACTCTCCACCTGCACTGCCTCCCTTGGCCCCCCCTGCACCGTGGGACTGTCACTGTATCCCTACAGCCCCCTTCCCAGCACTTGCTATGCACTTACCTCGCACTTGCCACCAGCTGGCCCTTTTTATTCATTATTTATTTTACGCTACTTACCTTGTACTGCACTTTCCCCCCCACCTCCTCCCCTTGCACTTTCTCCTTTTTCCCCTTACCTCGGCACTTGCGCGATCTGAATGACACCTGGCCTAGTAGGATCGTTTGTCTGTCTTTCCCTTGTTTCCCCCCCCCCCGCCTCGTCGCGCCTTGAAACACTTGTGTATAGGCGCGTTACAAATACCATATCATATCATATATCATATCATATCAGTTAAGGGCCGTGTCACTCAATTAAAATCCCATTTTGGTTACAAACTTCCTAGGCTTGTATATATTGGTATTCTTACCTCCTATGGGAGTTTGAGTTTAGTGTCTGCTCCCTTGATTTTGCCCAAGTCTTAACGGTATGTTGCCAGCCAAGTGAGTCGGGCCGGAGGGAAGGATGAAGAGGGAGAGTGAATCGCAGAGGTCGCGAAAGAGTGAAGATGAGGGGAAGTCCTTCAAGAGATCTTCAGCCTTTGGGGAACCCATCAAGTGGATCTGTTCACGACCAGTGTAAACCGGAAGTGTGTACGATACTGCTCAAGGCAATTTCCCCTAAGAGGAGCTCTAGGAGACTTGTTCGTAGTGGACTGGGAGTTTCCACTCCTGTGCACATTTCCTCCAATCCCCGTCATTTGTCAAGTCTTCAGGAGGTTGAGAAAGTTTGGGAAATCCATGATCCTAATTGCTCCGGATTTTGGGGGGGAGGGGGGAGCAGGGAGAGGGAGAGACACTCTTCACGTATGGTTTCTCAGAGGTTAAGATACAAGGATTGAAACCTCCCAGAAGACATAATGGAGATTTTGCATTCGGCCAGAAGGCTAGCAACAAAGTCCTTGTACCGCTGCCGTTGGAACAAATTCTGCAGCTGGTGTAGGGCTAAGAATGAAGATCCGTTTACATGCAATAAACCTATGGTGTTATCGTTCTTATTACACGTGGCTAATTTGGGACACCAGGTTGGTACAATCAATGGTTATCTTGCAGCGCTCTCCATTTTTAAATGCTCTTCTGAAGATCTATCTTTCTTCAAAATTCCCATTGTGATACAATTCTTAAAAGAACTGACAAATACATTTCCCCCAAGTTCCAACTTGGGACCTCAACTTGGTATTGAGATTTGTAATGTGTGCTGCTTTTGAGCCTATCCATACCTGTCCTTAAGGTTATTAATCTGGAGGACCATCTTTTAGTAGCCATTACATCAGCCTGAAGGGTGAGTGAACTTCAGGCCTTGTCCTGCAAGCCTCTTTATGATATGATGATAAGGCATTTGTAACGCGCCTATACACAAGTGTTTCAAGGCGCGACGAGGCAGGGGGGGGGGGAAACAAGGGGAGACAGACAACGATCTTACTAGGCCAGGTGTCATTCAGATCGCGCAAGGGTAGAGGGGAAGGGAAAAGTGCATGGGGGAAAGGGAGAGGGGAAAGTGCAGTACATACAATCTTTTAGTTGGAGAAGGTAGTACCTAAGGTGAAACCAACCTGCTTACCTAAGATTATGTCGAAGTTCCATTTAACTCGGAAGATAATTCTATCATCATTTTATCCTCCTCATCCTGGAAAGGAAGAGGAGAGATTGCAGGATGTCTAGGATAAAAAAACAATGATCAACTTTTTGTAGGTTACATGGGCCACAAATTGGGTATGGCAATTTCAAAACAAACCTTTTCGAGATGGATTATTTTGGGAATAACTGAATGTTACAGATTAGCAACAAAAGATCCCCCGGAGGGTCTTAGAGCTCATTCAACCAAGGGCATGTCTACCCCCTTTGCATTACAGAGGTGTCGCAATTAGGGATATTTGTGCAGCTGCCACATGGTCGTTCGTACACACCTTTACCAAACATTTTAATCTGGAGTCTTCCTCAATCTGAGAAGGTTTATTTGGAAAGGCAGTGATACATTCTGAGCACACAGACCTATGAAGGAACTCCCTAAATTATTATGAGCCTGAAAATTCGGACTCCCTCCTCCAGGAATACTTAAACTGCTTTGGCAGTTCATCATTAAATGAGGAATATGTGGGAGGACACAATTCGAAGAACAAGTTAGTTACCCATGGTAACATTCTTTCGACTGGATGTTCCTCCCATGTATTCCTCATCGTCCCTCCCAACCTGCCCCGCAGTAGGATTTTCCATACGATTGCAGTCTTCACTCTTTCAGGAGAAGTCACTGTCGGGTGTGGTTTATCCTATACATGTTTTTAAAAAACGGAACTGAAGCCAGCAGTTGCTGCATCCGCTTTATACCAACGATGACGTCGACATCGAGACTGATGCCTCCGATGGACACGGAGTCGCCAGAAATCGACACGCAGGCCATCCGCTGAAAAAATCTCCCAAGCAGCTGAAGCTGGATATGGAAATATCATAATATGAGGAATACGTGGGAGGAACATCCAGTCGAAAGAACGTATGAGTAAGTAACTTGTTCATCTCCATTTATCGGACAAAGATCAGTCCTTGAACTTATAGATGCCTTAATGTCTAAGAGAGAGGACTCTGGGAATGTGTATTAAAACTACTCATGGCGCTTCACATAGCCAGATATGTTATGAGCTGGGCTCATTATCCTGGGAAGTTCATTCAATGGAAGAAACTGCAACTCTATAATCCATATTCTCATGCTGATCCTGGCTCTCGTTTCTACGATTTGTTTGTAGTCTACAAATTGAGCAAATTGCCTCCACTGACCAACTTTGAGTATATGTGAACTATATTTAATAGAGATGCAGTGCGACGTTTGGAAAGAAAAGATAAATCTCCCCTCAATTAAAAGTTGTCACTACACTGGGTGAAGAATGAAATGATATAAAAATACACAAAACTAAAATATTCACATTTCAAATGGATTGTGTCCCCTGACGTATTCCTCATCTTTGATACTCGAGGCTGCTTGCAGCTTGCTTCAGATTTTTTTACGTCTATGCTGGTATATGTAGCACGAGCAGTGACGGTTGCCTCAGTCCTTTTTTGCTGCATGCCAGTGAGCTTCGGAGCTATTGCCTCATCAAATTTTCTTCTATGTACTTCATCTTTGACACCAAGACTGGTTTTATATGGTGCGCCGATTTATGGGGCATAAATGCCCATAGCGTGCCCGCACCGAGTCTGTATATGGTGCCTGTGGGGTAAGCCACAAATTTAATGACCCCCTGTCTTGCCAGTCAATGATAATCTAGGCTTTACGAGAGAGGAAGGGAAAACTCGGAGCAAGTAGGCCTTCTGCTAAATTCCCTTCCATTACCCCTTCAAAAAGAATATTTTTCGATGACTCCAGGGACATGTCCCCAGAGAGGGAGCGCTCCAGACACCATAATCGTTCAAGGTCGACGTCGTGACGTTCGTCCTCCCACAAACCCAAGAAGCCGCGTCACAGGTCTTCGCCATCTTCTTCCTCCTCACCTGACTGGATGGTTGCCTTCTCTAGGGAAGGCATGGTATCACAAGGATGACACTGACACAAGGGATACAATTTGTAAAACCTTTATATCGAAAATATTGGGGCTGGAGAAACTCATACTTTGCCCTATAACTAGGGTGGTGTTAGTCTCGACCATCAAACGATAAAACAGTCATAGTGGAGTCTCAAATCAAAATGGTTTTATTGCTAACAAAACCTAATGCCTGCGCTATCTTGTGTACAAAAAGTTTAAAAAAGTGAATCCTAGCTGCTTGCTGAGCAGGAGTTATTACTGGTCATTAGATTTCAGCCACATAATGATGATGGATCTGAAGTTTTGGTAAGATTGGTCTATTCTCAGTGTGGGAGGCAGGGAGTTCCACAATTTGGCTGCTTGCACGGGGAAGCTGTTGCCTCGGATTGTGGAGCGTTTGAAACTAGGTATGGAGAGGCGATCTCTGTTAGCTGATCTGGGTGGTCTCAGGGAGGTCTATTTATGGAATCTCTCGGCCAGGTAGATGGGGGGCAGCATTGAGAGATTTGTGGGTGAGAGACAAGGTTTTTAGAAGAATTTTGTCATTAGTTGGGAGCCAGTTGTTCTGTCGGCTGCTCTTGGAAATGTGATCTCTTCTGGAAATGCCTAATGCCGCTCTAAGGGCATTGTTTTTTAATGTTTGGATTCTTCCGATAGTTTCTTTAGTTGATCCTAAATAGAGGGCATTGTAATAGTCCAGGCGAGACAGGATGAGGGCTTTGGCCAAGATGGTGCACCTACTGTCAGAGAAATGGCTTGCCGGTGCGAATATGTTTGCATGTGTAAGCCGTGGAGGACGCTAAAGAATTGACCTGTTTGGCAAATGAGATGTTTGAGTCAAGATAAAAGCCTAGCGTTTTTACCTTGTGTTCTACTTTAATGCTATTGCCATCTATTATGAATGAGGACTAGTCAGATCCTAGTTTTTTTAGGTTAGAGGGGGTGCCCAGGATGATGAGTTCAGTTTTATCATTCAGGCATAGACCATGCGTGGCCATCCATGCCTGGATGATGTACACTCTATTCACCAAGGCCAAATCCTTTTCATCCCCTGAAAGCGGGAGGAGGATCTGGGTATCATCTGCATAGTTAGTGTAGGTGATACCGAGATGATCCAGAACATCAAAAAGGGGCTTAGTAAAAATGTTGTAGAGTGTGGGCGAGACGCAAGATCTCTGAGGCAAACCACAGGTGATGGGAATGGGGTCGGCAGCTGCTTGAGGCGAGAAGACCCTCATTGTTCTACCATTTAAGAAGGATCTGATCCAGGTAACGGCGTCGTCGGAAAAGTGTGCTGCTGTGTCAAGGTGGTTGCATAGAATAGTGTGGTCAACCAGGTCAAACGCAGCCGAAAGATCTAGGAGAAGGAGTAGGGCTGATTTGCCGTTATCTCTAAGATCATCAACTTCGGTCTTCAGATCGATGAGGGCTTTCTCCGTTCCATGTTGGGGACGGAAGCCTGATTGTCTGGCTTCTAGTAGGTGGTGTAATTCCAGGTACTTTTGGATTTGTATATAAGCAACCTTGTCCAGAATTTTTAGAAGGAAGGTCACTGTAGTAATTGGTTTATAGTTGGTAGGTGTAGATGGGTCGAGAGTAGGTTTTTTTAGGAGTGGGAGTACCCAGGATTAGTTAAGGTTGGTAGGGATGATACCAGTAGAGAAGGACGCGTTAAGTTTTGTTATGAAGGGTGATGGGTTGTGGGCCGCATCCTTGATGAGCTGAGCCGGTCAGAGATCACCCTGACAGTTGGAAGGTTTAAGGGACAGAATAATTCTTTCCACTTCAGGAATAGAAACTTTGGTGAAGTTGAATTGGGTGGATTCATCAGCATTGGTATTCCCAGTTATTTTAGATGGAGGAGGGTCATTTAGGGAAGCTCGTTACAGGAAATTGTTTTGTAAGGTGGGTATTTTATTGGCTAGAGCATGTTGGATATCTGAACACCAGTTTATCTTTACTGCATGTGTCAGGTAATGCTATAGGGGTCTCTATTTCTTTAAGAATGGTGAATAGTACCTTCATATTGGACTTGGCTTGGGATATGCGCGTGTCGAAGGATATTCGTTTAGCTAGGCACATTTCTTTTTTTTATAGGCGGAAGACAGTTTGGTGAGTTCAAGTTTGTTGGCTTCTGATGGATTTTTTTTCCGGGCAGCCTCACAATTTCTTTTTTGTTGCCTTAGGTTTTTTAGGAAGGTTGTAAACCATTTATTCAAGTGAGTTTTCGGCTTGCTTGGTCTCAGTTTGAGGGGGGCGATCTGGTCCAAAGAGATGGTCATAATTTTGTTGTATTCCTTGACCAGGCTCTCGGGATCGGTGTTGTCTGGGAGCAGGTTGAGGGTGGGAAGTAAGGCAGGGATAAGCCTATCCGCAGTAATATTCTTTTTGTTTCTAGTTAGTGTGGGTGGAGCCCTAAGGGCGGGTGGAGGTGGGGGTCTGTTAGTAGAGAGCATAAATGACACAAGGTGGTGGTCAGTCAACTAGTGGTGAGATGGAGAGGATGTTGGCCTGACAGTTGTGGTCTGCCACCCAGTCAAGTATTATACCTTTGTTGTGGGTGGAAGTTTTACTTCTTTGTGTGAATCCAAGTTCTGAGAGGATGTTGGCTGTAGTTGGGACAAGCTGGTCTGATGGGTCATTAAAGCCCATAGTAAAGTCTCCAAGTAGAAGTACTTGCGTTGCGCCTTTGAGATTACTAGACAGGATAGTGTTAATGTCATCCTCAAATGTTCAGTGAGGGCCCAAGGGTGATATATCAGGTGGATATTAAGGGTTTGGGCATTGGTAAGTGGTACTTTAACTGATAATAGTTCACATGAGTCGACGTCGATCGGGTTGGCTATTCTCATAGAGAGGCTACATTTGTAAATAAATAGCGATTCCTCCTCCTCTGGATTTTAGTCTGTCTTGTCTCAAAATAGAGTAGCCATCAGGGACTGCTAGCATAAGCAAAGGACCTGCAGCGGGGTGTAGCCATGTCTCAGTGATGGCGAGGAAATCTAGGTCATCTCTTTGGATCAGGTTGGCAATTTCCATGGCATGTGCTACTAGGGATCTGGAGTTTATTAGAGCTCCTTTGATCTGAGGGCTCATAGCGATTGTTGTCAGTTGGGAGGCTTGTGGAGGTTCGGGTTTGCTGTGCTGTTTATTACTGCATATCAGCAAATTACCTTATTGCTGTTGAATGAGTGAAATCAAGCGTGCATAAAGCCGATGAGTACACAAAGCGGAGGAGTGCGGGGAGAGGAGTGCGCGTAGGAGGGGGTTGTTTGCGTCGGAGGGGTTGGGTGCATAGAGATGCTGAATATCATAACACAGACGGAATGAATGAAGACTATAGATCAAGTCTATATGGATAGAACAAATGTTAGACGTTGCTCGAGCGAGCCGAGGGTATGGAGCCATCTGGGGTGCACAAAGGTTATAGAAATGCGTGACATATATAGTATGGCCTGAAATGCAGAGAATGTTCAAAAAGCTTATATCGCATCATAACACACCACCACGCTTACTCTCTCCTTACACCATCACTCAATTAGAACACAGAGATACTATGACACCATTTGGTATAACTGTTCTCATACCAACATTCTACCTCCTACTGCCCATCACTCTAAATAAACACTGCTGGTTACCCACCCCCAGCCAGGTGTTCTCTTCAGGCCTAATGCAGCCACATTCGATCTGGATAAATCCTGCCAGAACGAACACATACTCTTGACCTCTCAACCACCACACCTACCGCTAAGAAGCAGCTATTACCCTAATACCGCACCAGCTGCACACCTATCCGGTGCTCACACGCACCTTGAATCTTTCTACTCTCTCTGTTGACCTGAACTTCGGTTCCCGAGGGCGTTCAACCTACCAGCGCCTTCAGACCATACCAATGGTATATAAGGCGCTATATAAGTGCAAAGTAACATAACATATGCCAGCCAAAATCGCTAAATTTATAAGGGGACAGCCCTGGTAGCGGCCAGAAATGTGGAAATCCGTTGGCTGACTCATTCCACATGTACTGGAGCTGTCAACTTATTTATGGATTTTGGGGGGAGGTGGCCGAAATATTAAAGGAGATAACAGGTTCCAGCTGACCTCAAACCCCAGAAGTACTTGTTTGGGGACATAGGTAAAAGAGCAGAATTAACCAGAAAACTGTTTGTGTCATGTGCACGCGCCACACGTAAACCACTTCCTCAAAGAACTTACATATGTTAATGAGTGTGAGGAACAATACGTGATGACAATACCAAGGGCAAGCAGACCCAAAGAGATATGGCCCCGCTTAGGGTATATTTATGTGAAATTGTATCAACTGAAGAAAGCCCCACAAGGCCCTGATGTGCATTGATTTTGTAAATTGTATGATGCAATATGTGCCTAGGTTACTCATCTCAGCGATGATTGAATGTATTGTGATGTGTTGCTGCAATGACATGTACTACAACTAATAAAGATTTTTTTTTTAAAAGAAATTTGGGCAGATCTTTTCTGCATCTTCTGTAAGCTTTTAAACAAAACTTCGTAAATATATCTTTATGTACATGATGGAATTAATTGTTAAACATATGTGGAAATATCTTAATTTTTTATGGTTGCAGTAAGTTTCTAATCTTGATGAAATTACATTTTTGTTGAAATATTGTTTTGTGTAAGGTTTGTTATAAACTGTATCAAATAAAATGAAAATAAATTTTTTTCTTTGTCACAAATCTTATGGTCTTTTTCTCAAAAACTTGTAATTTAGGCGGTGCCATATTTTTACTATCAATTTTATTCCAAATCTTTCTTAAGTTGAGATTGGCAGGCTATAATGGGTGGTAACGTCATGTTGCCCCTTTAAAAGACTCTGGCTGAGCACAGGCATATTAGGTTGCCATTATAACTTAATTAGCAATAAGTCTCTCAAAATGCTTTGATTGAAACAATACAAGCCTGCATTGCAAGCAAGTTAATAGCTGTGCCGGCTGACTCCTCCTGCTGCCCACACTTGAATAAAAATAAAAAAACATCACACTTACCTGCCACCTCCCCCCTGCCACCATCAGCAGTTGGTGAGCAGGTGCAAGTGGATGTAGGTCACGTGGCCTAAATCCCACCCACTGCCTTAGCCCTGCGTATTCCTTTCTACTCTTAGATCAAGGGCAGCTCTCGCCCGGGTGTCTGAAATGAATGGCAGATGAAGAAAAGGGCACTTCCTGTTCAGATTGGGAGGACCGAGGGCCAGAACCCCTGCTCAAACAGGTAAGCATGCACCGACATGTGTCTTCTCTCTCCGTCCGCCCAGAGGCCATCCCCACCATCACCAGGCAATGCCAACGATATTGCCCCTCATCTAAGGAATGGACTCTCCAATGCAGTAACCTCACCCACATCAGCCTCAATCCCATCAGCACCCCCTCAACGTCCACAATACGAAAGTTGATGCTTGCCAACGTCCGCTCAGCTATCACCTATGCAGCAGGCATTGCTGACGACTTCACTACACACAACCATGACACCATCTTCATCACTGAGACCTGGCTGGCACCCACATCTTAGACGTTGTTGCCCCGATGGCTACATCATCCAACACAGAGACCAGCCGAACAAGACAGGCGGGAGGCCTCGCAGTCCTCCACAAGACCTTGTGGCACTGCACCAGGCTTAACGTTGACAACATTGAAGGAGCCAAAGTCCTCTCCTGCCACTTCCCACCCTCTGTGACGGATAAAGTCACTGTCTATGCCTGTACATGATTGCACCTTTTTGCATTGCATTATGTCTGTTTAAATTCGAATCTAGGTGGTTTGTGCCTGTTCATCACTGCACCTTTTGCATTGCGATCTGTTTAAAATCATTTTTGAGGTTACATCTTGCTCCCTTTGTTATGCACTGCACTCTTCGTTATTGCCTAGTGTGCCTCTCCCTGCCACCCCCCACAATTCTCTCCTACTACACATCTCATGCACTTAACCCTGTCAGAAATGCTGTCAGGCACCTAGGATGGACTCCTGTCCTTGTTTAACCTACCCTCCCCCCTTTTTTATGCATCGCTCTTGCATTGTTGAAACGAAAGTCGGGCACGTACAATAATGTATGTCTTATGTTGATAAATGACCAATAAATCTACAGACCACCCAGACCCAGCAGCGCCTTCATCAGAGACCACACCGACCTGGTCACGACCATGTCCCTCATGCACGCCAAAATCATCTTCTAGGCGACTTCAACCTCCCAGGCAACAAGGCCACCAAACTGATGAATTAAGCTCTCCTCAGCCTTCTCGATCCCTCAGTCTCACAGCACACGGACGACCCCGGGCATGAGAAGGGTAACATCCTAGAACTAATCCTCACTGCACTGCCTTCCCTTCACTACAGCTCTCCTCTCCCGTTTGACTGGTCTGACCATCCGGCTGTACCTTTCAACATCCTGCGTAACATCCCAGTCAAGCACTCCTAGCAGAAACCCATCGGACAAATCTTCAGATCCTTCAAGAACTTCCCAGTGGAAGCCCTCAGGGAAGACCTCGCCAACTTTCCCCTCACATGTACCGAACATCCCCGAACCCAACTGCGACCCTCTACTGAAAGCACTCACCACCACCCTCACAGCCTCCATTGACCATGTGACTCAAACAACGCACATGCAAACCGAAACCGTCAGCACCCTGGTACACGCAAAAACGCAACCTCAGCAAGAGGGTCATCTGGAAACAAGAGAGAGCCTGGTGCCGCTCCAGGACCGCATCCGACCTGGTGCTGCTCATGGAACTCTGAGCATTCCGCTGACAACTAATCAACACAGCTAAGGCTTCCTACTATTAGAACATCATACAAGAAGCCGAAAATAAAAGCAGATCCCTCTTCAAAGCGTTTAAGCACTGCGTCAGCTCATTACCCGACCCTGCCACTGCCATCAACACCTTCGACAAAATCAGTAAGATTTGTCAACACATAAATACCAGCTCTGTTTCCACAGAACCACCTCATGTCCCTGCTCGCGAAATCTCCACACTCTGGACAACATTCAAGACACTCTGTACAGAGGACCTGGTTGAAACCCTGGCTGCCCTCAAAGCCACTTATAGGATCGACATCCTCCCAGCATCCATCCTCAAGACCCTCCCTGCAGAAGCTCTTTCCCTACATTGAGATCATCAACCGCTTCCTAACTCAAGGCCCCTTCCCTTCGACCCTAAAGTCGGGACAAATCCTGCCTCTAATAAAGAAACCCACCCTGGATCCCGGCAACCTAGGTAATTATCGCCCCATCTTCCCTTCATAGGTAGGCTTGAGAAAGGGGTAGCCGCGCAACTGGTGCAACACATAGACATCAACAATCTCCTCCAAACCTACCAATCCGGGTTCAGACCCGGATGCATGCAGCACAGAGATGGCAACCATACAGGTGGTTGACGATGGCCAACCCTGCCTCCTGGTTCTACTCGGCCTGTCTCTTTCGACACAGTAGACCACCGGGTGCTCACAGACACCATACATTGGCACATCTGGATCAGCAAACTTCTCCTATGCTGGGTTAAGTCTCACCTCGCCAACCGGCAGCAGTTTGTTGAGATGGACTCATCTAGATTGCCAATGCTACCCTTCACCTGTGGAGTCATGCAGGGTTCCATCCTTTCTCCAGTAATATGAAGCCCTTCTAGCCACACATCCACATCCACCAATACGCTGACGACACACAGCTATACCTCAAGATAAACTCCAGCAAGGAAATCCACAGGCTCAAAACCTGCCTCTCGCTGATCCAGTTTTGAATGTTCAGTGCATACTTGAAGCTCAACCCCGCCAAGAATTTCTACTCCTCACGAACAACACCAAACACCCAGACATACAGACCTTGCTATCAACCATGAACCCTGAGGGCTTCACACTCGAGCTCACTTCCTGCGCCAAGTCCCTCAGGTTCCACATCGACTAACACCTCTCCAAGACACACATAGCTAAGAAAATTCAGACTGCTCTCACAATCCCTTCCTCCCTCTGGACCGCTTTAGAGCCACCGTTCAAGCACTGGTCCTATCCCACATGGATTGGGGCAATACCCTCTGTCATCCTGCACACGGCTGCACGCCTCATCAAGGGTCTACACACATACGACCACATCACCTGACCCTCATGACCTTCACTGGCTCCCGCTGCATGCACAAATCAACTTCAAGTCTTGCTGCATCATCTACAAGGCAGTCGCTCTCAAGTCACCCAGCTACCTTTTTGCGAAACTCTGCATCTCCATAAGACAGCGCACCACCAGAAGCCAGGACAAGTGCAGACTTGAAATCCGCCCCTGCAAATAGGAAAGGAACAGAAAACGAGCCTTCTCTGCCTACAATTCAGACTATGGAACCTCCTCCCCGTCAGCATCCGACTCGTGCCCAAGCTTCTACAATTCAGAAAAGAACTCGAGACACACTTCTTCAAGGAGCCTCTCCTCAACATCTAGACCATCACGTTGAACCCCGTGCCACCTGACTGGCTAGACGCTGTCAGTCCTTCTCCCTGCCACCATGTACCCCTCCTCTCTGGCCTTCTGTATCCTACCCCGACTGCATCTGTTCTGTTAACTCTCTGAAAAGCGATCCGTAATGCATCTGTTCTGTTGTATACTTCCATTGCTTCTCGCGCTAGGTGTGCACTCAATAAATAGCATAATTATGCAAAAGGTTTTCCCATTTATCCCGCTCCAGCTCCGGGCACTGGTCATTGCGGCTCAAAACAAGAGCTGCATTGACTGCTGTAACTCCCTCTACTTAGCCCAATATCTTTCTCTCGAAGCGTCTCCAGGTACTGCAGCACCTGGCAGCTAGGGTAGCTATTGGCACCGCCAGCGGATCTCCTATTTCACCCGTGCTTTGTTCACTTCATTGGTTAACAGTAACTTAGCGTAGTTCGTTCAAATCGCTCTATCGTGCACAAGGCCTTCTATGGCATGTGCGCTGAGTACCTTGGACACCAGCTTCCTCCTTACTGTCCCACTAATGCTCTGCACTCTGAGCACTCGGTTAATCTCGATCCCCCAGTTGTGTCTGGCCAAATCTGGTGGTTGCTCTTTCTCTGTTGCCCCAGCCGGGCTGTGGAGCTCTTTACCACCCACACCATGGAAAACTATCTCCAGTTTTGGTGTCTGTTTAAAAAAAATAATCTTTTCTAGCTTTCATCTGTGACTCCTGTTCTGTCGGTTATTTTTTAGCACCAAGTTGCCTTTGGTGTTTGTGGACGTTATACGTTTATTTTGTCATTTGTCATTTGTAAAGCACACCTAACCCTGAGGCATCTGGGCGCAGATTTTTTGTAAAGACCGTACAGCATAAAATACATATACATGCATAGCGATTTTAAGCAAAGTATACAGTTAACAGTTCAGGTGAGAATTCAAGGTAATGCATACAGTTAACAGTACGGGACATAGTAGATATTTCAGGCAGTTAGTGAGAGAGAGCACCTTTAGCCACGCTTGCACGAATATCCAAGTTTTCAAATTTTTGCGGAAGGACCAATAAGAGGATTCTGATCCTTAATGGCAGTGGGAGGCCGCTCCAATGTTTAGCAGCTACCACTGGGAAGCTACGACCCCGCCCCCTGCTTTGTTTGAATCTGGGTATGGTAAGTAGATGAGAATGGGCTGAACGAGTAGGTCTATTGGATTGGTTTTCGGGGAATTTGTTGGATAAGTACTTAGGAGCTGAATTGGACAGACATTTGTGAGTGAAAGAGAGGGCTTTGAACCGGATTTGTTTGTGGACCGGCAGCCAGTGGGCATTCCATCTCGCTGTGGTAATGTTTATTTTTTTAGATGTTTAGGGCTGCTCTTAGAGCATTGTTTTGACTCACCTGCAGTTTTTTGATTTTGCGGTTGTTGGACCCTGCACAGAGGGTGTTGCAATAGTCTATCCTAGATAAGATTGAAGCTCTGGCAAGCGTAATACAGCTGTCTGTTGATGGGGAGGGTCTACAGGCATGGATGAGTTTTGAGGTGTAAACTGATGTGGTGGTGACTTGTCTGGTTAAGGTGAGTGCTGAGTCGAGGTAGATGCCCAAGGTTTTTACTTCCTTGGAGACATTGATAGTGATCCCATTAATAGCGTAGGATTTGAAGGAGTTGCAGAGTTTGTTTAGACTGATTTGAGAGCCGATGAATAGAGTATCTGTTTTTTTTTTTATCATCTAAGCAAAGGCCATGCTGGGCCATCCAGTTCTGGATGGTTTGGTAATTTTTATTTAGTGATTTTTTGTCTGTGTCATACATATTAGTAATGGAGATGAGGATTTGGGGATTGTCTGCATAGTTGGTGTAGGTAATACCCAATTCATCAAGAAGGTCGAAAAGATGCTTGGTAAAGATATTGTACAGTCTACGTGAGATGCAGGAGCCTTGAACTCCACGGGTGACTGAGTCTGGCAATGCTGATGCGGTAGGTTAGAAGACTCCTAGTACTGTTGGATAAGGACTGTGTCCAGAGTATGGCTTTGGTAGAGAAGTGGGCCGCCGAGGAGAGGTGTATGAAGAGTATTTTGTGGGTAACTAAATCAAAAGCTGCAGATCTGTTCAATAGGAGTGGTGGTGCTAGGTTGCCATTATTTTTAATCTCGTCCATTTGTATTTTTTGATCCAGGAGGGCCGATTCAGTGCAATGCCCCGAGCAGAAGCCTGAATGGCGAAGGCTTATGAGGTTGTTGGATTCCAGATGATTTTAGATTTGCAGATAGGCTGCTCTGTCCAATATTTTATGTAGGAAGGGTACTGTTATGGGGCGGTAGTCTGTAGGGATGTTAGGGTCTAGAGTAGGTTTCTTCAATAAAAGGAGGACCCAGGCATCTTTAAGATGAGTTGGGACAGTGCTCGTTGCGAATGAGGCATTGATCAACGTTGTGATTGAATGGGGTAAGTTCGGCAGCACAGTCTTTAATGAGCGAGGCCAGGCAAAGGTCACCTTGACATCTGGAAGGTTTGTGGCTTGTGATAATAGGTTTGTGATGATGTTCAATACTTCTGTTTTAGTGACTGGGGAGAATTCAAGTTGTATATTGGTATTGAGGGGTGTATTTATAGAGTCTTTCTGAGTTTGGCAGGGTGTTAGGTTATTATTTTTTAAATCAATTTTCACTTGTAGTTGGGGGATTTTGTCGGAGTGCTTTTTTGAATATCTGTGCACCAGACAGTGTCTTAAATACACGATTCTTGTGGTGGCCACTGGCGGTTCAAGTTCTGGTAAAATGGTGAAGAGCTCCTTGGTGCCAGAGTTGCCATTGGCAATTCTCTCATTAGTGGCACTTTTGGTTTGGAGAATGTCATGTTTTTAATTTTTGAAGGTGGCAGTTAAGATCTCTTTATTGGAATCAGTATGGGATTTTTTTCAATTGGTCTCAGCAGATCTTTTAGTGCTCCGCAACGCTTTGAGGTTTGGGTTGTACCAGGAGTTTAAATGGGCTAGAGGTTTAGGTTACGCATGCTCAGTGGCGCTACTTTGTCAATGGCGGCTAGGAGAGTCTGATTATATACCTCTACCCTAGTGGAGGGGTCATTGGCAGAATTTTCCGGGTATTCAGTAATGGGTTGCTTCAAAGGTAGATGTTTCTCAGCTTTGATTTTGCTAGTATTTCTGGATAGGGCGGCTGGTGTCTGTGGACGGTTAGTAGCTGCAGAGGAGTTCTTTGGGATGGTGAAGGAGATGACATTATGGTCGGACCAAGGACATGGCGTGTTAGAGAGGATGTTGGTATTGCAGTTAGTCTGCCAGCCAGTCAAGAGTACGTCATTTGACGTGTGTGAGGTTAGCGATACGATGGGTGAAACCTAACGCTCCATTGGCATTGGCGAAGGTATTGTCATCGGTTGGGTCGTTGACACCCACATTTAGATCTCCCAAGAGTATGATTTTGGAGCATGGCTTGGTGTTCTCTGTAAAGAGTTGTACAGCATCTTCCTTGAAGGACAGCATGGAGGGTCATGGTGACAGAAGTGAATAAGGACATTTTGCTAGAGAGTAGTTCACCTGAAGGGAACGATTGGTTGGGGATTTCCCTTTTATAAGCAGTTTTTCTTAGCAATGAATGCTTCTCCACCTTCTTTTGAGACCTGTCTGTCCGGATCATGGTGTAACTATCTGGGATGGCGAGTGAAAGTTCCGGGCCAGCTGCTGCATGGAGCCATGTTTCGTGATGGCTAGGAAATCAAGACTTCATAGTGATGAGGTCTGCAATATCTAGTGCATGTGCTACTAGTAATCTGGCATTAATTAGCACGCCCTTGAGTGGAGTTGTCTCCAAGCTGGCGTTCTCTATGGGGGCTGGATTGACCAAGATACTTGGTGGGAGTGCAAGGGCTAGTGGGATCAGAGTTCTCGAAGATGTGGTCGGCGCTGGGGTAGTGGGCTTCGGAGAAGTGTTGTGGGCATTGGATTTGGAGAGAGCAAGAGCAGTGGTATTCAGATCGTGGCATCAGTTAAGCTGTGTGTGGAATCGATCAAGTTACATCTGATAGCAGTTAAATCTTTGGTGGTGGCCATTGAGGTACAGTTAGTGGCTGGATGGAGTTATGTTCTTTTGGTGGTGGGGAAGGTAGCTGTCTAGTTGAGGTGTGCATTCCTTCAAGTGATTGATGGGGTTGTTAGAAGATGCTGCCGGCATAGAGCTAGGCGAGATGTTAGTCTAATATTCAGAGTGTCCAGGGGGCAGAGTTGACTCGGGCTTGGAGTGAGCTTAAGTTCCATGTCCTGTGCGATAGCTAAGGAATTGGTTTGGCGTGCATAGGGCAGGAAGCATGTTGGAGGGATGTTCTGAGAGTCTGGAGGTTATTAGACTTTTTTTTAGAGTGAATGTGTGATTCTAGCTGAAAGTGGCATGTTGAGGAAGGTTGGCTTGGCTTCTGGTTGCCCATATCTTTGTTGGGCCAGGCAGGGGTATGTTCAGGTCTAGTAATGCATCGAGGCAGCAGCCTGTGACGGGAACTAGGGGTGACTTTTAGGAACAGGTGGGCAGACTGCTGTGTGTAGGATGGGGTTTTGGAAATATACGTTTAGCTGCAGTTAATCAGTGGCACACCTCTAAATGCAATGAATCAGTGGCACGCATCTACACGACAAAAAGAGCAGTATGAAGACAAAGAACAAAGACCGGCGAATAAAACCAGGGGGACTCAAACCATAGCTACTGCAGGCCACACAACAAATAATTCACCAACAGAGGGTGCAAATAAAGAGGCGAATTTAAAACAAACTGAGAACCAATCAACAAAGAGACCACCACCTAGACAATCCTCAACTGGAAACCAAACTGCAGAAGGTATTTTTCAACTTTTCACACGTCCAGTAAAACACAAGGAAAAATCACAAATGAAAGGCAAAGAAATAGAGCCGAGGCAAACAAAAAACCCTGAAACATCAGAAAAAAGAACCATCAGCCTATCGCCGTCAACAACTGAAACGCCAGAAAAAAGAACCTTTACCCTATCTTCATCAACAATTGATCGCATCTAAGGTGAAGAATTGATGAATCTGAGCCAACACCTGGCAGAAAACGCACCTACGAGTCTAGCTGCACATTGCTCCAGTGAAGCATCATCTTCACAATTTCACAAAGAAAAGGAAAATACAGAATTCAC
Source organism: Ambystoma mexicanum (assembly GCF_040938575.1). Lineage (NCBI taxonomy): Eukaryota > Metazoa > Chordata > Amphibia > Caudata > Ambystomatidae > Ambystoma > Ambystoma mexicanum. The sequence continues at coordinate 738,436,983 of NC_090921.1, read as the reverse complement.
AAGAAGAAACGAAGAAGTGACTGGAGAAAAAGCAGCAAAAAATTCTAGGGAAAACGTGAAGAACATAAAGACCAAGGGCGCCAGTCCAATTGATACAGATAGACAGACAAAGCCAAAAAGGATGCAGAAAGAAACACAAAAAGAAAACGAAAGGTCGAAATCGAGACCCAGAGACAATCAGACCTCAGGAAATTGGAAAAAAGAACAAAGATACAATTCCTCCAGACAGAAAGAGGGTGAACGCGGTAAATCAAGAAGGAGATCAGAAGGTAGACGGAATGAACAAAAACACAAAAGAAAGCCGTCTAGAAACATAACACCAGGCAATACACGAATGCCCAGAACAAAACCAACACTGAAAAACGACTCAGCCCGCCACGAGACAAAGGAGAAATGATCTTTCGGTACAGATCCAGAACACAGAAATATAACCTAAAACCGAAAAAAGTAGACAAAGCTAAATGGCGTATAAAGCTGACACAAGTGAAAGAAAACAGAGACGAAATAATCTTGAACCGAAACTCAGTGCTAACACTGTTTAAATACATTCGAAAGCTGAAACAAATAAAATCCGAAGATCTGCTTGTAGTAGAGCCAAGCCACGTAAATGCAAAAGCAAAAACGGTACTCTACGTAACATCAACAACGTTGAAAAACCTGATCCTCGACTGTAGTGAAGAGCTGGACGAAATGGGTTACGAAGTCAAAGTGCAATCAAACAAAAGCGTCGAAGACAATAAAAGGGAGGCTGAAAATAAAAGATGTATTACGCCCAGCAGAAAGCAAGTAGACAGACACCCAAAAAGCGCCTTAGGAAGAACCGGTCGCAATAAATCGCCTGAAAAAAACAAGGACAGAGCAAGAGCCTGTGAAGTTGAAGAGAAACTGAGGGAAAATCGACAAGCCTCGAAAGAAAACAAAAATTATGAAAGTTTCACAAAAACCAAAGATACAAAAAAACTCAACAGAGCCAAGGCAATTCCAGAAATAACAGTCAAACTTTCAACAGAAAAATTTCCCCAAAAAAGATGTGAACCCTCGAAAGGCATATGGTTCTGGCTGCCCAAAATTCTGAGGGAAAAAAAGCAAGCATAGCAACTCGCGAGAGACGAGCACATTCTACATGATAGACATCGCGCGACCCCCTTAAAGTGCGAACTAAAAATGTGCTCATGGAACACGAGAGGACACATCCATTTACTGTCTCCAAAAGACATGGACCTGGGGGCATATGACCTTTTATGCCTCCAAGAGACCTGGCTGACTGAACCCCCTGCAATAGGGGGGTTCGAAGTCATTCTTGCACCAGCCAAACAAGGATGTCGAGGAAGACCTTCGTCGGGCTTATTGATTGCGTCTAAAAAAGACTCAGGGATCAAACTAGAAGAAACATTGATTAGTAATCAAATGATTCTGATGGTTAAGGCGGCATGGAGCCGTTGGGAGTACCGTTAAAAACGCCTACGAGAAAGTCACCTTAATCGTAGCAAATACCTACTGGAACCCCGCAAGCATAGAGCCTACCGCCTATATAGAAAAAATGGAAGACGCGATAGATGAGGCATTATCGGAACACCTGGCAAAATACTTCCTCATTTGCGGAGACCTGAACGCCACATGCATGAGCTCGGAAGAAAGAGAGGCGGACCTAGGCCACAACTCAACAGGCAAACAACGCGGCAACCTATGGGTCAAATTGATGAATTCAAGAAACCTTTACAATTTGCACGAAGCATTCCCAGACCCAAATCGCCCGCCATCATGGGAAATGAATGAATTGACAGGTACCATAGACTACATTTACGTCACTGAACCATTACTGGCAATAACGAAAGATTTTGTAATTACAAGAGTTACAGCCAGTGACCATAACCCCTTATCAACAACCTGGATGTCAACAAGGCCCCAGAATGAGTACGTTGAGCACCAAGTCATAGCCAACACGAAGGGAAACCGTCTACACCTTACTACTGATGCCATTGAGGAAATAGAAAAAGGATTCAGCTCAATGCCAAATCACTTGGGCAAAAATAATACAGACTATACGCCATTCCTGACGAAGTTTAAGAAGACTCGTAAAATAAAAACAAACAGTGGAAATCCCCCAAGACACGTGTACGACCTAACACTGGTGGAGAAACGTCGGGCACTGCGGAAAATACAACGCAAAGCAAAATCTTCAGGATCCCCAGGGGCTGTGAGAGCGGCAGAAGCGGAAACCAAACTCTACAAAGCATGGGTAAAAGGCCACAGACTGTCTCTCTATCAACAAGATGCTGAAAACATTCTAAAAGCGATAAGTGGCAAAAACATAAAAGAATTTTGGAAAATTTTGAGAGCGGTTAACGAAACCCAAGAAAACACAATCATAACAGAGATTGGGGAAACTACTTGGACAAAACATTACACTACTATGTACCAGGCACCAAGTACCAACTCAAAACCACAGGGCGAAATACTTCCCGAGTCATGGATAATCATAGATGATCCACAGGAAATCCGATTGAAAATCAGAGGTTTAAAAAACTCCCACGCCCCAGGACCCGATGGGATCACGAACACCGATCTAAAAGCATTTGAAAATGAGTGGGCAAGTCTGCTAAGTAAAATCTTTGGCAGATGCTGCAACTTAAAAACGATACCACCCTCATGGAAACAAGCAACAATCGTTCCAATATTCAAGAAAGGAGACAAAAAGGACCCGATAAATTACAGACCAATTGCGCTCCTGGTAAAGTGTTCGGCTCAATGCTTCTCGACCGCTTCAAGATCTGGGCGGAGGAATCACCCTGTAACGATCCACTCCAAACGGGATTCAAAAGAAATCTGGGCACGACAGCCAACATTCTAATGTTAAACGTGCTGAAAAACAGAGTATTGGAAGGAGGAACGAGAATCTTTGTGGCGTTCATCGATCTGACACAAGCATTCGACCTGATAGACAGGGCCCGCTTATGGTCCAAACTTGAAACCTGGGATTGTCCACCGTCCATATTAAACCCGATTAAGGCACTATACACCGACACTTCAATACGCATCCGACTTGATCAAAACGGCCTTTTATCACCACCCATCCCAACAGCGAGAGGAGTGAAGCAGGGGTGCCCGTTGGCCCCTGCCCTGTTTCTGGCTTTCATTGGTGACATCCAAAACGAAGATCCATAAATTCGAGCATTTCCTCCAAAAATCTGCAAAATCCCGATAACACGATTGCTTTACGCAGACGACTTGGTCCTAATGGATCATACACCAATTGGTCTGCAGCGCCAACTGACAACGCTTCAAGGGTACATGCAAGAAAACAAACTGGAAATAAACGTAAAGAAAACAAAATTCCTAGTACTGGAAAAAGCGACCAGGAAAACAGAAAAACTGAAACTAACTTTGGAAGGATCACTGATCGAGCGAGCGTTCGACTTCAAATACTTAGGAGTAACCCTGGACCCCTCTCCGCAAGACAAAGCCATGCAATTGGTCCTGATGTCCAAAGCCAACAAATTGGCAGCCCAAGCCAGGGCCATAGATAAAAAGTTTGGAAGATTCTCACTGATCCCTGTGCTAGAACACTATAAGAAAAAGGTGATGCCGACATTAACATATGGGGAGATGCTATGATGAATTTACCACGATCCATTTGGACAAAAATTGAGGCAAAGTTTTGGCGTAAAGTCCTCAGACTCCCAAACACGACCCCAATAGCCTCAATCCGACGAGAGCTTAGCTTACCTTCTCTCAGAAGTTCAGTCTCACAATCGTCTCTGACTGTTCAGGAAATGCCGGATGGCTGAGCCACCATCAATATACTTTCTCATCAATCTCGAAATAGAAAGGAATACAAGCAAATCCCTTAAAAAATGGAAAGAAGAAAACATCAGCTTGTTAGAACAGGTTAATGCAGACGAAGAACAACTAATAAAGTACCCAAAGAGAATCTTCACCAAAATCAAAGAACTCGACTGGATAAACACCCTAGAGACAGCAGGAAAAAATAAATTAACCTTACACCTGCCTCCAAATACGAAAAAACTCAATGAGCTCCAGGAATATATAAAGAAGTTTCCATCCAGGAAAGGGAGAGACATGCTGATAGCCCGTTTAAATGTCTTGCAGACAAATGAGATCTTGTCAATCAGAGGCCAGTCGGGAAATAACAGTTGTCGATTTTGTGAGATACAAGAAAAGGAAACAATCCGCCACTTGCTCCTAAAATGTGCCTCAAACCAACATACAAGAAGTCGATACTTAAAATCAATCTTCACAGATTTCATCATAGAAGACGAAAACATACGTTGGTCTCGTTTGATTGGAGGCGACAAAACATCATGGCAAATAGCTTCCTATAAAATCTTGGAAGCCATAAACTGGCCGACAAAGGCACATTTTTAGAGAGCTGTTCTCATTTTTCTTTTTTTTTCCCTTTCCGTCACGACCACTGACAAAAGACAGAAATCTTAAATTTTGTAAAAATCTTTTGATTAAATACAAATAAAAAAAATAAAAAAAAAATAAAAAAAAATGCAATTTTTGAATGGTACACAAATAGATGCAATTAATAAGGTGCTCATGTCTAATGCAATTGATCAGTGTTGCACATCAAAGTGCAGGTTATATAACATAGCAATGATAATAATCTGCACCACTGCCATCACGCGACAGCTACCAGGAAAATAAAGGAACTGTTCTGAAAACACCCATTACTATTTTCATAGCAGACGTATTGTGTTTCTGTGGGTGTGAAAAAAGCTGAACATGTCCAGCGTCAGTACATTTACTGCTTAAACTGTATGCTGGGGTCCTAATGGCAAGAAGACTGCACCGCGTTTCGCTGGGGCTTGTTAAATTCATCTGCGGGTCTTGTCGCACACAGTGGACTGCACAATGTGTGGTAAATATTTGTCTTATTCTTCCAACACTCGCATCGTTCACCCAAGGTTTCATGCAGCAGAGCTCTCATAACATTGCACATTATTCTCATATGAAAACACACAATTCAAGTCATAACCTCTATAACCTCTATTTTTAGCAAAGGTCCATGCTTTCTTTCATATTATGTCTTATGCTTATGAGTGGGCCTGCGTTCATGGCAAAGTAGTGTACATTGGGTACAAAAAAGGGTGCGAAATGTGCGAGGGGTTGCTTAAGGACAATGGGCCTTCTGTGAGGGTTACTAAGGGGACATGGTTTGCTTTCTCTCATACTCCGGAATTCAGCAGTGCAGCTAGAAAGATCATATGTCCTATTTAAAGACATGTAGCTTCAGCCAGAACACAAATGCGGATCCATCAGTACATTAACACTAGGCCTTCACCCTCTCAGCCCATCCTTAGTGATTCTCTCGCAACATCCCTCCACCTGTGCCCTTTATCATTTCTCTAGTTGCATGCATCTTTTCGTACCCTATTACTGTATACCTTGTTGGCTGTTTTTTGTTTCACCAATAGATGTGTTATATCCCAAAGCTTTGTCGACCCTCAATAATTCACCTACAAATATAAAGCCTAGCTCATGCATGCAAGTTGGGGGGTACCCTCCGTTCTGAATGTGGCAGCCTTGGAGAACAGCTGGTGGACTTTACTGTGGGTTCTTGTAGAATTGCACCTACGATTACTAATGTTTATATCGAGGGAGGGCTTTAGCATGCTGAGAAAGCACCAGTCATCGTTTTAAAGGGACGTGCGCTCTGTTTTGTCTGGTTTCACTGCATTGGAGAGCAGGTTGTACTGTGTGTGCAGTTTTTGATGTTTTAGCACAGCGTTCAGGTTTAGCGCTAGTGTCCCCAGTTGAATTTTACAAACTATTTGACATCTTCCCGCACAATCTGCTAGTTTGATGACCTTCTAAACCCCCCCACACCTCCCTCAACCATTTTTCCTGCACATAGTTTGGGGCGGATGCTGTGGACGTTCGGTGTTTCTGGCATTTCAGAAAACATTGTTTCCGGTTGGTGGTCATGAATATTCTAGATTTCTCACATTTTGTTCGTGTGCGCTCACACTTCATTGCGACGGTTTTTGTAATAGGTCTCACTTCACTAATATATGTATTGCTCTCCATAATTACCCTACTTTAGTATATTTCTCTGGGCTCCTGAAAGATTTTACTGTCCGAGAACCAGTAGCTTTATTGGCGAACCATGCAGTTTGTGTTATACATAGTTCCCCTGGTTATGTGTGATGTTAGTTGTGCGAGCAAACGTAAATCTGTTCTCTAGGCAAAGCCGTTCGTCTTTCCACGCTCGAGCAATGTCGGAAACATCGAACTTGCATCTGAACTCCTTTTTGCCTGTTGTACAAGTCATTGTAAAGCTAGGATGCGAATGTGCCATGCTGTAACCACCGACTTTCCTTCCAACCCTGCAGCCTGTGCGCCTTGCCCCGGAGCGGGAGTTCATCAAGTCCATGATGGCGATCGGAAAGCGGTTAGCCACCCTGCCCACGAAAGAGCAGAAGACCCAGCGGCTCATCTCGGAGCTTTCACTGCTGAATCACAAGCTGCCTGCCCGGGTCTGGCTGCCCACCGCCGCCTTCGACCATCACGTCGTGCGGGTGCCTCATACCCAGGCTGTTGTGCTGAACTCCAAGGACAAGGTAGGTTTGTCCCGAGCATGCTTTGTAATCCTCTTGGAAGATTAGCTCCGTCAGAGTTCCACATTCAATCTCACGATCCGGTGGAAAAAGCACACTCACTACTGGATTACAGAGAGGAATGCAGTACATGGGGGGTTTTGCTGTCAAGGGGAGCCTTGTTGAGGGACTGCCTGTCAAGACTACTTGTTTCTCACTCTGCAGGAATTCCTGAGTGGGATTTGTAGTGGAGATCAGCGGGCAGGAATTTATAGCATTCATACGAACTGATGAGTAATACTCCAGCTCGTTCCCAATTGTTAGGTGTACTATTAATTCTTTATCGGCTGCACGGTAGGCAGGAAAATGTTTGCCGTCACAAAGACCATTTGTCACCAGGATCCAAATGCGCCAGCGTCATTTAAACATCCCAGAACACAGGCTTTTTTTGACAAACTGCATTTTTACCTTCTCACTATCACACCACTCTGCACATTTTGAATGCCGTAAGGAATGTTACAGCGCTCTCTTCCTAAATACTCTCCCTCTAGATTCCTCCGCTCATCCTCCTCCAACTCTCTGCAGGTGAGCTGCTTTCACAAACACAGATTTGGGGATAGATCTTTATCCTCTGCAAGTGCTTCCCTCTGGAACAACCTCCCTGCCTCTCTGTCTTGAGCCGGAGCACCTTTAAATTCCAGAAACTCCTCAAGAACTTCCTCTTCTTACTCCTCCTCTCTCCCTCTACACTTTTAACCTCCATTCTTTTTCTCCTCCCTGCTTATCCTCACTCCGTTCAGTTTTTGCTGGCTGGTTGCCTGGTTCACCACCAGAGCCTCACAGGTCCCAGGCCCCCGCTCCAGTCTGTGCACTTGCCTCTGTGCCACTGCACTATGTTCAGCATTACTGCACTTTCTGCTTACGCTCTATGAACAAGGCAACCTCTCTGCACTTAACCCGGGGCACTGTGGGACTGGAAGTGCTTGTCCCCCCCAACCCCTCTTCCTCGCACCTCCGTCTGTACGCATGCATTACCTAAATGTACTAGGACTAGTAAGTTCGTCTGTCCTGCCCCCCACACCCCCACCTTTGTCCCGTCTCCCTGCCTAGCTGGGTTGAAACTGTAACACCTCATGCACTTGCACTAGGAGAAACACCGTCTGGCCTAGATCATTCAGAAGCTTCAAGGCCTAAGAATGATTACTGTATTCCCTTGTTCCCTTCCACCATGAAGCGCTTCACCTGTGTATAATCGCTGTATATATAATTAGAATAACAATCCAAGGAATTATCGACCAATCTGTTCTTGACGCAGACTGCAAGGTGTTTGCTGCCTTTGTGCTGTGTCGTGTTGAGAATTGGGAACAGGAAACTGGCAGAATCCAAAAGTGGCAAACCAGTTTTAGGAAGATGATGGGGACGTCACTAATTGGCTTTCTATTGAAATGTGTTCAAACAGCTTTGTCGAAAAAAATACTCCACTTTATTCATTGCAAAAGTTGACTTAACTGCAGATTTTGACAGTTAATTGTGCTCTTCGCTGGAAGAACTGCAGGGGAGGGAAATTCCTTCAGGTCTATTAAGGCTCCTAATTGGTTTGCAATAGATTTCTGCAATGCGAGAGACTAAATCAGAATGGTGCACTTAGGTTAGATACCCGTTAAACCAGGTGTGGGACAAGGCTGGATTCTCGAGCCATGTCTATTTAATTTATACACCTCCAGATATAGGAGAATATTTGATGAAACCATAATTTTCTGCACCAAAATGTGCTAATTTGAAAATAATGTGGCTTAGTTACGCAGATGATTTTTTCCTATTTGATGTACAGAGCAAGGTTTACAATACTTACTGGATGCATTTAACAGCTATGCTAGTGCAAACTCTGTGGCCATAAACTCACAAATGCAATGTTCGGCCAAGACTAAGGAATCCTTGTACACATTGCGTTCTGGAACAGAGGTACTAGAAAAGTTAGACAATTTTATCGATCTAGTTTTTCTAGTGTATTCTAAACCTAATATTTCGAAATTACAGGAATGGGTTAGATCACGCGCAATAGCAATGCTAAATGAAATGAAGCATCTTTACTCTAAATTTGGTACATTTTCGTTGAGACCACCTATTAGATTTTATGACGGAAAGCTTTTACCTAGATTTTTTTATGGAATTGAAACTTATTTATTTGTGAATTTTAAAGCTTTTAAAACATTTGGATGGTGTTATCTGGAAAGCTGTATTGAGTCTCCAAAATTCTATTCTCATTTCTGCTGTGTGTTATGAATTTGGATTGTGTTCAATAGAGGTTGGAGCACACTGGAGTATCCTTTTGCAGAAAATGACTGGTACCCATGAAAGACTCCTTGTTTTTAGACTTGAATATGGCAAAGACAGGTCAGAACATTTGCTATTTTAAAAAGTTTGTGCCATTCTGTTCTAAATTACTTGCTGAAATTGGTTTACCTGATACAGATCTTGTGAGAAATCCAGTGAGGGTTAAAAAGATGTTGTATATGACAACTGGATGCAAACCATTGAGTACCATTCTTACCAATCCCTTGAACATTTGAATATGGATCATGAGAAACAAGGTGTGATTGCTCCTTATTTGTACAGATATCCTAACAGACATTAGAAGCTTTTTTTTAAAATTAGATTAAATCTTTATCTGACTTGAGAGATATGTGGAAAATATCAACTGCCAGAAAATAATTTTTTGTCGCTTTTGTGCTCAAATGAATGTGAAGGAAACACTAACATTTAGTCTGTCCTAATTTAGAGGGCAAAAGGCACTTATATTTGAAAATATTTATTAAGGGTAGAAGGTTGCCGGACTGTAATGGCAGAGATTTCTGGAAAGATTATCTGGCTGGCCGTACGACTTCCATGGCAGTCTCAGTTGTTGGCTTCTTGGACAGCTTGCGGTTAGTCAAACCCTCATAGGATGTGACTGCAACCAGCCATGCACCTTACTGGAATGCACCTTGTTTAAATGTACTTTATGCTGAAGCACTTGAAGTATTTTATGCAAATGCACTTTATGTTAAAGTATTGTAAGTACATTTTTTGTTAACTGTAATGTAATGCGTTTTATTTGATTTTGTCTCTTTTTAGCATGAGATTGAGTGGTGTTGGTTAATGGATTGCTTTTAGAGTTGACTAGGTCAAATGGTTTATGTAATGAAACCATTCTCTGTGGTCAAAAGTTATGTTATTAGCTAAATGACCAATACATACATACATACATACATACATACATAAATACAAATATTTCCTTTGGTAGAGGGTTCCGGAGTGTGATCACCTTGTTGGATCCAAACACCTGTCTATTACTCCAAATCAGTGTGTTAACCTAGGTAACCATAGGCACTTTACAAAACTAGTTTGGATTATGTACTTTTAAGACAGCCCCACTTAAAACATTAGTTGAAACCCCCTGATAACTGCACTACATGCTTTGTTTGAGAACCATAATAGCTCAATTAAAACACAATATTTAATCTCTAGAGCTGGCTCTTCTTATTTTGTACCTTTATTGTAACCCATTAACTACATTATTTTTTTGTATTCCTCTCTAACCTCATAACCCCTAGTGCAAATTCCACACCCCTGTCACCTAAAGACTCAATTCCTCTAGGCTTACAGCATATTTGGGACGGTCATATCAGATATTGCTGAAACCAGTGTTCAAGAAGAATCGCTACTGATCAGGAAGGCAGTCTGCTCTGTACTAGGACCTGCTACTCACCCACTTTCAACCTACTTGGAAATCCAGCCACACACAGCATTTACTTCCCAGTGATTCAGTCGACTGTCATTTTTATTTTCTTATTTTTCAGTTGGTCTTCTAGTTAAATAACTGTTGATTATTTATATAATAAAAGGAATTCGAACACAGAAAGAAAACATACTCCATCCAATTCATTCACATTTCATAACAGTATTCAATTTCATAAAGAGTAACATTTAAAACCCAAACATTTTATAAAAATACCAAAACAATCCCCAATTTATTTCCAAATCACTAAAGAAATTATAAATGTAAACTATCTTTCGAATGAATTGTATTCCTTATCTTTGATAAATCCTCGTCCAGCTTGCTGGCCTCAGAATTTTTTTTCACAGTCGAGGGTGCTGCGCATAGATGTCCCTCGAGTCGGTGTCCCTCGAAGGCCTCCGTATCGGGGCCGAAGTCACCATAGGTATAAATAGTCTTGCGCAGCGTCCGTTGATCAGTTCTGTTTTTCCACGCCTCGGAGACGCAACACTCAGTTCTGCACTATTCTTAAAAATCTTCGAAATTCATTGAAGTTTACTACAAAGGCATCTTTGTACGAACCATCGACGCCACGATCCGGCTTAAAAAAATGTCGAGATTGTGGAAAGAAGATGTGTCTAATGGATCCTCACATGATCTGTTTGTGGTGCCTGGGATCAGAGCATCAGTGTTTGGAATGTGAGGACTGCATGTCCATGATGGCGAAAGCCTTGAAGAAGTGTAAGGGGAAGTTAGAAAGAGGTAAGGCTGTTGAAACTTCTACCCCTTCAAAATTATCTTCGGCTGAGTCAAGACATTAGTCTCCTCACCGTCATAAGAAACATTCCTGATCGAGATCTCGAAGCGGTTCCCATCACTCTTTGAGATCAAGCAACTCTAAGAGGCGTCATAGATCTCCCTCTTCCTCAAATTCTCCGGAAAGGGTCACCTGCCCCACAAAACACAGCTCTCCGGCTAAGTGGGAAGAATTTCGTAAAAAGATGCTTAGGGTCTTTGAGAAAGCAGCCTTGACCCCCTCGGATATGCCTATAGGTGATACCCTGAGTGAAAGACCAGAAAAACAAAAATGCTGCGAGTCGTTGAACCCGGCGAGCAAAAATCCTTGCGAGCGCCATGAACCCTCGAGTAAAGGCAAATCATTGTATAAGGGTGCGTCATCGACGCCATCGTCAAAGGTACCTTTGACGCACAAATCTGTGTCATCGACTCGGTCTTCGACGCAGTCATCAACCCCGATGAGGGATGTGTCCTCGAGGCCTCAAACCTCAACTACGCCACTGGCACCAGAGGTGTCGAAGGTTCCGACTAAGGCGTCAAGAGTGGCGTCGACTTCTTCGACACAGAGTAGGATTCCGGTCCTCTCGAGTAGATCAAGGCCCTTTTCAACACCTTTTACGGATTTGTCGAGACCTACAACGTTTTCACGAGCAGTAACCACCAATTTGGCTCCTTCTCTGGAAATGGGCTTTACCCCTTATCCAAGATCTGATTATTTCAGAGCTTTATCCTCTATATATGAGGAAGGGGAGGACTCTGACAATGGGACCTTTTGGATTACGAAGAACAGTACCCATTCCAGAGGAACTAATTTCAGAAGAAAATGGATGTAAAGATCTACAAGAGTCTTTACAAGATGCCAGTGGCATAGATACCTCTCCAGAGGCGGAATTTGCTAGACCAGAACCTGGAGAACATGCAGAAATACCTTACAGGGCCCTTATGGCTAGAATTATGCAATTTATGGGATGGACTACACCTGCACCCTCGTTCCAGCAAGATGATCTTACTGATATCTTAGATAATGGGCCCCCAAGAGGACCCTATCGTCCCTTTTCATGCTGCATTGCAGAGGAAAATATCCGCAAATTGGGAGACACCTGAAGTTATCCTGCAGTAAATAAAAACTCTGCTAAATAGTCAGCTTCAGACCCTGAATATCTAAGCAAGCACCCAACTCCAGAGTGTTTAGTAGCGCAGGCAGCGACGTCGTCAAGTAGTAAGTCGGCATACCCCACTATACCACAAGACAGAGATGACAAAAGATTTGATGCCATGTAAAAAAGTCTTTTCGGTATGCAGTATGGCACTTAAATCTATCAATGCCGCTTGCACGCTAGCGAGATTCAGCCACACCCTTTGGGAGTGTGCTTCATCAGCGGCTGACTGTCTCCCAGAAGGGAAGGAACGAGAAGCATTCTTGAACATCATCAAGGATGGGAAGGATGCAATGTGCGAGTCCCTCCAAACAGGCATCGATTCTGCTGACAGCATCAGCAGAGCCATGGCGGCGAGTTCCACAATCTGCAGATTTGCGTGGTTGCAGAAGTCTGGTTTTGCTCCTGATGTGCAAGCCAGACTTCTGAATATGCCCTTTGACGGCTCTTCTCTATTTGGCAAAAAGGCTGATGACCACCTGGAGAAATTGCAGACAACAAAAGCAGTAGCGAAATCACTTGGGGATGCAATCTGCAAACTCCAAATCGCCCCACAGGTACATCCTGGAAGGGGAAGTCCTTTTGTTTTTACTCCGCATTCGGAAAAGGCAGAGGACAGCCAGCACAAAGGGGCCAGAGACGATTCACCCGTGGTGGACGGGTCAAAGGTACCAAACCCGCATCAGCAGGTGCTACTTTACCCTCAGCAACTGCATCAGCTGCTTCTAAACCCCTCTGAAGTCTCTCCTCGCAAGACACCAGTAGGAGGCAGATTAACTCAACATCTGACAGAATGGCAGGCTATTACGTACGATGCTTGGGCATTGGAGACAGTTGCCCAAGGTTCCTGCCTGCCTTTGCTACAAACTCCTCAGAGCCATCCACCAGGGAACAACTCTTTGAAGTTTCCAGACCTGCTCCTTGTGCAGGAGATTTTAGACCTGCTAGAGAAAGTTGCCATAGAACCGGTACCTGTAGTGGAGAGGAACAAGGTTTGGTATTCTCCCTACTTTCTAATATCAAAGAAGGACGGAGGATTGAGACCCATCTTGGACTTGGCGAGAATTTAACAAATTCCTCAGGAAAGACAAGTTCAAGATGGGTAACCCTTTCTCAGATCCTTCAGGCCCTCCAGCTTCAGGACTGGTTGGTATCTCTAGACCTTCAGGATGCTTACTTCCATGTGCCAATTCATCTCAAGCACAGGAAGTACCTGAGGTTCGCAATTGGCAATTCTCATTATCAATTTCTTGGTAATTTCTTGATTATTCTCATTATCAATTAGCTTGGTAAAGACCCTCGGAGGCCCGAGGGTCTTTACCAAGCTAATGGCGGTTGTGGCTGCAAGTCTAAGGAGGGAAGGGATTCACGTCTACCCCTACCTGGACGACTGGTTGATCAGAACAGTGTCCCCGGAACAAGCCCAGATTCATCTAGATTGTTTGCCATTTCCTCCACAAGCTGGGCTTCTCCCTCAACTTAAAGAAGTCACAGATGATACCATCACAGAGACTCCAGTTCATTGGAGCAGTCCTGGACACATCCCTGGGAAAAGCCTCACCACCAAAGGTGAGGGCTAAAGATATTCTACAGATGGTCACCAGGTTTCAAAATGCCCAACAACGTCTACCAGCCTTTGACTTTTTGAGGTTGCTCGGCCTCATGGCATCCTGCATTTTCCTAGTGCCAGAGGCTCGCCTGAGGATGAGATCTCTCCAATGGGCGTTAAGTACCCAGTGGTTACAATTCTCAGGAAAGATGTCAGATTCTTGTACTAATCCCAGACAGAGTAGCTCGAGACCTTCAGTGGTGGGCCTGTCGGGAGAACATCTTGAAAGGAGAACAGTTTTGGCAACCATGGCCAGAGATAACAGTAGTCACGGATGCCTCACTCATGGGGTGGGGAGCCCATGCCAACGGATTGACCATCAGCGGTCGTTGGTCTCAATTGGAGTCCAGATTACACATCAACCCATTAGAGCTGAGACCGATCAGACTAGCGCTGAAGGCTTTCTTGCCATCAGTACAGGGAAAGAATGTCCTGATAATGACGGACAACACAGTGGCCATGCACTACCTCAACAAAACGGGGCGTAGGGTCCCTGCCACTGTGCAAAGAGGCAATGCAGCTCTGGTTTTGGGCAATTCAAGAAGGAATCTCTCTATTGGCAGCTCACCTAGCCGGAGAGAAGAACTTGACGGCGGACGCTCTGAGCAGGCAGAACTGTCATGATTCCTGCCCATCATGTCCCGAGCCCTCCAAGATGTCGGGCTGGAGCCAGGCCACAATCACCTACATGGCCCTCAAGGGCCTCTCCATCCCTCCAAAGACCCACTTGGAGTCAGACTTGGCGCTTGTGGCACCAGACTCACTCACTCCCATAGGATAACATTGGGGATTGGACTTGTAGTGCATTGATGGGGACAAGATGGATGCCCCCACATATTTCGGTTCCCAGAACTGCATGTGCGGTCTAGTCTTTTGGGTGTGATTCAGCCCAGAGACACCTGGGATATCCAGAGACTATTTAAGCCACACCCAGGCTGAGAAACAAGCTTTGCGTTTTCTGCACCTGCAGCGTGACACTCACCGTGCTCGGATCGGTCTCAGTAGGCCTGCATCTTTCTTCTGCGCTCAGCTCCTGCAAGAACAAGAACACCGTTAGGAACAGCCTTACTTTGCGGCGCTTCTGCCCATCATTTATCGCTCCTTCTGTTCTGCGGGCATCTTCGGTGGTGTCATTCCCATCCCGGCACGCCGCTTCCTAAGGACAAGGGAAAAGAACAGAAAAAAGGCATTAGTAAGCATTCTGCAAATATTCGCTTATTTTTAAATACTGTACGAGCTTCAAACGCTTACCTGAATCCCAGCCACTCTGGGGGAACTCTGTCTCCGGAACTTCTCATCCATCTGCAAGAGAGAAAAGACACTCCAGGTTAGCGTGGAAACATCTAGAGGCGTAGCATACCACGCTTACCCACCGCATTTGTTCTTCATAACCGGCATCCATGCTGAAAACGTTGCAGCACCTAAAAGACACAGAAAAATAACTCAGTTCAATGCCAATACGAAAGGGGTACATGGTGCATCACGCTCTCACCTTCAGCGTTACTCATCTCAGCAGCACGCCGCCATCCCCGGACGCCGGCCATCATCTAAGGAAGGAAAGGAACGAAGCTGGAGAACTGTTCAAAAGACTCATTATACTTACCTGTCAGACTCTTGCCAGTGAAGTAACTAGGCAGCAATGAGCCAGCATCAATCAACACGCCCCTGTGCTGAAAGCAGGACGGAGAGCACACTATCCAAGAAAACAAGGTGAGCTTTTATCAAAGGGAAGGGTTGGACCCCGGGGAAGAAGGGGTTCAAGCACACAGACAATAGGGAGTTTAACTCTACTAATCCTGTGTTTCAGGCCCAGTCTCCAGTCGAATAGCCTCAAGGGAAGGGTTTGAGGTCGTAAGAGGTCAGAACAGGCTGAGTGACATCCCCGTGGATACCAGGTGAGCGTTACAAGAACACAGTATCCCACGAGTGGGAACTAGCTCAGGAAGTCCTTCAAGAGATCTTTGCCCTTTGGGGAACTCCTCAAGTGGATCTGTTCACCACCAGTATCAACCGGAAGTGCGATCAGTATTGCTCACGGGAATTTCCCCCGAGAGGAGCTCTAGGGGACGCGTTTGTAGTGGATTAGGAGTTTCCACTTCTGTACGCGTTTCCTCCATTCCCCGTCATTCCTCAAATGATCAGGAGGTTGAGAAGATTCTGGAAACCCATGATCCTAATTGCCCCGGATTGGGCCAGGAGAACGTGGTGCCCAGATCTTCTAGACCTGTCCTCCGATTCGTCTTCCGCAAAGAGGGGATCTTCTCTCGCAGGAGGGAGGTCATGTTCTCCATCCGGATACCAGGACCCTCAACCTTCACCCCTGGTTTCTGAAAGGCTGAGATACAAGGATTGGGATCTCCCGGATGATGTAATGGAGGTGTTGCTTTCAGCCAGAAGGCCAGCAACAAAATCTTTATACCACTGCAGTTGGAACACATTTTGCAGCTGGTGTAGAGAAAAGGATATTGAACCCTTTTCGTGTAGTACACCAATGGTGTTATTCAGGTCTTCAAGTTGGCACAATCAAGGGCTACCTCACAGCGCTGTCAATCTTCAGGCGCACTGCAGAGGAGCCTTCATGCTTCAAATTGCTATTAGTGATTCAATTTCTGAAAGGGTCAACTAATGTGTCTCCCCAACTCCTTTTCAAGTTCCAGTGTGGGACCTAAACCTAGTCTTGAAGTTTCTAATGGGTACTCCATTCGAACCACTTCATTCCTGTTCATTAAAGTTTCTCACTCTTAAAACAATCTTTCTAGTGGTTTTAACTTCGGCCAGAAGAGTAAGCGAATTACAAGCTTTATCTTGCAAACCTCCACATACAATCTTTCACAAAGATAAGGTTGTTCTACAAGTGAAGCCGAATTTTCTCCCAAACGTGATCTCAGATTTCCACATCACACAAAAGCTAACCTTACCCTCGTTCTATTCTCCTCCCCATTCAGGGAAAGAAGAGATTTCACAGGCTGGATCCAAGGCGTGCCTTGAGTTATTTTTACATTAGCAGACTTGCAAGGATTAGGCAAGCAGACCAATTGTTTGGGGGGTATGCAGGGCACAAATTAGGTTTACCTATTACAAAAAAAAACATTTCAAGATGGATTATATTAACCATTATTAAGTGCTATAAATTGGCAGGAAAAGAGCCCCCTCAACATTTCAGGGCTTATTCAACCAGCGGTATCGCAACCTCTTCAACTCTCCAAAGAGGAGTTCCAATTAACGACATATGTGCGGCTGCCACATGGTCGTCCGCACACACTTTCACTAAATTCTACAGTCTTGATTCCTCCTCTAGACAGGAAATGAAATTTGGAAAAGCGGTGTTGCACTCTGTGCATTTTTAAAGAGAAACATTTTGCTTTACTCCCGCCTCCTCTATATACTACTGCTATGGGAGTCTATCAAAGATAAGTAATACGTTGGAGGACACAATCCATTCGAAGAACAAGTTCCTTACCAACTGTAAGGTTCTTTCGACTGGATGTTCCTCCCACGTATTCCTTATCGCCCCTCCCATCCTTCCCCGCAGTAAAACTTCCCTTGTAGTTGTAGCCTACGCTCCTTCAAGGTCATTAACCATTTCATGCAAAGCAAAACAGCACCTCAAAACGGAACTGAGCAACGGACGCTGCGCAAGACTATTTATACCTATGGTGACATCAGCGCCGATACGGAGGCCTTCGAGGGACACCGAGGACAGGAAACTGGAAGTGGATTTATCAAAGATGGGGAATATGTGGGAGGAACATCCAGTCGAAAGAACATTACAGTTGGTAAGTAACTTGTTCTACTCCTACGTCCCATCCTCTTTTCTTCATAGTTGTGGAACATTCTGTCCTTCGGGACAGGAGCACTTCTGTCGGAAAGCATCATCATTTTTATTTTTGTCCTTTAATTTTTACGTGGGGCCACAGCATGTGGCCGTAACCCCTCCCTCCTGAGCTCTGCAACGCGCATCGCCCTTCATTCCTTTTCTCTGCATGTTCGGGGCTGGACGCACTAGCATCACTGGGACTTTTTATTCCCTTTGTCCTTCCTTCCTGCTCCGGTTCCACGGTCATCTAGTCCTCCATCTATCCCGGAGAGTCTGGGATTTGTGTCCTGTTCATCCTGCGAACACTGTTTCACGAGGGCGGATGACCACTCTTTGTCTGGAGTGTCTAGGCCCGGAACATTGTTGGGACTTGTGTTTTTATTGCGACTCCCTCTCTGTCCGGGCATTGCAGCATCATCTTCGGTGGGAGGAGGTGTTTCAACACGTTCCTCCACCACATTTGCAGCTCTTGAGCAACAAGAAAAAGAAACGCCCTGTAAGTTCTTTACTTTTTAGGGTGCCCCGGCCCGGGGGCTCCTTTCTGGGGTCTTCCAGGACCGGGAGGGGCTCAAGAAGGTCTTCTACCAAGGGCATCCCTGAGGTGTCCTGCAAGGGGCCTAATGGGTGCACCAGAGCTCCCTCCGAATGTCCCCACAGGGGGCCTGCAAAAACCAGACATTCGAATGGATTGTGTGCTCCGTTTTCCTCATCTATGACATGTAATGTCCACAGCTGTGCTGCTTCGGAAATGTTTTCGGCAGAGGGCGCCATGGCATCGGGTCTATGTCCCTCGAAGGCCTCCGTCGGTGACATCATCGAATGTTATAAGTAGCACGCACGACGACCGTAGCCTCAGTTCCATTTTTTCTGCAAACGTATTTGCTTCGAGAACTCAGCGCCTCGTGTCTGCTACTTCGTATTACGATTATGTCTTCTTCCACCTGGACAACCCTGCGGTCTGGCTTCAAGAAATGTCGGGACTGCGTGTCCAAGATGTCCATCACAGACCCGCATCGTATCGGTTTGTGGTGCCTGGCCGAGGAGCACGCCACAGACTTCTCCTCGAAGTGCCAGTCGTTGACTGCCAAGGCTTTGCAGGAGCATATGGAAAAATTAAAGGTAGGCTGTGTTTCCAAACCCCGAAAATCCAAATTGACTGGTATGTCGATCGACCAGTCGAGAGTCCCCTTGTCAGAAGACGTCCAGAAGATCTAGGTCCTGGAGAGGTTTGCGCTACTCGTCCTCTTCGTCAAAGCGGTCCCGGGAAGCAGCGTTCCCCGTCCTCGTCGGATGACGGCTACCCGAAAAAGATGTTATGCCCCATTAAATCCTCTACCCCCGCGGAATGGGAAGCTTTTCCGGAGCAAATGTTAGATTTTGCTGTCTCACTGCATAGTTCTGTCCACGACTTTGGTTGAAGCCGGCAAGGAACGGTCTCGGTCCGATGCATGTGCGACCCCTGGGCCTGGCAGTTGGCGTGATAAACACCGGGAGCCATCGAGGTCCCGTTCGGACAAGGATTCAGGGAATCGCCTGAGATGTGCCAGGTCTAGGTCACGGTTTTTGTCTCCCATGAAACCGTCGAAGCCTGAGAAGATGTCAAAGAAGGTATCGCCGCCATGTCCATCGAGTGAGTCTGTCAGGTCTTTACCTGGGGTCAGACCTTGGAAATCTTTGCACCTTTTTCGATGCCGTCAGAGCCGTACTCGCCATCGGCGCCTGCTGGGTGGTATTTGCAGTTGGAAGCACCTGTGGCTGTTGAACCTCCAAGAAAGGCTCCTGCTAAATCTGTGAAGCCTATTCCTGATGAGAGGTGCACTCCTCTCCCAAAATATTTATGAAGATGATGAGGAGAAGTCTGATGGGGAATTCGTTCCTTTTGGTCTGCCTTATGGAACGCCTAATGCTCCAGAATGTCTCATTAACAAGGACAGTCAGATTGAGCGTCTGAGACAGTCTTTACATGATGCCAGTGGCTTCGACACATCTCCCGAGATGGAATTTGGGAAACCCAAGCCTGGTGAACATGCCGATTCTTCCTATAGGAGACTGATGTTGAGGGTTGCTTAATACCTGGGTTGGTCAAGGCTTCAGGTTGAGTATGATCAGGATGACCTTACGGACATCTTGGATCAGGGTCCATCCACTGACCTGGTGTTGCCATTCCATGTGGCTTTACAAAAAAGGGTGGCTGCTACTTGGACTGCCCCAGAGTCTCTTCCGGCGGTTAACAAGTCTTTGTCAAGGAAATACCGCCCATCCAGTAGCGACCCCGGCTACTTGTCCACATACCCCACTCCCGAGAGTTTGGTGGTTCAGGCGGCTACAGCCACCCGACGCAGGCAGTGTACCCTACCATCCCTCCAGATAAACGCATGGATGCAAGGGCGCGCAAGGTATTTGCTGCTGGGAGTATTGCTCTGAAATCGGCCAACTCCACCTGTGCCTTGGCAAAATGTTACTCTATGGAATAGTTTCGCTTGCGGCTGAGCATATTCCCGAAGATGTGAATGATGACAAGGATGCCATGTGTGAATCCCTTCAATTTGGATTGGACACTGCGGGTAGTGTCGCACGGTCCATGGCTACGAGCATCGTCATGCGCAGATTTTTGTGGTTGTGGAAGTCCGGTTTTGCACCCAATGTGCAGGCCCATCTTCTGAACACGCCCTTTGACGGGTCGCATCTTTTTGGCAGCAAGGCTGACGAGAGCCTTGAAAAGCTGCAGACCTCCAAGGCAGCCGCCAAATCGTTGGGCGCAGCCGTCAGACAACCTCTGCCTTTTTGTTCTAGAGGACAATAATGGAGGGTTGGTTCCTGTCGCTATTACTCCTCATTTGGGAAGGCGAAGGGGATTCCCAGTCAAAGGGGCCTCCGTAGAGGCACTCGTGGTGGACGAGATCAGGGTGCCAAAAACGCTCAGGCAGCTGCCTCTTTCCCTTCCGGCACTGCCGCTTCTAAACAGCTCTGACACCATGACTTATTGTTCTCCGGTGGGGGGCAAGCTGTCGCAGCATCTCAGAGTGGCGAGCCATTACTTCAGATGCGTGGGCTCTGGATACAATCGCACACGGTTATTGCTTCCCTTTTCTCCAATGGCCTCACGACCATCCACGGGGATACTCTTTTAAGGTTCCGGATCCGCTCCTCTTGCAGGAGATTTTAGCCCTGGCAGAGTGGAACAAGGTTTGGTATTCCCCTCATTTTTTGATACCCAAGAAGGACGGAGGACTGAGACCCATCTTGGACTTGCAATACTTGAACAAGTTCCTCAGCAAGGACAGGTTCAAGATGGTCACCCTTTCTCAGATCCTTCAGGCCCTCCAGCTTCAGGATTGGTTGGTGTCATTGGACCTGCAGGCTGCTTATTTTCATGTGCCGAACCATCTCAAGCACAGAAAATACCTCAGGTTCGCAGTGGCCAGATCCCACTATCCGCTTCGGGTCCTGCCTTTCAGGCTAACCTCCGCCCCAAGGGTCTTCACCAAGCTCATGGTGGTGGTGGCAGCTCATTTGGGGGGGGGGGGAGATTTCACGTTTACCCCTACCTGGACGATTGGCTGAACAGAGCGCGTTCTCACGAACAAGCCCTGCAACATCTCAGAGTCACCTGGCACTCCCTTCACAAGCTGGGCTTCTCCTTCAACTTCAAGAAGTCGCAGTTGACACCATCCCAACGGCTCCAGTACATAGAGGCTGTGTTGGACACTTCCTTGGGGATGCGCTCGCCACCCAAGGTGAGGGCTCATCACGTTCTTCAGATTGTCACAAAATTACACAAAGCCCAGAGTCTTCCGGCTTTCGAAATTCTTGAGGTTGCTCGGCCTCATGGCATCCTGCATTTTTCTGCTGCCAGAGGGCCGCTTGAGAATGAGATCCCTTCAGTGGGCTCTACGGACTCAATGGTCCCGACATCTTGCCCGAGAACTGGATTTACTTCATGTTCTGTTCTTGGTCTCGCAGGACCTTCTGTGGTGGGCCGACGAGAACAATCTCATGAAAGGGGTGCGTTTTTGGCAGCCATGGCCGGATGTCTCGGTAGTGTCGGATGCATCGCTGACAGGGCGGGGAGCTCATGCCGACGATCTATCGATCAGTGGGTGCTGGTCTCCGTCGGAGTCCAGACTTCACATCAATCTTTTGGAGTTGCGAGCCATCAGACTAGCGCTGAAGGCTTTTCTGTATGGGGAAGAATGTCCTAATAATGATGGACAACACGGTGGCTATGAATTACCTCAACAACAGAGGTGGTGTAGGGTCACCACCTCTGTGCAGGGAGGCAATGCAGCTGTGCAGGGAGGCAATGCAGCTCTGGTTCTGGGCAATCAGCGAGGGTATGTCCCTTTCAGCAATTCATCTGGCCGTCACAGAGAACATGACGGCGAATGCTCTGAGCAGGCAGAGCGCAGTCTCCCACAAGTGGGAGCTAGCTCAGGAAGTCCTTCAAGAGATATTCGCCCTTTGGGGAACCGCGCAGGTGGACCTTTCACAACTGGTGCCAACCGGAAGTAAGAACGGTACTGCTCAAGGGAATTTCCTCTGAGAGGAGCTCTAGGAGAAACGTTAGTCGTGGAGTGGCACTTCCCCCATCCCCGTCATCCCTCATGTTATCAGGCGATTGCGACACTTCAGGCCTGCATGATCCTCATTGCTCCGGATTGGGCCAGGTGAGCGTGGTGCCTGGACCTTCTAGACTTGTCCATCTGTCCTCAAATGCCTCTTCCCCAAAGAGAGGATCTTCTCTCATGAGAGGAAGGTCGGGTTCTCCCTCCAGAGGTCAAGACTCTCAACCTTCACGCGTGGTTTCTGAGAGGTTGAGATATAGGGATTGGGACCTCATAGATGACGTAATGGAGGTGTTGCTTTCGGCTAGGTAGCCCGCAACAAAGTCCCTTGTCCGTTGCTGTAAATTTTGCGACTGGTGCAGAGGAAAGAATGTGGATCCTTTTCAGTGTTAGATTCTGGAGGTTCTCTCCTTTTTTTTTCTTTTTCTTTGGCCCGCAGGGGCCTTCAGGTGGGCACCATTAAAGGTTATTTGGCAGTGCTGTTTATCTTTAAGCACTCTTCAGAGGAATGTTCTTATTTTAAAATTCCACTGATCACTTTTGAAATGGCTCACAAATTTGTTCCAGCTGTCGCCATTTCAGGTGCCGGTCTGGGACCTTAATTTGGTTCTAAAGTTTCTGATGGGTGCTCCTTGTGAACCATTGCACTCTTGCCCTTTAAGGTTGTTGACACTTGTAACTGCAACCAAGGAAACAGTTTTATCTGCTAGAAGAGTCAGCGAGTTACAGGCACTTTCTTCTAAGCCAACCTTTTTGTTCCACAAGGACAGGGTTGTATTGAGAGTATGTCTGTCCTTTCTTCCTATGCTTGTGTCAGAATTTAATTTGAGTCAGAAGGTGGTACTCCCCGCTTTCTTTCCTCCTCCACCTCCTCCTCCTCCTAGTAAGGAAGAGGAACAGCTCCATAGGTTGGATCCTAGAAGAGCCTTGAGCTTTTATCTCTCCAGAATGGCCAAACTCAGAGTGGACGACCAGCTCTTTGTGGGATATACTGGACAAAGTTTAGGACAGGCCGTTTCTAAGCAGACCATATCTAGGTGGATTTTCCTCACTATTTCAGAATGCTTCCGGTTGGCTGGTAAGGATCCTCCTGAGTGTTTACAGGCTATTTCCACCAGGGGCATTGCTACTGCAACAGCCTCCCAGAGGGGGGTGCTGGTGAAAAATATCTCTGACGCTGCAACGTGGTCTTCTATACATACGTTTGTTAAGCATTACTCCCTGGATACTTCCCATGTTCAGGATGTTGCCTTTGGGAAGGCTGTGCTCTGCTGTGCCATTTGATTGGGTATGTCTAAATTCTTTCCCTCCTCCATTCATTATTACTGCTTTGGGAGTCTGTCCTAGATTAGGAATACGTTGGAGGACACAATCCATTAGAAGAACAAGTTACTTACCAAACTGGTAACATTCTTTCGACTGGATGTTCCTCCAACGTGTTCCTCATAGCCCTCCCAGCCTACCCCTCTAAAGAATTTCCCATGCCTTTTACAGCGTACGTCCCGCAAGGCTAAGTGCAGTCGAGGCTGTGTTCTGGACAAGTGTGCCGCACGTTGTGTTGGGGGGAAAAACATTGAACTGAGGCTACGGCGCCGTGCGTGCTACATATAACATCCAATGTCATCCTCGACGGAGACCTTCGAGGGACATTGACCCGACGCCTTCGCCTCAAGGACGCCCTCTGCAGAAATAATTTCCGAAGCAGCACAGCTGTGGAAATTACATGTCATAGATGAGGAATACGTTGGAGGAACAGCCAGTCGAAAGAACGTTACCAGTTTGGTAAGTAACTTGTTCTTCCGAGGTTCCCCGTTTGGGGGCTAACATTCAGTCCAGTTCTTCTGTGGCTCTGGACGACGAGGTCTGCCATGAGGTCTCCATTTTTGGAGCTTTACACACAAGCCGCGACTCAAGGCCCCTCTTGAGGGAGCTAAATGTAGCGGGTTCCGTTCTGAGGTTCCCCTTCTTGGGGCTAAATCCAATACCGGCAGAATTGAGGGATCCTCTTCGAGGGTCCTGGCCGTGAGGTATATCCCACAACCTTCCCACGCTGAGAGCCATGGTGGTACCAATTCTGTCCAGGGGCAAAGAAGGCAGCTACGCACCGCAGGCTTTTGAGTACCGCTCTGCCAAGGTTCCTCCACAGAAGGCTAATTCTGGGGCAATTCCTAAGGTGTCCAGTAAACACCCTAGACTTGCCAGTACCGGCTTGGCCGTGGGTCCTTGTATCAAGGCTAATATGTCATATAAGTCCCCCGACTCCGCTGAGGAGGCGGTTGCCTCACTTTCCCCTGTGACGCAGTTCAACTCAGGTGTTTACAAATGGCAGCTCAACCTCTACGGTCCACATGGACTTTTTGTCTACCTCTCTTACATCAACGTTCACTACGGCTGGTGCTGGGGGATTCCTTTTGGGGCTGAGCAGTTATTTCCACGCCATGTGGATAACAAAAACCTGTTCCTCCCCTTCAGTTTATTGACGTGCTCGGGCACCGCTGCCTTTGCTACCTCCTGGTTCCGCACCCAGTGGTGGACCTTCCTTGCAACCATCCTCCTTGCGTTAATGGGGTTAGGCCCCTCCCAAGCAGTCTCTGCCCACTCCAGTGCCTAGACCTTGGTCCGAGGATGCATTTTTTGGGAAATTTCAAACTTTCATGCATTCTGATCCCATGAGGGTTTTCTTTAAGGGTCTTTTTAGTGAAATTTATCCTGGACCTCGTGTACTGCCTCCTGCTCCGACCGATCCTACACAGGCCCCGGTGGTGCCACCTCTTCCTGCTGAACCTCCTCCACCACTTCCTCCTCTGCCTCCACTTTCCCTGATGGAAAAAACATCTTGTGCACCGCTAGACAACACTTTAAGGCCTGAGGTGCTTCTTGCAGCGGATCAGTCTTCTGCTTCACTAGATTAGGGCCAGGCGGACCAGGACCGCAATGAACAGCTGGCTCTATTAGAGCATTTCATGACCTATTGTTGGATACGATGGCCCTGCTTAACATTCCAGTGCCCGAGGCCCCCGCTCGACAGGAGTGGGTGCTTTCTGGAGCCTTTACTCTGTCACCTCAGGAGCGCACCAACCTGTTCCTCCAGAAGGACATCTTGGCTGAGGCCCGCAAGGTCTGGGGAAAAACCCTTTCCGGGCAGCATCTCAACAAGAGGATTGACGCTCGATACAAGCTTCATGCCTTGGAAGATATAGCCTTGTCCGCTCCCATCGTCAACGGTAGCCGGCCTCTACATCCTCCACTGCATCGGCCCAAATCCTTTCCAAGGAGGACAAACTTCTTGACGCCATTGGCAAGAAAGTCTTTTCCAATTCGGCGCTCAACTTCGTCAGGCTAACACCAAGCTTATCCTGGCGGCGGCCAATGTCAAGCTGTGGAGGGAGCTAGCCAACTTCCAGGGAGCGGATAGGCTAGAAGACTTCAAAGCCGGTTTGTGAACGCCAGAGTGTTGGCACAGGATCTACTGGAGGCTGCTGCACAACACATAGATACCTCAGCTCGAGGCCTTATGGTCGGGGTTGATATCTCCTGCCAAGCATGGCTCCATGTTAGAAAGTTCTCAAAGGAAGTGCAAAACAAGGTGATGTACCTTCCTTTTGATGGTAAGGAGTTGTTCCATTCCTCCACAGATGAACTCACGAAGACTTAAGGCGAGTACTCAAACAGCCAAGTCTTTATCGGTCCTGGCGAAAGCTCCAGCTAAGGCCCCTTATACTCGGAGGTCGGGGTCCCAAACCCGGCCCTTCTCGACATTTTGGGGGTTTCAAGATACCTGTGCGCGCCGATCTGACGCTTCGTTGGCAGGTCCCACTGTAAGCAGCAACGGCAAGGTGGCTGGATTTTCTCTTGGCCCTCAGCTTCCTCTCCACGGACAGGTTGTCTCCCTGCCGACGAATCATTCAAATTATATTTCTTGCCGGTCGCACGGGACTCCAGTGGGAGGCCGAATCTCGTCTCATCTGGAGGCGTTGCAGACCATCACCGAAGACCGATGGGGTTTGTCTATCGCTCGGGTGGGCTTCTTCTTGCCCCTCCTCCTTACCCCACCCTTCAGCCCTCCCTTCCTGCACACTGGGTCGCCATCCCTCAGAGCCGAGGTACAGAAACTTCTAGACCTCAGAGCGGTGGAGTCTGTACCCCTCAGGGAGCATGGGAAGGGCTACTACTCCCGTGTGTTCAGGGCCCAAAACCAACCAGGCTGGCCTGCGCACCATCCTTGATTTTTCCCAGTTCAATCTATCTCTTCCCCAAGAGAAATTCGAGATGATCACACCTTCCCAGATAGTCCTCTCTTCGGAAGTGTGACAGGCTCAGCGTGGTAGACCTCCAAGATGCATACATGCACATTCTGATTTGAAGCCCTCTTTGGAAATATCGCGGTTCTCCGTGGAGCCGGACACTTCCAGTTTCGTGTACTCCATTTTGGTCTTAGCTCAGTGATGTGTCTTTACCAAGATGTCAGTCATCGCAGCATTCCTTACACTGCAGTGGATCCATGTATATCCATACTTGGATGATTGGCTCCTGCGTAGTCCTTGCCCGCTAATGGACTTGACCAATTTTCGGTCTCTCCAGCTCCTGTTCGATCTTGGGCTGTTGGTGAATTGGCAGAAATCATCCATCCATGACGGTCTGTCAAGACCTGATTTTCCTCCGTTGGAATACAGTCGGTACCAAAGTGTTCATAACGGCGGAAAGGATTGCAGACCTATCGACCACGTGTCAGCTCTTCCTCCAGTCCTCGCACATAACGGCCTGCTGGTTCCAAAGACTTCCAGGGTCTCAAGGCCTTTTGCGTGCTAGCTCTACCTCTTGCACGCCTGAAGATGAGGCGCACTCAGCTAGCTCTTCTGAGCTGCTGGTCTCGGGCATCGGATCCGGAATCCAAGATAATTCAATTTCCATCCTGCATGACAGCGTATCTACAATGGTGGTCCTCCACCAATGGGGCACTCCACAGGTAGACCTCATTGCAACTTCTACAAACTGGAAACTTCCTCTTTATGCATCCAGGGACAGTCTCGGAGTGTCCTCCTTCGGAGACGCCCTCGAGATTCTTTGAGACAACATAAAGGCTTATGCCTTCCCTACTTTGCCACTGATTCATCGGTCACTCTGCAAGCTCAGGACTGCATCGAACTGCACTCTCCTGTTCATAGCTCCTTGGTTGCCAGCCAGATTCTGGTTTTCGGAACTTTAGCATCTTTTGATTGTTCCCCCAATCAGATTTCTGCTGATACCCAACCTTCTTTACCAGAGCGATCACCAGCTTTGGCACCCCTCCTCTCAATCGTTCAGCTTGGTGCCTGAATTCAGATATTTAGCGCAGTTTAATCTGTCTGAAGACAATATGCACATTATCCAAGCGGCCAGGAAGCCTTCTACAAGGACCCAATATAGGAACAAATGGCCACTGATGCTTAGCTAAACAGCTCGACCCCCAGGCATGCTACGGTCAACACCGTTCTATCCTTTGTGTCTCACCTGGCAGCTTCTGGTATTCATGTTCTGTATTGCAGAACTTATTTATCCGCGATTATGGCCTACCTGTCCACGGACAGCTGTATCTTCTCATTGGCCAATCCAGTCATCAAAAGGCATTTTGGAGGACTCCATCACTTCCCGCCAGTACGCACTCCTCATCCCAAATGGGATATAAATGTGGTCCTCACCGCTCTATTCCATAAGCCGTTTGAACCCATGGCCACTACTGATCTTAAGTACCTGTCTTTGGAAGGTTGCTTTTCTGATTGCCATAATATCCGCAAGGTGAGTGAGCGAACTCGAAGCGTTTTCTGTGGAACATCCGTTCCTCACTTTCCACAAGGATAAGGTTGTACTTCGCACTCATCCTTCTTTCCTTCCTAAGGTGGTTACTGACTTTCATTTGAACCAGTTTATCTCCTTACCAGTCTTCTTCCCGAACCTGGCTTCTGATGCCGAGAGAGTTCTACACAATTTGGAAGTCAGGCGAGCCCTCAAGTTTTAACTCGATAGAACGGGGGAAGTCGGAAGCCCCACACAACTTTGTTACGTTCGGTGACCCTAAAGGGAAACCAGCTTACAAAGCATATATTTACTGTTGGATTGCCTCATGCATTTCAGAGGCCTATAAGATCCAGGGCCTCCAACCACCTAAGGGCCTCCATGCTCATCTAGTCCGCGGCAAAGCGGCTGCTGCCTTCCAAAAGTATGTTCCTTGGGAGTCCATCGCCAAGGCGGCTACGTGGGCCTCCCCACGTAGCCGCCTTGGCGATGGAAGTAATGCAAGCATTACTTCTTAGGCTTGAGCTCCAGGGCTGATGCCCAATTTGGCCAGGCTGTCCTCAAAAACTTGTTCCAGTGAAGGGATTTTCCATCCACCCTTAGTACCTCTGGTTGTGCTTGGCAATCTCCCACAAGTATGGAGGAAAGGGGACGGGATGTAGGAGTATAACAAATTTACTCACCGTAGCAACTATCTTACTCCTAGTCCCCTTTCCTCCATATGCCCGCCCGCAGTCCCCTCTAAAAAGTATCCTGTACTATTGCTTCAGTGGTCTCAGACCTGGCGATAGAAAAGGACTGTAGGGTGATGTGCGGGCGGAGCTCAGGAGGGTGGTGTTTCGGCCACGGGCTGTGGACCTGTGGTTGAAATAAAAATAGAAAAAATGCAATTTTTGATGCTTTTTGACAAAAGTTCTGTGATCCCGTCCCAAAGGACGGATTGTCCCACAAGTATGGAGGAAAGGGGACTATGGACTTAGTCACTGCGATGAGTAACTTGTTAAAATAACCTACAATAGATGTTAACATGGAGATGTTAACATGGAGGTAGTGTGACCAGCAAGGCATGCCTTCCAGAATTCTTCGACATTAGGAATGTAAGGATTTCTCCAATCCAGATGTTTTGCAAGGAAGGCCAACCTTTTCCCTTGAAGACCTGAACACTGTCTCACCTGATGAAAAAGGGATTCCAAAGCAGTTCCACAAAAACGGCATAACAAATCTTCCCCTGGAAGCTCTCTCCTCCGCTCTCTTCTATGCGCTGCTTCCTTTGCCGCCTTGAAAGGCGCTAGCGCAAACACGGTTCTCCTACTAGCCACGCAACCTATTTCTCTTATCACGTCCTATACAACAACTGTATTAAGTCTGCCAAACGTACCTACTTCTCTGACCTTCTTCAGTCAGTCCACTCATCCTCGACGTCTCTTCCAAACCCTCACCCGACTTCTCTCTCCTCCTACACCTTACCTGTTCATCAACTAATCCCTATCAGCATCTGGCCTTGCCAATTTATTCTCTTCTAAAGTGCACTCCCTACGCCAGGACATACTCTCTTCACCTTCCTATAACACCTCCCCCTTATCCTTCCCTACCCCCTCAGCACTGTCTCTATCTTTCCTCCCGTAACAGACTCGGAGATGTCTCTCCTCCTGGCCAAAGCTCACCCTACAGCAGCCCCGCTGACCCCATCCCATCTTCACTTATCCCCAAAGTCTTCCGACCTCTGGTAAACTTTCTCACCTCCTTCTTTAACATTTGTCTCACCACCTTTACCTTTCCTTCTGCCTTTAATCATGCAATTATCATACCTATCCTAAAGAAACCTACAGCCAACCCCCTTCTTGCTTCTAATTTTCGTCCTATATCCCTCTAACCTTTCCTATCCAAACTCCTAGAGGGTCTTGCTTATTCACGAATTTCATCATTCGTATCTTGCCTATCGCTCCTTCCTCCGACTCAGTCTGGTTTCCACCCCCACTATTCAACTGAAACAGCCCTTACCTACGTACTTCTCTTCTCACTGCTCGGTAATCCAAACACTCAACTATTCTGATTTTACTTGACCTGTCCACTGCCTTTGACAGTGTAGATCATTCTTTGCTCCTGGACTCTCTCTCCCCCCTGGCTCTGTGCAGGTCTGTTCTATTATGGTTTCCATCTTGCCTATCCAACCGTACCTTTGCTGTCTCTTGGGGGGGGGGGCAACACTTCCCCTCACGTTCCTCTGGTCCATGGCGTTCCTCAAGTTTCTGTCCTTGGTCCCTTTCCATTTTCCTTACATACTTCCTTTCCTGCTCCATTATCTCATCCTTTGGAGTGTCACACCACTTCGACGCTGATGACACCAAGCTCTTTCTATCCTTCTCGTCCTTCTCCTCGGACATTCATCAGACTCTTTCATCCTGCCTCACCACCATCAAGTCTTGGATGACCTCTCACTTCCTCACTCTCAATGCCTAAAAAACAGAGGCCCTATTCTTTCCCGCAAACACTCTCATCTCGCAATCTCCTCCCTCTTCCATCTCTTTTCTTTACTCCTGTCTCTCAACCACTCTGCCCGCAATCTTCGCATTTACTTTGATTCTAATCTCTCCTTTGACGACCACATCTCCCTTACATCCCGCGCCTGTCCATTTCATCTCTACAACATTCGCAAAGTCTGCCCCTGTCTCACTTTCCACGCTACAAACTCATCTCCTCGCTAGTCTTCTCCCAACTATTCTATTCTGTTCTCTTCTTTGGTCTTCCCCACTCACGCCTTGCTCCTCTTAAATCTATCATTCTTCAATTCGCTCACTTTGTCTTCTCTCCTACCATGACCCAATTTCTCCTTCCCTGGCCTCTTTTGGCTGATTGCCCTTCCATTCTCATCTTAAATAAAACTTCCCCTGTCTTGTGTTCAAATGTCTCTATGGCCTTGCTCCTGACTACCTTGCAGCTCTCCTTTCTTTTTACTCTCCATCTCTCTCCCTCCGCTCTACAAATCTTTTTAGAGTCAATATCCC
This sequence comes from Ambystoma mexicanum, assembly GCF_040938575.1. Classification (NCBI taxonomy): domain Eukaryota; kingdom Metazoa; phylum Chordata; class Amphibia; order Caudata; family Ambystomatidae; genus Ambystoma; species Ambystoma mexicanum. The sequence continues at coordinate 738,405,940 of NC_090921.1, read as the reverse complement.
ACGTCCCCCTTGCGCCCAATCCAGTTTAAGCTAATTCCAGCTCCTAGCCCCTCTTCACTGGAACATGCGCCCCTGTCTCTTCGCTCCATTACTTCCTAGTCTCTGTTCTGTTCTGTTCCGTTCCCCTCTAAAAACCCACCTGCTACAGTCCTCTAATTGATTTTAATCTGCTTATGAACACTGATTCATTTACTCTTATGAACGCTAATTGATTGTTACTATTTTGAACACAGTTTGAATGTTACTGTTTATGGATGCTGATCTGCATTCCGATTCATTATATTGGTGACTGTACTATGTAAAGTGCTTTAGACAAAGGCGTTATATAAAACACAAATACAAATATTTATAAAGAACCTCTGTTCAAATGAAGATTGTTTAAATTTCAGAAATGACCTTTTTAAAATGTCTTTTCGCGGGAGGGCGCTGTTGCGCATATCTAAGATGGCCGCCTAGACCCAGAGCTCCGGCCCGTATAAATCCTTCACCGTGACCATCTTGTATCAGGGTCACCTGCGAAAGAAGAAAGCACACCGGCAAATAGCTCACAACTAGATGCACAAGTTGTGAAATTTGAAGCCGTTGCAAGCAGCCGTCCCTGAGCAACACCGCTCTGAAAATCCTGCGTGCCTGAGTGACGCCGGGGGCCGCCCACAAGTTCCAGGAGGTAGCCCTGTGGAACCGCTGGTGGAGGGGCCGTGATGCACTGCGTTGACCGCGCCCTGGGCAGGCCGTGCGGTGTGTGCGGAGCGCGAACCACATCGGATTGAGGGCTCAAAGTGGTCCGGAGGTCCCTACACAGGCAGAGTAGTCGCCGGACTACGCGATCCCTGGACTGGTTGGCGCAGGCGGTGGGACGCCCTGCACGGCTACTGGCCGTTGACACGTCACGACCGGGGACCTGCTGGGTGGCAGCTGCACTGAATGGGCGCGGTCCTTCGGGGCTGCGGAGACAACGTGGGACCGCACGTAGAACCTTGAACGATCCTGCCGTGCGGCCGTCCCCGGAGTTGACGGCCGAGTGGACAACATTATCCCTATTTGCAACGTCTGGAGGACGCACCCAGCATATGTAAAAGAGTGCTCCCGTACATTACACTCCAGCTGATCTGATCGGTATACAACTGCACGAGGGGAAAGCACAACAATTACGGGAGAAAGAGTGCCCAGCTCAGAATATCACTGCCTGACAGATAATATAGCAGGTGAGAAGGACGATAAACAGAAACTCCTCAGTGGGACAGGTGTACCTAATCACCGATCCGAGGTTGTAGCGCCCACGTTACTGGCGTGAAACCTCGTTCCCAGCTCTGCACTTAAACTCTGCAGTAAACCCTTGCAGGGGGTGGGGAGAAGGACTGGTGACCCACTTGCATCTACACGTGGTGGACAAACGAGCACTACGACCCTAGGACAAAAAGGGGTGACTGCAACACGACCATCGTGGAAATACATCCTTAACCAACTGGCAACTAAAGGTACAATCATATATTATATTCTATACCCGGCTAAGAGGGAGGCCTGACCCTCGGAAATTGAACCCACATCCTAACAAGAATACAACAAGCACTGTGTCCACATCACATGAGGAGGGATGGCACGTGAGAACACGTAATCCACAAGGGGCGCTATAGCACCTGACGCTGATTGCCGCCTGAGAGGAGGGCTCCCGCCCTTATCCATCCAGGTTCAGGATTAACCTTTGCTGAGCTACCGGAATGTCTGAACACATCTGCTCGGGTCCACGCTGCACCGGTTACTGGGCATTATCCCGAGTATACGTACATATCCCTACTTCTGTTCATGGCAACAAACCGCAGTAGGGCATCTGCAGGAACCATTGGAAACACGAAACCTCGGAAGCCGGCAGAGCCCGCATAAACACTTGGAGCTTGCCCTACTCCTCACCCTTCTAACTCGAACTTCAACATAGCCTTGGTACTTTCATTCTCTACGGCTGAACTTTACAAGCCCGATTTGGGCGGCAGGAGTGATCGCCATTAAGGTGCACAACCGTTCTACGCCCCATTCCAAGGACAACTGATAATATCACTATTGAGAACAGAGGGATGTGGGAGAACCCAAGCCACTCGGCCCACCTTATGGCCCGCCACGAAAAGAAAGAGGTGGGCTCCAAGAAAACGGGCCCAATGGACTCTTTTGCAAGCTCCCAACCTCACGGGTCCACCACACCACCACCAAAGCCAATGGACAGCCAACTGGAACCCCCGATGGAGGAGAGAGTGGACCGATTAATTTATTTTAAAATTTATTTATTGGCATTTGTGGTTAAGAGCGCTTTACATTTTTACTGGTCTGGGCCTTAATTCAGGGCACCTGACCGACTTATTACAGTCATGCCTTGTTCATAAAACAGAATAACAACATACATAAACAAACTTAACATTAACAGTCTCCTTGCGAATGGGTGTTTGGCGGTAGGCATTGTCGGGGAGGGTGGGTTTAGTGTCCACAGGGGAGCGGGGGGAGTTCTTCTCGGTGTAGTCCGGGGGTTGGGGGGTGTGGTTTCGAGTGTTCCTTGATTTCGTGATTAGCAGTGGGATGGATACCTGCGACATTCAGGGAGGTTTGTCATCGGGGGATCTGAACAGTTTGGTTAAGGTGTCTTTCCATGCCTCCAGTGCCATGCTCGAGTCTTCGGTAGATCTAGTTACACTGTCCTCCCAGGCTCTGGTTTCGGCATTCGCCCACCTTTCCAGTTCTCTGCGCCATGCTTTGTGGCTTGGTCCTGTGGGCTTTTTCCAGGCCATGGCGATGGTTCTTTTGGCCGTTATGCATAGCAGGTCCATTACCTTTACAGCGTGTTTCAGTTTGGCTGGCCTAGAGTAGCTGCCTAGGAGGCACTCAGCTGGGGTCCATTTGTATCTTGTGACTTCTGCTGCCTCACAGGTTTGCTGCACTTTCGACCAGAGGTTCTGTGCCTTGGTGCAGTTCCATAGCATGTGGATCAAGTCCGCCTCATCCGTCCCGCACCAGGTGCAGTGCATCTCAGTGGTCCTTTTGAACTTTGCCACCCTGCTCGGGGTCAAGTAGGTACGGTATAATACGTTGATTTGAATTAATCTAAATCTTTGGTTCCTGGAGACCTCTTTTGGGAAGGTCAATGCTCTGAGCCATTCGCTATCTGTCATTTCCTGTCCCATGTCTGTTTCCCAGCGGGTCTTTAATGCAGCACTGCGAGGATTAGGGATGTTTCTCAGAAGACTGTATATTTGAGATATCGGTTTTCCCCCTTCGCTCAAGTTATACAACAGTGTCAAGAAGGGGTCTTCTTCGGGTTCTTCCGGCCAGGTGGACCATCTTGTGCGGGCTATGTTGCGGAGCTTTTGATACCATAGGAATTGGCCGACCTGGATATCTTCTGCCGCCTGCAGCTCAGTGAATTCTCTAAATATGCCATCGGTGTATAGGTCGCCCCAAGTGTATATCCCTTTCTTTTCCCAGAGCCTGATATTGTATGGGTTGGTGTCTGTCTTGTCGAGCCCTGAGATGATTGGCACTTCTCGGGAGTATGGGTGTTTCAGGCGCAGGACCATCATGGCTCTGTGCCATATCTTCTTGCCTAGGGTCGCCAATAGTGGTGGTCTATGTGTCAGTTTCTGTGGGGCCCAAAGCCATTCTTTCAAGCGGATCGGGGCTATCATGGCCTGTAGCAGGGGTGTCTCAGACGTGGCTTCGTCCGCTAGCCATTTGGATACATGGCTCAGTTGGGCCGCCAGATAGTACTTTTCTAGATTTGGTAGTTGTATGCCACCTTGGTCGTACGGTAGGACTAGCGTGGATAAGGCTACCCGATGTCTGCCCTTTCCCCAGAGGAATTCCTTGATTATTTTATTGAGAAGCTGGAAGAAGGGGTTTTTGATGTAAAAGTGGACATTCTGGAATCCGTACAGAAATCTGGGTAGAATAATCATCTTGGCTATCGAGGCCCTCCCTAGCATGGACAATGGGAGCTTCGCCCAGAATCTTATGGATTTGCGTAGTGCTGGTACTTTGGCCTGTGTATTGTGTATGTGCATTAATTCTGGGGTATGCATTATTTGGATCCCTAGATAACGGAAGGAGGCAGTCTGCCATTCGATACCCACTTTGGGGAGATCATCGCTGTTTCTGTTTTTCAGTCCTGCCAGAGGGAACAAGCAGGATTTAGTTTTGCTAAACTTGATACCTGAATATCTGGTGAAATTGTCGAGCACCTCTAATATTGTCGGCACATTTAGGTGGGGATTGTTAACATACAACAGGACGTCATCCGCATATAATGAGATGATATGGTCTATTCCTGCTAGCCTGATCCCCGCATCAAAGAATTGCTGTCTGAAATAAATTGCTATAGGTTCCAATCCTAAGACGTAGAGCATGGGGGAGAGCGGGCAGCCCTGTCTAGTACCCCGCTGAATATCCCATTTTTCAGACACGTATTTCCCAGATTTCAGCCTGGCCTTAGGTTTGCTATACAGGATCTTGACCCATCTGATAAATCCTTGGCCGACTCCGAATCCCTCCAGAACTGCTATTAGCCATTCCCAGTATATGGAGTCGAACGCCTTAATGGCGTCTAAGGATAGTAGTGCTAGGTGTTCGTCGCAAGTGTTGGTCTGGGCTATGATGTGTTGGAGCCTGCGCAAATTTAGAGATGTATTGCGGCCGGGTATGAAGCCGTTTTGGTCCGGGTGTACTATTTCCCCTATCACTTTGGATAGTCGTTTTGCTAGGATCGTTGTTAATATTTTAACGTCGCAATTGAGCATAGCAAGTGGGCGGTAAGAGTCACATTTGTCAGGGGGTTTGTCAGGTTTGAGCATTGGGATCACTAGGGTCTCTGTCATACTGTCTGGGAGAACGCCTCTCTCATATGTTTCTGAGAAGACCTGGTATAGTAGTGGCGTTAGGGAGGGTTTGAATGTTTTATAAAACTCAGAGGGCAGTCCATCGCTTCCTGGGGTTTTGCATGTGGCTAGGGATTGTATAGCGTCTGCTATGTCTTCTAGTGTGATGTCAGAGCTCAGGGTATCGGATTGTGCTGGTGATAGCTTAGGTAAGCCTATTTCCTCTAGTGTATCTGGGATTTGTTCCGGTGGGATCTTGTCCACGTGGGAATATAAATTTGTGTAGTAATGTTTAAAAGTATCATTGATACTCTGTTGGGTCTTGTGTTCTATGCCATGCTCGTCCCTTAATGTCGTGGTTATCTGTTTGGGGTGTTCACGTTTACACAGCCAGGCCAATAACCGGCCCGGTTTATCTGCTTCCGCGTGTGTTCTGTTGGTCCTGGCGCTAAAATCAAATTTTTCCAGTCTATTCCACGCGCCAGAGCAGGCATCTCTAAGGGTTCTGAGGTCATCTTCCCTTCCGGGGGTTTCTATTGGGGTGGCTTCTAATTTCTGGATCTCGCCTTCCTTCTGTTCGAGTTCAGTTCTTAATGCTTTTCTGATACCTCCCGCTTTCGCTATAACTTCCCCTCGGATTACTACTTTTAAGGCTTCCCAAACCACGCCGATATGTTCTACACTTCCTGTGTTTTCTGTTATGCAATTTTCTATGGATTCTTGCAGCTCCTCCCTGAAGGCTGGGTCCTTCAGGGCGTTAATAGGCATCCTCCACATGGGGATGGGTGGCCTGGGACTGTTGTGATGCCAGTCCATCAGGAGTGGGGAATGGTCCGAGATAGTTCTACCTAAATACTGCATGCCCCCTACTTGTGGCAGGTGATCTCTACTTATGAAGAGGTAGTCTAGCCTGGTGTGGAGTTTGTGGGGGGAGGAATAGTAAGAGTAGGCTCTCTCGTCTGGGTGCAATTCTCGCCATGCATCTGTCAGGTCTAATTCCTTGACCAGGGTGGCTAGGGACATGGTGGCTGTGGAGGGACCCTTCACTGGAGGCCAAGACCTGTCTAGCACGGAATCGTGGACACAATTGAAGTCGCCTCCCCACAAGAAGAAACCCTCTCTAAGTTGTACCATCTTAGCGTTCAGTGTTTTCAAGTGTGCAGGGATGTTGTTGTTGGGGAAATACGAGTTTACTATGCAGATCTCCCTTTGCTCGAGAATGCCCCAAACTATCAGGTATCTGCCCTCTGGGTCTTTTTCCTTACCAGTCAGTTGGAATGGTACTTGAGGGTTGATCCAGGTGTAAACCCCTCTGGCATATTTGGAGTAAGGTGCTCCGAAGCCCTGTCCTCCCCAGTGTTCCTGCAGCTTTGCATTGGTTTCCACGGTACAGTGTGTTTCCTGTAGTAGGGCAATGTCCACTCTTTTTCTTTGTAAGTAGGATTTTATCCGGTTTCTGCGAAGATAGGTGCCCAGGCCCCTCACATTCCAGGTTAATATTTTAATGTGCTCTGCCATCTTGGTATCGTCGGGGGGTTCGGGAGGCGTTTGCTTCTCTTGGGGTGCTTATGGGCTCGTCAAGGGCCCCAGGGACTTCGCCTACCCGCAGGTTCCAATCCTTCACGACCGCCTTTTCAGTCCGCCAGTTCGCTGATTGCATTTTGTTGTGTGGAGACGTAGTAACTGTTTTAACTGCCATTCTGTGGAATGGATTAACTAGGAAAAACAACAACAAGAAACTGCTCCCAGCAGTCGTTTCGAACTGACGACGCTCGGGGGCTCCTGGGCCTTCCAGGCCTATCCAGGTCTTTCGGCTCAGGCAGCGTGTGGGTTTTTTGCCCACACCTTCCCAGGTTGGGGGGGTCATCAGCGTTTCTGCGAGTGGGCCTCCGGCTTCCTGCCCAATCTTGGTATTTCCTTGGTGCGGCGGCGAATTTGGTCGTAATATTTAGGTGTACATGGGGCCTTCGTATGGTTTCATCTTTTGTTGTGTTCTAGGATTTCTTCAGTGTCGTCTGCGAGGTTATTGTGTTCGAGCCAAAGGTTTGCTGCTGCTGGAGTCTCTAAGAAAATGGCCTTTCCCTTGTATAGTATTTTGAGTCTTGCCGGGTATAGCAGCATATATTTGAGGTTCAATTTTCGCAATCTGGCCTTTATGGGAATGAAAGAGTTCCTTGTCCGTTGCACCGTAGGGGTATAGTCTGGGTACATGACTATTGATGCGTTGCTTCTTTTGATCTCCCCTCCCTCCCTCGAGAACCTCAGTATGGTCTCTCGGTCTCTGAAGTTCAATATTTTCGCAATCATTGGTCTAGGATAAGACCCGGGAGGTGGTCGCTTCTGGAGAGACCTGTGGGCCCGCTCTACTGAGAACCCTTGGGTGAGATTGCCCGCGCCTACTTCCTGCAACAGTAGTGTTTCTATGAACCCTGTGGGGTTTGAGCCCTCCATGTCTTCTGGAACTCCTAGAATTCGGACATTATTTCGGCGAGCCCGACCTTCCGCATCTTCTGACCGTGCTTCCAAACGGGCCACTGTTGATTCCAATTCACTAACTTTCGCTTTTAGTTCTTGTGTGGTCTCCGTATTGTCCTGTAGGGTGGCTTCCGTGGCAGTGACTCTTTCGGCCAAGTTGCGAGCATCTTGCCTTATTAGTTGTAGTTCTGTTTTTATTTCTCCTCTCATATCTTCGACTGTTGTTTTCAATGCTGCTATCGCCTGGAGGATCTGGGAGTCGTGGGAGTCCTCCGGCGGGGTTGGTGGCTCGGTCGCGGTGTCCGCTGCTTGTGGCGTCTGTGCTTTCGGACGGGCTGTGGTGAACGAGTCCATCGTTACGGCTCTGGACTTGTTTTTGGGGGGAGACATCTCTCCTCGCGGGGCGTCGTGTTGCCTCGGCAGCTTCAGTCGGTGGACTACTAATATGGGATCGAGCCGATTCAAGTCCCTCGGTGTCCCGATGCAGTGGGTAAGCAAAGGTTAGTATAGAGTGCCGTCCGTGACCTGTGCTAGGAGGGTGGTGAGGCCTTAAATGGGGCAGCCACTTCCGGATCGAGTGGTTCCACTGCTATTGCCAGGATTCTCTTGCTTGTGCCCCTAAGGTGTTCGTTCCACTACAGGGTCTGGCCTCTTTCCGCCACCCACGGGCCTCCGTTAGGGTTTTTCGGGTTGTGGTGGTGGGAGTCAACCGGGTCAGTCCCGTGTGATTTCTGCTCCGCTGGGCTCCCGAACTCGTGGGGGCAAATCTCCTTTGGGAGTGTTCCCTTCAGGTGGTGGGGACGGCGGGCCTTACCTAGTTCCCTAGTTCCCTCTTCCGGGGGCCTTCCGGGTATCGCCGTCTGTTGTCCGTCCTGGGTCGCCTCGGGCGTCCCCGTTTCCACTTGCCTTGTGATGGCACCGCGGATGCCCGGGGGGAGGTGGGAAGTTGTGTTGTTCCACGGAGGCTTGTAATCCCGTCTCCGTCCCGTCACGTCTAGTGGGTCTCTCCGCTGCGGGCCGCCATCTTGGATGTCGCAGGGGGAGAGATTTCGGACGGTTCGTTAACCGCTTTGCCTGTGCCGATTCTCTCCGGTTTTTTGATCAGGTGTTCCCGGAAGGATCTGTTATGGCTCGGTTGATTTTCAGCCCTGAAGCTTCATTATTTTCGCCGATATTTCTTGTGCTGCAGGATCATGGGCAGGAGCTTCACGGAAAGCCGCCTTCTCTACATGCGCGCTGGCCACGCCCCCGAGTGGACCGATTAATGTCAATGGTCCAGAATGGCTTCCTAGCGGTCAATGGCAAATTGGATGATATTGGGGCGACAATCATCTCCCAGAAGGCTAGGGTCCATAAGGAAAGCACACGCATTACTGAGGTGGAAAATAGGATCGGCACTAATGAGGACTCGATAATGCAACACAGCCGTGGCATCGCCCAGCTGAACGGTGACCTCCAAAAAACCCTGAATAAATGCGAGGATCTTGAATCTGGGTCCAGAAGGAATAATATCCGTTTGGTCGGAGTGGCCGAAACCTTTGGCAGGGGTTCCATGGAACACCAAGTGGAATCCCTTTTGAAAGACCTTCTGGGCCCTGACTCCTTCTCAGACCATTTCCTTTTGGAACGTGCCCACCGTACCCTAGCACCTCCTCCCAGACCTGGAGCACCACCCCGCACGATAATTGCCCGTTTCTTCAACTATAGGGATAGAGACACTATGCTGAGACTATCCAGGGAAAAAGGCACTCTATTCTGAGAACAACAGGACACAGCCGGTCAAGTGGCACAGCGAGTAGAGCGCTCGCTTTGACATCAGTGCAGAGCCTGCGAACGCAGGTTCGAATCCCGGCAGCGCCAAACTCAGCGTTTCATCCTTCCGAGGTCGATAAATGAGCACCACACACCGTGGGTAATAATAAGCAGCGCTCAGATACCTAAGGGTTTGTAGCGCTATATAAATGCCAAATTATTATTATATATATCCAGACTTTTCGACAAATGTGCAAACACTGAGCGGTCTTATGAACCAATTAAGAAACAATTGAGACTGCGTCAGATTCCCTATGCGCTCGTCTTCCCAGCAAAAATGAGAATTCAACATGAAGGCCGAGCACATTTCTTTGAAAATCCTACGGAAGCCATGTCATATGTCGAAGCCTCCATCCTCTGCCTGCCCGAGACCGGGCATTAAATCAGAATTTGCCACCCTAGCTTGCTGAGGAACCGGAAGACCCCGCTGGCTGACGGACTTCTGTTCATGCCGCACAGGTATAAAGTTTAAAGCCGAGAGCGACGAGGTGGCCCTGGCTACTACTTGTTTGTATTAGGGCAGTGAGCCCCTGGGATGGTGGCCACGTGAGTACGGCTTACACCCCCAGGAGACTTCCCAAGTTATGGTTCAAGGAATACATCATCGGGTTGGGGTTGATGATGCGGGTGGGGGTTGGTGGGGAAATCGAGAAAGGGTTATCCCTGGCAATTTGGGGAAGTTACAATGTTAGCTGTTTTGTAGAGGGGGAACCAGTACTACTTGAAAATGTGGCAATACAACAGGCATACAGTCGACTCGAGGTACGCCTATGACACAGGCTAAAAAAGGCTTAAACGTTAAAATACTATCCTGGAATATCCAAGGGCTTAACAACCCGGTTAAAGCGAGGACGATTGCAGCATATATTGTACGTCATAACCCCCATATTCTTTTTATACAAGAAATGCATGCATTGAATAGTGTTAACACCAAGTTCCTGTCACGATGGGTCCTCCACAGATACCACACGGAATACTCAGGAATCTAAGGGAGTACTGACACTCATCCATCCCAAGTTGAGCTTCAGACATCACTCTAGTAAGATAGACTCTCAAGGTATATATGCACTGGTGTGGGGGGAAGATAGCGGCCGCCAGATAATACTGATTTACACGTATGGCCCCAACGTAGACGACCCGCAATTTTATTGTACAATACTGGATATGCTGTCCGCATCGGGGGAGGCACAAATAATCTGGGGTGGGGATTTTAATACAATACTTGACCACTCCCTAGATAGATCGTTAACCACTCATAGGGCGCCTTCCAAAGCAGCACTGGTCGTAAAACAGTTGATGGAACAGACCGATATAATAGATGCATGGCTTATATTACACCCATATGAGAAGAAATTCACCTTCTACTCATCCGTCCATGATTCCCACTCGCACATAGATTACTGGCTTATTAGTTCGTCCCTGGCTGGGACGGTTTCTTGCTGTGATGTACACCCCCGCACCCTCTCAGATCACTCACCGATAACGCTCAATATTAAACTGGGTGACACCCCACCGCTGGCTAGAAAATGGAGGATGCCCCCCGGGATCCTGAGAGACCCCCATATTTGTGAAGCCTTACATACTGAGATCAGGGAATTTCTGGAACTGAATGAGGGTTCGGTGAGCACCTATGCCACCCTGTGGGAGGCTTTCAAAGTCTGGATCCGGGGAACCATACTGGGTAAATCCATGGGCATGCTGAAATCTGTGCGCAAGGAACTGGGTATAGCCGAAGCCAAAATAGACTTGTTACAAACTGAATATAGCACCACACTAGATAAAGATACCCTGTCGAAAATTCATATTACACTTAAGGAATTCAACGAGTTGGCCAATAGGGAAGTTCTTTATATGTCTGCCCCAGCTAAAGCCCGCAGGTACGGGGAGAGTAATAAGGCGGGCAGATTCCTGGCTAATATGCTTAGAGCCGATAGACATCACAATCCGATTGCCAGTATACAGACACCAGTTGGGGTAATGGTTAATAAAGAACAGGACATCAACTCCACATTCGCCGACTTCTACTCCTGTTTATACTCCAATCATGATGTAAAAACCAAGGAAGACGCATTCAGGTACCTAGATGACCTAGACCTCCCAAAATCGACCCCCGAGACACGCAGCTTACTGGATCAACCCATTACAGTCGAACTAGTCGCAGCTATTAAATCCCCGTCCAGTGGTCGGGCCCCTGGGTTGGATGGCCTGGGCTCAGAATTATAGAAGGATTTTCAGGACGAACTAGCCCCCTTATTGTTGAAGGTGTGGGAGGAAGCTATGGACCGGGGTGTCCTGCCGGAGTCAATGCTTGAAGCAATTATCACGGTCCTCCTGAAACCCTGTAGACCGGCACAAGACATGGGCTCCTACAGACCCCTTTCCTTAATAAATACTGATGCGAAGATTTTCGCTAAAGTACTAGCCACCAGACTCCTGCCGTACATGTCAATCCTGATACACCCAGACCAGGCTGGATTTATTCCCACGAGATCCACAGCCCTGAACTTGAGGCGTCTGTTTGGCATGATGGCACAGATCGACCCGGCTGCAAAGGCGGCGGTTGTGGCATTAGACGCCGAAAAGGCCTTCGATTCCGTCTCCTGGACATACCTCTTTCTGTTGCTTGAGCGATTTGGTCTCGGTCACTACTTCATTAAATGTGTGCGACGATTGTATACTCAGCCATCTGCTAAAGTCCTAACTAATAACACCTTCACTTCCACATTCTTGCTACACAGGGGAACTAGACAGGACTGCCCCTTCTCACCTATCCTTTTCGCACTTACTATAGAACCACTGGCTGAATATATTCGTAAGAACCACGCACATAGAGGTCTTAGGATGACCGGCCCCCCACAGATCATATCACTATACGCGGACGATACCCTACTGTATGTCCGGAACCCACAGGAGAATGTGCAACATATAATGTCAGACATACATGAGTTCTCGGATTATTCGGTATACAAAATCAACGTCCCAAAGTCTGAAATATTTCCTCTGACCCCGAACACTGGAGACCTATCCGAGATAAGGGGGGTTTAAGCCCGCCCCTACTCAGGTACGCTATTTGGGAATCATGGTTACCAGGGACAAACAAACGCTATACACACAAAATCACAGTGAATTATTGCTAAACCTAACGACCAAGTTCCAGCTGTGGGCTAATCTTCCATTGTCCTTATACAGTCGAGTGGCACTACTTAAAATGGTGGTCCTGCCTAAACTTCTATACTATTTCAAGAACATCACGATTTGGCCCGGTAAACCCTTTTTGACGAAACTCAAATCACTCACATCCTCCTTTATTTGGAATGGGATGATGGCTAGGCTGGGCTAAGATGGTGGAACCATTCGCACAGGGTGGTCTTGCGGCCCCAGACTTTGAATTGTATTATTTAGCTGCACAGGCACAATTTGCGAAGCACTGGTTCGACCCTGAGAACACTGCTCCACATGTACTCCTTTTAAAACACGCTGCCCGTCCCAACGATATACGTTCAGTTATTTTCAATTCCACCTACAAAGACACCTGTCCATTTGACCCGGTACGTTCCACCACTCACGCCTGGGCTAGGATCTATAAAAGGATCGGCCTGAAGACTCCTTACGATCCGGAGGTTCCCTTGTGGAATTTCCCTGCCATCTCCCCGACCTTCGACAGGGCCCTCCAACATGCATGGGACCCCAATGGGCTCTTCAAGATGCGGGACATGTTCCCTGATGGCACTTTCTGTGAACTTACAGACATTGTCGAGGCGGTGGGAGGGGGCCAGCTTAAACGTTTTCAGTTCCACCGAATGAGGGCTACTTTTGCTACTAGATGGCCAACATTTCCACTGGAACCCCAGACACATGAATGTATTAGAGCTGTGGTATCTACAGATGGTCACGACAATGGGGTCTCGACGCTATACTCCCTGGTGCAGACACACTCCTCTTCACGTAACACAATTAAAGAGACTTGGGAACGCGACACTGGCACCCTGATTGATGACATCAGATGGTCCCGTTATTGCCAATTTACCAAATCTGTTTCAATGAACTCTGGCCTCCGGCTGATAAAATTTAAAATCCTTAATTGCACTATGCCCCTGCTAAACTAGTAAAATTTGTAGAAAACTATACGGGTCCTGTCCTAATGCCGGAACATATCATATGTATTGGTCCTGCCCCTTAATTGTGGAATTCTGGCGGGAAGTAGCGGGGCTCCTTGAGGAAATAACGGCAATCCCGGCTACCCTGGCCCCCTTGAAGTACTTGTTAGGAGACTTCGGTAAGGTGGAGGAAACCAAAAGACGAGTATTTAATATTTCATGTATTGTTGCCAAACGATGTATCCTGAAATGTTGGTAATATGCAACTGCACCAACCCAAGCTAACTTTCTGAAAGACTTATGTATGGTAAATGATGATGAGGAACTCTTTACATTGTCGGTCCCGACACCCTGCCGCTCCAAGGATATATGGACACTGTTGCACCTATATTTATGTAATTTAATGCCTGATGTTGATGTAACACCCATATCCTCTCCTTGATTTGTGATATTTGCCTATATGATATATGCATATATATGTAACAGAACTAGGTTTTGACCACAACGCAATGTTTATGTAAACGGTCTTGCGATGAAGCTGCTCTCTTAATAAATAAAAGTTTTACATTTTTTAAAAAAAAAGTCTTTTCGGGCATCTCAAAAATAGGGTGCAGTTATTCCCACTTTTTTGTGATCAAATTTTAGATGGCAAAGGGATTGGTTTCAATGAAATTTGTCTATAATCTTTAACCAATATACAAGAATTTCTTTTAACTCTAGTCGGATTTGCAGTAAGATTGTTATCCGACAATCCAATTTTACTTAATTCATCGGCAAACGATTGCACAAAACACTTCAAATAACAAACTCTTTGATCATTCTTAAGCAGATACCGATCACAGAACAGGAAATCTTTAGGTGGGTTGAGTAGTTTCTGATAAAGATATGTCACAAATGTGCTCTGCTTTCCGGTGAGCACAAACCTAACTTGTACTGGGTAACAGAAATCAGGGTCGATTTTCAGAGCTTCAGAACTCTCCTCCAAATGCAACCCTCTAGGCTTTTTACAATTTTTAAAAATCGACATAACGTTTCAGTTACTTATAAAAGCCTTCGAATTACTTTTTCGTCAAACAATTTAGTTAGAGGTTTCACATAGAATTTCCACATAGTTCATTTCATTGGTCAAAGCTGATGCCATGCTTTCACTTATTCCCTGGTTCATAAAATATAAAATTTAGAATAAAAAGGAAACCCCAAATATATAAAAGTTATCAACTCTAACGGCTCGACTCCAACTCTGCAGTTATACAAAGATTCCCCCTTCTTAGTTGTGCAATGTATATTTATCTTTTGTAGACGGAGTTTGAGCAACAATATCCTTCAAAAGCATTTAACTAATACTGCAACCCTCGCTGTGTGCAGTCAGAGAAGTAAGTCTGCTGCATAACTGAGCCACATTGCCTTCAAATGTAAGAGCTTGGGAGAGGCAAATGCAGCTGTACTGAGAAAGTCCCCGATATCTGACATGTACAGATTAAAAAGACACAGAGCTAATATGCATCTCTAATACCTCGTTTCACAGCAATACTATGGGACAAAGAAACTCTTGGTTTGATCTGACTTGCATGGCAGAGCTCTCATGCAGACCAATTATAAGTCTGAGTAGTCCACAAAGAATTCCCCAACACTGCATCTTCTTCCACAGAAGTTCACAATTGGCGCTATCAAAGGCTGCAGTGGGATCAATCGTTGCAAGGTAGATGGAATTATGTTTTTTGGCTCATGCAGGCGACTCAAGGCACTTGAGTAAAAAGCCTTTAAGCGTGGTCCCCATACATTTCCTGAATCCGGTTTGCTATTTTTGCAAACGTCCCGTGCCTTTTGCCCAGATCTCCAAGTGACGCAGCAGCAAGGAAGCAAAAACCTTCCTGTCTGTGTCTAAAATGGAGATTGTCGGGTCTGAAAGTGAACCCTTTTTACAGATGGGCACTACATGGGCAATCGGCCAGGTTTCAGGAAAGGTGTTCGTCTCAACCACATTCTTTTTTGAAAGAAAATTCTCTTTATTAAATTTTTCAACAAATGTAACAAACCCCAAAACTCCCCCCTCCCTACCCTCTCCTTGCCCCC
The DNA here is from genome assembly GCF_040938575.1 of Ambystoma mexicanum. Classification (NCBI taxonomy): domain Eukaryota; kingdom Metazoa; phylum Chordata; class Amphibia; order Caudata; family Ambystomatidae; genus Ambystoma; species Ambystoma mexicanum. Next base: position 738,390,633 of record NC_090921.1, on the reverse strand, counting down.
TTGGTGCTGCTGCAAGGTTTGCGTGGCTTATTGTCCCCTCTAAGTGTTCATTCAGGATCATTCCAGATCCAGGAGTTTCAAACGCTGTGGGCGCCAGCCAATCCTGAAGTCGTCCCTGAGGAAGGTGAGGACCTACCCCCCACTCACTTGCAAAGTTCTGTATTGCATTGTTCATAGCATAGGAGGCCCATCCATCGCTACTATCTCCCAAACTTTACGCAACCAGTCCTGGAACATCGGTACGTTTGTGCCTTTCCATCTTTGAGTGATGATTATCATTGCCGCCAATTGAGCATGACCCTCACTCTTTCCCTACCCCTTGGGCCGCCTGTCGCTATTGCTGGCCTCAGACCTAATATGGATGCCTCCCTCTGACCCAAATGCTTGTTCCATCGCCTATTTAATATCTTCCCAGAATGGGGCTATTTTCGGGCATCCCCACCAGATATGCTCCGCAGTGCCCTCCTGACCACATCCCCTCCAGCAAGTTCCCGATGACACTGGGTAAATCCTACGCAGATGAACTGGAGTATAGTGCCACCCGTACAGTATCTTATACCAAGCTTCCCGGGTTTGCGAGGCTCTTGCCAGTTTGGGGATTTTCCTCCATAGCCTTTCCCACTCCGTCTTCTCCATTTCCCTGCCCAAAATGCTTTCCCACCTTCCCATATATGCCCATTGCGACCTCGGGGTAGCGTCATCCAGGATCTTATAAAGCTGCGAAATGAGGCCCTTCGAACCATCATTGGTCATCAAGAATTTCTCAAAAGGGGTCGGCGGTCTAGTGGCCGCTTCCCTGTTCGTGGGGTGTAGGAGCCAATGCCTCAGTTGAGAGTATCTCAGCCTTTCGCCCTCCCCCAATGCAAAGTCCCTTTTACACTCTACAAAAGTGCTGGTCTCCCCTCCTATAAACATGTCTCGCATCCACCGGCAGCCTCCCTCCCACCAGTTCCTGAATGCCCCTCCCTCCAGCCCAGAGGTAAAGTCTTTATTAATGAAGATAGGGGTGAATGGGGATGGATAGGTTGCGATTTCCTTGCGTTGGACCAGTCTGTCCCAGTTGTCCGCGACCAACTTGGTGATAGAGCTCAGATACATATGGCCTGGCCGATGGTCTTTAGCCACAGGACCTCCCCCAATGCATGCTGCGTGACCGCTCTGTCCATTGTAACCCAGTGTTTTCCCTCCCCCTCCCGAAGCCATTTCCTAATCACCCTTAGCTTGGCCGCCTCGTAATATTGACGTAAGTTGGGAAGTGCTAGTCCGCCGCCCCTCCTCAGAGCCATAAGCAACTGCCTGCTGACCCTTGCCCTTTTCCCCTCCCATATAAACTCATTTGTTATCGCCTGGAGCTCTCTAAAAAAGCTGTCCGGGACTGCCTGGGGGATAGCCTGGAAGAGGTAGACCAACCTCGGGAGGGTGACCATTTTTATTGCCTCCAGCCTCCCCAGCCAGGAAATCCAGAGATTCCGCCACGTAAGGAGATTATTTGTGATTCTTTGCAAAAGAGGGGGGTAGTTCCCCACATACCACCCTTTAAGGGCCGGAGTGATTCTTCCCCCCCTCTGGCCCCCCCCCCCCCGGTACGCGATTCCCCCCCGGGCGCCAGGCGAAGGGCGTTGACTCTCTTAATTCCTCCCTCTCCTCCCTTGCCAGCGTCTGATCTATCAATTCGGACTTATACATATTAATGCGCAGACCAGATGCTTCCCCAAAGTCCTCTAATAATAGCCTGCATTGCCTACTCGACCCTGTGGGGTTGGTCAGGGCGGGTAACATATCGTCTGCAAAGGCCGCCACTTTGTGCTGTCTTCCCCCCAAACGGTATTCCCTGTATCCCGTCTGATTCCCGAATTGCCTGCAGGAGGGGCTCTAAGTAGATCGCATAAAGCAGGGGCGATAAGGGACAACCCTGCTTTGTACCCCATTGGAATTGGAACGATCTAGATACGGTTCCGTTAACCACCACCCTTGCTCGAGGGCCCTCATAGTTTGTCTTGGCCATCTGTAGAGAAGTACCTCCCAGCCCCATTTTTTCCATAACCTTGAAGAGGAAGGACCATTCCATCCGGTCAAATGTTTTTTCAGCGTCTAAGGATAGAAGCGCTGCCGGGGTACTAGTCTTTTCCGCCTTTTCCACTAGTTGGGCCACCCTTCTGATATTATCCGCAGTCTGCCTCCCCTTCACAAATCCCGCCTGGTCCTGATGGATCAGATCCGGGAGAAGCCCCTCAAGCCTATTCACTAGGATTTTAGTGTATATTTTTGCGTCTACATTAATGAGCACTATTGGCCTATAGGAGGATCTCTCGAGAGGGTCCTTGCCCGCCTTTAGAAGCAGGGAAATCTTAGCTTCTTTCATAGATGAAGTGGTTTGCCCACTACCTTTAAAGGAGTTGAAGAGGTAGGTCAGCTCTGGTACCAGCACCCCGGCAAAGGTCTTGTAGAAAGACGCTGAGTACCCATCAGGGCCTGGGGCCTTACCTGCGGGTAGCTTCCGGATAACCCCCCTCACTTCCTCCTCCGTTATGTCTTGCTGAAGACTAATCTGGGCCTCCCCTCAAGTTTGCACAAGTTAACGCCTTCCAGGAATTTCTCCTGGGCCTGGTCACAGGGGTGCTGTGATGTATATAAGGTCTCATAAAATTCAGCCATGGCTTCTCGAACGTCTTCCGTTCGAGTAACCCTATCCCCCATATCTGAGTTCAGCGCCGTGATTGTGTTCTTCGAGGCAGCTCCCCGAAGGAGGTGGGCCAGCAGGGCGTCCGCCTCCCCTTAGCATAGAATTTTTGCCGCATGAAGAGCAGAGCCCCCTCCACTTTTTTAGTACAAAGGACCCCCAGTTGTCCCACCGCCCTCCTATAGTCCTTCTGATTAGACCTACTGGGATTCGCCGCCACCCTGCCTCTCGCCTCCTCGACCTCTGCCTCCAGCCGGGACTCCAGGGCCTGTAGCTGTTTCTGTCTTTGTGCTTTGGCTGCTAATTCTCCCCTCATCGTAGCCTTAAATGCGTCCCATCTTATATCTTCTCCCGTGTCCCCTCCCTTATTGCTATCAAAGAACTCTCTCATCTTGCCGTCTATCTCCTCCCTTACCAAAGGATCTCTCAGCAAATATTCCGGATATTTCCAGCCCCACAATCCCTTTCGCCTTGTTCCCCTTAGCATAGAATTTTTGCCGCATGAAGAGCAGAGCCCCCTCCACTTTTTTATTTTTTATTATGTCCCACCGCCCTCCTATAGTCCTCTCTCCCATTTCCAGCTGCATTGACAGTATTTTGTGATCAGCTATTCCCATGGGCCCCACCTCTATCTCCTTAACTCTACCCACCAGGTTATCCGAGACCCAGATATAGTCAATTCTAGATTGTGTCCCGTGGACTTCGGAAAGAAAGGTGTAACCCTCCGCGTCCCCTTTCAGTTCCCTCCAGACATCCCTCAACCCCATGCTCCCCACTTTTTCCTTTAGTTCCGCCGAGGCCACCGCCCGTCCACCCAGATTCCTAGGTGCCCCTGATCTATCCTTAGCCTTGTCCCATGCAATATTTAGGTCACCCATTACAATTATCTGGCCCCTTACCCAGTCACCTATTCTCCCCACAATGTCGCGGAGGAAGGAGTCTTGTCCCATGTTAGGCGCATAGATAACCCCTATTGTGAACATCTCCTCTGCGATTTTGCCTCTCACCAGCACAAACCTACCCTCTTTATCTTTTAGGGTATCCTCCATGCGGGAATTCAGTGCCTCTGATGGCCAGCGCCACCCCCATCTCCCCCCCCCCCTGCTTTCGTGGGACCAGACGCCTGAAATACCTGGTTGAACCCTTTCAACCTCAAGCGACACTGATTCTTGAGGCGCAGATGTGTTTCTTGCAGCCCCAGAAAGTCTGTTTTTCCCCGCTTCGTGAATTGCTCCAGCTTTTTCCTTTTGCGCGGAGTGTTGAGGCCCCTGACGTTATGCGTTACTCATTTGAATTATGAGTAGACTCCTGCTCCCGCCTATCATGTCCCTTCATCCAATCCTCACATCCACCCGTTTGCACCCATCCAGTTACCCGGGTACGTGAACCACTTTTAATTCGCCCCTCGGGCAGCACCTGAGAACCCCCCCCAACCCCCTTCCCCCACCCCCCTCCCACCACCTGAGGACCTTAACACCAGGTCTTCCCGCCACCCCCCTCCACCTCTAGGCTTCCTTGCTCTTAGTGATCCCATGATGTTTGCTCGTAGCTCCTTCTCTCCTCCTCGTGATCAGAAACAGCCTTTTTGTCCACCACCCCCTAAGACTAATCAGACATCAAGTCAGTTACCCTTGCCCCTGGGACTCTCCTCCTCTGCTGGCTCCATTTTCCCCCCCTTGCCGGGGGGCCTCCGCCGTGCGGGTCTCCTCCTCTTCCCCTCGCTTACCACCGACTATTCCCATGGCCTGGATCGCACTCCACCTCCCGCCTCAGGCGAGCCACTCGGGCCCGCTGCACTCCGGACCTCGTGCAAGTCCCGATCCAGATCAATTTGGAGTATGTCCGCCCCCTCCTGCATCGTGGTTATCCGCTTCTGAGAGCCGGCCCACTCGAAGACGAGCCCAAAAGGGAAGGTCCATTTGTATCTGATCCCCTTTTCCTTAAGTTTCGAGGTGAGTGGGCCCCATTGTCTTTTGAGCAGGGTGCTGCTGGCCAGGTCCTGGTACAACTCAATACGTTGGTCGTTAAAGGTAATCGGCTCTTTTTGTCTAGCGGCCCTGAGAACTGCTTCTTTTTGAGCAGATCTTGTGAATGCGGCTAATACGTCCCACGGCCTGGACTTAGGGTTCTTGTTGAGGAATCCCAACCTGTGGACCCTGTCTAGCTTGATCCGATCAGGTGAGGGCTCCCCCAGCAGCTCTGCATATATCCCTTGAACCGTCTCCTTCAGGTCCCTGTCTTGTATCGTCTCCGGCAGAAATTTCACCCTGATGTTGATCCTTCGAGACCTGTTTTCCATATCTTCCATTCTAATTTCCAAGTTCCGCGTTGCCGTGTCAAGCCTCTCGATTGCTTCGCTGTTCTCCATAGCCTCCCTGCCTACCTCCTGCAGGCCTTTTTCCACTATGTCCGTTCTCTCCCCCAGCTGACTCACTTCCTGTTAGATTTCCGCCATTGCCTGATTGATGTCCGACCGCGATAGTTGAAATTGTTCTTGGAAGGTTTTCCCCAAGCTTGAAGTGAGAGCAGCTCCCCGCGCAGATCCTGACGCTTCCGAGGTCTCAGTATGCTCCTGCTCCATGCTTCCCCCCTGTGTGGCCATGCGTTCCTCAGCTGCATCTTTGTTTGCCCACAGGGCTATGATGGGGCTGGGGGCATCCCCCCTGGCACTGTCTACTTTTGTTCCCCTTGCTTTTTTATTTGGTCACCATAGTTGCGGGACAAGGGCCCTGTTTGCGCCTCCCCAAGAAGGTGTTACTGACCAGGCTAGGTCACAGCCCCCTATTACTGCAGTTCTTGGTACTCCTTTTGGGTCTAATGGAGGTGCGTCCTCCCAGTCAGCAGGGGTGCGTGAATCTGTGCTGTGCTCGCCTGACGTGTGTGGCCGGGCTCCTTATTATGCTGGGGGGAGCAGGTATCAGTCCTGAACACTCCAGCGCCTCGGCGCGTAGCCGGGCTCCGTAATATGCTGGGGGAAGCAGACGTTAGACCTGGGCACGCCAGTGCCTCAGCGTGTGGCCGGGGTCCGTATTATACCGGGGCGGGGGGAGCCGGTGTCAGTCCTGGACGCTACAGCACCTCGGCGCAGAGCTGGGCTCCGTATAACACTTGGGGGAGCAAGTGTCAGACCTGGGCACACCGGTGCCTCAGCGTATGGCCGGGCTCCGCACCACGCCGGGGGGGGAGCAGGCGTCGGTCCCGGACACCCCGGCACCCAAACGATGGCAGCGGCAGCGGGGCCCTCTGCGCCCAGAGAAGTGTCCCCTCCCCCTCGGCAACTCCACTGGACCAAAGGCCCCCCCCCGGGGCCAATGCAATCCAGGCCCCGCTCCCCCACCGCTTACTGTCCTTTGCGGCTGCTGCCGCCTTTCCACTGCCGGACCTTTCCGCTGCTGGGCCCGCCCTCCACGCCGTGGGCCCCTGCCTCCGAGCCCCCAGCTGCCGCTGAATCAGGCTGCTCCACAGCCTCGGCGAGGGCGCCGGGGGTGCCCCTCCCGGCCCGATCCGGGGTCGGCGCCCGCCCGATGCTCTGCTGCTGGGCGACGCCAAGATTCGAGGCCCCGCAGACTGGGGCGGCAGTCCCACCGAATCACTCCCAAGGGCCGCCCCCCACACCGGGGCCGTCTGCCGTTTCTCCTCCTCCTCCCAGTCGGGTCCGACCGCCGCAGCTCCCGGGGGGTGTAGACACACGCCGGTACCCTCGCCTGTTGGTCGACGAGGTGGCTCCCAATACAGCGGAGGCTGCGACCGCCCTCCCGGTACCGCTCAGCTCCTTCCTCTCTGCCTGGGGGGAATGGGAGCGGGGACTCCGATCCGGTCCCGCCTTTATCCACAGGCCCCCTCATGCCCACAGGCCTCCAACGTTTGCCTTTTGCCAGCCGCTGTCTCATCCACTGCCGCTCCCAAGCGCGGGGATGTGCAGACCGCCAAAGCTCTCCGCTCTTCAACACGGAAGGGGTGGTGGAACCGCTTTGATAGATTAAAGGGACAGGAGCGCCGTCGACACACGTCTACCTGGTGTCGGCGGCCATCTTGGAATCCCTCAACCACATTCTTAAAAAGATAGGTCAAAATACTGCACCATAACAAAGAATTGCTGCAAATGACCACATTGGACAGCTCATTTGGTTCAGGAGCCTGAGATGTACTGATCTTTTCAATAATTTCCAATATAGTGTCTTCATCAACCACAAGCGGCCATTCGTGCAAACTATTTTTGAAATCTAAATTTGTTTTAGAAACTTTTTGGGAGAAACAAATTTCAAAATACGCAAACCATTCAGATTCCTCAACATTTATTTGAGTTGTGGCCAATGACGAGGAAATGCCATTAATTAGACGCCAAAACACTGAGGAGTTATTGGAACCCAGGGCTTTCAACATGTTTTCACTCTCGGTCTGGACTAGTTGAGCTCTTCTACCCCTAGCCCAATTTCTATACTTTAGTCATATTTTCCTTATAGTTTGTACTATCCTGCATTTGTCCCCACCATACAAGACCTTCGTAGTCTTGATTTTGGCTCTAACCCTCTTTTTACGCTGGGCAAATTCTAAATCAAGATCAAAATCAAATTTATGGAGGTGAGATTCTTGGCCCCTTACAATATGGGCGACTAGACCTGAAGACTTTCGATAATACATTATTGAAACACTCCCCCGTGAGTGTACTTGCTTTACAATACCCAGTAGACCTACCACGCCATTCCTCAAATTCCTGATTTGCTACTCTAACTCTCTTCGTATTCCAAGAAATACATTTACAGACCCCATTGACCTAAATATTCCGTGGACCGGCCGGAAATTGCTTACCCCATTGCCAGTTGATTTCCAAACTCATAAAGGAGTGATCACTCAAGGTGGTGTTGGTAATAAGCAGAGTAGTACAATACCCCAACAGGCCTTCATCCACGAAAAGGCAATCAATAGTAGAACTGGAATTTCCGTTATGCCAAGTATGATGTCTCAGAGGTTTGTATAAAGATACCCAGTTTATCATACTAAGGCCCAATCCCTCCAAACACACTAGCCATTTCCAATCACACACGTTCCTTTCATTCTTTATACTTGGGGGGGGGGGGGGGGGGGGGGGAGACACTTAATGGAAGAATCGGAGGCAAACTTAATGCAAGGGGCATTCAGATCTCATGTCAATATGACAAAGCCACCGATGTTCACTTCACACCAAGTATTAACACAGGAGTTAACGATCTTCAGTTTATTGTACCAAATCCACTCCCAGGGGTCAACTTATATTTCTAATGGTGGGCAAGTTTGATATACATATGTTTGACCCCCTCACCTCTTTACTTTTACTACCCTCTTCCTCCCACACCCTCCAACAATTTTGTAGGTCCAGGTCAATGCTGTACAGATTGTTATCCTATAAACTGAGCTGTTTCCTGAAAGTTACCTGTTACACCTAACTAGCTAACTGCAGTTCACGGAAGTGGTTTAAAAGGGGAGTGGTGTATATATGGAGAAGAATCACAGTGGAGGCCAGAAATTGCATACGAGGGACCCAGACTCAACAACACCCCCTGGAATCATATAAAGGTGTGCTGGCAAGGCCCAGCAAGTAGTCTCTTGGCTATATTCTCTTCATGGAACCTACATACTGCAATCGACTCTAAAATGGAAGTAACATTATTTCTACTATCAAACTGGCTTGTAATGGGCATACAGGGCTCTCCATGCAGAGCATTGAGCACACTGGTGCTTACGTTGTCGGGCTGCAACCTCACAAATCCCCTCCCTGCTGCTCGCCCTCGTGCTGAGAGAGGTGGCCTTACTGTAGCATAAAGCTATAGACCAGCATCAAGCATGTCATAACCTGTGTAACACATTCAGCAACTGTATTGTCAGAGAATATATTCCAATAAGTCATCAGGTTATCAACTGTTCCCTCCTACTTCACACATCCCTCAGTATGTGGCCATTTCTTTGCTGCATAAGGATCCCCAAATTCCTATGAATGTTGTATCTACAGCCAGGTTGGCTGGGTGGCCATCTGGACAAAAGTCAGGGTTGGTGTCAATCTGTAAGTTCCTGAATGATCCAACTTTCCTTTGCCTGCTCACCCAGCAGCCTTCCAAACCCTTTCAGTTTCCTTTTGGAATTCCTCTGGTTTTGCAAAGGTAACCCACCCTTTCCACCCGTAAGCTAGTGGTGTTCTCTGCATATGCCACTTCTTACCAAACTCCCTGCTTGTGCTTGCTGCACAGTGAACCTAAATTAAAAAAATGTGCGTTGTTTTTTACATGAGAAGTTGCAGGGTTGATGTGGCACTAGGTGCGCTGGTGAATGAGTGTCAAAAGGAGACACCAAAGCAAACCGAGAAGTATTGGCCCCCACTCATTCATGTGTGTGATACACTAAACCGCTGTGGGTAACCTGTTTAGTTAACATTTGCAAGTATACTTGTGGGTATTAAAGCCCCTTAGATGGTCTGAGCTTATGTTTCCGTCCACTTTTGTGTGTGTGTTTTATATATATTATTTTATTTTCTCCCCAAAGGCTCCATATCTGGTGTACGTTGAAGTACTTGAATGTGAAAACTTCGAAACCTCCATCGTACCTGCCCGTATCCCTGAGAACCGCATCAGGAGCACGCGATCGGTTGAGAACCTTCCAGATTGCGGAATAACCCATGAGCAGAGGGCCAGCAGCTTTACCACTGTTCCCAACTATGATAACGATGACGAGGCCTGGTCTGTGGATGATATCGGAGAGCTGCAGGTGGAGGTGAGACTAGATCCATGTGTCCAAGCCCTGTGTAGGAGATTCGTGCATCAGAAAGTAATCCCTCTGGAAAGCTTATTGAGCTGGGGTGAGGGTAGAGAAGAAAATAAAAAGTACAATGATGAAAGAAGCAAGGTGTATGTGGAGACATATACCCCTTGCACTGGAGAGGTGTTCATGTGTAACCGTCTTGTGTGTTTGGAAATGTATGAGCTGTGGTAAGCTCATCATTTTGGAGCTCAGGGATTTGCTAGGAGCAAGACTGTTGGTTGTTGTAAAGCTCAGAAGAGAGGTTAAGGGAAATCGGCAGATGATAATCTGGTTTAGGTGGACCACAGACACCCAATCCTTTTTGAGTTTTTGGAGCTTCCTGAGAGCAGAGTGGTAAGGCCACTTGGGTGCCCTGGGCCCATGCGAGTTGTTGTGGTGGTGGTGTTTTAGCTTTGAATCCTGTGCAGCATGGTTTGTAGACACTGGTCAAAGTGAATTACTGGAGCAAAGATTAGGTTCAATATCAGAAAAAAACTGTGCAATTGATTCTCATATTGGGCTACTTGGTTGCTATAAGTGGAGATGGAATTAGACAGTGAAGTAACGGGTGAACCTTCAACCAGGGCTATTTTAATGCTTTCGAGCACTCCCAGAAACCCACCTTCCTCTGAACCTTTCACATGTGAGGATAGGTACTTTTAAGCTAGACGTCTGCTCTGATATAGCTTTATACACCTTGCACGAGAGCCGTACCGGGAGTTTTGGGCACTGATGTGTGAGGGCCCATAACGAAGGTACAGCCCGAGTGCAAGATCTGTAAAGCTATTGGAACCCATGGCCAAACACAAAAAGTGTTTATGTAAAAATATTTTTTAAATGATCTTTTTTGGGGGAACTTAAATATTCCATGTGCAATATTAAAATAAATAAAAAAGAAAATACATGATAAATAACCTAACAAAAGCTATTAAAACCCATGGCCAAAGAGCGAGAGTTCATTTGAAAATATCCATTTTATTTACAATAGTTTTTTTGGGGGGACTTCAATATTCCATGTGGAATATAAGTTTACAAAATGCATGAAAAGTAACATGACAAAAATATCATGTTTATAGCCAACTAGCTGTTATACCCAGCGTTGCCCAGGCTTTCATTCCCTCATAGGTACAGGCAACTGCAAAATTTGGTGAAGATTGGTGAAACAGTGTGGAATTTTATAAGGAACAAAGCTTTGCCAAGCCACAAACCCACAAACAAATGTTGACTTTTGCTGAAATCCGGGGAAAGGAGTGTGGTGTCCAAATTTCATACAGCCAGTAATGTCTGCAGAGGACTAAACAGGTGACTTTGCAACATTTGGTGCAGGTTGGTGAAACTGTGTGGAATTGTATACCGAACATATGCAAAGCCACAAACCCGGGGAAAGGGGTGGGGTGTCCAAAAGTCATCTGGCCATTAATGTCCGGAGGGTCCTAACAGGTGGCTGTGGAACATCTGATGCAAATTGGTGAAACGGTGCGGAATTGTAGAGGGAACATACGCAAAGCCACAAACACAAATTTGGACTTTTGTGTATGTATGTGTGTATGTATATATATATATATATATTTTTCTGAGGCTTGTGTAATCTGCTTAGATTCACATGCTGTGCATAGGCCGACATCTAGTGGAAGCTGCAGAGTATTCGTTTTGTTTTTCAAAACTCAAAAATGGGCGTCGAGCTAGGGCGTGCCAGTAATTCTATCCCCAGTGTGACGTCCACTGTACCCATGATCCCTCACGTGTGTAGGACCCTCACATTGTTTTTTTCCGCCATACTTGTCGGAAGCATGGTTGCGGAGTTCCCTGGCTTTCAGCCATTTTGTCATAATGAATCTAAAATTCACCATTCTTTAACTTCCACGTCAAGATCTGAAGATCGACGCCGATCCGAAGAACGAACAGCCGTCGAGACTGCACGACGGATTTTGGCCTCGGAAGGCCTCCGACCTCTGGCCTCGGTCCGGGCCTCGGAAGGCTTCTGGCCTCGGCCCTACAAGTAGTGAGAATGGGGGTGGACACACACACTCGTTATTTCCTATATATACTCGCTTGCTGCCATAAGACAACATATGGAGAGTACTCCATTTAAATTCTGCCCAAGTGCAACCGCAAGTTTCCTTGGGTAGATAAACACAACACGTGTAACCTCTGTCTGCCTAGGGATCACCCCGAAGCTACTTTCAGAGCGTGTAAGCTCTTTAAAGCTAAAACGCTAAAGGACCGCTCCACTAAACGGGGGGCCCATTACGCCAGGCAGCTCGAGGCGGTGGGTTCTTTCAGTGACGGCAGCAACGCCGATGTTTTGGACGGCGCGGGCACAGGGGCGTCGAAAGACACCCAAGCGCAAGTCCCTGGCCTCGGAGGATTATCCAGTGGGGCACTTATGGGGGCTACACCTAGTAACACTAGCACTACCCACACTACTGCACCTAAGCACACTAAACACAGCCGCGACTCGACACACGTGTCGAGTCACCGGAAAAAGGAGGCACATAGAGAGCGGTCCACAGAATCTGTGTCCTCTGGGCGTTCGAGGTCTAGATCGCCGCACGACACAAGGCAACCGGCCACGATTGCCAAGAGTGCCTGACTCCCCCAAAGTTAGAGGTAGGCTCGTCGGGAGACGAATCCGACCTCTACCCCCAAGCAGCTCGCTTAAAGTCGACTCCGGTAGCCATTTCCACGTCTGCTTCTGAGTCTCGATGCACACACACTAAGGCTACAGAAACTAGCCAGACCACCCCCGAAACTCGACGCCAGGCGTCGAAAGATTCCGAGAAGGCTCATAAATCAGGAAAACATACCTCTACTCAGGGGGAGGGGGGAAAACGGCGAAGAAATCATCAGAAAAACTTCTGTACCCCAGGGCCAAAAGCATAAATCCTCAGATAAAGACCAATCTAAAACCCCTGACCCTGTCCCCAGGCCCAAGATTGTCCCTCCCACTCCACAGGATATGGGAATAGAGGAGGAGCCTCAGCAGGAGGTCTTCATTCTCAGTTCCAGAGAGTGGAGTTCTGAGGACATAGACAGGGTGATGCGTAGAATGTCATTTATGGCTAATTTCTAAGAAAAAAAACACACTATTTTCTGAGTGATCAGAATACCCCTGTCACCTCTACTCCCTCAGGATCCAAAGACCCTCAGCCTCCTAGTAAGAGACCGCGGAAGAAACGCCAGCTCAAGTTCTGATTGCAGACCCACTCTAGGTGCAACCCTACCATCAGTATGCTGAAGATCCAGACATACAAGTACTGGACGACAAAACAGGGGTCGATTATTACGGAGACTAGGACCAGGAAGAGGAGGATGAGGCAGAGGCTTATAGCCTAGACTCACCTATCCCCAAAGATCCACCCGTCAATGACTCTCCTGTGGATAATTGGCCACTTCTGAATGAGGTCTTAGCGAGGGCAGCAGAGCAATTTCACAGACACTCAAGGGGCTCGGGAAGAGAGGGACTTTGCAGAAGAGATCATGGGGGACAAGAAGTCCATTGCACAAGCCATCCCAATTCTCAAGTCAATCCAACGCAGAATTGACTCCTCCCTACTCACCCTTAATCTCACCTAGGAAGGAAGATGGCTTCCCCTTCCGCTTACCAGGCAAGAATTGCGAATTCCACCACGCTGCTGGCAAGTTATAATTGCCACCATTGGGAGCACGTAGCTGCCCTCATTGCCTCCGCACCAAAACCACTAAAGGGCCAATTAGCCCAGATTGCGTCAGAGGGTAGGTCAGTATCCGGATGCATTCTGAAAGCGACTTTTGACGCAGCAGACAACGTAGGCCGGCTCATTGCAGAGAGCACGGTCTTAAAGAGATGCTTGGCTGAGACAGTCAGGGTTCAAATTCGAGACCCAGGCTACTCTTATCGACATGCTGGTGGAACTGAATGTCTTGTTTAGCAAAACGGGTGAGGAGGCACTCAAAACTGCCAAGGATGAATACGATACCCTAAAGTGCCTGGGACAATTGACTAACAAACCCACGAACCAAAGAGGGAATAATAATTTTCGTCGCTCACGCAACAAAATTCCCAGAGGGCTTCCAATTACTCACAGGGGCAAGGTACATCGTGGGGTGACAACCAACAAGGTACCCAAAGTTACGGTAGAGGTAACAAGAGGGGCCGCGGTAGAGGGAGAGGCAGCCCAGGCAGAGGCGGTACGCCTCCCAGCAAACAGTGAAGCTCTGCTCAGAGTCCCTTCCCACGCATCCCTGGTAGGGGGGGCGCATTTCCAACTTCACCCAAGCATGGGAAGTGATCACCTTGGACAGATGGGTGCTGTCCAGTGTCCGCGGGATACTGCATCGAACTGCTGGAGCGCCCCCGCAACCACCCTCCAAGACAAAAAACACACTCCCTGGACCACCAAAAGATCCTCCTCGAGGAAATCGTCTATCTTCTCGCAAAGGACGCGATAGAACTCGTCCCGGGCAACCAGGTAAACGAGGGCATTTATTCAACTTACTTCCTTGTGCCAAAGATAGATTTGACAATGCGCCCAGTATTAGACTTACGCCCTGCAAACAAGTATGTCAAGCCCCAAAAATGTTGCAGGACTATGCTCCAAGAGGTAATCCCCCTCCTAAAAAAGGGAGATTGCATGGCAACATTGGACATGAAAGATGCCTATTTTCATATTTTCATGTTCCCAGCGCATAGAAGATTCTTGCGCTTCAATGTGGACAGTCAGCACTACCAGTCGAAGGTGCTGCCCTTCGGTATAGCCTCAGCTCCAAGGGTATTCACCAAGGTACTGGCGGTGGTGGCGGCACTCCTACGCAGGGATGCAATCCCAGTGTAGCCTTACCTGGACGACTGGCTCATCACGGGGGGAAACCCCAGTAATTTGCAGTTCCAACATCCAAAGAACGATCGACCTCCTCCTCGAATTGGGTTTCTCCATCAACGAGAAGAAATCAAGCCTGGTGCCAAGAACCTCCAAACAGTTCCTAGGAGCTGTCCTAAACACGCAAGAGGGGTTGGCCTTTCCATCGGAGGAAACAATTCAGAATCTACTACTGCAAATTCCTCCATCAGCCTGGTCGCCAGATAAGGGTGCGCAAAGCGATGTGTTTGCTAGGCATGATGGCATCATGTATTTACCTGGTTCCCTGCACGCGCCTGCTCATGCGACCCATGCAGGAACGGTAGGCAACACAGTGGTCTCAGGCAAGTGGTCAGTGGGACGATCTAGTGGTCATTTCGCCAACACTGGTACAAAGTCTTCGCTGGTGGACAAGAGAAAATCTCTCAAGGGGGAAACCCTTTTATGATCTGGAAATACAGGCTGTAGTCACTACAGACGCGTCCCTCTCAGGATGGGGAGCACACCTCCTTCACCACACAGCGCAGGGCCTCTTGTCTCACACAGTGGCCAAGAATCACATCAACCTGCTAGAACTCCTGGCAGTCTTCAGAGCGCTTCAAGCATTCGAACTCCACCTATCAAACCTGACAGTACAGATCCTAACGGACAGCACGACAGCAATGTTTTACATAAACAAACGGGGGTACTCGGTCGCAAAATCTGTCCAAGCTTGCCCAAAAAATGTGGATATGGGCACTCAGACGCAACATTTACCTGTCATCACAATATGTTCCAGGGGATCTCAATTCACTAACAGATGCTTTGCGCAGAAACCAACTCCTGGAAGAACACGAATGGTGTCTACACGAAGAAGTTGTAGAAGACCTCTTCTCACGGTGGGCTTTCCCCACTATAGACCTGTTCGCCACAAGTGACAACCGGCAATGCCCAGACTTCGCGTCCAGGGTCCCCCAGCCAGGCTCCAAGGGGAACGCTCTATGGATGAACTGGTCAGGGATGTTTGCCTACGCTTTTCCACCAACTCCCCTGATGAGGAAGGTGGTCAACAAGATGCACAGAGAGTCGATGACGCTCATCCTAGTTGCTCCCATGTGGACGAGACAACCGTGGTTCCCACACCTGCACAGATTGGCTGTGTGTGAACCCATCAAACTCCTGTGCTGGCACAACCTACTGTCCCAGCACCAAGGTCAAACAGTGCATCCTCAACACCATGAACTTGGCAGCATGTCTCCTGAAGTCATAGTTTGGGCATCTCAATCTACCACAAAGATGCATGGATATCCTTAAAGAATCAGGGAAACCCAACACAAGACACTGTTACTTTGATAAATGGAAAAGATTTGTTATTTGCTGCCAGAATAAACAAATCAGCCCAGTTGATTGCACTCCTTCCAATATTGCCACCTACATGCTCCACCTGCCGGACACAGGGTTGGTATTGAATTCACTCAAGGTACACCTGGTGGCGCTGTCGGCCTACACCACCTCCCATAACAAGGTGTTGTGGTGGAAAGTACCGGTGGTTAAGGCTTTTATGGAAGGGGTAAAGAGGCTCCACCCTCCCCCTTTGAACCCATTCAGAAAGCTAGTCTCAAACACCTGACTTATGAAACTGCCTTCTTAGTAGCCATTACATCCATAAGAAGGGTCCGCGAAATTCAGGCTCTGTCAGTGCAGGATCCTTTCTTTACTGTTCATAAGGATAAACTAGTTTTACGAACTCACCCTAGGTTCTCACCTAAACTCATCTCGAAATTCCATGTTAACCAGTTCATTTAGCTACCGGCCTTCTTGCAAGAACCCAAAAGCTCTGCTGAGGTGAAACTACACACTTTAGATGTGCGAAGAGCGGTCCTCTACTACGTAGACAAGACCAGGCCGCTAAAAAAGACAGATCAACTATTCGTCTCCGTAGCTACAGGCAGAGAAGGAGATCGCGTCTCTAAAGGTGCCATCTCAAATGGATAGCCCAATGTATCCAACTGTGCTACTCCCTTTCAAGTTAAACTATGCCTTTTACGCCAAGGGCCCACTCTACAAGAGACACCAGGGCCACTCTGGCTTTCATTGCAAATGTACCGTTTGACACCATTTGCAAAGCAGCTACATGGAGCTCTATTAACACCTTTACTCAGCACTACTGCATTGGCACTCATTCCAAGGCAGATACTCAAGTGGGACAATCGGTTATAAGACATTTGTTCGCTCATGACCCTTCTCACATCCCACCTCCTTCTTCTAACACTGCTTGCTAATCTATGCACAGCATGTGATCTCAGCAGATTCCACAAGCCTCAGAAGAGATACATTACTCACTGTAATCGTATTTCTGATGCTTGTATCTGCTTAGATTCACATGCGCCCACTTCCTCCCTTCTGAGAGAAGGCGCATGGATGCTTGTAGTCTTATCTATCTGCTTGGATACTCTCTACTCGCGCTACTCCTCATGCTACCTCATGTCAGGAAAAAATATAATCTGAGGGTCCTACATGCGTGAGGGATCATGGGTACAGTGGACGTCACACTAGGGGTAGTATTACTGGCACGCCCTAGCTCGACGCCCATTTTTTCGAGTTTCGACAAACAAACTGTAATACACTGCAGCTTCCACTAGATGTCGGCCTATGCACAGCATGTGAATCTAAGCAGATACAAGCATCAGAAATACGATTACGGTGAGTAATGTATCTCATATATATGTCATGGTGGGTTTAAAAAGGTTTGGGAAAAAAAAAAAAGCTTTCACCTGAAATGTGAAAGTAGGAAAGTTCTTGTGAGCCAGGTCTCACATTCCACAACACTACCTAGTAGCCATCTCTGGAAGTTCACCTCCAGTTCTGAGCCACAACAGCAAGGCATTGTTGGTATGCAAATTGACTGAACTGCAAAACTTTTTCTCCAGGAAATTCTTTGACGGCAGTGCTATTTTATACATGTCTTAATTGACCCAAGACAGACATTTTGCAAGGCTGTCAGGACAACTACATACCTGGTTTCACCCTTATTAGGGATAATCAGTGCAGTATACTCCTGACAGCCTTGTGGTTGGAGCGTTTGGCCATGTTTTCACAACACCAAGAAAGTTATGGTGTTCAAAAAAAAAAAAAAAAAAATAGTATGGACCGAATGGAATACATATATGTGGCAAAGTTATACATCTTTCAGATGAGACACACCAGCATTCCTCTGCAGTTCAGGACGCTGTAACTTTATATAACGATTGGGACATTTAATTGGTTGGAGTTCCAATTATGTACATGCAGCATCCGATGGCATTGAAATGTCACTAAAACGGGAACTGTTTTTATAAAAACATTGGGTATATGCACATATCTGAATGGGTGAGCCTTTAGTCTGTTCTCCTGTTTAGTTTAAATGTCATGCTTTGTAAAGAAACCACTCCAAAATGGCGGGCGGTCTGGGGATGCAAGAATATTGCACTGTGTAAACGATTGTAGTCCTATTTCTATTCTGACTACTAATCAGAGTGTGAAAGGTTTAAATACGGTGTCTGTTTGGGCTGTAACTCAAGTGACCAAGCTACAAGTCGTAGCGAAACGCGTCATCGTCGTGGGATTTTCCTTTTTGGCTGGGCGAGAGCTGGAGGTTTCCACACGGACTTTTAACATTTGTAAAATAATAAAGAAGAATCTTTTAATTCGAACCTGGCTGCAGTACGTTTTGTGAGAACGTAAGGATTGACTTTTATGTTGGCACACAATAAATATAATTTAAACAAAACTGATGGTATTTGTAGGCAAAGATCATTTTAAAGAAGGCCACTAGAGGGGGGTGAGCCACTGTTGGTGCTAGACTTTCTGAGCAAAACAAAAGCAAAGGTCAAATTTGCGGGCTATATGAAAAACTCTGGGCTATACGAAAACTGAGCCTATACCGGCTCTTATATAGCCTGCAAATTGACCAATGGGGAAGGGTCATTCATCCTTCCAGGGTTGCAATTGTCACTACAAAGCCTTGCTGCTAAATTGCAATGTCAGACTCAACAACACTATTTTCTTGCAGCTCCCAGAGATCCACACCAACAGCTGTGACAACATTTCACAGTTTTCAGTTGACAGCATCACCAGCCAGGAGAGCAAAGAGCCAGTTTTCATCGCTGCTGGAGATATCAGGTGGGAGTTCATGCTTGTCATATTTGCCATTATACCAGCAGGGAAAGAGCCATATATTTCTCAGACTCGCTCCGTGTACTGATTTTAATGCTAGGCAGAATTTAGCACGCCACAAACTGGGGAACTAGGACCTATTCTCCTCTCCTGACTATAGTTCCTGTTAACAGTGTGAGCATGGGCTTCTTCAACTGAGCAATAATTAAGCCGGTGTAGAATGCAGACTTGTTAATTCAAATAACAATTCTTTGTAAAAAATACCATAACCCAATCAAAAACACATGACCTGGAAGTCAGTAAGATTTTATTAAATCACTTTGAGGAAAAGGTTTATACATTATAAATTAATTTCAGCTCAACAAATTCCATTTGATCTGTTGTATGATGATTTGTGAAAGAGGGACTGATCCTTCATGCCTTGTATAAGTTCCTGCAAGATACACTGTGGATCACTACACTTCTCCTGATAAAGCAGCCGTCTCTGCAGATTCTGGGGCAACAAAAAGCACAGAGGACTAAGCTGTTTTAATTAAATGTGACTGAACGCTAGAAGAGATATGGCATGGGTTAACAGACAAGGGCATAAGTGCTTTAAGCACCAGTCCCAGCAGCTGCTGTCACCCCGCTTCACTCGTGGCCATGCTCTGAGCACTGCCCTAGACTGCTTCGTGATCGTCCCTCCCATCCCTCTCATTCACAATGTCATTGTGCTTCACAGCAGCTCCATGCATCATTTGCCAGGGGTCCCACCTGATGACTGCTTGTTCGAAAGCTCTGTGGTTGGCACACCTCCAAACACACAAGCAAAGTTCCTGGTGTGTAGGCCCATGAAAATGCATCCAGAAATCCCAGAGGACGGACTTGTCACCAATAGATTTACTATTTGTGTGTATGCGACCGATATCAAACACATGCAAGAGTATGAAGGGGACCAAAAATAAACTATTAAGAGATGGTGTTTTTTGGTAAGCTAATTGATTTAAAATAAATAATAATAAAACTCAAAGGACTAGGATTAATAACTACACTACCTGATACCTGGCGCCTATACCTGTCTACTTTGTGTTTGTATGTCATTTGGCTGTTCCTCCGTGCACACTGGGGCATGATGCACGTAACCAGGAATTAAATAATAGTATTTGTCATCTTGGGATCTGAATGTGGTCATTTCATGATCATAGGTCCTCTTCCTTCCGACCTGGGCAACCTGCGTACCTGCTGTGCTGCGGTGCTTGTTCCAGTGAGGGTCAGTCTCGTAAGCAGCAGCAGCGTTCTCAATGGCTTGCTGCTCTATGCACTGGATGCTAGCGGTCTTTGCGTTCCGCTCAGCTTTCGCTCGCTGCCTCTCGGGACCGGTGCGCTTCCTTGCCTGGCAGACGGCATTTGCCTTGGGAATCGGAGTCCTTCCGTGCTGCTGCCGGCTCCACTGATCTGTGCGGCTCTGCCCCTTGCTGACATACTCACTTCTGAGTCTCTATTCTGCGCTGGGTTTATCCTCCTCCATTCAAGGCGTATTGTTAAACATAGGCTGTCAAGCATGTGGGAATTTCAGGATTACCTTGAGCCAAAAACAGAAGTATTCTGAGTATTTCTTACTCCCATGTAGGCAGATAATACCTTAGGTACAGGGAGTTGCATATGGGAAGGAGTCCGTGTCCCTTAAAGGGGAGTCACGCCCAGTGAGGTCCTGCTTTCCCAAACCCCTAGGGAGGGTTTTGCTCAGCGGGCTCATTTCCTTAGCCTTAAAGGGGGTGGCTCTAGGGAAGAGGGATAAAGTCTCCATATTCATCACAGATGACAAGTTCCCTAAATATAGTTTATAACAGCTCTTTAGTTACTTATGCATGACCACATTGCTGACTATTTGACATATCCAATTTTTTGTGTAACACAGTATTGAAAGACCCCTCTATATACTTACTCATGCTTTTTATGAAAGACACATGGAGAGTTCAACCTCTACCAATACAAATCTAGCCTAGTTATCATGCAACAACCGGCTGAGAATACAAGGCTCTTATGCAATAAGATTTTCACCTGGCAAGACAGCAACTCGCCAATTCTGTAGTGTATTGCTTACTTAATTTATCTTACTTATCCATTTCTAACAGGTTAGTTTCCTACTGCTGAAGAACAATACCCTTTCTCTCTGTACTTGCTTTAGTACGTTTTCCCTTTTAAAGGTCTAATTATACCTTTAACGTTGGTAACAAAATAGACAGTTGATGGTTAGCCATCGGTGCAAATCTTGGAGAAAATGTGTGGTTGAGCCATTGATTGCCACCCCATGGGAGAGTTAACCCAGAGTTTTCTAAGCCACATTCCCATCTCTGACTCTATATAGTACACTACTCCTCCTTATGAAATGACGAATGGCCTAGCAGGGCATCATGTTGTATAAAAAAAGAAAACACAAATGTAGGAGGCAATATAGTGAATCATGTCAAAATGCAATTATATAGACCGCTTATCAATCCTAAGGCAAATTGAGACCAAAAAAGCTCCCCCATCCCATTCAACCCCTTTATACCCTCTTCAAAAACAGCAGGATTCAATAAAGTAATCAAAACATAATAAACTTAATACATCACTTGCATCTGAATTGTCCATCAAATGGCACAACATTCTAACCTTGGCTACCTTAAGTCTATGGCATTTTAGAACCCACTATTCCTACCATAAGTAATTCCTAAGGATTTATATCACGTGTCAAATCCCTCTTCTGTTTGCCAGTGGAGCACACCATTCACATGTTATGCACCGATCAAAAAGGTTTTATCACACTAATCTTGAAAGGCACCATTTGGGACACTACAAAGTTAAAGGCTGCAACACCATCAGTAACTTGACCAACCGCTCTCCCCATTTGCTAGTAATTCTGCTAAAATAGTAGAGAAATAAGGCTTGTAGAATAATAATATACTGATTGCAAGACTTCAAATGCATATTGAAAAATTCAGATGTGCAGTTCCTAAACTCTGCCCTCATTGCAGGGTATCCGTATGCCGCTGCTAAGGAGACTCTGTTCTGGGTCCCTGGCCCCGCTTTCTGTGGCCTTCCCCAGCGCTGAGCCTTCAGGTTTCTCCTGTCTTGAGGCCTTTAGCGGGCCTCTCACTCTATTTTTAAATGGGACGAGAACGTATGTGTGGTTGTGCCGGTTCCAAAGCACAGCCATGTAAGGCCTCCCTGGCACATTACCCAAATTATTCTTCTCCGTAGTCTCCAGAGTCTGCACACTGGAAGGGTCCCAGTGCGCCATGCTTCACATGAACACTGCACCATCATGCACACAGCAACACGTGTGCTCAGGGAGTTAGTGGCCCTTGTGAACTCACAACTTTGCCATAAGGCCTACACTATTACTCCTTTACATGTTGCCATTTTAGCTAAGCATTTGAGCACCCTCCGTGTTCATGGCAGGGAGCTGGCGGTATCTGTATTACCATAACTTCCTGTGATCTCCAATAACTACGTCATACAACTTAAAAGTTTACTTCCCAGCATGCCTCAATTTTGATCTAATGTGAACATTTTTCTATTCTGGAGTTTCCATGGTGTGAGAAGTACAATGCCCACAACATGTTGAATGGGGACCAGACTAATGCCTTTGTCAGAACAGACCAACTACGGCTCACTAAATGTTTGGGTCTAGGACTCCCATGGTCCCTACAGAGAAGATATGGGGCAAAACATGTGGAGAACATGTGGAGAACATGTGGAGAGCCGCAGTTTAACTACGCCTGCTCTGTCATGTAAAAACATGGACTACTAATCTAGAACAAATGCAAAATTCTAAAGCAATGTTTAACCGGCCCATATAGTAAGAATATTGATACACAATAAAATAAGCAATTGGAAGCGATTAGAGCCACTCAAAACAGTCAAAGATCAAGATACTGAAATGTAGACTGCAGCGTCACCTCTCCTCTTATATTTTGACTTTAATTTGCATTTTGCACTGGCTGAAAATTAAGTTGCAGAAGTAGTAGTGGGGGTGGGGCTCATTAATGTATGCAGTCGGAAGCATCATCACAGGACAGGGACATTACAGGAAGTGTGTACTCTCTAATTGAGCAATGGTACCAATTCAGACCATGTGATAGGCATTTAAGTATCAATAGCCCTACCCGCCTGTAACTATCAATGCAAATTACCCACATGCACCACACCCACCACCTGTGCAACAGAGTCAAAGCACTCTTATCTTCAAAAGTACCTGCCATGCCACCATTCACAACAGTAGTTCAGCTTTCATACAGATACTGCATACTTATACTATCTTAGTCCAGAGAAGCTTCCCTTTAAGCACGAATGCAGACTACTAGAAATCTAATCTCATGCAAAAATGTGGCAACAGCTTTTCCTGAAAATATATTCCAAGCATGGTTCAAATTATAATTGCCATAATGTAGTGTCTAGTCTCTGTCAAATATTGCTCACAACAAACACTGGAAATATCTTCATTTACTTCAGAAGGACAGAACTGTCAGTGGGTTTGCAAATGCTTGTATGTATGCAGATGGAGGACTTAGCATGACGTTGATTAACCCGAATCTTCCCACTAAATTGTAAGGTGATGATGTACAACGTATGTTCAGATTTATCCAACCATGGAGATGTCATGTGGTTATTGCAATATCAAATGTCTACATATTGCAAGTTGTGCTCTGGCATATGTATTCTGTTGATAGGGGAACCAAATAAGTGATCTTGCTTAACCCTACAGCCTGTTTCCTTAATGAAACCATCTGTTGTGAGGAAACCTATCATTATTATAGGGCATTTATATCTTGCTTAATGCCAGACTCATTCATCTTCTAATGGTGGACCCGGTATCAAACCCTTGTTGCATGGCATAGTCTTGTTCCTCAGGCAGGCATGTTGCCCCAAATGTATCCTCCTAACCTGCTGTATTTGAAACTGCAGGCTTTGATTGCTGTGAAATATCATGTCAGAATAGCTGTCTGCTGTTCAAGGGAACTGCCTTCAAACACCCAAGTGTGGGCAGTGACCCCCATAAATCCCTTCTGAAAAAAGTGGGCAGGCAATGTCCCCCCTTGGCTTGATCTGATTCCTGATCGTAGATACTACTCTGTCCCCTTCCCTACACTTTCATAGACATGTCTTTGCTTTCAATACAACTTTGAATAATAAATTCATGCTTCAGTTGTGTGGGAAGGGAGTCTTTATGCTAAGTGTGTGAGAGGGAACTAGACAACATGGTTCCCCTCAGTCCACCTGACTCTTCTAGTGGTAAAGGTGGTGTAGCACCCAAGGCTAAACTCTGAGGGCAACTGTGTGTTTAATGGTAAACTAAACCATTCATAAGATGTACTACGAGAATGTCTGCACAATGTATCACAAAGTATATCTTTCTTTGCTGTGAAAGAACGAGGAATGCAGACTTGCATGTACGTAACCTTGTATAATGGATAGTTTAGTATTTGATGGATCTTGAATTATTTTCATGAGTAAATATTCAGCAACAATTTCTGTATGTGGTTTAACAGTGGTCTCTGGCAGTTTGACGATGTGCATGTTATTGAGGCACAAACAAGCCTCCAAGTTTTTCACAACCACCATCTTCATCTCATGGGGTAAACATATCCAGGTGGTTACATAATTGTAGTTGAACAAATCTTATTTTTTGGCCTCCGACACCCAGCCACTCTCCTTATCCAGCCTGGCCTGAAGCATCTTGAATTTAAAGGTCAAGTTGTCCATCTTAAGTCCCATGATGTCAAAGCTTGCCCTCATCTGGTATTGGGAAATTATAGTGTTGGAGGTGGATGAAGTCGCCAGAGCCAGAAGCAATGCCAGCATAGGGGACAGAGAAGGATCAGAGGGAAAGCGTTGCTAATTTCTTGCCTCTTGGACATGGGGCAAATGTGGAAAATTAAGGAAGGGGGGGGGGGGGGCAATGATGACTGAAATTGACCCAAAGGCAATCGCAGGAGAGGGGGGAGAAAATACTTAAGCATGTTTAAACCATGGAAGGAATATGGGGGGGGTGGGGACAATCCAGCTAGAACCCCTCAACCCCTGCTAGATTGGAGAGGGGGGGACTCACAAACAAGGATCAGTGCATAGGACCCAAACAATTGAATTTGATGTAGAGCAGTGCACGGACATGGTGTAATCCCTTCCTCTTCTACTGCGTCACTGGATTGCCTTGTAACGCTGCACCCAGAGGCCGTTAAAGTGAAACAGTCAAAAGTAGCTCACCTACTGGAATGGCAAAATAATCTGGTTCTAGTAAGGCCTGGGTTAGAATGTGCTTGTGTAGCACCATCGATTAGTTGAGGCTTGGCAGAAGCTCACAAATCACAACTTCAAAGAATACGTGATGTATTTTGTAAACTAAAGACATGGAACGGATCACTCGTGATAACGCTGCATGTCTTGGACAAACTAGCCTCTACCTACAAGATCTTCACAACTAGTCGTGATGGCACACAAGAGCGGACCACTCCTGTTTGGAACCTGTTGGAAAAGATTTCTCTTTAGGCAAATTTCCCTCCATATTCTACGGACCCCCAAACATTTTGCTTTTGTTCTTGAACCTTTCCTGACTTTTTACAGTGAAGTGAAGACTTCAGCTTCATTCTGCTGGCCTTTTGCTCATTTTATCATGGGGAAACTGACCAGTCCTTCAGACGATGTGTACTGGGAAATGGTTTTCCGTTTTGGTCTTTTTACCTTTGACTTTTTTGCCATCTTTTTTAAAACTGTGCACACAGCACCTTACAATGCAGTGGAGATACTTTTGTTGGCTATAGTCTTTTGCAGTTGGGATTTCTGGTTATTTTGATATGTGCCTAAAGCAAGCTTGTGGCAGCAGTTAGTTTTACCATTTTTGTGTTGCTACTAGTGTGCACATTCGCATGTACCGCATATGGCTATTAAACCTAGCTAGTGCTCTAAAATGGCTGTGTGAAGATTTTCGCTTGCTCTTTGGCCATATTGTATGGCTGTCTTCTTCCCTTCTCAGGTCAGAAAATCCCTCTATAAAGTCATGCACTTATAGATGCTGCTAACGCAGGCTAATAATGCTTTGTGTGACTGGTCTCATTTCACTTCCGTGGTGCCTGACAGTCTAGGTGTGCGGCATGAGTGAAAACCACAGTGGACCCCGATTGCTCCACCACCACCACCACCACCACCACCACCACCACCACCACCACTGCTGTCTGTTTGAATAGTGCAGATCCTTACCATTGGTGAGCTTGGACTTGCTTCCAGCCAGGATTTAGGATAAAGAGAGGACTAATTCAGCCATTTCCTCAGATCAGTGTTGGAGCCAGGTACCTTGTGTAGACGAGCAGCCGACTGAAGATCTGTGAACGACTCGAAGAGGCCTAGCATCCCTTCCTGCGTTTGGCCAGGTGAAGCCCTGATGGACTACCTGATTTGCGAAGACCCTGAGCAGTGCTTCAACCCTTGGACTGGTGGGAGCAACAAGTATTGACACATTCTCGAGGATCCAGCTGTCCTGATCCCCAGAGAAGTGTCCCTGCACCACCCGCTGGACTGACCATCTCTCCAGTGGACTTCCTCGGTAGAATCGTCGATGTCTGGTGAAGTGTCCTAAAGATGTCTGCACAGAAGAAATGCCGAAGGCACAGATGCAAAGGGTTGTACTTTGCTCCTGGAACCGACGGGAATAATCCTTGCACACGCAGCTCCTGCGCACCTCACTGGAACCAATACTGGAAAAAACCTACCTCCAGCGACGTCGCCCCCCCCCCCCTCCCCCACCACCCCCTCATTTTGACCCACCTAGTCACCTGGGCAAATCAGTGACGGGGTGGGGGAGGGGTGGGGGGGGTGATATTTGGTGCAATGCTGTTTGCAATTTCCTGAAATTGACTCCACATTTCAGTAAAACTTTACAGTGCATTCATGGACCAAGGCAAACACCCATATTCCATTATACAGGCAACCATTGTCACTCGCAAAACCCAACCAAGTTCCTGCAGAATGTGGAAGCTACTGATTTAACTCCCGGCTGAACATATGTTTGATAACCCTTATTAAGATCAGCATCTCCTGCAAAATATCGGGTGGGGTTCATGACTCAGCGTTTCTCTACAGACCAAACAAGGAAGCTGGCACACATCATTGAAAACTCACTAAACTGCATGACTGCCTAGACCTGGTCTTGGAGAAGGCTTCTTCTGACCAGGTAGAGTGGTCCTATTTAGTCTGCATCCCATAGAGTTTTGCCTTGTAAATCAATGCATAAAGTGGATATGGACGCTGTACTGCACCCCCTGGGTGTAGTTCTCTATGGGCATGTCTGTCTCCTCCCCTTCCACACTGGTGTGGGCCACAAGCCTTGACTGCCCATTATTCTCAACCCAGCTATTTGAGATCACCCTGTACCCCTTAGATGAAGGCTCAGTGACGGCCACCGTTTTCTGGGATTCTGCTGGTTGAATCAAAATGACTTTCCAGAATATTTGGCCTTATCACTGAATTTAGTGCTATCACTGTAAAATGAATTGGTCTAAAATGGAGATTCCCGCTCCAGTTTAATAGCAGTCTTAGCCATGCAATATCTTCCATCCATGAAGCTCACACAATCACTCACTTATTTGGGAATCAAACGCCAGAGGTCCTTGCTTTCCATGGTTAAGTCGAATGACTGGGCCTGTTGCACACCGTTGCAAATTGTTGGCAATTTGCATAGCCTCATGTCTTTGTGCCGAATATCCCTGTTTAATTGGATGCTGTGTTTATTTACACTTCTGACCCAGCTTTTTCCGGATGCCAATGTGGATTGTCTGGGGGCTCATTTGTCTGCTGTTGGTTTTGTTTCGAGGTGTCTAGGAGTTGTGAGTTTGAGGATTCTTCTGGTCAGGTGTAGCTGCAAGATGCAACCTCTGTTGATGAAGAAATGGAAGAGCCACTGATGCAGTCCTCTTCTGGACACTTCACAGGTTGGAGGAGGGCGAGTTCCAGCGATTGTCTCCACACACGGGTGACGACAGGTGTCTTCCAGTCCTGGTCACAAAACCTGCAGCAGGACATGATCCCTTTATGCTGGGATGCTGACATCCGGGAGAAGGACATTTGTGGCACTAGCTGCTGATCACCGATGTTCCGGACTCCTTACTTGGAATGGCGAAGGTTCTGGCGAGGTAGCTGGCCAGTCCACTGGGCCGTCCAGGGATACTTCCGGAGGCTCAGAAGGGCAGGATCATTGAAGGTGTTTAGACTAGTCGCTCCCACTAGTCCAAGGGCTGAAGCACTGCTCAGGGTCTTCTGAGATCAGGCAGACGAGCAGGGCTTCACTGGGCTGGCTACTGGAATGGATTCTGGGCCACTTCAGAGTCTCTTCAAGGGATTCTTGGATCCAACTATGATTGGAAGAAATGGGTGCAGAGGTACACTTCTTATGGAAAATCCAAGCTGGAAGCAAGTCCAAGCCCACCAAAGTGAAGGATCCTCGCCAAACAGCCAGTAGTTGTCCAATCTGAACTACTGGTTTCACATTTGTCCCACACCGACTTTCTGGCACCAAGGATGTGGAGTGGGACTAGACCGTCCCACCTCACTTCTTTGGACACAGACACACAGACACGTTAAAAGTGTATCTGCTGCTACCAGCTTGTCTTAAGGCACATATAAAAGTGACCAAATATCCCAACTGTAAAAAGCTATGGTAATACAAAAGTATCCCCATTGCACTGCAAGTGCTTTGTGCAATGTTAAAAAGTACAAGAATTCAAAGGGGACTCTAGTTTCCCAGTACTTGTAGTCGGAAGACTGATCATTCCCCCCCCCCCCATAATAATGCAAAAAAAGGAAGGGAAGTGAAGATGAAGGCTTTACTTTTCTTAAAAATAAAAAGAAACAGGACAGAATAGAAACAGCAAAAACATTGGGTTTCCATAGGAAAGTAGAGGGCTAGTTGTCAAAAGGGAAATCTACTATTTCCTGATTGATTCCAAAACATTCTGCCTGGGGTGGGATGGCAGTGGTTTGTAGTGGCGATTCCTTCACGCTTCTGGTAATGGTATGGTAATGTTTATTTGTAAAGCGCCTATTCACAAAGCAAGTGTTTCAAAGTGCTCAAGGAGGGAGGGAACAAGAGGAAAAACCAGTCATTCAGAACCCTTGAATTTCTGGAAGATACAAGTCTGCACAGGCAGAGTAAGTGCATATAATACAATTAACAGTGAAGATAACAGCAAATAGTTCTGATGACGATTCTGCAGTTTTTTCAAGTGCTTTGAGGCTCCACCATGCAAAGTGGGGTGACAGGGAAGATAGTCTATCTTCAGGCATGGTACGTTTAAATCGTGCAAGTGCACATACGGTGCAGGAGAGGGGAAGACAAGTGCAGGGGTAAGGTAGATGTAGTGTGATCTTATGCCTGCTACATTATTCCTCCAAAGTCTGTTTACTTTCAAAGTTGTTACTGTTTGTTCTAGTTGTGCATGCTCTGGCTCTCTCCTGGCATGTTTATTATTGAGGTTGTGTTCTTAGTTCTATGGAATGCTATATATTACACAGCGCCTTGTCAGCTGCAGTCAGTTTCCCTGTTACCTTCTGCTGGAAGGAGGGCCTTAATTCTAGTTGACATACCTGCTGAAATAAAGGAACCTGAAGACTCCATTTGAGTATGTGTGCATTGTGGGGACGTATCTTACAGTAGAATTATGGTATTTTACAGAAGCTAATACTGTTCATTCTGAAAGGAAACTATTTACCCACCCTGAATCTAGAGTGCACTTGTGTTTCCATTCCAAGCCATTGGAGATGCACGCACAGACTCCTAAATACACCTCGAGTGTTCACCAAACATCTGTGTGACGAATCGCAGGGGTTCATTACTTCTCCACAGAGGGGACCCTTTCCTTGTGAGGCTAGGGAGGTGAGCCTGCTACGCAACATTCCCCTTAGGGGTGTGTTAAGCGGGACCTCACAAAGAGAGATTCCCCTCTTGCGGATAAGGAGTCCCATCCCGTCAAGGAACTACCTAAAACCCTTTCTTGTGAACCATCAATGTTTCGAAGTCTTTCAGAGCAAGCCACTGTTTATTGTAATATTAGCCCAAACATTCATCTTGAAGAAATGTCTGCCAAAATCACTGACAAAGAAGAGAGATGAGTGAGAGTGATACAGATCACTCCATGGTCTAAAGTTAACCAAACTGTGATGAGTATTGCTAGATGGGAAAGCGAGAATACTCACCAAAGCGAGAAAGGACTTTAATGTTCTGCTGGGCAGGACCGAGAACCTGTATATAAAAAACGGAAGAAGAATTTAAGATGGAGAGTGAAACCTGGAAGTTCGTATCTGGGAAGAGCTGGGAGCTACTGAGAACCGAGAGATCCTCAATCGTATGGACCTGGCCAGTGGATGTACAGAAAAGGCACGGGGAAAACAGAGTGCTGTTGTCGTCCAGGGGAAGATAACCCAGAGGAAAGGAGAACAGAGTGAGCGGAGGCGTGACCTGGGAAAGGTAGACTGATCAGTCCAAAAACAGCACTGAGACTGCTGAAGCAGTAGCTGCGAAGGGCCACCCCTAAGAACCATCAAGTGTTATCCCAATCCCAAAGAGATCCGGTGATACTAGCCCATGAATAAGAAAGTAACCAGGAGGAGGCGCACACTCAGCCTACTCGTCCTAGTGACACAACAAGTGTTTGTAAGAGCGAGAATAACTACAAGAATCAGTCTACTCATACCGTTGAGGAGACATGTGTTATTAGGAACCAGAATAACCCTAAAGAGAGACATGGTGAAATCTGTCATTACGTACTACAAGACAGGAACAGAGCAATAAAACCCTTGCATTGATTGGGAATATCTGATTCAGTCCAAAGCGAAAGTCTGCTTAGGAGACCAAGAGAAGATTTGTGTAAAAAAGTTGTTCATGAGGCAATAAGGAAGCAAAGGAATACAGAGAATCGTGATCGAGAAGGGACATTTGTATTTGTATTTTGTTTATATAGCACTTTAATCCAAGGCGCTTTACAGTTTAACAAGAAAACATCAAACATAAAAGCAATACTAATATACATGAATCAAACCAGAAAAAACAGCATGTGGAACAATTTGCATTGGAGAAGGAAGAGAAAAGGAGGGATAGGGAAGGGAGAAAAGGGAGAGAGAAAAGCGAGTAAAGAGTAGTAAGGAGGGTGGAGATCATAGGGGAGACAGGGAAAGATAAAGGAACAGGAAGATGGTATTGGGAGGAGAAAAGAGGAGGAAGGGGAAAGGGGTAAGGGAGGGGGTGAAGGAGTGATTTCAACGAGGCACGGAAGGAGGAATAGGTGGACATGGAGCAGATAGTGAAAGGAAGGGAATTCCAATGTAGGGGGGCAAGGAGCTGAAAGGAGCGGAAACGAGAAGAGGCACAAGGAGTGGGGGAACAGAGTAAAAAGAGATCAGCACAGGGAACGAGAGGGGGGTATATAATGAGAGGTAAGGAGGGGCAAGGTCATGAAGAGATTTAAAGACAAGAAAAAGGAAGTGAAATTTAAGTTGGGAGTGGAAAGGAAGCCAGCCTGGGTTGGAAAGTGAGTTGGAGATGGAATCAAGGGGCGAGAGAAGACAGAGGGTACGGATGGCAGAGTGGTAAAGCGATTTAAGGTGGGGATACCGAAAAAGAGAGAAGAACAGTAGAAAAGGCGAGAAAAGAGGAGGGAAGAGATTAAGAGTTTGGTAGCATGGAAAGTGAGGGAAGAACAGACTTTATAGATATTAAAGAGATGAAAGCGACATGTGCGAGTAGCAAGGGAAGTATGGTGAGTAAAGGAAAGGGAAGAGTCAAAGTAGATTCCTAGATTCTGGGCATGGGTGGAAATAGGAAGATCAGAAGGGGGAAAATGAATAGAAGGGGGGGAGAGGGAGGAGGAAGTGTTAGAAGGGAAGAAAAAGACCTCAGTCTTGTCAGTATTAAGAGATAATGAGATGACATTCAGTTTTTAATGGCATTAAGACAGGAGGAGAGTTTTAGACGTAAGTCAGGGGTGAAGGAAGAGAAGGAGAGGAACAGCTGAGTGTCATCAGCGTAGAACTGGTGAGACATTCCGAAAGAGGAGATGAGAGGAGCGAGAAGTAAAGTATAGAGAGAGAATAACAAGGGTCTGAGGATGGAGCCTTGGGGAACGCCGTAGTCCAGAGGGAAGGTGGTAGAGGTTTGACCGCCCCAAGAAACGGCGAATGAGCGGTGGGAGAGGCAAGAGGAGAGCCAATTGAGGACTGAGCCTTTGAAGCCAAAGGAGGAAAGAGTATTGAGAAGCAAGGGGTGATCGACAGTTTCAAAAGCAGCAGAGAGGTCAAGGAGGATGAGGATTGTTTAGCGTAGCGGGCGGTAAGGAGGGAGTTAAGGACATAGGTAAGAGCAGATTCAGTGGAGTGTTTGGGGCGGAAGCCAGATTGAGAGAGGGTACGGAGAGCGAGGTTGGAGATAAAGGTCGAAAGTTGAGAATAGGCTAGGCGTTCGAGTAATTTAGAGAGAAAAGGTGAGATTGGGCGACAGACACAAGAAGGGGATTAGCAGAAGACTTCTTAAAGATAGGGATAATAGTGGCATGTTTGAATGCAGTAGGGAAGGTGGCCGTAGAGAGACGTATTGAAGAAGGTTAGATAGGGAATAAGTGGGGGGTAAACCTTGGGAATAAGAAGGGATCGGATCAGAAGGGGCGGCAGTAGGGTGGGATTTAGTTAGGAGGAGAGAAATGTCAGAGGGAGTGATAGGATAAAATTCAGACATGCAAGCCGAGGGGGAGTGCAAGGAGGGAGGGGATGGGAGTAAGGAGAGCAGATCACTTTTTGCGAAGAGAAAAAAAAATTCAGAGAAGTTAGCAAAGTCAGAGGGAGAAAGAGGGGATGTAGAAGAGAGGTCAGGAGGGGGCGGGGAGGGGAGGTGAGAGAGGGTTTGAAAGATACGAGGATGAGAGGCTTGGGGTGAAGGAGGTTAGAAAAGTAGGAGTGCTTAGCAGAATTAAGGCAGGAGTCGTATAGCGAGTAATGAGAAAAGTAGGAGGTTTGGTTAGGGAGAGTGGGGGTTTTGAGCCAGCAACGCTCAAGACGACGGAGGAGACGCTGCATGGCTACGAGGTGAGGGGAGAGCCAGGGTGGAAAGAAGAGAGGGGATAGGGTCGATCAAGACTAGAGGTGAGAGAGGACGACAAAGAGGAAAGGGCAAGGTCAGCAGGGAGAGAGGAGAAGTCAGAGAGGGGTGGAAGGGACGAAGAGCAGGTATCAAGGAAGAGTGAAGGATTAAAGTTCCGGAGGTCACGCCGAGTGAAAGAAGTGGAGGGGGTTAAGGGGGAGGGAAGGGGAGAGCAAGGAGTAAGGGAGAACGAGAGCAGAGTATGATCAGACAGATAGGTAGAAAGAGAGGAAACAGGGGAGGAGGAGTACGTAGAATTAAAGATGAGATAAAGTGTAGAGCTGGAGAGTAGAAAAAAGGTCGGAGTCCAGGATTGAGAGATGAGAGGGATGAGGCAGAGTAGGAAGGTGAAGGTTGAAATCGCCAAGAACATTGAGGGGGTAGGGGGAGATGAGAGACAGAGAGAGGAGGTGGTCAAGGTCATCGTAAAAGGAAGAGAGGGGGCCAGGAGTTCTATAGATAATTAGGAAGGAAATGGGGTGAGGGAATGAAAAGGATTTATACAGGTATTCAAGGAAGAGACGGTAGGAAGGGACAAAGGAGGTAGATGAGAGGTATTTAGGATGGAAGAGAAGACCATCATCTCTGCCATGACAAAAGGGACGAGAAACATGAGAAAAGGAGGAGGAAGAAGTGGAGAGAGGCAGGAACAGTAGAATTGTGAGGTGGGATCCAAGTTTCTGTTGGTGTCATGACCCTCGCCCAAAACCCCATCTGGCAAACCCATTGGCCAGGTGAGTCAGGACTCTGGCCTCTAGAACCTGCCATCCTTTTCCAAAACCCTCTTGGGGCCACACATGTGCTTGGGAACTACTTAATGTGTTATCAGCCAACATGGAGGCTTCCAGATAGCTTGGTTTAAGAACCAAGCTATGCGGTCTAGTGTTTTGGGTGTGGCAGCCTAGGGACTACTTTACCTGGAGTATTTTGTTGGGGCTATTTAAACCACACCCGAGCAAGACAACACACTTTGCGTTACTTTGCAGCGTGACGCTCACCGTGTCCAGCTATTCCCTCGAACCTCGGAGAAGCGGAACCTGCAAGGAAACCAAAGGAAAATCAATAGCAGCAGCATCTTACCTGCAGTCTTCATCTTTAGCCACTCGCAGCTACTGAGAACAGCTTCCTCTTATCTGCACGCCTCCCGGACAGAACGACCTGAAAGAGGAAGATAGAGACAACATTAAAGAAAGCAGTAGAGACGTTTGAAAGTTACGAACTCCTCAAAAGGCTTACCTGGCTGGTGGCCTCTCGGCTGGCACCACTCTGGACATTCCACTCGCGCTGAAGAACACCATGAGCTACAAGGAAGGAAAACACAGGTTAGCAAAGGCAAGACTTTGCAGCGCTGCGCATAGCGCTTACTTACCGCATCATAGCGCTCTTAATACGCCATAATTTACCAGCGGGGCTCAACCAAGCCAGTTCGTCGTGCTGAAGCTCTGCATACCTAAGGGAGAAAAGAGACATTTTTAAACAAAGAAAGGCATCCAGGAAAGCAACAAAACTAAAGAACAGCAATAAGACCTACCTGGACAATATCAAACGGGCCGGCGTCAGTGAAGTAACTGGACCGCACACGCCCATGAAAGACAACGCGCCCCTGCAAAGAAGGCAGGACGGAGAGTACGCCTAACTCTACCACAAGGTGAGGAGAGAGTCCCAGAGGGGCTGAAATCATACGAGTGTTCAAGGCTGACCAGTCGGTCAGCCTTGAACACAGTCCTCCTGTATTTTCAGGCAGAACCTTCCCCGCAGACCACATCTGGGCAAAGCTGAGAAGCATACCAGCGAGTAACCCGGCTGGGTGGCGTCCCTGTGGATACCAGGTGAGCGTAACAGTTAGACAGAGAAAGTGGAGTTTGAGGCGAAAGAACATGTCTAAAACAGCAGCAGTTTTGTTGCAAAGAGATCTTTGAAGCCACATTTGGGTTGCTTCAAAGTGCAGTGGAAAAAGAACCCTACAGAGACACTTCAAGACTCAGTCCAAAGGGCTGAATACCCAAATATAGTGAGGAGAAAGTTCATCTCAACAAGGATAGGGGACGCCAGGATGATGGAAAAGTCCCAGAGAAGAACTAAAAGAATTAATCCAAGAGATAGCCAATAACTATTTAACTCCCTTCACCTGGATAGCCTGTTCAGCCTTAATGGGCGATTTTCATTGTCATGGACTTTTTGATGTTTTTCCTTAATGGTAGGACCAGAAGAGTTTAGCTTTAAGACACAGGACAGACTGTTTGCCTTTTGGATTTCACTACTGACGAGCGCACTAGGTAGATTTTGTTGTTAGGTAGGGAAACCCATAGAATAGGGATCGATAGGCAATGTTCTTGTTATTTCAATAAACCCCTTGGTTCATCTGAACAAAATGTCTGTTTCATTCTTCTGACCCACCACATCTGTCACTGGTAGCAGCACATCTATTGTGGAGCTGGTATGTGTGCCCCTACATCGCTGACTGGCTCCCGAAGAAGGGCGTGTCTATAATAGGATGTGGGTCCCAGATAGAAGTTTCTCAGTGCATAGGAAATGGAGCACAGGTTCTCAACCCCTTCCATTCTACGATGGAGAGAAAAGTGTTGTGGAAACAAATGTACCATACTACTTTAGTTATTTACATTCAGAAATGTAATGAGGCAAGATCACACCACCTGTCAAAAGTATGAAACATTAAAAATTGCACTTTTCACATCAATGGCCATTGTGGCAATGCTGTCCCAGGGGCAGAAGGTGCATCTTTCAGAAATCGGCAAATTGTATCTTTTGCAGCAAGTGGTAGAGAAAATATTTCTGAAGGGAAGTCCCTCTTCACACTCATTAGCGCAGTAGAAAATCATAGTTGCCAAATGTTCACATCTGGACATCTAGGGCAGTGTGGGGGCACTATGGGAAGTATGCCATTGAAAGTTGGCAGAAATACATCTTTCCCATTCCTGTGGTTGATGGCTGTTATGCAAAAGCTTCGTCAATTTCTGGTTCCTCATTGCATCCACCTGTGTGATGCAAATGTTAGGTTTTTTTCACCTCTGGTTTACATGCTCTAGAACACTGCAACATAGAAAGTCCTCACTTTTCATGAGTCTCCGGAAATATTTGCTTGTTCTGTGTGATTCTCTGAATATTTTTGTCCTGGTTAGTCCCCGTGTACATCTCACTGGAGAGGTGACTCTGTAGCTTGTGCATATGGCCCCTCAGGTGGGGGGTTACAACCTAAGGTACCTGCTAATTTCCCAAGGGAACTAACCTTGCCCAGAGGGTTTGCCACGGTTCTGGTAGTGGCAGTGTTAGTTTTTTTTCCAAAGCCTCTACCTGAGATGGGGCTTTGAGAAGCCAACCTGGGTACAGAGGGTATCTCAACCAGTGTGTAATGTAACCCTCTTTTAATGGTTGCAAGCATGAGGGTTCAGGCTGAATGAACTTGAGTACAGTTAACACT
The DNA here is from genome assembly GCF_040938575.1 of Ambystoma mexicanum. Lineage (NCBI taxonomy): Eukaryota > Metazoa > Chordata > Amphibia > Caudata > Ambystomatidae > Ambystoma > Ambystoma mexicanum. Next base: position 738,354,637 of record NC_090921.1, on the reverse strand, counting down.
TAAAGATAATACATTAAATGCACTACACAGGGAAGTAGAAACATACTCTTAATATCTTTTACACTAAGGCACACTTCATGCATTTAAAGATAAGTTAAAAGGCTCTATACATATATAACACACAGTTTGGCAACCCACCATGGGCTGCTCACTACTTTACGATTGCACACAGATGGCACACTGTAGGTAAATGTTGTTAGAACATGAATGCATAGGCCTTATCTTTTATAAGACACATAAACACATACTGTAGCTAGTTTAAGAGCCCAATCCCTATCGATTAAGCGTCAGAGTGTGTGTCCGTCCCAAAAGGTCCTTCACTGTCACAGGTGAGTAGTACTAGGAGAGGCCACTATGGTGAGGAATGCTGGACGTAGAAAGCAGAAACCTTAGAGCTAAAAGTAGTTGTCAGCATGTGATTAAAGTCAAAATGTAGTTGTAGAAAGCAGCTACCCACCCATATGGTCTGAGAGGATTTAGTCTTGAAATACTGGCCCGGCTACTTGCCTGGGTCAACCCAGGTTAACACTTAGGAAAGCGGTCCTTTGCGCCCAATAAGGAAAGAGACAGTTCAAGATATATACAGGATCTCAGTCCTTGGAGCCCCCACAAAGGTAAGAACCCACCCCAGTCAATCAGGAATCGCTAGAAAAGAGTTGTCTTTCATTGTGGTTTTGCTATGTCGGTCACGGGTTTGAGGGCTTTCACCAATGGAAGTCTTCTAGTTAACATCCTACCTCTTGCTAGGTATTGACCAGCTTCTGTTAAACGATTTTAGAAATCTGTAAGGTCAGTGTATTCTTATTTTTGGCTGCAGGTAGAAGTGACTTACTCTAAAAGGCTGAGCTGAGAGTATTTTTAAACCAATTCTTGTTTCAGCCGGGAGCCAGGAAAAAGATTATAGCTCGGCGTTGATGTGCTCTCTAGTTTTGAGAATGAGCTTTGCTGCTCTGTTCTGTAGAAGTTTAATGCCTTTGTACCATAAAACTCCCTTCCTCGTGTCATGGGGGCTGGTACGTATACAGTGCAAGGAAACCTACAATGATAGTGTTTTGAGGTGGGGGGAACACAATTGTAGAATTTCAGCAACAAATAGATCACCCAACAAATGCGACAATAATCACTCGCAATTCAGTGTTTCATTTGCTCATTCTTACATGGCGACAGTAAAATATTTTCCCCTCAACACATCAGCAGAGCGGAATTTAAACTATGATGCGCCTGTTTTGTAAGGTTTCTTTTCCATTATTGATCACCTCTCTTCATTGTTTGTGGATTGGTACTCTGATGTTTTTCCGTTAAAAAAAGAGAGATTTGGCTTATAGTTTATTGCAAACATTTTCCATCACATATACACTTTAAAACAACAATTTTCAATTCGGAGTATATTAATTTAAAAAAGTACATTTGTATAAAACCATAAAACAGGATACCATTATCTGTGATCCAGTACGGATAGTGTCATACTAGCATGTGGAGTCGCTTGCTAGCATCCTTTTAGGTTTGTTGTATTACATGATTATGGTTTAGACAATCGCTGTATTGTCAGTGAGAAAGAGACTATGGTATCTGTAAGCCCCATCTGCCTATGAAGTAGTTATATTGAGGTGGGGTTTCCATTTAGTTATGTTTCACAACTCGAGGTACTTCTCCTAGTCATTAAGGTTTCCTATGCATCAGTTGTGAATATCTCTTGAAGCATTTTTCGTAGTGCAAGAATTAGTTTGCAGTTTTGGCTCTCGCCAAGCTCATGCCACCAGAAATCCGCTTCCATTATGCGATCGTGTTTCATGAAGCTAGATACTTTGTTCTCAATGACCTAAGCTGCTTACACATTTGCACCACATGCTTTAATGTTTTGTTGGCCTAATTGCAAAACGACATGATTTATCGTCTTGTATTAGTTTCGTGGAGTCTAATATTTCCTTAGTTGGATATAGGTTGAATCTGAAATGCATAAACTTTGATCGATATGTTGGGCTAGGGAATTTGCTTAAGTACATTGGAAAGCTGTTTAGGACTTTCACTTCATTTCAGCGATTGAATACAATTGTTTAGCCAGATTTTCTTTCTTCGCGGCATTGGGATTATCGATAAGCAAATCTTTTGTGATTCCAGCGTTTGTCACTAAAGTCATACAGCAGTTAGCATTTAGCCCAAGCTTCTGCTATCCTATCATTTTGATGATCAGGATTAAATTTGAGAATCATTAAGCAGGGACTATCAGAAGAGTGTTAGTTCCACTCGACTGCTGCATGTAGTGAGCGCAGCCCTAATTCATGTCTTATTATTTGTACTGAAAGGCTTTGTGGGAGATGAAGAATTTTTTTTCTCAGTGTCCCTCAATTGCAGCCCAGGTTTCCCATGATAGGCATAATGCAGTCTCTGCCCCATATGTTACTATTGGGCTCACTTTTTTCTTATAAAAGCATAATATCGGAGTTGAGGAAAATTTCCAGTGTTTTCTGTGGATTAGCCTGCCTTGTGTTGTTAAGACTTGATCTTAGATTTTATAGCCATTAGCTGGCTTGCATCTGTCTTACTTGAATTCATTTAAACCCTGAGAAATATTGCTTTTGTGGCTTGAAGTGAGGGCTATTTTGCCAGATCCCATTTTAAAATTTTGATGTTGCTGTTCTTCCTTTCAAGAATTCATAGACAACTATTGTTGTCTTGGCCGGTGTTGATTTTCAGACCGTTGTGTTCAGTGTAGGTGTTTAAGAGACTTAGCTTTCATTGTAGGTTGATTTTGGTCTGGTCTTGTGAGATTAAATCGTCCGCATACAGAAGTTGACCTATTCTTTGGTGGTTTATTTTAGGAGAGAACAATGTTTCTTGGTGTATTATGAGCTTCATGTCTGATATGAATAACTTGAACAGCTCCGAAGCCAAAGGAGAGCCTTGTTTAAAGAATTTAGATGTTTTTATATCTTTGGTCAGCAATCCATCGTAATTGTTTTATCTGGGTTGTAGTTCCTGTGTATAGAGCCATTATGGGCGATAGGATGTTCTGTGGGCAATTCCGCTGGGCCAATTCTTACCAGAGTAACGTTCGGTCTACACTGTCGAAAGCCTGGGCAAAGTCTACAAGGGCAATGTATGTTTTTTTCCCCTGTATATAGCGCTCTCATCTTTAACATGTTCAGTAACAGCAGGTTTAATAAGCATCCAACTCCTCTTACAAAGCCACATTGCCTTTAATCTGAATGGCCTTATTCTCGCCTCCAGCTTTTCAATCGATCTAATAGCAAAGAAGCATCGGTTTTACCCAGCACATCGAGCAATGCGATCGGGCGGTAGCTTTTTGGATCCGCCTTGGATCTTTTTTTGAAGATTGAGATTATCACGGATCTTCGCCAAGATGCTGGCAGGCTTCTCGATGTTCCAATTGTGTTGAAGAGTGCATGGCAGAAATGTGTCCATTCCTCAGGTGCTTTTTTTAACGTGGTTCGTCAACCCATCTGGGCCGGGGGCTCGTGAAGCATTTGCTCTTGATTAGAGCCAAAATTTCTGGTTTAGATGTATGTTCCCGCCTTGCGTCTTACTAGTGGGTTCCTTGATGTTTTCATCATCGAATTCGACGTTGTATAATGAGTAGAACGAGACCCATATCTCTTCTGGTACCACGTTGATGGTCAAAGCTTTTTGTACTGTTGACGTCTCATTTAGCAGTGTCCACAGGTCCCTTGCGCTTTTGTTCGCAATGATTTCCATACTTAGTTCCATGTCATTTTGAAGTTGGATGCTTTTTTGCAAAATTAGCCAGTTCTTACATTTCTGGCAGCGTTTTGTGATGTCCATGTTCTTTGATCCACTGTTTCCGCAGCTTAGCATTTGAATCTCCTTCCTGAGATTAAGTCTTTTTATCTTGTATTGCTTTGTCAAACACGTATTTGTGTTTGAATTGAGGTTTGGAACATGTGTTAACGCTTTCTTGGAACGCTTGCAGGAGCTGTAAATAGGTGGATCCTAGTTTTTGATCAATTGAATCATTCTTGAATATTTCGCAGAGTTTGGTCACTTCCCCACTTGTTATACATAGTTGATTTCTACTAGAAGTGATCTTGACCTTGCAAGGATATTTCCATTTAGTATTACCGTGTGCCCAGATCATTGTGAGTTTAAGTAGTTTGTGAGCGCTCATTAATTTGCATAATCTCAAATTTTTCTACGTGATTTATTAGGTTGTCTGTCACAAAAAAATTATCAATTATAGAACTTCACTGGCCATTTCTCCAGGTATGGACTGCCATAGTATCTCCATTTAGCATGTGGATGTTGCGTGCTTTATCAGGCTTTCTGCCGTATGTTTTCTCAGCAAGGTGTTATTTTATTTTGTCTGTCTTTTATATGGCCGTTCGGTAAGCAGTTAGCATTAAAGTCACTGCAAATTATGACCTTTCACTTTTGACCAAACATTCGTCCATTTGACACATCATGGTGATAAAACTTTCTTTCTTCCAATCCATCGGATTCCAGTAAATATTCATTAGTACTATTACTTCCTCTTTTCTCCACTTTTGACAGTTGAATTTCAAGGTCAGAATTTTGATGTTTAAATTTGGATGATCTGCCGCATGTATTGAAAGATTTAGGTTTTTGCTGATCAAGATTAGTAATCCAGAAGAAGGTTGACCTTTTTTGATTTTTACAAGCAGGGTTTAAGAATAGGTCACAGCCTTCTGCTATTGGGGCTTCCTTCTCGAAAACATAGTATGTCGTATGTTGCCAGAAGATCGCCATCGTTGTTGAAAAGATGGTTGTAACCCCTTGTGTTCCAGGAGCCTATGATGATTCTCTTTTTCGCGAGGGATACCTTATTCTATTACATATGTGTTTTGTTTATATCTCCTGCTAGACAATCCCAGTTTGAACCGTCGAGATTAGTCTTTGTTATTGTTTTGAATACTAACCAAACGGCTCATCGTTCCTTCTTGTTGAGTTTGAAATGTTACTTGCTTGCCATTGCTGGCATTATCTGGTTTTTGTAGCTACTGAGCTGGGAGGCTTGCATTTGTTTGCTTTCTTGTTCTGGAATACTTGGTCTAAGAGGTTCCGTCATGTGCATTTGTTGTAAGCAATCGCTTATGTCGAAGCATAAGTGCCATAGTTGATTTGTGGAATTCAGCAGCAATTGGGAAATTCGTTTTGATGCCATCTTCATACACACAGAGTCGTATTTAAGTAGTATTGGGAAGAAGACTGCCTGGATGTCGATGGATGTTGCTGGAGTCTATCGATCTCAAAGTGGGGATGTGGTGAAGCTGCTTGAGAATGTGTGTGCGGTTAATTTTCAATTCTTTCTAAGTATAACTTTGTGTATCTGTCACCCATATCTTGCAAATCATTGGCTTTATTTGGCTTGCTACTTGTCTCTGCTTGAAGCAGATTATTTCGATCATTGTTTTGCATTGTGTTGCTTGTCTATATGAGCGCATCAGTGATTTGTTGGCGGGCATGCTTGGGTCCCTTGAGGATTGTTGTTTTCTATGTCCATTAATCCTATTTGAAAAATATCTGACTTAGAACTTGATTCTTTTGGTATTGTTTGCTTGCAGTTGATGGCATTCTCGTTTCGTTGGAGCAGTTTTTGGTTGTTATTTTGTTGGTTAACAAGTTTCTTTTAGCTTCCTATGATATGATAGGTTATTTATAACGCGCTTAATACCCAGAGGTTTCTAAGCGCGGACCCAGGGATCGAACCTGTGCTGCTCCGTGTCGTCTTGTTTCCAAGTCGAGCATGCTGCCGCTGAGCTATCCTCCTTGGACAATGTAAAGAAGACCTTTGTTTCTTTACCTACATCATCCTTGCTGCTTGATGTTCTCACTTCTCCACCATGCAGGTCATTGAACCATTCCTGATTCACGGTCATTTCATCTGTCCGGTTCTCACTTGTACAGGTTTTGTTCTTCTATGCTATATACAGATAGCTCAAGTAGATCTTGTATCAAGTCTCTATCTTGCTATGTTGCATTTTTAATCGATACATTCACCCTGGGGGGCGAGACAGCTGCAATAGTTTGTTTTTGCACGTTATTTATGTTGCAGCTGGTTGTTCAGCTTTGTTGCTAACTTTCTCCACCACTATCTCACTGCCATTCGAGGGGTTTTCTTCTGGCCACTTCAGATTTCGATTGATACTACATGAATCATTGGATTTGCGGGCTCTTTGTTATTTGATGCTTTGATTTCTTCATTTGATTATTTTGTAGCTCTGCAACTTTATTCCTGGCCATCTTTTTTCTGGCCTTTTTCGTCAAGAAAAGGTCAGTTCTTCCCTGTGAGGATCTCGTATTCATTTGAAGTAGGGTCAACTATTTCAGTTATGTCCGAGTGGGCTTTTTCTTGGGGTTTCGTGGCATTGGACCTTCTGATTTTTGATTTCGTGATAACTAGGTCATCTCAATTTGCAGTTCAGCATCACTGAACAAATCTTCAATTTGTTGAGTTTGGTCTGTTTCCGTTGATTTTTGTAGCATTGTTTTAGACTTGATGTTGACGTGCTTCTGTTACATACTTGTCATGGATCTGTATGTAATAAGGTTTTTGGGGAATTTTTTACCCCATTTCAATCTCTGGCCGCTTCCAGCTGTACTTTATTTGCTCCAATTTCAGCCTATTTGGTCACATAATAATGTTTGAGCAGAGAATCCGCAGAATGTTCTTTGTCCAAGCCTTTCTCTAAATTTGCAACAATGTTCTCAATGTACACCAACTTTCTGTTGGCCATTGCCATTAGAGTAGCTTGGTCTTTGTACGAGTCGTTGATTGTCTCATATAATTTGATAAAGGGGGGCCAGAGAGATCGAAAATGTCGACATTATATTAGCTTGTAATTGAAATGTCGACTGATCCATCGATGGCGCTGTTGTCTCTTTAGATGTGCGTTTTCTTGCTTTATGGGCCCCTATACTTGCAGCCCTTGTATTAATTTGATTGTAGGGAAGGATGCTAGTTATTCATATTTTTGTTGGTCGAATGTAGGCGCCGCTGTTGACCTTGGGCAAGTTACCAGGTTTGCAAGCTCTGTCTTTGTTTTTGGACGGAGATCAGCAATCATTTGTTGCCTCCAGACTTTTTGTACTGCTTCGTTGTAGATTGTTTTACAGCTGAGATGTCATATGAACAATTTCTTGTATTAACTTAAATTTTCTATAAGCTTGTCTTTTAGAGATACGCTGATTGAATCTTGTCTTTCGTATGTCTCTGCGGCATGATTCCAGTGTGTTCATACGATGCGGTCGGTGGTGTCCGTAAACATTCAGGGACTCCTTTTTCAGTAAGGAGGTTGGTTCCATGAGCTTTAACATTTTTAAATTGCGCATGCAGGTCTTTAGTCCATTGTTTTTAAGGATCTGCAAATAGTTCATGATCTTGCCTCATTGCTGGCATGCAGGTCTTATGACTGCTGTCAGCCACTGCCAGCAGAGGTTCTTCGTCTATTAGGGCCTGTACTGAGGCCTTGTCAGATAGGGGTTTAGCTCTGGTTTTTGTCAATGCTTTGCTCCCAGCTGTACAATGGGGGGGGGATCATCTGTTTTCCTAGAGGGCGTCTCCCTTTTGTATCATCGATTTTGTCTTTGAGCAGTAGTTGATCCCCGTGCAGTATGGGCTTTATGTATTCTTCCGGGGCACCATGAGCATTTATGTTGGCCTCTGCGTGCTCCAAAAATTCAGTGTAGATTGTCTGATAAGCGATGGCAGGTATTTTCCTGCATGATTTCGCCCGGCTGCTCACCATCTCCAGTAAAAGATTGCGTAGATGAGATGTAAGTTCTCGTGTTGCTCATGAGTTCATGATTTTTCTTTGTACATCATGACTCAAAGGCTGGGCATGGCCATCATTCTTTACAAGCCCGATTGCCAACACGCTGACTTGGGGTTTTGCTTGTGAGTCTAATTGCAAGTTGTAGTCCTTGGTTAGAACGCTCATAGCATGAGCCGGCGACCTGTGTCTATGTATCATTGCAGCCACTTTAACACGCCCTTGCCGCTGCTGAATTATTGTGGGTGACTGAGCATGCAATGCAGATTTGCAAGCTTCTTTATTCAGGTCGCTCTCTGCCGCTTGAGACCGCTTTGGTCTCACTTAGATGCTCGGCGGTGACGGCGCTGCGGTCCGTCACCCGGGAGGATCGTATCGGTGTAACAGGCTGAGACTGCGGTGCTTTCTTGATAAGTTCACCTGCTTTAGCCACAAGATCGGGTTTTCCTCAGTGCTTAATTTGTAAAAAAAAATAAGCGCCAGTGCCCAAAAAATCTTGGCCCCATAATGCCAGCCCCGGAGCCAGCGGGCAACGCCCGCAGCGCGGGTGGCCCGGGTCAGTTCAGTGGGATTGACATTTGCCAGGTACTGCCATAATGGTGGTACCAACCTGACCATAAGATGGCAATAGCTGGGTAATGGTGTGAGTACATGTGTTGGTACTTCTTTATCGACCTCAGAAGGATGAAAGGCTGAGATGGCCTTGCTGGGGATTTGAAGCTGCAACCTGCAGATCACACACACATCGCAGTAGCGAGCGCTCAAACGACTGCGCTATCATATTGGCTATAGTAAAACGAGTAATTATTCTGTAGTGGATACCATTAAACTACTACTAGATTTAACAGCAGACCAGTTAAGTTCATCTGCAGGTCTGGTGCAATGTTGGCACATGCCAAGCCTGCATGCATCTACGTTCAGGCTTCAGAGGTTGGCAAAATAGGGAAAGCAGCACACTCACAGGACATCCCATACTCTGAGCACTACCTCATACATGCAAACAAACATCCTGCTCCTATCCACTAACCGTGCCCGCCGCAGCATGTCCATGTACTTGGTATTCTTAATGTGATCCGGGATGAGAAGGCGCTGCGGGTCCCTCTTCTGGATTCTGGGCACCTCGGGCAGCCCCAGCTTGTGCAGCAGGGCATCCCTGACCTCCTCTGGGGTGAAGGCGCTGGCCAAGCAGAGGGTGCAGAGCAGGACCAGCGTGCACGCTGGAGCTGCCATGGTGCTGCTGTCAGGCATGGGGTGTGAGCACGGGGCCGGAGCAGCTTTGCCTGCTCTGTCACCGGGGTCTCAAGCTGTCTGCACTGCCCCCAACTTATAGAATGGCAGCCCCTCACTGGCAGGAGCCGAAGGGGAGGCCATGGCACATCAGAGAGGGCGGCCTGAAAGGTGACACCCCAGGGACATGAAATCCAGGCCACCTCACACATCCGCCCCTTGATCCCCAGGGGTGCCGGCGCTCAATGGGCTCTCTTGGACTTAAGCCCAGTCCTTTGCACACACCCCAAACACTTTCTTCTGCACACAGCATACTGGCTGCTTCCTGTGTCTACACACCATGTCCTGCCGTTCCTCCATCCTGAGTCATTACACACCTAAGCAGTGTGCCCCAGCACCAAGTCACGGGTGTCTGCCCTTTCCGGCAGCCCCACCAGAGCTCACGCAGCTTCTTCTGTGAGACAGTCTGTAATACAAATCACTGGGAGGGAGCAGACCGGGCTGAGGCAGCCCCGCCCAGCCCTGCCGCTCCCTCCCAGTGTTTTGTAACACTGACTGCTGGCGCCATGGTGTCGCGGCCTGCCGCATTCATCAAAGAAAGATAACACTTCAGTGTTACCTTTTTTTGATGAATGCAGCGGGCAGGCGCCGGCGAGGCCACAAAGGATCTGTAAATTACAGATCCTTTGCAACTTAGGCATCGCCGCATCCCGCGAGGCCCTGGGGGCCGGTTCCTGAAGCCCACGCCTGATTTCATCATTTCAGCCCGGCAACTGTTCCGGTGCCGAAAAAACCGTGCCGGTGTTGGGGACCGCCAAACACCTGCACAAATTAAGCACTGGTTTTCCTTGATGTTTTGTGGACTGTCTTGGGGTGACAGGGTTTTATTTCTGCAACTCGCCCTGCCTTGTCTCTCGTCGGCGTTTCAGCACCAGTCCTCTGATCCAACACACCCTCCATAGTGTCCCCGCTTACCTGAGAGATGTTTGTTGCAGTCGAGTTGAGCAGTCTAATCTGCCGGCATGTCTTCTTCATGCCGGTAAAGCTGTGTATTACACTGGTCACAGACGCTGCTCGCAGCCCGCAGGCAGTCTGCACTCAATGTCCGCGCTCAGCTTTGCGTTGTGCTGGATGTTATGAATGATTTCAGTGAGGCTCTGGCTCCTCCTCTCACCAGCAATGAAAATGGATGATAGACTGCAGTAGACTGCATTCAATGTCCGCACTCCGCCTCATAGCAGCACTGTATGTAGAGACCACATAAAATAAATCAAGTGCAAGGTGGCTTCATAATTACATGTTGAACCATTTAGTTATTGGTTTTGTTTCAGTGCAGTTGTCCTGATCCAGAATCGCACTAAGCTTTCTTGTGGACCAAACCTCGAGTCTGGTTTTTCAAAAAGAATCCGAGAATGTTTTTGTAGTGAACCAACCCACAAACACCTGTGTTGTGCCCTAAGAAGAGCAGTTATAGCAGCGTATCTAGTAAACATTCAATTGAAGGAAATCTCTGAAGCAGGTAACTGGAGTTTCATACCTTCCACAAGACCCATCTGTTTTGATTCAGTGGAACAACTGTGATGTATAGAGGAGCTGCCCACTTTTGATGAACTATTATTCCATACAGGCTGCCTTTCCTGAAAGATGGCCTGCCGGGACTAGTGCAGGTGCGAAATTGGTCATCAGACCGGAGGTTGCAGCAGTGGCAGGCTGAGTCATGGGGCTGACATTGTAAAGTGTGGGATTGTGAGGCATGAGGTCCGGGTTCGGGGTAGACTTCTGCTAGAAGGCAGGCGGCAAGGCAGTGTGAGAGGGGGGGGGGAGGGCTGCAAGCCAGGTGGGAGACAAAGTTTTGCAGTGTGTCCCCAGCATAAGGGGAAATAGTTGAGTGGCTGAAGCAGTGCAGCAAGCCTCACGTGCCTGCAGAGTGTCCCCTGCATAAGGGATGGGGCAGGGGAGAGCAGGACATGGTGAGGCGCTTTTCCCGCAGCACCAAAGCCTGACCCGGCAAACCGGTTTTCGTTGAAAACAGCCTTTCGGGGAAAATCCAACTGTTGAAGCAATATTTAAATCATTATAAAAACGTATTCGCCACTACCCTTCTCTATTGTGAGCAACACATAGCTCTATAGCAGATAGACTAAGCAAGAGACAGCTGTGCTTAACTGTAACCGTACTTTATATATTTTCAAAGTTATCACATAAACCAGACACCCGCTCTTCCTCAAAGGAATAGGCGGCATTTCAACAGAAGTTGATGCTTGAAGCATTGGGCAATGTGGGCTTACATTTATTTATGTTATGTATTTATTGTTTGCTTGTTAGGTGCTTATCCAGCAAGTAAAATACTGTTTCAAAGAGCTCACAGGGCGAGGGGAGAGAACAAGGGAATGAAATGCATTACAAAACACAATATTTAATAAAACAGTTAAGGGAAAAAGAAAGAAAGGACAAACCTACTATGCCTTGTGATCATTCAGAACGTGCAGGTGTAGCAATGAAGATGGTAGAGGGGGTACGTTCTGGGGAGCCCAAGCTCATGGGTAAGCCACAGAAGTGCTTTGGTTGTAGAGTGCTACACGGCCTGGAGCCACATTAGGTGTAAGTGCGAACTTCCAGGGTAGAGGGTGTGCCAAGGTAAGTGCTGAGGGTTGACAGGAGCAGGGCCGATTGGGTGTGGGTGGTCAGGGGCCCCAAGGATGCATAATGGCCCCAGACACCAATCACAGCAACTGTGGGATTAGCAGAGGAGAGAAGAGAAGGAGGTACAGAGGAAAGTCTTGAGGAGCTTTCAGAATTTAAGAAAGTCATGCTCAAGGCGCAGAGGCAGGGGGAGGCTGTACCATAGGAGGGAGCCAGCTGAGGAAACCGATCGACCACCTACCCTCTGTTTAGTAAAGCGCTTTACACACAGAGTTGGTGCCATAGGGGTGTAGTGGTCTAGAGGGATAGTATTTAGTTGGATAAAGCTGAAGATGGTGTGGTCCCCGGGCCCAGACAGGCTTGTGGATTATGCAGAGGCATTTGAATTTAATCAGTGCAGCGACCGGAGACGGTGAAGACTTTTTAGGGCAGGAGAGATGTGGTCCCTGGGCTTACGGCCAAGGATACGTCTTGCCCTAGTCTGGATTAGCTGGAGGGGTTGCAGAGTGGAAGAAGGTAGATTCAGGAGAAGGCTATTGCAATAGTCAAGCCTAGAACGAACCAGGGCTCAGGTTACATTGATCCTCTTTGGGGGGTAGGGAGAGTGAGAAAGGGGAGAATTCCTTTGAGAAGGAAGAGCTGAAAGTGAGATTTCTTGGCAAGGTCCTGAGTGTGAGGGAGTAAGGAGGGGGAGGAGTCAAAGATGACTCCAAGATTTCTGGATTCAGAAGGAGCAGGGGGAGAACCCAATGAGGAAGGACAGAGCGAAGGGAAGGAGGGAGCAGGGCCCCCGATGGGAAGGGTCGCTGTTTTACAGGCGTTGAGCAGAGATTGTTGGAAGCGCACCAGTACTGGATGGCAGATGGGCAGTCTGGGATGATGGAGGGTGCAAGAGGATCAGCAGGAAGTTTGAAATAGAGCTGTGTGGTTTGCGTCACACAGGAAGTTGGAATAGATGAGGCGTACAAGCTGAGCAAGGTAGATGTTAAAAAACCGAATGGGAGAGGATAGAACCCTGGGGGTGGGGGACACCATTGGCGGCGAAGGAAATATTAGAGGAGAAAGTGCCCAGGATGACTTCGGAAGAGCGGTCAGTTAGGAAGTCAGCCAGTCCTGTGTCTTTTCCGAGATATCAAGGGTTTCGTGGAGCCTTTTTATGAGGATGGAATGGTTGACTGTGTCAAAGGCAGAGGAGAGATCGAGAAGGATGAGGACAGCTGGGGAGTTGGTGTCCAGAGATGCGAGCAGTTCTTCACGGGTGTTTAGAAGAGCAGTTTCGAGGGGATTGCGTCCTCAGGCGTATTCCACATCTGACAGGTAATGACCACAGCTGTGCTGCTTCGGAAAATTTTCGGCAGAGGGCGTCCTGCGTCGATACGTTGTTCCTCGAAGGCCTCCATCGAGGGTCGACGTCACCGGATGTTGTATATAGGACGCACAGCGCCTGTAGCCTCAGTTCTGTTTTTTCCGCAAACGTGTTTGCTTTGGAATCTCGACGCGCTCGATTCTTCTCTTCGTTAGCGATGTCTTCTTCTACTACCCCGAAGTCGGGCTATAAGAAATGTCGGGACTGCGGGTCGAAGATGTCCATCACGGACCCGCACGACACCTTCCTCTGGTGCTTCGGTGAAAGCCACGCCACCGAAAACTGCGATGATTGTCGGTCCCTGACGACTAAGGCCTTGCGGGAACGTAAGAAGAAATTAAAGATAGGTAGGGTGATAAAGCCGCATAAATCGAAGTTCGCTGGGCTTTCGACCGATGATTCGATGGATGACTCCGCAGCGGTGAAAATCCAGTGGGTCTCGGAGTGGGTCTCGCCATTCCTCTGCCTCTTCGAGGCTCTCTAGGAAGCGCCGTCACCGGTCGCCTTCCTTGTCGGAGGACTCTGCCAGACGGGTGACTTGTCCCACCAAGTCTTCTTCGCGAGCAGGATGGGATGCATTCCACCAGCGGGATGGTTCAAATCGCAAGGCACAGTACCGGCCGCGCCTTCGAAAGAAGCCAGCAGGGAACGTGCTCGGTCCACCACTCGCATGCCTTCAGGCTTGAACGGTCGGCGTGATCACCAGGAGCCGTCAAGGTCCCATTCGGACAAGGAAGATCGCCGTAGCCGTGCCAGGTCCCGGTCCTCGACGCCATCGAGACAGTCGGAACCTGTGAAGCCTTCGAGGAAGGAGTTGACGCCATCGGCGCCGTGTTCGTCGAAGGATGCTCTCGGGGCTCTGCCCTCGAAAAAGACGTCGACGCCGCCGGCGCCTCCTTTGGCGTCGACGCAGATTCCCTCAACGCCTTTTGTGGAGGATTTGCTGGAGGTGCCCCGGAGGGCTGTGGAAGCTCAGAGGAAGGCTCTCAGTAAATCTGAGAGGCCTGTTTTTGTGCCCTACTCTGTTCCTCCTTCCAGATTGGATTTGTTCCAAACTTTGGAGTATATTTGAGAGGTGGAGGAAGGGTCTGATGATGAGATGGTTGTGCCTCCTGATGTCCCTGATGACCTTTTGTCGGGGCACAGTCAGATGGAGGAACTCCGTCAGTCCTTGCATGACGCCATTGGGGGGGTGGGGGGGGGGAGTTTGGCAGGCCTGAGCCTGGGACGCATGCCGAATCCTCCTATAGGCGTCTCATGTCAAGGGTGACTGAGTACTTGGGGTGGTCTGCTCCACCTGTTGATTTTGATCAGGATGATCTGACGGACATCCTGGACCAAGGTCCACCCACTGACCCGGTGTTGCCATTTCACATGGCCTTGCAAGGAAGGGCGGCGGCTTGGACTGCTCTGGAGAGTCTCCTGGCAGTGAAGAAGTCTCTTCCGAAAAAATAACACCCAGCCAGTAGTGACCCCTACTCCGGAGAGTTTGGTGGTGCAGGCGGCTACGGCCCCCACGAAGCAGACTGCGTACCCTACCATCCCTCCTGATAGGGACGATATGTGTTTTGATGGTTGGGTGAAGAAGGTATTTTCATCTGGGGGTAAGGCTTTGAAGGCAGCCAACTCCATTTGTGCCTTGGCGAGATTCACTCACACTCTGTGGAATTGTGTATCTTTGGTGGCTGAGCATATTCCCAAAGGGGGAAGAACGGGATGGTTTTCTAGCCCTCGTCCAAGACTGCAAGGATGCCATGTGTGAATCCGTTCAGTCGGGTCTGGATGCGGCAGACTGTGTCAGCCGATCCATGGCTGTGAGCACCGTGATACGCAGGTTTGTGTGGTTGCAGAAGTCGGGGTTTGCTCCTTATGTGCAATCCCGGCTTCTCAACATACCATTTGATGGTATCCATCTGTTTGGCAACAAGGCTGATGAGAGCCTGCAGAGGTTGCAGACCTCCAAAGCTGCAGCAAAGTCTTTGAGCGCTGCAATACGTCAACCTCTGCCTTTTCGTCCTAGGGGACAGCAATGGAGGGAAGGTCCTTTTCGGTACTACTCTACCTTTGGCAGATCGAGAGGAGCTGCCAGTCAAAGGGGCCACCGTAGGAGTAGCAGATGTGGAAAGCAAGGTACTTGAGGTGCCAAAGCCTCTCGGGCTTTTGCCTCTTTGCCCTCAGGCACTGCCGCGTCCGCTCAGTCATGAGGCCATGTCCCATTGTTCACCGGTTGGGGGCAGACCTGCGCAGCATCTTGGAGAATGGCGAGCCATTACTTCGGATGTGTGGGTTCTGGAGATCATAGCCCACAGCTTCTGTCTTCCATTCCGACAGAGGCCTCACGACAATCCACCGGGGAAGCTCTTTGAACCGTTGGGTTCCGCTCCTTGTGCAGGAACTCCTATCCCTGCCGGAGAAAGGCGCCATAGAACTGGTGCCTGTAGCGGAGAGGAACATGGGATGGTATTCCCCTTATTTTTTCATCTCGATAGACTGGGGATTGAGACCCATCATGGACTTGCGTTGGCTGAACAAGCTTCTCAGGAAGGACAAGTTCAAGATGGTAACTCTTTCTCAAGTCCTCCAGGCCCTTCAACTTCAGGATTGGTTGGTGTCTCTCGACCTCAAGGATGCTTACTTTCATGTGCCGATTCATCCAAATCACAGGAAGTACTTGAGGTTCGCGGTTGGCGACTCGCATTTTCAGTTTCAGGTCCTGCCGTTCAGATTGTGTCATGATCTCTGCTTCCAAAAGGTCAGGGTTTACCCAACTCCCTTGGAAGCAGATCCATAACCCAGGTTCCGAGTGCCAACCAGTCCCTATTGGGACCTTTTGGACCCAGTCCTGGCGCCAGTGGCACCAGGCTCATAAATATGCCCAGTCCCAGCGCTGGAAGCGCCGGGCTCATAATGCTTGGGTGGACTTACCTGCAGCAGACCATGCTGCTTACTTGCCTGCCAGTTGAGTCTCTGATCCTCTTCTGTTTGGAACTACTTTTCCTGTTGGGTGGGGCAGGAGCCACTCCCTAGATTCAGAACACTGGAACTCTTCTGGAAAGCAGGAACTCTTTTCTTACCTAGGCGTGGCTGTGGAAGGAGACACCTAAGCACTACAGGAGGCTATTTAAACCACACCCGATGGATGAATCTTGCTTTGCGTTATTCTGCATCCTCAGCAGCAGAACGCTCATCGTGTCTTCTGCATCTGATCCTGGGCCTAAGGAAAAAGGCTTACCATTCTGAATCCAGTCTTCAGCAACACCTATAAAGACAAGAAAGAACAGGTTAGCATTACGGTCTTCAGTGACAGCTCTTCACTTACCTGGTCCATCGGCTGTCACCAACGCCTCGCGCTGCATTCCGGCATCTGAAAGACAAAGGCTTACCTACTCTTCGTGCGCTCCGGAGGCCTTCGGCGCTGCATCCCGCATCTGAAAGACAAAACAAGGTGCGTTTAAAGACATTGGGGAACTTTAATACTCACGTGCCATTACTCCTTTCCACATCTAACCCAGTGGGTATTCCGGCACCCTGCAGCCGCCCCGAACTTGTACCTGCAAAATAAAAAGACAGTTAGAGCGCATCGTGAAGCAGGCAGCAAGCGCTTACTTACGTGCTTCCAGGCGCTTCTATTCATCACACGGGCTCCATCTTCAACTCACTTCAGCCCGCCATCCGCCATCGCCGGAACCCTGCAAAACAAGAGACATCATTACTAAAGACTTTAAAGACAATAGAATTACTCGAAATTTAACGTTCGTGCAGTAAACGACGGACAGCAGTCCTCTGAAGTCAAGAGGCCTGCTCCCCTTATCCAGTGAAGAAACTGGTTACAGCACCCTGCCTCGAGGCAGATGGAGAGCACGGCGTTCACTTACCTAAGGTGAGAGTGTTAACCTTTGGGGTTCTACAGGAGAAGAGAAAGGGAAGAAGAGAGAGACATTCAATAACCCAGTTCATTAATCCCACATTTTCTATCTGCAGACATCTTACCCTTCGAGCCAGACATACAGTGCACAGAGGTCCAGCCCAAAGAGCCAGCCGTGTGTTACACATCACCTTTGAAGATACGGTATACGCCCAGTCAAGACCGGCGTCTCTACGGGAATTAGGTGAGCGTTACAGATTGACCTCCGCCCCGAGAGTCTTCACCAAGCTGATGGTGGTGGTGGCAGCGTATCTCAGGAAAGGGGGGATTCACGTCTACCCCTATCTGGACGATTGGTTGATCGGGGCGCGCTCTCCCGAGCTAGCCCTAGATCTGTCCGTCTCCTGCCACTCCCTTCACAAGCTGGGCTTCTCCTACCCAGCGGCTCCAATACATCGGAGCAGTTCTCGACACATCCCTGGGGCAGTGTTCGCCTCCCCAGGTGAGGGCTCATCACATTCTGCAGATGATGGACACATTTCAACGTGCCCAGAGTCTCCCGGCGTTCATGTTCTTGAGGTTGCTCGGCCTCATGGCATCCTGCATTTTCCTGGTGCCAGAGGCCATGCGATGGATGAGATCTCTGCAGTGGGCTCTCAAGATGCAGCGGTCGCACAGGATCTTCTGTGGTGGGACGTCGAAGGCAATCTGATGACGGGAGCTCCATTTTGGCAACCTTGGCCGGAGGTGACGATCTTGACGTACGCATCCCTCACGGGTTGGGGAGCTCATGCCAACAAGTTGACAGCCAGCGGCTGTTGGTCTCTGTTGGAGTCCAGACTCCACATCAATCTGTTAGAGCTGTGGACTGTCAGGCTAGCCCTCCAGGCTTTTCTGCCGTCTGTGCGGGTGAAGTATATCCTGATCATGACAGACAAATACGGTGGCCATGCACTGTCTCAACAAAAAAAGGGGGGCAGGGTCACCCCCGTTGTGCAGGGAGGCGATGCAGCTCTGGTTCTGGGCCATCCAGCAGGAAATTTCGATCTCGGTAGTTCATCTGGCCGGAGACGAAAACGCAGCAGCGGACACTCTGAGCAGGCAGAGCACGGTCTCTCACGAGTGGGAGCTGGCTCAGGAAGTTCTGTTGGAGATCTTCACCCTTTGGGGAATCCCACAAGTGGATCTCTTTGCCACCAGTGTCAACCGGAAGTGCCAAAGATTCTGCTCGCGGTAATTTCCTCCAAGAGGAGCCTTAGGGGACGCGTTTTTAGTGGAGTGGTCCTTCCCACTGCTGTTTGCGTTTCCTCCAGTCCCCGTCATTCCGCAAGTGTCGAGGAGGTTCAGTTCCCAGATGATCCCCATTGCTCCGGCATGGGCCAGGAGAGCGTGGTACCCGGACCTTCTAGACATGTCCATCTGCCCTCCACGCCGCCTTCCCTACCAAGACGATCTGCTTTTACGGGAGGGGGGTCGGATTCTCCATCCAGAGGTCAAGTCTCTCAGCCTCCATGCTTGGTATCTGAAAGGTTGAGGTATAAGGATTGGGACCTCCCCGAAGACGTGATGGAGGTGTTTCGGCCAGAAGGCCCGCAACGAAATCCCTCTACTGTTGCCGTTGGAGAAAGTTCTGTGACTGGTGCAGGGTACAGAATGTGGATCCTTTCCAATGTTCCATTTCTTTGGTTGTCTTTTTTGCTTTCTTTAACCCACAAGGGCCTGCAAGTGGGTACCATTAAGGGTTACCTGGCGGCGCTGTCCATATTTAAGCGCTCGTCTGAGGGATGTTCCTATTTTAAGATCCCTTTGATTTCTCCGTTTCTAAAAGGGTTAACTAATGTGTTTCCACCGTTGCCGTTCCAGGTGCAGGGATGGGATTTGAATTATCCTAATGGGAGCGCCGTTTGAGCCCTTACATTCTTGTCCGTTGAGACTGTTGTCCTTTAAAACTGTGCTTTTAGTTGCGGTTACTTCTGCATGAAGATTGAGTGAATTACAGGCACTTTCCGCCAAGCCACCCTTTACTGTGTTCCATAATGACAGGGTTGTCCTAAGGGTGCAGCCTCCTTTTCTTCCGAAGGTTTTGTCGGAATTCCATTTGAGCCAGAAGGTAACTCTTCCAGCGTTTTATCCTCCTCCACATACTGGTAAGGAAGAGGAGAGGCTCCATAGGTTGGATCCTAGGCAAGCTTTGAGCTTCTATCTCTCGCGGATGTCCCGGGTCAGAGTGGATGATCAGCCCTTAGTTGGGTATGCTGGAAGACGCCTGGGTCAGGCTGTTTCCAAGCAGACCTTGTCCAGATGGATCATTTTGACAATCTGAGTGTTACCGTTTGGCGCGTAAGGACCCTCAAGTGGGCTTGCGGGCTCACTCTACTAGGGGTGTGGCTGCCTTCACTGCTCTGCAGGGGGGTGTTCCTATTCGCAAAATTCGTGAAGCAGCCACATGGGCCTCTGTCCATACTTTTGTGAGACACTATTCCTTGGACTCCATCCATGGGCAGGATTTGGCCTTTGGTAAGGCAGTCCTCTATCAAGCCATTTGATTGGGCATTCTAAAATTCTAAAATTGTAAATTCTTTTCCCACCTCCATATGTTGGTACTGCTTTGGGAGTGTGTCATAGATGTGGAATACGTCGGAGGACACAATCCTCTCAAAGAACAAGTTACTTACCTTATCTGGTAACGTTCTTTCGATGGGATGTTCCTCTTCCGTATTCCACATTGCACCCTCCCAGTCTGCCCCTCTACAGAATTTCTTATGCAATTGCAGCTTATGTTTCCGCAAGGATTTCTGCAGTCATACTGGCAGGAGATTGGTGCCACACGTTTTGGGAAAACACTAGAACTGAGGCTACGGGCGCCGTGCGTCCTATATATAACATCCGCTGACGTGGACCCTCGACGGAGGCCCTCGAACAACGTGTCAACATCGATGCAGGACGCCCTCTGCTGAAAATTTTCCAAAGCAGCACAGCTGTGGTCATTACCTGTCATAGATGTGGAATACGTTGGAGTAACATCCCATCAAAAGAACGTTACCAGATAAGGTAAGTAACTTGTTCGTCCATGCCTCTGGATGTTTGGAATCCAGATTTATGGTCATGGAGACCACCAACAAGTTTGTTGTGTGAGTTGAGTTGGGGCAGTGCTAGCTTCTCCAGCAGCCAAAACAGGAAGGAAGTGATGGAAATAGGGTGGTAGTTGGCAGGGTAGGTAGGGTCTGCTGAAGATTTTTTCAGGAGTGGACGCACAAAGGAGTGCTTAAGGGAGGAGGGGAAAGATCCAGTGACAAGAGTGATTGCAGAAATCGGCGAGGGCAGGGCCAAGAGAACCTTGATGGTCCTGGATGAGCAAGGGGAAACCTGTTTAGAAGAGACCTTCTTGGAGCGGACAACTCTGGTAACTTCTTCAGGTGTGATGGGGGATGAGAGGGAGGGGCCAAGGGAGGGCACAGTGGTGTGGTGTGGGATGGGTTGGGAGGGTGGGTAGCAAGGGTGTTTAGGATATCCTGAGTTTTGCTGGTGAAGTGTGTGGCCATTGCGTTGCAGAGGGCCTGGGAAGGAGAAGGGAAGGAGACTACTTCGGAAGCGTTGGCTAGTTCCTTGCAGATCTTGAAAAGTTCAGCTATGTTGTTGGATGCACTAGAAACCTGTGCCTCTATGTGGGCTCATTTGTTTGCACAGATGGAGAGTCTGTATTGCCTTTGGAGCAGGCGGCAGGCCAGTTTGTCAAAGGATAAGTCTGAGGTTTGCCACTTCTGTTCTGACACCCTGCACTTTCGTTTCAGGGCTGCAAGCCTGGAGTCATACTGGGAGTTATGCTTAGAGGCAGGTTTCAGGCAGATCGTCATGACTGGGGCAAGAATGTCAAGAGTATTGGTAATGGACAGGTGGAGGTTGCTGAGAGCAGAGTCGGAGGTAAAATCGGAGGTAGGGCAGGTTGGGGGGTTGAAGGTGGAAGCAAAGGCAGCAGCTGACACTAATGTAATCAGGCGGATATTAGGGAGCGAGGTTGGATGGGCTTTAAGGGAAGGGGGGTGTCAGAGGGCCAAAGAGACCCAGGTGGGAGGAGAGGAGAGAATGGGCTGACCAGGAGAGAGGGGTGAGTAGTGGGGTGGGAGGTCACAGTGTATGAGGGCGTTCAAAGTGTGTCCAGCTGAGTGGGTTGGCCCAGAAGGGAGAATGGAGAGGGAAAGAGGGGATCATAGATCCAGGAAGAGAGTGGATGCAGAGCCAGGGGAGTCCTGTTGGATATTGAAATTGCCCAGGAGGAGGTTGTTGGAGGTAGTGAATGAAAAGCAGTGACTGAGCTGCCATTGAACCATGTCTATGTAAGAGTCAGAATGTCGAGGTCAATGTCTTCAAGAAGGAGGCTGATGTCAGCGGAGCGTTTGTTGGCTGAGCGGGCATTAAGAGTCGCCAGATGGAGGACTCTGCCTTAGGTTTTCTGAGGTGGGGTACAGCTATATATATGGAAGGACAGAGTGGAGATGGGGGAGAGGGGACAGAAAAGAGGATATCACTGAAGACCTCTCTGGAGGAAGCGCTGACATAGGTGTCTGCGATGGGAAGTCCAGGGCTTGCACTTGAGATGTCGTTTTTGTTGTACTTTTTCTTACTGGACCTCGTCAGAGAGGTAGGATATGTGATAGTGTAAAAGTTAGAGAAGATGGGTGAGATGGAGAGAGCTAATGGGGCGGCAGACATTAGTGGAGGAATGAGATGAGCGGCTGCACAGCATAGTTAAGCTAAACTCACTAGATGGCCTAGTAGAAGTAGTCACAGCATACATGCATTCCATAAAGCAGGAGACACATGCACAGATGTAAGTACACACATCCTAAATTCGATTTTTAAAAGGAGGCATAAATGCAATGCAAGAGAGGTGCATAGATGTAAAAGTACACACAATGCAGAGAGAGGAGATGTAGATTAGTAGAGGCAAGGAAGGCACAGTACATATGTGCACAGTAGAAAGGTTCTGGAAGATTGGTGGAGGCGGCAATGGAAGAGTTCAGCCATCGGTACGTTTGGTAATGCAGGGAGTGTAGATGTCCAAGGATCAAGTCTGGGGGCTAGACAGTTTGTCGGGGGGCCCTCAAGGCTCACACAGGCAGGGCCTTAGCTGTGGTCCTTTGCTGGATGGGCCGGCTTCAGCCTGCCAATGCCTCTCATCGACTCAAGAATGAAAGGGGCAGCCAATCACGATGGGGGGAGCTGGCAGGCAGACAATGGCTCCAGGCCCTAGTGAGGGGTGGCCATCTTTGAAGGTGTCACTGGTTGCAATGGTAGATGATATTGGGAGTCAAAGACCACACAAGAATGGATTGCAGCACTCGAAATCGACCCCAAAATAGAGCGCTATGTATTTGAGACCTCCTGAGGTGTTTCTGAGCCTGATGCACGCTCTGTCCAAAAATGCAAATAAAAACGATTTTCAGACTCCCCAACCAGCTGCTCAGCCCCACGGGGCCTACCTTCAGTGGAGCGAGCAGCAGAATCCTGCTCCAGGTGCATTAAGTGGTAGTGGCATATTGAGGCCTCTCCTCAAACCTTCTCTGATGGAAGATTGTCTTAAAGGGGGTCATATTGGACCCACCCTGAATCCAACCCAGTATTTTTTACTTCTGGAAAAACACCATTCGGCAGAGACATTTTTTGTACAACTCGTGAACATACAGCCAATATAAAGCCAGCCACAGAACTATTAACAGGTACGCAACATTATTTTACACGTTGTGGTGAATAATTTCTCACTTGAACGAGCACAAGTTTGTTGAAAAAATATGAGGTGATAATTCTCAATATTAAGTATTTGGTTGGCACTGTAAAATCTTGTCACTGACCTATATATGAAACCTCTTAATGCTGTTGAAACACTCTATTTTCTAACTACAAGTACTCTAGTGTTATGCTTAACTATTTTAGACGCCGTTTGTCTGAGAACCTTGCGCATACTCCAACAACATTTAGAAGAGACCCAGACGACCCGTCTGCAGTGGCACTGAAGGAACCCTGGCAGGAGAAAGTTAGGTAAATGTAACTGTTTTTCTTGTCAAAATGCAGCAGCCACATTTGGCAATTCAGAATTAGATCCCAGGACTGTGAATGAGGAAACCCTTCTGTTTTGACACTTCTAACAGACCTCTAAACAGGAACTTTGGTTGGTATCTTTTCTGAGTATCAATTGAGACTGTTGGTGAAATGCATCTACTTCCCATCGTTTAGCTCTTTCTCTATATCGTCCCCTACAATGGGAATATTCACTGTGTGTACACTTGATCCTTTCGTTTGTTAGCTCAGAACACTCTTCCCGCTTGTTTCTCTAACCAAGTTTGCTAATCTGTACTCTGATCTGTAGATGTATGGGAATGTTTTAAAGTGAGGTCGTTCTGGCTTTAAGTCACAGAATCTATTAAACAAGGTTTCTTTATTTGAGCTGCATTTTGATTTTCAGACCATTGTTTTGGGGGAAAATTAACTTTTGGAAAATCTGACATACCCACAAAAGTGTATATATTTTTTTATTTTTTAGAGCTGCCCTCTTTGCTAAGAAAATAATACTGAGATTGGAAGCATGTAATTTTCCCTTCCTGGTAGATTTGGGTTGAAGATCTTAGCAAAATGTCACTGAAAGTCATCAAGAAAAGAAATGTCTGGTTTAAAACTATACCAGACCTGATGACGCCAATTGGGGGTAGAAACTAGGAAAATACTACCATGGCTGAATACTACAATAATTTTATATTATTCATATTCAAGTAATCAAGTCACAGAAAACAGAAATAAAAAATCTAATCTTGTTTTTAATCTTCTTAATGTATCAGAAGTACAGAGGCCAACTTCTCCCATGCATTTCGGACTCATGTCCATCATTAGCGCGTTGTCTACAAAATAAATTGAAGTATATTGCTATTACCACCTTGAGGTTTTGTCTTATTAGAAAAGCTTCTATTCCTTGCAACAATAATCTCATGCAATTGTGTAGTGAAATCATAAACCGACCATGATCAAGTCGTACCTGTTTTCTCTGTATGGATTCTACTAAGAAATCTGGAAAGGTGGTACTGGTTCTGTATCACAGCAAGGGAAGCTGGAATGCAAGTATGCGCGCATAAATGTCGAATCCTATATTGTTTTTAGAGACAATCGTCTGTGTTTCCTACAGTAAAGGGCCATAAAACAGGCTAACCTTTAAAGGGAGTAGTGGGCTAGCACTACAGAGGACTTAACTCCTATAGTTCCCGTATTAGCGTGACTGTGGATCCACACGTTGTCATGGGTCACTGTAGCCTATCACTTAAATGGTGGGTTCACTCTGTGAATAAAACGAGTGAAAATGAGCATAGGAGAATATGGGAATGGAATAGTGAAAGCATGTTGTTTGCACTTTAGTTCCATTAGAACCGCAATCTCTCGCTTGAGAATTCATGTGTGGGACATATTGGCGCCAGCAGCCTAATTCTCGTGTAGCACTCTGCGTGTCAGCAATAAGGAAACCCCAAGTTGTTTCACAAAATAAACGTATGCTGAAAGCGTGAGATCGTTGTTTGCAACGGGCAGTTGCTAAATTAGCTGCCGCAGCGTGATGTGGTCGGTCATAAAGAAATTGTTAGCGGTTGCCATGGACACCACTTGTGCCAATTGGAGGTGTGTACCTTCATCATGTCTACGCACGTGATGGCCATGATGATGTGTAATGTTAATGTGTGGTCCTTAATTGTAATTGGTGTTGTCAGGCCAACGTGGAAACTGGGTGCTTCGTCATGCCTGTTGCCGGTGATGATTATGTTTGTAGATCTAAAGTATGGTGGATTGCATATAAACAATTGTGTATAATACGGGCAGCGGGCTGATGTGTGCTAGTGCTGACTGGCTGAATGGCAGTGATCTGTGAATTGTGATAGATTGGGGAGAAAAAACCAAGATCAGTAAGTATTACCAGATATTAGTATCTATGGCTAATCCGTGCACAGTTCTTGCGAGTTAGAATCACTACTTTCAAAATAACATGCACCTGTGGCGCAGCTGGTGTAATCCATATAAGAGCATATCCTAACAACCTAGTGGATGAATACAATACCGTGTCTCTGACCTATGGTCTGAATGAGCACTTTTCCAACTAGAGCAAGAACATATCGGGGCCTCTGTCTCGGGAGGATAGCTCAGGGGCAACGTGCTCGCCCTGGAAGCAAAACACAGAGCACCACAGGTTCGATCCCTGGGTCCCCGCTTAGAAACCTCTGGGTAATAAGCACGTTATAAAAAACCTATCGTCATGATCATTCCCAAAGACAATGCAGTAACAAATAACCATCAAAATCATAGCATTTTTTCTTTTTACCAATATTCACATTAATTTCGATCTTAACATGTCATTATCAGACTAACTTGCTCTACAGAATTTCACACTGTGCTGTGTAATCCAGATAAAAGCCGATCCTAACAACATAGTGGATGAATATAATACTGCATATTTATGACCTATGGTCTGAATGAGCGCATTTCCATCTAGAAAAATTACATAACGTGGCTGCAGTTATTTCCAAAGACAATGCAGTAACAAATAACTGAAAATCTAAATCCTAGCATTATTTCTTTTTAACTAATGTTCACATGAATTTCAATCTTAACATATCACTGTCAGACTAACTTGCTATAAAGAATTGCACACACTGTGTGCTAAGCATCCTTTTCTTAGGTATATATAGTCCAGTCAAAGAAAGATAATATGTGAGAAATTAAGGATAATAGTGCGATACATTAGATGGACAAAAGCAAACTGTGGACATGTTGTCTGAACAGATTACAGAAAACATGAACATTAGGTAATTACTCCCACGCCCAGTAAAATTAAATGAAAGTGCTGGCTGCAATTCAAAACTATAGGTCCTTCCATGAAATACTAATGAGATGTGAATGTATAACACTCCTATCCACAGAGTCTATTATCCCAGGGCATTGACATGCAGGAGCATATTGTTCTGTCTACGGTTGTTTTAAATTGTTAACCTGGGTTTTTCAAGAATAGCGGGTCATGGTCCAGAGGGTCCTGTGATGACTCCATACCTTCGCAGGATATCAATTGTGTGTGATTACAATTAATGTAAGAGACAGTAGTGTCGATAACGGCACACAATTTGTGCATGAAATTATAAGCAGCAGTGGAGATCTAGTTAAGGCCGTGTGATGTAACTGAATCCAGTTTATCCAGAATGCTTCTCACTGAAGTAATTTCTTTATAACATCCATTCTGCAATCTCTGGTATTAATGGTCTCCAGAATTTGTAATTTAATTTGAGATAACTGGTGTCGCTCTTGTAGGAAGTGGCATGCCACAGAGAGGTACGGCTGTTGGTTCTAATGTTGGATTTCCTGCTTGTTTGTCCAACGTACAACAGTACACAAGGGCATTTGATGGTGTAGATGACATTCTCAGTGTTGCATGTGGCATAGTTGCGTAATTTGATTTTTAGCCCCTGTCCTGGGGTGCGTCACAAGATCTCCTTTTGATGTTGTTGCAATTGCAACAGGACAAGCAGGGAAATGTGCCCTTTATATCTGTAAATTGAGAATTCTTGTTTTTAGTACGCGTTTTGACCTGTAGGTCTCTAAAGATATCACTTCTCTGGAAAGCAAAAATATTTTTTTCCTTAAATAGATCGCTCAATTTGTTGTCTCTGTAGGATGCTCCAGTGTCGCAAAATCGATTTCTTAATCCTTGGAGTCTGAGTGATGTATTTGGTTACAAAAAACATTTTGTTGTCCTCTACATTAGTCTTGATCTTGGGGCACAGTAATGAAGTGAGTGTCTTAGTGGCCACTTTGGCAGTTTCCGATTGCAGTTCCTCCTCCCTATAGCCTCTCAATTTAAACCGTTTAAGCATCTAGTCTTTATCCTGTTGTTGCTCTGCTTCGTAGTAGTTGACTATATGGCAAGCATTTGATGTTGGATGGTGGGTGAAAACTGAGTCTTTGGAGAAGGTTATTGCTATCCGTTGGTTTGTGGTACTATGTGGTTAGAAATCCTGGGGCCATGGGTGCAATTGGGATATCAAGAAATTGAATACCCGGATTGTCTGCTTTGTGCGTTAAATGGATTCTATGGTCGATTAAGTTAAAATATCTCAGAAAGGCTTCCAGATCTGCTAAGGAGTCATTCCAGACCACAAAGATATCGTCTATATTTCTGATGTTTGTTAATCTGTTTAGAATCACATGCTGTGCATATGGTCCAACATCCAGTGGTAACCGCGAAGTATTGCATCGTGTCTTTCGGGGACTGAAAGGGGACGTCGGCATAGGCGTGTCTGAAATAATATCCCTATCGTGACGTGTGTAGTACCCAAAATCCCTCACGCGCCGAGGTCCCTCAGATTGTTTTTTTCCGCCCAGATAACTGGTCGCCCTATAGCAGAGCTCTTCATGAGACATTGTTTATCTTACCGAATTGTCGGTTTAATCCCAAGTCACTTCGCCCATCAAGAACATCTTCGACGAAGACTAAAGGGGAATCGTCTACGGCTGTGGGTTCCGACGCCTAAGATCCGGCGTTCGGACTTCCACGTGGTCGGGCCTTCTGGCCGGCCTACACAGTAGGGAGAGTCGGGTCGGGGTTTGCCATGCTGTCTAAAACTGTCTTCCCTCTTTTCCACTGCTTTCCTTTTTGGTCTGGTCACCCTTCCCTTCTGCTATGGAAAGGACTCCATTTAGATTCTGCCCTGTGTGTAGGGTCAGATATCCGTGGAAAGACGAGCACACGTCGTGTAACGCTTGTCTCCCCCTAGAGCACGACGAGAAGCAGTGTTCGGCGTGTAAACTCCTAAAACCCTTAAGGAGCGCCGGTTGAAGCGGTGGGCCGCGTACGGAATGTCACGCGTGGAGCCTGCCTCCCCTGCCGCGACACCAGCCGAAAGTGATGGGGGTACATCGGATGACCAAATGTCCAACGCAGACGTTATAGACCTTTAGGCAAACTATTCTTGAGCCGCCACGCCCGTCCCCGACCCTTCCAGGCTCGACTCCGGTCTTGCTACAGGGACCACACCCGGTGACAGGGGCGTACAATCACATCGCACAAAGCACACAACCCAAGCGCCCTCCTCGACGACTTCGTCGAAGAAGGCGAAAGCGCCATCGGATCGTTCTGATCCGAAGCCTTCCCCGCATCCGCAGCAGCGCATGACGTCTGGGCATAACAAACATAACAAGGGCGCTACTCCCCAAACTACACACGCCGAAGTTTCTGAACAAGAAACTTCGATGGGTTAAAAGGTTTCCAAGGCCCATACAGGCCCGAAAACTGCGAGTAGGTCTCTACCCGAGAAGCCATCCGCTGGCCCTTCTGGAGCCGCGGAAGACACTTTCACTGCCGACACATCATCAGAGGCATTCGTCTCCCGAAGATTCGGTGACTATCCGTAAGAGCATCAATAGGATTGCTAAGGCGGTGGGCCTAGTACCGGTTCCGCCCGCAGTTATGGGCCAATCCGCCAAAGTTTTCCACGGATTTGGAAGACGATTCCGAAGACTCTTACGAAGAAAGCCAGGTACCCCTCTCAAGCACCCTGAGGAGATCCTCTGAACGCCTTAGAGCAGAGAACCCGGTTCCTACTCAGCTAGGTCCATTTGGGTCATCCAAGTGGACCACGGAGCAATTCGAGGGGTGTATGGATCGGCTAGAGCAGTTTTTCAGGGCTTCTGATCAAGCTCCGCCGAAAAGAGCTCGGCGGAGCTTGATCAGAAGCTGGGCATCTTGTGTAACCCTCAAACACAAGATGCCCAACACCAAGTTGACTATCAAGAAGATGTCCAGATGGACACGTATAGAGACATCTATACAGAAGAAGCGGAGGCTTCTTTTCTGGACAACTATGGGGAAGATCAAGGGGCAACGGACAACTGGGAGGACACCCAGCAGGATGATCACAATTCTGATATCGTTTGCCTCGACTCTCCCCCATCCACCCCGATTCGACAAGCTTCCCCGGTGGATGATCAAATGGCTTTCAACAACATGTTGAAAAAAGCAGCAGAATTCTTTAAAATTGCCACGCTTGAAGCATTGCCCGAACAAGATTTTGCGGAGGACATTATTAATGAAAAGCCTCCGGCAAGCCAGTCTATCCCTCTCTTGAGCTCTGTAAAGAGACGGCTGGCCCCTTCCTTACTCACACCCGTTCAGACTAGGGCTGTGAACCCAAGGGTCGAAAAACTTTTCCGGCCCTCCCCCACCGACCCGCTTTATATCAAAGGACACGCAGTCCCAGACTCGCTGGTGGTGACCAACAGTCGCCAGAGAGCAGGGGTTCCCCTTGCCATGGGAGAGTCACCCCCGGACAAGGAGTCCAAAAGGTTGTATGCCTTAGGCAAACGGGTTACATTGGCGGCGGCCTATACCGTCCGGATTGCCAATAACACGTTGTTACTGGTAAGCTATGTCGACGCCCAATGGAACCTACTCCAGGAAGGCCTTCAGGAGGGTTCCGGAACCAACCAGAGCCAAGCTTCTCGCCATTGTCTCGGAGGGCAAACTTGCCAATCAGAATGTTGTAAAGAATAACCTGGACACCGCAGAGACAGCAGGCAGGTCTCTCGCACAGGGTACTCTCCTAAAGAGACACGCGTGGCTGCGCACGTCGGGCTTCAGGCCTGAGACCCAGGCATCCATTATCAACAAACCCATCGAAGAGGCCAACCTCTTCGGGAAGGCGGTAGACGATGCGTTGGAGACAGCCAAGAAGGAGCACGAGACTATTAAGTCGCTGCACCAGATTTCCCAAAAACCCTCTTCACAGAGGGGCAGTAATTCTCGGCGGTCCTTTCGAGGACAAGCCCGCGCCGCTCAAAATAATTTCGGCACGGGCAACTTCAACTCAAGTCAACCTGCTGCAAGCCCCACTTACTACCCCCAGAGGGGTCAGAAGCGCGGAAAGAATAGAGGCAGAGGCTCCAATTCCAGAGGAGCGTCAACTTCGGGTCACAAATGACCACCAAGTCCAGGTCCTCTCCCATGGTCGGGGGGCGATTAACATCTTTCCTCAATGCATGGGAGGGGATAACTTCAGACCAGTGGGTCTTAAAGACAGTCGCCCACGGTTACTGCGTGGAATTCGCCCGACCTCCACAGTTCAGACCGCCGAAACATCGACGCCTTTCACCGGAACATCTGCAGATCTTGATCCAAGAGGTGGAAGCGCTGCTGGGAAAGGACGCCATAGAAGCCGTCCCGATTCTTCAGGTAAACAAGGGTATCTATTCAGTATACTTCCTTGTACCCAAAAAGGATCTCACCATGCGTCCTGTTCTAGACCTGCGCCCAGCGAACAAGTTCATAAAGCCCCAGAAGTTTTGCATGGTAACACTGCAAGAGGTGATCCCATTGCTAAAACAGGGGGACTTCATGACAACATTGGATATGAAAGATGCATACGTTTCTTATTTCAATGCTGCCAGCGCACAGAAAATTCCTAAGGTTTGTGATTCAGGACAAACACTACCAGTTCAAGGTACTCCCCTTCAGCATAGCCTCGGCGCCAAGGGTGTTTACCAAGGTCCTGGCAGCGGCACACCTGCGCAGACTTTCAGTTCCAGTTTACCCTTACCTCGACGATTGGCTCATCATGGGTGACTCGTTCGACGTTTGTTTTTCGAACACCCAAAAGACAGTAGACCTACTGTTCAGCCTGGGACTTTCTATCAACGAAAATAAATCCAGCTTAGTCACCTGCTTCAACAGACAGCGCACGGAGTGTGGTCCCCTCAGGTAGCGTCCAACCATATAAACTTACTGGAGCTACTAGCAGTGTTCAAAGCATTGTAAGCCTTTCAGGAGCAACTGCAAGGGAAGACAGTGCTGGTCCTAACCGACAGCACAACAGCAATGTATTACCTGAACAAACAGTGGGGCACTCACTCTCCGGGGCTATCCAAGCTGTCCCAAAACATCTGGATATGGGCTCTCCAACACAAGATGTTCCTGATATCCCAACATGTTCCAGGGGAACTCAATCTGCTGGCAGACGTACTCAGCAGAGATTTTACTCTGCCAGAAGACTACGAATGGCGACTGCACAAAGACATTGTAATCCAACGTCTTCCCAGAATGGGGGTTTCCAGAGATCGACCTGTTCGCTACGCAGGAGAACGCCCAATGCCAAGATTACGCCTCCAGGTACCCCCAGAACCGATCCAAGGGGAACGGTCTCTGGATAACTTGGTCGGAGAAATTTGTCTACGCTCCCCCCCCCCTCCGGACTCCCCTTCTGAACAAGATGGTACACAAGATGCACCAGGAACCAGTCACCATGATTCTGGTGGCTCCCATGCCCACAAACTCTGAACTTAGCAGCCTGGCTCCTGAGGTCTTAAAATTTGGACATCTGCAACTCCCTCAAAGATGTATGGACATACTGAGGGAGGCAAGAAAGCCTAACACACGTTATTGCTATGCCAGCAAATGGAAACCTTTTGTCATCTGGTGCAGTTCCAAAGGCGTCAATCCCACCGATTGCTCGCCTTCACACATTGTTATATCTAACCCATCTGTTGGACTCTGGGTTAGTCTTCAATTCCTTAAAGGTTCACCTTGCGGCGTTGTCAGCCTACACCACGTCACAGCAGAAGGTGTTGTGGTGGAAAATACCTGTGATTAAAGCCTTTATTCAAGGGTTTAAAAGAATGTATCCCCCCATCACTCACCCAGACCCTGGGTGGGATCTAAATGTGATTTTAACTAGGCTCATGGGACCCCCTTTTGAGCCTATGCATAAAGCTAGTCTGAAAGACCTGATTTACAAGACAGCCTTTCTAGTAGCTATCACTTCTATCAGTAGAGTTAGCGAACTATAGGCCCTCTCGGTTTTGGACCCCTTTGTTACAGTCCACAAAGATAAGGTAGTTCTGCGCACACATCCCAGATTTGCGCTGAAATTTATTTCGAAGTTCCATGTGAACCAGTCAATCGAACTACCCACGTTCTTCCAGAGACCTACTAACATGGCAGAAAGAAGCCTTCACACACTAGATGTGCGCAGGGCAGTCATGTTCTACATGGATAGAACTAAACCACTGAGGAAGACTAAACAATTTTTTGTTTCAGTGGCAGCCGGTAGAGAAGGGGATCTTGTCTCTAAATCAGCAATATCAAGGTGGATTGTCAAATGTATCACACTGTTACACTCTTGCAAAGAGAGAACTGCCCTTCAAGCCTAGAGCACATTCTACTCGAGGCACTGGGGCATCCATAGCATTCATTGCAAATGTTCCCCTAGAGTCCATTTGCAAAGCGGCAACCTGGAGTTCTGTACACACCTTTACAAAACACTATTGCCTAGACACTCATTCTAGGGCTGATTCTCTGGTGGGAAAAGCAGTACTAAGACATCTTTTTTCTACTATTGCTTCTCACAACCCACCTCCAACTCAGGGTACTGCTCGCTAGTCTATGCACAGCATGTGATTCTAAGCAGATTAACAAACATCAGAAGACATGCATTACTTACCGTAAAAGCATTTCTGATGATTGCATCTGCTTAGATTCACATGTGCCCTCCCCGCTGGGGGTGGAAGGAACATAGACTTCTTACTACTTTCTCTCTTTATGTACTCACTCACTATACAATCGGAGGGACCTTGGCGCGTGAGGGATTTTGGGTACTACACACGTCACGATAGTGATAGTGTTTCAGACACGCCTATGCCAACGTCCCCTTTCGGTCCCCGAAAGACAAGATGCAATACTCTGCGGTTACCACTGGATGTCGGACCATATGCACAGCATGTTAATCTAAGCAGATACAATCATCAGAAATGCTTTTACGGTAAGTAATGCATGTCATCTGCCACAATGATTGATGTACTTGTGCCACACTTGGAGGATTAAGGATATGTTCATCCTCGAATTTCAACATAAATGCATTGGCATAGGCTGGGGCCATGGTGGCCCCCATGGCTGTTCTGCTGGTTTGTAGGTAGTAAGCACCCTTATGTTCAAAGTAAGCATTTTGTGCGATAAATTCTAACATGATCATGATCCATTCTTTGGATGCCCCAACCTTCTCTTCCTGAAGAAGGAGCCATTCAACTGCGTGTTGACCTAAGTTATGTGAGTGGAAGTGTAAAGGCTGCAAACATCTATGGTAACCAGGACGTTTGTTTCTTCAATCACAATGTCTGTAAAACGATTCAAAAGGTCTGGTTTATCCTTGATATTTGTCGGATATTTCTGTATTAAAGGACGAATAACTATGCTGTCATCTTGATAAAGATTCCTAATGATGCCCACTTCATTGGTACTGAGGTTGTTGTACTTTGGTGGTTTATGGGAGATTTTGCTTAAGTCTCGTAGACATCAGTGGTGCCATGAGGAAGTGGTGGAAGGAATTTGCTTTTTGGTTTGATCTCAATG
Organism: Ambystoma mexicanum; assembly: GCF_040938575.1. Lineage (NCBI taxonomy): Eukaryota > Metazoa > Chordata > Amphibia > Caudata > Ambystomatidae > Ambystoma > Ambystoma mexicanum. Next base: position 738,321,359 of record NC_090921.1, on the reverse strand, counting down.
TATTCTGTGGAAGATTCCTCTGTTGTGGGGGTGTTGAGAGAAAGAAAAGGCTTTGAATTTCATTTTGTGAATAAGTTTGAATACCTCTATTTTGGTGTTGAATACACTGGTGTTCTATGTGGGCACGAAACTGAATCCTTTTTGCAAAATTCCGATTTCTTCTATTGTCAAAATGCGATCGGATAAATTAAACACTAGGTTCTCTTGCTCGGGTATCGTCCTTCCGGTTTCTGTGGCCCTTCTTTGTCGGTGGCCCCTCCTGGTTCTTTTCTTCTGACGTCTGTCCCTAAAAACAGGTTGTTGGGGTGGAGTTGTGAAGCTTGTATTGGGTCTTCTTGCGGGATCCTCAAATTGTGTTTGTGATTCTCCTGGGTTCGTTTTTTTGGTACCCGAGATGTAGTGGGTCTATTTTGGGTTTCTGAATCAGAGCTGGATTAGTCAGTAGAGCTCCTACGTTGGAACGGTATACTCTGGTTCTTATACTTCTCCATCCAAGTTTAGACCTTATTGTAAAGGTAATCGTACCTGTATCTCTTATTTTCTTGCTTTCTAGTTCTGATTTACATGCCTCGAGGTTCTCATTGATGCCTTCTAAAGTCTTGGTCATTTCTTCTGCACTAATGGAGGAGAGTAACTTGCTAGTTATCTCATCTATCTCTTTGTCAATGATGTTGAGTTCATTCGATAGTTCTTGGATGGTCAAGAGAATGAGATCTAGAGAGCACTTATTTAGGATGTTTTCCCATTTTTTGACAAATTCTTTATTTTCTTTGCATAGTCGGACGTAGGTGCATGCGTTGTCCGCGTGGGATTATCTGCACCTTATAGTATCTGGTTAATGTTGTAGCATGTCATTTCCGATTTATCTCTTTCCTAATCAAATATTCCATTTGTTTAATCCTTTTGGCTGGGTATGTGATAATGCTGCCTGCACCTGTATCTTTAATTAGATTCAAGATGGCCTCTGCTTCATCGGGAGAAAACCTGAGTGTTTGTGCGATGTGTACCTCTGCCATAATGTGTAGTAAGAATTGGCTGAACTGTTAAGGGAATGGGTGGGCGGGCACCATACAAAATTCAATGTGTTATCCTGAATTAGTAAAGTTATCGTCGACTTACAGGCGTCAATCAGTTAATCGATGTACACACCATCGAAACAAATACCTCAAGAAAAGAAATGTCTGATATCAAACTATGCAAATAACAGGGTTGTCCTGGGAGTTTCTCTGCCAGCCATTAGTCCTGGTTACTAGAGCCTTACCCAGAGTCTTTAGCTCACTATCTTTCACAAAGGAGAAATATCCCAAACATATCAGTCTTTGTCCTGGCCTGGGGCAGTCCAGCACCGAAATACTAGGCAATTCTCCTCTGAGCAAGAGTACCAACAGCAACCCCAGGACTAATGCCTGGCAGAGGGACTCCCAGGACCCCCCTTTTTAATTTTGATATAAAACTATACCAAACCTGATGATGCCAATTGAGCGAAATAAATAATACCATGGGTGAATATTACTACTGATTGAAATTCATTCATTTTAAGCAGAAAAAATGGAATCTGTTTGAAATAATTTGTGGTAGGTTTTTAGAGTTTATAAAAATGTGAGTACAAAAAGAATACTTTGCTTATTTGTCTGCTTTTGTTTCTCTAATTGCTGCTGCTGTCCCACAGGCGAATCCGGGAAGGATCACCGTATGGCCACTTCCCAAACTGGCGGCTTCTCTCTGTGATCGTGAAGTGCGGGGATGACCTCCGGCAAGAACTCCTTGCATTCCAGGTTCTCAAACAATTACAGGTAAGTGTCACAGAACAGACGAAAGATGGATTTTATGGGTTTGCTTATTGGAATGTTGTCTTTTCTGGAACACAAACTCACTGTATTTTGGAGGAAAAAAGTAATGTGAAAATGGATTGAGAACTCCAGCCAAAAGCAAAACTGGCATAGGCAGGGGGAATAGAAAAATGTCCAGTTTAATCTTTTCATTCATTTAGCTAGATTAGAGCTTCTTTGCATCTCGACTTGGTCTGTGGGGCAATATATAAAGCGATGGATTGGGAGGGAGTTGCAAGAACCTGGGTCTAAATGGTAGGTGAGTTTGTACCACCATGAAATGAAAGTGGACCCATGGTGCAAAGAGGTCTTTGAGCTATAAAGGTATGTGAAACAATTTCTGCATCCCAATCAGTTCTCAAACTTTGTCAGAAGTGTTGTTGCCACAGAGCTCCCACCCATATCCCCACTGCTGAAGTCACATCTTAATGGGACTGAAATGGTTAAAGTATACCTGCCTAAAACCTTTGGTTTATTTGTAATGTTTCCCCCTTGAATGACATTTTTTTTTTTTAGCTTTCTCTTGAGCACAATCACACCATTGAGTTTGTATGACATAGTATTTGTCCTCTGTGCTGGGGTGGGAGGAGCAAACTGGGGCAGCAGCTTTGAGACTTTGAGAAGTGTTGCTGAAAGGCCTCTAAAATAACATTAGTGGCCTTTGTGATGGATAATATCTGGACTGCATTTTGACTAAGGATTTGGGTGTCAAAACTTTCCGGATGGTGGCATCAGATTTTCTTTTGCAACCTGTAGCCCTGGCCTACTAATCCTTCATTGTATTGCGTAATGAGTTTATTGCAGATGGAGGAATGACTGGGAATATGGGTTCATATTCCATACATGGTGTTTCGTATTACCAGTAGATACTGATAACTATTCACAGCCCTGTGGTGATATTAATTAAAGGTGTTTTCGTTCTCTCAAGCAGTTGTGTATTCATGGCCAAACAATTGAAAGTAAACATGCTGCAGAATAAGTGTCTCCGATCATAATCTTACGTCCCGTCCCCTTTCTTCCATATTGCATGGGCATCCCTTCCAAGGGACGGGAGACGGAACCTTTTTCACCAGAAAAAAAACCTTCTTCCCCTTTAAATTTAGAGGTGCGCTGGGGTGTGGCCCAGGGAGCATGCGCTGCCCTGACTCCGCCCTCCAGCACCACACCGCAGTCCCCTTTTCCACGTCGACCGTAACAGGCCGAATTCACCAGCGCTCCTGGGTTTGGCTTTGTCCATGTAATTCCACGCACGGATACTTCTCTTTGTCTTTTGTCTTTTTTGTCTTTTTATCATTCAGGTACTCGGTTCTCAGGAGTCACGCCCCTCCCCGGCGCATGTCGACTTCCACATGGGTCAGCAGGTGTCCATCCTGCAACGGGCTCTTCCCAACTTCAGACCCCCACGCCCTCTGCCTACGTTGCCTTGGCCCAGACCAGGGTTGGCAAGCTTGTACAGCGTGTGGCTCACTGTCCTCGAAAGCGCTGAAGAACTGGCTAGCCAGGTGGCGGGAACTCTTCCACAAGTTTCCTCCAGAGGACTGCAAGAACTTCGTGAAACATCAAGCCAAGCCCAAGGTAGGGCCGATAATCTCCATCGCACCCTGCAAAGGAGACGCCTTCCCAGGGACCCTCCTGCATGGGAGGGACCGGTCTGGTCCTTCTACCAGCACGTGCACCGAGGCTGCTGCAGCTTCGGGCCGAGGGATCCTTGGATCCTCCCGGTGGTGGTTTTGAGGGACCGGTACGTTCTACTACCGGATTGTCATCCGAGGGGCTCTGCCCTTGTACCAGCAATAAGGCTGAGGGGCTATGCCCTAGTACCGGCAATATGTCAGAGGGACGCCTAAACGCAGCTCTACTGACCCTCGGGCCGAGGGTGTCGCACCTTCCGGGCCTAGGCCCGAGGAGCAGGGTAGGCCTTGTGATCCACACGCAAGAGTCTTGGACGAGGCTGGGCCCAGCGGGCCGAGCAATACGTCGCAGACACGTGGCAGGCAGCTCGACTAAATGGCCGCCACACCAGATAGCGGCACCGACGTCATTGCAGAAATTTGCAGAAATTTGTCGAAGAAAGAGTGTCAAGGTGGGACTGGCCTCAACCAGGTACGTGGCCTACGGCCTATCCCTCTTTTGCCTACCTGCCTCAGCCGCCTCCTCCAGCCTCCAGCCGTGGTCCCTGTACCCCAGCCTCCGGCGCCAACTTCTCCTCCTCCTCCACAAGATCCTCCTAACCCACATGATACGGATGAGGAGGAGGATCCGGACCGCCATCCTCTGCCAGGGCCTTCCACAAACGTATTGCTGGGCTGGCAGAGTATCTGGGCCTACCCCAACCCGAGGTCGAGCAGCTGGCAGACAGGGTTCTGGCTGCAGTCCTTACCAAACGCCCCTCTGCCAAAACGGGGATTCCTCTGCAAACCGATGTAAAATCCCTGGCCAAGAAGGGTTGGCGCAAGCCCCACTCGGCCCAACCGGTCAATCGACGCCTGGACGCCAAGTACAGGCAGATGGAGACGGGCCCATCCTCAGCCACACTAGTCAGTGATCGCTGCGGCATCACTATACTCCAAGCCTGTCGTCCTCAGCCGCCTCCTCTGCGGCGCTGCTAGGCAAGGAGGAGAAGATCTTGGAGGCATATGGGAAAAATCTGTATTCCAACGCGTCCTTGCATCTTCGTCAGGCCAACGCAGATGCCATGCTGGCAGTCGCCAACCAAATGTTATGGTGGGAAATTGCAGATTTCCTCAGTACTCCCTACTGAGAGCCAATCTCGCTTTAAGCCATGGCCCATATCGACACCTCCAGCTGTGCCATCTGTATTGCCACAGACATGGGAAGGACAGCCTGGCTCCGAGCAACAAAATTCAACCCGAAAGTCCAGGTACGCATATTAGATCTACCGTTTGAAGAGGGGGGGGGGGACCTCTTCCACTCCTCCATGTACGAAGAGCTAGACAAAAAGAAATACAGCTCACAAACGGCCAAGTCTTTATCCATCCTGACAAACACCATGCCCAAGTCGTACACCCAATCTCAGCAGCGCTCCGACAGGGGTCGTACATACGGAGGGTTCCGCGGCTTCCAGGAACAGAGATCCAGGCAGCCAGACCGCTCGCCGGCACAAGCAACAAAAAGGGGGTGGAGGGGTAAGGGCTTTTTCAGTCACCCTCATCCGCAACAGCCTCCGAGGGAAAGAAGGCATGACACTTCGGGTCCACGTGTCTCCAGTGGGAGCAGGCTAGCTCTCCATGCACATTTCTGGTGCCAGAATTTCAGACCACTGGATCCTCTCCGTAGTATCCACTGGGTACCGCCTCCCTATCCCAGCTTCTCCTCCCTCCTCACCTCCCACAGGTTGGGACAGCAACTCTTTTGGCTGAGATCCAGTCGCTCGTAGGGAGCCAGGCAGTGGAGGAAGTCCCAGCCTCCCAGCGAGGCTTGGGCTTTTACTCCAGGATTTTCGCCATTCAGAACAAGAACCAGACGGGCCTGAGAGTTGTGCTGGACCTTTCCACCCTCAAGCTCTCCTTACCCTGCAAAAATTCAAGATGGTTACACCAGCTTTTATAGCGCAGACATTGTGCAAGGGAGACTGGATTTGCTCCCTGGATCTGAAGGACGTGTACCTACATGTCCTGATTTGGCAGCCCCAACGTTCTCTTTTACGGTTCAGGATCATGTGCTTCCATTTTCAATACAAGGTCCTTCCTTTTGGCCTCAACTCGGCCCCCAGGGTCTTTAACAGGATCATGAATACGGTGGCGGCCCTCCTCATAGCGCAGGGCCTCCACATCGACCCATACCTCGACGACTGGCTCGTCACCGCTACCTCTACGTAAGCGGTTCACCACTCTTCCCATGTCCTTATGAACACACTGCACGATCTGGCTCTTTTCACTCAATCTCAAGAAGTCACAGCTGCAGCCCACGCAGACTGACATTCTTGGGCCTCATCTGGGACACATGCTCCGAGTCAGTATTTCCGTCGGAGGACAAGATCTCTGCCATCAAGAGGGCCACCAACCACTTCCTCAGCAGAGAGGTGACCTCGGCATGGTGGTATCAACATCTCTGGGTCTTTTGGCTGCGGTCCTATTAGCAGTTCCGCACACAAGATTGAGGATGAGGAGGATTCAGCTGCACGTGGCGGCCTCATGGAACCAAGAGCGGGGCTTTCAATCTGAGATGATCAACATTCCTCCATCTCTCCACCTGGACCTAACATGGTGGTCCAGGGGCAGCAACCTACGGACTGGCGAGCCCTTCCAGCCGCCCACCCCGCAAGCCATCGACACCACAGATTCCTCGCTCGAGGGCTGGGAAGCCACCTTGGACAATCTCTCGGACTACAGCACCTGGACTTGGCAGGAACAGGAATACAACATCAATTGGCTAGAGCTGAACGCCATCTGGCTAGCGCTCTGGGCATTCCTATCACTTCTCAGGGGCAAGGTTGGTCTCATCCAAACAGACAACTCGACCAGCATGTATTATGTCAACAAGATCCCCTCCTCTGTGCAGCCTGGCAATCAGCATGTGGGAGTGGGCCCACTCCGTTGATTCAGAGTAATTTGCAAGATCATGGAGTCTCGCCAACTCAACATCATTCTAATGACTCCATGGTTGCTGGCCAGGCTTTGGTTTTCGGAGATGCTCAGCCTCTCGGAGATGCCTCTGATTCACCTCCTGACGGGCCCAGCACATCTTCTGGCGCAGCAGGTGGGCATGGTCATCCTCCCCACGCCACAGAAACTAGCCCTCGCAGCGTGGTTCCTCAGCAGGTAACGCTGCGACACCTCAGCCTCTCACAGGCCAATCTGGAAATCATATAGGGCGTAAGGAGCAAGGCTAACTGGGCCCAGTATAAAAGCAAATGGACCAGATTCTGCCACTTGACAGACTCCAAGGGAATCGATCTCCTGGTATGTACTTTGGACGACGTGCTCTCCTTCTCGGCGCACCTCGCCCACTCTGGCGTGCAGGTTGGCACTTGTCGTACATATCTCAGAGCCATCAGAGCTTACAGGAACTTGGAGGAAGGGGTCTTCAACTCCTCCAATCCTATCATCAAGAAACATTTGACAGGGCTCGCGAGGCTCTACCCGCCCGTCAAGAGACCACACCCAGTGTGGGACTTCTACATAGTCTTGGGCGCCCTTGCGCACAAACCGTTCCAGCCAATGGCGTCCGCGGACATCAGGCTGGTCACCATCAAGACAGCCTTACTAGTCGGCCTTACCTTGGCTCGTAGAGTCAGCGAAATCCAGGTGCTTGTCGCCTCCGAACTATATACTACCTGTCACAGGGACAAAGTGGTCCTGCGGACACACCCAGCATTTCTGCCCAAGGTGATGTCTGTTTTCCACTTGAACGAGGAAATAGTCCTTCCTACGTTCTTTGCCGATCCTAGGGACGAAGCACAGAGTGCGCTACACTGCCTGGATGTCAGGACAAAGGACTTCCACAAATTGGATGCCCTGTTCGTCACTTTCGGAGGCTCAAGACCAGGCTATCGGGCCTCCAAGGCCTCCATATCCCGCTGGATGGTCTCGACCATCAAAGAAGCATACGAGGGCCAGCACAAGCCTCTGCCGGCCAACAAGCATGCCCATGCAGTCAGGGCCAAGGCAACGGCCATCGCATTCCAGCAACATGTCCCTTGGCAAGTCATAAGCAGGGCGGCCACTTGGGCCCCTCCCTCGGCTTTCTGCAAGCATTACTGTTTGGATGCCGTCTCTAGCTCTGACGTGGCTTTCGGACAGGCGTTTCTCAGGAACCTATATGCTTAAGGAAGGTCTCCTCTCCACCCTGGGGCTACATTCAGTTGTAAACGCCCATGCAGTATTGAGGATAGGGGATGGGACATAAGAGTAATTTAGAAGTTACTCACTGTAGTGACTAACGTACTCTTAGTCCAAAGTCCCCTTTCATCCATACGTCCCACCATGCTCCCCCACCTCCCCATAATAATACTGGTGTCATTAGGCAATGTAAAATCTATTGACGCGTCAATGGGGACTGAGGTGTGGCGCTGGAGGGTGGAGTCAGTGCAGCGCATGCTCCCTGGGCCGCACCCCTGCGCACCTCTACATTTAAATGGGAAGAAGGTTTTTTCGGGTGAAAAAGGTTCCATCTCCCGTCCCTTGGAAAGGACGCCCATGCAGTATGGAGGAAAGGGGACTATGGACTAGTAACTTATAATTTGGTCCTAAAGGTCATTTGATTTACGGTTCAAATGGGTGTATTTTTTTTAATCGGCATAAATGTTGTTCTGCAGTGACATATCTTAGATTTGCATGATTCAGAATACTTACTGAGACACGAATACCATTTCTTATCCAGGATCCTTACTGCTAGAACTGATGTTACAAAATGCACCGTAAATGTAGGAATTTTACACTACGGACAGTGAGTCACCATTTTTAACTTTTAAACCTATAACACAGGACGGGGGTGACCAAGATATTTGTAGTAAGCAAAAAGTGTACAGCTTGTTTGGAACTTAAAAGCCATGTGTAACAGAGCTTCTCACCATAGTGACCAGTGTACTCCTAGTCTGATTGCCTTTCTTCGATTCTTATAGGACATTTCACCCTTCAGAGTCCAGAACAGAGCATGATGCGAAGCAGGCTTATTTATGGTAGCAAAAGGTGTGCATAAGCGGCCCTGCCATAGCCGTACTGCTCACATGCTTCTGGGTCCAGCTGACAGTCCTTGAATAAGCACAGTCCAGGAGCAATCTTACTTATATACAAATGGGAGATCCATATGGCGGAAAGGGGACTAGAGTGAGCATCTTTTACTATGTCTCGCCTCCATTCCTTCCTGGCGTCTCAAAGGAATCTCTGCGTAGGCTTAGTTTTCATCCTGGCAACGAGAACCACCATTACCACAGAGGGCTAGAGGACCCCGGAGCCTCTAGTAACTTATAGCCTGGACGTTGTCCCTCTATAGAAAAGAATGTATTCGGTGAGGGAATTCAGATTATCTGGAACTTTGACAGAATACCACCAACACCTATAGATCTCAGTGTTGGAGTCTGGGGAAGAGTCTCGATAGCCACTTAGACTGCACTTGTTGAAGTGTTGCGCCCGGGGAATTCAATCAATGTGGTTTAGAAGGCCAGAATAAGCTAGTGACATAAGTAGGGTTAGATGTGTGTACCCCTTTGACCAAGGAAGCTGGTCAACATTGAAATCACCTTCATGCAGACCCTTTGTGCTGAGCTCAGTTTGAAAGGAAGCATGTTAAATTGGTGTTGCCCCCAGTTTGTGGCGAACCTTGGGTATTTGCGATGAGAGCCCAAGATGGGAATGTTCAAGCAGGTGTCCTGATGATCTTTTGCCTTCAGAATCTGTGCTAGATTGGCCATGTTGAACATCTTGATCAGCAGAAACTTGTTGAACTCTGAGGTCTATAATGGTACAGAGATATGCAGGATCTCCCTTCAGAATTGCATAAAACCCAGAGTACAATCCCTTTTACAGATCTAAAGAAGGCACTTGCTCTGACTGCAAAAGGAGCAGTTTCTGGATCTTCCTGTATACGTTTGAAAGTTGTAGGGGAAGGTGAAGGGCATGTTGGGGTGTAAGTTGAAGGGGGAAGACAGAATAACTGACTGGTGGCAGATCGAGTACAAGGCTCTTGTGTCCTTGTGGTTAAAAGCCCCTAAAGGACTGGTAGGATTTGCTGCTATCCTTGCCACCAGTCTGTGCTGAGAGAGATTTTGTTGTTAAGTTGTTTTTTCCTCCAGCAGTTGATAGAGCTCACTGAGTTGGCCTGGCAAATGTCCCTTGATAATGAGCATCTGCGGGACGTTTTGTTTTAGAGACACAATTTCTCCTCTAAAGAGAGTCTGCCCAGACTCTTCAAAATAATCTAGCTTTTAAACCTTTGGGGCACTAGCTTGGGAAAATGGCACAAACTTCAGATGGACCTTTCCAACTGGTCTGTAATTTGTTTACCAATATAAAATGCATTTAATTCTGTGAGCTGAGAAAGGGTATGGTGTGCTGGAAATTACCCTAAATGTGATATCTGAGATCCCTGCCACAGCGTAAAAGATTTTGGACACCAGTTAACAATAAATCGAAAATTTGGTTCAACCGAATTAAGATCTTCACAAACCCTTTTGAGGAACCAAGACTCAAAGATTGGTTAGACCCTTAGGAGTTGCTCGGTTTAATGTTGGGGTATTGGATTATCTTTGCCGTCCCCATCATGGCAACCCACCCCAAGAAACAAATGTTCTTTCTCTGGGTCATTTGATACAGTTTCAATTTGTTGACAGGTTTGTTTTATGTGGACTGCATGAAGAACAGTCTATATGGTTGAGGGGTATCAATGTAGGCCTCAAATGGTTGGCCCCATATGTCCTTGTAATGCTTGTTGCATTGGTCAATTTCTACTAGGCAGAGGCCAGAGAGGGTTAGTTTGCACAAATCCGGTCGGTGCTCTTATCCTCTTAAGGGAACAATGGGTTCTGATTTTTGGGTAGGTTGAGGGTTGGGTTGGGACTGGCTTGCTGGGTTGTTTGACAGTGACGACTTGGAATTATTCTTACTTGTCTGACCGATGGTTAAGCCTCGGTCACTCAACATTAGTGGTTTACGTTTGCCCAACAAAGGACTCCCCTTTTCCACATTATGTGAGATAAGAACATGCAACTTTTCTTCAAGAAACAGGCTTGTTACATGAAGATAAAAATATACTGATGCAAGTTATTTCCTACACAGATCATTGCCACCGCCACAAGTTAGACTGCTTGAGTTGGTATCTTGTCTCGCGGGAATTCCCCCCTTGCTAGACGCTACATTGTTGGATTCTAATGGTAGATGGGCTTTAGCGGTGGACAAATTAGGTGGCAGTCATTACGTTGGCATCAGTTTATTTTCTGAACTCTTTGCAAGAGGGTTTTAACTTAGATATTTTGCCAACTAAATCGCATTTCATTTAAGGTGAAATACTTCTAGGTGTCAACTTTACTATTGTAATGGATAAGTCACTAGACTATTCACTTGGCTTACAATCACAGGGCTCTAAGAGGCTAAAAGGGGAATTGGGCAGCATATGTTTGCTGGATTCTTGGTGTTTACAACATGAAACTAAGACAAGTTAGTCCCTTTTCCCTCATGTTTGAGTATACATGGGAATGCACTATATTTTTATTCACACCCCTTCACTCGCCCAGTTATTGAGCCTCAAACCTGTCCACACTACAATCAAAACATCGACTCTGAGATCTCCTCAGGAACCCTTTATTCTGAAAATGGATATCTTGAGTACTTTGCTTTAAATTAACCTCTTCATACCTCTCATAATAAGTGGGATGCTTTCAAGGTGGTTATAAGACTGGAGATATTGACCCTCTACACAGAACTTGAGAGGACCAAAATAATTGAATACAGACTCCTAACCACCAAGTTATGTTTATTAGCGGCTGAACACAAACCAGTTCAAGATACCGTGGTGTAAATGGATATCAATTAGACACACACTTAACACCCTTGCAGGTAACAAAGCAACGAGGACTCCTTTGTTAAATACTAAACGGTTTGTTTAATGAAAAAGTAATAAAACTGAAAAGTAATAAAACTGACAAACTATTACAACACTCTCTAAAAGGGAGATTGTAGCAATAGATATTATGAAGAAGCTTCTAAAGTGATAATGTATACTACAAATTGCTCTACTCGGCCCAGTTGACAAACCCTGACGAAGGTACTGATTTATACCATGCAGGCCCCCTACTTCTGTTAACCAAGTATCAGACTTTCTTGCACTATCTATTAGTCAGGAGGTTGTTATAGCTATCAGGGCCTTAAAATCAGATAATGCACGATTCCCTGACTGACATGCAGGACACTTCTATAAACAGTTTTCAGGAACCTTGTTAGCCATTTAAACGCACTCTAATTCATCTACTCAGGAAATATGTCTTCCGCAATGAGTGGGGCAACCAGCAGCCTTATCCCAAAGTTTCGATCCAAAAAGTGGCTCATCCCGCACAGTAGCCCTTTTAAATGTAGATGCTAAAAATGTTCAGAATATTCGAACTATATTGGAGCTTTTATTACAAACATTGATTCATTTTGACCAAGAAGACTTCATAAAGGGGGTTTGCAGTGCTGTGACCTGAATACATATAATGAAGCAGCTCAACTTCAATTGCTGGCCGAATGGTGTAAAACATAACCTCCCGAACAATGGTGGTACATGGATTTGTCAGTGTGTGGATCATCCGTATGGCAAGTTCTGTGATTGCCCAGACTATTACGTCCACGAGTCTTATCCAAGCATTGTAGATCAAGCCCTTGGGCACAGAGGATGGTTCCTGCAGCCCAGGTGAGGTCTGAAGGCTCAGGAAACGACCCTCAATAGTAGACAACCAGACAACAGCAGCAGCAGGTTACCACATCACTGGAACCTCCCCAGGCCTTCAATCACTACCCAAACACCTTTCAAAGTTTTGGCTGCCTTCAATCGGGACTGCCCAGACAAAACTACTTTCGTGTGCATACACTCAAGGATGTGGATTGAGGTGTCTTGTAGACCCTCATCCTGTCGGAACTGGATACCTTTCACACAAAGGTGGTTTTATGCGCTCTAGTGTGAACCGTGGTAGGTAAAAGCAGACAAAATGGACGTACATTTAAATGTCTGGCTCTGTCCTTTGCGAAACAGAGTTGGCTGAGTGCGGTGTTCAGAGGCCTTTTGGTTGCCATGGTTCCTTAGGGGGTTAAGGGGGATACCAGAGCAGCCACACCAAAATCCCCAGGATCCCACGCACCTTCTCGTTCAACGCAATGATGCAAGTGCCATGGACATCTCCCAATGCAATCCCTGCGTCTCACTCAATTTCACTGCAGCAGGGACTTCTCAACCTACCCTCAAGCCTTGAGTCGTGTTTGTTTCTTTACTGAAATCCATGACGTTCTTGTATCTTTTTGACTTTGACCCATTTTTGACTTCAAGTTGGATCTTCATATTGGTTGTGTTTGCTGTTCTTAGGGACTTGTTTATTGCTGTTACCCCACATTAGAAGGCCTAGTTGTGTGACCGCTCACCTGGGACTCTGTGGTGTTCCCTGCACCATCCAGACTCCCCTGAGGGTCTCCTAATTTCTTCAAAGTCGTTCTCCAGCCCTCCTTCCAACAGCCCAACTGCTCGCCTGTAATCTTTCTTTCACCTGCTGACTTCTTTGGAAAGACTGTTTTTGTGTTTTTCCTTTGGACTGATTTCAACATTGACAGTTGGTTTGCTTTGAAGCAGCGTTGGTTGCTCTGAAGCAGCGTATCAGTCTCTGGGTCTACAGGAAGTCTTGACTTATTCCCACTACAATTAGCTGCGTTCATGTGCCGTCCGGGTTTGCTCCCTAGCAAATTGTCTGAACTGCCTTCTGTGTGGCTACATAACATCGGTGGGGCAACTCTGGTCTATGGACTAATCCATGTACATGGAGAGGGCGACCCAGCAATTCAATCTGTATTGGGGTCCAGCGGTTCAGCAAATATTGCATCAACATAATTAAGAAGACACACAATTTGTGAAACCCTATCTAAAGCTGCACAGAGAAAAGCTACTTTGGAAAAAATAAAGATAATCTATTAATCTACATGGTAAGCAAGTAAAACCATTTCATTAAGATCGGACGCATTTATTTAACAATCAAACACATAAGTCACCAAGACTATTTCCCTCAAATTTAGGACAAACTACAATTTAGAAAACTCCTCTTCTGAACCCGTCACCAAACTGTGTACAAAAAAATCGATTTGAAATCGCAATGAAGAATAAATGCACACGGAGTCCACAATAGTGCAGACAACGATGAAAATCAATGTTTTAATTTCCTACCGTATATACTAGTTAGACTAGTTCCAAGTCGACCTTTTTAAACATTTGGTCGCATTATGCAGAAGAGTACATTGTTTTGGTAGCTTTGTTCACATTAGCCAACTTAAATTCAGACTGTTCATGCTTGTGATTTGCAGCTCAGCCTTCATCAGGGCTTGTAGATCAATGCCTTAGGCATTTTACAAAGCGATAGGGCAGTCCTTTTGCGTGGCATGAACCACACAACAGAAGCTATGGCCTCAACACGTTCACCAATCAAGAGTGTGTAGGTATTATAAATGTTTATAGAAAGGACATCTTCAATGGATATCTTGATAGATCGGAGGCCTTCACCCAATCCATTTTCATGGATGTCAGTTGGATCTAGCTATGGGTAGTGGTGTGTGTATATCATGGTTCTCTCAAAGGCATGCCAATTGCGAAAGCACATTTAATATCCCTTATTGCTCCTGCTTGGTGGGGTTTGTGTGAATCTGTGAGGGCTTTTCCTCCAACTGCGTCCATCCGTGTGGCTACATGACGTTGGTCGGGCACCTCTGGTCTAGAGACTAATCCAGCCTTGAGCCCAGAATAAGGTTCTCCTTATCCAAAACTATCCAGGCCTTGGAGAGAGCAATGAGTTATTATTCCTGCCTTTTAGTCTGAGTCCTCTGCATACCATATGTGCTTCTCCGCTGTGCTCTCTGGGGGAATCTCGCACCTGCCTAAACAGTCTTTTTCGTCAGGTGTGACTCCTGACAACAGAATAAAAGACAAAACCTGCACAAACAAAATTGATAGCGCACTGGATTTAAAGGCCCAGGCAAGTCGTCATTATCCGGCTTGAAAGGCTACATGGTCCAGCCACATAAAGTATGTAGCTGCCACCACCATGACTCTTAACATGGCAGACAAAATATGGCACTTTTGTATTATCCCTGCCCTGGTAGCCATTATGGCTTCCCAGAACAGCACACCAAAACAATTGCAGTTTACAGAGTGACCTCAGTAGGGTTTTTCCTGCTGGCAAAAAGTCAAGATAGCAACAAAAAAAGGTTTAAAAAAGGAGAGCCAAAAAGGTTTTGCTGACTTAACACTCTTCCTTGTTCTCAACATCCTCCCAGATAGCTCCTTTCAGCATATACTTTGATATATCTTCCATGCTGGAAAAAAATGTAGGTACAGGGATTTTACAGTGGTGCAGAAGTGGCTAGGCGCATGGAGGGATGCTTGCATTGGGCAGCAGAACACTAAATTCATGTTGCAACGACTTTGTTTGGAGAAGGTTTTTTCCAGTTAAAAGTTACACAACCAGTTGTGAATAGGGGAGAGGAAGGACTAAAAGCAGACGTATCACCGTGAAGATGAGTACCTTTTTCACTTCACGGATCCCTTTAAGGACGTAAGGGTAAAACAACGCTCACACACTCTATAGACACCAGGAAGCTCTTTTACTGAATTAATATTGTAGACCATGTCATCTGTATAATTATCCGGTGTGATTATTGCAACCAAAATATTCAGATATCGGTAATGATTCACACACTACCATTTGTGATGCCAGTGGAAAGAAATCCACCACAGTTCAAAGTCCTGATCTTCCCTTATGAATAGACCAGTTTATAAATTCACACAAATGTACTTCTGGGTTTCTGTCTTGAATCCTTGGATGACAAGAACCCACACATTGCTAATGATTCCATATTTCTTTTACTCCTCTTAGTTGCATCTAAAAAGATTTAACAAGGGGAAAGAACACAAAGCACAGTGGCTTCAAAACAGAACCCCAGGAGAAACTGTACTATTGGAACAAGATCTGAGCCTCTACCAATGATATTTCCTCCCTTTCACTTGACTACAATCCAGTATAATCCAACTAATATGATCGGATATCGAGCACTTCATCATTCAGACGACCATTCAAAACACTTGGGCTTTAATTATAGGTAATTTGCTCATCAAATTAGGTCGGACTAATCAATATTGAGTAATTACTTGGCACCCCTTTATTTGTAAATATATTATCATGTTCCTCACAGCAAATTGATAACGGGAAGGCTAGTTGCTCTCCTACCGATAAAAGGCGACTGAACAAAAACCTTCTGTTCAGAGTTGGGAAGTCTGTACATGGTTCCACACACAAGTATCCATCAAAAACATGCAATTATCATGGGTATCATGAAGAATATCATCTAAATCAATTATCCAGGGCTGTTGACCAAGGTTTCTTTCCAAAGCATGCCAAAACCTGTTTACTTCTAATTGACCCCTCCAAGTCACGTCATTTGTTCTTAGTTAATGTATCCAAGCTTGAAATAACAGAGGTCTCTGAAGCCTCCATAGCTAGTCATGCCTACAGATGCTATCTTGTTCATCACAGGGTTCCTGGTGTGTTAACTCGGCAGCAGGCTCTTTTTGTGAAGAAATTGTGAGAGGCACCTTAACAGACAGGAGTCCAATACCTCAGACAGATGGGGCAGAGCTTGGCCCTAATTGGGAAGGGACAGAGGGCCATCTCCCATCAATTGCTTGGGCCCCTCCAACTTTTGTCTTGGACAGGAAGGGCCTTGTACAGAGGGGAGGTTTGAAAGTAAAACTAGTCCCAACACCCCTGCTTCTTGGCTGCCACGTCAATGCTAGTGCTGGATTTGGGCATCTTGTGGGGCTGCCACAGGGCCCATCTCAGTTAAAGATGGCAAGGGTACAGGGCACATACTTCTGTCCAAGAGCAAAGAGCCCTAAAATAAAGGTTGAAGCTTGTACCTTGGCACACTGGGTTGCACCTCGTTAGAAATGTTGTTTTGTATATTTCCTGAGATGCATCGATCAGCAGTTGAATTGGCAACTGACTCTTCTGTTGATTGACCCCAAAGGAGGTAGACACTGGTTGAAATATAGCAGGCTGATATAATGTCCCCTGCATCAAGAGATGAGTACATTAGTGGCATAGTTCCACTGCCTTCAATGGAAGTATATTCTGAAGCTTGAGCCAGGGGCATACCTTGATTACGTTGCACCATGCTTGAGGTGCTCCATGAAACCCTAGCCACATGCCTCGCAGAGGTTGAAGGCACCACCTAGTCGTTGACAGTTGAATATTCTGTGGCAGCTCCTTATCCACCATATGTGAGCAGTGCACTTGAGAATGCCCAGCACCACCGTTAGGTGCTTGTTGTTCCCAAGCAACTGCAAAATTCTTGCCATGTAATGATGGAAATAATTCTTCAAGGTTTTCACACCCGGATATATTTGTGAATTTGTACTCTAGGGGTGGGGGGTTGCATCTACATCAAGATGTTTGTTCGGTGCCCAAAAGATCTGACGACTTCTGGTCTTTCTCTGCACTGTCATTATGAATGGAGATCTTTATCGCACTGTGTGCGACTTGGTTGCATTCAGTCATTGGTATTGCAATTCTGCATTGAATGCACTGAGTAGTCTCAATCCAGCTACCGCTACAAAACCTCTACTCATCTGGACTGTAGAACCGGTTGTTAGGCAAGATTGTATATAGTAACCCTGTGGGAGACTACACCAACCTTGTCCTCTTGGCAATAGGCAACCCAACCTTTGGTATATTACTTTACTACACAAGTTGGTAGAGTGACTGAGCAGCCAGGTTTATCTCAAGAGGGGTCAATGTGAGCTGTAGAGATGCAAAATAGAGATTCACAGTGACAAGTATTCAAATAACACTTGTACTCAAGGTTTCTTATTAAAATGATTTTTTTATTAATTTAATAGTTTTAAGATTGGCTTCCTTTAGAAAGGGCCATAGGCTACAATAAAATACACTTCAAAATACACATACACCCCTTCACTTGCTCTTTCTCTCTCGCGCTCTTTCTCTCTCGCGCTCTTTCTCTCTCGCGCTCTTTCTCTCTCGCGCTCTTTCTCTCTCGCGCTCTTTCTCTCTCGCGCTCTTTCTCTCTCGCGCTCTTTCTCTCTCGCGCTCTTTCTCTCTCGCGCTCTTTCTCTCTCGCGCTCTTTCTCTCTCGCGCTTTCTCTCTCTCGTGCTCTCTTTCTCTCTCGTGCGCTCTTTCTCTCTCTCGCGCTCTTTCTCTCTCGTGCGCTCTTTCTCTCTCGTGCGCTCTTTCTCTCTCGTGCGCTCTTTCTCTCTCGTGCGCTCTTTCTCTCTCGTGCGCTCTTTTTCTCTCGTGCGCGCTCTCTCGCTTGCGCTCTCTGTCTCTCTCTCTTGCGCTCTTTGTCTCTGTCTCTCTCTCTTTGTCTTTGTCTCTGTCTCTCTCTCTTTGTCTTTGTCTCTGTCTCTCTCTCTTTGTCTTTGTCTCTGTCTCTCTCTCTTTGTCTTTGTCTCTGTCTCTCTTTGTCTCCGTCTGTCTCTCTCTCTTTGTCTTTGTCTCTGTCTTTCTCTCTTTGTCTCTGTCTTTCTCTCTTTGTCTCTCGCTTGCGCTCTTTGTCTCTTTGTCTCTGTCTTTCTCTCTTTGTCTCTCGCTTGCGCTCTTTGTCTCTGTCTCTCTCTTTGTCTCTTTGTCTCTGTCTCTCTCTCTATGTCTCTTTGTCTCTGTCTCTCTCTCTTTGTCTCTTTGTCTCTCTGTCTTTCTCTCTTTGTCTCTTTGTCTCTCTGTCTTTCTCTCTTTGTCTCTGTCTTTCTCTCTTTGTCTCTGTCTTTCTCTCTTTGTCTCTTTGTCTCTTTTTTTCTCTTTTTCTGTCCCTTTTTCTCTTTCTCTCACACCCTTAGGTGACTTCAATTACTAGGACAACTGTGGACATTGATATATCACTTTCAGTACTGGAGTTGTGGGAAAAGGTTAGGGAAGGTTAACAAGTTCTCTGAACAGGTAAGTACTTTACAATCCCCCAATGAAGTATAGGTTAACCCTTTCCCAGCAATACAAGTAACTTATGTATAATTTATGAGGGACAGAGAAACACAAAGTCAAAGGGTCAGAAGTCTGCAAGGAGCCAGGATAGCCAATGTCATGCTGCCAACAGATTTCTCAACGTCCTCTCCTGCACTAATTTAGTGTACTGGTTAATTAAATGTAGCTCACTTTCTGTGCGCCTGCACTGGCTTAGTTTACGGGATCTTCAAATGAATGCAATCCCCTTTCTGCATCTCTGCATTGATCTAGTTTACGGGACATCCAAACAAAATGCAAAATGCTTATTTTGTTTCTGCAATGTTTTCAGTTGCTTCTTTGTCTCTCCGAAAAAATGTAAAATAATTAGCATGTTGGTGCTCTGAATAATAGTTCTATATAACTGCTCGAGAAAATGGGTAAATACTGACGTTCGATGATGGCCTTTCATACTCATATCGTTGTGGCTGCCATCCCTCGTCTGGCTGGTGAGAGTTGAACTCTCTACGTCCATTATGTGCTTGGCTGATGTTCAGCGCTTTGCTCATCGCCTGCATGACTTTGTTGGCCAACACGCTACTGGATCGCGTTCCTTCTGAGTCTTTATTTTTAAGCCAGATTTTAGGTTGTTTATATACATATAGATGGTTTATTAATCTAATATTTAAGTGCAAATTGCTGCATTGTTTTTTAAAATGTTTTGCTCACGGATACCCCTTTGCTCTAGTGTTACCCAGGCCAGTACTTTGTCGCAGCGTGTGTTATTTAACTCATCCATATTTTGCCTTATGCAATACAAAGCATTCTGTGTACCTAAGTGGGTTTTATCTAAGCCCAATTTGCTGAACATAGTTTAGACTTTCCATCTTGTTCTGATTCCTTCTTGCACTTGGAGAAGGGAATATATTAAACATTATCATAAATTCCAATAGAATCTAGTGTAAAATGATCCTAGGCCTTTGACTTGTTCAATGTTCAGGTCCTCCGCATCAACACCATATTCTCCCCCCCACGTCTAGTTTTTATTTTTTTATTTGACATTTGTATGGCGCCTATACAACAAAGTGTTGGCTCCACAAG
The DNA here is from genome assembly GCF_040938575.1 of Ambystoma mexicanum. Lineage (NCBI taxonomy): Eukaryota > Metazoa > Chordata > Amphibia > Caudata > Ambystomatidae > Ambystoma > Ambystoma mexicanum. Next base: position 738,301,795 of record NC_090921.1, on the reverse strand, counting down.
ACAAAAGAGGAAGGGGGAACAGGGGAAGATAAACAACCTAGAACAGCCCTACTGTGCTATGTGACGTTCGGATCGTGCAAGTGCAGTAAACCAAGTGCAGTAGGGAAGAGGTGGCCCACGGAATGAGACTAGCTAAGTGCTAGGGGAGCACATGGAGAGCAAGTACGAAGGGAGACTGGGGTAAGGGAAAGTGGAAGTGCAAGTCTGGGGAGGACCAGGCTGAGTCAGAGAAAGGTATTTGAGGACAAGTGCTGGTAATGGCGTACTGCGGAAGACTGAGGGCCTGGCCCCTGTAAGGCTAGGAAGGGACCCGGCAGCCAGTCGTAGCAGCAGGGGACATTAACAGAGTAAGAGGAGAAGAGGAGTCTTGAAGAGCTTCCGGAACTTAAGGAGATCTGGGTCACGTCTGAGAGGGGCATGTAGGCTGTTCCAGAGGGAGGCTCCTGCCAAGGAAAGAGTTCCACCATTCTCTGCTTGGAGAAACATTTGACCTGCAGAGAGTTAGAGCTAGAGGCCCGAAGAGGGAGATATTCGGCGAGTGAAAGTTGGATATAGCGCAGTCCCAGGCCCCAGAAAGCCTTGTGGATAATTAAGAGGGTCTTGAATTTGATCCTTGCAGCCACCGAGAGCCAGTGGAGAGATTTTAGGGCAGTAGAGGTGTAGTCCCTGGGCTGGAGGCCAAGGATAAATCTTGCAGTCCTATTCTGGATTAGTTGAAGGGATGGAGGAAAGAGGCAGATTGAGGAAGATTCTATTGCAGGTGTTAAGCCTGGAGAGCACCAGAGCTCTGGAGACATCGAGTTTCTAGGGGAAGGTGAGGAAAGGGAGAATGGTAAAGCTGAAAGTGGGCCTTCTTGGCAAAGTCTATGTGAGGTGAGAAGGTAGAGAGGGGAGTCGAAGACTCTATGCCACACCCCACCCCCCACCCCAGGTTTTTTGCCTCACAAGAGGGAGCGCAAAGGAGGGGGCGGAGGAGGGAGGCCAGAGTGGGGCGAGGGGTGCCCAACAAGAAGAATCTCAGTCTTGCTGTCGTTAAAACAGAGATAGTTAGCAGCGCACCATGCCTGAATAGCAGTCAGACAATCCGGAATGAGAGAGGAAGGAGAATGGGTAGAGGAGGGCAGCATAAAGGAAAGCTGTTCGTCATCCGCATAACACTGAAAGTGAGGAGAAAAGCTGGAGATCAAGTGGGCAAGAGGGAGAGGTAAATGTTGAAAAGCCACAGCGAGAGGATAGCTCCCTGAGGGGTGCCGCGGGTAGAGAGTGAGGTAGAGGAGAGAAAAGGGCCCATATGAACCTGAGCGGGTCGATTAAAAAAAAACAAACAAAAAAAAGCGGTCATCCAAGCCAGTTCCAGGGCTGTGATGCCCAGAGTATCGCAAAGACTATTTAAGAGGTTGGCATGATTAACAGTGTTCAATGCAGAGGATAGATCAAGGGGGATGAGAACAAAAGGAGAGCAAGAGTCGAAATTAGAGAACAAGTCGTCACAGGTGTTCAGGAGAGCAGTTTCCATGGTGGTTGTGGAGACAGCCTACATCTTTAGTGTGGTGGGTGAGTTGGATGATGGCCAACTTCTCCAGTAGTTTGCCCAAGAAGGGTAGTGGAAATAAGCCGGTAATTAGCTGGGCAAGAAGGGTCTGCAGATGACTTTTTTAAGCGGGGGTGCACAAGGGAGTGCTTGATAGGTCTGCATTTCAGGAAGTTGCTCAAGACCCTGCTCTTCAAGGAACGTCTCCTACCTAACTCTTAGGTCCACACCCTAGCCACTTCCAACCTAACCTGGGCAATCTGCTGCCCCTTTTTCCTGCCCTTGTTGCTTCTAGATCCTTCATCGCCTAATTGTCCACCCTACCCTGTTACCTCTTTTCTTCCTTGTACTAATATTTTGCAATCTGCTTCACTGGTGCTCCCACCACCACCCCCGACTTATATAGAGGGAAAGTTGCTGAAAGATAAATCTTTCCTAACTAGCACTTTCTATCTATGGACCCCCAAACTTTTAGCTTTTTTAACGTGTCCTGCCTTTTTACAGGGAAGTGAAGCCTTCAGCTACACTACCCTAGCCTTTTGCAAATGTTATGGGTAAACTGATCAGTCGTTCAAATTATCAGTACTGGGGAAATGGTTACTCCTTTGCCTTTTTACCTTTTACCTTTTTGTAAGTTAACAGTGAACACAGCATCATGCAGTGCAGTGGGTATACTTTTCACCCTAGCTTTTTACACTTTGAATTTTTGGTTACTTTTATATGTGCCTCAAGGACGTCATTTCACCAAAATGCCAGGGGTAGCGGAAGTGACATCACACGACCCTCGACCCCTGATGACATCACAGGAAGTGATGTCATTTGACCCCACCCCGAAGTGATATCATGGGAAGCGATGGAACACGACCTTTCACCCGTTGACAAAACAGGAATTGACATCACATAGCATTGTACACTACGAAAAATATGGTTACGATATCACTATAATGTGATGTACATTTCATACAAGAATGGATCGCCATATGTATCGTTAAGATCAGTGTGTATAGGCCCATATTACCAAATTACTGTGAATGAAAGCAGACGTCCAACGCCAAATGATAACGATGTGTTATTATATAGCACTTACGCTTAAGCGCTTTATATAGAAAAAATATACACCTGATATCATCCAACCTATGTCTGCACTCATTTATCGACCTCAGAAGGATGAAAGGCTGAGTTGAGGCGTTTAAGAACAGTCTAAATCAGTGACTCACCCCCTGAAGTGTGCCTGAAATAAACCTTTAATGAGTCTAGCAATTATTGTATAGAATTCCAGAAAAAGACATTATTTGGTTTCCTATTCTTTCTTATTTAGGGTCAGTGCTGAAAGTGTTAGACCTGTGGCACTCCTGTTCTTATTTTTCTTATTTTTTTTTTAAAGGGCCTGAACATGAAAGCCAGCCACTCCAGGAGCTTGCATTACAAAAAAACGAAAAAAAAAGTATTTTTTTAATTTTTTTTTTTTTTTACAGAGGTCGCAGTTGCGACCTCTGGCAACCCCCAAATTACGTCCCTGATGTGCCTAAAGACAAGCTGGTGGCAACAAATATCTTTTTACCATGTTTTTTTTGTTATTTCTAGCGTGCACATTTGTGTTTACTGCATATGGCCACAGAACGTGGCTAATGCCCTAAACTGGCCACACCACAATAATTTCTCTTGGTCATTGTGATGAGTCCAGGGAATTCGTCCCTTCGCCCCATGGGGGAGCTCCCCCTGTGAGGATAGGGAGGTAATCCCACTCTGCAACACACTCACTAGGGGTTGAGGCAAGTGGGACCTCACTGGGAGAGACTCTCCCTTTTTTGGACAAGGACTCCCGCTCCTGTGAGGAACTCCCTAAACCAATCACCTTGATGTCATATAATAAAGAATAATATGAAATCCAGAGAGATTTGCTTGAAGACAAAACCACAATGTCATACAAACAAGAAAGAGACTCTGTCTCTTTAAGGAGAAACCTCCCATTTAACTAAGACGAGCAGACTGGGAAAGGAGGACATGCCGAGGAGAGGCAGAGAGAGCGCATAAGCAGGGGAACACCCCTGACAGCTGGAGCCAAGGAGAGCCGCTAAACCAGCTACTTTCAGAAGTGGTCTGAATGCCAGAGTGAAATGCTGGAGGCTGAGCGTTTACAGGCATTGGAGAGACGAGGAGACCGGAATGCAAGTCCTGGTTGTGGCGTGACCATGCCGGCTTCGTGGTGGGCAGTGCACCCATCCAACGATGCTGAAACCCCCACGCTAAGCGAACAGCAAGGTGTCTGGTTATCCGCAATCCTACCTGGTTGCAGGGAAGACAGAGTGGGATTCCGACTGAGTTCAAGAGAGCGAACCTGAGCCAAAGAAGAGAACACTGGTGAGTGCTGGTCCCAGGGAGGTTTTCCTGCCATCGAAGAGGTAACTGGGAGAATGTGAGGCTGCCAGGGAGTAGTTATACATCTGGAAAATCTTGTCCCAGTGAAATTGATAAGATATGGAATAGAAACGCGATAAACTGCAATTGTAACTGTGTATGAAAGAGAATCATGAATACACCTATACTAGAGGCCATGAAGCATTGGATAGAAATACCCTGGGAAGAGGGGGAAATATCCCATAGAGCAGGAAGTGCAGAATATCAGAAAGAGAATGCTAGGAGTGGGAAGTGGAGGCCAGTAGAGCCCGTAACAAAAGCACTAAATAAGCCACCCCAGGAGAGGGACAACATTAATGACCAAGAAACCCTATCCTAGCTAAGAAAATGACAGAGGAATCCAAAAGTCATAGAAGCCTGGATCAAAGGATAAGCGGGGGGCAAAAGGGGATACATTGAGCATTGGCCAGAGAAAAGAGAGTAACCCCAAAAACTGACTGATGGAGTTACAAGAACTGTTAAAGAAGTTGCAGAGAGGCTACCTAAGAATAACCTACTAAAAAAACGTTTTGTAGTGAAGAAGAAAATCTTTGAGAGGAGCCAGTCAGTAGAAAGCAGTCTTTTTCATGGCTTCATTTAGTTGGTTGGAATAGCGGTAGGGTCAGGTATAACTCGTTTTTGGGACAGCAGACTATTTTTATTTGGAGACATTCTGATGACTGATGAATACCTTAGTTATTTATGCAGGCAGGGAATACCCTCATAGCAATAGGGAAATATATGCATTATTATGTAATAAATAAGCAGTGGAAATATCAACACTGTGTCCCCGTCCTCCTCCTGGCTCACCACACCATATTGTTTGGAAATCCCATTTAAGGTCATGCACCTACCGGGGAAACCTGCTGCTTTCACAGGCTAGTGATGACTTTGTGTGTGTGACCCAGGAAGGGGGTTGGACTAACTGGTCCCACTTCACATCCGTGGTACCTGAAAGCAAAGGGCTGTGGCATGAGTGAAACCCACAGTGGTCCCTGATTGGATCACTGCTAGCTGTTTGAATCAAGCAGATCCTTTCCGTTGGTGGGCGTGAACTTGCTTCCAGCCAGCATTTCGGATAAAGACTCCTGCAGCAATTTTTCAGGTCGGCTGTTTTGAAGAGCAGCTGACTGAAGATCCGTGGTCGACTCCCAAAAAGGCCCAGAATCCCTTTCTGCGTTTGACCCATTGAAGCAATGCTGGACTAACTACTGGTGGGACCAACCAGTCTCAATGTGTTCTCAAATATCCAGCCGTTCTGAGCCTTCAGAAGTGTCCCTGAACCACCTGGTGAACTGACCAGCTCTTCAGTGGGCTACCTCGGTAGAACCGTTGATGTTCTGCATTCGCCTCCGGAACTTTGGTAGTCACCAGCTTGTGGTTCAAGTTACCTTCAGCTTCCCATCTTCAAGGGATCCTGCTCCAGAAGGTTGTCTTAAACCACGACTGGAAGGAAGCCTCCTTCCAATGTCTGGTGAAGTGTCCTGAAGAGGTCTGCATCCGTGCCTTTTGCATTTCTTCCTCGGCAAGGGTTGCACTCTGCCCCTGGAGCCAACCGGAAGAATCCTTACGTGCGCAGCTCCTGGGAGTCTCACTGAAACCAACGGTGGGAAAAACCCACCTCCAGTGACTACCAGTTGACCCATCTGGTCATCTGGGAAAATGAGTCAGGGGGCTAAGTAATCACAACCCATTCACCCTTGTTCTCCTTAAAATCGGCCTTAAAATAAGCATTGGTTATTCCATTCTATCACTTTTTGATCATCGCGTCTAAAAGCTTTTGTATCTGAAAGATAGGCACATAATTTGATCTACTAGTAACTTTGTTGAATATCTCCTGGAATATTTCACCAACACAAGGTAAAATTTTCATAAGAAGCTTTGTGACTTTTGGGCACAAGGCCCGACTTATAAAGAGTATATTTCTTGTGACTTGGTTCCATTCTACTGTATCACTACTTACCTTCTTTTTGTTGAATGAGTTATTGAATGCATTTCTAAGATCCTAAAGGTGACTGTATATATGTTTATAATTGAGTGTTGTGAAATATTATCACCTGCTGCTTTAATTTCCTAGTGTGTGTTTTGTGCCTGGTATAAATACAGTATTTTTGTACTAGCCTGTCTAGATTGAATTATTGTGTGCTTTGCTGTGTGGACTCTTTGTGGACCCCTGGCCCCACTCATTCTCTGGAGAATAGCATTGACTGCTCTCCTACTTAGATGGGGTTTTGGCTAACCTCTGTTACCCCGTTCATTACAGTTAGGGTGGCCTCCTAAAATGTATCCACCAGTCCAGATTCTAGAAATCCTTGTCAACATTGCTCCGTTGCTTCCCAAAGCGATGTTCATGCTCAATAAATAACCAAATAATAATACCATTATCCTGGTGTAAATTTCCATATTTGTTGTAAATTGGGGCCAGATCCACCGTGGAGATGAGGGCATATGAAGAGAAGGAAAGGCTTAGACATAAACCTAACTGCCAACAATTAACTACAATGAGGCCCTACCAGGATTTAAGCTGGTCTCCCTATCATTATCATGTTATGCTGAAAGAGGTCTAGAACCTAGTGTGGTACCGGCCTCAAGACCACAATCAACAAAGTAGTGTAAAGGGATTAGTCTAGACCCTGATGTGCTCCCACCAAAGGGAATTAGTTGTATGTTAGGTGGAAAGGGTTGACTCATTGAAAAAGCACAAAATATCCAAGTAGATTTTGCTCCGAAAAATATGTATTAACAACACGGTGATGGTATGAATCAACAGAACAGCCAATACTTGTTTCAACCATTGAAGGTCTTCGTGTGGGCTGTTAACATAGACCTTGTGCATTATCAACAGAACATTGTTCTACATGTGTTTCACAAACAGTTCCAAGGGTTGTATGACACATCGGAGATCAAATATTGTATAAAAACAAAACCATAAATTGCGCAAAAAGACAATCGGCAACACGAAGAGACATACAAAATGTATATAGTTATGGGTGAACCTAGTTGTAATTAAATTTGAATGCAGCCAAGTATTTTCTAATAGTTTTAAAGGCACAGGTGTGTATGGGCTTAAACACGTTTTAAAAGTTGGAGGTCTGGTAAATGTGAGGGTGGGTGTCTCACTGATGTATTCATTCAGATCAGAATCTAATGAGTAAATGGCAATGTTTACTAAGAATTTTGTATAGTCAATGACTGCTAGATGAGTACTGTGTGATCGTCCCGACAAGACTCTCGATACTGCGGGGGGGGGGGGGGAGTTTAGGTTTCAACAGGTTTCTCCTATTAATCTGTAAACATTTGTATTTGGCTTGTACCAAATCAGTGCTCTTATAGCCACATTGCAAAAATATACTAGTCAAAAGTTGATTCTATACTGAAAGCATCAATGGTACTGCAATTGAAGCAGGCATATACACTCGCCCAGGGGTATATTCTTAAGATGCTAATAGAACAGAGTTTACCTTAGAGGGTGTTTCGTAGGAGGTTTACATCATTATGCCTTCTCTTATAGAGAGATGGACATCCATAAAGGTGAACTCATTAAGGTGTGTATTGAAGAGGAAACTGATACCAAATAGATTTTCATTCAAGTGCCTAACATAATTCTGTATAAGGCTGACACTTGTTTGCCAAATTAGAAAAATTTCATAAATGAAGCGATACCACTTGATAATATGGGCTGAACATTCATGGTTTGTATAGACATGCGACTAAAGTAACCCATGAACAGGTTTGCTAACGATGGAGCATAGTTGGCTCCCATTGCTGCTACTGGTGCCTGTCTGTAAAAATCACTGTTAAATATAAACAAAGATTTGTTGATTTGAGTGAAGAAAAGCATTTCTCTGAGCATTAGTAGATGTGCCATATGAGGCTGGTCAGTTCTCATAGTCGTGGTCTATGGTTCTCAAAGTTATTTCATGTGCAATCGAAGTGTATAAAGCCTTGACATCTAATGTCACAATTAACTGTCATTCCGTGCCAAATTGACAACAATTTGGAGCAAATGCATTGTGTCTCTTAGATATGTAGGAGGTTTCACAACTTCCAAGTTAATGATGGCGTCAATGTATTGTGAACATTTCTCAGTGACCCAGCCTCTACTGCTGACTATTGGGCGACCTTCCGGTATTGGGTCGAATTCCTTATGAACTTTGGACAGAAAATAAGTTTGTGGTAATGCTTGAGTGATGCACAATTAAAAATTCACTCATCTTTTGTTACTAGTCCAAAACGAGTCCATTTGGATATCAAATATCTAGCTTCTTCTCCAATTGTGCGACTTGGGTTGGTCTATATTTTCTCGTACCACCCTGGTGTTTCTAAATGTTTCCTTGCCATGGTTAGTCATGTCTAAGAATCACAATATTGCCACATTTGTCAGCTTGTTTGACAACAATTCCAGCATCAATACTTGGACTTCAACGCATGCCTTTCTGCTGTAGATAAATTATTCCTACTATGTTGTGATTTGCCTCTATCAATGGCTCGGTGTATGTCTAGAGTTATGGTTATTTGAAAGGTGTCCTTAATGTTATTGCCGACCACTGGTGTGAAAGTGGACTTGTTCTTGAGTTCTGCATCCATGAAATGCTTTGGTGTAATTTCTAAGTCTTGGAGGAATTTAGAACTCCGATATATCAGACTGGTCTTCTAAAGATGGTACTAATTGTACATTTTGAATGTCTTTGATTGTGGACTGTCAGAAATGTCCTCATCCCTTGACTTCTTGTAATGGAAAAATTTCTTCAATTTCAACTTCCTAACAAATGTGAATGTGTCAATCTCTGTGTCATCCAGTTGGTATCATTAGAGGGAGCAAAAGATAACCCCTTCTCCAGCATCGGGTCTGGCATGGATTCACATACTTATGAATATTCCCCGACGTCAGGCCAGGAATCCTTGGTAAAAGAGAAAACAGTTTCACTTTAACTTACAAACTGTATTTCTCCTCTAAATGAATCACTGTACTCTGGGTCATGCTGCCCCCAGCCACTGACAGTCTTCTCTTTAAGCCCCTCCTCTGGCAACCATCTTCAGATGTTTACAGCATGTTCAAGGAGTCCTTGAGTTTTGCTGCGTGAACTACTTCCACAGTTTTGTCGTTTTCGATGGAAAATGTTTCTAATTTTGTCAAAAAAAGAACCTGTGTGCTCTTCCCTCCATCTGCTGACAACGGGGATCTGTTTGTCAGTGAATTTCAGCGCCCCTCAAGGGCAAGGATCGTCAAAGTTTCTTCTAAGTTTCCAGAAGGCCATCGGGCCTACTCCACACCTCTGGCCATGACTGATGAGAATAAGGAAGAAAGATCACTTTTCAAGCTCTACACCAGATGCGGATTAATGAAAGTGTTTGTGGAGACAAACCCCTTCAGTGCCTCGACTGTCTTCATCTGGACCGCAAAGGAGAGTGCGAGATCTGCCTCGGCTTCTCCAAGAAAACGATGAAGGTTCGACACAGTAGACTGGTGGCGTGGCTAAACGCCAAGGTCTCTACCCCGTGCCCCAAGCAGGTCATGCCTCACCCAAGACCGGCCGGTCCGAGGAGGGGGCTCCTAAGTCTTTTGAGGGCACCCCATCCATGCGGGTCCAAGACAAGGCTAAGCACCGTGAGTCTGGTTCCATCTGGGTTGCCACGCAAGCGGATCCCGCGATGGGCAGGGCGCGTTCCAGATCACCATCCACCTCCATCGCCGACAGCGAGCAAGCTCCTCCTCAAAGAGGAAATTATCCAACCTGACACCGCTGCGGAAGAAATCTGAAGCCCAGAACGGAGGAAAAGGCGGCCGACTTACCCAAGCGGCGCAGGAGAGACGATTGAGCTGGTGGCAGCTGCTCTCTCGAAGGCCGAAGGGACTGACCCTGTGAAGGTAGCACTTACTGCACCCAGGGTGTTCCTGCCTCTGAGGCTGGAGGCCTCAGCTGGGGTGGTGACAAAGCCTGCTGGCACGGCAGAGAAGAGGATGCCGTGTCTGAGCCCGGCCGACCCCTCAGGGTGCAAAAGGGGGAGGGGGAGTGATGAAGTCCCGGGACAACCAGAGGCCGTACCCCAAGCCATGGGAGTTTCGTCCTCGGATGACGAGGACTAGAAGTCCCTTCACGCGGTCCACCAGGACATGGAGGACTATGACAGCGGCAACGACGGCGACATCAGCGCAGAGCCTAGTGTTCCGACCATGCCAGCTCAGCTGAGGGATCTATCCCTGGACCTCCATTTGACCCTGCACCCATTGGTGTCAGAAATCCAGAAAAGGATGCAGCAGATCCCGGTCCCGGCGGCCCCGAATCAACCTCAGGCTAAATAGAGGATGCGTTATTCGACGCCCCCATATCAGCACCTGCACCAGGTGCCCCCAACCCCCTGTGGACACGGGGACGGGCACTGCAACAACAGACTATCTCAGCAAAGCGGGCAGATCTCCGCAACAAGAGCGTCCCCATCAGAAGAGGTGGGGTTGTTTCATGGTTGCCAAAGCCTCAGAACTCTTCCAGTTTACGCCAGAGGAAACCAGAAAGGAGGGCTTCCTGTACCAGAGGCGCAAGGTCAAGAGGAAGACCATCATGGGGTGCCCCTCCTGGACGACGTGTGGGAGGAAGGCCTGTCCCTCTTGAAGAATCCTTGCACGGTCCCGGCCAAATGAGAGAGGCTGGAGAAAGAGTATCGCGTGCAGGTGGTTTTGGCGACCGCGAGGAAGAGATTGTCAAACCCATCCTAGTCATCCTCTGTACCTCTGGACAGCAAGGGGATGAAATGGGACGCCATGGAGAGGAATGTTATTTACACTGCGGCGTCAACCATCAAGGCTGCCAGTGCACTGGCGATCGTGGCCAGGTATGACCGGGAGCTCTGGTACAAACTTGGCCCGATTCTAATGTTCCTACCCAACGACAAGAGGACGGAGGTGATCAACCTCTTCCAGGAGGGAAAGGTGGCTTCAGACATGCCAATTTAGTGGCACTAGACATCGCAGACACAGGTTTCTGACAGATGGGGAACAGTGTCTGCCTGTCGTCGAAGCTGGCTGAAGGCCACAAATTTCCACCAGGAAGTCCAGATGAGGGTGCTGGGCATGCCCTTCAACTGAGAGAACCTCTTTGGGGAGGCAGATACGGAGACGGCTCGTGCCCTGGGCACTCTAAGACTGCTCTTCCTTTCGCGCCTCCAGTTGAATGTCAGACATATCAACGAAAGGGTTCTCCTTGTACTATCTGACCTCCCGGTCCATGACACAGGAGGCCTACAGGGGCTGTTCCAAGGCCTATAGTGGAGGTGGTCAACCCCAGCATCACCCTCAAGGTGGAACGCCGGTGCAGAAGCAGGACTGAACTGGCCAAGACTTCAGGCCTGCACCCATACACTCCGGTGGGAGGCCGGCTGACGGGATTAGTCAGCGAGTGGGAGATTATCTTCACCGACAGATGGGTGCTGGATGCTCTTGCCCACGGACAGACTCTGGAGTTTCAGTGCAAGTGTCAGCGGCTCCCTCCGGTGGTACGGCAGGAGTAGCACATCCCTCAACTCTTAAAGGGGGTAGGGGCATTTCTGCAAAAAAGGGGCGATAGAGCTGGTTTCACAATGACTCTGGGGATCCGTAGTCTACTCCAGATAATTTAGTCAAAAAGAAAACCAGGGGCTGGCGGCCCATTCTAGACCTGCAACATCTCAACAAGTAAGTCCCAAAAATTCAGGATGGTCACGTTGTAGCACGTGCTTGGCCAACTGGAAGGAGACTTCATGACGGTGCTGGACCTGGAGGACAACTATTTATATGTCCCTATTCACAGGAAGCACTGAAAGTTTCTACGCTTCGTAGTGCAGCAGTGGCACTACCAGTTCAAGGTAGTCCCTTTCGGCCTGAAATCGTCCCCAGGTTGTTCACAAAGTGTTTGGCACCAGCAGCGGCCCATCTCCGTCTACGGGGGATACATGTGTGCCCTTACCTTGACAACTGGCTCATTCGGGCCAGTTTGCGGGACTTGGCCGTTGAGCACACAGACACGACCATCCAGCTGCTGACTGATATGGGATTCTCCATCAATTATCCGAAGTCATGCTTGACGCCATCACAGAATGCGCTGTTCCTAGGAGCCAGGCTCAATACAGTCTCCTGTCTAGCGTCGCCCTCGAAGGAGAGGGTAGTGGCCATTCTGGAGAAAGTGCAGCAACTGTTACTGAAGACCGCCACGGTTCAGACAGACCATCAAGTCGCTGCACGGCATGATTTAGTCTTGCATCTACCTTATCTGGCTCTGCAGGTTACGGATGTTACCACTTCAGGAGTTCCTGGACGCTTGCTGGATTCAGGTTTCCGGAAGCTTCGCGGACACGATCCCTCTCGACGAGGAGTTCCGAAGAGCGATTTGGTTGTGGTGCGTCCGCCCCAATGTCGCCCGGGGCACAGGGTTCCAAAGCCCCCCTGTACCATGAGACGGTCACCACGGATGCTTCCTTGGAGGGCTGGAGAGCCCTCACCAGACGCCTGCACACCAGAGGTCTGTGGCAAGTGGAGAAGGATCTTCACACCAATATCCTGGAGCTATGGGAAATGTTCTGGCCCATAAAGTCATCACTTCCATCTCTGAAGGGCAAAGTGGTGAGAATTTACAGGGACAACACCACCACAATGTTCTACATCAGGAATCAGGGGGGCACTCTTCCCCCCAGTGCTCTCCAAAGAGGAGCAGGACTTGTGGCACTGGGCCGTCGAGCAAGAAATGTTCCTCATCCCCTTTCACCTGCCAGGAGTTTAACACCATCGCAGACTCCCTCAGCAGGTGGCTGCGCTCTTGCCATGAGTGGGAACTTTGGCAGGACCAGGTGGACCGCATCTTCATCAAGTGGGGGCAGGCCCCAGATCAATCTGTTTGTGACAGCGGCAAACTCTCCTACTGTGAGTCATCACCGGAGGGAGCCGCTGACACTTGCGCTGAAACTGTGAGTCATCAACTCACAGTGCTGATGCAGAATAATACTCATTGCCTCAACATAGCCGAGGCAGATTGGTACTCTGACCTTCTCAGCCCGCCAGTGTCTCCGGTCCAGCTGCCGGTGATCACGGATCTGCTCACCAGAGAAGGAGGCGCAATCCTGCATCACTATCCAGGATCACTGAACCTGAGGGCTTGGCTCCAGCAGCCCTAGAGTTTGGAGGATACGAGTTGCCAGCAGACTGCAGGAGGTCCTTGCCAAGGCCTGAGCGTTTCTGACTCAGAAGTGCTACGGTCACAAGTGAAAGCGCTATGCTATGTGTTACCGGCTGCAGAAGATCACCCCTCTGAGGGTCATGGGCTTGAAGATTCTCTTTCAAGGTGCATCTGGCAGCTAGCTCCCGCTACACCAAGTCTACAGGAAGATCTTGGTCCCACTGTCTCGTCAAGGCATTCCTCAAAGGACTCTTTCTATCTTTCCCGCCGGTGAAGGCTCCTGCCCCGCCGTGGGAACTCAACGTGGTGCTGATGAGGCTCATGGGGGCTCCCTTCAAGCCTATGCATGCAACAGGCCCTGCTCAAGTTCCTCTTATGGAAGACGGCTTGGATGTCGCTGGACGCTGGCCCTGTAGTTCTACGTGGCGCACACAGTTTTCGCAAGACATCTCAAATATTCGTGAACTTTGGTCCTGTGAACCATGGCAAGGCCTTGTCCAAGGCTTTCATCTCAAGGTGCTTTTCCAGCTGCATCATGCCCAGTCATTGGTTGGCGAACCAACCGCTGCCCGGCTGTCCAAGAGCCTACTCCACCAGAGCGATCGATACGATGACGGCGATCCTGTCTGGTGTGCCCCTGCTGGATATCTGCAGAGCTGCGACGTGGAGGTCCACGAACACCTTCACGATATTCTACTGCGTCGACTGATTCCAGGGAGGAGTCCAGAGTCGGCCAAGCAGGGCTGCGTAACCTGTTCGCTTGAGGTGAGCCTGTTCCAGAGGTAATGGGGATTGCTTCTGTTGAGCCTTGCCACCTACCGTGGTTTTGTAATATTTTACTGCTATGCATCCTTTATTCATGAGACTGGGAATCCATGTCATACCCCATGCTGGAGAAGGAACAAGTTACTTACCTGTAACTATTGTTCTCTAGCATGGGTCTGGCATGGATTCACATGCAAACCCTCCCCTCTTGCCCCTCTGCGGCTCTTCTCGGTCATACTGCCAATTTATGTGCTTTCAAAATCTGAAGATGGCTGCCAGAGGTGGGGCTTAGGAAGAGGACTGTCGTTGGCTGGGGGCAGTATGACCCAGAGTACAGTGATTGGTTTAGTGGAGAAATACAATACAGTTTGAAAGTGAAACTTTTTTCTTTTTCCGAGGATTCCCGGACTGACGGGGAATATTCATGATCATGTAAATCCATGCCAGACCCATGCTGGAGATCAATAGTTACAGGTAAGTAACTTGTTCCTTACTGTCATGGACCCTTAAGGCCTCAATAAGTGTCCTATCCGATAAACTTTAAACTAAATCTACTGGCGCATGGTCTCTGTTTCAGCACCCATAATCTTGTAACACTTCTTGGTATTCTGTTTCTCTTGTTTCTGGGTCCTCTTCCTCTTGTTCTCCTTCTCAGTCCGAGTCTGTTAATGTATCCAATTGAGTTGGTTCTTGGAACCCGACATGTTTGACCAGCAGTCTTGTGTTCCCTTTTTTGTAGTGCTTGTTTTGGTCTAAAAAGTCTGCTTCTCTTTATGACCCCTGGTTGTTAGATAAAGAATCTGATTTCGTTGTGCTGACTGCCTTTGGTGTACTGTCTCTTGTTTTGCATCGTCATATTTGGGCTGCGAGATGCAAACTCAGTCATCACGGTAGTCTAAATCATCCCTAACGGAATGTGCATGATTTCCTAATTTTTACCTCGTCTAGGTGGATTATCAATAGCTCATAAATCGCTTGTAATTATTCTCCTTTGTCGCTACTGCTGCATTCATTTGTTCTCTCTAATCTAATTGCTTCAATTTGTTTGATTACTCTCTCATGCTCCCGACTTGCATGCTCAATGAACAGTTCTATCATGTTCTTAGAACTGGCATCTAGATTTCACTGCCACTTGTCTGCTAAATCTGTATCTTCTGGGTTTTGGAAGCCAGGGAAGACCAAAATCCTAAGGCGTGTCTCAATTTTATTTTGTTCAAGATAGTTTTTCATAGTGCTCATCTCCCAAAATGTGTTCCTTAGACAATCTCTCTAACTTTCTATCTCTCTAACTTGAAACATATCTGTACCGGGGTTTCATTGTATAGCCTACCTCCTCGGACATTGGCAGTCTTGGATTTATTAAGAAGTACAATGTGCATTATTAGGAGGAAACAAACGTCTGAGTTGGAAATACTTTTCAGCTGGCGGTTGTTTTACCAAAAGAGAAAAGCGTATAAACATTGGTGATAGATTTAACAGGCTATCAGGAATGGGTTGTCTTTTTATAATAGCTTCGGAACAATTGTATGTGAATTTTAAATTATTTTCCTTTGTCTAGCCAATCACAGTAGAGAAATGTGTGTTTAAAATTAGAAAGTGTACAATTGGGATAAGTTGCATGGCTGCGAATTGTTTATATCAACACGTATTTGACATTCGTGACGTCACACCCTGCACGTGAAACGTCTCTGCCTGTATATAGTTTACTATACAAGATGGCTGATATACGTGGGATGCTGCTTTTCGGATCCATTGGGATCGCATGTCTAAAAAACCCACTCATATTTCAGGTGAATAAGAATTGGGTGCGTTTGTGCAGGTTGACGTACTGGTGTAGTACACTAGTGTTAGGGGGTTTTACGCAAGTTGCTGTATGTGACAGAACTTGGAAGAACACACCTTAGGTGACAGGTTTGTACCCTTTAGGTCCAGCCTGAACGACCCAAAGGTTTGGTAGCAGTGGCTGAGCAGCCAGGCTTAGTCTAGGAGGGATAAGGGCTGTAGTGAGAGACACAGTACTTGGAGCATACAATTGTTTAAAGGAAAAACAGACACACTAGCAGTTATACAAGTCATTTATTTTATATACAGACTTTTAATAGAAGTAATGTAAGTAAGTACTGTTCACACAGTAATATCACAGGTGGGATAGAAGGTAGCACACTTTAGATCAAATGTAAATCAGCACAAAAGTTAGAGAACTACTGATCCTTATAAGCAAACTTGGATCAACTCTTGTAACTTTAGTTAACCCCTTCCCAACTTAATCTTCAAATATCCAGCCCTATACTAAATTAGTCTGCGTCAAGAGAGGCACTGGGGGTCCCATTACAAAGGTTTTAGGAGGAAAGAGGCAGTTAAGCAACAGAGTCCATGAAGGTTTCTTCAGGTTTGCAGGTAAGTAATAGTTAGTTTTGGCAATTTGGACCCCATTGTTTGTTCACCCTAATGGGATTCAGGGTGCCCTGGAAGGGGGGGGGGTTAAAAGTAACCACTTAACTGTAGCCCTCCAAGAATACCTGAGCAACGCAGCAAGACCAAGATACATACCTAAGGTCGAGACAGTACCTTATCAATGAATAACTTATTGCAGCAGGTTGGTCCACAAGGTGAGGTGAATGTTCTGCATTTCTGGTTTCTTAGACTGGATGGCTGTAGAAGGAACTTTAGAGGGAAAAGATGGATGCACTCGAGCAGTGGGACGCCCAGCAGTGCATCTTCGTGCCGTTGGAGCCATTCACAGGCTTTGGAGTGACGGTTGTTGTCCGGTAGATGTTTCTTTGCTTCTCAGTCCACGCCTCAGCTGAGGTAATGTCTAGGAATGAAAAAGTGTTGCTACAGGCCTAGAAGAATGCCCACCCGGTTTCAGCTGGATTTGAGCTTCACAAGACGTTGCTCCGTAAAATGGCACAGGTCCCAGGGTAATGGGAGTTTGCAGCCGGAGAAGGTCATAGCTCTTCGTGGGATGGCACAACATGTAGGTGGTCTTGCGACTGGGTAGGCCCCCCCAGTCCAGGGGAGGAAGTAATCTTAAAGAGAGCTTCCCTGTTGCTCAAAGTTCGTGGCCAGGTCTTCAGCAGTCACTCGGCATCGCTGGCGATCGCTTGGAAGTTGCTGCAACGCCCTACGAATTCCTCTTTGAATCTTTAGTCCAGTTGATCGACTCAGAGGGTTCAGCTCCAGGACCCTTGCTTTTTATGCAAGAAAACTGGCTAAGCCCACCAATCCGCTTTCAGGCCTTTCATGCAAATCTGGGGACTGGCTGTGGCAGGGAAACAGCCAGCCTCCCTGTTCACACTGGTTCCAGGCAGGTGCTCTGCAGGACAAAGACCAGCAGAGTTTCGGTTACCTCTCCCACTTCTTGTCCTTTTAGGCACTCAGAGCCTTGGCAGGCCTTCCAAGAGAAGCCTGCCAAAGACAACAGACCTATCTAGACCTCCCCCTCCCAGGAAGGTAGAAGAAGGCTCAAGTAAGAACAAGTAATCGTGAACGGGGCTTTAAAAAGTACAAACGTCCTTTTAGGCAAATGGTGAACCCAGTCTTCCTACTGTAACTGCAAAGATGGCCTGCGGCAGTCCCCAAAATGTTGTGCAGAAAGGTACACTGCCACCTTCCTGTCAGATGAACTTGTAAAAGTAAGAGAAAAGGGAAACCATGCTTTCCCTGGGCACGCAACATAAGGTGGGGTGTGCGGATCTCACAAAAGAAATACAGGAGGGACAAAAGTGTCGCCATACCCTGGTAACATAGGTTAACACAGGTCAGATCTAAAGGGTAGGAGCTTCCAGCAACGCTGCACAAAGTGCTGTGGGCTGCAATAATAAAATGTAGATACCAGAAAACAGGGAGGAAAGCATAACTCCATTAAAAAAGTACCAAAAAAGAGGTAACAAGGATTCACAAGGTTAGAGTAAAAGAATTAGTGAGTATGGAAGAATGTTCCCACTCACTCCAATGAGTCCAAAAATCCATGAGCCAAGCAAAAATCCTGGGACACTCACAGTGGGAAGAATTACACTCAAAAAGGAAATTCTACGTCACGACTAGTTCTGAGCTCTCGTTTCATCTTTACTATTAGGGGTTCACCTGTTAACATGAAATTCGATTATTTTTCTTTTTCAAAAGAATAAGACTCATCCTTCCAACAATAAAGACCTGACTGTTTAGAGGAATGTTTGCATGCAGGTTTGTAGTGATCTGTTTGGGGTGAATGAAGAATGCTCCATTTGGTAATGTAGACCTGCATGTCTGCTAACACTCTGATATTGTTACATTAAGTGTCAATTCCTGCCGCAATCGGAGTTATGAATTTCTCTCTCGAATTGGGTATTTTTCTATGGAGGAGTAGTATCCTCTGCTGGGTAACCACGAATACTAGCCACCCCCACAGCAATCACCTCAGAATATGTCCTTGTTTGCTCAGTATTAAGGGCCTCCAATTAATACAGGGTTTGCTGTATCGACTGTCTTGTTTAGCCAAAGATGTTAGTTGTTAGTCCAATGGAATCCTGTTTCTCTAAGCTCTGCACCCTACTCTCCATGTCTGTGGAAGGAAGCAGTCCAAACCTGGCCGTTGTGCCCCCAATTTTGTTGTAGGTTTTGTGGGAAGGCACCATGCTGCAGAGCGCCCATCATCTGTGACCTTTCTGCCACAACCACTACCTTATACATTTGAGGAACCCGAATTCAACACCTACAAAGAACTATCGAAAGACTGATTCACTCCCACCCTTCAATCACAAACCTAACACACCACCTCCGTCATCCTTCATACTCCTAACGCCCACATGACTCAACTTCCTCATTCATCTTTAACTTGGTTAACACTTTAAAAGCCATCCCTTCTCCCCTCCTTCCATCTCGCTTTTAATCCCTTTTAATTCATAGCATTTTTACCTTTTCATTAAACAGCAATAATTTCATTCCAATCATACCCTCCCTTCATCACTCCTCTGACTGCCCACCCACTCTACCCACCCCCTGTCTCCTTAGCAATTCTGGAACGTACTCTTGTGCCTTGAAAGTATTAGCTTACTGTTAGGAATGATGTCTCTTTTAGCAACTCGCACTCCATAGTTCCTTTGGACCCCCAATCTTTTTGCTCTGTGTTTTAACCTTTTCTAACTTTTTGATGGGGAAGTAAAGCCTTCAGCTTCAATTCCCCTGCCTATTGCACATTTGTTGTGGGGAAACTGATCAGTCCTTCAGACTATCAGTTTTGTGAAATTAGGTTTCCCTTTGACCTTTTCTGACTTTTTAATATTGCACATAGCAGTGCAGTGGGGATACTTTTTGTATCATCCCAGCATTTTACTTTTGGGATTTTTGTCAACTTGTTTGTGTGTGCCTAAAGACAAGCTGGTGACAGCAGAGACATGGTTACGTTATTTCTAGTATGCACCTGTGCGTGTACCGTTTAATGCTACTAAACTTGTCTAGTGTCCTATAAACTGTCCCTGGGCCACTCAGTGGACTGACTAGCTCTCTTGTGGGCTGAGTCACCATTCCCCGGTTGCACCCAAATCTTTGGTATGTGCCAGTTTATGGTACATGACGCATTCTCTGTGAATTTCAGCACACCATGTCGCCCAGGGATCCTGTCCTAGAGGATCTTATTCAACCATGACTGGAACGACACCAGTCATTGTTCGTGTGCAGAGACGGTAGCTGAAACTTGCCTTCCCCCGTCCTGTGAAGTGTCCTGAAGGTGCCTGCATCAGTTAATCTTGCATTTCATCTTCACCAGGGGTTGCATCTTGCATCTGGACCTAACGGGAAGAATATTTGCACCCACAGCTCCTTGGCACCAACGGCGAAATCCAACCTCCAGCAACCCCCCCCAGTCGACCCATTGAGTCATCTGGGAAAATCAGTTTGAGTGGGGGGTTTAAGTAAACGCAAATCATTTGTCCCTCCTGTCCTCTATAGGAGAACATTGGGAGCCAGTCCCTCTATATGCTAATCTTCCATTTCACTGCTTTCTGATAGTCGGACCTGGCTCGTATTTTCAGAAAGATGAAAACAACTTACTCACCTAGTAACCTCTTTGAACAATTACAACATAAGTAAAATCAGAACTTGCCTGCAGAGACCACATTCTGTGGAGAAATATTGTGGCTTCTGTGGCCTTTGGGCACAATGCCCCATTCTTCTTGGGGATTGGACTGCTGAAGCTAGGGAAATTCACTTGTGACTTGGATCCCCCCTTACTGCATTCATTTATTTACTTCCTGTGTTAATTGTCATTTGAATGTTTGAATGCATTTTAAGAACCTAATCTGCAGTCACAACCTTGGGGGTTATACATCGACTCCACCCTCTCAATGACACACCAGGTTAGCGCCATTGCATCATCGGCTACTTTCACAACAAAACTGATTAATGCAGTCAAACACTACCTATCAACGCAAAATTGCCTCTCCATAGCCAAAGCCACCATTGGGGCAAAACTGGACTACTGTAACGTCCTCTTTGCTGGTACCTCAGTAAAGAATCTCAACAAATTGCAGATCATTCCAAATGGTGCTCTCAGGGCAGCGTTGAGCTTTGCCAAACTGGAGCACATCTCCCACGCAAGGCGTGATGCACACTGGCTCCCGGTCAAAGAACGTATCCTGTTCAAGACCCTAGCCCTAACCCATAAGTGCCTCTCCCTCTCAGACCCCTCATATCTCTCTGAAAAGATAGTCCGAGCCACTTCTTCCAGACCCAAACGCTCCCACCACTCTAATCAGCTTAACATCCTTACCTTAAAAAGGGCCAAGGGAGACCACCAGGGGGCGTGGAGCATGCAGGACGTGTAAGCATCGCGCTCCTGAAAGCACCGCAGGGCCTAGTGGACTTTCCTAGTCCCCAGCCTGGAGTACGAGACTGAGCCAGAGAAGACCTGTCTCCTGATCAGAGGGCCCCACCCTGAGACCCGCCGCGGTGTGGACCGGGGCCCTGGCTATAGAGGTGTCCTGAGAAAGTGCACATGAGCGACACCGGACGCCGCCGCCCCGCGGCCCCGTGAAGAGGCCCCACCCCCCCCTGTCCTAGAAGCATATTTTGCAGAGGTGTGCTGGGGGACGCACCGCACCGTGGGGGACCTGCAGTGGGGCGTGTACGGACGCGGCCCCCACGGACACAGTGAACCCTACGAGAGCCGAGGACCAAGGAGGACATGGCCCGGGCTTCCCGCCCGCTATCAGCGCAGCGCAACGGGTGCAGCACAGAGGGGCGCCCCCCAAAACACCGGGGCCTTGAGCTCGTTCCTGGCCCACACCCAGCGAACGGAGGCCCCTGCGACCGGCATCGGCCCCGTGGATGCCCCGGAAGCGCCTTGGCCTACTCGTCGGAGCCCAGCACAGTGACGGGGAGCAGTTGGAGGTGAGGAGAACGTGGGGGGGGGGGCAGGGACAATCGAGTGGACCCCCCCCCCCGGGCCTTCTCCTTGGTTGCATGCAGGTACGCCACCCAGTCGGGGCGCGACGAAAAGAGCACGGGGTCGCCCGAATTTGACGGATCCTACTAGGCCCAGTATCGCCGAGACTCTTCTCAGACCAACAGGCCCCACCTAGGGCACAGCGCTACTCACGGATCCACGTGCCCTCACCGTCCGAGTATCCAGTGGCCCGGTCACTGTGGGGGCCCTGGACCGTCGACCCTGACACCGGCCCTCATAAGGGGTATAGCGGCACCGCCCTGAGGTGCGCCAGAAGGCTCAGACCCTGGAGCGACCCCCAGTACCGAGGGCGATCTCATCCCTCCAGCGCTTCCGCCGACCCCTCGTGGCCACGGGTGCGGCCCCCAGGGACGCCATAATCACCATGCCAGCGGGTGGCGATCCCCCTCCCGCAGTACTCGCCAAAGAGGATCTCAAGGACATTCTCCAAGAGATTAAGGCGATCCACACGGACATTCAAGCCTCCATAGTGGATCTCAAGGGGAGGGTGGAGACCCTGGAGGATAAAATGGAAGGCATGGAAAATAATCTCCTCCAGGCAGACCTGCTCGACATGAAATACGAGGCTAGGCTAACGGACTTGGAAATGAGAGAGGAGGACATAATTTTGAAGATGGACGATCTCGAAAACAGAGAACGCCGAAACAACCTGCGCATCATGGTTGTGACTCAAGAGAGAGGTGAAACTGCGGCGGACGTGGGGAGGAAGGTCCAGGGCCTGATAAATCAGCTTTTTACTTTGGAGGGCGGCAAGGAAGTCCAGCTGGAAAGAGCGCATCGAGGTGGAGGGAGCGCGAGCGGGGGACCGAGGTCCACTGTGGTGCGGTTCCTCCGTTATAGAGAGAAAAATAGAGGTCTTGGAGAAGGCAAAAAGACTGGGGAGCTTTATCTTTGAAGGCGACACAATTAAGATATTCCAGGACCTATCCTCCCTCACGCTCACCCGCAGAAGAGATTGTCGTCCACTCACCCAGTGGCTCACAAGCCAAGACATTAGATACAGATGGTCCTTCCCCTTCGCCCTTTCCTTTGAACGGGCTGGGGTAGACTATCGAGTGATCAGTGGCAAAGAAGCCTCACAAGTACTAAAAGTGCTCAAGGGGGACGCCCCGGAAGGGGGAAATATGATGGAGACCCAAGAACCAGGCGATACTGTGAGAGAACCGGCGGGTCCCTGGTCCACGAAGAAGAAAACAAAGGGCAGGAGAAAATTCAGGAAACCTAACACGCCGACGTCAGAGGCTGAAGGGTACTAGGAGTGTAAAAATAGTTTAACGGAAAAATTAAGTCTGGCTCATAGGCGACCCCGGCTGGGGACACAGAGCTTACCAAGAGAACTGCGGTGCAGGAACATGCGCACACCCTGGTGGCTTGCCCGTTGGCAGGCGTCTTGGACAAAGGAGGGAGGAGGAAGGGGGGAGGGAGGGGAATTGATGTTCAGCTGCTCGGGACACGATATCCACCGCACTTCAAACGGGCTCAGGGCAGTCCCGACATGACCGGGAAGACAGGATACTTAAGAAGGGAAAGCAATGGCAGTCAATGAAAAAAGGGGCCGGGTCGAGTCACTCAGGGTGGGCCCGCTCAACGTCAAGGGGCTCAACTCGCCGACGAAGCGCCCCCTTCTCGGGAGGGAAATGAAAAATGGAAAGGTGGATATCTTGTTTGTTCAAGAAACCAGAACAGTGAGGGGGGAGGAGAGGGCCATTCCAGGATCTTACGTTGGTCCGACCTTTTGGGCATCAGGCCTTGTAAAGAAAGGCGGAGTGGGCATCCTACTCCAAAGGAACCAGAAACTGACAGAGGTGTCCCGGTGGGAGAGGGAGGATGGAAGAGCCTTGGTAGTGTCCGGCAACCTACATAGCTCCAGAGTCAGCCTAGCAGTGATATACTGCCCTAACGTGGGCCAGAGGGAATTTGCTCAAGTGGCCCTGGAGGAGGTGATGGCTAAAACGGAAGGGCTCTTGATCCTGGGCGGGGACTTCAATATGTGGGCAGATCGAGAGCTGGGAGTTCGGCCACATCAGGCAACAGAGGAGCTGATCCTCGTGGCGGGTTGCGGGAATTAATGTGGGAGCAGGGATTGGTAGACATGTGAAGGGAGCTGCACCCTAGACGCAGGGGATGCACCACCTACTCTGCAGTCCATGGCACCAGGACCAGGATAGACTACCTTTTCATGAGTCAGCACATGAGCAGAATAGAGGCCTGTGACATCCGCCCAGTCAGCTGGACAGACCACGACATGGTCGGGTCAGATGTCAGCATAGCGGGGCTGAAACCCAGGGAGTCCCTTTGGAAGTGCAATGACTTCCTGTTGAGGGACGCAGTCTTCAAGGAAGAAATGTCCGCCGCAATTAAAGAATTCTTTGAGCTAAATGACACAGGAGAGGTGAGCCGGGATAAGGTGTGGGAGGCAGCTAAAGCGACTTGGAGGGGAAGGTTGATCAGCGAAGGGGCATCCAAAAAAAGAACTAGGACCCTCCTGACCCACAGGTTGAGATCTGAAATAATCCACCTAGAAAGCTCGGATGGGAAGGCGGAGACAGAGAAGAAAGGGATCTGAGCATAGCGAGGGAGAAGAGACTAGAATTGAGAGAAATGGAGATGGGGAAAATTGTAGCGGGGCTCCAACATCTACGTCAGAAATACTATGAGAAGGGAGACAAGGCTGACGCTATGCTTGCAGGAAAATTGCGAGGCCAAAGGGCTGATAGATGGGTGGCAAGAATGGTTGGCGCTGAAGAGGGGGAAAGATCGGATCCGGAAGGGATAGTCAAGAGTTTCGCTTCTTTCTATGAGAAGCTCTACGGGAGGGAAGGGGAGACAGAGAAGGAAGAGAGAGAGGTTTATCTCAATGGGGTCACCCTCCCCTCCCTCGATCCTTTAGAGGCGTCGGCCCTAGATGCCCCCATAACTGAGGAGGAGGTCCTTAGAGCCATATCGGGACTTAAACTGGGCAGGGCCCCGGGGGAGGACGGGTTCTCGGCAGGTTTCTATAAGGCTTTTTCGGGCCTCCTGGCGGGGTTCCTTGCAGACCTGTTTTCGAATATTATGAGAACGGGGAGGGCACCCCCTTCCTTTGGCAAAGCGCTGATCACAGTGATTCCGAAGGAGGGGAAAGACCCTGCGGATTGCCGCTCCTACAGACCCATCTCCTTCCTGAATGTAGATGCAAAGCTATTTACCAAGATTATCGCCTCGAGACTGGACCGCTACATGCCGAGGCTAATTCACTCAGATCAGGTGGGTTTCATACGGGGAAGGCAAGGCGCAGATACCCTGCGCAAGACGTTGCATCTGATGAGAGAGGCAGCACCGAAGGGTGGGAACCCCGTCCTGGTGTCCATTGATGCTGAGAAGGCGTTCGATCGGGTTGACTGGGGATTCCTTCAGGGGGTACACGAGAAGCTGGGCTTCGGGGCAGGGATTAAACAAGCCGTCAAGGCCCTATATGTGTCAACTACCGCCAGAGTTACAGTCAACGGGCGTCTGTCACGAGTTTTTCATCTCCAGAGAGGTACGAGGCAGGGTTGCCCCCTTTCCCCTCTCCTCTTCGCCATGACAATGGAGATTCTGGCGGAGTACCTCAGGGGGCCTCAATGGTGAGAGGAATTGAGGTGGGCGAACGCACCTTCAAATTAGGCCTCTATGCAGACGACATCCTGCTCCACCTGCGGGACCCGGCAAGGTCGGTCCCAGCCGCTTTGTAGGTGATTCAACAGTTTGGCCACTTCTCCGGGTTTAAGGTAAACGTCAGCAAGTCTATGATCTTTCCCTTCGCACCTGATGCGGATAGAGACCTTGTGGAACTCGTCCCACTGGGCCTCCGAATCTGTTCGGAGGAGATAAAATACTTGGGGATCAACATAGTCCGTCCCGACGGGGATCTAGGCCAGGCAAAATACCCCCCGCTCTTTGACAAACTATTCAGGGACATGGAGGCTTGGGGGAAGGGGCAGATCTCCTGGATGGGAAGAATAAACGCCATAAAAATGAATTTGCTCCCCAGGTTGTTGTACGTCTTCCAAATGCTCCCTTTGGAGGCTCCTGAATCATACCTTAGAGAAGCCAAGAGGTGCATAGTGAAGTTCATATGGCAGGGCCAGAGACATAGGATAAGGTACGAGACTCTCACCCTCCCCAAGGATAGAGGAGGGGTTGCCCTCCCGGACCTAAATGCCTACCATAGAGCTGCCCAATTTAGGGCCCTGGCTCCCCATCTTAGAGAGGACACAAATAAACAATGGGTATACATTGAAAATTTCTACCTGCGCCCAGTCACGATGGGGGAATGGCAATGGGTCCCACTGAAAAAGCTCCCCAAAAGAATTAGGGACCACCCAATACTGGGCACAAAGTGGAAAGCACTAGCAGGGAAAGGCTCTAGCGAGAAAGTCACCACATGGCCCTCTCCTCTGAGCCACATCTGGTCAACGCCAGTCCTCGAAGAAATTCCGGGCCACGAACACTATCAGTCATGGTTTGACGCGGGCCTGTGTAGAGTAGGCCAATTGGTAAGGGAAGACACTTTCATAAGTATCCAGGAACTTGAAGCGGCTCTGGGAATCGGCAGGCTCTCCCCGCTCTTATACCTGCGCCTTAAGGGCGTCTTAATGAAACCTAAACTAAAATCATGCTTACAAAGAGGGCAGACCCCGGTTGAAAAAATCTTAGACTCCCACACAGAAACGAAGGGCCTCATCTCCCTCCTTTACAGAGCACTGTTAACCTCCCGCGAGGGAACGACTAAGCCTTAGAGGGAAATGGGAGAGGGACTTGGGCAGCACCATCGGGGATGGGCTCTGGGGGAGGCTATGTAGCAGGGCATTTAAGACTTCTATCTCATGCCAGTACAAGTCCCACGCCATCAAGCTTCTCCACAGATGGCAGTATGACCCGATCTCCCTCTCTAGGATGTTCCCAGACACGGTCCCGTTGTGTTGGCACGGATGTGGGGAAAGAGCCGACTACTGGCATATGTGGTGGTCCTGCAGGAAAGTACAAGTCTATTGGTCAGAAGTGCTCAGCTGGCTCGAGGAGGCGGGAGAGGGGGTTTACCCAACAGACCCATTGTGATTGATATTTGGCCTCTGCTACAGGGACGACCACTGGGAGAAACTCCCAGACCTGACACACTTCTTGCTATTGGCAGCCAGAGCTGTACGGGCCAGGACTTGGATGAGAGCATCCCTCCCCTCGAAGAGGGAATGGGTGTTGGTGGCCAAAGACATTTATTTCATGGAGAGATTAACATCAGCATTACACGCCTCCTGCACGCAGGTTGAGACTGATTGGCTGCAATTTATGGAAGCGTTTGCCAATGTTGAGGACGATACGGGAGCCTAGCTGATGTACCCTACCCGGCCCGAAAACTGGTTGTGGTAGGAGACTCTTTGCACTTCCGCAAGTAAAGTCCATTTATGTTAATTCCTTGTTAATTCCCGGTTGGAGCTGCCCGAAACGTTTACTCATGGAGATGTGGATCGTGTGCCTCATCGTTAGGGGTCTTGTGCAGGAGGGGGGAGGTAGGGTGTAAACAGCAGAGTTTTTCTAATCGAAGTTGGCTCGGGCCGGTGCCCGGTTGCCATTGTTTGCATTAATGCTCTGTTGCCTTGAAAAACCAATAAAATTGAATTAAAAAAAAAAGGGCCAAAGCCGGAGTTTCCAGCTTCCTATTCCTAACTCCCAAACACTGGAATGCCCTCCCTACGACCATCAGGAATGAGACCTCTCATTTTTCTTTCCATAAAGCACTCAAAACAAAGCTCTTAAACTAGCTCAACCTACTGCATAAGGCCCACGCAGACAGCGGCTCCAGGAATTAGAGGGATCACTGTGTTCTCCCGTAACCACAGAACATTCATGACCCTTGGGTTTCTCCCTGCCTTGTAACCTCTACCACTATATCAATGTCAATTTAACCATCTGTCTCTTATCTGGTTCACTGTAACTAAGAACCACAGACCAGTGATACTGCTGTTTTCAGGTAACTAGGTAAGCTTGCTGTAACAATGCCCCTGCTTTGTGTGCTTTATAAATGTCAAAATAAATAAAATTGGTGAATGTATATATGTTTATTATTGAGTATTGGCAATACCACCTGCTACTTTCATTTCTTATTGTGTAAAAGGCCTAGAATACATATTTGTACTTGTATTCATTCCTGTCTAAATAGAATTCTTGTGTATTATGTTGTGTGAATTAATTGAGGACCCCTGACCCCCCTCACACTCTCCTGAGAATAGCCTTTACGGCTCTCCACGTTAACCTTGATTGGGTTCTGGTTAGCCTGAGTTCCCTGAACAAGCCATAAATGAATTACGGCAAAGAACTGGAATGGGAATGAAAAACTAAACAAAATTGCCACTGTTCCAGAACGTACCTTATTGTTAGGATATTCTAATGATATTTAATAGGCAGGAGATATGCAGAAGTTTTGTTGTTTTTTTTGGGTCATTTATCTCCCATTATAACTATGACATTTGGAAGTTGTGATGGACAAGCACGTAGGTGGGTGCAATTAATGTCAGACTGGGAGCTCTCATTTTTAACTTGAAAGTCCCGGAGTGATTGCCCTGGAAAGCCTACTCGGCGATTGGGGCAAAAATGTGCTACATTAGATTACTGTTGTGGTAACAACGCATTGTGTGAACATGAGAATTATTTTGAGGTTGTGACAAATCAATATAGTGACCATGCCTTACTCAGGCTGCACTTAAACTGCCATACAACGGTGAAAAATCAGGGACGTTTGCACTAACCATGCTAAAAATATTATTTGGTCGTCTGGAAATATCCGGAAAGCGTGTGCAGCCATTTGATACGCCCCGACTCGGTTGAACGTTCGAATCAAAGGCATTTTACAGCTACTGAAATGGAAGATTGGCTATTTGATATGGCACATAAAATTGGTATGAGCTTGAGGTGCCTTTGATCCCTTTGATCCGGTGATTTAAGCTTGCAAGTGTAAACTCTGTAGAGAAAATCGTCAGCTAAAATATAGTGAGACTAAGTTGAAATATGACAGTGGAGACTAAGAAGTGATTAAGAAGTGTAAAAATCAGTATCTCAACCGGGTCAAACGAAATTAGAGATGTGAAATCTGAATTGGCAGAATATCGGAGTCCCTCCCCTTCCACCACCACACTTCAGTGCCCAAGGCCTGACCCCCCGGGTAAAACGGGCTCTACCCATACCCAAGAGAGACTGTCTCATGGCGGTCCCCTTCCGTCACCACCTCCAGGTTTGAAACAAAAGATAATCAAGAACTGGACCAAAACCAGAGTAAGGGATAGGTGAGCGGTAGTTTTTAGTCTATGCCATAGGTCGGGTGCTATGAGACCTGTCAGGGAATTGATAAAGGGGTGAAACTAGCAATTCTCTTTCATTACCCTTGGGCAATGCATCATTAGATGGTGCAGCGACTACTGATACCCACCACACAATCTGCATCGTCTAAGATCCACAGGAAGCCCTTGTTTGGGTCCTTCCACATCCAGAGTGGGCAAACAGTCCAATCTGAATTTCAGATACAAATCCCGGTACTTTGCTGAGGGTTATAGGTTATTATCCATGCTAGACATCTCAGGTAACGTTTGTGCATCCTATGTCCTTGCCGAATTACAATCTTGGGCAGCAACTAACAATTAATTCCATCTATTCCAAACGGGGTTCCACCCGGGCTCTAGTACAATTTACAACATTAGGCTATTAGATGCACTTCTATTACGGGCCTGTGCTAGCGGAAGCCCTCAGTTATATGTGGTATATATTGATTTCCACTCTGCCTTTGACATGGTAAACCGGTCTATCCTGTGGGGAAGGTTGAAGAAGAGGGGGTGTCCTGGGCCTACTGGAAATTATAATGGCGTTCCACAGCGATAATACCGCCAGAATACGGGTGGGAAATGGTGGAGTACTATCGGATGAGCTACGGGGGGGGTGTAAAACAAGCATGCACGCTGGCAGCCTGGATCTTTAACCTCTTTATTGCTGATCTGCCTGGCAGATTAGATCTGAATGCCAAACACCCTTCTAAAATTGGTCACATAGCAGTAACATCCATGCTGTATGCAGCTGATTTGATTCTACTCAGTCACACATTCATGGGCAATGAAAAGCCTGAATATGGAATTAGAGAAATATGTCAAGGAAAATTAATTGAAAGTTAATCTAGCAAAAACTAGTGTTAGGCAAGATTGTATGCAGTACCCTTTGGGTGCACTACAATAACCTTGACCTCCTGGCAATAGGGACCCAACCTTTGGTAGAAGTCTGAGCTACACAGGTTGGTAGTGTGGCTGAGCAGCCAGGCTTATCTCAAGAGGGGTCAATGTGAGCAGTAATGTTGCGACACAGTTTCACAGTAGCAGTTTATTCAAATAAACACTTATACTGAAGGTTTCTGGATAAAAAAATATTAATTTATTTCACAGTCAGTTGTATAAGCCTTCTTCAGAAGGGAGCAATATATATAACACTCGTAATACACTTCAAAACACACTGTTTCGCTAAATCAGATGATACCCATTGGGGATGGCACACGGACACCCTCAGGTGACTTAAATAGCTAGGACATTGATTTATCACTGGTTCAGCGCTTTGGCGTAAGGCGCTTTATAAATAAAATACAAATACATTTAGAGCAATACTGAGTTTGGTGCAAAAAATAGATTAGAGGAATAAAACAAAGGTTAACAAATAATTTACAAACAGGTAAGTACTTTACAAAACCTTCCAATGTTAAATAAATGTAACCCTTTTCTTGGGGAAAAGATGAAGCACAGAGTCAAAGGTAAGAAGAGTCTCCTAGGGAGCCAGGACAACCAATGTTAATTGCTCAATGTCAATATTGTCCTGATTTAAAACCCCACCCACACCCCCCGTCACAATGCCTGAATTTAACGATGAACTTACTCAGCTCCTGAGTGACCTAAAAACACCTAACTCATCTAACCTTGTACTAGGCGTTCTTAACAGATGGAGGGGAAATCCCAAAAACAAGGAAGCAACGGGCCTTGACAAAGCTCTAAACAACACTTCCATATTAAAAACCCAAGCCCGACCATGGCAAACGACAACCAGCTAGACTGGGTTATTACTAACAACCTAGCAAAATCATCAAAGCTAGGGAGCTGATATAAAAATGCCCAACTCAACAAAAGCAGCACTGAGCAAATAACTCCATTAGAAAAACTGGATATATCTGAACAATTCTCGTTCCACTCAATCCACTCAATCACCACAGAAGGACTCTTACCTCAATGGGGCCATCGTCATGCGCTGAAAACCTACTACCTCCTAAAATAATTCTTGATAATGCTGACATCTTTGCACCTCTGCTTACCAGAATAGTGAACAAATGCTTTCAGGATAAAATGCTACCCAATACTATCCAAAGAGTCACGGTTACTCCCTTAGTGAAGAAACCAAACCTAGACCAGAGACCCCCTAGCAACCTCGGACCCATTACAAATTGCAACTTCACCCTCAAAATAATGGACAAAGTTGCAACCGCACAATTGCAATCATTTGTAGAGTCCAACGAGATCTTACATCCTCAACAATCCAGGTTTTGGGCTGCACACAGCACCGAGACAGCTATGCTGGATTTACAGTCACACATGCTGGATATTGACCAAGTCAAGACAGGCCTGCTGATCCTGCTCGACCTCAGCGCTGCCTTTGATCTCCTAGATCACAAGCTACTCCAGCAGGTTCTTGAAAAAGTAGCCAACTGCTCTAAAGAGACAATCGACTGGTTGGTATCTTTCCTTGCCAACAGAAAATCGAGAGTATGCTGGGGAGATAAATTCTCCCAAGAAACTGACATCTTCTGTGGGGTCCCTCAGGGAGCAAGCTTATCTCCGCTTTTATTTAACCTGTACCGAAGGTTTCTTTCTGAGGTACTGGATAAGATAGACTTATTTCACAAACTATGCTGACGATACACAGCTATTAGTAGAACTAAGCGGAGATCACGAAAAAGACATCCACACAGTCACTGATCTATACAACACCATAGAATTGTGGATGGATCGCAACTGGATGTGTCTAATCAGCAAAAAGACCGAGCTATTGATATTTGGTTCCAATCAGGCTAGGGGCAAGTTATCTCTGAAATACAACTACTTCAAAATCAAAGACACCCAGATACAGGTAGTGAACAAGGTTAAGACACTGGCAATGACACAAGAGGCCTCCTTAAGCTCCGAAGTTCAAGCATCCTATTCGAAAAAAACTGCATACTATCTTGGACTGCTCAGAGCAATGGAGCCCTTTCTTAACAAAGTAAACTGCACTACTATCGCGAGAGCAACCATACTGTCCCGCTTAGACTATGGTAATACACTTCTACTTGGAGCCAACAAGCAATGTATGAATAAATATCAGCTAGTACAAAACAACGCAGTCAGAATAATCTAACAGAAATGGAGAACGAAACATATCAACGAAGCTCAAAGAGCTATATTGGTTGAAGATTGCTGTTTAAATCCATGACACTAGTTCACAAGTGCCTACATGGGAAAGCTCCAGCATATCTGAAATCAAAGATTATCCAATTACCAGCAAGTTCACTCAGGTCAGAAGCACTAGGACTCATCATAGTGAAACCACAGAAGAAAGCAAACAGCCTAGTCGGAGCCTTTCCGATCCATGCAGCCACAAACTGGAATGGCCTGCCCCTAAACCTAAGACTAGAGACAAATCACCTTGTTTTCAGAAAAAAGCTGAAAACACTCCTGTATAAATAAATTGGACTACAAGACAGTAATATATACTGAACACACCAATGTTTAGTCTTAGTCCACTGACCAAGTG
This sequence comes from Ambystoma mexicanum, assembly GCF_040938575.1. Taxonomy (NCBI): domain Eukaryota; kingdom Metazoa; phylum Chordata; class Amphibia; order Caudata; family Ambystomatidae; genus Ambystoma; species Ambystoma mexicanum. The sequence continues at coordinate 738,269,691 of NC_090921.1, read as the reverse complement.
TCCTGTTTCTTTGTATTGTCCTTGCCATCCTGCCTTTATGTTGGCGCCCAATGCTTTCCGCGCCCTACAAATAAACAAATAAAGGGAGAATTCGTCCTTGCAGGGCTTCTCTAGTCGAGGTGAATTTGGCGCTTCAGCACAGCAGCAGGTCTTCACCGGGCAAACTAACGGTCCAGGAGTTGCAGCAGGCATCCCTTCCAAGTTCTTCTTCGGACTCCTTCGTCCAGTGGTCGACTCTGCGTTCCAAGCCAAAAAGCCTCGCCTTTTATGCAGGTTTCTCCAATTCATTCCAGCCTAGCTGTCAATCACACAGCAGGGGGAATGTCCTTGCCGGACAGCCAGCCGGCCAATTGCCTTTTGGGTGCATTCCTGCAAACAAGGGGATTAAGCACAGAGTTTTGGGCACCTCTCTCCCTTCCTGTCCCTGCGAGACATACTGGAGCCAGAGGCAGGCTTCACTCGTGAATCTCGCCAAAGACGAAACAAACAAAAGGACCAAACGTGGTTTGGCATGCAGTGTAAATCTCGAAGGACCTTTCCAACAAGAAATGGTGAAAAAAGACCGGGCCATTTTGACGAAATGGTCACCCATGGGTGCCTTACTGTGGCTGCGAACGCAGCCTGCGGTAAAAACACACAATGTTAGCAAAAGTAAATCAATGCCACCAGCCATTAATTGGTAGAAAAGGTAACATAAAAATGTTACATGAAAAACTAGACAAAGGGGATACTAAGTAACCCCTCCAGCACCATATGGTAAGATACTGTGTGCTGGGTCTAAAAAGTTACAAAATGTAAGTAAAGTCAATTTCACTTCACTGCTCTTGGAAACAGTAGTTTCACCAAGAGAAGGTATTTAAACCTTTGTGAAATCTAAAACTTCCTTGTGCCACTGCACTGAAGGTGCTGTGTGTCACAATGTAAAGAAAGATGATGCCTATGGAGTTTGTCAGACTCCAAAGTCAAAAGAAACAGTCTGAATGCAATAATACATGAGGGAGTGAGAAAAAGGGCTGGCTCACTCCAGGTTAGAAATTAAAAGCCCTGAAGTCCAGCTAAAAGAGCTGGGGGTCTCTAAGGTAGAAGGGAATTGGCACATTTTTGAGAATTCGCCCTAACAACTAGATTGATATTTTCCCATACAAAAGTCAATAGAGTGGCCCTTTAATCAGGTTTGGGAAAGCTTGAATATACAGAAAACTATAAATATCTGGGTCTGGAAATAAATAGTAAACTAGAAGAGCAAAACAACTCATATCATTGATCTACAGATTTTCGATACAACATGCTGGGTACTTGTTGGGTACACTACCTCTATATACACAGTAGTTCTGCCCTTGCATTTTATATGCCCTGGAAGCTTTGGAGATGAAGGATTACAGCTGGCTTGATAGACCTGAGGCTCGGTTTTGGCAGAAGACTATGGGCTTACCTTCGTCAATTGAGTATCTCCACCTGGAGCTGGGATTGGTATCTTTAGGATCACTTGCTTTAAAGCAGCAGGGCCCTCGTGTATATATCAAGGCCAGAACTAAACTAAACTTTCCTTTGTCAGAAACCTTTTTGCCTAGTATGACTCTGGAATCGAGTAAGGGAGGATGCAGTTATGCAAAGCTTAATGTAAACCTTTTTGGGAAAATGTACTGCTCTCTGTATTTTGACTAATGTCAAGATTTCGAGATCCTTAAAAGGGACTTTATTGGCAAGTTATGTAAATTGGACTGGATTAAAAGCCTGGACCACTTGGCTTCATTAAAGAACCATGCTGCAGTCTCCATGGTTTCTGATGCCTTTTTGAAACCCCAAAAGTATCTTGTACAATGCCTTGACCTAGCTGTGTGAAGATTGCGTTTGTTGATGAGGATTAACCATCTTCCTTTGTGGACAGTCTGGTGCTCCAGATGTAAGGTACCAATAAATGCCAGGTAATGTAGAATATGTGACTGTCCAACCAGTCCAGAAACAATGAGGCATGTATTTACTGATTGCCCTAAGTTAGAAGTGTTATGTTATTGTCTATGGCAATTTAGTGCATGATCTTGAGTCAATTAAAACAGCAGAGTTATGGACTTGTCTGAATACGAATACCATAGCAACACACTTAGCACTGTTCCATATATGGCACCATGTTGTCCCTACACTTATAGATCATCTGTAAAGCAAAAGGGAATCAAAATATACTTTGTGATGAGTTGGAACTAACTAAGCTGTGATATCATTGGGGCTTTGGCTATGTTTTTATTTCAATGTCAAATTAATGAAATGTGTTGGTTTTATATATCGGTATGTATGTTTTTCTTATTTCCTTTCTTTTACCTTGTATGTATTCATTTTATCTTTTATATGTTGTGTAAAGTTTACTATAACACGTGCAATCTCTGCTTGCCTAGGTACCACCCCAAAGCGAACTGCAGAGCGTGTAGTAGGTTTAAACCTAAGACACTTAAGGACCGTTCGACGAAGCGTTGGGCCCACCACGCCAGGCAGGCGGCCATGACAGCAGAGGGCGCCTTCAGCGACACCGTACTTTCGGACGGCGAGGGCATTACGGTGTCGAAAGACAGCCGAGCGCAGGTCCCCGACCTCGGAAGGTCGTCCGGCAGGGCGGCTATGGGGAAGACCCCCGGCGACACAAGTGCTTCACATACTACACACACTAAAAACACTAAGTCCAACCGAGACTCGACGACGTCGAGTTCTCGGAAAGCGGCACAAACAGAACGGTCCGATTCGGTGTCCTCTGGGCGCTATCGATCAAGATCGCCGCATGACTCCAGGCAATCATCCACTCTTGCCAAGAGTGCCTCACTCCCTAGGCTAACAGAAGTTCGATCGTCGGAAGACTAGGACGACTTCCACCCCCAGGCTGCGCTCCGGGAGTTGGAGCCCGCAGTTAAAACCAGCGAGGCCCCACGCTCGAAGAACAGGGACACCACCCCCGATCCTCGACGCCAGGCGTCAAAAAAAAACTCCGGAGCCACTAAAGGACAGGGAAAACATTTTTCCACTCACGGGGAGGGGGGAAAACAGCAAAAGAAACAACCTTTGCACTCTTCCACACCTGTGAAACACACCACTCCCCCTAAACAGACAGACAAGACCAGGTCTGCTGATATGTCTAAAACCAGCAAAGCTACTCAAGATTAATCCCATAGACTTGCTGAGAGAGTCATCCCCAGTTCCAAAAAATGGTCCAGTGAAGACATAGATAGGGTCATGTCAAGAATGTCTTCTTTGGCAGATTTTTATGATAAAAATCCAGAACATTTCCTCTCGTATGATCCACAAGGGGCGACTCCCTCAGGCTCTACTGATCCTACCCCCCGAGTAAGAAGCCCCGGTTTGAAACTCTGATGAGGTCAGAACCCTTCGAGGTACAACCATACGCAAGACCATACTCACTATCAAGGAGAGGCTTCCTTTTGTGAGGATCAAGAATTTGGTATGATAGAAGAGCAAACCGGGACGGGCTACTATGGGGATGAGGACCAGGAAGAGGAAGAGGAGGACCCGGAAACATACAGAGTAGATTCCCCAGTAGAGAACGAAGCCCCGGTTACCGACTCCCCGGTCGATAACCAACCCCTCCTAAACGAGGTACTCGCACGCGCAGCAGAACATTTCCACATTGACACCCACGGTGTCCAGGAGGAAAGGGACTTTGCAGAAGAGTTAGTGGGAGAAAGGAGGCCTGTTGCCCAGACCATCCCTATCCTTAAGTCCATTCAGCGGAGAATAGATCCGTCCCTGGTTCACCCGAACCTCACCAGAGCAGTCAATCCCAGGGTTGAAAAACTTTTCAGGGCGGCCCAGTCTGACCCTCTCTATATAAGAGGACATCTGAAGCCAGACTCCCTAGTTGTCACCAACACTCGTAAGAGGGCTGGAACACCCTTGTCATCGTCCGAAGCTCCTCCCGACAAGGAGAGCAAAAAACTATATGGTTTCAGCAGGAAAGTGCCTATTAAGCAAGGATTGCAAACTCCACCACCCTGTTGGCCAGCTACAACTGCCATCAGTGGGAAGAAGTCCCAGCACTCATAGCCTCTGCTCCTGAACCTTTAAAGGCCAGTTAGCTCGGATTTCCGCAGAGGGTAGAGCCGTGTCTGGTTGCATTTTGAAAGCAACCTTCGACGCCACGGACAACGCAGGCAGATTGATAGCGGAAGGCACTGTTATCAAAAGACATGCGTGGTTACGGCAGTCTGGTTTTAAGGCAGAAACCCAGGCATCATTGTTGGACAAACCGGTGGAAACCGATCTGTTGTTTGGTAAGGCGGTCGAAGACACACTGAAGAATGCCAAGGACGAATACGAAACACTCAAGTCCCTTGGCCAGTTAACCAATAAACCCCCTAACCAGAGAAGGAATAGTAATTTTCGTCGCCCACGCGGCCAAAATTCCCAGGGAGGATCTACCTATTCCCAGGGGCAGGGTACACAGTGGAACAACAACCAACAGTCTACCCAGGGTTACGGCAGGGGTAATAGGAGAGGTCGTGATAAAGGCAGAGGCAGCCCCAACAAGGGAGGCGGCACGCCTCCACCAAAGCAGTGACGCTCAGTTCAGGGTCCCTTCTCACGCAACCCCAGTAGGGGGACGCATTTCCAACTTCACCCAGGCTTGGGAAGGGATCACATCAGACAGATGGGTGCTGTCAACAGTATCCACAGGATATTGTATAGAACTACTGCAGCGTCCCTGGAACCATCCTCTACGACAAAGAGTACACTCTTTAGAACATCAGAAGATTCTCCTCGAGGAGATCGCCATTCTGCTAGAAAAGGACGCGATAGAACTTGTCCCGGGACACCAGGTAAACAAGGGTATTTATTCAACTTACTTCCTTGTGCCAAAGAAAGATTTGACAATGCGCCCAGTATTGGACTTACGGCCTGCCAACAAGTATGTCAAGCCCCAGAAATTTCGTATGACCACGCTACAAGAGGTAATCCCCCTCCTAAAAAAGGGGGATTACATGGCTACCTTGGATATGAAAGATGCTTATTTTCATATTTCCATGTTCCCACCGCACAGAAAGTATTTGCGCTTCAAGGTGGACAGTCGACACTACCAATTCAAGGTACTGCCCTTCGGGATAGTTTCAGCACCAAGGGTATTCACCAAGGTACTGGCGGTGGCGGCTGCACACCTACGCAGGGAGGCAATCCCAGTGTACCCTTATCTGGACGACTGGCTCATAACGGGGGAAACCCCAGGAATTTGCAGGACAAACATTCAAAGGACTATCGACCTCCTTCACGAGTTAGGCTTCTCAATCAACGAGAAAAAGTCAAGCCTAGTGCCAAGCACCTCAAAACAGTTCCTAGGAGCAATCCTAGATACCCAAGAGGGGTTGACCTTTCCTTCAGAAGAAAGAATTCGGAATATACTTCTGCAAATTCTGCATTATCAGTCCGGTCAACAAATAACGGTACGCAAAGCAATGCGTTTACTGGGCATGATGGCGTCATGTATTTACCTGGTCCCCCACGCGCGCCTGCGCATGCGTCCCATGCAGGAATGGTTGGCGAAACAGTGGTCTCAGGCAAGTGGTCAGTGGGACGATCTAGTGGTCGTTTCACCAACACTGGTACAAAGCCTTCACTGGTGGACCAGAGAGAATCTCGCACAGGGGAAACCCTTTTACGATCCCGAGGTACAGGCAATAGTCACTACAGATGCATGCCTGACGGGGTGGGGAGCTCACCATCTCCACCACACAGCTCAGGGTCTCTGGTCTCACTCAGTGGCCAAGAACCACATCAACCTGCTAGAGCTTCTGGCAGTATTCAGAGCGCTTCAGGCGTTCGAGCCCCACCTACTAAACCTGTCAGTGCAAATCCGGACGGACCGCACAACAGCCATGTTCTACCTGAACAAGCAAGGAGGGACTCGCTCGCCAAATCTGTCCAAGCTTGCCCAGAAAATCTGGATATGGGCACTCAGACGGAACATCTTCCTGTCATCACAACATGTTCCAGGGGAGCTCAATTCCCTAGCGGATGCTCTGAGCAGAGACTCCCTCCCAGAGGAACACGAATGGGTTCTACACAGAGAGGTCGTAGAAGATATCTTCTCTCAGTGGGGTTTCCCCACTATAGACCGATTCGCCACAAGCGAAAACAGACAATGCCCAGGATTTGCATCCAGGTTCCCCCAACCAGACTCCCAGGGGAACGCCCTGTGGATGAACTGGTCAGGGATGTTTGCGTACGCATTTCCACCAACTCCTCATCAAGAAAGTGGTGAACAATATGAACAGAGAGTCGATGACGCTCGTCCTAGTTGCTCCCATGTGGGCAAGACAACCGTGGTTCCCACACCTACGCAGGATGGCGGTGTGCGAGCCCATCAAACTTCCGGCATGGTACAACCTATTGTCCCAGCACCAAGGTCAAACAGTGCACCAGCAACCCAACTCAATGAACCTGGCAGCATGGCTCCTGAGGTCATAGAGTTTGGACATCTCAATTTGCCACAGAGGTGTATGGACATCCTAAAGGAATCTAGGAAACCAAACACAAGGCACTGTTTGACAAGTGGAAGAGGTTCGTTATCTGGTGCCAGAGTAGATCAATCAACCCCGTTGATTGCACTCCTTCCACTTTGTTACATACATGCTCCACCTGCTGGATGCAGGATTGGTTTTTAACTCACTGAAAGTACACCTGGCAGCCCTGTCGGCTTACACCACTTCCCATAGCAAGGTTTCGTGGTGGAAAGTACCAGTAGTTAAAGCCTTCATGGAAGGAGTAAAGAGACTTCACCCTCCCATTTCGAACCCACCACCAGGGTGGGACCTTAATGTGGTGCTAACCAAGCTCATGGGCCCCCCTTTCGAACCCATGCATAAAAGCAGTCTCAAACACCTGACTTATAAAACGGCCTTCTTAGTAGCTATTACTTCTATAAGAAGGGTCAGTGAAATTCAGGCTCTGTCAGTGCAGGATCCCTTCTTTACTGTCCATAAAGACAAACTGATTTTACGCACACACCCTAGGTTTTCACCTAAATTTATATCTAAATTCCATGTAAACCAGTCCATCGAGCTTCCGGCTTTCTTCCAGGACCCGCAAATCTCGGCTGAGGTGAAACTACACACCCTAGATGTGCGTAGGGCGGTCCTCTACTATGTAAATAAGACCAGACCACTAAGAAAAACAGTTCAACTGTTTGTCTCCGTAGCTACAGGCAGAGAGGGGGATCGCGTCTCCAAAGGTGCCATCTCGAACTGGATTATTAACTGTATCCAGCTGTGTTACTCACTTTCTGAAAGAACTCTGCCTTTCACGCCAAGAGCCCACTCTACTAGAGGCATTGGGGCCACTCTGGCTTTCATTGCAAATGTACCCCTTGACACCATTTGCAAAGCAGCTACTTGGAGCTATAGTCACACTTTTACTCAGCATTACTGCATTGACACCCATTCCAAAGCAGATACACAAGTGGGACAAGCGGTTCTAAGACACTTATTTGCTCATGACCCTTCTCACATCCCACCTCCTTCTTCAGGTACTGCTCGCTAATCTATGCACAGCATGTGATCTAAGCAGATTCCACAAGCCTCAGAAGGGATACATTACTCACCGTAATAGTATTTCTGATGCTTGTATCTGCTTAGATCAACATGCGACCCACCCTTCCTCCCCTCTGAGAGAAGGCGCATGATGGCTTGTAGTCTTACCTTTCTGCCTATCTGCTTGGATTATCTGTACTCGCGCTACTCCTCATGCTACCTCATGTCAGAAAAAATACAATCTGAGGATCCTAGACGCGTGTGGGATCTTGGGTACAGTGGACGTCACACTAGGGATAGTATTACTGGCATGCCCTGTGTCGAAAGCTCAATTTCGAGTTTCGAAAACAAACTGTAATACTCCGCAGCTTCCACTAGATGGCCTATGCACAGCATGTGAATCTAAGCAGATACAAGCATCAGAAATACGATATATATATTTGGTCAAGTGCTACTGTTTGAAGTCAAATGTTCGGACAGAAACCAGGTTTTGGTCAATATATTTTCTGAAACTCCTTCTTTTGCCTCCCATATGCTCTAGGTAATCTTCCATTTCTTACAAACTACTCTATGAAAGCCCTATTCTCCACACCCATGCTTAGCAAACTGGACTACTGGCCGAGCCTACACCTTGGCCTTCCTCTCTACTCCTTCCTCCAGACATGTCAACTTTGCTACCCACATCCCCTCCTATCCAGATCCTCCCCCACCGCTTCTACCTAACGATAACATGCTGGTTGGGTCTCCATGGACAACCTCTCACTTTTCATTGTCCTTCTACTAGTGTACTAAACTACCAATGGTCTTGCTCCTCAGTAACCATCTTATTTTAGATAAGTCTACTAACCATCTTGTTCCCGCCACTCCTTCTCTGCACTCAACCTCAATTCTACTTGCCAAGCTCCGCTGGAACCCGCTAGCCATCCCAAGAAAAGCCAACCCAACTGTGGATTTATTTAAAACTCTGCTTAAACTTCTTTTAATTGCTGAAGAGGGAGCTCCCTCTGCACTCTTGTCCCATTCTCCCAACCCGGCCCCAGCACTCCTTCCAGTGATACTTTAATAATGTAATGTGTACATTTATACAGTATTCCTGCACCCACCCCTTAAGCTTGTTACTTTTGTAAATCAGCTTTGTAAGGCATCCTCCTCTCCCGCTACTATGTCTTCCTTTGCCCCCACCAATCCTGGTGATTACCCTACTCCTCATAGCTAATCCTTCCTCTGCCTCTACTGACCCACTGTCCTTGCGTATTGTGAAGCACATGGATGCCTGTGTTGATCCACATCATACTTCACTCTTCTGTTGATAATGCTACTTTTCCCTCATCCTATAAATCAGATATTGTCATCCCTCTCCTTAAGAACTCTGGTCTCGATCCTAACTGTCCTGCCAACTTTTGTTCTGTCTCTCTTCTACCAAACTATTCCAAATTCCTAGAGCAAGTAATATGCAATCGACTCACTGAGATCCTTGATGCTCACAACTTCTGTGACCCTCTTCAATCTGGCTTCCGATCTCTGCATTCTACCATGACAGACCTCCTAAATGTCTGCAACTTCATCTCTTATGTACGTCACGTGTTCATCTATTCTTAATCTTGATCCCTCTACTGCCTTCGATATGGTCAACCATTCTGACCTTCTCTCTACATTCTTTGTCATCCGATATAAGGCCCTTGCTTGGTTTGCTTTATACCTTTTCCCTCAAGACTTGCCGGTGTCCTGGAACAGCCTTTTCTCCTGACTCGCACTCATACTCTACTTTTGCAGATCCCCAAGGGTCTGTCCTTGGGCAACTTCTCTTCACTCACTATACTTCAACTTTTGGCGCATTGATCTCTTACAGCTTCTCCTATCAACTCTTCGCTAACAGCACTCCGATGATCTCCTTTCCCTCCTTATATGACAAGCTATTGTCAAAAAGTCATTGTCTCTCTGCCATCAAATATTGGGTTGTGACTCAGTCGCTCATGCTCATCTCTACTAAGTCTGACAACTACTTTCTAGCCAAACAGACTATCTGTTCCTCTCCCACTTTCCTTTCCTCTTCGGACTGCCTTCATTATTCTGCTTCCACTCGTAACCTTGGTGTCCTCTTTGACACATCTCACAACTTCTCGCTCTTCATCGCCAAATCTACCACTGCGGCCAGACTCTACCACCTCTATATCGGAAAAATCCATAATCTTCCTTCCAATACTGCTGAACAGCTAACCTCCTCCTTACTCCTTTTTACACCTGGCTACTGTGCCCATATGACCTTACCAACTATGCGTTTTCACCTCTTGACAAGTACTCTCTGCAGACCGCACACTTTTCAACCTTTGTTGCTTTACCCCCACTTCCTCTGTGTATGGCCTGATTAGTTTGTTATGTATGAAACAAAGAGCCAAGTATAAACCTCTCGTCATCTTCAAAATGATCCATGGACTGGCAATATGTTACCTATCTGCTCATCACACTCCCTACTATCCAGGTCGTTTGTTACGATTATCCTCGGCTCACCTCCTTGCCACTACGCCGCTCCCTCTCATTTCCGCTCTCCATCACTTCGCTCCCCTACTCCGGAATGCGCTCGCTCTGCATACTACTTCAACTCTACTACTATTTAAATCCAAATTCAAAGCCCTCCTTTTAGATTAACCCGTTTCCTAGCACTCCACTCCATAACCCTGCTTCCCTCTCTCTCTACTTTCACGGACAACCCTACACTTTTCCGTCACCCCTTTATCATTAATTTAGCACTTTCTCCACCATCCCGGTCCTATGTTGTTCTGTCCTGTCCTCTTATCTGGTTTGTATTTCCACCTTCCTTTGCAATATCTAGTCTTCAAGTCACATTCTCTCACCTTAATGTCAAGGACACATGTCCTCTGCGCTGTTATCATGGTTACATTTTGTACTAAACACCATCAAACACTGGCCCGCCACTTCTCATCTTTGTGCTGTTGTACATACACCCTTTGGGGTGGGGGAGAATACCTCTGCTATTCTGATAGATATTTACATCCCTGTGCTTCAAATACAAATTAACAGCCGACTACTACACTAGGATGTAAAAAAACAGCAAAAGAGTTATAGCCATTGGATGTTTAGCTATTGGTAACAGCGATTTGTTGGCAATACTTTATCTTCTGCGGATATTTCAAAAAAGTTGCCTTTGTGGATTTGTCACAAATTCCTATTGTATTTTTGTTGGCTAGAAAGTTTGGTGACATCCTGATATGTACAGGGTGGTAGAATGCCTGGGATGTCATGAATTTAGATATCTTCGGCACCCGTGAAATCCTTGGGTATGTAAACATTTGTAGTATACAGGAAAAATGTTCTAACCAAATTGTACCATTCAAAATAAATACAGGCAAAGCTAGTGCAGAGAATCTTGCATCTTGCATTTTGCTATAACTTCTCCTCTTGTTTTTGAGTAGATGTAAATGTAGTTGGACAAGCAAAATAAAAACGTGTACTTTATACTCATGATAATTCTTATGCCCAATGGTCAGTGTGACTACTTCTGCTGCCCTGGTAATTAACTCATGTTTGCCCAATATGCTGTTCCCTGTTTAAAAATTTCAGAGCTTCTGACACAAAAGCATTGTGGACCTTTCTTTAATTTCCATCTGCTTTCTTCTAGACAATCTGGGAGCAGGAGCGGGTTCCTCTGTGGATTCGCCCATACAAAATCCTGGTAATCTCCTCCGACAGTGGTATGATAGAACCAATCGTAAATGCTGTCTCCATCCATCAGGTGAAAAAGCAATCCCAGCTTTTGCTGCTTGACTACTTCCTTCAAGAGCATGGCAACTACACCACAGAGGCGTTCCTGTCTGCCCAGCGCAACTTTGTTCAGAGCTGTGCGGGCTACTGTTTGGTGTGCTATCTGTTGCAGGTCAAGGACCGGTGAGCTCAAAAATATAATTTTTATTTTATAGTGGACTTGCACTACAGCAATATATCACTTTTCAGTTTTTGAGTGCTTAAAGACATTATACAGGCATAAGTACAGAACCAATAATATTCAGTAAATGCAGACAGTTGAGATAAAGGTCATGGTGTACGAAAGAGTTTAAATAGGGCCTAGAGCAGAGTATGTGCATGATGATACCAATTCCTGGAATGGTTTCCCAATGAGTCTCTTTCAAATGCCCACCAATGTGGACAAAAACCTCATGTGCCCACCTTCACCAATTTGCCCTATCCCACGAGTTGATTTTGCTTCCCAAGGTGGAAGATGTTTCTGTCCCAGTACCAAATGCACACTTTTTGCTATACATCACTCATACCCATCTACAGGTTAGAAAGTTGTTGAAAACGCCTATGGTAAAATAATACTAAATGTATTCATTTGCAGTCCTTATCGCATAACCTCACAGCTCTTAAAGGTGATATAAGTGGTAGCATTGATCTATAAATCTTCAAATATAAAAAAGGCCCCACATATCTAGTGGTACTGAACAGGTGTGAGCCTACCAATCCAATATTGCCTACCAATTTCCGTTTGCTCACCCTTGTTGCACAAAGTTCCTGATACCTCATGTTGAAAAAGGTTTGGTAGAAGCCACCAACTCGCTTTAGGCTCTGAGTGTAGGGGATAGTTGTGCTGTGCAACACTGGCCACATTTTACACAGGTTGATGCTTGTGTAACATGCACCAAGTGATTGAGACAAGGGTTCAGAAGAGAATATTTGCTCTCACCTACGTGCGGTTGGGCTATTGAAAGCAGCAGTAATCTGGCAGTGATTCAGTTACTGCTACTTTACCAAACCACGCAACTATGATTTAGCAGTAAATTGGATGGTTTACCTGCAGCAAAATAGGTGCTGCTGGGTCCCAGTAAATGTCAATTTTGGTGATTTCTCGATGTTAGTGGAGATGTTCAGTAGCTTCATTAGGTGGTGAAGCATGGTCATCGTGGGAGAGGCAGTCAAAAGTTAGCAAGATCGGGGTGCCCCATTGAATATATGGGAAGTGTATTTTATTTAATGGTGCAATAACTGATCTACTACTTTTAGGGGGACTTGGAGTGGGGTAGGGACGATATTTCTCTATGAATGGAAACACAGGCCACTAGGTTTTCAGTTCTGCATGTCCAGATTGTTTACTGTATTTGTTTTTTCTAATCCTATGATCCCTTCCTCTTTTTCCTAATGCTGTGTGTTCGCCTTCTTTGCCTGCGTCATGCTTCCCTGCTCTCCCTCCCGGCCCTGTGCTCCCATTGTCCCACCTATCCATGCTGCTCTCATTTCGCTGCTCCTGCACCCCTTTACGTGCTGCTCCTGTTCCCCTTTGTGCGCTGCTTTATTTGTTGCCCTGTGCCCTGCTCGTTTGGCCTACCTTTGCCCTGCTTTCCTGCCCTCTTCATTGCATGCTCCCTTTCTTTTCCTGTCCTAATCTCACCTTTTGCCAACCTATGCTTCCATTCTGTCCTGTGCTTCCCCGCCCCATGTTATTTTCTCTCTACAGGCACAATGGGAACATCTTGCTGGATGCGGAGGGTCACATCATCCACATTGACTTTGGGTTCATCCTCTCCAGCTCTCCGCGGAACCTTGGATTTGAAACCTCTGCTTTCAAGCTCACCTCTGAGTTTGTAGATGTAAGTGTAGAGGAATTGATGGCGCATTTAGTTAAGGGTTTGTCTATGTAAATGTAACACAAATCGAAGCTTTTCACACCTCTGAGTTTGTTGATATAAGTGCAGAGTCAACTGGAGCATATTTGATTACAAGAATGTTCATTTTTATGTACAGTGACCGCTCACGAAGAATGTAATCCAACAGGTGCACACGAATGAAGTGAAGAATTATCCAGCTTTTTGCGCTGGATCAGGAGGAAAAGTTTCTTGCTGTGTTTGCATCTCTGACATCCAGCACTGAGGTAGCATTAGTGCAGTGTCTATCTGGCAGCTGAACACAAAATTTCACGCAGGCACTTTCATTGCAGATAAAAGGGCAACATTATTGGTGAACTCTGATTGAAAGTAGTATACTTATTATTCTGGAGTTTCACTAAAGTCCACCGTTGGTAGGACGAGAAGCCTCACCTTAGATGTACAGGCTCCAATTATTCGATTTGTCCAGAACCACCCAAAAGGTTTGATAGCTATGGTTGAGCAGCCAGTCTTACTCTAGGTGGGAGAAGTGCTGGAGATGAGTACAAAGACCTTTTAAGCACACGTGTAGTCAAGGAGAAATGTACACACTGTAGTTATATCAAAACATGCTTATTTATTATATGTACTAGGCAATGTTCAATTCAAAACAATTCAGGTAAGTAAAATTAGTTCAGATATTTAAACTAGATATTTGTTCTAGCAATCCTCATTTCAAACAGACCTTTAAATGATGATCGGGTAAGTACAAGAGTGGTTTCAGGTTAGCAAATCATATGTTAAACATTCACTGAATTGCCAACACTGGTAAGTTAACAACTCTAGGCAAGCCTCATCTTTGGAAGTACAACCTTATCTGGGGAATGAGTGGCTCAAAAGGTCCGATGGGGGCAGTGGGACGGGATGGGGAGGGACTTGTGACCCTTGGCCGGCAGAACAAATGATGCAGACTGTCAAATAGCAGAAGAAGCTTTTACGTAACCAGAAAGTAATGGAATTTGATTCAAAAGGTTCAGGGGGTCTACGTAGGCACCTAAAGGATTTCCGCCTATAGGACTTATGTCCTTGGGCCTGGGCGAACACGATTGGGTCATCCACTGCAATGGGACTCAAAAATCTCAGGCGGAGGGAACAGCAATGCAAAAACTGCCTAGGTAAGTACCCAGGAGTTGGAACCTTCTATGATTATGAAGAAGAGAAATGTCACAGGCTGGTCTCCAAGTAGCTCTGGTTTGGGTATCTGGCCTTGGCGGCTGGATGAGAAACGTTTCTCCGACTCAGTCACAGGGATGCCCAGCAGACGATCTTTGCAGCACTTGGATGTGGCGGCTCGACACGGGGTTTGTAGCAGCAATGGTTGTCACTTGGGAAGACTTTCTTCCTTCTCTCAGTCCTCAATTCTTCTGAGCAGACTTCTTCAATAAGGATGGATTCTCTGTAGGCCCAGGCTGATGGTAACAAGTTTGCAACTGGAATGGCGCTCGACAAGATGATGTACCGCAGCAATGCCAGAGGTCCCAGAGTATTTCATTATTGCAGGCCCGAAGGTCATGGGATGGCTCAAACTGTAGCTGGTCTCGTTAGGCCCACTAGTCCAAGGGAGGAAGTCGTCCGGTCTGGATCTTCATTGCCGCACAGGAGAAAGGGATGGAGGTGAAGTAGTCGCTCAGTCGGGATTGTCGGTCACTGGAGGTGACTGCCAAGCTCCTAATTCTTTCTTGTTTTTCGGAATGTTTCTTCCAGTGGTCGACTTTGGCTTCAGCATCAAGATCCTCTCCTTTTATGCAGGAACCCAGCCAATCATCATGCATGCAACATTCAATCTTTGGGTGGTGGCTGTCCCAATTTCACCCTGTTAGAACTGAATCCAGGCAGACACACTGGAGGACAAAGACCTGAGGAGTTTTGGTGTCCTCCCAGCTTCTTGTCCTCCCAGACACACTGCACCTCTGGGCGGGCTTCTCAATGGGAAGACAAAGGAGTGAGCAGGACTCACTTGCACCCCTACAGTTTGTGGAGAATTGGGGAGCACTGGGGGGAACCCAGGGAATCGCTGTGGACCCCAAAAAGGGCGAGGACCCCTAGGCAACAGCAGTGTGCCAGAGAGAAAAGCTACCTGGGAAAGCAGAGCCCTCTGTGTTGACCGAGGGACTGCGAGAAAGTCAAGATGACTGGAGCCGGTAGGAAAAAGAAACTTCCTAGCTGCCACGGCAACTTGAAAGCAGCCTCACGGCCGCCCGAACACGGTGCGAGAGCCATGAGGAAAGCACAGCTGCTACGGACATGGAAGCTGTTCGGTGAAACCAGGGAGCCTGCAAGGTGGAGGCGGGCCATCGAAGTGCTGTCTACCACGAGGGAATCGAAAGACACCACAAGAAACCGGATTATCCTATATGGAGAGAATTGGACACCGGGGTGCTTTGGCAACGCTGCCAAAGAAAGACAAAAGTGTATGAAGTGAATGGGAAGGAATCTGAAATCCAATATTACTCAAAGGGTTTACAGATGAATGTGAGAGAAAAGCAAGTTTTGTATTGTATGAAGTAAATCGGATCAAAGCCCTGGCAGGAGAGTAAACCAGGCAAAAGCAAGTCTGCAAGTTTATGGAGTAAATCGCACGAAATGCCCTGGCAGGAAAGTATACCAGGCAAAGTCTAGTTTTCAAGTCCACAAAGTAAATCCTATGAAAATCCCTGGCTGGGAAGTACACCAGGCCAAAGTCAAGTTTGCAAGTGTGCAAAACCAATCGCATAAAGAAGTCCTGGCCGGGGCGGAATACAACAGGCAAAGTCAAGTCTGAAAACAAGTGGAAAAGCACCTGGCAGTGGAGTACACCAGGTATCTTACGAGGTTGGAGTTACATCTAAGTTGGTTTTTGTATACAAGTATTTTGCTGAACAAAGAGCCTTAAGGAGTATTCATGTCTTGGGAGTTTGAGGTGTCTTAAAGAGAAACCTGGGGAAGGGAGTTGTCTTCTGGAACTATGAGCTTTATCGATTGGGAACTTTTGGTGTTAGAGTTATACATTTCTTCAACATTTAGGCACTTAGAAGGCCAAAGACATTACCATGAAGGCCATCACATATTAGTTGTTTTGTACAATGTAAGGGCAACAATAGGAATTGAGACACAGGACACTTAGTTTTGGATATCTTGACACGGGACAAACTTTCTATTTTTGGTTAAGGTATGGAAATGCCTCCTAGATTAGGAATAGTGAGGCCTTTTATTTTGAATAAATGTTGGTAGCCAAAACTATGAACTCAGTGTGTCTGCGTCCCATTTCTGGCTCCTCACAGTGACGTCTGAAAGAACAAATTGCTATTTATATTAAATTCAACATTTCTGGCATTTGGGGATGACCAGATGCTCTTGCATTCCTACATATAGTGCTGTTCATTTATCTGCTTTGTGGATCCAGCACCTCACTAACGAAAGCTTGTCAGATTTTTTTCAGTTCTTAAACTAGATCTGTTGCAGTGTTATTTTTACTTCATTTGAAGTCTTCCACTGGCTTCTAGTCTGTCGAAGTATATTTTGTTTTCAAGGGCAACTTGCTTTAAGTCGCTATACAAGCTCTTTTTGAATGTTATTCCTGTGGTTTCATAAAATCAAGGAAATGTGAGCATGATATCCATACCATAGAGCAGCGGTCTGTAACCTGTCCAGTTGGTTGACCGGGACTAATCTGGACTGGACAGTCAAACTACATTTTTGCTGAAATGCAGAGGTATGTGGATTGAGATGTCCAAGAGTCCCTCAGCCAGTCGGAGCTGCCTTCCACCGACACAAATGACATTTTGCAACCCCCGCAAGAGCATAAATGGGCAAAACAAAATAGCAACGTAAAAGTGTTTAAAAGCCCTTTGGTAGTCTGTAGTTAGGGCAGAGCATGAGTGGATTTTTCTCTCCCGACTTCTGCCAATATCATTTGACACGCTTTGGAATGACACTGAAGTGTTCAGCACCTGGTGGTGGGGGCTGTGAGCTGGACGGTGCAGGAACACAGCGGAAGGTCTTCAGAGGGATGTTGGGGAGATGTATAATTTTTGTTTCATCCCCTCTCCTAGTGAGACCCCCAACACATATTGCTGGATTTCTTGACCTTTTTTCTGAAAGCCTGAATGAGTGGAACCTTTTCCACTCATTCATTCTTATGGACTCTGTCTTTTGGAACTCTATTCTTTGTATGTTACCTGTCCTAGGGAGTCTATTTTCCTCCATAACACTTAAATGCATCTGTATTTTACTATTGCAGCAGACAGCTCCTTATGGGCAGTTTGGCTGGGGACCCTTAGCGTCCTCCTTTGAGATTCTTTCTTTATCCTAGTGCAACTACAAATCTTAAGGATAGTATCGCTCCTAAAACTTTATAGTCTGAGAGATTGGCACACACCACCTTATGTGGAGTGCCAAAGGGATACCTAGTAGCCCTCTTCTCTCCGCTCCTGTATTTAGTCACCTAGACAATCTCCTAGTTATGGCTGGTGTCAGTGGACGTGATCTAACAATTATTGTGTGATTTTTTAAAAAAAAATTTCTACTGCAGGCTATGTCCATAGCCGCGGTAGTACACAATAGGGGCACCCAAATAACGACTTGGGCATTCCCTTCTCTTTTTCGCCATTACTTGCATGGTGGTTCTTTGTCAGCCCTTCCACCATTCTAGGAGGGGGAGGTCTGTGTGTGTGTGCTTTGCCTTTGGTGGGATCCCATGGGGGTCTCTGCCTAGGCTCCAGAGTGGCTGGGCAGGCAGGAAGTGGATCAGGAGTTTTCCACCCCCATGTTTTGTCTGCCAGAGTGCCTGAATGGGACTAGCTACCACTGGGGTTCTGGCTGTCCTGATTGGACAGGCAAACGCCCTTTTCTGTAAATTGCTGACGAAGATTGCAGAGGAGAGAGTGCTGGAACTGTATAAAAGGTGAGGCTCATGGAGTGAAAAGCAAGTCAACCACTGGAAGCTGAAGTAACCAACGAAGTCCACCAGAGATGCCTGCATACCCTTTGCAACACCGGGAAACAGCCACTGCTGGCCTGAACCGGTTTTCTGTGTGACAGAGGAACTCCAAAAAGGACTCCTTCCCTTTGACTGGTCGGAACAACCAGTTCCGAGACGAACTTTGATTTGAGCCATCTCCTGGAGTGGTGTGAATTTCCAGAGCTTTGCAACCACGAGACCTGCTGCCCATTTTGAGTGCATTGTCCTGGAAAGGCCGAATCGGTCCAAGTCTTTGCTGAGCCTCAAGGACACTCGAGAGACCCAATCCAGCTCGTCCAGACCCCGTCATCTGAGTGTGGGACTGCAGAAACCGAAGAACATTGACTGGGCGAATCACATTCTTTTTTGGTGCTGCAGAAAAGGGGCCAAAACCGCAGAGTCACGAAAGAAGTTGATGAAAGCTTAAGACTACTGCTGAGAGATTCCGTCCCTTGTCCTGCCTTTCGACCTCAGACTAAGAAATCCAGAGGTCGGGTCCAGATCTGCAACATCGCAGAGAATCAGCCTTGAACGTTTTCTTCAAACCCAAGGTACTGTGGGGGAAAAAGGGTATTGCTTACCCTATTCCAGAAAGTCATCCCAGAGCGTGGATTGCATGTAGAGGTGTCCAAGGTAACCCCCTCTTGCCTCCGACTGAAGCTGCTGCTTGTGTCCCTTTACCAATTTCTTTAACAGGGTCTCCAACGTTGGTTAATTCTTCTTGTATCTTCCTTCCTAGAGACTAGAAAATATCCACAGGAACTTCCAAACTGCCTTTTAGCTAGGGTTACATTTTGGATTTTAGACTTGCTGTGCAGTGAAACTGCCGGTAGAACCTGAAGCTCTACTAGGGTAACACTAACCAATGGTTTTCCTTCCCAAATATCACTAGCGTCTATGTGTATGCTGACTAAATACAATTACCATATTGCTTTGTGGGTCCATGTTATTACCAATAGTACGGTAGACATGTCTTACTCCTGTAACAATTGTGCGTGTTCAGCAACTACCATTAAAGTGGCCTTTTGAAAGTATTGTTAAGTATACATATGTGTTTTGGTTTACTGTGCTAAGTTTTCAAAAGTGACTCTTGTGTAAATATTATCTATATTTTAATATAAATTTGTGTAAGTGATTCTTTGATGTGCATTACTAACTGGGTTCAGTGTACTTGCCTAAAGCTCACATCTTCCTCTTAAGATAAGCCTGACTGCTCTGCCACTCTCCCAAGTTCTCAAAGTAGTAGATACTGATACTAAGAGTTTGGCATCTACAAACCACTGGGATAGCTCACTAAAGTCTTACCTCCAAGTAGGACTTTAGGAAAACTCCCCGAACAAGAGAGGCTACCCCTCAGCCTGCGAGGTGTTCTCAAGAAGGCGTTAATGGGTGGAGTACTGGTGCAAGTTCAAGGCTTGAACTGTGTCCCAGCGTTTGAAGGGAGTGCTTGAGGAGCTCTGGCTCAGCACCCCCCATCAGGGCTGCATGCTCCCTCTTGTGGTTGCCCCTTGCCTGCCTCTGTCCCACAGAGTGGGGGAAATGCCCCACCCTCAGTAGGAAGATAGGGCTCCCATGAAATCTGGCAAAGTAGAGTAAGAGAATCATAAGTGATCCTGTACTGCCCTGGAACACGATTGAGATGTGTAGATTTCGGTAGGTGGCCCCACTTATCTTTCCTTTTAAACATCAAGAGGGGAACCAGAGCTTCACATGTCGGCGGAGAATTCAATTTTTGGGGCTTCTGCTGTCTCATTTTATGGGACCCCCTAAACCTTTTTTTTTTTCCCCCACTCACTTTGGTTTCTAGGAACTGACCTATGTTTGTGGTCGGGGGGGGGGGGAGACTTCTACTATAGTCCCTCTGCAACCCTTTTTGTGTAAATAATCTTATGATGGCCCATATGCCCCCTAGGATTGGGGTGCTTTTGAAGCACTCAATTCAGGCCCTATGTTGATTATGTCACCCTACATTGGTTTTAGAGGGTATGATTGGTGCAAGCGGTCATTAGGTTTAAGCCTCATCAGTTGTGCAAGCCTCATCAGTTGTGCAAGCCTGTTTTACTGCATTAGTAGACCAATGCATCATTTTGGTAGCTATTAAAGTACTAGTGAATTTTTTTAAAGTCCTGCTATCTGCCATTTTTGTTTTCTTACTAGCCCTTTGTTTATAGAACTGAGACCGACCTGAATTGGTCGTTGTGCAAGATTGGGTCTACTGTCTGTTAGGCAAGATTGTATGAAGTAGCCCTGTGGGAGACTACACCAGACTTGTCCTCTTGGCCATAGGTAACCCAACTTTTGGTCTAAGTCTGTACTACACAAGTTGGTAGTGACTGCGCAGGCAGGCTTATCTCAAGATGGGTCAATGTGAGCTGTAGGGTTCAAACATAGTATCACAGTGACCAGTATCAAAATAACATTTACACTCAAGGTTTCTTGATTAAATAATTTATTAATTTAAGTCCGATTTAAATTAAGCCTTCTTTAGAAGAGAGCAATTGGCAACTTCAAAATACTCTTTCAGTTCAATAAAGTAAGTAACCCTTTTGGGATGGCACACAGATTTTCCTACACCCTGAGGTGACTTCAATTGCTAGGACACTGTGGACATTAATATGACACTTTTCACACTTACATGGTAATACTAATGTTATGGCAAAAAGGAAAAGGTTGGGGAAGATAACAATAGTTAACAAGTTTTTCAAACAGGTAAGAACTTTCCAATGCAAAGTAGATTAATCCTTTCCCAGCTATACAAGTAAGGTATGTATCACTTTTCGAGTGCTTGTTAAACACAAAGTCCGAGGATAAGAGTCTTCGGGGAGCCAGGACAGCCAGTGTCACTTGAGCAAAGTCTAGGAGAGGCACTTCTTGAAGGTAGGTAAAAGTCTTGCACAATGTTAGAGAGTTTTGTTGTAAAAGAAATCACTGTTGGGCCACAAGCTGGGAGGCTTGTGAAGGGCAAAGCTGCAAGCAACTCCGCAAAAGGCAGCCAATGCAAGTCTCAACTAAGATCAAGCAAGCTAGATACACACAAGGCAAGTACCCCTTAGTTAACAGTACCTTGGGTCTGAAGAAATGGTTCCAGCTGGCTTCTGTTCCTGTTGTAGTTCTTGCAGATCCTGTTGTCCCTGGGCCTCAGTCTTGGGGACAAGAGGGAGGCTGTCTTAGGACTCCTGCACTATGAATTGAAGGTCGGTGGCAGCAATGGGCGCAATTCAGATCAACGGCACTTCAGTTTCAGCTTCTCGCTAATCAGGGGAGTTGCTAGGTCTGGAAAAGACCCGGGGCTACATTGATGTCGGAACTGGGGGCTAGCTAGTCTTTTGGCTGTAGCTCCTGAGATTCTATCCGGGGCTACAACCAAAAGATCAGGGGCTATAGCCCCCTTAGCCCCCCCCCCCCCTAGCAACGCCCCTGTCGCTAATAGCACCACCGCGGTTCTTGGACACCTTCTGGACTTTCCTTGCTTCTGGGGTCCAGCACTCTGTTGAGGAGGCTCAGTCTTGGTCAGCCATGCTTCAAGGGAGTCTGGAGGATCTTCCTGGAAATTGGACATAACATTGTTGGACCGGGGCAAGAAGAATTGGTATGTATATCCCGAACAGCCAGAGGTTATGGACAGGTAGTGCTTGCATTTTAGCAATGCGCTACAGATTAAACAAACAACAAAAAGATAAAATAAAATATTCTTTCTCCATATCTTACTAGGCACTTTGGAGGCGCACTGCGAACTAGGCATGCAAACTGGACCGTACAGATAGTGGTAATGGAGATTTAGTAACGGAGCTTGCAACAACGGTTCTGACATTGGACAGCTATGGACTACATATCCCATCATGAATGGGGTGTGTGGACAAATGAGGTTATCTCTGTGAATTCTTTCCGTGCGAACAAACATCAGTAATTATGAATGTTCCAGTAATAGGAAAACCGTAAAAAGAGTTCAATATAAGAGTTCACTCTTCTTGGAACTGACGAGTTATAAACATTGAGTATGCAAGGAAAATCCTGTCCTCTTTCTATGACCATTTGTCTGTAATACATCCGGTGCACTGAGCAAGGACGTAGAATAAGACGCCGGCGGCTGAGTTGCACAACGGAGAGTGTTAGTGGAGGTGAGTGATTCGAGTGTCTACTGAAATATCTATGCAGACGTATGATGGAACACACGTCACGGTTGTGTTTTCGCTCCATGAGCAGCAGTGTAGACACCGATAATTTTCGGGTGCAAGAAACAGGGCAACTTAACTTCTAAAGTTATTGACGACTAAATGCTGGGGTATTTAACCCTCTTTTTTCATCACTGGCCGGCAGTGTCTAAGGAGTACTAACAGGAAACCGTATGTTTCTCTGTGTCACGCTCTGGAACACTGCAATTGCAGTATACTTTGGAACTTGCGGGAACCAAGACACAGAGACTGGAATGAATGAAGAATCCATTTAGTCCAGAATCATTGAACTAAAGAGAGATAAGGACTCACCAAACAGCGATCTTGTATCGCTATAACGCAATCTAGAGATCAAGTGCAATTTTACTTGAGGGCAACTAGTAGTACGTCCTTCCTGTTATGTAAACCTGTAAGCTGTAGTAAATATATTTAAGGTGGGATATTTGTGTATTCCGTCCAATAGGAGTCTGGTAAGGAGCATGTTGCGGACCCTTCATTTCCCTGGAGACAACCAGCATATTAATGATGCGCTGGGGAGCAATTTAATAAGTAATTTCAGGCTAGCACTAGCTGTTGGCACACGAAACAATGAGTACCCTTGTCTTTGTTTACCCTAAATAAGAAAATTGCAGATCAAGGTTAAGGGACTTGAATTGGGAACTAGTGGGTATGTTTTCATCCCCTGGTTTCCTTTTTGCAGGCTGAGGCTAAAGGATTTGTGAATTGGCAGTCTGTATGGGGACAATACCCAGAATGTCTGTACTTCCTCCAACAACCATGTATTGGAGGCGAGTAAGATATTGTAACAACGTAGAAAGTTACTTGTACACATTAATTGTGTTACTAAATAAACGAGGATGACCAGTATGTAAATTGATGGTAATAGGCTTTACTATTACATTTTTATAGATGTCTCTCACTCCATCTATTCTGAAGCAAGGCATATTTGGCACATAGCTTTCGTCCTGATGAAGATTGGATTAATACAAGGGCGATAGATGTTAAGCCCTGTATAGCCGACAAACGCGTGTCGACTTGTATATCTTCTGTGGCACAAACAGATACACACCTGTACTCGGGGAAAGGGTGCAAGAACATTGTGTTAATCAATTTTGCTAGATGGTTATATTGATGGTGATACCATGTATTGATTTAGATAGATTTTCGGTATGAATGTATGAGTGCGTTTGAACGATGGGTTAATTGAATGTGAGTATCTTAGATATGTGAAAAATGTATGTCTTCATGTGATGAAATAAAATCATTTGAGTAAAGAATTAAGAGTGTATTGTCCTCTCCGATCTATTGGTCCACATTATTATAATTACTGTCCTCCAAGGACAGCCAGCCAGCCAATCACCTTGGGTTGCATTCCTGTAACCAAGGAGACTAAGCACAGGGAGTTTCGGGCACCTCCCTTGCTTCCTGTCCTGCCAGGCACGTTGGAGCCAGAGGCGGGCTTCACGAGTGAATCCTGCCAAAGACGAAACGAAAGGGACCAAACCTGGTTTGGCGCTCAGAGTAAATCTCAAGAAGGACCTGTCCAACACGAAATGGCGAAAAAAGAAGACCGGGCCATTTTGACAAAATGGGCACCCATGAATGCTATATCGCAGCTGCGAACACAGCCTACGGTAAAAACACACAATGGTAGGAAAAAGTAGACCACTGCCACCAGCCATTAACTGTAGAAAGGGTAACCAAAAAATGTACTTTAAGTTAGACAAATGGGACACTAAGTAACCCCTCCAGCACCCTATTGTAAGATAGTGTGTGCTGGGACTATAAAAAGAAAAATGTAAGTAAAGTCAATTTCACTTCACTACTCTTGGAAACGGTAGTTTATCCAAGAGAAGGTAATTAAACCTTAGCAGAGATCCAAAGGATCTCTCTGTGATGCTGCACTGAAGGTGCTGTGTGTCACAATGTAAAAATATGATGCCTATGGAGTTTGTCAGACTCCAAAACCAAAGGTGTTCAAATAAAAATGTAAAAATCGAATAAAAATGCATGAGAGTGGGGAAAAAGGTCTTGCTCTCTTCAGGATAAAAATTAAGTCCTTAAGTCCAGCAAAAGAGCTGGGGGTCTCCAAGGTAGAAGGGAATTGGCATATTTCGCCCTAACACTGGCATAGAACGTAAAATTACATTTACACTTAGTAGCCAGGGCATCATTCCATCCAGCATCATTATTGCACATAAAAGTATCCATGAAGAAAACAATCTGTTATTACAAAACCTTTTTACTCTATTTTCTTAGAATACATTGTTTAGTAAAAGTATACATATTTCTGATGATTGTTTATCTGCTTAGAATCACATGCTGTGCATTTAATCCGACATCTAGTGGTAATCGCAGAGTATTGCATTTTTCTTTCAAAGATCAAAAAAGGGACCTCAACCTGAGCGTGACTGTAACACACTCCCTAACGTGAAGGGTAGTGCACCCAAAATCCTTCATGCGTCAAAGTCCTACCAGCTTGTTTTTTTCTACCCATCTAGTCAGTCGCTTAATGCATAGCTTGTTTATATTGCTATTCTCCAGCATGGGGTCTGGCATGGATTCACATGCTCATGAATATGTCGTCGTCAGGCCGGGAATCCTCGGATAGAAAAAATCAGTATCAGTTTCGTTTCTGATCTGTCTTTCTCAGTAGTAACCAATCGCTGGTCTCTGGGTCATACTGCCCCCAGCCAATGACTGCCCTCTCCCTAAACCCCGCCCCTGGCAGCCATCCTCAGATTTTTACCGCACGTTCAAGTGTTGGGAGTCCTCCTGCTTAGCTCTCGAGCTTTTGCTGCGTTTTCGCGCTTTTTTCAGGAGATTTTCTCATTTTTTTGGTTAAAAGAGCCTCAAGCTCCACCGTTTCTACTTCCGATCAACGGGGATCCGTTTCGGAGTTTTCTACGCCCCTCAAGGGTGAATATTTCATCGAGTTACGCTTTTGGAGGATTCCAGAAGTTCCAAGGCCTACACCGGACATGGCCCAGGAGAAAGGGAGCTCGACGCCCGGGAAGCTTTTCAGGACCTGCCCTGGATGCCAGCTTCAGATCGTTTTCAAGGAGGACGAGCATTCGTTATGCCTCTACTGTCTCCATGAGGACAAGTCGCACAAGGAAAAGGACTGCGCGTTTTGTGGAAACATGTCAGAGCGGACCATGAAGGATCGCCACCTCCGTCTCGCTAACTGGCTGGAAGGTAAGAGCCCGCCAGGCGAGAAGAAGAAGAAGTCAGAGCGGTCTTCTAAGTCCTGTGAGGGTGCCTCGGCGACGGGGGCCCAACAAAAGGCTAAGTACTGCGAGTCCACGGGCACCGGGAGCGCCGAACGGTTGGGCTCCTCGGCTGCCAGGCAGGGCGCACCCTCCCCGGCACCATCGACCACGAGCCAGCGCTCTGGCTCGGGTAAGAGGAAGTCCGAGAACCCGGCGAAGCTTCTGGAGAGGCCCCGGTCGATCTCGAAGACTCCGGCAGAGGGGGAGCGAGGCTCGGACCCTCCCCCGAAGGTGAAGGCCCCAGGCGTACAGAAGGTGACGTTGGCCGTGATTCACCCTGCTAGGACCTCGATTGAGGATGTCGCTGCGGCCCTGGCTCAGCCTGTGGAGGCTACACCAGTGGAGGCGCCCTCAGGTACCAGAGTCTCCCTGCCACTGCGGAGGGAGTTGTCTTTCAGGCCCATCGAGAAGACCCCCACGAAGTCCTCGTTGGAAAAAGGGGGGGAGGGGGTGGTGGCCGTCGTGGATACGGACACGACCTCTGAAGAGGAGCTCATCCAAGTCGTGGAGGAGACCCAGCCCATCGGGAGGGATCCCGACGAGGGCGACTGTGACGCAGATGAGGCTCCTCAAGAGCCCTCACGCCCGTCGATTCCGGCGCCCCAGGACACCTCGGCGGCCATTTTGTCAGCCTTCCAGTCCTTATGTTCGGAGATGAGGACTAGGTTGCCCCTTCCTCCGACGGAGGAGCCTGAGCCAGACCCGACGGAGGATCCGGAGCCAGGACCTTCGGGGAGCCCACCGCCTAAGAGGAGGAGGACGCATCCTAGGCCTCCTCTCCCACCTCTGCGGCCTTCTCTGCCTTCCCCCCGGTCCACTACCCACGCGGATGATACAGGCATGGACACGACTACGACGGGTACGGATGACGACGGGACGTGCCCCCCGTCTCCCACTGCCCGGGCGTCCCCGCCCGACAAGATTGGATCCTTCCATGCAATGATCTCCAGGGCATCCGAGCTCTTCCAGCTCTGCCCCGAGGAAAAGAAGGAGGGGTTCCTCTACCAGCGGCGCAAGGCTAAAAGGAAGACGGTCCTCGCTGTACCGCTTCTAGATGATATCTGGGATGAGGGGCTCGCCCTCCTCAAGAACCCTGCCACGGCTCCTGCGAAGAGGGACCGGTACAATAAGAAGTACCGGGTCCCCGACGCTGCCCCCTTGTGCCTTAGGGCGCAACCAACCCCGGACTCGGTCGTTTCGGCAGCGGCCAAGAAGAAAGCGAGGGGGGGGGGCATCGGCGTCGACTTCAACCTCCCCACCGGACGGTGAGGGTAGGAAACTGGATGCGATGGGACGACGGGTCATCTCATCTGCAGCGACGACCATCAAGGCGGCCAACGCCCTGGCCATCGTAGCCCGCTACGACAGGGAGTTGTGGTTCACGATCGCCCCGCTGTTGGACTTCCTTCCGGATGCCAAGAGGGCCGAGGCACTGCAAATCTTGCAGGAAGGTGAGATTGCCTCGGACCACGCCATTACAGTGGCCACGGACATCGCCGACACCGGTTTCCGTCAGTTGGGCAATGGCGTTTGCCTGAGACGACGAGGATGTCTCAGGGTGACGGATTTTCCGCCAAGACGTTCAGACCAAGGTTTTGGACATGCCCTTCGATGGGAACAACCTTTTTGGCAAGGCGGTTGATGAATCCCTTCAGGCGATCAAGACGGAGACGGCCCGTGGACTGGGTGTGCTCCAACAACGACGGCCGTCCTTTCGGAGTTCCGGAGGCAGACAGGGTGACTCCAAGGGAGCCGGCAGCAGCGCCTCTACTTACTGTCAAGCGGCAAGGTCTTCGTCGCAGGAGGCCTATAGGGGACGCGGCAAGTCGGGTGGATCCCGCCGTCGTCGCCAAGGTGGTCAAGGAGGCAAAGCAGCCTCCAAGCAGGATTGAACCGTCCGTCAGGTCGGGCCCCCGCCGAAGCACCCCGGTGGGAGGCCGGCTGACGAAGTTCGTCGGCGTGTGGGAGTCCATCTCCACTGACCGTTGGGTGCTGGACGCCCTGGCCCTGGGGCACGCCCTCGAGTTCCAGAAGAGGTGCCCCCGCATTCCTCCCGTGGCCAGGAAGGAAAATCTCGTCCCTCAACTGCTGTTGGAAGTACGGGCGATGCTCAGGATATGTGCCAGCAAGCTCGTCCCGAAGAGGCTTCGGGCTCCAGAGTTTACTCAAGATACTTCCTCGTAAGGAAAAAGACAGGAGGATGGCGTCCCATCCTGGACCTGCGACGACTAAACAAATACATCAAGGCACAGAAGTTCCGGATGGTCACCCTCCAGCATGTGCTGGGACAACTGGAGGAGGGCGACTTCCTGTCGTCGTCGGACTTGGAGGATGCGTACTTTCACATCCCCATTCTAAAGAGACACCGAAAGTTCCTCAGGTTCGTGGTCCAAGGGTGGGAATACCAGTTCAAGGCCCTCCCGTTCGGATTAAAATCAGCGCCCAGGGTGTTCACCAAGTGCCTAGCACCGGTGTCGGCGCGGCTGCGCCTGCAGGGGATCCACGTCTACCCCTACCTGGACGACTGGCTCATACGGGCAAGGATAAGGGTGCTCGCCGTGGAACACACTGCGAAGACCGTCCAGCTGCTCACGGACCTGGGGTTCTCCATCAACTTTCCAAAATCCCACCTGGTCCCGTCGCAAGTCGCCCTGTTTCTGGGAGCACAGCTCGACACAGTGGCGCGGCGGGCCTCACCATCGGAGGAAAGGATAAGGACCATCCTAGGAAAGGTGCAACGTCTACTGGCCACAAACGTGGCCAGAGAGAGGTCTATCAAGTCCCTCCTCGGAATGATGTCCTCCTGAATTTATCTGGTGCCCCATTGCAGACTTCGGATGCGGCCCTTACTAGAATTCCTCGACGCCCGCTGGATCCAGACGACGGGCAGCTTCGAGGACAGGATCTCGCTCGACGAAGCGTTCCGCCAGGCGATACGATGGTGGGGTGTCCGCGCTCATCTGATGGCAGGAACAGGCTTCCTAGCCCCGGCCCACCAGGTGACGGTGACGACGGTTGCCTCCCTGGAAGGTTGGGGAGCTCACACAGGGAGCCTCCACGCGAGAGGCCTTTGGTGCTTGGAGGAGAAAACTCTCCACATCAACATCTTGGAGCTCCGCGCAGTGTTCTGGGCCCTCAGGTCCTTCCTTCTGTCCCTCAAGGGCAAGGTGGTGAGGATCTTCACCGACAACACCACCACGATGTTTTACATTCGGAAGCAGGGCGGAACCAGATCCCCTGCCCTGTCCAAGGAAGCCCAGGATCTGTGGCATTGGGCTATCGCACAAGGGATGTTTCTGGTACCCTTTCATCTGGCAGGGATAAAAAACACCATCGCCGACTCACTCAGCAGGGAGCTACGCTCGTGCCACGAGTGGGAACTGCGCCAGGATCAAGTGGACCGACTCTTCCGACGATGGGGCGAACCCCAGATCGATCTCTTCGCAACGGCGGCGAACTCCAAGTGCCGGAGGTTCGCCAGCAGGTTTCCCCAACCCAGGAGCATGGGCGATGCTTTCTCGTTCCCCTGGGACGGCCTGTTCCTTTATGCATTCCCGCCGTTGCTACTCCGACTCGTCAACCAGCTCAAGAGGTCCCGGTGCAGGATGATCCTCGTCGCACCGGCGTGGCCGAGGCAGATCTGGTTCTCAGACCTTCTGGACTTGTCAGCGTCCACACCAGTCAAGCTACCGACGGACGCGGATCTTCTCTCCAGAGAAGGAGGCGCCATTCTTCACCACGAACCAGAGTCGCTGAACTTGCAGGCCTGGCTCCTGCAGCGCTAGAGTTTAGAGGATACGACATCCCGGCCGATTGCAGAGAGGTTCTTGCAAAGGCCAGGGCTTCCTCAACTCTGAAGTGCTACGGACACAAATGGAAGAGGTTCTCTATCTGGTGCCGGGCACAGAAGATTAACACTCTGCGGATTACAGCCCCTCAAATATTGCCGTACCTACTGTCCTTAGCCAAGGCGGGCCTATCTCACGCTTCCATCAAGGTACATCTGGCTGCCATCTCATGTTACACCAGAACTACAGGACGGGCGTCCTTGTGGTCTCATCATCTGGTGAAGGAATTTATGAAAGGACTGTTCCGATCATTCCCGCCGGTGAAGGCCCCCGCCCCGGCGTGGGAGCTCAACGTGGTACTAACTAGGCTCATGGGGGCCCCATTCGAACCTATGCATTCAGTGCCGTTGAAGTTTCTGTCGTGGAAGACAGCATTCCTTGTGGCCATCACCTCTGCATGACGAGTGGGAGAGATCCAGGCCCTGTCTTGCAAGCCTCCATACTTGACTTTTCACGACATGAGGGTGGTGCTGAGGACGCACCCCTCCTTCATGCCCAAGGTGCCGTCGGACTTCCACCTCAACGAGCCCTTGGTGTTGCCAGTTTTCTTCCCGTCGCCTTCGTCGCCGGCTGAGAGGACTCTGCACTCGCTAGATGTAGCTAGAGCGCTGAAGTTCTACGTGGACCGCACGAAGAGTTTCCGGAAGACATCACAGCTGTTTGTGAACTTTGGAACTGTTAATCAAAGGAAGGCTCTCTCGAAGTCTTCCATTTCCAGATGGCTCTCCGGCTGCATCATGCACTGTCACCGGTTGGCAAACCGACTGCTGCCCGGCCGTCCGAGAGCCCATTCGACCAGAGCGATCGCTGCTACTACGGCGTTCCTGTCTGGTGTACCCCTGCTCGACATCTGCAGGGCTGCTACGTGGAGGTCGACGCACACCTTCACGAGATTCTACTGCATCGACCGGGATTCCAGGGAGGAGTCCAGAGTCGGCCAGGCAGTGCTGCGCAACCTGTTCGCCTAAGGTGAGCCTGGTGAAGAGGTAAGAGTTGCTTAATGTTGAGTTGTTGTATTGCTTGATATTGAGCCT
This sequence comes from Ambystoma mexicanum, assembly GCF_040938575.1. Taxonomy (NCBI): domain Eukaryota; kingdom Metazoa; phylum Chordata; class Amphibia; order Caudata; family Ambystomatidae; genus Ambystoma; species Ambystoma mexicanum. The sequence goes on along the minus strand of NC_090921.1, from coordinate 738,239,252 downwards.
TGTGCCACCTCCCGTGGTTGTGCATGTGTATACTGCTATGTATTGTTATATTCATGAGCATGTGAATCCATGCCAGACCCCATGCTGGAGAAGGAACAAGTTACTTACCTGTAACTGTTGTTCTCCAGCATGGGTCTGGCATGGATTCACATGCGAACCCTCCCGCCTACCCCTCTGCGGCTCGTCACTTGGTCATACTGCCACTTCACGTGCTACCAAATCTGAGGATGGCTGCCAGGGGCGGGGCTTAGGGAGAGGGCAGTCATTGGCTGGGGGCAGTATGACCCAGAGACCAGTGATTGGTTACTACTGAGAAAGACAGATCAGAAACGAAACTGATACTGATTTTTTCTATACCGAGGATTCCCGGCCTGACGACGGGGAATATTCATGAGCATGTGAATCCATGACAGACCCATGCTGGAGAACAACAGTTACAGGTAAGTAACTTGTTCCTTGTATTTGCTTGGCGCATTATCGGCAGGCTGATCTTGCTTTGCCGACTCTACACCTCTGGCGACTAGATGGCTGATTTCTTTTTGGACTTGGCCCTCGGGCTCGTCCTCACAATAGGGAGAATGGGGACACTTTACTGACTTTCTCTTGCTAATGCCTCTTCTCGACCCCTTCTCTTCCCCTTGTTTCCATATGGCTGCCTTTTCTCTCTGATATGGAGTGAACACCTTTTAAATGTTGCCTGTCTTGTAAAAACAAATTCGCCTGGAAGGACACTCATAAGGAGTGCAATCAGTGCCTCCCTCGTGACCACGACGAGCAGCCTTGCAAAGCCGGTTTCATCCCAAAATTGTCAGACAGGCGCACCAAGCCGTGGGCAGCCTACGTCATGCAAGCTGAGTCACTCTCCAGCCGTCGCCTCAGACTAGGAGTCTATTGGCAGCCACGTGCCCGATTCAGATGCTGTAGACGCGCCAGTGGAGTCTGGATTCCCGCGTGTTCGGCCCCGATGAGCATGCCGCACGCAGTGCAATGGGGACCCCGGCGACAAGGAGACACAACTCCCAGGCCTCTCTCGGCGGGCTCGATAAAGCCATCGGTGCCTGCAAGCCCGCCAAACTTGGAGACCTGCCGAACCTTGTAGTTGTGAGTCTTAAAACTTCAACTTTACTGGGCATTTCACATAAATATTCAGCCCTTGGTGTGATAGCGTTGCAAGACATGCTGAAATGGGCCCCTCCTTCCAAAATGCTTCCCAAGTTTCGGGAAAAGCTCTCTAAGGCCCATTATCACGGTTCTAGGCCTCAAAAGTCCTCCCCTTTGCCAGAAAGTGTTCTCCAGCCTCTCCCCTCTCTCAAGCCCTGCAACAGGATCCCGCTTCAGCTGCTTCATCCTGGATACTCCATCGGATGAATCCTCTACCTCTGTGTGGACTAGGGAGATATTTAAGGCTTGTATGCAGAGAATGTCTGAATTTATTACATTTTCAGACCAATTTGATGATGTGGTTTAGAGACATAAGTCTATGGACACTTTCTCTATACCTTCCAAGTCCCCAAGGCTCCATTCTCCAGGTGCACAGTTTGAATCCCCCAACTAGACAACACTGACTCAAAACTCCTGTGGAGGTCTTCCAGGAGGACCAGGATGAAACTAATGAGATCTACTATGGCCCAGATCTGGATCACCATCTCGCAGGACCCAGATAACTAGTCCCCTGCTGAGACCAGGGTGCTTGGCCCACGAACCTGAACCAGACAAAGATTTTTGGGATGATAACCCAATTCACACCCGGGACTTGTTGCCAGTTGATGATCAGATGCTATTCTACAGCCTCTTTAAGAAGGCTGCTGACCATTTCAAAATATTAACTGAGGATGTACCCGACACAGATTTCGTTGACAATAATCCTCAAAGAAAAGGTCCCTGTGAGTCAGGCAATTCATCTTCTGAACTCAGTAAAGAAACTCCTTGCTCTCTTTTTACTTAAACCATTGCTCACTCTGGCTGTCACTCTAGTGTTAAAATGTTCTGTGCAGCACCCTCGGATCCATTGTATATCAGAGGCCATGCTGTTCCGGACTCCCTGGTTGTTGCAACCATCAGAAAACAGACAGCAGTATCATTACGCTCATCTGAATCTCCTCCCGACATGGATTGTAAAAAGTGTTATGCACTGGTTAAACGGATCACCACCTCGGCTGCATTCAGCACTCAGATCGATAACACTACCACCCTCCTGGCAACCTTTAGCGAAGCAGGAGGGCCTCCAAAACATCCCAGAGCCTACTCGTACACAACTGTTAGTAGTGGGGGCGGAAGAAGGTTTGGTGACTCGGAACATTCTGAAGAATACCCTGGGTTCAGCTGAGATGGCAGGACGTGTTCTCGCACAAGGGATAAGTGCCATGCATGGCTCAAACACTGGCTTTAAGCCAGAATCACCGGCTTCTCTCATAAACAAGCCTGTAGAAGATTCTACCCTCTTTGGTAAGGCGGTCGATGAGGCCCTTCAGACCACTTAAAAAAGAGCATGAGACGCTGAAGTCATTGAACCAGATCTCAGCTAATTCCTTTGTCCAATGAGGTGCCTTAACACCGGCCAGTCCTTCCACGGGCAATCCTTTTCCTGCTCCTCCCAAGTGAACTACGGAACAGGAGGCACTCCTTGGTATTCTGGACACGGCACTTCAAGCCATGTCCAGACCACTCAACGACAGAGATTACGGCGAGGAAAGGGCAGAGGGAGAAACTATGCAGCCAGAGACTCCCCTGCCCCAGCCAAAAAATGACTCGGCGGTGCAGATCCCCCTCCCATGTCTCATTAGTAGGGGTCGATTATCATCTTTTACCTACGCATGGGGGGGGCATCACCTCAGATCATGGTGTACTCCAAACTGTCAGCAGCGGTTACTGCATGGAATTCCTGCAACCATCCCAATATCATCCCCCCAATATCAGACAGCTGTCTACAAATCTGCTAGAAGAGGTCCAGATCCTACTACAAAAGGGGCCTATTGAGGTCTCCCACATCTTCAGGTAAACAAGGTTATTTATTCAATATGGTTTCTTGCACCCAAAAAGGATCTAACCATGCACCCTGTTTTAGATCTGCGTCCTTTAAACCAGTATGTCAAACCTCAAAAGTTCAGGATGACAACTCTACAAGAGGTAATCCCACTGCTACAACAGGGGTATTACATGGCTAATTTGGATGTGAAAGATGCATACTTTCCTATTTCAATGTTGCCAGTGCACAGAAAATAACTCTGGTTCAAGATAGAGAACAATCTCTACCAGTTCATGGTACTCCACTTCGCAATTGCCTCGGCTCCAAGGTTATTTACAAAGGTACTTACCAGTGGCAGCAGCTCACCTGCACAGGCATTCCATTCCATTGTACCCTTATCTTGATGACTGGCTCATAACTGGACACTCGTACAAAAGGTTCAAGGAGAGGATTGGGGCACTAGAAACGCAGGACTCGCGCACTTAATTTGGTCCTTACGGTGTACCCGACTGCGTGTGGTGGGGTTCACTTAAGACAGTGCCCCACTGTCCTTGGCTAGAAAATTGTAAATGGGATGTGAAACCCTTCACACTCACGCCAGGTTTTACATTGAAGGTGAGGGCATATTCTCTCTAGTAATTAATAGGAAGTCATTGGTTTAAGTGTGCAACAAGTGTTTAATTGTGTAGCCGACAGATGTTTTGAACCTCAGGGGTCATTTTCAAGGTGATGTAAGGTTGGTAAGAACTGGATTGGTAGTCTTAGGCTGGGCCGGGAGGTGCCCTATTTGACACGTGGGTATTCCACAGATCTGTGATGCTGAAGTAGCCTGATGGGCCTGGTCAGGCTCTCAGTATGCCGGGCGGCCGCATTGGGTTCTGTCAGAACGTGTCGGGAGAACACTCAAGACACTGGACCACCTTTTCAACCTAGGATTCTCAGTCAGTCAAGTCAATCAGTTTCTAGGAGCACTAATTCGGACAGAAGACTGTCTCGTCTTTGCCTCCAACGAGAGGGTTCAAAACATGTTGTTACAGATCCCTCAGTATGTAGCCAGACGCCGGATAACCATACGAAAAACCATGTAACTACTAGGGTGATGACCTTCTTCATCTTCCTGGATCCACATGCCAATCTACACATGTGGCTCTCGAGCCAATGACGTCAGGCAAGCGATCAGTGGGACGATATTGTAGTTGTCTCCACAGCCCTCGTTCAGTCTCTACAGTGGTGTTCAAAGGAAACATTTCTCCATCAGGGTGGGGAGCACACCTTCTACAACAGACAGCACACAGCATGTGGTCTCCATCAGTAGTATCCAAACATATCAATCTGTTGGAACTACTGGCGTTGTTCAAAGCACTGAAAGTCTTTCAAACACACTTACACAGGAAGAAAGGTCTTGTCCTCAGACAGCACCACGGCTATGTACTATCTGAACAAACAGGGGGACACTCACCCTCCAGGGCTATCCCAAATGTTCTGTGACAGTTTGAAGTGGGCACTCAAAAACTGCATGTTCCTTTATATCACATGCTCCAGGGGAACGCAATCATCTGGCAGTCGGTCTCAGCAGACACTTTCACCTATCCATAGAACAGAAGTGGCATTGCAAGAGCATATTCTACTCAATGTCTTTGCAGAATGGGGTCATACAGACATCTATTTGTTTGTGACTCTGGAGAACGCCCAATGTCCAGTTTACACCTCCAGGTGCCCTCAGAGACCGTCCAAAGGGAACACTCTTTGGATAACATGGTCCGGGTGATTTGCCTACGCTCCCCCCTGAGTACCCTTCTCAATGGGATAGTGCAGAGCATGTACCAGGAACAAGTCCTGCTGAACCTGGTAGCACCAATGTGGGCTCGACAGCCATGGTTCTGCCATCTCATGAGAATGTCAGTCTCCCCTCCTAGGAAACGGTCCTGCCCGTACAGCATGCTGGCACAAGACCTAGGGAAGACGCTGCATCTGTGTCCCCAAACACTCACCTTAGCTGCTTGGCTCCTGAAGTCAGAGTTCGGGCACCTCCATCTACCTCAAATATGTATGGACATACTTGGAGGCACGAAAACCTAACACCAGACATTGTTACTCCAATAAATAGAAACGTTTTGTCATCTGGTGCAATAGCAAAAACATCAACTCTATTTTTTGTTCACCTAAACAAAGTATCCTTTATCTAACACACCTCTTAGATTCAAGACTGGTTTTCAACTCCCTAAATGTCCACCTTGCTGCCCTCTCTGCGTACACCACATCTCGGAGCAAGATTTCCTGGTGGAAAATTCCAGTAATTAAGGCATTTATGGAAGGGGTAAAGAGACTTCACCCTCCAATTTCGAACCCATCTCCCAGATACTTGAAAGTGGTTCTTTCAAGACTAATGGGACCTCCTTTTGAACCAAAGCATAAGACTAGTCTTAAGGCACTCACCTATAAGACTGCCTCCCTAGTGGCCATTACTTCTATAGGGAGAGTTGGTGAACTGCAAGCACTCTCAGTTCAAAACCCATTTGTGACCATTCATAAAGACAAAGTGGTACTGCACACACACCCACGCTTTGCGCATAATTTATTTCTAAGTTCCATGTGAACCAATCCATCGTTCTTCTGACTTACTTTCAGAATCCATGTAATTCAGCTGAAAGAAGCCCCCATACACTAGGTGTTAGAGTGGTAGTATACTACCTTGAGAAGACTAAACCACTAAGAAAGACAAACCAATTCTTTGACTCTGTTGCCGCTGCTAGAGAAGGGGTCCCTGTCTGAATTGGCAATTTCTGGATGGATTGTTAAATGTGTCACACTGTTACTCTCTTGCCAAAAGATATTTACCCTTTATGCCTAGAGCTCATTCTACTCTAGGCAGAGGAGCTGCATACAATGCAGCAAGAAATAGCCAACAATAACCTCTAGGGCAGAATAACTGAACAGAAAGCTGCTGCCTTCTCAAAGTTACACGCTGTATTCACAGCATTTTTTGAGAAACCTGAAACAAAGACCCACCTTAATCCAGGAGGCATACTGTCACCTACCTGTTTAACAAACAGGAGTACTTTTCTCACAGCCACCAAGAGTACTCACTAGGGATACCATGAATTAATTGCCAGTCTATATAGGAATACACTCAATCTTACCCCACATGGGGTACGAGCGGCACAGTGCTTAGCTGTAACGCTCACCTGGTATCCACGGGGACGCCACCCAGTCTGGACTGCTTCCGACCTTGGACCCACTCCCTTGGACTCTTGTTCGACTGAGGACCTGGTCTGAAAACACAGTTGGGTTTAGCTTTGTCACCTCTAGCCCGAAGCACACCTCCTTTGTCGACCCAACGACCCCTTAGTGCTCTCCTCACCTTGCTTTTTGGTAGGGTGCGCTCTCCGCCCTGCAATTCTGTGCAGGGGTGTGTTGTGGATGGGCAAGTCGGAACCTAGTTGCTTCACTGGTGCAGGCCCCTCAGAGTCCAGACCTGCTGCGACTCTGTTTGTCAGGTAAGTCTGCTGTTTTGGCAGTTCGTCCTTTATTTTTGCAATTGCCTCTATTAATGTCTTTCCTTCTTTCGTAGATGCGGAAGGTGTTCTAGTGATGTCGTGCTGCCTGAGTTATGCACGAGATGGTAAGTGAAAGCACGAGGCGCGGCGCTATGTCCTTCATGTGCTAACCTGCTTGTTCCTTTCTTGCAGGCCGCTGTGTTGATCCGGAATGTATGTGCTGAGAAGATGGAGAGCAGTGAGTAGTGCTAGCGAACCGCCTTCGAGCACTTCTGCGTGTTAATCAGCTTTTTCTTCCTTCTTGCAGGCGGCCGAATGGCCTAGAATAGACATGGACCCAAAGCAAGTTCAATGCAGGTAAGCGTGCGCCTTTTGCTTGTTTTTAGATGTTCCAGAATAAACGCTTACTAATGCTGCGTCTCTGTTCTTTTTCTTTCCCCAGATTACGGTTTCCTTGATGGAACAAGGGTTTGCCGAGACGCTGGATGTTCGGGATTCTGAAGCGGAGGACAGGAGCAGGGTTCACTAGTTGGTAAGCGAATACTAACGGTGTTCTTGTTTTTGCAGGTAATCGGGCCCGGGAAGCAGAGGAAGATTCCAATAGACCATGGTGAGCGTCACGCTGCGACTAGCAGAGCAACGCAAAGCGTGTTCTGCAGCTTGGGCGTGGCTTATATAGCCTGCAGGTATCCCAGGTGCCCCCAGGCCTGGCCACACCTAAAAAGCTAGACCGCATGGCTCAGTTATGGAACTGAGCCATGCGGGGGCATCCATGTTGTGAAAATACTATTATGAGTCCCAGTTCTCTGGTTTCCCATATGATCCTGGTGCCAAAGGCACCAGGACTGGCTCCAAGAGAGTCTGGGGGAACATAAGGCCTTTGAGGCCATGATCGAAGACTGTGGTGGAGCCCAGATGGCCCGCCCACTGCAACGCTTCTTGACAGGATGACAGATTCAATTTAAGACAAACTCACAGATTGTTCTATAATCTAAATTTCTAATCATGTACTGTTGCAATGAAACTGTAAGCAAACAAAATATACCACAACTGAATGACTGGAATCAACCTGGATAGAGCCAGATATTGTGTAACTAGCCTAGAAAAAGCCATTGTTTGACGAAACAAGAGGCACGTGCACCAAGAGGTGTTGTTGGTGGTTTCTTCTGCATTCTATGCAATGGCTGATTAGGATTACACAAGTGCACTAATAATTATGAAATAACCTTCTCATAGCAAGTTACTTGATTACATGAGCACTTCTAGTAAAACAGAATCATTTTTAAAATAATTGATCAGAGGCATTGAGTGCACAAGTGCAAGATGGTCACCCTTTCAATTTTAGTACACATTTTCAGACCAGCAGGTGTTGCGGTCTCCCACCACGGTCCCCCTGCCCTAAACCCCCCCTCTCCCTCACACTCCCCACCTGATGCTGACGGTTCCTAGTTTTTGGAAGACAAATATCAGAAACATGGACAAATAGATTGGCGCAGTGACACTTGGTAACCAGCACCACCCACTTCTTTAGCACGATCCTAGGGGTGGACTTGGACACATTTTCAAGCAAAAAATCAAACCAGTCGATCACAGTATAAAAGATAGACTTGTCACTTTTAAACCATTTTCTCAAATAGATTCTGAAAAGTCAAAGCTCTTTTGGGCTTACTGTCGTCCTGCATTTTAATGATCACACTATGAAGACTGAGGATGACAGTGCTGCAAGAGGAACTTGAGCTGCAGTGAATTTTGGCCATGTGACAGTGGAAAGATGTAGGGAAAGGCAGTGTGTATAAAACCAGCATTTAAATTGGTGGACCTTCAGGGACAATGATGTTCATCTTGGTGGCGTTCATGCACGGGTGATTATGAATCCTCCAATCCTGCAGGGTTACCGGGCAGCTTTTGATGGCTTATCACATTCTCCCCAAGTCTCATCCGCCTACTTTCAGGGGACAAGGGTGCACTATTACACCACACCATCTGTCCACTTGATTGTGGTGCCCGACACCTGAAGTTGTAGAATTTGATAATGTATAGTTATCTAAAGAATGCAAACCCGTTGTAACCCTTTCCAGAGTAGGTTCCTCAAACACAACCGATTTCAAAATTTAGAAGCGCTTTTGAATTTGATGGCAAAATGCTAATCTGAACTAAGCTCTGGGCAAACCGATTGAAATGTTAGCTTTTTTTCTTTCATTACCATATTTGAACTGAATACATGCATTAATCAGGGGTCACCTGGCAGAAAACTGTAGAAGACAAAAAGACAATGAGGAACTACTAGTCTCTAGCCACACTAGTTTGAATGCAGCTGACTGCAGCCCCTGGATGGGATTAAAATATACAGTTGACAAGTTTAATGTCTGCTCTATTTGAACTGATCTTTCAGCAGTACTGAAGTATCAAACGTGCATACATTTTTTTTTTGTGGTACATTTGGAAATGTTGATCCTTTTACCAACTTCCGCTCCATATTCTGTCCAGACTTTTTACATTGAAGTGAAGCCTTCAGCTACACTCCTGGGACTTTGTTCACATGTTATGGGGAAACGGACTAGTCCTTCAGACTGTCAGTACTGGGGAACTTGGTTTCCCTTAGACTGTTTACTTTGTTGCCACTTTTGGTAACGTTTTATCATTGCACAATGCGTCCAGTGCAATGGGCTCTTTTTTTTAATTTTTTTTTTTTGTTGCCCTAGACATACCCCAGGACATTTTTGGTTACTTTAAGTTATTCTTAGGAACAGACTGGTGGCAGCAGTTCCTTTTTCTCTGTTTTTGAAGTATTTTATGTTAGCCTAAACGCGTTTGCTGAGCTTGAATACTGACTGTGTCCAAACATGGCCGTGCCACAAGGTCTTTTGTTTGTCCTTTGGCCATCTTGTAATTTGGCCGTCGTCCTGCCCTTCCAGGTCAGAAAACTACTTTTAAGGGCATGCACTTCCCTGGTAAAGCTGCCTTTTTCACGGGCTAATGCATGTCACGTGTGGTGGCTCCCAGTAAGTGGGTTGGGACTGTCTGGTGCCAGTATTTCTGGTGTGTATGAGGACCCCAGTGGTCCCTGCATGGACCACTGCTGGTGTGCATGTGTGGTGCAGATCGTGCCATTGGAGGGCTGAGTTTGAGCACCCACCTGGTTTTGGAAAAGAGATGGGGGTCCTGCAGCCATGCTACAGATCAGAAGGAGCCAAGAATCCTGAGCAGACGAAGGAAGATCCAAAGAAGAGCCGTGAAGAGGCCAGGCAACTGAATCCTGCTGCTGACCTGACAAAGCCCTGAATATATGAAGCATGGAGTGTAGTTCTAAGGCCTACAGGATTTAAGCATTTGGGAGAAAACCATCTTATAGTCTTACAAGAAAGTCTAAATGTAGGACTATGTAAATACTGATGTTATATGGATTCTTTTTTAACAGGGTTCCCATTGTGATTTCTGGTAATATTCAAATAGGATTTTAATTTATAAAAGATGCCAATATTTATTGGTAAGCCAGTTTATAGTCCACCTATCCTGCCTATGGCCTAGTCTCCATTCCTCTTAGTTTGTCTGCACTGATTGACCGTCGGGCTGCAAAATACTATTGGTTGTAACGATGATGTTGGGAATTCAGATTAAGGTTCTTTGGTAGTTGCTCTGAAGTCCTAAGTCTCAACCAAAATCCCATAGGCTGTTCTAACAGGTAAGAATTGTGATGGGCTTTGTACTTTGTCAAGCCCTTAAATGAAAGCCAAGGAGTTAATTTGATGGCTAATAGGTTGTTTGACTAAGGTAGGTTTGGCTGCTGCATACGCACACCAAGGTGCAGTCACTGAATTACTGAAGTTCTTATTGCTGGTAAAGCTGAACTGCAGTCCCAAAAGGATCTTTTTCTGACTATATGTTTACAAGTAGGGAATTTCTTGGTTCTTCCGCCTGTAGAAAAAGATATCCCTCCCATAGTTAATCTTTAAAATCTTGAATATCTGACTTTTTTTCTGCACCATTTATCCTAATCTTCTTGAAGGCAGCGCATTGCTGAATTTTATCCTCTCGAATTCATAAAGATTTGATCCTTGAATTTCCTCATAGAAACTTATTTGGGACAATGCAGTAAAATCTAGCATTCTTTGGCCACTCCTGCTGCTACTCCAATTGCTTGAGGCTGTTTTTCTTTTTTAAACCTTCCCTCTCTTTTCAGTTGTCCCCCCCCCTTTCTTCCTTTAAGGGGGGTAGTTTGTCCCATCTAGTGTAAATGTTTCAAGTACTTTACCCATAAACTCTAGATGGTTTTAATGTTGGTGAAGCTGCGAGGTTCTCTTTCATAAACTACATAGCAGAAGAAAAATGTTTCTCTCGTTTATAGTTTGCCAGCCCAGTCTTTTTATTCAATGCTTTTGATCTCCAAGCCTGATATTGTTCGGCTACGTCTAGATTTTGACAGCCAGAAGATGGCAATATACAAGTGAAGAGTCTTTTCCTGGCTGTTGGGGCAATTGTCAGTTTCTCTACATCTGGTATAAACCCTGTACTTGCTACAGTGTTGAGATGGATTTCCAAAGTTCCAAAAAGTCTCTCAGTACTGACAACTTTAGGGACTAGTCAGTTTTGTTCCTCATTAGAATGAGCAATACTAGCAAGGGAAATAAAGCAGAAAGCTTTACTGACCTCAAAGTCCGGATAGGGTTTAAAAAAAAAAAAATAGGCACAAAGACTGGTGGTTCCATAGGAATCTATGGAGGGAAAGATGCAAAAAAAATGTTTTTTTCTACAGCCATCTAGTAATTGAACAATTTACTTAAATGTCAAAAAATAACAAGGGCAGAACCCGGTGGGATCCCACAAAGTATCTCATTGTGGGCTATATATTGACTGAGACCGACCTTGAAAATCTTACAGCAAAAAACTATTTGATACCAGTTTCAGATGCTCCCACATCGATGTCAAAGCTGAGTCTGAGCAGTCTTGCAGTCTACCCTCAGTTTCTATTGTTTTCACTGTGGGAGGAGTGTGCATTTTAAAATATAGGCCACTATGCGGAGCGTACGCAGAGTCGAAGCTGAGTCTGAGCCAGCGTGAGCAGTCTTGCAGTCACCAGTGGCACAGCAGGGGTGGGGGGGGGTTCTGAAGCGGAGCACAATCTGCAGAGGTTAATCAAAGTGACTTTGTGAATGCGCGTATGCTTAGAAAATTCCTGATTGCACTACCCCCCGGTTTTCTGGAAACTACAGATTTCACACGAGAGGTGAACGGCCTTGAGACCCTTGCCAGTGTGAATCTAATAACGTGAAGCTGGTGGTAGACATTAGAGTATCCTATTTTCCACACTTCTCTGAAGGGTGACAGCGGGTTTCAGAAATCTTGGAGCCCCTCAGCCATACTAGTCCTCACGCTTGGCAAATTTCAACTGGATGCTCCCACATATTCTATCTGGCTCTAAGTAAAGTAATTCATGGTCCGTAGTGGAGAATGCAGATTACAAGTCCCACATCACTAGAGGAGATGCCTCACCCTTAGTGGCCATCAGCATCAGTTGTTCTCCAACATCGGTTAAGTGAGTGCTGCAGTCAATATTGTTTTTGTTAAACGTGTAGTTGGGTGGATTGCAGATTGCATTCAAGTTGCACTGACATCACTGTTGAATTGAAAAGCCATCACTCCTTGCTAGTGTTCAAGTAAGTCAAGTCACTCTGCCTGACATACAGATTCCTTTGAAGAAAATCTCCAGTCTTCCTTCATGCCACTAACTTAATGGTTTGTGCCACCAACACAATTTGAAAGGTCAAGCAAGACAGAGTTAATCTATTCAGACCATAGAGTGTAATCCTGACACCATGCTGCTGCATTTAATGACACCAAGTTATGAAATGATCTCCAGGAAGTTATTTGTAAAGAAAATTGTCACCTAGAGTACAGGAGCTTATTGGCAGCTGTTTAGTTGCACAGCCCATTAAAACACATGTTTATCAGGCCTCATTCCTTAGAGCAGCCTTGCAGATCCATGTAAGGTGTTCAACATCGAGTCATAATACGTAAAATCAGATGGTATAATCCAGAGGGTGAAACAGATTGCCTTAAGCAGTGTCTGATCTGCAGCTTGTTCTGAGTGGTTTGTTTTATTAGCAACAATAGATATCAATAATTTTGTTTTAATCTTTCAAACATCTTCGGGCTATTGGTTTTGTTTGTGAGAAGTATAGTTTGCGTCTTCTTTAGCTGCAAGTTGACTTCTAGCTTCATGAGTTTCTATTGAATATTCTATAGCATTTTCTATTATCTGGTCTGATCATTTAAATTTTGCATTTGGTTGTAAGCCCTTGACTTGTGGCACTCGCTGCCACATGTACTGATTGTATCTACTTCCAAATGTTCTTAAAGGATAGTTCCGGGACTTTTTTTTTATTGTCCCTACGGTTCGGCCATGTGTTTTTAAGCATAAATCGGTAGATCGTAGAAAACTTTCCTATGGACCTTACCCGACTTTTCGTCCATTAACGCACTCGAAATCAGCCGCCATTTTCTGATAATCCTATCATTTCCCCCCATCGACCTGGCTCACCTGCTTTTGCGGCACTAAATCAAATCCCCCGCCCCTGAGCCTGACATCAGCAGACGCGTACCGCCCATTTCCCAACGCCAAAGCACGTTTCGTGTCAACAATCGCTGCGCCTCAGCTAATGAAGTGTCGCCATGGAAATGGCAGGACGCCTCTTTCCTCAATAAGTATAAATACACCGTTTCACAACACACAGCAGCAGATTTTCGATTCCATTACTCTCTCTGTGTTACTTTGAGTATTCTGTGACTCGTTTCTGTGCTCTGGTCAGCTACCTTCGCCGCTTCTAGGCCTTGTGAACACCTGTACCATCTCTGTAAATTATTTTACTTTCTTTACCACACAATGGCTACAATAATGCCGTATATGTACGAGCCCGAGTACACCGAGCAAGAACTACTGGAAAGGCAAGCAGGCGAAAACGATGGGGATTCGGACGGCAGTTGGGAGGACCAGTCAACTGATGAAGAGCCTGGACCATGTCCCATGGACGGCGTCTCCACCTGGTGCACGTGCAATCGGTGCGAGCTAATGCCAACTGAGGAGGAGAACTGCTGCTGCCGTGAAAATTCCGGGTGCTTGGCCTACATTTCGGAAGGCGAGCCAAGTCCGGAATGCATCACCGAGCTGCCAGAGTTCAGGGAAGCCTGCCTCTCACGGACCGTGTTGAGGATGATGGTGCTTATGCACGAACTTCGCGGCACTGTTCGTCCGCGTAATCCGAGTAACGAGTAAGTATACTCTGGTTGTGATGTCAGTGATGCCACTACTATTTCATGGTCGTCTCCCACATATAAAATGACATCTACATATCATTCGAATGCATGTAAATTGGTTCCATATTGTGCATTTTCTAGATAGAATTTTTTTCAAAGCAGAATGACATTTTTTACCTGAATCGACAGTGATAAGAAAGTTTTGTCATTTTAATACAGTTTGCATCTTTCATTTTCACAGGTGGTACAGGCTGGTGGCCTATCGTTGCTTCACTTGGTGGCTTCACGGGAGGCTCGGACACCGCGTTCGGAGAGTAATACCTGCCTGTGCGGTACTTGCCATTAGACAACATTTCCCCAGCGACAGTGGACAATACCGCGGATTTTCCCTGGATGTGCTGCAACCGGAACTTTACAATGTGTAATGTTTATTATTTATGTTCAATTGAAATTAAGATCTAAAATAAAACCCAACATATATTTTAACAATGGTTGTTTTGATTTTTTAAATGAATCTAGTGTGTCTCCATTGAATAGTCTTCCTGTGCCTTGTCTTGTCACACCACATGTCTCCGGCCAGCATCCTCCCTCACGCTGGCCGCCCACCTTCAATCCACATAACCGTTGAACCCATATGCAGCAGACATACATATGTTATTTTGCGGGTTGGCATCAAGCCTCCCGGCCTTGCCTCCTCCCCCAAAAATACTTACCACACCACTTTGTTCAAGCGTTGGCAATAAAAGGCCGTTGGATTTTATTGATACAAAACATGGTTATAGGTAAATAATCAATATGGTTGATCATAATAAATCATCCTTTTGGGCACCGGGTACAGAGATGACCCCCTCTGGCCCGTGCCGCCTTGCCACCACAGGCCAGCCTGCTGCTGACTAACTGCCTAGGCATCCAGGGTCTCCAGGGTGAACTGCACCCATATATTCTCCTGGGAGGGTGAGGTATTTATAAACTCACCCCCCTGCCTTCCATGTACTAGATCCTGCAGCCTGCCTCTTACATGCAGTTAGATGGCCTCTCCTTGGTGAGGCCCTGCGGCAAACGAGTCTTGGCTGCACGACCACCGCCCCAATCCACCCCCCCGCCCTATCAAAGGCAATTCGCACCGGGGTACTTGTGCTGGCAAGTGGAGCTGTCAGGGAGCGATAAAGGCCAAGAGGTGCCAAAGACCATGTACACTTCAAAGTGGTCTATAGAGCATGGGTTGTTGTTCCCATGTCTACCTCCAGACCCCGTGTCTCCTGCCAAGCATCCCCCCTCACGCTGGACGGCCCCCTGCAATCCACATAAGTGTGTCTCCATTCACGAGTCTTCCTGTGTCTTGTCTGCACGACCACCGCCCCAATCCACCCCCCGCCCTATCAAAGGCAGTTCGCACCGGGGTACTTGTGCTGGCAAGTGGAGCTGTCAGGGAGCGATAAAGGCCAAGAGGTGCCAAAGACCATGTACACTTCAAAGTGGTCTATAGAGCAGGGGTTGTTGTTCACATGTCTACCTCCAGACCCCGTGTCTCCTGCCAAGCATCCCCCCCTCACGCTGGACGGCCCCCTGCAAACCGCATAATGCCACGACATATACACGTCATTCATTCACAAACACACCCCTGTTTCGAATTCTTTATAACCCACTTCATATTTCTAATGAGAACTTCTTTGCGCTTTGCTAGTCAACCCGTGAAGGTGCTGGTTATCTGCTCTTCGTCTCTGTGAACTTCCGTGACCACTTCGAGGAAACTCGTCAGTTTGCAACCTGTGAACTGCTCCCTGTTCTACGACAAGAAACTACTCTGATCCCTGCATCTAACTGTTTGTTCGTCAAGGTAAGGCCATGTACCATAATCATTTTGCGTCCAATTTCTTTTCGTTCAAGACAGTACATGCAAGGAACTAGTCACATGTTCTGAGTTTAGTCAAATTATCTTTCTATTTTTTTTAAAGTTATTCAAATACTTATCCGCATGTGAATAACGTGTATAGTTCCAAGAACCAAAACGAAACTTGCATTGAACCTTTTATGTGTCATTTAATTTTTTAACACATTGGTATTCATAGAGAATTGTTGATCTTTACTTTTCAGAACTTTCCACAATGCCTGCCTGTTCCATTGGCGGTTGCCCTTCGAAGACCCATAATAAATCTGAAGGTACTATAATGCATGTTTTCCCTAAGACAATAGATCCGATAAGAGAATGGGTCCGATATTGCGGATATCCACCATCTGAGCTTGAAAGTAGAGTCCTAGAAGTCTTTGCGGACAAGAGGGGTGATCGATACCGCATCTGCAGCAGGCACTTTAGCTCAGACATGTACTCCACATCATTGCTAATAAAGAAGAACACACCGCGAGCGAGGCGAAAATTGCTCTCAACCGCTATTCCCACTCTATTTGTCCACATCCCTCCACTGGTGAGTCAAGTTTACGTATTTATCTCTCGGCCTTGCGGTAGTATGTAGCATTAGCTAACAATAATTTCCCCATTTATGTATCCACTCAATATGAAGGCGGAAGATTCTCCATCCGTGTCGTTATTGCAGTCATCAGCCACTTCAAGCGCCTATCGGGTAATCTTACTTGGCTATTCTGCCACTGACTTGTTTTAGGCATGTAAATCAATAGTTTTAATTTATCGTGTAATTATTTTACCTAATGGTACACCCTTGTACTCGTCCTCTAGTCTTTGTTTTCAGTTATAATTATTGTTATCCAAAATAATGCAAGTACTGTCTTTCAGGGAGATGCTGAGGAGTCCAACGTATTGACGACAACCGTTGATGTCACTCAGATGCTCGAGGTACGTTTCCGGACAGTTCCATCGATGGAGATCATCAGATCTTGCATTCTTGTAGCGTGATTGTTACACTCAATGTTTCTTTCGTTTTTAGCCATTGATATGTCCTTCTGTCGTCGCCCTCCTATGTGTCTTCTTTTTTCAATATTGTGTTCATTACTAATGAAAGTCCTATGTTTCAGGGAGTCGATGGAGCATTAGTCCAAGAAGAAGGGGGAGCATGCAGTTACGGGTCGGCGCAACAGCTTGCAGAAGTGTGCACCGCAGTTACATCGTCCCTTGATGTTCTTATGCATTTCGAGGTATGGCTACTGACAGTTCGATCAAGCGAAATCATATGACGTGATTACATCCGCTATACTTCCTTCTTTATTAACGCAAGTACTATGTTTCAGGGAGATGACGGAGCTTCTTCTACAAGAACATCACCCCTAGTAGTTGATGCAGATCTCTGGGTGGTGACACTTCCAACGATCGAGCAAATCGAATCATATTTACATATCCATTATTTATTTTAGACAACTGATCATTTGTGCAGGTCTATTTAGATGAGCCGTTGACGCCTGCACAAAGTTTATGTTCTTTTTAACAAAATAGAAAACCATACTAATGCAATTACTGTGTTTCAGGGAGTTACTGAAGCATCATCTTCAATAATATCATCAATGGAAGTCTATGAGGAGCCCGAGGTATGGATCTTGACAGTTCCATCTAACTAGATCAACAATGCGTGAATAATTGTCGTTTGAATGTTCTACACAAAGCGTTCATTCGTGTTTTGCTATTGAAATGTACGTGGGTATTGGTCCCCAAGTACATTTTGTGTTTTCAATATTATTATACATACTAATGAAAGTTCTATGTTTCAGGGAGTCGATGGAGCGTCAGTGCGTGATGGATGTGCTCATCATGAAAATATAGTCGTTGCAGCGCAAGAGGAAGTGGAGACATGCACACACGAGTCGGAGCAACAGCGTCCTGATGTTGAAGTTCGAGGCAAGAAAGTTTCAAAGAAAAGAAAGCAAAAGAAGGTTAGTGTCCTGGTCACTATATTATGTTGTTTTTCACTGTTAATAGTTCAATACTGTAAGTTGTGTTTAAACTGAACATCCCTTTTCCAATCTGTCCTCTAGTTGCGAGTGGGTGTACGAACTAGATCTACACAGACAGTGAAGCGAACGAGAGATGTTGCTTGTCAAACCTTTTGGCAGGGACTTGAGACTGGAGATGCATCGTGCCAATGGGAAGAATATGAAGTGATTGACAACGGAGCTATACCACCACCAGCCATTGATAGTGAATGTCCTCCTGGTAGTTCGGATGCAGTCGGAGATCAATTTACAGAATCCACACCCGCAAAAACTAAGACCGCGAGAAAGTTGAAGAAATTGTTTTATTCACCCATCGCCGGAGAAGGAACAGATGTTGCAATGGAAGAGAATGAAGTGGACGACAATGAAACACCATCAATATCACTGAACAATAGCGGAAGACGATATCAGAGATTCTACCTTTCATGTGAGTGACATGTCCTCAACGTTACAGGCCGAACCAGCTGGGATGCAGAGTGACAGTATAAGGAAAGAGGCCAAATTCATTGTATTCGATAGTTGTTTGATTGATATTATTATTCGGATGAAATGTGGGGATTCGGTTGGTGGGGAAGTATGTGGGGAGCCATTGATTAATGTGACTCGTGCAATTCGAGGCACTAACCTTAAAATACATGCCACCTGTACAAAATATCATCCTTTCTCATGGTCTGCACAACCCATGCTGGGGCAACTGCCAGCAGGCAATCTACTTTGTGCAGCGGCTGCACTTTTTAGTGGTTCAAGTTTTAAAAAGTTAGAGTCTTTCTTTCAGTTTGTGGGAATCCATTTCATTGCAAAAACTCAGTTCTACAAATACCAGACCGATTATCTATTTCCAGCCATTAGCGAAGCTTGGAGAATGGAAAAAATGTCTATTGATAGTACATTCGCGGGCAAACGGTTCAGGCTAGCCGGTGATGGACAGTGCGACAGCCCAGGATTTTCAGCCAAGTACTGCACCTACCACTTTCAGGACATGGAAAGTAAGAAAATTGTGAGTTCGGTTGTCGTGCAGGTGTCACAAAGTACATCCTCAGTAGCCATGGAGAAAGTTGGCTTTGTAGCATCATTGCAAGAACTACAATCGCGGGGAATGGTGATCGACCTGATAGCCACGGACAGACACGTTTCAATTGCCAAGACAATGAGAGAAGAGTACAAAAATATAAATCACCAATTTGACGTTTGGCATCTTGCAAAAACAATCAATAAAAAAAAGATATGCAAGGTATTTCACAGTGGTCCAAGTCAATCAGCAACCATCTTTGGTGGAGCTCAAAAACATGTGGAGGGTCGTTGGAAATTCTACTGGAAAAATGGCGGTCAGTAATGCTACACTGTAGCAACGTTCACCGCTGGACCACAAACCAACATTTCCACAATTGTGAACATGGCCATTTGTCCACAGAGGAGGCACGGAAGAAGAAGTGGTTGATTCCTTCATCACCCACTCACAAAGCCATTGAAAAGATTGTATTTGATAAAACTATAACAAGAGATTTGAGGGGACTCACAGAATTCTGCCACACAGGAGATTTGGAGGTGTTCCACAATATGTGCCTAAAGTACAGGCCAAAACGATTGCATTTTGGCATGGAGGGCATGATAAATCGGACTCTTCTAGCGGTCTTGGCACATAACCATAATGTTGGCCGTCAACAAAGTAGGACGACCGGAACTTTAGGGACACTTCGCTACAATAAGGCCTTCACTAAAAGAAGTAAACAATGGGTGATCAAACCAGTGTTTGAGGATATGCAATATGAGTTTATTGAGAGACTTATTGTTGATGTCCTAGATAGGCACATACATGGAGTTGTGAACGAACCTGTGCAGGGGACAACTGCATTGCCACCCAACATTGCCTCTGTTCCATGTCCACCTAAAGCAAAGCTCATTGAGAAATACACATCACGGTTTAAATGATTGTAATTTGATTGTCTGTTCTCTCGAGTCTCCTCATGTCGCAGGCCCATTGAATATGTGTAGCTATGTATTGTGTAAATCAAAGTGATTGCTCAGTGTACATGCAATGTGTCTCTCCACCCTTGTTCATTTGCGCATTAAATTAAACCAAACAGTAATATAAATCATTTTTCAAAAAATATAGAATGTCTCCGTATTTATGGTTCGCTGGGGCTGCAAATGCACGCAGACAAAATGCAAAGATGGAGTGTAAATTTCAAGTCCTGTGAGATGGCCTTACACTGAATGTAGCTAACTAGGAATGTGTGCTCGTTCAAAGTGAAGGTCAGCTGCTTTGATTTTTTGCTCGGGTGCCGGAATGGCCCACGACTCAGTATAAGGTTCTATTGTTATTTGACCTTGACAGGCCGGGACCATCCCGAAAGACTTCTTTTTGGGGGTGTGGGGCAATAACGTAAGAAACGGTAATGAATATAATTTCAGAAACGAAAGCCATTTAATGTTCGTTCATTAGAAGAAATAACGGCATAGAAGGAGTGGTATTTCGGGGCTGCCCTACGCACAGACACAATGGAAAATGCAAATATAATGTAAGTAACTCTTTAGATGAGTTTATACCGCAATTTAATTACTATACAGTAGCTTTAAAGACGGGTTAAGTTGTACTTGTTCGTTCTATGTGGCATATTGTTTTGTACCGCGCTCTTGAGGAGAACCATCTCCTTTTACGGAAGCACCTCAAAACCTTCCTCTTTGCTTCTGCTTTCTCTCTCCCTCTCCCCTGCTACAACTGGTCCACTGTCTGCGACCTCGGTCCTGGGCCCTTCCACTCTCCACCTGCACTGCCTCCCTGTCAACCCCCGCACTGGGGGACTGTCTCAGTATCCTACAGCCCCCCCTTGACGTATAATACCCAGTTGCACTGTCCTAGCTATGAAATAATTTCCCGACCTAATATATAAAATGAATAATTTTAATAAAGATCTGATGGTGAGACTAATTTCATTTTTTATGTTTTTAAAACAGGTACATCCTTCATTATTGTATGTGTCACGAGTACCAGACACCGGCGGATGGCTTTTTCAACCGCCAGTTGCTTCTCCGCGTGAACAACGTTACCACCCTGACCATTTTATGGGACGATCGCCAAGTACAAGTATGCCCTTACGCGGTACTAACAGCTAGATGCAACATACAGACCGTTGTGGTGGCCTAGTGCCTCGTTGTTGGAACAGCCATGCGATTATCAGTGCGACCGAAGAGCTTATTTTATCGGAAACCAACACCCTGTGTACTGCACACAAACATTGCTTGCCTCAAGACGAACTATTTTGGATCGAGAGCAAAGAAAAATGCAAATCGCTGAATATTCTCTAAACATTTGATGTCCAATAAATGTACTTTGCCAAATGTACAATCTTGCCGTTTGCTTTTAAACCACAGTTTCATATTCCGAATTGTGGCGCTGTATTGTGAGATGATCTAAGACCCTGTGTACAGCAAAGGAACATCGCGTGCCTCTAAAACGAACTTTTTGGAACGTGAGCAAATAAAAATGAAAATCGCTGAATATTCTCTAAACATTTGATGTCAAATAAATGTACTTTACCAAATTTACAATCTTGCGGTTTGATTTAAAAGTACAGTTTCATATTCCCAATTGTGGCGCGCTGTGTTGTGAGCTGATCTGTGTTGATTTCCGGGTTCTGTGTGGAGTCGCGTAGAAGACGCCTGGGCGCGTTTGCCTACGCAGCACAGTCACGTCACAGATAGAGGCGGGGAATATGAATGTTTTGATAGTCTGTTTCAGGGGCGGGGGATTTGATTTAGTGCCGCAAAAGCAGGTGAGCCAGGTCGATGGGGGGAAATGATAGGATTATCAGAAAATAGCGGCTGATTTCGAGTGCGTTAATGGACGAAAAGTCGGGTAAGGTCCATAGGAAAGTTTTCTACGATCTACCGATTTATGCTTAAAAACACATGGCCGAACCGTAGGGACAATAAAAAAAAAAAGTCCCGGAACTATCCTTTAATTTATTACAACGCTCCTTATTCTGCTGTACCTAGCTGTGTTGTATTGGTTCTTCCCTTTGAGAAGCTCATCTACTATCCGTTACCCTTTAATCAAAATATTGAAGTGTGGATTTTTTTTCAACCATTTAACTGTTTGCAGGTGTGATAAATGCGTTATGAGGGATGCTGAGCAACTAGACCTTCTTTCATACTAGTGTGACAAGGCTATCTATATATGAATGAATTAGATTGTCTTTTTTCTTTTTTTTACTGATGCAACTGTTATGCTTCCACCATAGTTGGCTAAGTAATATCTCTGTAATTATATTTTAGGTTATGGGGGGTCTGGATGGTGACATGTTCAACTACTACAAGATGCTGATGCTGCAGGGACTCATTGCTGCTCGGAAGCACATGGATAAAGTGGTACAGATCGTAGAAATAATGCAACAAGGTAAAGAAACTACGAGAAAGTACTGCTTTCCTTTTACTGATTTTATTGTATTAACTGACATCATTGGAAAGCTGTTTAGATGGCCTAGAGAGATTTTGTCCATATCCATGACTGATTTGATGCACAGAATCCTTCAAGACCCTGCCACCGCCCTACAATGCATACCACTTTGAAAAGTAACAATGAATAGTTAGTGATCCAAATTTCCATTTCCCTCTATACTGTACCATCTGATACTTCTTACTCTTAGACCTTCATTATCTTTTACTCTCCTTTGTTCACCCCATTAGTTTTGGAATCCTTTTTTTGTGATTTGCTTCCCCTCCGGCTTCTTGAAATGCTGTTTTGTACTTTTTTCCTTTTGAACATTTCCCATGAATTTCACTGCTCTGGACTAGTTTGCTAGGGGAGTTGCTGTTATTGACTTGCCCAGATAATGGGTATTGTAAGGTACTAGTGCTGATGGTAGTGCAGAATGATTTTGAGCTTTATCCATTTAATTAGCCGACACTGCCCGCACTGCTGACCAAGGGTATGTCATGTTGTAGGAAACCGTCATCAGCCATTCAGTCCCTGCAACCACTGCCAAACCACTACCATCCTTGCACGTAGCACCCGCAACCTCACAAGCAACTGGATCAACCCCCAACCCCCCCCCCCCTCCTCAGGCAGCCTCTTCCTAATTCAGTGACACCTCATCCCTGGCGCAGAATTATGACCTGCTCAACAAGTCCCTCGATCTCCTAGCCTCCCTCAAAACCATAAAACAAAACGTCCCAACACCTCAACACCTGGTTCACACCAGAACCTAAGGCTCTGCGATCCAAGAAAAGAGCAGCAGAAACTCGTTAGCACAAAGATCCCAGCCTAACAATGTTCTCTTTACAAACACTTCCTGCCTCTATAAACACTCCATTCATAGGGCCAAGGCACCTACATACAAATAATCTCCAAAGCTACAGCCAGCTCAAATTAACTCTTTGCCATCCTCCATGAGTTGGAACACCATCCACCCCCTGACCCCCCAGCACCACCCACAAAGATAAACGCATGGTGCCACGCCGCCCAAGACACTCTCCCCAACAAAATCACTTCTACAGCAAATGATTGCTGCCAAACACACCACTGCCCCTACAGCCACACTGCCGGCTGAACCCAGGGACTCCACACCCCACCCCTTTCAAGTTCCAACCAGTCAGCGAGCACACCTTTGGAAACATCATCAAAGGCCTCAAACCTTCCCGATACAAAAAGACTCCTGCGCTGCCCCCACCGTGAAGGACTGCGCTGAGCCCCTTATCCCCCTCATCACTGCCATCATCAACTCTTCCTTCTCCTCCTGCTCTGTCCCCCTGGCCCTCAAAGAATCCTGGGTATCCCCCCTCTTGAAGAAACCCTCTCTTGGTCCCTCCATTCTCACCAACTACTGTCCTATCACCACAGTCCCTTTCCTGCTAAAGATCATTGATAGGGTTGCCTACTTGCAAATTCAGGACTTCCTTGAGACCCACCATATCTTAGATTCCCATCAATCTGGGTTCTGTCCCAAACATGGCACTGAGACAGCACTACTAGACCTAAGAAATCAGCTTGATGCCACCAGTGAACAAGGCTCCATTTCCCTGCTCGTGCTCCTGCATTCGACCTGGTTAACCACTGCACAGTCTGCCACTACCTCACCTCTTCAGCACACTTCATCGCACACAGCCAAATGGGTCACCTCTTTCCTCACAGGCAGAACTTAGTCTTCGTGGGAGAAGCCTCGGTGCACCCGACCCCCATAGCCTGTGGCGTCCCACAAGGCTCCTCCGTCTCCCTGACACTTTGTAACATATATACCAAGCCTCTCTTCGACCACCTTTATTCGCTAGATGTCTCATATACCAACTATGCGGACGACACCAAGATCCTCATCCCCCTCTCAGGCAACCGCACTCCGGATACACTCAAGGTCAACCTCTATGAAACAATCCAAACCTGGATGGCAACACACTGCCTTTGTCTCAACGACAAGACGACTGAGCTTGTTCTTGTGGGCCCTCCAACAAGACTAGCTAAGCTCCATCAGTATTACTGTTTCTTCCCCATCGATGGCAACATAATCCCCGTTGGCGTAAAAACCCTCAGCGTCTTCCTGGACTCCACCTTTAACATAACACGGCAAACCAACCTCATGGCCTCAACGTCAAGCTATGCCACTAAGCTCATCACCCACGAGCAGACGCTTTTGTCTTAAAGAAACGGCTAGAAGTGGCTCTAGCACTCATCTACTCAAAACTTTATTGCAATTCTCTGTTCTGCAGCATTGCCACTAAAAACCTATGCAAACTTCAATCTATCGAAAAAAAAAACACTGAGAGGATCACTCGACATCAGAAAGCGTGCTCACATATCTGAAGCCAGGAGATCCACCCATTGGCTCCCGGTCAAGGATAGTATCATCTTCAAGATCTTGTCCATCACATACAGCTGCCGCTCCAACAACCCCCCCCCCTCCTACCTGTCAACTAAAATCTTAAGACCCACTACAACACGGCCTCAACTTCGCTGCCTACAAACACTGCCTCATCCCCAGATTCAACTGCAAAAGTGGAGGGGACAGCTTCATAGCCTGTGTCCCGCACTCTGGAATGAGCTCCCCAGCCGCCTCTGTGAAGAACCATCCTACAACAGCTTCAGGAAGAAGCTCAAAACCTTCCTCTTCAACTAAGACTCATTCCCCCCATCCCTTGTGTCCTCTCCCCATTTTCTTTCACCTTGCCTTACTGTAACCAGTGCCCTGATGCCCTCAGTCTTGGCGCGCTCATATAAATGCCCAAATAAATAAATAAATAAGTCCAATGGAGATGCAGTCAGACCCATGATCCTAAAATGTCCAACAACTTGAAAACTATCTTACATAATCCCAATGCAGCTGGCCTTTGAGTATTACATCACTGGTTCAAACAAGGCCTTGATAATTTGATCAGATACCCGAACCCCCTAATTCTACAAGTCCTGGTAGACACCGTACTGTCCACTGACCTGTTGGCAGAAACCTTGGAAGCCCTTGTTTGATTCCATTTCAAAAATACATGATAGTTATTAGTAAAGTTCCTGACATACAACTCTTGGTAGACTCATCCTTTCACACGCACCCTTAAAGTGCAAGACATTGCATGATTCTGCTTTTGCTACTGGCTATTCATGTACACTGCCATGGAAGACCGCATTTGACCATTCAAACTTTTGTTCAGTCCTAATTTAGTGCATTTTAATTTTCTTTCACTGTCCTTTCTACTAGCTTATCTGTTCTAGAATCTGAATTAGTCATTCCTGTATCTTGCCAAGAACCCGTTTCATCATGTGCATTGGTTCATCCATGTAGTTTGGCGTTTCCCACGCTTGCGCAACTACGCTTTCATAACACGACACATTTCTTGTGATGGGCCTTTTTTGAGGTCTACTTTATATTGAAAATGGTGCCTGATTAGAACTGTGGTGTTTCAAGGGCCTCGATTTAATTGAAACCATCTTCTCCTGATTTGTAACAGATGCCTGCCTGTAAGACAAATTATGTAACTGAGCCAATGTTAGTCTGTCCTACAGGTTGCCGCAGGTGCTCAGGACCCGCCCAGCAGAACCAGACCTTTACCGTAGCACAGATCATCTGTGAGTGTCAGGAGCTAGCATAGACTATTACCGATACAGATAAGTTTCTCTATGCCCCATCCTATACACAGCAATTTGCGGCAGAAGCCATGGTATGAATGTTGAGGGAGAGGGGTGTTTTCTTTAATTGTATTTCAATGTAAAATGCAAAGCAATTAGGAAGAGCCAATTCTCACATATCGTACCTGATTTAGTATAGCAGTTGTCTCAATCAGCCTTGTGACTCACCAACAATTCTGTCAGAAGGAACCATAAGTAAAACAAATTCTGTTCTTCAGCTAGGATTTAATTAAATAACACAAAGAGTAGTTTTATTTTCTTTAGAATTGATGCGCTTATTTTTCTTGACTGATTTACAGCTGTGATGAGTTTGTGTTCAGCAACCGGTGCCTTCGTTGTCAATTGTGTTCGGTAAAAACTCTTAAACATTGAGTTCCCCAGGTTTATCTTTCTGTTTTGATCACTTCACAAACCATCACATTTCCTCTTCTTGAAAAGGTTACGCTATGTGCTTCAGTAAAGCCTAAATCATATAATGAACAACCTTGTGGCACTGATAACCTTCTTGTGTGATTGATGAAATTCCTGAACAGTGGTGGGAAGTAATCCTGTACAGGGATAGACCTGGCAGTGGCTCAAAAGACGGAATTTCTTTCACCCATCCCAGGATTTGTGAGTGGGGTAGTTCTGTCAGATTGTTGGGAGCCTACAGAGTAGCCAAGTCTCCTACCATTCTGGTTTTGTTGACGTGCTGCATATGCGCCTGTATGATTCCTCATTGGTGGTCTTAGGATAGTGTGCCTTTAGGCCCATCTGCCCTATCTCCTTGATGGATTCCGATGGGCTGGTCTTGATTTTGGGAGGGGTATAGGGGATTGAGTTGGCAGTGCTTCCGAATTCCTGCCTGTATGCCTATAAATCACGGCCAGGTCTGGGTAATAGTCGTAAATTCCTAGCAGGGGTGCCAGTCATGGTGTCTATCTAGAGAGGGGTACTCCTGGCAGGGGGATGGAAGCCTATAAGCCATTTCAATATCCTTCCTTTTTGGGTTTGTTTAGGTGATGTTTGTTTTAGTCTGTGATTCCTGACTGGTGTTGACCTGTGGAGATGTCAATTCACCAAAATGCCAAAAGCAGCAGATGTGAAATCATGCAGCCAATGACATCACAAGACCTGTGATCAAGTCCCCTGCACTTGGGGAGGTGAGAGTCAAAGGACAGCTATCAAATAACCCCAGGGCAAGAGGGAGATGAGAACAGAAGGCCCTATAACTGGGGTCGGCAAGTTTTGGCTCTCGATATATTTTGGACTGTAACTCCTATCAGCCCTAGCCAACATAGTCAATGAGGGATCATGGGAGTTGTAGTCCAAAACATCTGTAGAGCCAAAGGTTGCAGACCCCTGCCCTTTAGTGTGGAGGGAACCCGGGGCTCCCTCCAGCCAGACCCAATATACAGAGTTAGAGAATAAAGCATTCCCTTTTAAGGGGAATGCATTTACAAACCTTAAGAGAACATGTGAGCAAAGAAGAACGTGTCTTTTCTTGGCAACACTAACAAGTGAACAATTGGTTATTGCAAGTCCTCACGCAGTCTGGAGGGGTAGTGCAGATACACTATTGTGCACCAACTGAGCAAACTAACTAGCGTTCTGGACTAGAGAAGGAGAAAACCAAAGCCCATTCTGCTATGGTGAACGTCGCAGGAGTTTACAATTCTCCAACCACAAAGATGTCACATTTGTAAAAGAGTCACTTTGTTATAATGCATCTTGGACAGGAGGAAAGCGAAGACCACTACTAAGGGTATTAAGGGTAAGGAGATTCTGGTGGATCAATTTGGACATGGGAAGAGTTTAGAGGCAGGTATAAGAATCTGAATGCATCACTACACTTGGTGACAGGGAGGATGACCCAAGATCAGTCTGGACTGGGAAGGGGCTGTGAGAGAACATCAAGGGGAAGAGTGAAAGGTGCACCAGAACATCCTGCAAACACCAACCTTGCGTCCAGACATAGGACCCTCGAAACACTGGTCTGCTAGAGAGCCATTGGACCTCAGCCCAGAGAGGATGTAGATTAAGACCCATTCCCCCCACCCACCTTGAAAACGGGGGAAAATGGCCCACCTTGAAGAGTGAAGAGTATTATTGTACTTTCTTTGGTGGAGACTTGGGTTGACGTTTAGGATGTTGGGTGTGTACCTGACCACCCCTCCCATGATTTTGGAATTCAATAGACCTGTGAACTCTGGCCACCTGGTTCTAAAGCCCCTCGGAACCCGAAGGGTTGTGAAAGTCCCTGTTTTTTGGGCCTTTTTTATTTTTACCTGCCTAACATTTGGGGCCAGCATCCTGACCAGTTACCTTGTGGTTTGTGATAAGTGGTTCATAGAAACCTTTGAAATAAGCTTATCGTGTCTTGTCTCGCTTCTTGGAACACTGCAACAATACTAGTCGCCCTGTTGCAACTCTTTGACCCTGATGGCATAGCATTTCCATGACATTTGGCCCTATTTACAATACATGACCTCACTTACAAGTGTAAAAAAGGGTTCTATGTGATATTGGTGAAATACATACTAGGTTTTTTTAAGCGCTGTTTATTGATATGAATAAGCACTTCCCACATAATCTAGGGCTTGGTTTGCTAATCTAACTCCTGACGTAAAATATTTGAGGAAACTGCTGGATGCTGGTCAGGGAGTTGGGTGTAAATATTGTTTTAAAAAAGTCATTTATTTCCCTGCTAACTTTGGTATT
Organism: Ambystoma mexicanum; assembly: GCF_040938575.1. NCBI lineage: Eukaryota > Metazoa > Chordata > Amphibia > Caudata > Ambystomatidae > Ambystoma > Ambystoma mexicanum. The sequence continues at coordinate 738,210,835 of NC_090921.1, read as the reverse complement.
TTAGTTGCCAACCACGTTTAACTTGGGTGCTCTTGATTTATCATGACTGGGTGCGCTATGTAGAACCAACAAACGTATACCCCATCCTCTTTCCTCCTTACTGTTACTGCTACTACTGCTGGACTTGTCAGCAGCCTTTGACCTGGTGGACCATGCAGTTTTATGCAGCCACCTAAGACTCGCTGCCAACTTCACAGGAGAAGCTATTGCTTGGGTTCAATCCTTCTTAGCCAACTGGACCAGGAGTTTTTTCTACCTCCTCTTGTGCTGATCCTATCCAAATAACATGCGGCGTCCGACAGGGATCCTCCGTTTCACCCACTATGTATAAAATCTTCACCAAGCCACTATTTGACAAGTTGGACAGACTGGGTGTCACCCACACTAATTACGCAGATGACACCCAGATCCTCATACCCCTTTTGGGCAACTATGAAGAGGCTATAGTGAATAAAATATACTCCCTCACTCAGGCATGGATGGCGACCCCTCTGTCTGAATGACGATAAAACCGAGATCCTACTTCTCGGATCTGACTCGAACTTAAAAAAACGAACCCCAAACTAGACATCTTATAACATCGACAACAATATCATTAAGGTTATGCCTGAGGTAAAAACTCTAGGTTTCTACCTGGACTCCTCTCTCAACTTAAAAAAGCAAGTCAGCTCTCTATCCTCCACTACTGCCTACACCTGCAAATTAATCCGAGCTGCTATACCATTCCTGTCCAATGCTAGCTGCATCACCCTCGCTAACGCTCTTATGACTAGATTAGACTACTGCAACGCCCTGTACTCGGGTGCCAATAAGTATGTTACTGACAAACTCCAAAGACTGCAAAATAACGCTCTAAGAGCAGCTTTGAATATCCCTCAGAGAGAGCACATGTCTAAATTCAGGCAGGAAGCCCATTGGCTAAAAATAAAGGACAGAATCCTCCTTAAAACTATATCCCTCACTTCCAAATGTCTCAACAATCTAGCACCTCCCTACCTATCGGAAACATTACCAGGAAACTCACTTCCCGACCCCTGAGATCTGCCAACACCTTCCTGCTGGACATCCCCCAGATTCAAACTTACCACAGCCGGAGGAACCAGTTTCCCAATTAAAGCTGCTCAAGCTTGGAACACACTCCCTATTGACCTTAGACACCCTCTACCATCCACTAGATTCAGAATTAATGCTCTCAATTGGCTTTGAGCCAATGATTCATAACCGCCTCTCTCCTTGTCAACCTTTATCAAACACCTGTGACTTATTTATCCTCTTACTCATAGCTGTATTCATAGGCTCTTACTAAATTGTTCTAGCCTGACTCTTATCCGTTCCACCCTTCTATGCTCCTTGAATAGTAATGACTACCTCACCCACCCTATCCACTTTTATACGAAATGACTGTACTGTATCATGCATTGTACCCCACACTGTAACGACATGTATGCAGCTTTGAGATTTCCTGTACTGCTGCGCCCAGCTGCCCAAGGGCTTGGTGCGCATTATCAAATCAACAAACAAACTGTAGGGACATCCCACAGAACAGGGACAGGACTGGAGCTTGTTGCAGAGAAGCATTTAAATAGAACCTTCGAGCAAGTGCAGGTACCCCCTACCCATGCCTCTGTGGGGCACTTCCCCTTGCACGCACCGACCACCCATCACTTTCTGTGTGAGGCAGGATGGGTTGTTGCACTTCGGCTGTGCCTCACTGTGCCCAAATAAACAAAGAATCTTCTGCTTCTCAGGCCCAATGGGTTAATGAGTTGTGCAGATTGACCCTCACAGCCTTTGCATGTTCTGCCTCGGAACGTCGCATGTGTGGCACTTTTGTGTGAAATGTGTGGCTCATACTTGGGTATTTCTCATCTATGCAGATGTACATGGTTGGAGGAGGTCCTCTGAGACCTGCGCCCCAACACAAGACTTTGTCAGGTTGAGAATCAGACCATGACCAAGGTAAGTAAACTGGTAATCTACAGGGCTTCTCGCATGGGGAAATCCATCCTAGGTTTCGCCCCACACGAGAGGGGCCAAAAGGACCCTCTTCACCCACTGAAGCATGGCGCACTGGACTTGGATCCCTCAGGGGGCTCGCAACGCACCCTGCTCCAATGCACCTAGGGGGGGAGGGAGGTCACTTGCCTGTACCCGTGTTGTCTATTCAGTGGAACACTGACATGAGTGGGAATAATCCCCCGAGGCCAGAGCCGGCTGCCCTCCTACAGTGTTGCCAATGATGACCTGAGGCATTGTCTTGTTGGCAATAAAAAGGCTGTTTATTGCATACGTATGATCATAAAACATATTTAACCAAAACACATAATAATAAAAATACTGTTATCTTTTGGGCACCGGGACAAGGGGCATCACCTGGCCCGTGCTGCCCACTTCTTCCCGCAACTTCGTGGGCTCTGTTCATTGTCCTGTTATTTCCTTTCTTCTACTTTTTTTCTGGGTGGGTGGGACTGCGAAAAGAAGTCTCCTGTGTGCACAGGATGACTGTTGGTGCTCCGTTCGGAGGACCAAAGAGAACTGGCTTATTCCTTCCAGCTCTCTCCTTTTATTCCCTTTTTCCTAGCCTGAAGCTAGACATTCTCCCAGGGGCTTCCTGCCCCTCTGACCGTCTGGCACCGATGGCCATTCCCACCTAGGTGTGGCCTTCTTTCCCCTTTTGTCTCTATTTCCTGGCCTTGCGTTTGTCCCTTCCGTTGCTGACAACTTGTTAGGGTCAGTGCTTGGTGTGCTCTGTAGCAGGAAAGGAGGGGCGCCAGGGCTGCCCCTCCATTTCTCTGTTTGGCTGTTTACAACAGCTCAAAGTTGTGGGGTGGCGCGTTGCAGTGCTCTGGCCTCATGATTATTCTCCCATGTCTGGTAGCTCCTATGGGCCCTGTTCCGCGGCACTGGCCAGAACATCCTTAAGAGGAGCACACAAGCCGCTGCTCTGAATCAGCTTGTTGCTTCTGGTCCTGGTGGGGTCGTACCCCTTCACTGCACAAAAAAAGCATTAAAAACATAAATGTACCCTGTGCTTAAACAGGAGGGATTCTGCTGAATACTAACACACAGGCTCTTTAAGCATGCTCACAAATGTACTGGGCTCTTGCCTTTGGCTAGGCAACCTCATGTAGAATCCGAGTCATCCTCTCGGACACCAGGCACATGTCTCGCATTTTAGTGGAGCTGCATAAGAAGCAAATGATGGCCGCTCAGTGGTGGGGCCCTGGTCATGGAGAAGGTAGGGACAACCACTTTCGCTGTGGGGATGGTAGAAGCTGCTACACTCCCGCAGACTGCAATTCTTGCTCCAGCCCAGGCTTCGCCTGCTCACTCCTTCGTGCCCTGTGCAACTTGGACAGCACCTGTCTGGGAGCCTTTGCTGAGTTTGCACTTTTTCTTGGTGAGCCAGAACACACAGGGATTACCGATTTGTGTGACTGGAGTGGTAGAGAGGGTGCTACCTGATCCAGGGGATAGTCCCTCATGGAAATACTGGTCCAGCCACAAGGACCTTTTTTTAAAGACATCATTTTGGAAATCCTCCCATCTTCATCCATCAGAATCAATACAGGCCAGTGCTCAGACACAGTCCTTCGCCAGAGGTGCTTATGATTCCCCTGTTAATCCCCCAGCCCCCACCCCTTGCTGCGATCCCAGTGCCTTCAGAGCACCACTTCATGCTTAGCACTGTATGCTGAAATAGCCACAGACCCTGATCAACCTCCAGACACAGGATGAGTTGGATCAAAACTCCTCTTTGACTGTTCCATTAAAGGATGGGTGATATGATAGGGTTCTGTAAGTTCCGTCTCTGCAACACACCTCCTATGGAATCCAGACAGAACAGGGCATCCTCCTCTGCCAGACATTCTGGCAGACGCCTAAAGGATATACCAAGTCACATAATGTACCAACAACTAAGAGGCTAAATGCCCGTGATGCACAAACCTGCCATATGATTATGTATCAGCTCCAACAAACCATCCCGCCATGCACTAGTTTCTGCTGCTCTAGGAGAAGGGAAACTGCCCTCTTCCTCATCTTACGCTCGAGAGACTGGCCCTTCCCTAACCCCTTTGATCTGGGAGGAAAAAGCACACGACTGTGGGAAAAGAAAGCTACCTTAATAGTGCCCTACACTCACTTCTCCCTAAATAGGATGCGATTCTCGTGGCTGTAATACGTTTTGGCACAAAACAGAGAATTTCGCAGGAGGCCCATCGGGAGAAAGGAAAGGGCAGATCCAGGCAGGGCACGAAGGACAATCTTTTGCAACTATGGCAAGTAACCTTTGCACATTATGACATGGTTACTTCCTTCATGTCTTATGCCATTCATATGTCTTATGACAGCTATAGATGCACGTGCCAGGCATGTTAATTATATGCTTATTAAAACCCAACAAGCCCCCTAAACAAAATGGCTGCCGAGAGTAGGACTTAAAAAGATTAATTAGTACCCCAATGGCTACCCCATCAAGGCACATTGGGCTACTAATACGGTAAATCAACTTGCACACCTGGTGAAGCTAAAACTAAATATTCGCTGCCACCAGCTTACCCCTACAATCAATGTAAGGTGATCAAATCACCCTTGGACAGAAATGGGATGCCTGTGGGTCATCCCTTTGACCGGGCACCTTCTTATGGGTGACCCTATACCATAAACCTTAAGTATAGAAAAAAGGTATGTGGTTGCAGGGGAATTTTAACAGAAGTCCCTCTGACCACCAGAGTAATAAAAATAAAAAGCAAAAATAAAGAGGGGCAAAAACAATACTTTTGTTTTAAATCCCCTAATGGAATTGGCGGCCTGGCATATCCAGCCTCTGTGAGTGAAGGAATATATAGGGGAATCCCTGTTCCTGAGCTGCTGTATTTTTGGAAGATGAGCAGGTCTGCTTAACTGCTTGAGGAGTTTTGGCCATTTCCTGCCATTGCTGCATTTTTAGGCCCTCTTCTCGCCATACTGGGTGGAAGCAGTGGCCTGGGCATAGCTCCGCTGTGAATCCTTGGCTGCTGGGTGCCCTTCCAGAGATTTCCTCCTCCTGTTCTTGGCCCTGCTCATGTGCTAGGGCCAGGCCCTCCAACCTTCATTTCACCCTTTAGAAAGGAGCTTCTACTTGCCACGTTGTTTCTCCTTCTGGGAACCACATTTCGAGGGGATTGGGTCCTCCGACGTATTCCATATCTATGACAGGTAATGTCCACAGCTGTGCTGCTTCGGAAAATCTTCGGCGTCTGCGTCCTGCGTTGATGATGTCGATGCGCCGTCCCCGAGGACCTCCTCCGAAGGCCGACGTCACCCGATGTGATAAGTAGGACGCACGACGCCCGTAGCCTCCGTTCCGTTTTTTCTGCGAACGTGTTCGCTTCGTGAATCTCGGTACGCCTCGACTCTTGCTGTATTCTTCTCGGTTCATTGAACCTGTTCGGTTTTTGTGAAGACCTGTTCCTGGCGATGTCTACCACGTCTTCAACCCTGCGTCCGGGCTTCAAGAAATGCGGGGACTGTGGGTCCAAGATGTCGGTCAGAGTCGCACAACGCCTGCCTCTGGTGCCTCGGGGAGGCCCACGATACGGACGACTGTGTCGACTGCCAGTCACTCACGGCCAAGGCCTTGCGGGAATGCAAGAAGAAGCTGTCGGTAGGTTGGGTGTCTAAGCCCCGGAAGTCGAGGTCTACGGGGCTTTTGGCGGATGACTCGAGAGGTGACTCTCCGCGTCTTTGTCGGAAGTCCAGTGGGTCTCCTTCCAGGAGTTGGTCTCGCCACTCCTCCGCCTCTTCGGGGCATTCCAGGAAGCGCCGGCATCGGTCGCCTTCCCCGTCCTCTTCCGAAGACTCCGCCAGTCGGCGGGTCGCTTATCCCACCATGCAAGCGACACTGAAGGAATGGGCTTCCTTCGGGAAGCAGATGTTGGTGATTCTTGAATCGCAGGGCACCGGTCCGTCCGCGCCTCCGAGTGTGGTCGGTCGGCACCGGTCGAGAGACACCGTTCGTACGCCTTCGGGCTCGGGTGGTCGGCACGGCTCGCGGGAAAGGTCCTGCTCGGACAAGGGTAGCCGTTCTCGCCCTGCCCGTTCCAGGTCCCGGTCCTTGACGCGCTCGAGAGCGTGTGATCCTGTGCCGTCTTCGAAGAAGACGTCGACGCCTGTGGCGCCAAGGTCGTCGAGGGACCCGCTCGGAGCTCCGGCTTTCGAGGCGGTGGTGTCGGAGGGGCCCCGTGGCACAGGGTTAGCCCCTAAAAAGGCTCTGGCTAAGGTCAGGCATAGCTTTGGTCCCCAGGTGTCTTCCTCTCACCACCTGGAGTACATTTCAGAGGGTGATGAAGGCTCTGATGAAGGCTTGGTTCCGGTTACGGTACCAGATGAGCTTCTCTCGGGCCATAGCCAGTTTGATGACCTGAGGCAGTCACTGCATGATGCCAGTGGACTGGACACCTCTCCGGAGGTGGATTTTTGTAGGCCGGAGCCTGGCACTCATGCCGATAATTCATATCGGCGCCTTATGTCTCGGGTCACCGAGTACTTGGGATGGTCGGCTCCCCCAGGGGAGTTCGTTCAGGATGATCTCAGACATCCTTGATCTTGGTCCCCCCACTGACCCGGTACTGCCGTTTCATATGGCTCTGCAGAGAAGGGTGGCAGCGGCTTGGACTGCTCCGGAGAGTCTCCCGGAAGTGGGCAAGTCTTAGTCGCGAAAATACCGTCCTGCCAGTAGCGACCCCTGCTGTTTGTCCAGGCACACCACTCCGGAGAGTTTGGTGGTGCAGGCGGCTACGGCCCCGGCAAAGCAGGCGTCGTATCCTATCATCCCTCCGGATAGGGACGACAAACGTTTTGACGGCTGGGCGAAGAAAGTGTTTTCTTCAGGGTGTATGGCGCTTCAGGCGGCCAACTCCATATGTGGCTTGTCTCGTTTCACACACACTCTGTGAAACTGTGTTGCATTAGCGGCTGAACATATTCCCGAAGGGGACGAACGGGATGGTTTCCTTGCTATGGTTCAGGATGGCAAGGATGCCATGTGTGAGGCCGTTCAGTCGGGTTTGGACATGGCAGATTGTGTCAGCCGGTCCATGGCGTCGAGCACCGTAATACGCAGGTTTGCGTGGTTGCGGAAGTCTGGGTTCGCTCCTGATGTGCAGTCCCGGCTCCTCAACATGCCCTTTGACGGTTAACATCTTTTTGGCAGCAAGGCTGACGAGAGCCTTGGGAGGTTGCAGACCTCCAAAGCTGCAGCAAAGTCGTTGGGCGCTGCAGTTCGACAACCTCTGCCTTTTCGTCCTAGGGGCAACAATGGAGGGTGGAGGGGAGGTTCCTTTCGCTATTACTCCTCCTTCAGTAACGCAAGAGGAGCTAGCAGTCAAAGAGGCCACCGTAAGAGTGCCAGCGGTGGACAACAGGGTACTCGAGGTGCCAAGACCGCTCGGCAGTTGTCTCTTTGCCCTCAGGCAATGCCGCAGCCGCTACCACTCAGTCATGAGGCCAGGTCCCATGGTTCGCCGGTTGGGGGGAAGGCTGGCGCAGCATCCTTTAGAGTGGCGCGCCATTACTTCAGATGTGTGGGTTCTGGAGATCATAACCCACGGCTACTGTCTTCCTTTTCGGCAGAGGCCGCACGACAATCCACCTGGGAACCTCTCTTTGAGGAGTCCGGATCCGCTCCTTGCGCAGGAAATTCAAGCCCTGCTGGAGAAAGGCGCCATAGAAACGGAGAGGAACAAGGGATGGTATTCCCCTTATTTTTTGATTTCGAAGAAAGACGGGGGATTGAGACCCATCATGGACTTGCGCGGTTTGAACAAACTCCTCAGGAAGGACAAGTTCAAGATGGTTACTCTCTCTCAAGTCCTTCAGGCCCTTCAACTTCAGGACTGGCTGGTGTCTCTCGACCTCAAGGACACTTACTTCCATGTGCCGATCCATCCCAAGCACAAGAAGTACCTGAGGTTCGCGGTTGGCGACTCGCACTTTCAGTTTCGGGTCCTGCCGTTCGGATTGACCTCTGCCCCGAGGGTTTTAACCAAGCTCATGGTGGTGGTGGCAGCGCATCTCAGGAAAGGGGGGATTCACGTCTTCCCCTACCTGGACGATTGGTTGATCAGGGGGAGCTCTCCCGAGCAAGTCCTGGATCATCTGTCACCTGCCACTCCCTTCACAAGCTGGGCTTCTCCCTCAATTTAAAGAAGTCCCATTTGACACCAACACAGTGGCTCCAGTACATCGGAGCAGTGCTCGACACATCCCCAGGGCAGTGTTTTCCTCCCCAGGTGAGTTTCAACTTGCCCAGAATCTCCCAGCATCCGAGTTCTTGAGACTGCTCGGCCTCATGGCATCCTGCATTCTTCTGGTGCCAGAGGCTCGTCTGCGGATGAGATCTTTGCAGTGGGATCTCAAGCTCCAGTGGTCTCAGTCCTCCGGCAGGCTGTCGGACCCTGTTCAGGTGCCGCCCTCGGTCACCCAGGACCTTCTGTGGTGGGCCGTCGAAGGCAATCTGATGAAGGGGGCCCTATTTTGGCTGCCCTGGCCGGAGGTGACGATCGTGATGGACGCATCCCTCACGGGATGGGGAGCTCATGCCAACGAGTTGACAGTGAACGGTCGTTGGTCTCCGTCGGGGTCCAGACTCCATATCAATCTGTTGGAGCTGAGGGCCGTCAGGCTAGCCCTGAAGGCTTTTCTGCCGACTGTGCGAGGAAAGTGTCCTGATTCTAACGGACAACACGGTGGCCATGCACTACCTCAACAAAAAGGGGGAGGGGGCAGGGTCACTTCCTCTGTGCAGGGAGGCGATGCAGCTCGAATTCTGGGCCATCCAGCAGGAAGTTTCCGGCTGTTCATCTGGCTGGAGACGACGAGACGGCGGACACTCTGGGCAGGCAGAGCACGATCTCTCACGAGTGGGAGCTGGCTCAGGAGATTCTTCTGGAGATCTTCGCCCTTTGGGGGACCCCTCAAGTGGATCTCTTCGCCTCCAGTGTCAACCGGAAGTGCGAAAGCTTTAGCTTGCTGGAATTTCCTCCAAAAGGAGCCTTAGGAGGCGCGTTCGTGGTGGAGTGGTCATTCCCACTGCTGTACGCGTTTCCTCCAGTCCCCGTCATCCCGCAAGTACTGCAGAGGTTACGGAGGTTCGGTTCCCGGATGATATTCATTGCTCCGGCGTGGGCCCAGAGGACGTGGTACCGGACCTTCTCGACTTGTCCATCTGCCCTCCACGTCGTCTTCCCTACCGAGACGATCTGCTCTCACGGGAGGGGGGGGGTCAGGTTCTCCATCCAGAGGTCTGATCCCTCAACCTTCACGCTTGGCTTCTGAAAGGTTGAGGTATAAGGATTGGGACCTCCCTGAAGACGTGATGGAGGTGTTGCTCTCAGCCAGGCGGCCGGCAACAAAGTCTCTGTACCGTTGCCGTTGGAGAAAGTTCTGCGACTGGTGCAGAGTTAAGAATGTGGATCCTTTTGAGTGTGACATTCCCATGGTTCTGTCTTTTTTACTTTCCTTGGCCCACAGGGGCTTGCAAGTGGGGACCATTAAAGGTTACCTGGCGGCGCTGTCCATATTTAAGCGCTCGTCTGAAGAATGTTGCTATTTTAAGATTCCTTTCATTTCCCAGTTTTTGAAAGGGCTCACTAATGTGTTCCCTCCGTCACCTTTTCTGGTGCCCGGTTGGGATTTGAACCTTGTTCGTAAGTTTCTTATGGGTGCTCCGTTTGAGCCTTTGCATTCTTGCCCTTTGAGACTGTTAACTCTGAAAACTGTGTTTTTGGTTGCGGTTACTTCCGCTCGCAGAGTGAGTTACAGGCACTTTCAGTTAAGCCACCCTTCACTGTGTTTCATAAGGACAGGGTTGTCCTTAGAGTTTGTCCTTCCTTTCTTCCGAAGGTGGTTTCGGAATTTCATTTGAGCCAGAAGGTTGTTCTTCCGGCGTTCTATCCTCCTCCACATCCTGCTAAGGAAGAGGAGAGGCTCCATAGGCTTGATTGTAGGAGAGCGTTGAGCTTTTATGTTTCGCGCATGTCCCGGGTCAGAGTGGATGATCAACGTTTCATTGGTTACGCTGCAAAGCGTGTGGGACAAGCTGTGATGAAACAGACTTTGTCTTGTTGGATTATTTTAGCTTTCTCGGAGTGTTACCGCTTGGCGGGTAAGGACCCTCCGGCTGGCTTGCGGGCCCATTCTACCAGGGGAGCGGCTGCGTCTACTGCCCTGCAGAGGGGTGTTCCTTTTCGTCACATCTGTGATGCAGCCACCTGGGCTTCAGTACATATTTTGTACGTCACTACTCCCTTGATTCCATCCGAGGGCAGGATCTGGCCTTTGGCAAGGCAGTCCTTTATTCCGCAATATGATTGAGCATGCTAAATTTGTGTTCTAAATTATTTTCCTACCTCCTTGCTTGGTACTGCTTTGGGAGCCTGTCGTAGATATGGAATACGTCGGAGGACCCAATCCCCTCGAAGAACAAGTTACTTTCTTACCTGGTAACGTTCTTTCGATGGGATGGTCCGACGACGTATTCCATATCGCTCCCTCCCTACCTTCCCCGCTGCAGAATTTCTTTTGCGATTGCAGCTTGCGTTCCACAAGGCCTTGTGTGTCTGACTGGCAGAAAACTGGTGGCACACGTTCTGGGGGAAAAAACTACAACTGAGGCTACGGGCGTCGTGCGTCCTACTTATCACATCGGGTGACGTCGGCCGTCGGAGGAGGTCCTCGGGGACAGCGCAGCGACGTCATCGACGCAGGACGCAGGCGCTGAAGATTTTCTGAAGCAGAACAGCTGTGGACATTATCTGTCATAGATATGGAATACGTCGTCGGACCATCCCATCGAAAGAACGTTACCAGGTAAGAAAGTAACTTGTTCCTCTGGAGGCAACCACTGTAAGTACTTGCCTCTGGGCCCTGGGTTGGTGGGTTATTCCAGATACTCCCTCTCAGCTGTCCCTGTGGTCTGTGATCGTTGGGTTCTGCAGGTCCCCTTCTACTGCATTTCCCCGTTGGATAACATTGGGCTCTGAAGCCTAATATCCTTCTTTGCTGCTGGGTCTTGAACAATCCACTGGATCTCTTCTTTTGGGTATCCACTGGTGTCCCCTGGGGCCAATTGCTGTCTTCTTCGTACCTGTAAAAAGAAACTTACCTGGCTTTTTCCTATTGTCCACTCTTCTCAAAACTGGAACTCTCAAAAGTGACACTGCAAGGCACTCATCTCTACTGACATTTTCCAAGGCTACTCCTACAGTCCCCGGAATTACCCACCAAGCTATGGATATTTAAAGACTTCCCCTGATGAACTAGGGACTTTTAAATCTGTGCATTACACTCCTTTATAGGTTGTACATTGTATCCACAGGAGGGGGGAGCCAATACTAAGTTTTCTTAGCTATGTGTGTCTTGAAGGAGAGTTGTTTATCGATGTGGAATCTCTATGATGTATGGGACCTTGTGCCCAAAAGTCACAACGCTTCTTCTTAGGAGAGGGGACAGATGTAACAAAGTTTTCCAGCATTGGATCTTTCATGGATTCACATGATTAGAATGTTCCCCGTCAGGCTGGGAATCCTTGGTAACCACAGAATTACATTATATAATAAAGTAAAGCTCACTTTTGTATTCCATCATTGTCCTTTTGTGTGTATTTGGTCTCAGCCAATGGTCTCAGCCAATGTGACGTTGAGCATCCAGCACCACCCTGGAGGCCATCTTCAGATTCTAACCGCACGTTGTGCACGGGAGCCCTCGAACCATTTTTCTCCTGTGATAAACAGTGATATTCAATATTTCATCTGATTCAACAGGAAATGCCGACATTCTTCATCCTGGTGGTCTTAATACAGAAAAGTGGGATGGGATGGAAATGGAGGGAAATTTAAGATGTGAAACCTGCGCCATTAAAAATGTGTATGAGGGTGACCGACATTGAGTGCCTTTGGAGAGTTGGAGTTTGGGGAACAAGCAGATAAATCAACAATGATGACCGCCCGCTTGAAAACCACCAAATCGCTGCTACAAGAGCATCAGCACATGGGTCCTTTCCCTGTACCGCCTACAATCAACATAGACCCTAAAAGTGATCACTCTAGATGTCTGTCAAAGTATAGCACCTCCAATGAAACTGCGTATAGAGCCCCTTCAGTTGACCGCGGGATATACAGCAACTTTTGTGCCTTCATCAGACTGTACGACATGCAAGAAGGCTCCTCCACCTAATATCGAGCACATCACGATACAAGATGACAGACGGTTGCAGTGACCTCAAATGCATCACTATCTGAGAACAATCACTTCATAATGAATCTGCCAACTAAGTCCACCCTTACTGTAGTAGAAGACTCCTAGACCCAGTCGGTGCAGAGCCCTAACTCAGGACAGGTGGTGCAGAGTACTAATCCAATTTATCAGAACAAGGACACTGCCTACTGCGACGGCCTTTGCAAATAGAGGTGGAGAGCCCCTCTTATGTACTTCGCAGCAGATGGTGGACTTGCTGAAAAAAGGTTCCTTTGCAATATTTCAAAAGCAACATGTTGTACAGGATGCTAGACCATGCAAACTACAAACGAAAAGATTAATGAAGCAAACAAAGAGCATATGGCTCTAGGGCTTTTCTAAGAAACCTAATACTACTACCCTCTAAAGAGAAAACGACAGGGCCCAAATGCAAACTAAGAAGGTTTACTAAGGAGGCCATTGCTGAACAGACATATTCAGTCTGTGCTGATACTGAGATGCTCTCGGACGAAGAACTTAACACCAGGAAGACCCTAATGAAATTGTCCATTTACATAACAGATGATGAATCACCAAGGATCCCTGAGCATCGCCAAGCCAACGATTTACCATGCGAAGACATTTCCGACACTGAATTGCCATGCTCTATGCTTGAGTTGTCCCAATCGGATGCAAAGTCTCTGGCCCATGACATTCTAGTGGCTTCACGGGAAACGCTATTTTTGACAGTGGAGCAGAAACCAGTCCTACCTTTGAGGAATCATAGCACCAAGCGAATAACCAGATAATACCATGCTTCACGATCGGAAACCCAACTCGGTATACCTGAATTTGACTATCCAAAAAGTGAACTATTTCAACATACAGTGATGATAGAGAGACTCACGAAATCAGCAGATGGGTTGATACTAAACCGGACAAACGTGCTTAAACTCTTCCATGCCGTGCCTGTGTTACATTCAATCACCTCTAAAGATATCCAAATAGTCCAATTTGTAGAGGAATTAAGAACTGACTGAGTCATTCTCCTTCTGACATCAGAAAGAATCCTTTTGGAAATATTGGCACAAAGCGATGCTTTCTTGCCTCTCGGCTTCGATATAGCTAACTCCACTTGTAGCTCAAACAGAAATGAAGAAAGTTCACACCATGCGGATCTCCGTAAAACAAGGATATCTTCTCCTGATGAATCTATTGCTCAGCTCAAACATTGGATGGATCCCCAGTTAAACAGCGATCTAGCGAGGATGTGTGCTGATGGGGACTTCAAGATCATATTTGATCCTCAAGATACTAATGCCCAAAGAAAAGTTCAGTCACTGAGCGGCAGAAAGACCTTTACATCGAAGTAAAGTCAACAGTACGTCTTCATCGGCACAAACGAAACTAAGCCACTAGCAACTATCTGTTGCTGATACAATCCCGTGGAAACTCTGCTCATGGAACACAAGAGGAATTACGCATCTGTTCCATGGTGACAACTTGGAGCTCTGCAGTTATGACATCATTTGTTAACAGGAGACCTGGCTCTGCCACCAACCATTGTGTGATGGCTACTGTGTGCTTTTGAAATCTGCAATTGCCGGTCCTACAGGACGGCCTTGATCGGGTCTCCTGACCCTAATTAAGTCTTGTTCTGACCTAAGGATTGAAGAGAATTAAATTCCAAATCCCTTTATCCAGATTACTTTTATTACTACATTGTCCACCGTTGATCTTCCGGTGGGAATCCTAGCTTTATGCAACTTGTATCCGAACCCTGCTGAGGTGAATGACAACATATTCATCGACAACCTACTCCAGGCTATTGATGCTCTACTCATCCGCTATGCAGCCATTAACTTCATCTTGTGTGGAGACTTGAGTATACATCTATTCACAATGCCGGGAGTCTTGATACCTCAACAAAACCTACCATATAAGGAGAAACTATGGTTACAAGTGCTGAAGGCACGATCCATCTTCATGATCAATGGACATTTAAAGGGTGACCTCTCCCCATTCCCTACATGGCAGAAGGGAAAGTTGTAAGCATTTTTAGACTACATCTTTACTTCAGCAGCCCTATTTCCGGAACTTGACTCGCTGCAGATTCTTTATACTCTTAAAAGCGTTCATAAGAGACTGATATTGTCATGGATATCGCCACAAGAGAGAAGACGTCCTATTAACATCTCGCCCTTACTCTTGAATAATGGCCATACCAGACTGCGGATTGTCCCACAGGATGTACCAAACCTCACACTAAAATTCCTTTAATAGTACTCGAATTGGCTTAGAACTTCTTGATTACGACTGGGTCCTTTATACATATAGATCAGTGACTTCAATATCTCCACCATCTGCGGTCAACCATAATCCTGCATACCATCGTGAATTAGGAGAAAAAAAGAAAACAAAAGCGCAGCAATTTAAAGCAAACAAACCTATTGCATCTAGATGAACGCATGAGTCAAAAGAAAAAGATCAAGCAAAAATACAGAAACTGGCTGCTCCTGTCGCGAGCTGCCGGCTCTCAATGGGATGCTGAATGCATGCTACTAGCCATGGCAAATCGCAATACTCGATCCCTATGGTCACTCCTTAATGTTAACATCAGCCAAGCTGCATTTGTAATTGCAGAGGTATCTGAAGCAGCCTTGGTGTCCCACTTCACACAACATTTTGCAAAGCCTCTTAACTATGAAGAAAGTAGAGAGATGGCGGACATAAAACAAATGGATTCTAAGAACCAACTAGAAACTCCTGGCAACACCAAATGAGATCTCAAATGGGGCCCGAGAGGCGATATTGATGCAAATTAAACAACTTCATGCATCTCGCGCCCCAACCCCTGATGGCTTATCCAACCCGCACTTGAAAGCCAATCCTGAGTCATGGGCAGACTTCTGCCAGGCCCCTTTTGAGACTATCTTGGACTCCAAGCAGCTTCCAGAGTCGTGGAAATCAGTGATACTAATCCCAATCTACAAACATAGTGAAAGATTATTGCCTGCGAACTATAGACCAATAGTTATTGGATCCTTTGGGAAAGCTGTTCGCACCAATGCTGCTCCAACATCTAACTTGTGGATGAAAACGACCCAGAGAGGAGATCCAAGTCAAACAGGCTTCACCCAGGGTGTTGATACAAATGTCAATCTAATAATACTCAATATACTCAAGCTAGAGCCTATAAGGACGAAGACCAAACTGCACGTGGTATTTATAGACTTGAAACAGGCTTTCGATTCTGTTGATTGAGACATCTTATGGGGAAAACTATAGTTGTGGAACTGTCCCGAAGAAAAACTTGATGCCATCCGAGCTCTTTACACCAACACCTCTGTACGGGTGCGATTATGCACAAAAGGAGAAGTCATGAAAAAAAATGTAAACCTGGAGAGGGCTGAAACAGGGATCTCCCTTAGCGGCAACGCTATATATGGGGATCTCCCCATATTTAACCTCTATATGTCAGACATTGCAACCTCAAAACAAGGGATTTGAGCACACCCTCCAATACTGCATTCCACAAAAGTGCCGTACCTGATGTAGGTGCACGATCTGGTCCTGTTGGATAAAACCCAATTCGGCCTCCAAAGACGACTCGATCGACTGCCATCCTATGTGGAAATCAATAGGCTTGCGATAAATACAGCAAAGTCGCAAGCCATTACATTTTCATCAATGCAAGGCCCTAACAGGAAACCACTCTCATTGTTCCTACATTCGACCAAACGTACTCTGGTTTACTCATACAAATATTTTGGAATTGGTCTGAATTCAAGCATCTGTGAACAGGAATGGGAGACAATCTTAAGAACAAAAACCGAATCTTTAGCATGCAAAGGCCTGATGCTACATAATAAACATACATACAAAAATATGGCAAATACTCTATGCTCCCACTTCACTATTAATAGACAAAAAGTAGTACCCATCTTATGCTACAGAGTGGAAGCCATATTAAATCAGTCATGCCATATTTGGGAACGGCTGGAAGGCGTTTTCTGGAGGGAAGTGCTTGCCCTGCCACCCTCGTTCCCAGTGCAAAGAAACAGGTCTTCAATCGATGCTCACAAGTCCTGTGGCAATCGTTAGATCTTTCTGAAAACGATAGTTCACGACAATCTTCCCTCCATCGACATATTAAAAACAAGATCGACCAATATTAATGCTTGGATCTTAAACAAATGGAAGTCCAACTGTTCCGACTGGAGAGAGAGTTTAGATGCCTCGATAGAAACACTGAAGTACAATCCACTTGCCATAAAGAAGATGATGCATGACCTGAAATCACACTAAATTGTCCATCAATTCTCCGATCTAGGCACGCTTGTTAAACCGACTTCCACCATACCTCCGTTTCCATCACGGAAACTCTGATCTATTCATGCGCTTTAGACCCAACCCCTTGCCAACTAGGGAGGTGTTGGGCCAAAGGAAACAACTAAGATAGGTCCAATCCATGTTGCTTTTGCAAAAACCATCTGCATTTGGACACCTGATCATATCATGATGGTCTGTGAAGCCTTGTTGGTTATAAGGCAAAAATACAGCAAGCGCCTACCACTATCTCCCGCCTAACAGCAGAAGAAAGATGGAACTCACTTGTACTTGGAGAAGAAAAAACAGTGATCTTTGCAGTCCTGTAATTTTGGATCGAAGTGTCCACCTCTAAATACTTCTAGAGACCTATTTTGGATCGAAGTTGTAGTAAAACAAAGTCCATACTTGGGATATTTTGCTTATAAGTAAGTTTACTTCCATTTCTTCAGTTACATGTTACAGGACATAAAGACATTAGATAGATACTAAGATAGATAGATAGATAGATAGATAGATAGATAGATAGATAGATCACCGATACCCATCACCCAGGGAGGGAGGGACCACTTGACCCGTAAACAGAACACTCGGCACAGCCTTCTCTCACTCATACACCAACATTCTACTTGGTACTTGCATGACATCACAGTACAAGTGGCTGGCTCAGCTGGCTCAGGCAGTGCCTGAAGAGTGTGACATAACACATCTCCCTCCTTACCGAAACGTCTACACAAACAAAAAGCACTTTACATATAGGCAAGTCACATCACCATCCACCATACAGCTTCACAAGAAATCCCACAGCTATGCAATTCCAAACTTCACCTACATATCCAGGTCACCCTCAATGCCAACACAAATCACCTTCTGTCTATCCCTCCCACAGATAAACTCTAGACTCTCACCCTAGACACATGCCAGCCTATACACCAGGCTAAAGCTACCCTACAAACCAAACACTCGCTAACATAACATATATCCTTCTGCCCGCCCCTGCCACAGGAGAGCCTCCAGGCTGCCACCCTGAAGCATGGCTTGTGATCCTGGCGCAATACTAGACATCCAGGAAAACAGAATCACCATACCTATTGAGAGAATTCATAAAACCGCT
The DNA here is from genome assembly GCF_040938575.1 of Ambystoma mexicanum. NCBI lineage: Eukaryota > Metazoa > Chordata > Amphibia > Caudata > Ambystomatidae > Ambystoma > Ambystoma mexicanum. Next base: position 738,193,176 of record NC_090921.1, on the reverse strand, counting down.
AACCACTGCTGAAATATCACCACTATGCCTACATCACGAATATACAAACAAATACAACAAAGGGACTAGGCCAGAAGAGCCCAACTCAACCGCACAAGATAAACAGATCCTACAACAACTCGAAGATACTGGCCAGGCATCTCCAAGACCACCAACAAAACAGTGGGTTGGACTAAACGCTCAACTCAATGGCAGCACTGACGAGTCCCATAATCCTGACCTTGGGGTACCTTGGCCTGGATTTACATATAACACAAAAAAAACAACTACAAGGCAACTCTTCATCTTGAACAACATATTTCCGTTTAGCCAATGTTACCACCAGAGGGCGTCCCCAACCAGTACAACAGCTAATTCTAAGATGACCACTACCACATCTTCATCCAACAAAACCACCTGTCCATTTGAGATAAGAGTTGACTTCTTCTAACAGTGCACTACTACCATTACTAAGATCTTCCTAAAATCACCCGACCACAACTCCCACTCACCTTAGTGCACTTCTCCACTTACTCACTCCTGCACCTTAAAGGGCGCTACCCCCAGGATTTACCTCACACGTCCCCATAACCAAAAGAGGACTTTAGTACTCACCATGCTTAAGTAAACAAAGGCGCTACCTCCGTATACAATATACCAAAATCCACAACTACTATGGATCCTACCTCCCAGCAACACTTGGTCATCTTAAAACAAGTGTCCCTTGCCAACCAATTGACACCTAAATGAGGCGCTACCTCAATACCGTCAATTTGAATAAAAGCGCTTCCTCCATCTCATGGGGCGCTACCTAATACACATATTTAAGCAAAAGCGCTACCCCATCTCAACACAGATGGACGGTAATCCTAACTGTCCCAACTCCTAACCTACCAAACAGATTAATGACCCAAAGTCATTTGAACATGAACTAAGCTCACATCATTCATAACCAGATACATATCCATCAGGTTTACTTATTCACAGTCAACCTTATGTACAATGTATGAACCACAAATGACATTTCTTTAGGCTTGGTGATTTAACATAAACATTTCCTACACAGTTATTTTGCTTATCCATGTTTTGCATTAATCCTAAATGCAAAATATTTCCTACATAGTTCTTTTGCTCGTCCATGTCCTGCATTAATTCTAAATGTCTAAAAGTCCAAAAGTCTATAAAACTCTTTGAACCTAAAAATCCTCAATAAGTTACACTAGCTCATTCACACACAGAGCTCCACACGGTATCACATTGCATTTAATTATGCACCTTTCAGTAAGCTGTGTAAAAAGTCCATAAACCTGCAAATATTAAAGAAATGGTTAAATTCTAACTGCAGTGACTTAACCCATTCCATACACAGTCTCACCAGACCAGCATTTCTCATACAACAGTTTTCACCAAAGCTCACACTAATACTCAGTACAACAACAACCAACATTGCATTAATTAAGTTCTTAACTTAACTCGCTCAAAAACCAGTGTTTCACATACAGCGGTTTCCACTAAAGCTCACGATAATGCTCACAGTTGTAACACCAATGAAGCATTAACCAGCAATGCATTAGTTAAGTTCTTGTCCTAAATGCAAAACAAAATGAACTCCATCTCAACATGCATTTAAGCATTATACAGTCTCATACAAGTAGCATTGTACAACAATTTTACCAACATGTTGGCCGCTGCATAGCGCCTCAGTAGTGCGGCGGAGCAGCGTTACCTGCACCCGACCTCATGAGCGAAGGATGCCTTCCACAGTACTTCGCCACGTCGCCCGCTACATCGTACCCCTCCCGGGCAGAGGATGTTTGCTGCATACCAAGCAGTACAGCGTTCCTCCCCACACAGTAAAATTAGAGTGCGTTCCCGAAACGCGGGATCGCTTCTCACTTCCTAGTCTCCGTTCCATCCAAATCCAATTTAAACTCCTGTGCTCTTAAGTAGACCAACGGTCCGTTGAGCTCCTGTGCTTTCTGCTCTACGCGCTGTTTCTTCACGCACCACTGAAAAGAGATCCGCTCAAACTCCCCAAGCACTGATAGGTGCACTGAACAGTCTCAGGAAACATACTTGGCACATATATATTACGTCCATTGTCCTTCTGTCATGAAGCACAATGGATGTGATACATATGCTTGAAGTATGGTTCCTGGGATTGTTTAGTGCACGCATGATCAGTGCTTGGGGAGTTAGAATAAGAAGATTCGTTGATCCGCTTTAGTAAAAGTGCTCCTGGACGCGTGGGTTTGAATCCCATCCTCGTCGCCATTGTAGTAAAACAAAGTCCATACTTGGGATATTTTGCTTATAAGTAAGTTTACTTCCATTTCCTCAGTTACATGTTACAGGACAGATAGATAGATAGATAGATAGATAGATAGATAGATAGATAGATAGATAGATAGATAGATAGATAGATCGATCACCGGCACCCATCCCCCAGGGAGGGAGGGACCACTTGACCCATAAACAGAACACTCAGCACAGCCTTCTCTCACTCATACATCAACATTCCACTTGGTACTTGCATGACATCACAGTACAGGTGGCTAGCTCAGCTGGCTCAGGCAGTGCCTGAAGAGTGTGACATAACACAAGTGTCCACCTCTAAAGACTTCTAGAGACCTGCCCGCTCACCTCTAGCTACTACCTGATTTTACATCTTGATGCCGGTTTTTATGTGTGGATCTTTTTCTTGTTATAGGGATCTCACACAATGAAATGTTTGTAATAAACTAATTTATTTAAATTAAAAAAATTAAGACTGAGTGCCTTTATTGCCCTTACCACAACCATACACAGGAAGATTGCGAAATTTTCCGTACTTTCTGTGCAAAAACATTGAGGCAGGAACATGCACCTTGTGTGTTTGGCTGAATTAGGGAAAGTAGACTCCCTCAGAGGCAGAATCCTCTAAAAGCCTGGCTACCAGAGGGACTGGTAAACCCCTTGCTTAAAAGATGGCTAGCTCTGAAGAACAATGTCCACCCTCCTCTAAAAAGCAAAGGCTAGAAGAAAGCTTTGGCAATTGCTGTTCAGGGCAACTGCTTGTCAACGACAAATTAGAAGACGCCCTCAACTATGGGCGATAAGCCACACAAGAGCTGATCTGGCAAAACCTTGTCCTTGAAGTAACTGTTGATGTCAAAGCACCCGTCAACGATGAATACATCGGACAAGACCTCACCGCTCACTGTGCCATTCCAGTCGACAGTGGCAAATGTTGCAATCTTCTGGTGTATGGTTGAGGTCCTACTATTCCCAGGTGTACAGGAAAACATACCAGTATAAATCAAAAGATTACAAAGCACCTCAAAGAAGAAGACAAAGTGCAACCTCCCAAAGAGGGAGGCAGCAAAAACCAGCCTGACTCGATAAAGCATCAAGCCCCCACAAAACTGAAGGTGGGAGGCAATCTCCAAAATCTTCTTGACCAATGGAGGAGCATATGAGACCAACCAGAACACCAGCCTTACTATCCCAACACAAAGGACAAGTTCTCCATCCCCAACTCGGGATCCGTGAGCCTCAACTCTTGGCTTATATACCAATGTCTCAAGATTATAGTCATTCAAAACGCGACTAGAGCAAAGTCCACAAAGAAGTCTTACGAGTGCAAATGGACTTGTTTCTGCACATGGTGCATGCAGCAACAGTGGACCCTATAAACATCGCTCCCCACCGAATGTTGCCATATGCAGGCTTGTCGCACTCGTCAATTAAAGTGCATCCGACCGCAATCTCCAGATGTAATGGAAGGGAAGGCCAAACTACACTCTACGGTGCTACAGTAGTAAAACACTTAATGAAAGATACCAATGCTGGAGAACAGGAATTACAGGTAAGCAACATACCCCTACTCCAGCATTGGATCTTCCATGGAATCACATGCTTAGAAAAGAATATTCAGCACAGTTAACGCAGAAAGCAAGGTGGTGTAACGGGAGAATGCTTCCGAAGGCTCAGGACAGCTGGATCCTGGAGAATCTGTCAAGACTGGTTGATCCCACGAGTCGAAGTACCGCTCAGGGCCTTCACTGATCAGGTAGTCCAGAAGTGCTTCACTGGGAAAAAGCATGAAGGGATGCCAGGCCTCTTCAGGAGTCGTCCACAGATCTTCAGTCGGCTGCTCTTCTACACAGGATACCGGCTCCAGTGGTGAGCTTAAGAAATGGTTGCAAGAGTCCTCTTCATATCCAAAATCCTGGCTGGAAGCAAGTCCAAGCTTACCAATACTAAGGATCTGCACCATTCAAACAGCCAGAAGTTATCCACTCAGGGACCACTGTGGGTTTCACTCATGCCAAACACCCTTTCTCTCTGACTTGGTTCACCAAGGTGCCAGCTCAGTTCCTAATACTTGGATTATGCGTTGTTCAGATCCTTTGATCCTTTAGAAAAATTCATGCAACTAAAGAAGAATTGATGTCTTATCTAGAGATCATTAAGAAGATATGGATTCAGGACTGGGTTACTATCTCTTTAGGGGAAACGCATATAAAGCATATTCCCACTTGCATCATGAAGAAAAGAGTAATCCATCTGCAAAATGAATTAAAAATATTTCCAAATGATAGTTTGGGTTCTACCTTCATGAGGTTGAGATTTAACCTTTTACCAACTATGGAAATATTAGGCGCAAGATGTCGGTTGGAACACTTATGTTGTTTTTGCTCAAGCCTAATAAACTGGATACTTTGAAACATCTAATTATAGAATGCGCCAATATTTTGCCAAATTCGTTCACAATATTGATGTTCATACTAAGGCTTCCTGGAATAGAATACTAAATGGTAATTCTACCTCTTACCATAGCTGCTATTACATATATTCAAAAAGCATTGGAAGGTAGACGATTATCATTCGAGTCTCGAATGAAATGATGGGAGTTACTGACCAGACTGAATGTATCGCTCAGTTTTATTTTACAACTTTGCAATTGTATTTTAGGAATGGTTAAAAACTGAGTTTTACGATCTAATGTTTGCCAATCTGTATGAACCTCTATGAATACATTTCTTTTGTTTTATTTCATCTTTGTAAATGTTTATAATAAACTGTAAATAAAAATATAAAGAGTTTTGTCAAGGGCGTTGATTTTGCTCCCTTATTCCTACTGCAAGTTAGTTGAGAATAGCAAACGTTCTTGCTGTCCTAGAGATCCCTACCCTCAAAGTTTTTAAAACCTTGGCATTGACCACAATATTCCTAGACTTTCAGAAACCTACGACTGGCCCGCCGATCTCTCAAATTTCCATCTGATTTTGAATCTTCTTTATATAGCTAACTTGATTGTGAGCATGGATCAGAAACTGGTCAGACGGCAAGTTTCTCTTGGCACGTTTTTTATTTCTACCTTTTCTCAAGTGAACACCTTTGAAAATCAGCTTTATCACAAAGGGGTGGGTACAGGTCTTTTGCATTTTCCCCCTTCAGACATGTTGGCACAATACTGTTCTTCTATTTTGTGTAAATACTGTCTGAATGGCCAGTTTCTAAGGAGTCTGATTTCTCTTTATTGTACTCAAAGGGACCAGATGAAGCTTGTCAAGGAGAGGGTTTTCTGCTTAATCCTCAGGATCTCTCCTGGCCCTCCCTGACTTGTTCCTCCTACCTTCCGGGGTAAGCTAAATAAACTCAAAATTGGATGAACAGTGGTTGGCAGGAGTACTCTGTGTCTGAAAGGAAATCTTTGGCAAAACCTTTCCAACATAAATGGTGATGGAAAAATATTTCTCAAATTCCCAAACGAAAATGTCTCCAAAATAAATGTTTTTAGCACAGTGTCTCCCTAAGGGATATTCTTTACAAAAGTGTTATGATGACAGTTTTTCATAAAATATTTTTTCAGGCCAGTGTCTCAAGAAATACATTCTCAGCAAATTGTCTCAGTTTTTCCAGAAGGATGGTTCCTGACACTGCATATCAAAAGGGTGTTCTTGATGGTGCCTAGGTGTTTCCCAGTATCCCTCACTCTTCCCTGGGCATAGTGATCTTATGGGCCTGAGCACAGCCTTTGACAATGCTAATAGGAAAATGTTGTAGGCTGTGCTCAGGTCGCAAGGTTGTCAGGTGGGGTTTATAGATTTGTTGGCCACTTTGCATAGAAATACCAGAGCTCTTGTGAGAAGTAGATCTGTTGGTCATTGGACTAGTTTGGATGTGCTGAGAATGAATGGTAACTTGTACCTGGTCTTGGCATATGCCGATGACGCAGTCCTGATCGCTTGCATGCCACGGACTCTGTGGGGCCTTGTCATGGCGTATACAGATTCTATAACATCACTAGACCTTAAAGTTAATGTTGTGAAGTTGGCTGCAATAGTTTGCCATCTCTAGAAAAAGTCCTAAAATGGCACCAATGTCGACAAATGGTGTAATCATTTCATGAGTTCAGACTTTTTATTACTTGGGGATACGTCTTAACCCTAATTTGAAACCACGGGCACACATAGAGAAACAGGGAGTTGGGTTTCAACAAGTAATGGGGCAGAGGGGTACAGAGATGTATGTCAATGTCAAGCACTAAGCCACCAGATTTGATAGACACTCTGTGCCAGTAAAGCAAAAGCAGTAGCCAACTATGAGCCACGTTATGGGGCTTTAGGGATGTACATAATATTAAAGTTAGAGTATTTTTTTTTTTTTTAATTAATTCTCGGCCTTCCACAATCAGCCCCAAACTATGGTGAGCTAGCTATGTCATTATTGGGGGATGAAATGGTGCTGGAACCAGTCTTGCACTTGCTGAGACTGAGCCAACCCGACGGCGGCGTTGACCCATAACCTAATCAAGCATTTGTTGGATAAAGGGGGGTGGGGACTGCTGGCTGTGCCTTGGTTGCCTCATGTAAGGAAGCTGCTGGTAAATTTGAATGCTGAAAACTATTTGAATAGGCCTACACTCTTTACTCGAGCTGACGTTGCACATTCTAAGAATCAGTTGTTATCAATATCCACAGCTAACCGAGAAACTATTGAAATTTAGAAGGGCACAAATAGAAATCTGGCCATTATATCATATCGTTTGATGTCAATCAAAATTATGTATTGTGGGCAAACGTTCCTGCAGAAAAAACTTTTACTCAAGCTACATTTGATTGCCTTCCTATAAGATCTATTCTGTCCCGCTGGTCATGGGGCAGGGAGGGGAAAGGGTGCCCTTTGGGAGGCCGATGAGCGTACTCTGCATTGCATGCTTTTCTAAGATGCACAGTTTGTCCAATGCCGACCGGCATTGCTATATTTACTATGGGCAGAGAACCCACGAATGAGCTGGTTGCTGTTGTCGTTTTTAAGACAAGCCCTTACTAAAAGGACATATGTTATCCGTATAATTTGTTTACTGGCTGCCTTATTCTCTCCAAATCCAAATTAACTCAGATGGTACACATGCATAATTGCTCGAAAGTAAAAAAGGAATTAATAGTGATGGAAAGTATTTTAGTATATCAGTAATTCTTATTGTTTTTTATGATTTTAATGCTTGTGTATTGATTAGATCTGCTCTTATGCACAGGCACTTTGAAATTAATATGACTGTTTTTAAGTTGTGAAGAAAGTATTATTTTTGCTGATCTGATTTTGTACTTTACATTGTGGTTTATCTTTGTCACTTTGCTAATCCCAGGTGCATCTATGAATCTTAGCTTGAGAATAATACAGTGAAATCTGTTTGATCTCTCTTCTGAGGTTCTAACTGGATATAGCGTTTGAAAACTTATTGTATATTATGTTTATTACTGTTTCTTACTGGGTTGTAATGTTTATGCATTTGTATGCTTTTATGGATACATATCTGAAAATAATGCTGTTTTGATGATGATTTTATCTTCTGAAATGGAATTCAAACCTTGGACTCTGGTCGTAGTGCAAAGTTAGGTTTCAGTCATACCAGACGGTGGTCTGAGGTTGCTGGCCTTGCCTCCATCGCCAGCCAACGATCCAGCTCCTCCTCAAAGTGGAAATCGTCCAACCAGGCCAAGCTGCAGGAGAAACCTGAGAAGCCCAGGACAGAGGAAAAGGTGGCCGGCTTGCCCAAAAAGGCCCAAGTGTCGCAGGAGAAATCTTCGACGATTGAGCTGGTTGCGGCTGCGCTCTCAGCCCAAAGGGCTGACCCCTTGAAGGTAGCCTCTACTGTGCCCATGGTGTCCATGCCTCTAAGGCGGGAGGCCTCAGCTGGGCTGGGGCGGTGACGAAGCCTGCTGGCACGCCAGAGAAGAGGATGCTGTCTCTGAGCCAGGCCCCCCCGACCCCTGCAGGTGCAGAAAAAGGGGGGCATGGGGATGAAGTCCCGGGGCCAACCACAGGCTGTACCCCCAGGCCAGGCCGAGGAGGACCAAGAGTCCCTGTACACGGTCCACAAGGACGTGGAGGACGACGACGGTGGCAACGCCAGCAGCGACGACGGCGTGGGGCTTAGTGTTCAAACCATAGCCGCTCAGCCGAGAGATGTATACCTGGACATCCTTTCGACCCTACACACGTCAGTGTCAGAAATCCAGAAAAGGATACCGCAGACCCCGGTCCCGGCAGCCCCAGATCAACCTCTGGCTAAAAAGAAGCGTCAACCAACGCCCCCGTATCGGCACCCGCGCCAGGTAACCCCCCTACCCATCCAGTGGACACGTGCATGGCGACGACTGACAACGATTTTGTCATGATGGGCGATCTCTGCAACGGAGTGTGTCCCCACCAGATGAGGTGTGGTCGTTTCATTCCATGGTCGCCAAAGCCTCCAAACTCTTCCAGCTTACGCCTGAGGAAACCAAAAAGGAGGGATTACTGTACCGGAGGCGCAAGGCCAAGAGGAAGACCATCTTGGCGGGGCCCCTCTTGGACGATGTGTGGGAGGAAGGCCTGGCCCTCATGAAGAATCCTTTAACAGTCCTGGTCAAACGGGAGGGACTGGAAAAAAAGTACTGGGTACCAGAGTCTGCTCCCAGGTGTCTGCGGTTGCAACAGTCGCCAGATTCAGTGGCACCCGCAAGGAAGAGATCGTCAAACCCTTCCTCATCATCCTAGGTCCCTCCGGACAAATTGGGGGAGAAATTGGACACCACGGGTAGGAAGGCTATTTGCACCGCAGCGTCAACCATCAAGGCTGCCAACACACTGGCGATCCTGGCCAGGTACGATGGGGAGCTGTGGTACAAACTGGGTCCAATTCTAGAGTTCCTATCTGGCGACAAAAGGACGGAGGCGATCGCCCTCTTCCAGAAGGGAGAGGTGGCTTTGGACCATTCCATCAGTGGCACTGGACATCGCTGATGCAGGTTTCCAACAGATGGGGAACAGTGTTTCTCTGTCTAGGCTGGCTGAAGGCCACAAGGCCACAAATTTCCGCCAGGAAGTGCAGACGAGGGTACTGGACATGCCCTTCGGAGAGGACCTCTTTGGGAAGGCCGTTGACTAGTCCCTGCAAGTCATCAAGGTGGATACGGAGGCGGCTCGCGCCCTGGGCACTCTGACACTGCTCTTTCTTTCGCGCCTCCAGAGGAAAGTTTGACAGATCAACGAAAGGGTTCTCCTAGTTGTACTGTCAGCCCTCCCGGTTCACGGCCCAGGAGGCCTACAGGGGCAGTTCCAAGGCCTACGGTGGAGGTGGTAAGCGCCATCATCACTCTCAAGGCAGAATGCCGGCGCAGAAGCAAGACTGAACCTGCCAAGATGTTGGGCCCCCACCCATGCACCCCGGTGGGTGGCCGGCTGACTGGATTCGTCAGTGAGTGTGAGAAGATCTCCGACAGATGGGTACTGGATGCTCTTGCACGCGGACATACTCTGGAGTTTCAGCGCAAGTGTCCACAGATTCCTCCAGTGGCCCAGCAGGAGCAGCACATCCCTCAACTCTTAGGAGGTACAAGCCATGCTGCGAAAGAGGGCAATAAAGCTGGTTCCACAACGACTCTGGGGATCCAGAGTCTACTCCAGATACCTCAAGTCCCAAATATTCAGGATGGTCACGTTGTAGCACAGGCTTGTCCAACCTTTTTGAATGTGGGGCCGAAGCATTAACTTTTTGTCACCCGGTGGGCCGGTGGGCGAGCGAGCCAAAAGTCAACACCCTTACCCAAAGCAGTATATTCAAAATCGATGGTGTGTGACCTTTGACACAATAGCATCACAGGCAGTGATAGCCATGCAGTCCCAAAGATAGCTTTGGGTGTCAGGGGCAGTGATCAAAGGTTAGTGTCTTGTGATTTCTTCCACCAGTGTGTATGTGTTGATATTTTTCTGAAACAGTGGGGGCAACCGAGCGTAGCGAGGGAGCTATAATGATCTAGGGAGGGTTTGGGGGGTCCCCCCCCAAGATTTTATTTTCAAATATGGGGCTGAAATGGTGCATTTTACAGCAGGAAAACTGGCCAAAAAGCCATAAGTTTACAATCCGTTCTAAAGGGGAACATGTACATTCCAGGTCACCAACAGCAGACAAGAACATTGTAGAACACAACACATTTTAATGATCAATGTGTCCACAGTGTTGTAAAACAGCACTGTCACTGATGTAACACATTGGCATGCTGGTTGTGCCCAAAATATGCCCCTGTAGCAACATGTCTATGCTGGTTGTTCCCAATTTAGGCAGCATTGTCCTGTACAAAGCATGATTGATGCTGCCTGAGCATACCATGGCACTGGTGATTAGGTACTTCACTATGCAGATAATAGTTTTGACCAGTGTTGCCAAGTAAATATTCTGTATCTACGTTGACCATGCCCCCTACTTTTGCCTTTGGCCCCCTCTGTGCCCCTCTTAAATTTGATTCCTGATGACACCACTAGATTGACCAACTATGGGGGTTCATGAGGAGCAGGGGGCACAATTAGTGAGCTGCAACTAGATCCATTGCAGCCTGTATGTCTGCTACCATAGGTGATTGGTCCAGGGGGCACCAGAGGCAGCAACAGTCCTCCGCCATGCCCCAGAAATAAAATTACTCGGGTCCACGGACCCGACAAACATTGAACACATTTCATACAAGAATGGATCACCATATGTTTCATTAATATCTGTGTGTATAGATCCCTATTGTCAAATTACTATGAGTGGCAGCAGACGTCCAAGGCCAAATGATAATATGTTATATTATAGCACTTTCACTAAAGCTCTTTTTTATAGAACAAATATGCATACAATATCACCCAACCTGTGTTGGTACTCATTTATCAACCTAAGAAGGATGAAAGGCTGAGATGGTCTTGCGGGGATTCGAATATGCAGATCACACACACATCGCAGCAGTGAGCGCTCAACCCACTGAGCTATCATATTGGCTATAGTAAAATGAGCAATTATTCTGTAGTGTAGTGGATATCATTAAACTGGTAACTGAGATTTAACAGCAGACCAGTTAAGTTCATCTGCAGGTCTGGTGCAAAGTTGGCAAAGTCTAAAAATGCACCGGGCCTGTAACTGCCTCTGGTGCCCCCTTCCAGGGGGCACCAGAGGCTGTAACTCTGACATGGCCTGGTTTATTTATTTATTTGTTCATTGTTTGTCAGGTCCGTGGACCCGATTAATTTATTTCTTTCCACAATGTTGGTCGAGCCTAATATTGCAGAAATAAATTAATCGGGTCCACGGCCCCGACAAACATCAAACAAATAAATAAATAAACCAGGCCCAGAATTCGGGTCTACGGACCCGACAAACATTCTTTAAAAAAAAAAAAAATGCACGGGGCCTGTAACTGCCTCTGGTGCCCCGTTCCAGGGGGCACCAGAGGCAGTAACAGTGCTCTGCCATGCACGGCCCGGTTTATTTATTTATGTGTTCAATGTTTTTCGGGTCCGTGGACCCGATTAATTTATTTATATCCGCAATGTTGGTCAGGCCCAACATTGCAGAAATAAATAAATTAATCGGGTGCACGGACCCGACAAACATCGAACAAATGAATAAATAAACCCAGCCGTGGCCTGTTACTGCCTCTGATGCCCCCTGCAAGGGGGCACCAGATGCAGTAACAGACCCCCCCCCCCATGGCCCAGAATTCGGGTTTACAGACCCGACAAACATTCATAAAAAAAAAAATGCACCGGGCCTGTAACTGCCTCTGGTGCCCCCTTCTAGGGGGCACCAGAGGCAGTAACAGTGCTCCGCCACACACGGCCCGGTTTATTTATTTATTTGTTCGATGTTTGTCGGGTCCACGGACCCGACGAACATCGAACAAATAAATAAATAAACCGGGCCGTGGCCTGCAAATAAATTAAAAAAAAGAAACATTTACCAGGCATCAGTCACAGGCGTGATGCTGGGGGGCTGGGCTGGTGATTCACACGAAGCTGACTGGAACAGGAATGTGAAGGTGGTGCGCTCGCCGTACCTTGCATGGCAACAGTATTTCCATTGGCTGTTTCTCAGCCAATGGAAATCACAACCCATGCAGCTTGTTCTTTTGGATTTCCTTTGTTTGTCTGTTCGGCCTCGCGGGCCACATGAAATGGCTCGGAGGGCCGCATTGTGGCCCGCGGGCCGTATGTTGGACAACCTTGTTGTAGCACGTGCTCAGCCAACTGGAAGGAGGAGACTTCTTGGCGTCATTGGACCTGGAGGACACCTATTTCCACATCCCCACTCACAGGAAGCGCTGAAGATCCCTACGCTTCGTAGTGCAGGGACGGCACTACCAGTTCAAGGCCCTTCCCTTCGGCCTAAAATTGGCCCCCAAGGTGTTCACGACGTGCTTGGCACCATTAGCGGCCCATCTGAGTCTACGGGGGATACACGTGTATCCATACCTCGACAACTGGCTCATTTGGGCCAGTTTTGGCTGTCGAACACACCGAGATGATCGTCCAGCTACTGACCCATCTAGGGTTCTCCATCAATTATCCAAAGTCCCGCTTGACATCATTGCAGAACACGCTGTTCTAGGAGCCAAACTTAATACAGTCTCCTGCCTAGCGTCGCCCTCTGAGAGGGTAGCAGCCATTCTGGGGAAAGTGCAGTGACTGTTGTCTCTGAAGACTGCCACAGTGTGGACCATAAAGTCGCTGCTCAGGATGATGTCTTGCGTTACGGATGCAACCTGTTCAGAAGTTCCTGGACGCTTGCTGGGTTCAGGTGTCCGGAAGCTTTGCGGACTAGATTTCGCTCTGAGTTCCGACGAGCGATTTGCTGGTGGGGCGTGCGCCCCAACGTCGCCAAGGGCACAGGGTTCCAAAGCCCCCTGTACCAGGAGACAGTCACCAGGGATGCTTCCCTGGAGGGCTCGGGAGCCCACGCTGGATGCCTGCATGCCAGAGGTCTGTGTCAGGTGGAGGAGAAGGATCTTCACATCAATAGCCACGAGCTATGGGCAGTGTTCTGTTCTGGGCCCTCAAGTAATTTCTTCTGTCTCTGAAGGGCAAAGTGGTTAGGATCTTCACGGACAACATTATGTTCTTCATCAGGAAGCGGGGGGGCACTCGATCCCCAGTGCTCTCCAAAGAGGTGCAGGACTTGTGACACTTGGCCGTCGAGCAAGAGATGTTCCTCATCCCCTTTCATGTGGCAGGAGTTGAACACCATCGCAGACTTCCCTCAGCAGGGAATTGCGCTCCTGCCACAAGTGTGAACTTGGGCAGGACCGGTTGGACCGCATCATCAAGTGGGGCAGACCCCAGGTCGATCTGTTTGCGACGGAGGCAAACTACAAATACTAGAAAGTTGCCAGCAGATTCCACCAACCGGGGAGCATGAAGGACGCGTTCTCCTTCCTGTTCGAAGGCCTGTTTCTGTATGTGTTCCCTCAGTTGCCTCTCCTGCTGCGATTCATCAATTCAACTCAAACAGTGCCCAAACCTTCTCAGCAACCTTTTCGCCTGTTATAGAGGGAAGGGTGATTGCTTCTGTTGAGCTTTGCCACCTCCCATGGTTGTGTCATGTTGTACTGCTATGTATTCTATATTCATGAGCATGTGAATCCATGCCAGACCCCATGGCCTTTCTGCCTATTCAGTAGGAGCTGGTATACCTTCCAGTCCCTGGGTCTCAGCCGTTATCTCCTGCCAGCCCATGCTTTCCTCTCTTCTCCACAGCCCAAAAACATGCTCATTCCCAAGGACCCCCATTGTCCTGAGTCTGACTTTTCCACTATTTACTACCTTCTGTCTAACGCCATTGATACTGTCGTATGCCCCTTCTTTCACACCCCTGTAAACATAAGGTGCACATCTCCCTTTCCAGTCTCCTCCTGAGAGCCTCTATGTCCTAGGCTTCCTTTCTGCGTCATTTACTTTTCTCTTCTTCCTCTTTAACTCCTCTTACAAGCACCCTCTCAGTTTCCCCACCTCTCACCACCTCCTTGTCTGCTCTTCCACCTCTTGGATCACGTTTTCACTGTCGCCTTAATTAATCTCATCACCACCTGCTCTGCTCTCCAAACTCTAGCCTTTCCAAACACCTCCACTTTCCTTTCTCCAGCTGCCTCTGAATCCCTCTTCTCAAACACCTACTCTCTCCTTTCTGGGTAATCGGGGCACTGCATCCCGACCTCTCAACAGGCCTGGCTTTAGTGTTTGCATCTGAGAGTCCTTATTGTTTTTGGTTTGTGATAGGATGATCGCATATTTTTTAAGTATCAAGTTACATTGATGAAACCCGCTGAGCATTTGCTGGGTGATTTAAACTGTAGTGATGCGCTTTACTGGATAGATGCATGCAACCTAGTCTGGAATGCATTAGGTCAGAGAGAATGATGGAAGGTGAGAATGCTGATGTATTATTGATCGAATGTTAGTGTGCGGATATTCCAAACCAGGCAGTTGGAGATATGTAGCCTAGGTGGCTGGAGCCAGTGCGTTCTTCGCATGTAACTTAATGATTTAACAGTAACTGGAATAAAGGCATGTAACTGACTGTGAAGTATCCGCAGATCATAATTATTACATAAACACACAGGGCAATAATTCTTCCCATGCCCTTATCTTTCACATGAGTGAGCGGAAATACATTTTTGAGATCTGTGAAGACTGCATTTTTTAAAGAATTCTTCGACTTTTTTTCTTTTTTTGGATCTCACCTATTTTTGGGAACATAGCTACTTCAGTTAGGAGGCCCCCTACCGCTGCAACCCTTTGACACATTTAGAATATATGGTCTCATGGGACCGGGTGATTTCTAACGCCCCATCCCCATATTGGTCCTAGAATGACTATATCACCCAACATTCTCACTTTCAACCAACACACCCTTCAGTTTATTGGACGGCCCTGGGATACAGTCAAAGGGAGTCTTCCCTAAGCAAGAATGGGTCTGGGACTTCACTCTGCTAAGCTCACATAAAGACACTGTTAGCGTTGTGGTTCCAGTACCTCCTTGGTCTCGTAGCAGCTTGTCACAACCGTACCACATGCTAGAGTTTGAATGAGTAGGATCTAATTGCATCTGGCTCAAAATTGGAATCAGTTATCAGACCCCCAGTCAGCTCTGCTTCTGATTCTGGAAATGTGGCATTCGGATCTGCTCTGGTGGTGCAGGGAAGTAAATCAAAAGTGATCCATGTAGCCTTGGTAGCATTTCTCCCATCGCTGGAGTGGAAGACTATGGTCATTCAGATGGACAATACTACTTGCATCTTCTATATAAACAAACAGGGTGGAATAGAGTTCCCTGTTCTATGCAGATTGGCACTTAGGATTTGGTCATGGAATCTGGAACACTTCTGCTCGGGATGCTAAGCAGGACAGTCATAAATTCATTGAAGCTGCTAGGAAGCCTTCCATGGATTCCCAATTTAGAAATTAAGTGGCTTAGGTTCTGTCACTGGGTCATTGATAAGAAAATCAATCCTCTGAAGTGCTTCCTAAATCAGGTACTCTTATTCATGTCGCACTTGTCTAGCGGAGGGTTTCAAGTAGAGTCATGCAGGACATATCTGGGAGCAATAGCAGCTTACAGGAGCGATTCATTTATTTCTGTGTTGAACCCCGTAATTTGATGACATTTGAAAGGAAGGACTGTTGTGGATGTACTCTCCGAGGTCACGGCCCCTCATCCAGTGTGGGAATTGAACCTGGTGCTGGTGATTATTACACACAAAGCTTTAAAGCCCATGATCCAGATGGATATACAGTTAGTGACATGGAAATGGCTATTCTATGGGTGGCAGTGACCTTTTCCAGACACATCACTGAAATCCAAGTGCCTGCAACCTCAGAACCATACATTGCATTCCACAGGGACAAGGTGTTGTGTGTTCATCCTACATTCCTGCCACAATAGTCTCATCGTTCCACATCAAGGAATGTCCTTATCAGTGTGTCTTTCCAAACCCTCAATCTCCAGTGAAGAGCTTCTTTATTAAGTGGGATTTTCAGAATCGGCATCATGGACAGATTCTGAGAGGGCACTCTGATCTGGGGAACAGAAAGCAACACTAAGGTCTATCTGGCTAGTGTGGGTGAAATGCTAGGATTCGACATAGGAATTATGGGAGTGGTGAAGTGTTCAGTTAAGCACACACAGAGTACTCTTAATAATACAAGTTGGGCACACTGTTTGAAAATAAAGCTATTTATTTAGGCCTTAGACAAACTCTTAGCAATGAAAACAGACAGATAAGTAACACTCTAAAACATTCACTACTATTACATACACTTTGAGTTCTTAGCAGACCCTCTCCCAAACCAACCACCCGGGAGGATCCTTAACCAGAACGCTACCGTTCACAATTGGGTAAGTGAGGTTTTGGGTAAAGATGTGATGCCTGTTAAAAACCTATGAAGGTGGGGGCCGGTAGGAACAAATGTTGTTTCATCCCCTGCACTCAAGTTCACTCAGAGACCACTGTAGAAGATCCTGAAATTGCTGGGCTCCCCTTTCAGGTACCTTGGATCTAGCAGTCTAGGGGTCTGCAGAACGGGTTGCATCATGTTTTTGTGTTGGGCTAGTTCGCAGTTTCTTGCTCTGATGGATCAGTTCTGGACTTTTGACAGCGGGACACCTCTCTGGGACTCAAAGGACCACCACTCTAGCGACCACCTCAGAGGACCCCCAGAACATGATGCAGGTGGCCATTGGTGATGGCCACTCCATTGACATGGCAGAAGTCAACACTTGTTGCACAAATAAAGGAACTGTGTCTTCGTGGTGGAGCGCTGCAAGGAATATTTCTCATTTCAGAAGTCAAGGTTCTTCAGAGTCACATGGCTCCAATCAGGACAGCGGCCGATCCAGCGAGATAGGCGATATTGAAGCTGGCAAGCCCACAGCATGGTGCCGACACATCCCGAAGGATTCAAAGGGCTGGATTGTCAAGCAGGGGTTGATACCTGATGAAGGCCTTCGGGAGATGAGCAAAGAAGCAGAACTTCACCGGGTGGTTTGTAGAAAGTGCTGCTAGCTGGCTTTCAGCGAGGAGTTCTGGGTCTTCAGCAGAATGCCTCTTGCGTAGGGGTCTTCACTTCAACGACTATCTATCTGAAGAATGGCAGCAGGAGTCCCCCTTTTATCCAGGATTCGCCCTGGAGTCTGCCCCAAGCCCTGCTAATGGTAAGTATCTGCACCATTCAAACTGTTAGGGACTGTCCAATGCTGGACAGCCCATGCCCAACACATCTGCCCAGCAACAGACACACTTGGGCATAGATGTGGTCTGTGGGACCAGACAGTCTCAGCCACCCCACATACGGCCACACACACAGAATGCCAGTTTGCCTGGGAAAGCAGAGGCTTTCCCTGGGAAATGACTTTCCATATATTTCAATTCCGGCTTTTCGAGAGCAGGAAGACGGCAACCAACAAGATAGCCAAAGGGCAGGTACAAATCTATATGGTACTCTATGGCATTAAGCTGTATAATGCAAAAGTGCACAAGACAATGTAAACGGTAGAAAGGTATCCTCTGCCACCATCCCACGCAGGGCACATTATGTTGATTAAGAAAGTTACAGGGACACGGTCTCTCTACTGCACTTCACAGAAGTTGATGTGTGCAGGAAAAAGCAGACCTGTTTTCCATGGAGAATAGAGTTCCCCTACACTGATAGCCATATGGACTGATCAGTGTCCCCAAAACAGATGAGCGTAAAAAGGCCAGTGAATTAAAGATTACACTGGCCTCCAAGTCAGAATAGGTACAAAACGGTAGCAAAAAGTTGGGTGTATCATTTCTTTTTAATTAATTTAATGTTTTCACATATAAAGCATGCTAAACCCCCAGGCATCGAGGTGCTGTTACAGAAACAATCAGACCATTGTCAATTAGACCAGGCAGATAGGTACATTTGGGGGGGAACTCCGATTAAGCAAACAATCAAGTTCTGAGGGTTCTCCGGAATACCCCCTATGAGTGTTCAGCTCTCGGAGCGGGTGGAAGAGAGTTGCATTGTTTGGCTGCAATGGACAGTAAACCCGAGCCTCCAGCTTTTGTATGTTTGAATTTAGGCTGGCGAAGGCAGTCTGGATAGGGCGTCCTGGTTGGCCTTGAATAGTGTGCTTTAGTGATTTTCTGAGGTAGGGTGGAGCAGAGCTGGAAAGGCACCTTTTGAGTAATGGACAGAGTTTTGAAGATAATCTGTTCACGAATCGGTAGCCAGTTTACAGCTCTTCTGGCAGCAGAGATGTGCTCATGTTTGGGAATGTTGAGAGCTGCTTAGAGTGCATGGTTCTGTATGATCTGCAACTTCTGGAGGTTTTGGGGCGAGGTGCTAACAAAGAGGACATTACAGTAGTCCAGCTTGGAGCCAACAAATGCTTATGAAATGGTCAAACTGTCTGGGGATAAAAAGGATCTGGATGCATCTATGCGTTATGTCGTGTAGGCAGCGTAGAAGGCGATAGCGTTCACTTGGCAGGTCAGTGGGAGGGTGGCATCAAGGTAGACTCCTAGCGTCTTCACTGAGGTGGAGACGGGGATCTGAGTGCTGTCGAGGCTAAGTATTGGACGTTGAGCTTTTTTGCACAGCAGATGGCCCTACCAGCAGGATCACTGTCTTGTCACCATTAACACGAGGCGTTTGGCCGCTATTGATCATGTATGCAGCGTTAAGGGTGGTAGTCTTCTGAGTAGTTTCCAGAGAGGGGGATGAGAATTTGTGTATCGTCTGCATAGTTAGTTTAGGCTATGCTGATGGAGTCTAGAATGTCAAAGGGCGGTTTGGTGAAAATGTTGTATAGTGTGAGGGATATGCAATACCCTTGTGTTACACCGCAAAGGAATTGGTGCTGGTGGGGTTCTGGCATTTTCAGCATACTCTCATGGCTCTCCCCTCTAGAACGAAAGCAGTCCATGTTGTGGCTTCACGTGAGAAGTTGCCGAAGGTGGTGAGGTTGTGGCAAAGTATTTTGAGGTCAACCAAATCAAACGCTGCTGACAGATCAAGAAGGGCCGGCTTCTCCTCGTCCCAGATATCAGCCAGCAGTTTTTTGAGATCCAGAATAGCAGATTCCGTGCCATGACTTGGGCGGAAACTGGACCGGTGCATTCCCAGGACATGGTTAATTTCCAAGTAGTGCTGAATTTGTATGTAAGCCGCTCTAAGATTTTCAGTAAGAATGGGACAGTAGTGATAGGCCGGTAGTTATTTGGAACTTCTGGGTCTAGGGATTTTTTTTTCTTTTCTATGGGACTACGCAGTCTTCCTTAAGGCTAGACAGCACTATTCCTGCAGCGAATGAGGCATTGATGAAGGTAGTGATAAAGGGTGCTAGGACTTCAGAACAGTCCTTGATGATAGTGGCTGGGCGAGCATCACCTTTGTACCTAGAGTGTTTTAGGCCCTTTAAGATAGCTAGGACTTCATACTCTGAGAACTTTATGAAGCAAAACTAAGTGTGGACTTGACTGGTGGTTGTGGGTGAGGTGGCAGTGGCTGAGGCGTGTGGAGATGGTTGCGTAGTGCCTTGTTTCAAAAGGATTTTATTTATGTAGTGTCAATTTTGTTGAGAATAGCATTTTATATATTGGTGCACCAGGCTTTGTCCTCGGTCAGAGAGAGGGGAGAGGCGGCAGGAGCTTAAAGTTCCCAGAGAATAGTGAAAATCTCTCTAGTGTTAGATTTCGCATTGGTGATTATAGAATTAAAGGTGGTACATTTTGCAGAAATTATCGCTTGTTTGTGCAGTTTGAATGCTTTGGAAAACACTAATCTCAAGGCGTCTGGTGGGTTTTTTCCCCGATTAATTCTGCAATTCATTCTTTATCACAGAATTCTAGGAGCTCAGGGGTAAACCATGAGTTAATATGTCTGGCAGGTTTGGCTTTTTGGGGACCTAGGGGGTGCAATGGTGTCCACCGCAGTTGTCCTGGTCGAGGCATAGAGATCTGTCAGAATGTTGGGATCATTGGAGTGAGGAAGCTCTAGTTTGAGCACATCCAGCAGGGGTAGAATGCAGTCTTTGGTGAGTTTACGCAAGCTGTGCACCACTGAGGGCGGTAGCGGTAGGGTGGTGGACTTGGTCTTCGTCTTCTTGGGGTGTGGGATGGTGAAGGCAATAATGTGGTGGTCTGACCACAGGCAAGAGGAATTGGAGTTGATAGTGATCTGGCAGTTGAGGTCTGCAATCCATTCCAGCGTGCAGCCTTTAGCATGGGTGGGATCGCTAACGCAGTGCCTAAAGCCTAGTGCATTGAGGGAATTAGCAATGAGGAGGCCTGAAGTCAGAAAGATCATTAAGCCCCAGATATAGGTCGCCCACGAGGATTACTTTTGACGTGGTCTTGATATTGTGTCTCAAGGTATGGAGAAGGTTTTCTTCAAAGGTTAGGGTTGGGCCCGAAAGGCAGTAAATGACATGGATTATGTTTGTAGGTGAGGTGGTCAGTTCGATTGAGAGGATTTTGCAATTCCCCTCCAAGAAAGTATTGAACTGCCTTATGGGAAGGATCCTTTTGCTATAAGAGCAACCCTCAAACCCCTGCCTTTAGCAGAGTCGGTCTTTCCAGTATATAGTGTAACCTGTGGGGACAGCTAAAGTTTGCGCCGGACCGGCTGCTTCATGAAGCCATGTTTCTGTAATGGCCAGGGCATCCAAGTTAAAGTGGTGAGGGGAGGTCATTGATGTCTAGCGCGTGGGAAGGTAAGGAGTGTGTGTAGACTAATGCAGTGTTAACCAAAGGGCAAGGGGCCTTGGTCATTAGGGTAGTGAGGTGAACACTTGTTTTGATAGGGGTGGAGGTGCCTACAGATGTCACATCAGATAGAAGAGGTTGGCTGCTTGATGGTGTAGCGAGGGCAGAGGGGGCATGAAGATTGTATGCCTGTTCCACATGGCTATCTACCAACAATACAGTGCAAGTTACATCTTTACCAAGGCTGTGTACATTTTCCACATGGCTGTCTACCAGCAATACGGTGCCAGGTACATTATTAGCAGTGTTAACTACTTTTTGATCAGGGCTGTCCACCAATACAGAGCCAGATAAATCATTAGCAAGGCTGAGTACATTACATTCAGGGCTGTTTGCCAGCAGGATACATCATTAATCAGGCTGTGTACATTTTCCACATGGCTGTCTACCACTAAGACAGTGCGAGATACATATTTAGGAATGCTGTGCGTATTTTGAGTCTGTGGAACGAGTCCGATCGGGTGGCACCTGGGATATGAGTTTTGAAGGTGCACTCTTTAAGTAGAGCATTACGTATTACAAGAGAGCAAGGCTGGGGCAGCCGCTGCGATGCAGACGTCGTACGGAGATTGATGTTCCGTAGCCAACAGTCGTCTCGCATTTAGTATCGCCCCTCAAATGGGGGGCAAAAGAAAATAGTCAAGCTGAGACCTTTTGTAGATTCAGCAATACAGGTAACCATCACAACAGACACACCCATGGCAGGATGGGGGGATGCATTGTCAACAGCTCACCACACCGGGAAGTTGGTCAGCACCACAGACAAAACACATGTGCTGGCAGTCAAGATTGTGTTGTGCTCTTTTCAGAAAAGACTTATAAACATAAATGTTCTTTTCAACATAGACAACACAGCAGCCTTGTTTTTATATCCACAACCATGCCTGAACACACTCCAGGCAGTTGTCCAGCTCGCTCAAAACAATTCCCAGTGCTATCTCAAGAGACACATACATATTCACATGCAATATGTTCCAAGGGAACACAACTCTCTGGCAGACAACCTAAGCAAAGTATTAATGCAGGAACATGGTTGGGAATTAAAGGCCAGCACAATCAAACCGATTCATTCACTATTGGGTCAGCCAACAGTTCATCTTTTTGCAACACAAAGAAGGCAAAATGCCCAAGCTACCCATCAGTTAACTGCAACATGGATCTCTAGGCAATGCACTGTGGATGAGCAGGTTAGGGATATTTGTATATGCTTTTCCCCAGACTTTTTCCCAAACTTACTACTGCACAAAGTAGTAAACAAGTTGCACCAATGTCAATGATAATCGTGCCAATGTGTGAGCATGGTACTACCATCTGCTAAAGATTTAATTTTGCCCACCCCTCAAACCATCAATCTCACACAATCTGTTAACACAACAGAATCAGTGGATAACCCATCCAACGCTTTCATTCAATCATCTTAGTAGCTTGGCTCCTAAAGTCATAGAATCTGGACATTTAAATGTACATGCACACGGTATATAAATACTAAAGGAGGCACTGAAACCTAACACCAGACATTGCTATTTCAATAAATGGAAAGGATTTGTGTTCCTGGTGGGGTAACATCAGTCCAATGAACTACTCGCCAGCTAACATACTAGCGTAATTTCTCCTACAAGAGTTGGGTCTGGTATATAATTCACTTAAGATGCATTTGGCATCATGGTCCGCATACACCGCATCTCAGCGCAAGGTTTCTTAGTAGAGAGTTCCAGTTATCGAGGCACATATGGAGGAGGGTAAACACATGTACCCATTAATAGGAAATCTACCACCTGCTGGGATTCAAACAGTCTGTTAAGTAAACTTAAGGGTCCGTCTTCTTAACCTATGCTTAAACTTCTTTAAAGGGCTTTACATAGAAGGTGGCATTTTTTATTGTCATTACTTCATCAGAAGGATAAGTGAATTACAGGTATTATCTGCGTCGTAGCCTTTGTTTCCATAAGCAAAAGGGACGTTCCATGTCAATCAGTCCATAGGCTTCCAGCTTTTTGCCAAAACCCACAAAACTGAGAAAAGAGCACCTCATACACTTGATGAATGAAGGGCTGTTACCTTAATCAAACAAAGGTGTTCAGAAATTCAGGGCAACAATTTTACACATTGGCCAGTAAATCCCACCCCTAAAGCTAATTCTACACTTAACAGGGGAGTAACACTGGCTTTCAACCCTTGGAAGCAATTTGTAAGCAGAAACGTACAGCTATGTACACCGATTCACATAACACTGTTTTGTAGAAACTCAAGCTTGCTCTGATTCTCAAGTCACACTAGCAGTAACAACATTTGCAACTGTTACTTTATCTCACCCGCCACATGTTTGCTAGTTGATGCGTAGGATGTGAATCTACATAGATTCACAAGCCTTCGGAAGACCAACATTATTTACCCAGTCATCGTCTTTCTGTGGCTTCTATCTGCTTAAAGTCACTTGCACACTCTCATTCTCCCCTTTTGGGAGCAAAGGCCACAGTTAATCAAAATGTATAATATACCTGTTTGTAACTAAGGACAGAAAAATAATCTGAGGACATTGACCCGTGAAGGAGCATCAATAACTTTGAATAGGGGAAGTGTTACAGGAATGCCCCCTGTTCATGCCTTTTCAAATTGGAAAACAGAACAATATGTAACAATTCTCACTAACCACTGCATGTCTGCATGTGCATAGCATGTGATTCTAGGTGGATACAAAGCAAAAACAAAGTGGTGATGCCTGCAAAGTTTAGTATTGATCTTGAACCTCTGGCAATTGTTCTGGGCAACCCTCCAGACCATCGTTCTTTGCTTGCCAAACCATTACAGAAAGGGGAAAGACCATATGCAAATCGGGCTTGGTCCCACCCCCAAAGGGGAAGTCCACCCCAAACTGCTAGGCCACATTTGTTGGTTTGTGTGGACTCATTGCAGCCCTGGGCCACTCTCACTTTCCTGAGACTTAAGCCTTGGCTGCTCAGCTACCTTACCTTCATTGGGTTTTGGCTAACCTCTGTGTCTTTTCTGTTTACCACAAATAGGATGGCCTCCCAAAATCCTCCCACCAGGGCTGATTTTAGAAATCCATCTTAAGACCAAGTATTCTGTTGACATTTTGTGGAGGGATGGGGAGAAGTGGGCATCTGTTTGCGGTAGCAGATGTGAGTGGAGGGTGGGTGTGTGGAAAGAGTGTTAGATGCAATAAGTGGTTTGGTATAAAGTGGAGGATATGCAAACATGGTTTAATGACCGCAGTATGGAACTTGGCGGGAAAGACAAAGAATGATGTCCTGACACATGAGGGTAAATATGCACATGGCTGAAGATGTAAGAAAATCCACATATGTTTTTAGGCTGCTGCAAACTTGGGGCAAACTTGGGTAAATGAACAAAAGATATTCACATATGCGAGAAGGCACAGAATTAACATTATTTTACTTCCAGAGACTTACCTTATGCCAGCACAAAATTAAACATTTGCCAATAACTGGGGACAACACAAGTATGCAATCTCTTTCACATCAATCTCAAGAGAAGTGATTACTAGAATTCACAAGTCAGTGAGGCTCATACTTATTCAAGCATTGTCAGATGATGTAGGAAGATCAGTGGGTGTTCAAATGCTCAGTTGATCATAAACTGTGTCTCTTAATAAATGAATATGGGCTAAACTATGATAACCCCAACTTCGATAATTCCCTGTTTAAACTATGGCATGACGCTTTGGATGACATTTGGATTGTCAGTGGAGATCACCGTGCCATTATAGGTGCGCAATAACATAGAGCTGATGCACTGTGATCGTGATCGAGAGCTGTGCAATTGGTCCGGGAAGCAATTGGCTTTTACAGATTGGCGGAATCATGGAGAGCTGTGCACCCTGTTTAGGGACCTGTAAAGGTGCAGTACTAAGAGTCTGACATGGTAGTGACGTTTGGCAAAGACTTTTATTTTGCCAAAAACAAAAAAGAAGTCTTAACTCTGAGAGTGGTTTACCTGCCTCTTTAAAGAACTAATGAGTCTGCCAGAATGTCCAAGCAAATGAAGAGGCCACCGTTGTGTCAAAAATACCTTCTTCTATCGCTCACACATATAACTAATAAGTAAAGGGGTAGTGGGTATTCTTGGTCCAGAAGAATGACTCCCTTCTTGTGGATGATGAGCCACAGTTCCAATCATGGGAGGAATTTCATCTGTGAGAATGACTCCCTTCTCCAGGTCACAGTTCCTTACTGAGGAAATAACCAACATTCCAGCTTGTTTGCGTCTTAAGAGTTACAGTTCGAATGCAAAAGAAAAAGTCCCAACTTAAACGTTATTCCTTCTTGAACATTGTTGTACTTCACTATTGGGTTCCCGGAGGATGCCTCCCTTCTCCAGGTATATGGTTATCCATGTCTTCACAGAGCCTGGGGAATGACTCCCTTCCGCTGGCCTTCTTTTGACTGGTTTCACGATACCCAATCTTCTGGGAAGACACCAGGAGATATTGTCGCCTTCTCCTGAGGTCTCCTTGCTTTTCAGTTTACAAAAGCTGGGCGTAATCACTTCCTTCCCCCAAACCCTTCTCAGACTTTCACAGTTCATATGCAGTCTTCAAGGAGGAATACATCCCTTCCCCTGGCTTGCTTTGCACTTAAAAAGTTCTTATTTCACATGCGTTTCCAATCTTATGGATGCAGGTCCCAGACCTGTGTGTTTCCTGATGGGTGCGGCAGTCCTGGTTCACTATCCTGTCACGAAGTTATGTTAAGATCACTTCTAGAGCGCATCCTACACCAACAAGGGCACCATGGCGCTAAGGAGGTAAAGCTGTAGAGGAGAAATTGCAGGCTGAAAATGGCACAGCTCAGACTGAAAAAAAGTAAGTCTTCATGGAACGTTGAAAGGACAGATGGTCCGAGATCTCACAAAGGGCAGCAGGGTGGAATTCCATAACTGGGTATTGTGACTATGAAGAGGACTGGGGTTGATCTTCATAAGAGAATGCGGGTCCCAGATCCATAGGATTCTCTCCCCTTGGTGTTGCAGTTCGTTTTCGCTAGGGGTCTTAGCTTGAACCCCAGGTGCTTCCTTTAGGGCCCAGTATCGTAGCTCCAGTACCTTCTGGTACCCCTTCCAACTGCCCCAGTAGCCCTTGTACCGTTAGGATCACTACTGTCTCGGCCCAGTCAGTCTCAGGGGTTCTCCGTCATCTGCTTCAGCCTTCTCAGCCCTCTGCTACAGGCTTCTCCACTCTTCCGGCATGCTGCAGTATCTGTGGCGCTTGCAGATTGTCAGCGAGTGTACCTTCATGCAAACGCGCAGCCCTTCTGCTTGGCTGGTCAGGACGTCTGCTGCTCTGCCGGATGGTCCTTCCATGTCGGACCAGGTAAGAGCCTCTCCACCTGCCCGATAAGCTCTCCTGCAACTGCTCGAGTCCTTTGCTCTCTATGCTTAAGCACCATGTCTTCGTCCCAGTACTGATCTTTGACTAAGGTAGGGGCAGATGCTACAGAGAAGCTTGAGGTGGCTGTGCCATTGGAGAAATTAGAGGCTGTTAACCAGCTCAGGAAAGACCCCCTAGCCCGAACGGGATCAGTATGTAATACTATAAGAAGTTTGCCCAAAAGGTGGCCCCATTTTTACTGGAAGTATATAACTCTGCATTTAAGAATGTTTTTCTGCCAGACATGGTGTGTGAAACCACCATCATTGCATTGCTAAAGCTGGGCAGAGATCAGACATTGTGGATCATATTGACTCCTCTCCCTGCTACACCTTGATGGAAAAACCTTGACCAACATATTAGTTAACGGACTTTCACCACTTACACAGCGATTGGAGCCCCTGATGGAGTTCATCCGGAGTAGATCAATGAGCAATAACAATCACTGACTTTATAACCTCACGTGTGCAGTGCCCTTGGACACATCGCTATTGTAGCTATGCTTGACTCCAAGAAGGCCTATTGCCAATTGACCAATAGATCACCAGATCATTTTCAATGATTTGCTAAAGGAAGCTACAGATCATTTTCAGATTCAAACATATGGAACTGTTAATGGTACAGATTTTGTGGATGACATACTCAACAAAACAGTTTGTGAGAGAGTAATATCCCATTATTAAATCTGTGAAGAAACAAGTTTTGCCATAATTAAGGGCACCATCTCTTACTAGAGCTGTTAATCCTAGCATTGAAAAGCGCTTTAAACCAGCGCCAACAGAGCCTTTGTATATTAGAGGACCTTGAAAACCAGACTCACTGGTTGTTACTACAACACGTAAGAGAGCTGGTATCCTGTTGGCAACCACAGAAGCTCCTCTGGATAAAGAAAGTTTAAAACAACGATTTGCTTTAAAAAAGAAAGTTGCAACCTCCACAGCATACCAAACCAGAATAGCCAACACGTTAATGGCTAGCTACAATAAAGCCCAATGGGACATAGTTCAGCAACAATTGGATACTGTTTCAGAACCTTTGCGTTCGCACATTTATAAAACCGTTTGAGGGGGAGCAGGTTGCCAATAATGTCAAAAATTCATTAGATGACGCAGATATAGCGGACAGAATATTTGCACAGGATACAAACGCCTTTCTTGCTTCGTAATTCAGGTTTCAAACCAGAATCTCAAGCCACATTAATATACCCATAGAGGACAATGTTCTTTTTGGAAAGGTGGTTGATGACGCCTTAGAGAATGCTATAAAAGAACATCAAACTCTTAAAACATTAGAACACATTTCTAACAAACCCTGTGTACAGTGTGGAGGATTAATGCCTGCAGCCCCTTTCAGTCCCAAGGGTATCCCAGAACATCACAATCAACTTTTGGGCAAGGATCTTCATCCTCCCTGTCGTACTCGACACAAACACCACTCTTTCAGTCCTCCTTTCAAAGGGGGTGCAAATGGGGAAGAGGTTGGGCTAGAAGTACAGCCACTAAAGGCTCTTCTGCCCCATCTAAACAATGACACAGGCATTCAAGTTCCCTCCCATGTACCCCTGGTAGAGAGGATCCCATTTCTCAATTCACCCACGCATAAGAGGGAATCGCAACAGACCAGTGGGTGCTGTCAACCGTATCCAAAGGAATTTCTGGAAAAACCGCTCCACCATCTGCCGAAAGCCAGAAGAATGTCATGAGCGGCAGATATAGTCTCTTCTAGTAAAATTAGCTATTGAGCTGGTTCCCCTAAATGTTGTAAACAGTCTTTATTCAGTGTACTTCCTTGTACCAAAGAAGGATTTAACTATGTGCTCTTAGACCTGCGTCCTGCAAACATATACATCAAACCACAACGTTTCAGAATAACAATCCTGCAGGAGGTAATCCATCTCCTAAAAAAGGGATTAAATGGCAACATTTGACATGAAAGATGCATACTTTCATATTTCAATGTTGCCAACACACAAAGTACTTAAGGTTTAAGGTAGGGTCCACTCACTACCAGTTCAAAGTGCTACCCTACAGCATTGCCTCAGGTATTCACAAAGGTACTGGCAGTGGTGGCAGCCCATTTATTCAGGCAATCCATACCAGTGTACCCTTATCTAGACAACTGGCTCATTATGGAGACACACCACAGATGTCAGCAGGACACAATCAACCTTCTGTTTCAGTTGGGGTTTTCTATTGACTAGAACAAGTTAGTCTTGTTCCCAGCCAAGTAAAACAATTCCTGGGTGCAATACTTCCAACAGAAGGCACCCTACTCTTCCCCTCCAACGAGAGGGTCAAAAAACATGCTGCTTCATGTTCATTATACAACCGGTCATCAGATAACTGTTAGAAATGCAATGCCCCTTCTCGAGATGATGGCTTCCTGCATCTTTCTGGTGCCACACGCAAGGGTGCGCATGCGTCCAATGAAAAAGTGGATGGCGAATCAGATGATCACTGGGACGATCTGGTGGTCATTTCACAGGCAGTGGTCCAGGCACTTCAGTGGTGGTCAAATGAAAACCTATTAAACGAAAAACCCTCTCACAACGTTGCAGTGGAGACCAACAGGCGCATCGCTTTCAGGCTGGGGGGCACATTATCTCCATCAAACAGCACATGGCATGTGGATACAATGTCAAAAATGCATATCGACCTTCTAGAATTACTGGCAGTGTTCAAAGCCATCAGTAAGAGGATTCTGGGAGTTTCTCTCTACCGGCCAATATGCCAGGTTTGAGTCCCGACCACAGTTTCTAGTTCATCCTTTCACAGAAGAGGAATTTCCACTACATATCAGTCTTTGTCCTGCCCAAGGGCAGTCAACACCGAAATGCCAGGCAATTCTCTTCTAAACAAGAGTACCAACAGCAACCCCAGAAACGTCTGGAATGTCGGTATTCAAAGCCATACAGGCCTTAGAACTCCAACTTTCTGACAAGACCGTTTTAGTCCTCACAACACAACAGTCATATTTTACATAAACCGGCGGAACACTCTCTCCAAGTCTGTCCAAACTATCTTAGAGGATTTGGAATGTGTCTCTCAACAAAGGCATCTTCCTCCTGTCGCAACATGTTGGAACACAACTGTCTAGCAGACATGCTAAGCTGAAGCATGTAGCTTCCCACAGAACACGAATGAGAGTTGCACTCTGACATTCTATACAACATCTTCAAAGACTGGGAGCATCCAGGCATAGATCTCTTCGCAACACAAGAGATCGCAAGATACCCTGATGATGCATCCAGGTTTCCCAAAATGGGGTCAAGGGGAACGCACTGTGTATCAGTTGGTCAGGGAAATGTGCGTATGCTTTGATTTCCCCCGCCCCCAACACCCCCACCCCATGCCGCCACTGAACAAAATACTCCACAAAATACACCAGGAACATCTCACAATGTTCCGAATAGCCCGAGTGTGGGTATGTCAAACTTGGTTCTCACACCTGCTCAGGTTGTCAGTTTGCCCACCAGTCATACTGCGAGCCCATAAAACATGTCACAGCATCAGGGAACAACACTCCATCCACTCCCTCAAACACTGAACTTGGCTGCTTGGCTCCTGCGGTCATAGACTTTGGGCATGTAAACTTACCTTAAACATGCATAGACATCTTAAAGGAAGAATGTAAACCAAACACAAGGCATTGTTATTTCAACACGTGGAAACACTTTGTTTTATGGTGCAAAAGAAGTCATGTCAACCCCATGGAATGTTCACCCTCTAACATAATATACTACCTTCTATACTTAATAGATTCAGGGTTAGTATTTAACTCTCTTAAAGTCCACCTAGCTGTGCTCTGCGCACACACCACCTCACAGAGCAAGGTATTATGGTGGAGGGTCCCTATAGTTAAAGCTTTCATGGAATGGGTGAAAAGACTGTATCCCCCAATTACAACTCCACCCCGTGGTGGGATTTTCATTCTCATAAAATGTATGGGGGCTCCTTTTGAGCCTATGCATAAAGCCAGTCTTCAGCATCTTACCTATAAGACTGCTTTTCTTACAGCCATCACTTCAATTAGGTGAGTTAGTGAACTGCAAGCTCTTTCAATTCAAGATCCATTTCTAACCATTCATAAGGACAAGGTAGTGTTAAGAACACCTACATTTATTTCAAAGTTTCACGTCATTCAGTCAATCAAAATTCAGGCGTTGTTTCAGAGCCTGCAGAACTCAGCAGACAGGACCCTCCAGATACTAGATGTCAGGAGGGTGGTAATGTACTATCTAGATAAAACAAAACCAACAAGGAAGGTAGATGAATTCTTTGTCTCCTTAGCTGCTGGAAGAGAAGGGAATCCTGTCTCTAAATCCGCTATTTCAAAATGGTTTGTAAATTGCATCCAACTTTGCTAATCTCTGTCCAAGAAAACCTTGCCATTCATGCCCAGACCACACTCGACTTGAGGTACAGAGGCTACTCTAGCATTCATTGCAAATGTGCCATTAGAAATTTTGCAAGGCAGCAACGTGAAGTTCAATATACACTTTCACGCAGCATTACTGCAGTGAAACTCACACGAAGTAATTCTCAGGTGGTACATGCAGTGTTAAGACATCTTTTTGCTGTTTCTTCTAACAACCCACCTCCTTCTCCAGGTACTACTTGCTAGTCTATGCAAAGCATGTGATTCTTAGCAGATCCACAAGCCTCAGAAGACCACCCTTCCTCTCCTCTTTGGAGTCGAAGGTACATAGACATCTTACATCTTCATGCTCCCTGAAGTCAGAAACAAAATCTGATGGCCTTGGTGCGTGAAGGACCATGGGTACAGTATACGTCATACTAGGAATAGTATTAAACACGCGCCTGTCGACTTCCCATTTCGAAAACAAGTAATGCAATATTGTTCACTAACAAGTAGCTAACTGCCTATGCAGCGCACGTGAATCTAAGAGGATCCAAGCATCAAAAAGACGATTATAGGTATGTAATATTTGCTATATATATATATATATATATATTTCTGAGGCTTGTGGAATCTGCTTAGATCACATGCTGTGCATAGGCCGACATCTAGTGGAAGCTGCGGAGTATTACAGTTTGTTTTTCGAAAGTCGAAAATGGGCGTCGACACAGGCGTGCCAGTAATACTATCCCTAGTGTGACGTCCACTGTACCCAAGATCCCTCACGCGTGTAGGATCCTCAGATTGTTTTTTTCCGCCATACTGGTCGGAAGCATCTTGCGGAGTTCCCTGGCCTTAGCCATACTTTTGCTGTTATTATAATTATAATTCTTATTCATTCCCTTCCCCACCCCAACGTCGACCCTCAACCTCGACGACGGCTGGAGAAGTCATCGACCGTCGACTGCTGCACGACGGATCTGGGCCTCGGAAGGCCGCTGGCCTCGGCCCGGGCCTAGTAGGCCGCTGGCCTCGGCCCTTACAAGTAGGGAGAGTGGGGGGTGGTACATACTCTTCACTCTTGATATATAGTTACATTTTATATATTCCTACACTTAGCAGCCCGCTGCCTTAAGGTGCGTATGGAGGGTACCCCTTTTCAATTCTGCCCCAAGTGCAATCGCAAATACCCTTGGGTCGACAGGCACGCCACGTGCAATCTCTGCTTGCCGAGGGATCACCCCGAAGCGAACTGCAGAGCGTGTAGTAGGTTTAAACCTAAGACACTTAAGGACCGTTCGACAAAGCGTTGGGCCCACCACGCCAGGCAGGAGGCCATGGCAGCGGAGGGCGCCTTCAGCGATGGCAGCGACGCCGTACTTTCGGACGGCGAGGGCATTATGGCGTCGAAAGACAGCCGGCGAGCGCAGGTCCCCGACCTCGGAAGGTCGTCCGGCAGGGCGGCTATGGGGAAGACCCCCGGCGACGCAAGCGCTACACACCTAACACACACTAAACACATTAAGACCAACCGGACGTCGACTTCCCGGAAAGAGGCACAAAAAGAACGGTCCGACTCGGTGTCCTCTGGGCGCTCTCGATCGAGATCACCGCACGACGCAAGGCAATCATCCACTCTTGCCAAGAGTGCCTCGCTACACACATTAACGGAAGTTCGATCGTCGGGAGACGAAGACGACTTCCACCCCCAGGCCGCGCTCCAAGATACCGAGACCGCGGTTAACACCAGTGAGGCCCCACGCCCGAAGCACACAGATACCTCTCCAGACCCTCGGCGCCAGGCGTCGAAAATCTCTGGGGCCTCCAAGGGACAGGGAAAACATTTTTCCACGCACGGGGAGGGGGGGGAAACAGCGGAAAGCACAGCCTTCCACCCCTGTAAAGCCATCCTCTCACCCTAGGCAGACAAGTAAACACAAGTCTACCCTTGAAAAGTCCCATAAATCATCTCCTGCTAAAATAATACCCTGTTCCAGGGAATGGTCCAGTGAAGACATAGACAGGGTTATGTCTAGGATGTCTTCCTTGGCTGATTTTTATGATAAGAACCCAGAACACTTTCTTTCATATAACCCTCAAGGGGCCACACCCTCAGGCTCCTCCGATCCTATCCCGCTAAGTAAAAAGCCCCGGGTCGAAAGACCTGAACCCTTCGAGGTTCAGCCTTACTCCACTCCATATTCTACTCCACTCCCCAGTTACCAGGGACAAGTTTTCCCTGAAGAGGACCAGGAGTTTGAAATTATGGAAGAACAAACCGGGACAGATTACTATGCAGAGGATGAGGACCTGGAGGAGGGAGAAGATGAGCAGGAAATTTACAGAGTAGATTCCCCAGTACAAAGCGAAGCCCCAGTTACTGACTCTCCAGTTGATAACCAGCCCCTCCTCAACGAGGTTCTCGCTCGAGCAGCGGAACACTTCCACATCGACACCCACGGTGTACAGGAGGAAAGGGACTTCGCGGAGGAGTTTGTAGGAGAGAGAAGACCGGTCGCTCAGACCATCCCTATCCTCAAATCCATCCAACGAAGAATAGATCCTTCCCTGGTGAATCCTAACCTCACCAGAGCTGTCAACCCCAGAATTGAAAAGATTTTCCGGGCAGCCCAGTCTGAACCTCTGTATATAAGGGGACATCTTAAACCAGATTCCCTAGTGGTAACCAACACTAGAAAAAGGGCTGGCACGCCCCTATCTTCATCAGAAGCTCCTCCCGATAAGGAGAGCAAAAAACTTTACGGGTTTGGCAGAAAGGTAGCCTCAACGTCCGCCTACCAAGCAAGGATTGCGAATTCCACCACCCTGTTGGCTAGTTACAATTGCCATCAATGGGAAGAAGTCGCGGCGCTCATTGCCTCTGCTCCAGAACCGTTAAAGGGCCAGCTGGCTCGGATCTCAGCAGAGGGGAGAGCCGTGTCTGGTTGCATTTTAAAAGCAACTTTCGACCCCGCTGACAACGCAGGGAGATTGATAGCAGAAGGTACTGTTATCAAGAGACATGCGTGGTTACGGCAGTCGGGATTCAAGACAGAAACACAGGCTTCTTTAATAGACAAGCCAGTGGAACCCGACCTATTGTTTGGGAAAGCGGTCGAAGACGCACTTAAAAATGCCAAAGATGAATATGAGACTCTCAAATCCCTTGGCCAGCTTACCAACAAACCCCCTAACCAGAGGGGGAACAATAATTTTCGTCGCCCACGCGGCCAAAATTCACAAAGAGGCAACTATGCCCAGGGACAAGGTACACAATGGAATAACAACCAGCAGTCTACCCAGAGTTACGGCAGGGGTAACAAGAGAGGTCGTGAAAGAGGCAGAGGCAGCCCCAACAAGGGAGGTGGCACGCCTCCACAAAAACAGTGACCCTCAGTTCAGGGTCCCTTGCCACGCAACCCCAGTAGGGGGACGCATTTCCACCTTCACCCAGGCTTGGGAAGGGATCACCTCAGACAGATGGGTGCTGTCAACAGTATCCGCAGGATATTGTATAGAACTACTGCAGCGTCCCCGGAATCATCCTCCACGACAAAGAGTGCACTCCCTAGAGCATCAAAAGATCCTTCTCGAGGAGATCGCCATTCTGCTAGAAAAGGACGCGATAGAACTCGTCCCAGGACACCAGGTAAACAAGGGTATCTATTCAACTTACTTCCTTGTGCCAAAGAAAGATTTGACAATGCGCCCAGTATTGGACTTACGGCCTGCCAACAAGTATGTCAAGCCCCAAAAATTCCGTATGACCACGCTACAAGAGGTAATCCCCCTCCTAAAAAAGGGGGATTACATGGCAACTTTGGATATGAAAGATGCTTATTTTCATATTTCCATGCTCCCAGCGCACAGAAAGTACTTGCGCTTCAAGGTGGACAGTCGCCACTACCAATTCAAGGTACTGCCCTTCGGGATAGCTTCAGCACCAAGGGTATTCACCAAGGTACTGGCGGTGGCGGCTGCACACCTACGCAGGGAAGCAATCCCGGTGTACCCTTATCTGGACGACTGGCTCATAACGGGGGAAACCCCAGGAATTTGCAGGTCAAACATTCAAAGGACTATCGACCTCCTCCACGAATTAGGCTTCTCCATCAACGAGAAAAAGTCAAGTCTGGTGCCAAGCACCTCAAAACAGTTTCTAGGAGCTATCCTAGATACTCAGAAGGGATTGACCTTCCCTTCGGAAGAGAGAATTCGGAATATACTTCTGCAAACTCCGCATTATCAGTCAGGTCAACAGATAACAGTACGCAAAGCTATGCGGTTACTGGGCATGATGGCGTCATGCATTTACCTGGTCCCCCACGCGCGTCTGCGCATGCGTCCCATGCAGGAATGGTTGGCGAAACAGTGGTCTCAGGCAAGTGGTCATTGGGACGATCTAGTGGTCGTTTCGCCAACACTCGTACAGAGCCTACACTGGTGGACAAGAGAGAATCTCGCAAAGGGGAGACCCTTTTACGATCCCGAAGTACAAGCCGTGGTGACTACAGATGCATGCCTGACTGGGTGGGGAGCTCACCATCTCCACCACACAGCTCAGGGTCTCTGGTCTCACTCAGTAGCCAAGAACCACATCAATATGCTAGAGCTTCTGGCAGTATTCCGAGCGCTAAGGGCGTTCGAGCCCCATCTACTGAACTTGTCGGTGCAGATCAGGACGGACAGCACGACAGCCATGTTCTATCTGAACAAGCAAGGGGGGACTCGTTCGCCAAATCTGTCCAAGCTTGCCCAGAAAATATGGATATGGGCACTCAGACGGAACATCTTCCTGTCATCGCAACATGTTCCAGGGGAGCTCAATTCCCTAGCGGATGCTCTAAGCAGAGACTCCCTCCCAGAAGAACACGAATGGGTCCTTCACAGAGACGTAGTAGAAGATCTCTTCTCTCAGTGGGGTTTCCCCACTATAGACCTATTCGCCACAAGCGAAAACAAACAATGCCCAGGATTTGCATCCAGGTTCCCCCAGCCGGACTCCCAAGGGAATGCCCTGTGGATGAACTGGTCAGGGATGTTTGCGTACGCTTTTCCACCAACTCCTCTCATCAGGAAGGTGGTGTACAAGATGAACAAGGAATCGATGACGCTCATCCTAGTTGCTCCCATGTGGGCGAGACAACCATGGTTTCCACACCTACGCAGGATGGCGGTGTGCGAACCCATCAGACTCCCAGCCTGGTACAACCTACTGTCCCAGCAACAGGGTCAAACAGTGCATCAGGAACCCAACTCTACGAACCTAGCAGCATGGCTCCTGAAGTCATAGAGTTTGGACATCTCAAATTACCACAGAGGTGTATGGACATTCTAAAGGAGTCCAGGAAACCAAATACAAGGCACTGTTACTTTGATAAGTGGAAAAGATTCGTTATCTGGTGCCAGAATAAACAAATCAACCCGGTTGATTGCACTCCTTCCAACGTTGTGACATACATGCTCCACCTGCTGGATGCAGGGTTGGTTTTTTAACTCGCTGAAAGTACACCTGGCAGCCCTCTCGGCTTACACCACATCCCATAACAAGGTCTCGTGGTGGAAAGTACCAGTGGTTAAAGCCTTCATGGAAGGAGTAAAGAGACTTCACCCTCCTATTTCGAACCCACCGCCAGGATGGGACCTCAACGTGGTGCTAGCTAAGCTCATGGGACCCCCATTCGAACCCATGCATAAAAGTAGTCTCAAACACCTGACTTATAAAACGGCCTTCTTAGTAGCCATTACCTCCATAAGAAGGGTCAGTGAAATTCAGGCTCTGTCAGTGCAGGATCCTTTCTTTACTATCCACAAGGACAAACTGGTTTTACGCACACACCCTAGGTTCTCACCTAAATTCATATCCAAGTTCCATGTAAACCAGTCCATCGAGCTTCCGACTTTCTTCCAGAACCCGCAAAGCTCGGCTGAGGTGAAACTACACACCCTAGATGTGCGTAGGGCGGTCCTATACTATGTAAATAAAACCAGACCGCTAAGGAAAACAGATCAACTGTTTGTCTCCGTAGCTACAGGCAGAGAGGGGGATCGCGTCTCTAAGGGCGCTATCTCGAAGTGGATTATCAACTGTATACAGCTGTGTTACTCTCTTTCTGAAAAGACTCTGCCTTTTACGCCAAGGGCCCACTCTACTAGAGGCATTGGTGCCACTCTGGCTTTCATTGCAAATGTTCCCCTCGACACCATTTGCAAAGCGGCTACTTGGAGCTCTATTCACACTTTTACTCAGCATTACTGCATTGACACTCATTCCAAGACAGATACACAAGTGGGACAAGCGGTTCTAAGACACCTGTTTGCTCATGACCCTTCTCACATCCCACCTCCTTCTTCTGGTACTGCTCGCTAATCTATGCACAGCATGTGATCTAAGCAGATTCCACAAGCCTCAGAAGGGATACATTACTCACCGTAATCGTATTTCTGATGCTTGTATCTGCTTAGATTCACATGCGACCCACCCTTCCTCCCCTCCGAGAGAAGGCGCATGATTGCTTGTAGTCTTACCTTTCTGTCTATCTGCTTGGATTATCTGTACTCACGCTACTCCTCATGCTTCCTCATGTCAGAAAAAATACAATCTGAGGATCCTACACGCGTGAGGGATCTTGGGTACAGTGGACGTCACACTAGGGATAGTATTACTGGCACGCCTGTGTCGACGCCCATTTTCGACTTTCGAAAAACAAACTGTAATACTCCGCAGCTTCCACTAGATGTCGGCCTATGCACAGCATGTGAATCTAAGCAGATACAAGCATCAGAAATACGATTACGGTGAGTAATGTATCCCATATATATATATAATTTCTGAGGCTTGTGGAATCTGCTTAGATCACATTGTCATGATCTCTGCTTCCAAAAGGTCAGGGTTTTCCCAACTCCCTTGGAATCAGATCCATAACCCAGGTTCCGAGTGCCAACCAGTCCCAATTGGGACCTTTTGGACCCAGTCCTGGCGCCAGTGGCACCAGGCTCATAAATATGCCCAGTCCCAGCGCTGGAAGCGCCGGGCTCATAATGCTTGGGTGGACTTACCTGCAGCAGACCATGCTGCTTACTTGCCTGCCAGTTGAGCCTCTGATCCTCTTCTGTTTGGAACTACTTTTCCTGTTGGGTGGGGCAGGAGCCACTCCCTAGGTTCAGAACACTGGAACTCTTCTGGAAAGCAGGAACTCTTTTCTTACCTAGGCGTGGCTGTGGAAGGAGACACCTAAGCACTACAGGAGGCTATTTAAACCACACCCGATGGATGAATCTTGCTTTGCGTTATTCTGCATCCTCTGCAGCAGAATGCTCATCGTGTCTTCTGCATCTGATCCTGGGCCTAAGGAAAAAGGCTTACCATCCTGAATCCAGTCTTCAGCAACACCTATAAAGACAAGAAAGAACAGGTTAGCATTACGGTCTTCAGTGACAGCTCTTCACTTACCTGGTCCATCGGCTGTCACCAACGCCTCGCGCTGCATTCCGACATCTGAAGGACAAAGGCTTACCTACTCTTCGTGCGCTCCGGAGGTCTTCACACTGCATTCCGGCATCTGAAAGACAAAAGCTTACCAACTCTTCGCACGCTCCGGAGGCCTTCGGCGCTGCATCCCGCATCTGAAAGACAAAACAAGGTGCGTTTAAAGACATTGGGGAACTTTAATACTCACGTGCCATTACTCCTTTCCACATCTAACCCAGTGGGTATTCCGGCACCCTGCAGCCGCTCCGAATTTATACCTGCAAAATAAAAAGACAGTTAGAGCGCATCGTGAAGCAGGCAACAAGCGCTTACTTACGTGCTTCCAGGCGCTTCTATTCATCACACGGGCTTCATCTTCAACTCACTTCAGCCCGTCATCCACCATCGCCGGAACCCTGCAAAACAAGAGACATCATTACTAAAGACTTTAAAGACATTAGAATTACTCGAAACTTACCGTTCGTGCAGTAAACGACGGACAGCAGTCCTCTGAAGTCAAGAGGCCTGCTCCCCTTATCCAGTGAAGAAACTGGTTACAGCACCCTGCCCGAGGCAGATGGAGAGCACGGCGTTCACTTACCTAAGGTGAGAGCGTTAACCTTCGGGGTTCTACAGGAGAAGAGAAAGGGAAGAAGAGAGAGACATTCAATAACCCAGTTCATTAATCCCATATTTTCTATCTGCAGACATCTTACCCTTCGAGTCAGACATACAGTGCACAGAGGTCCAGCCCAAAGAGCCAGCCGTGTGTTACACATCACCTTTGAAGATACGGTATACGCCCAGTCAAGACCGGCGCCTCTACGGGAATCAGGTGAGCGTTACAGAACGCAAAGCCTACCACAAAACTCCCGTCCAGGCGCTATGGAAACCTCGGATACCGACCAACTAGCCCAGTTACTTGGGGAACTAAGGGCAGAAGTGCATACAGCCCGTCAGGAAACGAACACTCTAAGAAGGGAACTGATTATTTCCAAGGAGCGAACAGATGATCTCGCTAGGCAATTGCTACAGTCACAAGCCGGACAGACCCCGTTACCCGCATCTGGGGGTAATCTTCCTTCTACATCCTCTATGAATCCAGTGCAGATCAACCTACCTTGGAATGTACCTCTGGCTCCGCCCAAACGATTTTCTGGTGACCCAAAGAGGTTTGCAGTATTTATCAATCAGTGCCGGTTGCATTTCTTATGCCGGCCAGCAGCCTTTCCAACTGATCAAGCTAAAGTAGCTTTCGTGCTTTCGTACCTTAGTGGCAATGCGGCAGACTGGTCGATCCCTCTAGTAAATCAAGATGATCCGGTCCTCCATGATTTTCAAGCTTTTCAGCTCAGTATGGAAAAACTGTTCGCAAGACATTCACAGGGGCAGGCCTTGGACAATGAGCTTCTTTCGTTGCGACAAGGTAATCAAGACCTTTTGGCTTATATTGCGTCTTTCCACAGACTGATAGTGGAAACTCAATGGCCTGAGGACAAAAGGATTACGCTGTTTTATAGAGGTCTACGTGGAGAGCTCAAAGATGTGTTAGCCCAAGTAGTGAATCCCCCACAAGATTGTTCGGACTATATAGACTTAGTCGTTCAAATAGATCACAGACTGCAGAACAGGAAGGCCGATCGTTCCAAGTTTGATGCTCGAGTATTTTCCAAACCGCCAACTCCTTCCAAAGGAGTAGACTCCGGGGAACCCATGCAAATAGGGGGTCTGAAAGGTCCTCTAACACAAAAGGAGCGGGAAAGGAGAAAAACGTTGCAATTATGCCTCTATTGCGGAAACTCAGGGCACTTTCTTCGAGACTGTCCGGTGAAACCTGCCAAGAAGGCAGTAGGAGCTGCAGTTACCAAAGTTACAAACTCTGAGCAGGGAAACGACCTCGCCCGACAAGAATAGAGGTCCTCTTGCCGAGCGTGAAAACCAGTTCCGTGACCTCGCATTTCGTGATACCTATGGTCCTCATTAGCCCTGATAATCCGGATCGATTACATGCAATTGAAGCTTACGTCGACAGCGGTGCCATCGGCAATTATGTGGATCATGAAATGGTTTTGAGGATGAATCTAACTCTTTGTCCCAAGGCTGTAAAGGACGTCATTACTACGGTGGATGGTACGGAGATAGCCTCCGGGCCAGTAACGCATACCACTCAAGAAGTGACGCTAGTAAGTCAAGATGGACACCATGAGAAGATCGTGTTCGATGTGATCAAGGCCCCTCAGTTT
The DNA here is from genome assembly GCF_040938575.1 of Ambystoma mexicanum. NCBI lineage: Eukaryota > Metazoa > Chordata > Amphibia > Caudata > Ambystomatidae > Ambystoma > Ambystoma mexicanum. Next base: position 738,152,646 of record NC_090921.1, on the reverse strand, counting down.
CAGATTATTCTAGGAATACCTTGGTTAGAGAAACACAATCCTCTGATCGATTGGCGAGCAAGAACGGTCCAGTTTCCAGAATGTGTCTCTACTTGTCACCCTCCACCTGGTGTTGCACTGGCAGCAATTTCTTCAGAGACTCCCCATTTACCTCCCGAATACCTAGAATACCAAGATGTTTTCCGGAAGGATCAGGCTAACTCTCTACCTCCTCATAGGTCTTATGACTGCCAGATAGACCTGATACCTGGATCTACTCCTCCTTGTAGTAGAATTTATGCCCTCACCGAGCCTGAGAACCTTCACCTTCGACAATACCTGGATCAATACCTGGCAAATGGGTTTATTCGTCCTTCCAAGTCCCCTGCTTCTTCAGCTTTGTTCTTCGTTCCAAAAAAGGAAGGAGACCTTAGAACTTGTATAGATTATCGTATCGCTCCCTGAACCAGATCACCGTTAAGAATAGATATCCGTTCTCCAGCATGGGGTCTGGCATGGATTCACATGCTCATGAATATTCCCCGTCGTCAGGCTGGGAATCCTCGGTAAAGAAAAAACCAGCATCAGCTTCGTTTCTGATCTGTCTTTCGTAGCAACAACCAATCACTGGTCTCTGCGTCATACTGACCACAGCCAACTACTGCCCTCTACCTAAGCACCGCCTCTGGCAGCCATCTTCAGATTTTTACCACACGTTCATGTGTTGGGATCCTCGTGCTATTGCTCTCGAGCGTTAGTGCTATTTTTTTTCACGTTTTTTCTCAAAAACTTCGTTTTTTCGGTCAAAAGAGCCTCAAGCTCCACCGATTCTCCATCCGATCAACGGGGACCCGTGTCGGATTCATCTGCGCCCCTCAAGGGTGAAGATTTCCTCGAGCTACGCTTTTGGAGGACTCCAGAAGTTTCTCAGTCCCGGTCATGGCCCAGGAGAAGGGAAGCTCGACGCCTGGAAAGCTGTTCAGGGTCTGCCCTGGATGCCAGCTGCAGAACGTCTTCAAGGAGGACGAACACTCTTTTTGTCTTTACTGCCTACATGAGGACAAGACGCACGTGGAGAAGGACTGTGCGTTTTGCGGCAACATGTCGGAGCGGACCATGAAGGACCGCCATCAACGTCTCGCCAACTGGCTGGAAGGGAAGAGCCCGTCCGGCGAGAAGAAGAGGAAGAAAGCCGAGCGGTCTTCTAAGACCTTTGAGGACGCCCCGGCGACGGGGGTCCAACATAAGGCCAAGCACCGCGAGTCCGCTGGCACCGGTAGCGCCGAACGGTCGGGCTCTACGGGCGCCAGGCAGGGCGCACCCTCCCCGGCACCATCAACCACGAGCCAACGCTCTGGGTCGGGTAAGAGGAAGGCCGAGCACCCGGCGAAGCTCCTGGAGAGGCCCCGGTCGAGCTCGAAGGCGGAGGGGGAGCGAGGCAGTGTCCCCCCCTCAAGGATAAGGCGGTGAGCGCACCTAGGGTGGTGAAGGCCTTAATCCATCCGGCCAAGCCCTCTATCGATACTGTCGCGGCGGCCCTGGCTCAGCCTGTGGAGGCTACACCAGTGGTGGCGACCTCGGGGCTCAGAGTCTCCCTGCCACCTCGGAGGGAGTCCTCTTTTGTGCCCATCGATAGGACCCCCGTGAAATCCCCCGTGGGGAAGAAAAAGGGGGGGCAGGGCGTCGTCGTAGATTCGGCCTCAACCTCGGAGGAGGAGCTGGTCGAAGTCTTAAGCCACGGCCTCGGCGTGGAAGAAGACCGGCCCGTCGGGATGGATCTCGGCGCAGGTGACGACGACATCGTCGAGGGTACCGACGGGGCCCCTGATCGCCCGTCGGATTCCCCTCTGCCAGCGCCGCGAGACAACTCGGCGGCCATTTTGTTGGCTATACAGTCCTTATGCTCAGAGATTAGGACGAGACTACCGTTGCCGACGGAACCTCTCCCGTCGGGGGACCCAGAACCGGGACCTTCTGGTGTTCCCCCTACCAAGAGAAGAAGGATCCACCCTCCGCCTCCTTTTCAGCCGTCGCGCCCCTTCCAGCCCTCCTCCCCGTCCACCCGAGGGGATGATACGGGGACTGACACGGCAGCGACGGGTACGGACGACGAGGTATACGACGAGGATGTACCGTCGTCGCCTCCCACCAGGGCTTCTCCGCCCGACGAGATTGGATCGTTCCACTCCATGATCACCAGGGCATCCGAGCTTTTCCAACTCTGCCCTGAGGAGAAGAAGAAGGAAGGTTTCCTTTATCAGCGGCGCGAGGCCAAGAGGAAGACGGTCCTCTCAGTGCCTCTATTGGACGACATTTGGGATGAGGGCCTCACCCTCCTCAAGAACCCTTCCACGACGCCAGCTAGAAGAGACCGGTACGAGAAGAAGTACCGGGTCCCGGACACGGCCCCCCTGTGCCTCCGGGCGCAGCCTACCCCGGATTCCGTCGTCTCCGCGGCGGCCAGGAAAAAAGCGGGGGGGTGCGGCCTCCACATCGACTTCCCCACCGGACGGCGAGGGAAAGAAATTGGACGCTATGGGACGCAGAGTCATCTCGTCTGCGGCGACGACGATTAAAGCGGCCAACGCCTTGGCTATCGTGGCCCGCTACGACAGGGAGCTCTGGTACAAACTGGCTCCCCTACTGGACTTCTTGCCGGACGACAAGAGGGCAGAGGCCCTGGAGATCCTGCAGGAAGGTGAGGTGGCTTCGGACCACGCCATTACCGTTGCGACGGACATCGCCGACACTGGGTTCCGCCAGTTGGGCAACGGCGTTTGCCTAAGGCGGCGTGGATGGCTCAAGGCTACGGACTTCCGTCAAGACGTTCAGACCAGAGTCCTGGACATGCCCTTCGATGGGAACAACCTGTTTGGGAAAACAGTGGACGATTCCCTTCAGGCCATTAAAGCGGACACTGAGACGGCTCGGGCCCTTGGAGTTCTGCAACAACGACGGACGCCCTTTCGGAGCAGCGGAGGCAAGGGCGCCTCCAAAAGTTCCGGCGGCGGTTTCTCCACCTACCGTCAAGCGGCCCGCTCGTCGGCTCAGGAGGCCTACAGAGGACGAGGCAAGTCTGGCGGACCCCGCCGTCGTCGCCAAGGAGGTCAAGGCGGCAAAGCCTCGTCGAAGCAGGATTGAACCGACCGAAGCACCCCGGTGGGAGGCCGGCTGGCGAGCTTCGTCAGCGTGTGGGAGTCCATCTCCACCGACCGTTGGGTGCTGGACGCCTTGGCCCGGGGCCACGCGCTCGAGTTTCAAAGAAGGTGTCCGCGCGTCCCCCCCGTGGCCAGGAAAGAACTTCACGTCCCTCAACTTCTCCTGGAGGTAAAGGCGATGCTCAGGAAGGGCGCCATCGAACTCGTCCCAAAGAGGCTTCGGGGCTCCGGAGTTTACTCGAGATACTTCCTCGTGAAGAAGAAGACGGGGGGATGGCGCCCCATCCTGGACCTGCGACGTCTGAACAAGTTCATCAAGGCGCAAAAGTTCCGGATGGTCACCCTCCAGCACGTCCTGGGTCAGCTGGAGGAAGGAGACTTCCTGTCGTCGTTGGATTTGGAGGATGCCTACTTCCATATTCCCATCCTAAAGGGGCACCGAAAATTCCTCAGGTTTGTGGTCCAAGGGCGTCACTACCAGTTCAAAGCCCTCCCCTTCGGACTACGGTCGGCACCCAGGGTATTCACCAAGTGCCTTGCACCGGTGGCGGCGCAGCTGCGCCGCGAGGGGATCCACGTCTACCCCTACCTGGACGACTGGCTCATCCGAGCCAAGACGAGGGAGCTCGCCGTGGATCACACGGCAAGGACCGTCCGACTTCTCACGGACCTGGGATTCTCCGTGAACTACGCCAAGTCTCACCTGGTACCCGCGCAAAACGCACTGTTTCTGGGAGCGAAGCTCGACAGTGTCTCTTCTGGCCTCCCCGTCGGAAGAAAGGACCAGGTCCATCCTGGGCAAGGTACAGCGGATGTTGGTTTCCGACGCGGCCAAGGTGAGGTCCATCAAGTCCCTCCTCGGAATGATGTCTTCCTGCATCTACCTCATTCCCATGTGCAGGCTCCGGATGCGCCCGTTGCAGGAGTTCCTGGACGCGCGCTGGATCCAAACGACGGGCAGCTTCGAGGAGAGGATCACACTCGACGAGAGTTTCCGCCGAGCGGTCCGGTGGTGGGGCAACCGCACGCATCTGACGGCGGGCATGGACTTCCAGACCCCAGACCACCAGGAGACAGTGACCACCGATGCCTCCCTGGAAGGGTGGGGAGCGCACACCGAAAATCTGCACGCGAGAGGCCTTTGGCTCCCGACGGAGAAGTCCCTCCATATCAACGTCCTGGAGCTCCGTGCAGTGTTCTGGGCCCTCAGGTCCTTCCTTCCGTCCCTCAAGGGCAAGGTGGTGAGGATCTTCACCGACAACACCACCACCATGTTTTACATCAGGAAACAGGGCGGAACCAGGTCCCCAGCGCTGTCCAAGGAGGCGCAGGACCTGTGGCATTGGGCCGTCGCCCAAAGGATGTTTCTGGTGCCGTTTCATCTGGCAGGGATAAAAAACACCATCGCCGACTCACTCAGCAGGGAGCTGCGCCTCTTCCGACGGTGGGGCACACCCCAGATCGACCTGTTCGCGACGGCGACGAACTCCAAGTGCCGGAGGTTCGCCAGCAGGTTTCCCCAGGCGAGGAGCATGGGCGATGCCTTCTCGTTCCCCTGGGAGGGCCTGTTCCTCTACGCGTTCCCTCCTTTGCCACTGCTAAATCGGCTTGTCAACCAGCTCAAGAGGTCACGGTGCAGGATGATCCTCGTCGCACCTGCGTGGCCGAGGCAGATATGGTTCCCGGACCTTCTGGACTTGTCAGCGTCCCCGCCAATCAAGCTGCCGGTGGACGCGGATCTACTCTCCAGGGAAGGAGGCGCCATCCTCCACCACGACCCGAAATCGCTGAACTTGCAGGCCTGGCTCCTGCAGCGCTAGAGTTTGGAGGATACGACATACCGGCCGACTGCAGAGAGGTTCTTGCAAAGGCCAGGGCGTCCTCGACTCTTAAATGCTACGGACACAAATGGAAGAGGTTCTCTGTCTGGTGCCACGCACAGAAGATTAACCCTCTAGGGATTACGGCTCCCCAGGTACTGCCGTACCTGCTGACGCTGGCCGACATCTAGTGGAAGCTGCAGAGTATTAGTTTGTTTTTCGAAACTCGAAAATGGGCGTCGACACAGGGCGTGCCAGTAATACTATCCCTAGTGTGACGTCCACTGTACCCAAGATCCCTCACGCATCTAGGATCCGCAGATTGTTTTTTTCCGCCATACTGGTCGGAAGCATTTTGCGGAGTCCCCTGGCCTTAGCCATTCTTTTGCTAAAATATCGATAAATTTACATCCTTTCCCCACCCCAACGTCGAACTTCGACACTCTACTCCGGCTTGGAGAAGAATTCGACCGTCGGCTGCTGCACGACGGATTTGGGCCTCAGAAGGCCTCTGGCCTCGTCCCGGGCCTTGGAAGGCCTCTGGCCTCGGCCCTGCAAGTAGGGAGAGTTTGGGGTTGGACATACTCTACACTCTTGGTATATGGTACATCTTATACATTTCCTACACTTACCAGCCCGCTGCCTCAAGGTGCGTATGGAGGGTACCCCTTTTCAATTCTGCCCCAAGTGCAATCGCAAATACCCTTGGGTCGACAGGCACGCCACGTGCAATCTCTGCTTGCCGAGGGACCACCCTGAGGCGAACTGCAGAGCGTGTAGTAGGTTTAAAGACACTTAAGGACCGTTCGACGAAGCGTTGGGCCCACCACGCCAGGCAGGCGGCCATGGTGGCGGAGGGCACCTTCAGCGATGGCAGCGACGCCGTGCTTTCGGACGGCGAGGGCATTACGGCGTCTAAGGACAGCCGAGTGCAAGTCCCCGACCGCGGAAGGTCGTCCGACAGGGCGGCTATGGGGAAGACCCCGGCGACACAAGCGCTTCACACACCACTCACACAAAACACACGAAGTCCAACCGAGACTCGACGACGTCGAGTTCTCGGAAAGAGGCACAAAGAGAACGGTCCGAATCGGTGTCCTCTGGGCGTTCTAGATCGAGATCGCCGCATGACTCCAAATCATCCACTCTTGCCAAGAGTGCCTCGCTCCCTAAGCTAACAGAAGTTCAGTCGTCGGAGGACGAAGACGACTTCCACCCCAGGCTGCTCTCCAGGAGTCGGAGCCCGCAGACAAGACCAGCGCGGCCCCACGTTCGAAGGACAGGGACTCTACCCCCGATCCTCGACGCCAGGCGTCGAAAACTTCCGGAACCACAAAGGGACAGGGAAAACTCTCTTCCACTCACGGGGAGGGGGGAAAACAGCAGAAGAAGCAGCCACTGCACTCTTCCACACCTGTAAAACACTCCACTCCTCTTAAACAGACAGACAAGCCCAAGTCTGCTGCTATTTCTAAGACCAGCAAGTCTACTTAGGATAAGTCTCCTAGACTTTCTGAGAGTCATTCCCAGTTCCAAAGAATGGTCGAGTGATGACATAGATAGGGTCATGTCAAGGATGTCTTCTTTGGCAGACTTTCTGGATAAAAATCCAGACCATTTCCTTTCATATAATCCACAAGGGTCTACACCCTCAGGCTCTAATGATCCTATCCCCCCGAGTAAGAAGCCCCGGTTTGAGACACCTATGAGGTCTTCGGACCCCTTCGATGTACAACCATACTCACGGCCATACTCACAGTATCAAGGAGAGACTTCCTTTGGTGAGGACCAAGAATTTGGCATGGTAGAAGAGCAAACCGGGACGGGCTACTATGGGGATGATGAGGACCAAGAAGAGGAAGAGGAAGACCCTGAAACCTACAGAGTAGATTCCCCGGTTGAGAAGGAAGCCCCGGTTACCGACTCCCCTGTCGATAACCAACCCCTCCTGAACGAGGTTCTCGCACGAGCAGCAGAACATTTCCGTATTGACACCCACGGTGTCCAGGAGGAGAGGGACTTCACCGAGGAGTTAGTGGGAGAAAGGAGGCCTTTTGCCCAGAACATCCCTATCCTTAAGTGTCACGATGCCCACTCCCGGGGAGCCGGCTCAGACCCTGCGTCCCCGAAAGCGGACATCAAGTCCCCGGGGAAGGTCCCAGCAACCCTTTATAGGGGCCCTTTGGACAGCGTCCTGGCGCCTATGGCGCCAGGCTCATAGAAAATGTCAGTCCTGGCGCCATAGGCGCCAGGCTCATTATGAAAGTGTTTGGGTGCACTTACCTGATGCAGACCATGCTGCAGAACCCCGGCCTCCTTGAGGCCTGAAAGGAACTACTTTACCTGTGGGACTCATTTACCACCTGGTCGGGGAAGGATACATACCTGATTGGAGGAAGGACACATTCTAGGAACTTCTTCCAAGGCTATTTAAACCACACCCGATCAGCCACACGTGCTTCGCGTTGTTCTGCATCTAGCAGCTGGACGCTCACCGTGTCTGCTCCTGCATCTTGACTTCTGCCACACCTGCCAGCATCCTGAATCACCTGCAAAGGAAGGGAACAAGAGAACATTTCGCCGACAATCCTGAAAAGGAAGACATTTATTTTTAAAAGCACATCGCATCGATCGCTGCAGCGCCGCATTCTACTCACCTTTACAGGGCGCCTCCATGTTCAGCAGTGACCATCCGGATTCGCAGTCGCGCCCCCGCGCCTAGGGAGAAAAGGACAAGAACAAAGGTGAGAGAAAGAAGGGAAAAGGGAAGCTAAAACTCCATGTCAAGACTTACCTGTTGGGTCATTCCCTTTTCATTTCGGGTCCGCACCGCATCCAGGCATTTTCGGACCCCGGCCCCTAAAGGGAAAAAGACATCAGCGTTAATGAGTGAATGAAAAGACATTCCCAAAACACTCATTAAAGACTTACCTGATTTCCACAAGGATTTCACCGCTCACCTCGGGTCGGTGCCTGTTCCCCGGCATTCCGTACCCCGGCCCCTATGGGGAAAAAGACACTAGCATTAGAACATTAATGCATGGACACAAGGGGAACCACTTATAGAAAAAACTTACCTGGAAGCCAAGCAAGTTTGGTTCTCACCCATCCGAAAATCCAGTGACGTAACTGGATACCAACGCGCCCCTGCATCAGAAGCAGGATGGAGAGCTCGTCCTTCCAGACCCTAAGGTGAAACGCTACGGGGAAGCACAGAAGGGTTTTGAGGAGGGTTAGAGGGGTAAGTGGGAGGCCGATTGCATTACCCCGCAGACAGTTAACCCCCTATTCTCACCTACAGAAGGATACTTCTGCGAGTCAGACAAGCCAGATCTGGGGCCCGGTCCAGTCCGTCTTCCGAACCCTGCGCATCACCTTAGACGAGGTCACAGCAGCGCGAACCAGGCCAGCGCCCCCGTGGGAGTCAGGTGAGAGTTACATTAAGTCTATTCAGCGAAGAATAGACCCGTCCCTGGTGAAACCTCACCAGAGCAGTCAATCCCAGAGTTGAAAAACTTTTCAGGGCAGCCCAGTCTGACCCTCTCTATATAAGAGGACATCTGAAGCCAGACTCCCTGGTTGTCACTAACACTCGTAAGAGGGCTGGAACACCCTTGTCGTCGTCGTCTGAAGCTCCTCCAGACAAGGAGAGCAAAAAACTATATGGTTTCGGCAGGAAAGTAGCCTCAACGTCCGCCTATCAGGCAAGGATTGCAAACTCCACCACCCTGTTGGCCAGCTACAACTGCCATCAGTGGGAAGAAGTCGCGGCACTCGTAGCCTCTGCTCCAGAACCCTTAAAGGGCCAGTTAGCACGAATTTCAGCAGAGGGTAGAGCCGTGTCTGGTTGCATTTTAAAAGTAACTTTTGACGCCGCGGACAACGCAGGCAGATTGATAGCAGAAGGTACTGTTATCAAGAGACATGCGTGGTTACGGCAGTCTGGTTTTAAGGCAGAAACCCAGACATCATTGTTGGACAAACCGTTGGAAGCCGATCTGTTGTTTGGTAAGGCGGTCGAGGACGCGCTGAAGAATGCCAAGGACGAATATGAGACACTCGAGTCCCTTGGCCAACTAACCAATAAACCCCCTAACCAGAGAGGGAATGGAAATTTTCGTCGCCCACGCGGCCAAAATTCCCAGAGAGGATCAAACTATTCCCAGGGGCAAGGTACACAGTGGAACAACAGCCAACAGTCTACCAAGGGTTACGGCAGGTGTAATAGGAGAGGACGTGGTAAAGGCAGAGGCAGCCCCAGTAGAGGAGGCAGCACGCCTCCACCAAAGCAGTGACGCTCAGTTCAGGGTCCCTTCTCACGCAACCCCAGTAGGGGGACGCATTTCCAACTTCACCCAGGCTTGGGAAGGGATCACATCACATCAGACAGATGGGTGCTGTCAACAGTATCCGCAGGGTACTGTATAGAACTACTGCACCGTCCCCGGAACCATCCTCCACGACAAAGAGTACACTCTTTAGAACATCAGAAGATTCTCCTCGAGGAGATCGCCAATCTGCTAGCAAAGGACGCGATGGAACTCATCCCGGGACACCAGGTAAACAAGGGTATTTATTCAACTTACTTCCTTGTGCCAAAAAAAGATTTGACAATGCGCCCAGTATTGGACCTACGGCCTGCCAACAAGTATGTCAAGCCCCAAAAGTTTCGAATGAATACGCTACAAGAGGTAATCCCCCTCCTAAAAAAGGGGGATTACATGGCAACCTTGGAAATGAAAGATGCCTATTTTCATATTTCCATGTTCCCAGCGCACAGAAGGTACTTGCGGTTCAAGGTGGACAGTCGGCACTACCAGTTCAAGGTACTGCCCTTCGGGATAGCTTCGGCACCAAGGGTATTCACCAAGGTACTGGCGGTGGCGGCTGCACACCTACGCAGGGAGGCAATCCCGGTGTACCCTTATCTGGACGACTGGCTCATAACGGGGGAAAACCCAGTAATTTGCAGGACAAACATTCAAAGGACTATCGACCTCCTCCACGAATTAGGCTTCTCAATCAACGAGAAAAAGTCAAGCCTGGTGCCAAGCACCTCCAAACAGTTCCTAGGAGCAATCCTAGATACTCAAGAGGGGTTGACGTTTCCTTCAGAGGAAAGAATTCGGACTATACTACTGCAAATTCCGCAATATCAGTCCGGTCACCAAATAACGGTACGCAAAGCAATGCGTTTGCTGGGCATGATGGCGTCATGTATTTACCTGGTCCCCCACGAGCGCCTGCGCATGCGTCCCAAGCAGGAATGGTTGGCGAAACAGTGGTCTCAGGCAAGTGGTCAGTGGGACGATCTAGTGGTCGTTTCGCCAACACTGGTACAAAGCCTTCACTGGTTGTCAAGAGAGAATCTTGCACAGGGGAAACCCTTTTACGATCCCGAAGTACAGGCAGTAGTCACTACCGATGCATGCCTGACGGGGTGGGGAGCTCACCATCTCCACCACACAGCTCAGGGTCTCTGGTCTCCCTCAGTGGCCAAGAACCACATCAACCTGCTAGAGCTTCTGGCAGTATTCAGAGCGCTTCAAGCGTTCGAGCCCTACCTACTAAACCTGTCAGTGCAAATCCGGACGGACAGCACGACAGCCATGTTCTACCTGAACAAGCAAGGAGGGACTCGTTCGCCAAATCTGTCCAAGCTTGCCCAGAAAATCTGGATATTGTCACTCAGACGGAATATCTTCCTGTCATCACAACATGTTCCAGGGGAGCTCAATTCCCTAGCGGATGCTCTGAGCAGAGGAACACGAATGGGTTCTACACAGAGAGGTCGTAGAAGATACCTTCTCTCAGTGGGGTTTCCCCACTAAAGACTTATTCGCCACAAGTGAAAACAGACAATGCCCAGGATTTGCATCCAGGTTCCCCCAACCAGACTCCCAGGGGAACGCCCTGTGGATGAACTGGTCAGGGATGTTTGCATACGGTTTTCCACCAACTCCTCATCAGGAAGGTGGTCAACAAGATGAACAGAGAGTCGATGACGCTCGTCCTAGTCTCTCCCATGTGGGCAAAACAACCGTGGTTCCCACACTTACGCAGGATGGCGGTGTGCGAGCCCATCAAACTTCCAGCCTGGTACAACCTACTGTCCCAGCACCAAGGTCAAACAGTGCATCAGCAACCCAACTCAATGAACCTGGCAGCATGGCTCCTGAGGTCATAGAGTTTGGACATCTCAATTTACCACAGAGGCGTATGGACATCCTAAAGGAATCTAGGAAACCAAACACAAGGCACTGCTACTTTGACAAGTGGAAGAGATTCGTTATCTGGTGCCAGAGTAAACAAATCAACCCAGTTGATTGCACTCCTTCCACTATTGTTACATACATGCTCCACCTGCTGGATGCAAGACTGGTTTTTAACTCACTGAAAGTACACCTGGCAGCCCTGTCGGCATACACCACTTCCCATAACAAGATCTTGTGGTGGAAAGTACCAGTAGTTAAAGCCTTCATGGAAGGAGTATAGAGACTTCACCCTCCTATTTCAAACTCGCCACCAGGGAGGGACCTTAATGTGGTGCTATCTAAGCTCATGGGCCCCCCTTTCGAGCCCATGCATAAAAGCAGCCTCAAACACCTGACTTATAAAAGGGCCTTCTTAGTAGCTATTACTTCTATAAGAAGGGTCAATGAAATTCAGGCTCTGTCAGTGCAGGATCCCTTCTTTACTGTTCATAAAGACAAACTGGTTTTACGCACACACCCTAGGTTCTCACCTAAGTTTATATCTAAATTCCACGTAAACCAGTCCATCGAGCTTCCGGCTTTCTTCCAGGACCCTCAAAGCTTGGCTGAGGTGAAACTACACACCCTAGATGTGCGTAGGGCGGTCCTCTACTATGTAAATAAAACCAGACCGCTAAGGAAAACAGATCAGCTGTTTGTCTCCGTAGCTACAGGCAGAGAGGGGGGGGATCGCGTCTCTAAAGGTGCCATCTCGAAGTGGATTATTAACTGTATCCAGCTGTGTTACTCACTCTCTGAAAAGACTCTGCCTTTCACGCCAAGAGCCTACTCTACAAGAGGCATTGGGGCCACTCTGGCTTTCATTGCAAATGTACGCCTTGACACCATTTCCAAAACAGCTACTTGGAGCTCTATTCACACTTTTACTCAGCATTACTGCATTGACACCCATTCCAAGGCAGATACACAAGTGGGACAAGCGGTTCTAAGACACTTATTTGCTCATGACCCTTCTCACATCCCACCTCCTTCTTCAGGTACTGCTCGCTAATCTATGCACAGCATGTGATCTAAGCAGATTCCACAAGCCTCAGAAGGGATACATTACTCACCATAATCGTATTTCTGATGCTTTTATCTGCTTAGATTCACATGCGACCCACCCTTCCTCCCCTCTGAGAGAAGGCACATGGTTGCTTGTAGTCTTACTTTTCTATCTATCTGCTTGGATTACCTGTACTCACGCTACTCCTCATGCTACCTCATGTCAGAAAAAATACAATCGGAGGATCCTAGACGCGTGAGGGATCTTGGGTACAGTGGATGTCACACTAGGGATAGTATTACTGGCACGCTCTGTGTCGACGCCCCTTTTCGAGTTTCGAAAAACAAACTGTAATACTCCGCAGCTTCCACTAGATGTCGGCCTGTGCACAGCATGTGAATCTTAGCAGATACAAGCATCAGAAATACGATTACGGTGAGTAATCTATCCCATATATTTCTTTTTTTCGAGGGAAAAAACTTTTGTTGCAGGGAAATTAATGTGAGAAGTTACCGCAGCAAAAACCCTGAAGTTCAGCTAAAACCACCTTAACTTTGCGCCCCCTGTTGTGCAGCATATGACCACAATGGCATCACTGATCGCATCAATGATGACACTAATTAATATAGCCTACACCTGTAAGCTTATAAGGGCAGCTAAACCCTTCCTATCTACCCAAAGCTGCGTTACCCTTGCCAGAGCCCTTGTACTCTCAAAATTAGACTATTGAAACGCCCTTTACGTCGGAGCCAACAAATATGTTACAAATAAAATCCAGACACTGCAAAACAATGCTCTCAGAGCAGCGCTTTGCATCCCCAAGAGACAACATATCTCCAACCACAGGAGAGCCCATAACTGGCTTACTACCACCGACAAAATAATGCTCAAAATAGCCTCCCTAACTCACAAAGGCCTTAACAATGAAGCCCCCCCATACTTAGTTGACGGAATAACAAGACACACCCCATACAGGCCATCTGGAACTGCCAATGCTAACCTGCTCATGGTTCCCAGGTTCAAACGAATCAAAACGGGCGGCAACAGCTTCCAAGTGAAAGCAGCCCAACAATGGAACTCCCTACCACCCGCCTTAAGGTCACCTCAATCCTACCCCCACTTTAGACGCAATTACATTCAATGGATAAAGAACAATGACAGTTAATGCATAGAGAATGCACATTGCATCTGAAGTTTGTAAAGATGTATATCTGTAAATTTGTCCTCATCACATATATTGTATATACTGTAACTGTTACCATTTATGTACTCACTGTAATTACTGTACAGCAATGTAACCAAGCTGAGAACAACCTTGATGCTCCTGCGCCCTTATACCTTCTGGTCCGGCACGCAATACAAATGAATAAACTAAACTAAACTAATTGCATTACAACAGCAACCGGCATTCAGCATGGCCTTCAGCCATGGTCAGTGTGCATGGCCAAATATATTTAACACATGAATGCATACTAATCATGGTCTTCAGTTATGGACAGTGGTTACATCCTTCATCCTTGTGCACTGTATATTTAAAAACCCTAACGGACCACCAACCATAGATTCTGGCCTTCACCAGTAGCTACAGCTTTCAAAAGTGTTCACTGTATAATATATACACTAATCGGACGCTAGCCATGGGCTTTAGCACATTACTGGCCAGTAGCCACAATCTTTGGCTGTGCCTACTTTGTTCTAACATAAATGGGCCACTAGCCATGGCCTTTGACCTTGAGCAATTTGTACATCTTGTGACCATATCCACTGTCTATTTTTAAATACTAACGTGCTACTAGCTATGACCTTCGGTCGTGCCAACTGTATATTATATACACTAGCCACCTGCCATGGTCTCCAGCACAGTAGTAGCCAGTGGCCACGGCCTTTGGCTGTGCCCACTGTATATTCCAACATATTAATGAGCACTGGCTATGGCCTTTAGCCATGGCCGCTGACTACAGCTTTTACCGTTGCGCACTGTATATTTTAAAACCGTGGTGGGCTACTAGGCATGGCTTTTAACCATGCACATTGGTATTATGAAACACTAACTGACCACTAGCTATGGCCAGTGACCACAGCCTTTGTCATGGCCAAGTCTGTGGCGCAAATTGTTATTAAGCTAATCAACGTTTTCATGAGCTAACTTATAAATGATGTTATGTCTAATGCCATTATTGATGTAATCAGTTATATAGATTTTGTAATTAGTTTTGTCACCAGTGATGTCAGTGATGCAATGTCACTCATCAGTGTTCGCCTCGAACATGTCATTAGTGATGTCATCAGTGATCGGATGTCATCATTGTGGTCATAGGCTGCGCAACAGGGGGCACAAAGTTAAAGTGGCTGTAGCTGAATTTCAGGGGTTTTGTTGCGTTACATTCTCACCATAACGTCCCTGCAACTCAAGTCTTTTCCTTGAATTTCAAGGGTTTTGTTATTCCATAGATTTTTAGAACACTACCGGAAAAGAGAAAAAAATTACTGGCTGCAAAAATAACATATGCCCAGGACTTTTAGAAAAAGTAATGAACACCAGAATATAACCTTGGGAAGGAAATGTTACAATAAATATGCTGGCAAAGTATAAATGGTGCTCACCTTTTTAAACCCAGCAATCTGTCGTGAAATATTCCCTGGTAAACAAAATCCCAATACGAAACAAGTGCTTGTGGTCTTGTGGGTAAGCGTCTGCACTGGGAACATGATAACCTGAGTAAAATCCAAATACTAGATCAAGTTTGCCAACATAAAAAAACAGGGGGTTGTGTCGGCCCTCTGAACAAAGGTTACACTGTCCACGCACATGTCCTTTACTTGTGCCCTGAAAATCAGCCACAATCGGGGGCAAATAACTGCACCAGTGTCCAGGATTGCAAACTCTATTGCTATATCTTGGGCAGATACTCATTACTTACTTGCCCTCTCATTTCCTCTCCTCACGCACATGTCTGTCTTTCAACAATACTCTGCTTTATAAAGATAACTTCAAAAGTACACATACCATATTGTCACTCAAATAAATCATTATCAAACTGTTAGGCAGAAAATGTGCAATCAATTGTGGCATTATTCAGTCCCCCCATCCCCCATCTCGACTGGGATACTACAAATACCAGAATGCAATTCGGCAAACGGCAAAGCAATGGTCTCTAGGTGCAATACTTTCAAGGACTGACATTAGCACGTTTAAAAAAATAAGGTGGATGCCGTGTGTTTTCTTAGTGTGTTATGTGATATTTAAAACTAAGAAAACAAACGGCATCAGGAACTGTAGACTGTCTCCCATCCCCATGGAGTAACCGGGACTGACCCTGCTTAGCTTCAAAGTGAGGAAGGTGCTTGACCCCTCAGGCCACGTTGCTCTAAGTGGTCTTTTAACTTGTGCTAATTTATTAGGTTCTCAAGCATGGGGTCTGGCATGGATTCATATGCTCATGAATATTCCCCGTCGTCAGGCTGGGAATCCTCGGTAAAGAAAAATCAGTATCAGTTTCGTTTCTGATCTGTCTTTCGTAGTAGTAACCAATCACTGATCTCTGCGTCATACTGACCACAGCCAATGACTGCCCTCTCCCTAAGCCCCGCCTCTGGCAGCCATCTTCAGATTTTTACCGCACATTCAAGTGTTGGGAGTCCTCGTGCTTAGCTCTCGAGCTTTTACTGCGTGTTTCGCGCTTTTTCAGGTGAATTTTCACATTTTTTCGGTTAATCGAGCCTCAAGCTCCACCGTTTCTACTCCCGTTAACGGCTACCCGTTGCGGGATTTTTCCTACGCCCCTCAAGGGTGAAGATTTCCTCGAATCAACTTCTTGGAGGATTCCAGAAGATTCGCGGCCTACTTCGAGATGGCCCAGGACGCGAGTTCGTCACCCGGACCCAAGCTGTTTCGCAGCTGCCCTGGATGCGGGCTGCAGAATGTGTTTAAGGAGGACGAACATTTGCGATGCCTCTGTCTTCATGGGGACAAGACTCATGTAGAGAAGGACTGCCAGTTCTGCAAGAACTTGTCGGAGCGGACCATGAGGGACCGTCGATCCCGTCTCGCCAGCTGGTTGGAGAAGGGATCAACGGGTGAGAAGAAGAAAGGGTCCGAGCGGGCTTCTAAGTCCTGTGCGGGCGCCCCGGCGACGGGGGCCCAACACCAGGCCAAGCGCCGCAAGTCCGCTGGCTCTGGGAGCGCAGAAAGGTCAGGGTCTTCGGTCGCCAGGCAGGGCGCGCCTTCCCCGGCACCGTCAACCACGAGCCAGCGCTCCGGTTCGGGGAAGAGGAAGTCCGAGACCCCGGGTAAGCTTCGGGAGAAGCCCGTCCGATCTCGGAAGACGGGGAGCGAGACGTCGCCCCTCCCCCTAAGGAGAAGGCCCGGGACGCACCTAAGGTGGTGAAGGCCCCTACCCAGCAGGCAAAGACCTCTATCGAGGCGATTGCGGCGACTCTGGCCAAGCCTGCAAAGACTCCGCCAGCGGAGACTGCATCCAGGACTAGAGTTTCCCTGCCGCCAAGGAGGGAATCCTCTTTTCAGCCCATCGTCATGGCCACCATGATGGAAGAAGCGAGGGGGGCCACGGTAGCCTCCTCGAGCTTGGAGTCAGCCTCGGAGGAGGAACTGACCGAGGCCGTGAGGAATCTCGAAGTCCAATTCGAGAAGATTCGATCCCGTAAGGAAGATCCTCGGGAGATAACCGAGGAAGACGACTATGGCGAGGAAGAGCTGCCTTCCCTTCCGGCGCAGCCAGAACCTAGGCCTCAGGATAGCTCGGCGGCCATTTTGTCTGCGATCCAGTCCTTATGCTCTGAGATAAGGACGAGATTACCACGGCCCAGGCCGGAGGACCCGCAACCTGGCCCGTCGGGAAGTCCTCAGAACAAACGACGGAGGACCCAACCCTCTCCTCCGCTCGCCCCCGTAAGGCCTACAGTTCCCTCCTCATCCTCCCACGAGTCTGGAGATGACGGTGCGATGGGCTCGACGATGGGTTCTGAGGGCGACGGCGGCAGAACGGGTCTCTCGTCTCCCGTCGCACAGGCCTCGCCGCCAGACGAGATTGGCTCATTCCACGCCATGATCGCCAGGGCGTCCGAATTGTTCCAGCTCTGCCCGGAGGAACAGAAAAAGGAAGGTTTCCTCTATCAGCGCCGGGAGGCCAAGAGGAAGACTGTCATCGCGGTGCCTCTAATCGATGACATATGGGAGGAGGGCCTGTCGGTTCTCAAGAACCCCTCCATGGCACCAGTCAAACGGGACCGGTACGAGAAGAAGTACCGGGTCCCCGACACCGCTCCCCTGTGCCTCAGGGCCCAGCCAACGCCAGACTCAGTCATCTGGGCGGCGGCAAAGAAGAAACCAGCGGGGTCAGGAGCCTCGACGTCGAATTCCCCGCCGGACGCCGAGGGAAAGAAGTTGGACGCCATGGGGCGGCGGGTCATTTCGTCGGCGGCGACGACGATCAAAGCGGCCAACGCTCTGGCGATTGTGGCCCGTTACAACAGGGAGCTCTGGTTTAAGCTGGCCCCCATATTGGACTTCCTACCGGACGACAAGAGGTCCGAGGCCCTGGAAATACTTCAAGAAGGCGAGGTGGCGTCGGACCACGCCATAACGGTGGCAACCGATATTGCCGATACCGGGTTCCGCCAGCTGGGCAATGGTGTTTGCCTACGACGACAGGGTTGGCTCCGGGCGACCGACTTCCGTCAGGACGTCCAGACCAGGGTGTTGGACATGCCGTTCGACGGCAGCAACTTGTTCGGTAAGGCGGTGGACGAATCCCTCCAAGCCATAAAGACAGACACGGAGACGGCCCGCACCCTAGGAGCCGTTCAGCAACGACGGCCCTTTCGGAGCTCCGGAGGCAGGCAGGGTGCCTCCAAGGGATCCAGCGGTGGCTCGTCGTCCTACCGCCAAGCGGCACGCTCCTCGTCTCAGGAGGCCTACAGGGGTCGCGGCAAGCAGGGAGCGCCTCGCCGCCGTCGGCAAGGTGGCCAAGGTGGCAAGGCCACTACCTCCAAGCAGGACTGAACCGGCCGTGGCCTCGGGCCCCCACCGAAGCACCCCGGTTGGAGGCCGGCTGACGAAGTTCGTCGGCGTGTGGAAGTCCATCTCCACCGACCGTTGGGTGCTGGATACCCTGGCAAGAGGACACTCTATCGAATTCCTGAAGAAGTGCCATCACGTTCCACCTGTGGCCAGGAAGAAAAATCACGTCCCGCAACTGCTGTTGGAAGTACGGGCGATGCTCAGGAAAGGCGCCATCGAGCTTGTCCCGAAGAGGCTCCGGGGTGTACTCGAGGTACTTCCTCGTCAGGAAGAAGACGGGCGGCTGGCGCCCCATCCTGGACCTTCGTCGTTTGAACAAATACATCAGGTCACAAAAGTTCAGGATGGTCACCCTCCAGCACGTGCTGGGACAGCTGGCGGAAGGCGACTTTCTATTGCCGTTGGACCTGGAGGATGCTTACTTCCACGTTCCCATTCTCAAAAGTCAACGAAAGTTCCTCAGGTTCGTCGTCCAGGGACGCCACTACCAATTCAGAGCACTGCCGTTCGGATTGAAGTCGGCCCCCAGGGTCTTTACCAAGTGCCTAGCACTTGTGGCGGCGCGGCTGCGCCTGCAGGGGATTCACGTCTACCCCTACCTGGACGACTGGCTCATCCGCTCAAGGACGAGGGAACTCGCCGTCAAACACATTGCGAGGACCGTCCAGCTACTCAGACCTGGGATTCGCCATAAATTACCCAAAGTCCCACCTGGTGCCGTCGCAGGTGGCCCTGTTTCTGGGAGCGAAGCTAGATACAGTGAGGCGCCTGGCGGCACCGTCGGAAGAACGGACGAAGACCATTCTAGGCAAAGTGCAGCGTCTGCTAGCCACGTACGTGGCCAGGGTGAGGTCCATCAAGTCCCTCCTGGGGATGATGTCCTCTTGCATCTACCTGGTGTGCCTCTGCAGACTACGGATGCGCCCTCTTCAAGAATTTCTCGACGCCCGTTCGATGCAGGCGACGGGCACCTTCGAAGACAGGGTCCCCCTCAACGAGGTGTTCCGGCAGGCGATTCTGTGGTGGGGCGTTCGAGCGCACCTCACGGCGGGCAAGGACTTTCAGACGCCGGCATACCAGGAGACGGTGACGACGGACGCCTCCCTGGAAGGCTGGGGAGCCCACACCGGAGATCTCCACGCAAGAGGCCTCTGGTTCCTGGAGGAGAGGCTCCATCAACGTCCTGGAACCCCAAGCCGTATTCTGGGCTCTCAAATCGTTCCTCCCGTCGCTCAAGGGCAAGGTGGTGCGGATCTTCACGGACAACACCACGACAATGTTTTTACATACGGAAGCAGGGAGGCACCAGATCCCCAGCCCTATCCAAGGAGGCACAGGATCTGTGGCACTGGACGGTCGCCCAGGGGATGTTCCTGGTTCCCTTCCACCTGGCAGGAGAAAGAAACACCATCGCTGACTCGCTCAGCAGGGAGCTGCGCACGTGTCACGAGTGGGAACTGCACCAGGATCAGGTGGATCAACTCTTCTGACGATGAGGCAAACCTCAAATCGACCTGTTCGCAACAGCGACAAACTCGAAGTGCAAGAGGTTCGCCAGCAGGTTTCCCCAGCCGAGAAGCATGGGCGATGCGTTCTCGTTCCCCTGGGATGGCCTATACCTCTATGCGTTCCCGCCGTTGCTGCTTCGACTCATCAACCAGCTCAAGAGGTCCCGGTGCAGGATGATCCTCGTCGCACCGGCGTGGCCGAGGCAGATCTGGTTCCCGGACCTTCTGGACTTGTCAACGTCCCCTCCCATCAAGCTGTCGGCGGACGCGGACCTTCTCTCCAGAGAAGGAGGCGCCATCTTCCACCACGACCCGGCATTGCTGAACCTGCAGGCTTGGCTCATGCAGTGCTAGAGTTTGGAGGCTACGATATACCGGCCGATTGCAGAGAGGTTCTTGCAAAGGCCAGGGCGTCCTCGACTCTCAAATGCTACGGTCATAAGTGGAAGAGGTTCTCTATCTGGTGCCGAGCACAGAAGATCAACCCCCTACGGATTACGGCCCCTCAAGTGCTGCCGTACCTGCTATCGCTGGCAAAGCCTGAGCTAGCCCATGCCTCCATTAAGATTCATCTGGCGGCGATCTCTAGATATACCAGAACCACAGGACAGACGTCCCTGTGGTCCCATCGACTGGTAAGAGTTTATGAAAGGACTGTTCCGGTCGTTCCCGCCGGTGAAGGCCCCGGCCCCGGCGTGGGAACTTAACGTGGTGCTGACCAGGCTCATGGGGCCCTCATTCGAGCCGATGCACTCCGCACCGATGAAGGTTGTGTCGTGGAAGACTGCATTCCTGGTGGCCATTACCTCCGCACGACGAGTGGGAGAGATCCAGGCCCTATCCTGCAAAGCACCGTACTTGACTTTCCATGCCTCGAGGGTGGTGCTTAGGACGCACCCCTCCTTTATGCCCAAGGTGCCGTCGGACTACCATCTTAACGAGCCCCTGGTGTTACCTGTTTTCTTCCCGTCTCCTTTGTCGCCGACCTAGAGGACTTTGCACTCGCTGGATGTGGCTAGAGCGCTGAAGTTCTACGTGGACCGCACGAAGAGTTTTCGGAGGACATCACAGCTATTCGTGAACTTTGGACCTGTGAATCAAGGGAAGGCTCTCTCAAAGTCTTCTATTTCCAGATGGCTCTCCGGCTGCATCATGCACTGCCATTGGTTGGCTAACCGACCGCTGCCAGGCCGTCCGAGAGCCCATTCGACCAGAGCGATCGCTGCTACTACGGCGTTCTTATCTGGTGTGCCCCTGCTGGACATCTGCAGGGCTGCTATGTGGAGGTCGACGCACACCTTCACGAGATTCTACTGCGTCGATCGGGATTCCAGGGAGGAGTCCAGGGTCGGCCAAGCAGTGCTGCGCAACCTGTTCGCTCAAGGTGAGCCTGGTGAGGAGGTAAGAGATGCTTAATGTTGAGTTTTTTGTATTGCTTAATGTTGAGCCTTTTGCCACCTCCTGTAGTTGTGCATGTGTGTACTGCTATGTATTCTTAAATTCATGAGCATGTGAATCCATGCTAGAGCCCATGCTGGAGAAGGAACAAGTTACTTACCTGTAACTGTTGTTCTCCAGCATGGGTCTGGCATGGATTCACATGCGAACCCTGCCGCCTACCCCTCTGTGGCTCTTCATCTGGTCATACTGCCACTTCACGTGCTACCAAATCTGAAGATGGCTGCCAGAGGCGGAGCTTAGGGAGAGGGCAGTCATTGGCTGTGGTCAGTATGACGCAGAGATCAGTGATTGGTTACTACTACGAAAGACAGATCAGAAACGAAACTGATACTGATTTTTCTTTACCGAGGATTCCCAGCCTGACGACGGGGAATATTCATGAGCATGTGAATCCATGCCAGACCCATGCTGGAGAACAACAGTTACAGGTAAGTAACTTGTTCCAAACATGGCCCGAGGGTGCCAGCCGCTACCTTGCTTTGAAGCGAAGTAGGGTCATTCATGGTTACTGCCTGGATGGGAGTCTTGGATGCTATTGTCACTGGCCATGGCGAGTGCTTTTCACCCCCAACGTCACTGTACCTGTCAAAATATATTTTTTAAAATCTTTTCTATAACTGCGGGTACAGAACTACAGATAATCTCAGCTATCTGTAGTCATTTTATGTATGAACTACAGATAGCTGCGGTTATCTGTATTTTCTATAGCTGTGAATATCGAAAAACGGCTGAAAGAAAACTGCTTTTGTGCCCCTCACAGGCCCTCACCAAGTGCCCCATCATCTGTGCTAGTTCCCCCCACTCCGAAGATAGATCCTCCCCTCCCCTGGCCTCTCCCTTTCCCCCAGAAAACACACTGTTTCTGTGACAGTTTGCTTTGAGATGTCAGCTATTTGTGGATATAGCTGAGTTTACAAGAAAGCTTTCTGTTGCAAACTCAGTCCCTAGACCCCGTCTTCTCCCAAATTTCACATTGTTTCCTCTAGCTATCCCTCCAACCCACCCCTACACCCTCTAGACTGATGGCATTTGCATGTCTTTTTCCCTGCAAATGGCCTTTTTTCCTGTTTCATTTTCTGATAACCTTGGCCATCTCTCACATTGAGCAAAAACAAAGATGGAGGCTGTTTAATTTCTTTAAAAAGAAAACTGGTTTTAGCAATTTGCCCGAGATATCGCAATCTATTTTTTAGAAGGGGGCACTCCCTTCACTGTGAAATATTTAAAAAACAGCACGGAATAACCCCAAACCACAAAAAGGCCCCTTTTTAAAGCTTTGTGCCCAAATAGTTTCAGGCGCAAGGCAAGGTGCCTTGTGAAGAGCACTGATCACTGAGCCCCATGAAAGCTGAAGGCTTTACCTCTAAACTCTTTCACAATGAATTGAGGAGGAAGAAGACAATTGGACTTACTGCCAGGTCACTGGTCGCCTGCATGGTCCAACAATCAGGCAAGCTATCTGCCAATGGAGCATGGTTCTTCCAATGGTTCGGGGTCACCTGCCTCCGTACAGCAGAATAAGAAACAGCGGGCCACCAAGGGCTTCTTCCTCCTCATCTGGGGACTCCTCAGAGAAACAGAAAACAATGTTGTAGTCCAAAGAGCTCCCTCTCTTCTCCCACAACACCTTTTTTGTTGCATCTTCTACAAGAGATCAACAATTTGCTATTTATGAGGGCACTAGAGATGGACCACCCCTACTCCCTTTTAAGAATGTTGGGGGGGTTCTTTACTCCACCACATTATCACGGTTCTGGGCTTCATCTAATTTCTACCAAAGAAATAATTCAATGTTGTCGCTCAAGCATGAATTCAATCTGCTAACCAGCTGTTTGCTTTGTGTCCTAGACCTCCAGGATGCGTATCTCGTCTTTGGTCTCCTAGCAGTAAGTTTGAGCTGTGCAACACCTACTCATCAACCAGCTCGGTGTGCTCCTCTTTGGTCTCAGCTTTGCGCCAATAGACTTCACCAAGGCCATGCTGTCTGTCACTAGCTATAGGTGTCTGGATGAAGTTCACATTTACCCATACCTACACTAGCTAATTTGGGCCAGGGACCCAATGTAAAAACCCTTCACTGACTGCTTCGGACTCTAAATCCTAGTGTACTTCTTGAGCCCTTCAGAACATTAACTATTAACATTTCAGGCATTTACTTTACGGGCACTACGATGATTACGGCTTTGGTCATCCTGGACTTTGTCTTCCATGTTCTAGTGTTCCCAATATAAGTTTAGACATTGGCTGCTGACTGGAATGCTATTCCTAGTTGGCATGGTTCTGCATTCCCAAGCATGTCAAGGATGAGTTCTCCGTGCATGATTCTAACTGCTTCTCTCCGATTGACTCGGGCAACATGAGATGCCTTTTTTTCAGGTGAATGACCTATGGAGTACCACGACATTAAGTAAGAACATACATATTCTGGAAGCATGTTTCTTTGCACTCGAGGCTTTTCTCCCCTCCATTTGATGGAAGAAAGTCCTCATACAGATGGACACATGACTGCAATGTTTTACCTCAACAAACGGGGGCATTAGTTCCATTAAACTATGCAAACTAGCCCCGATTTCTTTTAGAGATGCGCAATTAGTTTTCCTAATCGCTAGCCGCCTGGTGATAGGACTGTCGCATGATTCCCATTGCTCCCCTGTAGAGCTGTTGTGGAATACTGGATCCCTCCAATGAACTTACAGGCTTCTTGTCCATCTGTGGGAGAAGGGGTTCTGAAGAAAATCTTTTTTTTTTTTTTATAATTCTTTTTTATTGTTTCCATCATCATAATCAGTAACCAGAGAGAAAAAAGAAACAAGAAAACACCGAAATGAACTCGATTCATAAACAGCAACCCACTAAACTAACCCCCACTACCCCCCATATCGCCAATAGCTCCCCCCGCTCAACCCTATCTCCCGCCATGGATTATCCATAAATGTCCAAAAGCTTAAGCCTCTGAGGGCACCATTGCTCCCTGAAGTCCCCTTTGAGGTATGCCAGCGTCTCACCCCAATCTCCCGAGAAGCTTTCCAGTCTGTTATTTACTGCATACGAAGCCCATTCCAACGAAACTATGTCCCACATTTTCCTCAACCAGTCTTGCTCCGTCGGGACCGTGGGGCTCTTTCACCTCTGAGCTATGAGGGCCATCGCGGCCAACACGAAGATAACTTTTGCCTTGGTTCTACCCCTCCCTTCTTTCTCCTCCCCTACAGCCATTTTCCCTAGGAGAATCTCCCGCGGGTCCTGGTTGGCCCCCTCCCACAATGCCTGGGATAGGGCTTGTCCCACCCCGCTCCAGAAAGGCTTGATGACGGGACAATCCCACCATATGTGGGCCGCTGAGCCCTCTTCCCCACAACCCCTCCAGCATTTCGCCTCGGACTCCGGGTACACCGCATGCAAGCGGGCCGGAGTATAGTGCCAGCCATACTAATATGTATACCACCCCTCCTGCAGTTGGGTCGCCCTCGCCGCCCTAAGGATCAACTTCCAGAGCCTCTCCCAATCCTCCTGTGCCATGCCGAGCCCTGGGTGTTGCTGCCAGCTCCTCATATACGTCCAAGTGGTTATTGGACCTGCCTGCTCTAGTTGTCTGTACAGATCCGAAATCAACCCTTTGGAGCCCTCATGAGTGGTAAGAAATCGCTCAAATTGCGTGAGGCCCCTCGTCGCAGCCTTTCTTATCTCCCCAGAAATTACCCAGTGCCTAATCTGGAAGTAACGGTGCCTCTCCCGTTCTCTCACCCCAAATTCCTGTTTACATTCCTCAAACGTTTTCACCCTATCACCACTAAACATATCCCTCAGCGTTCTGCAGCCCCCCTTCTCCCACTGTTCAAACGCCCCTAGCTCCAACCCCGCTGTGAAGTCCCCGTTATTAAAGATAGGCGTGAATGGGGATGGAAAGGTTGTGATCCCCAGCTTCTCCACAGCCCTGTCCCAATTATCCACCACAGCCTTAGTAATCGCACTTAAATATAAATGCGATGGCCTCAATCTTCGCGGGAGCCACAACACCTCCCCCAAATGATGCTGAGCTACAGCCCTATCCATTTTTACCCAATGTTTAATGTAGGAGTCTGAAAACCACTCTCTGATCACCCTTAGTTGGGCAGCTTCGTGATAATGTCGAAAGTCGGGGAACGCCAGGCCCCCCCCCCCTCTCTAGAGGCCACTAGCAGCCGCCTAGACAGGCGCGGCCTCTTCCCCTCCCAAACAAACTCTTTGACCACCTTATCTAGTCTCTTAAAAAACTTTCCGGGACTGGAAGGGGAATGGCCTGGAATAGCTACAATACGCGAGGAAGCACGACCATTTTGAGGACTGCACCTCTTCCCAGCCAGGACAATCGCAGAGCGCCCCATCTTCTTAAATCTTTTGTAATATCCAGCAGGAGGGGCTCATAATTGGCACTGTACCAACCCGCCAATGATGGTGTAACCCTAACTCCCAGGTAACGCAGCCCGGTAGGGCTCCATTTAAATGGGGAGGTTGCCTGTATTTCTTCCGCCTCCTGCCTCCCTAAGGACAGATTCATAAGTTCTGATTTCAAAAAATTGACCCGCAATCGTGATAGTTTGCCAAATCTGGACAGGAGTTCTATACTCGCTCTAATAGAAACCTTAGGGTTTGTGAGGGTGAGCAACATGTCATCAGCGAAAGCTGCTACTTTATGCTGCCTCCCCCCAAATGGTATTCCCTGAATCTCCTCCGCCTCACGAATGGCCACAAGCAGTGGCTCCAGATAGATTGCGTAGAGTAATGGAGAAAGGGGGCAGCACTGCTTTGTCCCCCGCCTCAATCTGAACGGCTGGGACACCTCGCCATTAACCAGGATCCGCGAGGTGGGGTTCTTGTAATTAGCTGCGACCATTCGTATAAATCCCGTCCCCAGGCCCATCCTTTCCATCACCTGAAATAAGAACGACCACTCCACCCGGTCGAACGCTTTTTCGGCGTCGGGCACCAAAAGAACCGCCGGAGTGGACGTCTTGCACGATTTCTCCACCAGGTGAGCCACCCTCCTGATATTGTCAGCAGTCTGCCTCCCACCGACAAAGCCCGATTGGTCCTGGTTGACCAGGAGAGGCAGATGCCTCTCCAGGCGCTTCGCCAGGATCTTAGTGAAAATGTTTGCCTCTGTATTTATAAGGGCAATTGGGCGGTATGAGGAGCATTCCTCTGGGTCTTTCCCCTCCTTGTAAATAAGAGAAATCTTTGCCTCCTCCATCAAGGGGGTGATTCCGCCCTCCTCACCAAACGTGTTAAATAGTTCTATTAGGTGCGGAACCAAAAGGTGGGAGAAAGCCCTGTAGAATGAAGCCGAGTAGCCGTCAGGCCCGGGAGCCCTACCG
This sequence comes from Ambystoma mexicanum, assembly GCF_040938575.1. Taxonomy (NCBI): domain Eukaryota; kingdom Metazoa; phylum Chordata; class Amphibia; order Caudata; family Ambystomatidae; genus Ambystoma; species Ambystoma mexicanum. The sequence continues at coordinate 738,126,066 of NC_090921.1, read as the reverse complement.
AGGGGAAGCGCCGCTATTATGGCCCTAACCTCATCCTCTGTAATCGGTCGGTCTAACTCTTTGCCTTCCTCTTTGGATAATCTCGGGAGGGGGAGGCCCTCCAGGAACTCTCTCTGTGGCTGGGTACGCGGGCTCTGTGAGGAGTACAGCGCCCCGTAAAATTCTACCAACCTCCCCCTTATCTCTTCAGCCTGGGTAAGCCTACGTCCTCCCGCGTCTTTAATTGCCGTTATAATCTTCTGCTCCCTTTGTCCCCTCAGGAGGCGTGCCAGAAGCGAATCTGCCTTATTGGCCTTGGCATAACATTTTTGCCTGACCCTGAGCATAGCCTCTTCCGCTTTTTTAGTGCGCAAGATCCCCAGCTGGCCCTCCGCCAACCTGTATTTCCTATGCGTCTTCCGAGTTGGGGTCTCCTGCACGCACGCCCTGGCCTCTTCAACCTCATTTTCTAGCTGAGTTTCCAGCCTTCTCAGCGATCTACTTCTCTCCACTTTCATAGCAATGATTTCCCCCCTCAAGGTCGCTTTAAAGGCATCCCACCTCACACTCTGACTAGTGTCCCAACTGGTATTCCTCTCAAAGAAATCCTGGATTTTGTCCCCTAGCTCCTCTAGTAAAACCTGATCCCTCAGGAGCTCCTCCGGGAACCTCCAAGTCCACACCCCTGGCCTGCGCCTCCCGAGCCGCATGTTCAGTTGCACCACTTTGTGGTCCGCTATCCCCAGGGGGCCCACCTCAACACCCTCCACCTGCCCCACCAAACTAGCCGAGATCCAGATGTAGTCAATGCGGGAATGTGTTTTATGGACATCTGACAGAAAAGTAAATCCCTCTTCCTCACCTCGTATTGCACGCCATGCGTCATGCAGCCCGGCCTCCTCCCATTTCCCTCTTAGTTGAGGAGAAGCAATGGCGCCACCCCGTTCCCGGTCACACCGGGACCTGTCCCTCTTTCTGTCCCAGGCAAGGTTAAAGTCCCCCATCACTATCACCTGTCCCCTGGCGAAATTCTCTAGGGTACTCAAAGTATCCCGCAAGAATTGCTCTTGACCCACATTGGGGACATATACTGAGGCTATAGTATACTGGGATCCCAAAATCTCCCCCCTCACCATAATGTATCTTCCATTTTTATCCCTAAGGGTGACACGAGGTCGAAAGTTAACTCCCTTTCCAAAGGCCAAGGCAACTCCCCCCCCCCCCCCTTTTAGTAGGCCCTGATGCGAACAATATCAATGGGAAGCCCCTCAGGCGCAAGCGACCTTGGTCTAGTTTTAATAAGTACGTCTCCTGCAGTGCCAGCACGTCCGGCCTTTGGGACTTAGTAAATAGCTCCAACTTAGTACGCTTAAGGGGGGAGTTCAGACCTCTCACGTTATGAGTCAACCACTTGAAAGTTGTGTAAACAAACAGCTTGCCCGCCATACCCCCATGGTAACTTTACCGCGCTTCCCCACCACCACCCGGGAGAGATACCGCACTCCCCCCCCCTGACTCCCGCCCCCTTAATTTCCATTCCGCTCCGTCCAAGGGTACCCTTCCTCTCCATTGGCAACACCCCACCCCTCCCTCCCAACCCCCCACCACTCCCTCCCAACCCCCCACCACCCTGAAACCCCAACTGTGGGTGAGAACTCTCCCCTCCGCCCCTGCCCACTCCCCCCTTCCCCTGAGGTAGTCCTACCATTCTTCCCCATCCTGGGGCTAGGACTCCCTCACCACCCTCCAACCCCCAAGCCAGAGCAAAAGCCCATTCCGCTCCTCCCCCTTCCCCCTACCGGGCCACATTGCCCTTACCGATCCCAAGATGTTGCTTCCCCTTCCCCAAACTCCTATACCAACCTTTAGGGTCCACCACCCCTTGCATATCAAAACCCCAACACATGTACTCTCCTTGCTGCCATTGGCTCCCTCCGCCCCACTCCCTTCCCCTTCCCTCAGGGAGCTGTTGCTCCTTCTCGTGCCCTTCCCCTTCTTATCTCCCACCGTGGTCCATTCCCACGGCCTCTGCCCTGGCCTGTTGTCTCCGACTCGCCGAGCACCACTCAAGGGGTCCTCCTCGAGGTCAAGCCGCAGCAGTGCAGACCCCTCCTGGACAGACGTAATCCGTTTCTGCGAGCCTTCCCAATCGAAGACGAGGCCAAATGGAAATGTCCACTTATATCTGAAGCCGCGACCCTTCAACACCGGCGCCATTTGTCTCCTCTTGACTAGGGTGATGTTCGCCAGATCTTGAAATAGAGCTATCTGCTGCTCTTTATACACTATTGGTTCCTGTTTCCGCGCTGCCTGGAGAACTGCCTCCTTCTGCGCATCTAGCAAAAGCGGCTAGCACATCTCTCGGTCTCGAGGTGGGCCCCTTAGCGGGCCTTCCGACCCTATAGACAGGATCTAATTCGATGGCATCAGGGTCCTCTCTTCCTAAAATGTTCACGAAGATGGCCTGGACCTCCCGTTTCAAGACCCCGTCCGAGACCGACTCCGGTAGTTGCTTCACCCTAATATTGATTCTTCGCGACCTATTTTCGAGATCCTGCATTTGGATCTCAAGATTCTGGGTCGCCACATCAAGGCGCTGTATAGCCTCACTATTGGCTGTGGTGTCCTTGTCTATTTCCTGGAGACCCCTTTCCAGGAGGTCAGTCCTCTCCCCCAGTTGCCGTAAGTCCCGTTTGATCTCCCCGAGTGCCTCATTGAGATCTGCCCTCATCAACTGAAACTGGTCCTGAAATGTCTTAGCCAAATTGGCATGAAGCACTTGAATCTCTCTCGGCACATCCTGCCTAGACGCCGGGGACGGCTCATGCTGTGCCCCCATCGCCGCTCTCCCCTCCTCCGAGTCCTCAGCGCCTCCATCCGAGCCTTCGCCCATATCCTGCACCGACCACAAGGAGTGAAGGGTGCCCTGTGACTCCCCAGGGTGCTGCAACACCTTCCCACTCTTCCCCCTGTGGCGGGTGGCCATCCGTCCGGAGTGAAACCCACTGCGTGGGGGCAGCTCCTCCTTGCGCTCGGCACTCCCGCGTCCCCCCGGGTTACACCCCCCCACCAGACACGTCCAATTGCCACCCGGCTGGCACACCTCAAGCGCAGTTCAGAGTGGTGCCCACCCCCGGAGGCCAGGAACCGCGGAAGAGGCCCAGCGCCAGTGATCCTCAGATGCTGGAATCAGTAGGAATCGAACCGGTGATATAGCCCCGGCTGGGTGGAGGCATACACTGGGGAGTACCACACAGTACTGTCCTCCCACGAAGAATCCACAGGGTCGTGGACTGCTACCGTCACCAAGACATAGGGGGCGGCCCCAGCCCGCCAGACTCCCTGGGGGAAGCCGTGCTCTCCTAGGCCACAATTACTGCCGCTTCCTGGGGCACCACAAAACATCAACAAAAAAAAAAGGGGGGGGTGGAGCAGCTCACACCTCCCGCTCCGTTTCCTCTGCTGCCAGGCTTCTAGGGGCCGCCCGCCCCTGTGGCGCCACTGCCCCCACTCACCGCTGCTTCCCAGGGCACCGGGCAGCCACACTCCTCCAAGCCACTCCTCGGTCACAGTGCGCTGATGTCGCAAGCCGCTCTCGCCCTTCCTCCGATCTTCGGGGGGGGAGGGGCCCACCCTAGTCCGCAATGCCGCCGGCAATCCCCACTTGCGCCGACGCCCCCTCCTCCACCCGCAGGGCAGATGTTCAGCCGGGGCCGCAGAGAACCCGGCCCACAAGCCTCCACAGGGCGCCGCTCCCGTGCGGGCACCTCTCCTGCTGGCTCTGCAGTCGGAGGCCTCCCGCCGGGGGCCGTCCGGCACCCCCCTCCTCGGCCTCTCTCAGTAGCCGTCGGCAGGAGCGCTGACGGCGGGCCGCCACGCTTCTGGGCTCCGCTTACAAAGCCCCGACCTCCGGGGACTGCTCGAATCGCTCCCGTAGGCTTCGGGAGCCCCGCCACTTCACACAGAAGTTGCTCGACGAAAGCGGGGTGGTGGACCGCTTAGTGACTGTTCTGGGGTCAGGAGCCTCGGGCAGCACGTCTACTCCGTGCTGTCCGCCATCTTAGAATCCCTTTGAAGAAAATCTTTTATCTAACCGGGAAGGCTTTATTCGTCAGCCCTCCTTTTAATCCATATCCTTAGTCGATTGGTTGCTAAGGCCCTGATTTGCAGGCAATTCGGCCTGTTCTAAGACAACCTAGTCATCGTGAAGGCTGCCAGAACACACTCCTAGATCTCAGTATACCAGTACATGGACCATATTTATTTCACTGGTGCCTGGATTGTCAGACAAACCGACTTGCTTTCTGGATTCTTACTGGACAGATATTCCGGGTCTTAGTGCCTACTGCCCCTCAAGGCTATTTTATAGATTCACATATTTATTGAATATTCCCTGACTTTAAGGTGGGACCACCTGTGATAGGAATTAACTATTTCCAATAGTAATACATGTACATCCACATCATTTTATATCAGTCCTTAATTAAGGTCTTCTTCCTAAATCCAGTAGTGCTTGTTTTAACCTAACTGCTACCAGTTCTGTTCCATTAAGTTCATCCCTATCACCCGATAACTCGGATTCTAACCGCACATGTAGTTGCACGGCTGTGTCCATTCAGAACTCTGCTGATAAGTTTGTTTCTGAGGAAATGTTTTGGGACTTTTTCATTTATATTCATTTATATAATGAAAGGTTGTGAAGTGCCTTTAAGCCCTGGGTTGTTTGTTGGCAAAGGAACCTCTCAGAGGATGTTAGGCAGAAACCTGTGCAGTTCCCTTAGGGACCACTGCAAAAAGTTTAAGACCACAGGTGTTAGCAGTAAACCCAATTGGTAGCAGTCTGCACCACCCAGATTTACCTGGTACACAATAGGGCAGGTAAACACAGTAAAACAAGCAAACACTGACCGGAGCTTTGGTGTAAAAGATATATAATTATTTAAAAACACATCTAAAAAAACACACTGGCACTAATATCAAGCAATTTCAAAAACACAGTTACCAAAGTATATGCACTCCCTTAAGAGTATTAGACCAGTCTTAAGTAAAGCACCACTTATTTTCAGACAGCGGTGAGCGCTTAACGCAGGTGGCACTCTAATAATTCGGTTAAAAGGGAGAGAAAGGCAGAGCATCAATTGAAACCGATCCCAACACTTTCAAAAGAACACAGCAAGAGAGGAAGGCAAAATAAAACCGTGAAGTTAGAGTTCAGAAAGCCGGATCCACTTTAAGAGGATCAGAACGAAATGTGTCCAAGGTCACACGGTTTAAAAGTGCACAAAAGTCTCAAAGGTTCAGAAAGAAGTTGGACCAAAAGAAAGGGACCAGTTAGATGGTCAAGAGACCAGCCCAGTCTAGAAGGTTAAGGATTTACTGTCACCTTGTAGCAATCTATAGAAAGGGAGGCCAGGCGGACACAGTACTTTGAAATGGTGAGAACACTCCAGCGGGGGCAGTTGTTCCTGGCAGCGGTTGCGAGTCGGTGCTTCGTCCGGCAGAAGAGAAGATCTCGTCGGGGAGGAAAGCAGAAGGTCGATGTACTGCCAGGGAAGAAACCAGCCCCGGAGTTTCTCGATTCAAAGGAGCAGTCCTTTTATTCGCGGTTCAGTGGTAAGTGGCTATCCGGTTGCCGGGGTGCTTGGCACGGTCAATTCCACCACTAGACGTCCTGGTAGGCGAAAAGGAAAGCGAACTGGTTGTCCCCACCAGCTCAAGGGGAAGAGACTCTCTGGCAAGAAGATCTCCTCTGTTGTCGGGAAGTGGTGAGACGGTTCAGCAGGACTCCACCGGTGGTGTCGTCGTTGCAGGTCAGCTCAGCTTCTCCCTCTTCGGATTTTCAGGTCCTGTGGCGACTTCTGAAGTTCCAGTCCCAAAAGGCCCTGCTTTTATGCAAGAAACCCCCATTCATTCAGCCTAGCTGTCAATCAAACATTCTAAGTGGTGAGCCGGCCAGCTCACCACTTGGGCCAATCACACAAGAGTGCGACTTGATTTGCCAAGGCAACTCAGTCCAGGGTGCCTAAATCCCCTCCCACACCCCCTGTGGTACCCAGACAGAGTGGCACCACTTTTGGAGGCTTCTGTGGAGAAGCCCACCAAAAAAGTGGAACAAAGGGCTCGACTTGGGTTGGAGTCACAGAAGAGAACACAAACGCCGTTTTAGAATCGAGTTCTGGCAAAAAATACCAACCGGTGAATTAATATTAAATAAATAACCCGGCGGTATGTTCGAGACTATAGGAATTAAATAAATAATTGAAGTTGGTAGCCTCGAACAATGGGAAAATCCCATAGAGATGTATTCTTGGTATTCTTGGTCGAATATAAAAAGTAGTATCCACTGCCGCCAGCCAAAACTCGATCAGGGGGGACGGAGACGTGCCCCCCCGAATAACAGACCCCGACCAGTACATCCACGATATGATGGTTTGTACTGGTTTCTGTTCATAATTTGGGGCTAGTAAAGCCAATGGTGACTTTACATGCCCTGGGAGACAGTAGTCAGTCCCAGGGTATGGAGTCTATCGTGGGGTGTCACTATGACACCCCTGTGTCACTGCACTGAGGGTGCTGTTTAACACACATAGTAAAAACACATGAGACCCTAAGGAGTAAAACACCCCATAGCCCATAAAACACATTAAAAGTCAAAGGAACCCCTCAAATCATGTCCAAGAGTCTGAGGAAAAGAGTCTCACTCTTGGCAGGAGAAAAAAACAAACTCCAGAAACCCAGCAAAGCTGCTGGGGGACTCACTAGGTTAGGAAATTCAGCCTAAACGGAGAATTCTCCCGAACAGAGGATGTCACACAAATAGTCTAATTTCTCTACCCAGGCCGTGGTATGCCCATTCAAATCTAACCAATTTTCTCAGCTAGACCAAAGCAATAGGGGTGCTGTATGTGTTCCAAAAAAGCCTAAAACGTTAAGGTGCGCAAAAAAAGCTCTGGACACTAGCTCTTTCCGATCTATGGTGGGTGAGGTGTTTGGGATAGAGGATCAGAAGGCAACCATATCTGCCTCATCACCTATAGATAAGATTCGATGTTGGCCCGCCCCCTTGCCCCTGCATCTAGTATCAAATATGCAGATACTTTATTTTATTATTTTTATTTGGTTAAACTTTAACTTTTTACAATGCACAAAACTTTTCATTTTACAAAAAACATTTTCCAATTCATATTAAACATAAATAATTAACCTATAAAATTCATAAAAAGCAACTCATATCATAAAACTAACTTCTGATTAGAAACAAAATTTTAAAAAAAGAAAGTGGAGAGGCTAGGGATTGAGGGAAGGGGAGATAAGCCAAAGAAAAGAAAGGATTGCAGAATCAGCACAAATTTCACCAAACCCTTGTGGGGGCGGGGGTACAGCAAAATGTCTTAAGATTAACAGACACTTTCTCTTTTAGAATACTATATTAAATCCGTCCAACACCTGTACTACTGCAATTGTAAGGGCCTGATTCTGCCCTGAGATTAACCAATCCCAAAACATATTCGGCCCATGTCCCTCAGAGTTCATTCCAAATCTGGCGAATAACACAGATCTCAGCTGCCATGTTCCCTCGCAATCCATTAACAGGTGTTTGTGTTTGTTCCTCAGGGGAATTACATCCATTACAGCAGTACTTGGTTCTCCCATTTCTCTTTTGAAGGCACCTCCCCCGTTTGAGCAATATTCACCCGCAATGTCAGGAACGTTTTACTTATTTTCCAATCAGGAAACTTCTCAAGGTATTTTGCAATATGCCCTCATTTTTTTGTCCGCTGACAGAAATGAATTTGCACCAGTCTTGGATTGCATATAGTGAGGATCCAGTCCATTGTATCCATGGCCTTTTTTGCTTTCACTGGGTTCTGGATTAATGTTTGGGTGTCTGTATCTGCTTTGATTAATCCCTCTACTACATAGACCTCCAGGTTTGATATCATTTTGGATCTCTTGTTCTGCATATGTACTCTTAATGGCTGCATAGAGTGTCCCCTCCTGGGCCGTCATAATCAACTGATAAAGAGAGGTTAGGTTCCAATCTGCTTGGACTTTTAATGAACGCAGGCCCAATTCGAACCTGATACAGGAAACATGGAGACTTGATGGAAGGCTGAGGGCCTTCTTCCAAATGAGACTTTCCTATCTTTGCCAGTCTACAAACCACAAATTAGCCTTTGCCTCTAGTCCATACAGCAATACTGTAGTCACCTTAGCCTGATAGAATTTGATTAGGGGAAGGATCGAAAATGTGCAATATTTAGTTAGAATATTTTTCATCTGGGGATGAGTTGCATGATCTTTATTTGTACATCTTAATGTACCTTACAGTTCGCTGGGGAGGCATAGATTTTGTAGCCCAAATAAACCAAGTCTTCCACCCTTGTTATACGCTGCCCTCCTATCTCCCAGTCAGTCAACCTTTTGCCTCTGTCTGAAGACCATTATCCTAGATTTGATAGGATTTAAGGTGAGACCATTTTCTCTAGCATAGCAGTCCAGTTTGTTCAAAAGGCGCTGTAACCCTACTGCTGTACAGTCTTAACAGGACCGTATCGTCAGCATAGGCCAGCCAATGCACCTTAGAGCCATTGATCTTCGGACTAGCCAATGCCGATGATATCCGATAATCCCCTACATCCGCTAGATATAAGTTGAAGAAAAGGGGATCTCCCAAGCAACCCTGCCGAACCCCTCTTTCTACATTAATGGCCTCAGACAAACACCCCTATGTAGATACCAACAGCTCTTCATTTCTGCACCCTTTGCTATCACCACTTTCCACACCAAAACCATTGTTGCTCATCAAGCCGAAGCCTGTGGCATTGGCTGCCTCTGTGGCAGAACATTCACTGTAGTTACCTGTGGTATTAAGGTTCTAATGGGGGGGAAACAAAACGAGCTCAAAAGCGAAAAGATGCAAGATCCCTTGGCATTGTTTAATGAGGCCACCACAGCTTCTATGAAAGCTTTAATGCCTGGCAACAAAGCTAGGCAATCATTTCCTGTTCATAAATTGTCTACGTAGGTGAGGGATTTGAAGGGAGAAATGTACCCTTGGAATGATGGTGGGAAAGAAGGTGAGATTTAGGAGGTAGTGTATACATAGCCTTACGTTCTGACGGAAATGGGATGGCCTGTGAGAATCCAGTCCTAGTTCAACCAGAACATCCCCTGGCGGACTACATAACGCCCAAGGATGGCCCCAAGGATTCTGTGGCCTATATTGCACTATTACAGATAGTGAGTGAGAGAGGTTTAAATTGGCACAGCAACTCAACATGTGTAGGGGTGGGGGTAGTGTCCCACTTTGTGTTAGACAATCAGGAAAAAGGTGCTTGTCTACCCCTATTGTTCCAAATGTATGGGTGAGGGGCCTGAACATATTTTAAATGCCTGCATAGGCTTTAACGGCTCTTCTTGGACTCAACAATAAGTACAAGCCTAGCAAAGGTTCTCCCATGTGTTTTCTTGGGCTCTCCTCACCATATTATGTAGTGGCAGCAGCCACTAGAAGGCAGTCTAATGCAGTTTACTTTTTATTTATTTATTAATATAACTCAAAGGCCTGCAGGCATAGTGGCGCTAGACAAGACAACATAGAACAAGTAATCTAAGATTACGTCAGTGATAAGTCTAGCATGAGGAGTTCAGGGAGACGGACAGTGAAACACAACGTTTTTCAGACCACGTTTGGGGGAGGGACTCATTAACATACCAATTGAATGTGACGCCACCAAAAATTATCGACTTGAGCCCTGGCTCCTACCAGCAATTGTCCGAGGTCCAGCACCAGCAGGGCCCTACCAGCTCTTCTGAGTGGTCAAAAAAGACCTTGCTGACTGTTGGTTAACAGACCCAAAGGGTCTGAGGCCCGAAGAAGTCTTCCAAATCATTGGAACCTGGGCATGTTCTTGAGGGCAATGCCCTAGCCACGCCCAGGTGAGTGCTGTCACTTCATCACCAGTCTTAACAAGCAGCCACAATATGGAGTTCCCTCTGCAGGGGCTTCCTCGCACTGTGCCAGCTCCCTGCACATCAGGGTCCCCAAGATGGTGCATCATCTGTCTGCGGAGTAACCCCCAGCACTCCCAAAGCTCTTGGCTGCTCATGGGGAGAGCACCAAGTAAGCTTAACGTCGATTCACAGGCGGTTTCAGGGCGCAACCCTCTCTGGACGGCAGTCTCTACAGAGGTCGCATTGACCTTGCAAGTTCCAGGAAAGATGAGCGTGGTGGAGCCCAAATGTTTTTCTTATACTAGACCGTCTCCCGCTGATGGAGCTCTACCAGACTATTGTTTTTTCCGAACCTGTATGAATGCCACAGACATCCCCTCTGCCCCGAATGCCCATACCCTCTACAAGACAACGCACTTTAACGCTGGAGTAGGAAACCTCTTTTGCGGCTGAGTTTATGCAGCTCATGGACACCCCGACCATGAAGGAGTTACGTCAGGACATTGTGAAGGACATAATCTCACAGAATCTACTGGTCATGCTAGGGCCTACACTGATGGCACCTCGGACGTCCGATGAGTCAGACCATGGTAACTCCACAGGTTCCTCGGACGGGCTCTTGAGCCTTGACAACAATCCCTCAGGCTCTGCTTGTCAATACATGTTGACAAACTGGGAACCTGTTGCTCAAACTGGGGATTCGGACTTCCTTCCCCAGGATGACCTTTCACCCTCCAAGAAGATGAGAAAGGGGCCCCACAATCCATTATGGCCTTCCATGAGAGGTTTCTGGGGTTGATTAAGTTTCTTGGCCAACTGCTTTTCACTTCACCCCCTCCTTCCTGGAGACGAGAGTCCTGTCTCTGGTGACAGTATAAACCACTGAGGACGGGGTACCCGATCCAACCAGATTTATCATTATTGGATCTCTGCCAGGCAAATTCTGACGCCATCCTGGCAGCATGCAAAGCCAAATTGTGGCATGAGATTGCAGAATTTTCAGACTGGTTACCCAAAGAGAAACTGGACATGGAGAAATCGGACATGCCCATAGCTAAATCTCTAACCGCCATTTAAAAGCCAGAAGGGAAAACTCTGCTCTGCCACCAAGTGGGACATAGTTAAAACCTTCCGCGGTTTCAAAGGCTTCCAACAGTACTCCCAGAACAGAAGAGTGCAGCTGGCCAAATGTTCTCTTGGTCCTGCCTGTAAGAGGCCTTGGACAAAGGGTTTCTTCCCCTCCTTTGCGGCCAGACCCCAAAGAAAAACCATGACGTATAGGGGGGCACATGGTCCACCTCACCCCTGATGAAGGTTGGGTGACTGTCACAGGGGCACTGGGGACCAATCACGCTGGATCCTCTCAGTAGTTGTTAGGGCGTACAGGCTCCTTCTCTAGTTTACTACTCCTGCTTCTCCACCCTCTTCACGACTCTGGTTCTGGAGTAGGAGATTGGCAAACTACTGTACCTCAGGGCTGTGGAGAGAATCCCTGGAACAGAGGAAGGCTTTGGTTTCTATCCCCCAATCTTCAGCATCAAGAGGGAAAAGCCAGATGAGGGCTGATCATTGGCCTATCCCAGTTCAATCTCATTCTTTCCCCAAGCAATTCAAGATGCTCACCCCTGACACATTTGGCGTCTCTAGAGAAGGTGGACTGGATCTGCGTGATAGATTTGCAGAATGCCAATAAACATTTAGCCATCTGGCTTCCGAATTTCAAGTTAGATTCTCTATAGGCTTCTTATACCTACAGAAGAGTCCTCCCGTTGGCCTCAGCACAGACCCCAGAATCCTTTTTAAGGATGTTGCACTCCATCATGGCTACTCTTGGGAGGAGGCATTCCATACTTGCCCTTACTTAGACTGGCTGGTGAGGGCTCCCTTTTTAGTCCAGGCAAGTAAGGCAATGGAAAAGGTAATTGGAACTGGTGTTCTAACTAGGTTTGTTCATAAACTGTAAGAAGTAAAGGCTCCAATCTTCCCAATGCCTCTCATTCGATTATGTGTGACACACCAGAATCTGAAGACTTTCCCCCAGTGGTCAGGATGAACTCTATTTTATGGCTGAAGTACCTGAAAACGTTGAAACTGCGACTGGTTCAGAAGCTCTGCACTCCCTCCTGTCCTGATGTTCCAGAGAGACTCGGGCCTTATCCCCTCCTATGTACTTGTGGTTCACTTCGCCAAGCTTCACATGAGACCAACACAACTGCAATTGGCCCATCACTGGATGCAGTATGCCCAACCCCAGACAGACACTTGCTTCTCAATCACCACGGATGTGTCCCTTCTGTGGTGTAGCGATACCCTAGGTCATTGCACATCCACTACACAGTGAGCAAGATGATCCGCGCCCACCACTAGTGGGAGCTCAATAGGGACATCTTTTTGGAGATATTTTTAGAGCGACGGCTCCCCTCTCAAAGCCCTGTTTGCAGCACATCAATGCACTAGTCTATTGCTTCTCTGGAGGAGGGGGCATGTAACTACAGGAGGCTGTTTATTGCCCCTTATTGGCCTTGGCGATACTGGTTTTCTGACCTTCTGGAGTTGTGTGTCCTCCGATTCACCTGGACCTTCTCGGTCAACAAGAGGATCTGGTTCTTGATGCATTCCTTCACTTTCACCTTAGCCCTCTGGCTCCTGAAGATCTAGTTTACAGTAACAGAAAGCTTTTGGGGGAGAACATGGCCATCCTTCAAGCGGCTTGCCAGGATTCCACGAGGAGGCAATATGGCAGTAAATTGATGAGATGTTGCCACTGGTCCCTGGTCAAGGCCACAAATCCTTTCCGGGGTTCATCGGACCATGTGCTGGCCTTTGTTTCGAACCTGGCCAATCTGGGATAAAACGAGTCATGACTTGATCACCTTCTCTCCATCCGTGCTTATCGCAACTTGGGTGTGGGGAGGGAGAGGTGTCAAGACATTTCAAGGGCAGTGACATGTAAAGGTTTTGTATTACCCTAGGCCCAACAAAGTACATGCACCCCCCGCATTTTACTCTGCCCTCTTTGCCAGACTCTGCCCACTTTGCCAGACCCTTCCACCGCATATCTTAAACATCGAGAAGCAGACATATTAGATTGGGCTGAAAGTCATTCTATCCCCTTGTTTAGGCTTTTTTCATCACTGTAACCCCTATATGAGCAGGATCGCCACACCAAGGGGCTTCAGCCTATATTGTTGGAAATGTACACATTTTTCATAACTTCTCAGTAATAAAAAAAAAAAGACAGCACCTATATTAACACATTTACTCAGGATTGTGGATCTGCTTCAAATCACATGCTTTGCATAGGCTGACATCTAGTCGTTGGCGCAGAGTATTACATTTGTTTAGAAGTCGAAAAAGGGGTGTTCCTGTAATATTATCCCTACTTTTACATGTACAGTACCCATGATCCTTCACGCATCTGCATCCTCAGATTTCTTTTTCCCATCATTGGGTTGCTTTCTATATGCAGAGTCTGTGAAGCACTCAAAATAGGGCAAAATTATTATTATTGGTCTACCTCGACACTGGTTACTGCTTGACGAAGTCTCCATGCCCGGCAAAAGATCTTTGGTGATTGGTGTCTCAAATTTGTCGGGTCGACGACTAGTATGCCAGGCCTTAGGGCTTACAGTAGGAAGAGTGGGGGAAAGCATAACACATTTGTCCATAATATTGTAGAAATCCTTGTTATATCTTCCCCCTTATCTAAAATGATCTCCTTGTTCTCCCACTTTGACGATGGAGAATACTCCTTTTCGGTTATGCCCCTCCTGTGGAAGGAAACACACAAAGTGCATGTAAACTCTTTAAAACAAGGACACTTAAGTATAGTCATACAAAGCTTTTGGCACCCTACGCAATGCAGGTTTAGACATCAGTTGAATCTTCTGCGGGGAAACGTCTAGGCCAATCAGTACAGCATGGGTTTCAAAAGCAATAACGAGGCGAGAACCGTTAGGGAACCTTCCATTCACCGAAGCCGGTCACCAACTCCAAAAGCTAGAGGTCAAGCATGGCTATTAAGACTTCCCATAGCGACAAGAAGGCAACACTCCTCACAAGAAAGCCGTTCGAAATTAACTGTCAAATTATTGGCTCTTTACATCTAAACACAGCAACTAACATAAACGATCAACGCCTGCTCTGATGTTTCACCACAAAACAAAAATTGAAATACACTCTCCGCCTCAAGTGGTCCCCAGGGTAGTAGACCCTATCAGGTATGCAGTGACACTCAACAAGGAAATCACATAGTCAACCAATTTGCAAATGTACTTTTCTGAATAGTGGGACACAGATTCAAGGAACAGTATATACTTATTCTACTGTTGTGATAACACACAATTATACTAGGTGAGTAAGACCTATTTGGTTTAATATACAATTACAGCTGATTTTCAACTCAGTGGAACACAGGTAAGTTAAGCAAGAACTCTTTACACTAATGCTGTATGCACCAGGCAGACCAAAGCCAGAACAGCACAGAAGAAGAGTTGCAGCAGGATCACTTCAGGGTCTGCAGCCAAAAACCCGGTCGATGGATTCCTTTGTCAAGAAGATAGATGACAGTACTTCGGAAGGACCTGTGCAGCAGGGATCACAACAAAAGGCTCCAGGCAAGAGTTTCCTCATGGATGAATGTGCCTCTGTGGATTTGGCACCTTTTCAGGCGCACAGAAGAAGACAGAATATCGCTGGTCAGATTCTTGTCGTTTTCATGCTCTAGCACTATGGTGAGGGGACTTTTCAGATCTGAAACGTGCATCTGGCGATCCAGCAGGAAGCCCACGAACTTTCAGCGAGATTCGGAATTCGGAAGACTGTGCACCGCCAGATGGCTCGAGGTCCCAGGGTATTGGAGTGTTGCAGCCGGTAAGGTTGCAGCACGGCGTGAGATGGCTCACAATGCAGGTGGTCTTGAATCTAGTGAGTCTCACCAAGCTCTGGGTGGGGTTGTCGTTTTCGGAGTCCCCATGTCGATTGGAAGGAAGGGCTACAACAAGCTCTGGTTACACAGCAGGCTCTCTGGTCACTGGAACTAGTCTCACCTGCGGTTTCTTCATCTTCTTTTGTTTTGGTTCCAGTGGTCGACTACCTCTTCAGCTTCCAGGATCTGACTCTTATGTAGGAACCCAGCCAATCAAACATTTTTGCAACATTCAAACTTGGGGGTTGGCAGTCCTTTCAGGACAACCAGCCTTTCAGTTTTAACTGGATTCTCAGTCAGGCTGGAAGACCAAGGACTGCAGAGTTTTGGACTCTTCCCTCGCTTCCTGCCTTTGGACACACTGGAGACTGGGCTGGGAATACACAGGTTTCCTGCTGAAAATAGAAATCACACAAAGGAATTTTCCGACTTGGATGTCAGGAGAAGGAACAAGAAAGGATAAGGAACATTGAAATGGTGAAAATGGAAGACTGGGGCAATTTTGGTAAAATGAGCGCCCAGGGGTGCCTTTACCAGGGCTGTGCAAACAGCCCGCGGTAAAGGTTCACCGAATTAATAAAAAGGTTCACTGCCACTAGCCATTAAAGTTAAGTTTGTCCTTGTAATATAAATGTTAATTTAAAATGAGAACGGGGATACTCAGTATCTCCCCAGCACTTCACTTTACGTGGGGGGTCTGGTCTCACTTAAAGAAATGTAAAAGGCATCCAAAGATCCTTTTTACCCTTGGGAACTGTGGTTCTCACAATGTTAGCCAGAAAAGGGGAGCTCCCAGGGCACCCCAGCAACAATAGGCACTTGTTGCCAAAAGGTTGTCAAAGAGGATAGATTTTAAAAGACAGTATGGAAAGTCTTAAAAAAAATGACACCTATAAAAAGAGTAAAAGACTCTTGAGAGTGTGGAAAAAGGTTTCCCCCACCGAGGTATAGGGAAAAATTATCTACCTGTCCACCAAAAAGTTCTGGGTTTGACACAGGTCAAGAAGATTTATCATTGATATGAAAATCTTACCTAACTGGTATCTTACACCAAACTCACTGGTAGTAACTACTACTCGCAAACAGGATGGCTCACCTTTAGCATCTACTGAGTCACCACCTGATAAGGAGAGAAAAAAGATCTATGCTGTGGGAAAAAAAAAGGTAGTTACATCTGCCACATACGAGATATGCATTTCCAATCCCACAGCTTCCGAGATACTAAAGCTTTTATTGGAGGGCAAACAATCCGCAAATTGGATTATGGAAAAAGCTCTTGATTCAGTTGAAACTGCAGGTAGACTAATTGCTGAAGGAACAGTTAATGAGACCTGCTTGGCTGAACACAGGCCACTCTCCTTGACATGCCGATGGAGGAACATTTTCTTTTTGGCATAGCAGTTGATGAGGCTTTAGAAAAAGCCAAAAAAGAACATGAAATCGCTGAAGCAGATTACAGGGCAAGCTTGACACAGGACAACAAAGACTATCGGCTTGATAGGGTGTACACCTTCCCGCCGACAATATGACGTAAAAAACAACCAATCAACGGAAAGTACCACAGGAACCTCGCTTGCAAGCTTGGGCAGTGAAAGTGACAATGAAAGAAATCAAGGTACAGCATCAACATGAAACTTGAATTCGGGAGCCAGTGGCAAGATACCGCGAAGGAAACCAACCACCTTCCAAACAAATACATTTCCAATATCCAGTACACACAGATATGACAACCCCAAGAAATATCCCAGAGGCAGGAAACATCAATAGGAGGAGAAGATCTATGGACAGGGATGAGAACCTGTGCAGCTAGCAGGAGAGCACGATGAATCCATCCAAGGAAACAAGAACCAACCTAGTGATGAACCTTTCTAGCAGAATACTGGATACAGACGAACATGCAGTGCTTAACAAATGTCTGTCCTTTGCACTATCGACAGTGACCTCACCCAGGTCCAAATTGATGCATATAAATTCATATGGAAATTGAAATTAAAAGTTTCCACAATTCATATAGGAAAAAAATACCAGATTCCATATGGAAATAAAACTAATGAGCATCAAAGATTTTGAGAATACTAAATTACTTATCTTATTGTAAACCGAAGCAACAATGCAGATGGAACAACTAATTGATGAATTGGGCATCAATAGTACAGTCTTAAGACACTAATCGGAAACCGAAATCTAAATTCATATCACCTCAAGCGCAAAGTAATCTGATGGATTATTTTCATAAGTTAGTTGCCAAATACATACACAACCTGAGCAAATCATACCCGATCAATGAGATATACTACGAACAACCTCAAAGTGAACAAAATGCCTTACACAGAATAGAAAAATATGATGACTTCATTATAAGAGACAGACAAGGGTGGCAACATAGTGATCTTGAACAAAACTGATTATGTCACAATGGCAGACAAACATCTGACACCATGATGCTATGAGAAAAATCAACCCTAACTGTATCAACACCACCAGGAAGGCCATGACGGAATTAATTGCCAAGTGGCATAGGACTACACTAGTGACGGATGAAGAAAAGGGATTTCTCAGCATAGAGCACCCAAAGCTCCAACTGTATACTTTCTACCCAAAGTACATAAACGGTTTGACGACTTACCAGAGGTTCGTCCCATAGTCATTGGCAAAGGCTGGCTCACAGAAAATATGGCCATATTCATAGACACAATATTTAGACCTGAAGTATACCCAATAGTGTCCTACATAAGGGAAGCAATGCATGTCCTAGACATAATCAGCAAAGCGGTATGGCACACAAAATTCCTACTATGTACCATGGATGTGAAAGCGCCCTCTACTTCTGTAGAACATAGACCAGCGCTCAGTACAATTGACTACTATTTCAAGGGCACATCAGCTTTGTACGCCTTACAAATGGACATGTTGAAAGACTTCCTTGCATTTACCCTACTTGTTTAATGGCACCATGTACAAACAGATGAAGGGGGTAGCCATGGGAGCTAGTTACGCACCCCCTGGCCAACCTCTTCATGGGTGGTCATTTTGAGGCAGAACACGTATACATCCGTCCTGACTACATGGACAAGATCCATACATGGGTCTGGTACATAGATTACTTTTTTTAATTTGAAAAGGCACACAGGATGAATTAGAATTCAATCACTACCTGAACCAGAACACGTACGGTATTGAACTGTCACTAGAAAAAACAACCATCAGATTACCTTCCTACACATTGAAATCCAAGAGAACAGGATAGTCACAAGCACTTTCAGAAAACCGACTGAGGTAAACGCGGTGCTACACGCAACAAGCTGTCACAAAAGATCAGTACTAACAAACATACCAAAGGGTGAATTAATGCGAGCCACTACTCGGGTAGTCTGTATCTGCAGCACAGATATGGACTACCTTAGAGAGGCTCAAATAGTACAGGAAAGGTTCACGGAGAGGGGCTATTCGACACAGTGCATTCAAAAGCCTGAAGAAATGTGGACAGACTAAACAGCCTGACCTTACTGACCCCAAAAACAAGCAAGACTGAAACAGACAAAACTAGAATGATCACCAGATTTGGGAGGAACAGTAATGTGATACAAACATTTTTTTTTTTTTTAATAAACATTGGCATACATTGCAACTAGGTGACGATCTGACCAACTACATATCAAATAAACCGGACTATGAGTCTTGTTTTAAGTGTAGGTGTAATACAGTCTCAGTATCATGAATGTACCCAACCAGTCAAAACTGATGTGAGGACAGGACAAAGGCTTAGAGGATTCTACAAATGTATGGCATGTATGCTATGTAAATATGCATTAAACAATGTGAAAATATTTGAGACCAAAGACAAACAGAAACTGATCATAGAGGATCTCAACTGTAAATCTAAATTTGTAATATATATCATAATATGCATGTGACAAATTGTATGTCGGATCCACAATCTGAGAACTACGCCTTAGAATCCGAGAACATCTCAACATCACCAACTCAAGTGAGAGAAAACGGCTTCCAAGAACATTAGGCCAAGAAGCACCAAATGGACAACAAGGAAGGGATGAATTTGTGGTGATAAAACACATCAGACAGGATGCCAGACTAAGCAATAGAGAACTCCTCTTAAGACCAGAAGAAGCAAACATTATTTGCAAATTACAAAAGTGCCATTACCAGTCTCAACCAAGATGATGACATGCATGTTTTACTTTGGACAGCCTAATAGGATGTAAATAATGACATAATCCTGCAACTGATATACAAAGTATTGCACCAACATTCACACATTGTGTACACAAACAACAATATGTTAGGACCGCTCCGTAACGGCCTGAGGGTTGACTTGCTTGGAGAACAGCACAGTCACCCACTCAACCTCACCTTTTTCACAAGGTTGTTCCTCGGGGCACGTTTTGTGGTTAATATTCTGTACCCAGTGCACGTCCCCCTTCAAACCCTGGCATCTCTTTTAGCCGTTACTTACACTCCACCTCACCAGCATGGAGTTTGAGACCCAGCTGCGATGCATCTTACAAGAACTCGACTGTTATTTCAGTAATATGCCTCATACGTTTAAGGAAAAACGAGGATGTCGGTCAATCGGCGCGACAATTGCTTGCAGTCAATCACGGAACATACCAAGTCACACTGAGGACCCCACGGTCCTATGCAAATACAGAAGATAATCCTCTCGTATGAGGAACAAAAGCACGGGGTGACAACTTTATTATTTAGTCACTGAGACTTATCTTTCAGAGAAATTAGTCGGTCTATTGCAATGGAAGCCTACACCCAGGTCCTAGCGCCATCTTTCCTAAAATTAGACATGCAATAGCTTTGGAAGCCTAAACCCGGGTCCTAATGCCACTGTGACATCATGGGTCATACTAGCATAAATGGACTTTTCCAAGATGGCGGCAGAAGAATGACCAAGCAGAACGCTGCTGCCTTCTAGGAGAAGTTACACACTGTATTCACTGCTCTTTCTGAGGTAAGACTTTGCCCCTCTCACTTTTCGCTCCATGCTCACTCTATAATGCCAATCCTGGTCCTTTGACCAGGTATTGGTTAGAGCCACGCATGCCTAATGGCAATGAACTTGACCCCTGACATTTGTCTCCCATAGAAACCTGAAACACAGGCCCACCTTAATTCAGGAGACATACTGTTTCCTACATCTTGAACAAACAGGAGTACTTTTCTCATAGCCCCCCACAGTACTCCCTAGGAGATACCATGAATGAATTGTCATTTTCAGGCACTTTTCCCCCAATGATTTGCACTACCACATTGTGATGATTCAAACTGGCCTCTCTATTTTCTCGCAGGAATGCACTCAATCTTATCCCACACGGGGTACGAGCGGCACAACGCTTAACTCTTGCATTGGAACGCTTATTGACAGGATGAAACATTCAATTGAAGGTAAACTCTCTTCTGCATCCACGTCCACACCTTAGCTACTAATTAGTCACCTGAACAACCTGACACAACAACCACCACAATCACATTTGCTCATACCACGAAACACCCACTGCCGCACTCAGGCACTCTGTGTCAACCATTACCTGATCCACACCATCTGCATGCATACTCGCAATGACGGCCCTCACTACTGTAGACATACAAACCTGTACCAGACACACCCTTACCCTCTTCACTATCTATGGGGTGTAACCAAGCATGTGAAGCACAATAGCCCGTCACACCGTGAAATAACTTTTACTACCAAGCATAGTGGTGTGCAATATGAATTACTTAATCCAAACCACACCTGTAATTGAAACCATGCTTTTTTTTTTCTTTCTCATGCTGGCCCATTTTCTTTCTCTCTCGACCAAAACTCGTGGATTGTTCTATAATCAAAATTTCTAATCATTGATTTTAAAAGGAATTCTGTATGTTATAATGAAACTGTAAGCAAACAAGATACCACACCTGAATATCGGGAATTAACCTGGCTAGAGCCAGATATTGTGTAACTAGCCTAAAGGAAGCTATTGTTTGGCAAAACAAGAGGCATGTGCACCAAGAGGTTTTTGTTGGCTGTTTCTTACTGCATTGTATGCAATGGGTGATTATGATTGCACAAGTAACTAATGATAATTATGATGTAACCTTCCGATAGCAAGTTACTTGATTAAACAAGCACATCTAGTAAAACGAAGAACAGAATCATTTTTTTATTGATTAATCACAGGCATTGAGTGCACAAGTGTGAGGTCACTCTTTCAATTGTTATACACATGTTCAGACTGGTGATGTTATGGTCTTCCCCCCCTACTCCCCACCTGATGCTGACACTGCCTAGTTTTTGGAAGAAAAATATCACTAACATGGACAAATAGATTGACGCAGTGACACTTGGTAACCAACACCCTCCATTTATTTAGCAGATTACAGTAAACTCTATCAACAAACAGGGTTTCCGGCTAATCTATCAAGTTTTCACTTCCTACGTTTTTCCTGGGTAGCATCTCTGCCCGCATATGCTGCTGTCTCAGGCAACTGATTCTCAAACCACGACCCACACAATCCAGCACCATCAGCAGTATTCCAGAGACCGTGTAGTCTGGGATGAAGCAGTGGAAGAGGTCAGACTCCAAGAGGAGCGGCCTCAAACCACAAAGCAATAACTCGGTTGCACACGTTCCCTCCCATGTTACCCCAGTAGGGGTTGAATAACCTCATACACCCACGCATGAGGAAATAACGTCAATTGTGTCTTGCCCACTGTGGCACAGGGTATTGCATAGGTTTCATCACAAGACCTTGCAATCTACACCTGAGGAACAAGAAAATGCTGCCAGAACACCTATGGCTTCTACAAGCTGAGATACAGGCACTGCTCGATAAAGGGGAAATAGACTTGAGTCCCACAATCACAGGTAAACAGGGGTATTTGTTATCTGTACTTCCTTATTCCAAAGAAAGACAAGACCGAGAGACCAGTGTTGGATCTTAGGCCAGCAAATGAATATGCAAAGCGACCAACCTCTAGAAAGGTAACATTAGAAAAGGTCATGCCCCTACTCAAAGACAGTGATTAGCTGGAAATGCTAAATATGAAAGATGCATACTTTCATATTTCAATGTTCCCAGGTCATCAAAAGTACCTACGATCTGAACTAGGTCAGGCTCATTACCAATTCAAGGTTCTCCCTTTTGGAATTGCTTCCCTCGGGTGTTCACAAAAGTGCTAGCAGGAGTTGCAGCGCACCTTTGCAGGAAAAGCATTTCAGTATACCCTTATCTAGACTGTTGATAATAAGGGAGGATCCAGAAGTATGTCGCTCAAATACTCTGGCCACAATCCATCTTTTTCACTAACTGGGGGTTTGAACAAGACAAAATCCTGTCTCGCCCCAAGTCCAGAAAAGCAATTTATGAGGTGCAATATCAACACAGACTGCTAGTCGTCCCCACCCACATAAACTCCCATAAACAAGAGGGTCCCAAACTTAGTAAGCCAAATCCCATGTTACGTGGCTAGTCAGCAGATAACAGCCAGAAGAGCCATTCGGCTTGCCTGGTGTGATGACTTCTTGCTGTGTTTTCATCATGCCACATGCCAGACTAAATATGTGTCAGTACAGAAATGGTTAGCAAACAATGGTCCCAAGCAATGGGGAATTGCGATGTTCTCCAGCATGGGGTCTGGCATGGATTCACATACTCAAGAATATTGCCCGTCAGGCTGGGAATCCTTGGTAAAGAAAAAATCAGTTTTGTTTCTGAACTATCTTTCTCCTAACAACCAATCACTGGTCTCTGGGTCATACTGCCCCCAGCCAATGACTGCCCTCTACCTAAGCCCCTCCTCTGGCAGCCATCTTCAGATTTTTACTGCACGTTCAAGTGTTGGGAGTCCTTGTGCTATAGCTCTTGGGCTTTTACTGCATTTTGCGATTTTTCTAAGGGTTTTGCTCTATTTTTCGGTCAATCGAGCCTCAAGCTCCATCGATCCATCTACCAACGGGGACCCGTTTTTGGGATTTTTCATGGAGTTGGAGGATTCCAGAAGATTCTTGGAGGCCTAGACCGCGTGCACATGGCCGAGGATAAAGGAGAATCAACACCTCAGTTCAGGATCTGCCCAGGATGCGGGCTGCGGAACATCTTCCTGGACGATGGTCACTCCCTGTGCCTTTATTGCCAACATTCGGACAGCTCGCACGTGAAGGAGGCCTGTGCGTTCTGCAAGGACATGGTGTCACGCACCATGAAGGACCGTCGCAGGTGGCTCACTGAGTGGCTGCAGACGAAGATCCTGGCAGCGGGTGAGCCCCGGCAGCAAGTCTCTCCCAAGAGAAAATCTGAGCGGTCTTCTAAGACCTTTGAGGGCGCTCCAGCGACGGGGGCCCAACATAAGGCAAAGTGCGGGCCCCGGGAGCGCTGTTGGTGCGGGTTCTGCGGCAGCCAGGCCGGGCACAGCATCGCTGATGCCGTCAAACACGAGCCAATGCTCCGGCTCGGCTAAAAAAAAGGAAGTCTGACCACCCGGGTAAGCTTCGGGAGAAGGCCGGTCGACTCAGACGGAGAAAGCCAAGGGGGAGCGAGGCATTGACCCTCCCCCCCACGGTGAAGGCCTCGGACGCACCCAAGGTCATGAAGGCCCAAGTTCACCAGGCTAAGGCATCTATTGATGGAGTGGTGGCGTCCCTGGCGAAGACTGCAGATGCGGTCCCAGTGGAGACGAACCCCAAGCCAAGAGTTTGCCTCCCCACTCAGAGGGAATCGTCTTGCCTGCTCATTGAAAAGACCCCCCTGAAGACTATACCAATCATCTCCGAGGCCGTCGCCCCTGGCTGAGAAGGGGTGGGGGGGCCACGGTAGTCCTTCCGGACTCGGATATCTCCTCCTCTGAGGTGCTCTCGGGGCTGAAGACAGTGCTTGACAAGAATTTCGAGGCCCAGTCCTACGGGAAGGACCCCGACGAGGCAGACATGGAAAGCGACGATGGGCGGCAGGACGGTGATGACCCGGAGGACACCATGCCTTTGACGACGCTCCCGTCGCAACCGCTGCCACCACCAATGGACATGTCGGCGGACATCCTACAGGCTCTGCACACCCTGTGTTCAGAGATGAGGACAAGGATGCCCGTGCCTCTGGCGGGCGATCCAGCGGCACCTGGACCATCAGGAGACCCGCCACCTAAGCAGAGAAGAGTCCATCCGCCTCCACCCTGCCATATTTCACCTCCATCCCCTATGCCGAGGGACGAGATGGAGACAGCAACAACGGGACGGACGACGGTGGCGATCACGGAACAGACCTCCCGTCGCAGTTACCCAGGGATTCTCCACCCGACGAGATTGGCTCGTTCCATGCCATGATCGCTAGGGCCTCGGAGCTATTTCAACAGAACCCCGAGGAACGGAAGGAGGGATTCCTTTATCAGCGCTGAGAGGCCAAGAGGAAGACTGTGCTCTCGATGCCACTGTTGGACGACATTTGGGACAAAGGACAGTCCCTCCTGAAGAACCAGTCCTCTGCCCCGGCAAAGAGAAACCGGTACGAGAAGAAATACAGGGTACCAGACTCTGCACCGAAGTGTCTCAGATCTCAGCTGTCCCCAGTGGCAGCCTGGAAGAAATCTGCCGGGTCGGCGGCATCGACTTCCACTTCCCCACCGAACGGCGAGGGAAAAAAGCTACACACCATGGGACGATGGGGTCATCTCGTCGGCGGCAACGACCATTACGGCGGCCAATGCTCTCGCCATCGTGGCCTGCTACGACAGGGAGCTTTGGTTTAAAATCGCCCCTCTCCTGGTCTTCCTTTCGGACGATAAGAGGGCAGAGGCCCTGGAAATCCTACAAGAAGGCGAGGTGGCATCGGACCATGCCATCACGGTGGCCACAGACATCGCCGGCACCGGCTTCCAGATGGGCAACAGCATTTGCCTTCATCGGCGTGGTTGGCTGAAGGCCACAAATTTCCTTCAGGACGTCCAGACAAGGGTATTGGACGTGCCCTTTGACAGGGACAACTTGTTTGGCAAGACAGTGGAGGAATCCCTGCAAGCCATCAAGGCAGACACTGAGACTGCTCGTGCCTTGGGCACACTCCAGCAGCGACGGCCTTCGTTTTCGGGCCTCCGGAGGCAAGTCCCATGGTGCATCCAAAGGATTCAGTGGCAACTTCTCTTTATACCGTCAACCATCCCGTTCCTTGGCCCAGGAAGCCTACAGGGCTGCAGTAAAGCTGGAGGAAATCGTTGTCGTTGCCATGGCCCCCAAAGTGGGTCATCCACGTTGAAGCAAGACTGAACCAGCCGTGACATCAGTACCCCACGCGAGCACCCCGGTGGGAGGCCGGCTGGCGAACTTCGTTGGCGTGTGTAAGTCCATCTCATCCGACCGTTGGGTGCTGGACGCCCTGGATCATGGAAACAAACTGGAGTTCCAAAGGAAGTGTCCCTGCGTTCCACCAGTGGCCAGGCAAGAAAACCACGCCCCACAACTGCTTCTAGAGGTACGAGCGATGCTGAGAAATGGCGCGATAGAACTCGTCCCGAAGAGGCTCCGGAGTGTACTTGCGGTACTTCCTCTTCAGGAAAAAGACTGGTGGCCCATCCTGGATCTCCGCTGCCTCAACAAATGCATCAAGTCCCAGAAGTTTCAGATGGACACCCTCCAGCACGTGCTGGGACAACTGGAGGAAGGGGGACTTTCTGCCGTTGCTGGACATGGAGGATGCCTATTTTCCCATCCCCAAGGGGCATCGAAAGTTTCTACGCTTCGTGGTCCAGGGGGTAACACTATCAATTGAAGGCCCTTCCCTTCGGGTTGAAGTCAGCACCAAAGGTCTTCAAGTGCCTGGTGCCGGTGGCGGCCTGCAAGGGGTCCACGTCTACCCCTACCTGGGCGATTGGCTCATCCGAGCGAAGTCAAGGGAACTTGCTGTCGCGCACACAGCGAGGACCGTCCGCCTGCTCACGGAACTGGGGTTCTCGATAAACTATGCAAAGTCCTGCTTGGTGCCATCGCAGGACGCTCGGTTTCTGGGGTCCAGGCTCAACACAGTGTCGCACCTGGCTTCGCCGTCGGAGGACAGGATAAAGGCCATCCTGGACAAGGTACAACGGCTGTTGACTATGGAAGTTGCCAGGGTGAGGTCCATCAAGTCCCTGCTCGGCATGATGTCGTCGTGCATCTACCTTGTTCGGCTGTGCAGGCTACGGATGCGGCCGCTGCAAGAGTTCCTCAACTCCCGTTGGATCCAGGTATCTGGAAGCTTTGAGGACAAGATCGCCCTCAACGAGACATTCCGCTGAGCGATCCGGTGGTGGGGTGTCTGCGCGCATCTAGCGGCGGGCACAGACTTTCAGACCCCAGCACATCAGGAGACTGTGACGACGGACGCCTCCCTGGAGGGATGGGGCGCGCACACCGGAAATCTCCACGCAAGAGGCCTTTGGCTCCCGGAGAAGTCATAGCATATCAACGTCCTGGAGCTCCAGGCTGTGTTTTGGGCCCTCAAATAATTATTTCCGTCCCTCAAGGGCAAGGTGGTGCGGGTATTCACCGACAACACCACCACAATGTTCTACATGTGGAAGCAGGGGGCACTAGCTCTCTCAGGGATGCATTCTTCCCCTGGGACGGCCTGTTTTTTTATGGGTCCCCCCCCAATTGCCCTTGCTTCTGCGACTCATCAGTCAACTTAGAGACGGTCCCGGTGCAGGATGATCCTCGTCGCACCAGCGTGGCCGAGACAAATATGGTACCCGGACCTTCTGGACATGTCAGCTTCCCCTCTAGTCAAGCTTCCGGCGGATGCAGATCTTCTCGTCAGGGAAGGAGGCGCAATTCTGCACCACAACCCAGGGTCGCTGAACTTGCACACCTGGCTTCGCAAGCGCTAGAGTTTGGTGGATATGATCTCCCAGCGGACTGCAAAGAGGTGCTTGCCAAGGCCAAGGCTTCGTCTATGCTGAAATTCTACGGCCATAAGTGGAAGAGGTTCGCCGTCTGGTGCCGTGCACAGAAACTCGACCCTCTACGGATTACAGCTCTGCACGTGCTGCCGTATTTGCTGTCGCTGGCTAAGGTGGGGTTGGCCTATGCTTCCATCAAGGTTCATCTGGCGGCTATCTCCCGCTACACCAGAACTCCAGGGCGGTCGTCGTAGTCACACCGCCTGGTCAAGGAATTTGTTAAAGGACTTTTCCGTTCATTCCCGGCGGTGAAGGCTCCAGCCCCGGCGTGTGAGCTCAACGTGGTGTTGACTAAGCTCATGGGTCCACCGTTCGAGCCTATGCATTCAGCACTGCTGAAGTTTTTATTGTGGAAGACAGCGTTTCTTGTGGCTATCACCTCTGCACGATGAGTGGGAGAGATCCAGGCCCTCTCTTGTAAATCACCTTACTTGACATTCCACGAGACGAGGGTGGTGCTGCGGACGCACCCCTCTTTCATGCCCAAGGTGCCGTCGGACTTCCATCTCAACGAGCCCTTGGTGTTACCTGTTTTCTTCCCGTTGCCTTCGTTGCCGGCTGAAAGGACTTTGCACTCGATGGATGTGGCTTAAGTGCTGAAGTTCGACGTGGACCGCACAGTGTTTTCAGAAGACATCAAAGCTGTTTGTGAACTTTGGCCCCGTGAACCAAGGGGAGGGCATCGCCAAGGCTTCCATTTCCAGGTGGCTCTCCTGCTGCAGCACCCATTGTCGCCAGTTGGCAAACCGACCGTTGCCTGGCCTTCAGAGAGCCCATTCGATCAGAACGATCGCTGCAACTACGGCGTTCCTGTCTAGTGTGCCCCTGCTGGACATCTGCAGGGCTGCTACATGGAGGTCGATGCACACCTTCACGAAATTCTACTGCGTTGACAGGAATTCCAGGGACGAGTCCAGAGTCGGCCAAGCAGTGCTGCGCAACCTGTTTGCTTGAAGGTGAGCTTGGTGAGGAGGTAAGAGATGCTTAATGTTGAGATGTTGATATGCTTAATGTTGAGCCTTGCCACCTCCCGTGGTTGTGCATGTTTGTACTGCTATGTATTCTTTATTCATGAGCATGTGAATCCATGCCAGACCCCATGCTGGAGAAGCAACACGTTACTTACCTGTAACTGTTATTCTTCAGCATGGGTCTGGCATGGATTCACATGTGAACCCTCCCGCCTACCCCTCTCCGGCTCTTCTCCTGGTCCCACTGTCTCTTTACGTGCTACCAAATCTGAATCTGGCTGCCAGAGGAGGGGCTTGGGTAGAGGGCAGTCATTGGATGGGGGTAGTATGACCCAGAGACCAGTGATTGATTGTTAGGAGAAAGACAGTTCAGAAACGAAATTGAAAAAGATTTTTTCTTTACCACGGATTCCCGGCCTGACGGGAAATAGTCATGAGCATGCCAGACCCATGCAGGAGAAGTTACAGGTAAGTAACATTTTCCATCTAGTGAACATTTCGCACACACTGGTAATGGCTTTAAAATGGGGTACAAAAGAAAACATGGTAAAAGGGGAACCTTATGTCAACCCGCAGCATCACCTAACCATCACAACAGATGCATCGCAAAAATGTTGGGGTGCCATTACCTTCACCTCATGGCTCAAGTGACGCGGTCAATTTCTTTAATGAACCAGCACATAAAAATACTGGAGTTTCTCCGCTGTCTGCATGGCACTAAATGCTTTCCTGCAACTGACAGTACGACTGCCATGTTATACATAAACCAGGCGGAGCACACTCCTATAGTTGTCCAAACTTGCTCAAGAATTTGGAGGTGGTATCTTTTTTTTTTTTAAATCTATTTATTGACAACATACACGACAGGGTGGGCCTATTGGCCTGTTCCACCCGCAATAAATGCAAGAAAAAAAAAAACACATTGTCAAAAACATTTTCTGGTTAACTCCCAACCCCCC
Source organism: Ambystoma mexicanum (assembly GCF_040938575.1). NCBI lineage: Eukaryota > Metazoa > Chordata > Amphibia > Caudata > Ambystomatidae > Ambystoma > Ambystoma mexicanum. Next base: position 738,097,338 of record NC_090921.1, on the reverse strand, counting down.
TTCCGCCCTCCCAGTCCCGCCCCCCAAACAATTGTTACGCCAACTTTAGGGAAAATGCAACTATATTTAGCATAGGGAAGAACACTTGCATAGCGCTTTGATAAAGAAAAGTGATCCTTGAAACAGTGGGGTAAAATCATGTGGTGATTAGGTCAGGGCAAGATCAACCCTCTGAGGGGCGTGGGGACCAGCGCATTGCATCCATTAGTTTAAGCATTTGTTCAATCGCCCCTCTACAATCGCATAGTGATACAATCATCATGCAGCAGTACTGCCGTCCACTCCTGGACAAAATCAGACATAGTATTATTTGCTATTGCCGAGAGTTTTTCGTAGCTGAATATCACTCTGAGCTTGCAGAGCCATTCCTCTTTGGAGGGGGCCAGGACACTTTTCCATTTTTGCGCTAGCGCCATCTCCCTGCCCGCAGCATGGCGCATATAACCTTGGGGAAGGCATTCACCTCCGACTCTGGCATAGGGGAGCCCAGTAGGATTTCCAGCGGGTGCAAAGATGGACCATAACCCTCGATATCCTTGATCCAACTGAGGAGCTCCGTCCAGTATACCTGTATGGACGGGCAACTCCACCACATATGAAACCAGGTTCCCCGTTGATGGCATCCCCTGGGGCAGAGGGGGGAAACATCCCGGTACATTCTAGACAATAGCGCCGGGGGGCGATGCCATGAATGGAGGATTTTAAAGTTATGTTCCATACCTGCTGTGTAAAGGGAGCCTGTGAAAATGCACTTGAAAACCGCCCTCCAGGTGTGGTCCTCTATTGGCATCCCCAACCTCTCTTCCCATATGCGCTTGAAGGGTTGTCTGCCTTCTAGGTTGGCTAGAATCAGCACACTATAAAACTTAGATAGCGAACCTTTGCGGGATTTACTTTTGGCCAGGATTAGTTCAAATGGGGTGAAGGGGCGGCTAAGCTGAGCGGACCACCGTGATTGGGTAAGTATCCCTTTCAGCCGCAGGAATTCAAAGACCGTGGGGGGCTTGTCCACCAGAGCATCTGTCAAGTTATCGTATTCAATGAAGCCGTCCTCTCGTGTAAGCTGGGAGACTCTTTCCAGTCCCATGTCAGACCAGGCCTGGGTGTCCCGAAAGCCCCTCATGTCCAGATCGATGGGCGGGCCCCAGAGGGATGACAGAGGAGAAGGCCATGTAGATACCAAGTTATTAGTTTTGCTGGGTTTCCACAGTGACCAGAGGACTGCTAAGGTAGGATGCGTTTTGAGTTGTGGGGGGAGTGACCTGGGAGGGGCCCAGAGATAGTCCCTGACCTTCCTCGGGTGTGCGTGGGTGTCTTCGATATACGTCCAGAATGTACGCATATCGTCCCGCATGTGCTCCAACATCACCCTGAGCTGAGCTGCTTTATAATAGAGCCTAAAATCGGGGAGTCCGAAGCCACCATGGGACTTTGGGAGGGTCAGAGTGGAAGTTTTAACCCTGGGCCTTTTGCCGTTCCATATGAAGTGGAGGACGCGGGACTGGAGCACCTCGAAAAAGGCTTCAGGTATCACGACAGGGAGAGCTGAGAAGAGATAGAGAAGGCGAGGTAGAATGTTCATCTTAACCGAGACCATGCGTCCAAGCCAGGAGAGCGTGAGGGGGGCCCATCTTTTGAGGTCGCTGTTGACCTGGGCGAGGATTCCAGGGAAATTCCCCTGGTATAGGAGTGACAGATCTCTGGGGATGGTGACGCCCAGGTACCTTGTGGATGCTCGCTCGATTCTAACCCCTTGAATGTCGGTTTTGTTCTCAATATCCTGTTCCCCTGGGCCCATTGGCATAATGCTTGATTTGGATGCGTTTATTCTCAGCCCCGAAAAGGAGCCGAAAAAGTGTATGAGATCAAACAGCCTCGGTAGGGATTTGTGAATGCTGGTCAGATAGCCCAATATGTCGTCTGCGAACAGAGAGAGCTTAAACTCACACTCACCACATCGTATACCCCTAATCTCCGGGTCGTTCCTAACCGCTATAGCCAGGGGCTCCATGGCCAAGGCATATAGGAGAGGTGACAGGGGACAGCCTTGCCGGGTGCCTCGGGAAAGGGAAAAGGGTTCGGATGTACCCCCATTAACAGATACTCTCGCCGAGGGTGAGTTATATAGAGCTGCGACCCACCTACAGAAATTATCTCCCAATCCCATTTTCCTAAGAACCTTGATCATGTAGGGCCATTCGACCCGGTCGAAGGCTTTCTCAGAGTCGAGTGAAAGGAGGTATCCCTCCACTCCCTGCTCGGTGGCCTCATGCATGAGGTCGAGGGTTTTTCTGATGTTATCTGACCCCTGGCGCCCCGGGATGAAGCCCACTTGATCTCCATGTACCAGGGTGGGGAGGAATTTTACCAATCTGTTCGCCAGAAGTTTCGCCAGTATTTTGACGTCAGTGTTTAGGAGTGATATGGGGCGATATGAATGGCATAGGGCTGGGTCTTTGCCGTCTTTCGGTAGGACCACTATCAATGCTGACATCATTGTGGGCGGGAGGGACCCTTGGTTTAGCGCACAGTTAAACAGCTTGGCCAGGAAGGGGGCGAGAGTGGATCTATAGGTCTTATAAAATTTGACTGAGAAGCCGTCGTCCCCCGGGGCCGTGCCACTTTTTAGGGAGGAGATAGTGTCAATTACCTCTTCCGGGGAAATAGGGATTTCCAGAGTGCCGGCCTTGTCTGGGAGCAGGTCCGGGACAGGGAGGGAGTCCAGGAACCTATCAACTTCTATCCCATCCCCCTTATATTCTGAGCAGTATAATTTTTCATAATATAGCCTGAATTGTTCCGCTATTTTGGAGTCCCTTGCGGTCGAGTTACCGTCCACAGAGCGGATTGAGTTCACTCTCCTGCTGTTCCTAAGTTCGCGGAGTCTCCAGGCCAGTATCTTGTCGGCCTTTTCCCCTTTTTCCATATATTTTTGTTTCAGAAATGAGAGCTTCCTTTCCGTTTGCCCTATCTGGAGGTGAGCCAATTTAGAGCGCAGCTTCTGCAATTCCTCCCACTGCCCAGGGAACATCTGTGTTTTCAGTTTACCACCCGGTTGTATGGCCTCTATCTTGGTTTTCAGGTCTTTCTCTTCCCGGTCCCTCTCCCTCTTTTTCCCCGCCCCAATGCCAATTAGGGTGCCTCTGATGGTTGCCTTAAATGCTTCCCATACTCCCATAGTGCCCACCTCCCCGTTGTCGTTCAGGGAGAAATAATCTTCTATGGCTGTAAGAAGGGTTTGGCGCGTCTCCTTGTCGTGTAGAAGAAGGTCGTTACAACTCCATCGGGAGCTGGCTACAGGGGCAGGGGGGAGGCCAATCCTAATCTTCACCATGTCATGGTCCGTCCAGGGGACGGTTTCCACCCCAGCGCTGGAGATCTCACCCTGCATAGTTGAATCAACCAGAATATAATCTATACGCGAGAAGGCATCGTGAGGCTTAGAATAAAAAGTGTAGTCGGGGTTCAGTCCTTTCTTGGGTGTACTCGTGTCACACAGCCCCAATTCCCCATTCACTGCCTGGAAGGTTGAGGCCAATTTTTTGTGGAGGCGGATGTTGGGACAAGGGTTCACAGACTTTCTGTCCCTTTCGGGGCAGAGCACCATATTAAAGTCCCCTCCCACCAGGAGGGTCCCCTCCGCAAATGACATTATTGTCCCCTTCATGATCTCCCAGAAAACGTCCTGCGACTCATTTGGGGCGTATATGCAAACCAAGGTGAACAGGCGTCCCCGCACATCCCCTTTTACCATGAGATACCGGCCTTCGGGGTCGGCCTGTGCCACCTTAAACCCAAAATGAGCCCCGGGAGACACTAGTAGAGCCACTCCCCTCTTCTTGGACTGGGTAGAGGCTGAGAATACCTGATCTATATTTTTAGCTTTGAGCTTGGGCTCTTTCCCCCGAACCCAGTGGGTCTCTTGCACGAAGAGAAACTGTAGTTTTGTCCTCGTAAATTCCCGCATGAGCAGTGACCTCTTGGTGGGTGAGTTGAGACCCCGAACGTTCAGAGACCCCACTGACAAGGATTGGAGTGAATCATCCATTAGGACGCATTGTGAAGCACCTAGCTCCAATTTCAAAGTTGCAAGCGTTGTTACTCCCTCTATGTTTCAGCACCACGCTGAGGGTTAGGAACAGCCCCCAGGGTGTGATCAAGTCCCCAAACGTTGGCGTACTATAACAGATTCCCCAACATCCCAACATCCCCTCTTCTCTCCCCCCACCCTCCCCCCCCCAGATCGCCTGGTTGTGTTGAGGCATCGTCCCAAAGTCACACAACCGGCCAACCATGTCTCCCCCCTCCGGGCTCGTTACCTCATTATAAACACCCATTCGAGCCCCCCCCGCCCCTTCGGGCTAGTAGCAAAAGTTTGAAATGCAACAACATCCCCCCTTTGCATCGTCGTGCGGATAAGGTTTCCATCAGATTCTAGCATTTTATTTCAGTTATTCTGAGGGTCCGGCGACGCTGGTGCCACTCTCCTGAATTTCCTTTGGCCTCGTACTCTGCGCCTCTCCTTTGGAGCGTTGATCTTTTTTGGGCCCTTCGGGGTGCGCTCACGGTCGCGGTCTCCCGGTTCAGACTCCGAGTTATCTAGGAGTTCGCCAGATACTCTTTGGATGTCGTCTTCGGTGATCAGGGTATACTTATATCCCTCGTGCTCGAAAGAAAGTGAAAAAGGATACCCCCATCTGTATCGGACTCCCTTGGCTTGGAGCATTTTCGTCAGAGGGGAACAAAGGCGGCGTCTCGCCAGAGTGAAGGCCGACAAATCTTGGTATACGGAGATTTGGGCCCCCTCACATTCCACCGGGCCCTTCTTGCGAGCTAGTTCGAGGATCCTGCTTTTCTCGGAGAAATAGTGGAAGCGAACTAAGACGGATCTGGGGCCCCTGGAGGCTGCCCCTGCTCTGTGGGCCCTGTCAATGGTGGGTTCGTTAGTGTTAGTTCCGTCAAAAAGCTCTCTCACCACCGCGTTGACTGCCTTGATAATGTCTGCCTGGGTTTCCCCGTCCTGTTCCGGGAAGCCCAGAAATCGCAGGTTGCAGCGCCTTTCCCTGTTTTCCAAATCGTCCATTTTCAATGAGCATTTTTCTTCTCTCCTCTCAAGTTCAGACAGGCGCATGTCAAATTGCGATTCGAAAATGTCACTCGAAGGTGTGTTGTTCTCCAGCGACTGCACCCTGTCTTCTATGTTGTCAACCTTTTTGTCTAGGGTGTCCAGCCTAAGAGTGATGTCAGCGTGGAATCCTCTAATTTCATCCAACAGGGCCGCCATTCCCCTGGAGACCGAGGTTGCTTCTGTTGTTTCTTGCTGTGTTTGGGCGGCCATTTCAGGGGTTGTATGGGGCTCCAGGGATGGGCGCCGAAACCTCTGCAGCGTTTCCCTCCAGGTCATAGGCCTTCACTGGGCACTCTTGCTCCCCGGTATCCGCCCCCAAGTAGTTGAGGCCGCCGGGGCCTGCCCGTCTCCTTTGCGTCCTGGGGGGAGCGGGGGCCCCTGGGATATCTGCGGCCAGGGGTGGGAAGGAGGTTCACCCCGTTTATTATTTTTCCTTTTGTTTTTTTTCGTTATATTTTTTTTTTTTTTTTTTTTTTTTTTTTCCCCCCCTTTGCGTTGGGAGCCGTGAGTTTTATTGCCCCCGGTGGGTGCCCAGCCCCGGGGTTGGTCTCCTTACCCCGGGGGGGCCTCGCCCACGCCACTCGTGTTCGCCCCGCGCGGGCTTCGCCAGAATCTGCGCACTCCTGGGGGGGTTCCTCGTCCTGTTGCGGCGTCTCCTTCTCCCGCTCCTTGGTCCACCTCCTGGGCCGATCCGCTTCCGCAAGCCGCCGTCGGGTCTCGGCAGGATCCCTCGGCCTCGGACGCCTAGGCCTTTACGAGTCCTCTCTGGGCCCGGGCTCGCAGTTGCTTCCCGCGGAGCCGCAGGGCCGCAGGAGGGAGGGGCTTTGCGCCCTCGAAGTTCGTTGGCTCGGAACTCCGGTTCCGCTCCGCTCCCGGGTCTCAGGTTTGGACCGGGGGTGCCCGGCACCTTCGTACTGGGGGGGGGGGGGTGTTGGTGTCTCGCTCCAGGGGTGTCGGGGGGGGCTCGGGTCCCTCGATCAGCGCCCTTGCGGGGAGACGAGCGGAGATGCTTCAACACATCTCGGCGCCCCCTGGTGGATCTGGAGGTGGTATCTTTGAAGATCAAAACACCTCCAAGCTCAACATTTTCCAGAGCAACACAGCTATCTAGCAGAGAGCTTAAGCAAAACACAATCACTAGAGCATGACTGGAAGCTTAACACAAACATACTCAAATGCATTTTTGCTCAATGGGGGCAACCACCAATGGACCATTTTGCAACAGCCGAAAATGCCAAATGCCCAAGATACACCTCCAGGTACACAGAGGGGTGTGCTGGAGAATGCACTATGGATCAGTTGGTCAGGGATATTTGCGTTTGCTCCTCCCTGTCCCTCCTGACACTCCTTTCACAAAAAGCAGTCAACAAAATTCATCACGCACATTTAACACTGATATTCATTGCACCAATGTGGGCATGTCAAACATGGTACTCCCTTCTTCTAAGGATGTCAGTGTGCCCACCAATGAAGATGACACCCACCCACAGTGTGTTGTCAAGGGCAGGTTCTACACCCTCAACCAACTTGGCAGCTTGGCTCCTGAGGTCATAGAATTTGGTCATCTCAATTTACCAAGAAGAAATGCATGGAAATCCTAAAAGGCACGCAAACCTAATATTAGGCATTGTTACTTCAATGAATGGAAGAGGTTTGTCATATGGTGAACAAAATCTAATCCTTTTGATTGCTCACCATTAGATATTCTGTTATACCTCCATTGTTTATCCGACTGAGGTCTAGTATTCAGTTCCTTAAAGGTTCATCTAGTAGCTCCGTCCGCTTACACAACATCCCAAAATGCAATCTCCTGGTGGCACTTTCCAGTTATCAAAGCCTTCATGCAAGGGGTTAAATGGTTACACCCACCTGGAGTTAATCTGCCACCGTGTTAGGAACTAAATGTTGTGCTAAGTAAACTCATGGGTCCACCTTTTGAACCAATGCATAAAGCATCCCTAGAAGACCTCACCTATAAAGTGGCTTCAAGATTTATCAGTTAGTCTTTTGTCACTGTGCAAACAAGCACGGTTGTCTTAAGAACACATCCATGTTTTTCACTGAAGTACATAGCCAAAATCCATGTCATCCAGTCAATTGAACTAGCATATTTGTTTCAGAACCCTCAACCTTCCGGGGAACAAGCTCTTCATGCATTAGATGTACACATAGCAGTCATATACTACTATAACAAAACAAAGCAATTGAGAAAAACAGATCAGTTCTTTGTGTCCTTGGCAGCTGGAAGAGAGGGTGACTATCTCTAAAGCTACTTTTGCCAGATGGACGATAAGGTGCATTCAACAGTGTTACAGCTTCTCAAGAAAAACACTTCCATTTATTCCCAGAGATCATTCTACAAGTAGCACCTGCTTTCATTGCTAATGTGCCACTTAAAGCAATTTGTAAAGCTGCAAAATGAAGCTCAGTGCACACTGTTAAGCAACACTATTGTGTTGACATTTAAGCAAGAAATGATTCACAGGTGGGGCAGGCAGTGTTAAAACATTTGTTTGTTACTGTCCCTTTGACCACAGTCATCAGGTACTGCTCATAGTCTATACAAAGCATGCGATTCTAAGTCGATGACAAGGTTCCGAAAACAAATGTTACTGTTGTCATATTTCGGATGCTTTTATCTGCTTAGATTGATTGACATGTGCCCACCCATCATACCCTATACAGGAGTTGAAAGTAAAACAAAAGCATGAGAAATCATACTTGTAAATAAAGGTTTTCACTTTCTAAAATGTATTCCTTTTTGGTTTGACCTTTTTCTCGATTACACATTTCTGTAGTCCCACAACACATTATATAGACTTCCTGCAACCTCAAGTCAAAAAAATAACAATCTAAGAACACTGACGTGTGAAGCATCATGGGTACTGTAGAAGTACCAGTATGGATATTACAGGAACACCCTGTCGACGCCATTTCTTTGACTTTGAAAACAAATAATGTAGTATTCTGCATCAACCACTAGTTGTCTGCCTATGCAGATCATGTCAATCTAAGCAGATACAAACTTCAGAAAGACTATTATGGTAAGTAATGTTTTTCATATAGTAAAATATTACAGCTGAGTTGTGACATCACAATGTCTGCTGCTTGGTCCAGCACAGAGCAAAATTCCAACTGCCGCTAGAGCACTTGACTTCTTATGAAATACTCATGAGATAAATTACAACCATTCATTGATGAGATACTGTTTATGGTAGTATTTCTTTTGGCACTGCTGTAGTTCAGCAAGAGGGAACAAGAATCTATTTGCATGTTGACACGTATTTTAAACCATGAAAAGGCTTTTTTAGTGCAACATATTAAACTTCTAACATTTATGTTGTGATACATTCCTAGATGCATATTACTGTTTTCATTTCGTCAGGACTGATTCTATTTTGATATAGTTATAAATATCAACAATTAGCTCCATTGCATTAGAGTAAGCACAAGGTCAAAGGGGATGACAGTGCAGCCATGTATCATGAGTACAATATCCCCTACTATACATAGAAAACATATTGTACGCTCCCTCAGAGTTCATTGACCCGTGTATCTATAGAAATGAAACGGGTAGTTGTTATTTAAACTTGTAGCACGCAAGTTCCCCCAGAGCGCATCTTGGAATGAGGATTACGGAATTGGCAGTTGGACCCTCCAGAACTACAATAGCCGGGTTTTATGAGAGCGCTGAAACTGTGAGTGATTTTCAGTGCGCCTGAGGGCAGCTCGGAGATCGTTAGTTTACTGGCAGCCACAGAAAAGGCCCGCCCCTACAGAGGTGGAATTTGGGTACAGCGACCAAACTGGCATGACCCAAGCAGAGAGCCCGGCCTGGGATAAAGGGTAGAAACAGATCCTGAAGGAAGTCCGCTCCAAGACGATAGAAGGCTCGATGGACACTCTCAGTTCCATGTCCTGGACGGATGCCAGACTGAAAGGGGTCAAGAAAAGAAGTTTCCAGGAAGGAGGGAAGGGGATATCAGAGCTTCTAATAATTTCAACAAGCGAGATGGGACGAAGGTTAGCCATAACAGACACATCTAGTGATAAGGATGAGGGACCACAGTTGCTTGCTTAAGCTCCCTAGGGATGACAAATTGACAGCTTTTGTGGCCCAAGGAATCATGCTATTCATGATGCCTTTAAGGACACAGAGAGGGACAGGGTCTGACGGAGCAGCAGATTTCAGTTGACAATTGCCCTGGAGGCTGCCTCAGTTGACAACTCAGGGAAAACCGACCAGGTGGGGGCAGCCACTTGCATCAGATCGGCCAGGATAGAATTAGTGATAGTCTGACCACTCGGTTGGATATGGTTGCGTATATCCTTGATTTTAGTAAAAAAGAAATCCGCCAGAGAATGGCCTTGCCATTGGGTAGGAATCATACCAGGTGTAAACCGTGCGGTGGAAGAGAGAAAGACCTTGACCACAGTGAATCATTCCCTGGATTGATTCAGTGCAGTCTCAACTTTCCATGTAAAGAAGCCCTGCTTAGCAAGGCGAATGGCCCGATGATTCCTCCTAGATAGTTTACCAAAGGCCAACTTCTCTATGGAGCTATACAACAAACAGCACTTGCGCTTGGCTTGTCTTAGTTCCAGCCAAGCTGCATGAAGCTCCTCAGAGAACCAAGGCTCTGAAGGACGTTTACGTGGGTGGGTACGTTTCAAGGAGGCCAGCTGGTCCGCAGCCTCGAGGAGTGACAGGAGAAATTCGCTTGAGGGGCCTTCGCGCATTTATCAGTGCCAGCATCTATGCAGAATTCACCTCATGCCAGATGTGTTTTAAAATAGCAGCCTGGCGTGATAAGGTCACAGATGAAGTGCTAGGCACTGAGAAGGGTATTAGACAGTGGTCAGACTAAAACAAACTGTCTAACAGAAGAAACCAGGAGGCTGGGGTCTGCAGAAAAAATAAGATCTACACTATCCCCCCTGCTGGTGGTGGATAGGCTCGTGGACCAATTGAGTAAGGCCTAAATCCAAAAGTGAGTCAAAGAAATGGCGTAACACTGGGGCAGTGGGAGCATTATACCTAATGTTAAAATCACCCAGCACTAAATTATTACAATATTTAATTTGAAGAGACACTGCTAATTCCAAAAAAGGAATCGAGAGAACTAGAATGATCCAGGAGGACCGGTATACAATTAAAACGTTGATGGAATGTGAGGCAGAGATGCCAAACGCACCAACAGAGCCTCCATGACCAGCCCATCAGATGGGGGAATCATGGAGAAATTAAGTGATGCTTTGAAAATAATTGCAGGGTAGAATGCCACTCTATCGAGATGAATATTAAAATCATCATCAGGAAACACCTGTGAGAACGTTGGTGCTGAGGATTCAGAGAAACCATATTAAATCCAGAGTGTGTTCCGTTAGGAAGTCCAACATAAAGTTTGCATGAGCCACCAGGGAGTGTGTATTTAACAAATAAGTGCTGAGAGCAGAGCTATTGGGCAGGAGCAAGTACGAGAATGGTCTTGAGTGAAATTTCTAAAATGGGGCTATTCCAAGCCCCGATGGGTCCAGGCAGGCATAACTTTGGTGCAAATTCGGCGCGACAGGCTCTTGGCCGCTGCTCTGTCTAGAGGCTTCACTCTTAAAAAGGCACATAGTATTTACATGGCCAATCCCATAGTACTGCCAGTAGACAGTGAAGACAGACTGACCCTGAGAGTGTGTGAACAGAAAGAGGACTCAATATAGCTGAGCGCAAGCCTCGGTGTCTTTTGAGGCCATGCACCCTCTGCCCCAGGTATGTTTCCGTACTCGGCTGATGCAATTTATCAGTGTTAGGTTGCCCTCTGCGTCCAAATGGCAAAGTGCACCCACTTCAACAACAACTATCATTTCAACAAACAGAATGAGCATGGTTCTACGCGTTGTAAGGAACTCATGGTGTCAACAGTAAAGACGACACGAGTGATCACAGTTCAAGGGTGTTTATTAAACTGTAAATGCAGGGTGGAAAAACACCTAATATAAACCTAAATCTAAGATGGGAGCAAGCTTCAACCATCAAATGAAAAATAAGGCAGTCCTTGTAGCGTTGTCAAAGTAAAAAGCCTATACTAAAAAGAAAATTGCCAAATCCTTATAACTAATTACAGAAAGAGTGTGGGAGAGGATTTTCAATAAAGAAAGACTTCTTTATAAATAATAAGTCAGGATGTGATTGCCAGGGGTCTCCCTTCCCCATGTTTTGAGCACGGGGCAAATTGGATCTCCTGAGCACAACACACGCTTGAGCTTTCCCAGCACAAGCCGACAGTTCGTACCAGCTATCAAGTTCTTCAAAGTCTTTTTTTAATAAAAATGTATCTTGCCTGATGTATCCAACAAACACACTTTGAAGGCTTCATCCCTGGGTCTCCGCTCTTCTGGGCGTAGACCCTTCACAAAATCCTACTCAACAAATCGACTAAACAGTTCGCTTTTGAATGAACTTTGGGTGATAACTTTTCATCCTGGGTCTCCCTCTTTTGTGCTCAGACCCCTTTCAGACGTTAGCCTCCCTCCTTCAGGTTCACCCTGGCTTTTCTTACTTTCACGAATCTTAATGTCTTTTTAAACAGTTCCTCAGGCTTTGCCCCTTTTGTCGGCTTCCCTCTGCCGGGTTCACTCTCGCCAACTTTTAGAACACACTGTTCATACGCTCCTTTCAACAAGTGGGACTCATTTCCCTTAGCTTCACAATCATCTGTCGGTCAAAGACTTTCGACGGTACAGAGGATTTTACAAGACCCCTGTATGACCACTTTGACCTCTTCTCGCCTCTTCCCAATGGCTTCTGATTACAGTAGTTTCTACCATTGTGTAATTGCCCAGAGTTTCCTGCGTGAGCACCCACATGGTGCCGACTCCCCTGTTGCTGGTTTCCCCCCTCTTTCACCAATAGTATCCTTTTAGCTTTTCAAAGTTCAATTTAGTCATTGTCTATTTATTGTTCAACACAGTTTGGTTTCTTATCAGCTCTTCCCTCAACTCGCCGGCTGTGATGAACCGCTTGGCTTTCTTCTCCTTCGAGTCAAGGTTGGTGCCACAGAGACCCGTGTCTCTCCCCAGCTTGGTTATCTGCGGAGGGAGGTCTCATGTATTGTAGACATCTGCTGCAACACACGCTGGCTATTGTTTGCAGTCTTATAATTCCTTCTGCAGAGGTTTCATGAGTCTTGGTCGGATAGGGCAAGGTTGCTTCTCTCCTGGTCACCCCCTCGGTATGCGCCGTCTTTCTCCTCTTGTACTGCTGTGCGGAGTTAGCTCTCACGTCTTGTGATCTGCCTTGCTCATCTTGTACTCCACCTATTATCCCTGTGGGGAAGGGAAAAGGACCATCAGGTGTGTGTGTGTCTGTCTGGTCAATTGCCTGCCTTTTCCTGACCCTTGTATTGGAACATGTCAGGTAAACTGCTCTGGTGTTAGTCCTTTGTCTTCCGTGTTGTGCGAAAGTGTTTGTGTCGGGAAAGGGGGCGGGGGGCAGTGTTTTGTAATATCCTACGTGGTAGGATGGGGAAAAGGTGTTGAAAGAAGGGGATACCACCTCTCGCCTGTAGGTGTCCCACTCCCCAAGGACCCCCCTCCCTCCATCCAGGTGATCCTCCCTCACTGGTCCACCCCCAGGAACTGGATCCAATAGTGATGGCCGTGTCCTGGCCACCTGGATGACAGATCCCTGGGGACTAGCTAGGGAGACACCTTCAGGTTTCTCACAGCCGTCACCTTCACCTTACACTATCGCAAACATTCAGAATAATTTCGAGTTGCTTCTTTCCACCCACACTTCTCTTCACACAGGCGGTTACAGTGTCATTAACAGTTAATTAACGGCTCAACGTTTCAGTCTCTAAAGAACAAAACGCTGTAGGACTAATGCCTCCTCACAAGATAAAACTGAAAGTAGGTGGTGTATGCTACTATGCAATCCTACACCATCACTGGGACTCTGCAATGGAACAAGACCACTAGCCAGACTGCTACCTGAAGAGCGCACTTCAGTTAACCGCCCACATCTTTACTGACTAGCAAACACAGAGCCAAGGATAGGCGGCAGAGACAGTGTGCCATTTGCATCGATGGGTGCCAACATCAGAAATAGTTCATACTGTTTTCGACCACACGGCCACATTCACCATATGGTCTCACCGCTTTATCCAAACGAGTCAGATAAGGCAGTGTATGGACAACTTTATATTGTTTCTGCTGAAGCAACAAGGTGCGTTCATATTTAATGAATGACCTTTAAGATATGCTAGAACGGCTTATGTTACTCCGGGAACAGCTCGTATAAAGTTGCTCTGCCATTTGCTTCATTCATCTATTTAGTCTTTGCTCTTGGACTTGTAAAATCCTTATAATGTACCTGTGAGTGGGTACTTAATCCCATTTATATTATAAGCATATTTTATTTCAGGCCTAACTATAATGCACACGTCGTGTCCATGCCTGGGAAGATGTATCCCTGGCGACAGGCCTATGACTGCCCTGGTGCTTGAGGGGATATATATATATTTCTGAGGCTTGTGGAATCTGCTTAGATCACATGCTGTGCATAGGCCGACATCTAGTGGAAGCTGCAGAGTATTAGTTTGTTTTTTGAAACTCGAAAATGGGCGTCGACACAGGGCGTGCCAGTAATACTATCCCTAGTGTGACGTCCGCTGTACCCATGATGCCTCGCGCGTCTAGGACCCTCAGATTGTTTTTTTCTGCCATAATTGTCGGAAGCATCCCGTGGAGTTCCCTTGCTTTTAGCCATAATTTTGCAAATAACATAATATTTCCCTGTTTCTTCCATCCCCATGTCGAGTCACCGAATTTCGAAGCTCGACGCCGGCCCGGAAAAGAAAACAGTCGAGAGCTGCACGACGGACTTTGGGCCTCGGAAGGCCTCTGGCCTCGGCCCGGGCCTTGGAAGGCTTCTGGCCTCGGCCCTGCAAGTAGGGAGAGTGGGGGGTGGTACATACTCTACACTCACATATATATATTTATATATTCCTACACACACTAGCCCGCTGCCACAGGGTGCGTATGGAGGGTACCCCTTTCCAATTTTGCCCCAAGAGCAACCGCAAGTACCCTTGGGTTGACAGACATGCCACCTGTAACCTCTCCTTGCCGAGGGACCACCCTGAGGCGAACTGCAGAGCATATAGCCGGTTCAAGGCTAAGACTCTAAAGGACCGTTCGACCAAACGTTGGGCCCACCACGCCAGGCAACGAGAGGCCATGGAAGCGGCAGGGCAGCTATGGGGAACACACCCGGCGACACGAGCGCTACCCACACCACTTCCACTAAACACTCGAAGTCCAACCGAGACTCGACGCGCGTGTTGAGTTCTCGGAAAGAGGCACACAGAGAACGGTCCACCGAATCGGTGTCCTCTTCGCGTTCTCGGTCACGATCGCTGCATGACACCAGGCAACCATCCACTGTTGCCAAGAGTGCCTCGCTCACTAAAGTAATGGAGGTACGATCGTCAGAAGATGAAGCCGACCACCATCCCCAGGCCGCACTCCAGGAGTCGGCGTCAGCAGACCGCGCAACGGCTGCTCCCGTGTCCTGACTTCCTCACTCTAAGGAAAGGGACATTACCCCCAAATCTCGACGCCAGACGTCGAAAAGCTCTGAGAAGGTGAAAACACCAGGGAAGCACTCTTCCACTCACGGTGAGGGGGGAAAACAGCAGAAGAAACATTCTCAGCCTTCATCTGCACCACAGATACATAAAGAAAGTTCAATCTTCTGTTAAACAAACCAAGACCCCTGCACAAGCCCATAGGTCCAGCCAGGATATAACAGGGAAACCCTCCCAGGAAAGGGTAATCCCCAGCTCTAAAGAATGGTCCAGTGAGGATATAGACCGTTATGTCTAGAATGTCATCCCTAGCAGACTTCTATGCCAAGAATCCAGGTCACTTCCTCTCCTATACCCCTGACAGGGCTACTCCCTCAGGGTCCAGGGACCCGCAACCCCCTGGTAAGAAACCTCGAGTTGAGGCACCAACGCAAAGTCGGTCTTCTGACCCTTTCTACGTACAGCCATACTCTCAGTATAATGAGGAGCCACTACAAGATGAGGATCCAGAATTGGCAACGTTGGACGACCAAACTGGGGTGGACTACTATGGGGATGACGAGGACCAAGAGGATGATGACCCTGAAGTCTACAGAGTAGACTCCCCAGTAGGCGAGGAACCTCCGGTTACCGACTCTCCAGTCGACAACCAACCTCTCCTAAATGAGGTTTTGTCTAGAGCGGCAGAACACTTCCACATAGATACTCAGGGAGCACAGGAGCAGAGGGACTTTGCCGAGAAACTAGTGGGAGAAAAGACCCATTGCCCAGGCCATCCCTATTCTCAAGTCTATACAAAGGAGAATCAATCCTTCCCTTCTCAATCCGAACCTCACCAGGGCAGTAGACCCCAGGATCGAAAAGTTGTTCAGGGCAGCCCAGTCAGACTGGCTGTACATAAGGGGGCATCTGAAACCGGGCTCCCTGGTAGTGACTAATACCTGAAAGAGGGTGGGAATGCCCCCATCATCGTCTGAGGCCCCCTCCCCCCCACCGACAAGGAGAGCAAAAAGATCTACGGTTGGGAAGGAAGGTAGCCACCACTTCCGCCTGCCAGGCAAGGATTGCCAACTCCACCACTCTGCTGGCTAGTTACAACTGCCACCAGTGGGAACAAGTGGCTGCACTCATCGACTCCGCACCAGAACCTTTAAAAAGCCAGTTGGCACAGGTCGCGTCGGAGGGGAGAGCCATGTCCGTTTGCATCCTTAAGGCAACCTTTGATGCCGCGGATAACGCCGGCAGGCTGATTGCAGAGAGCACTGTTATTAAGAGACATGCTTGGTTAAGAGAGTCAGGGTTTAAACCCGAGACACAAGCATCCTTAATAGACAAGCCAGTGGAGCCTGATCTACTGTTTGGCAAGGCGGTAGAGGACGCATTAAAAAATGCCAAAGATGAGTATGAGACTCTGAAATCCCTGGGACAGTTGACCAACAAGCCCCCTAATCAGAGGGAATGGCAATTTTCATCGCCCACACGGCCAAAATTCACAAAGAGGCTCCAACTATTCTCAGCGGCAGGGTACACCATATGGTAACAACCAGCAGTCTACCCAGAGTTACAACAGGGGAAACAAGAGGGATCGTGGTAAGGGTAGAGGCAGCCCCAGCAGAGGCGGCACGCCTCCCGCAAAACAGTGACGCCGAGATCAGGGTCCCTTCGCACGCATCTCCAGTAGGGGGACACATTACCAACTTCACCCAAGCTTGGGAAGGGATCACATCAGACAGATAGGTGCTGTCCACAGTGTCCGCAGGATATTGCACAGAACTGCTCGAGCGTCCCCGAAACCACCCGCCACGACAAAAGGTACACCAGAAGATCCTCCTCGAGGAGATCATCAATCTTCTAGAAAAGGACACGATCGAACTTGTCCCGGGCAAACAGGTAAACAAGGGTATTTATTCAACTTCCTTGTGCCAAAAAAAGATTTGACAATGCGCCCAGTTTTAGACTTGGGCCCTGCAAAGTATGTCAAGCCCCAAAAATTTCGCATGACTACTCTCCAAGAAGTAATCCCCCTCCTAAAAAAGGGGGATTACATGGCAACATTGGACATGAAAGATGCCTATTTTCATATTTCCATGTTCCCAGCACACAGAAGGTTCTTGCGCTTCATGGTGGACAGTCAGCACTACCAGTTCAAGGTGCTGCCCTTCGGTATAGCCTTGGCTCCAAGGGTATTCACCAAGGTATTGGCAGTGGCAGCGGCACACCTACGCAGGGAGGCAATCCCAGTGTACCCTTACCTGAACGACTGGCTCATCACAGTGGAGACCCCAGTAATTTGCAGATCAAACATTCAGAAAACTATCGACAACCTCTTCGAATTGGGTTTCTCCACAAACGAGAAAAAATTAAGTCTCATGCCAAGCACCTCCAAACAGTTCCTAGGAGCTGTCCTAAACACGCAAGAGGGGTTGGCCTTTCCGTTAGAGGAAGGAATTCCTCTATTTCAGGCCAGTCGCCAGCTAACGGTGCGCAAAGCGATGCGTTTTCTAGGCATGATGGCGTCATGTATTTACCTGGTCCCCCATGCGCGCCTGCTCATGCGTCCCATGCAAGAATGGTTGGCGAAACAGTGGTCTCCGGCAAGTGGTCAGTGGGACGATCTAGTGGTCGTTTCGCCAACACTTGTACAAAGTCTTCACTGGTGGACAAGAGAGGGTGTCCAGTCATTATCTCAAACAAAATGTCGAATTACAATAATGTCGAAACAATAATGTCGAAAACAAAAATGTCGAATTGTTTTTTTTTTAATTTACATGTTTTTTTGGGGTTCCGGTGGTAAAAAAAAGGGGTAAAACATAATAAAAAAAATTAAAAAAGGGGGGTTGGGGGAGGAACCCCCCCATTTCGAATAAAAATCAACAAAAAAAAAAATTTGACATTTTTGTTTTCGACTTTATTTTTTCGACATTATGACTTTCGACATATTTGTATTCGAGATTATGACTATAAACCACAAGAGAGAACCTGTCAAAGGGGAAACCCTTTTACGATCCCGAGGTACAGGCTGTAGTCACAACAGACGCATCCCTGTCAGGGTGGGGAGCACACCTTCTTCACCACACAGCTCAGGGTCTCTGGTCTCACACAGTGGCCAAGAATCATATCAATCTGCTAGAGCTTCTTTCAGTATTCAAAGCGCTTCAAGCGTTCAAGCCCCACCTGTTGAACCTGTCAGTGCAGATCTTGACAGACAGCACAACAGCAATGTTTTACCTAAACAAGCAGGGGGGGGAATCATTCGCCAAATCTGTCCAAGCTTGCCCAGAAAATTTGGATATGGGCACTCAGACTGAACATCTACCTGTCATCTCAACATGTTCCAGGGGATCTCAATTCACTAGCGGACGCTTTGAGCAGAGATCCTCTCCCAGGAGAACACGAATGGTGTCTACACAGAGAAGTCGTAGAAGACATATTCTCACAGTGGGATTTCCCCGCTACAGACCTATTCGCCACAAGCGAAAATAGGCAATGCCCAGGATTCGCATCCAGCTTCCCTCAGCCAGACTCCAAGGGGAACGCCCTGTGGATGAACTGGTCAGGGATGTTTGCGTACGTTTTTCCACCAACCCCTCTCATGAGGAAGGTGGTCAACAAGATGCACAGGGAATCGATGACGCTCATCCTAGTTGCTCCCATGTGGGCGAGGCAACCGTGGTTGCCACACTTACGCAGACTAGCGGTGTGTGAACCCATCAGACTCCCGTGCTGGTACAACCTACTGTCCCAGCACCAAGGTCAAACAGTGCATCCTCAACCCAGCTCAATGAACTTGGCAGCATGGCTCTTGAGGTCATAGAGTTTGGACATCTCAATTTACCTCAGAGATGTATGGACATCCTAAAAGAATCTAGGAAGCCAAACACGAATCACTGCTACTTTGACAAATGGAAAAGATTTGTTATCTGGTGCCAGTATAAGCAAATCAACCCAGTTGATTGCACTCCTTCCACGATCACCTACATGCTCCACCTGCTGGATGCAGGGTTGGTATTTAATTCACTAAAGGTACACCTGGCAGCTCTGTCAGCATACACCACCTCTCATAACAAGGTATCGTGGTGGAAAGTACCAGTGGTTAAAGCCTTCATGGAAGGATTAAAGAGACTTCACCCTCCAATTTCTAACTCACCACCAGGATGGGACCTTAATGTGGTGTTGGCTAAACTCATGGGCCTCCCATTCGAGCCCATGCATAAAAGCAGTCTCAAACACCTGACATATAAAACTGCCTTCTCTTAGTAGCCATTACATCTATAAGAAGGGTCAGTGAAAGTCAGGCTCTGTCAGTGCAGGATCCTTTCTTTACTGTTCATAAAGATACTGGTTTTACGAACACACCCTAGGTTCTCACCTAAATTTATTCTAAATTCCACGTTAACCAGTCCATCGAGCTTCCGGCTTTCTTCCAGGACCCTCAAAGCTCGGCTGAGGTGAAACTACACACCCTAGATGTGCGTAGGGCGGTCCTCTACTATGTAAATAAAACCAGACCGCTAAGGAAAACAGACCAACTGTTTTGTCTCCGTAGCTACAGGCAGAGAGGGAGATCACGTCTCTAAAGGCACCATCTCTAAGTGGATTATAAATTGTATCCAGCTGTGTTACTCCCTTTCTGAAAAGACTCTGCCTTTCACGCCAAGAGCCCACTCCACAAGAGGCATTGGGGCCACTCTGGTTTTCATTGCAAATGTACCCCTTGACACCATTTGCAAAGCAGCTACTTGGGGCTCTATTCACACCTTTACTCAGCACTACTGCATTGACACTCATTCCAAGACAGATACTCAAGTGGGACAAGCGGTTCTAAGACATTTATTTGCTCATGACCCTTCTCACATCCCACCTCCTTCTTCAGGTACTGCTCGCTAATCTATGCACAGCATGTGATCTAAGCAGATTCCACAAGCCTCAGAAAGGATACATTACTCCCCGTAATCGTATTTCTGATGCTTGTATCTGCTTAGATTCACATGCGACCCACCCTTCCTCCCCACTGAGAGAAGGCGCATGGATGCTTGTAGTCTCATCTTTCTATCTATCTATCTGCTTGGATAATCTGTACTCGCGCTACTCCTTACGCTACCATACAATCTGAGGGTCCTAGACACTTGAGGGATCATGGCTACAGCAGACGTCACACTAGGGATAGTATTACTGGCACGCCCTGTGTCGACGCCCATTTTCGTGTTTCGAAAAACAAACTGTAATACTCTGCAGCTTCCGCTAGATGTCGGCCTATGCACAGCATGTGAATCTAAGCAGATACAAGCATCAGAAATGCGATTACGGTGAGTAATGTATCCTATATATATATATCTATATATATATATCATAGATATATATATATATCTATATATATATCATAGTTACAGTGATTGATGGTATTCGAAATGCTTGTTTATTTGGTTTTGTGGCAGAATAGGGGATCGCAGGCTGTCCAGTAAGAGACTGACCTTTGTTGAAACTGTGCACTATTGAGAGTATAGTATGCCGTTTAGGTGAAGGGGCATGATTTCACCACAGATGACATCTCTTCTCATAGACTCAAATATCTTCTATGATTTGGGGTGTACTTCTTTACCTACCCCCACCCAATTCCAACATGTGCCATTGCATTTTATAAAAGCACCTCGAGGCTGTCGCTGTGAATCATGGTAGAAGTCTTCCTCTTACAAACGCACACTAAGCACAGAAAACTAAGGACATCTATGTTGGTCATAAGTAGGCAGCTATGGACTGTGGATTGCCATTGATCATGCTTTCAGATATCATAAATCAGCCCTGCAATTATGCCCACTTTGAGGGCCTTTCATCTTTTTCCATTGAAAAGGGCCTGTGACTCTGAAAGCATAAAAGCTGTTTTTAAGTGGTCATTTATGGTTCCAGTTCCCAGTGCTGGCTGTCTTTCTCTGTTTTGTTGTGCAGAGGCCAATAAACCTGTCCCGCAATAATTTGCATCCATTAACCACATTCCAAGCTGTATTTAGGTTTTGCCACAGACTAGCCACATGTTGTGGTTGACGTTTATTCCTACAAGTATCGGCCGCAGAAGCTAAAGAAGGTGTCACTTTAAATGTGCATTTGCTTCCCAAAAATAGACCTCCGCAGAAGCTTCTCTTCCCACACCCACTGAATTTCATGGGTTTTGATAGGATACAATGGGTCATTTTGACTTTCTTACCTTTAAGTTTTTTCCACTGAATTTCAAGGGTTTTATTTTGCTATATATTCTCTGTGGCCAGTGGCCACTATGCTCTAAAAAGTATAAAAGGCTGTGGTCCCTCTACGCCCCAGGAGTTATTAACCTGATCCCATGGAACATGGCCTTTCGCCATGTCCACTGCACATGTTCCACCAGAGAACAAAATTGCACCGGCCGAGGCCAATCTCCATTTTCCACCAGTGCACCAAAACCCACCAGCCTGCTTTCTTTGCCCCTCTCACGAGTAAATTACCTGATCCCATTGGACATGGCCTTCGGCAGTGGGCACTGTCCCTGTTCCACCAATAAACCACATCCCACGGGCGATGGTCTTTCAGCCATGGCTACTGTCCACGTTGAATCAATTAGGATAGAAGTCCATGGCCCATCTCCCTCTGTATAGTAAATTGCCCAATTCTAGAGGCTTCTGTCCATGCCCTCTCACTGGCCAACTCCTTAACCTCACTTGGGTTTACACAGCATGTCTATAGCCCAACACACCAACTGGGAAGATCCCTAGATTTGATCGTAGACCTGAACTGCCACGCTGAGAATATAGTAATGTCACCCAATGTCTGGTCAGATCACCATCCCATCGTCTTCAGAGTGCCCACTAACCCTGCCCACCCCATCCAACACCCCCCCCTTACCACTGCCACTTATTGGATGATCCTGCAACCTCACAAAAGAATGCCTTCTACCAATCCTCTCAGCTGACATACTCTCAACCAACCTCCCTTGCCCACTGACCCAACTAACCTGGTCATCACCTCCATTCTATCTGCTCTGGATGCCATCACCCCACTTAAAGAGTGTAAAGCCAGACCCACCACGCACATAAACTCTTGTTTTATTATGGATCTCCAGTATGAGAGCCAAAAAAAATCCCTCGAAAATAGCCGGTGCAAATCCCTGTCTGTAACCAGCAAAGCCAACTTCCTTAAACTTTACAAGGAATATAAAAAAGCCATCCTCCCCGCTAAAACATCTGCACTCTCAAACAGAATCCTCAAAGTTCAGTCCCACTCGAGAGCTGTTTTCTATTCTTCGGGAGCTGAAAACACTGAGTGTCCCCACCTCCAATTGCTCCAAAGATGACACCTGGTGCCAAAACATCCTGGACACCCTCAGCAACCTTATTCTGTCCCTTCAGGAAAAAAATCAGGACCAAGGAATCGATCATCCTCACCAAGGCCAACTTGATTGACTCTCGCTTCCCCCACCCTTCTTCTCCCACCCCTACCCTGACCTCATTCACCAACCCTCCCTTTAATTTCCACCCTGTCACAGAATTGGAAACTTCTAATCTCATTGCTGGACTGAAATCTTCCCGCTGCTAAGGGAACGCATGCCTGGCTGCTCTCATTAAGGATTGTGTGGAAGAACTTGTTCCTATGCTTACTACGTTCATCAACTTCTCTTTCACCAACAGCTTTGTCCCACTCACCCTCAAGGAAGCCTGGATCTCCCCTCTCATCAAGAAAGCTTCTCTAGACCCCACTTCTCCTACTAACTACCAACCTATCACCACTGTACCTTTCCTCCAAAAGATGTTGGACTGGGCTGCCTATACTCCAATTGCATTTTACTTTGCCCTCTACCACATCCTCGGGCCAAGACAATCCGGCTTTCGCCCTGGTGATGGCACAGAGTCAGCCCTACTAGACCTTAACCAACTAGTATTTGTGATGCAGGCGACCTAGCCCTCCTTCTACTGGGCCTCTCTGCCGCCTTCGACTTGGTCGATCACCAAACTCTATGCCACTGCCTTGCTACTGCCACCAAATTTGCCACACCGGGTGTCGAGTGGATCTCGACCTTGCTCGACAGAACGGCCTTGTCTACACAGGAAAGGAATCACCCAAAAAAGACCATATTTAAAATACTGAATGGGAGATTTGGCCAAATTTCACCCGTTCAGAATTTTCGAACGCTCCGAAAAGTTAGACCAAATACCCCATTCGGTGGCAAGGGCTGAGATCCCGTAAAAAGTGAAAGGGAACAGGTGTTGTAGGGACACAGTGAGTCGGCGACACACAGCGAAGTGTGCCGTCGCAAGGTAAGTAGGGGGTTTCGGTGGGGGCGGTGGAAAAGTCTGAAATGTTCAGGGGAGAGAAGACCAAGTGTTATTTTCAGAACAATTACTTTGTCTTTTATCCCCCGAACATTTCAGCCATGGGCTTTGTAAATGATACCCAGGGAAACAAGGTGGTCGAAAAGAGGTTTTGTGTAGACATTATATAAAGTTGTGGAGACACAGGATCCGTCTGGGACACCACAGGGGGCAGGAGAAGAGTGGCCCACAGCATTTCCAACTACGCCATGTTATCCAAATACTCATTCCCCTCTCAGGCAACCACAAGACTCCAGCAACATTAAAATCATCTATGACATCATCCAAGCTTGAATGGCTTCTCACCAACTCTGTCTGAATGATAAAACATACATTCTGATTGTCGGCACCCCGTCATGTCTGGACAAACTGGCCTACCACTCTATTACCATTGATGCTTGCACAACCCCAGTCTCCTTTAGCGTTAAAACGCTTGGCGTCTACCTGGATTCAAGCCTCAGTATGACCCGGCACGTCGGTTCCATCACATCGTCTGCAGCCCACACGACTAAACTCTTGAATTCTACTGAATACCTTCTCCACACGACCGCCTCATCATAGCAAGAGACACTATTGGCTCCCGGCTCGACTATTGTATCTCCCTCCTAGCTGGCACCACAGAATGGAACCTTCGTAAGCTCCAGACTATCGAACAATGCCACCCGGTCCACTATCGACCGATCTAAACTTGATCACGCAACAGCTCAGAAGAGCTGTTCAATGGCTTAAAGTCAAATAACGCATAAACTTTACAATCCTTGCAATCACTCACCGCTGTCTTTCTAAGACGGCTCCTCCCTACCGCTCACAAAGACTAAACAAGAACACCTTCTCTAGACCTACAAGATCCATTTTCAGCCACAGACTAACGACACCGTGCTGGGGCTTCCAGTTTCCTAGACATAGTATCCTGCCTCTGGAGCAACCTCCCACCCGATATTCGATCTGTACCCTTACTGGCTATGTAACCCTCTGCATTCTTCCTTTTCCCTGCTCTCCCTCTACCCCCTTGCAACCAGTGCCTCGTTGTCTGTGAGTTTTTGTGCCCTTTACAAATGCAAACATAAATTTACAAAATTGATAACAATTGGGCTAAAACAACATGGTCCAGTAGTCATCTCTCCCCTTTTTTCATTTCTACAAAAGTTTCCTCTGCAGTTCCCTGTTGAAATATAACCATGATCACTGTGAGGCCCTCTTCTATTACTGTGGCAATCCTTCCAGCAGTAACACAGCTCCTTTCTCTGCAAAGTTGAACGACAATGGAATAAAACTTGTACTCCATCTGCTCTTACTACTCTCTGCATTGCACTCCACATATGATTCCCATCTTCTCAATACCAACAAATCTTACTTCTCATCTCTCACTCCATCGCCCCTGTTTGTTACACAATAAAATGCTTTCCCCACACCCTCGGTCCGATCCTTCAGTCTCTTCTCAACTCACTTCCACTGACTTTGCAGATTTTCACCTCAAATGTTTCCTCTCCCATTCCTCCTTTTTCCCCCCTTGCATTTCCTCCCCTTCACTCGTCGCCCCGATCAAGCTCAATCTTTCAGCCTCATCCCGCGACTTTCTTCCTTCTTTACTCTTACTGACACTGCCTCCCTGCTCTTGTGTTCTCACCTTACAGCATCCCCTCATCTCTTATCCCTATCATATACCCATCTATCATTCCCTCTTACCTCTTTTTTCCACCTGTCTCTATATTCCTCAAATTCTCTTCTCCCTTTAAACATGCTACCATCATCCCCATTCTCAAAACCCCTCTCACGGCCCTACCTCTTCCTCCAACTTTCAACCTATTTCTGTCGTCTTTTTTTTTTTTTTCCTAAACTTCTGGAAAGGGCAGTCTACTCAATCTCATCTATCTTAGCAATCACGCTTTGCTAGCATCTATCCAATCTGCCTTTCATTTGGCACATTCCACCAAAACCACTCTCCCGCACGTCTACAACTCTGTTCATCACAACAGGCTTTCATCTATTCTTATTCCCCTTGAACATTCTGCTCTTTGATACTGTCGATCACCCCACACTAGTTTCTGCCCTCTCGTCTCTTGGCTTTTCTGGTAATGTTATTCAGTGGTTTTGTTCCTATTTCTCCTCCTGGCCCTACTTGGTATCTTGGGCTGGTCTTATCTCTTCTCCTCATCCCCTTTATTACGAGATCCCTCAGGGCTCTGTTCTTGTACCACTACTATTCGCAAACTATATTATTCCTCTTTCCGCGCTCATTCAATCCTTCAACCTCTCATGTCACTTCTATGCTGATGATTCGCAGATCTTCTCAATTTCCCCTTTTCTGATTATCTCCGTTCAGCCATCTCATGCTGTCTTCTAGCTGTTCATGTTACGCTCACCTGGTATCCACGGGGACGCCACCCAGCCAGTTGGTCGTTGGTGCCCTTCCCAATGATTCCATGGTGTGGTCTCGGTGTCGATGGGATTCCGCCTAGTTGTCGGAATCGGTGAGCTCTCTGTCCTGCTCTCTGGGCAGGGGCGTGTTGTCTTTGGTGGGCGCAGGCGTTCCAGTTACTTCACGGACTGCTGCCCTTGTAGTGTCTTTCAGGTAGGTCTTATTGCGATTGATGGTGTCGGTTCAAAATGTCTTTTTTTTTTTTTTATCTCCCTAGAAGCGCGGAGTGTCCGCTTGGAGAACTGGATATGCTGGTTCTCACCGGGAGATGATGGCGCACTATAGCGCTATGATGCGGTAAGGAGGTGCTTTGCTTAGCACAGCAATGTCTTGTCCTCGCTGACCTGTGCTTTTCTCTTTTCGTAGGTCGCGGTGAGTTCCCAGCGCAGATGGAGTTCCGGAGCTATGCCGGCCGAAAAGCAACCAACCAGGTAAGTCCTTAAGCGCTTTGTGGTTGTAATGTCTCCACTACCTCCTTTAATGATGTCTTTCTCCTTTTCTCAGGTCCTTCGATCCAGGCGGTGAACTCCACCAACAGAGCTGCCCAGGAGCTGCGAGCAGTGAAGGATGATGAATGCAGGTAAGATTCTGCTGCTAACGATGTTCTTGGTTTTTCTGCAGGTCCGGAATTCACCAGGCTCGTGAGAAAGCTGGACACGGTGAGCGTCACGTTGCTAGAAATAAAGTAACACGAAGCGTGTTGTCTTGTTCGGGTGCGGTTTAAATAGCCACTGTAAAGTAGTCCCTAGGCCACCACACCCAAAACACTAGACCGCATAGCTTGGTTCCAGGAACCAAGCTATGTGGATGCCTCCATGTTGGCTGAAAGCCTAAATAAAGTAGTTCCTCAAGCAGATGTCTTACCTTACTGATGAGCCTGGGGCCAAAGGCGCCAGGACTGGCCCCAAGAGGCCCTGAGATGTGGATGCCTGGCCTTAATAGTGATCCGAGCCCTGATTCCACCTGGTCAATGGGCTTGCCAGTGGGGGATCAGGGCTGAGGGTCGTGACAGCTCATTCTTGCATGTCATCTCAACCCATCCAAAACTGAAATTATTTTCTTTCCTGCATCTTCCCCATCCCCACTTCTTTCTTTTGTCTCTTTGATCCCCCCGCCCCTCCCCGCGCCCCTGCCTTTCTTCCTTCTCTTATTTCCCAGTCCCCTTTCTTCCATATTGTATGGGCGTCCCTTCCAACGGACGGGAGACGGAACCTTTTTCACCAGGAAAAAAACATTCTTCGCCTTTAAATTTACCACCTCATTCCCCTTTTCCGCGTCGACGGGTATGGGCCGAATTCACCAGCGCTCCTGGGTTTCGCTTTGGCCATGTAATTCCACGCGCGGATACTTCTTCTTCTTTGTCTTTTCTATCAGGTACTCGGTCCTCAGGCGTCACGCTCCTCCCCGGTGCATGTCAACTTCTACAGGGTTCAGAAGGTGTCCATCCTGCAACGGGCTCTTCCAAACTTCAGACCCCCGCACCCTCTGCCTACGTTGCCGTGGCCCAGACCACGGTTGGCAATCATGTTCGGCGTGTGACTCGCTGTCCTCGAAGGCTCTGAAGAACAGACAAGCAAGGTGGAGGGAGCTCTTCCAGAAGATCTCAAGAACTTCGTGAAACATTGCCCCAGGTCCAAGGTAGGGCCATATTTTCCAGCGCTCCCCGCAAGGGGGGGACTCCTTCCGAGGGATTCTCCCGCGCGGGAGGGACCGGCCAGGTCTTGCTAGCGGCACGTGCACCGAGGCTGCTACAGCTACCGACCCTCGGGTCGAGGGGTCCTTGGATCCTCCCGGCGACCCTTACACCCGAGGGTATCCGCCCTTTTACCGGCACGATGGCCGAGGGGCTATGCCCTAATACCGGCAATACGTCCGAGTGGCTACGCCCTAATACTGGCAATGCGTCCGAGTTGGCGCCTATACGTAGCTCTACAGACCCGCGGGTCGAAGGTGTCACACCTACCGGGCCGAGACCTGAGGAGCAGGGTAGGCCCAGTGATCCACACGCGAGTGTCTTGGACGAGGCCAGACCCAGCGGGCTGGGCATCCCGTTGCAGGCACGTGGCAGGCAGCTCGACAAAATGGCCGCCGCGCCAATCGGGAACACCCGTCCAATGCCATTCCACGAATTCGGCAAAGAACGAGTGTCAAGGTGGGACTGGTAGAAACCAGGTACGTGGCCTACAGTCTACCCTTCATATGCGCAGGGCAGCTTTCCCATGTGTCCATACGGACTGGGTACGCAGCGACTCCAGAAGTCTCCCGCTACCCCGTTGGTACCCTCTACCACCTCTTTGGCCTGTGAAGAGGTGCTTTTTGACAAATTCCTCGGCCTCATGAGATCTCCGCAGATGGGGGCTATCATCAAGGACGCAGTCAGGGAAGTCGTCCTCGCCATGCTAACGGCACCACAGACGCCTCCATCAGGCTCACTGACCCCGGTGCTGCTGGCTCCTCCTGCTTCACAGCAGACTCCACAACCTCTGCCGCCTCCTCAGCCTCCGGCTGCGGTCTCTGTACCCCAGCCACCAGCTCCATCTACCCTTCCTCCTCCTCCGCAAGATCCTCCGTATCCGCAGGACACAGACGAAGAGGAGGATCCGGACACGCAATCCTCAGCTCAGGCCTTCCATGAACATCTTGCTGGCCTGGCGGAGTACCTGGGCCTCACTCAGCCCGAGGTCGAACAACCGGCAGAGGGGGTTCTGGCTGAAGTCCTCACAAGACGCCCCTCTGCCAACACAGGGATTCCACTGCAAACCGATGTAGTCACCCTGGCCAAGAAGGGTTGGCTCAAGCCCCACTCAGTCCAGCCGGTCAACCAACGCCAGTACAGGCAGATGGAGGGGGGATACACTCTTGCTCTCGACCCATCCTCAGCCACACTCCTCGGTGATCGCTGCGGCATCACTATACTCCAAGCCTCAGTCGTCCTCAGCCACCTCCTCTGCGGTGCTGCTAGGCAAGGAGGAAAAGATCTTGGAGGCTTACAGCAAGAAGATCTACTCCAACGCCTCCTTGCACCTGCGTCAGGCCAATGCAGATGCCATGCTGGCTGCCGCCAACCAACGGTTATGGCGGGAAATTGCAGACTTCCTCCCGGAACTCCCCTCCCAATGCCAATCTCGCTTTAAGGCGGGGCTAGCGGAGGCCAAGTTTGTGCGCACGACCTCATAGAATCCACAGTAGCGCATATCGATACCTCAGTCCGTGTCATCTGCATTGCCATGCACAGCCTGACTCAGGGCAACAAAATTCAACCCGGACGTCCAGGAGCGTATCCCTCCTAGATCTGCTGTTCGGGTGGGGGTGGGGGGGAGACCTCTTCGACTCCTCTACGGACAAAGAGCTGGACAAGAACAGCTCACAAACGGCAAAGTTCTTGTCCATTCTTACAAAGACAACGCCCAAATCTTACACCTAATCTCAGCAGCGCTCAAAGAAGGGTCGTACATAAGGAGGGTTCCACGTCTTCCAGGAGCGCAGATCCAGGCAGCCGGACTGCTCGCCGTCCCAGAGCTGGCGCAAACAACAAAAAAGGGGGTGGGGGTGGGGGGAGTAAGGACTTTTTCCAGTCCCCCACCTCAGCTTCCGAGGAAAAGAAGGCATGACACGTCCCTTCGGGTCCACGTGTCTCCAGTAGGGGGCAGGCTTGCTCTCCACGCACATTCCTGGCGCCAGAATTTCACGGACCCCTGGATCCTCTCAGTAGTATCCACAGGGTACCGCCTACCCATCCCTGCCTCTCCTCTCCTCCACTGCCACAGGTTGGGACAGCAACTTTTGTCAGAGATCCAGTCACTCGTAGAGACCCAGGCAGTAGAGTAAGTTCCAGCGAGGCTTTGGCTTCTACTCCAGGATTTTCGCCATTCATAAGAACAACCAGGCAGGCCTGAGAGTTGTGCTGGACCTTTCCACCCTCAACCTCTCCTTACCCCTGCAAAAATGCAAGATGGTTACGTCCGCTTTTATAGCGGAGACATTGGACAAGGGAGACTGGCTGTGCTCCCTAGACCTGAAGGACACGTACTTGCACGTCCCAATTTGGCAGCCCCATCGTTCTTTCCTACGGTTCAGAATCATGGGCTACAAATTTCAATATAAAGTCCTTCTGTTTGGCCTCAACTCGGCCAACAGGGTCTTTACCAGGCTCACGAACGCTGTAGCGGCACTCCTCAAAGCGCAGGGCCGCCTAATCTACCCATACCTCAACGACTGACTCGTCAGGGCTACATCTCCAGAGGCGGTTCTCCACTTGTCCCATGCACCTTATGAACACACTGCATGACCTGGGCTTCTCACTAAACCTCAAGAAGTCACAGCTGCTCCCTACGCAGACTCTGACATTCCTGGGACTCATTTGGGACACGGCCTCTGAGAGGGTTTTCCTGTCGGAAGACAAGATATTGGCCATCAAGAGGGCAACTGCCCACTTCCTCAGCAGAGAAGTGACCTCAGCATGGTGGTACCAACATCTCCTGGGTCTACTAGCGGGGGTTATGTTAGCCGTGCCGCACACAAGATTAAGGATGAGAAGGATTCAGCTGCACTTCGTGGCCTCATGGAATCAGGAGCGGGGCTCACAATCCAAGAGGATCAACGTTCCTCCAGCTCTCCACCCGGACCTAACTTGGTGGTCCATGGACTGCAACCTACGGACGGGCAAGCCCTTCCGGCCGCCCCCTCTGCAGCCAACCATCACCACAGACTCCTCGCTCGAGGGCTGGGGAGCCACCCTGGACGATCTCTTGGTCCACGGCACCTGGTGTTACGCTCACCTGGCTCCCACAGAGGCGTCGATCTGAACTGGACAGCTGCGGTCTCCACCAATGTGATGCATAGGGCCGAGATGACGGACTGGACTGGCCCACCTAGCTTCGTTTGCTTGGCCCTTAGGAATATTCTTCTGCAAATGGAGAAGGGGAATTAACCACCCGTGGAGTTGAGCGTAAATCCCTCCACCCCCGCTGTTCTCCCCACAGATCACCTTTGATGTCCCCTCTTATAGTCTCACCTGATGGTTTGAAAAGATGAGCTCCCCATCCTGCATTGAGCGCAGGGGTGTGTTGATAACCAGTTGCTTCACTGGCTCGAAGGAATTGGTGAGTTCTCCAGCATTGGATCTTTCATAGATTCAGATGCTTGAATATTCCCCTTCGTCAGACTGGGAATCCTCGGTGATAAATTTAATAATAATTTTTTTTTTTAAATATACACACATTGCTACCTAGCAGTGCATGTACATAGCCCATTATGGCCTATGAGCCATTTCATTGTGTAGTACCTCCACCTCACTTTGGTCCTTTATGGCCCCAGCCAATGAGGTGGCAGGGCTTAAGCTCCGCCCCCGGCAGCCATCTTCAGATTTTTCACCGCAGTCTAACAGACACAGGGAATCCTCAAGCTCTCTGAGCTTTTTCAAATTCTTTCTACTTTTGTGTGGAATATATTAGGTAAATATATTCCATTTTGTTCCCCTTCTCAGGGGCTTTGTTTCCAATTAACCTGGGAGACAAAACTTGTTGTTTTTCCTCTCAAAATCGTCGACTGAACTTCTCTTCAGAAATGGAGGCACCTCAGGCTGTCAGGAAGCCTTCCCTGTTCAGGGACTGCACGAGGTGCAAAATGAAATTGGTTTACAACAAAGACCCCCACGAGCATTGCATTTATTGTCTGTACCCACATGACATTAAAAAATGCGAGATTTGTAGAACCTTTTCCACCAAGACCCTTCATGACAGGCATAGAAGACTCCTTTCTTACCTGGAATCCAGGGATCAATCTTCGGACGAAGAGTCTGTCAGAACAGCTCCTGTCCAATCCAGCACTCCATCTGAGAGACAAACTTCAAAGAGAAGGGCCTCTTCAATGGAAAGGAGTTCCTCTCCTAAGTCCAAAAAGAGGAAGCTGGAATTGATACCCTTTCTGCCTCCAGTTGACTTACCAAGCCAGAAAAAGTCAGCAAAATCTGCCTCCAGAGGTAAGGAGGAGTTTGCAAAAAACGGGGGTGGGGGCAGTCGTCGGCGGGGAAACCGCCCACGAATGAAGGGAAAGGTAAAGGCCCGTCATCGGCCATACCGTCGACGAAACCAGCAACGACGACGACCACGCTTAAGACATCGTCGACAATAAGATCATCGTCATCGGACACGTCGACCGCGAAGCAATCGTCGACGAGCAAGAAACACCACTCGTCCACGAAGCATTCATCCATGACGCAGTCGTCCACGGAACGCATTCCACATTCGTCAACGAAGCTCTCGTCGACGGCGAAGCCCTCGTCGACGGGAAAATCTCAGTCGTCGACGAAATCTCATACGGGATGCTTGTCGACGAAGATAGCATCGTCCATAACACCTTCAGCGGCACCACAAATTTCGGCAGTTACGGAGGAATTGCTGCCTTCCACATTTGAAACTCCTGTCATTGAAAGCAATGTCATTGAGAAGAATACTGAGACTGAACCACTGGTACAGCAATTTTCACCTTTGGGTCACATGGCAGAACTTCCGGATGTAATTCTTCAGGAAGAATTCTCTGATGCGGAAGTGATGGAAGAGTCCACCGGTCCCTTACCGAAACAATACAGCCCTCCTTGGCAACCGTCCACGGGAGAATCCGAATACCCTCATGATCCGATACTCATGTTATCCGTGCAGAGGATTGTAGAAGAATTTTACAGGCGGCAAAAGGAGAAGCAAATCCCGATTGATCCCATAGAATCAGGAATTATTCCTAGAGAGTCATCTCCGATTCCAGGCACATCTGGTTGTTCTTCTCACAGGAGTAGACCGCAAAAACGGATGAGATCACCGGAACCTGCTCGAAGACCAAGGAGCAGCACCCACAGTGCTTCACCTACAAGAGTCCCGTCGCCACAGTCATCGCAAGACCGCGATCTCCGGATGTGGACCCTACTATGGTACCGTCCACCATCTCGGTATCAGACTGGCAGGAGGATCCTTTTAGAGAATTCTCGGAACCAGAAGAAGGAGAAATAACACAGGAGCCAGACGCATCCAGTGAGTGGGATGACTACGTAGTCGAGAAGCCCAGGAGGAGAGACCCGCCGGGCAAGGCCTCACCGCCGGATGATCTCGTCTCTTTCCACACCATTATAGGTAAAGCCGCAGAATTGTTTAAAATTCAGGTTTCTTCTGAGGAAAGGAAATCAGTGCTCTATGAGCACAGGGACAAACGAAGGAGGACAGTGACCACAATTCCTCTCCTCGATACCATCTGGGATTCCGGATCCAAGATCCTATCCACACCCTTATCGACTCCGGCGCTGGTGTCCAGGCCAGAAAAGAAATATAAAGCTCCGGATTCGGCACCTCTTTGTTTGAGAGGTCATACGAAACCAGACTCGGTTATCACAGTGGCGGCCAGAAAGAAACTCGCCAACCCCTCCTCACCGTTGTCGGCACCACCGGATAAGGACGGACGTAAACTGGAAGCCATGGGCAGGAAAGTATCATCTTCTGCATCGCTTACAATCAGAGCGGGCAATGCGCTGGCCATGACCGCAAGGTTCGATCGCGAGCTTTGGCTCCGCATGTCTAAATTGGCGAAACAATTACCACCAGAACTCCAGGAGGAGGCAAAATCGATAATCGCGGATGGTGAAGCAACATCGGATCACATGATCGACGCAGCGGTTGACGTGGCCGAATCAGGCTTCAGGCAGATGGCGCACGGCACAGTGCTCAGAAGGCAGGCCTGGATGAAGGCTACTAACTTTAGACCTGAAGTCCAGGTGCAGATATTAGACATGCCGTTTGGGAATCAAGACAGACACGGACACAGCCAGAGCCATCAGTTCTTTAAAGGACAAAAGTAAGGACCATCGGTCTTTTCGTCCCTTTAGAGGCTCATCTTCCAAGTTCAGAGGATACGGTCGTTCCTCGTATGGTCAAAAAGCACAAGGCGGCACGTACCAAGACAATAAATATCAGTCATCCAACAGATACGCCCATAAAGGCAGACGTGGCTCTGCCCAAGGGAAGTCACAAGGCAAGCAAAACTGACGACCAATTTTTTTCCCCTCTTCACCACACCCCGGTGGGGGGGAAGGGTGAGCCAGTTATTCCAGCGCTGGCAATCAATTACATCGGACAAATGGGTGTTGCAGGTGATCCAAAAGGGTCACACCTTAGAATTTCTGGACCAACCTCCTTCCCTGCCTCCAACATCTCGCAGAGTGCATATGCTAAGACAGGTCATGTCCGAAGTGCAAAAACTGCTCCAGAAGGCAGCAGTAGAACCAGTTCCTTATTCTCAGAGGGGAAAAGGTTTCTACTCCCGATTCTTCCTCGTCAGAAAGAAAAACGGTCAATGGAGACCCATCTTGGACCTGAGGGCACTCAACAAATTTATCAAGCGCATAACATTCAAGATGGTAGCTTTACAAGGGGTGCTACCTTGGTTAAACAAGCACGACTTCTTAGCCACTTTAGACTTGGAGGACGCATACTTCCATATACCGATCCATCCAGCGCACAGGCAGTTCCTCAGGTTAACGGTGGGAGAGCTTCACTTTCAGTTTCAAGTGCTCCCGTTCGGGCTAAAATCGGCTCCGAGAGTTTTCACAAAATGCTTGGCGCCGGTAGCGGCAAGTCT
Organism: Ambystoma mexicanum; assembly: GCF_040938575.1. Lineage (NCBI taxonomy): Eukaryota > Metazoa > Chordata > Amphibia > Caudata > Ambystomatidae > Ambystoma > Ambystoma mexicanum. Next base: position 738,063,255 of record NC_090921.1, on the reverse strand, counting down.
CAGGAGGGCAGGAACGGACGTTTTTCCATACCTGGACAATTGGCTGATAAAGGCAAGTTCCGCTGCAAAGGCTCGCTCGGCAGTGTCGAGGACTGTCAACCTCCTAAAAGAGTTAGGTTTCTGCATAAACCAGACAAAGTCCTGCCCCGTTCCCAGCAAGGTAGCTCTCTTCCTGGGAGCCGAACTCGATACCAGCATTCCCAGAGTGAGGCCATCCGCAGAAAGAATAGCAGCGATTCTACGCTCAACTTCGAACTTCCTACAGAAAAAGACAACATCCGTACGCTCTTACAAATCCCTATTGGGCATGATGTCATCATGCATATTCCTCATACCGAACTGCAGGCTTCGCATGAGACCTGTGCAGGAAGCTCTGGACCACCAATGGAAACAAGCTTTCGGAGGCTGGGAAGACATTGTCCAGATTCCATCGACATTGCACAAGGCCCTTCGATGGTGGAATGTTCCGAGGAATCTTCTGCAGGGGATGCCGTTTCAAGCACCGACATCGACCCTTCTGCTGAGGACGGACGCTTCCTTATCAGGTTGGGGCGCTCATCTTGCGGACCTCCAAACCAAGGGCTCTTGGTCGACACAAGAGTCCCAGCTCCACATCAACGTGTTAGAGCTCAGGGCCGTAAGGTTGGCGCTGAAAGCCTTCCTACCGGTGATAGCTGGTCAAGTTCTTACAGTCCAGACAGACAACACGACCTCCATGCACTATACAAACAAGCAGGGAGGCACGAGGTCACAGATCCTGTCGCAAGAAGCCCAACAGCTTTGGGCATGGGCCTTGCACTACGGGGTGCAGATCAGGGCAGAGCATCTTCCAGGAGTGGACAATGTCCTAGCGGACAGGCTAAGCAGAGAATACACAGCGTCCCACGAGTGGGAGCTGGACAAAAAAGAAACCCAACGGATATTTGCCTTATGGGGCCATCCGCAGATCGACCTTTTTGCCACCAGGAACAACAAAAAATGCAAGAAATTTGCTTCAAGATACCCGGAGCACCAATCACTGGGAGACGCGTTCTCAGTGAATTGGTCGGGGAAGTTCCTCTATGCCTTCCCACCCATTCCCCTCATGTCGAGGGTACTTCGCAGGGTAAAAGAACAGGATTGTTCTTTGATTCTAATTGCACCGGATTGGGCACGGCAAGTCTGGTACCCGACGCTGAGGCATCTATCCTGTCAACCCCCGATTCGTCTCAAGACACATCAATATCTACTGACACAACAGAACCGCAAGGTCCTCCACCACGACCCGAGGAGCCTGTCTCTCAAAGCATGGTTCCTGAGCAGCGCAAACTGATGCACCTAAAGTTACCATCAGAATGCTGGGATATCATCAGGGCCGCTAGAGCCCCGTCCACGCAAGTCACCTACACCAGGAAATGGACCAGGTTTTCCAAATGGTGCGAGACCTCTGCAATCGATCCCCTCACGGCCTCGGTTAATCAGATTCTGCCCTACTTGTTGCACCTGGCTAAGTCAGGGCTCTCACTGTCCTCTATCAAGGTCCATCTGTCAGCCATAGCGGCTTACACAGTAACCGCGGAGACGCAAGCCTTACTTTCCTTACCAGCGGTTAAAATCTTCCTGAAAGGACTGATGCGTACTTATCCGCCTACACCTACACAAGTTCCGGACTGGAGCCTCAACACCGTCTTAACAGCCCTCATGCAACCTCCCTTCGAACCCATACACAGATGCGAAATGAAATTCTTGTCCTGGAAGACATCTTTCCTGATGGCCATCACATCAGCCAGAAGGATCAGTGAGTTACAAGCTTTGTCTTCTGAACCCCCGTTTACTTTGTTCCAGAAGGACTGCGTCATCTTAAGGCCTCACCCGAAGTTCCTCCCCAAGGTACTTTCGGAGATGTCGTTCACTGAGCGCATTGTTTTACCAACCTTTTTCCAGAATCACGCTTCTGAAGCGGAAAGAACATTACATTCTCTAGACGTTGCTAGAGAGTTGAAGTTTTACTTGCAAAGAACCAAGGAGTTCCGCTCCTCAAACCGGCTATTCACTTCTTTCTTTGGCCGTACCAAGGGTCAGCATATATCTAAACAAAGTCTGGCACGCTGGGTATCGTCCTGCATCACCCACTGCCATCAGTTGAAAGGCGACCCTTTAACTAGACCGCCGTCTGCGCACTCCACCAGAGGAAGGGCGGCGTCAACAGCATTCCACGCAGGGGTGGCATTGAAGGACATATGCAGAGCCGCCACGTGGAGCACTCTGCATACTTTCGCCAAACACTACTGCCTGACTGAAGATACCAACAAAGAAGCTGCAGTTGGACAGGCAGTGCTCCGCCATCTCTTTTTATAAGGTAGGACCAGCCTCCTTTCCCACCTTTCCCGAAGTATGTAACCGTTGTGTTGCTGCATGGTAAAGGTTTGATCAGAAATATGTTTTTTCTATATTTATGCATATATATATATAATGGTGGCATGTTTTAACTGCTTGGTATTCTATTCAAGCATCTGAATCTATGAAAGATCCAATGCTGGAGAAGTCTTAGTTACTTACCTGTAACTGTATTTCTCCAGCATTGGTATCTTTCATAGATTCACATGCGCCCGCCCGCCTCCCCTGAGAGGCTGCTTCTATGCTCGGCATCCATCATACTGTAATCTCTACGGTTCAAAATCTAAAGATGGCTGCCGGGGGCGGAGCTTAAGCCCTGCCACCTCATTGGCTGGGGCCATAAAGGACCAAAGTGAGGTGGAGGGACTACACAATGAAATGGCTCATAGGCCATAATGGGCTATGTACATGCACTGCTAGGTAGCAATGTGTGTATATTTAATAAAAAAAAAAAATTATTATTAAATTTATCACCGAGGATTCCCAGTCTGACGACGGGGAATATTCAAGCATCTGAATCTATGAAAGATACCAATGCTGGAGAAATACAGTTACAGGTAAGTAACTAAGACTTCCAGAACAATATTGACTCCGAAAAGTATGTAGTTCGTAAGAGTTCACATGTCTGACTTTCACTCTTGTCCGATTCCTTGCAGTTTGCAGCTTGACCCCAGTGAAGAGTTCCTCGTGGTAGCTGACGAAGTTTTGGTAAGGATTTGGCTTATCCTACACAGTTCAATAAAATAAGGCCAGAATGTAACCTGTTGCTTGCTCCCTTATTCAGGTGTGGAGAGAAAATATGAAGTTTGGGGAATAATGCCTCTGGCGGTAAAATTAGGTAAGTCTATTGCAGTGAGAAGAGTTCCCCTTGTTTGTCCCTTTGTCTCACCTTGTTGTCCTTTTGTTCCCCTTAGGGGCGGGGTATGGCGAGGATGCAATGGAGACTGCGCCGACCCCTGAAGAGGAATAGTACCTCCGGCGGTAATCGGGTAAGTCTATGGGGGTAGTTACTACTGCCTCTGTTTAGTCCCTTGGCTCACCTTTGCTGTTCTTGTGTTCCCCTTAGGTGCCAGAGTGCGGCGGGAACGTGCAGAAGCATGCGGTGGGTCGTGAGGATGCTGCGAAGGCCGGTGAGTTCAGCGCGGCGCTGCAGCAGGCGAGGCGGCGCGCGTAAAATGCTACTTTCTTCCAGCTCGAAGGCGCGGTGGATCCGGAATTCAGGTAAGGATCGAAGGTTTTGCTCTTATTCTAACCTTTTCTCCTTCTGTTCCTTCCTTTTTCTAGGAGCTGCAGACTCGAGGCGGGCGTGGCAGAAGACTGGATGCAGGCTTGCAGACACAGTGAACGTTACGCTGCTGGATGCAGAATAACGCGAAGCGTGTGCTGCTCTTTGAGCGTGGTTTAAATAGCCTCCAAAGTAGTCCCAGGTAAGTATTCCTCCCCAGCCCCACCGAGTAAAAAATAGTCCCTAGGTAAAATAGTCCCTTCCAAGCCTCATTTGGCTTGGAGCTCTGCAGGATGGTCTGCATCAGGTAAGCTTGCAGCATTGTCTGCATCAGGTAAGTTCTACTCTATGAGCCTGGCGCCATAGGTACCAGGACCGCACCCAAAGAGCCCCTAGCAGGGGTTTTTGGGCTTGCTCAAAATAACGTGATGCCTGCTTCCGGGGTTGCTGGACCTGGTCTGGTTCCCCGGGGTAGGCATCATGACACCTGGACTCGGAAGGAGCAGGAATACCACATCAACTGGTTGGAGCTGAACGCCATCTGGCTAGCGCTCGGAGCATTACTCCCACTTCTCAGGGGCAAGGTTGTCCTCATCTAGAAAGACAACTCGACCAGCATGTACTAGGTCAACAAGCAGGGAGGCACCAGATCCCCTCCTCTGTGCAGACTGGCGATCAGCATGTGGGAATGGGCCTTGGAAAACTAAATTTACGTCTCGGCCGTCCACCTCCCAGGGGAATGCAACCTGGAGGCAAACAGGCTCAGCAGGCTGGGAGCGGACAATTACGAGTGGCAGCTAAACAACCTTGTTACTCAGGAGATCTTCCACAGGTGCGGTCACACCCAGGTGGATCTCTTTGCCCCCTGGCACAATAAGAATTGTCCCCAGTTCGCATCCTGGCAGGGGCAGGGCGAAGCATTTCACCTACAGTGGTCCGGCATGAAAGCCTATGCCTTTTTGCCCACTCTCCTGATCCACAGGGTAATTTGCAAGATCAAGGAGTCTCACAGACTCCTCATCATTCTGATAGCTCCCTGGTGGCCGGCCAGGCCATGGTTTTCGGAGCTCCTCAGCCTCTCGGAGGTGCCACCCATACACCTTCCGACGGGCCCAGCACATCATCTGGCACAGCAGGGGGGCAGAATCATCCACCCCGCTCCAGGGAAACCAGCCCTCACAGCGTGGTACCTGAGCAGGTAACGCTTCGGCACCTCAGCCTCTCAGAGGCCAATCTGGAGATCATACCGGGCGCCAGGAGCAAAGCCACCAGGGCCCAGTACAAGAGCAAATGGACTAGGTTCTGCCACTGGGCAGACTCCAAGGGAATTGACCCCTTGGCCTACAATTTGGATGACATGCTCTCCTTTTCGGGGCACCTCACTCATTCGAGAGTACAGGTCGACACCTGCTGTACTTACCTTGCAGCCATGGGGGCTTACAGGAACTCAGAGGAAGGCATGTTTTCCTCTTCCAACCCTATCGTCAAAAAACATCTGACTGGTCTCGCTAGGCTCTACCCGCCCGTCAAGAGACCGCACCCTGTGTGGGACCTTAATATAGTCTTGGGTGCCCTGGCGCACAAACCATTCAAGCCAATGGCTTCTGTGAACATTAGGCTGGTCACCATCAAGACGACCTTACTAGTCGGGCTTACCTCGGCTCGCATAGTCAGCAAGATTCAGGCGATGGTTGCCTCAAACTATATACCACCTTTCACAAGGACAAGGTAGTCATGCAGACGCACCCGGCATTTCTGCCCAAGGTTCCATCTGCATTTCACTTGAACGAGGAAATAGTCCGTCCTACGTTCTTTCCCGATCCCAAGGACAAAGCACAGAGTGCTGCACTGCCTGGATGTCCGGCATGCCCTAAAATTCTACTTGGACAGGACCAAGTCCTTCCACAAGTCGGAATCCCTGTTTGTCACGTTTGGCGGCTCAAGGCCTCTAAGGCTTCCATATCTCGCTGTATGGTCTCTGCCATCAAAGAAGCGTATGAGGGTCAGCACAGCCACTCCTGGCCAACATGCATGCCCACGCAGTCAGGGCCAAGGCAACGGCCATCTCATTCCGACGCCACGTCCCTTGGCAAGTCATAAGCAGGGCGGCCACTTGGGCCTCTCCCTCGGCTCTCTGCGAGCATTACTGTTTGGATGCCGGCTTTAGATCTGATGCCGCTTTCGGACAGGCGGTTCTCAGGAACCGATTTGCTTAAGGAGGGGTCTCCTCTCCACCCTAGGACTACAATCAGTTGTAATCGCCCATACAGTATGGAGGAAAGGGGACGGAACGTAAGAGTAATTATAAGTTACTCAACGTAGTGACTAACATACTCTTAGTCCATATTCCCCTTTCCTCCATACGTCCCACCAACCTCCCCCCTAATAATACTGGTGTCATTAGGCAATGTTAGATCTATCGTCGACACGTCAATGGGGACTGAGGTGTGGCGCTAGAGGGCGGATTCAGGGCAGCACATACTCCCTGGGCTGCGCCCCCACACGCCTCTAAATTTAAAGGGGAAGAAGGTTTTTTTCTGGTGAAAAAGGTTCTGTCTCCCATCAGTATGGAGGAAAGGGGACTATGGACTAAGAGTACGTTAGTCACTACGTGAGTAATTTATAATTTTTACTCTACTGGTCCGTAATCTGTGTCACATTGGACCCCTCTATCATTTTCACATCATATAGCCACAACTGCTCGTACCTCTTATTTCTTTAATCTACGTGAGACGTGAACTTTCCTCTCTGTGAGGAAGGCATGGTATTGAGCAGTCGAAGCAGACACAATGGATGCACGTTTCAAAAACCATTATTTACATTGGGATGGTAAAATTCCTAACTGGCCCTCACTCTAAAATGGGAGTTATCTCGACTATTAAACAAAATCAAATACGTCCAAGTCAGCCTAGTCAAAATAAAAAGACGCATACTAAAAAACCTAACCTTGCCCTCCTTCTTAGAATAACAAATGTGTTAAGGGAATACAAAATTAAAATAGTGTCTCAAAAGGAAATGTCAGAATGGCTTCAGCACCATCTCCCTTCCCCAGGTTCAACCCTACAAGGACAAGAGAGTCTCTAAAAACAAAGGATAGGTAGGTGGCACAGTTCTGTCAGTCTTGCACACTTTGGCTTACTCCTATTTCTTTTCACTGCGCAAGACTTTTGAAGCTGCAAGGAATTTACATAGGCCTCTGCATGACCACTTCGACCTCTTTCGACAATCCTTCAATTCAGAATCAATAACATCTTGTGGCACCAATACTTGGTACTTATGATTCTCACTCTTTTAGTCTGCCCTCTTGACATTTTCAAATGTTAATGTGTAATACCAATACCTCTTGCTATTTACAGTTCTTATTCTCCTTTAGTTCTTCTTTAGTTCATATTCAACACCAATTGCCTCTTGGTATTTGTACTTTTTATTCGTAGTTCTTATTCTTTCACTTGCCTTCTTCTTGGCCTTTTCCCAAAGTTCTTATATTTAACTTTTGCCCTCTTGGCATATTTCGCAGTCCACAAATGTAATTTCTGCTTATTAAACTTTCTTTCCTTATTGCGGTTTCCCATGATCGCTGCTTGTGATATCTTTCAAAATTCCAAAACATTTAATGGACACTTTCGAATGTGCAACTTCATCTTGCAGGACCACTCTGCTACTTGGTATCGTTGTCTTTCAACAATTGTTCTCTTCATTCGCGTTGCATCGGCACACACGCAACTTTCAAATTAGGCACTTCCCACTAACATCAACCAGACTTTTGTTTCCCGCGATAACTCACCGGCTATGTTAATTGGATTTCTTTCATCGCTTTCCTGCTGCTCAAGGCCATTACCAACGCCTCTTCTGCTCCTCCCCAACTCCGCCGCGAGGGTCGCAGGATGCTTTCTGGCAACGTAAGGGTTTCTTTCCTCTGCTCGCTCGGCTTTGCTCTACAAATGCTCATGGCCTCCCGAAAGCATGATATCTTGCCTGACTTTCTCTTGATCCTCAACTGTCGATCGGCCCGTTGGCCTTCCACAGCCTGGTTCGCATCAGCCTCGTAAGAACTGCTCCTACTTGTACCCAGCCTCGCTCAAAGTGTGCCTGTGCACGCCACCTTTTATCTTCTGAGGGAGTGTTAATAACTGTCAGGTGTACATTATTACAGCTATGTGCCTAACTCTGCCTAGCCTCCTTACAGGGGCAGGGCTAATACAAGTCAGGGGCGGTAATCTTTCTAAGCTCATTCCTCATTTTCCTTGGTGCAGTACGTTTGTCAAGGTAAAGTGGGGAGGAATTATGGGAGTTCTAGTTTCCCATAAAATAAGCAGGGATAAGAGATACCATGTCTCACCATTGGGTGCTTCTCCCCCACTTCCCGAGGACCCCCTACCCAGGTGATGCTCCCTCGCTTGTCCACCCCCAGGGCCGTGATCCAACAGTGATGGTCCTTCTCACCCCCCCCCCCCCCTAACCGAGTACAGGATGCCTGGAGATTAGGTTGTGAAACACCCTCTAGTTTTCACATCTCCGTCCATGCCACCAAACTGCTCATCTCTTCCTATAGTCTCTCCTGCATTGACTACTGTTCTGTGCTTCCTGTAGGCTATCCCTTTTCGTAGTTTACTTCACTTCATTCTGTCTTGAATTCTGCAATTGTATCCTCTTTTCTTTATCTCCACGATCCTATATCGCACTTTCTGCCCATCTCATTCCTTTGACTCCAGTCTTTTCCATTATCTCGCTATTGTTTTTAATGCTACGGTAGCCAACCCCCTCCCCCCTTCACCTTTGTGCTCTAGTATCTCCTTACTGTCCTCCTTGTTGTCGCTCTCAACACTTACACCTTCTTTCGGTCCCTTCTTGCTCCCATTCCTTTTGTCTTCTTGCTCCCAAACTCTGGAACTCTCTTCTTCCTGACATTCGTTCCTCCACCTCACTCCACATCTTCTGTAACAGGTTAAAAGCTAATCTTTTCTTCTCTTTCAGCTAATTGATCTCCATTCCGTTATTAATCTGTACCTCCATTGGTTCATTTATTGTACCGTCCTTTATATTCTGTGCAGCACTTTGGTAAGAGTACTTTATAAATGTCCATAAAATACTAATTACTGTGGTTATCTGCAAACCCTTGAATATTAAAAACACTTCCCATTCCCCTGCCACTACATGTGCATCCCCTTTTCCTTTTCTGCCTCCACTGACGGTGTAAATCCATCCTACCTGCTCCTTCCCCTGCTGTTTCTGCACTATTCTTTCCAATAGCGTCTTGGGAATGCTACTACCTGAATCACGCAGGATTCCCATGTAAGACCAAAAACGTTCTGCCCCCAAACATTCGTCAGCCAGCACCAAGTTTCCAACCGTTATCTCCTCTTTCCCCTTCCCCTTTCCAGATGTAAAACCACCACTTTCCCTACTTCAAACATCATTTTGGCCATTTATCGTTTTGGGGTTTTTTCGTGGGATTACTGAAAAAAATCCCTCATCAAGCAGAAAAATTGCAGCATCGTTTCTCAAAAGCCTCTGTGTAGCAATGCACCATTGGCGATATATATAAAAAAAATTGGAACAGAGGAACCCCCTCTACATAAAATGTTATAAAAATTACTGGTTAGATTTAAACCAAAACAAAAAAGGAATATCTGTGCTACTTTGTGCCCAACTTGTTTATTTGGTGCTGTGTTAAATGTATTCAATGGAAGCACCTTTTCTCCAGGGGAAAATAAATTGGAGGTTATTTTTTTTCCTTTTCTGAATAACGTTTGAACAGTTTATCGAATTCTCCACAAAATGTCCAGTTTGTGGGTTGGGTGCGAGGTGAAATACCTGAGATTTCTTTGTGTGAATTTCAACCAAATCTCTAAATTTATGCAGCCAGTCAAACGTTATTGTCAATAGAATTTTCTGAAAATGTCATTGCAAATTGGTTTTGACTTAACTATGGGGCGGTGACCACCAAGTCTATAAGTGCACTGTAGTGTATATTTTGTTCGAGGGGATTTGGTCCTCCAACGTATTCCATATCTGACAGGTAATCACCACAGCTGTGCTGCTTTGGAAAATTTTCGGCATCTGTGTCCTGCGTCGATGACGTCGATACGCTGTCCTCTAGGGCCTCCGTCGAGCCGACGTCACCGGATGTTATAAGCAGGACGCAAGACACCCATAGCCTCGGTCCAGTTTTTTCCACAAACGTGTTCGCTTCGGAGATCTCAGCGCGCCTCGGTTCTGAGTTCTTCGAACCAGTTTGTTTGTGAAGATTTCCTGATGTCTTCTACCCCGCGGCCGGGTTTCAAGAAGTGTTGGTACTGCGGTTCCAAGATGTCGCTGACGGACCCGCATGACGCCTGCCTCTGGTGCCTCGGTGAGGACCACACCACGGACGATTGTGACGATTGCCAGTCGTTAACATCGAAGGCCTTGCGGGAGCACAAGAAGCTTTCTGTCGGTAAGGTGTCCAAGCCCCGGAAGTCGAAATCCACTGGGCTTTCGACTGACAATTCGAGGGGCGACTCTCTGCATCGTCGGCGTAAGTCCAGGGGGGGGGGTCTCGGTCCCGGAGTGGGTCCCGCCATTCTTTGAGGCACTCACGGAAGCGCCGTCACTGGTCGCCTTCCCCGTTCTCGTCCGAGGACTCCGCCCAAAGCATTCCTCTCCTGCGGAATGGGATTTGTTTCATAAGGAGAAGATGGTGATTTTTCAGTCTCAGGGCTCTGTTCCGTCCGTGCCGTCGAAAGACGCTGGCAGGGAACGTGCTAGAGACACCGTTCGCACACCTTTGGGTAGGCGCGATCACCGGGAACCTTCAAGGTCCCAGTCGGACAAGGTGGATCGCTTTAGCCTTGCCCGCTCCAGGTCCCGGTCCTCGACGCAATCGAGACCGTCGGAGCCTGTGAGGTCTTCGAAGAAAATGTTGACGCCTTCGGCGCCAAGACCGTCGAAGGACTCTCTGGAGGCTCCGCCTCCGAGGAGGCCATTGGCGCCAAGGCTGTCTAAGGACACGCTTGGGGCTCTGCCCTCGAGGCCTGTGTCGAAGCCATCGGCGCCACGCTCGACGCCGATTCCGTCGACACATTTCGAGGAGGATTTCCCGGAGGTGCCCCGGAGACCGGTGGAAACCCTGAGGAAGGCTCTGGCCAAGTCCAAACACGTGCCTTTTTCTGTGCCCTCATCGAAGGATTTGTTCCAGCCTCTTGACTATATTTCTGAGGTGGATGAAGGGTCTGATGAAGGTCTGGTTCCTGAGGAGGTTCCTGATGACCTATTATCTGGTCATAGCCAGTTAGAAGACCTGCGTCAGTCTTTGCATGACGCCAGTGGTCTGGACACTCCCCCGGAGGTTGAGTTTGGCAGGGCAGAGCCGGGTACGCATGCTGAATCCTCGTACCGGCGCCTCATGTCGCGGGTGACGGAGTACTTGGGGTGGTCTGCGCCACCAGGGGATTTTCTGCAGGATGACCTGAGAGACATCTTGGAGCAAGGTCCACCAGCTGACCCGGTACTGCCATTCCATATGGCCTTGCAAAGAAGGGTGGCAGCGGCTTGGACTGCTCCGGAGAGTCTCCCGGCAGTGGGCAAATCTTTGCCGAATAAATACCGTCCTGCCATTAGCGACCCCAGCTACTTGACTACGCACCCCACTCCGGAGAGTTTAGTGTTGCAGGCAGTTACGGCCATGGCAAAACAGGCGTTGTACCCTACCATCCCTCCTGATAGGGACGACAAGCGTTTTGATGGCTAGGCGAAGAAAGTGTTTTCTTCAGTGGGTATGGCAGCCAACTCTGTGTGTACCTTAGCATGTTTCACTCATACTCTGTGGAATTGTCTTTTTGGCAGCTGAACATATTCCTGAAGGGGAGGAACGGGATGGCTTTCTTGATCTTTTTCAGGATGGCAAGGATGCCATGTGTGAGGCCGTTCAGTCGGGTCTGGCCATGGCAGATTGTGTCAGCCGGTCCATGGCGGCGAGCACCGTAATACGCAGATTTTCGTGTTTGCGGAAGTCGGGGTTTACTCCTGATGTGCAAGCCCGGCTTCTCAACATGCCCTTTGATGGTGTACATCTTTTTGGCAGCAAGGCTGATGAGAGCCTTGAGAGGTTGCAGACCTCCAAAGCTGCAGCGAAGTTGTTGAGTGCTGCAGTTCACCAACCTCTGCCTTTTCGTCCTAGGGGACAGCAATGGAGGGGAGGTTCCTTTCGGTACTACTCTTCCTTTGGTAGATCGAGAGGGGCTGCAAGTCAAAGGGGCCACCGTAGGAGTGCCAGAGTTGGAAAACGAGGTACTCGAAGTGCCAAGGCTGCCCGGACAATTGCCTCTTTACCCTCAGGCAATGCCGCAGCCGCTTCAGCTCAGTCATGAGGCCATGTCCCATGGTTCACCGGTTGGGGGAAGGCTGGCGCAACATCTTGTAGAATGGTGTGCCATTACTTCAGATGTGTGGGTTCTGGAGATCATAGCCCACGGCTACTGTCTTCCTTTCCGGCAGAGGCCTCACGACAATCCATCAGGGAATCTCTCTTTGAAGAGTCCGGATCTGCTCCTTGCGCAGGAAATCAAATCCCTGCTGGAGAAAGTCGCCATAGAACTGGTGCCTGTAGCGGAGAGGAACAAGGGATGGTATTCCCCTTATTTTTTTATTTTGAAGAAAGACGGGGGATTGAGACCCATCATGGACTTGCGTGGTTTGAACAGGCTCCTCAGGAAGGACAAGTTCAAGATGGTTACTCTCTCTCAAGTCCTCCAGGCCCTTCAACTTCAGGACTGGTTGGTGTCTCTCGATCTCTAGGACGCTTATTTTCATGTGTCGATTCATCCCAAGCACAAGAAGTTCCTGAGGTTCGCGGTTGGCGACTCACATTTTCAGTTTTGGGTCCTGCCGTTCGGGTTGACCTCTGCCCGAGGGTCTTCACCAAGCTCATGGTGGTGGTGGCAGTGCATCTCAGGAAAGGAGGGATTCACGTCTACCCCTACTTGGACGATTGGTTGATCAGGGTGTGCTCTCCCGAGCAAGTCCTGGATCATCTGTCAGTCACCTGCCACTCCCTTCACAAGCTGGGCTTCTCCCTCAACTTAAAGAAGTCCCACTTGACGCCAACCCAGCGGCTCCTGTAAATCGGAGCAGTGCTCGACACATCCCTGGGGCAGTGTTTCCCTCCCCAGTTGAGGGCTCATCACATTCTGTAGATGGTGCACAAGTTTCAACATGCCCAGAGTCTCCCGGCGTTCGAGTTCTTGAGGTTGCTCGGCCTCATGGCATCCTGCATTCTTCTGGTGCCAGAGGCCAGGTTGCGGATGAGATCTCTGCAATGGGCTCTCAAGCTCCAGTGGTCGCAGTCCTCCGGCAGGATGTCGGACCCCGTTCAGGTGCTGCCCTCGGTTGCCCAGGATCTTCTGTGGTGGGCCGTCGAAGGCAATCTGATCAAGGGGGCTCCATTTTGGCTACCCTGGCCGGAGGTAACGACCGTGACGGACACGTCCCTCACGGGATGGGGAGCTCATGCCAACGAGTTTCCAGTCAGCGGTCGTTGGTCTCCGTCAGAGTCCAGACTCCATATCAATCTGTTGGAGCTGAGGGCCATCAGGCTAGCCCTGAAGGCTTTTCTGCCTTCTGTGAGAGGGAAGAATGTCCTGATCCTGACGGACAACAAAGTGGCCATGCACTACCACTAAAAAGGGGGGAGGGAAGCAGGGTCTCTCCCTCTGTGCAGAGAGGCGATGCAGCTCTGGTTCTGGGCCATCCAGCAGGAAATTTCAATCTCAGCAGTTCATCTGGCCTGAGACGAAAACGCGGCGGCGGACGCTCTGAGCAGGCAGAGCACAGTCTCTCATGAGTGGGAGCTGGCTCAGGAGGTTCTGCTGGACATCTTCGCCCTTTGGGGGACCCCACAAGTGGATCTCTTCAACATCAGTGTCAACCGGAAATGCGAAAGATTCTGCTCGCCGGAATTTCTTCCAAGAGGAGCCTTGGGGGACGCGTTCGTAGTGGAGTGGTCCTTCCCGCTGTTGTACGCGTTTCCTCCAGTCCCTGTCATTCTGCAAGTGCTACGGAGGTTACATCGGTTTGGTTCCTGTATGATCCTCATTGCTCTGACATGGGCCAGGAGAACGTGGTTCCCGGACCTTCTCGACATGTCCATCTGCCCTCCACGCAGTCTTCCCTACCGAGACAATCTGCTCTCATGGGAGGGGGGGGTCAGGTTCTCCATCCAGAGGTCAAGTCCTTCAACCTTCATGCTTGGCTTCTGAAAGGTTGAGGTATAAGGATTGGGACCTCCCTGAAGATGTGATGGAGGTGTTGCTTTCGGCCAGAAGGCCCGCAACAAAGTCCCTGTACCGTTGCCGTTGGAGAAAGTTCTGCGACTGGTGCAGGGTTAAGAATGTGGATCCTTTTTCATGTGCCATTCCTGTGGTTCTCTTTTTTGCTTTCGTTAGCCCACAAGGGCCTGCAAGTAGGTACCATTAAAGGTTACCTGGCGGCGCTGTCCATATTTAAGCGCTTGTCTGAGGAGTGTTCTTATTTTAGATTCCTTTGATTTCTCAGTTTCTCAAAGGGCTAACTAATGTGTTTCCTCCGTCACCTTTCCAGGTGCCCGGTTGGGATTTGAACATGGTTCTAAAATTCCTAATGGGAGTTCCATTTGATTTTATATTCTTGCCCTTTGAGACTAACCTTGAAAACTGTATTTTTAGTTGAGGTTACTTCCGCTCGCAGAGTGAGTTAGATGCAGGCACTTTCTGTTAAGCCACCCTTCACTGTGTTTCTTAAGGACAGGGTTGTCCTTAGGGTTTGTCCTTCCTTCCTTTCTTCCGAAAGTTGTATCGGAATTTCATTTAAGCCAGGTCATTCTTCCGGTGTTTTATCCTCCTCTGCATGCTGGTAAGGAAGAGGAGAGGCTCCATAGGTTGGATCCCAGGAGAGCTTTAAGTTTCTACATTTCACGCATGTTCCGGGTCAGAGTGGACGATCAGCTCTTTTTAGGATACGCTGGAAGGCATTTGGGACAAGCTATGACTAAGCAGGCTTTGTCTCGATGGATTATCTTGGCAAGTTCTGAATGTTACCGGTTGGCGGGTAAGGACCCTTCGGTAGACTTACGGGCCCATTCTACTAGGGGTATGGCTGCCTCTACTGCTCTGTAGAGGGGTGTTCCCATTCGTAACATTTGTGAAGCAGCCACATGGGCTTCGGTCCATACTTTTGCAAGACACTACTCCCTACATTCTATCCATGGGCAGGATCTGGCCTTTGGCAAGGCGGTCCATTATTCTGCAGTTTAATTGGGCATTCTAAATTTCTAAATTTTTCCCTCCTCCATACGTTGGTACTGCTTTGGGAGTCTGTCATAGATATGGAATACGTCGGAGGAACAAACCCCCTCGAAGAACAAGTTACTTTCTTACCTGGTAACGTTCTTTCGATGGGATGTTCCGACGACGTATTCCATATCGCTCCCTCCCTCCCTGCCTGCCCCGCTACAGAATTTCTTATGCGATTGCAGCTTACGTTTCCGCAAGGCTTTCTATGGTCATACTGGCAGAAGATTGGTGCCCCACCTTCTGGGGAAAAAACTACAACTGAGGCTACGGGCGTTGTGCGTCCTACTTATAACATCCGGTGACGTCAGCTCGATGGAGGCCCTCGAGGACAGCGGATCGATGTCATCGACGCAGGACGCAGGCACTGAAAATTTTCCGAAGCAGCACAGCTGTGGTGATTACCTGTCATAGATATGGAATACATTGTTGGAACATCCCATCGAAAGAACGTTGCCAGGTAAGAAAGTTACTTGCTTAGTGTGATTCAAAAGTATAATAGTGTATTTTTTACACTTGGTGTGCAGTCATTCTCCAATTGCTGTTAACTGTACTCCCTCACCAGCCCCATCTCCCCTGAAGTCTGCATTACTGCTTTCCCTATGTTACCTTGTGAGAGAATCTTGCCTACCAAGTAGATTGATCTCCTAGAACCCTCCCACACACCTGGTTCTGGAAATCCCTCCTCATACAGAAGAAACCCCCTTTCATTCTATTGACCCCCCTTCCCTATCCCCCAATCAACCGTGTGGCATTTGTTCTTCACTAGCCCACATATCTGTATAAGAGGACTGACCGAGAGCAAGTGAGACGTGTGGCTGTGCCCGCAAGGATTTTATATGTTAAAGATGTGTTTTGAAACTGCTGTGGTTGAACTTTTTCATTTACAAGACTGCACCATGGCCTTTCATAAAAAGTGTAACTTTGCAAACTCATTTCATTTCTGCTCTTTTGTTCGTGCGTGTTAGCTCATCTTTGTAACCGTGAAGTCCTTAAATTCAAATGAATCCAGGAACGTATGTGTAGTCATTTTGCATTATAGCTTTTAACAAGATACATTTTATGAATAAGAGGGTGTTTACAGTGTGGACCTAAAGTATTTCTCACTACTCCTTGTCTCCCCCTCAGGTTCCCATCTGCCTTGCTTTCATGGCTCCAGCACCATTCGTAACCTTAAGGAGCGATTCCATATGAACATGACAGAAGAACAGCTGCAGCTGTTGGTTGAGCAACTGGTTGACGGTAGCATGCGGTCCATCACCACCAAGCTGTACGATGGCTTCCAGTACTTGACAAATGGCATCATGTGATCGTCTATCCGTAGTGCAAGACTCCCCATAATGGGTGCTGGATGCTAACCTGCTCACCGTTACCAAGGGAAGCAAGATCTTCTCCTCCAATGGGGGGAGTGTGCTTCATGCCTGGAGTTGGAAGGGCATGCCTTATTAGGCCTTTTTACTGGTCTGTTTTTAGAAATGCATTTTGAAAAATGATGAATTTCAGCAAAAGAAAGGATCATGTTGTAATTGTGGGCACCCTTTCGTTGGGAAGATCCTGAGAGAGAGATGGTGCCATCACTCTCTGAAAAAGACTTGAAAGGATGTCCGCCCTCTTTCTATCACAGTATTATGCCTGCGATCTTCCAGACTCATCCCACTAGTGTTTTGGACTCCTGAATTCCTGTCAGATGGTCCAGCCAATCATGCTTCTGGCCTTTTGCCTGCGTTTTCCTGAAGCAACTCATTGTGGGCTAGTCTTATATCGGACTTCCTCTTTCCTGCACTATCAGCATTAGTACCCCATTCATCTTTGCACATAATCACGAAATACTCCTTCGGAGTGGACCAGTATGTCACACAATACATTGTATGTAGCTGAAGCATTCTGTATAAAGCCCACCAATGGCAGTGGGGTACTGTGAATTAAATGCCCAGCTTTCCTGCGTTTGTGATGTCGCAGCACACTTGGAGCAGTTGCCAGGAGGTAGTCTCAGAATGCTCCCTCAAGCATGTTCATCAATGCTTTCAATATCATGAGGATGAACCTCACCTTATTGGCGCCGTCTGTCGTATCCGTCTGCTCCGTCACCATGCTTCTCTCACCAGTCTTTGATCATGAGCTTGGTTGGCGTACCTCTTCTGCCTCTGTCCTAGCTTATCTGGCTGTGTCACCTGCCTTTGTTCTAGTAATGGTGCAAGTTGCATGATTCTGGACTGATAGTGAGGAAAAACTTTAATAACTAGACAAGTGTCCCATTCTCTGTGTGTAATATCTCTGTTGTATTTTGTACAGTCTTCAACACGACAATATTTCATGCCTGTCTTTCATATGGGGTTGCAATTATTTTTTTATTATGTCTGAAACTGCGTTTCCATAGAATCTTACTTTTCTGCGTTTTCTTTCAGGGCATATAACCCTATTTCTCCTGTGCATTCACGAGGAATGTGAGAGAAACAGATGTTAATGCACCGTATTTTATATCCGATATTTTCATCCCTACGTATTGACCCCTAGCGAATATCTGGCAGGTTGGGGAGGTCTCTGGTGCCTTTTGAGAACACGCCGAATATTTACTGTGTGACCCAAGAGCAAAAACAGATACTGGCAGCCCTAAGCAACTCCACTGGCTCAGGGTGATCCCAAAGAGACTCGCCAAAGTCTGTATCCTGTCCAAGCTTGGAACAAACAGAAATTTGAGGAATAGCAGTGTTTGTGAAGCACTTGTTGCACTATTGTCTGAGAAAGGGGGGGAGGGAAGAAGGGGGATTCATACGTTTTAATGAGAGCAATCAGCCACTGACTGCTGATGCCTTCCTGTTTATTTGTATTAAAATAAGATGAACCTAGCGAGACAACAAGACCTTTTAGCGACTTTGTCATATGTGTGTTTAGAGCATTTATATTACACGTTTCACAATAAGTTGCCTGTTGGAGTTTGATAACTGCTTTAGCCTCATCATGTATTAGGGCCATGCCATTGAAAACATTGCTTTGGTATCTTAGTCTGAAAAGGTGTGCTGTGGGTGAAATGGGGGTTGATGTACAGTGCTAAGGGACTAGTTGCACTGCAGATGTGATCATTGTCCTGTTGGGCAGGTCATTAGAGCTGCCTTAGGCTTGCATCCACTAGAGCCCATGTGGCATGTCAGAATTCCATCCGGTGCTAAGCAATCCACATCCTGTCTGATGCTGCCACGGTCCAGGTTTTCAAATCCCTTGCTACTTTCCAATCAGATGATTCGGCCTGCGTGCATTGAGAAAATACATGCTGCGTAATCCACCATAGTTC
This sequence comes from Ambystoma mexicanum, assembly GCF_040938575.1. Classification (NCBI taxonomy): domain Eukaryota; kingdom Metazoa; phylum Chordata; class Amphibia; order Caudata; family Ambystomatidae; genus Ambystoma; species Ambystoma mexicanum. The sequence continues at coordinate 738,045,062 of NC_090921.1, read as the reverse complement.
ATATGACCTCTCCCTGGAGAGAAAGTATGTCTTTTTTGGCTCTGCTGGAGTGATCACCAGCAAGGCAAACTACATTTCCATTTGGTTCAATCATGAACATATTCTGAAGTAATGCATAACACTGGTGTGGGTATTATGTAAACAATTCTCCATCATAGGATCACCATTGATCGTCATAAACGGTGACTATTTCTGCTAACATACAGGATCTCGGAACTGTTTTAACAATAGAGAGAACTATTCTGAAATAGCTTTAGATTATTCCATACTGAAAATAAAGATATCCGTTTTGCGTACGTTTTTTCAATTTCTCTCTGAAAAAAATCACATTAGCGGCATCTTTAAAACAGTTTTCTGAACTATTGATCTAGCAGGCAAAAAACAAGGAATAGTGGTCCAGCACTGAGAACAGGAGAAAATGCAACTGACGAGTCAATGCCGCCAGTTGCTCCTCGGTTTCCATTTTGCACTGTATTAAAGTTGAAAGTAGTTTGTTTTTTGACCCCCCCTGTGAGGAGGATCCAGGAATATTTTTCTCTCCTTCTTTGGCAGTTTTTTAAACTTTATTCTGTTACTCACCTTTATCGTGTAGGAACATTTTTTGGTAGAGGGAAGGTGGTTGTGTACCCTTTTTTTCCTCCATAACCTGTTTCCTCGTGTCACTGTTCGAGAAATGTCCCTGTTGTGGCAACAAAATGTCAAGCTGCGCATAGGCTCTCTGACAGCCACATTAGAGGCATGTCCCATTTTATCAATGTCATGCAAGAGTTTAAAAACAGTTGGGGTAAATCCTTGGGAGTACCAAAAGCGCAAAACTGGAGCAGACAATCTTCTGGTTAAAGGAGAGCTCCCTTTAATACTCTGAGGGTTAATATGAGCAGCAAAACACTACAAGATATTCCACATCTAAGGACTCACTGTCAACTTGATTGCTGTCTGGACAGTGCTCGAAATTGAGCTCATTGCCTTTCAGTGCATTGATGTAGAGATTGTCTACTTTGCTATCAAGGAAGTGGGCATCTGTCTCTCAGTTGGTTCAGGCAGGTGCTCATGACAATGGTTGCTTCTGTCCTGTCTCAAGAAGCTGTTACCAAATCATGACTTGCCACATGAGTCGTAACTTTGAAAGGCCACCATCATCCCCACAGAAGCCTATTCCTCCCCAGAAACATATAATGCCTCATAGGCACTCTCCAACACTGCTCCCACTACACATTTGTCTGATTTTCAAATTACTGGACTCCATCCTTGCAAGGGTCTCACCAAAGGAGAATGTTTTATCACCTTTGCAGAGCCACAGTGAAGAGTAGCTCTGAATCTCAAACTCCCCGCATCTGCACCAAGACAGGAGTTCTTGATCATCCAAGAAAATGTCCTGCGAGCAGAGGTGGGATACAAAATGATAAGGAAATCAATTCTGACTTTCTTCCTGTGCAATGACCCACCCCTTCATTTGTCTTTTTAGCTGCCAGAAAGAGATATTGTTCAAATATCCTCCAATACCTGGACTGGCTGATCCAAGAAGGAAAATTGCTTCTTCTAAAAGGAGCTATTGAAAGTTTATAGAAATGCAATAAGGGAAAAGAGAGCTATTCTTTTCCAGTCGAGAAGAGGGTGCATATGCTCGGAGATGTGTTCTGAATTTGTGTATTGCGAACAAATGTGCTGTCTGAATTTTTACAGAAGGTGAAATGTAAGTGGTGGGCACTTACAGTTTCATCCAACAGGCCTGTTTTTTTTTTTATTTCCTCTCTAGCGCCCAAAATGTAACATGAAAACACTGAAGAGAGGAACCTTCTATCTATTTACAAACATGTGAACCTAGGTACATGTCCCTGCAAAGAACCTAAGTATCCCTTTATGTAAGTGTGCTACCCCTAGCAATCGGTGATGGCCCACCCATCTAGGTGAAAGATAGAGGCAGAACTGTCCCTATCTACACTACCTGGTTACTGAAAACCAGCCATTCGTCTGACATTAACATACAAATGATGGTTGAAACTGGTCGTAATCTATTTTATGTATGTTTGTTTATTATGTATAATGCGCATCATACCCAGGGGTAACAGAGCGCAGCAGTTACAAGTATATGCAAAGCTTAGTTACAACACAGGAGGTATAGAATTTACATGCAAGTAATTAATTACAAGAAGGTATATACAAGTAGTGCCTATTTACAGCAGTAGGCTATGAGGGGGTATATACAAATAATACAGACATCTTACAGAAGTAATATACAAATAATACGGACATCTTGCAGAGGCAATATATAGAGAATTTAGGGTATTTGTAGCCGTATGAGGGCAGGGGTGAGTCCAGGTATACAGACCGTGAGTAAGGCAGTTATAGTTAACCGCAAGGGTAGCAGGTCGATGGAGGCAAGGGAGGATACTCCATAGAGCATGAGGAATCATAGTAGTGAGTCCTAATTGCATGCTGCGCACGGTTGTCTTTTACTGGTCATTAGATTTCAGCCACAAAATGATGTTGGATCTGAAGTTTTGGTAAGATTGGTCGATTCTCAGAGTAGGGGGCAGGGAGTTCCACATTTTGGCTGCTTTCACGGGGAAGCTGTTACCTCCGATAGTAGAGCATTTGAAGCTAGGTATAGAGAGGCGATCTCTATTGGCTGATCTGAGTGGTCTCAGGGAGGTCTGTTTATGGAATCTCTCAGCCAGGTAGATGGGGGCTGCGTTGTTGAGAGATTTGTGGGTGAGCGACAGTGTTTTTAGAAGGATTTTGTCTTTAGTTGGGAGCCAATTGTTCTGACGGCTGCTCTCGGAAATGTGGTCTCTTCTAGAAATGCCTAGTACCGCTCTAAGGGCATTGTTTTGTAAGGTTTGGATTCTTTTTATAGTGAGTTTACTCGATCCTAAATAGAGGGCATTACAATAGTCCAGGCGAGATAGGATGAGGGCTCTGGCCAGGGTGGTACTACTGTCAGAGAGAAATGGCTTGCCTTTGCAAATAAGTTTGCACGTGTAAGCTGTGGAGGACGCTAAGGAGTTGATCTGTTTGGCAAATGAGAGGGTTGAGTCAAGGTAGAAGCCTAGTGTTTTTACCTTGTGTTCTACTTGAATACTATTGCCATCAATTATGAATGCGGAGTAGTCGGATCCTAGTTTTTTTAGGTTAGCGAGGGTGCCCAAGATGATGAGTTTGGTTTTTATCATCATTCAGGCATAGACCATGCGTGGCCATCCATGCCTGGATGATGTAGACTCTATTTACCAAGGCCAAATCCTTTTCATGATCCCCTGAAAGCGGGAGGAGGATCTGGTTGTAGAGTTGTAGAGTGTGGGCGAGACGCAGGACACTTGAGGTAAACCGCAGGTGATAGGTATAGGGTCGGCTGCTGCTAGAGGTGAGAAGACCCTCATTGTTCTATCATTTAAGAAGGATCTATCCAGGTAATAGCATTGTTGAAGTGTGCTGCTTTGTCAAGGTGGTTGCATAGGATAATGTGGTCGACCAAGTCGAACGCAGCCGATAGATCTAGGAGGAGGAGAAGGGCTGATTAGCCATTATCTCTAAGCTCATCAACTTGGGTCTTGAGATCAATGAGGGCGGTTTCCGTTCCATGTTGGGGACGGAAGACTGATTGTGTAGCACCTAGTAGGTGGTGTAGTTCCAGGTGCTTTTGGATTTGTATGTAAGCTACCTTGTCCAAAATTTTTAGTAGGAAGGGCACTGGTAATTGGCCTATAATTGGTAGGTGTGGATGGGTCGAGTAGTTTTTTTTTTTGCGTGGGAGTACCCAGGATTGTTTGAGGTTGACGGGGATGATACCAGTAGAGAAGGACGCGTTGATAAGTTTTGTTATGAAGGGTGATTCGTCTCGGGCCGCATCCTTGATAAGCTGCGCAGGGCAGAGAGCGGCCTGACAGTTGGAAGGTTTAAGGGACAGAATAATTCTTTCCACGTCAGGAATAGACTTTGGTGACGTTGAATCGGGTGGTTATGCTTGACTCTTTTACCATCATATGTAAAAGAAATCTCTAAACTAATCAAATCTACTTTATATAAACATGGGAAAGGACAGCTATATATTCCTATTCCCCAATGTCTGTTCTTTGTTGTTCCTAATACTATTTCTAATTTTCACTGAATGAATTGGCAAAGCAAACAATTGAGAAGAATTACCTTTTACTTGAAATCTTTCTGCACTAGTAATTTGCCTAGGTGTGTGTTTCTGCCTTACACATCCACTGATATCGTGAACTGGTTTTGGTGGAATGCTACTGATTTATACCACCTTCACCAGGACAGTAAGTTCAGTCTGGAGTTACGATTTTGGTTGCCACAACAATAATTGCACAGCAAGGTGTCTTTGTGCTCTGGAGAACGCACACTCGTTGTGCTGCTTGACTGGGGCGTCCTATGCGAGGTTCTATTTTCAGTGCATCCCCCTCTATTTGGCTATTTTAGGTCCCCTTCTTCCATGTCCGCGCAAGTGTTTGTATGCTGCTCCTCATGGTTCTCCTACAGTTAATGTGAACCTAGGCTGACAGGTTTGTAAATGGCTAGAAGGTTCCTCTCTTCACAATGTTTACAGGTAGTCCCTTAACCTGCTGTTTCCTCATCTCACAAACTATGATTAAACGTGGTCATTGGATCAACTCGTCATCAAGATGCATGTAGCCACTATTCCATGGCTCAAATGCCCACATTTTCTGAGATTTTTGCTGGAGTAGACCTCAAGAGTATTCTCCAAGAACATGGCACCTGCAAACCTGAGAAAATCAAGGAATAGCTTTGTATACTTCTACCTTCATGTCTGGCTCTTCTAGTGTAAACCCAATCAAGACTCCCAAAGTACAACAGAGGTACTGGCAATCAGGGGCCTTCAAGTAAAAATAAAGAAATCTACTTAACCAATGCAAACAATTAATTTCCTTGCAGTGACATTTGACACAAAACTATTCTCTGACCGAAGACTCTTTTTTCCATCAGACAGAAATAAGGTTGTCAAACTGTAGAACTGCAAGACTGGTATCTTCCCTTCTAGGTCGAATTTCCGTTTTCATTGCTATTAAATATCTATCATGCATGTCTGCTTATGAGATGACACTAAGTGTGGAAGATCAGTTTTGACAAAAGACTGGCAACTGGACGGAAACCTCATTCTGACTCGTACAGCAAAGGTGCCTTTTTCCTGGGGGTGTAAGGAAAATAATCTGCTTCAAGAAAATGCTTTTCCAAACACCGCTGACATAGGAATCTGTCAAGCTGAACTTGGCAAATGAAGGTTTGGTGCACACAGGGATACCTGACCATCCAAGAAAACATGGTTCATAAACATGAAGATGTATCTTATACTTATATATATAAATATTTCTGAGGCTTGTGGAATCTGCTTAGATCACATGCTGTGCATAGGCTGACATCTAGTGGAAGCTGCAGAGTATTAGTTTGTTTTTTGAAACTCGAAAATGAGCGTTGACACAGGGCGTGCCAGTAATACTATCCCTAGTGTGACGTCCACTGTACCCATGATCCCTCATGCGTCTAGGACCCTCAGATTGTTTTTTTCCGCCATACTTGTTGGAAGCATTCCGCAGAGTTCCCTGGCTTTTAGCCATAATTTTGCAAATGGTATAATATTTCCCTGTTTCTTCCATTCCCACGTCGAGTCACCGAATTTTGAAGCTCGAAGCCGGCCCAGAGAAGAAAACAACCGTCGAGAGATGCACGACGGACTTTGGGCCTCGGAAGGCCTCTGGCCTCGGCCCGTGCCTTGGAGGGCCTCTGGCCTCGGCCCTTCAAGTAGGGAGAGGGGGGTGGTACATAATCTACACTCGCATATATTTATATTTCTGAGGCTTGTGGAATCTGCTTAGATCACATGCTGTGCATAGGCCGACATCTAGTGGAAGCTGCGGAGTATTACAGTTTGTTTTTCGAAACTCGGAAATGGGCGTCGACACAGGCGTGCCAGTAATACTATCCCTAGTGTGACGTCCACTGTACCCAAGATCCCACACGCGTCTAGGATCCTCGGATTGTTTTTTTCCGCCATACTGGTCGGAAGCATCTTGCGGAGTCCCCTGGCCTTAGCCATACTTTTGCTAATTATTGAAGTTTAAAAGTTTAAAATTATTTATTGACATCCTTCCCCACCCCAACGTCGACCCTCGACACTCGACGACGGCTGGAGAAGACATCGACCGTCGGCTGCTGCACGACGGATCTGGGCCTCGGAAGGCCTCTGGCCTCGGCCCGGGCCTAGTAGGCCGCTGGCCTCGGCCCTGCAAGTAGGGAGAGTGGGGGGTGGTACATACTCTTCACTCTTGGTATATAGGTACACCTTATATATTTCCTACACTTACCAGCCCGCTGCCTCAAGGTGCGTATGGAGGGTACCCCTTTCCAATTCTGCCCCAAGTGCAACCGCAAATACCCTTGGGTCGACAGGCACGCCACGTGCAATCTCTGCTTGCCAAGGGACCACCCCGAAGCGAACTGCAGAGCGTGTAGTAGGTTTAAGCCTAAGACACTTAAGGACCGTTCGACAAAGCGTTGGGCCCACCACGCCAGGCAGGCGGCCATGGCAGCGGAGGGCGCCTTCAGCGATGGCAGCGACGCCGTACTTTCGGACGGCGAGGGCATTACGGCGTCGAAAGACTGCCGAGCGCAGGTCCCCGACCTCGGAAGGTTGTCCGGCAGGGCGGCTATGGGGAAGACCCCCGGCGACGCAAGCGCTACACACACTAAACACACTAAGCCCAACCGAACCTCGACGACGTCGATTTCTCGGAAAGAGGCACAGATAGAACGGTCCGACTCGGTGTCCTCTGGGAGCTCTCGATCGAGATCGCCTCATGACGCAAGGCAATCATCCACTCTTGCCAAGAGTGCCTCGCTCCCTAGATTAACGGAAGTTCGATCGTCGGAAGACGAAGACGACTTCCACCCCCAGGCCGCGCTCCAGGAGACCGAGGCCGCAGTTAACACCAGTGAGGCCCCACGCTCGAAACAAGTTACCTTTCCCGACCCTCGACGCCAGGCGTCGAAAGTCTCTGGGGCCTCCAAGGGGCAGGGAAAACATTTTTCCACGCACGGGGAGGGGGGGAAACAGCGGAAAGCACAGCCTTCCACTCCTGTAAGACCATCCTTCCACCCTAAGCAGACAGACACACATAAATCTACTGGGACATCAACATCCAGCAAGGGTACCCTTGATAAGTCCTCTAAGTTGCCTACTAAAGTCATACCCTGTTCCAAAGAATGGTCCAGTGAAGACATAGACAGGGTCATGTCAAGGATGTCTTCCTTAGCTGATTTTTATGACAAAAACCCAGAACATTTCCTTTCGTATGACCCTCAAGGGGCCACACCCTCAGGCTCCTCTGATCCTATCCCCCTAAGTAAAAAGGCCCGGTTCGAAAGACCTGAACCCTTCGAGGTGCAGCCTTACTCTACTCCATACTCTACTCCACACCCCAGATACCAAGGACAGCCTTTCCCTGAAGGGGACCAGGAGTTTACAATTATGGAGGACCAAACCGGGACTGAATACTATGCGGATGATGAGGACCTGGAGGAGGTAGAAGATGAGCAGGAAATTTACAGAGTAGATTCCCCGGTAGAGAGCGAAGCCCCAGTTACCGACTCGCCAGTTGATAACCAGCCCCTCCTTAATGAAGTTCTCGCTCGCGCAGCAGAACATTTTCACATCGACACCCACGGTGTACAGGAGGAAAGGGACTTAGCAGAAGAGTTGGTGGGAGAGAGGAGGCCGGTCGCTCAGACCATCCCTATCCTTAAATCCATCCAACGTAGAATAGATCCATCCCTGGTGAATCCTAACCTCACCAGAGCCGTCAACCCCAGAGTCGAAAAACTTTTTCGGGCAGCCCAGTCTGACCCTCTGTATATAAGAGGACATCTTAAACCAGACTCCCTAGTGGTTACCAACACTCGGAAGAGGGCTGGGACACCCCTATCGTCGTCAGAAGCTCCTCCCGACAAGGAGAGCAAAAGACTGTACGGGTTTGGCAGGAAGGTAGCCTCAACGTCCGCCTACCAAGCAAGGATCGCAAACTCCACCACCCTGTTGGCAAGTTACAACTGCCATCAATGGGAAGAGGTCGCGGCGCTCATAGCCTCTGCTCCTGAACCGTTAAAGGGCCAGTTGGCTCGGATCTCGGCAGAAGGGAGAGCCGTGTCTGGCTGCATATTAAAAGCAACTTTCGACGCCGCGGACAACGCAGGAAGATTGATAGCAGAAGGTACTGTTATCAAGAGACATGCGTGGTTACGGCAGTCAGGGTTCAAAACAGAAACCCAGGCTTCATTAATAGACAAGCCGGTGGAACCCGATCTATTGTTTGGGAAAGCGGTCGAAGACGCACTTAAAAATGCCAAGGACGAGTACGAGACTCTCAAATCCCTTGGCCAGCTTACCAACAAACCCCCTAACAAAAGAGGGGGAATAGTACTTTTCGTCGCCCACGCGGCCAAAATTCACAAAGAGGCAACTATGCCCAAGGACAGGGTACACAATGGAACAACAACCAGCAGTCTACCCAAAGTTACGGCAGGGGTAACAAGAGAGGTCGTGGAAGAGGCAGAGGCAGCCCCAACAAGGGAGGGGGCACGCCTCCACCAAAGCAGTGACGCTCAGTTCAGGGTCCCTTCTCACGCAACCCCAGTAGGGGGACGCATTTCCAACTTCACCCAGGCTTGGGAAGGGATCACCTCAGACAGATGGGTGCTGTCAACAGTGTCCACAGGATATTGTATAGAATTACGGCAGCGTCCCCGGAACCACCCTCCACGACAAAGAATACACTCCTTAGAACATCAGAAGATCCTTCTCGAGGAGACCGCCATTCTGCTAGAAAAGGACGCGATAGAACTCGTCCCAGGACACCAGGTAAACAAGGGTATCTATTCAACTTACTTCCTTGTGCCAAAGAAAGATTTGACAATGCGCCCAGTATTGGACTTACGGCCTGCCAACAAGTATGTCAAGCCCCAAAAATTCCGTATGACCACGCTACAAGAGGTAATCCCCCTCCTAAAAAAGGCGAAGTACATGGCAACCTTGGATATGAAAGATGCTTATTTTCATATTTCCAGGCTCCCAGCCCACAGAAAATACTTGCGCTTCAAGGTAGACAGTCGCCACTACCAATTCAAGGTACTGCCCTTCGGGATAGCTTCAGCACCAAGGGTATTCACCAAGGTACTGGCGGTGGCAGCTGCACACCTACGCAGGGAGGCAATCCCAGTGTACCCTTATCTGGACGACTGGCTCATAACGGGGGAAACCCCAGGAATTTGCAGGTCAAACATTCAGAGGACTATCGACCTCCTCCACGAATTAGGCTTCTCTATCAACGAGAAGAAGTCAAGTCTGGTGCCAAGCACCTCAAAACAGTTCCTAGGAGCAATCCTAGATACTCAGAAAGGGTTGACCTTCCCTTCGGAAGAGAGAATTCGGAATATACTACTGCAGATTCCACATTATCAGTCAGGTCAACAAATAACGGTACGCAAAGCAATGCGGTTACTGGGCATGATGGCGTCATGCATTTACCTGGTCCCCCACGCGCGTCTGCGCATGCGTCCCATGCAGGAATGGTTGGCGAAACAGTGGTCTCAGGCAAGTGGTCAGTGGGACGATCTAGTGGTCGTTTCGCCAACACTCGTACAGAGCTTACACTGGTGGACAAGAGAGAATCTCGCAAGGGGAAAACCCTTTTACGATCCCGAAGTACAAGCAGTGGTGACTACAGATGCATGCCTGACTGGGTGGGGAGCTCACCATCTCCACCACACAGCTCAGGGTCTCTGGTCTCACTCAGTAGCCAAGAACCACATCAACCTGCTGGAACTTCTGGCAGTATTCCGAGCGCTTCGGGCGTTCGAGCCCCATCTGCTAAACTTGTCGGTGCAGATCCGGACGGACAGCACGACAGCCATGTTCTATCTGAACAAACAAGGAGGGACTCGTTCGCCAAATCTGTCCAAGCTTGCCCAGAAAATCTGGATATGGGCACTCAGACGGAACATCTTCCTGTCATCACAACATGTTCCAGGGGAGCTCAATTCCCTAGCGGATGCCCTAAGCAGAGACTCCCTCCCAGAAGAACACGAATGGGTCCTTCACAGAGATATCGTAGAGGATCTCTTCTCTCAGTGGGGTTTCCCCACTATAGACCTATTCGCCACAAGCGAAAACAAACAATGCCCAGGATTTGCATCCAGGTTCCCCCAGCCAGACTCCCAAGGGAACGCCCTGTGGATGAACTGGTCAGGGATGTTTGCGTACGCTTTTCCACCAACTCCTCTCATCAGGAAGGTGGTGTACAAGATGAACAAGGAATCGATGACGCTCATCCTAGTTGCTCCCATGTGGGCGAGACAACCATGGTTTCCACACCTACGCAGGATGGCGGTGTGCGAGCCCATCAAACTCCCAGCCTGGTACAACCTACTGTCCCAGCAACAAGGTCAAACAGTGCACCAGGAACCCAACTCAATGAACCTGGCAGCATGGCTCCTGAAGTCATAGAGTTTGGCCATCTCAATTTACCACAGAGGTGTATGGACATCCTAAAAGAATCCAGGAAACCAAACACAAGGCACTGTTACTTTGACAAGTGGAAGAGATTCGTTATTTGGTGCCAGAATAAACAAATCAACCCAGTTGATTGCACTCCTTCCAACGTTGTAGCATACATGCTCCACCTGCTGGACGCAGGTTTGGTTTTTAACTCTCTGAAAGTACACCTGGCAGCCCTCTCGGCTTACACCACATCCCATAACAAGGTATCGTGGTGGAAAGTACCAGTAGTTAAAGCCTTCATGGAAGGAGTAAAGAGACTTCACCCTCCTATTTCGAACCCACCGCCAGGATGGGACCTCAATGTGGTGCTAGCTAAGCTCATGGGCCCCCCTTTCGAACCCATGCATAAAAGTAGTCTCAAACACCTGACTTATAAAACGGCCTTCTTAGTAGCCATTACCTCTAAAAGAAGGGTCAGTGAAATTCAGGCTCTGTCAGTGCAGGATCCTTTCTTTACTATCCACAAAGACAAACTGGTTTTACGCACACACCCTAGGTTCTCACCTAAATTTATATCTAAATTCCATGTAAACCAGTCCATCGAGCTTCCGGCTTTCTTCCAGAACCCGCAAAGCTCGGCTGAGGTGAAACTACACACCCTAGATGTGCGTAGGGCGGTCCTCTACTATGTAAACAAAACCAGACCGCTAAGGAAAACAGATCAACTGTTTGTCTCCGTAGCTACAGGCAGAGAGGGAGATCGCGTCTCTAAGGGCGCTATCTCGAAGTGGATTATCAACTGTATACAGCTGTGTTACTCTCTTTCTGAAAAAACTCTGCCTTTTACGCCAAGAGCCCACTCTACTAGAGGCATTGGGGCCACTCTGGCTTTCATTGCAAATGTACCCCTCGACACCATTTGCAAAGCAGCTACTTGGAGCTCTATTCACACTTTTACTCGGCATTACTGCATTGACACTCATTCCAAGACAGATACACAAGTGGGACAAGCGGTTCTGAGACACCTGTTTGCTCATGACTCTTCTCACATCCCACCTCCTTCTTCTGGTACTGCTCGCTAATCTATGCACAGCATGTGATCTAAGCAGATTCCACAAGCCTCAGAAGGGATACATTACTCACCGTAATCGTATTTCTGATGCTTGTATCTGCTTAGATTCACATGCTACCCACCCTTCCTCCCCTCCGAGAGAAGGCGCATGATTGCTGGTAGTCTTACCTTTCTGTCTATCTGCTTGGATTATCAGTACTCACGCTACTCCTCATGCTTCCTCATGTCAGAAAAAATACAATCTGAGGATCCTAGACGCGTGAGGGATCTTGGGTACAGTGGACGTCACACTAGGGATAGTATTACTGGCACGCCTGTGTCGACGCCCATTTTCGAGTTTCGAAAAACAAACTGTAATACTCCGCAGCTTCCACTAGATGTCGGCCTATGCACAGCATGTGAATCTAAGCAGATACAAGCATCAGAAATACGATTACGGTGAGTAATGTATCCCATATATTCCTACACACACTAGCCCGCTGCCACAGGGTGCGTATGGTGGGTACCCCTTTCCAATTTGGCCCCAAGTGCAACCGCAGGTACCCTTGGGTTGACACACGCCACCTGTAACCCCTGCTTGCCGAGGGACCACCCCGAGGCGAACTGCAGAGCGTGTAGCCAGTTCAAGGCTAAGACTCTAAAGGACCGTTCGACCAAACGTTGGACCCACCACGCCAGACAACGAGAGGCCATGGAAGTGGAGGGCACCTTCAGTGATGGCAGCGACACCGTACTATCGGACGGCGAGGGCAACTCGGAAGGTTGTCCGGCAGGGCAGCTATGGGGAACACACCCGGCGACACGAGCGCTACCCACAACACTTCCACTAATCACTCGAAGTCCAACCGAGACTCGCTGCGCGTGTGGAGCTCTCGTTAAGAGGCACACCAAGAACGGCCCACCGGTGTCCTCTGGCCGTTCTCGGTCAAGATCGCCGCATGACACCAGGCAACCATCCACTGTTGCCAAGAGTGCCTCACTCACCAAAGTTATGGAGGTACGATCGTCGGAAGACGAGGGCAACCTCCATCCCCAAGCCGCGCTTCAGGAGTCAGCGTCAGCAGACCGCTCGACGGCTGCTCCCGTATCCCAACGTCCTCACTCTAAGGATAGGGACTCTACCCCCGAATCTTGGCGCCAGACGTCGAAAAGCTCTGAGAAGGTGAAAACGCCTGGGAAGCACTCTTCCACTCAAGGGGAGGAGGGAAAACGGCAGAAGAAAAGATCTCAGCCTTCTTCTGCACCTCTGCTACATAAAGACAGTGCTAAGTCTTCTGATAAACAGCTAACCAAGACCCCTGCACAAACCCATAAGTACAGTCAGGTCATAGCAGGGAAACACTCCCAGGAAAGGGTTATCCCCAGCTCCAAAGAATGGTCCAGTGAGGATCTAGACACAGTTATGTCTAGAATGTCATCACTAGCAGACTTCTATGCCAAGAACCCAGATCACTTCCTCTCCTATACCCCTGACAGGGCTACTCCCTCAGGGTCTAAGGACCAGCAACCCCCTGGTAAGAAACCTCGAGTTGAGACACTAACGCAAGGTCGGTCTTTTGACCCTTTCCATGTACAGCCATACACTCAATATAGTGAGGATCCACTACAAGGTGAGGATCCAGAATTGGTAACGTTGGACGACCAAACTGGGGTGGACTACTATGGGGATGACTAGGACCAAGAGGAGGAGGAAGATGACCCAGAAGTCTACAGAGTAGACTCCCCGGTAGGCAAAGAACCTCAGGTTACCGACTCTCCAATCGACAACCAACCTCTCCTAAATGAGGTTTTGTCTAGAGCGGTCGAACACTTCCGCATTGACACTCAGAGAGCACAGGAGGTGAGGGACTTTGCTGAAGAACTAGTGGGAGAAAAGAAACCCATTGCCCAGGCCATCCCTATTCTCAAGTCTATACAAAGGAGAATTGATCCTTCCCTTATCAATCCTAACCTCACCAGGGCAGTAAACCCCAGAATCGAAAAATTATTCAGGGCAGCCCTATACGACCCCCTTTATATAAGGGGGCAACTGAAACTGGACTCCCTGGTAGTGACTAATACCCGGAAGAGGGCGGTAACGCCCCTATCTTCGTCTGAGGCTCCCACCGACAAAGAGAGCAAGATCATCTATGGGTTGGGAAGGAAGGTAGCCTCCACTTCCGCCTACCAGGCAAGGATTGCCAACGCCACCACTCTGCTGGCTAGTTACAACTGCCACCAGTGGGAGCAAGTTGCTGCACTCATAGACTCCGCACCGGAACCTTTAAAGGGCCAGTTGGCACAGGTTGCGTAGGAGGGGAGAGCCGTGTCCGGTTGCATTCTTAAGGCAATCTTTGATGCCGCGGATAACGCAGGCAGGCTAATAGCAGAGAGCACTGTCATTAAGGGGCATGCTTGGTTAAGACAGTCGGGGTTTAAACCCGAGACACAAGCATCCTTAATCGACATGCTGGTGGAGCCTAATCTACTGTTTGGCAAGGTGGTAGAGGACGCATTAAAAAATGCCAAAGATGAGTAAGAGACTCTGAAATCCCTGGGACAGTTGACCAACAAACCCCCTAATCAAGGAAGGAATGGTAATTTTCGTCGCCCACGTGGCCAAAATTCACAAAGAGGCTCCAACTATTCTCAGGGGCAGGGTACATCATGGGGTAACAACCAGCAGTCTACCCAGAGTTACAACAGGGGAAACCAGAGGGGCCATGGTAAGGATAGAGGCAGCCCCAGCAGATGTGGCACGCCTCCCGCAAAACAGTGACACCGCGATCAGGGCCCCTTGCCACATATCTCCAGTAGGGGGATGCATTACCAACTTCACCCAAGCTTGGGAAGGGATCACATCAGACAGATGGGTGCTGTCCACAGTGTCCACAGGATACTGCATAGAACTGTTAGTGTCCCCAAAACCACCCTCCACGTCAAAAAGTACATTCTTTGGACCACAAGAAGATCGTCAATCTTCTAGCAAAGGACGCCATAGAACTGGTCCCGGGACATCAGGTAAACAAGGGTTTTTATTCAACTTACTGCCTTGTGCCAAAAAAAGATTTGACAATGCGCCCAGTATTGGACTTACGCCCTGCAAACAAGTATGTCAAGCCCCAAAAGTTTTGCATGACTACTCTCCAAGAGGTAATTCCTCCTCCTAAAAGAAAAAGGGGGGATTACATGGCAACATTGGACATGAAAGATGCCTATTTTCATATTTCCATGTTCCCAGCGCACAGAAAGTTCTTGTGCTTCAAGGTGGACAGTCAGCACTACCAGTTCAAGGTACTGCCCTTCGGTATAGCCTCGGCTCCAAGGGTATTCACCAAGGTTCTGGCGGTGGTGGTGGCACACCTACGCAGGGTGGCAATCCCAGTGTACCCTACCTGGACGACTGGCTCATCACGGGGGAGACCCCAGTAATTTGCAGTTCAAACATTCAGAGAACGATCAACCTCCTCTTCGAATTGGGTTTCTCCATGAATGAGAAAAATCAAGCCTGGTGCCAAGCACCTTCCTAGGAGCTGTACTAAACACTTAAGAGGGGTTGGCCTTTCCATCAAAGGAAAGAATTCGGAATCTACTACTGCAAATTCCTCTATATCTGCCCAGTCGCCAGAAAACGGTGCGCAAAGCGATGCATTTGCTAGGCATGATGGCGTCATGTATTTACCTGGTCACCCACGCGCGCCTGCGCATGCATCACATGCAAGAATGGTTGTCGAAACCGTGATCTCAGGCAAGTGGTCAGTGGGACGATTTAGTGGTCGTTTCGCCAAAACTGGTACAAAGTCTTCACTGATGGACAAGAGGAAACCTGTCAAAGGGGGAACCCTTTTACGATCCAGAAGTACAGGCTGTAGTCACTACAGATGCATCCCTGTCAGGGTGGGGAGCACACCTCCTTCACCACAAAGCTCAGGGTCTCTGGTCTCGCACAGTGGCCAAGAATCATATCAATCTGCTAGAGCTTCTGGCAGTATTCCGAGCCCTTTCAAGCCCCACCTGTTGAACCTGTCAGTGCAGATCTCAACAGAAAGCGCAACAGCTATGTTTTACCTAAACAAGTAGGGAGGGACTCGTTCGCCAAATCTGTCCAAGCTTGCCCAGAACATTTGGATATGGGCACTCAGACGGAACATTTATCTGTCCTCTCAACATGTTCCAGGGGATCTCAATTCTCTAGCAGATGCCTTGAGCAGAGATCCTCTCTCAAGAGAACATGAGTGGTCTCTACACAGAAGTCGTAGAAGAGATCTTCTCACAGTGGGGTTTCCCCACTATAGCCCTATTCGCCACAGGCAAAAACAGACAATGCCCAGACTTCGCATCCAGGTTTCCCCAGCCAGGCTCCAAGGGGAACGCCCTGTGGACGAACTGGTCAGGGATGTTTGCTTATGCTTTTCCACTAACTCCTCTAATGAGGAAGGTGGTCAACAAGATGCACAGAGAATCGATCACGCTCATCCTAGTTGCTCCCATGTGGGCGAGACAACCGTGGATCCCACACCTGCGCAGGCTAGCAGCGTGCAAACCCATCAGACTCCCCTGCTGGTACAACCTACTATCCCAGCATCAAGGTCAAACAGTGCATCCTCAACCCAGCTCAATGGCCTTTGCAGCATGGCTCCTGAAGTCAGAGTGTTACACTCACCTGGTTCCCACAGGGGCGTCGATCGTACCCAGACAGCTGCGGTCTCCGCCAACGTGATGCGTAGTGCAGAGATGACAGTCTGGACTGGCCCGCCTAATCTTGTCTGCTTGACACGTAGACGTATTCTCCTGCAAGTGCAAAATGGGATTTAGCCACCCGTGGATTTTAGTGATGGCCCCTCCCCACTGTTCTCGTTCTCCCCACTAGTCACCTCCGATATCCCTTTTAGTAACCTCACCTTATGTTTTTAAATGATGAGCTCTCCATCCTGCCTGGCATGCAGGGGCGCGTAGATACCAGTTACTTCACTGGTTTGAAGGTACTGGAGGAGTTCCGGAGGAATATTGACGCCGGGGTTTATAAAGTTCAAAGAGTTCAATATGTCCAATGTTCACTCTTGTTGCATTCCCTTGTTGAATTGCAGCTAAAAATATTGTCTGGAGGCTGCTGATGGCGTTCAGATAAGAGTCTGTATTACCCAACTCTGTCCGGTAAAAGTTGCATGAGTTTAACTTGTTGTTTTCTCTCTCTTTATAGGTGCGGCATAAGAAGATGTGGCGTATTAAAGGGTAATGCCTCCGGTGGTAAATCAGGTAAGCCTATGGTGGTAAAAGTGATTGTATTTGTCGGCACCTTGTTATTCCTTTTGTTTTCCCCCAGATGCTTGAGTTCACCAAAGAAAATGATGGAGGCTCCGCCGAGTCGAAAGATGCTGTGCACTGTATGAGGCAGCGCTGCTGCTGGCGATGCGACGCGTGCTAAAGTAATGTCCTTTCAGGCTCGGAGACGTGCTGGATCCAGAATCAGGTAAGGAATTAAAATAATGTCTGTGATCTAACCTTTTCTCCTTCTTTCCCCTTTTTCTAGGAGCTCCGAATTCGAGGCGGGCGTGGCAGAAGACTGGATGCTGACTTGCAGGCACGGTGAGCGGTGCGCTGCAGAATGCAGAATAATGCGAGGCGTGCGCTGCTGTTCGGGCGTGGTTTAAATAGCCTCCAAAGTAGTTCCAGGTAAGAAGTTCCCCAGAACCACACCAGAGTAAAAAATAGTCCCTGTAATAAAATAGTCCCATCCAGGCCTCACGTTGGCTTGGATTCATTTGCAGCATGAGGTAAGTAATGTCTATGAGCCTGGGGCCTATGGCGCCAGGACTGATTTCTAAGATGAGCCTGGTGCCTAAGGCGCCAGGACTGAACCCAAACAGCCCCCAGCCGGGGCTGCTGGGGTTTTAATAGGTATCTGGATGTCTGCTCCCGGGGCTGATGGACTCGATTCGGATCCCCGGGAGTAGGCATCATGACATAGTTTGGACACCTCAACTTACCACAGAGGTGCATGGACATCCTAAAGGAATCTAGGAAGCCCAACACTAGGCACTGTTATTTTGACAAATGGAAAAGATTTGTTATCTGGTGCCAGAATAAGCAAATCAACCCAGTTGATTGCACTCCTTCCACTATTGTCACCTACATGCTCCACCTGCTGGACGCATGGTTGGTATTTAATTCACTAAAGGTACACCTGGCAGCTCTGTCAGCATACACCACCTCCCATAACAAGGTATTGTGGAAAGTACCAGTGGTTAAAGCCTTCATGGAAGGGGTAAAGAGACTCCACCCTCCAATTTCTAACCCACCACCAGGATGGGACCTTAATGTGGTGCTGGCTAAACTCATGCCCCCCCATTTGAGTCCATGCATCAAAGCAGTCTCAAACACCTGACATATAAAACTGCCTTCTTAGTAGCCATTACATCGATAAGAAGGGTCAGTGAAATTCAGGCTCTGTCAGTGCAGGATGGATCCTTTCTTTACTGTTCATAAAGATAAACTGGTTTTATGAATAAACCCTAGGTTTTCACCTAAGTTTATTTCTAAATTCCACGTTACCCAGTCCATTGAGCTTCCGGATTTCTTCCAAGAACCCCAAAGCTCTGCTGAGGTGAAACTACACACCCTAGATGTGCGTAGGGCGGTCCTATTCTATGTAGACAAGACCAGGCCGCTAAGCAAAACAGACCAACTGTTTTCTCCGTAGCTACAGGGAGAGAGGGAGATTGCGTCTCTAAAGGTGCCATCTCTAAGTGGATTATAAATTGTATCCAGCTGCGTTACTCTCTTTCTGAAAAAACTCTGCCTTCCATGCCAAGAGCCCACTCTACAACGGGCATTGGGGCCACTCTGGCTTTCATTGCAAATGTACCCCTTGACACCATTTGCAAAGCAGCTACTTGGAGCTCTATTCACACTTTTACTCAGCACTACTGCATTGACACTCATTCCAAGACATATACTCAAGTGAGACAAGCGGTTCTAAGACATTTATTTGCTCATGACCCTTCTCACATCCCACCTCCTTCTAACACTGCTCGCTAATCTATGCACAGCATGTGACCTAAGCAGATTCCACAAGCCTCAGAAGGGATACATTACTCACCGTAATCGTATTTCTGATGCTTGTATCTGCTTAGATTCACATGTGACCCATCCTTCCTCCCCTCTGAGAGAAGGCGCATGTATGCTTGTAGTCTTATATTTCTATCTATCTGCTTGGATAATCTGTACTCGCGCTACTCCTCATGCTACCTCATGTCAGAAAAAATACAATCTGAGGGACCTAGACACGTGAGGGATCATGGGTACACTGGACGTCACACTGGGATAGTATTACTGGCACGCCCTGTGTTGACGCCCATTTTCGAGTTTCAGAAAACAAACTGTAATACTCCGAAGCTTCCACTAGATGTCGGCCTATGCACATCATGTGAATCTAAGCAGATACAAGCATCAGAAATACAATTACGGTGAGCAATGTATCCCATATAGATATATATATTACACAGCCACGGTAGTGGCCATGTAGTTTTGGTTAAGTTGCTATTTCCATACAAAGAGCACTTTTTGGGCGGCTTATAACTTTGCTCCCCCTGGACGAATCTTCACCAAACTTTGCAAAAAAAGTATATGGCCCACTCTGATTTTTTTTCTGCAAAGATTGGTGAGGTTTGGTCCAGGGGGGGCCAAAGTTTTAGGGGGGGGAGGGAGTCCCAAAATTTCTTTTTTTCCCATAGACATAATAGGAAAAAAACTTTGCTCACACCTACTACCCAAACCGATGGACGGATTTTTCACTGATTTTGCGGCAGGAGTGGCGGCTTGATCCAGAAAGCGTGCTTTTGTTAATTTGGTGTAAATCCGTCAAGTATTTTTTTTTTTTTTTTAATGACCACAACATAAAGCAAAAAAATGTGATATCTATGTCCGCTCCGCAGACACACTTCCCTGTTCGCTCCGCGGACAGGACAACAATTGGCTAATCGACTTGCGTCAACATTGCACTTGTCAAACTTATCAAATAATCTCTGGGGAGGTGAGGGGTGATGAGGATGGGATAGAATATGGCTGCAAGAAGCAAAAAAAAGGGTGGTATTTACTGCAATGTTCGCAAATAGTCCTGAAAAGTTTGTGAACACCTCAGCATTACAGGGTTGGTGAAATGCAGTTCTTGGATTGCTTACAACTTTGGTGCTACTTAATGGAACTGCATGACTTTCTGCATGTATATTCCTGGGCTGTTTCTGAGTGAGTATGCAAAGTTTGGTGGGATTCTGTCATAAGGGGGCAAAATTACAGGGGGGTCCCAAAATAATGTAAAGGCTTATAAATGAGGTGCCATTTGACGAATCTACACTTCATTTGGCAAACTGATAATAGATCAAGATATACATGTTTTTGCGAAGTTTGGTGGGATTCTGTCGAGAGGGAGCAAAATTACAGTGGGGGTCCCAAAATATTGTAAAGGCTTATAAATGTGGAGCCATTTGACAAATCTATACAAAGGTTTGCAAAAAGATTATAGATCTAGATTTAGATGTTTTCGTAAAGTCTGAATGGATTTTGTCAAGTGGGGGCTAGGTTATATGACGATTGTATGTGCATACATTTGACACTTTTGAAAAAATAAAACATGGGTAAGGAGCATTGGCAAGGACCTACAAGCATGGTTTTGCAAATGTGCCAATGTTTTATTATTTGACAAGTGTCATAATGTAGCTACAAAAAATAGCGGTATACCTTTAGTGACTGAGGGGTAGCCTGTGGCCATGGGCAGTAGCCAGTTTGTCCGGGTCATGGAATAAGGTCATAATCCAGACAATCTGGCTACTGGCCATGACCACAAAGGACAAAACATAGGATTAAAGTGGCCATGTCCACCTGGGTCTGGCTTTGTGGTAAAGTTATTCGAAATTAGGATAGATTTGAAAGGGAAGAAAAATGTGCTCGTGGTAATAAGGTCATAGGGTTCTCTTTTTGCCTTCTGCAGGCTGCTATGGAAAGAGAAGAGGGGCCCTGTATGGAACCGTCACCTTCCCTTTCCATGGTGGCCATCCTGGAAAAGGATCTTCCTTCCGACACCGAAAAAAATCCTATTTTCTAACCCCGGGTTCCCGCTTTGGGCACCTAGGGTGCTAATGGCCTTCATCCCCCTATTTTCAGGGGCTGGAATGGTGGGATGATGGTCCAGAGAACTAGTTATCCACCCTTGCTTCGCTTGGGCTGCTGGGCCGGTATGCACCGTTCCAGTCCCTGGAACAGAGGATGAACCCCACAATATTCCCATTAGCATAGCACAAAATGCAAATGGAAATCTTATTTAGTCTATGTACTTTACTGAGAAATATAAAGTAGATGGAGTCTATACATTTTTTTTTGTTCTATTTTTTAACTGTGAAAGGTGGTTCTGTGGTTCCTAAAGGAATATGTCATTTGTTGTTGTTGGATGTTTTTTGTTTGGCAGGAGAGCTGAGAACGAAAGGTGGGGAGGGAAATGAGGGAAGAGCAACCAAACACTAATATGGAGGGGGTAGGTGGACAATGGAAAATGTTGCATGTGTGTTATTTCTAATTTAGGGGGCACTGTTTCTCGTGCTCCTTGATTACAGCAGTGGTGGTGGCTTTTGGGGAGGAGGGATAAGATAAATAGCAGTTTTGCTAAAAGTATGTACTGTGTACTAGCTTGTTAATGGATAATGAGTAGGAATAGGTGTTGGAGCTGTGCAAGGGAAATTTTGAAGTTGGAAGTTCCTAGATCAGTAGAAAATGCAATTCTGAACTGTCCGCCAAGCAGAGCTCTTACTGTGAAGTGCGGACGGGTTCTCAGACACGTCATCATGTCACGCGCCAGGGTATGGTCATGTGGCACTGTCTGGAAGGTCTGCTATGAAGTCGAATGTTCGTAGACGTCCACGGATACAAAACTAGTTGAAATAGTTGCAAGAAGTGTATAGAAGTGTTAAAAATTATTCCAGATGGTGTGAAATGTCAGAGTTTTAAGGTGAAACTTTGCTAATTAGACACAAATATTGCTGTAATGGGTAAGTATGATAATATTAAGTTGTAGGAAAATAGCATGCACTGGTAAAAACCTATGAAATTTAATGAAAAAACGTTGTTAAAGGGACATTATGGTTAAGTTGGACTAATAACCTATGAAATTCTAAGAAAAAAACTTTGTTAAACGGACGTTATGGTACCAAATAAAACCGAAACCCCCCTGAAAATCGCCAGTTATGGTAAGCTAAGCAACCATAACTCGCGCCACCATCGTTCACTGCTAAGACTAACACCCAGGACATCAAAGATGACATCACAGCTGTGAGCTGCAAGTTAAGACGGCCTCCCTGATGAGGTGTAGAGCACAGAAACCGGTAGGAGGAGAACACCAGTGGCTGAGAAGGTTGTGCAGGGAACTGGAGTGCGCCCCTCTCCTCTCCTCTTTTTGTCATATTGCCAGGATTTTGAAGGGTGGAATCTTCAAGACCTGATAGGGTGCTGCACCGGGGTGATACATGCCCTGCTTTGGAGTGCCTCACTGTAGGCTACTCCCCCCCCCCCCCCTTCCCCATTGTGGGATTGGGAGTGAGCTTCTTCCTTGCTAACCAGATGACTACATCTACCAGAAGCCCTTGCAGCAGAAATCATCATTGATTGTCATCACCTGCACTTGCTGTGAGCTGCAAGTTAAGACTGCCTCCCTGATGATGTGTAGAGCACAGAAACCGGTAGGAGGAGAACACCAGTGGCTGAAAAGGTTGTGCAGGGAACTGGAGTGCACCCCTCTCCTCTTTTTGTTATATATATATATGAAATTATAGCAGTTCAAAAGGCTTATGACTCTGTTCTGCCATCGATACGGCCCAACTCCATCCTGATTTGAAAGGATAATGCAACAATGTACTACCTGAACAATTAATGGGACATGACATTCAGAGCCCTCCTAAAGGATGTGCAGAGCATTTGAATGGACTTCTAGCCAGAAAATGTCAATGATTGCAACTCATCTGCCTAGTGCACAAAACATACAAGCAAACCCTCAAAGTAGATATTTTCACGAGGACCATGAAATTGACTTAAACAATGGCACTTTAAGGCTTGACTTTGTGAAATGGGTACAACCACTACCCAATTTGCTGGCAACAACCAAAAGCACAAAATGGCCAGATTTCACCTTGATATAAGCAGATCCAAGGATACCCTTTTGACCAACTGGTCAGGTTTCTTCTGTACACATTCCCTCACATTTCAGTCCTGCCAAAAGTATTTCCAATGCTGAGGCAATCCAAAACATTGTTGAACCTCTTAGAACCGGCTTGGCCATGTCCTAGACTCCATTTGCCCAAGTGTCACAGCCTTCCATCACTTCTGTGTACTCAGTATGACCATTTGAATCTTCCAGGATGTTCCATCAGAGTGCATAACAACTAGGACTGAAGTAAAAAGGCCATGTATGAGAACAACTTATGCAATCATAAAGAACGGACTCCACCTGTTTGGAGATGGATACAGACCGTATATGATGTCAAAAAATGTTACTTCGAAGGGATTGTGTCCTCCAACGTATTCCTTATCTTAGATATCTCTTTCCAGCTTTGCTGGCCTCGTAAATTTTTTCTCTCTAGAGGGCGCTGCGCGTCGACGTCCGCCGAGTCGATGTCCCTCGACAGCCACCGTGTTGATGTCATCCTGCCTATAAAGGCTGCTCGCAGCGTCCGTTGTTTAGTTCCGTTTTTCAGCGCTTACTCAGTGCCTCGGAATATCGTTGCTCAGTTTCGTAGAGAATTATTCCAATTTCCTCGAGATATTCGATCCATACTTGATGGCTTCCTCGTCTGAACCGACGACCCCTCGGTCCGCCTTTAAAAAATGCAGAGACTGTGGAAAAAAGATGTCGCTGACTGACCCTCGCAGGGGTCTGTCTGTGGTGTTTGGGAGCTGAACACCATTGTTCGGAGTGCGAGGACTGTATGTCCATGACAGCTAAGGCCCTGAAGGAGCATAGGGGGAAGCTGGAAAAAGGTAAGACTTCTAAAGCTTCTTCCTCGACGAAGTCGAGACATTCGTCTCCTCGTCACCATTCGCGCTCCAGGCCTCGAAGCGGGTCCCATCACTCCTTGAGATCGAAGCACTCGAAAAGGAAACGCCGAAGATCCCCTTCTTTGTCCTCCTCTTCCTCTGTTTCACCTTAGAGAATCCCTTGCCCCACGAAACATAGTTCCCGGGCTGAATGGGAGGAATTCCGAAAAAATATGATGAGCATCTTCGAGAAAGCGGCCTCGACCCCCTCGAATACTGCCGAGAGCGATGCTCTGGTCGAAAGACCCGAAGGTCCAAAACGCTGCGAGTCGCAGAACCCGGCGAAGGAAGCTTCTCGAGCGCGTCACGAATCCTCGAGTAAAGCAAAGACCTCGAATCCTTCTTCGAAGGTTCCGTCGACGCCGAGGTCGGTGTCTTCGACGCCGTTGTCGAAGGGCCCTTCGACACACGGGTCTGACGACTCGACGCCATCCTCAACACCGGCGTCGATGCCAAGGAAAGTCACGGTTGCGGCGCACCCAGTGGCTATTCCCAGGTCTTCGATGACGATGTCGTTGAGATTGTCGACATCCTCAAGCAGAATTCCAATTCTATCGAGGACCTCGAGGCCTCCACCTTTGTTTTCGACGCCACGTTCGAAGCCTTAGACGTCGGCGTCAACGACATCGACGTTTTCGAGGCCGATTACAACAAGTTTGGCACCCTCTGCCTTGGAGATGGGTTTCACACCCTTTGTGAGTTCAGACCAATTGAGAACAATGTCCTCAATTATGGAAGAGGGAGAACTATCTGACCAAGAAGAGACATTTCAGTTGCAGGGATCTGCAACCCCAGTTCAAGAGGAGTTATCCTCAGAGGAACGCAGATTAAAGGAACTCCATGATTCCTTACATGAGGCAAGTGGTTTAGACACTTCCCCAGAGGTGGAGTTCGCTAGGCCAGACCCGGGGGAGCATGCTGAAACCCCTTATAGAGCCTTAATGGCCAGGATCACAGAATTTATGGGGTGGTCAACACCTTCACAGGCTTTCCAACAGGATGACCTCACAGATATTCTTGATAAAGGTCCACAGGAGGATCCTGTAGTACCTTTTCATAAAGCTCTTCAAAGAAAAATCATGACGAACTGGGAAACCCCAGATGTCGTTCCGGCAGTAAATAAAAAACTGTCTACTAAATACAGGGTATCTTCTGCAGACCCTGAGTTTTTGTCCAAACACCCATCCCCAGAAAGTCTGGTGGTACAGGCAGCATCTTCTACTGACATCAAGACTGTTTACCCTACCGTCCCACAGGACAGGGACGATAAAAAATACGATGCTATGGCTAAGAAAGTCTTTTCGGCATGTAGCATGGCGTTAAAATCTATTAATGCTACTTGCACCCTTGCTAGATTTAGCCATACACTTTGGGAGTGTGCTTTTACAGCGGCTGACTGCATTCCGGAGGGAGAAGAAAGGGAGGCATTCCTAAATATCATAAAGGACGGTAAAGACGCTATGTGCAAATCCCTCCAGACGGGCATTGATTCAGCTGACAGTATCAGCAGAGCAATGGCGGCAAGTACAACAACCAGGAGATTTGCTTGGTTGAGAAAGTCTGGTTTTGCCCCAGATGTGCAAGCCAGGCTCTTGAACATGCCATTTGATGGCTCTTCTTTGTTTGGGAAAAAGGCGGATGACAGTTTAGAAAAACTGCAAACATCAAAGGCAGCAGCAAAATCCCTAGGCGCTGCAATCCATCACACACCTTTTCGTCCCACAGGAACCTCTGCGAGAGGCAAGTCCTTTCGCTTCTACTCCGCATTCGGAAGAGGTAGAGAACGACCGGCTCAAAGGGGACAAAGAAGAACTACCCGAGGTGGACGGGGTAGATATTCAAAAGCCGCAGCAACAGCAGGTGCCTCTTTACCATCGGCATCTGCATCAGCCGCCCCAAAACCACTCTGAGGACTTCCCTCAAAAGACACCTGTAGGAGGCAGGTTAACTCAACATCTGGCGGAATGGCAGGCTATCATGTCAGATGCTTGGGCATTGGAGACAGTTGCACAAGGTTACTGCCTGCCTCTCCTACGCATACCTCATAGTCATCCACCGGGGATCAGCTCTCAAAAAGCTCCAGATCCGCTCCTCTTGCAGGAAATTTTAGACCTGCTAGAGAAAGGTGGCATAGAGCCGGTACCTGTAGCGGAGAGGAACAAGGGCTGGTACTCCCCTTACTTTCTCATTCCAAAGAAAGACAGAGGACTGAGACCCATCTTGGACTTGCGAGAATTTAACAAATTCCTCAGGAAAGACAAATTCAAGATGGTAACTCTTTCTCAGATCCTTCAGTTCCAGGACTGGTTGGTATCTCTGGACCTTCAGGACGCTTATTTCCATGTGCCAATCCATCTCAAACACAGGAAATACCTGAGGTTCGCAATTGGCAACTCTCATTATCAATTTCGAGTGCTGCCATTTGGGCTGACCTCCGCCCTGAGGGTCTTCACCAAGTTAATGTCGGTAGTGGCTGCAAGTCTAAGGAGGGAAGGGATTCACGTCTACCCCTACCTGGACGATTGGTTGATCAGAGCTGTATCTTCGGACAAGCTCAGATCCAACTAGATCCTGTTTGCCACTCCCTTCACAGACTGGGCTTCTCCCTCAATTTAAAGAAGTCACAAATGATACCATCGCAGAGACTCCAGTTCATTGGAGCGATTCTGGACACTTCCCTGGGAAAAGCCTCGCCACCAGAGGTGAGGGCTCAAGATATTCTACAAATGGTCACCAAGTTTCAAAATGCCCAACGTCTCCCAGCCTTTGACTTTTTGAGGTTGCTAGGCCTCATGGCATCCTGCATCCTCCTTGTGCCAGAGGCTCGCCTGAGAATGAGATCCCTCCAGTGGGCACTGAGAACTCAGTGGTCACAATTCTCAGGGAGAATGGCAGATCTTCTTCAGGTTCCCGACAGGGTGGCTCGAGACCTTCAGTGGTGGGCCTGTCAGGAGAACATTCTGAAAGGAGAGCAGTTTTGGCAACCCTGGCCGGAGATAACAGTAGTCACGGATGCCTCACTCACGGGCTGGGCAGCCCACGCCAACGACTTGACCATCAGTGGTCGTTGGTCTCCATCGGAGTCCAGACTACATATCAACCTGTTAGAGCTGAGGGCCATCAGAGTTGCGCTGAAGGCTTTTCTGCCATCTGTACAAGGAAAGAATGTCCTGATGACGGACAACACAGTGGCCATGCATTACCTCAACAAAAGAGGAGGCGTAAGATCACTACCTCTGTGCAGAGAGGCGATGCAGCTCTGGTTTTGGGCAATCCAAGAAGGAATCTCTATCGGCAGTTCACCTAGCCGGAGAGAAGAACTTGACAGCGGACGCTTTGAGCAGACAGAGCACAGTCTCCCACGAGTGGGAACTAGCTCAGGAAGTCCTTCAAGAGATCTTCGCCCTTTGGGGAACCCCTCAGGTGGATCTGTTCGCCACCAGTGTCAACAGGAAGTGCGATCTGTTCTGTTCAAGGGAATTTCCCCCGAGAGGAGCTCTGGGAGACGCGTTCATAGTGGACTGGGAGTTTCCGCTCCTGTAGGCGTTTCCACCGGTCCCTGTCATTCCTCAAATGATCAGGAGGTTGAGAAGATTCCGGAAAACTATGATCCTAATTGCCCCGGATTGGGCCAGGAGAACGTGGTACCCGGACCTTCTAGACTTGTCCATCTGCCCTCCAATTCGACTTCCACTCAGAGAGAATCTGCTCCCACAGAAGGGAGGTCAGGTTCTCCATCCAGACATCAAAACCCTCAACCTTCACGCTTGGCTTCGGAAAGGCTGAGGTACAAGGATTGGGACCTCCCTGATGACGTTATGGAGGTGTTGCTTTCGGCAAGAAGGCCAGCAACAAAATCTTTATACCGCTTCCGTTGGAACAGATTTTGCAGCTGGTATAGGGTAAAGAATATCAATCCCTTTTCATGTGGTACACCAATGGTTTTGTCCTTCCTACTTTATTTAGCCAATTCCGGCCTTCAAGTTGGCACCATCAAGGGCTATCCTGCAGCGCTATCCATCTTTAAGCGCACTGCGGAAGAAGCATCCTATTTCAAGTTACCCTTGGTAATACAGTTTCTAAAGGGGTTAACTAACGTTTATCCCCCAAGACCATTCCAGGTTCCCCTATGGGATTTAAATTTAGTCCTAACTTTCCTGATGGGCACACCTTTCGAACCACTCCACTCTTGTTCGTTAAGATTTCTTACCCTTAAGACTGTTTTATTAGTAGCACTTACATCTGCTAGTAGGGTGAGCGAGTTACAAGCTCTTTCTTGTAAACCCCCTCATACAATCTTTTACAAAGACAAAGTTGTTCTGCAAGTGAAGCCTAATTTACTCCCAAAGGTGGTTTCTGAATTTCATATCACACAGAAGATTACCCTTCCATCTTTCTATCCTCCTCCCCATCCGGGGAAAGAGGAAGAGAGGTTACACAGGCTGGACCCAAGAAGGGCTTTAGGTTTTTACATTAGTAGACTGGCTAGGATAAGACAAGCAGGCCAGCTGTTTGTAGGCTACGCAGGTCACAAGCTGGGGTTACCGATAACTAAGCAGACCATTTCCAGATGGATCATTTTAGCCATTTTGGAATGTTATAAACTGGCAGGAAAAGAACCCCCTCAAAATCTTAGGGCTCATTCGACCAGAGGTATCGCAGCTTCATCGGCCCTCAAAAGAGGAGTGCCGGTTAGAGACATATGTGCGGCTGCCTCATGGTTGTCCGTCCATACCTTTACACGGTTTTACAACTTGGATTCCTCCTCCAGTCAGTAAAACTAGGTTTGGAAGGGCAGTATTGCACTCTATTCATCAATAAGAGGAAGCATTAAGTCAGTACTCCCACCTCGAATAACAGAATACTGCTATGGGAGCCTATGTAAGATAAGGAATACGTCGGAGGACACAATCCCTTCGAAGAACAAGTTACTTCTTACCTTGTAACGTTCTTTCGATGGGATGTTCCTCCGACGTATTCCTTATCGACCCTCCCATCCATCCCCGCAGTACTACTTCCCTTGTTGTTGCAGCTTACGCTCCTTCAGGGTGATTAGTCTAGTCCAGAAAGAATTATTGTGGGCTACAAAACGGAACTGAGCAACGGACGCTGCGCGCGGCCTTTATAGGCAGGATGACGTCGACGCGGCGGCTGTCGAGGGACATCGACTCGGCGGACGTCGACGCGCAGCGCCCTCTAGAGAGAAAAAATTTCCGAGGCCAGCAAAGCTGGAAAGAGATATCTAAGATAAGGAATACGTCGGAGGAACATCCCATCGAAAGAACGTTACAAGGTAAGAAGTAACTTGTTCTTCCTTATGTTCTGGTTAAATCAGCTTTGGGATTTTCTTCCATACAATTCCACTTACGTGCTATTACAGTTAGAGAAAACAACATGCTCTTATGAATCTTATTTTCTGTTCCAGTGATCAGAGCTCTGAAAGTGATTGAAAAATAGTTCCCCAGTTTCAGAAAGCTTTCTTTGGAACTCATTGGTTGTCCTGGATGAACTTATGGGTCACCTTTTTCAACCCAAGCATAAAATAGACTTAAAGCAATTCTAATGGAAGTAGGCTTCTTTGGAAGCCTTAACCTAACCAGAAGGAATTTTTGAAATCAAGCATTATGTACTGAGGAATCTTACACGATCTTTTACAATCATTAGGCATCTCTAAGAATGCCCCATTCCTTTCTACCCATAATGGTTTGTTTTTCTCATGAATCTTTACCCTCTTTCCTACCCAACTGCTCTGCGCTAGCATAAAGGACTTTGCATATTTTGGCTATCAAAGGGGATCTCTGTTTCTAGCTTAAAGCCTGGGACATTCGGAATCAAAGTAATTCTTTGTGCACTGTGTTGGAATTCGAACTAGTTGCTCTGCAATTAAACAAGTCCTAGCAAGGTGGGTAGTTACCCCAAAAAACAACAAAACACTTTGTGGAAGAGACAGAGCTGGTTCTGCAAGCGGAAAGGTGGCTACTGCTGCTTTTTTAAGACCGATCCATATTTAAAACATTTGTAAATAAAGTATTTGGAGGTCTGTGCACTCCTTTTTATGGCACTATAGCTGGTATTCTAACAGGAGAGCAGGTTTTAAAGTCTGGCAAGTTTCATCAAGACATTTTGTTTTGTTAATGGTGCTAGTTCTTGTTTCCTAATGACCCTTTGTTTTTATAGTTATTTTCTTTCTCTGAGGTCCCCTCCTTCATTTGTAGGGGATTGGTGTGGTGTTCTATTCCATGTTTAACTTTTCTTCCACCATCATGTATCCTCATTTTGACTTATCCTGCTTCTCTGTCATGTTTATTGTCTCTGAATTCATAAACAATCTCCCACCTCCCGTTTCATTAAAGTTGAAATCAGTCAGCTATGTATATAAAAGACATTTTCAACTGTTAGGCAAACAGTGGGCTACTGGCTGCTATTGTGCACTGTACTATCAGTTTTCTTGTTTTCCCTGTATGTTAAAAGTGTAAAAAGCAACTTTAAAAAATAAGAGGCGCTTTTTTTGAAGAAAAATATTTTTAAAACAAACTAATCCATATACGGGAAATGAATATATTTTCATTTATTTCAAGTTATTTTAGAAAGTCCTCTCGAGTATGAATTTTTTAAAGATCTCACACCAAGGTGGAGATATACAATGTTTATGAAAGCAATGAAGAGATCTTGGCTGGAGAACTAGCATTATGAGTAATGAGCTGTGGATGGGTTCTGAATCAAATGGCCATACTCGTTTGAAGTCAACCACCCAGATGGTTCCCGTTTCTGACAAGCATTTTACTAGATGCAAAAGTTCCCATCAGCAATTGCAAAAGTTGGTGTCCCCTAACCTTTCAGTTCCCTTCCCCCAGCTGACATTGAAAATAATGTAACTTTAATGTATAGGGTGAATGTAAGACAGTCTCCAGCATGGGGTCTGGCATGGATTCACATGCTCATAAATATGCCCAGTTGTCAGGCTGGGAATCTTCGGTAAAAGAAAAATGTTTCACTTTATCTTTGAAGCTCTATTTCTCCTCTAAACCAATCGCTGTCCTCTGGGCCATACTGCCCCCATCCAATGACAGCCCTCGCCCTAAGCTCCACCCATGGTGGCCATCTTCATATTTTTACCACATGCTTCAGTGTTGGGAGTCCTCTTAGTGCTCGCCAAGCTATTTTCCTAATGTTTTGAGTTTTTGGGTACATTTTGACCGATTTCTGGATTTATTGTTCAACCGCAAGTTGACTACTAGCAGCGGGGACCCTCTGTCAGTGAAGATCAAACTACATTGAGGGCCTTTCATCGGATCAGAGGAGAACCAGACTTGGGCCTACTTCACGCCTTTTCACCATGACCGGGGAGAAGAGGTGCTTCTTCAAACTCTGTGTGAGATGTGTATTAATGAACGTTTTCGTGGAGGATGGACACTGCAAATGTGTTAACTGCCTGCATCCAGACCATGACGAGAAATGCAAGGTCTGCTGTGGGTTTCCGAAAAAGACCAAAAAGGATCGCTGCAGCAGGCTGGCAGCAGAGTTAAAATTGGGTAAGGCCTCTGACTCGCCCCCTGGACATGGTCTTGATTCCCACAGGACCGGCTGGTTTCATGATCAAACTCCCTCAGAAAACAGTTTGCTGTCATTTAAGGACGCCCGCCCGCCGCAAGGGTCCAAAAGAAGGCAAGGCTGCATGCCACTGATCCCACAGGGTTTGCTGCCGCTGCGGGTCCTGGCTCGGGAAGGACCAGGTCGACCTCGCTGACCACATCCATGGTGAGCCTACCGGGGAGGAGCACCCCCTCAAAGTCCTTGACCCCTTCAAAACTCAGTCGGACAAGGCGACGAAGGAGAAACCCAAAGTGGGCCCTTCCCTCCTCCATTGACTACTCAACCAGCCAAGACGACACCATCATCAATGGCCACAACCACATCGATGACTGCAGTTACCACCCCATCGAAGGCCTCGTTCGCGACCACTACTTCAAAAGGGCAGACCATGAGGGTGGAGCCTACAGTCGCAACAATGGCTGCACCACGGGTGTCCTTACCGGCATGGCGTGAGGTAACTGCTCTGGCTACGGCAAAGACCCATGCAAAGGAGACAACAGCCGCTTCCCTCCAGAAGTCTCAGGAGAGGAGGCGGGGTAAGGCTCTGACGACCCCTAGGAGGGGTACAGAGCAAGGGGCTGAACCAAGTGTGCCGGGAACAGTTATACTAGCTCGGATGAGGGTGACTACCTGCCTGAGGGCTACTATTCGGACCATGAAGGAGGCAAGGGACCATTGTTGGAAGGCGGGTCACCTCGGGGTGAACCCTATTGTTTACCTTTCCAGAAGAGGCTTACCAGCCTGGAGCCTCCCCCCTCACATTCCTCCTACACCTCAGCCCAGGGATGTTTTGTTGGACATTCTGACCACGCTGGTATCAGAAATTCAGCAGAGAATGCTGCCCACACGAGGCCCTCCTCCTGTCTAGAAGTCATCCAAGTCAGCTTTCCGGAAGCCCTTCTAAGTGCAAACACAAGTCAAAGGACACTGCTGGTCCAGGGTGCCAACCACCGCAGGATTTTACCCCAACAGGGCATCCTGCCATGCACACACACACAGGCGCGATGGTCACCGATGAGGCCGTTGACTTCATGTAAGCAGGTGTGGATGACCCACACAGGGCCTCTCCGCCGGAGGTGGTAAGCTCCTTCCACTCAATGATGTCCATTAAGCACCTTTTAAGGCTGCTAATGTCCTGGCCATTTTATCCCGCTACGGCCAAGAGAACTGGTATAAACTGGGCCCTATTATGGACTTTTTACCTGACGAAAAGAAGAGAGAAGCTCTTGAGCTGTTCCAGGACGGGGAAGTGGCCTCAGACCATGCCATCACAGTGGCGGTGGACATCGCAGACACCGTATTCAGTCAGATGGGAAACAGAGTGCCTCTTTGTTGACAGGGATGGCTGAAAGCCACCAACTTCAGGCCGGACGTTCAGTCTAAAGTGTTGGACATGCTATTCGACTGAGAAAACCTGTTTGGCAAGATGGTTGACGAGTCTCTGCAAATCAAGACTGGCATGGAGACGGCACATTTGCTGGGTGCCCTGCAGCACCGTTGGTCGTCCTTTCGTTCCTCAAGGGGAAAACGCGGCAGGTCCTCCAAGGGCTACACCACCCCTTATCGGCAGCCTTCCCGTTCCAAAACACAGGAAGTGTACAGAGGCTTCTCGCAGGAATACAGCAGCGGAGGACAGTGCCAGCGCCGCCCGCAGGGCAAGGCACCGGCACTGAAACAGGCCTGAGCTGGCCACGGGGTCCCCACTTGTGCAATCCAGTGGGAGGCCAGCTGGTGAGGTTCCTCAGCGTGTGAAAGACTGTCGCCAACGACAGATGGGTGCTGGGCGCTCTCAGATAGGGGCCCACCTTGGCGTTCCAACACAGGTGTCCTTGTATTCCGCCGGTAGCACGACAAGCACACGAGGTCCATCTCATGACAGAAAAGGGGGCGATGGAACCCGTTCCCCAGCATCTTTGGGGTCCAGATACTTTGTGGTCCGAAAGAAGACAGTAGGGTGGAGGCCGATCCTGAACCTGCGACACCTCAAGTACTTGGAAGTCCAAGAAATTCAGGATGGTCACGTTACAGCATGTGCTCGGCCAACTGGAGGAAGGTGACTTCCTGGTGTCTCTGGACTGGAGGACACCTACTTCCACAACCCCATCCATGGGAAGCACCGCTAGTTCCTGTGGTTCGTGGTCCAGGGGCGGCACTCGTAGGCACTTTCCTTTGGCCTGAAGTCAGCCCTGACGGCCTTCACGAAGTGTTTGAGGCCAGTGGCGGCACATCTTTGTCTCTAAGGAAACCGCATCTACCCTTCCCTGGACAATTGGCTGGTTTGACAACGCTCCCATGCTGTGGCGAGCCAGCACACAGAAAGGACACTGCATTTACTGACAGATCTGGGATACTCCATAAATTATCCAATGCCCTGCTTGGAGCCATATCGGAACGCTCTGTTTCTGGGAGCCCGACTCAAAACAATGAATTACCTGGCATCTCCCTTGGAAGAGAGGGTGGTAGCCAACCTAGGGGAAGGTGCAGAGCCTGTCGTCGGCACGATCAGCTACTGTGCGAGCAGTCAAGTCGCTGTTGGGCATTATGTCCTCCTGCATCAACCTTGTGTGCCTTTACAGGCTACAGATGAGTAAATGAGTAAAACAAAAGGGGTGATGGCTGTAAGGTTTAGAATTGATCTCCGCATTGCTCTGGGCAACCCTCCAGACCATCGTTTTCCAGCCTGCCAACCCATGACAGAAGTGGAAAGATCATTGGTCCCACCCCTTACTGGGTTGAACCAAGCCGCCAGGTTTGCATATGGTCTTCTGTAATGGGTTGGCAGGCTGGAATACGATGGTCAGGGGTACGGGGGGTGCCAGTGATTATGATTTATTCCAAACCTTCCAGCCATCAACTTTTGGTTTTGCAGACTACAGATTAGGCCTCACTAGGAGTTTCTGGATGCAAGGTGGCTACCACTCTCGGGATCCTGGACGGAAAATATCCCCCTCAACGGGGAATAACGACAAGCAATACATCTCACGCAAGAGGCCCCATTCCACTCACAGCTCACACCGGACAGTTGCATGCCAGGGGCCTTTGGCTGGCAGAAGAAAAGATACCTCAGATCAACGTCCTGGAGTTTCAGGCTGTCTTCTGGGCCCTGAAGTCCTTCCTGCCAATTCTGAGGGGCAAGGTGATGAGGATCTTCATGGACAACACCACCCCCATGTTCTACATCCGGAACTAGAGCGGGACACGCTCGCCAGGGAGGCCCAGCATCTGTTGTACTGGGCCCTTTGTCAGCACATGTTTCTCCCTTTTCTTCCCTTTTCACCTGGTGGACACCAAGAACACCATTGCAGACTCGCTCAGCAGGGAGCTACGTTCTTGCCACGAGTGGGAGCTTTGCCTGTACCAGGTGGATCTTATATTCCATGAATGGGGCGAACCCAGATCGACCTTTTTTGCAACAATGATGAATTCCAAGTGTCAGAAGTTCGCCAGCAGGTTCCTGCAGCCATATCCTGTTACACCAGAGCACTGGGTAAGCCATCACTGTGGTTGCACAGAGACGCGTCAAGGAGTTCACAAAGGACTCTTATGTATTTTTCCACCTGTGAAGGTCCCTGGCACGGCTTGGGAGCTCAATATGGTTTTGACTAAACTCATGAGGGCGCCCTTTGAGCCAATGCACCAGGCCCTGATCAAGTTTCTATCATGGAAGACGGTTTTCCTCGTGGTGATCACCTCGGCTAGGCCAGGCAGCCCGGGGCGATCCAGGCCCTGCCGTGCAAGCAGTTGTACTTGTCCTTCCACGCTTCAAAGGTGGTACTGCGCACACACTGCACCTTTATGCCGAAGGTGCTGTCTGAGTTCCAACTCAACAACCCTTTTTTTTTGTTTTTTGTTGTTTGTTTTTTTTGCCCGTTTTCTTCCCGAAGCCTTTCATTCGCTGGATGTTGCTCGTGCCTTGAAGTTCTACGCGGCACGCACGAAGGGCCTACTCAAAAGAATCCACTATTACAGTTTTCTTTCCTTGGTGGGAGACAATCAGAAAAAGGTGAAAACGTGCATGAACTCAACTCTGCTCCACTAAAAAGGTCTAGAAGACAGGAGTGGATTCCCCTTTGCTTGTTGTTATAAAACATAGTTGTAGTATTGTCTGCAAAAACATGCACCACTTCACCTAGATAGAAGGTAGGAAGGCCCTGAGAGCCAGGAAGATGGCTTTTAGCAACCGGGCATTGATGTGGTCCCTTCTGTCCTGATTTATCCATGGGCTGTTAACTCTGTAACCGTATTCTGAGAAATCAGTTATAATAATCTTGGCATGTGATGGGTTGGCAGAGGACCCTTCCATGAGGATCTCGAAGTCAATGAATTGAGTATGCCAAATAGGAACTAGATGCAACTAGGTTTATTGCTAGGGAATCCCAGATCTGAAAAATCTAAATTTTTCTGTGAAGACTGGGGCTCATTTCTAAGGGGTACGACCACTTTATCAGTCAGTCATGCAGATAAGGGACTAGTTGAACACCCCTGAGACATAAATGGGCAACCAACAGAGACAGGAACTCGTTAAAATAAATAAATAATAGTAATAATCTGGGGCAGCATTCAAGCCAAATGGGAGACATGTATTGAAAATACCAAGCTGTATTTTCCTATGACAACCCTCTAGTACTGCTGATGTGCTTTCCAAATAAGAATATGGAGGTAGGTGCACTGTAGATTTAACAAAACATCTAATACCATGTTCTGAAGTGCTGCGAGCAGGTCTACACATGGAAACCTTGCATGCGTAGGAGCTAGTTTAGATCATAAGGGTCCAGAATGGGGCTCACTCCTCCAGTCTTGGGGGTGTTAAAATATCGGGAGTAATCCTAGGCCTAGTCAGTTTTTCTGGCATTGGGTGGTGAAGCAGGAAGGGAGAGAGAATAGAAAGAACCCAAAGGTCTTTGGGGATCAAGTTCCAATGTTAAAATACAATTTGTAAGCCTTCCTGCAAGCAAGTGTGTATTATGTACGTTTGTGATGGTAGGTGGTAGATTCATGCCCTCAGCAAATAGACATTTTAGCACTCTGAGGACGAAGTCATGGTAGATATTTGCACACATTTAGTTTTAGATCTGTATCTCTTCTTTTTAACATTTGAGTAGTAAAAGCTTTGCACTACAACTTGAATGTTGTGTTTGCTTGAATGGCATAGTGCTGCTGTGGAAAACCCACTCTTTGGGGTTGTACAATAATTGAGTTTAGGGAGTTATCAACTTTGCCGCTGGATTCCCACTATTCTAAAACCCCATCTATGGAGGGAGGAAAGAGTAGCTCGTCATCAAATGATAAATACTGGACTTCCTCCTGAATATCCTTGCACATGGAAGTGGCTAAAGGTGGTTGTGCCTACACAGACATAATGCCCTATTTAGGGCTTCAGCCGATGTATCAGTTAGGCCCTTTTTTTAACCTGTAATTGTTGCAGTGGGGTCCACTGTACCCATGAACACTCACGCGATGAGGTCTCTCAGATTATTTTTCTGACATGAGGTAGCATGAAGTGTAGCGTGAGTACAGTTGTATCCAAGCAGATACGTATCAGACAAGCTCATAAGCATCCATGCGCCTTCTCTCTGAGGGGAGGAAGGGTGGGCGCATGTGAATCTAAGCAGATACAAGCATCAGAAATACGATTATGGTGATTAATGTATCCCTTCTGAGGCTTGTGAAATCTGCTTAGATCACATGCTGTGCATAGACTAGCGAGCCGTGTTAGAAGAAGGTGGTGGGATGTGAGAAGGTTCATGGGCAAACGGATATCTTAGAACTGCTTGTCCCACCTGTGTATCCGTCTTGGAATGAGTGTCAATGCAGTAATGCTGAGTGAAAGTGTGTATCAAGCTCCATGTAGCTGCTTTGCAAATGCTGTCTAAAGGGACATTTGTAATAAAAGCCAGAGGGGCTCCTGTTCTCCTTGTAGAGTGAGCCTGGGCGTGAAAAGCAGTGTCTTGTTTGATGGGGAATAGCACAACTGTATACATCTGACTATCCACCAGGAGATGGCATTCTTTGAAATGTGATCACCTTCTCTGCCTAGTGCTACGGAAAGAAACAGTTGATCTGTTTTCCTTAGCGTTCTGGTCATGTCTACATAGTAGAGGACCGCCCTCCTCACATTTAGTGTGTGGAATTTTACCTCAGCTGAGCTGGTGGGTTCCTGGAAGAAAGCCGGTAGTGCAATAAGACTGGTTTACATGAAAGGGTAAGTACGTAAAACCAGTTTGTCTTTGTGTACAACAAAGAAAGGGTCCTGCACTGACAATGCTTGTATTTCACTAACTCTTCTTATGGAAGTGATAGCCACTAAGAAGGCAGTCTTGTAAATCAGGTGTTTGAGACTAGACTAATGCATTGACTCGAAAGGTGGTCCCATGAGCTTAGCGAGTACAACACTGAGATCCCATCGAGGCAGCGGGTTTGAAATTGGAGGGTGGAGCCTCTTTACTCCTTCCATGAATGTCTGGATGACAGGTTCCTTCCACCATGAGACATTATTGTGGGAAGTGGCACAGGCTGACAAAGCCACCAGGTGGACCTTTTAAGGAGTTGAATACTAACCCTGCATCTAGCAAGTGGAGCATGTAAGTTAGAATGTGGGAAGGAGTACATTCTATGCGGTTAATTTGTTTAGACTGGCACCAAATTACAAATCGCCTCCACTTCTCAAAGTAACAGTGCCTAGTGTTAGGCTTTCTTGATTCTTTCACGATATCCATACATCTCTGCGGCAGATTAAGATGTCCATACTGACTTCAGGAGCCATGCTGCCAAGTTAATTGAGTGAGGGTGCACTGTTATCCCCCCTCCAACTGTGCTGAGTGAGAAGATATTGCGGGCACTGGAGTTTGACGGCATATACATTCTACAATGACCCTCTCCTCCCCCGCCCCCTCCCTACTGTCTGGGCCGAAGCAATTAGCGGCCCTCCAAGGCTGAAACTGATCTGTCGCGGGAGTGTTTTGACGGTCATTTTTCTTGTCATTCACCAGCATCTGTATTTCGATAGTCGGTGGTATAAGGATAGAAAGAAGAATCTATCGGTAATTAGATATAGTAAATAGCCATCAGCCGAAAAGAGGATCTCTGCTATAAGCTAGTCAACTATTGAGTGTGAAAACCTACTTTAGGATGTGCGCAACCACCCTTGAGTGTCAGTCAAATAGAATTCAAGGTGTGTGCTGCAGTTGTGAGGAAATAGAAATAGGGGTGACTTCTCACAGTCACCTTTGAAGTCCTGAAAGTGATATATCAAGATTTGTGTCTAACCCCACATGCCGCGCTCACTTCCAATAAGAATAGATATGACAATATACAGCAAATTATCATGTAAGCATGTAAGTCGCCTCACGGTTTATTTGGATAAAGCAATGTTTGTTAAACTACACACATTTGCACCTGGAAAGTTATCCAAGAATTTCTTTGAAATGATACAAACTATTAACCTGCACAAATTTGCACCTAGAAAATTATCCAAAGGATTCCAACCTGAAAAGGTTTTTTTTGCTAAGTCTCATGTATGACACTTGAAAATTGAAACCTAACTTCCATAGCAAGATTATAATGGGGTTCTACATGGTTTTGTGTTAACCCCTTAAGTGCCAAGGACGAGGTATCACGTCCTTGGAATTCCCTCCAGGGTGCCAAGGACGAGATAGCTCGTCCTTTTTGGCACTCTGTTTTGAGCGATCCCTGCAAAGCCGGGATAGCTCAAAACAGTAATCCAATGCCCGGGCGATGTGAGGGGGAGGTCCCCCTCACTGCCAGGGGGCTGGATTACCTTCAGTTTCACGTTGGCGTGCGTAAAGCATGCCAAAGTGAAAGGAATTTTCACCGCAGCAACCATTTCGGGCTGCTGCGGTGAAAATGAAAGGAGAGTCTCCACCTTTCTCCCCCTCGATGTGTGGCTGTATTTCAAGCCGGAGATCGAGGGAGGTGTCGTTGGAAAGGGGAGATTTGTGAAAGCATTGCTGGGCATGGATAGGGCGCAGAGCGCTGGATCTGCACCCAGCAATGCCCACTGGACACCAGGGATGTCTTTGAATGCAGGGGGGAGGTGGGGGCTGCTTACAGTAAGCAGCCCCCTCTTCCCCCCCCTGCCCTGGCCCCTAAAGCATGGGGGCACATATGTGCAGACCCTGGGGGCAGATGGCTGATCTGCCCCCAGGGAAGGGGGCAAAATAAAAATAAAAAAAGGGAAATGCATGGGGGGTGGGGGCGGTGGGGGTGCCCTAGACACCAGGGATTATTTTTGCCCCCGTGAAAGGGTGGTGGCCCTCCCCCTCCCACACCAAGTGGAAAGGGGGGCCTCCCCTTGGAGCCCTCCCTGGTGGCAGATTGCTGCCCCCAGGTAGGAATACATGAGGTGGCCCTCCATCCAATTGGAGGGGGGAGGGCCACCAGGAATAAGTGTGCAGGCCCCCCAAAAGATGGTTTGCGCAAGTCAGACCTCTGCGGATTCCCACGGGTGTCCTCTTAACGGAAATGCATGGGGTTCCCTGTTTTCCTTGGTGGCTTGGACACCCTAGGCCCAAATCTGTAGGGTGTGCCTGTCTGGAAAAATCGTGAAATTCAGCTACCTGAAAAGAAGGGGTGTTTTCGGCTTTCCCCTTGGCGACCAGGTAGGTGCACCCACACATGTGAGGTACTGTTTTCAGCGGGACACCTGTGGGAATGCAGGACGGTAGGCCATGTGTTGTTGGCGGCGTTTTTCGGTGAGTGAGCCAAGTGAAATGTGAGGAAAATTCATTTTTTTGGCCACATTTCAGACTTTGCCGGGGTTTCTGGGTAATAAATTCTGGGCCGATTTGTGCAAGTCAAACCTCTGCGGATTCCCGCCGGTGTCCTCTTTTCAGAAATGCATGGGGTTCCCTGTTTTCCTTGGTGGCTTGGACACCCGACGCCCATATCTGTTGGGTGTGCCCGTCTGGGAAAATCACGAAATTCAGCTGTCTGAAAAGACTTGGGGTTGGGTGTTTTCGGCTTTCCCCTTGGCACCCAGGTAGTTGCACCCACACATGTGAGGTACCGTTTTCATCGGGACTGTTAGGCAGAATCCTGTGCAGTTCCCTTCGGTAGCACTACAGAAGAGTAAGACTACAGGTATATGCAATAAATCCCCTTTGGTATCAGTCTATCAGCCTGTACCACAAAGATTTAGTTGGTAGCTGTGGCTAAGCAGTCAGACTTATCTCAAGAGTGAGATGAGCAGTATTCAGGGTTTAGACAATAGGACTACAGTACTATGGTACAAGGAAACACTGACCAAAGCTTTTTATTAAAAATAATATATATTTATTTTACACACTTCTAATTCAACACATCAATCACAAGTATTCAAGCAAGTTAAAATAGTCAAGAAAAGTATACACAACTCCCTAATTAAATTGTAGACAAGTTTGAGCCAGAGTGAAAACTGAGCAAAATGGCATAGTATAAACTAAGCAGAAATGGCACTCTAACAATTTCTCAAAAGGGAGGGAAAGGACAAGTTATACAGAGTTGCGCTCTTAAACACTCTAGCAACACTTCCCAAGTGGATTGTGAACAAGTTTAGGCAAGGTAGCACTTTAGCAATAGTCATACATGGATGAACACCGAGCAAAATAGCATTTCAACAATACTTAAGAGGGAAGGAAGAATGGTTATAAGAGTTTTTGGTGCACCAACACAGTTGAGGATGAAAAGCAATCTAGTGAAGGCAGTTGTAACAGATTTAGCCAAAGTCAATAGGCCTGTGCCAGAGTTAATGGTACAGGGCAATGTGCCCAGAATCAAAGTGTTCTAGTAGCTGCAGTCAAGTCTTTGGTTTAACGATTCAAAAGGAGGATGCAGAAGGTAAAATATAATGTTAGTCGATAGGGGCGGTCAACCCATGAGGTAAGTAAAGGATTTCAAACACCTTTAGCAGTACCCCGTGAAATGGGAGGCCTGGTGGAACAATGTACCTGAAAAAGTGGAAGCGGCTCCTGTGGTGGTAGTGGTTCCTGGCAGTTCCTGCAGTTCGTGTTGTCCAGCAGAGGAAGAGAGGCTCTCATCGTGGAGGAAGGTTCGAGTTACTGCACTGCCCAGGGAATAAGCCAGCCGCGGTGATGCCGAAACTGATTAAAAGGTACGCTCCTTTAAATCGCTGTCATGGTGGACGGGTGCCTGGCTATCTGGTCTCCGAGTGCAGGGCACTGGCGATTCGACCACGGCAGGTCCTGGAAGGCGAATGGCAAACTAGTTGGCCCCACCAGCTCAAGTCAAGGGAAGAAGGCTTTTGTAGATGAAGATCTTCTCTCGTCGTGTGGAGAAAAGTGGTGAGACGCTGCAGCAGGGCTTCACCAGTGGTTCAGTTGTTGCAGATGTCTTTGGCTTCTCTCCTCTTCGGCTTCTTAGTTCCAGTGGCGACGTCTTGTCCTCCAGTCCTCAGGACCCTGCTTTTATGCAGCAAGACCCCCATTCATACAGCCTAGCTGTCACGCACACAATGGGGTGGCTCTCCCAGCGGGATAACCCCCCAGCCTATCAGGGCAGTGTGCGACTTGGGTTGCGTAGGCAACCCTGTCCAGGGTGCCTATCCCCCCTCCCACACATCCTGTCTACCCCAGACTCAGTGGCAACTAGAGGAGGGCTTCTGTGCCGAAGCCCACCAAAAGGACGAACAAAGGATCCCCGACTTGGGTTAGGACTATAGAGAAAGACATAAGAAAGAAATTAAATCAAAGTTCTGGCAATAAAAACCTACCGGAATAAAGTTAATATTAAAATAAACCGGCGGTATGTTAGAGACTGTCAGTAAAAGTGGTAGCCTCGAACAATGGGAAAATCCCATAGGAATATATTTGCGCTCAAATATTTATGGTAGAAACCACTGCCACCAGCCAGAAACTTTTGAGAGAGGGACTGTACGGTACCCTCTCGAAAATGAACACCCGGGAAAAACTATTAACCCTTCCCAGTACTTCCATAGTAAGATGGTTTGTACTGGTTTAGTTCATAAAGTGTGACTAGTAAAGTCAATGGGAACTTTACATGCCCTGGGAGACAGTAGTCAGTCCCAGAGTATGGAGTCTGTTTGGGGGTCGCTACGACACCCCTGTGTTGCTGCACTGAGGGTGCTGTGTAACACATGTGGATAAAGATGGTTTCTATGAGGGTGAGAAAAACCCCATAGACATTAAACACAAATAAATAGCCTTGAACACACAAAGCAAACATGCATAAGAGTGGGAAAAAGAGTCTCACTCTTAGCAGGAGAGAAAAATAAACCCCTCAAATCCAGCAAAGCTGCTGGGGGACTCTATAGGTAAGGGAAATTAGCCATATAATGAGAATTCTCCCTAACAGAGACACCCGTGGGAATGCAGGACGGTTTCTGTCCTCCAATTCGGCTTTCCTACCCTTTCTTCCATTCCGTCCATGCATGTCCAATTGGCAAAAATGGCCAAAATCGCCTACCTCTCACAAAACGGTTGATAACCACATCAAAATATGTTTTTCGTTTCCACTCAACCTGTTCTTGAAAGCCAGGAAATTGGGGAATTCAGTACAGCAAACCATTTGTTCCTATCTCGTACAAGGAAAAAAACACAGGCGGCTTTGTACATCATTTTATTGGCATTTTTTGGAAAAACACAAAATGTTCCCCCTTTTTGGTTATTTTCTCTCACCCCCCTACAGCAACCTGGGTGGCGTTACGACCGCCTACATGTGGGGAAAAAAAGGGGGCCAAATGTGGCCGCAATATCTCATGTAACAAAAAAGTTACAAGGCAGTGAATGGCGACATACCGAAATCACCAAAAAAGGCCTTGGCAATGGGGGGAAAAACCCTTGGCACTTAAAGGGTTAATCACAGTGATTGACTAAGACCATTTAAGCATATACCACCAATAGTGGAATGTTCATTTTCTTCGGGATATCACCCCCGTTTATTGTTCATGTGATTGGTAATCCTTGCATTTGTGCAACAAGTGATATTTGGATATATAAAAACAGAATAACATTTAATCAAAGACTCCCTGATGACGAACCGAGTGGGTTGAAACACGTGTTGGCAGACTTCCAATACTGTTGATGTTTTAGGCAGACCACCAACACTATTCGTGGTATATGCTTAAATGGTCTTAGTCAATCACTGTGATTAACACAAAACCATGTAGATGCCAGTTATAATCTTGCTATGGAAGTTAGGTTTCAATTTTCAATTGGCAAAAATATTTTTGGGTTGGAATCCTTTGGATAATTTTCTAGGTGCAAATTTGTGCAGGTTAACAAAGTTTGTATCGTTTCAAAGAAATTCTTGGATAAATTCTTGGACGCCGGCGGCCACACGAAGGCCATACAAAGGCCTGTTCTGCGCCTGCGACCCCACTCCGACGCACACGCCAAGGGAAGAGGGCAGGAGCCCTCTCCCCCTCCCAGAAGCGGCATCCACATCCTGGATCCGTACCGCAGCACAGCCACAGCACACAGGGGCCTGCCTGACCCTGTCCCACTACCCTGCCTGACCCTGGGATGCCGGGCGCAACGCGGCATGAAAACGAGGCTCAGCCTCGATAACCAGCACTAATTTGAATTCTGCATCCGCCGGCAGGCGGACGCCGGCGGCCACACGAAGGCCATACAAAGGCCTGTTCTGCGCCTGCGACCCCACTCCGACGCACACGCCTAGGGAAGAGGGCAGGAGCCCTCTCCCCCTCCCAGAAGCGGCATCCACATCCTGGATCCGTACCGCAGCACAGCCACAGCACACAGGGGCCTGCCTGACCCTGTCCCACTACCCTGCCTGACCCTGGGATGCCGGGCGCAACGCGGCATGAAAACGAGGCTCAGCCTCGATAACCAGCACTAATTCGAATTCTGCATCCGCCGGCAGGCGGACGCCGGCGGCCACACGAAGGCCACACAAAGGCCTGTTCTGCGCCTGTTACGCGCATGGGAGCGCGGAGTGGCCATCAACTCGGCTCAACTTGCACCCTATCCTTTACCAGAACCCTCTCGCATAAGGAGAACGCACTGTAAGTACCTGCAAGTACCGGGACATTACTGCATGCACTGACTCTTAGCCACCCCCACTCAGATGGGTCTCTGGTCTCTACTACTAGTCACACACCCTTTGTATTTAGACCACACTACTGTGTTGTGCCTTATGGTCGTATTTAGACCACACTACTGTGTTGTGCCTTATGGTCGTATTTAGACCACACTACTGTGTTGTGCCTTATGGTTGTATTTAGACCACACTACTG
The DNA here is from genome assembly GCF_040938575.1 of Ambystoma mexicanum. NCBI lineage: Eukaryota > Metazoa > Chordata > Amphibia > Caudata > Ambystomatidae > Ambystoma > Ambystoma mexicanum. The sequence continues at coordinate 738,000,596 of NC_090921.1, read as the reverse complement.
TGTTGTGCCCTATGGTCGTATTTAGACCACACTACTGTGTTGTGCCTTATGGTCGTATTTAGACCACACTACTGTGTTGTGCCTTATGGTCGTATTTAGACCACACTACTGTGTTGTGCCTTATGGTCGTATTTAGACCACACTACTGTGTTGTGTCCTACGGTCGCATAGTGACCACACTACTGTGTTGTGCCCTATGGTCGCATAGTGACCACACTACTATGTTGTGCCCTATGGTCGCATAGTGACCATACTACTGTGCGGTGCCCTATGGTCGTACTTAAACCACACTACTGTGTTGTGCCCTATGGTCGTACTTAGACCACACTATTGAAACAAGGCTAGTGCCTGTTTCATGCCTGTTACGTGCCAGTGTCTGCCGTCTGCCAGACCCCCGGCATCACAGCCTTATCAACTACCCTTATCTAGGGGCTACATAGACCATCCCATCCACGTGCGGCCACCCCAATTCAGGTATTATTTAGCGCTCCATAACACTCTCGACCCCACCATTTAGCATGTATCTACTCACCTCCATCTTGCTTGCCTACTTCATGATCAGCCTCAATAACACATTTCCGACCAAGATGGCTCCACACCTACCTAACATGCTAGCCCTACCCAGACACAACAACCAAGTACCTTACCTAGATTTAAACAACCCTCAGACACTGCTACCTTCCAGTCACCCTCGCACCACCACAGAAAGGAACTTAGGACTTAGAGCCAGACTAGCCAAAATCCATGAACCACTTGCCCGCTCACTGCCCACTACACAAAACTCTAGATCGCTGCCACCGCGACCAAACACCTCCACACAATCCAGTAACCCATTACAAACCCTTCAGAACTCCCGCAACCAGAGTACCCCTAAACTTACACAAGACAAGCGCCATACTACTACTACTTCAAAAAACATAGCCACTATCTCTAAAAACAAAGCTAGCCCCAATATCAAGGGAGCCTTGATCAATGCCAGGTCGCTAGTAGCTCATGCTACAGAAATTGCAGACTTAATACTCACCGAAGACCTTGACTTCCTCGCCATCACTGAGACCTGGCTACACCCAGCAGCAGGCCCTATGCTTATGTTGGCAGTCCCAGATAACTATTCCATCCTGAGACAAGACCGCCCTAATTCTAGAGGAGGCGGTGTCGCCTTTATCCATAAGTGCAGTCTCACCATGAGACTAGCCACCTCGACCGACGCCCTCTCTTGCGAATCACTAGCTGTCAAAATACCACTCACTAACTCCCAAACTCTTAACATCTACTTGATCTACCGTCCGCCAGGCCCCATTGGCACCTTCGATGAAGACCTTAACTCCATCCTATCCAGCAACCTCAAAAGCTCCACTCAAGCTCTCACCTTAGGAGACTTTAACTTGGCTACAATGACCTAGAAGACCATTCCGCTAGTACCATAGCTAATACTCTTACTGAATTAGGCTTTGTGCAAAGATGTATGACACCCACGCATACGAAAGGTAGAACACTTGACTGGGTGGCCGACCACAACTGCCTAGTGAACATTACAAATATCTCACCCCAAGCCTGGACTGACCACCATCTGGTATCATTTATGCTCTCCACCGACAGACCCTCACCCCCGCCCACCATTAAGGCCCCACCCACTCTCACTAGAAACAAGAAGAACATGACAGTAGAAAGACTTATCCCTGACCTACTCCCCACTCTCAACTCACTTCCTGATAACCTGGACCCTGAGTCCTTAGTTGAAGAATATAACAAGATTATGGCCACCTCACTGGACCGCATCGCCCCCCTTAAACTGAGATCCAGTAAACCGAAAACGCACCTTAACAAATGGTACACACCATTCCTCAAAAAACTAAGACAGCAAAAAAGAAACTGCGAGGCCATCTGGAAAAAATCCCCTTCAGTCTCTAACAAACTAAAACTCTCCAAACTAGCTGCACTCTACAAAAAAGAAATCTACCTGGCCAAACGAGCCTCCTTTGACTCTCGTATATCCCAAGCTTAATCTAACATGAAAGAACTTTTCTCCATCCTTAAAGAAATAGAAACCCCCATTGCACCCCTTGACACGTGCACCAAAGATAAAAACTGGTGCTCAGAAATTCAAAGAGCCCTAGCAAACAAGATTGCGACTCTTCAAAGTAAAATCACCAGCAAAAGAGCATCCCTGAATGACACCCTCAACTCAAAAATTCCGGACAAGCCCATGCCCACTGACCTAGCCCGCTTCCAATTCGCCAAAGTCAACATACTGGAAGTCGAAAAAATTATCCTGTCCCTGAAACCGTCTAATTGCCAGGGAGATCTATGCCCTGCACAGCTCATTAAAGATGCTGCCCGCGACCTCTCCCCTTTCATTACAAAATTGATCAATGCCTCCTTTGCCACTGGCTCCATCCCTACTAACCTAAAACAATCCTGGGTACTACCTCTACTGAAAAAACCCACACTTGACCCAGCCATACCCACAAACTACCGTCCCATAACTACTGTTCCCTTTCTACTAAAAATTCTGGACAAGGTTGCCTATGTACAAATACAGAAGCACCTGGAAGAACACAACCTCTTAGGCTCTAGACAATCTGGATTCCGTCCCCAACACGGGACTGAAACCGCCCTTATTGACTTGAAAGCGCAGATCGATTCGCTCAGAGACAACGGGCAAGCCGCCCTACTCCTCCTCCTCGACCTTTCTGCAGCCTTCGATCTGGTCGATCATTCTGTCCTTTGCTCACACCTCCACACTTCGGCTCACTTCTCTAGTGAGGCCATCACCTGGATCACATCCTTCCTCAACGGCAGGACTATGAGGGTCTTCTCTCCCACGGCGGCAGCAGACCCTATACCCATCACATGTGGTGTACCTCAGGGCTCCTGTGTCTCCCCCACATTATACAACATATTTACCAAGCCCCTTTTCGATGATTTGGATCATCTCGGTATCACCTACACTAACTATGCAGATGATACTCAGATCCTCCTTCCGCTTTCAGGAGATTATGGAAAGGATTTGGCCTTGCTAAATAGGGTGTACATCATCATCCAGGCATGGATGGCTACTCATGGACTATGCCTGAATGATGATAAAACAGAACTCATCATCTTAGGCACCACAATCAGTATAAAGAAACTTGGCCCGGCCTATAACTCCTTCATGATTGACGGCAACAACATCAAAGTCGGACAAGAGGTCAAAACATTGGGATTCTATCTAGATTCCAATTTTTCCCTCAAAAAACAAGTGAGCTCCCTTGCATCTTCCACGGCTTACACGTGCAAATTAATCCGTGCAGCCAAACCTTTCCTGTCTGACACTAGCTGTCTGACACTCGCCAGAGCCCTCATACTGTCTCGCCTTGACTATTGTAATGCCCTCTACCTAGGATCCACCAAGGCCACCACCAATAAACTGCAAACCCTTCAGAACAACGCTCTCAGAGCAGCTCTGGGCATTTCCAGAAGAGAACACATTACAGGTTTCAGCCAACAGAACAATTGGCTCTCCACCAGAGATAAAATTCTCTTAAAAACGGCATCTCTCACCCACAAGTCTCTCAACAACGCAGCCCCAACCTACCTGATCAACAGGTTCCACAAACAATCCTCCTCAAGACCCGTCAGAACCGCATACAAAGATTGCCTATCTGTCCCCCACTACAAACGAGCCACCATAGGAGGCAACAGCTTCCCGGTAAAAGCTGCCAAGCTCTGGAACTCCCTGCCTCCAAACCTTAGAGTAGACTTGCCTTATCAGAACTTCCGTTCCAAGTTAATCTCCTGGCTGAAACTGGAGACCCACTAAGACTAGGTAGTGTCCAGTGCTACACGCACACATCGTAACCACGTGTGCCTCCTGCTTACCTGTATATTACATTACCGCCTGCTGGCCTTACTGATGATTTGTATATACTGCACAAATAACATTTGTGCACCTATTTTTGTATTATGTATATTCCTCGTGTACTGTAACCAAGCTTCGAAAATTCTTGTAAAGTCTGCGCCCTGATACCCCCGGGTACGCCCGCGCATTATAAATAATAAAACAAACAAACAAACAAACTTTCCAAGTGCAAATGTGTGTAATTCAACAAACTTTGCTTTATCCAAATAAACCGTGAGGTGACTTACATGCTTATATGATAATTTGCTGTATATTGTCATGTCTATTCTTATTGGAAGTGAGCGCGGCATGTGGGGTTAGACACAAATCTTGATACTCTGCTATAGGCGTCCATCCAGAATGGCAGAAAAAAACAATCTGAAGGACCTCGACGTGTGAGGGATCATGGGTACAGTGGATGTCACACTAGGGATAATATTACTGGCACACCCTGTCGACGTCCCTTTTCGAGTTTCGAAAACAACAACTGTAATACTCTGCAGCTTCCACTAGATATCGGCCTATGCACAGCATGTGAATCTAAGCAGATACAAGCATCAAAAATAGGTTTACGGTGAATGTATCCTGTATGGTAGTGCAGCATTGATGAGAGATGTTTAACCCTCATTTTCCTAGGACTTTGTGTTTTTGGACTAGAATGGAGGAAAAGGAAAGTGCAGTCCTTCCCTTTTGTACCCAACATGGCTATGCGCAAATAGACAAGTTGCCCATTATCACATACAGATCCTCTTGCTCCACCTTAAGCATAAGGTTTACACCAAGCAGAAACCGCTTGCTCGATAAACAATGTATCCATGATCAATAAAAGACCAGGTTCTGTGGGAATGTTCCTAGAAAACGCCAGCGAGGAAGCAAACCTAATGCTTGCATCGCCTTAGAAATGACTGAAAGATTTTTCCTATGAGAGAGTGTATGTTCCTCTTCCTCCTTGTCTGTTGTCTCTCCCGCTAGTCTGTTTCTTTGTAAGCGGTTCTATCTCATGAGGTGGCAAAGCAGAGGTCTCACCTGCAAGCACAAGAAACCCTTTCCTTGATCTTTTTATTTTACTAGAACCGCTAGGAAGGGTTCAAATAACATTGTCTCCAACCAGAGTTGGTTATTGCTTTGGCTACGTCAGAAGAGTCTGGATGGGGAGTGGGAGACTCAATAGTATCTTGCAGCTTAACTGCAACAAGTTGCACAGCCCATGGATTGTAAATATTAAATATTTCAGGCCTGGGTACCTCTACATTAGTCAGGAACAAAGGAGGAGGTTGTCGCCTGGTTAATCTGTGTACCTGTAATGCTCACCTGATATCCACGGGGACGCCACCCAGTCTGGCTGGACTGCTTCCGACCTTGGACTCACTCCCTTGGACTTTTGTTCTGCTGAGGACCAGGTCTGTAAACACAGGAGTTTGGGTTTAGCTTTATTGTCTCTCCTAGCCCAGAGCCCACCACCCTTGTGGACCCCAACAACCGCTTAGTGCTCTCCTCACCTTGCTTTTTGGTATGGTGCGCTCTCTGTCCTGCTGTTGTGTGCAGGGGCGCATTGTGGATGGGAGTGTCGCAACCTAGTTGCTTCACTGCTGCGGGCCCCTCAGAGTCCAGGTGTGCTGGGACTCCATTTGTCAGGTAAGTTTGCTGTTTTTGGTAGTTTGTCCTTTATTTTGCAATTGCCCCTATTAATGTCTTTCCTTCTTAGGTGCGGAAGGAGTTGTGGTGATGCCATGCTGCTGGGGCTGTGCATGAGATGGTAAGTGAAAGCCCGAAGCGCGGCGCTATGTGCCTTGCTTGTGCTGACCTGTCTGTTTTTTCCCTTTCTTGCAGGCCGCCACGATGTTCCAGACTGTATGTTGCTGAGAAGATGGAGAGCGGTGAGTAAAGCGCTGCACAAGCCGCTTTCTAGAACTTCTGCGTGTTAATCGGCCTTTTCTTTCTTCTTGCAGGTCATTAAATGACCCGGAATGGAGGTGGACCAGAAGCAAGTGAATTTCAGGTAACTGTGCGCCTTTTTAGTTGTTTCCCAATGTTCAAGAATAAATGCTTACTAATGCTGCTTCTCCGATCTTTCTTCCCAGGTTCCAGCTTTCAAGATTGAGCGAGCGGTCGCCGAGATCCTGGATGTTTGGGATTCTGGAGTGGAGGACAGAAGCAGGGCTCACTCGTAGGAGCGAATACTAACAGTGTTCTTGTTCTTGCAGGTAATCGGGCCAGGAATGCAGATGAGGATTCCGACAGACCGTGATGAGCGTCACGCTGCAACCAGCAGAGTAACGCGAAGCGTGTTCCCCAGCTTGGGTGTGGCTTATATAGCTTGCAGGTATCCCAGGTGCCCCCAGGCCTGACCACACCCTGGCATCCTTGTTGTGTAAATGCTACTGTAAATTCCAGTTCTCTGACTTCCCATATGAGCCTGGCGCCAAAGGCGCCAGGGCTGACTACAAGAGAGTCTTGGGGGGAACATGATGGGGCCCTTGAGGCCATGATATAGGACTGTGGTGCGGCCCAGATGGCCTGTCTGCCAAGGCCAGGGGTCATGACAGTACCTGAGATGCCAGGAGATGGATCCAGTGAGAAACACCAGAGTAGAAGACCTTGACAGTGAATTGAAAACTTTTTTGTGTGGTATCCTGAAGACCTGAGTACTCAAAATCCTCTCAAATCACATTGATCTCAGACCCCTTTAAACAAGGAACCCTCTTCCCAAGTTTATTAGGTTTCGGTTTGTGTTCTGGTACTGGCGTTTTACAACTAGTCCTGAAAGACTTCCAGGAGAGGGAGGCACTGCTGTAAAAAGACATTTAAATTTATACAAAAGCTTATCAAACTGACAGGGTGGCACTCTCAAAGAAAAAGGCAGCGGTATGTGAAAATAAAACACCCAGAAAAGGGGGCACCAGAGCCATCCTACACTGCAAGAAGGACTTGAACACCCTACTCTTCAAAGAACATTTCAAACTCAGAGTGCTGCACTAAACCTTAATCCTCCCGGTCTGGAGATCCCATCTCTACTGCTCCAATGTATCCATGCCAGCTTGTCTGCTACCCTTTCACCCTTACTAATATTGACATGGGTGCATCCCCTAAGTACAACATTCCATTTGCTTCCCAACTAGGTTTGCACTTTATAATCTCATACATATATGGCTAACTTCTTTCATAGGAAACAATGACACAAGTTCAGGAGGTTTGGGCTCTGTTTCTGGATTATATAAATTGGAACATTTTGGCACTGACCTGACTGATGCAGCTTCACACTTTAGGACTCTTCAACATGATTTTCGTTGTTATCTTGATCCAGTTTAAGTTACTTACCTGTAACTATTTGTTCTCCAGCATGGGTCTGGCATTGATTCACATGCTCATGATTATTCCCCGTCGTCAGGCTGAGAATCCTCGGTAAAAGAAAAACAGTTTCACGTTAGCTTTAAAACCTTTATCCTCTAAACCAATCGCTGTCATCTGGGCCATACTGCCTCCATCCATTGACAGTCCTCCCACTAAGCTTCACCCCTGCTGGCCATCTTCAGATTTGGTAAGCACGTAAAGTGGCATTATGAACCAAGAAGAGCCACAGAGGGGAAGGAGGGAGGCTTTGCATGTGAATCCATGCCAGACCCATGCTGGAGAACAATAGTTACAGGTAAGTAACTTGGACCTTCTCCAGCATGGGGTCTGGCATGGATTCACATGCTCATGAATAGTGATTACACAGCAGTACATATACACAACCACAGGAGGTGGCAAGGCTCAACAGAGGCAATAGACATCCCTGGAACAGACTCCCCTCAAATGAACAGGTTGCATAGCACTGATTGGCCAACTCAGGACTCCTCTGTGGAATCCCTGTCAACTGTTACGCTCACCTGGTATCCACGGGGACGCCACCCAGCCAGTTGGTCGCCGATGCCCTTCTCAATGGTTCCCTGGTGTGGTTCTCAGTGTCGATGGGATTCCGCCTAGAAATGAAGACTACGTTAGGACTGGACGACCAAGGTAAGTTTTTCCCACATCCTCTGTGATTGCAGCCCCTCCGGGTTCTCTTCTCACCTGGTTGTTGGAATTGGGGGGGCCCTCCGTCCTGCTCTCTGGGCAGGGGCGCGTTGCCTATGGTGGGCACGTGCTGTCCAGTTACTTCACTGACTGCGGCCCTAGTAATGTCTTTCAGGTAGGTCTTATTGCGAGTTTATGAAGTTATTCTTGCATGCCTTTTCACTGTTCTAAAATGTCTCTTTTTATCTCCCTTAGGTGCGCTGAGTGTCCGCTTGGAGAACTGGGTAGGCTGGTTCTTGCCGGTAAACGATGGCGCACCAAAGCGCTATGATGCGGTAAGGAAGTGCTTTGCGCAGCACAGCAATGTCTTTTCTTCACTGACCTGTGCTTTTCTCTTTTTTGTAGGTCGCGGTGTGCTCCTAGCACAGATGGAGTTCCGGAGCTTTGCCGGTCGAAAATCAGCCAGCCAGGTAAGTCTAAGCGCTTTGTGGTTGTAATGTCTCTTCTACCTCCTTTAATAATGTCTTTCTCCCTTTTTCAGGTCCTTCGATCCGGGCGGCAAACTTTTCAAGCGGAGCTGCGAGCAGTGAAGGATGGAGATTACAGGTAAGATTCTGCTGCTAATGATGATCTTTGTTTTTCTGACGGTCCGGAATTCGTCAGACTTGTGGGAAAGCTGGACACGGTGAGCGTCATGTTGCTAGTAGCAAAGTAATTCGAAGCGTGTTGTCTTGTTCGGGTGTGGTTTAAATAGCCACTGCAAAGTAGTCCAGGTAAAGTAGACCCTAGGCCACCACAACCAAAACACTATACTGCATAGCTTGGTTCTAGGAATCAAGCTATGTGGATGCCTCCATGTTGACTGAAAGCCCTAAAAAGTAGTTCCACAAGCAGATGTCTCTTTGCTTATGAGCCTGGCGCCAAAGGTGCCAGGACTGGCCCCAAGATGGCCTGAGTAGTGGATGCCAGGCCTTATAAGCGATCCAAGTCCTGATTCCACCTGGCCAATGGGCTTGCCAGTGGGGAACAGTGCTGATGGTCGTGACAGCACTCCCCCCCCCCCCCCCCCGCCCCCCCAAGCCCCTCCCATGGTGTGTCTCCTGTCTGGTCCTGGTTTAGTTGGGAAGTTCTGGTGAAATTTCTTGACCAGACGTGGTGCATGGATGTTCTCACTGGGTTCCCAGGACCTATCTTGAGGCCCAAATCCCTTCCAGTCGATGAGATAATATAACTTGGCTCTAGAATATTTTGAGTCCAGGATGCCTTTGACTTCGAATTCTGGTTCTCCTTCAATTAGTATGTGTTGAGGTGGTGTCTTGATTCATGTACCGGGATGCATTGGTTTTAAGAGGGATACATGGAATACCGGATGGATTTGTAGATTATGTGGTAAATCCAATTTGACGGCTGCCGGGTTGATAATTGCCTTGATGGTATAGGGTCCCAAATATCAAGGATGGAAGGTCATATTTGGCGGCTAACCAAACCTGGTGGCCCACTTGATAGTCTGGGGCCTTTTTCCAATGCTGATCGGCGAAGTGCTTTTGTTTTTCTTTAGCATGCATAAGATGTTGCTTCGCCTTCCTGAACGCTTGAGTGATGGTTGTGTGAAGAGTCTTTACTGCAAGCATTTCCAAGTTGGCAGGAAGGTCGAGTTCTGAGGTACGTGGATGTCTGCCATACAGGGTGTAAAAGGGGTTTGTCCCGTGCTCGAATGTACGGAATTGTTATACGCGTACTCAGCTACCCAAAGTAAGTCCTTCCAATCTCTCAATTCATGGTGCAGCATGCACCGTAAATACTGCACGAGGGTCTGGTTGGTCCTCTCGGTTTGGCCGTCCGTTTGGGGATGGTGACTGGTAGATAGCTGGACGTCAATCTGTGCCATTGCGCAACATTTTCTCCAGAAATTGGATACAAACTGCCTGCCTCGATTGGAGACCAGAACTGATGGAAAACCATGTAGCTTGACCATGTAGCTTTTCCAGAAATACTTCTGCCAGGGTGGATGCGTCTGGGAGGCCCTTGAGAGGAATAAAATGTGCCATTTTAGAGAACAAATCCACGACTACAAGAATGGTGTTAAAGCCTTGACTGGGTGGCAGATCAGTGATAAAGTCAAGGGAAAGAGTGTGCCATGGAGCGGGAGGGATGCCCAGTGATTGAAGGAGACCCGATGGTTTCTGTTTCTGTGATTTATTTTGTGCACAGACGCCGCAGGACTGAACATACTGGACAAGGGCCTTACGTCAGGTAGGCCACCAAAAGTTATTTTTCACCTTGGCTAAGGTTTTAGCGATTCCAGGGTGTCCTTCGATCAGAGAGTCATGATAGCCTGAAATTATATGCTGTTGTAACTCCTTCTTGGGTACATATAGCCGGTCCCTAAAATAAGGTAACTGATCCTTGATGCAATATTGTTCTCCTTGAGTTTGCCATGCGAGGAAAGCATCCGGACTCATTGACTGTCGAATTTCGTTTTGTAATTCGGCTTGTGATAGAGTAATGCAATGATATGGCATTTGTAACGCGCCTATACACAAGTGTTTCAAGGCGCGACGAGGCGGGGGGGACAAGGGGAGACAGACAACGATCCTACTAGGCCAGGTGTCATTCAGATCGTGCAAGTGCAAGGGTAGGGGGACTGGGGCAAGTGCAAGGGGATGGGGAGAGGGGAAGTGCAGTACATGGTTAGTAGAATACAAGATAAATAATAGGGCCAGCTGGTGGCAAGTGCAAGGTAAATGCCGGGAGAAGGGCCTATAAGATACATAGACAGTCCCATAGTGCAGGTAGGCAGTGTAGGGAAGAGTGGCTGGGCCAAGGACCAAGATCGGTGAGTGGCCCAGTTGCAGATTCAGTGCAGGTTCAGTGATTTTAGCAGGGGAGAGAGGGAGAGAAAGCGGAGGCAAAGAGGAAGGTTTTGAGGTGCTTCCGGAACCGGAGATGTTTCTCCTCAAGTTGTTGTGATACCCAAAAGTGTGTCTTCTGGTATGATGGGTAACGGGTCTGGAGTTGTGTACACCGTTTCATCGATGCCCATTCGAGATAAAGTGTCCGCTTTCCTATTCTTGACCCCAGGTTGAAAGGTTATCATATAGTCATATTCGGCAAAGAAGAGGGCCCACCGTAACTGGCGTGAAGACTGGGCTTTGGCTGTTTTGAGATATTGTAGGTTCCGGTGGTCTGTGATCACTGTAATGGTGTGTCTAGCTCACACAAGATAGTGTCGCCATTCCTTGAACGCGGACTTGATGGCTAGGAGTTCTTTGTCCGTGATAGCGTAATTAATTTCCAGAGGGGAAAACTTTTTCGACCAGAAGGCCACAGGATGCAGCTGGCCAGTTTCTGGGTCCTTCTGTGAAAGGACCGCTCCCATTGCCATACTGGAAGCATCAGTTTCTACGATATAAGGAAGGTCCGGACAAGGGTGCCGTAGGATTGGAGCGGAGGTGAACCTTCGTTTCAGTTCCTGAAAGGCTCTTTCTGCTTCCTTGGGCCAAGCAAACTTTTTATTGCTTTTTTGTAGCAGTACTGTGATCGGGTGCACAACCTGACAGAAGTCTGGGATAAATCGGCGGTAAAAGTTCGCAAAACCTAGCATGCTCAGAGATGTTGGTGATGGCCATTTTAGAAAAGCGTCAACCTTATGTACGTCCATTCTGATGCCTTTGGGCGAAAGGATGAAACAAAGAAATTCTACTTCGGTGACATGAAAAAAACATTTCTCCAGTTTTGCATATAAACGATGTTGGCAGAGCTTGGTGAGGACTGAACGAAGGTGCCTGATATGATCTTGTTTTGAGGCTGAGTAGACCAAGATGTCATCGATGTACACCAAGGCACAAACGTCAATCCGTTCTCTCAAGACATCATTCAAGAAATATTGAAATGCTGCGGGAGCGTTGCATAGGCCAAAAGGCATGACTTGATATTCAAACAAGCCATATTTGGTACGGAAAGCGGTTTTCCACTCATCTCTGCTTCTGACCCAGACCAGGTGGTATGCTCCCCGAAGGTCTCATTTGGTATAGATCTGGGCATCTTTGACTTGGTCTAGCATTTCCGGGATAAGAGGCAAGGGGTAGCGGTTCTTCACGGTGATCTGGTTTATTGCGCAGTAATCTATACTGGTTCTCCAGCCCCCTTCCTTTTTCGGTACGAAGAACAAAGGATTGGCTGCAGGGGACTTAGATGGGCGGATAAATCCGTTTGCAAGGTACTGGTCCAAATAGGATTTCAGGTGAAGGTTTTCTGGTTCGGTGAGAGCATAGATCCTGCCGCAAGGGATTTGTGCCCCGGGAATAAGGTCAATTTGACAATCATAAGGCCTATGCGGCGGCAATGTGTTAGCCTGTTCTTTTTGGAATACGTCCTGAAAGTCATGATATTCATCTGGCAAAGTATTAGTTACTCCTAGGGTAGAAGCTACAGTATTGGAAGTCTTGAAGATACAGGAGTCTGGTTCTGGTTCAGGAGAGTAGCAGGCCAGGTAGCAGTTGCCGGAGAAGGTTAATTTCCGTGCCTGCCAGTCTATCAGAGGGTTGTGAGCAACCAACCATGGCATCCCTAATATCAACCGGAACTGAGGTGCCTTAATAAGATCGAACGAAATACACTCCCGATCTCCATCCTGGCACAGCAAGGTTACTGCAGCTGTGCACTGGGTTACTGGTCCGGAGGCGATTTCTGTCCCATCCACGGTAGTCACCTTGTCCCTGGTGGGCTTAGAACACAAAGGGAGCCCCATCTCTGCTGCCAACTCTTAATCTATATAGTTCCCAACTGCTCTGCTGTCGATGTACGCTTCTACGGCATGCATCTTTGACGATTGTTGGTGGTTTATTAAAGGCATGGTCTAGTAAAAAATGTTATTGTCCCTACGTGTCGGCCATGTTTTTTTAAGCCTAAGTGGCTCGATTTTAGAAAACTTTCCTATGGACCTTACCCGAGTTTTCGTCCATTAAACGCACGCGAAAACAAGCACCAGGGAGCTGCCATTTTCTGATAATCCTATCTTTTCCCCGATCGCCCTGGCTGACCTGCTTTTGCGGCACTAAATCAATTCCCCCGCCCCTGAGCCTGTCATCGGCAGACTCGTACCGCCCATTTCCCAACGCCAAAGCATGTCTTGTGTCAACATTCGCTGCGCTTCAGCTAATGACATGTCGCCATGGAAATGGCAGGACGCCTCTTTCCTCAATAAGTATAAACAGACCGTTTCACAACACACAGCAGCAGATTTTCGATACCATTCCTCTCTCTGTGTTACTTTGAGTATTCTGTGACTCGTTTCAGTGCTCTGGTCAGCTACCTTCGCCGCTTGTAGCCCGTGTGAACAGATACCAGTACCACCGCTATAAATTATTTTAGTTTGTTTAACACACAATGGCTACAATAATGCCCTAGATGTACGAGCCCGAGTATACCGAGGAGGAACTACTGGAAAGGGAAGCACGCGAAAACGATGGGGATTCGGACGGCAGTTGGCAGGACGAATCAACAGATAAAGAGCCTGGGCCTAGTCGAATGGACGGCGTCTCCAACTGGCGCACATGCAATCAGTGCGAGCTAATGCCAACTGAGGACGAGAACTGCTGCTGCTGAGAAAACTCGGGATGCCTGGCCTACATTTCGGAAGGCGAGCCACGACCGCAATGCATCACCAAGCTGCCAGACTTCAGGGCAGCCTGCCTCACACGGGCCGTGTTGAGAATAATGATGGTGCTTATGCACGAACTTCGCGCAACTGTTCGTCCTCGTAATCTGAGTAACGAGTAAGTATACTCTGCTTGTCATGCCACTCCTATTTCATGGTCTTCTACTATATCCAAAATTACATCTACATATCATTGTAACGCATGTAAGTCGTTCAATAGTGTGCATTGTCTAGATAGCATTTGTCCGTGCAGAATGCCATTAGTTACAAGAATTGTCATTGACAACAAACGTTTATTAAACTTATCTTGGTCATTTAAAAACAGTTTGTTTCATTCCTTTTCACAGGTGGTACAGGCTGGTGGCCTATCGTTCCTTTACATGGTGGCTCCACGGGAGGCTTGGACACCACGTTCGAAGAGTGATACCCGCCTGTGCCGTTCGTGCCATTAGAGAAAGGTTCCCGAGTGACAGCGGTCAGTACAGGGGATTTTCTCTCGCTGTGCTGCAACCTGACCTGTATAATCTTTAAAGTCTTGTATTTTTGTGTCATGAAAATAAGATACAAAATAAAACACCACATATATTTTAACAACGTTTGTTTCGATTTTTTAAATGAATCAAGTGTGTCTCCATTCAAGGATGGACGTCGGACATCTGTGCTCCGAATGGGTGAAGGTCTGGTCGCTGTGAAGCAGGGTGGTCACTATCTATCTAAGCTAACATAACATATTCTCGATAATGCATGCACTAAATAACACTTGTTCAAAGTCTTTCAGTAGGTTATGTCTCTATAAAAGTGTCACATATATCTATACTAACAATTACCATTGGATTATACAGGCCTTAGGGTCTTGACCACTATAATACACCGGTTGAAGTGTGGGTCTGTGCTCACAAGAATCTCCGGTATGTGGCATTTGTTATTGATAAGCAACGATATAATATCATTGATATAAAGGCGGTTCGCGCCAGTGGATGAGCGCAGGCATGGGGGGGGGGGGGCTGTCAGGGGCGTGAAAGACCAAGGTGCCAAACTACATGTACACTTCAAAAGGTGTCCCACGCCAAGGGGCCATCGGTCACATGGCCTCCTCAGACCCCGTGTCTCCAGCCAGGCCTCCCCTTGAAGCAGGCCGCCCCCCTGCAATCCACATAAGTGTGTCTCCATTCAGCAGTCTTCCTGTGCCTTATCTGCACGCCCCAGGGCCATCCATCCCACCCCCCTGTATCAAAGGCAGTTCGCGCCAGTGGATGAGCGCTGGCATGGGGGGCTGTCAGGGCCGCGAAAGGCCAAGGTGCCAAACTACATGTACACTTCAAAAGGTGTCCCACGCCAAGGGGCCATCGGTCACATGGCCTCCTCCGACCTCGTGTCTCCAGCCAGACCTCCCCTTGAAGCAGGCCGCCCCCCTGCAATCCACATAAGTGTGTCTCCATTCAGCAGTCTTCCTGTGCCTTATCTGCACGCCCCAGGGCCATCCATCCCACCCCCCTGTATCAAAGGCGGTTGGCGCCAGTGGATGAGCGCTGGCATGGGGGGCTGTCAGGGGCGCGGAAGGCCAACGTGCCAAACTACATGTACATTTCAAAAGGTGTCCCACGCCAACGGGCCATCAGTCACATGGCCTCCTCAGACCCCGTGTCTCCAGCCATGCCTCCCCTTGAAGCAGGCCGCCCCCCTGCAATCCACATAAGTGTGTCTCCATTCAGCAGTCTTCCTGTGCCTTATCTGCACGCCCCAGGGCCATCCATCCCACCCCCCTGTATCAAAGGCGGTTCGCGCCAGTGAATGCGCGCTGCCATGGGGGGCTGTGACGGGCGCAAACGGCCAAGGTGCCAAACTACATGTACACTTCAAAAGGTGTCCCACGCCAAGGGGCCATCGGTCACATGGCCTCCTCAGACCCCGTGTCTCCATGCAGGCCTCCCCTTCAAGCAGGCCGCCCCCCTAATACCACGACATACATTCGTCATTCATTCACAAACACACCCCAGTTTCTAATACTTTAAAAACCACTCGATATGTCTCATGAGAACATCTTTGTGCTTTGCAAGTCAACTCCTGAACATGCTACCTGGGAACCACTGAGATCTATGCGTCGTGCTATCCGTGAACTTCTGTGACCGCTTCGAGCATACCCATCAGTGCGCTACCTGTGGCCATCCACCTATTCTCCCGCAACATACTGCTCTGCTTGCTGAATCCAACTGTTTGTTGGTCAAGGTAAGGCCATGTATCCTGGTCATATTTCGCAGATTTTTAAATTTCTATCTATTTGCGAGTAGAGTACCCAATAGTGCTATGTTCATTGGTCTCATTGCTATTGACTTGAATTTCCATTGCTATGCTATCAATAGATCTATTTATTTTCATCTGTGTCAATTGTCATCGAATTGCATCCTTCAGGGATCCAGTCTATGATGTAAGCATGTTTCCTTCTCGTGCAATACAGAACATCCAAGGGATGAGTCACATGTTCAGTTTTTAGTCACTTCATTTATACATTTCTGCAACTTATGCAAATACTAAGCCGCACATAATGAACTGGTATAGTTCCTGCGACCAAAACAAACCTTGCATTGATCATTGTATGATTCATTTACTTTTGTATCAAATCTTTATTCTTGAAGATTGTATAATAATGTCGATATTTACTCTTCAGATTTATCAACAATGCCTGCCTGTTCGATTAGCGGTTGCCCTTCGAAGACCCATGCGAAATCTGAAGGCACTACAATGCATGTATTCCCGAAAACTGTTGATCGAATAAGGGAATGGGTCAGACATTGCGGATATCCACTGGAAGAGCTGGAAAGTAGAGTCCAACAAGTCTTACAGGACAAGAGGGGTGATCGATACCGCATCTGCAGCCGGCACTTTTCCTTGGACATGTACACAACATCTTGGGTAACAAAGAAGAATAAACGGCGAACGACACGGAAATTGCTCAAACGCTATTCCCACTCTATTCGTCCACATTCCGCCACCGGTGAGTCAAGTGTTCGGATTTAGCTTTAGGCCTTGGGGTAGTGTGTAGGTATCCGAACGGATTAATTGATATTGTAGGTGTTCTATCCCTTGTAATAATTTCAATATTGATATGATTGTATAGTTTTTTGAATAATGACATTTACCAATATATTCTTTTTCGATTTCATAACCCACAAACGCAATGTATATATATATATGGGGACAGGGAACTGTGCTGTATTGAGCATTTTACAAGTATTCTGTCGCCTTACATGGCTATTTTTAATATTGGCATTTCATTATCAATCATTAATTGACCTTTACAACTTCTTGGCTATCCCTTGAATCTGAAGCAAGAACATTCTACATCCTTGACGTGGTCGCAGTTATCAACCACTTCTAGCGCATATCAGGTAATCTTACTAGGCTAATCCGCTACATACTTGTTTTATGCAGGTCAAGTAATAGTTTTATTCTATCGTGTAATTATTTTACCGAATGTTTGGTTACTGCTTTCCAATTGATATACACCTTAGTTATCGTCCACTGGTGTTTGTTTTCAGTTATAATTAGTGTTATCCATACTAATGCAAGTACTGTCTTTCAGGGAGATGCTGAAGCGTCCGCCACATCTACAACATTTCTAGATGTTCTTCAACAGCAGGAGGTATGGATATTGACAGCTCCATCGAGCGTCATCATCAGAGCTGGAATTCTTGTCGTTTGATTGTTCTACACAATGTTTCATTCGTGGTTAGCCGTTGATATGTACCTGTGCTGTCGACCCCAGCTGTGTGTTATGTTTTCACAATTGTAATCCTCACTAATGCAAGTACTATGTTTCAGGCAGTTGGAGTGTCAACCCCTGCACTTGATGCAGAGCCTGACATTCAAGTATACTAATCGGCGCAACAGCTTTCGGAAATGCGCACTACATTTGCAACATCCATAGATATTCTTCAGCAGCACGAGGTATGGATAATGACAGCTCCATCATGCGTGATCATACAACGTGATTCCATTTGCTATACTTTCTTCCCTATTAACGCACGTGCTGTGTTTCAGGGAGACAACATCCAATTTAGATGATGCAGATGTAAATAATTTGTTGAAAAAAGTCGATGAAATGTGATCATATTTAGATTTTCCTTGATTCTTTTGGACAATGCATCATTTGCGGGTATCTCTTTATATGTACCTGTGCGTTCGACCCCAAGTGTGTTATGTTTCCAATATTGAAAACCATACTAATCCAAGTACTGTGTTTCAGGGAGACGACGGAGCTTCCACCACAATCACAACATCTCATTTAGATGATGCAGATGTAAAGGAATCATTGAAATAAGTCGATGAAATGTGATCATATTTGGATTTTCCTTGATTTTTTTGGACAATGCATCATTTGTGGTTCTCTTTATATGTACCTGTGCCGTCGACCCCAAGTGTGTGTTGTGTTTCCAATATTGAAAAGCATACTAATGCAAGTACTGGGTTTCAGGGAGATGCGGATGCCTCCTCTCCAATACAACCATTCATGGCAGTCCATGCAGAGCCAGAGGTAAGGATACTGACAGTTCCATCGAAATAGATCATCACTGGTCGAATACTTGTCGTTTGATTGTGCCACACAATGTTTAAATCGTGTTTGGCTATTGAGATGTACCTGTGTGTTCGTCCTCACGTGTGTTTTATGCTAACAATATTTTGATACATAGTAATGAAAGTACTATGTTTCAGGGAGACGATGGAGCCTCATTCCGTGCTGTCTATGCGGATACAGAAAATATAGTCGTTGCAGCGCAAGAGGAAGGGAAGACATGCGGAAACGAATCGGAGCTACAGCGTGCAGATGTTGAAGGTCGAGTCAAAAAAGTTGCAAAGAAAAAAAAACAAAAAAAGGTTAGTTACAAACAGTTCATAACTTTAAAAAAATGTTTGTGCTAGGGACTATTATGTTTTTTTCCAGTCAATTCTACTACACTCCATCTTGTGTTTAAACTGAACATCTCTTTTCCAATCTCTCCTCCAGTTACCCGTGGGTGTCAGAACTATACACACGCAGACAGTGAAGCGAATGAGAGATGTGGCTTGCCAGACCGTGTACACTATGGAGGAACTATTAATTGAGGCGAGGCGTGTTCAGGCTCGAGATGCTCATGTCCAATGGCCAGAACATGAATTAACTGTGTTTGGAGACTACAGCAAAGTTGCATTGGACCATAGCTACAGTGCGACCGCACCACCAAAAGATGTTATTGAATGTATTGAAGATAGCTCTGAAGTAGTTGCAGATCAATTTACACAATCTACACCCGCCAAAAATTTGCCACCAAAAAACCTGTCGACATTGTTGTGTTCTCCCATCAATGTTGAAGTAATAGATGTTGAAATGAACCAGCCGCAGCATCCATAGACGCATCAGAACTTGATATCAGCGATATTTCTTTCCAATGTGTTGAAATCTCCACAACGTCAAAGGCCGAAACAACGTTGACGCAGGATGACAGTCTAATGAAAGAGAGCAAATACATTGTATTCGACAGTTGTTTGATGGAAATTATAAGTATGCTGAAATGTGTGCATTCCATTAGAGGGAAAGTATGTGGGAAGCCATTGATTAATGTGACTCGTCAAATAAAAGGCAGTAACGTCAAAATAAATGCCGCCTGTAGATTAAATCATAGGTTCTCATGGTCTGCACAACCGATGCTGGGGAAACTGCCAGCAGGCAATCTACTGTGTGCAGCTGCATCACTTTTTAGTGGCTCCAGTTTTAGAAAGTTAGAGGCTTTCTTTCAGTTTGTGGGACTCCATTTCATTTCTAAAGCGCTATACTACATATACCAACGTGATTATCTGTTTCCGGCCATTAGTGATGCTTGGAAAATTGAACAATTGTCTCTAGCAAGTACATTCGAAGGCAAACGATTCAGGCTAGCCGGCGATGGACAGTGCGACAGCCCTGGATTTTCTTCCAAGTACTGCACCTACCACTTTCAGGACATGGATAGTAAGAAAATTGTGAGTTTGGTGGTCGTGCAGGTAACACAATGTAAATCCTCACTGGCCATGGAGAAACTAGGTTTTATAAAATCAGTGGAATATCTACAATCGAGGGGAATGCACATCGACCTCATAGCCACGGATAGACATGTTTCAATTGCCAAGACAATGAGAGAGCAGTTCCCACATATTAAACATCAATTTGACGTATGGCATCTTGCTAAATCAATCAATAAGAAAATCTCGGCTGCAGGGGAAAAAAAAAGGTTTTGAAAGTATTTTGCAGTGGTCACATTCTATCACCAACAATCTTTGGTGGAGCTCAAAAACTTGTGAGCGGTCAGTAGAAATACTACTTGAAAAATGGCAGTCACTGATGCACCACTGTACCAACGTTCATCGCTGGACAGCAAATGAACATTTCCACCAATGTGAACATGGCCCTTTGTCCCCAGAGGAGGCACGGAAGAAGTAGTGGTTGATTCCATCTTCACCGACACACAAAGCCATTGAGAAGATTGTTTTCGACAAAACTCTATCAAGAGATTTGAGAGGACTGACAGAATTCTGTCACACAGGAGATTTGGAGGTGTTCCACAATATGTGCCTAAAGTACAGGCCAAAGCGCTTGCATTTTAGCTTTCGGGGCATGAAACATCGCACTCTACTAGTGGTCTTGGCCCATAACAGCAATGTCGGACGTGAACAATCTAGGACTAGGGGTAAAGTAAGGATGCCTCGCTACACTAAGGTGTTTTCAAAACGAAGTAAGCAATGGGTGATCAAACCAGTCTATGATGAAATGCACTTCGACTTTGTGAAAGGCCTTATTGTTGCTGTGTTAGAGAAGCACAGATATGGAATTTTGGACGTTTCTGTGCAGAGCAGTGATCCATTGCCACCGAACAGTGCGACTGTGCCATGCCCACCCGTAGCACAGCTGATTGTGAAGTACAAATCCCGGTTTAAATAATTGCAATACGATTGTCTTTTTGTAAATAAATGTTATTGTACAGTGTACCTGTAAACCTAACCCCTACCTTCGCCATCATGGGTGATGAACAAGCTGGGTGTCATCTTTGAATTCTCTCTATTCACCTCACATATGTGTATGTATATATTTTTCTCATGTCTCATCTCATGTAAATGCTGCGCACTGTTAACGGAGGGGAGGCTTGCGTATTGCAAATAATAAAACAAACAAACAATAAATCTCACTTTTAACTCAACTCTTGTGGTACTTTATACTTTCCCTGACCTTCGGCCAAAAATTAAATGTCTCAATTTCGGCTGCAAAGCTCGCAGACAACGGGGACAAAATTGGGGCACTTAGAACGCGCCAGCCAAGCGGGCCGTGGCATTTGGGAGAGAAGCCAGTTCGCATTTGCACATTGAGGCGCACTACATAGACGGATTCTAAACTTCAAGTTCTCACAGATGCCTATACTACGTGATGTTGCAAATAAAGAATGCGAAGGACAGCGCCCAGATGAGGCCCACAAGTCGCACTGGAAGTATAAGGGTCTATTGTTTTTTGACCTTGAGACAGGGACCATGCCGAAAGAACTACATTTGAAGGGAGTGCGCAATAACGTAAAACGATAAGGCAGCAAATTCAGAAACTAGACCGAGTTTCATTTTAGGTCAGTATATGAAAAATCGTTGTCAAGAGCACGGTCCGTTTTACAGACTGCATTACGAAGAGACACAATGGAAATTTCAAATATAATGTAAGTAAATCTTTGCACGCTTTTATACCGGAATGAAGATTTAATGAATGGATGCATGAATTAATGAATGAATGAAGAGCTAGGAAAAGCAAGTAAAACTGTTCGTAGTGGGCACATGGGCATGCAGGTCTACTGGTCTCACCGATCTCGGTCCTTGGCCCAGCCACTTTTCCCTGCACTGCCTACCTGCACTACGGGACTGTCTCTGTATCCTTCAGCCCCTTCTCCCGGCATTTACCTTGCACTTGCCACCAGCTGGCCCTATTATTTAATTTGTATTCAACTAACCATGTACAGCACTTCCCCATGCGCGATCAGAAAGACACCTGGCCTAGTAGGATCGTTGTCTGTCTGCCCTTGTTCCCCACCTGCCTCGTCACGCCTAGAAACACTTGAGTATAGGCGCATTACAAATGCCATATCATATATCATATCATTCCTCACACATGTAGACTAACTGTCGTTTATCATTGTGTGTTGGCCTCGATTTATCTCGTTACTTTTCGCATTGATTTTAGAGACGAACATACTCCATTGAACTATCCTTGCAAGCAAATAGTTTCTGATCGGCCGTAATAAATAAAATGAGTAATATTAATGAAGTTCGGCTAGCGAGACTAATTATCATTTTTTTTGTTTTCATAACAGGTATTTGATCCCATTCTGCCACTGCCATCTGTTTGAAACACCGGCGGATGGATTCTTCAGCAGACACCTGCAGCTTCGTGTCAACAACTGGAGCACGATCACCATATTATGGGACGATCGCCAAGGGCCCACATGCCCTTACGCTGTACTAGTGGCTAGAAGCAACATCATAACCTTTAGGCTGGACTAGTGCCTAGTTGATGGAACAGCCTTGCGGTTCACCGTGCTTCCAAAGTGATTGTTTTTACGAAAATTAACACCCTGTGTACCATAAAGGAACAGCGCGTGACAAGATGAAACTGAACAGTTATTGCGGATACAGATAAAAGAAAATAAATGGCTTCCGGAGTTCATATGGCAATTGCTGAATATTCTCTAAACATTTAATGTCAAATAAATGTACTTTACCAAATGTACCGTGTTGCTGTTTCATTTTAAAGTACAGTTTCATATTCCGAATTGTGGCGCGCTGTGTTGTGAGTTGATCTGTGTTGGTTTCCGGGTTCTGTGTGGAGTCGCGCAGAAGAAGACTGGGCGCGTTTGCCTACGCAGCACAGTAACGTCACGGGGAGAGGCGGGGAATATGAATGTTTTGATAATGTCAGGCTCAGGGGCGGGGGAATTGATTTAGTGCCGCAAAAGCAGGTCAGCCAGGGCGATCGGGGAAAATATAGGATTATCAGAAAATGGCGGCTCCCTGGTGCTTGTTTCCGCGTGCGTTTAATGGACGAAAACTCTGGTAAGGTCCATAGGAAAGTTTCCTAAAATCGAGCCACTTAGGCTTAAAAAAACATGGCCGACCCGTAGGGACAATAAAACATTTTACTAGACCATGCCTTTAAGATCACGGGTATCGCAAAGTGTGAGGGCAGTGGCTCTTTCTCATCACTCGACAAACTGACCTCTACGGTTGCCGAGCTTGGTAGTTTTCCGATTCCTTAACTTCATCCTTTTCTGTGGCCCCGACTAGCCTCTTTGGGGGTTTTACCGGGGCAGTCTTTCAGGAAATGTCCTGATTTTCCACAATACAAATAAAGTTGCTGTTGTCTTCTTTTATCCCACTCTTGTTTTGTTAATGGAGGTCGTATCCCTCCGATCTGCATGGGTTCTATGGCGTTGTCTGACACCCGTGGTGCGTTGTCTCTAGGCCGAACCTAAACTACTCGAGAGTCTGCTTTGGACCGGTCTGCATTTCGGTCCTGCAACCAATGGTCCAGCTGCACGACCAGATTTATGAATTCGGTAGTCTCTGGGGGGATCAACTACCTGGGCCAAGACGTCCTTTAATTCGCCTCGAAAGCCTCAATGGAATAACGTGGTTCTTTTCTGGCCACCTGGCTTCAGCAACCAGTCTATTAAAAGTTGCAATGTATGTTAACAAGTCTTGGTTCCCCTGCCGGAGGGATAGGAGTTCCTGATCCACTGCTTGTTCCTGGGTATGGCAAGCAAACAATTTTTCCATTTCTCTCTGGAAGCCCCCATAGTCCTGTAACAATGGATCATTATGGGTCACCAACGGCACCGACCAATCTGCTGAACTTCCACTCAAATATGATAGAATGAAAACTACCCGAGCTTGGTCATTTGGAAATGCCCCAGGGCGACAAAGGAAATGAAGGCGACACTGGTTTATGAATGCAGCATACTTCCGTGGGTTGCCCGAAAACCTTTCTGGTGGTGCCAGGGGAACTGTTCCAGGCAGCGTGATCTGTACTGGTGTGGGGGTATAAGATGGTGAGATAGGATTTTGCATCAATGGATTTCCTCCAGGCAGAGGAGTCTGACCTGCCTGCGATTGCATGAGTTGTCTGCTGATTTCGTCGGTGCGCTCCCTGGTCACTATTAGGTCTCTTCGGAGTGCATTAGTCTCCTGTTGGGCTGAATGAACCTCAGCACGAAGGTCCCCCAACAATTGGGCCAATTGGTCGATTTCCGATGTTTCCATGGCACCCAGGTGGATTATTTATGTGAGGCTTCGCATTCTGTTGCGCTCACCTGGTATCCACGGGGACGCCACCCAGCCAGTTGGTCGCCGATGCCCTTCTCAATGGTTCCCTGGTGTGGTTATCGGTGTCGATGGGATTCCGCCTGGAAATGAAGACTACATTAGGACTGGATGACCAAGGTACGTTTCTCCCCACCTCCTTTGTGATTGCAGACCCTCCGGGTTCTCTTCTCACCTGGTTGTCGGAATTGGGGGGCTCTCCATCCTACTCTCTGGGCAGGGGCGCGTTGTCTATGGTGGGCACGTGCTGTCCAGTTACTTCACTGACTCGACCCCACTAATGTCTTTCAGGTAGGTTTTATTGCGAGTTTATGAAGTTGTTATTCTTGCATGCCTTTTCACTGTTCTAAAATGTCTTTTTATCTCCCTTAGGTGCGTGGAGTGTCCGCTTGGAGAACTGGGTAGGCTGGTTCTTGCGGGTAAACCATGGCGCACCAAAGCGCTATGATGCGGTAAGGAAGCGCTTTGCGCAGCACAGCGATGTCTTGTCTTCACTGACCTGTGCTTTTCTCTTTTTTTGTAGGTCACGGGCTCACAGCGTGGGTGAAGTTCCGGAGCTTTGCTGGTCGAAAATCAGCCAGCCAGGTAAGTCTAAGCGCTTCGTGGTTGTAATGTCTCTTCTACCTCCTTTAATAATGTCTTTCTCCCTTTTTCAGGTCCTTCGATCTGGGCGGCAAACTCTGCAAGCAGAGCTGCCCAGGTGCTGTGAGCAGTGAAGGATGGAGATTACAGGTAAGATTCTGCTGCTAATGATGTTCTTTGTTTTTCTGCAGGTCCGGAATTCGTCAGACTTGTGAGAAAGCTGGACAAAAGTTGTCTTGTTCGGGTGTGGTTTAAATAGCCACTGCAAAGTAGTCCAGGTAAAGTAGTCCCTAGGCCACCACACCCAAAACACTATACCGCACAGCTTGGTTCTAGGAATCAACCTATGTGGATGCCTCCATGTTGACTGAAAGCCCTGAAAAGTAGTTCCACAAGCAGATGTCTATCTTTGCTTATGAGCCTGGAGCCAAAGGCGCCAGGACTGGCCCCAAGAGGGCCTGAGAAGTGGTTGCCAGGCCTTATCAGCGATCCGAGTCCTGATTCCACCTGGCCAATGGGCTTGCCAGTGGGGATCAGGGCTGAGGGTCGTGACATCAATGCAGTAGAATCTCGTGAAGGTGTGTGCGGACCTCCACGTAGCTGTCCTGCAGATGTCGAGCAGGGGCACACCAGAGAGAAACGCTGTCATTGCTGCGATGGCTCTGGTGGATTGGACTCTCGACAGCTGCGTCAGCGGCCTGCTAACGAATCGATGACAGTGCATGATGCAGCTGGAGATGGAAGCCTTTGACATGGCCTTTCCGTGATTCACAGGTCCAAAATTAACAAACAGCTGAGAAGTCTCTTTGAAAGCAGATTCATGTTTCCCAAAAATTAGAGTTCAAGCCGTTCAAAGCCAATAGATTTTCAACAATTGGGGTTAACTGCAAATAGATATTTTTGTGATTTAAGAACAACGCCCTCTGCCTGTGGTTTGGTAATGTTCTGAACTGGTCATTCAAAATGGTTTGGGCGTTTTTGCCTCATCCGCCGATTCTGAGAGTCCAGCTCCAGATCAAGAGGACCCACACAGTCTCAAAGATTGATGTATGTCCATTAGGCCATGTCAGATATGGTTCTTGGATCTTCAATCTGAGGGTCCCTTTCACCTGCTGTGACGAATTTGGAGACTTAATCCCTTCTTCTCTAGGGGGAGCCACTCCCTTTGAGACTAGGGGGGGGAGCCCGTTAAGCAAAACCCTCCTTAGGGATTTGGGACAGCGGGACCTCACTGGGAGTGACTCTCCTTCAGGTGACAAGACTTCAATTTGCATGGGGAATGCCCTATACAACAGAGCCCATCTGCATACATGGGAATCGGCTATACTAACAATACATCTGTGTGTGCATGATAGAGGACACTCACTATCAGTTCAAGGTTCTCCCCTTTGGCATTGCCTCAGCCCCAAGGGTTTCACAAAGGTAGTGGCGGCTCACCTGCGCAGGCAGTCCATCCCTACCTCAACGACTAGCTCATAATTCATATGAAACATGCCAGACAAATACCCAGAAGAAGGTAGATCTCCTCTTCAACCTAGGATTCTGTGTCAGCAAAAAGAAATCCAGCTTCACCCCCAGCCAAGTCAAACAGTTTCTGGGGGCTCTAATTTGGACAGACAGGCTTCTCTTCCCCTCCAACGAGAGGGTTCAAAACATGCTGTTCCAGATCCCTCACTATGTAGCCAGACACCGGGTGACCGTACGCAAGGCCTTGCGGCTGCTGAGGAAGATGGCTTCTTGCGTCGTCTTAGTTCCTCACGCTCTGCTGTGCATGTGCCCCATGCAAGAGTAGCTCTCCAGGCAATGGTATCAGGCCAGCGGCCAGTGGGACGATGTAGTGGTTGTCTCGGCAGCCCTCGTTCAGTCTCTGCAGCGGTGGTCAAGGGAGAACCTTCTGATGGGACAAACCTTCACCACCCCTGCAGCAGAAGACACTCTTACCACAGACTCCTCTCTGTCAGGGTGGAGGCTCACCGCCTTCAACAGACAGTGCACAGGGTGTGGTCTCCATCAGTAGTGTACAATCACATCAACCTG
The DNA here is from genome assembly GCF_040938575.1 of Ambystoma mexicanum. Taxonomy (NCBI): domain Eukaryota; kingdom Metazoa; phylum Chordata; class Amphibia; order Caudata; family Ambystomatidae; genus Ambystoma; species Ambystoma mexicanum. The sequence goes on along the minus strand of NC_090921.1, from coordinate 737,974,083 downwards.
TTGAAACTACTAACAGTGGTTAAGGTCCTGAAGGCTTTCCAGACACACCTCCAGGGAAAGACTGTTCTAGTCCTCACGGGCAGTACCACGGCCATGTACGACTTGAACTAACAAGCGGCCACTCATTCTCTAGGGCTTTACAGACTGTCCCAGAACATCAACACAATATGTTCCCGGGAAATGCAATCTTCTGGCAGACTTACTCAGCAGACTTCCCCCTACCCGTAGAGCATGAATGGTGGCACAAGAGGACATTATACTCAACGTCTTTGCAGAATGGGGCTTCCCAGAGCTCAACTTGTTCGCCGCTCTGGAAAATAGCCAATGCCCAGGCTATGCCTCCAGATACCTACAGAACTGCTCTGAGGGGAAAAGTCTCTGGATAACATGGTCTGGGAGATTTGCTTATGCTCCCCCCAAACCCCCCTCTGATTCCCCTTTTCAACCGAATAGTGCACATGATGCACCAGGAACCAGTCACTATAATCCTGGTGGCCCCTTTGTGGGCCCACCAGCCTTGGTTCTCCCATCTCATGACCACGTCAGTCTCACATGCCCCCCCTCCCCCGCTCCCGGAAACTGCCATGCCCTTACAACATGCTGTCCAAAGATCAGGGACTGACACTACATCCATGCCCCCAAACATTAACCTTAGCAGCCTGGCTCCTGAAGTCAGAGTTTGGGCACCTTCAACTCCCCCCGAGATGCATGGACATACTCTGGGAAGCACGAAAACCTACCTACAGACATTGCTCCCCCTGTAAATGGAAGCGCTTTGTTACTTGGTGTGATACCAAGGGCGGCAATCCTATTGATTGCTCTCCTAAAGATATTGGGCCTCATTACGAGTCTGGCAGTAACCCTGGCAGTGCTTCCTGTGGGTTGCCGCCAGACTCGTAACATTTTACCAGCATCTAGCTTCCCGGTGCTACTGGGACTTGTAACGGCAGACCGGGAAGCTAGGTGCTGCAAAATGTTAGTCCCTATTCCTGTGGAATCCATAGGACTCCATGGGAATGAGTTCACAGAAGCACCGGCACTGTTACTAACGGTGCCGGTGCTTCTGTGATCAGTCTGCCTAACGGGGCCGCTCCGCCTGGCAGGGTCAGACCTGTCGGGCGCAGCGTCCCCGGCAGGCAGACTCGGAGAGTGGCAGTCTAGAAACAAGAGTGCCAGTAGGCTTACTGGCACCCTTGTTTTCCAGACCGCCACACTCCTAATGAGGCCCATTGGCCTTTACCTAACTTGCCAGTTAGATTCAGGACTGGTTTTCAATTCTCTTAAGGTCCACTTGACCGCTCTTTTGGCGTACTCCACGACCCAGAGCAAGGTTTTGTGGTGGAAGATTCCTGTGATTAAAGCCTTTATGGAGGGGGCAAAAATCTCCCTATCGCCAACCCAGCTCCTGGATGGGACCTGAATGGGGTCCTTACCAGACTAATGGGAGCTCCCTTTGAACCATTGCACAAGGCTAACCTTAAGGCACTCACCTACAAGACTGCCTTCCTAGTGGCCATCACTTCTATAAGGAGAGTTAATGAACTGCAGGCCCTTTCAGTTCCGGACCCCTTTTTTTGCGATTCGCAAGGGCAAGGTGTCTTTGCGCACACACCCATGCTTTGTGCCCAAATTTATCAAGTTCCATGTAAACCAGTCCCTAGAACTGCCCACCTTCTTCCAAAACCCCCCTAGCGTGGCAGAAAGGCGCCTCCACACACTTGATGCGAGGAGAGTGGTAATTTACTGTCTGGAAAAGACAAAGCCACTAAGAAAAACAAACCAGTTGTTTGTACCAGTGGCAGCTGGTAAAGAAGGGGTCCCTGTCTCTAAGTCAGCTATTTTCAAGTGGATCGTAAGCTGCATCACATTTTGTTAGACTCTTACGAAGAGAGATCTACCCTTCACGCCTAGAGCTTGCTCTACTCTGGGCACAGGGTCTACCATAGCTTTCATTGCAAATTCCATTTGCAAAGCAGCAACCTGCAGTTCTGTGCACACTTGTACACAGCACTACTGCCTAGATACACACTTTAGGTCTGTTTCTCAGGTGAGACCAAGTGGTGCTAAGACATCTCTTTGATACTGTTCCTTCACACATCCCACCATCAACTCTGGGTACTGAGCGCTAGTCTATGCACAGCATGTGATTCTAAGCAAATCCACAAGCAACAAAAGGAATACATTACTCACTGTAATTGTATTTCTGATGATTGCATCAGCATAGATTCACGTGCGCCCACCCTGCCTCCCCTCTTGGAGTAGAAGGAACATAGAGTTCTTGCACCTTCTCTCTTCTGTACTCGCTAGAGGCTCCCTCACGGCAGAAACAAAAACAACCAGTGGGACCACAACGCGTGAGGGATTTTGGGTACACGACACCCCTTTCGATCTTCAAAAAAAAGATGCAATACTCTGCAGTTACCACTAGATGCTGGACTATATGCACAGCATGAGAATCTAAGCAGATACTCGCATCAGAAATAAGATTATGGTGAGTAATGTCATTTTGAAATATTAATTTAATCTAGAGCCAGAAGAGATTCCTGGAAAAGCTGTGAGACATTCTAGCATCCAACACAGAGTACAGAGCACGCCACCTGATTTTCTTTTGTCTGAGTGGTAGGGCCAGTTAGTGGATAGGTTTCGACAGAGGACTATTTTTCTTTTGACAAGCGCCTTAGTTTAGTAGTAAGGGAACTCCCCTTTAAGCAAAAGCTTGAGTGAGGCATTTTCATTGAAGTTGAATATACCTACATCAGAAGTACGTCCTCTGGTTGGAGTCCTTATTCTGGCTTGCGACACTGCCTAAAGTTCCAGATCTGTTAACCCAGGATACGCGTAGTGTGCCCCAACCCTCCCTCCCTCCCATTGGTAAACTTGAAAGATTTGTACCTGAAGAACTAGTTTACAGGCATCTCCATATTGCAGAAGAGCATCCCCTTATGTTTGCAGCTACGAAATAATCCATCAAGAAAACAGTATAAGAGTAAATAGTTGAAGTTATGCCGTTGGAGGCTGGAGAAAAAACTTGAATCCTTTTAAGGCCCCTGTTAATGATCTAACATTCACACGTCTTTTCTGGAATATGTTTTAGTGACTACCGGTATACACGATTTCTTGCTCTGTTTAGATTCACATGCTTTGCATATTCCGCCATCTAGTGGCTTGTTGTGGACATTTGTTTTTACTTCCAACAATAAAAGTAGGCATTGATGGGGCATTACTGTCATGCTACCCCTGCCTTATGTGTGTAGTAGATACTTCTACTGTCCTTAGTTGCCCATTTCATTAGGATGTTTTTCTTTTGCTGACTTCCATCTGGTTGCATGAGTTGGAGTGTAAAATATTTTCGAACATCCACATGTGGCACAGAACGAAACGGGACTTTTTCAAACACTGGACAGTGGCGCAAATGATTTCCAAAGCCCAACTCGGCACGGTCTGACTTCAATCCCTATGCCACATTATGGGTGCTTGGGTCTAGTTGTGCCACATAGAGAATGACAAACATATTTGTTGTATTATTTGGGAATTGATCCCACAAGAACCGTGTTATCCCATGGAGAGAACCTTCTTTTTAAATTCTACCCAGAGTGCAACAAGAGGTTTACCTGTTTTGATCTTGCTGTAGTTCGCAATCGATGCCCACCGCATGATCACACTGAAAACTCCTGCACAGCGTACAAGTCATCGAAGGCTAAGACTGAGCAGGCTGACCCAGTGCTAGAGCCATGGCGTGGAGGCCTATCGCTCTGAGGCCATAGAACAGGATGATGAGGTCGAGTTTTTCATTGTGGGAGGTGGTGGTCATACCCAGATGAGAAATACTTCAAACATGAAGCCCGTATGGTTCAATCCCAGCCACTCCTATCTCCACACATGTTGCAACCAGGTAGTCTCAGCAGGGATGTCATTTCACCAAAATGCCTGGGGAAGTGACATCCTGTGACCCTTGACCTCTAATGACATCACAGGAAGTGAATTTAGTTGTCCCCACCCTGAAGTGACATCACGGAAATAGATGGAACATGACCATTCACCCCTTGTCAAAACAGGAAGTGGCATCACTTAGAATTGTCCCTAAGTACACTACGAAAAAAAAATGGTTACGCATGATCACTGTAATTTGATATACATTTCATACAAGAATGGATCACACTATATATCATTAAAATTAGTGTGTATAGGGCCATATTACCAAATTACTGTGAAGGTATGCAGAGGTCCAAAGCCAAATGTAATTATTTGTTATTATATAACACCTACACTTAACAAATATACATACAATATCACCCAACCTGTGTTGGTACTCATTTATTGACCTGAAAAAGATGAAAGGCTGAGTTGTCCTTGCTGGGATTCGAACCTGCAACCTGCAGATCACACACACAATGCAGCAGCAAGCTCTCAACCCACTGAGCTAGCTTACCGGCTATAGTAAAATCGGCAATTACATGTCTGAATGTTCTTAACGTCAGAAAGCAAATTACACTCTGTTCATCTGCAGTTCTGGTGCAAGGTTGGCCACATGTGAAGCCTGCCTGGATCTACTTTTCAGGCTTCAGCGCAGGCCCGGCTCCAGGAATTTGTATCTGGGTGGGCCAGGTTTGTGATCAGGGGGGCCACTCTTTTCTCAGATTCGTGATCCAGCAAAAAATGTCTTCCTGGATCTGAAAAATCCATTTGCCCTTAATTTGCCCTTAACTTCTTTAGTCTGTTACACTGCTTTATAAGGCAGAAGCCTGGATTGAAACCCAGGTTGTTCGGACCAGGTTTGACATATTTACCCGCAGCACTACTTGAATGTCTGATAAAGATGCTTGTTGGGATTGCACTCCCTGGCAGATTTAAGCCAAATGAATTCTTGGGCAAGACTGACAGATGGTCCCGGGTAGGTGGGAAATGGGTGTGGAGTTTATGGTGGGAGTCGTTAATCACTGTCATGAGTGCAACAAATGTTAAATGTTTTTTAAGTTGTCTTTTTCTACTATTGGATCTGTATGTTTAGGGGTATGACTCTAGCTGGAAACAGTCTGCTCACCTCACCAGGTTTTGCTGACATGAGGTGATTTGCCCAGGTTCACTCAATGTGTTCAAATGGGAAACCTGCTCTCGCCTTCCACCTGCTCATCCCTTCCAAAATCACAGGCTCTCCAGTACCCCTTCCACAGTCTTCGACTTTCTACTCCCATTTGCTCCTTTGTTTCCTTCCATAAGCTCCCTCGCTACTTCCATTGGCTATTCACTTCATCTTTGCATATGCTTCCCCATCTCCATATGGAAAACATGTGCCAAAAATGAAAGCTGTATACTGCCCTTAACAAGATTATGAGAGATTAATCCCAATTATTCATGCCCTAAGAAATATGTTTTGTACCTTTTTTCTACATACTGCTATAATTGAGATATAAAAAAACAGTACAGAGCAAAAGAGAAGCAGAAAAAATAATGTGGTAATATCACACCCGGTCACCTTCCATCAGTTCCCTCTGACTACCATTCCCATTTACAATCACTCCCACCTACCCCACCCTTCCCCCACCATGTCTTCTTGGCCTAGCTGGGAGAATCGAGGATGATGCCATCTCCACCTCTGCAGGGGCTGAGCAACGAGGATGCCAGTCCTTATTCCATCTAATATAGTGTGCGCTCAATAATACCTCCCTGAATACTGTGGCTACTCCCAGGAGGCCACGTAGGAGGTGCTTGTGGTCAAGCCATTTTGTTGTGAAAGACAGCCCCCTCATCCTCGGTAAATATAGAAGCGAGGAATAGGATATTTAGTTTCTTACATATTACACTTTGAAGCACAGAATTGTATTTTTGTGGCAGTTTTGCAGCAAATTTTAATTGAGTTGAGGGTGTGTGAGAGTAGCATGCAGGTGAGAATGGGATCCGGAGGTAGATAGTGGAGGTTGGACGGTTTCCGGCCTCCTGGCATCACTCCCTGTTGGATGTGGCAGGGAGGAGGGGCCGCCACCCACTGTATATCACTGTCTGGTACATACTGTTTCCATACTGTTTATAATATACAATTCTCCCTACATGATGACTTCTTATTTAACATGTTTACTTTGCTATTTTCAATGTCACAATTTTGATCAATAAAAGTGGCCTTATATTTTCCAAAGAAAGATGTGTGTATGTCTCCATGGCTGGCCCTAACCCCCTGCACTGCCCATCTATCAAACCATACCGCAATCTGAATCACTTCTAGGGGCTCCTAAATTTGGCAGGAAACACACAGTGAGATGAAATAATTTTCCCAGGATTACACACTTTGGTTAAGTGGTAGAGCCAGAATGTCATCATAGCCTGAAATGTAGGTACTTGACCACATATTTTCCCAGCTAAAGTTGATACAAATATGTATTGAAGTTTGGTTTTAAATACTTAAAATATTACAATTCTGGGTCTTTGCACACAAGTCACTTTTGGTACAGATTTTGAAATGGTACTTATACCCTGCTTACCATAGCCGTTAGTCTGTATATAAAAGAAACTTTAAGTGATGGGGATGATTTATAGAAAAACATTTTTTATTGTTATAAATTGCATACTTTTATACCAATGATTGTAAGCCATGAAAATAAAAATGTTGTTTAATTTGTAAGTTCCTGTATTCGATTTTTCTCTTTACTTTTCTTTTTCCATTTATTTAGTTTCTTTTTCTTACTTTGCTAACTTTCTTTGGAAAGGTTTGCAATAAGCCATAAACAATAACAAATAATAATACTCACTTTTATACAGATTACTTTAAAAAATGCACAAGTCACGTGATAAACCAACCCGACAATGTGTTCATGATTGTAGAATCGGGTTGATGAAAAAGAGTATTGGGGCAATTGTGTTTTGAATCCTAAATTGCATAGAGGAGACTGCTACTGTTTCTACTTCTTTGCAAAAGACCCCCTACAGGCAATTTGAATTGTTTCCACAAAATACTGGAAAAGTAAATAGCAAAACATAGGCAAAAACGCTGTTTCACTTCACTTTTGCACTATGTGTCTGGAAAAGTATACATCTCTCCCACAATTAATGATTTGGAATCTGCTTGCTTTTGCCAATAATGTTACAATCATAGGTGGTAATTTTCCAAGTCCAGAGGAGTGGAAAAACTGGTGGTAAAATGATTTTTGATTGTAGCTTTATTTTCCCTGTTCTGATTGAAAGCCTACAAGCTCCAGAATGCTATTTAATCACAGCTTTTTCTGTAACCTCATCATTTCTAATCCACCAACACTCCCACTTAAATAGCTTATTAAAAGCGTATATAATTTAAAGGCAAAAGTACCTTTTCCTATCACTAATCACTTCCTATTTTAAATTATCTGAGACATGTTAAAAAGATAAGGCGTCACTGGCAGGACCTGTGCAGCCCTGACTGACTTTGAGGGGAGAGAGGCAGAGCAAGGGTGCCCCACAGACATTTGTCCATTGTCCGACTGTTAAATCCACCTCTTAATGCACTCTGCAGGATATATTTGTATACCCTTTTATATGTTTAACAGATGTGCACCGTTTATACGTTGCCAGAAACATATTAAGAAATGCTCTTGTGTTATTTTCAAGGTTTCATGATCAATCTTCTGAGAGCCAAATGTTTATTGGGGGAAGTGGGAACAATCTTCCAGTCCTGCACCCCCACCCCCTCTGTCACTGGTGGGATCCCACAGTAAATAACTTTCTGGCACTGCCTAAACACCTAGCAGTTATATCATACTTTTCAAACAAGACCCACAATACACATGTATTCAGTTTGCATACCAACATTGTTAATTGTTACTCCAGTAGTATGATGTTATTAAGGCAGTACTCATCTGCCAATTTCATGAAAAGTTCTGGCCAGGCAGCTTAGGCTTCCACACAGACAAATATGCATACTATTTAGGTCAGAACCCCACTGGTAAGTATGCATGAGAAGATGATCTAAAGTTGGTCCATACTTGCCATCCTAGCCTTGATATGCTCAGGTAGGTTCTTCTTGGACCAACTCAGCGAGGTGCAGTTCGAGTCCCTAGGCGTTAAAAACAAGGCTCCCACATCAGGGCATATATACTTTCACTTAGGGAGATAAACTGAAACCAACACACATTGGCAAAGCCAAATGTTAGGGCTTTTGAATACACATGGCAAAGGCATTTGCCAGGCACTTCCATAAGGGTACCACCTAGCAATAAGGTGAGAACATCTAGAAAATGGTGCGAGCACCTAGGCATATGATGTCATTGTCTGGAAAATGCCTGTTTTATACTTATACACATGTCAAAATGGTTGACTTTGCGATTGCTTGTTTTAGGATTCCAGTGCAAGGAACCGATGTGAGGACGCCATGTTTCTTTTATATCTACTGGCTGAAAACACACCATGTTATGAGATTTTTTTATTACAACAGGAGCTCATTTACAGAGGCAATTGAGTCATTGAACACTCAAAAGAATGTATAGATATAACACAAGCAGGCACAATACAGCACAATATTTGATGTTACTTTGTGACGGAGCTAGCTCAAAGAGTACCCAAGAGGGTATGTTTCAGCAGGGAGGGGGCAGGTAGTTGGTGGCAATAACATAGAGATTAACATGGCAATGGATGGGTAAACGACCAAACATGTCCATTGAATGTGCATCCCTCCTAACATCCTTTCTCCATCCTATCTGTGGTCCAAAGCAATTGTTCTGGCTTACACCCAATAGCCTACTTCAACACCTTATATCAAATCACTTTGATTTTACTACATTCTCCCCTCCAGAATTACATTGTTCCTACTAACAACCTTATTGTTTTCACTTATACTCAAGTAGTTCATGCAGCAGAATATATACTTTGAATAGAATTTGTAGGGGCTCTCAGTCTGATGGATGCAAGTCTCTGAATCAATCTTAACCACTGCCATTGCTTCGGTCAGGCTTCCATACTGTCATTTACGAATCAGCCTTGGCATTCCTGCCACTAATGAGAGCAGCCCTGCCAAAACTTTTGGACCATAAGGCCAAATGCTTGGGGTATCTTGTGTTCCAGTCAGTGTAACTTGTCAGGGTCCTCAGACGTTTATGCACCTGGTGTAGAAATCTGTGTCCAAGCATCATCACCTGCCATTTATTGTTTTTGACAGTTAACCATCTTATTAGGCATGATTGGAGCAACAGTTGTATTCCCACACATAAAAATCTACATTCAATTACAGAAATCTACTCGATAGGTTTGAAACAATAGCTATCTTGTAAGTGAGAGGTGTGCAATGTAATAAAGATTCAAAGTGCAGTCAAAAAAGCAATGCAGGATCTTGCTAGATAGTTGTAACCTGCCTGCTTCAGCAGTTACTTAGAGGTGAGAATGGCCCTCCATATCCCTGGTCATTTCTGCTTTCATGGCTGTGGGCATAAATCATTGTCCAGAGCAAGCAAACCAATCCTGACAGCCTCCTGCAGTGCCGCCCCTCAGAATGCTAACTACAAAACCCCCCCAGCTTGTTTTTACTTCTAGTCTCCTCTCCATCCCCCGGGTCCCAGTGGCGGTTAATATTTATTTTTAGTTTTTTTTTAAATGCATATAGTTAAAATACATTCAACCTTTTGATGAAAAAAATAAAAAAGGAAGAAAACCTCACACCACTGGCAAGGCTCCTTTCCCTTTCTAGCAGGACTGGACTGACCCATCGGGACACCGGGAGTTCCCCCAGTAGGCCTCGGGCCATAGGGCCTGTTTTCTCGGGGGAAGGATACATGGGGACTCAGAATTAAACTATCACTCGCCATTCGGGGATACAGGCTAGCCTGGGTGTGGCCGTTCGCTGCATGATTTGTTTGTCTGCCAGGCCCCACCCTGCCCATGGATTTTGGTGCTTGCGCTCTCGTAGCAGTTGGGCGCGTGCATGTTGAAACCGCACGTGTCCTAGTATGCTCAGTGCTGTCGAGTCGCATGCGCAGGTGTTGCTGGGCGCGTGATTGAACATTGCATTGCCACCTGAGAGAAACTGCCGACAAACAGTACGAGCGCTGTGCTGGTACCGGGCCCACAGCGCGTGCTGTGCCCCTGTTCACGGTGTGTTCTGACAGATTCAAGAAAGACAGCCAACCAACCAGGGGAGGCAGGCCACACTGCCTCCATCAGCAGACAGCAGCAGGTGACCCAAGTGAGGCTGGGGCTGGGGCTGAGAGCTGCTGAGGGCAGTAGCCAGGCTTGAAAGGTAAGGGATTATTTGTACGTGCATGCCTCTCTCCCATTCTGCCGAGTGCTTCTGACCCTTACTCTCACCCTATGCGATAAACTGTTTCCAATGTGCTGTAATATTCTCTAGCCATCATGCTACAATAATAATAATAATTTTAATGTGATACAGATTGAAAAAATTCAAACTTTTCACATATTACATTTACAAAACCAAAAAGAAAGAAAATATAATTTCACTTATACATTTGTGTAGATAGATAAAATAGTAGGAAAGAATCGAAAAAAAGAAAAGAAAAAGTGAAATATAAAATACATAAGTATATCTAAGTACATACAACTTTTACGGAATCCAAAATCTTAATAAAACCTTCATATAAAAACACTTTCAATCATTTTAAATCAAAATGCCTAACACTTTTTCAATCTGGAGCCATACATTATACAATGCAATAAAAAGATGCATATTAGATGTATTAGTACAATATAACCAAAATTGATTTTCAGATATAGATTCCAGATTGTGAGCAAATTCTCCAAGATATTTAGCAATTGAGGGTCTCATTATTGAGCATTCAGTTAGTAGATGCTTGGCCGTCTCCAGGCATTCCGAAAGAGCACATAGGCGACATATTCGGTCAGCAGTTGCAATTTTTTCCCTCGATCCCACATTATAAAAGGTTGGTAATTGCTCCAAACGGAAAAGAATAATAAACCGTCTAAGCTTTACGGAGGGGCATAAATGCAGATATGTCTGAGGTTTCATATAACTATACAGTCGATACTTTACAAAAGCACATGACTTTAAACATCCTAGATGTGAGAAGTTCTCCTGCCAATCCCATAAATCTACCTTTTTCCCCAGGGCTACTAAAGCCTCCTGATAAGCAGTCGGCCCTCTATTTGTCCAACCAATATCTCTCAGTAATTGGATCATACTTTTCTGAAGAGGGGAAGAAGTATCTTTTTTACTTACTTCTAAATATATGGTAGCCAATAGAGGATTGGGAGAACTGCTCTTCATCTTAAGATAGAAGCTCACCCTTTTTTTAAGCACCATTGCTTTAAGTGAAGGTAGACCCAACTCAAGTCTTATCAAGGCCATAGGGACACTCGGAGGTAACCCCAGTATGCGACGCCAACATTTTCCCTCCACCACTTGTAGCCAGGCTAGATCAAATGAGGTTAGGGCTTCCAGCCCATACGTGATCATAGGCGCAAACACCTGTATATACAGGTGTCTCGTCCCCCATAGTGTGAAACCAGCCTGCCTACGGGTAAATGACGCAATGAAAGCTGTTACTTGCTGCGCCCTTATTCTCCTGCCTTGTCTACACATGGAATAATCACCCCGTGGTTCAATTTCAACTCCAAGGTAACGATAGGAGGGGGAATATAGTATGTTACTATTCTGCACCCAGAGCTCAACACGGGAGACTTTCTTCTTCGTGAATCTTATAACTTTAGTCTTGTCCAGGTTAATCACTAACCCATTGATCTTAGCGTACTCCCATAGTGCCACCGCTGAGCGCCTAATGCCAGCAATAGTATTGTCAAAGATGACTAAATCGTCTGCATATGCCAATACTACGCACGGTACATCCCCTATTTTAGGGGGGCAGTTATTCACCTCGGCCAGCACTATTGGAATATCATTGACATATAAATTATACACGAGTGGGGCTGTGACGCATCCCTGTTTTACCCCTCTGTCTTGTCTCACTTGTCTAGTCAGGGAGCCCTCTTGATTTAGTCTGAGGCACACCGTGGTATTGTAGTGCAGCAGTCTTAAATAGTACAGGAGACTAAGCGGGCATCCCATAGCTTCAAGTTTCTTCCATAGCCTAGCTCTTGGAATGGAGTCGAATGCAGCCTTAAAGTCAATATAGAGGGCGTAAAGCGGGGGCTGTCTCTTGTTGAACGCCCGAGTTCGTAGTGTATCCAGCACCCACAAATTGTGCGTGGTAGAGAAACCCCGACGAAAACCACATTGGAACCTACTAAGAATATTAGCCTGTTCAGCCCAGTTTTGCAGTTCTGTAAGTAAAAGCGCTGCAAAGAGTTTTCCCGTGATATCCAGCATGGAAAGAAGTCTGTAATTATTTGGGTCCATGCGGCAACCTTTTTTGTACACCGGCACCAATATTGCTGTTTGCCATGTACAAGGGATCTTCCCCTGCGCTAGAACCTTTTTAAAGAGTATGGAGAGAAGAGATGCCCAAAATGCAGGATGGTTCTTAATGACAACATTCGCTAGGCCATTCGGGCCCGGAGCTCTAGAAGCTTTCAAGGTTGCTATTTTGTTAAAAATGGCCTCCTCCGAGGGCTCAAAGGGCTGGGGATAGTAATTCATCATGGTTGTGGTTATTGGCTCATCTGCTTCTCCTGAATTACGATCCAAGAGAAATCTTACCCAGGTTACCTCTCCAATGGGATTGTCCAGCTGGCCCTTGACCCTCTCTTTATTCTCTTTCAGTAACTGCCATATGTTACGCGAGTTTCCAGAGCAGATGGTTTTTACCAGCCTCTGGTTTCTAACGTTCCTCTCTGTATTTCTGATATTTCTAATACTAGCTCTATATTTATTTTTGGCTTTCCTGACTTTCTCATAATAGATAGTGCACGCTATATTTTGTCCCCTGAGCCCCCGCATCTCTGCTCTAAACCTTCTCTTCGCATCACGAATTTCCTTACTGTAAGGCATAATCACACCTCCAAGCTTTGTCATATAATTTTTCCTGGAGGTAGCATGTAATCCTGAGAATCCCAGGATCCATTCTTCTATTTCATTTACGTTTAACTGCTCGAAGTAGGGGAGAGGACCCAGGGCCGGATATAAAAGCGCTTCCGTAGCCTTATTAATATTTCTCTCTGACCAAATAATTCTAGAGCCTGTATCGTTAGTTTGAATAATGCCCGTGTTACACTTAAAAGCAGGAGAGAGAGGGAGTTGGAGAGAGCACATCAGAGCCGCATGGTCACTCCATTTATTGGCTATAACCCTCATATTAGTCACTGTGGACAGCATTTCAGGACACATAAATATGTAATCTAACGTACTGAATGATGTCCCATTAGACCAAGTGTGTTTCCCCGGCCTATCACCCATTGTTCGACCATTGATCATGGATAATTCCCATGACTCAAACAATTGTAGCCACCCCGTCCCTTCGTTCTCTCTTTTCTCATGTGTCATCCAGCATCTTTCATACAAGGCAGCGTGACCAGCTGATCGTCCTTCATATGACAATTAAAGTCACCCATCACCACTACCGCCAGATTCCCAGGTCTTTGAGTCCAAAAGGTCAGTAACTCATGAATAGCTTCTTGTAAAGCTTCCCTTATCGATGCTCCAGGGGGATTATAAAGGTTAATCAGTAAAAATCTACTGTATCCATTATCGTTGGGGTAGTCAACCTCGACCGCCAAGTGGTAATCCGTGGCGTTAACCTGAATCTGCCGCGAATTGACCGTATTGGCCACCCCTATGTAAAGTCCCCCATAAGGACGACCTTTGTCCCCTCTTTTGGCGAATGTCTGATGCACTACAAAACCATCCAGCAGTAAGGGATTCATTGCCCAAGTTTCCTGAAGACATATACAACTATTTTGCAGCAATAAGTCCATAGACCCATCTGGTCTTAAAAGGTGGGCAAATCCCCGACAATTCCATGAAACAAATGAGAAGCTTCAGAGATTCTGTGACATTCGTGGGAGAGCTTCCAGCAATGTTTTGAGAGCTTGCTGTATTTCAGACATCGCTGTATTTTTTGGAGCCACTGTATTGGCCATATTTTCCGGCACCACTAAACTGGCCAATGGAGTTTGTGACTTCTCAGTCATAGCTACCTCAGTTTCAGTGAGGTCTCTCTCCTGAGGATCTACATCGATGGCAATGTCTACAGTTATCAGTTCTTTTTTGAATTTTCTGATCAGCTGTGCTGAAGCTAAAAAAGTACAGTGTATAGCGGAGACATGAGGATTAGGGACCTGTAAGGGTTCAATATGCGCGAAATCGTCAGATTTCATAACTCTTAATTGTGGAATGTAATGCAGTCGTGTTAAGAATTCTGAACGCGCCAGCCAGGGATTATTACCACTCGGGTACAGATTCTTAATATAACAAATACGATTCAAATTACTTTCCTCTTCCGAGCAGATTTGCACGGGCCGTGTAGGCTCCGATGTTTCGTCTATACCAGCTAAGCTGATTTGATCATCTGGGTCTGCTATGACACTTTCGTCTTGGTCAGTGTCTTCCTGCATGACGTCATCTGTTTCAGCCAATTTATACTTTTCTCCTGGCACTAACCAATCAGCCAGTGGCCCCTTTGTTTTTGTGGCTCGTGCTACTGCTCGCGCCTTTCTTTTTCTGATTTTTTTGGAAGTAGGTTCCATGGCTGCTTTAGGTCTCACACTGGGAGAAATGGATTTTGTTGCTGCTTTCTTGTTTTTCAGGGCCCTTTTAGCCAATCTACGTTGTTTCCGCGTAAGATATTTCCCGGGACTATGTACTATTTCTAAGTCCTCTACTGTTATTACTGACAGGTCTTCTACTGGAGAGTTGTCCTCTGGGACCCTATTCGAAGCCGCATCTTCGGTGGCTTCTTCCATTATCTCTTCAGCTTCTTTCATCTCCTCCATAGTTTGAAGGGCATCCGATAGGTTCGCTTCTATCTCATCCCGCGGGACATCCTTCCGCTCTAATGTCCTCGTGATGATATTAGTGTTTGTCAGTATGCTCCCTACCATTTGCAAAAGTATTTTAAGAGCAAATTGTAGTGAAGCTACAGATGATTGGAGCTCGCTTATTGCCATGTTGTTGGTGTGCGGACTTAATTCTTCATTGTCCTCCGTTTCCGGGTCGTCCTCCATTGAGGCCATTGCAAGATTAGGAGATGCCGAGAGACGTCCACAACTGGACACAAGATTGGCTTCTTCCAGTGAAGTATTAATACTTTCTGTATGGTGGATGGAATTGTTAATAGCTTTTACCGGGTTCTGCGCTGCCATCCCTCTCTGGATACTCAAACAGAGGTCCAGTAATGAATTGTTATCAATGTCCACATAGTTTGTAGAATTTAGCGAGATACTCTCCTTATTCCCTGATTCAGCAATTTCCTCATTGATAGTTGAGTTGATCTCCAGTGGTGGATTCACTCCAAAAAAATCTGTAATGGCTCCTTGTACCACAGGCGTTGTTTTTAAGTTCTTTTTGCATTTATTGCCTTTCTTCTTATTTTCCTTGCCGTCACTCAATGGCATAGTCTTGCCTTTACGTAAGTTATACATTGTCTGGGGTGCTTTTCTCCCTCGCTGCATATCCTCAGTGTGTTGATTCCGTACGGGGGCGAATGCTAGATTACCAGTTTCAAATCCTCCTTCAGGTGTGAGGAATACTAGACTATCCGCTACCCCAGGTAGGACACCACTACACTGGGATTGGGGAAATGCGCTAGGACTGCCAAGGCTTAAAAGTTACCTGTGGGGACTCAGTGGGTACGACTATGACTCGCGCCTGCAGATTGCACCTTATTAGCCGCCCTCAGCCCCGGCCCCACACCCCTACGGTATTACACTGCAACGCAGTCCGGCACTCAGGCACTCCGGGGTACTGGGGTCTGGGATCTAGCTATACCGGCTAGCTATGCCGACTCCTGCTCCAGTCCTGTCACCCCGTTCTCCAATAACCTACTTGTGTAGATCCGCAGACCACGTCTCCGCAGTCCGTGCTCCGGAAGCTTCGGGATGCTGTCACCGTACCCCGTACTTCGTTCCCGGCACTCTGGGCCTCGGAGCCTCGGGCCAAATGCCCTGCGCTCTACTGCGTGGCCCGTGCTTCCTGTGCTTCCTGCTCCTGCACCTGCTCCTGCGCCGCCAACAGCCGCCAACGGCCAACAGCCGGCAGCCCACAGCACAGCCCGTAGCCCGCAGCCCGTCGCACAGCCCGCGGCCCGCAGCCCGCAGCCACCGGATCTGAGGAAAGGACCTACTGACTGTAGAGTCCACCAAGTCAAGCCGCACTGTCGTCCTGCCTCAAGCCTCAGGACTCGTTACACAGCCGCTTCCGACTTCACGTGTGCATAGTATACGCGTACCATTGAAACACTATTCTGAGCCTCTGCTTGAATGCTAACCTTTTCATGCTACAATGTTTTCCTTGTGTTGCTATTCTGCATACAAGTGCTGAACTTTTTTCTTACCATGATGCCATGGACTGCAATGTGTTCCCCCTGTGCTGTAATCATTTACCGGTTGGGGTCATGTAATATTTTCTCCATAAACTCTAACATTCCCCTTCCTGTGCTTTAATGTTCCCTACATGAGCTATACTGTAAAACAGCACCCTGTTTACTTAATATCCAATCCTTGTGCTGTGATCCCCCCAAACTGAATGGGGATGGTTATCGGGGTGTACTGGGAATACGGTCAGCCCATAGACCTATTAAAATGCTAATGCAGTACTGCCACTCACACCCAGCTCTACAAATGTACTTTACCATGACCTAAAGAAGTCCCTACCTATGTCATTATAGAGTCTGGCACACCGCTCTGCTAATGCACCTCTTCCCAATCCAGACCTCCCACACCCCCGCAATTCCAGTACGTTAGAGCCATACACCGCTCTGCCAGTGTGCCTCAGCACTGACCTCCATTGATGCCTGCTGTTCCATTACAGCAACTAACGCAAAGTTCATCTGACTGTCACTACTAGTCCACTGTTACAAGCAGTAACTCCTTTGCTTCTGTTACAGCTATTCACAAAACTGTGCTAATGGACCTCAATCCTAGCCAGCAGCAACCTGTTTTGTTCCATAACAGTGGCTCATATAAAGCTCTACCAATGATATGATATGGCATTTATAACATGCCTATACACAGGTGTTTCAAGGCCCGACGAGGGGAACAGAGGGAAGACGGACAACGATCCTACTAGGCCAGGTGTCATTCAGATCGCCCAAGTGCATGGGAAGGGGAGGGGGGAGAAGTGCTGGGTGGGAATGAAGGGAGCACAGTGCAGTACATGGGATAAGAAAATACATTACAATAGGTAAAGTATGGCCAGCAGGTGCAAGGGCAAGTGCAAACAACAGATGTCAAGTGCTGGTAGTGGGACTATAGGGATACAGAAAACAGTCCCCAAGTGCGGGGGTTGCCAGGAGGGCAGTGAAGGAGTGCGACTGGCGGGGGAGAGGACCTGGGCCCGAGATCAGAGGGTGGCCAGGCAACCAGTGCAAAGTCAGTGTCAGCCAGGAAGTCAGCAAGGGAGAGGAGGAGAAAAAGCAGAAGCAAAGAGAAAGGTTTTGAGGTGCTTCCGGAACCGAAGATGATTCTCCTCAAGTTTCAGGGAGGCAGGGAGGCTGTTCCAGAGGGAGGCCCCAGCTGAAGAAACAGATCCACCACCAACTTGTTGCTTGGAGAAGCGAAAAGGAAGGTATTTAGGAAAGAGAGTTGAAGGTATTGAGGCCCAAGACCCCAGAAGGCCTTGTGGACGATGCAGAGGGTTTTGAACTTAATCCTTGCAGCCACAGGGAGTCAGTGCAGAGATTTCAGTCCTGGAGAGATACAATCCCTGGGCTTGAGGCCAAGGACAAGTCTCGCAGTCCTGTTATGGATAAGTTGCAGAGGGCGGAGAGTAGAAGCAGGCAGATTTAGAAAGAGGCTGTTGCAGTAGTCCAGCCTAGAGAGAACCAGAGCTCTGGAGACGGTGAGCTTCTGGGGGAAGGAGAGGAAAGGAAGAATACCTCTGAGGAGGTGCAGTTGGTAGTGTGACTTCTTAGAGACATCAGAGATGTGAGAAGAGAAGGAGAGTGTAGAGTTGAAGATGACCCCGAGGTTTTAAGCCACACAGGTGGGAGCAGGAAGAGGGTCAAGAGGCCGGCGAGAGAGCTACAGGAAAGGAGGGAGCGGGTGTGCCAATGAGGAGAATCTCAGTCTTACTGGCATTAAGGTAGAGGTCATTGGCGGCACACCACTCCTGGATAGTAGACAGACAGTCAGAGATGAGGGAAGTAGAGGAAGAGGCAGAGGGTAGCCTGAACCTCAATCCTGGCTAGCTGAAACCTCTGTTGTTCCATTACAGTGGCTCACACACAGATCTGCCAATGGACCCTCCATCCTGGCCTGCAGCACCTTCCGTTGTTCCATTACAGTCAGTGGCTTCTTCACACGCAACTCTACCAGTGTAACTTAACCCTGGCGAGAAGCAACCCCCATTCTTCCATCACACTCACTCCCACAAAGCTCTGCCAATGGACTTCATTCCACTCAATCCTGGCCAGCCACTGTCTGATCTTTCATGCTTGTGGTAGGTGGCGAGGTCTGTATGCCGCTGGAGTTGGCCCTGATAACCAGGTCTAAGGTTATGCTGTTTCTGGACAGGAGGAGTTGTGTATGTGGGGGGGGTGGTGTTCAAGCATCCCCCTTTGTCAACCCCTTATCTTACCCGGTTGTATTTTGGGTGCCTTAACATGGCATCTCTGCTTCTGGGCCCCTCTGTCTCCGTGAGGGAAAAATAACACATTCCAGCGATTCCAGACTTTCTCTGACTTCGGGGCGTGCAGATGACGGCTCGGGCCCGCAGGTGGCACTTATCAAGGTGCTTACCCCCTTGTGCTGTAACATTCTCAGCGAGGGTAGTGTGCTCTGCCAGTGCTGTACTCTTCCAGCCACCTGCTGTAATATTCTCACTGTCTGCATACATCTACTTCCTGCTGTAACATTGGCCTCTTCTGCTGGTACAGTCGCTCCCTGTGGTGTGCACCTCTCTTGCTGTAAAATATCTGTGTGGTGTGATTTCCGAAAACACCTGCACTAAATCTCTCCTTGCTCAGCAATGGTCGGCTAGTACATTATACCCTGCCCACCCCTTTAATCCACGCACTCTCTGCTCTCCCCTCCACCTCCCCAAACCTCCGGACTCAGATGGTAATGTCATATCTGCCCGGCTGATTCATGGGTGCCTGCCTGTGCAGTTGTCTTCTCGCTGCGCTGAGCACCCCACCCCACCCCACAGCTTGTGCATGCTGTGTAATCCTCCAGCCCCCCACTGCTCGATGGGACCCCTGGTGCGTAAAACCCCAGTCCCATGCTGTGATATTTCTTCCACAAAAGAAAAATCCCACTCCATATTATGTAATCCGTTAGCCCTGCATAAAGCCAGCCCTGTGCTGTAGCATGACCCACCCATTATTACACAAACAAAAATGGGTGCCCTGATGGACTGGCAGCAGAACGGGCAAAAGTAATGCTGGGAACACACAAAGGGGACTGCTGCCGCCAACGATCTCTGCCTTAATGCCAGTAAGACTGAGATTCTACTCATCGGCACACCCACTCTGGCCGGCCTCTCTTGGCGCTCCTCCTCCCACTCCCACCTGCAAGGCTAAAAACCTCGGGGTCATCTTCGACTCTGCACTCTCCTTCTTCCCTCACATCTCTGACCTGTCCAAGAAGTCACCCTACCAGCTGCACCTCCTTAGAGTTATTCTTCCTTTCCTCTCCTTCCCACAGAAGCTCTCTGTCTCCAGAGCCCTGGTCCTCTCTAAGCTGGACTACTGTAACAGCCTCTATCTAAATCTGCCTGCCTCCACTCTCCGCCCTCTACAACTTATCCAGAACAGGACTGCGAGACTTGTCCTTGGCCGCAAGCCCAGGGATCGTATCTCTCCAGGACTGAAATCTCTGTGCTGGCTCCCAGTGGCTGCAAGGATTAAGTTTAAAACCCTCTGCATTGTACACAAGGCCTTCTGGGGTCTGGGGCCACAGTACCTTCAACTATCTCTCCCAAAATATCTTCCTTCCCGAGCTCTTCGCGCATCTGCCTCCAACTCCCTCAGGGTCCGTCTCTTCTCCAAGCAACGAGTTGGTGGCAGATCACTCTCTTCGGCAGAGGCCTCTCTCTGGAACAGCCTTCCTGCCTCCCTGAAACTCGAGGAGAACCATCCACCTTTCTGATCTCTGGCCCAGGCCCCGTTAATTGCCCACCTGCACTGCCTCCCTGGCAACCCCTGCACTTGGGGACTGTTTTTCTGTATCCCTGCAGTCCCCCTACCGGCACTTATGTCTGCACTCCCTTGCGGTTGCCACTAGCTGGCTGTTTTATTTGTCTTATTTTCTTATTTATTCCGCTTTCCCATGTACTGCACTTTCCCCTCTCCCTCCCCTCCTTGCACTTCTCCTTTCCCCCCTTCCCATGCACTTGCGCAATCTGAATGTCACCTGGCCTAGTAGGATCATTGTCTGTCCTCTCTCTGCCCCCCCTTGCCTCGTCGCGCCTTGAAACACTTGTGTATAGGCGCGTTATAAATGCCATATCATATCATTGGTATTAGTGTGGTTATTGATTTTTAACCACCCATGACATATGTATTTGCGCCAAAATTGGCCAGCCCTGTGCTGTAATATTGTACCCTCTGCTTTAACAATCACATTTGCCATCACACCCCCATGCCGTGGGATTCCTCTGCTGTAATATTCACTACACACTCTCTTATCCTGATCTCTATGCTGTTTTTTTCCAATTACTTTGGGCTTCTAGATGGCGCTTGCACCAGCTATAAACCAAAACTATTGCATTAAAGTATAGATGGGGAGAAATCGGCTATGATGAGGGACACCCAGCATGTAGGTGTTGTTTGGTTATTTGCCCACCCATTGACTGCCCATGATAATCCCTATGGCTATTCACCCCAAGTTCCTGTCCCTCCCAGCCAAAAACACCTCCTCCGGAGAACTCTTTTACTTTGCTTTAATCAAGCATTACCATCAAACTTTGCACTCAAAGTCCCTGCCATTATTTTGTCGAAGCTGCTTTCTGAGAGTTAATGACTTAATTGGAGTTGTAAACCCACTACTGGTCTAATAAAAATGTCTTCGCCAGGTCTGCTTTTAGCCACTCAACTAAAAAGCACTATGCATGCCCTTCACTTAAGTCCTATTAAAAATAAACATTGGTAAGGCCAACAGTTTTGGCTTTTGTATAAATATTAGGCATTTGCCAGGCACTGCTAATAGGTGCCCAGGTACTCGCACTGTTTTGCACCTGCTACCATTAATGCATTCATGGCCAGTTAATACCAATACGGGAGTGCTTGGAAAGTGCCCTTCCCATGCCTACACAAACTGTTGGCATTGCCAATGCTTGTTTCCAATATGATGGAATCGACCAGCCCTATTTTGCAATAGTGACCATTGGTGCAGTAAAATGTTCCTGTACACTAATTGCTTGCTCATGCAGCGAAATATGGGGCCACTTTGATCAAATTTTCCAAGGGCCTCTTTTGCTTCCCAGTCTGCCCCTGCTTTCTAGGGGGGGGCAGTGGCTGGCCTTGGGGGGGCCTGGCCCCCATGGCCCCCTGCTGGAGCCGGGCCTGCTTCAGAGGGTGACAAAATACATACCATTGGGAGGGTTCATAACTGTGTATTAAAGAATTTAGAGTAGCGCAGGGATAGCGGCACACTCACAAGGCATCCCGTACTCTGGGCACTCGATACCTCATGCATGCAAACAAACATCCTGAATAGCATGCCTGAAAGCTATAGAGACATTCCAACAAAGCATTCATTGTGGCACAATGAAAGGGCCATGTAAAGTGCCATGGCGAAACATTTTTACACTGGACACAAGCTTTTAAGCACAAGGATGTTGTCAAGTGACTGAGGACACCGAGATGGAATGTCCTGTGATGATCGTAACTGAGACAATGGTAGAAAAAACATGCTATACCTGCAACTTCCGAAAAAGCAAAATATGTAGTCCGAAATACCACATGGTGCTGGCCACAGACCAGGAGCTTCCATTTTTAAGTACAATATTTTTTGTTTTTAGGGGTAGCAAGGGAGACCACATGGGTTGCAGCTGCAACCCCTGGCTACCCCCAAATGACGTACCGCAGTCTCGGGAGGCTTTCACATGCCCATCACGTGACTGGTGGAGCTACAAAACAAAGCGACGAGACAAAGGGCGCAGTGACAAAACAGCATAAAGGCCCATTTATCTGGGGCCAAAACGGCAGGCCATCTGGCCTTATTAAACAACGACAGTGTTGGCACTTACACATGGTAAGGTAATGGACAAAAAAGGCCTGGTTGATGCGGCTTTGTAATGTGGGGAAAGTGTTACCTTCCGGATTCACTGTGCTGCAGGCTACGTGACGGAAATTCAGCTGCCCCTTTAGGGTCACGGACATTCGCAAGTTTAAAAAGCTTCCTGTTGTAGAAGTGTTCGGTTGTGGCGGTAAGGTCGTATCCAAGTAAGTTCTTTTGAGCTGTTTTAGTTGTGCTTTGCTTTTGACAATGTCAAATCTGTTTGTAGGCCAAGTTGGTAACTCGAGCTTTGTACGATACTGTTAAGCCCAAAATGTTGTAATACCACTGGCCGACACTAGGTATCCAGGCAGACTGTTGTAGCTTTCACCTGTGAAAGGAGAGCGCGCGTCTAAGCTCTGAAGAGCCTTGCGGGGACACGGACGTTGGTGCAGCACAGCAGGCAAGTGTGGAGTGGCTGCGGTCCAAATATGCTGCAAAACTTCATGCTGTTAGTTATCTGTCTTAAGGATATTTCTGGGACATCTACAGGCAGGACCGCCCGGGAGCCCCAGTGGGTGATCAGGAACTGAATTCAACACCAGGAATCTCGCCATGGGTGAAATCTGACGCAGGCGAGTGCATGGGAAAAAGTTCTAGGAGTCCAACACGGGTAGCGGATCTAGCTGTTCCTCCATGAAATTCATTTGAGGGGTTCTACTCTGTCCTGAAAATTGACTTACTACCAGAGTGTTGTGCCATAACAAGGAAAGCAAGTGAAGACAGGCCAAAAGGGCTGAAAAGATTAAAACAAAAGGGAAACTAATCGGAAGCCCCACTCTGAATAAATCAGGAGCGATGGCCGCCCCTACAGAAAAAAAAGGTGGCAAAAAATTCCACCCTGATAACATCACCAAGGCAGCAGAAAATCAAGTCATACTTTACGGAGACAAGCCGGGGCCTGAACCCCCTGGTAGTGTGGCTAACCAGAAAGACTCCATTATATCCATTGACAACAATGGGTCTTTGCTCAATGTTTGTTGTGTCGCCAAAAGAAATTCCATGGCACGGCTGATTTCGAGGCGGACAATTGATGTCCTGCAACCTCTCCCGCATGCCAAATTTGAAGAATTTCATGACCTCGTCCAAATCTGCTCCTGGGGAAAGTGAGGACGAGGAGGATAGTAGCAAGGGAGGAGAGAGGGAGATCTAAATCCTGTAAGAGAGAGGAGCCGGTCTCATTGGAAGATCAAAGACTTAGGGCCTCATTACACGGAAGGCGGTGAACCATGGCGCTATTAGCGCTATGGTTCATGCCGGTAAAATACCGGCACCGCCTTGGTGGAAAGGGGAATTACCGCCCCATTCCAAGGTTGGCGGGGCGGTAATTCCCCCTTCCACCATTGCCCTTCCCCATTCCCATTTTTGCCCCATAGGGCTCAATGGGGAAGGCGCTAATTACGGTACCGCAAATTGCGGTACCGTAATTAGCTCCACTGGTCCCTTTGCGGGTTGGTTTTTAACGCCTGCAAAAAGCAGGCGTTAAATTCCCCAACCCGCAAAGGGACCTCGTAGTAAGGCGGTAAGGATTTACCGGTACCGGTAAAATACCGGTACCGGTAAACCCTTACCGTCTACCGTGTAATGAGGCCCTTAGACTTCCTTGAAGCAAAAATTGATGCTCTTTTCCAACTTTGTTTCAGGATGGCTGAGCAACAAAAATCCACAAGAGACGAATTGGCGGAATTGTCACTCTTTTTAAAAAAAAAAACAAAAAAAAACAAAGCCCTGGTCTTTGAGGATCTGATAAGCCAAAAGGTGGATCATATAATAAGGGCCACGTCTTCGCCTAGGAAGAATGCGATAGTCCAAGAAAGTGCCTATGTGGTGGCGGAGTCAGATAGTGGAGCACTGGAAGCTATCTGTGCAGAAATATCTATGCTTAACACACCCGAATCATCACCTAGAAAGTTAAGGCGCATAAAAAGGTCCTCCAAGCGTGATAGAATCATTAGTAGATCGGCAAATATGGCAAAGCCGGATGTTAAACCCAAGCACAATCAACAAATTAGAGGAAAGGGGGCCTTCCTCACTACAAATTCTTTACCTGATTGACAGTTTCGACAGGTTCTTTTTAAGGGCCCAATGGATGGCTGGGTCACAAACTGTGACCCCCACCCTATAAAAACGAAATTGCGTGCCTGGAGGTTTGGTCAAGGATGATTTGAGTATTTGGCATACCAGTAAACAGCAGGAGGGCTGCAGATCGTCTGAACACCAGGTGGGATATTCGGAGGAGAATCCACTATCGATCTCGAAGGTGGTTAAATCCCATGTGATCCCAAATAGAGAGTTGGCAAATGGACTGCCATCCCAGGGTGCAAATCATCCAGAGAAGGTGATCTCTGTAACCTGGGCGGACCGAGTCGAACAGCTAAGACCTTCTCCCAATATCAAGGAGACAGAGCTGGGCGACTCACTTTGGTATGCTGACTTGATTCACATAAAGTTCATGGAGAAAAACATGATGCCATCTAGCCCTTTTTTGAATATATCATGGCTATTGGAGCTACTCCATATGATACCAGACTTAGCCTTGATCACGACTAAGGACCTATTAAGAATTTAACTGTCTAAATGGGATAGTCTGGTTAACTGGGCAGAGGTAACATGTGTTTCACCCGTTGTGGTGGAGAAAATCTGTAAAAATGTGGGGGCCCTAAGTCAGTTGGGCTTCGAAATTCAGGTTTTCCTGCCAGAAGGGCTTAAACGGGGGATCTGAAGGTAAGACACCTGGCGGTCCAGTATGCTGCCTATAAGAAAGGGGACGATAATTCCGCCCTGAGGAGACAGAGGGGAAGATGGGCTGATATCCCTCCCCAAATTCAGTGACCGGTCAAGACGCCCGGTTCAACTGTGTTTTCAATTTTATCCTGGAATTCAAGAGGCCATGGATCCTTACTTCTCAATCCAGCATCATTGTTTACTTTAAGAAACATGGCATGTTTTTGTCTCCAAGAGACATGGCTCTGTTAACCATTTATGATGGACGGTTACACATTGATCTTCCGGTTAGCAAAGCCACCTGTGCTAGGCAGACCCAAGGGGGGAGGCCTGTGCATCGGGGCTCGGGTGCCCTTCAATCTGGTTGAATATATTCAGGGCCCTCCAAATCCTAACTTTCTGGCGGTCATCCTGACAAATCCTGTAAAGACTTGTCCACCAATTCTGGTGGCAACGCTCTACGACCCACACGCTGGAGACCAAGTAATAATACTGGGTCACACAACCGCTCTCATATGGGGCCCAAGATGGGCACGTATTTATATCTGATTCACGACAATATGTTCAAGTATCCATAATATACCATACTTCTTAGAGAAAGGAAGATGAGTCTTTCTGATTCATATCAAAAATGATTTATCCATAGTAGTTCAAACAAAAAGCTATCACTAATAATCCTTAGTGAGGAAGCAGTTGCCACAATCCACATGTAACAAATGCAAGTATGTGACATAAATTCATATAATGGTGACAATTCAAACGAACCATACATTACATACATACAAGGAAACCAACCTGTGACAGTATTTTTTCCATCGTCATTATTCTAATGTTTAATTTTTTTCGGATTTTATCATTAGAATTATGGGCACCTATTGATGATGCCCCATAAATATTTGGTTTGTCATTTTTGTGGGCCCTGGCCGATTTTACATCATTAGTTGTGACCACCTGCATCTCACAGAAACGAGGTGGTCACATGCTAAACAAAAGAACCGTTGCCTAGACAACGGCTTCACACTGCAGTCTGTGTCACTGCCCTGCAGCTGCACAGTGGAGGATCGTTTCTCTCTGTGTATTACAAGGTAAGAATCTGATCACAATCCTTCTCTTTGACCAAGTATGAGTGTAAAACACAGTATCTAATTTGATCTTCTATGATCCACAGATTGGTTTCCTTGTAAGCACGAGTGGATTTTCTCCATGCCTTTGTGCATAATGTCATTTACAACCCACTGCTGAGTGGGCATGAACGCAGGACGTTCTGTTTTTCACCACTGACCACACCAATGAGGTAAATCCACACCTATTATTCTTTGGTTTCATTTATTTACCTTATAAACCACTCACGGCATTTTTCTTTTTCTTTTTTCTTTTTTCTTTTTTTCTTTTTTGCTATTGATATTTACCCATGATGTAACATCTACTGATTGGTATGTTTCCTTTCATTCATTTTTTTCAATGTATGTTTCGTTTGAATTGTCACCATTATATGAATTTATGTCACATACTTGCATTTTTTATGTTATATACTTGCTTGCTGGACTTATATAATTAGACTCGCCCTGATGAAGGAAATAATTTCCGAAATGCATTGGCTTTTTTAGTCTAATACATGTGGATTGTGGCAACTGCTTCCTCACTAAGGTTTATTAGTGATAGCTTTTTGTTTGAACTACTATGGATAAATCATTTTTGATATGAATCAGAAAGACTCATCTTCCTTTCTCTAAGAAGTATGGTATATTATGGATACTTGAACATATTGTCGTGAATCAGATATAAATACGTGCCCATCTTGGGCCCCATATGAGAGCGGTTGTGTGACCCAGTATTATTACTTGGTCTCCAGCGTGTGTTGCAATTATAAGTCCGGGTGTCTCCAGACTTGTCACAGCCAGCTCCTTTTCAATTGGATGTATATTCTTTTTTGAAATATTTGATTTTTACTTGAATATTCTGAACATTTTTGAATACATGGTGGTGCCCACTCTCTTCTCTGTTTGTTTTTTTTAACGCTCTACGACCCACCTGGGGGAACTGATTCACGTGGAATTATGAACACCATGGCCGAATCATTGAGAGCATGGATGGTCAAACATCCTAGTGCTATGGTGTTCGTGGTTGGGGATTTTAATGTGGATTGTGCATCAGTTCAAAGAGGAGGAGTAGGAAGGAGCCTTAGCAACAGAAGGAAGGGGAGGGTGAGGGCCGTGGGAATGGCAGAGAGCTTTGGACGAGTTTGATCTTGTGCCTATCTATGGAGACAAGCTCGGCCCCAGATGCGTCCACATGGTCAAATGGAAGGGTCAGTACTCAAATAGATTTTGTCTTTATTAATTCATCTGTGAGTAAGGTAAACCTGCTATTGGAGATCAGAGTAACTGATGCTAGTGATAATGTAATGCTGATAATGCGTATGGTAAAGCTTACAGAAATAGCCAGAGTTAGGCAGATGGGTAGGTTGGTGGTTAACCCTGGGGGGTAATCATCTTCGTTGGACAACAAGTAGGATAAAAAAATTGAATGCCCAACTAAGAGGCCATTAAGGTCCGTGGAGTGGAAGTCCGATCCAGGATTTGGTAGCATCAACGGTTTGACAAATGTTGATGGTAAATAGGCCACTTAAACAGGTTACTACCCAAAGGGACCTCCCTAGACCAGGTCATCGGTATGACCCAATGATTGCCAAAAAAAAAAGAGTTCAATTCTGCCCTTCGAATCATAGGCAGAAACATCTACTGTTCTGGGTTTGAAAAGAGAGAACAGATTGCCAATGTGAAGAAAGGTTATAAAAACTGGGTAAGAAGTCACCGGTCTTCACTAAATGATGAGGGGTGGACATTTATAAACAGATTAATTAAGACCAAAGACTCCAGGAAATGTTGGCATTGGTTAGGGAGTGCACAGTCAAATGCCAACCTAACAAGGGAATTAGTGTTGGTTACAGAAGGGAAGTTGGGGGACTTTATAAAGCAAAACTTTGATGGCCCCTGTAATTCTCAGCTGTCCCCTAGAACCATGGTAAACACCAAAGTTATTGAATGTTTTGAAGGTGTTGATTTGGAGGAAGAATTTGAAAAATAAAAGTTTCCGCAGCAGTTGGGCCAGATGGCTTATCGAACCTGGTACTAAGGGAAGATCTTGAGCTGTGGGCTATGATCCTAAAACGGTTGTTCTCACAAATCTGCCAAACTGTCTGAATTCCGGAGACTTGGATGAGTTACATTTTAATTCCGGTCTTTAAAAAAGGCCAGCGTGAACAACCAGAAAATTATAGGCTATTGGCCATGCTAGACTGCAGTGGGAAACTATTTGCTAGCATCCTGTTGGAGATGCTTACTGCCTGGGTTGTGGAAAAGGGATTTTTGAGTTATCAAATCGGCTATAGGAAAGGCTGCGCCACAACCCATAGTATTTGGACACTTTTGATGCTAATTTCAGATGTTCAGCTTAAACCTGTTATGGCATTATATGCCTCCTTTGTGGATTTTTCATCCGCGTTTGATAGTGTGCAGAGGGACAAGTTATGGGAAATGTTGGAGGAGTTGCAAATTAAACCATCATTGCTCTACTTCCTCAAAGCCCTTAATAGCTCCACGGAGGTGAGAATTTGTCTCTCGCAGTACGGGGAGCTATCAAACTCCTTTCCAACAAATAGGGGTTTGAAGCAGGGGTGTGCTTTGGCCCCCTTTCTATTCAACCTTTATTTGTCCCTCTTGGCAAGGAAGTTGGGGGAAGCATTGAACTTTCCCCCGCAATATGGGAACAAGGCCCTGATTTGCATCTCATATGTGGATGATGTGGTGGTTCTAGATAGAACCAAAATTGGCCTACAAAGATCATTGCAGGCACTGTTTGACTATGTAAGCGCGCTTGGTTTTAGTCCGCACATCAAGAAAACAAAAATCATGTTTTTTGGAAAAGGGGCTCGTAAAAAGCAGCAGTGGAGTGGAGCCCGAGAGCCCCAAATGGAAAAGCAGATTCAGGCAGATTCAGGCAGACACAACGCGGCATTGCAGAAAACAACCGCGTTGTGTCTGCCTGAATCTGCTTTTCCATGGGGAGCCCGAGAGCCCCAAATGGAAAAGCAGATTCAGGCAGACAACGTAACATTTCCCATTTGGGGCTCTCGGGCTCCCCACGGGGAGCCCGAGAGCCCCAAATGGGAAATCAGCTGCAGGTAGAAACACTACGCGGCATGTAAACATAACCGCGTGTGTTTCTGCCTGCTGTGGCTTTCACTTTGGGTCTCCGGTGCTCCTGGGAGCACCGGAGACCCAATGTGATAGCCACAGCAGGCAGAAACACACGCGGTTGTGTTGGAAAACGCTGCGGTTTTTCGTTCCAAGTTTCTCAGGCTCCTCCGAGCCGGAGGAGCCTGAGAAACTTGGAACGAAAAACCGCAGCGTTTTCCAACACAACGTTGTATTTATGTTTGCGGTCGCTTCAAAAGCGACCGCAAACATAAATACAACGTTTTTAAAGCTGCGGTTTTATTTCTAAGTTTTCCGGGCTCCTCCAGCCCGGAAAACTTAGAAAAAAAAACGCAGCTAGTGCTTATTTTTTGTAAAAAAAATAAATAGCACTTACCGAGATTCAGCTGCAGCTTTCCTGCTCTGGTCTCCGGTCCGGGTCCTCCGAGTCCCGGCACTAATGAAGGGAAAGCCACCCAGCGGTAGACTTTGTTTACTACAGCTGGCTGGCTTTTCCTTCATTAGTGCCGCAAAAGCCAGCACAGGAGGGCCTCCATTTCACAAAATGGCGGCGCCCTTGTGCTTGCTTTTTCGAATTTTGAGCTTGAATAGCTCAAAATTTTACATAGGAAGTTTTAAAACGGAGGATGCTAGTATTTTTTTTTTAATGTGGCCTATCTATTTTTGAAATAAAATTTTTACTAGACCATCCCTTTAAGACAGTGTTCCTCGTTGCACCCAACAGATTTTGAATCCAAGACTGCATTGATTAATAAACTCCTAGATGGGGACCAGCTCTTCAGAAAGGAAGTTGATGAAAGCCTGGAAAAATGCATACAAGACATACAACCCTGAACAACTGTCAGGATGTGGGTCAATTTGCAGGAGTACTGCACGTTTCAAGTGAGGTTTTCAATCACAAATGCCGCAAATCTTTTCACAACCTTACCAAGGCATTCACTGTTCTCATGGTACACAGCCACAAGGACGGCAAAGCTACCAACAGTCTTACCAAGGACAATCTAGGCAGCAGACAATAGAATGTATTATCAATCGAGGTTCCCCCACCAACCGCAAGACTGCACCAAAGTGGTAACAGCCTGTACACACTTTCCTTCCACACCAACCTGTTAAATGGAGAAATAAAGAACTAGGAGGGGCTAACAATGGACAAGTGGGTATTCGGTAAAGTGGGAGAGGGGTACTGTTTGTAATTTCACATATGCCCATACACAATACCACCATGGAAGACTTATACAAGAAAAGATAATTTAGGCGTGGGGGCCCCTCTACTGAAAACTAATATGGCTCAAATACCCTGTTCTATGGAATGTATTGCACTCGGGTGCGTCTACAACCACGGTTAAGCTCACTGCACCCTTCACAGAGGAGAAATATCAATTTTCATTTCAGTCTGGTCCCACCCACAAGGGCAGCCCAGACTGAGATGTGCGACAAATCACCTCTGAACAAGAGTACCATCAGTAACCCTAGGCACGTTTTTCAGCCTTGTTGGGCCTCATCAGTGAGTTGAAGCTGAGCCTCTCTAAGGAACAGTGAACAAGGGGTCCACGTCTGGATTACCCATAGCAACTGAGTAAAACCCCATGTTTTACAAAAGGTATGAGAGCCCCCCTCTACTGACAATGAACATGGCTTACATAGACTGTTCTATGAAATGTATTCCACCCAGGAGGGCCTAGAATCACTTTTTAGCTCACAACTCCCTTCACAGAGGAGAAAGGTCAATTAGAAAATAAAATCATCCATTAGAGGCTCTGCTAAAAAGGAGGCAATACAAATAGTGCCACCACAAGAGGTGCACAGGAATGCATTTATTTCCTCTTTCCAACAAAAAAAAACACAGAGATGAGGCGGGTTCTAGACCTGTGTCCTACAAAGCAGTTTGTCAAGTGCAGAGTTTCCACATTTAAACATCACAAGACGTTATTCTATTACTGAAAGAGGGGGATTAGGTAGCAAAAGATTCATACTTTTTATATTTTCATGTTCCAAAACACAAATATTTTAGGTCCATGGTGGGCAACTCTTAATATCACTTTAAGGCTCACAGACCCATCCGAGAGACCATCGATGCCCAACATGAAAATATTATTAAAATGTGCCGATTGTGAGCAGTAATTTTAGTCTCAAAGTAGACAATCAATATATAATTCATGAGGAATACATTTCACGAAGACCGGCTGTATGTATGTATGTATGTGTGTATATATATATATATATTTACATTTTTTTGTTGGCTAAATAAAAGTTCACCTTTAACAAACAAACCAATTACAATAAGTTAAACATACAGATTATATATCCTTACAATTTTGAAGCAGAAAAAAAATATTAATTAAGATTAACATCACACAAGGAACAGGAAAAACAAAAAAATGATTTCTAACTCACCAAAATAAAAAGCAAGTTTTTGACCTAACCCAGCTGAACAACATGCACTTCATCGTACAACCTAAAAGAGAAAAGTCATTAAAACGGCTAATCTAGAAAGGAAAGATCTTCGTACAGGTAATTTTCACCTCCTCCAACCTTAGTGATTTTAGGAAGGTGACCACAGCTATTATAGTGGAGGTTGTGTGACCAGATGAGCAGATGACCACATCACTTCAGTGTCCCCCAAAATCAGGGAAGGCAAGAACTTTTGTAGGTATTTTGATCTTAAATCACCCAGTGCTGAATGAAAGGGAAGAGTATGCATGCATACTCGCCGAATCTGGAGGGAGATACACAAATATATTGGTTGGGAGAATAAACCAACCCTGATCCAACCCCTGTGGCACAATGCACACCTTCCCGAAATCTTGCAAATGGGCCACTTTAACACCTGGGAGAGGAAAGGGATATCCACGCTGGCGGACATAATCCACGAGGGCCAACTGAGAGACTTTGATGCCCTGGATGCAAAGCACAGACTAAGGCCTATGGACCGCTTCAGATATCTCCAACTTACACATGCCATCAATACCCAATTCCAGGACCTTACCAACATACCCGCATGCTCCCCCCTTGAAACAAACACGCTTCCACACCGAATCTCCTCCAAGGTCACGTCCACCCTCTACCAGGTGATTAACTCCTTCGGCTCTGGGGAACTTACACACCTCAGAGGGAAATCGGAACAAGACCTTGGGGCATTGGAAACAGAAGAATGGGTGGAGGCACTGATGTCCCCACGTGAGATCAGAATAGACTCAAAAATCAGACTGATACAACTCAGGATCCTGCATAGATTGTACTGCGCTAGAACACAAACAGCCAGTTTGGGGGGGGAGACGACGATGCAATCTGCCTTCGCTGCAAGAGGGCAGAGGGCACCTTTTACCATATGGTCTGGGAATGTGGGGTACTGCAAGAATTTTGGACAAATTGCCTGTCGCACCTCTCCAGAGTGCTGGGAGTCCCAATCCCGCAAGACCCCAAACTCATCCTACTGGGAATAGCAGTAGAAACAGACCTCACCAAGTACGAAAGGGCTTTTCTAAGTGTGGCACTGGGACTGGGGAAGAAACTAACGGCACGCACATGGGGCTCTGCGGACAGAATAAGCATCGACCGATGGTCCAATGAAATGGACAGGTGCGCCTCCCTAGATAGACATATCTACACGGCAAGGGGGTGCCCCTGGAATTCCTAAAGATATGGGGGAAATGGGAGGAACAGGTATAAAATCAGGAACTGAATAGACACTGGACACGCCCTGCACCGACACACGGCACAGCATGCCCACCCCACCTCTCCCCCATTCGAAGGACTTATTATCCGCTATAAGATCAAGGTGCTTCACCCTCGCTGTTTGTTAATTAATTAACCCGCTTTATTGCAAATACAACCTGTATGTGTGCTGTTTTTCTTGTGTTGAAGATAATAAAAAGAACTTTAAAAAAAAAAGTTAGAGGCAATAAAGACCCAAAGTTTCCATTACATCATTGTTTCGAGGACTTCTGCCAAAGAGTTATTAAATCGCATGGCCAGTCCCATATTCCAAGATACACGAGTCCCTGATGAATTGGTAACTAAGTTGACTGGACCCCGCTCGCTACGATGTGCCGACAGGCCAGCCAAGGTAAACAAAGCAGTTAACCAAGCGTGATCACTAAAAGGTGTAGGAAAAATGGTTAATAACTCGCACCTTTCATAGAGCCAGTCAGTGACGAAGATATAGTCTATGGTTGAATGTAATTGCCCATTGGACCAGGTATAATCATGAGGAATGTCACCCCGCACCCCACCATTAAGTGGACATAAACCCAATCCTCCAATACTTCTCAGCGCGTGATAGCCTCTACGTTGTTTTAACGGTATGGGTCCATCCAACCCAAGACTACCCCCTTGCGCACTATGTCAGACAATCCAAGCATAGGTCACCTGCTAATAGTACTTTACCACCATCATATAGACCACACCAGTCATTAATACAGATCACAAGATGTTCCAAGAACGAAGTTGACTCTAATAAGTTCTCATGCCCATATATGTTAAAGATTAGGGGTTGAATAGACACTTCCCCAGTCATTTGCACATGAGTTAAGAGGATACCAGAAAAGTCCCCGTCTATCTGCACCACCCTAAGTTTATCAGTAGATTTCACCAGGGTTAGAA
Source organism: Ambystoma mexicanum (assembly GCF_040938575.1). NCBI lineage: Eukaryota > Metazoa > Chordata > Amphibia > Caudata > Ambystomatidae > Ambystoma > Ambystoma mexicanum. Next base: position 737,940,283 of record NC_090921.1, on the reverse strand, counting down.
GACCCCCATAAGGGTGGCCTGTATCCCCCCGCTGTGCAACCTAACCAATCGCCACAAAGCCATCCATCACAGGAATAGATCGTAACCAGGTCTCCTGCAAACAGACTACCCAGTGTTTTTTTTATTCCCGGCCCACTGCTTGGTTGTCAAATAATCTAGAATGGCCCTGTGTATTCCACAACAGGAAGGAAAAGGGGTTGGTCCCTGGGCGGGTCTTGGCTGTTAGTGTTGCGTTGTTCTAAGCAGCCATGACCAATCAGGCTTCTGAGGCCTTCATTTTGTATTTTAGTGCGTGTATCTCAGTAATCGACTGTTGGTCAAAGACTGTTTTATCCAGAGACTCTGATATGTCAAAACCACATTTTCGAATTGACACTTTCGTGCATGACTAAATCTGCCACCAACTTGGAGTTAAAATACACAACCGATCGTACGGCACTATGTTTTACAGGAGAGTGAACCCTATTGATATCAGCTGATGAGATACTTTCCAAACTTGGAATTTTAGACAATAATCGCAGAATTAGCAATTTAAGCTCACCAGCATGTTTTCAGGGATTACAGATTCAAATACGATGATATTGCCCGTAACTGTGTCCTTCATAACACATACAGTTTTAATTCCTGTGTCATTATGAACACTTATTGCCACTGCACCCTGCGGTCGACACACCCCCCCTCCTCACCCTTTGTTCACATTCTGTTGTGTAAACTGGCACCTCTGGGGGATGCTCCCCTTCGGGATAACCCAGACAGGTTTTCCCTAGCCAAGTCAAAATGTAATATCTGGCAGGTCCGAGTTCCTTGTAACTGAAGTGATTGAGTTTGGACATCTAAGGGTTGTGAGTGTCCCAAAGTTAGCCCCTCTGCCCCCACAGGAGTTACAACACTGCTTACATGACTGCCTACAGCGGGTGCTGATGTCAGGGCACCATCAGTTGGAGGCAACTTTTCGGGCGGTGGTGGGACAGCAGTTAAGTTCCCAGGGTCCTCACGTCTCTCAAGGTCCATTTGGGGGAACAATGATCACAAAAACAACCTGGAGGCCTATGAGTTTAACTTCACTGCTGTGTGTTTTTTCGTTTTCCTCTTTTGAACACCCTTCCGTTTCCATACTTTCAGCCGGGAGGGTTGAGAGTTATCCATATTCCTTGATTGATCACCCCTCTGGATATCGCTTCCACCTACATTGCCAGGCCCCATAACAAGGAGATTGAGGTTTTTTCTGGGGCCCTGGGGGGAGTTGAGTGTTCTGGTGCTTCCAACCTGTACCACCTGTAGCCCCCACCTTTCGCGATGGGGCACTACTACCTTCACAGATGATAACACTTTCAGATAGTTTTTCACTCACTCACAAAAGGTCTGGGGATGTAAGCGTCTCATTCTCCCCCAAAAGGGCCATATCCTTCCCTTTATGGGCCTGCCCATTTGTCTCTATGGCTCCCTGTTTTTAATTACTTTCCACAGGCCCTGGTTTTGATGTAAGGCAATTATTGGTGTTGGTCAAGCCTTGTGAACAAACATTATTTTGCTGTTGTATGCAGTTTGATGTTATCAAATTTGAATCACAGTGATTCCAACACCACTGAGTTGGATTTGGTTTCCATCTTGAGGCTCTCGTAAAGCGAAACCAGGACAGATAGGACCTGGTTAATTTCCACAAGTGAGTGAGCCCACGGAGGTGAGTTTTCGTTCGAAGATCCAAATTCCCTTTTAAAGTTGCCGTGGGCGAGTAGCCAATTGAGGAAAGAGTAGAGTCAAAATCAGGCCCATAATGTTGGCCCACGTCCAGAGGCGAATCTAGTTAACTCAAATTTGCTCAGTCTTTGGTGAAAGCGGTAGCGGCATACTCACTACTGCCAAGATATCCTTGTCCGTTATAATGGCACAGTTCTTGGGATGCGTCATCCGCTTCCCGCTCCGCAGACCCACCATATGTTAAACGATGTTCCCGCTGAACACAACAGTGGCCTTTTTAACCATGGAGTGACACTGGAGCTCAATGGGGAGACCAACACTAGATAGAACAGTTTGGCACTCACTCACTCCATCACGTTGACCGGGAGGGGATAGCAGCAATAGTCACTGAGCCTGAGGTCCCGAATGTCCACACTGACTGCACAGACTGCCACTCTGTCGCCAATCTGGGCCGCTCAGGCGTAGCGCACAAGGTTTTATGCGAGAGCTCCTCCTCGAAGAAAGGGCAACAAACAAAAGACTGTTGAAGCTTGACAGTTCAGTGAATAATGCACAGACTGCCACTCCGAACCGCTCCGCATAGCTCCCAAGGTTTTATGGGAGAGCTCCTCCTCCAACAAAGGGCAGCAAAGAAAAGACTGTTGAAGCTTGACAGTTCATGAATACTGTACCGACTGCCACTCTGTCGCCACTCCAGCTTGCATATGTATTTACAGACTTGTGTGTGTATATATACAAGTTCGGTGTCCAGATTTATCACAAATAAGATGATTTGTCTATTTTGTCACAGGTCACAATATCATAATCAGTAGCCTCAGGAGGCATATTTATGTACTCGTTTCAGTCAGTAGACCTTCATCAGTGCTGTTTGAGGCTAAAAGTCAATAAAAATATAGAACCACAATTTAGACACATTCATTCATTCAAGACGTTTGAACTCACAAAGATTCACCCCTACACCCCATGTAAGTTATTCAACAGCTATAAGTACCTATATGTATGCATGACAGTCAATGACACTTTTCAAATCCTCACTTCATTCTGATTCTGTTGGCTGTCTTCACAATCATCAGTCTGGCTTCAGAGCTGCCAAGAGCACGGAAACTGCTCTCCTGAACATCCGTGAAGATCTGCTCTCCAACCTTGACTCTAACATTCCCTCTGTCCTCATGCCATCGACACGGTCAACCATACCATCCTGCTCAACCGCCTCTGTGATTACCTGGGTATCACTGATCAGTCTCTGGCCTGGCTGACCTCTTTCCTCTCTGATCGACCCTCCCATGTCCAACTTAGCTTGTTCCTTTCATCTATCTCCCTTTCTACCTGTGGTGTTCCCCAGGGGTCTAACCTCGCGCCCTGGCTGTTCAACAAATACTCTTTCCCACTGCATTGCCATTTTCTGTTCCAATTTCCAGTGCTATGCTGATGACACTCAACTCATTTCCAGGCTTCCCTCGGCCACCTCCTCTTCTTATCTCATCTCTGATTGCCTTAATGCCATTCAGGGGTGGTGTGCCGCCAACGATCTCTGCCTGAATATCAGTAAAATAGAGATCCTCCTCATCGGCACACCATCACCCTCCTTTCCCCTCACTCTCTGGCTGGACTCCCTTGGCCCTCCTGGTACCCCCACATCTGAAGCTAAGAACGTCAGGGTCATTTTTGATTCCACGCTTTCCTTCTCTGCCCATATCTCTGATGTCTCTAAAAAGTCAAACTTCCTATTGGACCTCCTCAGAGGTATTCTGCCTTTCCTCTCCTTCCCCCAGAAGCTCACTGTCGCCCGAGCCCTGTTTCTCTCTAGGTTGGACTATTGTAACCGCCTCTTTCTAAATCTACCTGCCTCTACTCTACGCCCTTTACAACTCATTGAGAACATGACTGTGAGACTTGTCCTTGGCCTCAAGCCCTGGGATCGTATCTCTCCAGCCCTGAAATCTCTCCACTGGCTCCTTGTGGATGCAAGGATTCAATTCAAAACCCTCTGCATCGTCCACAAGGCTTTCTGGGTCCTGGGTCCAAAATACCTTCAGCTACCCCTCCGTAAATACCTCCCCTCTTGAGCACTTCGCTCCTCTATCTCCAACTCCCTCAGAGTCAGTTGTTTTTCAAAGAACCGAGCTGGGGGTAGATCTCTCTCTTTGGCTGTGGCCTCCCTCTGGAACAGCCTCCCTGCCACTCTGAAACTTGAGGAGAACCATCTCCGGTTCCGGAAGCACCTCAAGAGCTTCCTCTTTGCTTATGCCTTCACACCTCCTCTTCCCTGCTGATCCACTCTCTCTCGGCACCGTGCACCGGGCCTACCCTCTGTCTTCCGGGCCCAGGTACCTGCTCACCATGCCACCCACGCGCACTGCCTCTGGGCAACCCATGCACTGTCTACAGTCCTCCCCCGCCCCCTTTTCCTTCACTCATCAGACATACCCTGTCTGCTGCCTTAAACCCAGCAATTGCCACTTGCTGGCTGCACTACCATTGTTTGTTGCCTTTTATTTATTTTATTATTTATCTGTTTTCCTTTGCTCCGCACTTTCCAATTCTCCCCCATGCACTTGCATGTTCTCAATGTCACTGGGCCTAGTAAGATCATTGTTGTTGTTCTCCCTTGTTCCCCTCCCTTGCCTTGTCACGCTCTGAAACACTTGTGTACAAGCGCGATACAAATAATATATCATGCATCATATCACTATAAAAGAAGACAAGGGAATGGATTTCAGATGGAAGGTAGGAAGGATATGGCATAGAGGTCAATATAGATGGATATATCAGTGCAAAGCAAGATCTATGTATTGGCAAATGGTAAAATGCTTCAATGCATACGGCACTATTTACCATCCACGCTTGCAGGAACGTGGGGTGTGTTCAAGACAAGTCCTATAATTGAATTCAAAGTGCTGTTATTTAGCTAAATGTTCTCCTAGAATGCCAGTTCAAAGGTCCCAAAGGGCAAATGATAACATCAGGATTCCTTGTCGTCCCTTACCTGCTCACAATGTTGGTCAGGGTTTCAATAACTACCCCGAAAAGTGGAGTCACGTAACACGTTACCTTTGTAGGGTGTCTATACATCGTTAGCTCTTCACAAACCTGCATTTCAACTCTTACTTGCTGTTTATTTGGAATCTTTTGGAAAGTGAGATGTGCAATCCAATCTTTACAATACTTATATTTTCAATGGGCAACTCTTACTACCAGTTCAGTTTTGCTTTTGGGATAACATTGGCACCACATGTATTCACAAAGGTGCTGTCTGTACTAGCTGCACATCTCAGAAGGCATGGCATTCTTGTGTGCGCGCATACTGTGACGTTGGCTGATGGCACGTAACAGTGCCAACCAATGTCAACAATATATCCAGCCCATGAGAATGCTGTTACACAAATTGGACTTGTTAATAAATGCCCCAAATTGAGCCTTCAGTTGTCACAGGTAAAGAGATTCCCATGTGGAGAAATGCACAGAGAAAACTGTCACCTCTCACAAAAGGGTTTCCTCTTTTTAGGCCATAGTTCCCCTTTATCAGCCAGCAGTGTCTATCACAGCAAGAAAGGTTATGAAACTAATAGAAATTATGGCATCATGGATTTACCAACTACCACACACATGGTTGTACATGAGACCACTGCAGGAATGGCTCGGATGCAATTGTCACGAGCAACAGGGGGCTGGGAAGATCTAGTGGTAGAAACAGAAAAGATGTAACCACTCTGCAGTGGTGGAGCAAGGACACATTTTTAAAACGGTGACCTTACTGAAGCACCGCAGTGCAGATGACCATCCAAAACAGATGCATCCATGGTAGGATGAGGAGCTTACCTGAAAAGTCTAAACGTCCAGTGCGAGTGGCATGAACCGAAGATCTAGCTGAACAAAAAGCACTGCTCAGCATTCAGGTGTTGATACACAGCAAGTGTGTCTTCGTACAGACAGACAACACTAGAACCATGTTTTACATAAACGGAAGAGCCCAAACCTGCAAACACTGTCACACATTTCCCAACAGTTTTGGCACTGGTGCTTTGCAAGGAATGCTTGGCTTCAGAGCCAACATGTCCCTGTGGTGGAGAATTGACAGGCAGGCAAACTCCATTGCCACATGCCCCCGTACCATGAATGAAAACTGACAACATAGGCAGTCAAACTGATTTTCAGCAAATGGAGCTGGAACTTATCCATGAGAACTGTGTGTGTGACGAAGATGAGAGACTTGAAAGTTTGGAGAAGGGAGCTGTAACGCTCACCTGGTTCCCACGGAGGCGCGGCATCGAAGGCGCAGAACTCTGAAGATGGACAGGAAGGGCCCCTCTATTCTGGCTTCCCTGGCTCGTTGGATACCCTCCTGTGCGTGAAAAGGGAGTATTACCAACTGTGGAACAATGCTCAAGCCTCCCACTCCCTTCCAACCCTCCACGATACCTCCTCCACGATTCACCGTGAAGCCTCACCTTAGGGTTTGGAAGGATGAGCTCTCCATCCTGCTTCTGATGCAGGGGCGCGTTGAAACCCAGTTACTTCACTGGATTGAGGATTGATGGGAGTTCAGGTAAGCTTGACTGTTCAGGTAAGGCGCTGTAAAAGTTCTGTTCAAAAGTTCAAGCTTAATAATAATGTTCGTTGTCTAATTGCAGCAAGCGCTAATGCTTATGTCTTTTTCCCCTTAGGGGCCGGGGTTCGGAATGCCGGAGATATGGTGCCGACCCGAAGTGAAACAGTTCTGGATGAGCGCTCAGGTAATGTCTTTGCATTCACTCATTCAATGCCTTTGTCTTTTTTCCCCATAGGGGCCGGGGCGTAGCTGAATCCGGAAGATCGCTGCTGAAGATGGAAGCGCCTTGCAAAGGTGAGTAAAATGCAGCGCTGCAGCGATCGAAACAAAATGCCTTTAAAATGATGTCTTCCTTTTCAGGGCCGTTGGAGAAATGACTCCGGGATGCAGATTTAGCAGGTAAGGGCTTTTCTTCTCCTATTCTCTTCCTTTCTCCCCTTGCAGGTGTTCCAGGGTGCTGGCAGGCGTGGCTGAAGTCAGGATGCAGGAGCTGACACGGTGAGCGTCCAGCTGCTAGGTGCAGAACAACGCGAAGCATGTGTGGCTGTTCGGGTGGGGTTTAAATAGCCTTGGAAGAAGTTCCTGGTATGTATCCTTCCACCAATCAGGTATGTATCCTTCCCCGACCACACCCGGGTGGTGAAGTAGTCCTACAGGTTAAGTAGTCCCATTCAGGCCTCAAGAGGGCCTGGATGAAGCAGCAAGGTCTGCATCAGGTAAGTGTGCACCCAAGCACTTAAACACATATCCTCTTCTATGAGCCTGGCGCCTAAGGCGCCAGGACTGGGGTCCGCTATGAGCCTGGCGCCTAAGGCGCCAGGATTGAGTCCAAAGGGCCCCGACTTGGGCCCGCTGAGACTTCCCTGGGGAAAATGATGTCTGCCTCTGGGGTTGCTGGGCCCGGCCTGGCTCCTTCGAGGTAGGCATCATGACAGGAGCCCCTTTGCATTGTGAACTGTCTTGAAGCTTGAGGAAGGGAATCCCTTGGCATTGTGAACTGTCTTGAAGTGTGGGAAAGAGAACCCTGTTGCAAGCCCAGACCTGGGCGAAGTTCTGAACAGTTACTGAACACACATAATTTAGATATTTAAACCTGTACACATTTTTCCAAGTATCAAGTGAGGGCCTGGTTAGGTTTGGACACAGACAGAACTTTTAATTTGGACATTCAGACTCCAACTTTCCTTAATTTCTGATAGGCAGGAGAAATTCCCCTTAGAATTGGGCAAGTTAGGCATTTTTCTCCAACCTTATTTTTATTTAATAAAAATGTATTGCCAAAACTATACATCTCTTGTCTGTCTACATCGTGATGCCTTCACACCTATCTAAAGGGCAAGATGATAATAACAAATTAAAGGGATTAAGAAATGCTTGGGGAATAACCAATCAAACCTGAGATCTCAAACTGAAATGTGTAACAACCTATCCAGGTTAGAAGCCAATTCCTATGAAACAAGGATGTGAGCTTCTGGGGAAAACCTTAGAAATCCAGACTAGAAGCAGTCCACTCTAGGAGGCCCTGGAAAGGGAGGTTAACCAGGTTACTAGCCATGGTGGTCCCACACCTTGAGGGAATTGAAAGGCCAAAAGGCTGAGGCCCTCCACCAGATAACTGTTCTGCTTAATTTATGCTTCGTTCAAAATGGCGTGGGCGCAATGCATTCTGGGAGGGCTCGCAGCCATGTTGGATATTTACTTCAATCCGCAGTGAAAGGCTGCACACATTTTGCTGAAGTGTTAGATTCGCAGTGCTGAGACAAACATGCTTTTTCAAACTTGGTATGCAGTCAAGGCCATTTCTGCTGGGAAAAGCTAACGTTGTTATGACTTGCTACTGTTCTCCATGGAGCATGTTTTTAGAGCAGGGAGGCCCTGCATTCCTTGGGGGGAGCTCTCGATTGACCCAGCTGGCAACCGACGGATGTTCCTCAACTGCGCAGGTGCAATTCCAGAAGGTTCGAGAATTAACTCCTTTTTTTGGAGTGCCTATTTAGGCAGAAACCTGGAGGGGTCAGGTGAGACTTCAGTCAGAGAAGGACACTCTGTCTGGCCTTCCTGTGAGCTATGGCACTCTCGTCCTGTCTGTCCTCGGGGTCTTCCAGCCGCTTCTGGACGAGATGAGGAAAAAGAATTACGCTCACGGTGATGTATTCTTTCTTTGACTTCTTTACTTTTTCTGTGATCTATGTCCATATGAGTTTTCTGAGTTATTTCTATGTACTTGTAATCTTTGAATAAGTAGCCGTAAAGAGCTGATTATCTTCTAAAGCGTGCGTGGCTGTGAGTTATTGTGTCTGTCTGTTTTTGGGTTGAAGTATTTGCTCTATAATTGCATTGGTGATTTATGGTAGTTCAGTGCACTTTTCAGAGGAGAGCAATACAATAACCCATGGTAGATGGGTGAGAGTGACCTATGGCAGGAGGGTGTAATATCTACTCTCTGTCAAGAACCCGAATGAGGACGAAAAGTACCCATTCTATCTGTTGAGCTGCAATGAGGAGGGCACATACCCGTTTCACCTGTTGAGAATCCTATTTTGTTGGTGGAATTAGAATATGGATGGAGTTATAAGAATAGGTTTGTGAATGTTTGCTTTGGGCTAAAATTTACAACATTTCTGCTATTAGAATAGGATAGCCTGAAGGTTAAGGGCTCATGAATATTAGGTATTGTGACTTTATGCTGGCCATCCCTTTGAAAGAATTATTCTTTGTAGGCAAGGGTGACTCGGAGAGAAAAATACTTTTCAGAGTAGGGAGTAAACTGTCATTTGGGGAGGGAGGAATAGAAACTCCTCAAGGTGCCCAGCACCAGCAATACAACCTTGCTTTGTTAGTCTGGCCTGTTCACTGTTTACTTGAGAAGAATCCCTTTTGTTTGGAGTTTTTCCCCTCGAATCTGTAAGTGTGTACCCAACCTCTACACCCAGTAACTATGATGTAGTTAAACCAGTACCCCTTGTGTTGCATGTTTCACTGCTCGGTCTACCACAAGATTCCCAGAAATACATGAACATGCTCCTTCAAAGAGTAGACTTGTTTTTTGGGTGTGGGGGAGGTGTGCACACCATCAACCCTACAGATTATGCAGCAAAAGATTTGGTTACTGATTTGCTTTGCATTCTAGAATCAGGCTTAGTGTGTAACTCCTGTAGCTCACTAAAACACCTAACCTGAAAGGTAGCAGTTACAATGTATGAGCAACCTACCAGCGCTTTGAGGTCATACCAATGATATATATAGCGCTATATAAATGCCAAATAACATAACTACAAGCTGTCAGTACAAGTAGATGCACCATACACAGACGAGATGGCTTTTAGAACTGACCCTTGCTTCTCACTGAAATGTAGCTCTACATTTTACATTAATCAGTACAGCAACCTGTTTTCTTTGCATGGCCACAAACAAAAGCTGAAATGGCCTTACATATTTTAGATGGAGGCAGGGCTGTCATTTGTTACGTGGACAGGACTAAAGGAACAAGAAAAACTAGGCAATTCTTGTTTTCGTCCCACAAGGTCCTGAAGGGTGTCCCCTCCCCCCCCCCCAATGAAAATCTAGTATTGCTAGATGGATTGTGCGTGGCATATCGAATGTTTTGTCCTGGCACATGCAACCTTGCTCGCCACACCACATACTCTATACTGGGAAAGTGGGCTGCACTCAATTTTCTAGCTAATGTGTTGCTAAATAATATATGTAAGGCTACCACTTTGAGTTTAGTGCATGCTTTTACAAAACACCACTATATAGACGCAAACACAAACAGATTCACAGGTCAGTCAAGCAGTACTATGTACTTATTCTGTCATTTCCTCCCCATAACCACCTCTAATCAATAACACTGCTCACTGGTGTATGCATAACATGCACTTTGAATGGATTGTGTCCTCCAACGTATTCCTCATCTTTGATATCTCGTTCAGCTTCGGCTGCTTTCAGAAAAAAAATTCTCGGCAGAGGGCGCCGTGCGTCGATTCAATGTCCCTCGAAAGCCTCCGTCAAGGGTGGCGTCATCGGGTGTATAAGTAGAACGCACAGTGCCCATTGGCCTCAGTTCTGTTTTTCAGCAAACTTATTACGCAGTTCTTCAAAAATCTAAATAAATCATTGACAATATCTTCGTCATCGACCCCAACTACACCTTGTTCAGGTTTCAAAAAGTGCAGAGAATGCGATTCGAAAATGACCATCACAGATAATCATCGCTCGTGCCTATGGTGTTTGGGGGAGGCCCACGACATGGATTTGTGCTCGAAATGTGACGAGTAAAGCCCTGCGAGAAAGGAAGGGAACATTTGTAATGCTTACCTGGACTCCTCGGCAGCGTAATGCCTTCTCAGCCTGTGGGCCTGTACTTGGGCACTTTTTGGATTCCCTTTCTGCATAAACAATAACAATAGAACCGCTATAACATCTATTTACTGAGAAGGTGCTGCATTAAATGTATACTTTTGTAATCCTCCGTTCTCACCTGTGTTTATTTTTTGTGGAGCTCTCCATCCTGCTTTCTACAGGGGCGCGTTGAGATGAAGATACAAATGGTGTTCGGAATGCTGAGGTACTCTATAGTTTCTTGCCTTGACAATGTCTATACTATTCCAAAATGAGTCTTTGGGTTAAGTATCCTGGGGAAAATACCTTATTCTCTTATGTCTTGTAATAATTCCTACATTGGAGAGATCTCTCTTTCTAATAATTGGCTTTTTCTTGTAGGTTCTCGGAATTCAGAAAAGATTTGTGGTTGCGGATGACTGCGATGTTACTCAGGATGAGGAAACATTAAACAATGTAAGTTCGCCTATACGGAGTAACTGCTGCCTTCAGGGAGAGCGCGGAAACAACTGTGAGGTGATAACTTGAGGAAACTTCAGGTACGTAAAACTTATTTAAAACTTCTTCTGTTATTTTCTGTTGAGTTTGTTCGCTAATTAAATACCTTTTTTGTTTGCAGGTTTTCGGAAAGCTGAGGAAAATACCTTCAGAAGATGCTGAGGCTGCGGAAGACACTTCTGACTGAAGATTCTGCGACTACGAGCGAAAAATGCTGCGGCTGTGAGAGAAAACTGATGCTGGAAGATGCTGCGGCTGTGAGAGAAAACTGCTGCTGGAAGATGCTGTGGCTGTGAGAGAAACTTCTGACAGGAGTTGCTGCGGTAACAAGTGACCATTGCTGACAGAAGATACTGCTGCAGAGATAAATTCGGTTCAGTAATTTTTTTCTATAACTATTGTATTCTGTTGTCTTTTTCCATAAAGCTAATGTCTTTATATTTTCTTCTTTAACAGGGTCTGTGAGGAGAAACGCTGGTAGCGTTACATGCTGTCAGCGGAGCAGACGCAAAGCGAGCGTTCCAGCGGAGGCAGGGCTTAAGTAGCTCCCTCTGCAAAATGAATGGAATGTGCTACAAGGTACAAATGGATCTTGCGGCGGCCATGTTTAGAGTATGAGACCAATGTAAACACTATGAGAGTCTATGAAAACATATTCTGTGAATGGTGTAAGTGCCATTTATGCCAGGCGAACACCCACCTTTGACCCGCTGACTGATGCAATGTTTCTTGCCTATCTTGAATACCTGAATGGGAACTGTGCTCACTGACTGGGATAATGGCAAAATTGCAGGTAGGCCGTAATACTAAAACTGATCGTTCCTCAACTGTCGAGTCTGGAGATCGCTCTCCTCGATGTGAAAAGGACAAAAAGAGATCAAGATCCCCTAGTGGCTCTCGCCACTCGTCGTCCTCGACGAAATGATCGAAGAGATTGCACCATCGGTCGCCATCTTCTTCATCACGAAGCCCCCAGAAAATGTAAGTGCCCCACAAAACATTCTTCATCCACAGAGTGGGAGGCATTTCATATGAAAATGCTAGAAATTTTCAAGAAGAGCAAGCCTCCATCCGCGCCTTATTCGGAAGCCGGACGAGAGCAGTCCCGTTCCAACACTCGCACACCCTCGAGCCTGAGTGATCGAAGAAAGAACCATCGAGAAACTTCTAGGTCTCGATGAAAGAAAGTCACACGAGTCGTGACAGGTGCTCGAGGTCATCGACGCCATGGAAGACTCCACATACCTCGGAGAAGAAATCTTCAAAGACGACCGTTGAATCCACGACGCTGTCAGGGCCATTTCCATCAACGCCTTTGTCGATGTTGACACCAAAATCATCTGCGCCAAAAATGACTGCAGCTTCAACTCAGCCTTCTGAGCATGTTAAACCTGGCAAAGAGGCTAAATCAAAGCCTTCCCCAAAGCCTACAGCTTTGGTGGTTCCTGACAAAGTTTTTATTTACTCCTTTGCCTAGAAAGGAATACTTTAAATCCCTCTCTTCGATTTTTGAGGAAGAAGAGCAGTCTGAGGAAGAGGATGTTCCTTTTGGCCTTGAGTTTGTAACTCCTAATGTGCCAGAATGTTTAATCTCAGAGGAGAGTAAGATGAGAGATCTGGTTGACACACTGCACAATGCTAGTGGTGTTGACACATCACCTGAAACTGAGTTTGGTAGACCGGAGCCGGGGGAACACCCTAATTTCTCGTATCGGCACCTGATTTCAAAGTTAGTTGAATACCTAGGTTGGGCTAAACCACCAGCTCAATTCATCCAGGATGACTTTACTGATATTCTGTACCAAGGTCCACCTACAGACCCAGTCTTGCTCTTTCATGTGGCCTTACAAAATAGGGTGGCCAAAAATTGGGAATCACCGGATTCTATCCATGCGGTGGGTGAAACCCTCAAGAGAAAATACTGCCCTTCCATTAGCGGCTATCTGTCTAAACACCCCACTCCTGAGAGTCTGGTGGTCCAGGCAGCCAAAGCTACATCTAATAAAGCGGCGTACTCTACCATCCCTTCGGATAGGGACAAGCGTGTGGAAGTATGGGCGCGCTAGTATTTTCAGCTGGGAGTATGGCCCTTAAGTCAGCAAACTCCACATCTGCCTCAGCCACATTTTCGTACACTCTGTGGGAGTGCATATCAATGGCGGCGGAGCACATTCCAGAAGGGGAGGAAAGGGACGGTTTCCTAGCTATCGTTAGGGATGGCAAAGAAGCCATGCGTGAATCCCTCCAATCAGGACTAGACACTGCAGACAGTGTCAGCAGGTCTATGGCTACAAGCACGGTTATGCGCAAATTTGTGTGCTTGCATAAGTCTGGTTTCACACCAGATGTGCAGACCCGTCTTCTAAACATGCCTTTTGACGGATCTCACCTTTTTGCTAAAAAGGCTGACAAGAGCCTTGAGAGGTTGTAGACTTCAATGGCGGCTGCCAAATCTTTAGGGGCCGATGTTAGGCAACCTCAGCCTTTTCCTTCTTCAGGACAACCGTGAAGGGGGCGAGCCTATCCTTACTACTCCTCATTTGGAAAGGCCAGTTCCAAAGAAGGAACCCTCGTGGTGGACAAGGAACAAGTGCAAAGCCAGCTCCAGCTTCCTTGCCAGCGGCAGCAACCGCTCCAAAACCGCTTTGAGAGCTTGCGTCACGAATCACAGGTTGGGGGCAGACTGTCTCAGCATCTCGAAGAATGGCGAGACAATACTTCAGATGCTTGGGCTCTGGAGACAATAGCCCAAGGTTACTGCCTTCCATTTAGAACGCAGCCTCACAACAATCCACCGGGGAAACACTCTTTGAGGATTCCAAATCCACTCCTTGTGCAGGAAATATTAACCCTGCTAGACGAAGGTGCTATAGAACCCGTACCTGTAGCGTGGAACAAGGGTCTGTATTCCACATATTTCTTTATCCCTAAGAAAAGATGAGGGACTGAGACCCATCTTGGACTTGAGATACTTGAAAAAGTTCCTCAGGAAGGACAAATTCAAGATGGTCACACTTTTTCAGATCCTCCAGGCCCTGCAGTTACAGGATTGGTTGGTGTCATTGGACCTTCAGGATGCTTATTTTCATGCGCCAATCCATCTCAAGCACATAAGATACCTAAGGTTCGCTGTTGGTGGCTCGCACTATCAGTTTCGCGTCCTGCCATTCAGGTTGACCTCCACACCGAGGGTCTTCACCAAGCTGATGGTGGTGGTGGCAGCGCATCTCAGGAGAGGGGGGATTCATGTCTACCCCTACCTGGACGATTGGCTGATCAGGGCACATTCTCCCAAACAAGCCCTGGATCATCTCAAAGTGATGCCACTTGCCACTCCCTTCTCAGACTGGGCTTCTCCATCAATTTCAAGTAGTCACAGATGACACCTTCTCAGCAGCTCCAGTACATCAGAGCTGTATTAGATACTTCCTTGGGAAAGAGCTTGCCACCCAAGCCGAGGGCTCAGGACATTCTTCAGATGGTTCCCAAATTCCAAACTGCCCAGAATCTTCCGGCCATCGATTTATTGAGGCCGCTCGGCCTCATGGCATCCTGCATTTTTCTGGTGCCAGAAGCCTGCCTGAGAATGAGATCCCTTCAATGGGCTCTAAGAACACAATGGTCCTAGTTCTCAGGAAAGATGACGGAGCTAATTCAGATTCCAAGCAGGGTCGCACAGGATCCTCTGCTGCAAGGACAATATTCTGAAGGAAGAACATTTTTGGCAGCCATGGCCATATATTACAGTAGGGACGGACGCCTCACTCATGGGGTGGGGAGCCCATGCCAACGATCTGTCATCGGAGTCCAAACTATACATCAACCTTTTGGAGCTGAGGGCAATCAGACTAGCGCTGAAGGCATTCCTGCCCTCGGTCAGGGGTCACTACCAATGTGCAGAGAGGCAATGCAGCTCTGGTACTGGGCAGTTCAAGAAGGAATCTCCTTATCGGCAGTTCATCTAGCCGGGGAGGAAAACACGGCGGCGGAAGCTCTGAGCAGGCAGGGCGCAATGTTCCATGAGTGGGAACTAGCTCAGGAAGTCCTTCAAGAGATCGTTGCCCTTTGGGGAACCCCTCAAGTAGATCTGTTTTGCGACCGGAGTCAACCGGAAGTGCGAAAGGTATTGCTCAAGGGAATTCCCTCCGAGGGTAGCTCTAGGAGACGCGTTTGTGGTGGATTGGGAGTTCCCACTACTTTACGTGTTTCCACCGATCCCTGTCATTCCTCAAGTAATCAGGAGGTTGAGACTATTCGGAAGCCGCATGATCCTAATTGCCCCGGATTGGGGCAGGGGAACGTGGTACCTGGACTTTCTAGATATGTCCATCTGTTCTTTGATTCGTCTTCCACAGAGAGGATCTTCTCTCACAGAGCGAGGGACAGGTTCTCCATCCAGAGGTCAACACTCTCAAACTTCATGCGTGGTTTCTGAAAGGCTGAGATACAAGGATTGGCACCTCCCAGATGACGTGATGGTGGTGTTGCTTTCGGCAAGCAGGCCAGCAACATAATCTCCCTACCATTGACGTTGGAACAAGTTTTTTGACTGGTGCTGGGAAAAATATTGATCCTTTTCTTTCCTCTTATCATTGGCACACAAAGGTCTCAATGTTGAGAACATTAAAGGTTACCTGGCAGCACTCTCCATTTTCAAGTGCTTTTTGGAAGAATGCTCCTACTTTAAAATTCCCTTGGTGATTCCATTCCTAAAAGGACTCAAACGTGTTCCCAACTTCTTCTTTTCAGGTCCCAGTTTGGGACCTTAATCTGGTTCTAAAGTTTTTAATGTGTGCCCCAATTGAACCCTTGCACACATGTCCATTGAGGTTGTTGACCTTTAAAACCATATTGTTGATTGCATAGACATCTGCACGTAGAGTGAGCGAGTTGCAGGCACTTTCCTCTAGGCCACCCTATACTGTATTCCACAAGGACAGGGTATTGTTAAGGGTACAGCCCTCCTTCCTACCTGAGGTTGCATCTGATTTTGATCTAAATCAGAAAATTGTTCTGCTGGCGTTCTACCCCCTGCTGCATCCCGGTAAAGAGGAAGAAAGGCTCCATCGACTCTAGAAGAGCTTTAAGCTGTTATATTCTAGGTTCTCCAAACTCAGAGTGGATGACCAACACTTTATTGGATACACCAGAAGGAAATTGGGTCAAACTGTTTCAAAGCAGACATTATCAAGGTGGATTATTCTTGGCATCTCAGAATGTTACAAATTGGCAGGTAAGGACCCGCCAGAAGGATTGAGAGCTCATTCTACCAGAGGTTTAGCCTCTTCTGCAGCCCTTCAAAGGGGCGCACCGATTAAATCTATCTGTGATGCAGCAACTTGGTCATTGCTGCATACATTCACAAAGCATTACTGTTTAGATGCTTCCCACTCTCAGGATGTTGCCTTTGGTAAGGCGGTACTGTATTCGGCCTTATAAGATGCTGACAGTTTCAAATTCTACTCCCTCCACCAAATTCTGCATACTGCTTTGGGAGTCAATCAAAGATGAGGAATACGTTGGAGGACACAATCCATTTGAAGAACAAGTTTTTTTTTTTTTTTTTTTTTTTTATTAAAACAAAAATTTTGTTTTTGATGCATACGCACCTTTACAAAATTTACATCGAAATTCAATACACCTCATAAACAAACATATGAGCACATAGATATAAATACAGAAAAGGCGTAATTGAAATATGTACGAAGGAAAAATAGTTACGTTTATAAAACTCTAATTTCTTTAGCAAAATCATTCGTATACACAATATACATACTATAAAATAAATCACATTATTTGACAAAGTTAAGTCTCAACTACATGCGATTCAAGAGCTGCATCTATAATTTTCACTAAACGGACAGTCGCAAGAATTATCGAATTACATGACCCCCACATGCATCTGGTCCATATTAACTCTCTACTGCTTAGAGTATTGGTGGGACTAAAAGAGGAAATGATTTTTAAACGTTCCATTTCAAAGGTTGGACAAAACAAAAAAAGATGTTTTAAGGTCTCATTGATTTCAGGCATTTTACAAAATCTGCATCTAGTATCCACAACAGTGGTCTCTTTGTTTGCCCAATGTTTCATTCTCATCTTGGTGTGCAGCAGATCTAAACGAAAGCGCATATATATTATACAAGTTTCTTCACTCGGTAATAGTAATAGATATTGCAGGCGAGGTGTTTGAGCATGTCTATAATTTGCATATTCAGTAAAAGAAGAATACTGTGTTAATTGTTCGCACGTTTCGGCCCAGTCATTCCAAAATAAACGCTTATGAGCTGTGCAAAACCTCCTTTGTAAGTCGTCTGCTGCTATGTTGATGTTGTTTAAAATAAGCTGTATTCGCTGCTTGAAACATGCAATAGATCTAGGCTTGGATTCCCTCAGCATAATGAAAAAATCTTCATATAAAGAGTTTTCTTCTGGAAAACTCATGTTATGATAAGTTTTCAACAGACGCCAATTATATCGAGAGGCCAAAGAATTCAAACCTAGCTCATGTCGTACAATTGCGTTGGGAAGAGACGCAGGAAGGCGTAAGGTTGCTTTCCACAACCCAGCTTGTACTTTATTCAAGAATGAAGAAAGATCTATTAAATTCAGGTCCAAACCATATAAGATGATGGCCTCTACCTTTTTTAAGTAAAATTCAAATAAGGGTACTAGGGGAAATTTGCAATATTTGCGTAAAATTAATCTCATTTGATTTTGTAGAGGGAAAACTTTTTCCGCAATTGTCTGTTGCCAGAACACTGCGGAAGAATTGTTTGCCAGGTTGTACCCTAAGTAGGTTGTCTGAGCAACAATGTTAATATAGTTTGAATTCAAATTCCATCGAAACTTTCGTAGCTTTTTTTTAGAAGATAGTATGAGAATGCTCGATTTCAAAGAGTTTATGGTAAGGTTGTTTCGTTTACAATATAACTCAAATGTTTCTAATTTATTCTGAAGTCCAGAATGAGTACTGTCAAAAAGTAACACATCGTCTGCATATGCAAGCCAAGACAGACGAAGCTTACCTAACTTGACTGTAAAGGAATGACGGGGATCCCAGATCCCTTCAATATCCGAAAGATATAAGTTGAACAGGACTGCTGCAAGATTGCAGCCCTGTTTAACACCAATAGCAGTCGGAATAGAATGTGTTAGGTGGCCTTTGCTAGTAATACGAACTCTGATTGTGGTGTTATGATGTAGAAGCGCTATTAGCGCCACCAGACCCGGAGGAAACTTAAGATCCAACATTTTCGTCCATAGCCTGCTTCGAATAACACAATCAAAGGCAGATGAAAGATCCAATGAAGCAATAAAAATTGGTCCATTAGTAGAGGTGTGAGCTTCAGCAATTAAATGTGCTAGAATACTTGCATTCAATTGAGTTCCCATTTTTTTTTCTAAAACCTGTTTGGACTTTGTTAATACTGTTGTTTGTTTTAATGTGTTGCTCCACCTCATTGAGTAGCAGAAGCGCAAAGATCTTAGCAGCGACATCAATCAGTGCTATTGGTCTAAAATTGAGTGGATTATCCATGGGACCTTTTTTGTGGAGAGGAATAATAATGGATTTAACCCAAGATGTTGGCAGAGTTTTACTTTTATAAATGGATTGGAACATCTTCAAAAATACGTTAGCCCAGAAAATGGGATCATCTTTTATAACGCATGGAGGAAGCCCATCCGGGCCTGCACACTTTGAGGATTTAAGCTTTGTGATAGCTAACACGACATCTTGGACGTCCCATGGACAAGTCATTGGAATAAATTTTACTAAATCAAGAATATTTACTTGATTGAATCTCTCCGGTAGATGATATTTTTGTTCAAAAAATGTATACCATGAGTTGCCATCTATAGCCGACTCCATGGAGGAGGGAACAGAATACTTGGATGCTCTAAGAAGTTTCCAGATGTCCCGAGTATTGTGCTTACAAATAAGACGCACCATATTCTGATTCCCCGTCAAATGAAATGCAATTCGGGCCGATTTTAACTTGTTTTTGAAGTGTCTCAAAACCATTTTTTTTAGCTTTAGACAAGTTATAACAATTTGTCCTACCATATTCATTCCTTATTGCACGCAATGCAGAGTTTTTCTCCTTTTTTAATTTCGCAATGGTTCTTTCTAAGATTCTGCAAGGTCGTGCAGTATTCAGATTATTCTCAGCAGAGTCAGCCAACGCTCTCAGGTGATGTTGTATCATCTGACTATTCCACTGCGAGATAGCCTGAGAGGCGATATCGTCTGATGAGTTATCAGGCCACCAGTCGCGATTAACAAAAAAAGTCAGTCGACGACATGTGGACATGTTCCAACTGATGGAGATGTACGGTCTATCATACTGAACTAAGCCTAGCGAATGTACCCTATCAAAAGGTTCAATGTTTACCGCTAATGAGCATTCTAAAATGGCATGATCCCCATAAGGCGGAAAATGGGACTTAATCGAAGATAGTAGGCCCGAAAGGTGATTTGAGCTGACTATGTAGTCGATGGTGGAGAAAGCATTCCCCCTATGCCATGTAAATGAAGCTTTTAGGCAAGCAGCTTTAATTATACATAGGTCCCAGCAAGAGAAAAATTTGGCCCATCTTAAGCCATTCGCACAAGAAGTTTTAACGTGGTGTGCCAATTCAGACAGACGGGAGTCGTTAGGATATGTGTATAAGTAAGAATTAAAATCGCCACCAATTAATATCTCAGCTGTTGGGGCGATATGACAAATGTCCATTAGCGCATCATTTAACAAGGTTATAGCATCAACAAGCAGTATGGAAATCGGGTTCCAATAAAGTTACTTACCAACTGGTAACGTTCTTTTGACTGGATGTTCCTCCAACGTATTCCTTATTGCCCTCCCAGCCTACCCCGCTGTAGATTTTCCTATGCTATTGCAGCTTCCGTTCTCACAGAGCTAACTACTGCTTGCCTGGGCTGACAGCACAACACGAACAGGAAGGAAAAAACAGAACTGAGGCCAACGGGCACCGCACGTGCTACACATACACGCGATGACATCACCATCGGCGGAGGCCTTCGAGGGACATTGACTTAACTCAACGCCATCGACGCATGCCGCCCTCTGCTGAGAATGTTTTTTACGAAAGCAGCCAAAGCTGAATGAGATATCAAAGATGAGGAATACGTTGGAGGAACATCCAGTCAAAAGAACGTTACCAGTTAGTAAAGTAACTTGTTCATCTAAACCGATACTTAATCTCTGGAAGACAAACATTACTTACCACTAATGGTCTTTTTGGTGCTTATCTGTTTAGATTATTCTAAACAGATAAGCACCAAAAAGACCATTAGTGGTAAGTAATGTTTGCACCCACCCAAACTACCCGGTAGATGTACTGAAAACAAAAGGGATGAGTTAGTAAACATAAAGCATTAAGCCTAAGCCAATCTGCAACATTTAAGGAAAACAATATAAGAGTGTAGCCAACAAAGGGCCGGGTGGGTGCCAGCATGGACACAGTAGGTATAGTATGACGGGAATTACCCTGCCAATACCTTCTTTTATTTTTGGAAGTAGCATGTGATTCTAACCCGATGCAAGCATCAGAAAAACTATTGCTACACAAGTAATGTTTCTTATCTGCTATTGTTGCATAGTTGAATAAGGATTGCACAATTTCTCTTTCCAGCGAGGCTATCAAATTTCATGTTGAGAGTTTGCTGATAATTCACCTTTCCATTACACAGCTGGCTCCTAGCTGGGATCTAGACTTGGTCCTCACTTCTAGTATGGGTATACCATTTGAAGCAGTGGCTTTCTTTGCTTTAGACCTTCTCACATGGAAAACAATCTTCTTGGTAGCTATCTGTTCTGTGTGGCACATTACAGAACTGCAGGCCCATGCAAGGAGCCTTATGCAGTCTGTCAGATGGACAAAGTAGTCTTGTGGACTCTTTAGGCATTCCTTCCCAAATTATTTAGGCTTTCTCCTTAAGCAGGAGATTAATCTTCAGGTCTTTTTTCCAAGGCCCAACACTCAAGTAGAGCAGAGGCCTTATATAACCTACATGTGGCAAGGTCACTCAAATTCTACATAGATTAAACAAAACCATTTAACCATCTGTTGATAAACTATGGTGGAATTTCCCCTGGCAATAAAGTATCCAAGGCTTCTATTGTTGGGTAGATTGTTTTATGCATCTCCGAATTATATGATATGAAAGGGGGCATATAATGCAGAGGCTTCAGGCCCATTCCATCAAGGCTAAGGCAGCATCAGTGGCTTTACTATAGCACATTCCAATTAGTGTAATTTGCCAAGCTGCCACTTCGGTCATTCCTTTAGCCTTCCCTAAACATTTTCTCTGGGTACTTCCTGTAGAGAGGATACTTATTTTGGCCAAAATGTACTTGAGACCTTTTCTCTGGCTGGGGAACTAAAAGACAAATTGTAGGTGAATATTGGCTATACTTTACTCCAAATGCCACCACTTTTTATTAGGATCTTTCTGCCTTGCAAACACTTCCTAAGGTCGGCTGAAAAGTATTTATATCTGAATATTTGGGCTGGCATACCCCCTGCCCTTTTGAGATCTTGCCCCTAATTTCCAGCACTCTAATTTAGCATTCTTACCCTTCCATATGTAGTTCCAGATTTTATTTTGGGGTTTGTCACACATGTGAATACGTACCTATAGGGGCAAAGAGTGAAACTGAAATAGGATTCTAGGGGAGATTAACATTTTCACCAATAATATCCAACCTGTCCACAATGCTGCTTCCATCTATTTGTTTCCACATTAGGGTACTTAAGCAGGGGGGTCAAGTTCACAGCTAAGCTAGACCCAAAGAATGCAGTGCGTTGTATCCCTAAATATTTAGTGGAGTGCTCAGCCCACTGAAAAGGAATAATTATATGTAGCAAGATGTCCTTCATCATACCCAAAGTGTCCAAGGGCTCTGATTTTTAAAAATTAATCTCAAAGGATGCAACACCCCCTTCCATGCCGATAATAGTCAAGATCTGCAATAACAGCTGGTGGAGATGATTTCAGGGGAAGTCAGTGAGGCAAGCATATTATCAGAAAACACATGTTCCCCATTATTTCCAAATTTGTTTTAATATAGCCAGTGGCTCAATAGCCAATACAGACAATGGTGGCAACAATGGATACCCCTGTCTTGTTCCCCCATGGAGATTTAGCTTGTCATAAAGATATCCATTCACCCCAATCCTGTGGGTTGGGGATCTATATTTGACGTGACCATGGTGATGAAGTTAAAAAACAAATGGCCATGACAAACTCTAGAATTTTCCAATCCGCACGTCAAATGCCTTCTCAGCATCTAATGAGAGAAGGACCCATGCCTGTGTCTATCTCCTTGTCTCCTCCATCAGTTGGAGGACTTGTCATGTGTGGACTGACCGCCCAAAAGGAACTTGGCTTGGTCTACCTCTATTGAGGAAGGGAGTATTTGTAATCTAGCAATCAAGATTCCTGTGACTATCTCATAATCTATATTAAGGATAGTGATTTGCCTGTGATATATACAATATTTGGGGTCTTTACTGGGCTTTAAATGGACAGGGACTGTAGCTCCCCAATACTGTTGATAACCCTCAGATTGTCCAAAAGAATGAAACCTTCTCACATGACATGAACCAGCGATCACCAAAACGCTTAAAACATTGGCAGAGACACCATTGGGTCCTAGGATTTTTTGTACTTCATTGTGTAATTTCCCATAAAATGTCCTCAATGTTCATAGTACTATTCCAAGATTGTTGGTCTACCTGATGACGTGTTTGTTTCATAATGTTTCCTTGACAAGACTCCTGATAGGCCATTGAGGATGTGCCCACATTACTTTATGAAGAACGCAGCAGACTCTGCTGCAACCACAGTCACCACAAGGACAACTGCAGCAAGCACCTATGCAACACAACAAGTGCAGACACAATGGATGTCAATGCCACAATGGAATGCGAATACAGGACCCCCCACAAACATCTACACCCAGGATAGGGAGTGTGACAGTGGTGGGAGGAAATACTTTTATGGGTACAGGAATTAATTTATATCCACAATAGGAAAGCCCACAGAGTGACCTGATGTGTTCAGTACTATCATGGAAACCAGACCCTCAGGGGTCAGAGTAACAATAGGAGGCAAGACATTTTAGTTTTGTGTGGACACAGGAGCGACTTGTTCCTGTGTTCGAGCAGGAAATTATCCAATGTCTGGCATCTCCATGAATGCACAGGGATTCTCTGGGGCTATGAGTTTGGTTCCTTTTACTGGCGAATTACCAATTCCAATAGGAGAACATGACTTAGCTATGCCACTATTATATTCCCCACAGACATCAGTTAACATATTAAGACGTGACTTGATGACAAAACTTAATATGACAATATCATTTACTGACAATGGGATAATATGTTCCTCTCGGGATACATTACATGAATGTAAGATAATT
Organism: Ambystoma mexicanum; assembly: GCF_040938575.1. NCBI lineage: Eukaryota > Metazoa > Chordata > Amphibia > Caudata > Ambystomatidae > Ambystoma > Ambystoma mexicanum. The sequence continues at coordinate 737,916,748 of NC_090921.1, read as the reverse complement.
TATATTAGCATTTACAGGTTAAAAAGCATTGCCAGACGTTCCTTTAAACCCAGAAGTATTTTTTATGGAGTAAACATTTTGTTGACATGGCTTCCTGGATTGATAGGTAAATTGCTGAGGATACCTGATGAATTCTTGTTTAGGCCAGAAATACCTATGGATGACGAGGAAGGACAGGTTATTCCCATATAACTAGAGGCAGCAGTGGTAAGAGAGGAAAGGGTGGTTGTTCATGGGATGCATGATGAAGCAAGAGCATGGAGAACAGTAATAGCGCTTGATGAAACATACAGACGAACAGACTTGACAGACAGACATGTAACACGTGTAAGACGTGAAGAAATCAATAGGAGGGTCGTGGAGATGTATTCATGATCTACGACCCCTAAACAATATTGTTGAAGCAGAGTTTCCTCTTTTTCTGAAAACAGCCTTGATATTATGTAACATCCCAGCTAAAGCTAAATAGTTTACAGTAGTAGATTTGAAGAACACCTTCTTTTTTAATTCCCCTTCATGAGGATTCCCAAGATTTGACCTAATTTTTGTATATAAACCAGCAGTGGAAACATACAAGATTACCAGAAGGGTACTGCGAGTACCCATCGCTTTTTTTAATAGGGACCTCCAGATGGACCTACAACTTGAAAGCACAATAATTCAGTATGTAGATGACATATTAGTGTGCAGTGAGACAGAAGAAAAATACAGAGAAAACTCAATCCAGTTAATGACAGTATTGGCAGGAAATGGATACAAAATGGACAAAGAGAAATTACTGTCGGGAAGTCCTGTGCATATGACAGCTAATCTCTCAAGAGGGGAGAAAGGTGACACCTGAGAGAGCAGAAGTGATCAAGAAAACTCTAAGACCTAAGACAGTAAGGGAAGTGCAGCCATTTTTAGGCCTATGAAATTATTGTAGGGCCTGGGTTTTTGATTACAGTACATATACTAGACCACTTTTAAAAGGACTCAAAGAAGCACACATAGGTAAAGATTACATAACATGGACAGACGAGATGACAGAAGGATTTGAAGAGTTAAAAAGGGCGATTTGGATAGGTCCAGTGTTAGGCATTCCAGATTATAAGGAAGATTTTTTTACTTACTCTTGCATTGAAATGGTGTGTGGATGACAGCAGTCCTCACGCAGAAAACAACATTAGGATATGGATATAAACCATTGGCTTATTACAGTGAGGTTTTAGACCCAGTAATGAGAAGGCATTACCCCTGCGAACAGGCATTAGCTGCTTCTGCTTTAGCAATTGAAAAAGCTGCAAGCATTACAATGGGATGCTCAATTACATTATTCGTTGAACATTCCTTATTCGCCATTCTGGAGAAACCTAAAAGCACATTGACTTCACAAAGAGGGTCAGGTTATGAGGTGAACCCAGCAATCAAAATTGTTCAATGTAGAGTAGTGAATACAGCAACATTTATAGCAGTATCAGTAGATAAGGGAGATTATGTACATGATTGCACAACATACATTGAGTTTTATGACGATATTCCCCACGTTAAAGAAAACTCTCAAAGAGGGGGAAATTCTATTCATTGATGGTTCTTCGAAAATGTATCAAATGGCAGGAGAAAGGCATACGGGATCGGCAGTAGTGAAGTTAAAACAGAATGATGAATTTGAAGTAGTGACAAGTGCATGATTGCCTTCACATTGTTCAGGACAGGTTGCAGAATGTGTGGCGCTTACCGCCACACTCCAGACATATGAGGATGAGGTAGCGACAGTGAACTCTGACTCTGCCTTTGTGACATCAACCGTACATGCAGGATTGTCACATTGGAAAAGGAGGGGCTTCCTCCACGCAGACGACACACCAGTGCAACATGCCTCGCTATTTGACAAACTCATTAAGGTACTGAAGCTTCCATTGGCTATCACTGTGGTGAAGTGCGCAGCCCATACTAAGAGTGCAGACATGATTTCTCACAGTAACAAAGCCGCAGACGTTGAAGCAACAGAGCAGCATATTTTTCCAATATCTCGAATTTTGAAGTAGAAAGTGTTAAGCAAATGTCAGAACGATGCATGATGATGAAGGAAGGCTTTAATATGTTATCCATTGAACAGTTAATTGAGCTGCAAGGTCAAACCCCACAAGAAGAACAAGATTAATGAAAAAGACAGGGGTGTTCTTTATCCCCCACAGAGGCTATATGGAGACAACATAGTAATAGATAGCCAGTTATTGTCATCAGCCGCCCTTCCTGGAGCCTGTGGGAGAGATGGCGTCTCCGGCACCATTGATTCCCCCGTCACACAGGCCTTGAATGTGCCATAGCGGTCTAGTCTTTTTTTTTCCCTGCCGGCTTTGCCGGCTACATGTATGCTACGCAACTTGACCACTGTGCGTTGCAACTAGGGCTGTACCGAATAGTGAAATTACTATCTGGCCGAATACCGAATAGTTAGCAAAACTATTCAGCCGAAGCCGAATAGTTGGTTTTTCAAATACATTTTCCAGCACATGAGAAATACTGCTTCGCAAGACAGTAAAGAGCATGTGAATGCACGCATCATGGATGCACACATTCAGCTGCCCTTTTCAACCCCATTTGAGCATTTGCACAACCAAAAGAGGCCCTGGAAATAATTTTAAAATTGGCCCCATATTACACATTTTCAGCAAGCCTAACCCTTTTCCTATAGGAAAATATGGAAATGCCACAGAAAAGAGGCCCAGTGTGCCAGTTCATAATACAAACGCATGCATGTAAGCATGATGTACCCTTCAGTGAATATGCTACACACAGAGACCTGGATGTAAATTCTGCACATATACAAAGAAACTGTACACGTGAAAATAAACAACACAGCAAACATCTCAGTGTATGCTCCCCCAAAAGTACACATGTACGTGCAGACAGCACTGGCCCTAGTATAGACATAGTCCACACATGTGAATATTGTACACATGTGAACTCTACATATCTATCTGGATAAAGCACTCGTGTGAGCACACACAACTGGCATGTTCTATGTATGTTAAGTGTAAATGCGAGAACAAACTGTCCAGTTCCCTGTATTTGTATAATAGTACACATGTGAGTACACATGCAACACTCTCAAGGTATGAATTACAGCGTAAGCACGGAACATCTACTGTATCCATGAGAGTACACACCTCACAGCCATCGGATTATGTCCCATATATGTGGAAAATATTGTAAAATTGTGAGTACACCACACAATATAGCGTGTGTTCAAATTGATATCAAGCACACGGGTACACGAAGGGGCATAGCTCTGTGTATATGGAGATTAGAGCACATGCGTGAGCATGCATCACACCGCCCTCCGTGCCTGTTCTATGTATTCGAATACATAGTGTAGGCTTGCGAGTCGCTATCCCACAACTACGTGTACATGGTGCTCAAGTGGGTACACACGGCGCAGCCCTTGGTATATTTGTATTCAGTGTTTCCACGTGTGTATACAGCACACCACAGGGTTTGGGTGGTGACGGCATACACGCGAGCACACGCCGTCTCCAGTGCAGACGCTGACGGCGTCTCTGACCTTGGTGTAGCCATGGAGCTCCTCGCTGTTGGAGAGGGTGGCGTTGAGCGGCAGCAGGTACTGGTTCGGATCCTTTACTTTCTTGCGGTCCTTCTTGGCCACTACCTGGAGCAGGGCGAGGTGCTCCCAGAGGACGCTTATATGAGAGGGGGGCTAGGGAAGATGAGGGGAGCAAAGGAGGCAGCGCTCGCTGGACCTGTCGGCAGAAATGGGGGTGGAGGGGGCTGTGCGAGGGAGCCTGGACTGCTCCAAAGTAGTTTAGTGTTCACAACAACATGGACGGGAGTGACAGGGCCCTTTCAGAGCAGCGCATCAATCCAGCGATGACATTTCTGGGTGCAGTGGCTGAAACAATCCAGGGGTCTGCAACCGGTGGCCCACAAGACCCACTGAAGCAAAGTCTCCAAGAGACCTCCTACACACCCAGATAGGGATGCGTTGGAGACAATGGCTGCCCACCCCCACACGTTTGTATTTATTGGAATTCCCGCCAATAAATAACACTCACAGCTCGGCCTCGGTGCAGGGTATTTTTCCTTGTGTTGCTTGCAGCAGCCAGTAAGCTGTAAGCTTACTGGCTACTGCTGCTTTCCCACTGTTCTCTTTCTAGGATTGGCTATCGTCTCTCACACTGAGAGAAGATTGCTAATCATAGAAAGAGGACTTAAAAAAGGTTTAATTTTTTTAATTTTTCTTTTAACTTCGGCTTCGTGTAAGTATTCCAGGAACCTTCGGCCGAAGCTGAATAGCTAGTTTTCAGCCAAAATTCAGCCAAATACCTACTCGAAGCCGAAGTTCGGAACACCCCTAGTTGCAACCCATTGTTTCTTGGATCTTTGGGCCAGACGCTGTGCTCTTGCCGTGTGCTCTTCATGCTCTCTCCTTTTTCTGCCGCTGTTCAGATCCCGCTTTTTCCCACTGCTGTTTTTGTTCCTTGCATTCTCCTCATCTTCCCCCCTCTTGCCTACTGCTTTGTGGCTCCTCCTACTTCTTCCCCATTCTGCTGTTGACTCACCTTTTTTTGCTTTGCTTTATTTTTGTTGCTTTTGTATCTCTCCTCCTGCATTGCCTCCAGAAGGACTCTTCCCTGCCTTATTACCTACCAGTATTCCTATGTACTTTGGATTCCTCTTCCACTCTCACTCCCTTCTTACCATTGCTGTTGGGAACTTCAGTGGAAGGATTTACCATCTCCTGTTGGACCACAGGAACTACTGCTACTCTACAAATTTCATATGAGAAGGGTTTTTTTGTAAGCCATACCGGCTCTTTCCCCTCTGAGGTCCTTTCGGGCAGGAGTATATTGCCTGGGCAATTTCTCTACAGGCATAGTGGCTTTTTCCCGAGATCAACCGTACCCCTACACGGATCGGAAGACTTCCAGGAAAAAAGGCAACTCGCCACCCCTGGACGATTCCTCCATTTAGCTAAGCTCAGATGACTCAGGTGAGGAGGGGGTTGACTTGGACAAGTTTGACAGTTATGCCTCTAGCATTATTGATAGTTGTGCTGCATCAGCTTCACTATCCTGTGAATACAACCAGAGAGAGTCTTTCTGCCATGATCGCAGAGGACTGGTTTCACCAAATTTGTTAGAACACGTTGCCCAGTTTATTGTGTAAGGAACTCATGGTGGCAACAGCAAAGACAGACATAAGTGATCACAGTTTAAGGGTGTTTATTAAACTGTATAAATGGGTTGGAAAATGCCTAATCTAAGATAGGAGCAAGCTATGCCCATCAAATAATAATAAAGCAGTCCTAGTGAAGTCTTGTCAAATAAAAGGGGCCTATACTAAAAAATATATTGACAATCCTTACAGCTAGTTTCAAAAACAGTGTGGGATAATGTTCACAAGAAAGGAAAGAAGTGTTCACAAATTATAAGTTAGGATGTTATAGCCGGGGGTCTCCCTTCCCCACGTTTTTAGCACGGAACCAGACAGGACCTTTGAGCACAGCACACTCCTGGGCCTCGCCAACATGAGGTTACAGTTCCTTTCAACGATGCCTGGACCTTCTGGAGCCAAGACTCTTTCCGGCAAAGTCTCTAGCCTTAGAAAGCCTGCTGAACCATAAACACTAAACAAAACAAAAGTTCCTTTGGTAATCTTTCACGTTGCGTGATTGCTCTTTGCCCCTTGGATCCCTCTCAGCTGGGCTCCGATCGTAATCTTTTACGCTGGGCGATTGCTCTTCACCCGTTGGATCCAACTCAGCTGGGTTCCAATCCTTCTTGCAATGTTAGCCTCCCTCAATTGGGTTCACTACAGCCTTTCACTCAAAGACATATCATTCAGCAGTCTCAATGGGGGTCATTCCGGGGTTGGAGGTAAGTAAGAGTCTTTACCAGCATGGAGTAAATACCGTGTCCGCGTAGGTCAGAGACTGCTAAAAGAGGGCCATTACAACCTCGCAGGCACAAGCTTTGCGCCATGCCGGTAACGACATTACCTGCATGCCGCTAAAGTCCCAAAAAAGGCCCTTAGCACCATCAACTAAAGCGCAGATTGCACTACCGACATGAATCAAGACGGCATTAGCAGTCACCGCTAATAACGGTCACCGTAAATAAGCGGAACCGGAAGTAGCAGCATTGCACAGGAACGGGAAAGAGCACGGTGGCCATCTTCAAAAACACAATACATTCCCATCCTCAGCAGCCAGGACATGTAGGATATTGCTGGGTGTGAAATCCTAACCACTAGAACACCACAATGCCCAAGGCTGTGAAGAAGGGCGCCTCCCACCAGCGCAAGGAGCGCTTTAATGAAGATGAGCTGACCATGCTCGCGGAGACCCTGGAACAAAATGCAGATGTCGTGTTTGCCCAGAGCATGAAGAGGGAGGCCATAATCAGAAAGGAGGAGATCTGGGCACTAGTGGCAAAAAAAGTAAGCGCGGTCGGTAACACCCCCCGCACAATCAAGGACTGCAGGAAGAGGTGGGATGACTTGCGGCTGAGCGGCTGCAACATCCTCTCGGCCAACAGGAGCCAGCCCATGTCAACTGGCGGAGGAGCAAGCTCCCCCATAAAGCTGTCCCGGTGGGAGGACATATGTGCTAGCCTGATTGGCATGGAGTCCATAGAAGGTGTGGGAGACATGGAGTGTGGCGCCACGTCATCGGCGGACGGAGGCGAGTGTCCTAAGAAAGCACTGTAATGCAGAGTCTGATGATAGTCCACCTATTATGTCTGTCTAAAGAGGCAAGCCATGGCCCAATACACACACATTCCCAGCAAAGATGTCGTACACAGCACAGACACATGCAGATGCCAGCAGCAAGGCAATGCCATACTGTACACAAACCACAGTAAGATGTCAATGGCATGAGTCACACTGCATGCAGGCAACAAGAAATATGCATGTCACATACCATACGTCTCCCTCAACATGAGTGACCCCGACGGATGCCTGCATTACCCACCCATGTAGCAAGCAACGTGATCATCCAAACTCAACTGCCTATTACCCTCTAATGTGTAGATGAGCAATTATACAAATGTATGCATCATGCTCATCAAACCATCACTCATGCCGTCCCTCTCTTCGACCCCCAAAGGCTCAGACCATAACAGCGAGGTGTGGGGCTCACCCCCACAGCCAACCACACCCCAGAAGAGGGCCCAGGATGAGGGTAACAGGCCTTCGACCTCAAAGGCCCAACACAAGGCCCGCCATGCACCACCGCGGAAACCACCTCCAATGCCACGGCACTGGTGCCGCCAAAGGGCCGTCGAGACGGAACCCGCAACACCTGTCACACTGCCACAGGACACAGCTGAAGCTCCACACTCAGCAGAGTCCAGTTCAGTCAGGGAGGCGACAGCCACCCTGGCTGAGGAGGAGGCGCAGGTAGAGGTGTGGGTGCCCGTGGAGGACGACTCCTCAGAACTGCCTCACACACCAAGTCCAGCTCCATACCCCCAGATCATATTGTTAGAGTCTGACCATGCCACCACCCCGGAGCAGTCTGCGGGGGGAGTACAACCAAGGGGCCATGAGTCCCATAGTGGAGCCCATAGAAGTTGTACATGACCCCCAAGCACCCTCCACCTCCACCGGTGTATCGGCGGGGCCACAGCGGCATGAGGAGCTGACTGCCCTTGTGCGTCGATTTGTGAGTGACAATGCCCAAGCAAGGCAGGAGTGGCCTGAAAACACCACCTCTCTGGGCAAGATAATTGCTGACAACACCACCTCTCTGGGCAAGATAATTGCTGACACCACCACCTCCCTGGGCAAGATCTTTGCAGAAAATGCAAGTCGCCTGTGCGAGAAAGTATCCGCCCTGCGGCAGGTCCTCGGGTGCATCGCTCCTGCAATGGAGGCTGAGTGTCCAGCCCCCCAAATGGAGCGGGCGGCCACCCCATCGTCCTCCAGCTCAACACAGACCAGCCCACTCCGCAGGTTGTCGCGCACCCTGCGCCGGTCGGACATGCCGCTACCAGGTCCAGGGAGTGGCAGGAAGTAGACTGGCGAGCCTGATGAAGGCAATAGACACTTGTTGGGACATGTGTGGGGGAGTTGTGGGGGGAGAGGGGGAGGTTTTGTGTGGGGGAGTTGAGGGGGGGTGAGGGTGTGTGGGGGAGTTGTGGAGGGGGGTGAGGGTGTGTGGGGAAGTTGTGGGGGGAGGTGGAAGGGGGTGAGGGTGTGTGGGGGAGTTGTGGGGGAGGGGGGAGGATGATGGTGGGTTAGTGCACTTTCATCTTCATTGTAAATTTCAATACACCCGTTGTGTTAAAAGAATGACTTGAGTGGACATTCATCATTGCGTGTGTCATTTATTCATATACAGTGCATAGTGTACATGTATCCCCACACACAGTGCCCTCTGTCCAACTATCATGTCACCCTCTGCAGCCATGTGTGTCAGAAATATTGTGCAATCACTGACTGACGCACAGCACATCCCTCCTGTGCATCGGCACCGCAATGATGTGCAGCCACATCATCTTCATCCCCTTCATCATCACCAGGTGGTAGCAGTTCAATGTCAGGGGGCAGGGGCACGTTGCGTCGGATACACATGTTGTGCAGCATGACACATGCCATGATGATCTTGGCAACCTTCTCATGCCTGTAGAGGAGTGCCCCACCCGACCACCTAAGGCAACGGAACCGTGCCTTCAACAGGCCAAAGGTCTGCTCAATGACCATATGGGTACAGGTGTGGGATCGATTGTAGTCCTCCTCATGCCTGTTCTGTGGGTTTCGGACAGGGGTGAGGAGCCACAGCTTCTAGGGATAGCCACTGTCACCTGCAAGGTAGGCAAGGAAAGGTATACGTCAGTCGATTCATGATGGACAGCTGTACTAGTCACACATGCCTGCAGATTACCATTGGTCACATGCACATGTCCCTGGTTGTATGCACGCCGTTTTTAGGCCCTCAATGTGTCCTGTGCCATGGAATAATGGTGTGGGTTGCATCTTCAAGATGACACAGTGTGCACTGCCGTCTTGTTGCTCATGCATTGTGTACGCATACAGTTGTGTCCGTATCAAATTTGTGATGTGTTGTGTTCTGTATGATTTTCTTACTGGGAGCGTTGGCAGTGGTCTCTTCAATATTAGGCATTCAGCACTGAATTTTCACATGGTGACATGCAGCATTCCTGTGGTTGTGGCAGCCCTGTGACAGACCGTGGATTCCCTTGGTGTTTCAATTCAATGCACTCTCAAGGATGCTTGTCCTGTGTGGTTATTTGCTGGAGACAGCAACATAGTGCATATACCCTGCATGTTGCTGGATGGTGTTAGAGGGTGAGGTCTGCTGATGAGTGGTGCACGTGTGGTGGGATGTGGGGTGGTTTACTGTTAGTCATGTTGTGATAGTTGTCAACCTTACTTCATTCCTATGGGATTTGGGTGTTATGTTCCATTTGGGATGCTTTGGGGCACAGTGTTTGGTGATGTGCACATCGTGCAGTCACATCGACATTGACACCATGGTGGTGTGTGCATCTCTCCCCCATTTCAATGCCATGTGCTGGTCATGCAACTTACCAAGCAGCCAGGCACGTCGGTTAGCATGTCGCTCCATGAAGCGTGGTAGCGTGGAGTTACACATGACCATAGAGTCATGAGTTGTTCCGGGATATCGGGCACAACAATGTGTGATGATCTTGCTGGCGTCACATACCATCTGCACATTAATGGGGTGGTATTGCTTGCAGTTGCGGTACACCACCTCCATGGCATGCAGAACCACCAACTCCACGTGGGTGCAGTCGAGGGCACATATACAATTTGGCATGCCTGCCAGTGCATGGAAGCCAATTTTTGTATAGAAAATCTCCTGGGGAGTCCATGGTAGGGATATGTAGTCCATTGTGTGCTTGAGGAGGGCATCCAGCACTTGCTTCAGAAAGCAAGAAGATAAGGGTTGTAATATGCCATGCATGTGCCCCACTGTGTACTGGTAGGTGCCTGTGGCAAGGAAGTGGAGCACAGACACTACCTTCAGTAGAGGGGGGATGGCGGTGCGTATTTCAATGAGGCTGACAATGCCGTCGTGTATCATGTCCACAATGGTGGTAATGGTGTCCCGGTCCAGACGGTACAGGGTGTCGGATGAGGGTCCAACCTCCCCAACCTCCTCCTCACCTATACTTTCGGAAGAACTGTCCTTGGAACTGGTCGGGGTCTTCCTGCACGACTTCCGGTCTTCTGAGGACTGTCTTTTCTTTAACTTCTTTTTCTTGTCGTGTAAGTAGGGTCTAGCTGCCCCAGAGGCCACCTTGACAGGAAGTGTAACATATCAGAGGTGAACCCCAAGGAGCTAAACCCCCAATGTTCTTGGGAAAAAGCCTCTTGGGAACCAAAAAACCCTGGGTAATCTGCTATGAGGAGAGTTTAGCTGGACCTTCACAGTTCTTGTCTATTGTCTTGAAAGCAATCCAGGGAAGCAGGGTATACTGCAGGCAGTAGATGGGATCCGAAGTCCAATAAGGTGAAACAGGACCTGGGAATAGGAGGCTAACTTAAGGCAAAATCCCAATGTAGATAAAAGGGCAAACAAAAAAGAAAGGAGAAGTACAAGGAGAAGATAGGAGCGACTAGAACTGGAGAGAAAGATAGAAACCGGACGCAGTGTAACAGAAGTAAGATAAGCAACAGGGGAAAGGTAAGAGGAGAATGGAAACACCCGAATCCGAGAGAAAACAGGAATACACCTACCGTGGTTTGAAAACTGAAAGGGAAGAATAAGCGGTAACCGCAGGCGCTACCTGGATGTGACCGGAACCTAAACACGGAACATCCAAAGGAACAAACTTCCGGGAAATTCTAAAGGATAGAAAGAAAGGCGGAATACAGAACCTGACCGAGAACGTCCGGGACATTAAAGTAGAAAAAGGTAGACGACGCCGAGAGCGTCGAGCGGAAGGAGCGAGAAAGCTAACAAACAGGGAAAAACAACGGAGAAGGAAAAAGGTGGAGTACGCCGAGAGCGTCGAGCGGGAAGGAGCGAGAGAGCTGGCAAACAGGAAAACACAACAGAGAAGGCAAAAGGTAGCTTGGAACGTGATCCAATACAGAAGGCACAAGTTGCACACAGCATTGACGGCGTTCAAACAGGGAACAGATACAACGCACCGAAGAGGGGGCATGGTCATAATTTATAGCTTAGGCCGCCATCTTAGGTGAGGACTGGACCGGGGACCACAAACGCCAAGTCCTCCATAGACTCCACGGGCGAAGCCTGACACAGGGTGTGGATCTGCTCAGGGGTTAGGTTGAAAGGACTGGCTCTGATGCGAGGGATTGGGGGTTGCCTGTGTGGTAACGCTGGCTGCACTGGTGGGGCATGCTGGGCCTGTCTCACCCTCCGTCTCCTCCTGCGTCTCCTCTGTGGTGCCTGCTGTTGCTGTGGTTGTTGCTGGTGTGGCAATGCAATCATGTCCTCCAGCTCCAGTATTGCTACTGCTATTGGAATCATCTTGGGTGGGAAGGGGTGTGGTGTGTGGGTGTGCTCCTTTTGTACTGGCCCATACTCCATTGCCTCCACCTGTGCTGATTGTGTGCACCTGCAACAGTTGGGAACACTGCACATAGCATTTTACGGTTGGTTCTCAATGCCAGTATTAGCGGCATGCCGGTATCCGCTATTAACGCCTTCATGATGACGGTATTTGCTTGTCCGCCTGACTTGTGATTTCCTCCCTTTAGCGGCATGCCGCTATTGGCGGTATGATGGGCTGCATGCCCGCGCCCATACCGCTATTAGAAGAATTATTAACGGTGCCAGTAATAGCGGGGACTTAGGTCGGAATAGGCCAGAACGGTATGCGATGCCGGTAATCCTTTACTGGCATCGTTTTTCCATTACCGCCAACCTCGGAATGACCCCCAATGTCTTTTTAACTATCCCTCAGCTGGGTTTGCACGTGTCGTCACAATGTTCACAGGTATTTCACTGTTTTACCTGCAACTGGCAGCCATCCCTCTGTCTGGTTCACATTTGCCAGTTTCCCAGTTCAATCAGTTTTCTCCAATATGTCAGAGACTTTCGAGTGTACAATTGTCAACGCGTACAATTGTCAACTGCATCATCTGCCAGAAATTCCCAGCAAGGCATACCTTGTGAACACTTAGAAGAGAAATAGCACGTCCCAATGGTCCCTTTCAGAATCTGCACATAGATTATGTGGATATGTTGCAAACTTGCAATGGCTACAGATATGTTAGTAGTAGTATGTGCCTTTTCCTAATGGATCGAGGCAGGTCCATGCACCCAACCCGATGCCACATGTGCTGCCAAGTTTCTCGTATGTGTAGTGTTTTCTAGATGGGGTGTATGTGAAGTTTTACAGTCTGATAATGGGCCGCATTTTGTAAATGAAACCTTTGAGCAGATAACCCTTCTTTTAGGCATAAAGCATACATTTTCATCTACTTATCACCCACAGGTAAATGGTATTTTTGAGCATTTAAATAGACTCCTTAAAGAGAAGATAGCCAAGATAAAGATGACTTTGAAGAAGGGATGGCTATATCGCCTTCCACTTGCCTTATTTGCATTGAGAAACCAGCCTGGCTGAGATCACCACCTGTCTCATCATGACTGGACGCTTCATGAGAGTACCCCTTGCTCCTTCCACTTCAATAGAAACTAATTCCCATAACGTAGCAAAAACATTGGGGGATGAGATGCATGATTATTTGACAAATATGACGACTAGTGTTTTTATTTCCCAACAGATCAAAAATCGGAGGGAAGGGTTGAAGAAGATTGAAGAAGACAGCAGCCAAACAATCAACCCTATCAAACTGTTAAAGCCACCTAGTTTGTATCTAGGGCACCATGTGCTTGTCAAGAGTTTTGTCCGCACTTGGCATAAGCCCTGTTTTTGAAGGACTGTACCTAGTAGAGGAGGTCAACCCCCCTCACCCTCCACTGCCATGAAGATCCAAGGAAGACAAGCTTGGCCACATCTGAATGATGGAAAGCCTTACAAAGGGGAGACCCTTACCCCTCTGGCACCCACTGCCAGTGAAGCAAGAGAAGAAGTCTGCAAATGAAGACTAGAACGGCTACAAAAGGCCAACAAGAACAAGTTTAAAGAGAAACAAATAAACTTTTCAGTGTTCTCAGAACAAATCCTGTTAGGTAAAAGAGACAATGGGGCTTATTCTGAGGTCGGCGGCAACACGGAATCCGCCACCTGACTTTCCTGTGCCACCGGGACATTATAAGTCCTGGCGGCGTGGGAATTCAGGCGGCGGGTTTGGTAACTGTCCATTCCTGTGGTGTCGCATAGGGCGCCATTGGAGTGGGGAAACGGAAGCACCGGCACCGTTGATAAAGGTGCCGGTGCTTCTGTGAAGAGTCTGCCTGCAGGGGCCGTTGCACCCGGCAGCTCTGACTCTGCCGGGTGCAACGCCCCCTGCAGGCAGACTCGTAGTGTGGTGGTCCAGAAACAAGGGTGCCGGTAAGATTACAGGCACCCTTGTTTTCGGACCGCCACACTTGGAATGAGGCCTAATGTTTTGAAAAAAGAACACACACAACACTTTGTGCGGCCCATAACATTGCACACATTCTTGTATGCTGCTTTCACTTATATACTTCAATCCTATCTAGTTCTCTTGAGATGAGACGTTAATATTGTCACTTTTTTGGAAATCTTAAGACAACCCTCATTATTCACAGGATCATCATTGCAAAACTATTACATTTTTTGTTATAAAAGGTGTGGTTGTTATCAAAAAAATAACAAGAACAAAATATTGATTAAAAGAGAATGGGGATCTTCCATGTCATAAGATACACAATGCTAGCAAGAAGACCGATTAATATGCAGAATGTAGTACGACACAAGTTCTTTTGAAATATTTCTTGTAGCCACATTTTGTACAATGTGCAGTGTTTACTTACTTATTCTTTTAGCAGTTCATCAAATGATGGTTTACAATATAGATGGTGTGTCTGACAATGGGACTGCAGTTTCTATTCCTAACAATATTTTCCCTGATATTTCCAAACAAATTAACTCACTTAAGAGGGATGCTGGAGAAGATTTTCAGGATATAAATACATACCTTGATAATTCATCCCATTTAAAAAATAACATGTGATAGCAGCACATGAGTGAGGTGGGGAGAAGAACGTCAGATGAGAGTTTCTATGGATGTTCTCTCATCCCTTATGCCATGAGCACAGTCAGAACATTTATAGAAAGAGAGATGCCTACACATGGTGTGAAGTGCCTCAGCCATCTAGCAGCATGCATGACAAGAGGACAATTTGAAGGTGAGAGGGGGCGACCCTATGATGGATGTCAAAGAGAACGTTCCCATATGAAGATGCTTACATAAAAATGCAGAAGATGATAAAGTACCCGAATTGGAACAGCAGCATGCTCCAGTACTCCTTCAGTGGTCTGAGTGGAGGAGAGATGAGGATTGTTGAACAAAAGAGACTGGATTGTGCAGACACATGGAAAACACCAGGATTGCCAGGATGCTGGGAGAGATCTCAGCTATTGGCATATGGACAAGTAGCCACTAGTACAGGATGGCAATAAGGAATGATGGGATGCAGTGCACACTTATTGATGACTGCACCAATAAAGATAGTGAAAGTAGTAAATGATGGATACCTTAAGGAATAGACCAAGTATTCAAAGTTACTAACATGGGTTGTTGATGATGATGCAGGATCTGTAGCCATACTACTGATGAGGAATGCAACACTGTGTTTCAGAAACAGTGGTCTGACCAAAGTTGGAGAAAATAAAGGATGTAAGCAAATAATTGATGTTCCAGGAATGAAGGAGGAACCGCTATGCTAATGGACCACTATTGGGCCTGTCGATCCAAAGCTTATATGAAGCTACCTATAAATTGGGGAGGAATATGTTCTATAGTGTGTGAGAAACCTGAGGGTCTTCTCACTTCTACTCCCCTTGGATCCTCTGTGCAGGTGGCCAGGGAAAGGCCATCGCTTTTGGATCCTGCCCCTGGGGGTGGACAAGCGAGAGAAGATCACCTGGATAGAGGGTCCTCAGGGATTGGAGGTGAGAAGCCCATAGGTGATGCACAGTATTCTAGATCCTCCTATTCGAAAGGAACCCCTATCCCAAAAGTGGTAACATGATATTGTTCATCTAGTTCCGTGGTTTCTGAGAAGGGTATGAACCAGTATCATGTCAGCCAGGTTAAACCAAGGAAGAGGAAGAGTAGAGATGGGATACTTGGAAGTAAATCTTGGTATCCCTCCTATCCTAAGGATGGTCTATCTAATCTTCCCCTGGCCTTTATGGGTCATTGCAAAGGTTTCCAACTTCCCTCACCCTTTGTAATACTGGAACGAGAAAGCGGCAACTAGGAGCTATGAAGAGTATCTCCATTTACATTTCAGGAATTGGGACGAAGAAGAGGCCTGAAAGTCAGGCATGTCCCATGGACTCACTTAATTATGGTCAGGCAAAGCAGACCCTTAGCCTGCAAATATTTCAAAAAAGGTAGCAGGCGCTCCTCTACAGAAAGAACATGGCATGATAACCTGTTCTGAGATGAGAGTTTGCAGCACATGCGTTTTGCTCACTGTACCTTTCACAGATGGGAAATATCCATTTGCATATCAGTCGTTGTCCCGCCCACATGGGCAGTCCAGCACCAAAATGCTATGGCAATTCCTCTCTGAACAAAAAAGCCCTAGCCTGCACAGGTGTATAAAGGTGGGGATTCCAGAAAGAGAAGGCAGTTCTAGGGAGAGCCAGCTGAAAGGCGAGTGGAACAACCCGAGTTACACAGGACCAGCTGAAGGAGGATGACAAGCCAAGACGGTAAAGGTCTGCAAGTTGAAGCAGAAAGAGGAAGCATGGCGAGGGAGCCGTGCCTCCAAGGAGCCAGAGAAGTCCAGGAAAGGGAGCCAGGAGGGGTGTTATTCCCTTTTGAAATGGTGTCAAGAAACGGCTTATTCCCCTGGGCTAAGAAGGGAACTCATGAGTGTCTGAGGGGCAGAGACGCTGAGACCCTGACCTTAGAGGAAAAAGATGTTCATTGGGAAAGCCAAGAACACACAACTGGTGAGTTAAATGCAAGCAGCAACCCGTTATGTGTCTTACGTGCGTGAATACAAAGTAACAGAGCAAGCGTGTAGAGAAGAAAAGATGCGTTTGTTTTTGAAAGCTGTTAATGTAACAATAAAGCGATACATAGTTTCAGAGTTGTCGCGTGCATGTAAACCCACTCTTGAAAGACTCATTATGGAACTGTACGCCTCTCACAGGACTGGGGAGCTTTGTGTGGAAACTAAGTGGGAGCAAAATAGAGACGTGAAAAGGGGAGCTACGTGAATAGCGAAGTCCCCAAGAAAAGACTGTTAAGAGTGAAACCAAATGAATGAAACGGAACTCATTGTTCCCATAAATTGAATGAAACAAACTGCATTACTAATATTGAATGCCGAACTGAACGAAGTAAGTGAAAATAATTTACTACAATGATTGAAACCGAACAAGTAACTCTTAATGAACACTGAAGTTAGTGAATCAAGTGAAAAGAACTTACTTTGAATACCAGATTGAATGAACTCTGCAAAAGCTATCCCTATTAAATACTGCATTGAAAGGCCAAGAGATATGTGTGAAACTAAAGTTGCATCTATAGCAAAGTATTGAATTAAATGAAAGAAACAAATGTGGCAAAGGTGGAAAGCTGCATTCTAAGACCTGTTAATTACAATAAATACTAAACGTTGAAGGAAACTAGAGAGCTCGTGGTCGCGTGACCTCTTGTCTAAAACTGTGCCTTGAACAGAGAGCTGCTACTTGTGAAGCAAAGAAAAAGCAAATGTTAAGTTCCTGGTTGCGTGACCTGTAATTGGTGGTCCTGTGGTCTAAAACTGCGCCCTGACCAGAGAACTTCTTCATGTCAATGAGGAAGCTTGATATGGTGAAAGCAGGAAACTAAATCAGCTAAAGACCAAAGCTCCAAGATATTTCCTTTTGAGTTGAACATTAAGCCTGGGGAAGGAACCCTAAGCCTTGGCATTTTGAAACTGTGTTTTCCTGGAGCTGTGTTCAAGAAATGTCATTTATATAGCAACACTAAGGTTGGGGAAGGGAACCCTAAGTTTTGATGCCCTGGTACTGTGTTTCCCTGGAACTGTGTTGACCTTGGGGAAGGACACCTTGGCCTTTATGACACTGTGTTTTCTCTGATGCTTGATGGAGTATACACTGAACTTTATAATGAACTTATGAACATTTGGGAAAGGAAGCTGAGAGTAAGCCAGAGCTGGAAACGGCTCAGAACTTTCTGTTGTAAACACTATTTAAGTAATATTTGACATCCCTACACGTTGTTGAGGGCATGTATAGGATTTTGACACTTGACAGACTTTTAGGTTGAATATACCGACACAGACTTTCCTTTGTTTCTTTAGGTAGGGAAATCCCTCCATAGTATAGGGCAAGTTAGCCCTTAATTCATCCTGACCTTTTTCTTTAATAAAATATTTTTCAACTTTGAATACGTGGTCTGTGTCTCCTTCTATGATGCCAACCTTACAAGTGATCATACATGTTCCTGCATTGGTGATCCCCCAAAGTGATCAGCAACTTTCCGAAAATGGATGCACATCAAAGGAAAAAGAGGTTGCTCAACCTCACCCGAAAAGAGAGAATTATTTTTCAGGCAAAATGAGAGGCTTATTACGACATTTCAGATGAGCACAAATTGTTTGATAGGACAGCAGTGATATTAACAGCAATATTCATGATAGGAATCCAGGCTCCAGCAAATGCCAAGTGGTTACAAATAACCAGATGGGAACGGCTACAAACGATTAATAAAAGAATAAAGGGATTTAATGCAATTAAAGAATTGAGGGCCATCTGACTCATGACCCTCCATAATAGGTATATCCTGGACTCAATTACAGAAATGGAGGGAGGCATGTGCGCCAAGATCAAGCCTTCCTGTTGTACATACACAGCTGCCCATGATGGAGAAAATGGAACCCTGACAGAAGCAATAACTATGTTGTCGACCATGCACACAAAAATGGTGGAAGAAGTAAATGAGACCGAAGATGAAGATTGGTTTTCATCTCTGTACTCATGCCCAACCTGGTTGGCAAATGCCTTCAAAATTTTGGGAGCAATACTAGTTTTAGTGTTGGTGGAATTCTGCCTCTTATGAATAATCATAAGACAATGTAAAAAGACAGCAGAGAAAGCCACTGGGATGAAGATAATGATCGATGGGAATGCTGTGGCCGATGAGCGCACACAAACTGAAAACACCACCCGTGAGCACCTGAAAGGAAGCCCTATTGCACCCCCAGGAACGAAGTTTCAGTATCCTAAGGAACATAAGAAATATGTGGGATGCTGAGTGTTTTGTTCACTGACTGGGGAATGCTACTATTTGACCTGGAGTGTGGATGAACACAAAGAATGAAGATGACCTGAGGGGGCTGACAAAGATATGGATTTTTAAGAAACCACAGTGTGAAGAAAAAGAGACGAAAATTGAGGAGGTGGTCGAGGACTCAACCAGAGGGTGGAATTTAGAGAAGCAGACATACACGTCATTTACAGAGACCACCCTCTCACTTCCGTCATACTGGAAGAACAGCAAGAAAGCACTTTGTTTGACTCCGGGTATCATCCCAATACCACATCGAAGGTAGCAGAGACGTTATGCACTCGGACAACAGTACCAAATGTATCCTAGAACTGAGGCGGTAGACATGAGACTGCAGACACCACTGGACATAGAAGAACTATACGTGAAGTCTGACAGATGAATAGTCATGCCACTGAGATGAGAAGCTACGTGGATGCACTAAAAAGGATGTTTGAACATTTAAAGAATGAAGATGTGATTGAAGGAGCAAAGTAAACACATATGCGAATAAGACGAAAACCATATACACTGAGAAGATAAGTGACGAGAGATATAATTGATGTATATACACAGAAACGCAAGGTAAATAAGACAACGAAGATGTTTGCCAAGGTAGGAAATAGAACGCAAGTAAAACAGCCATATTGAGGAAATGGACATCGGCATCGTATAATAGTAAGCGAGAAGCCTTGAGAAGGGAAACCAAGGCTGTAGAGCTGTCAGGCACTGCAATATAGGTTTTTGCAAGAACAAAAGAAAGAGGATAAGTCATGTGCGTAAGACATATTTCTATTAGATTAAGTAAAGGAGTAAATAATTGTGAGTGCCAAGCATTGAACAATTAAAGATGCAGAAAGCACATGCAAGACGGAGCAACCAAGTCTCCAGAGGCCGAGGAGAGTAATAGCACCCAATATAATTAAATCAAATAGCACTAAATCAAAGGACAGAATAGACAAAATCCTGGTCTCCTCACGCGTGGTACAAGACCAGAAGACAAGGACTGTTCATGAAGCTTTAGATGAAGATAGAAATGTACCTTCACTCCCTTTAAAATTCTGATGAAGAGAACAGTCCATAAGGTCAACTACAGAGAAGCAGCCTTGACTTAGGGCCTAACTGATGAGACAGTAGGCAGTTGTCTGACGTTGTTCCCTTGCACCTGGGTTTCGTTGCTTGCATGCTGCTTATGAGCTGAATGTCCAAGGTTGGAAGAGAGTGCCAACCAATCATAAAGGCCTATGTAATGGTGGGCCATACATTGTTGCAGAAGCCTATCCGCTGCTGTTCTTATGCTATTATCAGTATTTTGCATAGTCAGAGGTAGTTCAAGGCATTCCTACCAAATAAGGGGCTGCCAATGATGATACTAACACTTATATAAACTATAGGCATATACGTTCCCTTAACCAATCCCTCCACCCAGTAGGTTTTTACAGTTTGCCACGTAGGATGATGTCATTGCTGATGTATGTTGAGGTATAAAACATTTTGCGCAATTGAAATGCATTGAGAGTGTGTGAGCTACAATCTGTTGGTCGCAAGGTTTCCCTACTTTATTGAACAGATAATAAAAGTAGTATTTTGCTATATTCTTTGAGTCTGTCCGGTTAGTTGGGCCTGAGATCATTTATTGTGGTAATCCCATTCAGCGCTTGGAACGCTCCAGGAGCTAGTCCACAATACAAAAGGGGGACATCATCTGTTGTTAGGTTATGTTATGTTAGTGTATTTCTATAGCGCCAAAAGCCCGAGGGTATCCCGGCGCTGTTGCACACAGGGAGAGCGAGAGAGAACCAGCTTTTTCAAAGACAAGTATTACTTGAACAGTCTGGTTTTCAACAGTTTCCTAAATGCCAGGTAGTTCTCTTTACAGAGAATTTCCAGCAGTTCGTTCCAAGTCTGAGCTGCCTAGACTGGAAAGACACAACCATTTCCCCAGGCTTTTTTTATGTGGTCAACTTCTAAACAGCAGGCCTTGGCGGAACGGAGATTCCTTTTAGGGCGATAAATGTTCACCCTCTCTATGAGATACTGTGGTGCATCTCCAAAGACACATCTGTGACAAACTGTCAGCATCTTAAACAAGATCCTTGCAGAGACAGGCAGCCAGTGCAGCTCCCTCCAGGCTGCAGAGGTGGGTTCAATGCGGCTCATCTGGTGTACAATGCGTACCACAACATTTTGTACTTTTTGTAATTTCTGCACATCTTCTTTATTTGCCCCACCTATAAGGTCATTACAATATTCCAAACGTGGAAGTATCACGGCCCTAGCTAATTTAGCCTGGTTGTCTTTTGAGACCATGGGGGCAACTTGTCTTAACTCTTTGAGATGATAATTAGTGTTTTTTACTATTGCCTCAACATGAGCACCACTGTTTAGGATGGCCTCCATGTAAGTGCCCAGAGTTTTCACTTTTGACGCGATTGCTATCTGACTGCCATTGATCATAAAGCTCTCAAAGGCCTGCTCCAGACTATCTCTGGCATGCTGTGACCCGTATATCATAAGCTCTGCCTTGGCTGCATTTAAACACAGCCAATTATTGGACATCCGCTCCCTTACAATCTGATAGACAAGATCCAACTTTCCCTGATCCACTTTTCCCAGATCTCTAGCGACAGCTGAAAGTCATCTGCGTAGTTGGGTGAAAAAAAGCCCCAGATTTTCCGGTTCCATACACAGTGGGATGATATATATGTTAAAAACGAAAGGGGACAAACATATCCCCCTGAGGGGCTCCACATATGGCGATTTCTATTTCGGATCAGTTATCACCCCAGTAGAGCCTAGATCTACGCTCCTCTAGAAATTATTTTAACCATTTGACCGCCTCCTCTGATAGGCCCCCACCAGTGGCCATCCTAACTAACAAAATCTTGTGATCAAGTAAATGGAAAGACGCCGATAAATCTAACAGAACCAGCAACCCCGATCTACTGTTCTCTATCATGGATAGCATGTGAGTCTGCAAATCCAAAAATGCACTCTCGGAACCGTGAAAACATCGGAAACCGGATTGCTTGTAAAATACCAGCTGCTGAAATATAAGATTGAAGTTGTGTGGTAGCAACTTTGTCAATCAATTTCAAAATGAACAATGTATTTATGATAGATCGAAGGTTAGCAGCATTGTTAGGATCCAGGCCCGGCTTTTTTAGAAGCAGGGTTACCACCACATCTTTTATAGATTTCTAGAGGTGAAGCCGATTTCAGGCGCATAATAGCAGTGACTACTTCAGAGCAATTAGTAAGCTGAAAAGACGTGAAAACTGGTAGGCCAAGATTTTGTATAGGAAGCAGCAGAGACACCGACGGGATGACTACAGGGTGGACTGAGGCACCAATGTTGGCCCTAATGGCCTCAATTTTATTTATGAACCATTTGGACAACTTGTCAAACTCTGTGAAACTGACACTGCGGAAGTTAGCCTAGGAGATAGGAGATCTTTCTGTTCTGACTTGAGTGTCGTGTAGACCGATGAGACCTCCGTCCCCAAGTGACGCACAGTGGAACGAAATAGAAACCCGCTGTGCGACCCTTGAGGCCACAGGTGAGAGATGTCTTCCCAGATCCACGGAGCCTCTGGAACACCGATGCTGCTGTCAAGAAGGAAGGAGGTTAAGCACCAGGCAATCACAATACAGGCAGGTAAACAAAAGAATCTAAAGTGTCTTACCTATCTGGTGTAAGGGAGACCCAGGTAACCTAGTAGGGAGGTTCGAGGCTCATTAGATGCGGCGGTCCCTGGAATGGTAGAACCGCAGGTTAGCGTGGATGAAGAGTAGCCACCTGTGGGAGTCAGGGCTTGACTTGAATCCCCAGTAGGGAAAAGGCGTAGAAGATCAGCAAGGTACCAAGGGATGATCCAAAGAAAAGTCGAGGTGCAGTCCAAATATCCGGCAACAGGTAAACAGTTCCAAGCAAAAGTACCAAGGGGTGTCCGAGGGAGTCCGAGATAGAGTTCCGTGATCAAGGTAACAAGGAGCAAGTTGTAACGCCAAACAGTGTCCGAAGCCAGCTGAGAAGCAATGAGCGTTCTGTCTCTCTGAACTTTATACTGATCGCCCCTGGGTCATGTGACTTCTCTGGATCATGTGACGTCCACCAAGATCACATGGGGAACGCCATAGCGTATCACGTGACCTGCGTGAAGACGTAAGGCCGCCCTTTCTGCTATACGTTCTCCAAGGCAGTTGCCAATGCAGAAAGGGTTGCAATCGAGCCCGTACACTGGTACGGAGTTTTCGGTTCTGTGGTTTCACCGAATCACTTGAGCCTCGAAGCTTGGGAGGAGATGTTGGGGGAATGTGAGCAGTGTTCTGATGTGTCGTGGCCTGGTGTGCAGAGGATCGCCTAACATAGCCCCCCCCCAACGGCCCACAACCCCGTGGGCAGGACGGATGATCCCTATGGAAGCGGGCTACCAACCGCGGGGCGTTCAAATCAGATGCGAAAACCCACGAACGCTCCTCCGGGCCGTAACCCGTCCAATCCACCAGAAACTGGAGCCTACCCCTAAACCATCTAGAACCCAAAATGGGCGACACCTCAAAAACATCAGGAGAGGTCAAGGACACCGGCGCAACAGGGGTACGAAGACGGACTGAGTCAGGACAGGGTTTGAGGAGGGAGACATGAAACACAGGATGGATACGCCAAGAGCTGGGGAGTACTAGACGGAAAGCCACCGGATTAACAACCTGTGAGATCACATACGGCCCGACAAAGCAAGGCAGCAATTTCCGGCAACCCACTAGGCGAAGATGTCGGGAAGATAACCAGACCCTAGAACCCACCACCAGAAGGGGAGCAGCACGACGTTTGCCATCCACACGGGCCTTCATAGAGGCCTTTGCTTCAGTGAGATGAACCACTGTACTCGCATGAATAGCAGAAAGATCCCTAAGACATGTCGTGGCCGCAGGATTCGAAGAACCAGAGGCATCAGGGACCGGCAAAACCTTGGGATGTTGACCATAGAGGGCGTAAAAAGGAGAATAACCAGTAGCTGAATGAGCCGCATTGTTATACGCGAACTCCGCAAGCCGCAAAACGGCCAACCAAGAGGACTGGTGTTGCAATATGAGGCAACGAAGATACTGTTCCATCGATTGATTCGTCCTTTCGGTCTGACCATCGGTCTCCGGATGATAGGCCGAAGAATACCTCGTATCAATGCCCAATAGTTTCGTCAAGGATCTCCAAAACCGAGAGGTGAACTGTGAACCTCGATCGGAAACAATGACCGAAGGGAGGCCGAATAGCATAAACACATGTTCAAAAAACAAGTCCGCCAAGACAGGGGCCGAAGGGATACCTTTGCAAGGAACAAAACGGGCCATTTTTGTGAACGTGTCCACCACTACCCAGATGGTATCGAAGCCTTTCGACTTGGGGAGATCGGTAACGAAATCCATTGTCAATGTATGCCAGGGCCTGGGAGGTACCGGAAGCGGAAGCAACAACCCAATCGGTCGACCCCTTTGATGTTTAGCCTGAGCACATACCGCACAAGATCTGACATAACACTCCACATCGCGCTTCATAGAAGGCCACCAACACCAACGCTTGAGAAGGTCTAAAGTGCGCTCTTGTCCGGGATGGGCATTAAAGGGAGCGTCATGAGACCACTCAAGGGCAAGATTACGTGTATCAAGTGTAGGAAGGAACAGGCGTTCATGTACGAAAGGTAAACCATCAGAATATACCGGATCCCATTCTCGTAACTGGTCAGAATGATCGCTAGTCCAGGATCGAACCGAGTCTATCAGTGACAATGAGGGAGTACAGAGACAAATCACATGACTTTTTTCGAGAACAGTGTCGGGGAATGTAGGCAATTGGACCCCCCCCCGGGGAACGTGACAAGGCATCCGCCTTCCCATGTGCCGTTCCAGGACGGTGCATAATACGGAAGTCAAAGGAGGAAAAGAAAAGATGCCATCGGACCTGTCTGCTATTAATGCATTTCAGGGAGGCCAAATCCTGTAGGTTCCGATGATCGGAGTATACTGTGACAGGATACTTAGCCCCCAGAAGATGATGACGCCAAACACGGAACGCGTCCATGACCGCCAAGAGTTCTTTTTCCGTAACGGTATAATGAGACTCAGTACTGGAAAACTTACGGGAGTGGAATGCCACTGGATGTAATTTGCCGGTATTAGGACACGTTTGTGACAGCACCGCCCCGAGGGCAAAGGAAGAGGCATCTGCCTCGACTATGAACGGAAGATCCGGATTGGGATGTTGGAGTACCGGTGCGGTAGTAAAGGCGTTTTTCAGAGTCTCAAAAGCCTCCTGCTGTTCTCTCTGCCACTGATATGGTACCCGAGGACTAGTCAGGGCCGTGAGTGGGGCTACAATCGTGGAAAAGGAAGAGATGAAACGCCTATAGAAGTTGGCGAATCCTAAAAAGGCCTGCAAGGACTTGAGTGTTTGAGGTACTGGCCAATCTAAGACTGCTTTGACCTTAGACTCGTTCATGGATAACGCCCCAGGGGTGATGTGGAAACCCAAAAACTCAACAGAGGTCTTATGGAACTGACATTTCTCAGGTTTGGCAAATAAGGAATGTTTGCTTAAACGGGTTAATACTTCTCGGACGTGTTTTACATGGTCATCCAGATCACGAGAGAAGATCAGGATGTCGTCCAAATACACAACCATGTACACATCCAGGATATCCCTGAAAATGTCATTCATGAATCGTTGGAACGTGGCCGGGGCGTTACATAAGCCAAAGGGCATGACAAGATATTCGTACAATCCGTAACGAGTACAGAAAGCAGTTTTCCACTCGTCTCCCTCGCGAACGCGTACCAAATTGTATGCGCCGCGTAGATCAAGTTTGGTAAAAATGGAAGCATGTGTTAAATGATCTAAGAGTGGAGTGATTAACGGGATGGGATATCTATCCTTCTTGGTGATCGCGTTAAGACGACGATAATCCACACAAGGACGTAAATCCCCCTCCTTCTTAGGTACAAAGAAGATAGGACTTGCCGCTGGTGAAGTGGAGGGGCGGATGTGTCCTAAACGCAGGGCGTTCTGTACATATTCTTTTAACACCAGTTCCTCCGAAGGAGACAGAGAGTAGATCCTGCCCGAAGGAACGGTGGAATTAGGAAGCAATTCGATTGGGCAGTCATAAGGTCTATGTGGAGGAAGTACCTCAGACGAGCCTCGATCGAAAACTGATTCGAAAGCCAGATATTCTGGCGGGATCCCAGACACCAACCCCCCAACAGTATGGGACTGTATGACTTCTGGATCGTCAACCGTCAGTGTGAGTTGTGCTAGGGCTCCCAAGACCCGAGAGGGTGTGTCAGGGGCTTGATGGATCGGGAGACAATAATTCTGACAAATATCGGACTCAAAGAGTACAGTGCCTGCTTGCCAATTGATCAATGGATTATGTTCACGTAACCAGGGAATCCCTAGTATGATACCGAATTGAGGTGCGGTGATCAAATCAAAACTTAAGGTTTCTGTGTGTATGTCCTGTATGTTCAACAAGAGGGGTGCAGTTTGATGTCTAACAGGACCAGAAATCAATGCGGAGCCGTCTACGGCTTGGACAGGTTCCGGTCGTGTTTTTACCACTAAAGGTAGATTGAGGGAATGGGCCAAATCAATATCTATGTAATTACCAGTGGCACCAGAATCAATAATGATATTGACTGCATGTAGAAGGCCAGTAGAGGGACATAGAGTAGCCTTTACGGAGATAGGTTGAACACGAGCAAAGGTAAGAGGGGTTCCCGGAGAAGATGATGGGACACTCGACCTGGTCTCCGGTTCTAAGGTCGAGCCATCCGAAAAACCTGACTCTTCTTGGGACGTCGAGGACACTCTTTCACGAAATGTCCAGTGGTGCCACAGTAAAAGCACGCATTATCAACCCTTCTTCGTTCCCTCTCAGATGTTGTAATAGGACTGCGTACCCCTCCCACTTGCATAGGTTCTTCAGTAACGGAAACGGGAGTATTAACAAGAGGAGGAGAGGAGGAGGCCCCCGATTCAGCTCTACGCTCCGCTCGGCGTGCATCTACCTGCAGGACGAGATCAACCAATTCCTGGTACTGAGTAGGCATAGAAGGGATCACTGCTAAAGCGTCTTTCATGGTGTTACTCAACCCCCTATAAAAGACCACCGCCCGCTTATTTTCTGGCCATGATGTTTCCGCAACTAGCTGATTAAACCTGGTGATGTAATCTATCAGCGTTCTTTTGCCCTGAGTCAATTCCAACAACTCCAAATCCCTAGACTGTGCCTTGTGTCGAGTATCGAATACTCGGGACATTTCTAGGACCAACAAATCAAAGTCATAAAGAACCGGGCTATTGTTTTCTAACAGGGGATTAGCCCAAGCGGCAGCTGTTCCAGCTAAATGGGAAAGGGCGAAGGCGGCCTTAGCAGTGGACGTGGGAAAAGCCAAAGGCCTGCATAAGAAATGTAACTTGCACTGGTTAACAAAGGTTCTGTATGTCTTGGGATCACCCTGGTAACGTTCAGGAGCAGCCAGGGGGGAAGGAGTTGGGAGGACTATTGGAGTCGGGACTGGCGGTGTAGGGGAGGAGCTGCCCTCTCCAAACTCCGGGTCTGCAGGAAGGGAATGCTGAACGCTCTGTATGGTATCCAGCCTTTGGTGGATCACTGTGTTCGCGGCGGCCATATCTGCCCTTAGTATTGTAATTGCCTGAACTAAAGCAGTTATGGGTTCGTCCGTGGATCCCTGCATCGTCTAACACGACTATATGGCTTCTCAGTCTGTTCTGACTTGAGTGTCGTGTAGACCGATGAGACCTCCGTCCCCAAGTGACGCACAGGGGAACGAAATAGAAACCCGCTGTGCGACCCTTGAGGCCACAGGTGAGAGATGTCTTCCCAGATCCACGGAGCCTCTGGAACACCGATGCTGCTGTCAAGAAGGAAGGAGGTTAAGCACCAGGCAATCACAATACAGGCAGGTAAACAAAAGAATCTAAAGTGTCTTACCTATCTGGTGTAAGGGAGACCCAGGTAACCTAGTAGGGAGGTTCGAGGCTCATTAGATGCGGCGGTCCCTGGAATGGTAGAACCGCAGGTTAGCGTGGATGAAGAGTAGCCACCTGTGGGAGTCAGGGCTTGACTTGAATCCCCAGTAGGGAAAAGGCGTAGAAGATCAGCAAGGTACCAAGGGATGATCCAAAGAAAAGTCGAGGTGCAGTCCAAATATCCGGCAACAGGTAAACAGTTCCAAGCAAAAGTACCAAGGGGTGTCCGAGGGAGTCCGAGATAGAGTTCCGTGATCAAGGTAACAAGGAGCAAGTTGTAACGCCAAACAGTGTCCGAAGCCAGCTGAGAAGCAATGAGCGTTCTGTCTCTCTGAACTTTATACTGATCGCCCCTGGGTCATGTGACTTCTCTGGATCATGTGACGTCCACCAAGATCACATGGGGAACGCCATAGCGTATCACGTGACCTGCGTGAAGACGTAAGGCCGCCCTTTCTGCTATACGTTCTCCAAGGCAGTTGCCAATGCAGAAAGGGTTGCAATCGAGCCCGTACACTGGTACGGAGTTTTCGGTTCTGTGGTTTCACCGAATCACTTGAGCCTCGAAGCTTGGGAGGAGATGTTGGGGGAATGTGAGCAGTGTTCTGATGTGTCGTGGCCTGGTGTGCAGAGGATCGCCTAACACTTTCACAGTTTGAAACAGCTGCTTAGGAATATTTGCAGCAGATTGGATGGTGATGGCATAATTTGGGTGTTTCACGGCCTTGAGTGCAGTATGATAAAGGGCTAATTGTTTCTAAAAACATAAGTTCAGCAGGGTGCATAACTGATGCCCCTTCGTACGTGTGGGTCTGATGACCAGCTGATGCAAAGATAAACTTTCCAAACAAGTTAGAATGGAAGTAACTGTTGCAGTCTCAGTGGAATCAGCCCATATATTGAAATCGCCAAGAACCCAAAGGTTGTTATATGTCAAAGCTAATCCCAACATAGTGGGGGAAAATACTTTTTCAAATTCTGCCAACCTAGAGGACGAGGGGAGGGGCTATATACGATGAGAAAGTGTTCTACAAAAGATGATGTAATCGTTATTCTCCCTAGCATTGACTCCATCTTGATGTCTAACATCCAAGGCAAGAGCAGGCAAGTGAGGCTGTCCTTAAAAATAAGGGCCACTCCTCCAACAGGATGGGCCGAATTCCGATCAACATGAAGAATAGAGTACCTTGTGGGCAGGATGCAAACTATATCAGGGATGGATGTTGGCAAAAACCAGGTCTCGGGGAGACAGACCAGTTCTGGGTCATGATCCTGAATAAGGGAGAACATCTCCAGTTTGTGTGCTGACAGAAAGCACGCATTTATCAAGCAGGCGGGAAAAGTGGAATTGGGAAGGTAATCTTTTTAAGAAATAAAGTTATGCAGACAAGAAAAACACTTTGTAAATTAAAAACTCACTTTAAAATGTGTATATCCATTCTTTATTCCATTTCTTTTCCTTGTTGCCTACGGAAGATGTGTGTTTAAACCATCAAAGGAATACACTATCAGACAACTCACTGTTCACTAATTACACAGTTTGTATTATTGTGCATTCATAGGTGTCACTTGTTGGGAAGGGTGCAAGTAACTAAGACTAGCCCAAAAGTATAGTATGAATGACTGGGATGTGTCTACTTGTACTTTCAAATGTTCCTTTTTGGACCTGCCGATCTTTACCTATCTGGCCCCAGCAAGGTGCTGAAATGCAAAAGGAGTGATTACATCAATTGGCACCCTGCTGACTGATGAAGTACTATTGAATACACACCTGTGAGATGCTAAAGCCACGCTTTCTTTTTTTTTTTAAGCTTTTTTTTATTTGACTTGACAACACACCAGAGACAAAGGGAGCCAAATGGCACCCGCAGCAACAAAGCAAGCAATATACAAATTCAGGAGTATACATGAGTCAACTGAAATGGGCATGGGAATCAGGTGGTAGACAAAGTATTATCAGTAGAGACCGGGGGGACAACGTCCACAGAGCGACCATGTTACAGGGAGCAACCAGGGGAGGACGAACCAGAGTTTGATGGTGAGGCCATGAAAGACATGTAATCCCGGAGCTTCCGCCAGATGTCTCTCGGCCTCAAATGTGGGTGTTGCATTGCACTCCAGGACTCCTCAGTATCATGAGCCCATGTGATTGTCCTGAGCCACTGTGAGTAGATAGGGGCTCTAGGGCGGAGCCAACATAACAATATGCAGCGGACTGCCAACAACATGCAGAGACCAGCTAGTTTCCTGGAGTCGCGGGCCAAGTGAGGGAGGTTGTGGAAAAGGCAGTGCAATAGTGTGTTCCAATATGTCCGAGAGTGTGGAACATATGTCAGACCAAAATTGCGTCAGGCGAGGACAATGCCATAGCATATGAATGTAAGTTGCTTGTTCCGTGCCACACCGGAGACAACTGGGAGGGACGCTGCAGAACATGCAATGTAGTCTCATTGGTGTATGATGGTATCTATGTAGCACCTTGAATTGAATTAATTTAAGTTTAGTGTTATAGGACGCATTGTGGGTGCGAGCACACATTCGGGACCATCTCTCGTCAGTGAGCTCTACTCCGAGGTCCTCCTCCCATTTGTGTTTCAGCTTGGTGAAGGAGGGGGCTGCTCTAGTCTGCAGTAAGGAGTAAAGTCTCGACACCTTGCCCTTGAAGGAGTAAAAGGAACAGAGCTCCGCAACTATAGGCTCATCAGGTGGTAGGGTGGGGAAATCAGGGTATCTAGACTTGAGATTCTTCCGGAGTGAGGACTTTAGGGACAGAGGGAGATCAGGCCACTCAATAAAGTTGTCCTGGTCGTAGACATCTCGGAGTGTCAGAAAACCGGCCTCTGCCCAGCGAGATACTACCAATAGTGGAATATGTGGGACATCAAGGAAGAAGTTCCATAATTGCAGGTCCCTGTGGAATGGGTGAGGTGTGTCGACCAGTGCCCAGAGTTTGGACAGTGGTAAGGATGTGCTAGCCATGGGGTCTGCAGAATCTGAGTCAGGAGGGATCGGTTTGAGGATCAGGGAACCAATCACTCGGTCACAGACCGTTAGTTTCTCCAGCCGAACATGTGGAGGAGGATCATTGGTGTTGAACCAATGAGAGGCGAACTGAGATTGGGCTACCACCCAGTACCTGGCGAAGTCTGGGGCGCTGAACCCGCCCAATTCCTTGGGGACGGTAAGCGTAGACGATTTGAGGCAGACTGCACCCGAATGCCACAGGAAAGTGTTGCTTATACTGCGTAGCGTTTTGAAGAAAGCATCCCCAGGCCACACAGGCAGATTGGTGAATCTGTAGAGAAGTTGCGGCAAGACTACCATTTTAAGTATTTCAATTCTACCTGCTAGTGAAATGGGGAGTCTGGTCCAGTTGGAGGATTCTGTAGCCAGGTGTGTTAGGTAATTCTGGTAATTGTCCTCGCATAGTTTTGCCGTGTGACGGGAGACCACCACCCCCAGGTAAGTGATACTAGATGGAGACCAGATGAAACCACAAGTCCAAAGGGGGTTGTGTGGAGTCAGTAAGTGGGAATAAAGCAGATTTGGAACAGTTTACTTTCAAGCCAGATATGTACCCAAACCGGGCAACATCCGCCAGAATAGGGGCGAGGTTGGTGTCGGGGGAACGGATATACAGAAGGGCGTTATCGGCGTAGAGGGAGACTATATCGGATTGGCCGGCCGTGCGCAATCCCCTATGTGAGTGTGACTGGCGAACCATGTCAGTGAAGGGCTCCATGGCTATGGAGAAAATGAGCGGGGAAAAGGGGCATCCCTGTCGCGTACCTCTGGATATTTGGAAGGGAGTGGAGCACCTGTCCTCGGTTCGGACTCTGGCCGATGGAGCGGTGTAGAGTAGTCTTAACCAGGTTCGGAAGTTGGGGCCGAACTTGCACTTCTCGAGAACTCTCCATAAGTATTTCCATGAGACCGAGTCGAACGCCTTCTGCATATCCAGAGTGGCTGCTACAGCCTGCGTGGATGGGCTGATCATACTGATCACATTGAAGAGCCTTCTCAAATTCAGGGATGTGGACCTACCCGGAACAAATCCCGCCTGGTCGGGGTGGATGATGTGAGGCATGTATGGGGCTAGGCGGTTGGCCAGTAGTTTAGCGTATATTTTAACATCTCTGTTAATCAACGAGAGTGGTCGGTATGAGCCGCACTGAGTGGGGGACTTACCAGGTTTGAGGAGCACTGTTACCAGTGCCTCACGGAGAGATAGGGGGAAGTATACCTGTTACACTTCAGACTTCCCCGCGGGCATCCTTGCAAAGTACAACTTCTTTACAGGCTCCTCTATGGTCCAGGTACAAGCTACCATGGCGTCTGTACAAACGTCGACGCACTCTAGGTCACCTGACACGTCTTGTACGTGGAAGACGTACAGCAAGCCACGCCCCTCTCATGACTATAAAACCACCGTCTTCCAAGGGGCCCGTTGCTGCTAATTAGCGTTACCAGCTACACGTGTTTTCATCTGTTCTAACTATTTGCATAATATCAACACTGTCTAATATTTTGGTATTCTTTTGCAGCATTGGTATTGGCGGTGTGTGTTCTCCCCGCTCTTTTATTCAATTGACATCTCTGTCTGTTCTAACTAAAACAGCAGAGAGGTACATTGTGGAAAAGAGCCCCTCTTTGAGGAAGCCTGAGTCTTGTACTCAGGGGAGCTGGGATGGAAGGCTGAGTTTGGAATCTTATACCACCAACATCTCCAAGGTCATTATCTCTCTATCTTCGGCCTACTCGGAGTGGTGAGTAACAGAATTAGCAGCCTTAAAATGTCCACGGAGGCCAGTGATGCTTTGAATCAAATCGTGCAAATGGTCACGGATCTACGTACCGACTTGACCAATGCACAAGAAGCACTGCGCCAACGCATGGACGCCATTCAGTCTTTGGTTACCACACCAGCGTCACAGATGGCTGGTGCTGGAGCTACACCATCAGGTTCAGGGTTTCCACCTCCACAGCAGGAATCAAACCCGATCATGCTTACCACCCAGTTCCCTCTAGCCCCTCCTGAACGCTTCCTAGGCGACCCTAAACAATACCGAACCTTCATTAATCAATGCAAATTGCATTTTCTGTGTCGTCCCGCCTCATTTCCCACATCTACAACCAAAGCGGCTTTTGTTTTGTCTCATGTAGGAGGCACCGCAGCAGCATGGGCTAACCCGTTGTTGGACTCTAATAGTCATGTTCTTTACAATTGTGATGCCCTTCTTGCTATGATGAGTAAATTATTTGATACACGTTATACTACTCAAGCTACTGATTTGAAACTTTTAAAACATCGACAAGGAAACAATTCTTTATTGGTTTATTTGGCACGATTCAATCAGTTGGCAGCAGAAACTGACTGGCCTGAAGAAAAGAAGACAGCTGTCTTCTATCAAGGTCTCTCAGATGAATTAAAGGACATCCTCTCCACTGTACCTGTAGTTCCCGTGGCATTCGGGGAACTGCTAGACTTAGTCCTTCAGATTGATGCTCGCAAGTCCGAAAGACGCGGTGAAAAGAAAACAGCATTATTCAGCATGGTTTCAGCAGAGGCCTCGTCTTCGTCATCTCCTGCGCCTGAACCCATGCAGATTGGGGCGGTTAGGGGGCCACTTACCCCTGCTCAACGAGAATATCGTCGATCACACAATCTCTGCATGTATTGTGGGGCCTCAGATCACTTATTGCCCGAGTGTACCAAAAAACCTAAAAGAAAGGCGGAAAACGCCAAATCCCGACAGTAGACAGAGTCCCTATGTCGGGAAACTCACCCTTGCACTCTACATTACAGAATCCGAGTCATTTAGTCCGCCTACCAGTTACATTTTCCTTAGATCATGGTGTTTCATTTCAGACAACAGCCGTGATCGATTCAGGTGCAACAGGTAATTATTTTTACCAATGTTTTGCCGCCATGTCAAGAATACCACTGGTTCGCAAAACTATACCTGAAACAGTGAATACAGTGGATGGTTCACTTCTTGTCTCAGGAATGGTTACTCACCAAACAGTTCCACTACATATGAGTACTGATGAAGGCCATACTGAAGACATATCATTTGATATCATTAGAGCACCAGCTTACAAGGTCATTCTGGGCATTCCATGGTTGAAACTTCATAATCCTGCCATCGACTGGTCGACATCCCAGATTCAGTTTCCTTCCAATATGTGCAACACTCGATGTACTACATTACTTGGTATTACACATGATAGTCCAGTCAGGGTGCTAGTTTCGCCTAGGATGCATATAGGAGCTGTCTCTAAAAAAAATTACTTCTGTGATACCTTCTCAATATGCAGATTACGCAGATGTTTTTGACAAAGGGATGGCAGAGACTCTACCCCCACATAGAGCTTATGATTGCCCAATAGACCTAATTCCGGGAGTAAAAATACCATCCGGCAGAGTATACTCCCTCACTCTCAAAGAAGACGAAGTCCTTAAAGATTACATAGACAAGGCTTTGACCATGGGATTTATTCGTCTTTCCAAATCACCAATTTCATCACCACTTTTCTTTGTTCCTAAGAAGGATCTATGTCCTTGTATTGATTATCGTGCTTTGAATGCAGCAACCATAAAAAACCAGTATCCTCTTCCTCTGATTTCTGTCCTTCTTGATCAATTGGGTTCTTCCAAAATATTCACAAAGCTTGATCTAAGAGGAGCTTACAATCTCGTCCGCATGAGAGAGGGGGACGAATGGAAGACCGCATTTAAAACACGTTACTGTCTATTTGAGTATCTTGTCATGCCTTTTGGCTTATGTAATGCCCCAGCCACCTTTCAAGCTTTCATGAATGATCTGTTTTTCGATATTCTTGATCAATTTGTGGTTGTCTACCTGGATGACATTTTGATTTACTCTCAAAACCAGGAAGACCACGAAAAACATGTCAAGACAGTACTCCAACGTCTGAGAGAACATAGATTGTTTGTTAAAGCCGAAAAGTGCATATTTCATGCCTCAGAGGTGGAATTTCTGGGATATGACCTTACTAACAATGGTGTGCGCATGAGTCAATCCAAAATTAGTGCGATCCTGGAATGCCTGTGCCTAATTCACTCAAATCATTACAATCATTCCTGGGATTTGCAAATTTCTATAGACGCTTCATCAATGGCTTTTCTGAAATATCTGCACCACTTGCCTCTCTGACAAGTGCCAAAGTACCATTTGTATGGTCTTCAGAAGCTCGGAGAGCCTTTGATCAACTAAAATCAGCATTTACTTCCGCTCCTGTCCTCAAACATCCTGAGCTTCCTTTTTTTGTTGAAGCTGATGCTTCAGGTTATGCCATTGGGGCGGTATTGTCTCAAACCTGTCCACATTCGGGAGGGATCCATCCTGTTGCTTATTTCTCTCGTAAATTGACAGCTTACGAAAAGAATTACTCCATCACAGAACGCAAACTTTTAGCCATCAGAGACGCATTCTTGGAATGGAGGCATCATCTTTTGGGGGCCAAACACCTTGTAACTGTATACTCTGATCACCGCAGTCTGTTAGCCTTCAAATCTATGAAATGTCTTACGGCTAGACAGGCGCGGTGGCATTTATTCTTTTCACAATATCAATCACATACCGTCCTGCTAAAGCCCAAGTTCCGGCTGATACTCTCTCACGCTTACATGCGGATGGTCAGTCTCAACAGCTCGAAGTTCTTCCTCTTCTACCAAACAAGGTTGTTTGTGGTTGTTCGGTTCAACCTTCTTTGCGTTCAATCATCCTTGATTGGGTTTCAAAACATCCTAAAGAGATCATTGACCTCAATCTAGAAATCATTCAAGGTATGCCATTCATTCAAGGACGCGTCTATATTCCCTCAGGTCAAGCCAGAGAATTAGCTCTTCAGTGGTCTCACAATTCCTTGATTGCTGCACATCCAGGAAGTCAAAAAACTCTTTAAACCTTACGGTGTTGGGCTTGGTGGCCTTCCATGGTTCGTGATGTAAAGGATTACATTTTGACTTGTTCCATATGCACTCAGTGTAAAACTTCTAGAGCCAAACCAGTTGGATTGTTGCAACCTCTTCCTGTGCCGTACAAACCTTGGCAGATGCTGTCAATGGATTTCATTGTGGAACTTCCTGACGTTCAGGGCTATGACACTATTTGGGTAATCGTTGACTACTTTACTAAATATGCATTGTTCATACCTTGTTTCGGTTTGCCTGCAGCTCCAGAACTGGCTAAATTGTTCTTGACGAATGTGTTTCGTTTCTTTGGCTTACCCTCGGTTATTGTTTCCGATCGTGGCACGCAATTTACGTCACGATTCTGGACGGCTCTAACAGCTTCTTTGGGTATTGAGGACAGGTATTCCTCGGCTTACCATCCTCAAACGGATGGGCAGACTGAGAGAACTAATGCTACCATTGAACAGTATCTACGCTGTTTATGCCTTCAGTACCAACAGTCTTGGTTTACTTCTTTACCTTATGCAGAATTTGCATATAACAACTCTATGCATACATCAACTGGAGTTTCTCCTTTTTTTGCCCTGTATGGTGGTCATCCTAGGGCACTTCCACTTGATCCGGTATTACCGGCCATTAATCCTGCAGCAAAAGATTGCATCAGAGATCTCGATAAGATTCATCGGGATGTACGCTGTCATTTACTCCGAGCTCAATATCGTGCCAAGAAGTATGCCGATGTACATCGATCACCTGCTCCAGTCTATCGCAGTGGCATGAAGGTGTGGTTATTGTCCCGCAATTTGCGAATTGCAGGCAAACGCTCGCTCCTGCCCGAATTTGTGGGACCCTATGTCATTACTGACGTCATCAATCCTGTGGCAGTTAAGCTTTCTCTGCCCGCGATCTTGGCGCATACATCCAGTCTTTCACGTCTCCTTGATCAAGCCTTTCATCCAGGGGACCCGTCTGCCTACTCGTCCTTCGCCGATCTTGGTGGATGGTGAGGAGGAATATGAGGTCTCGCGTATCCTGGACTGCAGGGTGTCTAGGGGTACTTTGTTCTACCTCGTGGATTGGAAGGGGTATGGGCCTGAGGATCGTACTT
Source organism: Ambystoma mexicanum (assembly GCF_040938575.1). Lineage (NCBI taxonomy): Eukaryota > Metazoa > Chordata > Amphibia > Caudata > Ambystomatidae > Ambystoma > Ambystoma mexicanum. The sequence goes on along the minus strand of NC_090921.1, from coordinate 737,880,241 downwards.
GGGAGCCCCTCTCCAATTTGCATTGTCCGGTTCTGCTGAGGAGCTTCCATTCCCCCAGGGGGTTGCCGGTGTCTTTGGGGGAGGATGCTGTTACACTTCAGACTTCCCTGCGGGCATCCTTGCAAAGTTCAACTTCTTTACAGGCTCCTCTATGGTCCAGGTACAAGCTAGCATGGTGTCTGTACAAACGTCGACGCACTCTAGGTCACCTGACACGTCTTGTACGTGGAAGACGTACAGCAAGCCATGCCCCTCTCACGACTATAAAACCACCGTCTGTAACGCTCACCTGACTCCCACGGAGGCGCTGGTCTGGTTTGGAGTGCTGTTGCCTCTTCAATGGTTAAACGCATATGGAATGGACCGGCCCTTCGAATTTGACTTGTCTGGCTCGCAGAAATACCCTCCTGTGCGTGAAAAGGAAGTATTAGCGATCGGAGGAACAATGCTCAAACCTACCACACCCTTCCTCCCCTCCACGAGACCCTTCCGTGATTCCCCGTGAATTCTCACCTTAGGGTCTGGAAGGATGAGCTCTCCATCCAGCTTCGGTAGCTGGGGCGCGTTGAGGTCCAGTTACTTCACTGGAGCGTGGTGTGATGAGAGTTCAGAATTGCTTGAAAATCCGGTAAAATATAGTTAAAGTTCAATTGCCGGTCCAGGCTTTTAATAATAATTGTCTTTTGCTTCTTTTGCAAATGCCGAATAAAGATTCCGCGGTTGGCCGTGACACCGAAGAAGGAAGCTCAGGTGAGTCTTTTTTTCCCCATAGGGGCCGGTGTACGGCAATGCCAGAGGATTGGCGCCGACCCGAAGTGAGATGTGCAATCTCAGGTAAGTCTGTAATGAGCGTTATTATAATGTCTTTGCATTCGCTCACTAATGTTTGTGTTCTTTCCCCATAGGGGTTCGGAAATGCCAGGGATGAGGCACCGACCCGATGTGAAAAAGGAAAACCCAGCAGGTAAGTATTATGGTAGAAATTAAGGATTCCCTATTCTCTTCCCTAGCTCACCTTCATTCTTGTCTTTTTTCCTTAGGCACCGAAAAAAAAGGCCGAGGATCCTGGTGGTCGCTGATGATCGTGCCGGCGCCTGGTAAAGGTGAGTAGAATGCGGCGCTGCAGCGGGCGACGCGATGCGCCTTTTAAAATGAATGTCTTTCTTTGCAGGTTCGTTGAGGAAAAGATTCCGGGATGCAGATTCAGCAGGTAAATGTCTTCTCTCTCCTTTTCTCTTCCTTTCTCCCCTTTGCAGGTGTTCCAGGATGGTGACAGGCGTGGCTGAAGCCAGGATGCAGGAGCAGACACGGTGAGCGTCCAGCTGCTAGATGCAGAACAACGCGAAGCGTGGATTGCTGCTTGGGTGTGGCTTAAATAGCCTTCAAAGTAGTACCAGGTATGTATCCTTCCTCCAAAGGTATGTATACTTCCTCCAACCACACCCGTGTGGTTAAGTAGTCCTGAAGATAAAGTAGTCCCATTCAGGCCTCTGGATGGTCTGGATGTTGCAGCATGGTCTGCATCAGGTAAATCTTTCACCAAGCACCTTCTTACACACAAGTTCCCCTTTATGAGCCTGGCGCCAAAGGCGCCAGGACTGAATCCAAAGGGCCCCTATTTGGGGCTGCTGAGGCTTTCCCAAGTAACATGATGTCTGCCTCTGGGGGTGCTGGACCGGGTCTGGCTCCTTGGAGGTAGGCATCATGACACCGTCTTCCAAGGGGCCTGTTGCTGCTAATTAGCGTTACCAGCTACACGCGGTTTTTGTACCGTTTCCTCTTCGTGTTTCCTTACACGAATCCTTATCTGAACTCCTGGTTTTGACCCTTTGCCTGACTTTTGGATTGCCTCGTCTCATCCTTTATTCCTGTCGTGCTCATCTGGTTGCTGGACTCAGAACGTTACTGGATACGGCCTTCCTCTTTGGTGGTTCTTCCCACCCGCCGCTCTGCTCTTCAATTGCCGTCTTCTATCCGGATCATCTCAACAGCTACTCAACTATACTTGTGTACCCAGGTACATACCTATTGCCTTCCTTGGATATTGTCTTCTGTTGGATTCTGGGACATTGAGTGACTTTTCTTGTGATTGCTCTTAAGTGCACATGAACGCCCTCCTGAACTGCACCAACCCGGCACTAGTGCGTCCCTGGTGCTGTTCGGGGTTACTTACCTGTACTAACCTCCCTGTTTGTTATTTTCTCCTGTCGTTGTCTTCAGAACCCTGGACTCCTCTTACTCTACTATCTTATTTCAGGTCAGTGGTTATCAATCCTATAGCTATAGTGGAAACCGATACTGAATTAGTTCAATTCCACTCATTTGTGTTATTCTTTATTTAGATCATTCCCGGGGAAAATTCAACTCCACTCCAATATCTATATAGGTAGTTGTCACATAATTTCATCTGTTCTAACTATTTGCATAATATCAACACTGTCTAATATTTTGGTATTCTTTTGCAGCATTGGTATTGGCGGTGTGTGTTCTCCCCGCTCTTTTATTCAATTGACATCTCTGTCTGTTCTAACTAAAACAGCAGAGAGGTACATTGTGGAAAAGAGCCCCTTTTTGAGGAAGCCTGAGTCTTGTACTCAGGGGAGCTGGGATGGAAGGCTGAGTTTGGAATCTTATACCACCAACATCTCCAAGGCCATTATCTCTCTATCTTCGGCCTACTCGGAGTGGTGAGTAAAAATACCCCTATCGCACGACTCCTCCCATAGGGCTAGGAAGTGCGGGGCCAGGAGAGATTTGTATTGTTTATAAAAATCCATGGGAAGCCCCTCTGGGCCCGGAGCCTTACCTGCCGCCAGCGACTCGATGGCCTCAGTGAGTTCCTCGGAGGTGAAAGGCCTCTCCAGGAAGTTGCTGGCATCAGTGGACAAGACTGACAGGGGAAGATTCCCTAAATAGGAGTCCATTTCGGGTACCTGGGGACCATCAACTTCAGAGTACAGGGAGGTGTAAAATGACAGGAACTCCGAGTTGATATCCTGTGGGGAAGTGGCGAGGGAGCCGTCAGGCCTCACTATGGCAGGAATATTGGGAGCTCCGAGTTCACGACGCAGCAGCCTAGCCAGCATTCGGCCCGGTCGCTCTCCTTCGCCGTATTTCCTGACACACTGAGGGGAGTCCAGGAAGTTGACCTCACGCTCGGCAAGGCTACGGAAGCTGTCCAGCTCTGAGCCCAGTGCCGCCAGGGTGATTGGGGAGCGATCTTGAGCATATTGGGACTCGAGATTAGCCAGGGCTGATTCACAAGTGGCAATATCTGCACAGATTCCCACAAGGATACCGCAACCTTTGGAAATGGCGATTCCCCTCACGTACGCCTTGAAGGATTCCCAGTGGATGGCTTGCGTTGAAACAGAGTTTGCATTGATCTCAAAGAATTCTTCAATGGAGGATTCAAGTTCGGTCGCGAAGACCTGGTCGAGGAGCGAATGAGGGCTCATCCTCCACTGCCTAGTCTTATCAGCGTCCTGACCCCAGTGTAAAGAAATGAGTACCGGTGAATGGTCTGATAGCGTCCTGGGGAGGATAGCCAGGTAAGATAGGCATCTGACCAGCATGTCCGTTATGAGCCATCTGTCTATTCTAGAGTGTGAATCATGAACTGAGGAATAAAAGGAGTACATACGAGAATCAGGATTCATTAGACACTAGGCGTCCACTAGTGCTAGACAGGGAAGCATTGTAAGGACAGTATGGGCTGCTCTGGATAGCTGGCGAGGCCTAGAGCCCAATCTATCGAGGGTGACATCCAGTATTGTGTTAAAATCGCCTCCCCACAGAATCGGGATAAGGGGGTAGCCTTCCAGGAGAGAGGCTAGGTGTAGGTAGAAGTCAGGATCGTCGACATTGGGGCCATATATGTTCAAGATGGCTACTTCCTGGTGTTGCAGATTGCCAATAATCAATACATATATGCCAAGAGGATCTATATGCGAGTGGTGACATGTGAATTTCAGGCTCTTGTGTATTAAATTAAGAGTGCCACGGCTTTGAGTGGAATAGTTGGTATAGTACCTGTGGGGTCCCCATTGCTTAGCGAATCGTGCACATTGCTCAGAGCGGGCATGGGTTTCTTGTAAGCATAGAATTTTAACCCCGTGGCGTTCAGCATGCAGCTGTATCTGCCGCATCTTTTTGTGATTCCCCAGCCCCCGGATGTTCCAGCTCATAAAGGTCAGGTCGGCATTAGCCATTCGTGTAAGGATATTGTTTGTATATCTGCGAAGGTGTTACCAGCGAAAGAGAGTTGGTCGGTCTGGATGCACGTGACCCCCTGTCTACGTGTTCAAGATGTACTGCTATGGTGCATGCGGCACCTCTGGCGGCTGTCAAGACTCTTTTAACCATAACGTCCCATCCTCCCGCCCCCTCCCACATCCCTCCCCCAATCAGAGGGACAAAACCCGAACAGAACCATAACAACCACAAACTTCTAGGCATCTACGCCTGGGGGTCTGTTAGCGGCCGGGCGATGGCGCACCGGACTGGGGAGAGTGTGAGGAGATTAGGCAATACAACAGCATTAACCAACATATTAGATATAAACACGAGGTGCAGAGGGGCCATGGCAGGGAGGAAGAGGGTAAGTTGAGATAACGGAATGCAGCCATGGGCCCTGGAGCACCCCCTCGGGAATGCGATGTGAGCCCAGAGTGGGCGAGAGCGAGCCCAGGCTCCTGGGATCCGAGTGCCGGGGGCCCGGGAGGGGATATAGGATAGTCAACCAACTGGGGATTTATCAGGACATCGTATGTCTCTCAGCAAATGTACTGTGTGACGAACTGCGCCACGTCTGCAAAGGATTGATGGAGCAACAAGAACAAAACCAGCAACTACCGGCCTTCATCTGAAGAGTGGCCATCCTAGAGGGGCTCGCCAGCGGCAGACCCATATATGGCATGGGTACGACAACAACACGGTGGGCGCGGCACTCATAGTAACGAAGAGTGGATCAACCCGGAAAGTGTTCGTCTATACATTTCGAGGCCTCTTCTGGAATAGTGAAGAAGAATGTTTGGTTGGAATGTTCAACCCTGAGCTTTGCGGGAAAGAGCATGGAGTATTTGACTCCTAAGTCTCGAAGTCTCTTTTTTACCCCCAGGAAGGTCTTACGCTCTTGTTGCACCGCAACAGAGAAATCCGGGTACAGGTGAATCCTCACCGACCCCAGGCGTAGCTCCCCCTTGGCCCTGGCCGCTCGCAGAAGGGCATCTCGGTCCCGGAAATTTAGGATCCTGGCAATGATGGGACGTGGTGGTGCCCCGGGCCTGGTCTTGCGGTCAGGGAGCAGTGTGCCCTTTCAACTGCTAATTGTGCAGAGAGCTTCGGGTTGTCAAGGAGTGTTAAAAGGATGCGTTCCACATAATCCTCCATGGGCTCCTTGATGTTGTCCTCGGGTATGCCGACAATGCGGAGGTAATTCCGCCTAGAGCGAGATTCAAGGTCGTAATTTTTCTTCTCCACCGCCGAAACCCGAATGGTGAGAGTGGTCACTGCTGCACGGAGGGAACCCAGGGCATCCTCAGTAGTGCCAACTCTTGTTTCGATTTCGGCAACCCGGCTGTCTGTTCTTTCGATATGGGCTTTTATAGATGATATGGTGCCATTCATATCGTCCAATTTAGTATGCAGCGTGGTGAAGCCTTCGCGCATGTACTCCAGCATTTTCTGCGAGTCATCATGGGTCGTGGATATCGATGCGCTAGGTGATTCCTCTGAGGGCTCGGCTGGTGGTCTGGAGGGTGTCTTACTAAACATGTTTAATGAGCTTTGCTTCTTTCCAGCCACAGCGCCTTTAGTCATGTTGACGGCTAGAATATGGTTCCAGGGATCCCCGTAGTAATAGTGATCAGGGATATCGGGTTCCATGACGATGAATGCCCTGGGAGGGGCAGATACAAGGATGGTGATGAGGTACACTGGGTGTAGCGTTGGGGTGGCCTCACACAGTCAATTAAGGCCCCCGGTACAACACACGTGGCCGTGGGGGAGCCACGTTACGCTGGTGCCACAGGGCCGCTGCTCCACCAGAGCGGTATAGAAGGAAGAAGGAAGAGGCTCGGAGCAATGCCTGCGGAGGTTCATAAGGGTCGGGGAAGTGTGGCAGAAGGTAAAGTCAACTCAGTAGCTGAGGGCAGTCGTGAGCAGGGTGATACTGGTGGAGAAGAAGGACTCCTCCTCCCGGAGGGAGCGGGGGATTACTCGAGTAGTGCAGCGCAACAGGAGAACTGCAGGGTTGGCCGGCAGGTTAACCAGGGAGAGTGAGGCAGCGGGATCCCAGAGGATACTGGCTATTCAGGCTATCACAATAAGTTACAGTGGCTGGCGAGTGCCCACAAAGCAGCCTGTTGCATCCCAGAGCAGTGGCAAGGGAAAGGAAGTCAGAATGCCGCTAGCACAAAGGATGGAGGTGTGTGCTGGGGTGTTTTTTCAGTGTGCCATCCAACGCAGGCCAGAGAGCCCCCAGCGAGTGATCAGGGGGGGAACGGGCCCCCAGGAGAAGAGGCAAAGGTGCCGCGTGTCCCAGGCACGACCACGGCAGGTACCCAAAAGGTCCACAGGAGGAGGGCAACACCGCTGTGGTCTTTGTCTTAGGGGGCCCACAGCGCCAGCTGAGGCACCGCGGTCTCAGGAGTCCCACCTGTCCCCCCGCACCCTCTACCTTGTAGTGTGCTCGGTCCGGTGGTCTTGAAAAGGGGGCAGCAGGGGGGGAAGCCCGACGGAGCGCAGGCGGGGGGGTCCACAGCAATGGCCCAGCTCCACACGGTGCGCGGTCAAGTGGCGTGGGGAGCCGGCTCCCCTGGATGTCGTCGCGGTAGGTGGAGAAGGCAGCCGCAGTTCAGGAGAGGGGCCAAAAGCCCAAGGCAGTCCGCAGAAGAGTGGCGGCGCAGGGCAATCCCACAGGGCACCGCCGCCCGGTGCGCTCAGGGGGCTCGACGCCCCTCCCCCAGCAGCCCACAGCGCCGCGCCCTCAGGTGGTTGGGAGAGCCGCGGTCCCCGGAGCCCCGAAGCGGGGAGAGCCAGGCGCCAGTAGCCTCAGAACAACGGGAGGCACAGCTCAGTGCTCAGGGTTCGTTTCAGAGTGTAGCGGAAAGGTCCCCGGTGCAGTGCCGTCGGTGCTAGCAGGATCAGATGCCGTGGAAGGGATGCAAGCGAGGTTTAGCTGCTCTCCCCGTCCGGAGCAAAACACTTAGGTGGCCATCTTGTTTCAGCGCAACAGCGCCCCCTAAAGCCACGCTTTCAACATGTGGTAATGAGTAAGGATGAGGCCTTTGAAATCATTAATAGATGTTATTTTTCTTTCTTTTTTGGGTGGGGTATGTTTGTGATGTTTTTCGGGCATGGTAAAAGTCAGCAGACAAAAATATATAGGGAATACTGAGACCTCCATGGTTCTCACTGACCGTATAGGGAAGGGATAGTACCAATTTTCAGATATTTAATTGGCATGTGCATGTTTATTTTGCTTATTTGTTTCACTTGTATATCCATTTGGTCCATAGTTGCTAAATTGTAATTTGGTATCGCATTTTCTTTATTACACAAATATCCCTCTTTTATAATTCTAATGTTGGAAGGAATATTTCTGCAGCCACAACATTTGTTTTAAAAAATATAGCCACGTTCTTTAGTAACATCCGTCACTTTTACTCAATTCAAAGGGCCTCATATTGGCAACATGAGAAAGTTGGACGGAAGGAATTGTAACCTATGTTTCAATATCACAAGCACATGTCTGCCGCAGGTACTCTTCCCACTGAGCCATCGTACTTCCATTATATTATAACATTGGCTGGCAGGCTGACTACAGTTCTTTGATGCAGGCACACTACCTCCTGAGCTATTTAACTTGAGGTTTGGAACTTTTGGGATCTCTGCAACAGCTACATTAATCCACTTAATTATATCATTTGGATTGGGAATTAATGGGGCCTCATTACACGGTAGGTGCTAAAAAATGTGATTTACCGTCATGGCGCTATTAGCGTGTCCGCCATCGTAGGAGACCGCTAATAGCGTTCCATTACGAGTTAGCGGACACGCGCATAGGGCCATGCCGGTAAATGACCCTACCGCCATGGCGGAAAAGCACCTTACCGGCTCCGACCAAAGTGCTGATAGCACCTCCGCCCTCATGCTGCACGCTATTAGCGGTCACCGCTGTTAGCGGTCACTGCTATTAGCGGTCACCGTAAAACACCGGAACCGGAAATAGCGTCATCGCACCGGAACGGGAAAGAGCCCGGCGGCCATCTTTAAAAACACAATCCATTGCCATCCCCTGCACTCAGGACCTGCAGCAACACCACGACTGGCAAAACCACATCCCAGAAGAACAAACAATGCCCAAGGCCCTAAAGAAAGCCGATGCGCGCCAGCGCAAAGAACGCTTCTCAAACGAGGAATTGAAAATGCTGGCAGACACCCTGGCTGCAAATGCAGACGTAGTGTTCGCTAGCGACATGCGGCGCCCGGCACTCCTGAGAAAAAAGGAAATCTGGGCTGAGGTGGCGCAGAAAGTCAGTGCGGTGGGCTCCACCCCCCGCACCGTAAAGGACGTGCGCAAGCGGTGGGATGATCTGCGCCTCCGTGTACGCAGCATTTTATCGGCCAACAGGAATCTGGCCATGGGCACAGGAGGCGGAGGTGGATCCCCGATGAAGATGCAGGAGTGGGAGGAGACATGTGCCAGCACCATTGGCATAGAATCCATCGAGGGAGTGGGCCGAATGGAGTGTGGTGTGGCAACAACGTCAGACGGAGGTGAGTGACCACGCAAGACACAGCAATGCCAAGCATGAGTCCCTCCCCCAAATGTGAATTGGGAATCAGCTAATGGATGGGGTCATCACACACACATGTACACAACCCTGCATATATGCCCTGCACATCCCCACACAACCACATGCATGCAGCACCTCACACACGTGTCACCCTGACACATGTCCGGATGACCCACCCATCTGGCCAACAACCTGCAGGCCCAAAGTAGATGTCCAAATCCAAAGAACTGCAGCAACAACAACATATGCATGATGCACGTTGACCCATCACTGATGTTATCCCTGTCTTGCTCCCCCACAGGGTCACAATCTGACAGTGAGGAGCTGGACTCTGCAACGCAGGCCCCACCACCCAAAAAGCAGGCCAAGGGAAAGGATGCAGGCACCAGGCCCAGTACATCGAGGGGCACTGGGATATCTGGAGTGGCCCAGCGTTCAAAAGCCACCCACGCAACGACCACACCAAGGGTCGAAATGCCATCCGACACTGTGGCAGCACCCCCACCACCCACCCCCACCACTCAGGAGCCAGTGCCAGAAGGCACGCCGTCTGCAGCCAATAGCTCCGTTGGGGAAGCAGCAGCCACGGCACCTATGAGTGATGTGGACGACCCATGTCCAACACCGGAAGGGCAGCGTACACCCAGCCCCCAGCTGTCCCCACTCCACAGCCCATGCAACACATCCAATGGCAGCATCCATGAGGTGCATGCCGGAGATGCAATGGATGGGTCATTCAGTCCCGTGGCGAGCTCACCTGATGTCGGCCACATGCAGCAAGCTGCGCCGAGGAGTAACAGGGGCAGGGCCGCAGACGACACCATGAGCCTGATACGCCAGCGCCAGGAGGAGCTCAATGCCCTGGTTGCCCGGCAAGTGAGCGAGGCTGCCTCGACCAGGGAGGAGATCCGGGTGTTGTCAAGGGACATGAAAGCTGCCATGGACAGCAACACGACGCGCCTGTGTGACGAGATGGCCGCTGTGAGGCAGGTCCTAACGCGCATTGCTGAGGCGGTGGAGAGCATGCGTCACTCACAGGGAGCAGATCAACCAGCCACGCCCTCGTCTACTAGCTCCGACCAGACAACCATCCTGCGCAGGTCCAGCCGGTCCTTGCGGCGGTCAGACTCACAACCCCCCAATGGTGGTAGTGGAGGAGGGAAGTAGGGCCAGCCTGTCCCTGTTGACATTTGGGAACTAATGCAGCACTGATGTACACACCATGTTCGGTGGAGTTGTGGGGGGAGGGGGGTGAGGGTGTTCGGTGGAGTTGTGGGGGGAGGGGGGTGAGGGTGTTTGGGGGAGTTGTGGGGGGAGGGGGGTGAGGGTTGTTGGGGTGGAGGGTACATGCACGTTTGAATGTCATAATGCTCAATACACACGTAATGGCATGGATAATCACATGACTGGACATTGATAATTGTGTATGTGTGCTTTATTGTTGAAGGGTGCACTGTGATTATGTCCTCCATACACCCCGTGCCCTGAGCTGAACACCAATTGCACCCTCCTAATCCATGTGCATCAGAAACAATGGTCTATCAGGTGCTGCCGCACAGCACGTCCCTCATGGGCATCGCCACCTGCATGACCTGCAGCCCCCTCTCCTCCATCCTCATCCCCGTCATCATCCTCAGACGGTGGTCGCAGTTCTATGTCAGGGGGCATTGGCACATTCCGTCTGATACACATATTGTGAAGCATGACACATGCCATGGTGATCTTGGCCACCTTCTCATGCCCGTACAGGAGTGCCCCGCCCGACCTGCTGAGGCACCGGAAGCGTTCCTTCAATAGGCCGAATGTCTGCTCGATCACCACGCGGGTACGGGTGTGTGCATGATTGTAGTCCTCTTCGTGCCTGTTCTGTGGGTTCCGCACAGGGGTAAGGAGCCACCTCTTCAGGGGATAACCTGCATCACCTGCATGGGTGCAACAATGGGTATGTGTAAGTGTCTACATAATGTGGAGCGTGCACATATCACACAAACAAACATTGCATATTCAACGACATCCACTGATCCAAGCACGCATGGCAATCAGGGTAACTGCAATGTGGGAAGGTGAGGTGGTCCTTGCAAGTGGACATGCACCATGCATGCATACAGCAGGGATTGCCATGTCCCGCCAGAGTTTAAGTGATTTGTGTTTCCTGGCCCTGGCAACGTTAGTGCCACACTGCTAGTACACTGCCATTCCTTAGTTGATGTCCCCATGCTGTTTGATGGCAATTCTGTGGTGGGGTACGGGTGTGCCTCACCACAATGGCTACAGGGGATCCATTTGTATGCACTCATGTGCGCGGACCATTTCTGATGTTGTTCAGCGTACATTTCAGTTGTGATTTTGATATGCATGTTGCTGATTTGTGTAATGGGGGAATGGTGTGTTGTGCGGTGTGCATGTTGTTTGGAATGGCCTGTTTGGCGTAATGGATTGATATGTTTGCCGTGGCACTCACTTCCGGCATGTGGTTTTGTCTCTGGTCCATTGTGGGCTGCCTCACTGTACAGTGATGCAAATATGTATGTCCATTCTTCTCATGACACAAGTTCACGCCCAGTTGGAGTATGCATCTCCCCCCCCCCATTCACGGCCAGTTGGAGTATGCATCTCCCCCCCCCCATTCACGCCCAGTTGGAGTATGCATCACCCCCCCCACTCACAATCCACATCACACTGACATGTGGTCGGCCTGCTACTCACCAAGTAGCCACGAACGTTGTCCAGCATGTCGCTCCATGTATCGTGGTATTGTCGAGTTCCGCAGGACCATTGCATCATGGGTTGAACCGGGATATCGGGCACAGCAATGTGTGATGATCTTATTGGAGTCACATACCATTTGGACGTTGATGGAGTGGTATTGCTTTCTGTTACGGTACACTACCTCATTGGCATGTGGGACCAGCAGTTCTACATGGGTACAGTCGATGGCCCCGATGCAACTTGGGATGCCTGCCAGTGAATGGAAGCCAACTTTGGTGTTGGAGATCTCCTGGGCAGTCCGTGGCATGTATATGTGTTGACTTGTGTGCTGCAGGAGGGCATCGAGCACCTGGTTCAGTGTGCGTGAGAATACTGGTTGTGATATGCCATGCATCTGACCTACCGTATGCTGGTAGGTGCCTGTGGCCAAGAAGTGGAGCACTGTTACTACCTTCAGTAGAGGGGGGATGGCAGTACGGATGTCAATGAGACTCACAATGTCGTTGTATATCATGTCTACTATGGTGGTGATGGTATCCCAGTCCAGACGGTACAGGGTGTGTATCTGCTCAGGGGTTAGGTTGACTGGACTGGCTCTGATCCTGGGAATTGGTGGCTGCCTCTGTGGTATCACTAGGTGCACTGGTGGTGCTTGCTGCGCCTGTCTTGCCCTCCTCCTCCTCCTCCTGCGTCTCCTCTGTGCTGCCTGTTGTTGTAGCTGCTGCACAGCAATCATGTCCTCTAGCCCATGTAATGCTGCTAGTATTGCATCCATCTTGGTGTGGGAATGGGTGTGGGGAGGGGTGTGGTGTGCTCTTTTGTGCTGCCAGTCTCCATTGCCTCCACCTGTGCTGATTTTGTCCACCTGTGGCAGGTGGGAACTCTGCTGTGCTCTTTTAACGTGTGGTTCGCGATGCCGGTATTAGCGCCTTGCCGGTAAGGGTTCTTTGGGTCTACTACATGCCGGTATTGCCATGTACGCATGGCTCGTGATGCCGTGATATTAGCGCTATGCCGCTATTTCCGGTCTGAGGGGCCGCGCGCTCACGGACTTGCCGCTAATAGTGCCACCGTACTTTGCGGTGCCGCTAATAGCGGTATGTCCGGTTCGTGATTGGGGAGGGGATTTACCGATACCGGTAATCCCTTACCGGTAACGGTATGTCCCTACCGCCTACCGTGTAATGAGGCCCATGGTCTTGGAAACTGTAACTTTCAAATTTCTCACACATGTCCTCTGCAAATCAATAAGCTCCTAAAGAAATACAATTTTCCAATAAAAACTTCTTCAAACTATTGTTCCAGCTCAATGTTTTTCAACTGCAAAATACAGCAGAGACCAACGATACATTCACAATATTGAGAGATTTGGTTCAGCTGTCCCCTCCCCCAGCAAACAACCATATGAAAGACTGTCTGTCCAGAACATGAAGGGCAGGGACTTGTACTTTAAAACCTCTACTCTGCTTGTACTCAATCAAAAAAGTAGCAGCAGTATTTGTTTAACCCCTTAAGTGCGGAGGACAAGCTATCTCGTCCCCCGCACAACGTTCACAATGCAGAGGACAAGATAGCTCGTCCTCAGTACTACTCACCTCTGGGTGGGCAACATGCCCCCCCCCGCTGCTGCGCTGCTCTCTCTGACCCCCAGGCTGTGAAGGGGAAGACCCCCCCCCTTCAGTGCCTGGGGGTCGGGTGCTGTTGTGATGACGTCAGCGCACTCTATGTACGCCAACGTCATCAGGAGGTGAAGCCTTCAGCATTTAAATTTCGCACACACGCTTTTGCGTGCTGCAAGGTCACTTTCTGCCTGATTTCGTTGAGTGAGGGCTCGTTGGAAAGGGGAGACTCTTCCCCCTTTCCAACAAGCCCTCACTTAAGGAGATTGATCCTCGACTAACAATGACCACAAGAGCATCAGGACATTGATTTTGGGGGTGCCCACCCCTCCCCCACCAGGCCAAACTGGCCACCACCAAAGAAAATGGCACATTATTTTGCCTACTTTGGGGCAGATGGGTGCTGTTTTGCACCCATTTGCCCCCAAGGAATGCAAAAAAAGCAAAAAAAACATTTGCCAAAAAGGCACACTTGGGGGCATTAGGGAGCTGGCCCTGTGCCTGTGGCCCAGCCCCCCTAGAAATCCTTCCATGGAGGGGCATATTCTTGCTTCTTTCCTGGGGGGAAAAATCGAGCTGCTGAACCCATTTTGCCACCCCAGGGAAGCAGCAAGGACCACAAGGCCACCAGGGATATCATCTTGGGCTGGGGGGCCAGGGCAGCAGGAGGGGTAAGGCCCAGGCCAATTAGCCCCCACCCCCAGAAAATGCCAACCAGATGGCATAATGTTGTTTTGCCTACTTTGGGGGCAAATTGGTGCAGTGGTGCACCGATTTTCCCCCAACGAACACACAACAACATTACACACCACATATAGTTCAACGCTTGTGGGTGTCAGGGGGCTGGCCCCGTGCCTGTGGGCCAACCCCCTAAGTGTCCCCCCCCACCCCCCAATGATAGGCAGACCCTTGCTGCTTCCCTGCGGGTACAAAACTGTGGTCCTGGCCCCATTTTGCCACCCCTGGGAAGCAGCAAGGACCACTAGGCGATATGATCTTTGGGATGGGCTCTCTGGGTGAGCTCTCTGGGTGGGCATCCCCAGGCCAATCCACCCCAAACCCTCACCCCCAGAAAATGCCAACACAATGGCAAAATATTGTTTTTCCTTCTTTGGAGGCAAATTAGTGCTGTTCTGCACCCATTTGCCCCCAAGGAAGGCAAAACAACATTGGGCAATTTTGCCAGAAGCACATTTGGGGACATGAGAAGGCTGGCTCCATGCTGGTAGGGGCCCTTTGCGCCCAGATCAGTGCACCCACACATGTGAGGTACCGTTTTTGTTGGGACACCTGTAGGAATGTGGGACGGTAGGTCACGTGTTGTTGCCAGTATGCTCCATTCCTGGTGGCAAATGCCTGAAAATTGAGTTTTTTCCCTACGTTTTGGATTTGCTGGGCCTTGTGGGTAATAAAATCTAAGGCGATTCATGTAAGTCAGACCTCTTTGGATTCCCACGGGTGTCTTCTTTTCAGAAATGTATGGGTTCCATGTTTTCCTTGGTGGCTGCGACACCCCAGGCACAAATCTGTAGGTTATCCACAAAGCCAAATCCAGTTTTCCCAGGGCGTTTGATGTACCAGTGGTTTAGCCTTTTCCCTTTGCGCCCAGGTCAGTGCACCGACACATGTGAGGTACCATTTTTATTGGGACACCAGTGGGAATGTGGCATGGTAGGACATTTGTTGTTTTCTCTTGGTTTTGATAACGTTTTCATATGTTTACTACTGCACTTTGTTACACAACAATTTAATTTCCAAAATGTGACCTTGTTAAGAAGTCAGCCGGAGACAAACAAGGTTTTTCTTTCAAAACTGTTTATTTTCACAACTAACACTTGAATGCAGACAAACTGATGACGGTCCCTTTCACCTCACCGGCATTGGCGCTGCGACCTGCTTTACTGGCAATTCAGCGGTTATGCTTTTATAAGTCCCAAATAGTCTCTTATCTTTCCCCGGTGCGTATAGGCTTTCACCCCCAACCTGCTCGCCTGACGGGTAAACGAAATAAAATAAAATAGCAATCGTCCACAATTCACACCTCGTAATACTTTTCCTCCGGGTGCCGTTTTTCTTCTCTGGAATGCTGTCTTGAGCCTCGGACCAGGTACGGCGTCAATCTGTGGGTTTTCCGCCTCTTCCTTGTAAGCCCACTCGTACTCTCCAATGGTCTCACTCCAATCGGGTGCGGCGCCCATCGCCACGCGCTGTTCCTGCAAGAGAAGACCCCATCTGAGTCTCTTGGAGTTGCTTTTAACCCTTGCCCTGCTTCTCCCCCGTAATCAGCCTCGGGTGTTCCCAGCAACGGTTTTATCACATCTGACACTGATTCCCCATCTCCTCCCTGCGCCGCCCGCTGTGGGTTAACCCTGTATTCGTGTCTGTTCTGGTGGGTCTGATACGATAAGGAAACCCTGTTTTCCCTTTCCTTAGTTTCCTTTCTTTTCCCATCGGTGGGCCCCCTCCCTGATGCGGTATTCCGTGTGGCATTCTGGGATCTGGCTGATCTCTTCTGGATCCTTTCTCCCATGATCCAGGGCGGCCGCTACTGCTTCCACATCACAGACCTACATTTAGTTGCTGTTTTAGGCACTGTATGCTTTTGTGACCTGCGCAAGTCACCTATCCTTCAAAGGTCTGCTTGTGCTCTTGCAAAAAATGTATGCTTGGGGGGGTGGCTTGAGGCGCTGGCAATGCGTCCCGCCTCGTTAAGAGCTCAGTGGGGACGCCCGGCTTTGAGCCACTATAAGCCTGTGATAACAGCTTGGAAAAGTCACAGAGACATCTAGACGGCTGGCGGAACCCCCCTGGAGCAGCTAGCAAGGATCTGGGGGAAATTCAGAGGGCAGAGACCATAACTCTCCGCTCCCAAAACAGGGCTGGGGAGATGCTTGTGGCCAATATGGCGACACCCTGAAGAGGCCGGGAGCGGGGGAGGAGGAGCTGGCCATCTCTCTGCGGCGACACCCACTCTGCAGCCAACAGACCCTGTGGTAACCAGCAGCAGAGGGTCCCGGAGCCCACACCCGATCACCAGAGTTTGAGATCCTGACCCGAGGCAACTCGCGGTCGCAAAGCTGTCAGCACCCCTGACGCTACCTGGAAAACTCTGGCGGACCCAGCACACAACTCCCCGGGTGCGACAGCTGAGGAGTGAAGAGCACTAGCGAGCTGACGGAAGCCTCGCTGAAGGGGAGAACCCCTGCCGCGCTGTAGTGGGGTCCAGAGACGCCCTGGCCGTCCACAAAGCAGGGACGCAGGGAAAGAAAGGTGGACTCTAGCCCACACCACAGCCGTAACAGCCATCCGCAGCAGCTGGGACCCCCGGCGGGGAACCTGCAGGCGAGCGGGACCATAGCACAGTGCTCTGTGCGCACCGGCTCACTGACAGAAGCCTCACTGGAGGGGAGGACCCCTGCTGCATCACTGCAGGGGCCAGATTCTCCCAGATCGCCCACATAGTCGGGGCTCTGGGAGTGAGGAGAGAATACCAGCCTGCGCCATTTGTACCATAGTAACCTGTTGCAGCTGGGGCCTGCAGGCCGGGTCTAACCCCCCCCTCTCTTCGCGTGGGACAATGAGGAAGCAGCAGCACCAGCAAGACCTCAGTACAGCCCTGACCCGCATGCCATCTGAGATTCAAGGGGTGAGGAGGAGGACAAGACAACACAGCACCACCGGTAAGGGCTAAAGGAGCAGCAGCGGTGGCCCGGGGCTCTCCCAGACACCCCACCCCGACCAGTATGCGCAGGCCTTGCATATTATAATAGAGGCCCATACTGCAGGGGAAGCCAGCAAAGGACCCACACATAAAAGGCCCCTCACACGGCCAGCAAAAGGTACCAATAGCTGGGTTTACCTCCCATCTACAGCATTTAGTGCCAGTTCAGCACTCTCTGCACAACCACGCTGGGGGACACGCAGCTCTCATCCCGCTCACTCACATAGACTCTCCCCCCATGGACCAAGCGGCCCCAACTCTCTGGGAGGGAAGACATCGATCCCATTGCATGGGCATACGACCCATGAGCTCCACGAAACCACCACAAGATCCAGGCTATATCAAATGGCCTAAAAGCACTAGGACACTAACTGGAAACTGGTAACCCTGCACCTCCCGAGCCTTTGGCCATCGGGCTCTTATTCCTACCCTAAGATGGCCAAGCACAAGCCCCCGAAATCAGCGGACATAACCTGCATGCTACACCTTCAGAAGAAACCCAGGAAAGCGGACCCAAACCACATCCAGTCCATGTCACCTGAAAGATCCCAGGGCCAATGGGCCACGAAAGACGATCTTCAAACCCTTTTAGCAGACATTAAAATGGAGTTCCGCAACTGCATGACAGAGTTTGCGACCAAAATAGAGGGGCTAGACAACCGAATGGAAGAGGTGGAACACAGGGTCGGCAAAACAGAGGATCAGGTCCTAAAACACTCAACGCAAATTACTGAACTGCAGCAGAAACTCCAAACCCTAGAAGAAAACAACGAGAGCATGCACCGAAAGCAGGAGGACTTGGAAAACAGGGCTCACAGAAATAACATCCGCATTAGAGGGGTTCCCACCTCAGCATCAGATCAAGCCCTGCCTACTTACATTAGTGATCTCTTCCAAACCTTCCTCCCCGACTGCGATAAATCGCTACTTATGCTGGATCGCACTCATAGACTGCGAAGCCGAAGAGGCTCTCCCACAACAGTGATCACCAGGGTCCATTTCTTTTCTACAAAGCAGGAAATCATGTCTGCGAGTCACACGCAGGGGGACCTGACATACTAAGGGGCCTCTATACAAATCTTTCAAGATCTGGCAACCACTACAGTCCAGCGACGAAGGGCCCTGAGGCCGCTGACTATCTTCCTCCAGGATCAAAAAATCAAATACCAGTGGCTCTTCCCGGCTACTCTTCTATTCTCGTTCAAAGGACAGACACGTATAATCCACTCCCTCGAGGAGGCGGGAGGGGAACCATCGGTGCCAGACGAAGACTTGACAAACCCGTCCCCAGATAAAGTACAAATCTCAACCCCAAAATCGCAGCTAAATCATTGGATGGAGGTCCCCGGGGTGGGGGGAGCCGCTGGCCACCTAAAACAAGTATGAAGCAAGCTAGTGTCCGTGCCGGGACACACACTCTCGGCGCCCGGGCGTCCCACGATATGCCCCAGCGAGTGAATGGACACACAGTCCGGCACAAGGCCCACTGGACCTAGTTTGGTTTAGTTTTGGTTTTCGACTTTTTTGGTTGGGCACCTCCGATTGGTGGGCCACGTTAGGACCCGAATTAGATAAAGTTAAAACCTGGTTGCAGCGGAACAGAATCCACAGCCCAGCACTAGAAGACAACCCCCCCACTGGCAGCTCCCCCCACCTGACAGCTGAAGGAGACCAGCAAGATGCCCCCCACCACACATGCAGCTGCGCTAGATCTCACTGAATGTTAGAGGCTTGAACTCCCCCACAAAAACGCAAATCCACCCTCAGGCGCATGAAGGACCTCCAGGGCACTTGCTTTCAGAGGACTTCCCACGGCTGCATGATCGTGCATTCCCAATACAATACCTGGCATCTGGGAACAGTAAGAGAGGGGGCACCGTGATTTTATTAGCGAAAGGAACTCCTCTTAAGGAAAAAGAGGTCCTGCGGAACCCAGAAGGCAGATACATTGCAATAAAAGGCGACCTCTACGACCAGCTACACACGCTAATTGCCATCTACGCCCCCAACGCGGGCCAGGAAGCCTTCTACACAGAACTGGAATCAGCGCTCCTCCCCTTTATCGAGGGCCAAGTGGTCATAGGAGGGGACTTTAATGAGGTCACAAACCCCTTGATGGACACATCTGGCACCCCTGAGCCTAGAGATTTCAAAATTGAACTAAGCCTCTGCCACCTATTTAAGATCCTGGGGGTCGTACACACCTGGAGGGTCCTCCATCCGGAAACCACAGACTTCTCATTCTCCTTGCACCTCCACCGCTCCTCTACACAGATAGACCTGATATTGGCCAGCCCACAATTGCTTTGGTTTACCGATGAAGTAGAGATAGGCACAAGGGTCCTGTCCGACCACGCCCCAATACTGCTGACTGTCAAGATCTTCGACCCCAACCCCCCAGAGAAACCTTGATGGGCCCTCTATGAACCAATGCTGCACGATATGTCAATGCGAAATGCCACAACCAAAGCAATTCACAACTACTTCAAAGAGAACCCTCAGACCTCACCTCCACAGCGACAAGATGGGAAGACATGAAAGCAGTGATCAGGGGGGAACTAATTGCTCAGACAGTGGCATATAAGAAAAGACGTGCCAAGAGGAAGGAGCAGTTGGAAAAGGAGGTTGAAAAGGCAGAGAAATTCCATAAGAAGAAATGGTCACCTGGGGCAGCCAAGCTTCTGAGACTGGCTCGCACGAAACTGGAGGCTCACTACGCAGAGGATACTGCCCAGATCCTGATCAGAACCAAACAAAGCTATTATGCGAACAGTAATAAAGCGAACATATTTTTGGTCAGCAAATTTGAGAAAACCCATTGGCGAAACTTCATCACTGCACTAAGGGGCCCGGAAGGCACAATCCTTTATGGGGAAGAGGCAAAATTAAAGACGGCCACATCTCATCTTGTCGACACGCTGACAACCTCCCCCCCCATTCGCAATCGCAACAAGAACATTTTGTAGTATTCGCCAAACTCCCACGCTTATCGGAAGCAGATAGGTCTTCTTTGGAAGGCCCTATTACAGCTGAAGAGCTCAAGGAAGTGCTCAAAACCCTGCAACCAAGGGCCTCAGTCTCCAATGGCTTCCCACCAAAATTCTTCAAACTTTTCCGCCGCCTCCTGCTGGGCCCGATGACAGATCTTTTCAGCTAGTTCCGAGACACAGGCACCATTACTCCATCTATGCATGAGTCCACCACGATCATGCTCCTGAAACCCGGAAAAGACACAAACGAGTGTTCATCATACAGGCCTATATCTCTACTCAACGTAGATGCAAGCGTTTACTCGAACGTGCTGGCGAACAGGCTGGCACGGGTCTTGCCAACCATCATAGACCTGGACCAAACAGGCTTTATCAGAGGAAGAAGCACAGGGGACAATATTCGACGGGCCCTCAACCTCATCGAGGTGGCTGCCCAGGATCGGCAGGAACTAGCGGTTCTAACCTTGGATGTACTAAAGCTTTTGATAAAGTGTACTGGAACTTCATGCGACTCACGCTGGAAGCCTACCAGTTTGGCCCAACATTTCGCAGGATGCTGCTAGCCATCTACCAAGCCCCTAAGACATCTCTGAGAGTGAACCAAAAACACTCTGCCCCAATCTCACTCTTGTGTGGGACGAGACAGGGCTGCCCACTCTCCCCACTGATCTTCACCCTTGTGATGGAACCGTTCTCCCAGAGAATTTGCTTGAATGATAGAATAGCTGGGATGGACATCAAGGGTGAGCAATTTAAGATTTATATTTACACGGATGACGTGATGCTCTCCATCACCGACTGTCAGTCTTCTCTCCCTGCCGTCCTAGAGGAACTGAAAGCCTTTGAGCAGGTGGCAGAGTTTATGGTAAACTACTCTAAATCAGAGGCACTGGGAGTGAATTTAGGCACAGACTGCATGGCAAACCTCCAAAAGCAATGCACACTGAAATGGGGCACCACGTCCTCATCTTGCCTCGGGGTACACATTACCACAGACCCGAAACAGCTATACACTGCAAACCACCCCCCCTTGTTCAAGGAGCTGGATGTCGATTTGGAACGCTTGGAGGGTCAGGAAATCTCCCTGCTATGCAGAGTCACAGCATGTAAGATGAATCTATTGCCTCAGTTTCTATACCTTTGCTCAACCCTGCCGGACCTCCTCCGAAAAAACCCCTGGAGAAACTACAAAAGAAACTCTTGAAATTCGTTTGGAAAGGGGGAAGAGCGAGAAACCCGTTGAAAGTCATGACTGGAGCAGCCAAATGGGGGTGGGGGGAATGGGTCTTCCCAACCTCTCAAATTACTACATAGCGGCTCAACTGACGAACGTCACAGCCTGGGTGGACTTGACGTCCCCGCGAAATGGAAACGAATTGAACAGGCTAAATGTCCACTCCAGCTGAACTCTCTGCTTCACATCCCAGGCTCAACTCGCAGTCCTTGGCCGACAATCCTATCTTCCACCAGAACCACTTTAGACACATGGACATGGGCCCTACGCAGGAAGAAACGTCCCAGGGGCCTAGGCCCTCTCTCCCATGTTCTCCGGAAGCCAGACTTCTGCCCAGGGACGGATACAGCAAACTTTAGCAGATGGTTCCAGGGGGGTCTTCGGACTCTCTCACAGCTGTTCGATAATGGCACCCCACTCTCCTTCGAAGAATGCAAGAGCAGCTTCCATCTGGTGGAAACTGAGAGGTTTACCTATGCCCAGATTAGGCACTGGGTCACGCAGCCGGCGGTCCAACAGAGAGCCACGAGGGACCTTCACTCTCTCAAACATGCGTTACAGGAAAGCCCCCGTCGAGTGTTGATTACCAGCTATACAGACTGCTGCAGGAGGACATGCTGATGACCAAACCGATATATATGGCCGGGTGGGAAGCAGACTTAGGGCATCCCATTGAGAACCAAACATGGGTAGACATTTGGACGAGGATCAACTCCGTCTCAAGATGCATCACTAACAAGGAATGCACACTGAAACTCCTCCACTGCTGGTATTCCCCTCCGGAGCGGAAAGAAGAAAAATAAAAAATAAGTGAGATTTTTATCAATTATGTTTCCGCTTTACAAATCCCTTTAATTGTTAGATGAAACTCACACTGAAACTCCTCCACTGCTGGTATTCCCCTCCGGAGCGCTTGTATCATTTCCAAACGTCCATAAACCCAAACTGTTGGAGGCAATGTGGCGCACAGGGAACCTTTTTTCCATATGTGGTGGGAATGCCCGAGAGCGCAGGCCTTCTGGGAAGAGATCATACACGTCATTGAGGGCATAACTCACTGCAAGCTGCCACTGGACACGGAGGGGATTCTGCTGGGAGTGGCTAGATCGGAATGCTACCCCAAATCAGGGCGTACCGCCAAACTGCTCACTCAGCTGCTGTTGGAGGCCAAGATAACCGTGGCCCGCAAGTGGAAAACACAGGAAGGCCCCTTGGTACCCTTATGGTGGATAAAGGTTTGGGAGATCCTGGTGGCCAAAAAAGTCACAGCGGCAAAGGAAGGAGCATTACACTGCTTCACTGACTGTTGGGCCCCGGTCCTTGAATACCATAGCCAGTTCCTGGCATTAACCTTTCAGCCACAGTTGGGGGAAAAGGTTCCTAAGTTCTTAGAGACCCTCGCCCCATCCTCCAGTGGAGTTGGATGCACGAACTTCCAATACTTGGGGTGATCGGAAGGGAGGCACGGGAGGAGGAATGGTTCATTTGAATTGATGTCGCTATATGTAAGGGGCAGGCTTGTCTCATGTGCTTAACTGTTTGTATGTGCTTCCACCGGAAATAAATAAAGTTGTTAAAAAAAAAATGTATGCTTGCCATTCTTCACCACATTCGTTTTCCTAATTTTCAAATGCTAAGTATGTCGGACTAGGCCTACAGCATAAAAATCCTAAGTACCGTGGCTGCGCTTTTGGCTCGTGATATTGCTTGTTTTGTGAAGTGATTTCCTAACTAGAAGAGTCAGGAAATGTAGCAGTGCATTGCCTTTCACAGAAGACATTACCTTACAAATGCAAACATGTCCAGCACATACTTTTTTCTGTCACTTATCCTGTTTTTTGCTTACTATGGGAATTTTAGGTAGATAGGTGTTGCCTGGCCTGCCCAAATGACCCCTTCCTGAACTTTGAATTTTGTCTACTTTTCAGAGATGTGTGCCTGTCTGTGTTCCCGTTGAGCTTTCCTACCCTCCTCTTCCATTCCGTCCAAGCATGTCCTATTAAAAAAAAGGGGGAAATCGTCTACCTCTCACAAAACTGATGGTAAACGTATGAACAATATGTTTTTTGTTTCCACTCAACCTGTTCCTGAAAGCTTGGAAACTGGGGAATTCAGAACTGCAAACCATAGGCTTCTTTGTGCATCATTTTATTGGCATTTTCGGAAAAAACACAAAATGTCACTTCTTTTTTTACTTTATCACAAACCCCTACAGCAAACGACTAATCCTTACAAAGGATTAAATGTGACATATCGAAATTTCCAAAAAGGGCTCAGAACTGGGAGCGAAAACCCTCAGCTGCTAAGGGGTTAATGATCCATTGAAAGGAGAAACATGACATGCCTGAATGATTCCAGGCAGTCAAAGCAGTACTTAATGTATTTTGTTGGGGGATCTATTGGGCTTCGAGTGATCATTATTTGTACAAAACCGAATATCTAATTTTCAGCATAATTCTGCATGCTTTATGAAATAATGACTATGGTTTCACAACCCAAGGGGGATTTGTTAGGCTCACATTAATGCTATTGTTACTTTGCATGCAGGATGGGGAGAATAAAACTAAAGCCATACTTTACATTATTAATCAACATATTTCTAGGACAGTTGTATAGTGTAAAGTATTATTTAAGAACATGAAATGCTAAGCATAACCTTAATACATATCTATATAAACTAAAAATGGGAAGATGTGTTCAGTTGCTTAAATTGCCACATCCTGGTTTCACCATTTAACCAAAGTGTGTGATCCTGGGCAAATCATTTATTCACACTGTGTCTTATTTCCAGCACCGTAAGTAATTCACTTCATAGCTTATGTTAATATATCATGGTATTATAAAAAAAAAGCCTAATGACTATAGAGTTGCTGCATATATAATAATAGTGCAATTTAGGTATTTTGCACCACAAAGTTATTGGGCACTTGGCTTACTTATGGCAACGTATTCTAAAGTCCCTTTCATGGTGCCTCCACGAATCAAAGACTGATGATGCTCCTTGCAATGTCCTTTTCTGTGAAGTCACTTTTGTTGGTGCAATCCATATGAAAATTAGAAGGTTTGCATATATGTTGCCCCAACAGAGCTCTAATAGATGAGTTTCCTGCATCTGTAATGGTCGTGCAGTTTTTTTGTGTGTGTTGCTATGTGCATGTGTTAAAATGCCATCTGCCACTAATGTTACCAAAAACGTTGATTGTGGGGGGTGTGAATCATACCGTACAGAATTGTGCGCGCTGCCTTTGAGGGAAAAGTAGCAGGGCTTTTTTCGTGGATCACTCCCTCCCTTCTCCCCCACTTGCAATGCTGGATACTCCCCTGCTTTTAATCCAATCTTTCACAGAAAGTGTGCTGTATAATGTACCATACCCCCTCCCCTCGTATGCCCCACAAACCCTCCTTGGTTCTTTTGTGGCTCCCTCGCTAGGCTGGTTGCTCTGGCATATTTGTGGGAAATATTTACGCCCCTCAAATAAAAAAATTCACCAGCTAAGTGTGAGCAACAAAGACAAAGGTAGTACACGGGTTGCAGCTCTTGATGTGGAGTGCTTGTGCACCCTTTTCCATTCTGAAGATGCAGCCTGCACCATACATCACTGCATTTCTCTGC
The DNA here is from genome assembly GCF_040938575.1 of Ambystoma mexicanum. Classification (NCBI taxonomy): domain Eukaryota; kingdom Metazoa; phylum Chordata; class Amphibia; order Caudata; family Ambystomatidae; genus Ambystoma; species Ambystoma mexicanum. Next base: position 737,855,554 of record NC_090921.1, on the reverse strand, counting down.
AACAGTGCCATTCAAGCATTATCAAAGCCTAAGCAGTAGGGTTGCAGCTCCCACCCTGAGTGCGTGGGTGCCTTACCTGCCCGAGGGCTGCACACGCACGGTGTGAAGAGGTTGTCTATTCCAGTTTGCCCACGAGCACCACACAGGTGACCATCTGCAATGGTGGACAATGCTGCTGCCACCCCAGCTGTGGCCCCGGCTGTGGCCAGAATGCATCGTGCACCTGTACACCTCACAACCCTACAGGAATTATGACCTTTCCGGAGCTCCTTCGGCCATCGGCCCTAGATGGTCCACCTGGGTGAAACGTCTGGACATGTTTCTGTCTGCCACCGGCGAAGACATTGATGAGACGAAGAAGTCAATTATGCTGTACTCAGCTGGTCCTGCAGCCTGAAACATTTTTGAGACACTCTGACCTACCAACGAGACATTCGGTTCAGCTGAGACGGCACTGCAGGAATACTTTACCCCGTTGGAGAATCCCGATTATGAGAGGTCACTGATGAGAAATGCTCTACAGAAAGAGGGTGAGTCCCTTGACACGTACCACTGCAGACTACAGAGGATGGCGACGACCTGTGCATGGCCAGATGAGGAACATGAAATGCGCCAGCAGTTGATCAATGGTTGTTCGTCGGTCAAACTATGGCGACAGATCTTGCGGGAGCCAGGGATATCGCTAGATTGCATCCTTGAAATTGGGCGTTCTCACAAATTGGCAGATGTAAGAGCTGAGAAGATGTGTGCCCCTATGCAATCCGTAAGGCTAGAGGAGGCCTGTGCCATGGGAAGACAACAATTTCGCAAGCCAGAGAGGCAGCCGCCATGAGGCAAGAAGGAGCAACGAGGGGCGGAGGTCATGTCCCAATTGTGACTATGACCTGCCTCACTCTACTGACTGCCTGGCTAAGGGCCATACTTGCGGGAGATGTGGGGTAGCAAATCACTTTGCCAGGGTATGCCGCACACTAGCACCATCCGGGCACACGCAGGGACCAGCGAGGTCGAAGCAATATGCACAAAGACAATCCCAGAAGGTGGCAATGGCAGATCAGATACCCCAAAATGAGGAACAACAAGCCGAAGAAGACACTAACGAAGTGGACGTCTATTTCATATCCAGCGTGTCCATGATGAAAGCATCAGGGCGACAGAAGCCAAAATGCACGATCGACATTTGCGGCTCCCAGATTCCGGGCACTAGTTGACACTGGGGCGTTGGTTATTGTCATGTCGGATGAACATTACTGTAGTCTGATGGATGCACCCCCCCTGAAAAAGACTCGAGTATGGATTTACACGTTTGGGGCAGAGGTGCCACTGCCGCTGGAAGGTGTTTTCATCACGTCGGTTTATCATGAAGGCACCACCATTAAAGCAAGGTTTTTCTTTACTAAAGTGAATTAGCTCACACTATTGGCGTGTGCGGCAGCAAAAGCATTGCATATCGTGAACTTTGGGGTCTATATACAGGACATCCAGTCCCTATTGTCCAGGTTTGCGGGTGTTTTTTTAGCTATAGGACGGTTCACAGGTGACCCAATTTGCCTACACATTGATCCAACAGTACAGCCTGTGTGCCTTTTCACCTTCAAGCGATGGTCGAGAAAGAACTGGATGACCTAGTTAACATGGACATCATTGAAGAAGTGGGAGGCTCGACCCTGTGGGTTTCGCCCATTATCATTGCCAATAAACTGAGACAATGTAACTCCATCCGCATTTGCGTTAATATGTGCCTGCCCAACAGGGCGATAAAGAGGGAAAGACATATCACACCGACGCTTGATGATATTCTGGTGGACCTGCAAGGCGCCAAGTTCTTTTCGAAACTAGATCTAAGGTTGGGGTACCACCAGCTGGTGTTGGACCCAGCCTCCCGTTACAGCACCATATTCACCACCCACAAAGGACTACAAAGATATAAATGCCTTAACTTTGGAATATCCTCTGCAGCAGAAGTCTTTCAAAATACGATCCGTGGTGCCCTTGCTGGTCTGAAGGGAACAATCAACATCAGTGACGATATTATGGTGTATTCAAACTCTGAGCAAGAACATTTGGAAAGGCTGGGGAAGGTGCTAGGTGTATCCAGTAACTAGGACTCACGTTGCACAGGTACAAGTGTGCTTTTCTGCAGCGAAAAATCAAATTCTTCGAATTTGTGTTTCAGGAAGATGGCATCTCCCCAGACCCCAAGAACGTTAAGGACATCCAAACAGCCGGATCACCCCCGAACGCCTCAGAAGTATGCAGTTTTCTGGGTATGGTTACCTACTGTGGGAGGTTCATTCGTAATCTGGCCAGTCTTTCTTAACCTCTTCGCAATCTAACCAAGAAGGAGGTTAGCTGGAATTTGACTGCCTTGGAGCAAAATGCCTTTGATGACATTAAGAGCACGCTCACAGCAGAGGAGACCATAGCATTCTTCAATCCGAACAGTGAGGTGGAAATAATCGTGGATACCAGCCAATTTGGTCTAGGGGCAGTGCTGTCACAGCCGGGTGAGGCAGGCGTGGCCCGTCTGGTTGCCTTTGCAAGCAAGGTTCTCTTGACCACAGAACAGCGATATTTGCAAATTGAGCAGGAGGCGCTAGCTGTGCTGTGGGGCTGCAGGAATTTTCATATTTTTGTGTATGGAAAATCGGTGACTGTGATCACCGACCACAAACCTCTCGTCTCAATCATGGTTGGATCGCCCTCTAAGGCCCCGGCGAGAATCGAAAGATGGCTGCTGGCCCTGCAGGAATATGAGCTCGATCTAGTGTACCGCCCATGGAATGCCAATGCAGCAGACTACCTGTTCCGACATCCACAGGAATCAAGGTCTCAGGTGGAAGACGATGCAGAACGGGAGGTTGAGGAGTTCCTACACACACTGTCCTAGGCAGCCACCCCCAAATCCATGTCGCTCGAAGATATTCAAGAGGCATCCGCCAACGACAAATACTTCTGGCTGCTGAAATAACCCGGGACTAGCGGCGGGTTTAACCATGTCTCCGACAAGTGGAACAGGCACATCCAGGATACAAAGAAACTTTTGGAGCAAATGTGACTTGTGCGGTCCGAACTGACATTCCTCGATAACATACTAGGCCTAAGAGGATCGAGAATGGTCATTCCCTCCAGCCTGATACCACGCAAGCTGGAGTTGGCCCACAGAGGACACCAAGGAGTGGCAAAAACAAAAGCTCGATTCAGAGCGAAAGTCTGATTTCCGGGCCTAGAAGATAAGGTGGAAGAATTGGTACAGGTCAGTGTGTGGTGTCAGGTGGCGTTGGCCCACCAGAGGGAGCTGTACATAGAATCCATGGACCGAAGCAGTGTCCCCGGGGCACGGTGCACATGGATTTTGGATCTACCTCCCGGAAAACCCATTTCCTGGTACTAGTGGACCAGTGGTCGAGGTACCCAGAGGTGAAGTTTGTGTAGTCCACCTCTCTAGAAGATGTAGTACCTATTCTCGAGAGGGTGTTCACCACTCACAGACTCCTGGATGAGATGTGCATGGATAATGGTCCGCCATTTCAGAGCAGGGGGTTCTCGGAGTACTTCCATGGATTGGGGATCCACCAACGGAAGATAATGCCGGTTTGGCCCAGAGTGACTGGAGAAGCAGAAAGGATGATGACACTCAACAAAGTGTTCCCCATTAAGCTAGGACAAGGGGAGTGCGAGCGCTGGACACTGTACCAATTCGTGTTAGACTACTGCACTACTCCCCACTGTTTGGATGGGGTGCCACCAGCTGAGGCCCTCTTCCAGGGATGCCCGAGGGGACTGCTACCTGACATTTCCAGCAGCACCCCAGGAGTGATCGATGAAGAACTGGTACTCGAGCAAAGGAGGAGAGCTAATGAAAGGGAAAGCGTCAGGAGAGTCCTGCGTGATCACCACCTGGAGTTAGGAGACAGGGTGCTGGTACATAGTAGGTATCCAAAAGGAAAAATGTACTTACCCAATGAGCCCAAGCCGATGGAGGTGGTAAACATAAGAGGAAGTATGATCACTGCTTCTAACGGCCGGTGTAACGTCACTTTTTGCTATGTGTCAAAAAATCCTATCCTCCTGACTGAGCATGCGTGCGCATGCTCAGTCATTACTTAACGGATAGGATTTTTTGACACAAGGAATGTGGTGCACCTTTCTTTCTAGGGTCACAGGGGTGCAATACATTTAACTTTATGAGAGCCAGGCTCTCTTAAATAACAGAACACGGTGAAGCCGTGTTACGAGCGACTCCAAAATGAACGGAAAAAACACAAACCCAGCAGACGGTTCATCCTGAACCCAGCGTACACTTTGTTTCATAAACTCTCAAGATTCTAATAAGCACTAAATGTGCAAACATATTAAAGAATCCATAAAAAAATTATATGCACGTGATTATAATGCATTTAGTTCACATACACGTACATATTCGTGATAAGTCCTGCTGACTGCGCATGCATACTCATGCTCAGTCATTACTGAAAGCATAGGGTTTTTTCACACCAGGAATGTGGTGTGCCTGTGGTGCATTACATTTAACTTAATGAGAGACAGGCTGACTAAAATAACACATCAGGGTGAAGCCGTGTCACGAGCAACTCCAAAAGGGACAGAAAGATCACAAACACAGCAGCTACTGGTATTGTTTGTCGCTTGCAGCCAGGAAGCATGTCTACATCAGAGAAGAACCGAGGGGAGGTGGGGTTGCATGTACAATTCTAGGCAACCTAGCCGTAAAACACTGGCACCAGAAAGTAGCCCCGGATGGAGGGCTCCTGCGCACATTATTGGGTCGATTCTACAGGCCCTGCTTCTATAGCTCTCTGTAAACTCTCACCCCGCCATCAGCAGAGGTGCCACATGAGTACACAACAGCGGCCGTAGGTAGAACTATTGTAGCTCGAAAGCACGGCACCGTAGAGCCAGAGAAATGTGAGAATGTGTTTGGAAACGCAGGTGCTGCGTGAGACAGGGATAGAAGCAGCAATACATTTGGGAAGACACCATTAATGTTTTAAGAATACACAATCGTGCACAGACAGAACATTCAATGATGTTATCTGTTGACAACAGGGGCGTTGCTAGGGGGGGGCTAAGGGGCTATAGCCCCTGATCTTTTGGTTGTAGCCCCGGATAGAATCTCAGGAGCTACAGCCAAAAGACTAGCTAGCCCCCAGTCCCAACAGTTCCGACATCAGCTTAGCCCCGGGTCTTTTCCAGACCTAGCAACTCCCCTGGTTGACAATGCTGTACATTAATCCACAAGTGCACACCGCTATTGGGTAAATATATGTATAGAACACGTGGATGCCCGTCCCCCACCACCTTCCAGTTCCATGAGCGTATACGAAAAATTACAGCAATTCTTTCGAATTTTACCCCAAAAGTAAAAATGGCACACGCATGCAGGAATGTTTTCCCATGTGTTGTGACATTCTTACTTTTGGAATGGACGCCCTGAAAGATTTCGGACGTGTTTTCAATGCTGCCTTTCTAGTGCACAGGAAGGGGCCAGAGCCCTCTAGACACGGGTTTTGCGCCAATGTCCTTAGTGCTATCTGCAAAGATTGGGTGCTATGATCCTCGAAGGGGAATTCTGCTTCGAACTGACCAAACGTGGCTAAATATATCAGCACGTGTTTCTTGTCGTGCAAATGCTCCACATTTAACTTAACATGGCGCCACTTAACAGCAGTATGATTGACCATTGATGTTGAGGGCTATCTGCACTGTTCACGTTTTAGAGTAACTGCATTGGCATGCATCCTTCTCCGTGTCCACCCAGCCGACACTAACTTGTGCCCTATGTCATCCCCTCGGCCTCGCCCTTTGCCCAACTTGTCTGAAACGGGCCTTCGCAAGTGGGACCCGGATATCTTATGAGCTCCTTGTATGATTTGTGATAGCTCGGCGAGTGAAGCCATTGCACCCTTCTTCTGTGTGTAGTCACAGGTTCCATTGCCGGTGTAATAATAATCCTGGTTCTGTGCATTTCATTGAAAATAACCCCCCCTTCCACCACCAAATTATTGTGGTAGGTGGAGAGTGCTGCATTGGAGAAGGGGCAGGGTGTTGTTGACTGAATTGTTAGTGTTCAGAAATGAGTGGTGATTGAAGCGCTAAGTGGGGTAGGGGCGTAGTGAGAGTTGAGTGGAATTATAGATTTGAGGGATCATGATGAGTGATTTTCGGATGACAAAGTTTAGAAGCTAGGGCCTCGAGGGGCAGAAATCAGGGCATTATATTAGACCTTTGCTGAGCAGAACAGGGTGCATGTGCTTGTGGGAGGAGGCAGCACTGACAGTGCGCACAGGGGCCTGACCGCACTTCGACTGCATGACTGCTGACTCAGCTGTGGATGGGTTCTCTCAAATGGGCTGAGAGGGGTGGGCACAAGGCACCATCTCTAACAACCTGGGGGCGTTTGGAGCTACGTTGGTGAGTGGGTGGTGTCAAAGAAATACTTAAGAGCCGTCTAGATTAATTGCGAAAAGGTTCAATTGCAGACGCCTTCAAAACAGTAACCTCACTAACTAAATATATACGCCTTATTGCAATATGTCAAATTGTAGGTGGGGGGGGCTTTCAACTAAGGATATGTATTCTACTTTTTGGTTGTGTGGGACATCATAGACCAGTGGTCATGTGATCAATCAACTTCCGGGGCACCAGTGGTCCAGGTTTGAATATCGTGTTCTAAACCATCAACCAGCCCCACACCTCTAGTACACCAGAAGGGATTTGAACAGATTGGAAACACAAATAATTTATACATTTCCTTGTCCAATTTTGGTAACATGGACGGAACGGCAGGCTTATCTCTGCAAGGTCATGGATCGTTGGTTAGTTGCAACACAGCAAAAATACCCAATGATAAAAGGGAGTGTGCAGTCAAGGTTGTATAAAAATATCTACTTTATTATTATTATAACAGACAGTTCTAGCACACTACAAAATGCAACCCACCCTGTAAAGGAACAGAGGACAGACAGTTTCACGAAGGAAAAGGATGGACTATGGATACTGACAGGAGGGTAGTCAGTAAAACAATCAGTCTTAAGCGTTGAAGGTTATTTGGTTTCAGCACCAAGTGAGCAAGGGGTAGGGGTCGTAAATGTCACTAGGGGCCTTTGGAGAAGGACTAGGGGGACAGAACCAAAATGAACCTTGTGCTTGACTTGATCTTGATGCTCAACAGCGGCGAGTCAGTCCCAGGATGCTTTGCATCTCCTGCGACAAAGTTCAAGACAGGAGACAGCTGCAGGTATCAGGCAGCAGGCAGTTCGGCAAGCAAGACTGGATGGATGGCTACAGGCTGGCCTACACAGTGGCTCGGGGTCAAGAATCGTTTCTGTGCTGATTGGCGTATCTGGATTGCTGGTCAATTCTTCTCGGACGGCTTTAGTGACTGCAGCGTGACAACAGTCAGTGGTACAGCCGGTCGTGAGTCGAGTGCTCGACTGCCTCGAAAATATCCTTAAAAGATGGACGCTGGTTGATGCTTGTCGTGGCACTCCTAGTTTCTTCGCCTGGTTCGTGTCGTCCTTTAAGGCGCACAAGGTGAGGAGAGTGTTTGCAGGCAACGGCCTTGTCCTTTATTCAGAGACTCTCTGGCACTTCCCACCTAGGAAGCTTGCTGGCAGAACCTAGCAGGGTATGCTGTGTGCTGGCTGGGTAGCAGTTCTGGAGCTGCTGGACGGGTCCTCTGAGGTCGGTATCTCCCTCTGTTCCCTGAGGATATGTTTATGGGAGGGATCTTGCTTTACTCCAGGAAATCCTGGCCTTCCTTTACTGGTGGAAGCTGTAAGGCAGACTGCACCTTTAGCAATTGTCCAAATTGTGTCAGGCGGATAGCTCACCTTGGAAGCAAGATGATGTGGTGCGACACAGGTTTGATCCCCGGGTCTGCGCTTAGAAACCTCTGGGTATTAAGCATGTTATAAATAATCAATTACAATGAGTCCTTCTTACTCCTTTCAAAGTCGTGAGATGATCTGCCAAAAGAGGGGCTCAACCCTCTTTTAAGCCAAACGGGCCCCAGTGATTGGTGCAGGCTAAGCCCACCATAATGAACCAATCCTGGGTCCCCACCAACAATCTTCTGTTATTCGTGATGTCATAACCAGAGAGCTTTGCAACGTGAACGGTAAGGGGTAACAACATGTACTACTAAGTCCCACCCATCTTCCTGTCTATTGTGGATCAAAGTGTCTCTCTGGTTAATTTAGCTTTCTGTGACTCCTGATCAAAGTGCAGGTCTCCTTTGAGGTTTGTGGCGAGAACACACTTTCTGTCTCCATCAAATCACATACTTCTTCCCTCTGAAAGGGGGTTCCCTGCAGGGGTTGTCTACTGTAAACCGTTGTCGCAGACATGACATTCACTGCCCTTCATACAGAGGGGTGGGAGCAAGCTTCAAGCTGACATTCCATAACAAAGAGGTGTTGGTGTTTCCTGTCGTTTTTGTTAGTTCTGTGACCAGGGCTCTTCACAGGCCTACCTCAATTCATTCTCATTAGTATGTGCTGCCACTACACAGAACTTTTGACAATAGAGCAGGGCGGAACCATGGAGCCTTTGATATTTAATTGGCCATGGCAGTAGGAACGTGTTGCCTTCCCCCTTCCTGAGATGCTTTAATGTCCCCGTTGCTGTCACATTTCAGCTAAATGTGACAGGGAGGACTGTGCCTATAGGCTGTGTCCCCCTGGAGTACACTTGACTACGTGTTTTTTTTGTATGTGCGGTGAGCATAGGAAAATGTGTGCGGATTAGCCCCACACATTTTCTGAGGTTGATCTCCCATCATTCTACTTCTTACAAAATGTCAAAAAAGCCCAGGCAAGCGCACACTCCCTGTGCAGATGGTCGAATTCCTCACAAGTCATCAAACATTTTTATGCTAAGTCCTCTTGAAACAAAATGTTTACAGGTAGGCCATCAACCTATTCCTGGTCATGAGGTTAGCTGGGACATGGAAATGGGTGCATGTGCTATGTCGAGCAATCTCTTCCCTAGGGGGTCCCTTGAGAGACGGCATGTCAAGAGGCCACCTTCACCCACTCTTATGCATATCACTAAACCGGTTTAGCCTTGAAGAGGGGGCAAGACAATATTGGATGTTTTTGAGGGGAATTCTATTGAGGTCAAGATGACAATTTGGGTCTCATCAGGAGTTGGGCGGGGTTGTAGAAATGCAGCAGTAACGCTATTACCGCTGCCAATCCCGAGTTTGCAGGAAACTCAGAGCATTCACCTCCAGCTCTGAGCTGAAGGTGAATGTGCTAACCTCCCCCCCCCCATTTTCCACAAAATTACCTCAGCACAATTACCGCTGTGGTAATTGTGCCTAAAAATGCTGCATTGAGTTCTTTGGACTTAAAAAAAAAAATGGAGACGGGGGCGTGGCTAGGCAGCACGCCATGCGGTCGTGCTTCCCTTGAGCTCCATGCTACGGCGCCCAAGTCAAGGGATTTTCCAACAAAAATGAAGGAATTTTCACCCGAGGAACAAGCGGAGCTGAAGCAGTAAATGCAGCAAGGCTTCTGAAAAGATCGAATTGCCAGAACTCTTTGTCTAGAGCCATATTTTTATGAGAAGAGACGGGCCGGCAAATCCCTCCAAAATGGTGGCACAGGCAAGCTAGATCGGCACTGGAGAGAGGGACCCCGAGCTGGACCGCGCTGAGCCCCTGTGGTAGATCGGAGGACTCGCTGTTGGGGTACGGGCAGAACGAAATCGGCAAGAGGGAGGAAGATGCAATAGACTCCCTGGTGCGCCGGCGGCGCGACGATCGACCACCCGGTCTGCTCGGGGAGTAGAGGGTGGGAAACCACTGAAGAAGAGAGGCAGCAGCCCTGAACGGAGGCAGGACCCTGCAGATCCCCCACCTAGGAGCTGGCCCCGTGATTGATGGTCCGTGCCCGGAAAAGGGTCTACTCTTGGAGGAGTGCGGAGAACTGCCCTCACCCCGGCTTAATCTTCAGCGGGGCATGGACACCGTTGGATTGCTGGCTTGCAACACGCAAACGGCGGTGGGGACACTAAAGAACGTCGGCGAGCGGCGCGGCCTGGGTGGCCCAAGATTCTGCCTCCTCGCTGATGGTGTGGGTGAGCAGGGCGAATCATGAGCCCGTGCCACGCGGGGTCTCCCCACTCCACCCACGCCCTGGTTTATGATATGGAGCGGCTGAACAGCACTACGGAGCTGCGACCCGGAGGCCGCGTATGACGGCGCACCCGCTGCCCACAGGTACGGAGCGAGCAGGAGGAAGGTGGGCGCCGGCAACTCATTAAGCACCTGGTTCCTCCCTCTATAAATCTGAGACGCAGTGACTGTTAGAGCAGACGAGGCCAGGACCCCTGCCCATGAGAAAGCTAATCTCCTACATTGGATAGAGAATGCCACCACCTGCCCTGATAGCGTAACGGCTTTGGCTGGCCTTAACACAGCCCTCTTCCCTCCGTATACAGGCTCTCAGAGTCCTCACTAACCTGGGAGGGAGGGCAGTTCGTCTGGGCTGCTTTCTGAGCGTGAGCACGGGTCCCAAGTTAACAACATCCATACTAATTGGACACTCACTCAGAAACTCAGAGCAACGTGACCACACGGAGGCGAAGGGAAGCGGATGCTGCTCCTGACTGGGTCTGAGGTCTGAAGGTCGGCATAGAATTTGAAAGGGGAGCCACAAATTTTATGCACCCCAAAGCGCTCTGTGTTCAAGAAAACAAGCTAGAAACCCACACAGACCACACCTGTTGATAGCGCCAGGAGACATTGAGAGGCTAACAGAGCAACATTGGCGACTCTGTTAAGGGATGCCCAAGAAGATAACCAAAAAGAAGCTTTGTGGCATTCAGGCTTACTTAAAACCACAATTAGGGGACCGATTCCACTCATACTCTGCTGCAGCTGAAATTCACTCGCCCCTATCTTTTCACCTCCCTGACAACATGGCGGTATCCAAGGAGGACTTGGAGGGAATGTTCAAGTCTTTCAAGCAGGACATCACACAAGAAATTAAAAAAGAGATTAAAACCTCCAAGGACTCTTTGGCGCAATCCCTGGCAGAGCTAACATCCCACCTGGGGGGACTGGAGTCCAGAGTCCACGATCTGGAGAATGTAACCTGTGTTCAATCTCACGACACTGAGGCATTGGCGGGAAGAGTTCAGGTTATTGAGGAACACTTGGAAGAAATCTGGGCAAAACAATCTGATTTAGAAAACAGATCGCGGAGGAATAACGTGTGAATACGGGGGATTCCCAGGAAAATTCCTGATCGGGACTTAGCTGAATATGTGGAAACATTTTTCAGAGCCCTCTTAGAACTGCCACCAAGCGAGGAGCTGAAACTGGACAGAACACATCGGGTGTACTCCACGGCGCAGATGAAAAAAAACCTAATTCCAGATGTTCTCACTCGGGTACACTTCTATCGCAAAAAGGAGGACATCATGGCTGCAGCAAGGAGCTCAGACTCAATACGGTTCCAAGGTACGGAGATTCAGTTGTTTCAGGACCTGGCCCCTTACACATTGGCGCGCAGACGACGGCTGCAGAAGGTCACAGCCTGGCTGAGAGAGCGGAATTCAGTTACCGATGGGGCTTCCCATGCAAGCTGATGTTCGAGCTCAATAACCATCACCACATAATTTCCTCGGAGGAAGAAGCAGAAGGTTTAATGGACAAGGCATCATCGGAAGTGGGGACCGCAACCCAGCGATCCCGGAAAGAGAATGGATCTGCCCCTGATACTCTACCGAAAGCTAGGCGGGGAACATCTCGACGTCGGCAGCAGCACACCACATCCTCAAATCCAAAAGGCGATCCAGGGAAAACGGCAACCCCGGAGGAGGCATCACCCCCCACTTCATCTGATGGAGAAAGCTGGGCGGCAACTTGATCAGCTCATGGGGATGAGTTTGAAGATCTTTGAGGAGGAGCAAGCAGGTTCTATGCCCCTTTTGGGCATTTCTGAACAATCAGGGAGATTGATTAATCTAGCGAAGATTGGGAACTCCAGCCAGCGCTAAAGCCTTCCCCTGAGTATGACTATGGAGAGAATCGTTAATCTTCCCAATGGTTGATTAAATAGAGGTCCAGTGAGTGGATAACACAGAACACTTGCATGTTTAGAGGGATGTGGGTGTTTTTTCTTTACCCCTTATTTTGTTCATGGTTAAGTTAGAGCCCGGGCTCGAAAATTCTATGTACTAAGCTGACTTGGGCGTCGGTATGGATGACGTCCGACATGTTTGGTATCAGGTATAATAAATCCTTGGGACTAAGGAGGTCGCAAATCTTGAGGAAAGTTACATGCTTATTGGTTATGATTTGTTTCTATTATAATTTTTCATTCAATATTTCTTTGCACACCCTTGCCTTGCAGGGGAGAGAACAACATTTTGTTTTGCATCACCACAACACACATTTGGGTTACACTACTAGATTCAACTCTAGAAATTACACCTCTTCAGAGATGTCTAAAAGAAGCTATATAAGACAAACTCCTGCGCTATTACATCATGGCAACCTCTAGCTACAAATTAATTTCGCTTAATGTACAGGGGTAAAACTCCCCCCTAAAGCGAAAAGCCCTCTTTCACAGACTGAAGTCCCTAGATGCATCAGTTTTGTTCCTTCAAGAAACCCATCTACAACCATCAGATGAATTCCGTCTCAATGATAGGCTGTACCCCACCAAATTTTTCGCCTCTAGCGGATTGAAAAAGCGAGGGGTTGCCGTCTTGATACGCAAGGAGATCTCGTTTAGGACTCAGGAAGTGGTTCGGGATGAGCAAGGGAGATTTTTGTTGGTCAGTGCTATACTAGAGGGCCGGAAGGTGTCCCTGATCTCCATTTATGCCCCTAACACCAATCAAAGTCAATTCTTCTCGAAGTTATCAAAAGCTATACTCGATCACAGCGAGGGGGAAGTGCTTCTAGGTGGGGACTTTAATGCGGTGGTCAATCCATTAGTGGACAAAACCTTGCCCCAACAATACATGATGGAAACAATTTTAGGGCCCTTACCGTCTTATTGAAAGACCACTCCCTGATTGAAATATGGAGATACTGCCATCAAGAGGAAAGGGACTACACTTATTTCTCGGCAGTCCATGGCGGTTTTTCAAGGTTAGACATGTTTTTCATATCAGATTCCTTGACTCATGATGTTCTGGCAATAGACATACTACTTGAAGCATTAGCTGATCATTCCCCTGTCATGCTAACTATGACCCCCCCCAGACCAGCCCCTCCCACAAAAATCGCCTGGAAGCTAAATGATTTCCGGTTAGACGACCTATCAACTTGGGCTCACATTAGAGAAATAATAGATACATACCTCAAAGAAAACGACACGGGAGAAATAAGCTGGGGCACGATCTGGGATGCAAGCAAAGCCGTTCTCAGGCGCCATTTAATAGAACAGGCTACTCAACGGGGAAGAGCTAGGAGGCTATTAAGGGAACAATTAGAGGGGAAAGTCTTTAAGCTTGAGGAGGAGCACAAGAAGAAGCCTTCTCGGCGAGCACTAAGAAATCTGATAATGGCGAAAAAGGCCCTAGAAGCGCACTACATGGGAAAGGCAGCTTATGGGATGTTACGCACCAAACAATTCTTCTACACAAAATACACAAAAGGAAACAAAGCCAATAAATTACTGGCAGCCAAATTAAGTAAACAAATTAAACAGAATAGGATAGATTGCCTGTGAGATAAATCGGGCAAACACACTCATTCTGAAGAGGGCAAATTTCGCATTATAGAGGACTTCTTTAGGGAACATACGAGTTCACATAAGGGAGACTTGCGAGCGGTAAATGAGTTTATAGCCAAGGCGAATCTCCCACAACTGCCACAAGCCTCATTAGAAGTCCTAGAAGCCCCAATATCGGCGGAAGAAGTTGAATCCGCCATTAAAACTCTCCCAATTGGCAAAGCCCCGGGTCCAGACGGGTTCACAAACAAATTTTACAAAACATTTGCAAAAGAACTCACACCGCACCTCACAAAATTGTTTAACATTATATGGGAAACTGGATCCGTTACCCAATCCATGGCAGAATCAAACACAACTCTAATTCTGAAACCTGGAAACGATCCGACTGATTGTGCCTCCTATCGGCCTATAGCTCTCCTTAACACCGACGCTAAATTGCTTAGCAAAATCATAGATCGACGACTGGGGGAAACATTACCCGCCCTGATAGATAGGGATCAAACAGGGTTTATCCAGGGACGATCGGCCCATGATAATATTCGAAGGGCAATAAATGTAATAACCCTAGCTCCCACGATACCAGGCCCCCTTTCCCTGCTTTCGTTAGACGCCCACCGGACCTTCGACAGCATGTCATGGGACTACTTATGTCAGGTCCTGAAGGATTTTGGCTATAGCTCACATTTCTCCAAATTGATCCTGGCTAATTTTCAAATCCCCTCCACTCAAATACGAGTAAATGGCCACTGGATGTCACAGATTCGGCTTGGGAAAGGAACCAGGCAGGGATGTCCTTTATCACCTCTGGTGTTCGCGTTAGCCATGGAACCCTTAGCCCAGCACATCCGCCTCCAGAATGAAATCCAAGGGTTTGAGGTAGGAGACCAAAGCCATAAAGTAGCAATATATGCAGACAATGTGCTTTGCTTTCTGAGGGAAGCCCAGACCTCGGTTCCTCCACTCATGAGATTACTGGGGAGGTTTGAACAAGTAGCAGGCTTCAAAATAAATATGGCCAAATCAAAAGGCCTGAACCTCTCAGAAACACCAGAGGTGCTAAATGGCCTACAGAACACCTTCGCCCTTGAGTGGGTAAACACCAAGATAACATACCTTGGGGTAAATTTAACCCCAACATACGCTGGACTAGCGAGAGCTAACATTCCCCCCCTGATAAAAGACGCAAAGGACTCAATGCTAAAATGGGACCTTCAGGAGATATCTTGGCTCGGGTGGGTAACAGCCATCAAAATGACGTTACTACCTCGACTACTTTACACCTTTCAGGTGCTCCCAGTCCATATCCCCGAACGAGATTTACACAATTTGCAGAAAGACATAGGCAAATTTATCTGGCAACGTAAGACACCCAGACTGCAGCGTAAGATCCTCACCAGAAGTAGGCCACTGGGAGGGTTGGGTCTCCCCTCAATCCTAAAATATTACCGAGCAACGCAAATCTCCCCCATTCTGGGATGGGCAACACAAGAGGATCCCCCGAAATGGAGAGACATTGAACAAATGTTCGCAGGGGCTCCCCTCTCTCACCTCCCCTTCCTACCACAGGAAGTTAGGAGTTCTCAGAGACCCCTTCTCCCAACTACCAGCACCACACTCCGGTGCTGGGACAGACAGACAACACTGAGAGGCCTCATCCCGGGGGTAGGCCCACTAACCCCGATTACACAGAACCCACTATTCACCTCCGGGCTTCAGCCTAATGCATACCTCAACTGGTCAGGCACGGAGACCCTAAGATTATAGGAGCTATATACCAATATTGACCCATTTACTTTTATTCAGTGTAAAGAAAAATTCAATCTCCTGGAAAGGGAGAGATTTAAATACATTCAACTTAGACATTGGGTCACTAACCGGATGGTGAAAAAGGCGGCCTCTAGACATCCCACGGGCTTAGAACTAACGGTTGCAGAGGGTCAACGTCTGCATAAAGTATCAACCTGCTACCGCCTGTTAGAAAACGCCCCGGAGGAGGAAAAACTGTCATACATGTTAACATGGGAGAGGGAACTGGAGAGGGAGGTAGACCCTGAGTCATGGCGGAGAATCTGGGACAGAGCACATAGGTCTTCTAGATGTGCATCCATCAGGGAATGCGCCCTTAAAATATGTTACAGATGGTACTTGACACCACAAAGGTTGCACGTGATGAACTCAGATTACTCCGATGAGTGCTGGCATGGCTGTGGGGCTAGGGGGGACCTGGGACACTTATGGTGGTATTGCCCGATCATTCAATCCTTCTGGTTGAAGATCAGATCCAGAATCAAGGACATATGTGGTACCCTCCTTCCTTTGAATCCACTCATAATGGTGTTGGGCGACACTCCAGACGACAGATCCTACCCACAATCTGATCCCAGAGCGCGGCTAATCACACATCTACTAATGGCAGCCCGCCTCACACACGCTCGTTTCTGGAAAGAGCGGGAGGGCCCTCACATCGCTCACTGGTGGGTTAAAGTCTGGGAAATTTTGGGAATGGAGAAATTAACAGCTGCCTTGGAAAACCGAACTGACAAATTTCAGAATATCTGGGGTCCATTCCTAGAGCATGTGGAAGAAAGGGAACACATGTTCTTCCAACCCAGACTGAGCAGATTCCTTCTTCAGCCCTGAACTCTGCGAGGAAAAGGCAATGACATAGGGATTGTAAGTAAAGAAAGGGGAGGCCGATAGAGCCGGAGGTTAATGCTTGGAACTAGAGATGAAATGATGGAAAATGTAATCTTAATTGCAACCAATCAAACCCAACTACGACTGTGGTGGAAAACTCCCCCCCTTTTTTTTTCTCTTCCTTCTCTTTCCCCCCTCTCCGTTCCTTTTCTTTTCCGGCTTTCCTCTGGACAAGCACGCTATAGATCACAAAATAGTGAGAGCAGATCTTAAGGCTACCTACGAAATACAGTTGCTAACGAGAACTCTAAAGCTAATGAAATGAAATGTTAACGCATTAACATAGATAAAGCGAAATGTAAGACACAGTGACAAATGTCGAGCTTTATGAATACTGTGAGTTTATTAGCGATTATAAGCGATTTTAGGGACAGGCGTCAGTGGGTGCCTGATCGAGGCATTGTTTTTCACTGATTTACATTGTTACTGTCTTGTTTTTTGTTTGATGAATTCAATGTTTTGACATATCAATAAAAAGATATTGACAAAAAAAAAAAAAAATGGAGACGTACCCAGTAAGAAGCTGCGGTAATGCTAATTGTGTTGGGCGGTATCCCCGCGGATTTACTGCCGAGATACCTCCCACTCGTGATTAGGTCCTTACTTTGCTAGGGGGGTGAAAATGCATACCAAGGAGGACAACACCACAAGCATTTAAAAGTATGGGTCTGCGGCAGGAGGAACGAAGAGGGTTCAAGCCACTTCTTTGAACCAATTGTCTGAGATTATTTCATTGCAGGTGGATAGGAAGGAGCATATGTTTCAAACGTGAAGAGGAAACTAAAAGTTATGCGCACATTGTTCATTATTTAACGTTCAACATGATTAGGTCATGATCTCGGCTCAAACACAAAAGTATGCTAGTCAGGTAACACAATGGTGTCCCCTCCAAAAACATCTTTCTTTTTGCAGATACCCTGATTACTGGACAATTATTAACACACTTGTTCTGTGACGAAAAGGTACAGTTTCTCCTCATGGTGTATGAAATGGTAGGAAGATCCTATAATTTTAGCCAACCGCGTGTTTCACCCTGGAACTTGGAGTTCCATATTCAATTTGACATATAATAAATACTACAAGCTCCAAAATGCAGAAACTTGTAGCGCTATGTAAAGGCAGAAATGAATACTAAAAGTGTGCAGTGGACCTCTGCTGCACCAGTCTGTATGCAGACCTGTCCACACTGGCCTCTTGGTGGCCCCCACACCTAACACCTAGAGGTGAGTCACCAGCCATGGAGATTCACCGGCTTGGGGTGAAGGGATGCAGGCAGTTCCAAGGGGGAGGGGCGCCTGGCAAATGGGAGAGTGTGATAAAAGGGAGGGCATGCTGAGGTGAAGAGGATGGCAGGAGGCAGAAGGACATTGGCCGAATACTGGGGCAAGGTGTGAGGGGCTGTCCAGAGGCAAGACTGGATAGTGGGAGGCAGGGAAATGCTCATATGCACAGGTTTGGGTGTAGTAGCCCTCTTTGTTTGCTGACTAGAACGGTGAAAGGTGTAGAGTCCCTGAGTAGTACTGCTGCTGCCTTTCCAGGAAAGTTTTTAAATAACTTACATTTGCTTTTATTTCCCATTTTGCTTACTTATGGCAACTTATTTAAAAGTCTTTTCCATGGTTGGAATTGTGCTGTAGAATGACCAGGGCATATTGCCTCTGTGATGTTTGTGTGTCCCCCCACCCACCCCAGTCCCTCTTGCCCCCCAGGAAACTCTTTTCATTGTGACCATAAAATGGCCAGAGAGAACGCTGCCATTAGTGGACCTCTGCTGAGCCAGTCTGTATGTAGACATGCCCACATTGGCCTCTCAGCCCTTGTGGATGTTTCTCCATGCCCCCCTGGGCTCTTTCACACATGCGCATGCTCGCATCCATCCGCCCCCAATGCAGTACATGCCCAGGTTTCTTCCCTCATGTTCCGTATTCAGAGAAAGCTTTGATGTTTAACCTGCTGAGGTCGATAAATGAGCACCATACTCTGTTGGTAATGAGCAGCGCTTGCAAGCCTGTAGCGCTATGTAACTGCAAAAATGAATACTAAATAAAGTGTGCAGAGCGTGCACATGCTCAGTCATGGCTTATAGTTGAATAGTGGGGGCAGGGCCGCCGAAATAGCAGAGGCATCTTTGTACAGAGGAAAGTAGTAGGGGTAGGGAAGAAGGCGCTTAGGGCAGTGTCTACACACCTCAGCCATTATACAGCGGCCCAGGGCATGGGTTAGGGGGTGCCCGCGCCTTAGATCTTGTTTGATGTGGTCGAGGCTCAGTGCTGGCCGGATGAGCCATCTCCCCCAGCAGTAACATGAGGCGGGCAGGGCAAAGCATGCTGATGTCAGGGAGAAGGGAGCGTGTGCCTGGCATTCCACAAGACCCTCATTCATGGGGGATCTGGGCTGGGCCGGGGGTCTCATCAGGATCGAAAGTCAGAGAGGCAGGGCCCTTTTGTTTGAGGGGCGATTTTCTCACACGCCAGTCTATATTTACACAATAATCTGCTTACCTCATTTTGCCATTAATATGCCCGCCCCCATTAAGAAATTACCTGCAAATAAAATGCCTCTTTGAAGAAAGCATATCAGTGTTTGGGCTGCCGTAAGAGGGCACTCTGCACCCCACCCACGTGTGACAGCATACTGCCGGAAACTCACAGGGTCTCAGTCCCCGACTCTTTAAGCAATGCCCCCATCTCTCTATAGGCTGCTACTTCCTAAAGCGCCTTGAACATTGCTCCCTCGGCACACACACGCTGGCTGGGCATTCGGAAACCTCCACCGAGCTCCGTGAGGATCTTGCATCGGGAGAGGTTTCAATCTACTTGGGTATGTCATCAAACTGAAAAAAGAGGAATTGTTTCCATAACCCTTTACTCCACTTACCCCACATTCCTGGTAAACAGGCAAATGCCTGCTCTCGGAAGGATTTTCTGACGGGTAGGAAAAAATGACAGGTCAGGCTGTCAGATTTTCCTACCCTGTCACTTTTTCCTTCCCCTGGGTGGATTGCCCAATGCCTGCTGTTGGTAGGATTTTCTGACGGGTAGGAAAAAATGACAGTTCAGGCTGTCAGATTTTCCTACACCGTCACTTTTTCCTACCCCTGGGTGGGTTGCCCAATGCCTGCTGTTGGTAGGATTCTCTGACGGGTAGGAAAAAATGATAGGTCAGGCTGTCAGATTTTCCTACCCCGTCACTTTTTCCTACCCCTGGGTGGGTTACCCAATGCCTGCTCTTGGTAGGATTTTCTGACGGGTAGGAAGAAATGACAGGTCAGGCTGTCAGATTTTCCGACCCCATCACTTTTTCCTACCCCTGGGTGGGTTGCCCAATACCTGCTCTCTGTAGTTTCTGAAGGGTAGGAAAAAATGACAAGTCAGGCTGTCAGATTTTCCTACCCCGTCACTTTTTCCTACCCCTGGGTGGCTTGCCCAATGCCTGCTGTCGGTAGGATTTTCTGACGGGTAGCAAAAAATGACATTACAATTCCTGTCAGATTTTCCTACCGATGGGATTTTCTGACAGATAGCAAAAAGTGACATTACACCGGACCACTGCGACCAGAAATGCAAGCTTCTTCCAGCGATTGGGGAGTTCGACAGGCAAACAGAGCAGAGAAAGTAGGTATGACTCTCCAGCAGTTGTGCCACTGCTGTGGCCAGGACTCGAGAGTGAAGGATCGGGTGTGGAGGTGCCTGTACCCAGTGATGATGAGAATAATCCAGTGGATCAAGGAGGAGGCATTTCTCCAAAACAGGATGAAAGGGACGTTGAGAGGAGATACCCAGTGAGAGGTCGCCTCGACCCCCAGTGTATTTCACCACCAGTGTATTTAAAAGATGTTGTGGTCAATACTCCCTGATGTGCACATTAGAACTGGGTGATGCTGCTGTTTCAGTTTAAGGAAAAGCAAAGTTCTGTTTGGTATTGGTTTATTCTTATTACCAATGTGTAACTGTTACAGTCATTTGCTGGTTATGAAAAAGGAGCAGAATGGTGTATGTGCCTTTAATATTCTTGAAGGGTAAAGTCACGTGGGGCATTTAATAAATAGGGGCCTCCCGTGTTGCATAGTCAGTCATCAGGGGACCAGTAAGCAAAGAATATCTGTGTGCTTATTGTAGCAGTGGGGAGGCCCAACTCTGGACAGGGCCAATCCCCCACCGCAATGTACATGACATTTTGGCTCCAAGCCTGGGATATTTTGGAATTTTTAACCATTTTACATTAAGGGCTGATGTAAGGGAAATTGTGTAGTTTCAAAACAGCTATTTCCGTTGATGTCATCGGTCAGGGTATGCATCCATTATCCGATGGTTTAATGAGTGCAATGCATCCATATGTATGGCGTCCAGACGAAAGGGGCATCTTGGTGAGGGTAAACACGTGGTTCAGCGTCATTTTTAAAATCTCGGGGTTCTCTTTCACAAAACCTCTGTACCACAGGTCTCCAAGTGAAATGTGCTGAATTTTGAAAATACACGGTACGACGCGCCTAGAATGCATACGTTTTTCACATGACAGCTTGGCACTGGAAAATGGATCCACACCGAGTTATATATACTTCCTACTAACGCTTGTAAACTCTCACGCAATCCGTGTTTGAAGTACGTGTATTTTAGGTATGGGTTTTTCGTTGAAAGACAGGCTTCCACTCAGTCGTCATAAAACCCCTGCCCTAAATACAAGAACTTCAAAGTTATTCTGGCGACTCGCCTAAAGCCCTGCCCCCGCTCTTGGCCGAGCCCCACCTCACCTGCCAGTACCTGCCCGTGTAGGCCCGCCCTGAGAGGAGGGTCGGAGAGAGGCCGGAAGCAACCGTGCGAGGACTGGCTGACTGCAGCACCGGCGCCCGGGGAGCCTGCGGACCGCAAGGGCCTGCCTCCCACTTCACTCCCCCAATCTGCGGTCTTCCGGCGTACGTGCCAGCACTCCCGAAAAAGAGGACTCACCTTCGCCAACCCCACCTACCCGTGGCGCCAGGACAAGATTCTTCACTTCACACTAGCCATGGTGAGCTTCAAGAGGGTGTAAAGTGGTGGGCGCCTTCTTCTTCTGAATATAAGGAACCCGACTAAACTCCAAACATAAAGGGGGGCACGTTGAGTAGGAGAAAGTGTGTACCTTTTGGGGCTAACGTGAGAATGTTTTTGTGGCGGCCGCATGGGTTGCCTTTCGTTGTAAAGGGGGCGTATTAATACGGCTGTTCCAACGAAAATGAGCCGCGTTTAGTGAAATGCTCCCCCTTCCACTGGAAGAAAAACTCGCGGAAATTGGGGTGGCTGTTCCCCATAGGGAAAAAGGGATCTTATTGTGATGGTCACGCAAGAGCATGCTCTATTACCTCCACGGGGAAATGGGGCCTTTGGTGCATGCCAAATCGCCCAGCAGAAAATGAAGCATTAAGGGGGGCATATTATATCTTCCTGGTGACAAGGACTTAATGTGTTTTAACGTTTGCCATCAGAGAAAACTGGGCTCTAAATTAAGACAGGCTTCGGTGGTGGTGAGGTGTGCATTCTTTATCTCACAGGGGCAAATTTTGGGCTTTCTTGACAAAAGGCCTGCTGCCTCTCAAAAGGGGCCCGTTGGGTAGAAGTTAACCCAAGAGTCCAGGCCTACAATGAGGTGGGCACATAACAGGCAAAGTTTACCTACCAGGGGTAGAGCAGGGTATTGGTTGCAGTGGCATTCTCTATCTGCAGGGGAGGGGAGCCTTTGTTATGTTATATTACTCTGCTTTTCATATTGTGCCAGATCCCCACTTTAGTAGTTTCAGAGCACCCGATCCTTGTCTGTGGCTTATTGTGCCCTGGTCTGCTTGAGGAATAGTGAGTAAAACTGAGGAATGCAAGAGCGGAGAGTGGGAGAGGAAGGCTATTTGAGCAAAGGGAATTGCTTTGCGTAAGGATGGATGTGTGTTAGTCCATCTTATATGGATTGTCTTCTGGAGAAAGGTTGAGAACAGTGAGGGAAAGGAAGGATATTTTGCTATTTGAGCAAAGGGAATTGCTTTGCGTAAGCAAAGGGAATTGCTTTTCGTAAGGATGGATGTGTGTTAGTCCATCTTATATGGATTGTCTTCTGGAGAAAGGTTGAGAACAGAGAGGGAGAGGAAGGCTATTTGGCTATTTGAGCAAAGGGAATTGCTTTGCGTAAGCAAAGGGAATTGCTTTTCGTAAGGATGGATGTGTGTTAGTCCATCTTATATGGATTGTCTTCTGGAGAAAGGTGGAGAACAGATGTGTTGGGATGGCATAAGGTGGAGAACAGATGTGTCGAGAAGGCATAAAGTCATTTGGTTCCAAGGCAGTTTTAGAGGGTTGTCCATTACATATTGAGTAGTGTTAAGTGTGTGAGGGGCAAACCATATCCTGTACCTCAGAATGGATTTGCGGGGCCTGCTTTATTCTCTAGACAAGAAATGGCACATTGAGGCAGGATGCTCAAGTATGGGCATATCGGGTGACACACTTTATACCCCAGAGCCATAGAGCCTCGTGGGGTTCTATTTTTGTATCTTCCAGAAGACATGGTGGTGTGGAGGAATTGAGTGGCGTGCCAGA
Source organism: Ambystoma mexicanum (assembly GCF_040938575.1). Classification (NCBI taxonomy): domain Eukaryota; kingdom Metazoa; phylum Chordata; class Amphibia; order Caudata; family Ambystomatidae; genus Ambystoma; species Ambystoma mexicanum. The sequence continues at coordinate 737,832,576 of NC_090921.1, read as the reverse complement.
TCCCCCAGAGGAACAGTGATGTTGTGCTGTGCCACCCAGAGGAAATGGGCTCCAATTGGGGTTAGGGGCCATTCTGTCTTGAGGTAAATGCTAGGTTTGGACACTGCTTGGTAGAAGAGGCACAGAGGTTGGTGGCATGAATATTGGCGATCTGGAAATGCGGACTGATGTGGTCCTTCTGGCTACTGATGCCCGCCCACTCATCTGACTTCTCTATATTGTTTAATTGGTCATCTCTGGAAGCCTGTAGTGGGCAATAGTTGAGAATGAGGAAGAACTTGCACCTGGACCGCAGTGTGAAAACGGCAGATGTGAATTTGTGAATGCTGCCGCCTGTCAATAGTGTTGCGTAATGGTTCAGTAAGTGGCTTTGATGCGAAACATCTGCAGGAAGGGTCCATAGTGGCCATAAAAGCTTGCACTGTTACGAGGGTGTGCACAGCAGGGCAATAGGCACATTCACTGGTCCATGAATGTTGAAAATGGGGGAAATACTTTATTTCACTGGTCAATACAGTCGCTGTAGAAACCGTCATCCACTAGCCAGTGTTACTTATTAGTTTAGATTAAGTCTGGTAACTTTGCATTCATGTAAAGCCAAAGAGTAATGTCTTTGTTGTCTTCTTGACTGGCAGTTTCTAGGCAGGACCCATCGGACGTGCGTTGGGCCATCTCAGTTTAGTATGGCCAGTTCGGATTGCAGGCACTGGCCTTTGCACCATAGGTTCTTAAATAGAGAACGTTGTGGTGGACAAGCTATACCATAATAGCCTTATAATACATGGCAGCCTTCAATATCTCTATTAAAGTCTCAATATTGTTCTTATTGCGTGCTAGTTGTGACATCACAGCTGATGTTTGTCTCTGTGAACAAGGATTACGCTTGCGTTGTGACATCACAATGCCTGCTGCTTGAGCTAGCAGATAGCACGATTCCAGCTGTCACTGAAACAATTAAAGCTGTAACAAGCTTTTCAAATTCCTTGCTTGTAAAATAGTTTTCGGTGACACCATTAATTTTGCAAAGGTATGTTTATGGTAGAATGTCTAATTTGTGCACTGATGGAGTTTAAGCACCTGCTTGTTAATAGTTGTTATTTTGCATTTATATAGCGCCTTATATACCATTGGTATGGTCTGAAGGCGCTGGTAGGTTGAACGCCCTTGGGAACCGAAGTTCAGATCAGTAGAGAGTCAAAAGGTGCGTGTGAGCACTGGGTATGTGTGCAGCTCGTGCGGTATCCGTGTAATAGCTGCTTTTAGCGGTAGGTGTGATGGTTGAGAAATCAGGAGTATGTGTTCGTTCTGGCGAGATTTATCCAGACTGGATGTGGCTGTGTTAGGCCTGAGGAGAACGACTGGCTGGGGGTATGTAACCAGCAGTGATTACTTAGAATGATGTGGAGTGAGCGGCGGATGTTGGTATGAGAACAGTTATACCAAATGGTGTCATAGTATCTCTGTGTTCTAGTTGAGTGGTGATGTAAGGAGAGAATAAGCATGCTGGTGAGATATGATGGGCTATATGCTCTTTCCGACGTTCTCTGCATTCCAAACCTTACTATATACCTCACCAAACCTTACTATATGCTCTCCAGTCCGTTCCATGCACTCATATCCACTCCATGCATCCCATTCTGCTCCATACACTCCAGTCCGTTCCACGCATTCATGCATTCCGGATTTCCGCGTGCGTTCGAGTCCGCTCCGCGCGCTCCAGTTTGTTATGCGTACTCCAGTCAAGATGGGTTATATGCTCTTTCGAGCGTTCACTGTATTCCAAACCATACTATATACGTCACGCAATTCTATGCACTCCAGTCCGTTCCATGCCCTCCTATCCACTCTTGTCTGCCCCACGTGTGTACTCTTGTCTGCTCCAAGCATGCGTTCTTGTCTGCCCTAAGCATGTACTCCTGTTTTTTTAAAACACAAAATAAAAACGCTTTTGGTGCTGACAATGGGCTTGTTCGTCTCTAGCAAGGGTAATGGACACACCACCTTTGTCCAATGGTTACTTGGTGCTGAATACGATTTTCTGATACAAAGAGGCCCACCTTAAAATTTGAAAGCATTTATCAATGTATATTTTTTGTGGATGTCACTCGGTAATACATAGACCTATTTTGTTTTGGCTGCTAGGTAACGCTGCCTGTAAGCTGAAACTATTATCATGGGAAGGGAAGGTAGGAGAGAGTTGAGATGTGAGTAGGGACGCACAGTCTATCAGTGTTTGAGTATTTACTCACTCACTGACTGCCCATGGCGATGTTAGTCCTTCTGACCATTCCTACCGACTCCATGCCCTTAATACATCCCCCTATGATATGATTGTGCTAGCTCTGTGCTTTTTGAGCAGACTTCTGAAAGGTAGTGGCTTAGTGACCGCTATAAACCTGCTATCAACAGATTCTGGGATGTTTGCCAAGGTGGAAGCAGCTTGAACCTGCAGCTCCTGGTCCCCTCCCTGAAGCTATTTCATACTCTTTTGAATTATAAGAAGAAAATTCAGGAACCTGAAAATCCTTCATCTAAAAAACAAAAGCAGCTTTCAGATATGGATGAGGAAAATCGCAGCATCCAGGATTTGTTCAAGTTGCTGAGACAAGTTGCTCTGGACATGGTTGAAGTCAAGACAACCATGGCTGAGATGAATCTAACAGTTGCACATCTAGATGCAAGGGTATCTGAATTGGAGAAAAAATCTTCTAATATGGGATCTGAGGTGGCAGGGAGCTACAGAGCCTATACAAATCTGAAAACGGATTTACAGAGTGAGGAAGGCAAGCGCTTGGAAATGGATTTGAAGTTGAGGGAAAAGAATATCAGACTGGTTGGGGTTATGGAACATGTTGATCCCAAAGCTGGGAAATTGATACCACTGGTTATGCAGATTGCTAAAGAATGTTATGGAGTGGATAACATCAATTAAAATGACATTGATAATGCCTACCGGGTCGGTAAAGCCCCTGGTTCCAGACGTAGACACATATTGGCATCCTTTACTCTCTCAAGGAAAAGGGAATCCTTATTGACTGCATCCAGGAATAAAGGAGCTGCTTCTTTCAAAGGTAAACCCATTTATACCTATCCTGACTATCCTAAAGAGCTTGTGGATGCCAGGAGAGCCTTTAAAGGTGTGAAAGACTTGGCAAGTGAGCTTCAAGTGAGGGTCTTCTTGAATACGTTTAATTTACTAACATTAATGCTGCCAGAGGGTGATAAAACTACGTCTGACCCTAAGGAAGCACTTTCCTGGTTGGAGGATTTTCAGAAAACACATGATATTACTGATTAACTGTGTTATTTGGTGAATACACTCCGTTTTCAGTATTTTGTAAAGTTGTTCTTATATTATTAAAATGGCGTCAGCCATATGCTGCAGTTAAAAACATACATTTTTTTTTTGCCTTGGAATCTTGGCTCAGGACTTGTTAGAGGAAGGTTTGTTTACTTGAGGAAAGGACCCATCCTTCCTCTTACCAGCTGATCAGTCGCATGCCCGAATATCTGTTTCCGGATACTCGCGATCATCGCTGAGGACCGGGAAGATGAAACGTAATACTGTGGAGCTGCTGGGAAGTGAAGGCATTGCGGTATGTGAGCGGGATAGGTGGATACATCCTCTTCCCTTCGCTCGGCCAGCAAGTGTGGACACGGTGAGGCGGAACACGGATTGACAATGGTGTGTTTCTCTCCTCCCCCTCCCCTTTTTCACATGGCGGCTACATTTCATGCCTTACTGCTACTTGCATGGCCGGCTTGGAATCCGCTGGGCACCGCCACTCGGACATGCATCGAAAGTAACACATGTCTTGTCATGGAGACAATCGTCATTTGGTGGAACACATGGCAAAGTTATATAAACATGGCAGGGCACTCGTTTTGTGAGTTCCGTTTTGGCGTATTGCATTTGAAACAGAGCATCAAACAATGACACTGTGCTAGAGCAGGCATGAAAAATAGTACTTTGCTCTGCCTTTGGAAATATTGAAGTGCCTTGTAAGATTACCAAAACCGTCTATTGCCCCCTCTGCCCATCGCCACCTCCTTACAATGTCCTTGCAGTGTGGCCAATGGTCCCTTCAATGACTGCCTGTGTTCGTATCAGTTTGATGGGGATGGCGATTGCAATTCAGTTGTAATGGGGGCAACGGTGTTAGTTAGTATTCAGTATGCTCTTATTTTATTTTCAGAAAACGCGTGATATTGCTTATTTTAAATGTGCACTAATCTGTCCTTCAGGATAAGGAACAAAGTGGCAAGGGCTAATTACTCTATACTGTTCCCTGATAGTTTGCCATTATTGGGCTTAGGTAATGCTGGTGATTTAAATAAGTACACTTTTAAGTGTGTTAGTTACCTAGTATACTGCATTTAATATTTGATTTATGGTTGCCATTTGATCTGATACATTTTTCTTTCTTTACTACATTGGGGGGTTCTGATTGACAATGCTTAAATCTTGAGTTTAATGTGGACCCTAATGTTGCTGAGATACATTGGCTCTTGGTGTATCATGGGGGTAGTGGCTGGGTCATGAGTACGTACTTTTTTCTGTATTGATGAGTAACTGTACAATGTTGAATGTGTGGTGTGGGGTGACAGTGACCGACTCTTTACATTGTTCTACCATGTAGCCGATATGTTCAATAATGTTACGGCTATGTTACAGACTCTCACATCTCTGTTATACTGGCATGTGGTAAGTGTTGTGTTGGCTGATGGTCCATGGTATGGTATGGTATGGTATGGGGGGATATGCCGCACTACGTTGTAACATACTGCACACCACATGATGACTGTTTATGGCGGTGCACTATCGGTTATATCTGGGGAGATTTGATTGGCATTATTGGGGCAATGTGCCCTTGCTGCTATGGTTGACTTATGGATCTGGATGTGCCTTATGTTATGGGCTGTGTATGAGCTTATTTTGAATGCTGGAAAGAGGGGATATTTTTTTTTTCTTTTTTTCTCAGATGGTTTGGCTAATTGCCTTATAGTTATGTTTTTTCTTGTTGGGTTATGTATATAGATTTGGGGATTGTGGTTTAGGTTATTGGTTTTCGGCAGTGATGCTTGTGTTCTTGTATTGGAAATTGAAATCTTATTCGGGAGGGGTGCCAGGGGTATTGGGTTTTTAGAGCGCTTGTAACGTTGGCGTCATATTTCTGTTTTGGGGGGTGCAGGGTTTCTGTGTTTTTTTTTTTTTTTAACTAGTGCTTACTTTTTGGAATCATTTCGGACCTTTCACAATGTCTGCAAGCAGGGAATCACGTCTATCGATCACCTCATGGAATGTTAACGGTATGAATAATCCAGTAAAACAGCAGAAGATTCTTAATTGTATTGAGGAAATGAAAATGTTTGCAGGAAACTCACCTATTGAGAGAGGATGTAAGTGTTTTACAGAAGAGGTGGGTTGGCGGTGCCTTCACCTCATGCTATTCCAGTAAAAGCAGGGGTGTTGCAATTCTTGTTCGAAAAGGTTCTCCGATTAAGATTTTGAAAACGTGCAGTGATAAAGTAGGCAGGATGGTTGCTCTTCTGGTGGATATTCAGGGGACTACGAATGTGTTATGCAGTGTTTTTGCTCCATCTATGGATGATGGTTCTTTCGATAGGGATATGTCGCAGTTCTTGCTTGACCTGGATTGTCCCAATGTTTTAATTGGAGGCGATTTTAACTTGGTTTCTGATCCTTCGATTGATCGTTCAACTCAGAGGATGATTCAGAGGAATGACTTACATTATCGTTCATTTAGGACTCTTATTGAGGATTTTGATTTGATAGATTGCTGGAGGTTGCAACACCCTGATGTCGGGGAGTTTACCTTTTATTCTGGCTCACATTCTACTTATTCGTGGATTGATATCTTGCTCACGGCGGGTGGGATGACCGCAAATTTGTTAGACAGCGTGTTGGTTCTATTGCGGTCACTGATCATGCTCCTGTCTTTATGAGTGTAGCTCTGAACTTTGAATGCTGTAGATCGTTTTAATGGAAAATGCATACATCAATTTTATATGATGATGTCCTATTGGAGATGCTTTGTCACAAGTCTCTCCCCGTCTCACCTGTTTTTGTTGAGTACTTGCGACCTTCTGGGATTTCTTCTTTTTTACGGTCCGGGATTTGTATAGAGCCGAACGCTGATCTTCGACATCCAGCGTGAGGATAGCGGTTCAGTTTCCAGGAGCGTTCAGAAAGTCCAGGGTAACACCAGGAAGCAAACAAGTTACGCTCGGAGGCACGGAGGACCGTGACTTGAGCGCAGAAGGTTTTCCAGGAGTTTTGAGAGGGTAGGAATAGGACGGGGAATCAAGGAGCTGGGAACAAGGAATCAAGCGAGAGCCCCTATCGAACTCTGGCAAAGCACGTCCGACTACAGGTAGCGGTAGCGTTGAGACATGCATAGCCGCGGGGCGTGTCTCTCTTGTAGGATGAGCAGCGTGGAACGCATGGACTGATCCGGAGCATTCCGTTCAAAGCGGCCATGTTGGAAGGAATACTGCATGCAATCCTCTGCGAGTCAGGGACCAGAAAGGACGTAGACGATGGTTCATGACAAGCTTAGGACTGAAGCTGAATATTTTGTGTTGGAAAATACTTTGGAAGAACTTAGGAAGAGAACTATCTGGGAGGCCTTCAAATGCACGATGCAAGGTCTTGCTCTAAGTTTGTCTAGCAGCAAAAGGAAGACACTGGATAGGTTGACTTCTGATATTGATGCTCGTATTATTGAGGTGACAAGAGAATTGGTGTGTTCCGAACGATGCTGGTAAGAGGAATGAGTTGAGGAAATTGAAGAAAGAACTGGATGACATTTTGTGTATGAAAGCTAGTAGCGGTTTGTATAGGATCAAATGTGCTTATTTCGAACGAGGTGAAAAGTGCGATAAGTGGCTAGCTTACAGATTGAGACAACAACACTCTGAGGGAGCCATTACTTCAATTCAGGATGGGAATGGTGTGACCACTTTTGATCCGCGTGAGATTAATGCGGTCTTTAACACCTTTTATGCTGATCTATATAGAAATGAATCTGATGTTACTGGTCAAGGTGAACTTTTCGTGAACAGGTTGGATTTTCCAAAAGTTAATTGTGATGAGAAGGAAGAGTTGAACAGACAGATCACAATTGATGAAATCAGGTTTGCCATTAGTAAATTGAATTCTGGGAAGACTCCGGGACCTGATGGATTACCGGTTGAGTTCTATAAAATTCTTCCAGAGAGGGTGTTGGGTCTTTTGAAGGATATGTTTACTGAATCTAAGGAAGTTGCCCTTCTCCCGTCGTCTAAAAGCCATGCTACTATCTCGGTCATTTTGAAGAAGGGCACGGATTGTAACTTAATTAGTTTGATAAACACCGACCATAAGATTTTGGCTAAATTACTTGCTTTACGCATCGAACAACTCATGCCGAAGCTTATCCACACTGACCAATCGGGGTTTGTTAAAGGTCGTAGGACTTCCAGTAATATCAGGAATTTGCTATTGACCATGTCCCATGCACAAAATTTGGATGAAGACGTGGCAGTTTTCTCCCTAGATGCTGAGAAAGCATTAGATCGAATTAACTGGCAGTATTTGTTTATGGTTTTACGAAATATGAATATGGGTGAGGAATACATTTCATGGGTTGTCTTTTTTTTTTTGTATGCTCGCCCCACAGCAGCTGTTAAAACTAATGGCTTATTGTCGGAATCTTTTGATCTACATAGGGGCACTAGGCAAGGTTGTCCACAATCACCATTGTTGTTTGTCCTAGCCATTGAACCGCTTGCTATTGCTTTGAGGTGTGATTTGAATTTGAGAGGTGTTTCCTTTCACGGTATTGAACGGAAGACTTGGTTCTACGTAGATGATCTTTTATTGGTTTTGAGGGACTTGGATTTGTCTTTACATTCGTTGATGAACGCACTTAATTGGTTTCATGAAATGGCTGGATATAAGATTAACTGGTCTAAATCGGAGGTAATGCCAGTGACTACGCGTTGTGATAAATCTTTGGTGGTGTGGTTTGGATTTCAATGGTGTGAGAAAAACTGAAGTACTTGGGAGTTTGGTTGACTCCGGGTGCAAGTGATATGGTTGAGGAGAACATGGTATGGTTTGTAGGGAACTGAAATTGAACGTCCAATGGTGGTCGGTTTTGCATCTATCTCTGTGGGGAAAGGTAAATGCGCTAAAGATGAATGCTGCCCCAAAAATGTATTATATTCCGAGTATGCTTCCCCTGAAAATTGGTCAATATTATTAGAAGCTGATTGATACCACTCTACAGTCCTTTCTTTGGTATGAGAAACCGCCAAGACTGAAGCTTTGGGAACTCCAGCTTCCAGTCGAGAAGGGGGGGCTAGGTGTCCCGAATTTTAAGGCATATAATTTGGCCTTATCCTGCCAATTTTTTTTTTCCTTTTTTGAAGGAATCTCCTAGTGAGTGGGCGATGGCAGAGACAAGTGTGACGGGTCCACTAGCCCCAAGTGCGATATTCACGACTGTTAGCAAACATGTTAGGAGATGTCCCTTGACTGAGTTTCTTAGAGACGTTTGGAGGAATATCTATGATATGTGTGGCTCGGTTGCTCTGAAATCGCCGGATGCATCTATTTGGCTGAATAAAGCTATAACGGACAATGGCAAGGTGTTGTTTTGGCCGGAATGTTTTCTTGGCGAAATTCAATGGATTAGTGATATTTTTAAAAATGAGAAATGGATTGACTTTGCTGAGCTAAGTGCTACTTTTGCTGTTGAAAATTATTCTGTCTCAGACTTCAGGAAATTGAATAAATGTATTGGTGAGGTGCATTGTGACGGTGATGCGAATGTTGAACTTTTCACTACTGGCGTTCAGTCGCTTGCAAGTAGGGTTTATCATCGAATTATAAAGAGAATACTGAATTACTTAATGAATGGAGCAGAAGATTGGGTTGTGAAATCACTTCTGACCTATGGCTTGTGATGTGTGCGAGTGTGAAGCTTTGCTTGATAAGTCTGAACGTTCGAGACAGATTAAAATTCTCAATAGAGTTTTTTTGGAGGCCGGAAAGGCTTAGAAATTGAGGTTTGTCAGATTCTGATGTTTGTTGGTGTTGCTAGAGTGAGAAAGGCAGTATGGAACATCTACTGTGGGACTGTGTAAGGGTTTGTGGGTTTTGGCATGAGGTTTGTATTCTTTGTCTCAGGGTTTTGAACCAAAATGTTGACTTGGATTTTAAAACATTGGTGCTAGGCTGCGATGATTTACTTGAAGACCTTTCGCTATCAGAAAAGAAATTTTTGTTCAGAGGTGCTTCTATTTGCAAAAAAATGATTTTGAGGAGCTGGAAATCTTGTGTCTCACCAATTTCGGAGGATTGGATTACAGAAATGAACTGCTTAGCGAACATTAGGAAATTTATTTACAGAAAAATGGGAAAATTGAATTTACATGCAAAGGTCTGGGGAGCTTTTTCAGTAGGTACTAGTTCACTTTTAAAATTGTATATTGATGTCTTTTTTGTTTTTCTTTCTTTTTCTGTTCTTACATGTATATATCCTTTATGCTGTGTAATGAGACTTTGTGATTTATTGCCCATTACCGTTCTAATTACAAAATTTAAATAAAGAATTAAAAAAAAAATCTGCTTCTGGTGTTATAAAAAGGGCAATACCCAAGTGTGTATTCTGCCACTTTCTTTATGAGAATTATGTATATTCTTGCATCTGTTCATTACACCAACTTCCTATTAAAACCAGCAGTTTTGGCTTTTGTGAAGGTATGGGGTTGGTATCTGCCAGGCACTGCAATAATGGTATTACCATGTGCATACGGCTTACAAAAAAAACGTACACATCACCACTAAACTATTACACATCATACATACATTCATAGCTGCATCCTTGAATATTTCATAGCACAGAGCACAAACAATTCCATATTGTGAGACAAGATGGTGTTCTCACTCCTATTCCCCATGGGTCCTCTGCGCAGGTGGCCAGGGAAAGGGAATTGCTTTTGGATCCTGACCCTGCGGGTGGACAAGTCAGGGAGGATCACCTAGATGGAGGGTCTTTGGAGACTGGGAGTGGCGTACCCTTGGGTGAGACATGGTATTCCCCCTTTCCCTACTGACAATCACCCTAAGCCCCCCACCCAACCTTTATGGGGTACTATAAGCCACTCCCCCCTCAACTCTTCCTATATCACAGTTGACAATATTGAGATGAAGAAGATACAACTAAGAGGAATGAAGATTACCCCTTTTACCCCACTTTGGTACCAAGATGAAGACTATGCCTGTAAGGAACTTTGAGGGTCAGGCATGTCCTTGTAATTGTGGTCCGGCAGAACAAATCAGGGTTCCACACCTGCTGCCTGTCAAGGGGCTGCAGGTGAATAAAGAGAGACCAGCCCAGCAGGGGTGAGAGCGACTGGTAGCACAACTGGTGAAGCAGCAGGAGACCCGTGAGAGGAGGTTGCCGTGGTGGTCCAGGATAAGGGACCAGGACGCTGGCAGAAGTTCCAGAGGACTTGTAGGACCCGATGTAAATGGGCCTCGTATTCCCCACAAGCCTGGGAGACTTTGAACAGTAGCGTGTGCAACAGAAGTGCAGGTGTAAAACTGGGGGCACACTGCGAGTGAGTGGAACTCGCTACTGTGCCCAGTCCTGACCTCAGGAGGTGAAAGTCAGTCATGGGAACCACCGGGTGAAAGCCGAGAAGGCAGGCGAGTGTCAAAGAGGAGTGTCCGCACTGGGGATCTCCGAAAGGACTGCAAGTGAGTGATGGTCCATGCCAATGAATGAAAAAAGGACCCATTGAATACCAAACTCAAAGAAAAGTTGGGAAAATCCAATGCATGTTGAAAACCGAACTAAAGGCAAAGTTAACATTTAAAAGGCAATGCATATTAAACACTGAACTGAATAGCACACTCTAAATTGATCTAAAACCAGCACACATTAAAGACCAAATTAAAGCACTATTTAACACTAATGCAAACGTGCATGCATTTGAATACTGAATTTAATTAAACCCCCTACAGGAGCAGTGAACTCTGAGTTAAAAGTGGACTTTAAATAACACAGTAAAGGCTGAAGAAATTCAAACAGTGAACTTTAAAGAGTGAATGCAGTGTGGCAAGGCTACAGGTCGGAAAGGGGTGTATGAGACATGGTGGCAGAGCCATGAGGCAACAAAGAAGAGGCCAAAGGAGCACAGGAATACCCCTAAGCCACAAGCCTAATAAAAGTGAGCAAGTGGCAGTGACTTGGTGCTCTGGAATCAGCACCCATCCGAGGAGTCTAGTGGTTCTGGTTGTTTGACCTGAGATGGGTGAACCATGTGGTCCGACAACTGCACCTAGACCATAGAGCCCTGGATGGACACTGTGACCACTGAAAACACTGCAAATGAGCTGGCAAGGCAAGCTAGAAAAGGGGTCAAGTTGACCTGGTAGTTTTTGTTAGACTGCCTTAGAGACTAAGAAAAGTGTCCGCAAAGGTTTTACAAGTCTTGAGGAAGCGATCCCTGTGACCTACAGAACTACACTTCTTGTATTGGGACCGGCGTCTCAAGACCTCTTTGTTTTGGATTGTGCTATGTGAAACTTGGGGAAGGGAACCCCAAGGATTGGTACTGAACTACATTACTTTGAACTGGAGACAGGTACACTTTGAGCCTTTTTCATGGAACTTTCTTAAGCTTGGTGAAGGGGGGGGGAGCTGAACGGATGCTGTGAGCTAAAAGCAGCTCAGAACCTGGAGTTAAATATGGTTACTTTTGATATCCCTACATATTGCTTCATTGTAGTTGTGAAATAATAGGTTGTGGACACAGACAGACTTTTAAGTTGAACTCTTTGACTCATACATTGCTTAGTTTTGTTCTGGTAGGGTAATCCCAGTTTAGCCTATGGCAAGTTAGGCCGTCAACCATCCTGACATTTAAGTTAATACATATTGTTGTGTTTGAACTTGGTCTGTTGTCTGTGTCACGCTTCATGATGCCTTCACAATATCAACACTTATTAAATGAGCTTACAAGCAATAACAATCATACATATTTAGATTTACAAGGCACCTACATGAACCATAGAAAGTAGAAATGGGCAAAGAGATTTCTAACCCAACTAAAATCCTGTTCCAAAATTTCACACGCCTATAAAAGCGTTGATCAGTAAGTGCTCCAGAGTTTCCACTTGCTCCCCGGTGTTACAAAATCTACATAGTCCCAGAGACTTTTCAATCCCCTTGCGAGCACCGGCAACCTCCATGGTTTGCATAAGGTTAAGTCTTAATCTTAAGAATGTACACCTCATTTTTACACACTGAAACCTATTGGTGTACGGCTCTGCTTCATAAAATATTTTTTCCCTGGAAAGAACAACACTAAAGAGACTATAGTTAGCAATTGTCCCTCTGGTCCTACACATCAGCCTCCCAAAGAGCCCTTTTTACTAACTGTGGACAAGACTCCAGGGTATCAACAGATCGATCACATCAGGACAGAATTGCTTTGCATCCTGCAAGCCATTTCCCAAAGCAAGGGACACTCTAATTTTCCAACATAGCATTTGGTTTAGTAAACACTGGGCCTCATTACGATTATGGCGGTAGCCCCGCCGGTAATTACCGGCATGGCTACCGCCAGAGTGCTTTTTTTTCCGGCAATGGGCAATTGTCGGGGCATGCCGGCACCGCCGGACCAAGTAATTGCCCGTTGCCGGGTACCGGTATTAATCACTCCGCATTCTCATTTGAGCCCCATAGGGCTCAATGGGAATGGGGAGGCCGGTAGCGTTTGCACCTTCAATAATTAGGCTTACCGGTACCGTACTTACCGGACCAGCAAACTTATAATGAGGCCCACTGAATTTTCAGCAGGAGGGTGAACGATCTTGTATTGAAAGGCAAGGGACTTCCAATTCATCCTAGTTGCAATCGATAACAACCCGAATCCATAACTAGGTAAGCCCAAAAACCTTTCCACAAATCCGACGCTCTAGAACTTCCCATTCCTTTTCCCGATAGTCACGGGTCAAATCAGTATCATAGTGCTGGTATAGCCTTTGCCCTATAATATTTCCCCAGCGGAGCCCACAAGAATTTTCCAAACTTTGCATTGAGCTTTTTCATCTGGGAGACAAAGTGATCACATCTCTCCTTGATACTCTTTATGTGGAGTTTTGCATTTGGGCCATTGTAGATTGAAAAGCCTAGGTATATATATTTATCCATCACATCCAATTTCTTGTCTTCAATCTTCCATGTAAAACGTATCTTCTTGCCACCATTCTGACACACCATTATCTTTGTTTTTAGTGTATTAATGGACAACTCGTGGGACTCCATACATTGTGCCAGGATATTTAGTGAATGTTGAAGACCGATCGGAGTTTGGTCAAGTATGACCAAATCCTCTGCATACGTCAAGTAATGAACACGCACAGAGCTCAGACAAGGTGGAAAAGCTGTGTCTCCCTGCAAATTGCCACCCAAGTCAGCTAGATATAAATTGAAAAGGGAGGGAGCCCGGACACAGACCTGGCGCACACCCCTTCCCGTGATGATGGCTCTAGACAAAGAACCCTTGCCGTCTAGCCTAATCCTCACCTTTGACCCCGCATGCAATGTTCTAAGCATCTCCAACATGGTAATAGAGATACACCAATCTCGCAATTTCCACCATAGGGTATCTCTGTGCACCCTATCAAAAGAGGAAGATGGATCCATGAAACACATAACAGGCTTCTTTTCCTTTTTTTATTGCTTTCTGCAAATGAGCCAGGAGGGAAACAATTTCCAAGAGTCCCCAGTCCCTTATGAAAACCCAACTGATTTTTGTCTACCCTACCAAACTTTTCAGTCCATGCATTTAATTGTTCAAGGAAAAATGTTGCTGCACGAGTCTAGCAGAGCGATGGGGCAATAGTTCGAGGTCACATTCTGTCCCCTTTTAAAAATCAAATTGTGACAATTATTGCCAGCCTTTAATGTTATGTTTTATGCAGTGCACCGCTACCACCCAAGAGCAGTCTCCAGGCGCACACGTGGATCTGCAAAAGAAGAGGGCTGGGTGTGTTAGTGGGGGTAGCATAGGTTCAGAACCAAGAGGAACTATCGTCTGTGAGCGTTGTCTTGCGTGTAGGAGTTGGTTCGGGAGGCCCCATGTACTGTAACCGTGTGGGCAGGACTCCGTGCCTCGGATGTTTGGTATGTGTGTCCAGGCAGAGAGGAGGGGCAAGGGTTGAAGAGAAAGCTTTAAATGATTTGTGGATCTGAGGTTCAACTTGGACTAGGGGAAGTGGAGGCTGGGAGCAGCGACTGGGATCCGCTTAATAACGTCCATTTTAAAAGTACTGTGATGAGTCCTCGGTTACAAGCATTCACACTGCTACATTAAGAATAGCAACCTGACAAAGGCAGTCATGATTCATAGATCGCGGCCAGAGAGAGGCCTATTAAAGGAAAGAATAATTAAAGTAGCTGAGGGAAGAGCTGATAAACGAGTTGCTGGAGCAGAGTAGTGTGAACTGTGAAATGTGGAATACTGAGAGACCCTAGGTTAAATGGGGATGAGTAGAACACCATGCAGTCAAGAAGAGTAATCAGCAAGGAAGCTGATTGAACCGTTAACGACAGAGGGTCGAGATATACTTTTGACATTTTGCCCAACACCAAGTGTGAAGCCATTGTTGAAAGGTTGAGAAGTACAGAGACTAACCCAAGCTTCCGAATCTCTAAGTATTCTGTGGGAAGCAGTGTGTTCGGATGCTGCAAAAAGGTGTGATGAAACCCCAGATCACACACTGGCACGCTGCAACAAGTGGACTGCTGGGCTGCTGTAGACAAAACCAGACTAAGGTCAACAAGGTGCCACCAGGACCTATGCCAAAGAGTTGTGGTGAGGGGGAGATGCTGGCTTAAGTCCTTGAACACTGAGGTGGGGCGCTGTAAGGGTCAAATCGATGACCGAATAGTAGGCAAGGAGAGACGGCGAAAGTCCGAGCTCCTGAGATGGTCCGACACACAAAGATGGGGAGCCCTTGTATGAGGTCAAAGCAGGGACCTCAGCAAGCTGACTGCAAACCCAATGGAGTTGAATGGTTAAGTCCCAGATGGATATTCTGAGAGAGTTAAATCGAGTGTGAAACACTCTGATAAGGATGGCAAAAAATCCTTCTGAATAAAGGACTTTACAGCAGTGCTAGAGTCAAGAGAACCATCCCCTTGGGCCTCGAAGCAGTTCTGCGGCAGCCAGTTTTGTGGGTGCCAGAGGCAGCCACTGTACATTTTGTTTGGTGACCACCAAAAGCTCCAGCTACAAAACAAAAGTGCAGGAGGAACCACAAGACCCTTGAGAAACACGATTATTAAAGAACCAGTGTCTTCAGGGGCAAGGGTCAGAGCTAGCGGAGCAGAAAGGAGAAGAAGCTACTGCCTTCAGTAATCAGGGTTGCTCTGACATGCTCTGGCTTCTGATGGAAAGATCCCTGGCAGGACTATTGTTGAATATTTTCCCAAAGAGACGCGAGAGAGGGATCAGTCACCAAGAAGGACCAGGAGGAGAGTTTAGCAGTGCGGTTGCAGTAATAAGGCCAGTGTAAACTGCTGGAGCATCCCAGATGGTGGGATGCCTTGATGCCCTAGGATGAAGAAGCTCTAGTCTAGATGTTGCTGGCAGTCTTCAGGGTCCCCACTGCAAAGGGGTTGCTTCAAGGAGATGGGCCTTCAAACAGGAGAGCTGATCTGCTTTCCCCACTGAGTTAGGGATAAAGCGAGCCATAGTCGGTTCCTCCTGGTCTTCTGGAGAGCCAGTGCTTCACTTTTGGATTTGGTGGAGCATCAAAGGAAGCTGGTGCATAGCTTCACTCCTTTCTTCCAGGAATGCAGCATCAGAGTTACAGCAGTAGATGAGGTGAGCGGGTAAGGTGCTAACGTGGTCTGCTGTTATTCCCTCTCGGGAGGCAGTGAGGTAAATAAGCACCCAATCGCACCAAGTACCATTTAAAAAGATGGGTGGTCAGCCCAGGCGCAACTTTCTTTCACAAAAGAAGGGAATTCACACAATCCCAGGCAGGCATCTGCATAGACCAGTCGGAACTGGTTTCAGGCTGGCTACAGCCCCCAGTGCTTGGATACCAACAACCCATGGCCAAATATTGCCACTTCCCATGGAACAGAAAGAGGAACAAGAGATATTAATTTGACCCGTCTGCTGTTCAGGCAACAGAGACTACCTCCATTTTGTGGTTCGGAGGGCTGGAGGTGGTGGGGGGAGGGAGAGCGGCGTGTCAAAATGGACAGCCAGGTAAAATGGTTTCCACGGGGTGTGAGCCATTTTACACATTGAAAGAGCCATCATCATGGAGATACCCTCTCTGGGCTATTATGGGATACATTTAGGGCACCCCTTTCTTGTGAGCCAAAAGGTCTCTTAAGGCTGAGCAAAACGATACACAGAGCCATACCCTGGCTGAGAGGAAAAATAAAGTCCAAAACCCAGCAGAAAGTATAGGGGGCTACCTCATCAGGTAAAAAGTAATCTTTTCACCTAACATTTACTCAAAAGGAGTAGGTGGGCAAACTTAATGGGAAATGTGCCCCCTTGGAACGCATATTGGTTTAGTCTGTGGTAGTCATTTGGCGTCCGTGCAGGTGGCTTTAGATAAGATCTAAGAACTGAAAGCACAGTTATTGTTTCTTCTATTCCAAAGTTATAAAGTGGTGAAGCGGATTGTGGTAGAGTGTTCCATGTTCCTGTGGGAGCGCGGGACCAGGACTCTGAACTGAGAAGAATTGAGCCGATACAAGCACTTGTGGCCCAAAGGAGCGCCCTACATCCGTAAAGTTTTATCCAAGTGGGCCAGATCAGAGAAAACCAGTGATTCATGTTCCCTCCCGTTTTTTGTCTGCAGCAAATAGAGCATGTTCCTTTCTACTTTCAAACTTCTATGATAAGCATCAGTTGCTCCCGAAAGAAAAGAATAAGGTTGACAAAAGCTACGGGATAGGAGCTTCAGACTTTATATCACACTGTCTACTATTCTCCATCTACTGTATTAATAGACAGTTATTCAGGTTCCACACCATTATCCTAAACTATGATCATTGTGTGTGTGCACTCGTACTTCATGCCACCTCGGCATAAGTCGGTGCCCCACTTGGGCCGCCCCAGTCAAAGGTCTGGGCACGCCACTGCAGTGGGTTGATCAGTTTCATTTAATGTTCTGTGCGCCGGGAGATGACTTCAGGAAATGGCAAGTTCTGATGGTTGCCTTTAATTTATTCGAAGGATTGTAAACACCTTGGTAAGACCTGTAGTATAATGAAGACTGCACACAGGATATTTAAGCTGTACTGAGGCTTTTTGTGCAGAGAAACTATGTACATGGAACAGTTGCTTCACTGCTCATAGAGTTCTTGCTAGTCTCTTAATTGTAGTCTTTTTCTTGACCGCTCATGTCCTGAAATAGTCTGTAGCTGAGGAACGCCGGCAAGCCCTACTGCTTCGGCTCAGCTCTCTCTCTCTCTCCAATCTGCCTCCCCTGCGCACGCTTTCCTTTTTCCCTGTGCTTCCTTTACTGAGTCTTGCGAGACCCCATTGCTGTGGGCTCTTGCGAGCCACATAACTGCTTTTGTGAAGCAGCATTGTCCCACTCCATCACGTAGTCTTCATACCTGGCTGGTCTGCGTTGTTCTCGGTGAGGGTGACCCTGATGACCTCTGACAAGCGACCCTGCTGTTGATTTTCTTTTTTTTTTTTGCTTGCTCTCTCTGCCTCCACATTGCTCCGCTCACCTTGATCCTTGCCCTCGCGTTCCATACTGACTCTGTGCTCTTCCATTTCCTGTGTATGTACTCTTGCAAGTTCATTTTCACTGAGATCTGGTGCAAGGGCATTCTTACTTTCCTGTGCGCAGGATTCACCCAGTCAGGGTTCTATCGACCGCCCCTTTCATGTTCCATCAGTTGCCATCTTGGGTGCATATGTGATTAGATCCTTTCTGCATCACTTGAATTGGTGTGCTGAACCTTGAATGTGGGGTATGCACATTTTGACTAAGTTCCACCACCTGCACGTCCGTTCTTTGGGAAGCTCTCCTCTCCTCTCATCACTTCCTCTCTTTATGGTTGCCTTACTCTTCTTAATTCTCCATACAACCTCTTCCGTGTCCACCATCTCATCTTCCCTTACTCTGTTTAACTATGGTGGTACCAGGGTCGATGCCGCTCTCCTACCCCGCAACATGTGGAATGGTGACACATTGGTGAAACCATTGGGAGTGAGGCGATGGGCCACAATGGCCTCCTTGACCTTTCTGCATGGGTCCATGCCTTAGGCCCTAGCCAGCTGCAACGCACCCTTGATAAATATGTCCTCTCGACCAACCCATTGGCTTGTGGATGATATAGAGAGGCTTTGATCTGCTTGATGTTGTTTTCCATCAGGAATTTCTCCATCTCCCTGGATACCAACTGGACCCCATTGTCCATGGCAATCTGTTTGGGCAATCCTTCCCCTTGAAAGATGGCAGTTAGTACCGCAACTGTTGATGTGGTGCTGTCTGACACAAATTTAACTTCCACCCATTTGGACTGGTAATCGACCATCACTATTCCTTATCTGTGTTCCAGTCCCATGACATCTAACAGCCTATGAAGTCTAATCCTAACTTGTGCCACACTTCTTCTGGTCTCTGTCAGAATCATTGGTGCTTGATTTACTTTCAGGTGCTTGTAACTATTTAAGCATTCATGGCAGCGCTCCATCATTGAGACGTGAAGCACACACGGCCACCAATATGCATCCCTGACATGGGAGAGTTGCGTCATTCTGCTCCCAAGGTGTCGTTAATGAGCTCTGCATAGGATTCCCTCACTCCCGTTGGTGGTATGACTTGCTCTCCTCTCAATAGTAAGCCATTTGCCTTTGTATATCTCATCTGTTACCTTCCAGAATGGTCTAAGCCTCTGAGACATTTCTCTCATCAGGCCACCTTTTCCTGCTGACACAGTTGGTCATTTTTCATATTGCGGGATCTTTATCTGACTCCTCTCTCCAGTGGTTCTCTCCCATTTCCATGTGCGTGTTGCTGCTCAGGTCTCCAATGTATGCCACCACACATTTGTCTCTTAAGAATGTTGACCTTGATCCACCAGACTCTGGCAGCCTGGACATGCAGGCGGACTGTGCATTTTTACATCCTGCTACGTGCCCCAGGTTGTACGTGTATTCTTGTAGCTTAGCAGCTATGTATGCTTATCTGGGAGTGGATGTTTTCATACCACCGGAGCTCAGCATATGTATAAGTGGTTTGTGATCGAGGAGCGTGAATCTGGTGCCCCACACCTATGTCAAGAAGTATTCAATGGCCCAGGCGCATGCCAACATTTCTTTTTCAGTTGTGGAGTATTATTTTCTGCGCCTGACAACGCCTTTGACGCAAAGGATAAACAAGTTCAGTGTCTACTTTTGGGTGAGTGTAGCACCCAGCCCATATGCGCTGACGTGTCTTGTGATGAACGTATTCCAGTGGGGATTGAAAAGACGTAGACATGGTGCACCTATTATTATTCTCTTGTTCACTTCCTTGAATGCAACCTCCTGGGTCTTTCGCACACATTCCGTCTCTTTCTTCAACAGTTCTCTCAGGAGTGCTGTCACTTCTGAGACTCTGTGCACAAACTTGGCATAGTGTTCTGCTAGGCCCAGGAAGGACCTACATTCCTCCTTGTTGGTTGGTGCCGGAGCCTTCACCATGGCTTGCAGTATGTTTTTCTTTGGACTGATGCCCTCTCTGGATATGGTATACCCTAGGTACTCGACTTCTTGAGCCCCGATAACATACGTCTCGTACCACAATCTCACTCTGGCATCTTGTGGAGCACTTTCTTCAACATGCTGTTATGTGTTTTTATATCCTCTGCGTATATCAAAATGTCATCCTGAAAATAGAATACATTTCCGATGTTCCATAATAAGAGTCCATCATTCCCTGGAAGGCTGACACAGCAGAGGACAAAACAAACTGTGTTCTGGTGTACTGAAATGTGCCTAAAGATGTGATAAAAGCCATCAATGTTCTTGTCTCTTTACGTAACGTAATCTGATGGTACGCCTCCCGCATGTCCAATTTGGAAACAACCTTTGCCTGTTTCATCATCAATATGAACTCATTGATGCTGGGAAGTGGGTAACTGTCGGTGATTCTTCCAGGTTCAAACTGCATAAGTCTAGAAATACGCTCAAGTCATTTCAGCCTTGCTTCTTTATAAGAACCACTGTGCACTGCCATTCTAACAACTGTACCGTCTCTATGCTGCCTTCTTTGACCATTTTCTCCAAGCGCACTTGTAGCGCTTGCCACGTTGTGGCTGGAACATGCCTAACTTTGACTGGGATTGCATTCTGACGTAGCCTGATTTTGGCACAAAGTTTTAAATTCTGCCCAGTCCACTGGACAATAACCTTGGAAAGCAGTCTCTCGATAACAAAGCGCCTCTGACTGTCACTGAGAGAACTTGGTCTTCTGTGCTTGGGTCAAGTTTTATGTCCAATTTTGCCTGCTCTTCCCACCCTAGCACTGCACGACCACCTTCGGTAAAGTATACCTCTGTGTATGTCTTCCTCCCTTTTAAACTACACCGTACTGTTGATGTATGCCAACAGACGAACAGATGCGCCGCCAAACCACTGGGTGTGTGTTTAGTTTTCAAGACCTCAACCTTGTTCTGGCCCACCATTTCTTTGTATGTGCAGATAGGTAGGATGGTTAAATCCGATTCTGGAGTCCTCCATGACTCTGGTTTTGTTTCCATCGACACTGATCCCACAGTGTTGCTTCTCTTTCCTAGCAGTGGAACTGTTGACCATGATGATGGTCATCTGGTCTTCCTCTGAAGAATCGTTGCTTCTTGCGTCACCGCTTCCTTCCACCCATGTGACCTTCTTGCCTCTCCACTTGCAGGCAACTGCTGTGTCCAAACCTCCCGCAGTTCGAGCATTCCTTGCTCCTGGCCGGATATTCCCTATCATTAGCTATGTGTCGGGTGCTGGCGCACCTGTAGCACTTCAACGGGTTTCTTTTACCAAACCTCTCATCCTTGCCATCCCACCTTGGTTTCTCCTTGTGTCAGGCATACCTCTGGCCAAATCCTTGTGACTGCTCAAGATTTCCTCCACAGGTCTGGCTATCTGAATTGCATTGTCGAGCACCATCTCCTTCTCCACAATAAACTTATCCTGTACCTTTCTCGAGTTGGTGTGAACCACAGATCATGCTCTGTGTTCTTGCCAAAGTCACAGAAGGTCGCTAGCTTTCTCATCCGATGGACTGTATCGTCCACAGACTCTGACGCCTCCTGCTTCCTGTTATAAAATTGGATCTGATGCAGTACTGTTTTCTTTGTTGGAAAATATCTTTACAATGTGCCTGATCGCCTCCTTGAACAGGTCATCAGTGTCCTCTGCAACCACTTCAGGATTTAGGCCCACAAAAATGATCTGCCCCCACACTCCCATGGCATTCAGCAGCATGACCCTCTTCCTGGCAGGGGAGTAGTCTGTGCCCCCAACGGCATCCAGGTAAGTGGTGAAAAGAGGATCCCATTGAGGCCATGGAACGGCAGGCAGACGTGACGACTGAAGAAAAGCAGGGGGTGGTGTTGCTCCCTGCATCATGAACGTGTGGATATCTTCTGGGTCCTTGTCAGCAAATATGTAGTATAATGAAGACCGCAAACAGGATATTTAAGCTGCACTCTGAGGTTTATTGTGCAGAGAAACTTTATACAAGTAACCGTTGCTTTACTGCTCATAGGCTTCTTGACAGTTTCTTAATTGGAGTCATTTTCTTGACAGCTCAAGGCTTGTAATGGTCTCCAGGTGAGGAGCGCCGGCGAGCCCTACTGCTCCGGCTCGGCTGTCTCTCCAATCTGCCCCCCCCACCCCTGCGCACGCTTTCCCTTTTCCTCATGCTTCCTTTGCTGAGTCTCGCAAGACCTCATTGATGTGGGCTATCACAAGACTCTCGTACTGCAACATGGTTTAACTTTGTAAATTTGGTTGTAGGCATGTGCAGTGAGGTTGTAAGGAAAAGGGGGGAAAGCACGAGTGATTGAGGTTAGGTTATCATACCTCTGTGTGACAAAGGAGTGAAAGCACTGGGTCGGTAGAGGGGAAAGGTATCATGCAGTTGGCTAAATATGACTGTATATTGCCGCTGGCTTGTTTGGACTCAGGCTAGTTACGCTTTTACTTTCTTAGGCGTACAGCGCAGTGATTACACGTAAACAATACAGACATCTGACAAGAGTGCAAAAAGGGACACGTGGCACGGGCCAGCATTTGGGGAGGGGCACCCCCTGGATTAATGTGGCAAAGAAATGGACACACATTTAGTAGCAACATCGTCTGTGATCCCCCAATTACAAATTGGTCTGGCTTCCCCTCATTTTGTCAATCAAGAGAACCTAAATTGGGCTCTAAGTCTAAGTTGCTAGCGCACCTCAGCCTGCCATACAGTGATCCGCAGTCTAGGATCGCTACATGACCCCCATATCACCTGGATGCCACTTGTCCAGCCGTGTTATCGGGTCCATAGATTTAGTCTGTTCACACAATATTAAATAAGACTACAGCTGCAAGAAGGGAACAGGTACTTCACTGAAAAGGACTGCAAAGGCAGCCCCGCCCCCTCTGTATCCCCCCCAGTGACACGAGTCGTCTGGTCACCCTACCATTGTCCCCAGTAAACTCCAGCCTGTCAAACTAAACCTGCAAATACACATTTCAGTAAGGGAGAGACAAATGCATGGTTTGAAATAATGGAACCGGATGCCTAGATTCCCAGAGTAAATGCTACTGACGCACTCTCTTAGCTATTCTGATTTACATTGCTGACAGGAGAGCCGCATAGCAGAAATCAAATCGAGGGATTAGTGGCAGTTTTCTGCCTCCCTTTAAACATCTTCACCGTGCCTTGTTGCAAGTGTAGCCTTCAATTGAAAGGTTTTGGTGTATTCCAGAACTTAGTTTCTTCACAAGTAAGTGGGTTTGATAAAAAAATCAAAGTATGGGTCACTACCACAAATGGACTTCTAAGCGGAGATGATCAGGGTAAGACCTTTGGGCAGCCAGGCTTTACAGCAGCAGACATGTTAACGGAGAGCTGACCCATCACAATGAAGCTTAATATACAAGGGCAAAACACACTTCCACATTCTAATTATGCTTTCAACCCTGAGGTGCTTCAAAGCAGACACAACCTGCTGTGGACCGTACAATCGGGGCAATAGAGCAATATACAAAGGTGCCCTTTTTGTCCCTTTAAACCCAGGGTCTCCAACCAGTAGATTGCGAGCCATTCACTGGTAGCCAGTAGCTCCTTGCATCAGACACCAACCTGAGCACTTTGTGTTTATTTTGGTGTCTGAAGTCCCTGGGCCTCTTCCCCTGCCCCCTCCTCTTCCTGCAAAGCGAGCAGTCAAAAGCTGTGTGCACTGTGAGAGAAGTGCCTGCATCTGTGCTTGAAGGGCTCTGGGCAGTGTCCCAACAAGGGGTTAACTATCAATAACAAACATAAATGGGAAGTGGGGGGGCGTGGCTAGCAGAGCCATGGAGTAGGTCGCAGGACACTTGAGCTCCTGTGATCCGACATCGATCCTGGACAGAAACTGGCGCGAAATTTAAAAAAAAACTACTTTGCCTTGGAGCTGCCGGTGCTAGAAGATTTACGGAGTGGAACGAGCAGTGCGTGAAGAGACACGGGCCCCCAGGCGAAAGTGTAAAGAGTTCGGAACCGGACAAGTCAGCACATCCGCACAGCGAAAATGGCGCTGCTGCGGTGACGGAGGCAACAAAAGACGGCGATCGGACCTGATGAAAGACTGCAGCACGGGATTCCACACGCCTAAGAGCGTACGACTGTGGCCGCCCACACCGAGGCGGCTTGCAACATTGTAACAGTGAGCCGCTGTGAACAGTGACACGCGGCTACTGTATCGAGCGGCTAGCGGATGGTAGCGGAGGAACATGTTGACGAGAGCTCGGGCAGTGACATGAGCGGGGCTCGTAAGGCACAAGATATACCTGCCGCGGCTACAAAGGAATGGACAGGCTGCCACGGCATTGTGCGGGTGTCAGAAGATAGCCGATCGAAGATGCGCATCGGATGCAAGATGGCGCAGGTAACATACTGAGAACAAAGGATCCAGCGCTACATTGAGTCGCGCAGCAGAGTGGAACCTGGCAAAACACAAGAGCAAAGCCGGTAGCATACGGACCGCAGTCAGTTACTGGACCGACCAACGCAGAGCAGATCCAGTGCACTGGTGTGAGTGCATCTAACTTACTGTATGAAGAGGGGGCGTGGCCAAGCAGTGTGTGAATGCCTGGAGTGCACGGCATAACGGGCTGCCGGGAAGCAGTGGATACTTTGTGATCTTTAAAGTTGGTAGTAAGCAGGCGGACGTACAATACACAGTAGCAGCTTCCCCCTGCTCAGTGAAACATGGGCTGGTAGGCAGCACCACTGGGACACTGCTGGTGTGGAGCGCCAAGGGAAACTTGGGGGTTTGGATGAGCATACGCCAAGCACGGAAGTACATACCACGGTGAACTGAGGAGATGCAGTAGGCTCCGGAGGGGTCTAGGGCCTGCAGTGTGAGGATATAGGCATTTGTGCGGCCTGGCATCCTAGCACCAGGTGCGAAGCTACTGTTGTAGGGGATGCTGCGAGTGTTCGCTGGCCCCGGAAGATAAGCCATTGCAACAGTGACAGTGGTGTCCAGAGAAAAGACACGGGAGCATTGAACCTAAGCTGGGCATAATAGCTGTGAATGGTGTGCGGTCTCTTGGACGCAGTGGCGCGTCGGATACGGGGGAGGACACAGCCCACTCAGAACTTGGAGCTCAGCATACGGAGGCTGCTTATGCCGGGGGAGGTGCACCGGGGGCGAGCTTACATGTGAAAGCGAGGTTACGCACTGGAGGCCAGTTAACCCGGGTGCATAACGAAAGCTGCAAGATGTCGGGGCGAGGGGCTGGGAGTAAGACCAAGATTAAGCAATCCACAATGGAAGCATTCTCCAAAATACAGCAATCTCCGGCGGTCATAGCGTCTAAAGAAGCAGAGGCACCAGGGGAGAGCGCTGCAGCTACTGACAAACATCAGATATTAGCGGCTATAACGGAGCTGCGAGACTCATGGGGGACAGCGATGTCGGACCTGCGCACTTCCCTGGAGGCCAAAATAGATGCAGTGGGCATAGAGGTTACCCTGCTGAGGCAAGACGTCAGGGGGCTGGCGGAGAGAACAAGCAGCCTGGAGAGTGCCGTGAAAATCAACACGGACACTAGCACTAGCAATGTACAAGAGATCCACGTGCTCAAACAACAGGTAGCCAATCTGGAGACTCGGGCGGAGGAGGCTGAAGGGAGAGCGAGGAGGAACAACATTCGTGTGGTGGGTCTGCCGGAAGGAGAGGAAGGACGGGACCCGACGGACTACATCGAGAATCTGCTCTTACAAGAAATAGGGGCTGCAGAACTCTCGCAGGGGTTTGCAGTAGAACGTGCGCACAGAGCCCTCATGAGGAAGCCACAACCGGGGGCTCCCCCCCGGCCTATAATAGCGAAAATACTGAATTATAAGGATCGTGAGAAGATTTTGGAATACTTCCGCAAAGGAGGAACCATTGAGAGGGCGTCGTGCGCCATCACGGCATATCCAGACTACACAATGCTGGTCCAAAGGCAGCGATTCAGCTATGTGGCGATCAAAAGAAGGCTGCGTGCGGCGGGGATCAAATATATGCTGCTATATCCTGCGAAACTGAAAGTGATACATAAGAGCAAGACGTTTTTTTTCCACACGCCCGAAGAAGCGACGACCTGGCTGGACCTGCAGGGTTGTCCGGAGCAGGAGGCGGACCAAGCGCGAGAGTGACACGATAAGTGGCTGGGGACATTTCATGTAGTGTGACAGGATGTGCAATGGGTGTCCAGTAGAACTGTGGGGGATGGCTATGGCTAAGGGGTAGTACTGGGTACTTGTGGCACTGGGAGCAGAACCCATGGACTTGGGCGCACGCAAGGACTTGAATATAGTAAAGTGCATATATAAGTGTCAATTGTACAGTTAAGGGTCAGAGTTTATAGCAATCAGGAGCGACAGGATGCGGGCACTCTACCCCCCATATTAGTATTAGTACTAGTAGGCTAGCCAGTAGGGCGGCCTCACCCCGCGGAGCAACGAGTACAGGCGTCTGCCAGAAAGGTGCTAGATGCGGGGGAGCCTGAGATCCAGGGATGGAGCTGGGCAACAGTTAGGGAAAGGGGTAAGGGGGTTAGGTGGGAGAATGGGGGGAGGGTGGTGTGGGGAGTTGGGTGTGGTTGGGTGGGATAAAGGGAAGGGAGGGGTGTTTGGGGTGTGTGTAGTTAAGGGAAGTTTGAATGGGGATACGAGCCTAAATATACGAGACCGGATACGAGTAGTGGATTGCGCGGGTGGGATGGGGGCGGGAAGCATAACAAGCCATGGGGGACCTTAAAATAATTACGTGGAATGTTAGGGGTCTAAACAGTTATTTGAAGAGAAATAAGGTCATGTTATACTTGCGGAGACAAAAGATAGATATTGCACTGTTGCAAGAGACCCATTTGACGAAAGAGAGACTGGGAATGATTAAGAGGAAATGGAAAGGAGTGGTGGTGGGTTCAACATACTCGGCTTATGCTAGAGGGGTTCTTATTTGGGTGGCCCCGCATGTCCCCTTTCATGTGCTACAGGAAACTGCTGAGGCGGACGGGAGAATGGTCATACTCAGGGGCATGGTAGAGAACAGAGAGATAAGTGTAATTAATACATACGCGCCCAATCAGAGTACGGCAATGTATTTCAGAACCCTGAGTGTTCACCTTGGTATGTGCATGGGAAGTGCAGTACTTTGGGGGGGGGACTTTAATTGTGTGTTAGATCCAAGGGTGGATAGATCAGATCAGAAATGGGGAAAAACCTGCCCCGGCGGCACGGGTGTTACAAGCGTTGCTCAATGATTTTGACTTGACTGATGTATGGAGAATGAAGCACCCCCGAGAACGACAGTATTCTCACTATTCGGCCCCGCAACAGCTGTCCACTAGACTAGATTATGTCTTTGCTACGTCAGGCTTAATAACGGAGATGGTGCGGGTGGAATATAAAGCGAGAGTCTTGTCGGACCACTCGCCCTTGGTTGTTAGCTGGCAATATCGCCCTCCAAGGGCAAGGATCCCGACGTGGCGGCTCCGAGCGGAGGCGCTCAAAGATCCTGTGTTTAAAGAAGAGGTGAGGGAGGAGATCATAAATTACTTTGAGGAGAACACGGGCAGTGTAGATTCGGCGTGCACGTTGTGGGAGGCCTTTAAAGTGGTGTTGAGAGGCGTGGCCATAGCGAAGTCCCGAAGCCTGCAGGGAGGTGTCCTGGCTGATTTACAAGAGGTTGAGAGGGATTTGGAGAAAGCGCAAAAGGAGGGTGGTGATACTGGTTCGAATGCGGAGCGGGTACTTCAACTTCAGCAGACGTGTGGAGAGCATTGGGATAGGTTGTGTAAACTGAACTATAAGAAATACATAGAGCGGCAGCACGCGGGTGGGGATAAAACAGGACGGCTCCTGGCATGGCTGTATAAGAGCGAAACCCCCAGACCCACCATCAGGGCAATAACGAGGGAGGACGGGAGTGTAGCGGATACCCAGGAGGGAGTCAATCAGGAATTTGCCACGTATTACGGGAAACTGTATGGGGATGTTGAGGAGGATATTCAAGAGAGAATAAAGGAAACGCTGGAAGACATAGGTCTGCCCAAGATAAGTGCTGAAGAGAGGGAAGAGCTGGATGCTCCAATCACTTTGGAGGAACTAGAAGCGGTGGTGAGACAATTGCCAACTAGTAAAACCCCAGGGGCGGATGGGTTTCCGAGCGAGTTTTATAAAGCATACATGGCGGAGGTGCTCCCTCCGATGCTGAATATGCTAAACGAAGCGTTTGAGGTGGGACAGCTGCCAGAGTCGCTAAGGGAAGCAGTCATAATACCGCTCCCTAAACCGAATAAGCCTGGGAACAGCTGTGGCTCCTATAGACCGCTATCAATGCTGAATCAAGACAGCAAGATACTAACGGCTGTTTTGGCGGGTAGACTGCGAAGAGTCATAGACAAACTCATACACCCGGATCAGACGGGTTATGTTCCCAACAGGAACATAACTCACAATCACAGGCGATTACATCGAGTCGTTGAATGGGCGGGGGATAAAGAGGGTGACATGGCAGTAGTGTCCCTGGATGCGGTAAAGGCCTTTGATTCCGTCAAGTGGCCATGGCTACTGTCGGCTTTGACGGAATATGGGATGGGGCCCGGATATGTAAGATGGGCAAGGATGTTATATAGTGAGCCGCTCGCCAGAGTTAAGACGGGATCAGTTATTTCAGAGAGATGGAGGCTGGGCAGAGGCACCAGACAGGGATGCCCATGGTCCCCTATGTTATACATATTGGCATTGGAGCCTTTGGCCATATACCTTAGACAGCAGTATGACACCATAGGCATCGAGGTGGGCGGGGAGCGACACTTGATCTCTCTATATGCAGACGATATGTTGTTGTATCTGACGTATCCGGAGGAGAATCTCCAGCATATCCTGGAGGTCATGGATCGGTTTGCGGGGTTGTCTGGGATAGCTGTGAATCCTCAGAAGTCTGTAATTTTCCCGTTGGGTAACTATAGGGGACTTCCCGTAGACCAGCTGCCGGTGTTGCAAGTTCCTTGGACTGTTGCTACCTTTCGGTACCTTGGGATAGATTTGTATCATACGACTGAACAAGAACATAGACACAACACGGAGATAGCTGTGGGGAAAATTGAGAAAAGTATGCAATTTTGGGGGAAGCTACCGCTGGCCATGATGGGGCGTAGTGCAATGCTTAAGATGGTGGTCTTGCCTAGGCTCCTGCATTTTTTTGGAAATATTCCACACCTCATACCTGGGAAGTTTTTTGCCAAGCTCAATAGTATATGTAGGGACTTTTTATGGCAAGGAACCAGGCGCAGGATGGCATTGTGGAAATTGCAAAACGTTTATGAAAAAGGGGGGATACGGCTCCCCAACTATGAGGCCTATTATATAGCGAGCCAACTGCAGTACGTGGCTAAATGGCTATCGGATGAAAGTACCCCCGAATCCAGATTGTTTAGTGCAGACTGTGCCCCATTTTACTTAAAGGAAATGATCTGGTTATCCGAAACAGACATGAAGGGGCGCCCCAAAATGATGTTGCTTGGGTGGAGGATCTGGCGCCGCGCGTGCAGGATGATGGAAATCCCGGCTCCGTGCTCCCCGCAGATACCGCTGGTGGCGCTGGCGAAAGGAGATGAGCAACTGCGGAGGGGGATTAGAACCCACTGGGAATCAGTGGGGTTGGCAACGATGGGAGATGTTTGGCGGGAGGGAGCCATCATAAGTTGGGAACAGTTGGGCGAGGAAACAGGTCTACACGTAGGTCAATATATTACATATCGTAGATTAGTGTGGGAAATTAAGAGGGCTTGGCCCGAAACTACACTCGAAGCAGAGCCGGATGGTACCGTGGACACTATATATGATATAACAGAGGGAGGGCATGAGATTTCAAGATTGTACGAAATGTTGATGCTTAAGATTGATAAAGAACCAGTACAACTTCGATCAGATTGGGAAACTGAGGTGGGGGCCCCGATGGAAGATAGGATGTGGGAGCGGGCTTTGTGGTATCATCAGAAGGTGTCGAGAAATGCCAGGTTGAAACAAATACAATTATATATTACGCATAGGGCATACATGACGCCCCTGAGGATATCAAGGTTTAAAAATGCAGGCAGACAAAGCATGTCCCAAGTGCAATGAAGAGCAGGCAGACATGATACACATGTTTTGGTCCTGCCCTGTGGTTGGGCGCTTCTGGGGCGAGATAGCGGCGAAAATGGCAGACAAAGGAGTTACACTGGTGGTAGAGTCAGCATGGGCCTGCTTATTGGGGGGGTTCCCTAGATCGCAAAAACTGAAGCACGTTAACAAACTGAAGGACTTGGCATACGTGCTGGCTAAGAGGAGGATTGCCATGGGGTGGAAGGCTTGTCATAAACCGCAGGTGGAGATATGGTGGAAGGAATTGCAAAAGTGGGCGGAAGCAGAGACCGTGGTATGGCAGGAGTCCAATATGATGGGAAGGGGAGAAGAGGTGGGAACCCTGTTGGCTTGGAAATCATTGATATCGGAATTGTTTGGAACGAAGCCAAATTTGGCGGATTCCAATGGAGAATGTACCACACCGCGCAGCGCAAACACAGAGTAAACAGACTTGATGGGCTCGTAGGGGGGGTGGGTTTGGGGATTGGAGATCAAATTGCATACTGTACACATCCAAACTGTATTAAGGTATATTGTATTGTATATTTGGTCTGTATTGTTTGTTGGTTGAAATTAAAAAAATGTTTAAAAAAAAAAAAAAAAACATAAATGGGAAGTGTGTGTTGTGGCCATTATCACTGAGAGGTACAAATGATGGCTAATTAGAAAGGTAAATGATGCATATATCTGCATGCCATGTAAAACAAAGATGGGGCTGTGAACGTTTCAGTCTATGTTGCTTTATATTTATTTCGGTTAGCATTACTTTGCATGCTGGTAATTGTAGGCTTTCAATCAGAATGGGGAAAATAAATCTCTGTCATCGTTTTTTGCTTTGTATTGGGAAAAGGCAATTTGTGTGCATCCCAGCTCGCAAGAAAAAAGGTACATTTAGCGGTACATGTTGCTGTTTATGGGTTTATGTTAAAACTGTGATTTCATTTATTTTATTTGAAGATACCGAGTTCCCTGTTTTAAAGTAGTAGTACCCCAATTGCATCAAAGGTTAAGATGGAATTTGCTGTGATATGGATGAGCCCAACCTGTGTGTGTGTGTGTGTGTGTCCCAAAACAGTAATTAAAGCACTAATGGCACATTTACATTCAGGTAAATGTGGAAAACTACTAGCTGAACTGCATTCTGGTGCTTGTTCACTTCCATTTATAAAACTAAACAGGAATGTAAAATGACTCGATGCCTAAAAAACATGATTTGAGAGTACTGATTCAGTCTATTTTTTTCAAAGCAAGAGTATGAATTAAGTAATTAGGTGAGAAAAGTGAGCTGTGGTTTGTATGTATATATTTTAATAAGTATATGATTTCTAAGGAACAGAGTACTGTGAGAGCACATTGAGGACAGCCATGGGATGGCAGAACAATTAATAGGTTTGATCCCCATTTGGTTATGTAAAAAACCGGGAGATGTAGAGAGATCTGTGGGGAAGCTGTATGCAAATGTTCCGGCAGGGAATTTACAGCTTTTCAATACTGGGTTGAAATGGTACAATTTATGAGCACTTTGTTTGCTAAAAATTAGGCAAAACGCCATACAATTTGCAAGTAAGTCTCAAACACATGCAAAATTGCAATATATTCCTGGTCACCAGCAGTACGTGAGATATGTTCGCACAGCCACTGTAAAACACATGTTGATGCTATTGCAAATAATATGTCATTGTAAACCATTTCTGTGATGCTGGAGCCCAGGCTTGCCCAATTGGTCATGCACCAGAATGACCTGCATGATTCTTACAGTGAAAGGCAGCGATCCTATGAGTCTGTTCTCTGTGATGCCGCCTCCTTCCTAAAGGGCAGACTGGTAGCAGGTTGCCACCCATTATGAATAAGTTGCCCCTTGCTACAATCATATTCTTTGCTCAAAATGTTAATATAACAATTCAGATAGCATCTGGTTGTGTTATGATTCGTGCACGTTTCAAGTCATTGCTATAAAACTGAATGTTTTTTTAGCCCTGTGATTTACACTTTGTTTGCATGTAACTTGATAACATGGTTTCCACATTTTCATTTTTTTGATCTTGCCAATTATTTGACATCATATTTAACGGTAGTCAGCAAAGTAGGCTTTGGCTTACCTGTCCTTGGCTGAATTCCGTGATCTGGCATGTGAACAATTTGCATGAATTGGGGATATGCTAAACTGACAGTGGATTTTATTTTTGGACAAAGCAGAACATGGTACATGCAGGATTTATCTTTTTAAATGTATAACACATTGATTGAAATACTCCCCAAATAGTTTTTGCACATGCAACATCAATGGAAACAAATGCATATCCCTTGTTGAAATCCTGGTTGCAGATGCACCATCCAACAAAAGGCAAAAGATGGACCATTTCCATCCGAGTGGGAAACTGATTTGTTTTCTTCCAACGTAAAAAGAAAATGTGCATCTTTAATCTATGGTATCCACGTTACGTTGGGGGGAAAAAAGCTTAACGTTGTGAGGTATTTTGCAATCATACAAGTTCTGAGAATTATTTTCCTGAAAAGGAAGCTGTCCGCAATCCTTAAAAGTAGGTAAACTAAACGCTGCAATGCAAATTCTATTACAGAGGCTTGCTTCAAAGTTGCTAATTATTTGATGAAAAACAAATGTACATTTACAGATGGTGAAATTGTGAAGGGCGCAGTGACTCCTGTGCCTGAGTCAGTTGTAAGAGATTTTAAAAACTGTCCTGAATTTATGTCTGAAATGTCAGGTGCAAACACTATGGCAAGGAGGGTATCTGCACTATCAGCCAATGTGATTGTCTATCTCTGCGAATTTGCCCTTCTCAGACATGAACTTTCTGAAATCAAAGGTTTAGCCCATCTGACAGCATCTGAGTGCTGTTACTGTTTTAAGCTATACACCAGATTACTGAGCACAATGTCAGCCTTCACATCAAATATCTTAATTGGTTTCCTCTGTTCTAATCTGATTAACCATTTTTAAGAGACAGCTACTAATACAAAATAAGGAAATAAAGATGTTTATGTAGTTATTAATATGATGGTAAATGCATGTTATTCCTTTTTTATATAAAGGGCGAATAAACCACTATTAGTACACAGTATCATACTCCTGGACATTGTCACCCCACTAGCTCTCGCCAGTAGCTCCTACCGATTGGCCATTAACTACAAGTAGCTTTTGCTAACGTGAAGGTTGGAGACCCCTGCTTTAAACAATAAAATACCTTTCTCCTGATGTGCTCAGTAATTCATCCCATCATGCTTGTTTGCTTGCACTGTGTACCTTGAAGTTTTTCTATTTCATAAACGGGACTAAAAGTCCCAGCATGCAGAGTTAAACAGGCAGTTCAGATAGGCGATCTACAATGTGAGGCAGTCTCAGCTCTGCTGATATAAATAACCGTAGTAGCCCGAGTGCCCTGATAAAGGCTCATAGATGCCACGTTGCATACAGTGGTTGCTCGCCCATGGTTGTCATTTGGGGGTAGCCTGGGGTAGCAGTTGCTACCCTTAACCTCCTTGCTACCCAAGGCCGCGCCTATGCAACCCCCGTCAAATGGGCACTGTCAGTGGGAAATGTCCGGCTCCCAGTGGCATCCAGTTGAATGTAAGTAGAAATTATCTGAAATCTGTTTTTTTAGTAAATAAATACATTACATTAAATGCTAAAGGTTATAAAAATTCTGTATTCAAATCTATCTGATTTATAAGGAAACTTTCCAACATTTTCATTACTGAGCAAACTGAAGCTCTAGGATTGATGGAGTGTGCTTTTTCTTTTTTAAGCATGTTAGCGGTGAATTCTTTCTTTTCATGAAGTAGATTATAGTTGTACAACGATTAAAGGTATTGACTATTGTAGGGTCCTGGGAGAATGCTTTTATTGGCATTGACAAAGGAATATCCTGTAGCCCTGAGCAATTATTCTGCGTTGTATCAATTGCAGTTTGTGCATTTGTTAAATAGACCAGACAAATTACAGGCGAGGTAACAATTCACACACACGCGACAACTTGAGATGTCTGGCCGTTAGTCCTATTGATTAATAAGTGTGTATGCTCCGGAAAAGAGAGACTTTGTTAAGAGGGGCCACATTTACATATATTCAATAATGTAATGATGCGTAAAGTCAAAGAACAAGCTACTTATTATATAGTACTTTGAGGAGAAGTTACAATACTTCTCGCATGTAGATACAAAGCTTTGGTGATTGCAGCACTTGACTCAGAAATGTGTGTAGCCTGCTTTTCATATAATGTCACTCTGATTATTTAATTGATGATAAAGGCTTCTCTGACTGGCATAAGTAAGTATTCCTATGAAGCTGCACTGGCCTATGGCTGCAGTGCCCCTCCCCTATGATGGTTCAGCAGTATATTTCATTTGCATAGCAAACTGCACCCATGGCATAGAAATACATACATAGTTAATACATGGTTAACCAAAATCACTTTTCTGTCTGATTTAGGGACACTCTTATTAATTTAAATTGTATGGTTTTTTTTCTCCATCTTTTCATCACTGATGCCACTTCACATATGATATGTTCAGTGTCAAAGGTCATCTGACGGCACTTCCTGTGAAGCAATTGAGGTTCATGAGATTTCACTTCCTCGTCCCCTGTTATTTGTGAAAGGAAATCCCTGTGCTCATCCAGTTCTGATTTTATTTGCATTGTGGGCGTTGTAAAATGTGGAAAGCAAAACTACAAGTACCAGAATGCAAAAAGGGGACCGATGTGCCTCTCAAATTAAACGGGGACATGGTGGATCACTGCCATTGAGTCACAAATGCACTCGCATCTGTCCCAGCTTTTCCAGTCTGCTAGAGATCACTGATTTATTTCAAACCACAGAAGGTCCGTCACACAGATGCTCTTTTTGTCAACCCCACTTAACCTGGAATATGCTTTTGTTAAATCAATGAATTCATTAAAGGTACACAGTCCCAATTTCCCAAATACTTGATTGTATCCTTTTAGGTCCTTTTGATGGCGTTTACATGACGCTGGCAGAAAGGGGCTGCTTGTGGCAATCCTGTTTTCCTCCCTGTAGGCAAGGGGTCAGGGCTTCGGATGAGGGGATGCAGGGCCCCGGCGCTCTATGGAGGGACTTGCCGCCATCTATCACCTCAACACCCCCAGCAGCAAATCCCCCAAATATGGGCATTCTGCTGGCTGTTTTGATTGCTAGCAGCATTACAAACACTGCATTATTGTCATAGCACCTACATGTTGGAGGGCCACTATAGCAAGGATGAGAGGTCTTGGTGGATCTGCACACTCGAGCACTATGTCAGCATCAAGAATTGCTTGTGTCTGGCCTTGTTCTCTCTGGGGATTGGCACACCTCCTGACATTGCATTCCTGTAACTGCTGGTAGCAATCGGTCACTGCGTGCCTGTCTGATGACCAATTTGGGTCTTCAAGGTCAAAGCGCTACCTGGTATCTCTATGCCCCTGGGCATGGTCCCCTCCAGTCCACTTCAATATTTAGATCCTGGTATCTCTAGGTCCCTAGGCATGGCCACCTCCTGTCCGCTCCTGGTATCTCTAGGGCCCCAGGCACGGCCACCCCCAGTCGGTTTCAATATTTATCTCCTGCTATCTCTAGGCCCCTGGCCATGCCACCCCCCCACCCCTCCCAGCTCTCCCAGTGCCACCCCCCCAGTCAGTTTCAATATTACGCTCCTAGTATCTGTAGGACTCTGAGCATGGTCCCCTCCAGTCTGCAGCAATATTTAGCTCATGCTCTCTAGGCCCCTGGGCATGGTGCCATCCAGTCAGCTTCAATATTTAGCTCTTGTTATCTCTAAGCCTTTAGATGGCCCCTGGGAATGGACAACTCCAGTCAGCTTCAATAATTTGCTCCTGCTATCTCTAGGCTTCTGGGCACAGCCACCACCAGTCAGCTCCTGGTATCTCGGGCTGGGAGGATAGCTCAGGGGCAATACATTTTTCGTCAAATCCCTGGCTCGCACTTAGAAACTGGTTCCTGATATTAAGCGTGTTTATAATCTTTAGGCCCCTAGGCACGACCACGTCCAGATGGCTTCAGTATTTGGCTCCTGGTATCTCTAGGCCCCTAGATGTCCCCTGGGCTTGGTCACCTCCAGTCCGCTTCAATATTTAGATCTGGTGCAGGCTGAGGCTGCAGCACCACGGGCATCAACCAGGATTTGTGCTGCATGCATCTGGGACCCGGATCGATGGGCAATGGACCGCTTGCAGGAGTCATGTCTCTTCAACTGTCTGTGGTTACAACCTGTCAATGTAACCACGATTGGCACTGCTGTACACGCAACAGTGCCAGGTTCATTTCATACTGGCCCATGCGGTGTCCAGGGAAAAACAGTTTGAGCCTTGGCATTGATTGAGCAGGCTTCTAGTCCCCTTAAATTGGGCCTAGGGCTGTCCTGCATTTTGAGTGTCTGTTATAGAGCGACGTTTGTAGCGTTTGCCCCCATATCGATCACGTGTAGAAAATAGTCCGCTAAGCACTTTCTGCCATCTCGTCTCAGCAGTATTCTCCTTGCATTTTTTTTTTTAGCAGCATTTAAAAAAAGGTTTTTTTTTATGGAGGGCAACTGATTTGCTCATGTGCCAGATCACAGCTCCAAAGCCGTCAAAGTAGACTTTCCTCCTTTTGAAGTTGACAAACATTTGACACTCACATAATAAAACGCGCATTGCTTAGTGGCAACATTGAAGCCGCCTTAGTTATTTATTTGACACATAAAGTTAAGTGATCCATTGCTGCCCACCAGTATGGCGCATGGCCGTGTGTGGTACAGTACAGGCAGTTTATGGAGTTCTGTGGTAATGCAGCTAATTTGTGCATTGCTTCGTTGAGGAATACATGGATTATGGCACCCGTCTACTCCGCGCTGTCATCACCACCACCCTCTGCAGCAGTTTCTGGGCTCCTCCAGAGGATTGCCATGACCCCCGCTTTCAGTATTAATGCATGGATGTGCAGCCTCAGTTCGCTGTCGGTATAGCGGCCAGGCCGATGGTCGGAGCAAGTACGGGTGAGGCGTCCCACGTCTCTGCCATCTTGGCCACGCCTCCTTTGGGCATCTTTTTATAGTAGTACAGTACTGTAAGGTCTGTGCGTCGGTAGTGCATCCATTGGAATTAGTCCTTGGTGAGTTGTTGTTGAAGGAGCCATGTTTTGAGAGATTTGCAAAATTTGAGAATTGTGGAGGCATTCCGATCGAGACACTGGGATCGAGTTCCAGGGGTGGGTGTTACGCTCACCTGGTATCTACGGGGACGCCACCCAGCCCTGGTTGGATGATTTGCACTCTCGAACCCTCTCCTGGTCCCTTGGTAATGCCTTTGGTTAAACATGGGTCTGCAATATAGGAGAGCTGGATACAATACCAGATTGTCTGTTTTCCTACGTCCCTTGGCCTCAACTCCTTCCTCCCCCCCCCCCATGGGCCTTCTCCTCACCTTAATATTGTAAAAGGTGGATTCTCTGTCCTGCTCCTCGTGGCAGGGGCGCGTAGATGTGGGGGGCGAGCAGCGACCAAGTTACTTCACTGGTGCAAGCCCCCCTGTGGGAATCCAGGCCTGCTGCGACTCCGTAGGTTTGCTGCATTGCAGTCTTTATATGCAGTTCTTAGGTTCCGTTTAGTTCGAATAATAATGTCTTGCTTCTTTCCTTTTAGGTATGGAAAGGTATTTTGGTGTTGTCATGCAGTTTGAAGATGAGCATGGGCCTGTAGGCAAAAGCGCGGTGTGAGCAATGCTGTCCGGTGAGTAATGCGCGATGCGTGGCGCTGTTTCGCCTTTTATATTGCTAACCTTTGTCTTTTCTCTCCATGCAGGTTGCAATGTTCCTCGCCGAGCGCCGTAATGTTCCAGCAATGATACTGACCAGGAGATGACTAACCAGGTAAGAATTGTGTGGCTCTCTTCATTCGGGAGGAAACGTGAGTAAACGCTTA
Organism: Ambystoma mexicanum; assembly: GCF_040938575.1. NCBI lineage: Eukaryota > Metazoa > Chordata > Amphibia > Caudata > Ambystomatidae > Ambystoma > Ambystoma mexicanum. Next base: position 737,794,718 of record NC_090921.1, on the reverse strand, counting down.
CTAATGCTGTCTTTCTTTCTCCTCTTTCCATGTTATGGTATTCCAGGATGCATGCGGTGCTGGATGATGGACTTCGTACCTTCAGGTGAGTGGAACTGAAGTCAGCGATGGATTGAAGACGGGATATTGTTCCAGGTAAGTTTCGTAGTGTTCTTTCTCTCTGCAGGTCCTTGGTTTCAAGTAAGCTGGCATCCAAGAACTGGACACGGTGAGCGTTAGGCTGCCCACAGTAGAATAACGCAAAGCATGTTCTGCTGTTTGGGTGTGGTTTAAATAGTCTCAGGTAAAGTAGTCCAGGTACAATAGTCCTAGGCCTGCCACACCCAAAGTAGTCCAGGTAAAGTAGTCCCAGGCCTGCCACACCCAAAAGACTAGACCGCATACCTCAGTTCCTTGTAACTGAGGTATGTGTGTGCCCAAGTTAAATAGTCGTAAGTAAATAGTCCCATTCTAATGTTGGAGCCAGGCTCATAACCATCATGGAGACCAAAGGCGCCAGGACTGACTCCAAGAGAGTCTTGGATGAGGTTTATTTATTTTTTTATTTTATTGTAAAACTTCAACTTGATAAGATATATCATGTTTTTGTTACATTTCGGTAAGTCGGGGAGAAGGATGAGATGCTCATCTCAAACGCACCTTTCATCTTTTCATTAGATGTTACCAAAGTTCTGGTAAATGATTCCACTTTATAGTCATACAGTTATCCGATTGCCTAAGCCATCTGATGTGTGGGCACTGAGATTAGAATTTCATCGAAGAAATTGATTAAATTGCAAGACAACTTGATGTTGTGTCCTGCCACAGCATAGTCCCACCAATCGTCTTCCTCGTTAGTTAGTGATTTAAAGTCCTTTAGATGTGTTTCGCGTAAGTTGGTTAGCGAAGGACATACTGCTGCTAGATGTTTTAAGGACTCGATTGCTGATGTACTACAAAAGCGGCATTTGTTGTCGGTTGCGTCTTTGTTCCTACGCATCCAGAGCATCTCGTTGGTGTTTAGAGCATTTAGGCGTAACTTCAAAAATTGTGCCCTATGATGCCGCGAAGGACAGTGTGTAAGGAATTTCGGTTGGCAATGAAGCTTGACTATGCTTCTCGAAGGAGGTAGCGTGGATTTAAGAGCTGAGCGGTTGTTATAAGTTGTAATCCAATCCCAAGAGGCTAATTTTTTTTTAGCATGTTGGGGACGTTGGATTAGCTCTTCCTCGGATATGCCTGCTTCAATTGTAATCCTATTTAGCTTACTCCTCCATGTATTGATCAACACATTTGACGTCACATCTTTGCTTGGTTGAAGGATGTGATAAGCAGAAGTAGAAGAGCCAAGTTGTATCTTACGCAGCAGTGATAGAGATTTCCAAACTACTGACATATAGATTGAGTTTAAGGCTAACTCATATCTTAATGCTGATATTGAAATGTAGTTTGGAAGATTCAGAGCCCGTCTCCAGAACTTTCCTTCCAGTCGACTCCAGACATCATGGTTGATATTCAGCGCAGCTTCACTCCCGAAAGTGATTGTTGGGACAACTTTTTGTAAATAAAACATTATGACGGGGGTGATGGAGAATTTCCCGTAATCGGAGTTAATTTTAGCCGCTTGGAGGCTTAAGATCTTTGTTTTAGCTGTCAGATCTTTAATCCAAGCAGTTTCTGAAAGTGAGTCATTGATCATGACGCCTAAGTAGCGGATCGACTGGACGACCTCAAGTACTTGTTCGTCTATATGCCATCTAAATGCTTTATCTTTTCTTGACATAGATCGACCGATACACAAGATCTTTGTTTTCTCAGTGTTTATGGTCAGCTCGTTTGCAGATAAGAACTCTTTCAAACGAGAAAGAAGGTGCTGAAGGCCAATTTGTGTTTGATCTACCAGCACTATGTCATCAGCATAGACCAGATGGTTAATGACCCGGCCATTGAGTTTCGGAGGAAAGCAGTGAGTGGATTTCAGCCAATCTGGTAGATCAGCAATAAAGAGTTTGAAGAGGTCTGCTGCAAGCGGACATCCTTGTTTAACGCCTCTGCACGTTCTTATTGGTTCTGTGAGGTCTCCTTGTGAGTTAATTCTGATTTGAATTGAAGTATTCGAATGCAGGGCAATGATTGGTTCTAGCAGATGGTTCGGGCAATCCCACAGATGTAATTTTGCCCACAATTTGGACCGATTGATAACATCGAAGGCTTGACGAAGGTCAATAAAAGCAAAGAAGATTTTTTTCTTCGCCTCCATTGCTGACAGTTTCAGGAACGATAAAAGTGTGAGGTTTGCGTCAGTTCCCACATTCTTCGTGAAACCTGTTTGTCGAGGATCGAATTTACCAGATGAGAAAGCCCAATTTACCAATTGTTGACGCAAAAAGGATCCGAAGATCTTGCTAATTGTATCCAGAAGGGCGATTGGGCGATAGTTCACAGGATCGGCCCGACAGCCCTTCTTGTAGATTGGAACCACTATGGCTTTGGACCACGAAGATGGAATCATCTTGCGGAGTGCAATCTGAGAAAAGAGTTCGTGAATAAATACGGCCCAGAGTACTCTATGCTTTTTCAGCGTCAAATTTGAAATTTGATCAGGACCAGCAGCTCTGGAGTTGTTGAGTTTAGAAATTGCGAGCTCAATCTCATCGCATGAAGGTGTAATGCTCCAACTAGAGCTTGATAAGGTGGAAGGCATAAATACTTCGGACACAGAGTCTCCATATATTGAGGTAAAATGGTCATGCCATTTTTCGCTTGATATTTCATTGAAAATTGATGGATTAGATTTCGAGCGACCTTTGTTTAAGATAGCCCAAATGTCACGAATATTTCTATGAGCCAGTAGTTTTAACATAGTTTCTGCTCGTCCTTGATCAATTATTACAAGATGTGATCTTAACCAATTGCGATAGACTTGCCTGCGCCTCTTTATCTCCATAACCTTGGAATTTTGGTCACGATGTGTTCTTTTGATCAACTTGATATCTCTTCTCAATTTTTTTTTTTGCTTCTGCAATTTCCAGACTGTATAGATGTTTCGGAGTTGTTCCAACAACTCTTGAGTTAAGATTTATCTGGGTGAAATCTGACAAGAGTGGAGTGTATTCCACGGTCTGAAGTATATGCAGGCTCCGGCTTATGTGGTTGATCTTTGGACCACTTACTCTCAGTCTATTTCCTGCAGCAGTTGATTGGAGTGGAACTGGATGTTTTTCTGGCGAGTTACCAAGGTCCTCACACCAGACTAGTCGCAACAAGTCATGATCACTCGATGTCGTTGGCAGCACGTTTAGAGAGGTTGCTTTTTCGAGCACATCAGACGAGGCCCAGATATAATCCAACGTGTTTTTCCGATTCATACTGTGCCATGTGGGATTTGCAGGAGAATCGCCTCGAATTGTTCCATTTAACATGTAACAATTGCGATCTAGAAGATCTTTCGCCCAGAGTTGTCCCCTCGAGATAACACCAGAATCTGGGAGCCGAACATTTGATTTAGAAGAGGGCTCAAATTTAAACCAGCTGCAATTTAGATCCCCGCATATTATTACTGAAACATTTTCATGCTTCAGAAAAGTATGATCAATTTCAGTCATAACAGATTGGATGAAAGCTGTAGATGAGATCATGGCGGGATTCCAATAACCATTTACGATCAAAATATTAGAAACCACGGTTTTTAATGAAGATTTGATTAAGGTGCTTTGCACGAACGGATTAGGGTTCGTGGATTTAACCAATGACCACTGGTTCCCAATTTTTAGAAGAGTTATTAGACCTGCAAATGGTCTTCCTTTAGAGTTCTTTTCAGCTGGATTGATTAGGATGGCAAATCCATCGCAAATAGGTGGGTCGCGTAACCACGTTTCTTGTAAGCATATGATAAAGACTTTTTCCAGGGATTCCTGGAATGTGTTGAATAGATGTTTGAATCCTCTGGTATTCCATGATAATAAGATTAACTCCTGCTTGGTAGTTTGTTGTCGTTGTTATTTGCATAGGCCTTGTGGATATCTTTTGAAGTTGTTGGCTCTTCTTTCAAAAGATTGGTGCATGGCAGCGTCTAAGATGTCAGGAGAGGAGACTAAAGACTGACGTAGGGCTGCACGCACAGCAGCTCTGCGGTTTGCCTCAAGGGCCATCTTAGATGCAGATGACAGAGTTGTTCCCAGAGCAGATGGTTCAAGAGTGAGATCGAAGCCGTACACCAAAAGATCTTCATTTGCTTGGAGTAACATGTTTTTTACTGCTGCAGAGGAAATGTGCAGTAGCACATGATCAGAAGCTGATTCGGATACGTATTCCACAATTTTGATATCGTCAGATGATATGGCTCGCAGCGGTGGAATACAAGCGAGCAGTTTCAAGATGTTTCTTCGGTTTAGATTGACTTCATTTCCGTCTGAGTGAACATTTTGGAGACGAAGTTTCCACTTGCAATTTCTGGCTTCAGGATTTCCAAGGTCTGACATTCTTTTAGTTGGAGGTACATGCGATTTTAATTGATTTGATGTTTGTTTGGGATTTAACCTTGCACTTAGCGATTTTTGCTGTGCCTTATTTGGAGCAGAGGTAAGCTGATTAACAGCTGAGTTTACTTGTGGTAGCTTTGTGCGTTTGCCTGCCTCTTCAATTCTCCTTAAGAGATCATCAGGTGGTTTGACAGTTTGAGCTTCTACAGAAGTAGGAGTGGAATTTCCAAGGTCGTCCGAATAGGTTGATAAGTTACATAAGTCAATTGCAGAAGCTGAGGAGCCATGAGCAGAGGATGACAGACTCGAATCGATCCGCCTGCGTTTTGCCGCTAACTTTGGCTGGTTCAATTTGGTACGCGGTGAAGTTTGTTGCTTATTGCCATCAGTACTTTTGGCAGATACAGTCAGAGATGGTCTTGAGAATAAGCTTGACTTCTTTGGAGTAGTAAGATTTCTTACAAACTTGTTCGTCATTTGTTGTGATTGTTTCGGTAGAGTACTTTTTAATGGATTTGGTGTGTATACTTGGCTTTTTCAGTTTGCTTTTTATCGTGGTAGTAATAGATTTTGCTGAGCCCTTGAAAATGTTAAATGAATTTACTGCCATAGCAGTTGATTTTACTTCTATTTTGCCAATTGAAGATGCTTGGGGTTCGAGATTATTCACATGTAAGCCTGTGTCCTGAGTGATTGGAACTGTTTTTAAAGCATCATGAGTTGAAAATGGCAAGCTCGGAGCAGAGCCAGATTGTACAGGTTCAAGTGAGGCTGTCACTGAAGCTCTGATTGGAATAGAGTCAACAATTTCAGGTGACGTGTCTCGAGTCGAGTGATCAAGAGATCGGGTGGGTGCATTCTTCCGCATCCACTTCACTGAGTCTAAGAGACCCTCCATTAGAGCATCATTTTGACAATGATGCCTTGCAGCAAGATCGCTCAGCCTGTCCTGCCATCTCGTGGCGGTCTCGGCATTGATTGTCATTTGGTCTTGAAGAAAACTCGAGAAGTGTTCTAGCTTGTCAATTTTAGACATTAGGTTGCTTATTGCAGTGCCTTGATCGCCGATTGTTCCAATAAGCGATTCAAGAATTTTTGTAAATGGAGCCAAGGCAATCGCCGAAGCAGCCAGTACATTATTATGAATTTGAGTAAGGGCTTCAGTTGCGATCCCAGAAGCTTGTGGTTCGAATTCATGAAAAGACGAAGAACAGTTTGAGTTGTCTAGATTATATTGTAGTTTAGCTGATCCATATTTCTTCGCAGGATTTGAAGATTGAGCTTCCTCGCCAGAATGGATGTTTATGGCATGCGGAGTACTTGCGTTCTGAGTGGAGTGTCCCAATAGAGGAAGTTTGATGTGAAGGCTTTTCCTCTTGAGCTCAGCTACTCTTTGTAGGCGGCTAGCACGCGCAGCTGCAATCCGCTCCAAGTGTGTAGACAGTGGGTTAAGAGACGGTACTAACGGATGGATGGTGTGTTCAATGTTGTTACCATGTTGTTGATCGCTAGTGATTAGCGTGGAGGAGAGTCCTACCTCCGGTGCTTGACATGCTAGACCACTGTTGTTCTCATGGTCTGAAAAATCAGGAATGATTCCTGAGGACTGAGGACAGTTTGAATTGACTTTCAGACTGCTGCTGATATTTTCCTGATGTAAAGGGATTGCGACAGATACTTTCGAAGTTTGTGCCTTCAAGGGTGTTGGTGATGGTTTGGTAGTCACGGCATCGTTAGAAGACGAAATCTTTGTCACTGGATAATCCAAGCCTGAATTGGAAATTTTTAGCAATTCCTCATCGGATACCAGATTTGAGGGGGGTCCTTTATCTTTCCAAGGGTCAGCCTCATTGGTTGATTTGCCTGAGTTGAGAGATGAGAGAGTCGCCGGAATCCTTGTCGTTGGTTGAGAAGGAGGTGTAGAACTTGTGTCTGACAAAGAAACCGAAATGACAGATACAATATGAGCCGATTGTGGCTGATCGACTTTTGTTATTTTAGGTACAGAAGAAGCGATGGTACTGACATGCTCACAGTCACATGAAGCATCAGTAAGGGGTGGATTGTTGATAGGTGTGAAAGTGCAGGAGCTAGATGACACTAAATTAACTTGTGGGGTTTGGAGGGCACCTGATTGAATATTGGACTGTTCTGAGAGACTCGGTGCGTCTTCAGGTGTAAATGGCTCATCAGAGCACATAAGTGTCGAAGGTGACAATGGTTGACTGGTCCCAGTCATTATTGGACTTGATAATATTTGTGATTTGTTTGCAGCCAGTAACACACATCCTGTTGATTTGCTTACCTTGATTCCAGCCGTACCTTTCATCATCGACCAAGGATTTGTCGAACGACGTTGTTGTATAGTTTTCTTTCTTGTTTGCGGGCCTTCTGCTCGTAGAGTCATTGTTAATGTCACTCGAACAGGAACAGCAGTAAAGCAGCAAACAGCCAAACAGTAAGATTCTTGCAGTCGCCCTTAACGCAGCCGGGCTTCACACCGCAAGGGTTGCTGGGATTCTCTTTTGAATCTTTGCTTCCTGGAGTGGGTGGCGCCGAGAAGTGGGCGGGGCTTCAACCCGCGTCGCAGCGGTTCTCTCGCACACTCGTAACCAGCCTCTCACCTCTCACAAGGCGGGGGGTGCGAGGGGGGAACTCACTGAAATGGATTCAAGGCTAAATCAATAGCGCAGCGCAGCACAGCCAAACAGTAAGATTCTTGCAGTCGCCCTTAACGCAGCCGGGCTTCACGCCGCAAGGGTTGCTGGGATTCTCTTTTGAATCTTTGCTTCCTGGAGTGGGTGGCGCCGAGAAGTGGGCGGGGCTTCAACCCGCGTCGCAGCGGTTCTCTCGCACACTCGTAACCAGCCTCTCACCTCGATGAGGTTTAAAGGCCTTTGACCTGGCCCTAACTGGAAGGCTGACTTGCCAGTGAGGGCCAGGGGCAAGAGTCATGACAGTGGGTGCATGACAAGAGAATGGTTGTTGGAGCTCCTTTCTTTGCGTACGAGTTGTGAATCAAGCTGGTTGGCCGATTTGCTGTGCGAGGAGCCTGTGCCACTAGATATGTGGAGCTTAGCCGCCAGGTACGCTGCTGTGCTACTCGTGACTGCTTTGTAGATGATACATGCTGTCTTGAACAGTATGCTGGCTTGGAGCGGAAGCCAATCTAGTTCATGTAGGATGGGGTAATTGAGTCAGAGTTCTGTGCTCCTGTAATAAGACATGCTGCAGCATGGTGGACTGCTTTTATGGGAGCCAAGTGAGCAGCTGGGAACCCTGTTAGAGCATTTTTCCCCATCGATGTGTGAGACCACAACGTCCCGCACTATGGTCTGGAAGTCCTGCGGTGGGATGAAGGTTTGATTTTTCGAAAGGTTGAGATTCTGAGCCAGGCTATTTGAGCCTTCTTGGCTATGTGTTTCTGGGAGGACAGATTGCTGTCAATGGCGAGTCTGAGAGGTGTGGATCAAATCCTTCTACGCACATATCATTGAGCCATTGTTGGACATGTTGTTTTTTAGCAGGCGGACCGATGAGGACTAATTCAGTCTTGGATAGGTTTAGTTTGAGGTAGGCAGTCGACATCCAGGACTAGATGATGGCTAGGTAATTGCGGGGACGAATGATGTCCTGCACGCTATTTACTCTCATGTACAACTGAGTATTGTCTGCGTATTGGTGCATGGCTATATTGGGATTTTTTGAGGGGAGTGCCCAGAGGCTCCATGTAAAGGTTAGAAATGATTGGTGAGAGGATGGACCCTTGGGGGGGTCTCTGCAGGAGACCTGAAGTCTGTTAGTATGCCACGAGTTCATCTGAACAGCCTGCTGTCTGCCTGAGAGGGAGGAAGGAAACCAGTTCAGGACAGTGCCAGATAATCCCATCCTGTCAGCAAGAAGAAGGATGCAGTGGTCAACGTTGTCGAATGCAGCCAAGAGGGCAAGGAGGCATGAATCTCCCTTATCCATGATTCGGAGAGCATCATCCACCACCTGGATGATGGCTGTATCGATGCTACACTTTGGGCGGAACCCTGACTGATAGTTATTTAGGAGGCAAGCTGTTAGATTCTGGCGAGTAGTTGTACAGCAATTAATTTTGCCAATAAACAGGTTGGTAATTGGCCTGTAGTTGGCCAGGTTGTCTGGATCTAGGATTGTTTTTTTCAAAAGAGGTCGTGTGAGGCCCATCTTGAGGGTGTCCAGGAATGATCCTTCTGCAGGGGAGGCATTGATGAGGCGGAGAAGCGCATTGAGCACCGGGCCCGTCAATTGTTTGATGGAGGCCGGAATTATATCTTCAGAGTAAGTAGTAGGTATGAGGTAGGCATTCATTTTTAGGAGATCAGGGGGGAAAGAGAGGAGCGAATTCTAGCGGACCAGTGTGTGTGCTGGGTGCTAATGCTGCGAGAGGTTGTTTCGATGGTCACTCAGATTTTGGTTATTTTTTCAATAAAAAGTGTCGATTCTCTCACATTTCTCCTGAGTTGCTGGTCTCTCGGGGTCTGGTGAAGGTTTTGTAGAATGCTTTATTACAAAGAGGGCTTTGCATCAAACCAAACAAAGCCCTCAAGTTGGCCCAAACACCTGCTCCTCGCAAAGGTTTGGTGCATCATACATTGTTTTTTTTCTTTAAATGAGAACAAAAATTCCCAGCAAGGAATTGACATGTAAATACAACATTTAGGCCTCCCCTCCAACATAACTCCCCACCCCCCTACCTTCTTTACACGGTTAGATGTTCACAACATTTTCAGAGGTGTGTGTATGTATATATCAAACTTTTGTGTTGATCTGACAAAACTGAGCCAGAATTATAAGCTTTTCATATTTACCTCTTACTGTTGTAACCCACCCTTAACTAGAGGGTTGATGCTGATTACCCGGTAATTCATTTTATTGTAGGGCAGGGTTCTGCAGCCTTTGGCTCTCCAGATGTTTCGGACTACAATCCCTGTGATATCTGGTTATGGATGATGTGCGTTGTAGTCCTAAACATCTGGGGAGCCGAAGGTTACAGACCCCTGTTATATGATCGTTGGCCTATGGTTGAGGTGAAACCGATGAGCCATTGGATATGCCAAAATTGTAGGGGTAATAACATTTAACTCGTACGCATCTGTATTAAATTTTATAAACTAATTGGTTTGCTGCAGTTCAAAAGATGTGTGTGAAAAGGTTTTTTTGTGGGGGTTTTTTGTTACCTTTTTTAAAATTGATTTTCCCATAGGGACAAGTTGCAATTTTTAGACTGCTTACCAGAATAAATCTGCAGGAAGCACGGGAGTGTGTTCCTTTGTTTGGCAAATATCTGTCCAGTAGTTTTTTCATAAACTGCAGTGAAGAATGGGGTGCTCCTGACACCCAGAAAATAGCTGCATCTCCCTTTGATGCATTGTAGAGTGAAGGCCTTTCAGTTTAGAGATCTGCCATTTAATACTACTGTTTTCCCTTGTTGGCTGCACCATTGTCTAGGATTTCGATGAATGCAATTCACAGAACATGCTCACCAACACTTACTCTGACCTAAAATTAAATTGACTATTCTATCTATTTTTGTTACACAATCGACACTAACCGAATACTCATGAGGCATGTGATGGAGACAAAACTGGGCCGCTCGCTGCAAGTCTCCTTCAGTTTAGGGAAGAACTGGCTCATGGAACGCCACCTTGGTGTAACCCAGAATCCGGCTATCTTGTTCACTCTCCCATCCTCCTATTTTAATATGATAATGAAGATTTGCCAGTACAACTTTTAGAAAGGTCTTCTATTAAAGACACAGAGGCAAACATTATGCTTCTCTTTCATTAATAAATATTTAACAAAGAGAAATCAGAAGAAAGATTTTAGCAACTCAACTTTTCAGAAGTCATTAAAACTTGCTTGGACGCTGAAATCCTCTGATCAAAGAAAAACTTGTCAACCACACAAAAGAACAATCACATGGAACCTCGATGGACTCAGTTTCCCAGGAGCCCATGCCAGTCTGAACTATAGCCACTGACCATGTGACCTTCAATAACCGATACTCGTCAAAATGGTCCTGTTTATAAGCCTGCAGGCATCTTTTTTCTTTCTCTTTCGACGCTGCAAAACTTAGGCAATGCTGCAATTCCCTTTCATGGAAATACGTCCATTAACCTTGGGTTCGGCAAGCTCTTATGTCCCTCAGCTGGGTTTATCCGATGTGCCTGCCAGAAAAGACCAAAGCATCAGCTACAGAAGACAACTTCTGCATCAAAGTATCAGGAGAACAATATGGTAGGGAAAAAATTCAGACATCACAATAAGAACACTCCATTTAGAACATGCTTAATACTCAATATCACAGTCTAGTACACATCTCGCTAAGCACAGAGGACATTCGACCTGAATTTATCAACCGGGTGAGCTAATGCTCGCCTCTGTGTCCTTAATAGAATCCAGACCTTTCTAAATGTTGTTTTGGAAAATCTTTATTCTATGTCAAGACCGGAGGTAAGCATTATGCTCATTTAAAGTTTACTCCCATGAACATCCTCATGATATCCCCCAGTCTAACACCCACTTGGAAGGTTTTGGAGTCCGAACTGGGCAGTATCTATTCCGGTCTCCACCAGTGTCCAGCGCACCCAGCATGCTAGCGTAAGGGCAGAGACTGCCTTATATGGCTTGCACAGAGCAATCAGCAACTGACCACTCCTACCTGTCCAGAGGTGGGGCCGTCATATCCTCCTAGGCCTTCAGACACCTTACCACGCATAACTTTGGCTGCTCCCTGAAAGCCGGCTAAGAATTACTGTAGTGTTACACTATATCTGTCTGGAACCATTGGAACACAACCCTGTCTGGGGAGTACATGCTGCCTGCTAGGTCTAGCACCTTTACGTCAGAGACTCTCTTGCAAGATATTAGGCATAATAATGTAGTAAGCTTGCCTGAAAGGGTTGTGCAGGACAATTTCGAATTGGGCGGCCATGAAAGAAATAGATTCAGGTCTATTTTAAGGTTCCACAGCCTGTCATAGTGGGCCAGAGGCAGAATGGGCTACCGGATGCCTCTGAGCATCCTACACACCTGCAGGTGCTCCCCGACCGGAGAGCCGTCCACCAGGTTGTGTGCAGCTGAGATCGCTGAACAGTAAGCACCGTCCTGTAGGCCCAGCCCCGCTCAGAAAGCCCGGCAAGGAAGTTTAAGTTGCTATAGGTGCTGAAACCAGATGGAGACCCCATGGAAATGCAACAGCACACCCTGGCTTCCCATGAGTTTGCATATCTCCTAGAGGTTGTAGGAGCCCAGCTCTCCTCAATGAGGTTGACAGCCAATTCCTGGGGCTCTCCATCTCGATATGAAATCCTCCATGCTGCCAGGGTCCTCTTATCGGCTCTGGAGGAGGGGATGCCGCTCCCAGCTCGGACCAAACAATTAATCCGGTGTCCAGGGTAGTAGGATTGAAGAATCTGAAAGTTCCTGAAGAGCTGATACCAGCACTGAGGTCCAAATTGGGACTACAAGAACTAACTCTGCTTGTTTCTGACGGGCCTTCACCAGGGTTCTCGCACCCATCGCAAAGAGGGGAAAGGCTTACGACGCCCCTTCACACCACTGTTGCAGGAACATATCACCACGGCCGGATCCGGCCTCCAGCTGAAGTACTGACAGTTGGGTGTTCAGACAGGAGGCAAACGGGTCCATGGTTGGGGGACCCCACTTGCGTTATAAGGAAAGGAATACCTCCCTGCACAGCTTCCAATCGCTGAAGTCGGACAGGTACCTGGAATGCCAGTCTGTCACTTTGTTTGTTCGTCCCGGCAGGTTCTGCTGTTACTGAGATTTGGTGTTGAAGACAGAAGTGCCAAAAGTCCTTGGCTAATTCCACCAGGGGTCTTGATCTGGTGCCACCCAGATGATTGATGTATCGGACTGCTGATACGTTGTCCATTTTGAGCAGTCTACTGCAAAAGAACGAACTGTGAAAGAACCTGCCAGGAACTCCAGGCAGTTGGTATGCAGTTCCAGTTCCTCAGATGACCATTTCCCTCCGGTGGTGATTAGGCCGCACCTCGCTCATTGGCCTGTCCGGCTGGCGTCTGATTCTATCACAAGATCTGGTGCTGATCCGAATGTTGCCCTGCCGTTCCAGGCCTCCAGATGGGTTAGGCAACAGTGCAGCTCAGTCCTCACTTCGGGCAACATGCCCAGACGTTGACAGTAAGAGGGCCTGCATCTCAAGTGTCACCCTTTCAAGCGCTGCAGTTCGCGATAATGCTGGGGCCCTGGCAGTATGGCCTGAATGGAAGAGGAGACTAGTCACATCACTCTGGCGAACTCCCTCAAAGAGATCGCCAGTTTGCTCAATAGTGTGAGAATCTCCTGGCGCGTTTGCATGTACTTTGGTCATTGGGAGCCGCAGTTGGCAGTCCTCGGTGTCCACCATGAAGCCGAGGAACTCCAGCCTCCGAGAGGGGACCAATGCCGATTTTTCTCCCAATTGATCAGGAAACCCAGGCTGTGGAGAAGATCTATGGCAGTCTGCACTTGTTGCCCGATTAGAGATATATTATTGTTAGGCAGAATCCTGTGCAGTGCCCTTAGGGACCACTACACACAATGAAGACTACAGGTGGCAATACAAGTTTTACCTTTGGTACAAGCCTGTACTACTATGTTAAAGTGGTAGCAGTAGCGGAGCAGCCAGGCTTATCTCAAGAGTATATGAGCAGTAGCAGATATTACACAAAGGGACCACAATTACTGTGACTCAAGTAAACACTGACTCAAGGTTTCAGGTAAAAAAATATAAGTACATTTATTTTTAAACCATTTGTTATTAATACAACACTTCTATTAATTCAAAATCACACATAAAATACACTACAACCACCCAATTCACTTTGGTACACTCTAACTCAAGGTAAGTACCCTATGTTTTAATGGACCGGTGTTGTGAAACAAAAGACGTTACTGGGAATACACTTGCGATCACTTTTTGACAGTAATGACAGTTCGGTCTTACTAAAGAAACGCGTATCCGCGGCAAGAAATGTTACCGGGGCAAAAACACACTTGGCACCTGAGTTAACCAGAGAGAGTTGGGGCAAAAATCATAGGCAATACTTTTGTCAAGGCAGACAGAATCAGAGAACACAATTTGACGGAATTCAAGAGTCAATATGCCACAGCCAGTGTCAAGTGGAACCGGGTTCCTGTTGTCGAGGATCACACAGTCGGACAGTTCAAGATTGAACGTTGCCAGGAGTACTTGGATATTGTCAACAGAGGAAGCAAAAGTTGTAAGAAGGAGGGAAAACAAGGGCAAGCCTTGGAGGCGAAAAAAAGGGATTCACCCTAATTCCTCAAGCAAAACACAGTACCTTATTCAATGAAGAAGCTGGTGCCACGGCAGTTGTTCCTGTTGGTTTCCTACAGACCCACGGTTCCTGGAGCTTCGGTGCAAAGGAGGACGTCTGGAGGGGTCTGCACCACACAGGCATGAAGCCGGCAGCAGCGACGGTGAATAAAAGGTGCGCTCCTTAAAAACAGGAGAGGCTCTTCAGATGGCTATCCGGACCACTACAGCAGTGTGCAGCGATTTTGACTAAGAGGATCCTGTGGCTGTGCAAGATGAGCTGGTTATCCCCACCAGGCTCAAGGGAAGAAGACTCCGGACTGGATCTTCTCTGGTCGTCGAAGGGTAGATAGCTCAGGACTGCAGCAGGGCTTCACCGGGACGGGGTAGTTGGAGCAGCCGTCTTCTTCTCTGCTTCTCTTCGGTTCCTTGTAGTTCCAATTGCGACTCTGACCTCTAGCCCAAAGATTCCTGCCTTTTATGCAAAAATCCCCCATTCACACAGCCTGGCTGTCAATCACGAAGCAGGGGGGGTTGTCCAGCCCGGACAACCACCTCAGCCTATCATGGCAAAGTGCGACTTGGGTTTCCTAGGATACCCTGTGCAGGGGCTAACTACACCCCTCCCTCACATTCAGCCCACCTAGACACCCAGGCGCCTGGAGGAGGGCTTCTTGGCAGAAGCCCGCCAAAAGACAGTGAACAAAGGAGGCAAACCTGGTTTGCCGCACACAGTAAAACACAAGAAGGACTTTAACAAAAAGAAATGGCGAATAAACCCGACCGGAGCCAAAAAAAAAAGTTTTTGGCAAGCGGGTTTATGTTCGAGGCTAATATAATAGCCTAAAACAATACCACGTTTATATAATATAATCGCGGTAGAAAAGTTAGGGTAGATACCACTGCCACCAGCCAAGTCTAAATGTTAAAAGAGCGAAACAATGTTCTAGGAGGTACAGATAAAAAGGGGTACGGAGTAACCCTTTCCAATACTCCATGTAAAATGGGGTGTACTGGATCTGTCACTAGACTAGACTGACTATGACTAGATAACTAGATAAAGTTAATGGCAACTTTACCCTTTTCTGGGGGACTGCAGTCAGCCTCAGAAATGGAGTTGGTGGTAAGTCTAAAAGACCACCCTGTGTCACTGCACTGAAGGTGCTGTGTAACACACAAAAGAAGGGGACTACTGAAGTGGTGTACTCCAGAGTCCAAACAGGTACAAGACACATGGCAAAACATGGGTAAGGGTAAGGGTAAGGGTAACACTCTTACCAAGTGAAAACAATAAACTCCAGAAATCCAGCAAAGCTGCTGGGGGACTCACTAGGTGAGGTAAATTAGCCATAAAATGAGAATTCTCCCTAACCATTATCAACCTTATTCCCCCTCTAATTGAGGGAAGCCACCACTGGCCTCATCAGTTTGGTGAAGGCCTAGGGTGCCGATGAGAGCCCGAAGGGCAAGCTCACGCACTCCCAGTCAAGCCCCATTTAGGCAAACCACAGAAACTTTGTGTGTTGCGAGCAAATTGGTGCTGCCAGATAAGCATCCTTGAGGACCAGCCAGTCCCTGGGCGTGGGTATGTCCCCGAGTATGTCGATGCCCTCCATCTTGAAGGGACGGTATAGAGCAAAGCCGTTCAGGGCTTTGAGATTAATTATCGGACAAACGTTCTCCTTTCTTCTGACTAGGATGATGGGGCTAAAAAAGCATCCCTGGCCTTTGCACCGACGGATTGCACCCTTTTCCTCCAGGCTGTGCAATTCTGCATCTGATGCTGCCCTGTCCGTGGCCGACATAACTATGGGGTGCAGGTGCTGCGTCTGGGCGGGTTCTGCGAAGAAGTCGATGTGATAGCCCCTCGCTGTGTCCTGACCCATGCATCTCCTGATGAGGAGTCCCACGCTTGCACAAGTCACACTGTCCTGCCTCCTATCGGTAATTGCGGTGCCAGTGCTACGCATCCGAGACCCACCTGTGGTCTGTTATGCTGGCTCTCATGCTGGCCTTCTCCAGCTGCGGCCCCTGGCTCTTCCTCTGGAGGGGAAGAAGGTGTCTGATCTGTCTTGCCAATAGCCTGATGACTCGTGGAATTGCTGGGACCTTCTGTAAAGATGCAGATGAATTTCAGCATTTCTTTTACAAAGCGGTCGGCGAACAAGAGCCTTCGGGATGCTCTTCCGTCTTTCTGCGGATATCGTGCAATTGGCATTGCCCAGGAGGCATTATGCCCTCTGAACCCATCCCGATAATGTGAGTGGGTCTGTCGCTCTGCCCAGCTCCATGGCCTCTTTAGACAGACCTAGAATCTTAGCTAGCAGGCCAGTGACGCCCAGGACTACCGTTTACCTAAAAAGGTAATCATCCTGGTGTCTAGTTTTGGAGTGAGCACCACTTTCCCCTCCATCTCTGCCTATGGGCATTCCGCTCTGAACATAATTATCTAATGGCTTTTGTAGCTTGACTCTAATATAGTCCACTGCCCGTGGGACGGAGCCCAGTCAGAAAATCTGGGGTGAACTAGGTCTTTTGGGATAAACATTTGATCAGCGTCCACCTTCTGCGTCTCAATGAGTATGGGGGCCTCAGGGGCTCCAGATAGGATGACCCGCGGGCTGAGGTGAAGAATCCTCAACGGTGCCCTCTGGGCTAGAGGGTCTGTCACCCTGTTTATTCTCTTCTGGGCTCTTTTGGGCTCTTTTGGGCTCTTCTGGGCGAGAGGGTACAAAGGCAGAAGGGGGTCTCCTTCCTCTCCAAAAAGGCTTTCTTAAGCCTCGAAGGCATCGGAGAGAGCTATTGCTGCTGGCTCTTGGAGGCTTGTGGGTGGGCGGGGTCACTGAGATATACTTGCTCTTGCGAGCCGGATTACATCGCCCTTGCAGTTCACTTTTCCTTTTTTTGAGTGCTTCCCTTCGAGGTACTGGGAATATTCCTAAAATGCACCTCCATGTAATCTAGATGAAGCTGGATCTGCCACTGCCTTCTTAATAGTGGTCTCTACAGAGGACCCAAGGACTCTGAAACTGAAAGGAAATGAGTCTCCGAGCAAGGGTCTAAAGAAAGGGAGCTGCGCAGGGGGCTTCGCTGCACCCCCCACACTTGTGAGTGAGCGATCTGCACACCTGAATGGAGTTTGCAGCCCGTGGATGTGGAAAAATTGTCCCCTCTGAGGCTGTCCAGCGCAGAGAAAGAGGAGCCGCTTTAAATCTGGACACTGCGCTGTGCGTTTCTGACGCGG
The DNA here is from genome assembly GCF_040938575.1 of Ambystoma mexicanum. Lineage (NCBI taxonomy): Eukaryota > Metazoa > Chordata > Amphibia > Caudata > Ambystomatidae > Ambystoma > Ambystoma mexicanum. The sequence continues at coordinate 737,777,680 of NC_090921.1, read as the reverse complement.
AAACAAAGTTCCGCTGGCGCCTGCCCGCACAAAGCTCCTTGCGAGGTAGGCGCAGTTAATTTCACCTCAGTGCATGCAGTGTCTGTGGAAAAGGGTACCCGCACAATGGCACGCTATGTGTGAGAGAAATAGCACTTGTCTGAGAGATTTTGTAACAAAGGTCTGTAATAAACCATAAGTTTCAATAAATATAAAAACATTTAAAAAATAGAGCTCTCGATACACAGATTATTCTCAAAGTCCATATCTTGCTGTGAGCAGCAAAGAAAGAAGAAGCAGAAAGAGGGCTGCATGCTTTTAAGGGACCATTTTGACGAGGATTGGTTATTGAAGGTCACATATTCAGTGACTATAGTTCAGACTGCCAAGGGCTCCTGGGAAACTGAGTCCAGTGAGGTTCCATGTTATACTCTTTGGTTTGGTTGACCAGTTTTTCTTTGATCAGTGGATTTCAGCTTTCAGCGTCCAAGCAAGTTTTAAAGACTTCTGGAACAGTTGCTTTGCTAAAATCTTGCTGCTGAGTTATGTGTTTAATCTTTATTAAAGAATGTTAATAAAGAATATATTAATTGAATATAATTATTCCTTACGGTTACTTGATGACTTGTTAAATTCTCGCTACCTACGTTTTGCTCGATTACCAGCATGGTGCCCTGTTGCTCGTGAGCTAGGTTCACGTTATACAAATATTAATAGTATTAACTAATAATATAACTATTTAGGAAAATACTTATGCCCGAGTCCCCTCCGCTATACAACCTGTTAAATACAGAAATGAGCAGCAACACCTGTAAGATGCTGTCCACATGGGCGTCTAAACAAAGAGCTATTTTTGAGAACATCGCATGCACAGAAGAGACATTGATTGGTAACCCAGTCAAAGTAAAAAAAAAAAATGGATCAAGAGGACTGGGTTGAAACCCACACAATGGCCGAAAAGAACAAACTTCTAAAACATCTTCCGTCTCAACCTAAAAAATTGGATGCGATTCCTGAAATAATCAAAAGATTTCCGGATAGAGCTCTCCGCTCAACCCTTTTAAGGGCGAGATTAAATCTTTTGCCTACCAACGAAATACGGCCATAAGAGGCCTTTCTGACTCAAGCCTCTGTCGACTGTGTAATACACAATCCGAAAAGGAGTCAGTGAAACACCTTCTCATGAGTTGCCCTAAGACCATCAAATGGAGAAGAGCGTTCTTAGGTCCTCTACTAAAACCCTTTTCACAGTACGATGAAGAAGTGTGGTGGTCCCGCTTAATGAGTGGCTCAAGGACCACGTGGTCTATAGCAACAGCCAAAATTCTCAATGCCGCGCTGGAGGAATGTGCAAAGAAAAGTTTGGTCAATGTCAGTGAATAGTACTGAATTGAACTGAACCGAACAGCTAACTGAAAAAAACCCACAAATGGACGAGCTAACAAGAAATAAACATTCGAGAAAAAAAAAAGGAAATTAAGTGGAAAGAAATGAAACGTAACAACAATTTTGCAAAATCATAAAAATGATAAAAGCAAAAAAAAATAAATAGTATTAATGATTATTACTTAGTCCTGCTGATCTGTTTTTTTTCATCTCTTCCCGGTTAGCCAGCCCCCTACGACAGGCACAGGGTAAACGTAAGCCCTTACATAGTGCACTCTGCATAACCATTCCATTGTTTGCTGGAGGTTACTACCTCCAGCCGCTCCCTCAGTCCTGTTTCCAGCCCGCAACGTAAAGAAAACGGACGGGACAGGGCATATTTTTTACTTGTGCAATGTACCTAATAACTGGAAGTTGATGGTGCAGTTTGCAGAACGGTTTTGTCACATTGTTGGGATTTCTTTTTGGTTTACTGTGAAGCAACGTCTTGGCTGTGATCTCACCTTTGTCCCTGAGGTAAACTCTGGGCCTTTTGGAGCTGTACAGGGTAGAGGAGGGAGCGTAAAATAGACGGGGCCTGCTACCATTCTGAACTTTGGCGCATGGCTGAAAAGCAAAGATTATATATCGCAACGTATCTAATGTTCCCAATAATAGGCACCCCAGCAAACCATGTTCTTTCCTGGACTGACCTAATTGGCCGGAAGTAGTGTTTTTTCTTTCCCTAGGGACGTCCTAATTTCAGCATTATTCGTAAAAGTGTGTCGCTCGGAAATTGCTTCGTGAAACTCGCAGTGTTGCTGTGAAGCCTCTGCTTCAGGCCTGTGCTAATTTATCCAGATGCTGGTTATGTCGTGGAGCTAAGACAGATGGGAGCTGATGGAATACTTGCGATTCCAGCTAGATCAATGTCGTAGCTGTGGCCACTACTCCTGGGTGTAGGTCCACATTGGGTTTTAGTGCAGCTGACGTTGCTACATTGCTTCATTAAAATGACCCGGAAAGAAACATAAGTGTGCCTTGAACCTACCAGTTCCTCACGGACATTGACAGATCTGAGGCTGTCTTGTGGAAGGTTCTGGCAGAAGGTGGTTTAGTTTTTGTTTGAGGGTTGCGTGTGTGCAAGTATGTTTACTGCTTCTGTGTAGGCAGGTTGTTGCTCGGTTTGGAGCAAGTTGTGCTCATGCGTGGCAGGTCTGAGGCCCTGGGGTGGTAGCCCAGGGCAGAAGTATGATTCGTTTGTGTCTGTAAGTAACCCGTGTTTGATGACTGGTTGCAGTGTATGGTCCCGAGTGATGGCATGTATTTTATGCTAAGGGTGGTTCTTCAGTTTCTTTAGAAAGGGAGATGTGTGCTGTCTGGTGTGTTTACCTGGCATGCTTGTGTGCTGACTGAATGCTTCTCTGGTTATGCGAGTGTCTGCTATCTAAGGAACCCCAGATGCAATGTGTAATGGTGGAGTGCTAGGGATTTCAGGGGTGACTGTTGGTGGGGCTTGGAGATGGGGAAACCGTGGTAGAAGGATGCCTAGCCCCATCTCTCCCCTGTAACCTTCTACCTGAGGTCTAAGCAATAAAGTATATTTCCTGTTTGTACTGACTCCTGCATGGTTCATGCGTGCTGGCTGACTTACCTTAGGTACCCAAATACTACATGATCTGTCTCTTGCATTCATCACTGCATGCATGATCCAGTGCACTAATGACTGTAGCCATCAAATGTGGCAGAGCGCAACTAAATCTGGTTTATATTAGTCGTGGTGTCCACATCCCACGCAGTGACGTGGTTAAATGGCTTGTAGCCAATATTGAATGCCAGGGGGAACCTAGACATTTTTAGCTTCTCGAGTGAGCGGATGGACAAACCAGGCAAGGTGTTATAGCCAAGTAGCTGGGACGAGCATGACTCGATTTCAAGCCACTTGTCACCACAAACCAAAGCCGAGTGCCTCCTCCTAGCCCCGGGAAAAAAAACTGTAAACTATAATCCTGCCAGGCAGATGCAGTGGCGTCTCCTCGACTGCCTCATGTCCTATTCTAGCACAAAGCCGCCAATCGTGTACCCCGCTCTTGCTTCTCCTCTGGAGCCCTCTTGCAGAGCAGAGCCTTGCACCTTGGGGCTTGACAATCTCCTTTTCAACAGGTCCCATTGTTATCCTCTTCGTATTTTAATCAAAAGCTGCTCATTTGCATAGCAGGGACAGCCCACACATGCCCAACGGGCCACATCAAAGCGCCTAATTTAACGATCACTCAACCCAATCGCATTCCACTATCTCACACTATTCATTAGCCTCCCGACCCCTCTGCATGAAATAACCACACCAGCAACTTTTTTTGAGTGGGAAAAACGGGGGCCACAGCTGCTTCATTAGACAGGATTGAATTCACCGGTGGTCTGTAACACCAACATTGCACCTTCAGGATTCTGCAGAGCCAGCATACTAGCTGTACCTTGGGTAGGTGCTTATTCCTCACGAGTGGTCTCTCTGATCTAAGACCCCTCCCACCCATCCCTCTCTCTACATCAATTAAACACCACACTTTCATTTTCATACTGCTCCCTTTCTTTTGCCACTTCACTACAATAATTCTCCCATGTTTACTTTATTTACTTCGACACTGATACTTGTATTCCCTCTCACACTGTCTGGTGCTGTAAAGAGTACTGCCCCCCTACCTCTCTGAAAAAAGTGGTAGCATCAGCGAGATCTTGTACCCTTGAGTGCCGTTGTCTATGCCAATAGCTGTGCAGCATCCTTGTGGCTCCTGCCACTACTTCCTTGTTCGATGTACGCTGTTACTTCGCTGCGATGATCCTAAGGTGCACACACAAGCATCCACGCAACCAAAATAACACAATGACATGACCAGCTTGAGCATGCGGATGGGTGGGTGGTCGAGAGAACACCAACCTTGCTCAAATGGAAGCCAATTAGTCCACTTGCTTCTTCTAAACTAAACCTGGTGGGCCTCCCCTTACCTTCAAGAGGGCTGAAAACATGTGACCACATCTGGTCCCTCCCAGCCCCCTCCAGATTTCCGCCCACTTTCCCCAGTCTTCTCCTCCGCCTGTAAAACGTTGCCGATGCCTGGCTATCAACCACCTCTGGTCATGCTGGACGCTGATGCTAATGGCGGCCACCTCCAAGCCTGCGCATGATCAACATGTTGGCCGGCTCTGCAAGGGCAGACCGTTCATCGTCCAGGGCAAGCGCTTCTAAGAGTACTGAATGCAAACTTTTGCGTGTGAAGACCCCCCTCCACATCTTTAACTGCCCAATATGTGCCTTCTTTAAAGACAAAATCCTCTGTGAGACTTCATCTGCTTGGCCCTGCTTGTACCTATTCAAATAGACTGCTTTGTTTTCATTCACCTTCAGTGTTCAGCAAATTCAAGGTGGTTTGTTGGAAAGACCTTGGTGGCGATCTGCATGTGTCATGAATTGCGACGTGACTTTTGTGGGTGCATCGCTGCATGTGCACCTATAGAGGAGAATATTTTCCCTTGTTGTGGAGAAGATTGGAACATGCATGATAACATTCAAATGTCATGTTCCCCAATAGCCACTCAACTTCCGTTAACAATAATCAATGTTACCCTTTCCCAGTGTGCTAGAGCAGCTCAGCATTGCTTTAGACATGTATTACTTTTCGCAGCGCTAGAGGTGGTTGATTCATATAAAGTGCATCTGGTTTGGGCAGTATACATTCAAGCAACAATGGTTTTAGGGCTGTAACATTTGATAACGGCCCGCGGTTGGAGGGAAGAGCCCAAGCCGTGGTGTTGATAGGTCTGGAAAAGATCTGGGGCTAATGTCGGGACTCTGGGCAAGCTAGCCTTTTGGTTGTAGCCCCCGAGTTTCTATCGTGGGTTACAACCAAAAGACCCGGGGCTATAGCTAACCACCCCCCCCCCCCCCGACCTCTTCCCACGCAGCAACGCCTCTGAGCCTGAAGAGTTTCATGGACAACCCCTGGGCTGCTAATAATAGATTTGTTTTTAACGTGGGAAAGTGTGCAGCATCTTCCATTTCCCTGGTGCCCATGTTCCAGGTGAGGTAACGACGGTGAGCGTGGGGCAAGTAAGTAGGGGGGGTGTAAAGGGGAAGTTATGGAGGATCAGTTCGTGGGTGAGGGGTGGGAGTTTTCAGCGAGAGCAGGGACCCAGACAATTGGGAGGGATTGGATCAATAGTCTACGTTTGAAGCAAGCTCATAGGTCTACGGATCGCAAGCTCATTTTTGATTAAGACTCATTGTGCGCAATTACATTGGAAAGGCCTTCCTGAATGAGCAATTGCTTCTAGAGACTTCAGATGGTTTTCAGTAGGGGGGATTTCTAGAGAATTAGAAGATTTCTAGAAGATTTCCCAGGGGCTGTATGGTTTGCATCATAGTTCTCGCCTACATCTGTCTTTTTTTTTTATTTTTTGGATTTCAACAAGGGCAAATTACTCTAGTGCAAATGTTTCATTGTTGAATGGCGGTAAACATGATTTGTATGTTTCCGGAAGCCTATTTCCAATATCTTAGGCCCTTTTGAGGGGAAAATCACTGGTAAGTGGGGTATCCAGTGAAAATGTTGCCAGCAAAAATATATCTAGTGAAAACATTGTGGTGAAAATGCCTCTGCAGTGATCGTCGCCAAGCAAAAAGTAGTAAAACTATTTTGCTGTAATGTAGCCAAACAAATGTTAGGGTTGGGGAGGTTTAGTGGGCTTGTGATTGCCTGATTTGGGGTATTATTGGGGCTACAGAAAGGATAGGGGTTACAGTAAACCATTTGGTTATGAATAGGGCAAGTGTTAGTATCAGGGTGGTTGTAGGAGGGCTGGTGACGTTGGGGTTTGGCTAGTGGCCAAGGCAGATAGTGTTAGGGTAGGTGTTATGGTAAGGGTAGGGATAATACAGTAAAGATTTCTGTGAGCGTAGGGAGGTTGGAGAGGACTGATGATGTTGGCGTAGGAAAGGGGTTAGACTAAACCTAGGGTTTAGGGTGGAGGAATCATTAGGATAAGTGTTAGAGCTGAGGTTAAGGCAAGGCTAAGGATAGCATTAGAGCAAGGGTATGGATTGGGGGCAAGCACACTGGGATCTGTGGAGAGCTGGTGATGGGATTTCCATCTTTTTCTATATATTCTGTGTTTTGTATTGAGTGACATGCAAATAAAATGCTTAAGCCTGCTGAAAGATTTGTGTTCATTATTCTACCCCGAACCCCTTACTGGTTAGAAGTGGAGTTTGGGTAAGGTTTAGGAATGGAGTTAGGGTGATTGTGGAGGTTTTATTAAAGGTCTGGGCCGTTGTTGGTGTTACAGCCTTGCGCTTTTGTGTATTTAAAAATAGATTTTTTTGCAACCGTATTACTTACCACATGTTCACACTTCACATTGCCTGTATTAAATAACTACATTAAAAAAAACTTTTTGCAGAGTACATTTTCCCATAACTACATTTTCCTGCGGACATTTTCACATACTGCCCTAAGTGGGTGATTACACAAATATGCTGCAGCCCTGGAGAACGCATGGCAATGGGTAGAGACTCCAATCCTGGTGGAAGGTTTCTACCACATCATGCATAATATGCTACATGTTTCGATCAAACAAAAAGGGCACCCTGCTGACCTTGTGAAAACGTTTTGTTGCGTCTTTGTCTTGACGGTACAGTTGCAAAACACAGAGGAGCTTTCATTTGTGCCGACATTACTTTGCATTCTAGTACTTGCTGCAGTCTTCCGTCCAGGATTAGTAAAATAAAGCTGCAGTCATGCTCTTTTTGCTTAACATAAGGATGTATTTTTGTCAGCTTGGTTTATGAGATGTGTGCTTTTTAAGTTCTCTATACAACTATATAATTTCCTCCCTTTACAATCATATATGTGAAGGCATGATGAAGTAGACACAGACAACTGAATGCAGTTTGTGCTATAAACTTTATGAAATTAAGAGCGTTGGAAAAAGGCCCAACTTGACCTATGCTAAGGTGGGATTTCCCTTCCTAAATGAAACTAATGATGGCTGTCGGGAAGTCCGGAGCAAATGTCTGTGTCCAAAACCCATACTTGTCCTCACAACTAATTGTATACAATGTGTAGGGATGTCTGCATCAAAATGAGAAGTGTTCAAATAAAAGTTCAGAGCTTCTTTGGAAAAGGGGGTTTCCCTTCCCAAAGATTTACGCTAGTTCATGTTACAAAAAAGGGGTTCCCTTCCCGAAGCTTTAAAGTCGCTCAGTGTTCCAAAACAACACAATTCCTTGGGATACTGCCTAGCTCTTCTGGCTTGGTTGCCTTTCACCAATTTTCTAGAGTTCAGTTCCTTAATTTCAGATCACACAAGTTTTCCTTTATATTAAATCACAAGCTTTTCCTTAGGTGGGTGTATTCGGTCTAGGCCAGAGGTCTTCAAACTGTGGGGCGCGCCCCCCAGGGGGGCGCGGCCGCATCCCAGGGGGGGCGCCAGAGCCCAGCATGAAATGTTAAAAAATAAATAAATAATAAAAAAAAATATTTTAGATTGATGGGAATGGGCAGCTCACATGGTCAGACTGGACCATAAAACAGTCTTAGCACCAATGAAAAAATGGCCAGCAGTTGCAAATGGATATTCAGTCCTTTAGTCACATACTGTTTGAAAAGTACCCAAGGGGTTGTTTTTTGTTCAAAAGTAAACAAATTGTGATATTTAAAGAATATTTATTCAGCAACAATGGTCAAAACTACTAGCTGCATAGTGAAGTAACTCCTCAAACTGGCCCACATTGGCCAAAAAAGTGGCCCATTTTGACTGGCCTACACTAGCATTTTGCATTTTTGGTACGGTCATCACCCTATTGCCCTATAGGCCAGTCCAAGCCTGCCTGCTCATCCATAGTGGGTGAGGGGGCGTCCACCCACTTGCCACCTCGCCCATTATGGAGGAGCCAGCCCAGTAAAACACTGAGCACTCCCTCAGCTGCTTTTTCCAGCTGATGGGGTGCTCCTGGACTGGCTGAACTGTCAAGGGATACACTGTTTTTCTTTGACAGTTCATTTCCCCAGCCGCACATTCTCACTGAGCCATGCAAGGCTGGGGGTGTTTTGCTTAGCCAGCCTTGCATAGCTCATTGAAAATGCTAGCTGGGGCACTACATGTATGTATGTGCGAGGGGGTGCTCCTGCGCATCCTCGCACATATGGGCAGAGCAACCTGGAGTGGGGCATTTTAGCAACCACGCGCAGGCCCCTGCAGAGGAACGTTTATGGTGATTTATTTCTTATTTAAATGTGTATGGATGTGTGTATGCTTGTGTTATGGGACTGTGGTGGGAGCAGAATGGGCGGCAGCACTGAGATCGTGGTTGGAGTAGGGTGGGGAGAGCCCAGGGTCTGTACTGGGAGTAGGGTGCGGTGACGGCACGCAAAAGTTCATAGCAATTTCTACATACTGTCCATCTGGCACTTATGGGGGGGCCCGGCCTGCCCAAACTTTGCTCAGGGAGGGCCCAGGCCAAAAAAGTTTGAAGACCACTGGTCTAGGCGCAGTTACAGGTTACACAACCAACACCCTTTACCTGCTTCTTCTTTACAGGCACACTGCCACTGTTTCAGCTTGACAGTGGTACTTGACTTATTCTTATTTCACATCCTCTTGGTGCTTTATCACTGCTTTTTTTGCCACCATTCACTTGTTGCACTTTAAAATATTCTCAGGGCTTTGCCCACTGCTTATTCTTTCAAGTTACAGCTTTTTATATTCTTATGCCACTCGACAATGCTTGTTCTGTCAGTTTACACAGTTCCTTTTTATCAAGGAATAGTACCAAACTGCCTTCAGTCCAATCGGTATTCAACCACACTTGTAAGATCAGTGTTCAAAAGGGCTTCCTTTCAGTCAATTTGTACAAACCAAATTATCAGTTTACTCTCCTGCTGTGAACTTGTACCCCTGTTCACGGGCATAATCACAAGTTCAAATATTGCTGCTTTCTCTGGCGCTCTCTAGGCCTTATCATTTCATCTCCTTTTACAGTTCGGTATTCACAAAATCTTTCATTCTGTTTTCTCAGCAATTTTGTGTTCATATTATCAAAAGTATTTAGTTCAAACTTGACCGGCATTCATATTGCTCCAAACGGTCTCCCGCTTGCTCACAACCTGCAGCAACCACGCGGTCT